>NC_090923.1:1031673548-1034173548 GCF_040938575.1 Ambystoma mexicanum
TGCCCCAAAATACTGCATGGCGCACGCTGGCACACACCTCTTCAAACCGCGTGCGCTAAGCGCACAGCGAAAGCGCACATAGCGTGGCGCACACAACAAAAGTAGGTGTTACACGGGGCGTGACACACGGAATGGGGAACAACGCGTGAAAATGAGGGCGTCACGGGGGAAGTACAGGAGACAAGTGCGCGGAAGGCCCACAGGCTCGCCGACAACACGTATTCATGGAATCGAATAGGGCAAACCAGCGCACGGGCAAAGACTCGCACAGGCCTAAACACGTCCGACACATGAAGGCAGGCGGTAGCGTCCCTGCGCATGAAAGAAATGTGCGCCAAAATGTGCGCTAACAAAAAAGACGTATATACAGCCATGATGTATGTCCCACACTATGGCCCTCTAGGACAAATGACGTGAAAAGGGGTACGCGACAAACACTGACACCCGCTGTGTGAAAAATAGCGTGTGCGTGTATTTCGGGGGTGTGCGTGAAGTTTCACACGCGATAGGCCTTGGGCGAGTGGGGTACGTGTATTTCAGGGGTTCGTGTGAAGTTTCCCACGCGATAGGCCTTGGGCGAGCGTGGTACGTGTTGTCCAGGGGTTCGCGTGAAGTTTCAGACGCGATTGGCCTTGGGCGAGCGGGGTACGTGTAAATCTGGGGTGCGCGGGAAGTTTCACACGCGATTGGCCTGGGTACGTGTATTTCAGGGGTGCGTGGGAAGTTTCACACGTGATTTTGCTGTCAGAGCGGGGAACGTGTATTTCGGGGGTGCGCAGGGAGTCCTACACGTGAATTGGCAGTGTGGGTCCCTCCAGGTGTCCCACTACCCTCTCCACCAGGCAGCCCATCCACCATGGGCATGGCCCCCAGCCAAGGAACATGTCACCTTGCAAAATGATCAACAACTCATGTCCTCCTGCACCCCAACCCCCCAGCAGTCAGGGGCACCTTCCAGCAGGCCCCCACTTATGTCCCCTTGCGCCCCACCACCCAGCAGTCAGGGGCACCTGCCAGCAGGCCCCCACTCATGTCCCACTCATGTCCCCCTGCACCCCCACCCCCCAGCAGTCAGGGGCACCTGCCAGCAGGCCCCCACTCATGTCCCCCTTGCACCCCCACCCCCCAGCAGTCAGGGGCACATGCCAGCAGGCCCCCACTCATGTCCCCCAGCACCCCCACCCCGAGTCAGGGGTACCTGCCAGCAGGCCCCCACTCATGTCCCCTTGCACCCCCACCCCCCAGCAGTCAGGGGCACCTGCCAGCAGGCCCCCACTCATGTCCCCTTGCACCCCCACCCCCCAGCAGTCAGGGGCACCTGCCAGCAGGCCCCCACTCATGTCCACCTGCACCCCCACCACATAGCAGTCAAGGGCACCTGCCAGCAGGCCCCCACTCATGACCCCCTGCACCCCCACCCCCCAGCAGTCAGGGGCACCTGCCAGCAGGCCCCACTCTTGTCCCACTCATGTCCACCAGCAACCCCACCCCCAGCAGTCAGGGGCACCTGCCAGCAGGCCCCCACTCATGTCCCCCAGCACCCCCAACCCCAGAAGTCAGGGGCACCTGCCAGCAGGCCCCCACTCATGTCCCCAGCACCCCCACCCCCCAGCAGTCAGGGGCACCTGCCAGCAGGCCCCCACTCATGTCCCCCTGCACCCCCACCCCCCAGCAGTCAGGGGCACCTGCCAGCAGGCCCCCACTCATGTCCCCTTGCACCCCCACCCCCAGCAGTCAGGGGCACCTGCCAGCAGACCCCCACTCATGTCCCCTTGCACCCCCACCCCCCAGCAGTCAGGGGCACCTGCCAGGAGGCCCCCACTCATGTCCCACTCATGTCCCTTTGCACCCACGCCCCAGCAGTCAGGGGCACCTGCCAGCAGGCCCCCACTCATGTCCCCTTGCACCCCCACCCCCCCAGCAGTCAGAGGCACCTGCCAGCAGGCACCCACTCATGTCCCACTCATGTCCCCCAGCACCCCACCCCACAGCAGTCAGGGGCACCTGCCCGCAGGCCCCCACTCATGTCCCCTTGCACTCCCACCCCCCCAGCAGTCAGGGGCACCTGCCAGCAGGCACCCACTCATGTCCCCTTGCACCCCCACCCCCCAGCAGTCAGGGGCACCTGTCAGCAGGCCCCCACTCATGTCCCCTTGCACCCCCACCCCCCAGCAGTCAGGGGCACCTGCCAGCAGGCCCCCACTCATGTCCCCTTGCACCCCCACCCCCAGCAGTCAGGGGCACCTGCCAGCAGGCCCCCACTCATGTCCCCTTGCACCCCCACCCCCCAGCAGTCAGGGGCACCTGCCAGCAGGCCCCAACTCATGTTCCCTTGCACCCCCACCCCCCAGCAGTCAGGGGCACCTGCCAGCAGGCCCCCACTCATGTCCCCCTGCACCCCCACCACCCAGCAGTCAGGGGCACCTGCCAGCAGGCCCCCACTCATGTCCCCCTGCACCACCACCCCCCAGCAGTCAGGGGCACCTGCCAGCAGGCCCCACTCTTGCCCCCACTCATGTCCCCCTGCACCCGCACCCCCAGCAATCAGGGGCACCTGCCAGCAGGCCCCCACTCATGTCCCCCAGCACCCCCAACCCCCAGAAGTCAGGGGCACCTGCCAGCAGGCCCCCACTCATGTCCCGAGCACCCCCACCCCCCAGCAGTCAGGGGCACCTGCCAGCAGGCCCCAACTCATGTCCCCCTGCACCCCCACCCCCCAGCAGTCAGGGGCACCTGCCAGCAGGCCCCCACTCATGTCCCCTTGCACCCCCACACCCCAGCAGTCAGGGGCACCTGCCAGCAGACCCCCACTCATGTCCCCTTGCACCCCACGCCCCAGCAGTCAGGGGCACCTGCCAGGAGGCCCCCACTCATGTCCCACTCATGTCCCTTTGCACCCCACGCCCCAGCAGTCAGGGGCACCTGCCAGCAGGCCCCCACTCATGTCCCCTTGCACCCCCACCCCCCCAGCAGTCAGGGGCACCTGCCAGCAGGCACCCACTCATGTCCCACTCATGTCCCCCAGCACCCCACCCCACAGCAGTCAGGGGCACCTGCCCGCAGGCCCCCACTCATGTCCCCTTGCACCCCCACCCCCCCAGCAGTCAGGGGCACCTGCCAGCAGGCACCCACTCACGTCCCACTCATGTCCCCCTGCACCCCCACCCCCCAGCAGTCAGGGGCTCCTGCCAGCAGGGCCCCACTCATGTCCCACTCATGCCCCCCAGCACCCCTACCCCCCAGCAGTCAGGGGCACCTGCCAGCAGGCCCCCACTCAAGTCCCATTGCACCCCTACCCCCCAGCAGTCAGGGGCACCTGCCAGCAGGCCCCCACTCATGTCCGCTTGTACCCCCATCCCCCAGCAGTCAGGGGCACCTGCCAGCAGGCCCCCACTCATGTCCCCTTTCACCCCAACTCCCCAGCAGTCAGGGGCACCTGCCAGCAGGCCCCCACTCATGTCCCCTTGCACCCCCACCCCCCAGCAGTCAGGGGCACCTGCCAGCAGGCCCCCACTCGTGTCCCCCTGCACCCCCACCCCCCAGCAGTCAGGGGCACCTGCCAGCAGGCCCCCACTCATGTCCCCTTGCACCCCCAACCCCCAGCTGCATGGGCACCTGCCAGCAGGCCCCCACCCATGTCCCCTTGCACCCCCAACCCACAGCAGTCAGGGGCACCTGCCAGCAGGACCCCACTCATGTCCCACTCATGTCCCCCTGCACCCCCACCCCCCAGCAGTCAGGGGCACCTGCCAGCAGGCCCCCACTCATGTCCCCCAGCATCCCCATCCCCAGCAGTCAGGGGCACCTGCGAGCAGGCCCCACTCATGTCCCCTTGCACCCCCACCCCCCAGCAGTCAGGGGCACCTGCCAGCAGGCCCCCACTCATGTCCCCCAGCACCCCCATATCCCAGCAGTCAGGGGCACCTGCCAGCAGGCCCCCAATCATGTCCCCCTGCACCCCCACCCTCCAGCAGTCAGGGGCACCTGCCAGCAGGCCCCCACTCATGTCCCCCTGCACCCCCACCCCCCAGCAGTCAGGGGCACCTGCCAGCAGGCCCCCACTCATGTCCCCCAGCATCCCCACCCCCCAGAAGTCAGGCTCACCTGCCAGCAGGCCCCCACTCATGTCCCCTTGCACCCCCAACCCCCAGCAGTCAGGGGCACCTGCCAGCAGGCCCCCACTCATGTCCCCCTGCACCCCCACCCTCCAGCATTCAGGGGCACCTGCCAGCAGGCCCCCACTCATGTCCCCTTGCACCCCCACCTCCCAGCAGTCAGGGGCACCTGCCAGCAGGCCCCCACTCATGTCCCACTCATGTCCCCCAGCACCCCAACCCCCAGCAGTCAGGGTCACCTGCCAGCAGGCCCCCACTCATGTCCCCTTGCACCCCCACCCCCCAGCATTCAGGGGCACCTGCCAGCAGGCCCCCACTCATGTCCCCTTGCACCCCCACACCCCAGCAGTCAGGGGCACCTGCCAGCAGGCCCCACTCATGTCCCCCTGCACCCCCACCACCCAGCAGTCAGGGGCACCTGCCAGCAGGCCCCCACTCATGTCCCCCTGCAGCACCACCCCCCAGCAGTCAGGTGCACCTGCCAGCAGGCCCCACTCTTGCCCCACTCATGTCCCCCTGCACCCCCACCCCCAGCAGTCAGGGGCACCTGCCAGCAGGCCCCCACTCATGTCCCCCAGCACCCCCAACCCCCAGAAGTCAGGGGCACCTGCCAGCAGGCCCCCACTCATGTCCCCAGCACCCACACCCCCCAGCAGTCAGGGGCACCTGCCAGCAGGCCCCCACTCATGTCCCCCTGCACCCCCACCCCCCAGCAGTCACGTGCACCTGCCAGCAGGCCCCCACTCATGTCCCCTTGCCCCCCCACCCCCCAGCAATCAGGGGCACCTGCCAGCAGACCCCCACTCATGTCCCCTTGCACCCCCAACCCCCAGCAGTCAGGGGCACCTGCCAGGAGGCCCCCACTCATGTCCCACTCATGTCCCTTTGCACCCCACGCCCCAGCAGTCAGGGGCACCTGCCAGCAGGCCCCCACTCATGTCCCCTTGCACCCCCACCCCCCCAGCAGTCAGGGGCACCTGCCAGCAGGCACCCACTCATGTCCCACTCATGTCCCCCAGCACCCCACCCCACAGCAGTCAGGGGCACCTGCCAGCAGGCCCCCACTCATGTCCCCTTGCACTCCCATCCCCCCAGCAGTCAGGGGCACCTGCCAGCAGGCACCCACTCATGTCCCACTCATGTCCCCCTGCACCCCCACCACCCAGCAGTCAGGGGCACCTGCCAGCAGGCCCCCACTCATGTCCCCCTGCACCACCACCCCCCAGCATTCAGGGGCACCTGCCAGCAGGCCCCACGCTTGCCCCACTCATGTCCCCCTGCACCCCCACCCCCAGCAGTCAGGGGCACCTGCCAGCAGGCCCCCACTCATGTCCCCCAGCACCCCCAACCCCCAGAAGTCAGGGGCACCTGCCAGCAGGCCCCCACTCATGTCCCCAGCACCCCCACCCCCCAGCAGTCAGGGGCACCTGCCAGCAGGCCCCCACTCATGTCCCCCTGCACCCCCACCCCCCAGCAGTCAGGGGCACCTGCCAGCAGGCCCCCACTCATGTCCCCTTGCACCCCCACCCCCCCAGCAGTCAGGGGCACCTGCCAGCAGACTCCCACTCATGTCCCCCAGCATCCCCATCCCCAGCAGTCAGGGGCACCTGCGAGCAGGCCCCACTCATGTCCCCTTGCACCCCCACCCCCCAGCAGTCAGGGGCACCTGCCAGCAGGCCCCCACTCATGTCCCCCAGCACCCCCATATCCCAGCAGTCAGGGGCACCTGCCAGCAGGCCCCCAATCATGTCCCCCTGCACCCCCACCCTCCAGCAGTCAGGGGCACCTGCCAGCAGGCCCCCACTCATGTCCCCCTGCACCCCCACCCCCCAGCAGTCAGGGGCACCTGCAAGCAGGCCCCCACTCATGTCCCCCAGCATCCCCACCCCCCAGCAGTCAGGCTCACCTGCCAGCAGGCCCCCACTCATGTCCCCTTGCACCCCCAACCCCCAGCAGTCAGGGGCACCTGCCAGCAGGCCCCCACTCATGTCCCCCAGCACCCCCATATCCCAGCAGTCAGGGGCACCTTCCAGCAGGCCCCCACTCATGTCCCCCTGCACCCCCACCCTCCAGCATTCAGGGGCACCTGCCAGCAGGCCCCCACTCATGTCCCCTTGCACCCCCACCTCCCAGCAGTCAGGGGCACCTGCCAGCAGGCCCCACTCATGTCCCCCTGCACCCCCACCACCCAGCAGTCAGGGGCACCTGCCAGCAGGCCCCCACTCATGTCCCACTCATGTCCCCCAGCACCCCCACCCCCAGCAGTCAGGGTCACCTGCCAGCAGGCCCCCACTCATGTCCCCTTGCACCCCCACCCCCCAGCATTCAGGGGCACCTGCCAGCAGGCCCCCACTCATGTCCCCTTGCACCCCCACCCCCCAGCAGTCAGGGGCACCTGCCAGCAGGCCCCACTCATGTCCCCCTGCACCCCCACCACCCAGCAGTCAGGGGCACCTGCCAGCAGGCCCCCACTCATGTCCCCCTGCACCACCACCCCCCAGCAGTCAGGGGCACCTGCCAGCAGGCCCCACTCTTGCCCCACTCATGTCCCCCTGCACCCCCACCCCCAGCAGTCAGGGGCACCTGCCAGCAGGCCCCCACTCATGTCCCCCAGCACCCCCAACCCCCAGAAGTCAGGGGCACCTGCCAGCAGGCCCCCACTCATGTCCCCAGCACCCACACCCCCCAGCAGTCAGGGGCACCTGCCAGCAGGCCCCCACTCATGTCCCCCTGCACCCCCACCCCCCAGCAGTCACGTGCACCTGCCAGCAGGCCCCCACTCATGTCCCCTTGCCCCCCCACCCCCCAGCAATCAGGGGCACCTGCCAGCAGACCCCCACTCATGTCCCCTTGCACCCCCACCCCCCAGCAGTCAGGGGCACCTGCCAGGAGGCCCCCACTCATGTCCCACTCATGTCCCTTTGCACCCCACGCCCCAGCAGTCAGGGGCACCTGCCAGCAGGCCCCCACTCATGTCCCCTTGCACCCCCACCCCCCCAGCAGTCAGGGGCACCTGCCAGCAGGCACCCACTCATGTCCCACTCATGTCCCCCAGCACCCCACCCCACAGCAGTCAGGGGCACCTGCCAGCAGGCCCCCACTCATGTCCCCTTGCACTCCCACCCCCCCAGCAGTCAGGGGCACCTGCCAGCAGGCACCCACTCATGTCCCACTCATGTCCCCCTGCACCCCCACCACCCAGCAGTCAGGGGCACCTGCCAGCAGGCCCCCACTCATGTCCCCCTGCACCACCACCCCCCAGCAGTCAGGGGCACCTGCCAGCAGGCCCCACGCTTGCCCCACTCATGTCCCCCTGCACCCCCACCCCCAGCAGTCAGGGGCACCTGCCAGCAGGCCCCCACTCATGTCCCCCAGCACCCCCAACCCCCAGAAGTCAGGGGCACCTGCCAGCAGGCCCCCACTCATGTCCCCAGCACCCCCACCCCCCAGCAGTCAGGGGCACCTGCCAGCAGGCCCCCACTCATGTCCCCCTGCACCCCCACCCCCCAGCAGTCAGGGGAACCTGCCAGCAGGCCCCCACTCATGTCCCCTTGCACCCCCACCCCCCAGCAGTCAGGGGCACCTGCCAGCAGACCCCCACTCATGTCCCCTTGCACCCCCACCCCCCAGCAGTCAGGGGCACCTGCCAGGAGGCCCCCACTCATGTCCCACTCATGTCCCTTTGCACCCCACGCCCCAGCAGTCAGGGGCACCTGCCAGCATGCCCCCACTCATGTCCCCTTGCACCCCCACCCCCCCAGCAGTCAGGGGCACCTGCCAGCAGGCACCCACTCATGTCCCACTCATGTCCCCCAGCACCCCACCCCACAGCAGTCAGGGGCACCTGCCCGCAGGCCCCCACTCATGTCCCCTTGCACCCCCACCCCCCCAGCAGTCAGGGGCACCTGCCAGCAGGCACCCACTCATGTCCCACTCATGTCCCCCTGCACCCCCACCCCCCAGCAGTCAGGGGCACCTGCCAGCAGGGCCCCACTCATGTCCCACTCATGTCCCCCAGCACCCCCACCCCCAGCAGTCAGGGGCACCTGCCAGCAGGCCCCCACTCAAGTCCCATTGCACCCCTACCCCCCAGCAGTCAGGGGCACCTGCCAGCAGGCCCCCACTCATGTCCCCTTGCACCCCAACTCCCCAGCTGTCAGGGGCACCTGCCAGCAGGCCCCCACTCATGTCCGCTTGCACCCCCATCCCCCAGCAGTCAGGGGCACCTGCCAGCAGGCCCCCACTCATGTCCCCTTGCACCCCAACGCCCCAGCAGTCAGGGGCACCTGCCAGCAGGCCCCCACTCATGTCCCCTTGCACCCCCACCCCCCAGCAGTCAGGGGCACCTGCCAGCAGGCCCCCACTCGTGTGCCCCTGCACCCCCACCCCCCAGCAGTCAGGGGCACCTGCCTGCAGGCCCCCACTCGTGTGCCCCTGCACCCCCACCCGCCAGCAGCATGGGCACCTGCCAGTAGGCCCCCACCCATGTCCCCTTGCACCCCCAACCCACAGCAGTCAGGGGCACCTGCCAGCAGGCCCCCACTCATGTCCCACTCATGTCCCCCTGCACCCCCACCCCCCAGCAGTCAGGGGCACCTGCCAGCAGGCCCCCACTCATGTCCCCCAGCATCCCCATCCCCAGCAGTCAGGGGCACCTGTCAGCAGGCCCCCACTCATGTCCCCTTGGACCCCCACCCCCCAGCAGTCAGGGGCACCTGCCAGCAGGCCCCCACTCATGTCCCCCAGCACCCCCATATCCCAGCAGTCAGGGGCACCTGCCAGCAGGCCCCCAATCATGTCCCCCTGCACCCCCACCCTCCAGCAGTCAGGGGCACCTGCCAGCAGGCCCCCACTCATGTCCCCCTGCACCCCCACCCCCCAGCAGTCAGGGGCACCTGCCAGCAGGCCCCCACTCATGTCCCCCAGCATCCCCACCCCCCAGCAGTCAGGGTCACCTGCCAGCAGGCCCCCACTCATGTCCCCTTGCACCCCCAACCCCCAGCAGTCAGGGGCACCTGCCGGCAGGCCCCCACTCATGTCCCCCAGCACCCCCATACCCCAGCAGTCAGGGGCACCTGCCAGCAGGCCCCCACTCATGTCCCCCTGCACCCCCACCCTCCAGCAATCAGGGGCACCTGCCAGCAGGCCCCCACTCATGTCCCCTTGCACCCCCACCTCCCAGCAGTCAGGGGCACCTGCCAGCAGGCCCCCACTCATGTCCCACTCATGTCCCCCTGCACCCCCACCCCCCAGCAGTCAGGGGCACCTGCCAGCAGGCCCCCACTCATGTCCCACTGCACCCCCACCCCCCAGCAGTCAGGGGCACCTGCCAGCAGGCCCCCACTCATGTCCCCTTGCACCCCCACCCCCCAGCAGTCAGGGGCACCTGCCAGCAGGCCCCCACTCATGTCCCACTCATGTCCCCCTGCACCCCCACCCCCCAGCAGTCAGGGGCACCTGCCAGCAGGCCCCCACTCATGTCCCCCAGCACCCCCTCTCCCCAGCAGTCAGGGGCACCTGCCAGCAGGCCCCCACTCTTGTCCCACTCACGTGCCCCAGCACCCCCACCCCCCAGCAGTCAGGGGCACCTGCCAGCAGGCCCCCACTCATGTCCCCCAGCACCCCCACGCCCCAGCAGTCAGGGGAACCTGCCAGCAGGCCCCCACTCATGTCCCCCAGCACCCCCACTCCCCAGAAGTCAGGGGCACCTGCCAGCAGGCCCCCACTCTTGTCCCACTCACGTGCCCCAGCACCCCCACCCCCCAGCAGTCAGGGGCACCTGCCAGCAGGCCCCCACTCATGTCCCCCAGCACCCCCACGCCCCAGCAGTCAGGGGCACCTGCCAGCAGGCCCCCACTCATGTCCCCCAGCACCCCCACCCCCCAGCAGTCAGGGGAACCTGCCAGCAGGCCCCCACTCATGTCCCCTTGCACCCCCACCCCCCAGCAGTCAGGGGCACCTGCCAGCAGGCCCCCACTCATGTCCCACTCATGTCCCCCTGCACCCCTACCCCCCAGCAGTCAGGGGCACCAGTCAGCAGGCCCCCAGTCATGTCCCCCAGCACCCCACCCCCCAGCAGTCCGGGGCACCTGCCAGCAGGTCCCCACTCATGTCCCCCAGCACCCCCACCCCCAGCAGTCAGGGGCACCTGCCAGCAGGCCCCCACTCATGTCCCCTTGCACCCCCACCCCGCAGCAGTCAGGGGCACCTGCCAGCAGGCCCCCACCCATGTCCCACTCATGTTCCCCTGCACCCCCACCCCCAGCAGTCAGGGGCACCTGCCAGCAGGCCCCCACGCATGTCCCCCTGCACACCCAACCCCCAGCAGTCAGGGGCACCTGCCAGCAGGCCCCCATTCATGTCCCCTTGCACCCCCACCCCCCAGCAGTCAGGGGCACCTGCCAGCAGGTCCCCACTCATGTCCCCCTGCACCCCCACCCCCCAGCAGTCAGGGGCACCTGCCTGCAGGCCTCCACTCATGTCCCCTTGCACCCCACCCCCTAGCAGTCAGGGGCACCTGCCAGCAGGCCCCCACTCATGTCCCCCAGCACCCCCACCCCCAGCAGTCAGGGGCACCTGCCAGCAGGCCCCCACTCATGTCCCACTCATGTCCCCCAGCAGCCCCACCCCCCAGCAGTCAGGGTCACCTGCCAGCAGGCCCCCACTCAAGTCCCCCAGCACCCCCACCCCCAGCAGTCAGGGGAACCTGCCAGCAGGCCTCCACTCATGTAACCTTGCACCCCCACCCCCCAGCAGTCAGGGGCACCTGCCAGCACGTCCCCACTCATGTCCCCTTGCACTCCCACCCCGCAGCAGTCAGGGGCACCTGCCAGCAGGCCCCCACTCATGTCCCCCTGCACCTCCACGCCCCAGCAGTCATTGGCACCTGCCAGCAGGCCCCCACTCATGTCCCACTCATTTCCCCCTGCACCCCCACCCTCCAGCATTCAGGGGCACCTGCCAGCAGGCCCCCACTCATGTCCCCTTGCACCCCCACCTCCCAGCAGTCAGGGGCACCTGCCAGCAGGCCCACACTCATGTCCCACTCATGTCCCCCTGCACCCCCACCGCCCAGCAGTCAGGGGCACCTGCCAGCAGGCCCCCACTCATGTCCCCCTGCACCCCCACCCACAGCAGTCAGGGGCACCTGCCAGCAGGCCCCCACTCATGTCCCCCTGCACCCCCACCCTCCAGCAATCAGGGGCACCTGCCAGCAGGCCCCCACTCATGTCCCCTTGCACCCCCACCTCCCAGCAGTCAGGGGCACCTGCCAGCAGGCCCCCACTCATGTCCCACTCATGTCCCCCTGCACCCCCACCCCCCAGCAGTCAGGGGCACCTGCCAGCAGGCCCCCACTCATGTCCCACTGCACCCCCACCCCCCAGCAGTCAGGGGCACCTGCCAGCAGGCCCCCACTCATGTCCCCTTGCACCCCCACCCCCCAGCAGTCAGGGGCACCTGCCAGCAGGCCCCCACTCATGTCCCACTCATGTCCCCCTGCACCCCCACCCCCCAGCAGTCAGGGGCACCTGCCAGCAGGCCCCCACTCATGTCCCCCAGCACCCCCTCTCCCCAGCAGTCAGGGGCACCTGCCAGCAGGCCCCCACTCTTGTCCCACTCACGTGCACCAGCACCCCCACCCCCCAGCAGTCAGGGGCACCTGCCAGCAGGCCCCCACTCATGTCCCCCAGCACCCCCACGCCCCAGCAGTCAGGGGAACCTGCCAGCAGGCCCCCACTCATGTCCCCCAGCACCCCCACTCCCCAGAAGTCAGGGGCACCTGCCAGCAGGCCCCCACTCTTGTCCCACTCACGTGCCCCAGCACCCCCACCCCCCAGCAGTCAGGGGCACCTGCCAGCAGGCCCCCACTCATGTCCCCCAGCACCCCCACGCCCCAGCAGTCAGGGGCACCTGCCAGCAGGCCCCCACTCATGTCCCCCAGCACCCCCACCCCCCAGCAGTCAGGGGAACCTGCCAGCAGGCCCCCACTCATGTCCCCTTGCACCCCCACCCCCCAGCAGTCAGGGGCACCTGCCAGCAGGCCCCCACTCATGTCCCACTCATGTCCCCCTGCACCCCTACCCCCCAGCAGTCAGGGGCACCAGTCAGCAGGCCCCCAGTCATGTCCCCCAGCACCCCACCCCCCAGCAGTCCGGGGCACCTGCCAGCAGGTCCCCACTCATGTCCCCCAGCACCCCCACCCCCAGCAGTCAGGGGCACCTGCCAGCAGGCCCCCACTCATGTCCCCTTGCACCCCCACCCCGCAGCAGTCAGGGGCACCTGCCAGCAGGCCCCCACCCATGTCCCACTCATGTTCCCCTGCACCCCCACCCCCAGCAGTCAGGGGCACCTGCCAGCAGGCCCCCACGCATGTCCCCCTGCACACCCAACCCCCAGCAGTCAGGGGCACCTGCCAGCAGGCCCCCATTCATGTCCCCTTGCACCCCCACCCCCCAGCAGTCAGGGGCACCTGCCAGCAGGTCCCCACTCATGTCCCCCTGCACCCCCACCCCCCAGCAGTCAGGGGCACCTGCCTGCAGGCCTCCACTCATGTCCCCTTGCACCCCACCCCCTAGCAGTCAGGGGCACCTGCCAGCAGGCCCCCACTCATGTCCCCCAGCACCCCCACCCCCAGCAGTCAGGGGCACCTGCCAGCAGGCCCCCACTCATGTCCCACTCATGTCCCCCAGCAGCCCCACCCCCCAGCAGTCAGGGTCACCTGCCAGCAGGCCCCCACTCAAGTCCCCCAGCACCCCCACCCCCAGCAGTCAGGGGAACCTGCCAGCAGGCCTCCACTCATGTAACCTTGCACCCCCACCCCCCAGCAGTCAGGGGCACCTGCCAGCACGTCCCCACTCATGTCCCCTTGCACTCCCACCCCGCAGCAGTCAGGGGCACCTGCCAGCAGGCCCCCACTCATGTCCCCCTGCACCTCCACGCCCCAGCAGTCATTGGCACCTGCCAGCAGGCCCCCACTCATGTCCCACTCATTTCCCCCTGCACCCCCACCCTCCAGCATTCAGGGGCACCTGCCAGCAGGCCCCCACTCATGTCCCCTTGCACCCCCACCTCCCAGCAGTCAGGGGCACCTGCCAGCAGGCCCACACTCATGTCCCACTCATGTCCCCCTGCACCCCCACCGCCCAGCAGTCAGGGGCACCTGCCAGCAGGCCCCCACTCATGTCCCCCTGCACCCCCACCCACAGCAGTCAGGGGCACCTGCCAGCAGGCCCCCACTCATGTCCCCTTGCACCCCCACCCCCCAGCAGTCAGGGGCACCTGCCAGCAGGCCCCCACTCGTGTCCCACTCATGTCCCCCTGCACCCCCACCACCCAGCAGTCAGGGGCACCTGCCAGCAGGCCCCCACTCATGTCCCCAGGCACCTCCACCCCCCCAGCAGTCAGGGGCACCTGCCAGCAGGCCCCCACTCTTGTCCCACTCATGTGCCCCAGCACCCCCACCCCCAGCAGTCAGGGGCACCTGCCAGCAGGCCCCCACTCATGTCCCCTTGCACCCCCACCCCCCAGCAGTCAGGGGCACCTGCCAGCAGGCCCCCACTCGTGTCCCACTCATGTCCCCCTGCACCCCCACCACCCAGCAGTCAGGGGCACCTGCCAGCAGGCCCCCACTCATGTCCCCAGGCACCTCCACCCCCCAGCAGTCAGGGGCACCTGCCAGCAGGCCCCCACTCTTGTCCCACTCATGTGCCCCAGCACCCCCACCCCCCAGCAGTCTGGGGCACCTGCCAGCAGGTCCCCACTCATGTCACCCAGCACCCCCACCCCCCAGCAGTCAGGGGCACCTGCCAGCAGGCCCCCACTCATGTCCCCTTGCACCCCCACCCCGCAGCAGTCAGGGGCACCTGCCAGCAGGCCCCCACTCATGTCCCACTCATATCCCCCTGCACCCCCACCCCCCAGCAGTCAGGGGCACCTGCCAGCCGGCCCCCACTCTTGTCCCACTCATGTCCCCCTGCACCCCCACCCCCCAGTAGTCAGGGGCACCTGCCAGCAGGCCCCCACCCATGTCCCACTCATGTCCCCCTGCACCCCCACCCCCAGCAGTCAGGGGCACCTGCCAGCAGGCCCCCACGCATGTCCCCCTGCACCCCCACCCCCCAGCAGTCAGGGGCACCTGCCAGCAGGCCCCCATTCATGTCCCCTTGCACCCCCACCCCCCAGCAGTCAGGGGCACCTGCCAGCAGGTCCCCACTCATGTCCCCTTGCACCCCCACCCCCCAGCCATCAGGGGCACCTGCCAGCAGGCCCCCACTCATGTCCCACTCATGTCCCCCTGCACCCCCACCCCCCAGCAGTCATTGGCACCTGCCAGCAGGCCCCCACTCATGTCCCACTCATGTCACCCTGCACCCTCACCCCCCAGCAGTCAGGGGCACCTGCCAGCAGGCCCCCACCATGTCCCACTCATGTCCCCCTGCACCCCCATCCCCCAGCAGTCAGGGGCACCTGCCTGCAGGCCTCCACTCATGTCCCCTTGCACCCCCACCCCCTAGCAGTCAGAGGCACCTGCCAGCAGGCCCCCACTCATGTCCCCCAGCACCCCCACCCCCAGCAGTCAGGGGCACCTGCCAGCAGGCCCCCACTCATGTCCCACTCATGTCCCCCAGCAGCCCCACCCCCCAGCAGTCAGGGTCACCTGCCAGCAGGCCCCCACTCAAGTCCCACAGCACCCCCACCCCCAGCAGTCAGGGGAACCTGCCAGCAGGCCTCCACTCATGTAACCTTGCACCCCCACCCCCCAGCAGTCAGGGACACCTGCCAGCAGGCCCCCACTCATGTCCCACTCATGTCCCCCTGCACCCCTACCCCCAAGCAGTCAGGGGCACCAGCCAGCAGGCCCCCAGTCATGTCCCCCAGCACCCCCACCCCCCGGCAGTCCAGGGCACCTGCCAGCAGGTCCCCACTCATGTCCCCCAGCACCCCTACCCCCCAGCAGTCAGGGGCACCTGCCAGCAGGCCCCCACTCATGTCCCCTTGCACCCCCACCCCGCAGCAGTCAGGGGAACCTGCCAGCAGGCCCCCACTCATGTCCCACTCATGTCCCCCTGCACCCCCAGCCCCCAGTAGTCAGGGGCACCTGCCAGCAGGCCCCCACCCATGTCCCACTCATGTCCCACTGCACCCCCACCCCCCAGCAGTCAGGGGCACCTGCCAGCAGGCCCCCACGCATGTCCCCCTGCACCCCCACCCCCCAGCAGTCAGGGGCACCTACCAGCAGGCCCCCATTCATGTCCCCTTGAACCCCCACCCCCCAGCAGTCAGGGGCACCTGCCAGCAGGTCCCCACTCATGTCCCCTTGCACCCCCACCCCCCAGCCATCAGGGGCACCTGCCAGCAGGCCCCCACTCATGTCCCACTCATGTCCCCCTGCACCCCCACCCCCCAGCAGTCATTGGCACCTGCCAGCAGGCCCCCACACATGTCCCACTCATGTCCCCCTGCACCCTCACCCCCCAGCAGTCAGGGGCACCTGCCAGCAGGCCCCCACCATGTCCCACTCATGTCCCCCTGCACCCCCACCCCCCAGCAGTCAGGGGCACCTGCCTGCAGGCCTCCACTCATTTCCCCTTGCACCCCCACCCCCTAGCAGTCAGAGGCACCTGTCAGCAGGCCCCCACACATGTCCCCCAGCACCCCCAGCAGTCAGGGGCACCTGCCAGCAGGCCCCCACTCATGTCCCACTCATGTCCCCCAGCAGCCCCACCCCCCAGCAGTCAGGGTCACCTGCCAGCAGGCCCCCACTCATGTCCCACTCATGTCCCCCAGCACCCCCACCCCCCAGCAGTCAGGGGCACCTGCCAGCAGGCCCCCACTCATGTCCCCCAGCACCCCCACCCCCAGCAGTCAGGGGCACCTGCCAGCAGGCCCCCACTCATGTCCCACTCATGTCCCCCAGCAGCCCCACCCCCCAGCAGTCAGGGTCACCTGCCAGCAGGCCCCCACTCAAGTCCCCCAGCACCCCCACCCCCAGCAGTCAGGGGAACCTGCCAGCAGGCCTCCACTCATGTAACCTTGCACCCCCACCCCCCAGCAGTCAGGGGCACCTGCCAGCACGTCCCCACTCATGTCCCCTTGCACTCCCACCCCGCAGCAGTCAGGGGCACCTGCCAGCAGGCCCCCACTCATGTCCCCCTGCACCTCCACCCCCCAGCAGTCATTGGCACCTGCCAGCAGGCCCCCACTCATGTCCCACTCATTTCCCCCTGCACCCCCACCCTCCAGCATTCAGGGGCACCTGCCAGCAGGCCCCCACTCATGTCCTCTTGCACCCCGACCTCCCAGCAGTCAGGGGCACCTGCCAGCAGGCCCCCACTCATGTCCCACTCATGTTCCCCTGCACCCCCACCCCCCAGCAGTCAGGGGCACCTGCCAGCAGGCCCCCACTCATGTCCCCCTGCACCCCCACCCCCAGCAGTCAGGGGCACCTGCCAGCAGGCCCCCACTCATGTCCCCTTGCACCCCCACCCCCCAGCAGTCAGGGGCACCTGCCAGCAGGCCCCCACTCATGTCCCACTCATGTCCCCCTGCACCCCCACCACCCAGCAGTCAGGGGCACCTGCCAGCAGGCCCCCACTCATGTCCCCCAGCACCTCCACCCCCCAGCAGTCAGGGGCACCTGCCAGCAGGCCCCCACTCTTGTCCCACTCATGTGCCCCAGCACCCCCACCCCCCAGCAGTCAGGGGCACCTGCCAGCAGGCCCCCACTCATGTCCCCCAGCACCCCCACCCCCCAGCAGTCAGGGGAACCTGCCAGCAGGCCCCCACTCATGTCCCCTTGCACCCCCACCCCCCAGCAGTCAGGGGCACCTGCCAGCAGCCCCCCACTCATGTCCCACTCATGTCCCCCTGCACCCCTACCCCCCAGCAGTCAGGGGCACCAGCCAGCAGGCCCCCAGTCATGTCCCCCAGCACCCCCACCCCCCAGCAGTCAGGGGCACCAGCCAGCAGGCCCCCGGTCATGTCCCCCAGCACCCCCACCCCCCAGCAGTCAGGGGCACCTGCCAGCAGGCCCCCACTCATGTCCCCCTGCACCCCCACCCCCAGCAGTCAGGGGCACCTGCCAGCAGGCCCCCACTCATGTCCCCTTGCACCCCCACCCCCCAGCAGTCAGGGGCACCTGCCAGCAGGCCCCCACTCATGTCCCACTCATGTCCCCCTGCACCCCCACCACCCAGCAGTCAGGGGCACCTGCCAGCAGGCCCCCACTCATGTCCCCCAGCACCTCCACCCCCCAGCAGTCAGGGGCACCTGCCAGCAGGCCCCCACTCTTGTCCCACTCATGTGGCCCAGCACCCCCACCCCCCAGCAGTCAGGGGCACCTGCCAGCAGGCCCCCACTCATGTCCCCCAGCACCCCTACCCCCCAGCAGTCAGGGGCACCTGCCAGCAGGCCCCCACTCATGTCCCCTTGCACCCCCACCCCGCAGCAGTCAGGGGCACCTGCCAGCAGGCCCCCACTCATGTCCCACTTATATCCCCCTGCACCCCCACCCCCCAGCAGTCAGGGGCACCTGCCAGCCGGCCCCCACTCTTGTCCCACTCATGTCCCCCTGCACCCCCACCCCCCAGTAGTCAGGGGCACCTGCCAGCAGGCCCCCACCCATGTCCCACTCATGTCCCACTGCACCCCCACCCCCCAGCAGTCAGGGGCACCTGCCAGCAGGCCCCCACGCATGTCCCCCTGCACCCCCACCCCCCAGCAGTCAGGGGCACCTACCAGCAGGCCCCCATTCATGTCCCCTTGAACCCCCACCCCCCAGCAGTCAGGGGCACCTGCCAGCAGGTCCCCACTCATGTCCCCTTGCACCCCCACCCCCCAGCCATCAGGGGCACCTGCCAGCAGGCCCCCACTCATGTCCCACTCATGTCCCCCTGCGCCCCCACCCCCCAGCAGTCATTGGCACCTGCCAGCAGGCCCCCACTCATGTCCCACTCATGTCCCCCTGCACCCTCACCCCCCAGCAGTCAGGGGCACCTGCCAGCAGGCCCCCACCATGTCCCACTCATGTCCCCCTGCACCCCCACCCCCCAGCAGTCAGGGGCACCTGCCTGCAGGCCTCCACTCATTTCCCCTTGCACCCCCACCCCCTAGCAGTCAGAGGCACCTGTCAGCAGGCCCCCACACATGTCCCCCAGCACCCCCAGCAGTCAGGGGCACCTGCCAGCAGGCCCCCACTCATGTCCCACTCATGTCCCCCAGCAGCCCCACCCCCCAGCAGTCAGGGTCACCTGCCAGCAGGCCCCCACTCATGTCCCACTCATGTCCCCCAGCACCCCCACCCCCCAGCAGTCAGGGGCACCTGCCAGCAGGCCCCCACTCATGTCCCCCAGCACCCCCACCCCCAGCAGTCAGGGGCACCTGCCAGCAGGCCCCCACTCATGTCCCACTCATGTCCCCCAGCAGCCCCACCCCCCAGCAGTCAGGGTCACCTGCCAGCAGGCCCCCACTCAAGTCCCCCAGCACCCCCACCCCCAGCAGTCAGGGGAACCTGCCAGCAGGCCTCCACTCATGTAACCTTGCACCCCCACCCCCCAGCAGTCAGGGGCACCTGCCAGCACGTCCCCACTCATGTCCCCTTGCACTCCCACCCCGCAGCAGTCAGGGGCACCTGCCAGCAGGCCCCCACTCATGTCCCCCTGCACCTCCACCCCCCAGCAGTCATTGGCACCTGCCAGCAGGCCCCCACTCATGTCCCACTCATTTCCCCCTGCACCCCCACCCTCCAGCATTCAGGGGCACCTGCCAGCAGGCCCCCACTCATGTCCTCTTGCACCCCGACCTCCCAGCAGTCAGGGGCACCTGCCAGCAGGCCCCCACTCATGTCCCACTCATGTTCCCCTGCACCCCCACCCCCCAGCAGTCAGGGGCACCTGCCAGCAGGCCCCCACTCATGTCCCCCTGCACCCCCACCCCCAGCAGTCAGGGGCACCTGCCAGCAGGCCCCCACTCATGTCCCCTTGCACCCCCACCCCCCAGCAGTCAGGGGCACCTGCCAGCAGGCCCCCACTCATGTCCCACTCATGTCCCCCTGCACCCCCACCACCCAGCAGTCAGGGGCACCTGCCAGCAGGCCCCCACTCATGTCCCCCAGCACCTCCACCCCCCAGCAGTCAGGGGCACCTGCCAGCAGGCCCCCACTCTTGTCCCACTCATGTGCCCCAGCACCCCCACCCCCCAGCAGTCAGGGGCACCTGCCAGCAGGCCCCCACTCATGTCCCCCAGCACCCCCACCCCCCAGCAGTCAGGGGAACCTGCCAGCAGGCCCCCACTCATGTCCCCTTGCACCCCCACCCCCCAGCAGTCAGGGGCACCTGCCAGCAGCCCCCCACTCATGTCCCACTCATGTCCCCCTGCACCCCTACCCCCCAGCAGTCAGGGGCACCAGCCAGCAGGCCCCCAGTCATGTCCCCCAGCACCCCCACCCCCAGCAGTCCGGGGCACCTGCCAGCAGGTCCCCACTCATGTCCCCCAGCACCCCCACCCCCCAGCAGTCAGGGGCACCTGCCAGCAGGCCCCCACTCATGTCCCCTTGCACCCCCACCCCGCAGCAGTCAGGGGCACCTGCCAGCAGGTCCCCACTCATGTCCCCTTGCACCCCCACCCCCCAGCAGTCAGGGGCACCTGCCAGCCGGCCCCCACTCTTGTCCCACTCATGTCCCCCTGCACCCCCACCCCCAGCAGTCAGGGGCACCTGCCAGCAGGCCCCCACGCATGTCCCCTTGCACCCCCACCCCGCAGCAGTCAGGGGCACCTGCCAGCCGGCCCCCACTCATGTCCCACTCATATCCCCCTGCACCCCCACCCCCCAGCAGTCAGGGGCACCTGCCAGCCGGCCCCCACACATGTCCCACTCATATCCCCATGCACCCCCACCCCCCCAGCAGTCAGGGGCACCTGCCAGCCGGCCCCCACTCTTGTCCCACTCATGTCCCCCTGCACCCCCACCCCCAGCAGTCAGGGGCACCTGCCAGCAGGCCCCCACGCATGTCCTCCTGCACCCCCACCCCCCAGCAGTCAGGGGCACCTGCCAGCAGGCCCCCATTCATGTCCCCTTGCACCCCCACCCCCAGCAGTCAGGGGCACCTGCCAGCAGGTCCCCACTCATGTCCCCTTGCACCCCCACCCCCCAGCCATCAGGGGCACCTGCCAGCAGCAGGCCCCCACTCATGTCCCACTCATGTCCCCCTGAACCCCCACACCCCAGCAGTCATTGGCACCTGCCAGCAGGCCCCCACTCATGTCCCACTCATGTCCCCCTGCACCCTCACCCCCCAGCAGTCAGGGGCACCTGCCAGCAGGCCCCCACCATGTCCCACTCATGTCCCCCTGCACCCCCACCCCCCAGCAGTCAGGGGCACCTGCCTGCAGGCCTCCACTCATGTCCCCTTGCACCCCCACCCCCTAGCAGTCAGAGGCACCTGCCAGCAGGCCCCCACTCATGTCCCCCAGCACCCCCACCCCCAGCAGTCAGGGGCACCTGCCAGCAGGCCCCCACTCATGTCCCACTCATGTCCCCCAGCAGCCCCACCCCCCAGCAGTCAGGGTCACCTGCCAGCAGGCCCCCACTCAAGTCCCACAGCACCCCCACCCCCAGCAGTCAGGGGAACCTGCCAGCAGGCCTCCACTCATGTAACCTTGCACCCCCACCCCCCAGCAGTCAGGGACACCTGCCAGCAGGCCCCCACTCATGTCCCACTCATGTCCCCCTGCACCCCTACCCCCCAGCAGTCAGGGGCACCAGCCAGCAGGCCCCAGTCATGTCCCCCAGCACCCCCACCCCCCAGCAGTCCAGGGCACCTGCCAGCAGGTCCCACTCATTTTTTCCCAGCACCCCTACCCCCCAGCAGTCAGGGGCACCTGCCAGCAGGCCCCCACTCATGTCCCCTTGCACCCCCACCCCGCAGCAGTCAGGGGCACCTGCCAGCCGGCCCCCACTCTTGTCCCACTCATGTCCCCCTGCACCCCCACCCCCCAGTAGTCAGGGGCACCTGCCAGCAGGCCCCCACCCATGTCCCACTCATGTCCCCCTGCACCCCCACCCCCAGCAGTCAGGGGCACCTGCCAGCCGGCCCCCACTCTTGTCCCACTCATGTCCCCCTGCACCCCCACCCCCCAGTAGTCAGGGGCACCTGCCAGCAGGCCCCCACCCATGTCCCACTCATGTCCCCCTGCACCCCGACCCCCAGCAGTCAGGGGCACCTGCCAGCAGGCCCCCACGCATGTCCCCCTGCACCCCCACCCCCCAGCAGTCAGGGGCACCAGCCAGCAGGCCCCCATTCATGTCCCCTTGCACCCCCACCCCCCAGCAGTCAGGGGCACCTGCCAGCAGGCCCCCACTCATGTCCCCCTTCACCAC
Organism: Ambystoma mexicanum; assembly: GCF_040938575.1. Classification (NCBI taxonomy): domain Eukaryota; kingdom Metazoa; phylum Chordata; class Amphibia; order Caudata; family Ambystomatidae; genus Ambystoma; species Ambystoma mexicanum. The sequence goes on from NC_090923.1 coordinate 1,031,695,041, forward strand.
CACCCCCCAGCTTTCATTGGCACATGCCAGCAGGCCCCCACTCATGTCCCACTCATGTCCCCCTGCACCCTCACCCCCCAGCAGTCAGGGGCACCTGCCAGCAGGCCCCCATCATGTCCCACTCATGTCCCCCTGCACCCCCACCCCCCAGCAGTCAGGGGCACCTGCCTGCAGGCCTCCACTCATGTCCTCTTGCACCCCCACCCCCTAGCAGTCAGAGGCACCTGTCAGCAGGCCCCCACTCATGTCCCCCAGCACCCCCACCCCCAGCAGTCAGGGTCACCTGCCAGCAGGCCCCCACTCAAGTCCCACAGCACCCCCACCCCCAGCAGTCAGGGGAACCTGCCAGCAGGCCTCCACTCATGTAACCTTGCACCCCCACCCCCCAGCAGTCAGGGACACCTACCAGCAGGCCCCCACTCATGTCCCACTCATGCCCCCCTGCACCCCTACCCCCCAGCAGTCAGGGGCACCAGCCAGCAGGCCCCCACTCATGTCCCCCAGCACCCCCACCCCCCAGCAGTCTGAGGCACCTGCCAGCAGGTCCCCACTCATGTCTCCCAGCACCCCCACCCCCCAGCAGTCAGGGGCACCTGCCAGCACGTCCCCACTCATGTCCCCTTGCACTACCAACCCGCAGCAGTCAGGGGCACCTGCCAGCAGGCCCCCACTCATGTCCCCCTGCACCTCCACCCCCCAGCAGTCATTGGCACCTGCCAGCAGGCCCCCACTCATGTCCCACTCATGTCCCCCTCACCCCCACACCCCAGCAGTCAGGGGCACCTGCCAGCAGGCCCCCACTCATGTCCCTCTCATGTCCCCCTGCACCCCCACCCCCAGCAGTCAGGGGCACCTGCCAGCAGTCCCCCACTCATGTCCCACTCATGTCCCCCAGCACCCCACCCCCCAGCAGTCAGGGGCACCTGCCAGCAGGCCCCCACTCATGTCCCCTTGCACCCCCACGGCCCCAGCAGTCAGGGGCACCTGCCAGCAGGCACCCACTCATGTCCCACTCATGTCCCCCTGCACCCCCACCCCCCAGCAGTCAGGGGCACCTGCCAGCAGGCCCCCACTCATGTCCCACTCATGTCCCCCAGCACCCCCACCCCCCAGCAGTCAGGGGCACATGCGAGCGGGCCCCCACTCATGTCCCCTTGCACCCCCACTCCCCAGCAGTCAGGGGCAGCTGCCAGCAGGCCCCCACTCATGTCTCATTGCACCCCTACCCCCCAGCAGTCAGGGGCACCTGCCAGCAGGCCCCCACTCATGTCCCCCAGCACCCCCACCCCCCAGCAGTCAGAGGCACCTGCCAGACGGCCCCCACTCATGTCCCCTGTTAGGGAGAATTCTCTGTTTAGGCTGAATTTCCTAACCTAGTGAGTCCCCCAGCAGCTTTGCTGGATTTCTGGAGTTTGTTTTTTTCCATCCTGCCAAGAGTGAGACTCTTTTTCTCCCACTCTTGGACATGAATGTGGTTAATTCCTTTGAATGTCAATGTGTTCTATGGGGTCTTTTACTCCATAGGGTCTCATATGTTTTTCTATGTGTGTTACACCGCACCCTCCGTGCCGTAACACTGGGGCGTCCTAGAGGATCCCCACCATAGACTCCGTACCCTGGGACTGACTACTGTTTTCCAGGGCATGTAAAGTCACCATTGGCTTTACTAGACCTAAATTTACTAACAGAACTAGTACAAACCATCCTATTGTGGACGTACTAGTAGGGGTAATTCGATTACCCCTGGGTCCGTTATTCGAGGGGGCGTTGTCCCGTCCCCCCTCGTCAAGTTTTGGCTGGTGGCAGTGGAAACTACTTGTTATATTCGACCCCGAATATAACCCTATGGGATTCTTCCCATTGTTGGAGGTTAATACTTTTTCTCGTTAATCTCTAACATACCACCGGTTTATTTATCTTAAATAAATCTATCGGCTGGTATTTTCTGCCAGAACTCGGTTTTTAAAATGGCGTCTGTGTTCGTCTCTGTGACTCCTAAACCAAAGGTTGAGCCCTTTGTTCCACTTTTGGCGGGCTTCTGCACAGAGGCCCTCCAAAGTGGGGCCATTCTGTCTGGGTACCACAAGGGGTGTGGAAGGGGGTTTAGGCACCCTGGACTGAGTTGGCTTGCCAACTCAAGTCGCACTCTGGTGTGATTGGCCAAAGTGGTGAGCCACCCCGCTCACCACTTAGCGTGTTTTGATTGACAGCTAGGCTGAATGAATGGGGGTTTTCTGCATAAAAGCAGGGCTTTTGGGACTGGATCTTCAGAAGTCGCCACAGGACCTAAGAATCCGACGAGGGTAAAGCTGAGCCGACCTGCAACGACGACACCTCCGGTGGAGCCCTGCTGAACCGACTCACCACTTCCCAATGACAGAGGAGATCTCCCGGCTGGAGAGTCTCTTCCCCTGACTGGTGGGAACAACCAGTCCCCTTTGCTTTTTCTCCACTTCCAGGGCGTAGTGGTCGAATTGCCTGTGCTGAGCACCCCGACAACCGGATAGCCACTAACCCGTACCGCGACCAAAAGGTGGTGCCTTGTGACGGAGCACTCCGCGGCTGGTCTCTTCCCTGGTGGTGCAACGATCTTCAACTTTCCTTCGACGACGAGAGCATCTCTTCTCTTGGCAAAGCCCTGACTTGCATCCACCACCAGGAACAACTGCCCCCGCCGGAGCTCTCTCTCCACATACAAGGTATCGTGTCCGCCTGGCTTCCCTTGTGACGGGTAGCGTGAGGTGTCTTAATACTCGCCTCTCCATTGGGTCGCCTCCAAGCTTTCTTAACTTTCTGTTCTGAACTGGTCCAATCTTTCGATAACAATTTGCGCCAAAGACTCGAAGTGCATTTCCACTGTGATACTTTTTGGGACATATCGCCTTGCCTCTCTCCGAGTGGGCCTGGCCTCTGAACTTTGCGATCTACAGTAGACCCTGCCCTACTTGCCTTGCATTTGTTCGTAAAAGTGTTGGTACCGAGTTGATTTCATAACCTGCCTTTTTCTCTCCCGTCCTAACGAATACTAGAGTGCCATCTACGTTAAAGCATTCACCTCTGTCTGCAAATAAGTGGTGCCGTTGAACCTAGACTTGTCGAACTATTGTTAGGGGGATTGATTTACTTATAGTAATTGTGTGTTTGCCGTATTAGTGCCAGTGTGTTTTTCATAGATGTGTGTAAGGACCCAGACATGGGGAACCACACAACCCAGGAATATGGAAGGGAGACATACGGGCTGGAAAAATAATCAAACGCGACCTGTATGATAGGCGAGTGGTGGGAACACACAGGTAAACCCAATGTACCCCGAACAGAGGATCTAAATGAGTGGGACAACACAACAACAGTGCTTGGTAAGAACCCCAAACAGCCGACCATGGGTCAGCCCGCAGAGACGAGGTTACCGAAACGTCCTCGCGAGGACGAAAACCCTGACTACACGGGCCGAGAGACAGAGAGCTGTGTCCAGCCGGAAAGGACCCGCCTCGCCAGAGCGACACTGACGGCAAGACAGAAGGATAGCCGTCCCCGCTGGAACGAAGCCCCCAAGTTCTCGGAGCAAGATGCAGAACGCCGAGTCCAGCCGGGGAAGACTCGCCTTGTCAGAGCGGCACTGACGACCAGCAGGAGGGAGGAAGGAAACTGTAGCCGCGATGAAGAGCTGACTACAACCGGCCGCCGGATAGAAGAAACCCAGTCTCTGCATGGAGACGCAGTCCGCCTGTATTGCAACCGCAAGCAGGACACCAATCACGTGTCCCGCGGACTGGAGGAAGCCGATCCGCTTCAGCAAAGACACAGACCCACTGGGGGAGTCCTATTACCGGGGATACATAGCCCGAACATGGGGGCAACCAAAACAGCAGACACTTACCTGGGCGGCAGCAGGACATTCAGGGGAACAGGGTCAGTGAAGAACATGGAGGGTGGCTCACCAGGAAAAGGGGGCGGGGCCTATGGGTTTTTTTTGCTCCAAGACAGGAAGTAGACCCTGATTGGCCCATCCTTACCTGCCTATATAAAGAGCCAGATAGTTGGAAGAGGTGTGCTCATTCTTGTTCTCCTTGCAGAGCCGATCAGACCTGGATTCCGGAACGACAGGAAGCACCTGGGCGTATGAGGACTAAGTGGAAGAAGATTGTCAGAGGTCCTTATAGCGTGCCCTACAAGAAAACAGAGGAAAACATTTGCCCCACAAAACGAACACCCAGAAGGACTCTGGGAAAAGAAATTTAATTTTGCTAACCAGCATTATTTGGTTAAATCTGAATAAAGACCAACATTTTTCTTTCCCTTTAACCGCCTATTTTGTCTCATTGTCACAATGTGTTTTTATAAATAAATAACTATATATCTTTACACCGAAGCTCTGTTCTGTGTTTGCTTGTTCTACTGTGTAAATTGCCCTATTTTGTATACTCCAAATACTGCCTAACTCTTCTTGAGGGAAGTCTGACTGCTCAGCCACAGCTACCAAATGAATCTGTGTGGTACAGACTGCTACCAAGTGGGTTTACTGCCAAACACCTGTAGTCCTAAATCTTTTGCAGTGGTCCCAGAGGGAACTGCACAGGTTTCCGCCTAACACTGGTGTACAGCGGTGGGATTTGTATCGAGTATACAGTTTAGAGTGCTTTTCAACACTTTAGGATAACTAACCACAAAGCTTAGCACTAAAAAGCAACTTTCAAAAAACATGTCTACTATGGAAGTTTACAGTCAAGAGTCCTTGTCAGGGGAAAATACTGAGAGTTTACGAGCTCTCTGTAGACAAGAGAATCTTTCTGTAAGAGGCAAGAAAGTAGAACTGATAGCGAGATTGCTGGAAAACCAAAGTCTGGGTACTGGTTCAGAGGAACCAACTTCTCCAGCGAATGTAGAAAACAGTAATGGTATTGATCTGAATCAAAATCTTGATAATGAGTCAGAAGAGGAAAGTGAACCAAATGAAGTTAGCCACTCTGAGCCTCTGTCTGCCTTACCTACTGTACCTACGGGGCCCATACCAGGTCCCACATGTAACCCTGCTTATTTTGAACTTGAAAAAATGAAGCTCGAATTAGAATACAAGCGTTTTTTAGCTCAATCTGGAAGAAACCAAGAGCTAGAGTTCAGACGGATGAATGCCCAGGCTGAGCAGAAGCAAGCTGAGCTAAGGCTCAGAGAAATAGAACTTAATCATGAGTTAGAGATGAAAAGTTATCTGTGGAAAATGCTTCTCTCTCCTCTGGTTCCTCTAGAAGTTCCAGTCCCAAAAGACCCCGGATGCCTAAGGAATTAGTGGGTATGTATGAACCGAGATTGGATGTGTTGGATTGGTTAAAACTGTTTGAATATAATCATGGGCTCCAGGACATCACAGGGAATGAGTTACTTCCCTGGTTGTTCTCTAGGCTTCCCCCTGTTGAGACTGATGTGGTAATGGAATTGGGGGAGGCGGATAAGAAGGATTACGAAAGTGTGAAACTAGCTTTGATAGCTAGGTTCGGGAAGACCCCTTCCCAGTATCTTAAGAGGTTTAGAACCCTCAAAAAGCATGATGGTACCCCTTGGGCTACCTGGGTGAGTGAAGGGTTGAAAAACTTAGAGGGATGGATTAAGGGTTACAAAGTGAACACTTATATGAGGGTATGAAGAATCATTTTATGTTGGAGTCTATTTATGATGCCTGTTCTCCTGAGCTCAGACAGCACTTGGCTGATTCGAAGGAATTGGATTCCAGGAAGCTAGCTAAGGCTGCTGACTTGTGGGTTGCCAACAGGGCTACTCATAAGGATTCTGGGGCAACTCAGAAAAAGGATGAGGGAAAACAGCCTAAGAAAGACTCAAAAGAGAATTCTAATAACTCAAATTCCAAAGAGGGCCCCAAACAAAACCAGAAGGGTAAGCCACAAGGAAAACCGCAACAGAATAGTGTGCCTTCTGGTGCCAAACCGGAAGGAGGCCAGAACAAGCCGCCATTCCAGAAAGCATTCGGTAAATGCTTTGTTTGTGGCTCGACTGACCACGTGAAAGGAGATGCCAGATGTAAGGGTAAACCTTCAGGGGTCCAGCTTGTCTCCTTAGCCTTCGCTCCAGAGGAGGAAGTCCAAATGGCAAGTAGAAACTTTCTACTGCTGGCTGATGAACCCATTGGAGTCTCAGCCAGTGTTTCTTTAGTATCTCTGGGGTTGTGGGAACAACAGAATTTAGATGTCTATAATTCTATCTCTGATAATACTAAAGAGTATTATAAGGACAGTGTCCAGGTGAATGGTCAGGAGACTCCTGCCATTATGGACACTGGGGCCAGCACAACTGTGGTGGATAAATCGTTTTTTCAGGCTGAGGATGTGGCTAAGGCACCCAAACGCCTCACCAAGTTAGCTGGAGGGCCTGTGCAGATGCTTCCCCAATTACCAGTTCTCATCCAGTGTGACGACATGACTGTGAAGATACCTGTCAGCATACAGAGTGAGGTACCAGGACGCGTTCTGTTGGGTAACGATTTGAAAACTCTCGGAGTTGTGTCACATACCCCCAGACCTCCTAGTAAACGGTTACAGGAGCTAACCAGATCTGCAAGGGAGAGAACCATGCGAGGTACTCTCCAGGAGATGATGAAGAAAGAAATCACTCCTGCTCCACTGGAATTGTCAGCTGCTGTCTCCAAGAAATCAGAAGCGAAAGGGAAACCTAAGAATTCTATACCGAAACCAGCAGCCAGCATTTCAGTGCAGCCCACAAGGACTTCCCCACGGTTGTCCAAAGTTACACCCGTAACTCCCCCTCCAGCTGAGGCTGAGAGGGAGATACAACCCTGTGTGGTAGAATTAGACTCTAAAGAAGAGCTAATGGAAGGCCAGGAACTCATTGGAGATCTGGATCCTGTTGACCATCCTGAGCTGCAGTCTTTACTGGCAGAAGGTGGACCCAGCATGGCAGACTTCAGTAAGGGACAGAGAGAATGTCCAACTCTGGAAGGTCTTCGCCACCAGGCAGAAGCTCAGGCTGAAGGGCAAGAGCCTGGGAAATACAGGTTGCACTGGGAAGATGGCCTCTTCTACAGTGAACTGACCGAGTCTGCACCTGGAGACTACAAACGACTTGTTGTACCCCAAGAGAACAGACCACAGTTCTTGCAGTTATTTATTTATTTATTTATTTATTTATTTATTTATTTAAATTTGTATAGCGCGCAAGCAGCCCAGGGGCATTGAGGCGCTGTTACTTGCATGAGCTTAGTTACAGGCATGGTATCAGTAAGAGGCATATTACAGATAGGAACAAGCAAGGTTATCATTACAGTTTATGCGGTTGGTCAATACAACTTAAGCAGTGGGTCATATGGTTGGTATTATGCTGCTGCGAGGGACCTTATGAGAAGAGGGTGGTTTTCAGTGCTTTGCGGAAGGCTAGGAGGGAGGGCTCACTGCGGATGGTGGGAGGTAGGGCATTCCAGTGAGTGGGTGCGAGATAGGGGAAGCTGGATCCACCTGCTCTGGATCTTTTTACTAGTGGCACAGAGAGCATGTTGGTGTAGGGTGATCTTGTTGGTCTTGTAGAGGCGACGGAGTGGATTCTTTGTGAGAGGTAATCGGGGGCAGTGAGATGGATGCATTTGTGTGTCAGTGTGAGCGCTTTGAAAATTATTCTCTCCTTTATTGGGAGCCAGTGGGCTAGTTTTCTGGCTTCCGAGATGTGGTCCCTTTTGGCAATACCTTGGGCTGCTCAGAGAGCACTATTCTGGATGACTTGTAGCCTCTCCAAGTTTCTTTTTGAGGTTCCTAGGAAGAGTATGTTGCAGTAGTCTAGCCTGGAGCTGGTGATAGCTCTGGCTATGTTTGTGCAGTTCTCTTTGGAGAGGAAAGGCCTGACTGCGTTGATCAGTTTAGCATGATATGCGGCTGAGAAGGCAATGGCGTTGACTTGTCTGTCCATGGAGAGGTTAGAGTCTAGATAGACTCCAAGAGTTTTGACTGAGTCTGAAACAGGTATTTTGATGGTGTCGATGGTGAAGTGACTGAATTGGGAGTCAAGTTTTTTTAGCGTTTCAGGGGAACCTACCAGTAGGAGTTCTGTCTTGTCAGAGTTGAGGCATAGTCCATTGTCTGCCATCCAGGCTTGGATGGTGTTGTAGAGGTTGTTAAGGGTCATGGAGTCGGTGTCGTAGTTGCCTGTGAGGGTAAGGAGGATCTGGGTATCGTCCGCGTAGTTAGTGTAGGATATACCCATAGCGTCGAGGATGAGGAAGAGGGGTTGTGTGAAGATGTTGTAGAGTGTGGGGGAGAGGCATGAGCCTTGGGGCACGCCAAAGAATATGGTAGTGGATGAGGCAGAGGCTAGGTCGGAGAATACTTGCATGGTTCTGTCTTGTAGGAAGGATTTGATCCATGCTGTGGCGTCAGGGGAGAACTTGGCAGTGGAGGAGAGATGATGGCAAAGGACGTCATGATCGGTTAGCCCACGAGCGGACGTCATGAACGGTTAGCCCACGAGATTCCTTTGGCTGGTCACTTGAGTTTCAAGAAGACTAAGGAAAGGCTCTCTCTCTACTTTTATTGGCCGAAGATGGGGGCTGAAGTAGAAAAACACTGCAGGAGCTGCCACACCTGCCACACCTCTGGTAAGGTTGGCTCCAAGAATGTGGCACCTTTAGTGCCTCTTCCAGTTGTGGGAGTCCCATTTGAGAGAGTAGGGATTGACATTGTTGGTCCCCTTGATCCTCCAACCTCCTCAGGCAACAGGTTTATACTTGTTGTAGTAGACCATGCTACTGGGTATCCTGAGGCAATTCCTATGAGGACTGTTACAGCTCCGGCTGTGGCTAAGGCCCTCCTTGGTATTTTTACTAGGGTCGGGTTTCCTAAGGAAGTAATCTCTGACAGGGGGTCAAACTTTATGTCCCACTACATGAAAGCCATGTGGAAAACCTGTGGAGTTACTTACAAGTTCTCAACAGCCTACCACCCCCAAACCAATGGGTTGGTAGAACGGTTCAACCGAACCATGAAGAGCATGATAGGGGCTTTAGAAGAACCCCTTAAGCGTAAGTGGGACCTTCTACTGCCATGCCTTCTCTTTGCTTATAGAGAAGTCCCTCAGGAGGGAGTAGGTTAGTCTCCCTTTGAGCTTCTCTATGGTCATCCCGTCAGAGGTCCATTAGCCCTGATTAAGGAGGGGTTGGAGAGTGCTCCTTCCCCCAAGCCAGTCGGAGTGACTGACTACGTGATAGGTCTCCGGAGGAGAATGTCGCAAATGATGACAGAAGCAAGCGATAACTTGAAAGCTGGGCAAGCATTGGTCAAGCACTGGCATGATCAAAAGGCTAACATGGCTGAGTTCGCTCAAGACCAGCTTGTTCTCGTTATGATCCCAACAAGGCAGAGGGCATTGCAAGACAAATGGATGGGACCCTTCAGAGTTGTGGGTAAACTCGGAGAGGTCAACTATCTGGTGGACTTGGGCAATCCCAAGGAGGCTCCGACAGTCTTCCACACCATCCGACTCAAAGCGTATGTCTCAAGACCTGATGTAGGAGCGTTGCTTCTAGCATCATCAGAGGAAGAAGAAGAGAGTGAAGCTCTTCCGGATCTCCTCAGAGGCTTACCTTTAGACGAAAAAATTGAAGGAGTAAATCTCTCTTCAAATCTGACACCCGAGCAACAAGAAGAGTGCAAATCGATGTTAAATCAGTTTGCCTCTCTGTTCTCGCTTTCACCAGGCTTGACCCCTTGGGGCCAGCATGACATACTCACTGGTGACTGTCTGCCAGTCAAAAGCAGAGGATACCGAATGTCAGAAAACGTACGAACCCACATCAAAGGTTTGGTCAGCAAGATGCCTGAACTCGGGGTAATAGAGCCCTCTACTAGTCCATGGTCTAGCCCAGTTGTGTTAGTACCAAAGGCCGGATCTAAAGAACTTAGATTCTGCGTGGATTATAGAGCTTTTAATGCAGTCACCAAGACTGATGCCCACCCTTTGCCAAGAACAGATGAGTTGGTGGATAAACTTGGCGCCGCCAAGTTCCTCAGCACATTTGACTTGACGTCAGGCTATTGGCAAATAGCCCTGACAGACCATGCCAAGGAGAAAACTGCATTTTCTACCCCCGTTGGCTTATACCAGTTTAAGGTAATGCCTTTCGGATTGAAAAATGCACCTGCTACATTTCAACGGTTGGTAAACCAGGTTCTCAATGGGATGGAGGACTTCTGCATGGCATACTTGGATGACATAGCAGTGTTCAGCAATTCCTGGGAAGAACATGTAACCCACCTGAGAGATGTTTTGTAAGCTCTTGGACGAGCCAATCTGACCATAAAGGCGAGTAAATGCCAAATTGGACAGAGTAAGGTAGTCTATCTTGGACATGAGGTAGGAGGTGGAGAAATAAGGCCTTTGCTCAGTAAGATTGAAGCTGTGCAAAATTGGACAACACCTACTACTCAGACCCAAGTGAGAGCCTTCCTAGGCCTCACTGGGTATTACAGGAATTTCATTGAGAACTATGGGACCATAGCTTCTCCACTGAATGTCATCTCCTCTCCCAAATTTCCTAAAAAGGTTAGATGGAACGAGGAGTGCAATCAGGCTTTTGAAAACCTGAAAAAGGCTCTTTGCCAAGCCCCAGTACTCAGAGCTCCTGATTACCACCAAACTTTCATTGTGCAGACAGATGCTTCAAATGCAGGAATAGGTGCCGTACTCAGTCAACTGGATGGGAAAGGTAGGGAGCACCCCGTTTGCTTCATCAGCTGCAAGCTGAAGGATCCTGAAACAAGGTGGGCAACAATCGAAAGAGAATGCTTTGCTATCGTGTGGGCTCTGAAGAAGTTTAGGCCATACTTGTATGGTTCTACTTTTGTCATTCAGACTGACCACCAACCCTTGAGATGGTTAATGCAAATGAAAGGGGAAAACCCAAAACTACTGAGATGGTCGATCTGCCTGCAAGGGTTTGATTTCACCATTGAGCACAGGTCAGAGTGTCACCACCAAAATGCTGATGGTCTCTCTAGGATGTATGTCATCGACTAGAGGTATGAGATTCATCCAGGAGTGGATTAAATCCTCCTGTCCCTTAGTCTGGGGGGGGGGCGAGTGTTAGGGACAATTCTCTGTTTAGGCTGAATTTCCTAACCTAGTGAGTCCCCCAGCAGCTTTGCTGGATTTCTGGAGTTTGTTTTTTTCCATCCTGCCAAGAGTGAGACTCTTTTTCTCCCACTCTTGGACATGAATGTGGTTAATTCCTTTGAATGTCAATGTGTTCTATGGGCTATGGGGTCTTTTACTCCATAGGGTCTCATATGTTTTTCTATGTGTGTTACACCGCACCCTCCGTGCCGTAACACTGGGGCGTCCTAGAGGATCCCCACCATAGACTCCATACCCTGGGACTGACTACTGTCTCCCAGGGCATGTAAAGTCACCATTGGCTTTACTAGACCTAAATTTACTAACAGAACTAGTACAAACCATCCTATTGTGGACATACTAGTAGGGGTAATTCGATTACCCCTGGGTCTGTTATTCGAGGGGGCACTGTCCCGTCCCCCCTTGTCGAGTTTTGGCTGGTGGCAGTGGAAACTACTTGTTATATTCGACCCCGAATATAACCCTATGGGATTCTTCCCATTGTTGGAGGTTAATACTTTTTCTCGTTAATCTCTAACATACCACCGGTTTATTTATCTTAAATAAATCTATCGGCTGGTATTTTCTGCCAGAACTCGGTTTTTAAAATGGCGTTTGTGTTCGTCTCTGTGACTCCTAAACCAAAGGTTGAGCCCTTTGTTCCACTTTTGGCGGGCTTCTGCACAGAGGCCCTCCAAAGTGGTGCCATTCTGTCTGGGTACCACAGGGGGTGTGGGAGGGGGTTTAGGCACCCTGGACTGAGTTGCCTTGCCAACTCAAGTCGCACTCTGGTGTGATTGGCCCAAGTGGTGAGCCACCCCGCTCACACCTTAGCGCGTTTTGATTGACAGCTAGGCTGAATGAATGGGGGTTTTCTGCATAAAAGCAGGGCTTTTGGGACTGGATCTTCAGAAGTCGCCACAGGACCTAAAAATCCGACGAGGGTAAAGCTGAGCCAACCTGCAACGACGACACCTCCGGTGGAGCCCTGTTGCACCGACTCACCACTTCCCAACGACAGAGGAGATCTCCTGGCTGGAGAGTCTCTTCCCCTGACTGGTGGGAACAACCAGTCCCCTTTGTTTTTTCTTCGCTTCCAGGGCATAGTGGTCGAATTGCCTGTGCTGAGCACCCCGGCAACCGGATAGCCACTAACCCGTACCGCGACCAAAAGGTGGTGCCTTGTGACGGAGCACTCCGCGGCTGGTCTCTTCCCTGGTGGTGCAACGATCTTCAACTTTCCTTCGACGATGAGAGCATCTCTTCTCTTGGCAAAGCCCTGACTTGCATCCACCACCAGGAACAACTGCCCCCGCCGGAGCTGTCTCTCCACATACAACGTACCGTGTCCGCCTGGCTTCCCTTGTGACGGGTAGCGTGAGGTGTCTTAATACTCGCCTCTCCATTGGGTCGCCTCCAACCTTTCTTAACTTTCTGTTCTGAACTGGTCCAATCTTTCGATAACAATTTGCGCCAAAGACTCGAAGTGCATTTCCACTGTGATACTTTTTGGGACATATCGCCTTGCCTCTCTCCGAGTGGGCCTGGCCTCTGAACTTTGCGATCTACAGTAGACCCTGCCTTACTTGCCTTGCATTTGTTCGTGAAAGTGTTGGTACCGAGATGATTTCATAACCTGCCTTTTTCTCTCCCGTCCTAACGAATACTAGAGTGCCATCTAGGTTAAAACATTCACCTCTGTCTGCAAATAAGTGGTGCCGTTGAACCTAGACTTGTCGAACTATTGTTAGGGGGATTGATTTACTTATAGTAATTGTGATTGAAGTTGTTTGCCGTATTAGTGCCAGTGTGTTTTTCATAGATGTGTTTTTATAAATAAATAATTATATAGCTTTACACCGAAGCTCTGTTCCGTGTTTGCTTGTTCTACTGTGTAAATTGCCCTATTTTGTATACTCCACATACTGCCTAACTCTTCTTGAGGGAAGTCTGACTGCTCAGCCACAGCTACCAAGTGAATCTGTGTGGTACAGACTACTACCAAGGGGGTTTACTGCCAAACACCTGTAGTCCTAAATCTTTTGCAGTGGTCCCAGAGGGAACTGCACAGGTTTCCACCTAACATCCCCTTGCAACCCCACCCCCAGCAGTCAGGGGCACCTGCCAGCAGGCCCCCACTCATGTCCCCCAGCACCCCCATACCCCAGCAGTCAGGGGCACCTGTCAGCAGGCCCCCACTCATGTCCCCCTGCACCCCCACCCCCCAGCAGTCAGGGGCACCTGCCAGCAGGCCCCCACTCATATCCCCTTGCACCCCCACCCCCAGCAGTCAGGGGCACCTGCCAGCAGGCCCCCAATCATGTCCCCCTGCACCCCCACCCCCCAGCAGTCAGGGGCACCTGCCAGTAGGCCCCCACTCATGTCCCCTTGCACCCCCACCCCCCAGCAGTTAGGGGCACCTGCCAGCAGGCCCCCACCCATGTCCCACTCATGTCCCCCTGTATCCGAACCCAACAGCAGTCAGGGGCCCTGCCAGCAGGCCCCCACTCATGTCCCCTTGCACCCCCACCCCCCAGCAGTCAGGGGCACCTGCCAGCAGGCCCCCACTCATGTCCCACTCATGTCCCCCAGCACCCCCACCCCCCAGCAGTCAGGGGCACCTGCCAGCAGGCCCCCACTCATGTCTCCCAGCACCCCCACCCCCCAGCAGTCAGGGGCACCTGCCAGCAGGCCCCCACTCATGTCCCCCAGCACCCCCACCCCCCAGCAGTCAGGGGAACCTGCCAGCAGGCCCTCACTCATGTCCGCTTGCACCCCCACCCCCCAGCAGTCAGGGGCACCTGCCAGCAGGCCCCCATTCATGTCCCACTCATGTCCCCCTGCACCCCTACCCCCCAGCAGTCAGGGGCACCAGCCAGCAGGCCCCCACTCATGTCCCCCAGCACCCCCACCCCCCAGCAGTCCGGGGCACCTGCCAGCAGGTCCCCACTCATGTCCCCCAGCACCCCCACCCCCCAGCAGTCAGGGGAACCTGCCAGCAGGCCCTCACTCATGTCCCCTTGCACCCCCACCCTGCAGCAGTCAGGGGCACCTGCCAGCAGGCCCCCACTCATGTCCCACTCATGTCCCCCTGCACCCCCACCCCCTAGCAGTCAGGGGCACCTGCCAGCCGGCCCCCACTCTTGTCCCCCTGCACCCCCACCCCCAGCAGTCAGGGGCACCTGCCAGCAGGCCCCCACTCATGTCCCCTTGCACCCCCACCCCCCAGCAGTCAGGGGCACCTGCCAGCAGGCCCCCACTCATGTCCCCCTGTACCCCCACCCCCCAGCAGTCAGGGGCACCTCCCAGCAGGCCCCCATTCATGTCCCCTTGTACCCCCACCCCCAGCAGTCAGGGGCACCTACCTGCAGGCCCCCACTCATGTCCCCTTGCACCCCCACCCCCCAGCTGTCAGGGGCACATGCCAGCAGGCCCCCACTCATGTCCCCTTGCACCTCCACCCCCCAGCAGTCAGGGGCACCTGCGAGCCGGCCCCCACTCATGTCCCCTTGCACCCCCACACCCCAGCAGTCAGGGGCACCTGCCAGCAGGCCCCCACTCATGTCCTACTCATTTCCCCCTGCACCCCCACCCCCCAACAGTCATTGGCACCTGCCAGCAGGGCCCCACTCATGTCCCACTCATGTCCCCCTGCACCCCCACCCCCCAGCAGTCAGGGGCACCTGCCAGCAGGCCCCCACTCATGTCCCACTCATGTTCCCCTGCACCCCTACCCCCCAGCAGTCAGGGGCACCTGCCAGCAGGCCCCCACTCATGTCCCCCTGTACCCCCACCCCCCAGCAGTCAGGGGCACCTGCCAGCAGGCCCCCACTCATGTCCCCTTGCACCCCCACCCCCCAGCAGTCAGGGGCACCTGCCTGCAGGCCCCCACCCATGTCCCCTTGCACCCCTACCCCCCAGCAGTCAGGGGCACCTTCCAGCAGGCCCCCACTCATGTCCCCCAGCACCCCCACCCCCCAGCAGTCAGGGGCACCTGCCAGCAGGCCCCCACCCATGTCCCACTCATGTCCCCCAGCACCTCCACCCCCCAGGAGTCAGGGGCACCTGCCAGCAGGCCGCCACTCATGTCCCCCAGCACCCCCACCCCCCAGCAGTCAGGGGCACCTGCCAGCAGGCCCCCACTCATGTCCCCTTGCACCCCCACCCCCCAGCAGTCAGGGGCACCTGCCAGCAGGCCCCCACTCATGACCCACTCATTTCCCCCTGCACCCCTACCCCCCAGCAGTCAGGGGCACCAGCCAGCAGGCCCCCACTCATGTCCCCCAGCACCCCTACCCCCCAGCAGTCCTGGGCACCTGCCAGCAGGTCCCCACTCATGTCCCCCAGCACCCCTACCCCCCAGCAGTCAGGGGCACCTGCCAGCAGGCCCCCACTCATGTCCCCTTGCACCCCCACCCCGCAGCAGTCAGGCGCACCTGCCAGCAGGCCCCCACTCATGTCCCACTCATGTCCCCCTGCATCCCCGCCCCCCAGCAGTCAGGGGCACCTGCCAGCCGGCCCCCACTCTTGTCCCACTCATGTCCCCCTGCACCCCCACCCCTCTTCCTCTTTTTAGAAGGTGGAGCGGAGCCAGAGTGGCTAACGCCGCTCTGGTCAGTAGGGGCAGAACCACCGGTGGACTCGGTTGTTGGGGTGTGCGAATGCACATTGACCATAGGACTTGGTGCAGGCATTGTCTGAAGTGTGATGTTGGCAGGGGGATCATCAGTATGATGGACCAGGACCGACACTGTCCTGGCTGGGAGGGTCAGAGCTGGGGCGGATGGAGCTGCAGCTGCCCCTGCAGCCTCACCACCCTGCATACTTGGGGCAGCAGATGACATAGCTGCCCCAGATCCATGTACCTTGGTGACAACTTGCACCACCACACGTGGCTTAGACTTGATGACCTGGAAGTCAGCCAGGGAGTCATCCTGTGCCAGGTCAGGTGCCACAATGGGCTGGTCCAACAGGGTCTGAGCTGGGATGGTCTCAGCGCATTTCCCTCAACCATGGGGGGGGAGCATGGGCGTCCCTGATTGGTCCTCCACACTCCGCAAATCCTGGCCACGTCCCCTACCGCGCCCACCACGTCCACCTTTTGAAGGTCGGCCACCTTTGCCTCCCTTACTGCTTGGTCGCCTCCCAACCATGGCACTGATGTTGTTGTGCGTATGGGAGGAGAAGTAAACTATTGTCCTGGGCAATTGGAGGTCAAAGGGGTAGGGTACTAGATGGAATTCGTACCCTAGTGCTTTAACAAGGCTGTCTGTGACCCCTGGCGGAAGATGACGGGTCACGCAACGCACAGGCAGCCCAAAAACAAAAATAAACATGCACTCAACCCCTCGTAGACCACGTGCGTGGAAAAATGAACCCGCACTACGCTGTGGCACCCAGAAACACAAAAATAAGCGTACGCGTAATACACAAAGCCTACAATGACCTCTGAAGGGGAACGCGACACACGGGGCAAGCACACTTGCTAAGTATGTGCGGAACTCACCGTCTGCCTGGAATAAGAACATGAAAAATACGCGCGTGTGCGCATTGGCAACACCCACGCCAAAAGAAGAATTGTACGCTGTCTGAGGAGACAGGACAAAAGGAGAAGTGAACACTGTTTGAGGAAACAGGCCCAAAAAAAGTAGAAAAATGAAAGCTTTCAGAGGTAACAGGGAGTACGAACTTGAAATGCTGTGAAGTAATCGCGTGTGAACCGACAAGAAGTACAGAATTCACCCACTCGCTCTCCACGAGAAGCACATACAAGAAAATGGCGTTCCACACGTACCTTTTAAACCGGCCCACACGTACACGTCACTTACGCGTGTATGCGTCCTTTCCTCCAATTACACGCGCTGACACTCGGACGTGCAGCTTTTCCACGTGTGCTCTGTCATCACGTGCTATGAGGGAAACACCCGCGTGTGTCACGTCACAGACACGCTTATGCGCTAAGGGCCTTTGGTCCAATGAAATCACGTACGTGCGCTGACGCGCTTACGCGCTAAGGGCCTTTCCTCGAATTACACGCTGACGTGCAAGATTTTCACGTGCCAAATCACTCTGTATCAAGCTGGCCACGCGTTCACACACGGAAGACCACACTCCTGCCCAGAAGGCCGAATTACTGCCCCCCAGAGCCTCGAGCACGCTCCCACCTGCCATCTGCTGCTGCCTGATTGCCTGCTGCCCACGTGCCCTGCCATTTGCTGCCTGCACGTCAGCCCGGGGTGCTGTTGCTGTGACCACCCCTGCTGGAACCGAAGACTCCCGACTGCTATTCCATCGCTCCACTTCCCAGCCCCAGGACCCAGTTGCCCACCCACACCTGCCTCTGGGGTTGCCATGTCGGGCACTACACCATCTGGCACCACTGGCAACCCCCAGCCAGAGAGGCAGAGAGCCATCAGCTTCACTGCCACCGAAGTTGGTGTCCTGGTGGAGCACGTCCTGGGGCAGTATGATGCCCTCTTCGGAACTTCGGCCGCCGACAAGGAAGGACGGACTCGGATCTGGACGGACATCGTGACTGCCATCAACGTGGAGGGGGTGGCAGTCTGCGACTTCCAACATGTCAAGAAGCGCTGGGAGAACTTCAGGTCCAGGACCCTCAACAAGGCCCGGTGCCTCTTGAAGGCAGCGGATGCTAAGGGGCGCCGGGGCGACCTGTTGGAACATCAGATGAGGGTCCTGGAACGCATACGCCCAGCGCTCCACATCCAGGTCCTTGAGAGGCAGAACCGTCTGGAGTCGAGCGGTAAGTGTACATGCATACTGATTGGAAGCTGTGCGTGTGGTGGTGTGCCAGTAGTGTGCAGGTTGTACATGTGGTTGTGTAGGGCCATGTATGGATGTGTATGTACAGGGCTGTGAGGCTGACACATGCAAGTCCTTTCATGTGTGAGACACATGGATGGTGTATGTGTGGGTAAGCATGCAGGCCAAATGCAGATGTGTGAGCACACATGTTTGGATTACTGTGTATGTAAGTTGGCATGGTTGTGGTGTCACACATGGATGTTGGTTCCAGCTGCATGTATCTGCACCATGTACATGTGCATGTGTGTGTATTTGAAATGGGTGCAACAGTGATGCAACATGGATGCATGTGAGACTGATATGTAGAAGACTGATTGCCAGATGTGACATGGATGCCAATCTCATCACTGTGACAGTTGGCGGAGGTGTACACATGCATGTAATTGTGGTGGCGTGTGTGCATGTCTAGTGCACTCCCTGTGTTTCATGTAATGTCTGGCTCTCCTTTGGCTGCTCATGCTGTTGTATGTGTATGGATGGTGCTGGCTGTTGCAATATGGCTGTGGAATAGCTCATGTGTGTGAGTTGCAATCACATGTGTGTTGGGGATTGTGATGCCATGTCTGAAGTTTGACAATGCCACTCATGTACAACTGTCATGTGTGTATGAGTCCATTGTACAGTGCCTTGACGCCTGTCTCCTATCTCTCCCTGTCTGCAGCGTCAACTGATGAAGAGGGCGGAGAAGGTGCTGTGGAGCACAGCGGCAGGGATCGCACCTCCAGCCGGAGACGCAAGGCCCGGCTCCCCTCCCAGGTTGTCATCTTGTCGGGGAGTGAGGAGTCCGGTGCCACGTCCCAGGTCGCAGCTGCCGAGGGGAGGTCCAAGAGGCGGAGGTTGGAGTTGGACTCCTCAGCAGCCGAAGGGGCAGCTGAGACCCCACTGGGCCCGACGGAGGAAGATGGCACAGAGTCATCCAGGTTGGTGGGGGGTTTGGTGGAGGAGGAGGCCGTGCAAGGGACAGAGACGGGGTCTGGAGGTGGGGATTCCACTGGTGCTAGTGGTGCAGTGCAGGGGCAGGGACAGGAGGCAGCACAGGCCACCGCGGAGGTGCCTGTGTGTAATCCTGTCCCCGATCCTGTGACTGCATCATCTTGCACCAGCAGGGAAACCTACGTCCAGACCCGTTCTCAGGGAGGGGATTGGCTTACACCAACTGGCCTTCCTCTCCCTGCCGATGTGGCTATCTGGCACCGGGTTGAGCCTGTTCTGGGTGGGGTGGTGTTGCGTCAACGTGCCATGCAAGCTGACTTGCAGTCTTTTCATGAGGAGACTGCACGTCTTCTCGCATGGCTCGTTGACCGCGTTGACCCACTGGGACAGCTCACCAGGGCCGGATTCCTCCGTTTTCTGGACCTTGTTCCTACCCCCTCCTCAACTGAACCCCCTATGCGCCAGTCGTCCTCCGTGCCATCTTCCCACCCATGTGTCACCTGGGTGCCCTGTGGAGCTGCCTCTGACCCTGCGGCCAGGCTGGTAGAGGACACATCCCTGCCACAGTCAGGAGTCGGACGTCCAGCAGGGGTGGCCACCTCAACAACTGCACCCCAGCTGGAGGAGGATGTGCAGGCAGCAGGAGCCAGGGCACAGGCAGCGGCACAGCAGCAGCAGCAACAAGGTGGGAGCCTTGATGGCTCGGGGCCTTCATCATCGGAGGGGCAGGCATCGGCCGGAGGGCAGGAGGACCCTGGACGGGAAGTGTCTTCCGTGTGGCAGCGTTTGGGCCATGCGATAGGTGCAGAGCGGAAGCGGGCGGAAGAGGCACGGCTCACAATGGTGAGGGTGGAGAACTCCATGCGTAGGTCCCGGAGGCGGGCCGAGTGCCTGGAGGCCATTCGCAGGGACCTGGAGTTCCAGATGTCATCGTCCCTGTGAATCCTCGGGGCCATGGAAGAGGACCGCCTCCAGGACATCGAGCAGGAGTTCGATGATGCCCTGGCCCGGGACATCAACATGTGAGCCGTTGGACTTGCCCGCTGCCCTTGTAAATAGTTAGATAGTGTTAGGTTTCCTTTGGTTTTTTATTTATTTTGGTTGCGCTTGGACAATGCACCACGTTTCTGTATATAGTTTTTCATTATGTAGTATTTTTGATAGGTTTCATTTCTTCAGTTGGGATCATGGACCGTGGATTGTTCATCTGTATATAGTTCACTATTGGATTCAACTTTTTTTTTTTGGGGATTTTCCCATGGAGCAATGGTTTTCACTTTTGTTTTTCCCTTGGATTTGCTTTGTTGGACTGTGACTTTGGACACCTTTCCTTTGGATTATGATTTCTTGTTTTTCATTATTTTACGGACATGCAGCTTTTGTTTTTTTATTTCCATTGTTGTTTGTTTGATTTTAATTCCATTCGTTTTGCTTTAAATACATTTTATTCTTCATACTTCGATGTGTGGTATTATCTCATTGGTTACATGCATGTCATGATATGGGTTTTGACATTCACTTGCACCCATTGTGTGTGTGAGACGGACATGTGTTCATTTACATACTTGCCATTGGGGTTGTATCATGTAATTGGCATTTCTATGTGGGTGGATACAATACTTAGGTGGGTCTTTGGCATGTGGAGGCTGGCCATAAGGGCCAGGGATCTAGATTGTGATGACGTGTTGGCTGGGGGACATGTGTCGGGCCGGCTGGCAGGTTCCCTGCACTGCTGGGGGATGGGGGTGCAAGGGGACATGAATGGGACATGAGTGGGGGCCTGCTGGCAGGTGCCCCGCACTGCTGGGGGGTGGGTGTGCAAGGGGACATGAGTGGGGTCCTGCTGGCAGGTGCCCCGCACTGCTGGGGGGTAGGGGTGCAGGGGACATATGTTGGGGCCTGTTGGCTGGTGCCCCTCAGTGCTGGGGGGTGGGGGTGCAAGGGGATATGAGTGGGGTCCTGCTGGCAGGTGCCCCACACTGCTGGGGGGTGGGTGTGCAAGGGGACATGAGTGGGGGCCTGCTGGCAGGTACCCCGCACTGCTGGGGGGTAGGGGTGCAGGGGACATGAGTGGGGGCCTGTTGGCAGGTGCCCCTCAGTGCTGGGGGGTGGGGGTGCAAGGGGACATGAGTGGGGGCCTGCTGGCAGGTGCCCTGCACTGCTGGGGGGTGGGGGTGCAAGGGGACATGAGTGGGGGCCTGCTGGCAGGTGCCCCTCAGTGCTGAGGGGTGGGGGTGCAAGGGGACATGAGTGGGACATGAGTGGGGGCCTGCTGGCAGGTGCCCTGCACTGCTTGGGGGGTGGAGGTGCAAGGGGACATGAGTGGGGGCCTGTTGGCAGGTGCCCTGCACTGTTTGGGGGTTGGGGGTGCTGGGGGACATGAGTGGGGGCCTGCTGGCAGGTGCCCTGCACTGCTGTGGGGTGGGAGTGCAAGGGGGTAATGCGTTGGTGATCACTAGTGCAAGGTGACCTGTGGCTTGGCTGGGGGGGCATGCCCATGGTGGATGGGCTGCCTGCGGGACATGACCAGGGGTGCAGGGTAGTCCCCTGTGGTGTGGTCTGCCTGCAGGGGCCGTGGAGGGTGTAGAGGGAACACCTGGGAGGACCCACACTGCCAATTCACGTGTAGGACTCCCCTGCACCCCCGAAATACACGTACCCCACTTGCACAGGGCCTATCGCGTGTAAAACTTGCCCGCACCCCAGTAATACACGTACCCTGCTGAAATTGCGTGTGGAACTTCCCACGCACCCCAGTAATACACGTACCCTGCTGAAATCGCTTGTGGAACTTCCCGCGCACCCCTGTAATACACGTACCCTGCTGAAATAGCGTGTAAAACTTCCCCGCACCCCAGAAATACACTTACCCTGCTGAAATCGCTTGTGGAACTTCCCGTGCACCCCTGTAATACACGTACCCTGCTGAAATCGTGTGTAAAACTTCCCCGCACCTCCGAAATACATGTACCCTGCTGAAATCGCGTGTGGAACTTCCCGCACACCCCTGTAATACACGTACCCTGCTCAAATCGCGTGTAAAACTTCCCCGCACCCCAGAAATACACGTACCCTGCTGAAATCGCGTGTGGAACTTGCTGTGCACCCGTATAATACACGTACCCTGCTGAAATCGCGTGTTAAACTTCCCCGCACCCCAGAAATACACGTACCTTGATGAAATCGCATGTGGAACTTCCCGCGCACCCCTGTAATACACGTACCCTGCTGGAATCGCGTGTAAAACTTCCCCGCACCCCAGAAATACACGTACCCTGCTGAAATCGCGTGTGGGACTTCCCGCACACCCCTGTAATACACATACCCTGCTGAAATCGCGTGTAAAACTTCCCCGCACCCCAGAAATACACGTACCCTGCTGAAATTGTGTGTAAAACTTCCCTGCACCCCAAAAATACACATACCCTGCTGAAATCGTGTGTGGAACTTCCCGCGCACCCCTGTAATACACGTACCCTGCTGAAATCACGTATAAAACTTCCCCGCACCCCAGAAATACATGTACCCTGCTGAAATCGCGTGTTTTGAACTTCCCACGCACCACTGTAATACACGTACCCTGCTGGAATTGCGTGTTAAACTTCCCTGCACCCCAGAAATACACGTGCCCTGCTGAAATCGCATGTGGAACTTCCCGCGCACCCCTGTAATACATGTACCCTGCTGAAATCACGTGTAGAACTTCTCCGCAGTCCAGAAATACATGTACCCTGCTGAAATCGCATGTGGAACTTCCCGCGCACCCCTGTAATACACGTACCCTGCTGTAATCGCATGCTAAACTTCCCCGCACCCCAGAAATACACGTACCCTGCTGAAATCGCGTGTGGAACTTCCCGCGCACCCCAGCAATACACGTTCCCCGCTCGGCGTTTGCTGTTTGCCAGCCCTGTATACTGGTCCAGGGTTAGCGCAGCCCTTTGCGCTGAATTGGGAATTTTGATGGCTTTTCCTTGCGCGAGTGCGTTCTTGGTGGCATAATTGGCACTGCTGCAGGGTTGCTGCGCCACTCTGCGCCACAGCTGGTTTTGGAGGCTAAAATCCATGAATACGCTGTGCACGGATATCGATTTTAGCGCACGCGGCTGGCACAGACATTCGCACGTGCACACTGTGCACCAGCCGCGTGCGCCATTTTGTGCGAAATTCTATGAATTACCCTGTAAGTGTTTAGATCAGACTCGGAATCTGATTCGAACTCTGACTCATATACACTCGTTGTCTCCTCCTTATTATTATCAATATCAATCGCCATGAATTCTTTAATGGTTTTGGATTTATTACTATTGTGAGTGTTTGATTTAGTAATGTTTTTTTCGTTCTACCATTTGTACACATTCCTCACTAATTTCAGTGCATACTATGGGGAGACAATGTATGCAACAACAAAATGTCACGAATATTCCTAAAATTGCTACTAAGATTGCAAATAGCTTCCATCCCCAGGACCGCAACACTTCCCAGAACCAGGAGCTTATGTTCAATTCCCAGCCTCGTTCAGGGGGGTGAAGATCAGAGCTTAATAAGTGCAATTATCTTATCGCTTCAAAAATCGTGGGGGAGGAGTCACTTACAAATACGCAACACGCTGATCCCACAATTCTGCAAACACCGCCATGATCAACTAAGATTATATCAAGGGCCATTCTATTTTGTAGTGACATCAATCTAATTCCTTTTTCCTCAAGAGTCATGTTATATAATATGTCGGTTGTTCCATTTATTGTCTCTTCTAATATTCTGGACAGTCGTCTTATATTATAAGTGTTTATTGCTTGGCCCCAAAATGGTATAAATGATTTTGCTATATCCTCTACAATCAACCCGTCCTCAATATTCCGGCGAGGTCGTGACCTAGTCAATTTGGCTATATCCGCTGTTTTTTAAAGAAACACCCCAGGAAACAGAAAGCCTAAATAGCAAGTACCTCCCCAGTTTCTAGGTAACCAAGGATATGCTTTTTCTCCACATATGAAGTACACAGGATCTCCCACATATATTGGTTCCACTTCTTTATCAAGGAATGCTATGTTTTTGCAACCAGTGAATGTCCCCATCTGAAAAGAGCCCTTTTTCTGTAAACAAAAAGGGACCAAACGTGGATTATAATTTACTGTATAGGAAGGGGGCGTTGCATCCTTGTTTCCTTCTGGGTTCATATGAAACGTGATCACAGATGATTTATAAGGCATAGACAATCTATCCTGTGGCATTATTGCTGGTGTAATTAATCGTCTTTTATGGAATGTGGAGCAACCCACCGGTTTCATAATCACTTCCTCGAATTCATTCATGTTTGTTTTGTCTAGTTGACCAGTTTCACTTCCATTCCATTTCCCATAATATAAGGCACTCAGAGAGGCATAGCATGCAGAGGTCAATGGCAGGGGCTGAACATACCATCTTATTCCCTTACCACCATGCTGGGGCAAGTGGGCACAAACCCAACCATTGTTTTATTCTTAGTATTGAGTGTGTCATGTTCATTATCAATAGTAATGTGTTGTTCCCATACCCTTCCCTATGTTTCTCTTCCATTGGGGACAGGGTATAGGAAATCACATGAACTGGGCTTTCCGTCGTGGAAATGTTCACAAAAGGCAAAAGTACCTCCAAAGGGTGCATTTCCTCCAAGTACCACAATACTGATACAGTTAGTATTGGGGCTAATATACTCATTATACACATTATTACTGTTAGGCCCAGCATACAATTCTTCCGACATGTCCTTTTTTCATCTTTCTATGTACTGCGTTTAACTCATTATCAACATTGGTGCAGGAGGGGACGTTTGCTGGTTCCGGCATCTTCTCTTGTCCTTCTTCTTCCGCTGTGTGCGTCGTGAATATCTCCTGTCGATGCGCTTCTTGGAATGTTAGAGAGTTTGATAAATGTCTACAGTCTTTCCATGCCAGTTCTTATCAGCCTGGATTGCTCAGTCGCTTAGCAAGATCTCCGTGCATTCGCACATTGCTCTAGAGTTTCAGAGCAGTTGCCTTTGTACCATGTGCACCCTGCTTTTCCGCTTGGGTTCCGGACACATGGATTTAGCACCGAGGAGTTGCGTTCATTAAGCTGTCTGGTTTGCACAACCCTCACGCCACCCTCCTCTAGGCCTTCGGCTCCTACTTCATCCGAGAATAGGAAACAGAGGCAATAAAATCACAAAAAGATGAAGGTGTGATCACTCCTTTTTTCTGCTCTGTAGGTTATACCGATTTGCTTCCGGTATCATGTGCTCGACAAATAGTGCAGGTGCACTTCCGGTCTCAAGCTTGGAGTCAGCCTGGGGCTCAATGGCAGATGATGATGGGCGCCCAGGCAATGATGCAGGCTGTGACGCAACAGAAGAGGGTGGGCGCCACAGAGGTATACGCTTGATGTCGGCCAGCAGTGATGCAGAATCTGCTGGACAACGTTGGGGCACTCGTTGCCCTTCCTCTTTTATGGCAATCTCATCAGGCTTTGTTTCAGGATCAGGCAGTTTCTGTGGCCAAGAACTGGCAATTGGATTTTTCGTTTCTGGAACAGCTGTCTCTTTCTGGTCGTTCTCCCGATCAGTCAAAGTGTCAAGTGGTGGTGTGACTTTCTTGGCGTGTGTGGCATGTATCCACGCCTTTCTTCCATCCACCCGTATTGCCGTCTGCATAGTCAGGAGGATCTGGTAGGGCCCACGCCACCTGGGTGCTAATGATGTTTTCCGTTCAAAACTTTTCACTAGCACCCAGTTTACTGCCTCCAATGCGTGTCCTGGGCCAGTGTATCTTATGGGCAGCGCCTCCTGCACCTGCTGATGAATCAAACACAGTTTTTCCATTAACAGATTACAATAAATGCTGAGTACAGGATGTTCCACTTCCCTCAGCCTTTTCGGCTGAGGTGCACACCAAACATTCACTGGTCTCCCCATGATGATTTCGTATGCGGAGGACCCAGTTCTCGCCTTTACAGATGTTCGCACACACAGTAACGCTATTGGCAATGCATCTACCCAACTTAGCTTGCTACCTGCACAGATCTTGCTAATCTTGGACTTCAAGATTCCGTTGTGGCGTTCAATAAGACCGGCCGACATCGGATGTCTCGAACAATGGAATCGTTTATCAATCTGTAAACCTGCGCACATTTGCAGTATTACTGCACCTACAAAATGCAGACCATTGTACGACAATATGACACGGGCAGACCAAAGCGAGAGAAATACTCCTTTAGTATTACTTTCACCGTGCTCATGACAGTGCAGTCTTTCAATGGATACACTTCCACCCACTTGCTGAACGCACATATGACCACCAAAACATACTTCAAGTTTTGGCATCTCTCCATTTCTATGAAATCAAAATGGATTACCTCAAATGGCATAGAGGGAGGGCCAAAACTGCCTGTTGGAGTCATTGTTCCCTTTCCCACATTGTGTTGTAGGCACGTGATACAATTCTGTACCAACCTCTCGGGATTCTTTTTTATGAGTGGATTTCCCAGACTGTGCCTAGATGTTGAATTATTTTCTTTGCACAAATATGGGTGGGACTGTGAGCCATTGTAACCATTGCATTTACATAGGCATTTGGCAACATCCAATTGCCGCTCTTCTTGTCCACCCAACAACCCTCCAGATCCAATTCTGCAGAGCCCTCATCCCACCCTTGTATTTCATCGACAGTGGCTTCCGCCTGCATCTCTTTGACAGTAACAATTCCATTTTCTATCATACAGGGTACTTCCTCTGACTGTACTGTTAACATTTTTGTATTCAAATCAATGGCAGTTTGTTTCGCAATTCTGTCTGCAAATGCATTTCCCTCTCCCACCTTGCATGTGACCTTTTTATGTGCTTCACATTTTACTATTGCCAAGTGCTTTGGACACGTAAGTGCAGACAGCAATCGTACAATCTAAGGGCCATGTTGGATTGTAGCCCCATGTGATTTTAGAAAACCTCTCTCGGCCCAGAGTTAACCAAAATTATGAACCACGCCAAAGGCGTATTGGCTGTCAGTTTGTATGTTCACGCTTAGATTTTCAGAAATTTCACAGGCTCTCGTTAAGGCAAGTATTTCCGAAGCTTGGGCGGAGTTTTAGGGAATTCTTTTACTCTCTACAATGCTTTTAAACGTGGTGATGGCATAGGCGGCAGTTGATGTGCCGTCAGGCAATTTAAAGCAGGAACCGTCACAAAACAGTTCTCCATCTGGTTCCTTCAGTGGAGTATCACTCAAATCAATTCTCCCTTTCGTTTCCTCCTCAGTAACCACTAAACAATCATGGGGGGGTGATTCATTTCCACCAATGTCTTCCTCGGGCATTGGCATCAATTCTGCTGGATTCAAAGCGCTACACCTCGTAATTTGGATGTGGGGTGCGAACAACACTATTTCATATCTAGTTAATTTAGCAGAGGTGAGGTGTTGCGTCTGCGTTCTATTGAGTAGAACGTCTATGGCATGTGGCACCATCAAAATTAAAGTGTGCCCAATACCTTCCCTTCTGTTTGTTTTACTGACGCAGCAGCCGCTGCAACAGCTCGCAAACATTGTGGTAGTGCGCGCGCTACAGGGTCCAGCCCAGAAGAAAAATAACTGCATGGCCTATTTCTTCCACCTTGTTCCTGTGTTAAAACAGATAACGCGCAGCCTTCATTCTCATGCACAAACAACCTAAAAACATTTTCATAATTTGGCGTGCCCAAAACTGGAGCAGAGCACAGTACAGTCTTGAGCAAATCAAATGCTTTCTGACATTCTTCATTCCATTGCAATGGCATCACTACATCCTTTTATTGTCAACTCCACCATTGGCTTCACAATTAACGCAAAATTCACAATCCACTGACGACAATAAGAAGCCATGCCAATTATAGGTCTGACTCCTTTCTGTGTCTTCGGAATAGGCATACCAGAAATGCTCTCTATTCTCTCCGGCGTTAGTCTTGTCCCTTCTTTTGAGAGTAGGTAACCCAAATAAGCTACCTCCTTCTGACAATACTGAAATTTCTTTAAGCTCGCTTTATGGCCATGCGCAGCTAGATGAGTCAATAACAAGACAGTACTTTTTTTACAAATCTCCTCCGTGTCAGCAGCAATTAACAAGTCGTCAATGTACTGGAGCAATACACAGCCTGTCGGAAGTTCTAACATGTCTAGCTGTTCTTTTAATGCTCTACTGTATATACTCAGACTTTCAGTGTAGCCTTGTGGAATGCGTGTGAATGTGAATGATTGCCCTCCTAACGTGAAGGCGAACAAATATCTGCTTTCCTTGTGTACTGGAATGCTGAAGAAAGCATTCTTCAAATCAATAACACTAAAGTATTCTGCTGAAGCAGGAATCATGGTCAAAATTGTGGTAACATCTGGAACTAACGGGAACTGGGGATCTACTACTTTGTTTAATGCACGCAAATCAATTATGAAACGGTACAGTACCTCATTACCCCCTTTCTTATACACTGGAAGAATGGGGCTGTTGCATTTGCTGCCTGTAATCTCTTCAATCGCTCCCATTTCCACCAGGTCAGAAACAATACTTTTCAATCATTTCTCTCCTTCTGCTGAAAGTTTATACTGCGGGATGCGCGGTAACGTTACTCCTTCTTTTAAAACAATTTTCACTGGCTCCATCTTCAAGCATCCCACATCATTGTCATTCACTGCCCAAATACAAGTTGGCACCTCACTCAATTCCCCTGTTAAAGGTTTAGTCACAAATTCAGATGTTGGCATATTCTGAGGAGAAATGGTCAAGAATACCCCATCTGGTGTACAGTGGATAACTGCGCTTAGTTTTTTCAATAAATTTAATCCCAGGAGATTTTCCCCACAATTATCTGTTAAAGGACATGGAAAATGTTCAGTAAAAGGCCCTATTGTCACTGCTACTGATTTGGACTTGGGATTTATTATCGGGGTACCTGCAAACCCTACTGAGATATTTTGTCGCCCTGACAGAGGTATATCTGGAACCAAGTGATGGTGTATCGAGCACTTCTGTGCCCCCGTATCTACGAGGAATCTATGCTCTTCATTCCGACTTTCATCTCTACGTAGGGTCCTTTCGGATTCACGGGAATGGACACCGGTTTCGACCCCTGTCGTGGGCTGTCCTATTGCAGTAACAACACATCATCCGAAGTGTAGTCACTGCTATTATTGTAATATGCACCCGATTGAGTATCAAAAATGATCCCGCCTCTTCCTCAATTTGCATTTTGTATACCCTGCTGATTTTGACTCTGGGTAAAAGTAGTTTGATTCAGAGCCTGGCCTTGATTCTGTGCACCATTCCCTTGATTATTCTGGTGCAGCTGCATATGGTTTCTGTTGTGGCCATTTGTTCCTGGGTGCCCTCTGTGCTGCCTTCTCTGACCATATCCGCCTCTATTTTGCAAGTGTAGACATTGCACTCGCCAGTGTGCTTCCTCTCTGCAATACGCACATTGATTTAATCCCAAAGGCCCTCCATGCATGTTCGAATTATTCCTGCCCTGTGCATTTCCCCTTCCCCTGTTGTGTCCTGATACTTGCTGGAGTAACACCCTTGTTTTCACATTTGTTCTATCCTTCGCTTCTCTTTCTTTCTCGGTATTCACTCGATTCTCGTAATATTGGGCCATGTGTAATACTTCTCCTAACGTTTTTGCTTGCCATGCACTTTCTGATATCATTATTAAATTTTGAATCGGGAGTATTAATCCTCTCACATATTTATCAACAAATAACCTTTTTCCTGCTTCCGTGCTTACATCCTGCCCACTGAAATCTGTAAATACCTCTTCGAATCTGTTAAAATAATCTGTAGCCACCTCATCCTTACCTTGAACACACGCAGTCAATTTGTCCCATTGAATTCTTTTCTCTGGGACAATTTCTTTCAATTTGTGTACTATTCGTGCCGGCAATGCTATCATATTCGGCTCTGGCTTCGCACCACTCCTTTATCTTTATCCTCCTGTATTAAATTTGCCCAAGTGGCGCCATAGGCTGTCTCATCATCTACCTTCCTTATTCGTTTCCATATGTCCGCTGGCAGAATTACGGGGAATATTAGATCTATATCACTCATAGTGAGCACTGAGGATTGCAAGACTCTACTTCTTTATAGAAACCCGATGGATTTTTCCGTATGTCAGGGATCATTTGTTTGATATTATTCACTTCCTGTCTAGAGAAGGGGACGTGCACATATTGGGCTGTGTAATGTGCTGGAATTACCTGAGCTGGCGTAGTGCCTACCACGGGAGTCTCTACCTTTGGTACAAAGGTAGGGGGTACTTCCCTCATGGGGAATTCCACACTCACTGTTCCTCCCCCTTCTCTCATATGCAACAATATTCTCAGATCAAGGGATACGGCTGTTTCTCCCGTCCCTCGTTCCATTGCCCTCTTATATAATGCCGTGGTCTCGGGGGGGCTGGCTTTCTCCTTGCTTATATCTCTGTTTATCAGATATTCAACCATTGTCTGTAGTGCTTCCCTTTTCATTGGTAAAGAATATTCATCAAATATTCCATGTATTTCCATCGCGGGAATACTAGGATCTGAAATCCATTTTAGCGCTTCTCGTGTGCATATTTTTAGTACACCACCAACCTGACCTGGTGGCAGCAAAGAATTCTGGTCCTGCCGCTTTCTTCCTACCAATCCCAATATCCTTCCTCCCATACTCGGGTGTGGCAAGTACTTTGGAATATTCCACATCAAGTTCATTCTTAAGCTCAAACAGTCTGCTCACATGCTCTTTTATTTCTTCATCTCTCCCTCTACAACGGGCTAATGCATTCAAATCTAACAATCGTTGCAGTGGTAACTTCCCAATTAACTTATTCCATTGTGCCGACAAATATTCCCCCATGCATTCCAACAATACCTGTCTCTCGTTGTTCCTTCAGAAGTCATACAGTGACGCTAGCGTGGATGCCCCATCATTCTCGTCTATATACATTTCTGTCTGTTCTTGCAGCTCACGCTTTCTCTCCTTGCTGATCGCGCTGCGGGTCACTCTCATACATTCACTTTTCTCAATTTCGCTCATTGGGGGGGCAGTCGGGACAGAGGCACCCTCTTCGGCGGGAGGTACAGAGGGGGCAGTGAGAGTGAGAGATGTCTGTTGGGGCTGTGATAATTGCGAAACACTCGGGGCTGGCTGACTAGTGGGCAGTGCAATTACTGATGCAGCCTGTGGTTGTGCTGGGGTTGGGAGGAGCTGAGCAACAGGAGGAGGTTGGACGACAATTACTGACATAGGGCCTCATTCCGACTCAGGCGTTAAGGGGTTTACGGCGCCGTAAACGGCGCCGACCCTTAACGCCTGATTACAAGGTTCCCTTTGCGGGATGGCTGTTTAACGCCTGCTTTTTGCAGGCGTTAAAATCCATTCCGCAAAGGGACCTTGGCGATAATTACGGCACCGTAATTTACCGTGCCGTAATTATCGCCTTTCCCCATTCCCATTATGCCGTATGGGGCAAAAATGGGAATGGGGAAGGGGCCATTGGTGAATGGGGAATTACCGCCCCACTCACCTTAGAATGGGGCGGTAATTCCGCCATCCACCATGGTGGAATTGCAACCTTAGCGGCATGGGCCTCCGCCAAGGTTGTAATGGGGCCCATAGTCTTTTTAGTCTCTCCCTTCGGGCCTTGTTTTGTTTCAGTTAATATTTTGTTTATTAATTCGTCTGATGAGTGTAACTCTCTCTGTGGATATATTTTTGCAATATTCAATTGATCACATCTATTTGCCTTCCTCAAACTATTACTCCACTCCTCCTCCTCCTTTTCCTCAGCTTTCTTCGCTTTTGATTTATGCCTGCGCACATGTTTCTCTCTACTTCTAGATAGGAGCATTGCTTGCCTCCTCCAGTCCCTAAGGATATCAAGTGCCACAGGGCGTGCTTTCTTACTTATCAAAACCTTTTCCAGGTTATCTATCCAATCCATCTCAAAACTACCATTACTCAGCCACTGAAGATCTTCCTGCTTTCTGGTTTGCTTATGCCAAATTTCACAAAACATTATTGCTCCCACACCATACTTTACATACATATCATAAGCCGGCGTTCCCCCCGGAGGCGCAACCTGGCCAGTTTCCAAAGATTGTTCGCCGCAGCAGAAAAATCCTGCTAAGGTGGACAATACCCCAGGCATGTTTTAACCTTACCCTTGGCTAATCAAACTTACTCTGGGTGTTTGATTTTGCAAAATCAACTCTCAACCAATATCAGGATCCCTTACAAATCGGGGCACGACTCACCTGATTAGTCAATTTGTCTTTTCAAGACACAATTCGTCCGTATACTGACGCAACCAATGATGTTGTGTCTGTGTATCTTGGCTCGGCCCCGTTTCGGGACCCTCGCCCCCTTGTTCGCTGGCAGAGGACGTTGATCAGAGATTAGCTGTGCGCAGATCTGCAGCAAGGAATCTCATCACTTATGCAGGGTGCCCCGAACACCTCTTGATCCCGGCTCGATCACTCCCGTCCTCGCCGTTCTTACCACCTTCCTTATTTTGCAACGTACACAATGGTACAAGTGGGGAAGGGTCCCTATTCAGGCACCATCTTGAAGGGGCCCCTGAGGGACCCTCGGATGTGAAAAAAAGGCACAATCACCACACATGAACTGATACGCCAGACAGGAGGTTGTATTCCCAAAATCTAGGGTTTGTTGCAAAACAAATAGTCCCAGTTGGCCAAATGGTCCCACGCCCCGCGGCGTGTGTCTAACAGACTTCGGGGGACGCAAGAGAGAAAGAATCGTACATCAGTTTCATATATACAAAATGAGCATCTTACAATCAGTAATGACACATTTGACACATTTGATGCCGCCCCTAATTCATTCCCTTTGAAGTGGAGGCGATGATTGACCATGGTGACGAATATGACATTTTAGATCACCATATTTAGTAACAGTTTGCAATCTCGAATTTATAGACACTATTCTTTATTTGTGAGAACACAACGCTTCTGTTTTCATGGACAAGCTGCACGTAGGGGGACTGGCACATTCCAGGCCTTACTATCTCCTGGTTTCTATTCACACTCTAGAGGTCAGCTTGCTCTCCGGGGCCCGACAGTGCTCAGAAGGGGGGCCGTAAAGAAGAACATAATTCATACCCTTTAATATTAGTTTTGTGCATTGCTATTCTTTTAGGAGACTCACTGGCATCCGTGTACTGATTAAAATGCCTTGCTCCTTGCCTTCAAGGATATGTGCGGGAGGGAACCGGGCATTTCTGTCTGGCCCTCCAGCGTAATGTTTCAACATGTCTTTAGTAACCTTGGACCATTGAAGCGGATTAATATCTACAGCAAAGCCGTTTTACATGCGGCAAAGTAGCAGCGTTAGAGAGAACAGAGAGAGAAAACAAAATGGCGATTCTGGTCATCTTAAAATGGCCGCACTCTAGTTGAGCTAGTAACTATGTAATGACTAATGAGCATATATTCTTAACACTTTAAATGAGGCGGTTGGTCTTCGGCCAACCAATTATCCTGCATTGCCTTCCTTCCGTTCGAGGGGTGTCTCATTTTCCTAGACTGACAAGGACATTTCGCCAATTGCTGCAGAACAAAACTAGAGAAAATAGAATGTGTTGATGAACTATATGAGGGCATGGAGGAGTGTACCTTTTCAATAGAAGACTCTGGCATCAAAGAAATTGAGGATGGTGAAGTGGATCTGGATAAACCAATGGCAACAATAGAAATAAATGGCATGAACTTGAGTATGGTCATTGATTGGTATGCAGTGATAAAATCACTGCAAAAATGTTGCCTGAACAAGAAATCACTACAAAAATGCTGTGGTTTAACCCGTTAAAGGTGTACCCCATTGGACCATTTAAGGGGAGCAGGGGTTGCGGGGGTGTCCCCTGCTCCCCTTAAATGCTATAATGGGTCCGGGGATTGCAGAGGTGTCCCCTGCTTCCTTTAAATGGATTGTGGCAGCAAAACCACAGCCTTTTTGCCGTGATATTTTGTGTTCACAGCCATTTTTTCCGCGATTTTAAAACATGGAACCCATTGATTCCGGTGCAAAGTATATTTTATTGCCCAAAGTACTTTTTGAAGAAAGTTTCAGTGCCAATACCACGTTGAAGGAAGTGGATGTTAGGCCTGTTGCATACGATGGCAATCCTATCGAACTGGAAGGATGGTTCTGGTCAATCCTGAAATTTAACGATAGAGTAGCTAAAGGAAAGGTTTATGTATCTAAGAAAGGAAGACTACCATTGCTGAGCTGGTCACATCAAAGGAGACTACAAATAAAGTTAGATCCTTGTGCAGAGGAGGCTGTGTATGCCGTGGATCAAGAAAATTCATTCAGTTTACTTGAACAGCTTTCTGTGTTTTGTGAGGAACTTGGTACTTTAAAGAACTTCAATCATAAGATTCGGATGAAAAAGGATGCCGCTCCTGTGGTGCAAAAAGTGAGACCAGTTCCGTTAGCTATCAAGTCTGCAGTGAAGGAAGAGCTTGAGAAAGTGGAAGCACATAGTGTGATAGAAAGAGTAGAATCATCTTCATGGGTTTCTCCTTTAGTGATTGTACACAAACCAAATGGAAGGCTGAGGTTATGTATTGATCTTAGATGGCTAAAAAGGTGTGTTATTACAGACAGGAACCCGTTACCCAACATAACGGAAATGTTGGGCATGTTTAAAGATGCTGTAGAGGAGGAACCAAGCACGATTCACACTCCACCCGCCCATTTTGAAGTACCAGGAACATTCACACCGAAATACGTGACGTATGATGAACAAATAAAATAGCAGAGAGCCGCAGTGGGGCTCTGTCCAGTACCTATCAGAAGAACAACACCTGTTGAAGTACCAACACCTAGGAAAACCTGGACAGTAAGGTACCCATTGAGAAAGCCATATCGACAGGTGAGACAGAATGACGATTGTCAGAATGCAATACCTGAAGAAGCCAAGAAGATACTAAAAAAAGACGAATGGTGAAGTCATAAGAACCCAGACTGAATCATATATAGAAAATATAACGACCTGAGTATGATGAAAAGAGACGAAAACACCATGGACAAGTGACATCCCGAGCCTAAGTGAAATAATTGATGTCAAAATATCAGAAACATATGCCATGAGCGCGATGAAGATATTTAGTTAGTTAGTTAAATGTGTACATATGCTCAGTAACCGCAAGAAGCACAGAAAGCATGAGGCTTGCTTATGCTTAGTAGTAAGATAGATAGCGGCAAGCGCCACATGTACATATCTACCTCAAGAAAGCACTTTATATTAGTATACTTCCACTATACACAAGAGCAGAATCAACCAAAGGTTACTAAAGGTCTCAAGGGGAGAGCTTTGCAGCAAACAAATCGAGAATTAAAGACAGACGTAGATAACCATGCCAAAAAGCCAAGGTCATTTCGGCTGAAATAGACCAACAGTAGATACAATTAATTAAAAAGAAGAACAGAGCATCCTGCGCAGAAAGGTCAAGATAAGCCACAGATTGCAGACGACTGGCAAAATTTAATCAAATACACGAAATTGCATGGAGAATAAGATGAGTTCACAGGTGTCAGAATCATGTGACCGAGCAAGCAGAAGCGATAAAACTTTCACACCTACGCATGGACCCTTGCCATGCCCAGACGTCTTAACTTTCCCAGACCAAGAAGCAGACTTGAGGCCAGCCACAAAGAAATAATTGACACATTTGTGCATTTAGAAGCTGAATTTAGAAGTGTGCCTAATAGCCTCTCTGTGATTCTAGAAGTGTGCCCAACAGCCTCGCTGAATCTAGAAGGGTGCCCAGTAGCCGCTCTGTGAATTTAGAAGTGTGCCCAATAGCCTCTCTGTGAAAGTTGAATTTAGAAGTGCAATTAGAAGTTGAATTTAGAAGTGTACCCAATAGCCTCTTTGCGAAAAGTCGAATTTAAAGTGTACCCAATAGCCTCGCTGTGAATCTAGAAGTGTGCCCAATAGCCTCTTTGCAGAGATTGTCTGAAAGGGCATATGACCCATCATATCTCACCAACACGCTTACTCTCTCCTTACATCACCACTCAACTAGAACACAGGGATACTATGACACCATTCGGTATAACTGTTCTCATACCAACATTCGCCGCTCACTCCACATCATTCTAAGTAATCACTGCTGGTTACACCCCCCCCCAGCCAGGCGTTCTCCTCAGCCTAACGCAGCCACATCCGATCTGGATAAATCCTGCCAGAACGAACACATACTCCTGACCTCTCAACCATCACACCTACCGCTAGAAAGCAGCTATTACACGGATACCGCACGAGCTGCACACATACCCGGTGCTCACACGCACCTTTTGACTCTCTCTACTCCCTCTACTAATATGAACTTCGGTTCCCAAGGGCGTTCAACTTACCAGCGCCTTCAGACCATACCAATGGTATATAAGGTGCTATATAAATTCAAAATAACATAACATAACATGATCACTGAAGTGATGATTGATTGGAACAATAATTGGAGGGAAGCTGCGGGTGCAGACAAACTCCCTGCACCTGGCCGGCTATTCTGTACGCTGCTAAGAGCAAGTGGAAAAGTATGAGTGGGGTTGATGCCAACCGAATCATAGTGGACCATGTAATATAGGGTCCTATAGTCAGTAGAACCAGTGAGACGTCATACTTTTAGTGACATTTACAGTAGCCATCTTGAGGGAAGGGCTTAGTTGTCCCACCTAACATTGTCTATCCAATCCCATCTCCCTGTTACCATATAAAGATATAGTGCCTATATTAAAGTTACCTTCCTAGAACCAATCATGTTGCATGCTAAGTTTAAGAGTTAGACGTCCGTGGTGACGAGTTTTTGGTATAAATACTATGTTTTTTCTGAAATTAATTGGAGTTAAAGCAAAAAGGAAGATCGAATGATTGCTGATATTCATGAACTCCCTGTTTTTTTGTACTTGTCATTAAACGGACTCCCTTTGCCAAACTACTGAGT
This sequence comes from Ambystoma mexicanum, assembly GCF_040938575.1. Lineage (NCBI taxonomy): Eukaryota > Metazoa > Chordata > Amphibia > Caudata > Ambystomatidae > Ambystoma > Ambystoma mexicanum. The sequence continues at coordinate 1,031,731,907 of NC_090923.1, forward strand.
TGTCATTATTGATTTGATGCGAGAGTATTAATCTGCATCCCCATCCATCTCAAGAGTGCTGCTACTCATCTTAAAGTGCTGTTTGGGAAACCCCCAGTCCTATGGGCCGGCTGGGGTCCCTACTGCACACTTGGTAACAGAGATTGATGGTTTTGATTAGAATCGATTAGAATAAGACCCCCATTGGCCATCGACATAAGTAACTCCGGGTCCTCAGTTATATGACGAGTCCTCTGCCATCCGGCTAAGTAGCTCCTCATGGATAGTGGATAGTCTAAGTGTAAACCCTGCAGGTTGGGTCTGAAGGAACCTGTACTTTCCACCACAAACCCCTTCCCACTTCTACGAGCAGCTAATCGGACGAACAGCAAGGAGAGACTGTAACGAAAGTGGTGATCCCAAGCATCTAGAGAGGAAAAAAATGTGAATGGTGAGTGAAAAAGACTAAATGCTTTGGTAAAAAGTTGCATGCCTTGGAACAAGTAAGGGAAGGTAACGGAGGGAGGTAGGACAAAAATAATGACAAAGTAAGAGTATAGTATATATAAGGGGAAAATATTGACTTGAGGGTGGCCGAGCAATAGAAGAGAGATACCGGGAGGATACCATAGCAATAGAAGAGAGATACCGGGAGGATACCCGAGAATAGAGAGAGATACCGAGAGGATACCCGAGCAAGGAGGATACGCCAAAATAATATAGCGCTAGAAGAAGCCTGCATTTAAATTCCTGAATGAATAGGATGACATAGCAGACCAGAATTGATTAAAGGCGAATCGGAAAGAAATGGGCTTACATTTCATATCGGCATAATGATAGGCGCATGAGATTTCTGTAGCCGGATGGAGCCTGTCTAGTCTGTCGTGTCTGTCTTGTGGTTTTATTTTCCTTTTCTGACGTCACAAGGTAAGAACATTTTGGGGGGAAACAGCATGAAAATTGTGCAATTGTATAGATAAAATGTTGTATGACATGAATTGATGGTTGTTGTTTGAAAAAGTAAAAGTACATTTTTGTGAAAAAAGGGGATTGGAGCTTGCGACTATTGGTGCTCGCTCATACTGTGGATTTTGGTTGAGAAACGTAAAGCATAATAAAGTGTTATATGAGGTAAAGATAAACAGAGCTAAGCATGGGAGACATTACACCGTTAGTACACTTGTGCAAACAGTTGCCAAAACATGCACCTAAGCTGAAGAAGTACAGTGCAGAATGGGTTAAAGGAACCATCCACAAAATGTTTATACCATGGCCCCAAGCCAGATATCTATCTAAAACGGTCCTGCAACACATGATGACATATTTGCACGCCACGTATACTGGAAAAAAGTTAGATAAATGCCTAGCTAGTTTAGAGCTTTGGAAGATGTACCAGGAGGATAAGGAGGAGGAGCCACCTTTAGATCGGATAATAAATGTATGCATAGAGGGGGGTGAAACGCCTTCTGCGCCACCCACCCCGTATGAAACCAAAAGTGAAGCCAGTAATGAGGAAGGATTATATCCGTTGAGAGAACTTAAAGCAGCCACGGGATATAGCAACCCAGCATATAAGTCACCTACGCAAAGTAGTGACGAAAACCCAGAGAAAGATAGTAACAGAAATGTCACCTCCAAAGTCCCGAGGGACAAGGAGAGACGCAAGAAAGAAAAAGGAAATCAAGCACAAGCAAGTACATCTCTAGATACGAGTTGAGAGAGAAAGAGATGGAAAGGAGATGAGGACAGAACTGATGAGATGGCATTCACACAGAACAAATGGATGGGAGGTCAGATTTTATTGAAACTCGATGGTAAAGCATTGAGGATGTGAGACAAAAGGGAGAGTCTGATAATTCAAAAAGGAAAGAGAAGGAAAAGGAAAAGGGATTGAGAGACGAAAGAATCAGGGGAAAAGATAGGCAAATACGAGAGCAGCTGTATCGCGAAGAGCTACAAAGGAAACGCGATCATAAGCCAAGAGCAGCTAATGATCAGGACAGGCAGGAACAACGAAGAATAGAAGAAGAACAACAAAAGATACGGGAGAAGAGAATAAAAAGAAAAAGGGATGAGGAAATATGAAGGGCAAATGAACGTAAAGATGCGAGGAAACAGGAAGAACATAGGGCCAGAGAGGAAAGTAGGAAACGCAGAGAATTTGATGACGACATAGAACACAAGTGAAGACAGAGAGCACGAGATCTTGAATATCTGGAAAGGGAGGACAAAAAACCCGATCCAGTAGTAGAGTGGGAAGACACAGAAGAATTATTTCCTCAGTACGATTCAATACCAGGCACATTTAGGGCAAATATCAAAGATGACTTCGACACCAGAAGCATTGGAGAGACGATCGATAGAATATATGATGAAATGGGGCTAGAACAGGTACTGCAAGGGAGAGGAGAGGATGAGCGTCTTGAGAGCACTCAGTTGTATGACTCTGAGGACGCCTCCCAAAGTAGCAGAAATAGAGAACTGTCCCTAGATAGGTTGACACTAAATACAAACAAGGAAGATGAGAGGAGTTACACAAGATAGGCACAGACAATATCAGATGCAGAAAGAGAGGAATATGAAGAAAAAGAAGATGAGAGAAGACGCGAAAGATGCTTCTCTAGAGGAAAGGGAATACGATGGTCAGATTCTAGTGAGTCTGCACCTAAGTCATCAGAGTCAGCCACACAATCAGACCGACACGAAGGAGTATCTTACGGTCAGAGGGGGGTGTCTCCACTACCCTATATGAGCAGACTAAGGACATTGCCAGGTAGAAGGCGCTGTGGGAATATTACCCCTGCAGTGGATAGAACAATTATGAAGGAGGAAAAGAGTGCCATGTGCTACAATTCCCGTTACTCCAAAAAGGAGGAACGAGGCAACAGTACATACCTTGGCCACACATGGATCGAGAAAATCAGAAAAATAAGCTTCCAATGTTAGCTGGAAAAGGGATACATGAGCTTTACAAAATGACAGGAGGGAACACATTGGCTTTCGGGTTTATTAAGGGTCTTTTAATCGAAATACTTGGTGATAGAGCTGATGATGCTTGGAGACGTGCAGGTTACCCTGGCATACTACAGTGGGCATTTGGACCCAATGATGAGAGGTCAATTCCTGTGTGAACAAAGTTTAGCTGCCACAACATTCGCCATTGAGAAGGCTACAACCATTGTGATGGGATGCTCAACGACGTTCCTCGAGCATGCACTATTTGCCATTCTAGAGAAACCAAAGGCACATTTACATCTCAAAGAGCTTTAGCATATGAAGTGATCATATCAAATCCATTGATTAAGATAATTCGACGTAAGATAGTGAACCCGGCTATGTTTATAGCAGAGCCAGTCACTGAGGAGCCAATCCATGACTGCACAAACTATGAAGAAATTTATGACGAGATTCCTAGAGTGAAAGAAAATAAATTGGCAGAAGGAGAAATCGTCTTCATTGAAGGTTCTTTGAGAATCAATCAAAATGATGGGTAGAGATATACAGGCACCACTGTGATGAAGCACACAGTAAGTGGAGAATGTTGAGTACTCATTAGTGCACAATTACCATCTCATTATTCAGCACAAGCTACAGAATGATTGGCGTTGATACTCGCACTCGAGAATCATGCAGACCAGGAAGTGACGGTGTACATTGACTCTGCCTATGTGACATCAACAGATTACGCAGGCCTAGTGCGCTGGAAAAGGCGGGGCTACCTCCAAGCAGATGGCACAACAGCGCAGCACACAGCCTTATTGGACTGGCCCATTAAGGCACTACAACTCCCAGTGGGCATAGCGGTCGTGAAATACGCCACCCACATGAATGGGACAGATTTTATCTCACGAGGAAATCAAGCAGCAGACACAGAAGCCAAGTGTGTGGTGACCAAAGATGAAATAATAATTAATTTGTAAAGAACTGATGTGCATGAGAGAATGATTGTTGCACAAAGTGAACCTGACAGTTACAGTAATATGGAGAAAACCCAATTAATGGAACTCCAAGGGGAGGCACCACAGAAGGAGAAAAGCCACTGGAGGGAGTGAGGGTGTTCTTTAAACCCCTCCGAGAGCCTGTGCTGACAAGACAGCACTGGTAAGCCAGTGATGCCTATAGCCTTATTAAAGATAGCGCTGGAACAGTTACACTATCCAGCACTCATGACAAAAGAGAATTTAGCAGCGACGATTGCTGAAGACTGGTTTTTACTGAACTTGGCAGAGCACGTTGCATTTTTTATGGTGAACTGTATAATCTGGCAACAGTTCATGTCTGGGCATACACTATGAGTAATTAGAGGAGTCATCCCAAGTCCCAATGACCTTCTCAGCACTTGCATGTCAATTATGTTGATATGATTCAACTATGTAACGGGTACACGTACCTAATTGTTGTGGTGTGTCCATTTTCTAGATGGATAGAAGCAGGTCCATGTACACACCCAGACTCTACCTGTGTGGCCAAGTTTCTGGTGAGGGAGGTATTTCCGAGATGGGGAATATGTGAGGTCATGAGGTCAGACAATGGGCCTCACTTTGTCAATGCAGTCTTTGAACAGATCAGCTTGTTGCCTGGTATAAAGTACAAGTTTTCTTGGCGTATCATCCTCAGGGTAATGGAATATGCGAGAAGCTCAATGGCTTGTTAAAGGAAAGTATAGCCAAGTTGAAGCTTACTCTAAAGAAGGGATGGTTACACTGCCTTCTCCTGGCACTGTATGTGCTCAGAAACCAGCCTGGTTCTGACCACCATCTTAGGCCGCATGAAATCATAACAGACAAAAAGTCGGACGAGCCAAGGTTCAACAGTCCATTCAGAGTGGAGTACATCACTCCCTCTGCAGTCAAGTTACAAGGAAGGAGAGCATGGATCTTCTTGGGTGACATCAAGCCATACATCGGAGAAGACCCTCTGCCTGCACCTCAACATGTAGAGACTACAGAAAACGGGGAAGAACCACAGCACTTGCAAATGAGATCCATGATGAGGAAGAAGGACGGATGACCAGCAAAGCAAAGACAAAGAACTTTTGTGCCAAGTTGTGGCTTAATTTTGGACATTTCCTCTGAGCAAAAAAGGGGATAAGGACATAAACACAGACACTATGTGCATCCTAGTTGCAGGGTGAAGAAGAAAATTGCACGCATAAGCCACAACATAGTCTGTTGACTTTGAACTTTGGACTGAGGCACACTGAAGCCTTGATAAGAAAGGGATATGCCAAATGTTGATTGAGGACACATAAACTGGAAGAAAATACAGTATCCTGACTCTTTTAATACAGAAGCCTTATTTGGACTCACTTATGGTGTCACGCAATAGTGACATCATTAAGGACGTTTTGATCTACTTCATGTTAGTATTGTGATCATATCCCTCGTTAGTGGGAAGGCTCATTAACATCACCAAATTTCTTCAAGACCCTGAAAACGAAAAGACAATAAGGAGGCTGCTCCTCGTAATTGCTGAGCAGTTCCTTTTGCTTCCAGAGTACAGCGAGCACAAGACAAATGTCCCTGTCAGCGGAAGATAGCAGACTAGCAAGCAATGTTTTTTTTTCGCCTAATTGAGGACTTTCCAGAGCTTGTGGGGTGACCTGCCATGTCCTCACTTTCATCAGAGACCCAGCGAAGCCTAAACAGATGAGCATGCTCCTGCATGGTATTGTAATGCAGGTCGAACTTTCTAGTCATCATCAGAATTACAGGAGAAGATTGTAAACTTTCCACTGAGGGCCAGATCGAGAAAGTGTTGCCAGAAATCTTCACTCCTGCTCATGCTGACAATGAAACGACATGTCTTCTGGAGTGAAACAGATAAGAGGCATTGACTGGGAGCTTGTTTATTTTAAACACGCAAACTAAGAGACTTGCTGAATTTATTACCATATTTTGACATTTTCATATACAGGAAAAAGAACTGTTTCCAGAGGCAAGAGACACTCTATTATTAAGGCAAAGAAGGACAATCGTTCCAGTATCCGCAACCTACGAGCAGAGACAGCAGAACCCTGATATAACAGTACCTAGAATGTATTAAGAGTTCGTTTTCTTTCCTTAGATGATTGAGATGGGCAACCAAAACAGTAATCTTGTCCTCCCTCAGGAGGAGATAAGCTCGTATTGTTACAGAAATAAGTGCTGTAGGTTAACATAAAGAGGAATTATGTACCTATCCATTATATTCAATATTGTTTTAGTGTCACTGACGATCCGAGCTGAATTTTCCTTTGATGCACAAAGCGTTCCGATTCCAGTGCACCCACCTAATGATGAAAACATGAAACCCACAAAGGTGCCCAGACCTTATATAGTCATTCCAGTCCCTAGGAGGTCTGATAGCAGAATGAGTGAACTTGAAATGGATGTGATGAGCAATAACACACACAAACTTGTGCTAACAAACTAATTGAGTTCACAAAAATTGGGGGGCAGAATGCGAGTTGACAGGGAGATGCCCTTACTCTATATACTTTGTAACACGAGAAATTAGGGCAAAACACAACTGCGGTGTGATTTGGTTACAGTCTAAAATGTCTGATTGCCAAAAACACAGGAGAAAACAACAACCTGTTTTTTGGATAAAACCACTGTGGTTGAGGGCAGAACTATTTTTCAAAGGAAAGGAGAGCTGCTGTTGAAGACAACAGCAGTAAACAAGGCTGTGGAGGAAGACAGCAAGGATATGGTGAAATTCTGACTGCCCCTTCCTCCCATCCACTTCTCAACTTATGATGCGCTGATGTGCCGCCTACAAAAAGGGGACAGGATAAGAAGAGAAACTACTTATTTCTATTCATTGTAAAACATCCAGCCTTGTACCAGTAATGCCCATCGACCACTCTCTTCCACTATGTGTATGTTTTGGAAGAGATGTGTATGTGTATGTTTTGTGTCTTCCTCCACAGCCTTGTTTACTGCTGTTGTCTTCAACAGCAGCTCTCATTTTCTTTGAAAAATAGTTCTGCCCTCAACTACAGTGGTTTTATCCAAAAAAAAGGTTGTTGTTTTCTCCTGTGTTTTTGGCAACCAGACATTTTAGGCTGTAACCAAATCACACTGGAGTTGTGTTTTGCCCTAATTTCTCGTGTTACAAAAAAAACAAATTGAACCACCTGAGACAGGGTCGGCAGAGCAAATATGAGAAGGGGTTAATGAAAAACATACAAACGCAAATGATGAGAGCACATACACCAGGTCTAGTGTCAATAACTGCAGAAGCACAGTCCAAAGAAGGGAAAAGTTTGGACAACCATCGATGAGAAGTTCACACCAAGAGAAGCCAAAGGACAAATGGAGAAAACTGAACTTTTAAGGAGATAAAAGGAGTTGGAGAACAAACAAACAGAGACAGCATTGACAAGCACTCCTCATCCAATGAAGAGAACAAGTACAAGTCCGACAAAACTATCATGTGCGGGGATGACAGCAGAATCAATTTGGCCATTCATAACCAGAGCTAGGAAAAGACAAGAGGAAAAGGATAGAATTACTGGACTTTCTCCTACTCAAATGGTACAGATGAATATGCCTCGACCATGGATGGAGATGCCTGAGAATCCTCCAGCAAGAAGAAGCTATATGGATGCGATTAAGAATGTGATGATAGCAAACTACATGAAAACCTTAAGGATCAGAAGAAGCACACAAGAAGACAACAATGAACTAAACGACTACCTAGACAGCACAGCACACTTGGGAAATAACATCTGGTACCAACATATGAAAGAAGATGGACGACAAAATTCAGAGGAGGAATACTTTGTTTGCGCACTCCTACCTTACAGCATGGGGAAGTCAACGATCTTCGTAACTGTGGAAATTGATGTCCAGACAGCCCACTGTCTATCACACATAGCAATGTGCAAGACCAGAGGCCAGTTCATGGGAAGTGATGCTTCACTCAAATGGGCAACTGAAGCAACTGATCCAGATGAGATCCAGATGAAGACGATTATGTCCAGGACATAAAGACAAGAAACAATGGAAAAACAAAGAACATTGTGGTCATATATGAAAAGCCTGGAGTTAAAGGAGCAGAAATCAGAAGAGAGGCAAACCAAAGACTGAACATTCAAGGAAAAAATCGAGAAGAAGCTCGGAGTTGGAAGAACAGAGGCCAAATGCAAATTTGTGGAACAGTGCTTTCACCAGACGGATGGGAGAAAGGAGTAGTGATCTGCAGAGCATGGATGGTCATTGGTTGTTACCAGCCTACCATTGACATAGTACAGAATGGATGCAAGCCATTATGGTGAAAACTTGCTAAACTACCGACATGGGTCGAATACAGAGGAGGACCCTTACAGATAGTGCCATTGGAGAGGCCATAATTTTGTTTCAGGAATAATGGTACAAGAAAAATGGGAGAAAATCAGAATTGTGGCTGAGAATTCGATGCTCCAGGAATGGTACATGGTAATGCAGTGATCATGGATCATTATTGCACATGTGGATCCAAACCATACATCAGACTGCCGAAAAAATGGGGGAGGTATATGCACAATGGTGAATGTCCATGTCCCAGCAGTGGTGATTCCAAACAGTGATCTGAATATTGACAGTTTCCCGAAAGCAGTTGCTCACCTGAGAAAGAAGAGATCTATGGAACTGATGAACCGAATGAAGAGAGGGAATTACTTTTCTGCCAAATCAGAAGAAGCCTTTTATGCGATCCCGTATGAACACATGCTGTTCAGCCTAACCTCATCAGTGCTCACGACAATTCTGATGCCAAGAGCTCAGGTTGGAGCAAATACTAAATGGTTGCAGATAACCAAATGGGAGTTGCTGCAGACCATCAACACGACAATTAAATGATTCAATGCAATCAAAGAATAATTAAGGGCGATTAGACTAATGACTCTACAGAACAGATATGTCCTTGACAAGATCACTGCTATGGATGGAGGCGTTTGTGCAAAAATCGGAGAATCATGTTGCACATTTATACCATCTGACGATGACGAAAATGGGACCTTAACAGAGGCCATAGGTATGCTGATGAAACTACAGAATGAAATGATTGATGAAACTGACGAAGTTGACGATGATAGCTGGTTTGGATTGTTATTTTCATGCATTCCACAATGGATGGCAGATGCATTCAAATTCCTAGGAGCACTGCTAGTGATGATATTGCTCGGATTTTGTGTTATCAAGACAATAATATCTCAGTGCCAGAAAACTGCGAAAAAAGCCATAGGAATGAAGATCATGATTGATGTCGAGCCAGGATGGAAGCCCAAGAATCTGACTGATGAAGAAATAGGAGACTTTGTGAAGGCCAGCATTTATGGACCAGATGGAACAAAGTTTTGGTATCCAAGGAAATACAGAAATTATGTGGGAAGATGGCTCTATTGCTGTCCGAGTGGACAATGTCAACTTATGACATGGAACAAAGATGAGCTCTTAAGAACAGCAGGAAGCTTGAAGGGAGTCATAAAGATATGGACCCCAAAGAAACATTTCTTCAGACCTCTAAGTGTGGACCCAGAGGGTGAAATAAAGATGGATTGAGAGGATGAAGTAAAGGTGGATACAAAAGTGTTCTGACTTGAGTGTCGTGTAGACCTCCGTCCTCAAGTGACGCACAGGGGAACTTAAAGAAACCCGCTGTGCGACCTTTGGGGCCACAGGTGGGAGATGTTACTTCCCGGATCCACGGAACCTCTGGACACCAAGGCTGCTGTCAAAAAGAACGAGGTTAAGTACAAGGCAATTACAGTATATAAACACGATAACTAAAGAATCTGAATAGCCTTACCTATCCGGTGTTTGGAAAACCCAGGAAACCTAGGAGGGAGGTTCGAGACTCAGATGAGGCGGTCCCTATAACATGAGGACTGCAGACAAGTGTGGATGCAGGATAAACCACCTGTAAGACTGAAGGCGTGACTTGAATCCCAAAAAGGAAATGGCGTACAAGTTCAACAAAGGTAACAAGGATGATCCGAAGGCAAGTCAGGTTCGTGTCCAAAATCCAGCATCAGGTAAACAGTTCCAAGCAAAGGTACAAAGGGGTAATCCGAAGGAGTCCAAGAGAGAGTTCCAAGATCAAGGTAAACCAGAAAAGCAAACCACGACGTAACGCCAAACAGGGTCTGAAGACAGCTGAGAAGCAATGAGTGTTCCGTGTCTCAAGCCTTATATACTGTGCGTTTCGGGGTCATGTGACGTCCACCAAGATCATGTGAGGAACGCCACTCTGGATCACGTGGTCGGCGTGGAGACGTAACGCCGCCCCTTCTGCTGTATGTTCTCCATGGCAACTGCCAGTGCATGAAGGGTTGCAATCGAGCCCGTAAAGCACACCTGGTACGGAGCTTTCGATCCTTTGGGAAAACCGAATCACATGAGCCTCGAACCCTGGAGGGAGGTGTTGGGGAAATGTGAGCAGTATTCTGGTGTGCGTGTGCAGAGGATCGCCTAACATAGCCCCCCCCCCAACGGCCCACGACCCCGTGGGCAGGACGGGTGATCCCTATGGAAGCGAGCCACCAACCGAGGAGCGTCAAGATCCAAAGCGGAAACCCAAGAACGCTCCTCCGGTCAATAACCCTTCCAATCCACTAAATACTGGAGCCTACCCCTAAACCACCGGGAACCCAAAATGGCCGACACTTCAAAAACATCAGGAGAGGCCAGGGACACCGGAGCAACAGGGGACCGGAGGCGGTAAGAATCAGGACAAGGCTTGAGTAGAGAGACATGAAAAACAGGATGGATACGCCAAGAACTTGGGAGAACTAGACAAAAAGCAACTGGATTCACAACCTGAGAGATCACATACGGGCCAACGAAACGAGGCAGAAGTTTCCGGCAACCCACCATGCGAAGGTGACGTGAAGGCAACCACACCCTAGAACCCACCACCAGGGGAGGAGCAGGCAGGCGCTTGTCGTCAACACGAGCCTTCATAGAAGCCTTTGCTTCAGTAAAATGGACCACAGTACTAGCATGAACAGCAGATAGATCCCTAAGACAAGCCGTGGCCGCAGGATTTGAAGAAACAGAAGCGTTAGGGACAGGCAAAACCTTGGGGTGCTGGCCATAGAGGGCGTACAAAGGAGAAAAACCTGTAGCAGAATGAGCCGCGTTATTGTATGCGAACTCGGCAAGCCGTAGAGCACTCAGCCAGGAGGTCTGTTGCTGCAATATAAGACACCGAAGATATTGCTCCATAGATTGATTCGTCCTTTCGGTCTGCCCATCAGTTTCAGGGTGATAGGCGGAAGAATACCTGGTATCGATGCCAAGTAATTTAGTCAATGACCTCCAAAAACGAGAAGTGAATTGTGACCCTCGATCAGATACAATGACCGAAGGGAGACCAAATAACACGAACACATGTTCAAAAAACAAGTCTGCCAAGACTGGGGCCGAAGGAATACCCTTACAAGGAACAAAACGAGCCATTTTTGTGAACGTGTCCACCACCACCCAGATGGTGTCAAAACCTTGTACCTTGGGGAGATCGGTCACGAAATCCATTGTCAGTGTATGCCAAGGTCTGGGAGGTACCGGAAGCGGAAGCAGCAGCCCAACTGGTCGTCCTCTTCGATGTTTAGCCTGAGCACAAACAGCGCATGAATTGACATAGCATTCCACATCGCTCTTCATAGAGGGCCACCAGCACCAGCGCTTTAGGAGATCCAAAGTGCGCTCTTGACCGGGATGGGCATTAAAGGGAGCATCATGAGACCACTCAAGGGCCAAATTACGAGTGTCAGGTGTGGGAAGAAACAGACGTTCATGCACGAAAGGCAAACCATCAGAATAAACGGGGTCCCAATCCCGTAGTTGGTCGGAATGATTGCTAGTCCAAGCTCGTACAGAATCTAACAATGACAAAGAGGGAGTGCAGAGACAGGTCACATGACTCTTTCCAAGAACAGTGTCAGGGAAGGTTGGCAATTCGACCCCACCCGGGGAACGTGACAAGGCGTCCACTTTTCCATGTGAGTTTCCAAGACGATGCATAATGTGGAAATCAAAAGCGGAAAAGAATAGATGGCACCGGACCTGTCTGCTATTGATGCACTTCAAGGAGGCCAGATCCTGTAGATTTCGATGATCTGAGTATACAGTGATTGGATGCTTAGCCCCCAGAAGATGGTGATGCCAGACACGAAAGGCATCCATGACAGCCAGGAGTTCCTTCTCCGTTACAGTATAATGGGTCTCAGTATTGGAGAACTTATGGGAGTGGTATGCCACCGGGTGCAACTTGCCTGTTGTAGGACATGTTTGAGACAATACCGCACCAAGAGCAAAAGAAGAGGCATCCGCCTCAACTATGAACGGAAGATCGGGATTGGGGTGCTGGAGCACCGGTGCGGTAGTGAAAGCGGTTTTCAAAGCCTCAAAAGATTCCTGATGTTCCTTCTGCCACTGATAGGGTACCTGAGGGCTGGTCAGGGCCGTGAGTGGGGCTACAACTGTGGAAAAGGAGGAAATAAAACGTCTAAAAAATTGGCGAAGCCCAAAAAGGCCTGCAAGGACTTCAGTGTTTGAGGAACTGGCCAATCTAGGACTGCTTTAACCTTGGATTCGTTCATTGATAAAGCTCCAGGGGTAATGTGGAAGCCCAGAAACTCAACAGACGTTTTATGGAACTGACATTTCTCGGGTTTGGCGAATAGGGAATGTTCCCTCAGGCGGGATAATACTTCCCGGACATGCTTTACATGATCATCAAGATTCCGTGAAAAGATCAAGATGTCGTCCAAATAAACAACCATGTATACGTCCAGAATGTCCCTGAATATGTCATTCATAAAACGCTGGAATGTTGCCGGGGTGTTACATAGACCGAAGGGCATGACTAGATATTCATACAAGCCGTAACGGGTGCAAAAGGCAGTTTTCCACTCGTCGCCTTCGCAAACGCACACTAGATTGTATGCGCCGCGAAGATCCAGCTTGGTGAAAACAGAAGCATGGGATAAGTGGTCCAGAAGAGGTGTGATTAACGGAATTGGATATCTATCCTTTTTCGTGATGGCGTTAAGACGCTGATAATCCACACAAGGACGTAAGTCCCCTTCTTTCTTAGGTACAAAAAATATAGGACTTGCAGCTGGTGAAGTAGAGGGGCGGATATGTCCTAATCGTAGGGCGTTCTGTACATACTGTTTCAATGCTTGTTCTTCCGAGGGAGACAAAGAATAAATCCTGCCCGAAGGAATGATGGAATTAGAAATTAATTCAATTGGACAATCATATGGTCTGTGTGGAGGAAGTACCTCGGAAGAACCGCGATCGAAAACTGATTCAAAAGCTTTATATTCAGATGGAATCCCTGACACCACCCCCCAACGGTGTGGGAATTCACAACCTCTGATCCATCATCATTCAGCGTGAGTTGAGCAAGAGCTCCCAATGCCCGAGAAGGAGTATCTGTTGCTTGATGAGTTGGGAGACAATAGTTCTGACAAATCTCAGACTCGAAGAGCACCGTGCCTGATTGCCAATTAATCAGAGGATTGTGTTCACGTAACCATAGTATCCCTAATATGACACCGAATTGAGGTGTGGTGATCAAATCAAAACATAACGTCTCTGTGTGAATGTCTTGTATGGTCAATAATAGAGGTGCAGTTTGGTGTCTAACGGAACCAGAGACTAGTGCAGTGCCATCTACGGCTTGAAGAGGTTCAGGTCGGGTTTTTACCACTAAAGGTAGATTGAGGGAATGGGCTAACGCAATGTCTATGTAGTTCCCAGTGGCGCCTGAGTCAATTATGATCGTGACTGCATGAGAAATACCCGTAGAAGGACAAAGAGTGGCCTGTACAAAGATGGGCTGGACACGAGCAAAGGCAAGAGGGGTACCCGGAGATGAAGACTGAACACTCGACCTGGTCTCCGGATCTAAGGTCGAGCCGTCCGAAAAACCTGACTCTTCTTGGGACGTCGAGGACATTCCTTCACATAATGTCCCGTGGTGCCACAATAAAAGCATGCATTATCCACCCTTCTACGTTCTCTCTCAGATGTTGTGATAGGGCTACGTAAACCTCCTACTTGCATAGGTTCTTCAGTACTGGAAGCAGGGGTACTGACAACTGTAGGGTGGGAAGAAACCCCCAACTCAGCTCTGCGCTCTGATCGCCGTGCATCCACTTGCAGGGCAAGATCCAGTAGTTCCTGATACTGAGTGGGCATGGAAGGAATCACTGCTAAGGCATCTTTCATTGCGTTATTCAACCCCCTATAGAATATGACCGCCCTCTTGCTTTCTGGCCATGATGTCTCGGCGACCAATTGGTTGAACTGGGTGATTCTATCATTCATAGTCCCTCTGCCCTGGGTAAGTTCTAACAACTCCAAATCCCTAGACTGTGCCTTGTGTCTGGTATCAAAGACTCGAGACATCTCTAGAACTAACAAATCAAAATCATAGAGAACCGGGCTATTGTTCTCCAATAAAGGGTTAGCCCAAGCGGCAGCTGTCCCGGCCAGATGGGAAAGGGCAAAAGCGGCTTTGGCAGTGGTATTAGGAAATGCCAGAGGTCTGCACAAGAAATGTAACTTGCACTGATTGATGAAAGTCCTGAACTTCTTGGGATCACCTTGATAGCGTTCAGGAGCAGCCAAAGGGGAAGGGGTTGGGAGGACCACCAGAGCTGGAGTTGGAGTACTTGCCAACGGAGGTGGTTTGGTTGAAGTGCTAGCATCCCCGAATTCAGAGTCTGCAGGGAGAGAATGCTGAACACTCTGTATGGAATCTAACCTTTGGTGAATCACCGTATTAGCGGCGGCCATATCTGCCCTTAATACTGTAATTGCCTGAACTAAAGCAGCTATGGGTTCTTCCGTGGACCCCTGCATTGTCTAACACGACTATACGGCTTCTCAGTCTGTTCTGACTTGAGTGTCGTGTAGACCGTTGAAACCTCTGTCCTCAAGTGACGCACAGGGGAACTTAAAGAAACCCGCTGTGCGACCTTTGGGGCCACAGGAGGGAGATGTTACTTCTCGGATCCACGGAACCTCTGGACACCAAGGCTGCTGTCAAAAAGAACGAGGTTAAGTACAAGGCAATTACAGTATATAAACACGATAACTAAAGAATCTGAATAGCCTTACCTATCCGGTGTTTGGAAAACCCAGGAAACCTAGGAGGGAGGTTCGAGACTCAGATGAGGCGGTCACTATAACATGAGGACTGCAGACAAGTGTGGATGCAGGATAAACCACCTGTAAGACTGAAGGCGTGACTTGAATCCCAAAAAGGAAATGGCGTAGAAGTTCAACAAAGGTAACAAGGATGATCCGAAGGCAAGTCAGGTTCGTGTCCAAAATCCAGCAACAGGTAAACAGTTCCAAGAAAAGGTACAAAGGGGTAATCCGAAGGAGTCCAAGAGAGAGTTCCAAGATCAAGGTAAACCAGAAAAGCAAACCACGACGTAACGCCAAACAGGGTCTGAAGACAGATGAGAAGCAATGAGTGTTCCGTGTCTCAAGCCTTATATACTGTGCGTTTCGGGGTAATGTGACGTCCACCAAGATCACGTGAGGAACGCCACTCTGGATCACGTGGTCGGCGTGGAGACGTAAGGCCGCCCCTTCTGCTGTATGTTCTCCATGGCAACTGCCAGTGCAGGAAGGGTTGCAATCGAGCCTGTAAAGCACACCTGGTACGGAGCTTTCGGTCCTTTGGGAAAACCGAATCACATGAGCCTCGAACCCTGGAGGGAGGTGTTGGGGAAATGTGAGCAGTATTCTGGTGTGCGTGTGCAGAGGATCGCCTAACAAAAAGAAAGAGTGAAAGTGGTTGATGAATCGCCAAGAGAGGTGAGTGTAGAGGAGGTGCCAAGCACGATTCACACTCCAACCGTCCATTTTGAAGTACCAGGAACATTCACGCCAAAATACGTGACATGTGATGAACAAATAAACCGGCAGAGAACCGCAGTGGGGCTCTGTCCAGTACCTATCAGAAGAACAACACCTGTTGAAGTACCGACACCTTAGAAAACCTGCAAAGTAAGGTACCCATTGAGAAAACCATATCAACTAGTGAGACAGAATGACGATTGTGGGAATGCAATACCTAAAGAAGCCAAGAAGATACTAAAAGAAGACGAATGGTGAAGTCCTAATGTCGGAATTGAAACAATAATATGCCTCCTATCGCAACAATTGTATGTGTATTGGCCTATGCCAAGTTGTCTAAACATCATATGCGAACAAACTCCACAGCAAGGTCTTGACCTTAGAGAAAAGTAATGTAAGGCGCCATCTTGGATTTAGCCGCCATTTTAGGTTCTCTTGTTATATGGAAGTCACCCTGAACATCAAAATGGAGGCCGAATGACATTCTGAGTAAGATTCTGGCCGTTGTGACCTCCGTACACATGAATAATTAATAGTTTCGAGATCCCCCATATTGAATACCTAGAATCGGTCTTGCTAAAAAAGAAGGCCAGACCTGCAGCATTTGATGTTTTGCAGAATTGGAAAAAAGAAGCGTTGCAGCAGCTTAAATGTAGGGATAAACATGCACGCCGTCATAAAACAAATGCCGAAAAGGCGTTGTTATATGATAAAGAAAAACATTCGGAGTCAGTTAGAAATATGGATAGGGCTTTCTCACTAGGTATCCAGAAAATGTATCCCTCTGAAGATGTCCATGTCTCTGAAGAATTTATTGAAAAATTGTTAAACGAACGCAGGCCTGGTGCCTCTGCGCCACCTCCGTATGATCCTCTCCCGGGTGCTCTGCCCATTCCTGCTGTTATTCCTGCTGTTATTCCTGTTCCCCCTGTACAACCTACTGTTCCTATTCCTTTAGTTGTTGTTCCTCCACCTATCCCGCCAACCCTTCCTCTTGCGCCGATAGTCGCACCCTCATTGAATTTGCCCACACCTCTGCTCCCGAGTGGTTCTGTATTGACTGAAGTTGATCGGGGTGCGGGGTCAAAGATTGTCACTCAAAATACTGTTTCTGCAGACAAGAAACGGGAATTATTTGCATGGGCTAAGCACTGTATGGAGAAAGGCGATCAAGTTAACGTTTTTTCCACATTATCAAGTATGGGCAATTTTCCAGAGAAAAATGTTTTTATCAAAGGTTTGGGGACTCATTTATGTGTAATGTGGGGTACATTACATAATGCGGATCTCGCACAAGGGGTGAGGGATTTAAATACTTTAGCGCTTTCGAGGGACACAGAGGAGAAAGTACATGGTCATGTTGAGAGATTGTTTGAGTATAGGAGAGACTTTGAAAAATTACGGGATGAGGATGGTGAAGATGACAGTATGTATGTACAGAAACGGTTCCTTCCGTGTCGTAGATCGGCATCTGAGGAAGTACGAATTTGTACCTAAGATGCGATTCGATGGATCTCGGATTCATCGATACCGCCGGATGAAGTATATGACACGTATAGTCAGTATACAGTAGAAATGCAGAGGTTGGTGATTCAGGTAATGGTACAGTACCTGCAAGATGAATGTGTAAGGAAGAAGGTTAGTTGTCCTATAGAGTTATTGGGTATTTGTAAGAGGGCCTTTTTTTCGCCCGACACTTCTTCAGCTGCCTTAGCGCTCGACCTGGCTTTGTTGCTTAGTAAGCGGTTGGAGTTACCTATATCACAGCTGCCTATGAGAGAGGTTCCTCCGACCTTTGTCCCAAAGGTTGAGATTCCCGCTAACGCTGGTGCGCCCGCTGTGGACATTCCAGCACATAATGTATCACAATTTGTTCACATCCCGTTTTCACGACAGGAAGTGAACACTATTAGACAATCAATTGCCGATATTAGGAAGAACCCGACAGGATTCTACAAAGAGATAGAGTCCGTTTTGCAGTCCTCTGTGTTCACCTTAAGTGACATTGACTTGCTATTCCCTGTACTCCTGCCCATAGATTTATGGAAGCATGTTCGAAAAATAGACAATGTGCCAGGGTTAGGAGATACGTGGGCTAACCTGACTAGGTTTGATGGGGAAAGACCAGCTGGTGAGAAACCACCTCAGGTAATACTTACTTTGCCTGATAGAATTGTCGCAAAATTGAAAACCATAATTCCTGAGAAAAGAATTATTTGGGACAAGTTTATGGCCTGTGTTCAAGGAAAAACTGAAGGTGCCACCGAGTTCTTTAATAGATTCGAACAGGTATTCTCTGACTTCAGTGGACAGGACTTGGGCACAGAGTCTGGGAAAAGGCTGTTTGTGGACATATTTGTACGTGGGTTGTTGCCCGACATCCAGTCACAGATTATGTCCTCTGAGAGCGCTTGGCAGGCGAAATCCCAATCCGAAGTTTTGCACATGGCTCAGTATTATGAGAACCGTGTTAATAATGAAAAAGAGAAAATAGAGAAGAAAAAAGGAGATTTGAAGACTAAAGTATTGTTACAACAAATTGTTAGAAATCCCAGAGGAGGTACTTCACAGACCAGAGGTCAGTATGTCCCGAAAGGAAACGCTCCTTTGGTACCTGTGAATGTTAATCAATGTGCCTATTGCCGCCAGGAAGGTCATTGGCGAGCACAGTGCCCCGTCCTTCGACAAAGGTCAAACAATGCATTTGGGAGTATGGGTAGACGACCTAGAGGTCGCCCTGGAGCGGGGGGCCCTGATAGAGGTCAGTTTTCGCAAGATCCTCAGCAACCTTTTTCACAGGAAAATCAGATTCCGAGTGTGGACACAAGAAACATATTTGATCACCCTTCTGCTGCCTACCTTTCTGAAGAGCTTCCTTCCGATGACATTTTATTTCATTAGGACCGCCCGAAGCAGGTTTGGAACCTTCACCTATTCCCGTTAATCAGAAAGGTCCCTACGTTGAATTGTTAGTGGGGAATAGGAAACATCAGTTTTTGATAGACACTGGAGCACAGAAGTGCTCCATTGATCATTCCCGGGTTCCAAACATTCCACTGTCAGGGCAAACAAATGTTTCTGTAGGGTTTTCTGGTATACCAATTGTTTGTCCGGTTTCTTCGCCGGTGTCTGTTTCTTTGGGTCCCTTTACGGACCATTGTCCCTTCCTTCTGACTTCGAACTGTGGAGAGAATTTGCTGGGGTTAAATCTGTTGAAGAAATTGAATGCAGTAATTCATTGTTCCTCTGATGGAGTACGACTGACGGTTTCACCACAGCAACTTCCCACTTCTCAGTTTCTGACTCGACCATTGCCTCCTGAGTTTAGCGTTGTTCCGGAATGTTTGTGGGCGGTTGACGACAATGATGTCGGGGTGCTACAGATTGAACCCGTTAGAATAGTTTTGAAACATGGAGTTAAACTACCACGCATTCCGCAATATAAAATATCAGTTGAGGGCGAGCGTGCTTTGAAGTGCATTGTCTCCGATTTTGTGCATCGAGGAGTGATTGAAGAGATTGCAGGTAGTTTATGTAACAGCCCGATTTTGCCTATATACAAGAAAGGCAACAATGCAATCCCATACCGTTTTATAATTGATCTACGTGCTATTAACAAAGTTGTCGCCCCACAATTTCCAATTGTGCCTGATGTAACAACGATACTAACAATGATCCCTGCTACAGCTACGCACTTTAGTGTTGTGGATTTAAAGAATGCTTTCTTTAGCATTCCTATACACAAGGAGAGTAGATATTTGTTCGCGTTCACCTTGGGAGGACGTTCATTTACATTTACTCGGGCACCTCAAGGGTATACTGAAAGTCCAAGCATTTATAGTAGAGCTTTGAAAGAGCAGCTTGACA
Source organism: Ambystoma mexicanum (assembly GCF_040938575.1). Taxonomy (NCBI): domain Eukaryota; kingdom Metazoa; phylum Chordata; class Amphibia; order Caudata; family Ambystomatidae; genus Ambystoma; species Ambystoma mexicanum. Next base: position 1,031,751,604 of record NC_090923.1, read on the forward strand.
CCCTTGAATTGCCACCTACTTGTACACTACTTCAGTATGTCGATGATTTGCTTTTGGCTGCAGATTCTGAAAGTGCTTGTAAAGAAGGCACTGTATTGTTACTTATTCATCTGGCCGAAAACTGTCATAAAGCTTCGCTCAAGAAATGTCAATATTGTTATCAGGAGGTCGCCTTTTTAGGCTGCTTCCGGTCAAAGAAGGGGAGAAGATTGACACCTGAAAGAATAAAACTCATTTCTGGCATGTCTGTTCCAAATACACAGAAGGAAGTCAGAGCCTTAATAGGTATGGCTTCTTACTGTAGGTTGTGGATCCCGAACTTTTCACTAGTGATAAAGTCGATGTTGGCTTTGACGAAGAAGGGCATTTCTTTGCCGCTCCCATGGAAATCGGAACATCAGCGATCATTTGAGCTTCTCAAAACCGCGTTATGCTCTGCACCGGTTCTGGGTACTCGAAATTATGACAAGGCCTTTCTGTTGTTTGTGCATGAATGTGATGGATGTGCTTTGGCTGTGTTAACACAGGAACACGGAGGGAAGAATAGGCCATGCGGCTACTACTCTTCCGCCCTTGACCCTGTCGCATACGCTTTGCCAAGATGTTTGCGAGCTGTTGCTGCTGCTGCCGCGTCTGTAAAACAGAGTGAGGGAACGGTCCTAGGCCATGATTTAATTTTGATGGTACCTCACTCTGTAGATGTTCTATTGAATAAAACCCAAACGCCACACCTCACCTCTGCACGACTGACGAGGTATGAATTAATTCTGTTTGCCCCTCACATTCAAATTAAGAGGTGTTGTGTTCTTAATCCGGCTGAACTTCTACCTTTCCCGCAAAATACTGTTTGCGGTGACGAAGAATTACATGACTGCCTGTATACTACTGAACAGGAAACAAAGGGCAGAATAGACCTTATAGATACTCCTTTGGGTAATGCAGAAGGGGAGCTGTTTTGTGATGGCTCCTGCTTCAAACTCCCCAATGGTACTTCTACAGCTGCTTACGCAGTTACTACGTTGAGTACGGTTGTTGAAACTAAGAGAATTCCGCATAACTCTGCGCAGTCCGCAGAGATTATAGCATTGACCCGAGCTTGTGAACTTTCCAAAGGGCATATAGTAAACATATATACTGATAGCCAGTACGCCTTTGGGGTGGCTCACAACTTCGGGAGGCTCTGGTCGGAAAGAGGGTTCCTAACCTCACATGGGACCAAGATTCAGCATGGTCCCCTGATAGTGCAATTGCTCTCGGCACTCTCACTCCCTAGGCAGTTAGCGATCATGAAATGTGCAGCACATCGTAAGGTCATAGATGATGTGGGAAAAGGGAATGCTTTTGCTGACCAGATAGCCAGGCAAACGGCTACAGACCTTAGCGCATACATGTATGCTCTAAGGGAAACAAAAGATGCCTATGTAATGGATGAGGGTATCGGGTCTGTGCGAGATATCCAAACTGATGCCACAATAGAAGAGTCTAAAAAGTGGGCCGAAGGAATGGGGAAACTAGATGACGATGGGTGTTGGGTGGATACATCTGAAGGGAAATGGTTGCTTCCTGATTCATATGTGCTGGCAATGGTTACGATGGCACACCGTCCTACGCATGTGTGTGCTCAGCAGATCACGAAAATGTTAGAACAAGTCTGGGTGATTGATAAAATTTCGAAGATTGCACAGCGACATGTTCAGAATTGTATGATTTGCTTACATCACAATGTGGGGAAGGGGACAGTAACTCCAAGGGGTAGTTTTGGCCCCCCCTTCTGTCTCCTTCGAGGTCATTCACTTTCATTTTATTGAGATAGAACGGTGTAACAATCTAAAATATGTTCTTGTGATTATTTGTGCTTTTAGTAAGTGGGTCGAGGCTTTCCCCGTTAAAGATGCTACTGCCATGACCACTGCAAAGACTATGGTAAAAGAATTCTTTCCACGATTTGGGCTTCCAAGGGTAATTTGGTCGGACAATGGTCCCCATTTTGTTGCAGCAGTAATTTTGCAGATATGCACAACGTTACACATTGAAAAACGATTTCACTCAGCTAGGCATCCTCAAAGTGCTGGGTTGGTAGAGAGACATAACGGCATCCTAAAGAATAAGCTTGCAAAAACATGTGCTGGCACCAAACTGAAATGGCCAGATGCCTTACCAATTGTATTGTTAGCCATGCGTACCACACCTCAAACTAAGACTGGGCTCCTCCCATTTGAGGTAGTGATGGGGAGACCTGCTAACATGTGGGGCCTTCCGAAGCCCAAAACCTTGAGGGAGGTCGAGAATGTATTGCTTGTAGACTACTGTAACCAGTTGACTAAAAATCTGTATCTCATTTATCATCAGGTCCAATCAGCATTACCTGTACGGTTTACGGGCCCAGGACACGATATTCAGCCTGGAAGTTGGGTCCTAGTGAAGGCCTACGAAAGGTCTTCCTGTCTCGCGCCTCGCTGGCGGGGACCCTATCAGGTACTGTTGGTCACCCAAACAGCAGTGCCGGTGGCTGGAAAGAAGCATTGGATCCACGCGACGCATGTCAAGAAACTTCCTCACCCGACGCCACACGTTACAGAAGAAGCAGAACCCCTCGCTGGTGCTACAATCTCTGATCCTGGAGTAGCAAACAGCGCTGTGAGTGTGTCGGAGAATTTCTCTGAGCCCGTGGAGCGTGGGGAACAGTCCATTTCGTCTCCACATTCTTTGAAAAAGTCACTTCCGGAAAACGTTGTTTCAAGTTCTGCGACTTCCGTCACTTCCGATACGTTGCTTCCCTCAGGAAGTGACGTTACCTTATTTCCGGATCAAACAGTAACGGGTACCACCAGGTACAACCTTCGACGAAGAAAATAGAACTACAGCACGGGTCTTTTCTGTGCATCTGAAAAGAAGAAGTGATTGAAAGTTTTCTCTTGTAAAAGAAAGTTCCTTTTGAACAAAAGGGAAAAAGGGGATTCTGCTGGCTAGGGTTGGGAAGCACTAAGAAGTCGCGCGACCGTAGTGTCGCCAGCAACGAACATTGGGGTCGTCGATTGAGAAACTACGATGCCTGCCACCTCCACCGCTGCTGCTCGCATTGGACTTGTAAATAAGGGGGTGACCAACTCGGACAACGAACAATGTGCCTGGGCCCCGAAAACGTATTGCTGTGTTGTGTTAATAGTAATAGGAATTTGTATAATTACTGCTTTGGGACTTTGGTACTTTGAAGAAATGTACCCTCTAAAACCTCTACTGCCAATTGAGATTGTACCTACTGCTTTGACTCCCTCTGTACACCTTCACACTTTGTCACCTAGAGACTCCCAGCATAGACGAAAGTACCATAATAACACTTTAATGATAATAATGAATTCAACGCATGCCATTTTTAATAAGAGTAATTGCTGGATTTGAACCCATTTACCGCAACATGGGAACAAGGGGCTAGGATGGTATATTCACCCTTTACCTTTAACGACTGCTTGCTATGCCTCTCTTAGAGCACTATTCTTTGGCCGTTGGAATGATAACATCTCAGGGAACTTCGATGGAACTAATTTAAATGATTTTGAGAAACGTGGATTGACTCCCCTGGGATGCTCGCTTTTTGCAAATAGAAGTAGACCTAATGTTGCTTTTATTAGGCCATCTGATAAACTATCTCTTCCTTTCCAAACTCTAATTTCCTTTAAAATGGCTTCGATAGGCAATAAAGACGCTGTGCCTCCTTCCTACTCTATTAATCATAGCCCCGATTCAGTCCCCTTTTGTGTACAAAGAAATGGCACTCAATCAATGGGAGATTTTGAAGGCTGTGTGAACATTGTAAATTTGACCGGGGAGAACAGGCCTCTGTATGTAGGGGGGCCTGTCTATTTCGTTTGTGGTAGTTCAGCATTTCCCTGGTTGCCCAAGGATTGGCAGGGAACCTGTTATTTAGGAATCCTGTTACCTGGGGTATTTATAGCTAGTACATTGGAAGTTTCTAAGGCTCGCCCACGGCAGGACGAGAACGGAGATACCCCTGGGCAAGTATTGGGAGATATAGCGAAATCAGTTGTGCCATTTTGGGGACAGATAGCAAACTCTGAAAACATTAGGGGGCTAGCAAGAGTACTGGAGAGAACCATCAACCGGACCACGGATATACTCTACAAAATGACACTAGAACAAAAGGCAATAAGATTGGTAGCGCTCCAAAATCGGATGGCATTAGATGTCATCCTAGCAGAACGTGGTGGAGTATGCAAATTAGTGGGGTCCGCTTGCTGTGTTTTCGTACCAGATTCCTCACCGACAATTTTCAAAGCTATACAGAACTTGCACATCCTTAGTTCTGAAGTGCATGTTCCTGTGGGAGATTGGAATATTAGCGCCTGGTTCTGGGATTCTCTACGATCCTGGGTTGGAAGGTGCTTTCTGTTATCCTGGTTATTTTGAGAATCCTGCTATTCCTTTGTTGCTGTTTCCAATGTCTACCTAGTATATGTGCAATGCTAGGGGGATGTTGTGCTCAGGCAGTGAGCACAATAGGGCACAAAATGTATGCCCCAGATACAGCATCTAAAGAGTTCGTGTTACAAGAGGTTCTGATAAACGACCTAATGGCTATAGGCATTACAGATAATGATTCAGGATGTATGGACGACAATGCATGGAGTTATTTACAGAAGTATTAGAAATGATATTAGCACTTGGCATAGGCCAAAAGGAGGGTTTGTCGGAATTGAAACAATATTATGCCTCCTATTGCAACAATTGTATGTGTATTGGCCTACGCCAAGTTGTCTAAACATCATATGCGAACAAACTCCACGGCAAGGTCTTGACCTTAGAGAAAAGTAATGTAAGTCGCCATCTTGGATTTAGCCGCCATTTTAGGTTCTCTTGTTATATGGAAGTCACCCTGAACATCAAAATGGAGGCCGAATGACATTCTGAGTAAGATTCTGGCCGTTGTGACCTACGTACACATGAATAATTAATATGCCTGCAGGCCACTTGTCGGGGTCGCGAACTGAGACCTTGTCCTACTGTTGACCTATGTGTGAATGTACAACTATATCAGCGAAACTAATCAAAATGCATATATTATAGGATTGACCTGGCAAAGTACACATAGGCCCGGCTCGTAGAATGGTTAACCCGCGAGAGGGTTGGCCAAGGGCTGGACAAATAGTATAAAAGACCCAAGTATTCCAATGTACGGTCTCTCTCACTAACGCATTGAACTCTCGTTGAAGTTCGTTATGTTACTCTGAGAGCCGAATAGCTATCCGTTTGTCAATTGACTTTGGTAATTGTTGTAGCTTTTAAATAAAGCACGTGTATGTCCTTTGTAACCTGTGTTGGTGTGTTTCTTTCTGTGCTTCCCGGCCTCATATTATTTTTCTGTTTCCACACTAAGGACCCAGACTGACTCACAAATAGAAAATATAATGACCTGAGAATGATGAAAAGAGACGAAAACACCATGGACAAGTGACATCCCAAGCCTAAGTGAAATAATTGATGTCAAAATGTCACAAACATATGCCATGAGCGCGATGAAGATATTCAGTTAGTTAAATGTGTACATATTCTCAGTAACCGCAAGAAGCACAGAAAGTGTGAGGCTTGCTTATGCTTAGTAGTAAAATAGATTGCGGCAAGCGCCACATCTACATATCTACCTCAAGAAAGCACTTTATATAAGTATACTTCCACTATGCACAAGAGCATAATCAACCAAAGGTTACTAAAGGTCTCAAGGGTCTCAAGGAGAAAGCTTTGCAGCAAACAAATCAAGAATTAAAGACGGAGAGAAACTCAGACGAAGATAACCATGCCAAGAAGCCAAGGTCGTTTCAGCTGAAATATACCAACAGTGGATACAATTAATGAAGAGAAGAACAGAGTATCCTGCGCAGAAAGGTCAAGATAAGCCACAGATTGCAGACGACTGGCAAAATTAAATCAAATACACGAAATTGCATGGAGAATAAGATGATTTCACGGTGTCGGAATCACATGACCGAGCAAGCAGCAGGGATGAAACTTTCACACCTACGCATGGACCCTTGCCATGCCCAGACACCTTAACTTTCCCAGACCAAGAAGCAGACTCGAGGCCAGCCACAAAGAAATAATTGACACATGACCACTGAAGTGATGATTGATTTTAACAATAATTGGAAGCTGGGGGTGCAGACGAACTCCCTGCACCTGGCCGGCTATTCCGCACGCTGCTAAGAGCAAGTGGAAAAGTATGAGTGGGGTTGATGCCAACCCAATCATAGTGGACCATGTAATCTAGGGTCCTATATTTAGTAGAACCAATGAGACGTTGTACTTTTAGTGACGTTTATAGTAGCCATTTTGAAGGTAGGGCTTAGTTGGCCCACCTAACATTGTCTATCCAATTCCCTCTCCCGGTTACCATGTACAGATATAGTGCCTATATTAAAGTTACCTTCCTAGAACCATTCAAGTTGCATGCTGAGTTTAAGAGTTGCACGTTGGTGGTGACAAGTTTTTGGTATAAATACTATGTTTTTTCTGAAATTAATTGGAGTTGAAGCGAGAAGGAAAATTGAGCGATTGCCGGTATTCATGAACTCCCCGTTTTTGTACTTGTCATTAAATGGACTCCCTTTGCCAAACTAGTGAGTTGTCATTATTGATTTGATGTGAGAGTATTAATCTGCATCCCCATCCAACTCAAGGGTGCTGCTACTCCTCTTAAAGTGAGATTTGGGAAACCCCCAGTCCTATGGGCTGGCTGAGGTCCCTACTGCACCACACCAAGGTAATGACTATTCTAGATCTAAGGTCTGCGTACCATCAAATCGAGTTGCATCTTTGTTCTAGAAACGTCACAGCTCTTATCACCACTGAGGGTATATTCCAGTGTAAAAGGATGCCTTTTGGTCTAATTTCCACAGCAGCTGTTTTTCAACGAATAATGTATCAACTATTCCATCATATGCAGGGTTTTTTATGCTTCCAAGATTATGTTTTAGTTTATGGGAGAAACCAAGAAGAACATGACAATAGGATTTGTAAAGTTTTAAATATTTTTAAAGAGGCTGGTTTTACACTTAGCAGGGACAACTGCAAATTAAATAGGTCCAGTATACAATATCTAGGGAATGAGATTTTGGATAAAGGGATCAGACCCAAGGTAGATTTAGTAAACACCATTGTCAATTTTCCCAGCCCTTCCAGTAAGGATAAAGTGATCTTGTTTGAGCAATGGCAGTATATTATGCCAAATGAATTCCAGATTTTGCGAGCAAGGCATTTAATATGAGGAAACTAGTCAAGAAAAATGTGAAATTTGAGTGGAATGCCCAGTGTGAAAGTGAATTTAACAAGATAAAAGTGGATTTAAACAATGCTCCCACTTTGAAATCATTTAATCCAAATGAGAAAAGTATCATTACCATTGATGCCAGCAACCATGGTTTAGGGGTTGTGTTGTCACAAGTTGAAGGTGGATTAGAATATCCCATTGCGTTTGCCTCAAGAGTTTTGAGGAAGTCAGAATACAATTATTCCACTGTTGAGAAAGAGTTGTTGGCTGTCAAATGGTCTATTGAAACATTTTGCACGTTTCTTTGGGGTACCAAGTTGGTGGCCAGGTCAGATCATAAACCACTTAAAGAAATTCTAACAACCAAGGGGTTAGACAAAGTTTCCTCTAGAATTAAAAAATGGGTGGCAGGTTTACAAGGATATAGCTGGGAGGTAGAATATGTTCCTGGTGTCAGGAACAAATCTGCGCACTGCCTATCCAGGTTGACCAATGTAGTTGATAGCATTGATGATGATGAGGGGGATGCTGAACAGATACTAAATGTCAATCAGGAGGTCGTTTCTGAGGAGGAATGGATACAGGCCATGACATCCGTTGAAGTTTTAGAGAGAGTGAAAGAGCATTTGTTGAAGGGTGTGAAAGGTAATGAACTTCGAAAAGGAGATATTCCAGAGGCTGTCAGACATGTGTTTGATGAAATGCATATTAGTAATGATTTGGTTATGAGAGGTGACAAAGTGTATCCACCCATGGGGGTAAGTATGAAAATATTACAACTGGCACATGCAGGACACCAAGGTATGACAAAGACTAAACAGCTTGTTAGACAAGACTATTAGTGGTCTGGAATGGAACTAGGAGTAGAGAAACATATAAGAGAATGTTGTGTGTGTGAGGATTTTGCCAAAGGGTACGTCACAAGGCAAGAACCTAGGACAGTCATGTTCCTACCCACTATTTCATGGGAACGTGTTCGTTTGAACATTGTTGGTACAGTGAGAAATGAGGGTACTTTCAAGTTTTGTATTGTGCTCATTGACATTTTGTCCAGATAGGTAGAGATTGAATGGGTAAAACACATATGCTCAAAGGATATCATTTCATTTTTGGATGTCATTTTCAAAAGGGAAGGTTATCCCACCACAATCATTACTGATAATGGTGTACAGTGTCAGAAGAAATGAAATCGTTTCTCAAAGATAATGGAGTTGAAAATAAGACCAGTTCAATATATCATCCCCAAATGAATGGGAATAGTATTAGAGGTGCTCTAGCAAGTAATGGTGATTGGAGAAAGGCTTTAGAAGAAACTGTGGTTGCACATAGGTTTACCCCACACTCCTCTACGGGTATATCACTCTTTGAGATGCTAAGGGGTAGGAAACTGAATACAAGAGTTTGTCCTTCATGGTTGGGCAGGGCTCAAAAAAGGGATATTGACTTCAAGGATGTTGAGAAGAAAATATTTCACACACAGGTAAAGAATACAACATATTTTGATGTGAGAAAGGCTGTGAAGGAATATGGTGTGAAGGCAGGTGATTGGGTAAGAATTAAACTTCCCCAAGTATCCGCAGGCAGACATATTAAGTGGTCAGAACCTATACAAGTCATGGAGAGATTTCATGGATCTGTTAAAGTCTCGGATGGTAGAGTGTGGAATGTGAACAGAGTGTGCTGCAAGAGTTTAGATAAATTATCCATGGACGTCAATACAAGAAGTGGGAATGGAAGTCATGGAAGGAACAATAAATATGAGAAAAGAGATCTGATGCAGTAGAAAGTGGTTAAACGCTCTAAACGTGTTTGTGGGAAGCCTTCGTATTTAAAGGATTATGTGAGTTAATACTGCCAACAACATCTGTAGCTGTTGTGTGCATCATATGGTTGCAACCATACATACATATTTGTAATGTGTGCGATCATTTATTATACTAGTCTTTACACAAATTCTATGTTCAATATTTCTATATTCTTTAGGTTCATTCTGTATGTTTAGACTTTGCATCAGTGTGTTTTTATGGTTATGTTTTATTTTTAATGCCTTTTGTTATTGTGTATAAAGAAGGGAGGTGTGTAATATCTTATTGTGTAATCATCATGGGGTTCTGTGTTCCATGTGACACCTTCAGCTTAGCTGTTTATAGGGTGGAACATGGAACATGGAATGCAAAGGGAAAAATGCCTAGGAAGAATGTTCTGTTGCCATTGATGGTTATGTTGGTGAGAGAGCTGGTGGGCTAACCATTACACTCAATAAAGTCGTCAGCCCTACTTTTATGGTGTGAGTGTACATCATTTCAAGCAGTGATTCAGGCAATGATATGATATGATGTGGCATTTATAGCGTGCCTGTGCACAAGTGTTTCTAGACGTGACAAGACAAGGAGGGGGAAACAAAGGGAGGACAAAGTAACGATCTTACTAGGCCTAATGATTTAGATTGTGCAAGTGCGGCGTAGAGGGTAGGAGAGAAGTGCCAGGGGGGAGGGGAGGGGGAAAGTGCAGTTAACTCATGAGTGCAGATAGTGGGTGTCTCATAAGTGCAGAAAGAATGGACTGTAGGGTTGCAGATACAGACCCTTAAGTGCTGGGGAGCCCAAATGAGGAAGGGTCTCCTGACAAAAAGGTACTACACATGTTAGTGGGTCGGAACCAAAGCAGGGGTACACTGCAGCTGTCTGATAGCTGACGGTGCAGGTCCAGTAGCCATTCAATGCAGAAGGTGACCCTGTGATGTACATCAGGTAAGCCGGCAGCTCCTCTGAGTCACAGGAGTCTTAGATGAAGGCGTCAATAGTCTACATGATCTTTTGCAATCGTAGGCCACTGGCTCCACCAGTTACCCACCCTCAGGCGTCGAATACTCCCAACATTTCGTATCAGGCAGTGCAGGACAAGCAGCAATGCTTCTTCTAGGAGCAGTGGGCTCTTGGAGGTTTGAGCAGGCTGGCCCCACTGGTTCAAGGGCAGGTAGCCCCGCTCATGGCTCTCTCTGGTCAGTTGGGAAGGCTGGTGTCTGCAGATTCTGGCAGTGCCTCAGCTTCAGGGTGTGATCCTGGGTAGGATGTTCCATACGATCCTCATCGTTGTTAGGATTGTGACACATTGTTTTGGTACACATTGTTAAGTGTGGATTACCATATCTTGTTGGAATATTGGAAGCTAAGTGCAAATTCAGCCTCCAAACCAGTTCCTGCATCCTTTAATGCTTTTGGTGGCAAGCAAATGGTTGGGAGTCGCCACATTATAAATGTGCCAGGCTTGTTCCTCAGCAAACAGTCGAGTTATGGATTCAGTCTTTAATCGAGACATCCTATCCACATTATGGCCAGAACTAGTCTTGGAGGCACCTGCCCCAGGTATCCTGGGCCCTATAGTTAACATCTTACACGCCACTCCTGTTCCCTTATACACAAAAGAAGTCCAATTTACCTGTCACACTCCTTCAGAAATACTACTGTACAAGTGCCGCCAAGAGGTTCTGTGTCAGGGAGCTATGCATCCTCACTCAAAAGCCCTGGCACATGATTGTGAGACTGCGGTTACCGTCTTCCTTGGCTCAGCCTGCTAAGGGGGATCGTTTACGGCCCTAAGAAAACAAGGGGTTCTTCTTTGGCACCCGTTTCTGAGAGGCGTATAGTCATGCAGGGGGGATTTTACACAGGGTGGCACCCTTACTGAGGCCTGTGATCAGGACCCATTATGGGGAAACGGCGGGTGAACCACTCCCGACAATCAAAAGGATCAGGGGGCTTATGTCAGATCCACAGATCAGGACCTGTGGCCGAAAGCTCAGGATCATGTCACGTGGGAAGCTGGGATGTGAGCCCTAGATTCTGGGTTCCACGGTTTACAATTTATACAGCCGAGTAGAAGACATCATCTCCCGTTTCCTCTTCAGTTTTAGAACTGACATACTCTGTTTCATGCATCGTTTTCTTTCAAGTACTAAACTATTACTCTCTCCGATATAGCAGGCTTGAAAAGCACCGACTCGCGTGAGCTGACAAGGCATAAGCAAACCTATCAGAAGGAGGGTTGCAATGACAAGTACGCTTCACCCTGAAAAAAGGAATGGCCTGCGTTGGCCCCCACAAGGATTCAAATAGGTGCAGTGGCACACACTTTACGCACATAAACCAGCAACAGTCAATCAACCTACTGAGCTACCTTTTCCTGATTTGCATTTTACAACTCATCCTGAAACTTGTAAATAAACCAGCAATGGCTGTGGATCCCCTAATAGTTTCCAGTACAGCTGCGCTCTTGTCAATGCAGTTATACTGGAAAGTATTAGGGATCCACAGACTTTGCTGCTTTATTTACAAGTTAAGGGATGAGTTGTAAGATGCAAATCAGGCAAGGTAACTCAGTAGGTTGGTTGACTGCTGCTGATTTCTGTGGGTAAAACCATTTCCTGTAAATAATAATAATATTGTGTTTTTATATAGCTCGTGTATCTAAAGCGCTTTACATGGGACATATTACATTCATTACTATTTGACTTAAAAGCAAAATAGTGTTTCATTTCCAGGATCGTCCACGCTGCCTACAGTCTCGTTCACAATGCACAGTAAGAAACTGAACACTGTAGGGATCTCAATGAAAGGGAAACGTATGGCCCCATTGTTAATAAGCAGAGGGGCATTTGCCCATTTTGCCCCTGTCTAATGAGCGCCAATTTTCCCAATAAGCTCCCAGTCTGAAAATCCCAGTAAGCTTTTAAATGTTCACAAACCCAGGACACTTCACTGAAACATTCAAAATGATCCCCAAATACCACATAGAGTAACCACCCATTGGAAAAACCTGGCTTGTGCAGCTCAAACTGAAAAGACATAACACATATCACTAAGAAGCATAGAACACAATAGCACACAGTGTGATGAAGCTCGGGGGTCATCACCCTAAAACGAGGCGTTCCAAACTATTCGGGAGAAAATGAGTACCTAAAATCCCATGAAGTAGAAAGGTGGGTACTCTTTCACGTCATGAGTCAGAAATTATAGAGGCAACATGTCCTATTTCAGCCTTTGCAGTGGAGACTATTGACTGATCCATTGCCATGTTGTATTAGTATTTACGCAAGCACACATGTATGTTAATGTCTTGCATAAAGTGAAGCAATCCAGGTTACCACCAGCAGTGACTGGCTGGACTGATAACGTGCCAGAGGAATACACAGTCCAAGGTCTTTTTCTCTGACTGGATAAACAATGGTCTGTGCCCCCTGAAAATGGCAAATCAAGTTTTGTTTTGTGGACATGGCAATTCCATTGTTCTGTGGAAAGCTTTGGCTGGCGCCACCACATTAATGAACACTTGGTGTCCCGTTCCTTCGCTGGGTTGTATGCCCAGCCTGCAAACCTCTGGATCGCCCTCTCCATGTTGCACGATTCTTCTTATTCTTCTTGCCGATAGATTTTTATCCATCAGCTGCGATTATTGGATACCGAGGCTTGAGCCTCATTACTCCATCTTCTCGGGTTGAGTCTATAGTCATGGGTAAGGATTCTTCTTGGTCTGTGTGGACTTGTCACAGTAGGGCTGGTTTCACAGGGTCTTCGCCATGATGGGCTTCCAGGTGAACGCTTATTAGCATCCGACAGGGGTGTGGCTTAGTCCTCCTAGCCAATGAGGAGGCTCAGAATGGGAGGCTTTACCACATGGTACAGTTCCCGCTGGGAACCTCATCAGAGATGGAGGCCACCATCTTCCCCTGCCAGATCACAGGCAAGTGAGTGATGTCCTTGTCCACTTCCCCTTACCACCAACCCCACTTGCCATTTCCACTTCTCCACCCCCAACCCCACCCCACTTACCTTGCCCTGACTGCAAGCCTCTGGGCCACCCTCTCTGTGTGCTTTTAAGTGACCGGTTAATGTTCTATCCTTCCAATTGTCTCCATGGTATTGTATCCTTTTACTGTATGCCCTTCATTGTTCCACGTCCCGTTGCGTCACAGCTAGATTTGCACTATACACAACCCAGAACATACAGCAATGTTATGTTGTGGTGTGTTATGTTCTGCTATTGGCATTATTTTCATGCCCCCCCCCCCCCGCTGCCATTTGCATGGTCTCCAGGCACTATGGTGGATCTGAAAGAGAGCAGCGTGGGCGAGGTTAGTGGGGAGAGAGGAAAATGCAAGATATGTTTGCTGTTTTGTTGCAGTGACAACGACCGCAAAAGGAGCAGTTTTATTGTGAACTTGCACAGAAAGCACCAGTTAGCTGCCCAAACCTATGCCCTCTTCCAAGACTATTGACTATGCCACACAAAAAAAGATTTCAACTATCCCCTTATTTTCAGATGTTCCTATTTGACATCCCAAAAGGTGTTTCTTTGTAGATTATCACATCTTCCTCACATCATATATGAAGCATGCCTTTGTCAGCCAATGAATAACAACCCGGTTTACCTTTTCACACATTTTATTTGGTTGTGGGTCTAAGTCTTGAGAGTATATTCAACCAACAATCAAACCATGTATTTTAGCCTGTTATTTGTAGCCTCCAAGATTGAGAAAAAACATTGCTGCAATGGCACTCTTTTGGCGTAACATACTTCTGTACGCATTTAAATCTTTCTATGAATACTTTGTGATGTGTACTTTTCTGATCATCTTTATAAAACAGTATTTTTGAAAGCAAATATGGAGTGAGGAGGGGAAAGGAGGAGAGGGTAAGAGAGTCTGGATGATTTGCCAAGGATGTGGGAAGAGAGGCAGTCACTGTCCTGAAGAGCTTGTTTTCCTTGGTCCTGGCACTTTGCTAGCTTTGTTAACATGTGAAGTCCTAGGAAATTGCTTCATCTAATTGTGTCAAGGCATAACCGTTACATAGGCTCTACTTCTATGGGGCCAGAAGGCACTGCTGCTGTAGAGGCACAATGCCCTGCCTGCCTCCGGCTGAATCCTTGCCCTGCCGTCCTTGGAACTTGCAGCTGCAGCGTGAGACATAGGTGTGAAGCTCACATTAAATAGTCAAACAAATAATAAGCATTGCTTGCACATTCATTTGTTTTGGCAGGAAAAATGATCATTAACTGTAGGCTCTGAATTATAAACACATTGCTAGTTTGAACAGAATTGCCAAATACATACACCATACAAATAAAGGCAATCATAAAACTTCTCCAAAGGCAAACCTTAACTTCAATTACCAAAACACAATCACATTGTCTGCAGTGCATTCCTGGGAAGAGGTTGGTTTCTAGCCAAACTTGAAAAAAGAATGGTCACAAGCGAAATTTCTATCAACAACATCTGATAAGAGATATTCAAGTGCCTGAGTTGCAGACTGGTCTCAAATCCTGGTTTTGCCACTTAAACAAAGTGTGTGCTCCCGTGCAAATCATTTTATCTCACCGAGGCTGCTGTGTCAAAATTAGAAGTCCCCAAAACGGATTCAACCCACACTTGAATGTGAATTTGGAGTATTTATAATGTGCAGACTGAGCAGAATGAACTGCATCTAGACACAGATGTAGGCAATTACCGGGCGCCAGAGGTTTCACTATGAACACATCATTCCTGCTGTCACCCCTTATAAATTGGTTATTTCAAGAGAAAGGCTTGCAGAGATTTCTGAAATTGAATGAGCGTATCCTTCCTCCTCAGATCTTCGGACAGACTGTTACATAGTTTGGGTCCATAAACCGCAAATCGTCTATCTCAGCGGAAGACGCATCCGGATGGTGGATCCGCCAACAATAGTATTTCTGCAGAGCGCAATGTTCGGGCTGGTTGCTATCACAGTCATTTTTCAGTTAAATATACTGGAGCCAGGTTATTCAAACATTTGTAAATCAAACACATCGAGTTTGAAATCAATCCTGTCACCTAACGCCAGCCAGTGGAAGCAACGACACAATGCAGAAATTGGCGAGGATTTTAGGACTTTAAAGATCAAGCATACTGCTGCGTTTAGGTGCCCTATAGAATGCTGGCTAGCATACCATTACCATATTGCAGTTGAGAGTTGACCAATGCACCCACAAGGGCGGCATGGTCCTCAACTGGAAAATATGGGAGGGCAAGCCGCAGCAAACGCAAGGCATAAAAGACCGGTTGGATTTTTACTCCTGTTTATCTGTTTATCACAACCAGGATCATCTTTCTATATGCAGCCCAGATCTTTTATTTTTGAAGCAAAATTCAAACTGGGGCCCAAGAAATTGAGGGTGGAGGACAACTTTCCTTGTCATGTATCAAGTGTTTGGGGCCAAACAAAGCCACCTCTGTTTTATTTTGATTAAGTTGAAGCCAATTACAGGACATCCAGTTTCCAACTTCTTCCAAACATTGTCAAATTGTGTGGAATGAGTCCTTAAAATTGCCAACTTTACAAAAATCTGGGTATCGCCGGCATAGGACTGGTATCCAACCCCATGTTTCCTCAGGATATTCATAGGTGGTTGCATGAATAAATGAAATAAAAGCGGGGAGAGTGATGTTCCTTGAGGTACGCCACAACTCTGTGGGATAGAGTTCGGTAGATGAGCCTCCAACCTCAGCTGTTGTTGGTGTCCCGACAGTAAAGACCCAAGCCAGTTTATCGCAAGTTCTGAGACCCTCCAGATATTCCTCAACTGCTTCAACAGAATGCTGCGGTCAATGGTGTTGAACGCCATGGATAGATTTAGCATCACTAGCACAGACATCTCCCCCATGTTCGAATAGCCAAAGGAGTTTGTCCAAGACCACAATCAAGGCAGTTTCAGTGCTGAATCCTGGTCGAAACCCGAATTGATGGTGTGATGTACTGGATAGCGCATGGTTTGTTGCTTGGCTTACTTCTGTTTACTTCCCATGATCTCCTCAAGTATTAGACTCATTCCGTGACCTTATTTTCTGTTATGTCGCTGATGTCACTTCATATGTAAATTGGGGGGGCCCACAAATATTTTGTCACCCAGGGCCGGACAAATCCTAGGGCTGACCCTGATTAAGTTGGTTTCAATCCAGCATCCACCTTGGCAAATTCATCCAAAATGGCAGGGAAAGTGTCCCACAAATCTACAACATGTGCAGTGAAAGGTTTTGGTTGAAGTATTAGCAACGTCGGCATAGATTTCATCAACAAAATATATTGAATCTGTTGCACAATTATGTAGAATTCTCCAGTAAATCCCCCTTAACAGGTGCCACAATCTTTTTCACCATCCTTAAAAAAGGCTTTACATTGGTTGTCTGTGGAGGCAATAGAGCTTATTTTCATTAAATGTTAATGGAAGCCATCATACCTTGCCTAAGGCTTTTGTGCCTTCCATTAATGTCACACCCCATTTGCATTCATTTGTATGGTGGAGATGTGGGGCGGAATGCAACTTGCATTTCCACCACCTCCCTTCCTCTCTGCCATACAAACGCCCCGTCACTTGCGCTGGCATGCATTTTCATGCTAATGCAAAAGCTGGGGAGCCCTATGGAGACCACAGGATTTGTGAACCAGCAAAAAAGAAGCGGACTCCATAAGAATCTATTGTAAACGCTGCCTGCCATGCCATCATGGCAGGCAGCGTTTTCTCATTAGCATAGCAAAGTAATGTGCAGGGCAAAAGGCTGGGTGCAGGCCTGTATGCCACCTTTTACCCTGAACATTTGCACTCCGCCGTGCAAATGACCAACGTTTCGTTGCAGGGAGCCGTTAATGGCTTCCCACTGCCAGATTACAAACTCATTCAAAATGAGCGCCAATAAGCTTTGAATAATGAGTAGATGTTGCAATTTGTATCATATTTGTAGGCTAGTTGATTTCAGGTGATCCATCTCAGCAACCTTTTTCAAGCTACACAAGCTGCATTCTAATTTTCAGCCAGGTCATTTATGAGAATGTAGAGCCTGTGAATACCCGAGATTCTGAGGTTTCTATTGGCTTATTGGTCTGCATTAGCATCCAATTATCCCTTTGCAACTCCATGTTAACTGGAACCAAGA
This sequence comes from Ambystoma mexicanum, assembly GCF_040938575.1. NCBI lineage: Eukaryota > Metazoa > Chordata > Amphibia > Caudata > Ambystomatidae > Ambystoma > Ambystoma mexicanum. The sequence continues at coordinate 1,031,768,829 of NC_090923.1, forward strand.
TCATCAAGCCGAGATCAATTTTTCATGGTTGAAGATGCAGAAGCAAATATTTCATCTGATTGATCAGTAGAGAGTGATGATAATTATGAACGTGTTATGGGAATGTACAGTCACTGATCACATGGTAAAAGGAACCATTAAATGGTCAAAGCAGTCCAGTGAGATTCATGTTGAGCATTCATATATAGACAGGCCTAAAGTTGTAAAATCGAGGCGATTGCTCACGTTCTCTTATGTTGTTATTAGGATGTGTACCATGCACTGCTGCCACTTGCATGGTGTCCAAGCCCTCTTGTGGAGCTGGAAGAGTGTGGGTGGGTTTCATTAGTTGGTAGAAGAGGGAAAGATGAGAGTGCACAGCATTGTGTTGAGGTTGCAGATTGGCAGAACCCTGAGTTCTGCGTGCTTGTAGGCTTTCTAGATGTGAAGTGTAGGAGAGATTGAAGGCTTTGTGTCCAAAGCAGTAGCTGTGTGCTTGTAGTATGGAAATGTGTTGGCCAGAGGCTGATTATGTTGGTTGTAATGAAAGGTCTGTGTTTGTGATGCTCAAAGTTTGGGGAGAGGATTTTTTTAAAGCTACTTGCGAGTAGCGGGTTTGCATTTGTGCTTGGTGAGTACGGTTGAGAGAATTTGAGGGTTAGTCAAAATGTTTGGAGGGTTCTTGGGATTATGTCATATTTCCAAATTATTGGTCTTGCTGTCAGTTGTGTTATGCTGATAGGTGTTTGGCTTTAGTGATTGATGCATGAAGATGTCCTGTGTTGAGGTTTAGATATTCTGGGATACAGGGAAGTCTTTCTTGTATGGTTTTGGCATTGCCTTGATGTGATGTCTACTAGCCATTGTAGGTTCCTGAGTTTAATGCGTTGTGTTCTAGGTGGATGGTCAGGAGCGGGTACGGCATTCCCTTTGGTTGTGTCACCGCATAACAGTCATACTTCTTGTTGAGGAGCATAATTTCCAATGCTTGATGGCTGTAGGTTAAACTTTCTCTATATTAAGCTTTGAAGAGCCAAGCTTTTAGACTTTTCCTGAATTTCCTGAATTTCAGGTGATTGTGTAGGGTGCAGATTTACCTTTGTAGCATGTTCCAGTGTTTGGCCACCACAGTGGAAAAGGTGGCCCTGCCCAGTCTTTCTCTGCAAAATCTTTGACTTTTAATAGTCTGTTGTTTCTTGATCTTCGGCCTCTGGTTGGTAGAGCGGGATTTTGTTTCGGAAGGTTTTGCTCCTTGACCTTCAAGTACTCTCTGGGCGATGGAGGAGGGCCTTGAACTGGATCCTTTTTTTTTGGATTGGTAGCCAGTGAAGTGCTCAGAGGGCCTCTGTTATGTGTTCCTTCTTGTTGAGTCTGAGTAGTAGTCTAGCTGATGTGTTTGGGATGTGCTGAAGATTTTTTGGGAGGTAGCCTGGCAAATTCAGACAAATGCTGTTTGTGTGGTCGATTCTTTAAAATATCAGGGAGATGACAGACAATGGCCGCTGTGCAAAGGTAGGCCATAAATTGTTCGATAGAGCACAGATGAAACAAGCACTTGTTGACTATTGTGTTGACTTGGGTCTGCTGTCCATTATTATGCCTAGGTTATTTATAATTTTAAATGTTTTAGGGCATTTACCCATTTGCCAAACCCATGGTAGAGGTGTTTTGCATGTGGCAAATACAGTGAGATTCTCATTATTTCTGTTTTGGCGGTGAGAGACTTGACCCATGGGGGACTCTACATGAAATGAATTGTGGGTGTGTACTGAAGGGGGGATCAGGGGATTCTGGTCATGTCCATTAGGAAATATCTCATCCATTGTTCAGTTGTGTTATGAAGTTTGGTTTCTTCGAACCTTCTAATTTGTGCACTGTGGTTAACAGTGTCAAAGGCAGCTGAGATGTTGAGGGGTACTAGTGTTGAGGTGATGGCATGTGCTAAGGTAGGGAATACATCTGACTGCATTAAATTAAAACAGTTTAGTAAATCACCATAGCAATCGGACAGATTGGGGTGCACTGTATGGAATTGTCATGGGAGGAATCGAGCCATGGCCATGTCTCGTGCCATAAGGCCAGGTGGGGGGTTTATCGTGCATTACTTCAGGAGGGCAATCAAAAACTAGCCCCGGAAGCACACTGCAAGGACTTGAGAGATGGGCAGGTAATGAGCATGTATGAACTATAGGATGGGCCGCCCATGGTAAAGTTAACAATTTTGAAGGTTCAGTAAGCGCACGACATCTGGGTAGACTAGCCACGCTATCTACCTAGAAAAACCTGGAAGAACAACCCATGCTCCTCTTGTTGCAAATAGTTGGTGCATAGGCAGTCCCTGTTGCTAACCGTTTTATCGTAGCCGCAAGAATCGACAGAAGAAGCCAATACCTGAACGAGCACACAAGCAACAAATCACCACCAAATCTTGCAGGCATGTATAACGCACCAATCCGGTTGACATTGGTGAAGGCATGGTTACCCGCACTCATCAGAATACAGCAAGAACTATGACAAAATGTGGTCATGCTGTTCACACAATTCACTGCCTATTTACACCAGACTACGCCTCAACATCTCTGACATCAGAGTGCAGCGAAGACCTATGACAAATTTGGGCACACTGAACACATAGCGAGTCTCTAGCATTCATGCCATCTCCTGTCTCCTCTCAACACCCATCCACATGCCTGACTGTCTGGGTTGCTCTCTACCGGAGCATGGCCAGCCCTGCTAAGCCTTATTTGGACAAATGCATGCACGCAACATAATCTTACTCCATGACCTCCAACACTCTAGACTTTGGTCCACCAAAGGCGTTCCCATAACCAGCGCATTGATTCTATAATCATGGTAAAAGGCGCTATATAAATGACAAGAACAATACAATACAAGAATGTGTTCAATAGTGACAGCATAGCCGTTTTTGCTGGTAGATTGAAATCACCAAGAGCTATATTAAAGATGTGAAGGCTCGTGCCATTACTTAAAAAAAAAACAAGATGTGTTTACAAATGTTAGGCAAAACTCTGGAGAATCAGAGATAAATTAGATACATGAGTTCATTGCATTGCAAAACCCAACATGTCTGGATTTATATTCCTAAGTAAATGTATGTATTTGTTCATAGATGGTTGTTTTATGTAAGAAAGGATGAATGGATGGGTGGGCTGTTAATTCATGCACAGGTAACCATTGACAGTTAACAGTAGCTCTCAACCTCCTCCCCTCCCATGCATCCAGACGTGCTGACGTTTTACTTTGTCATCAAACGGCAAACAAAAGCCCTGCATCAATGCATTCCACAGCTTAAGTAAACACAGTCTCTGTAACAGTGCCTGAGATGCTTTACCTTTGCCAGAGAGCTAAAGCTCTATCGAACAGACCTAAAAATGGCGGCACCTCAATTGTACTTTTGCGCTAAGAACGTATTCCTGTAAAGTTGTCATTCCTTTCATAGAGTCAACCAACTCTCTCTCGTTCGCTCTATCTCACACTTTCTCTCTCGTCCCCCACCGTCCCCCTCTCTCTCTCTGTCTCTGTCTCTCTCTCTCTCCTAGTTGACTCATATCCGTGCCTTTCTCATCCCCAGACCTCGGCACTAGTGGTAAGGCCGTGTTGTCCCTATGAATACTGCGCCAATGAATTCCCTTTCTTACTTCCACTATTCTTTTTATTATGGGGGAATTCTCTTGGTATACAATGAAACCCACAAAAAGCTGATGGGGTCCCTTTTGTATCCTTGTGGCGAGACCCAAAAGGAGTCAAGTTAGGCAAATCTCTCTGCTGTGGTCCAGTCGTGTGCATCCTGACCGCCTCTGGTTTAATTTCCTCTCCCAGATATAGGAACTTTGCCACACTCCTCCTAGCCCCATTTTTCAGTCCCATTTTTTCAAAAAGAGAAGAAAAAAAAACTTCACCGAAAATGCAAACATCACAATGCCAGTGCCAGGGATACTGTGCTGACGGGACGCGCAGATTGAGGCCCAGTGTTGCCGCGGCGACGTCGTCGGTGCCCTGGCAATGGGACTGGGGAATGCCACCGCACACAGACGCCCTTTGACGGACAGCCGAGCCGGAGGGCTTCTGGGAAGGGTTTCCCATTCAATGAATGCTAATTTTTGACATATCTGTTTTTGAGGAGGTTCATTTTCTATGCATTTCTCTTGCCATGCCTGCTTTCTCTTTGCGGCCTTCAGACATAGACAAACCCTTTTGGGGGTGGCGGTGCAAATGTCTGACATGGACGTTGCGTGGGGGGTGAAAAGTTCACGGGGAAGGCGGGCGAGGGGTGGTTGGAAGCATAAAGTCAAGACAGAGGATACTAAATAACTGCCTTTGAAGGCAGCTATGTATGCGGCTGCCCCATTGTGGAAGTCTTCCTAAAGCAGCAGGGATGGCGGGAAGCTCGAGCAGAAGTTCCACCCACAGACATATGTCCAGTGACAAGCATGTACATCTCCTATGAGTTAGGGGATTTGAGGGGGGACTGGTTGGGGCATGTCGCACAGCAAGACAATTGCATGGCCCTCTCAGTGACACTCCTAAGTGACGCTAGGCGGGTATATACAGAAAGCAAGCACCGTGGTACTGGGCCAGGCTGCTCCCTGGCCCCTGTCCTTCTATCCTTGGACCCACACACAGCTCTGCCCACAATGCACCTCGACACGGATCATCAACACACAGGGCTGCCAGTGTGCTTCACACCTGTGCACAGCATCCCTGATTTTACACTGAGATGTTTTGGGCTGCCATTGAGTTTAGAAATAAATCAAATTCACAAGTCGTGGAAGGGAAGTATTTTGATATCATTTTTTTTAAAAAAGGTCTGGGAGCCCCTCAACCCAGAACCTTAGAGATGCTCAGCTTCACCTCACTGAGGAGGCCCAATAAGGCCGAAACACGTGTCTGGGGTTGCTCATGGTACTCTTGTTCAGGGGAGAATTGCATAGCATTTCGATGCTGGACTGCACCTGTGGGTTGGACCAGACTGATATGCAAATGGATATTGATCCTCTGTGAGGGGTGCAGTGAGCTAAAACGTGGTTCTAGACCCCCCTGAGTGGAAGAAATTGCATAGAACAGGGTATTTGACCCATGTTCGTTATCAGTAGAGAGGCTCCCACACAACTTTGTATTTTAATATAAGCCTGCAAAAGTAGTAATTTGTAATTCTGCCCACATGCATTGCACACATTGGCCCTTTGTTATGGCCGATCCTACAAATACATAGTTAATAGGGGAATGCTTTCTGTTTTGTGTTGTAAATTATTTGATGTAAAGGCGAGAACCCGGTGTATTTTCAGAAGAAACTCTGTTTCAAAAACCTGCAACCTCCTTTTCCAGGGCTGATAACACCTACTGGGTCAGACTCACGCCGCTTCCAGTGCATTTTAGTACTCATGTAGTCATACAGTATCCGTTTATACAGGAACATGACCGCTTGGGATTGAGTAACCTTAACAAGTCCCTATAGCATTCAGTGAAGGCAACTATTCAAATAGATATTATGGATGCAGTGCAAGAAAAGAAATGCCAGCTATGGTATGTAAAGCAACCATAAATGTGCCATGGTAAACCAACCATCGCCCAGCCACCCTCCTGCACCACTTACGGCATCTCTCCATGTGGTAATCCCCCTGTGAAAGCAGGCCTACTGTTTAATTTTTACATTTGTTAAGATGTATTTTTTGTGTGTTATCCCTCACAGGAAATGGAAGCATTCCATAAAAAGCTATTCTATTGTTTTGTTGGCTTTCCTGGGATGTTTTATTATGTCTTTTTCTTTTTGTATTGTAGAAATAAAGTTATAGTTCTGTACATGTCATTTGTGATGGCACATTGGCTGTCATGAACATGGCCTGGTTATGGCTAATATATGATTGTTTTACGACTGCCACGGCACAGTTACGGTTGCTTTAGAAACCATAATGGCACCTTTTTCTTTGCACTGCAACCACAACTTCCCTTTAGAAGCGTTTCTCCGCTGAATTTCAGGAGCTTTTCTTAGTCCAGCTTAACCATATTGTCCCTTTAACTAAACATTTTTCACTGAATTTCAGTTTTATTTAATGATATGCAATATTATACTGACAGTGAAATCTGCCGATGTCTGTACGCCAGAGGTCATGCCTGCTGGGCAATTTGACCAAAGCATCGACTCCAGCCCCTGCCTCTATCCTAAAAGCGGCTAATTGGCCTGATTGTACCCAATGGTCGTCTGCAGACCATCCAGTGCATCCAGGTGCATTGGTGGATTTTGGACCCTTCCCATGTACCCTGCCCCTGGCCCCCTCAAAGCTCACAAAGTGGCCACTGCCCATGGGCTATGACCATGGCCAGTGCCAACTGTTTCCCCTGAAATGGTCACTCACTAATCCCCAGTTCGTCCAGGGTATGACTAGTCTGCCCTATTTCTCTGGGGCGGTCACTGGCAATGTTCTGAGGATCTGACCAGAGGCCACTGTGCCCCACAAAATAGCCACTGACCATGGATTGCAGCCATAACCTGCGGGCCTTGGGCCCCGCCAAGTAACCTGAGATGATGCCTCTTTGTCCTGCAGTTAGATTCAGGAACACTTTGGGTTGGTGGGAAACTTGCCACAGCCAACAAACATGGCCAGTGGTCACTTTGATGGGGGCATGAACTTCAGCCAAGTCCAATGTGGGGTGCATTTACACGTCCTAACGGAAATCCCAGTCACCGGAAAAACTGCATTAAACATTGCCACCAAAACTGGCTGTGTGTTGCTTTTCCTGGCACATCTATGGTAAGCAGTTGAACACTGCAACCCAAAGAATGGCTCTGTGTTTGCTGCTATTACATTGAATGACAAAAGTTAAAAACATTTCAAGAAGGATGGCCCTGAGCAATTGCTTTTATTCCATTTTGAATGACCAACAGTTAAACATTTCCCCAAAAACGGCTCTGTGTGCTTCTCTTTCATCTGAATAATAAGAAGTTAAGCACTGCATTCGAGATGACCTGCGTTGCATTTCTTCCATCTGAATACCAAAATGTTATGCTCTACATCCACAACGGCCTTGTCTTACTGTTAATTCACATGAGGGGCAAGGATTTCAACATTGCAACCTGACAAGGACTTTTGTTTTGCCTTTCATGTGAACAGCAGCGCTCTAAACATTGCAAATGAAAAATAACTTGCTTTTTCTTTTTATCCCTTGTCAAATCAAAAGAACCCTGTGCAGGGTCCCTAGCCCTCCATGTCCATGGACCAACAGTAAATGCAAACCCACTCAAAGGGACAAATTAAAAGAAAATCCCATGACCTGCAGAACCGCATTTCAAACATTAGATGAAATACACCTTGCAAACGTGTGAAGGAAAATAAGAAAAATGATGTTTAAAAGCCAACGTGCAACGATAGCTTTTGCTTCCACAGAAATGTCAGTTAACATGTGTGGGTGGGGGGGGAGTGGCTTTGCAATGTACATTATGGTTGTCCCCAGAAGATTTCAGTCTCCTGGGAAGAAGCTCAGAATACCAGTAAAACCCGTTTTTGGGCTCAGGCACAAAACTCAAGTGAAAGCCTTGCTTCCCACTGGAAGTCACACCAATCAGTGAACCATTCTGCAATGACATGTGATGTGGCTGAGGGTGTGATGATTCTCTGCTCTGCCAGACTAGAAGGCAGTACTAGTGGGGAGGACAAAGAAAGCAAGCATGGCCAGAGTTTGACCAAGAAGTGTGACTTCCTTCTGCACCCACTCAGAAGGACAAACTGACAAACTTCAAAAGGTGTAATAAAAGTATTTTGTTGCAAGCTGAGCCAGGGGGAGACATTTGGCTGTAGGGGATGAATCACCACCCTCCCACATGTGACAGATCCTCCAAATTGACATTAAAGGATTGATTAATTTTAGGCATTCGCAATAAGAAATAATTTTGTTTTATGCTATTTTTCCATGTGATTTCCAGGGGGTTCTGAAGAGACTACGTGTATTTCTTTGTGGACTGAAATGGCCTGTAAGGACTTGTTTCTGGCTGATTTATAAATGGGACAAAGATGAAAATTGGTGGAAAGATGGAAATTGAGATAATTATTTGCAGAGTTATAACTGTTATGCATTTCATGAAAAGGCCAAAAAGGCACCAAAGGGCCATGCCACCTTGCACAGAGTTGGCGATTGGCTTGCCTAATTCCCTATGACCCCTCTGAAACCACATATCTCTTTCTTATGGCAGTGGCTAGTATAGGTTTGAAGTTATGATACATAATCCAGTTTTGCTAAAAAGTGGACCTGGGAACAACGAACTGTAATAAATGAAAAACAGAGGGTTGGAGTAATTCTAGAGTACTTTCCCCAGATTGTAAAATGAATGATGTCATTTCGGCTATATAAGGGGAGACTGTACTAGACAGAGACACACAAGAACCTAGGGAGGCAGGAGATGAACCTTACCATCCAGGAGAGTGCAGAGACCAGACCCCTTGCCTAGCTGTTCAGAGTATCCTGAGATCTAGCCTGGCTATCCAGAATCCCATCCAGGCAGAGTGCAGAGACAAGAACCCTTGCCCTAGCTGTCCAGAGAGTACTGAGATCCAGCTGGTGGTCCAGAATCCCAAACCAAGGCTTACTTTGTAAGTACCAAATAACCCCAACCCTAAATTGCTTAATCTTTTCCTTTTTGCAACATAACCCCATTGAAAATCCCATTGAAAGTCCTAAATTGCCAGTTTAATTCAGTCCCCTTCCCATAGGAGAACCTGTATAAGCCGGTGTATGTTAGCATATTCCTTTGATTAATCTTCCAGTTGTTTGTATAAGTCCTTAGTATCATTTTGAAATAAATCAATTAATTCCCCCATCAAAATTCACGTTCAATATTGTTGCCATTCGAAATCAACAATCTAGTCGAGTGTTTTTATTAACTATAGTCATTAAAGTATAGCCTCAACAGAATTAGTCTCTGTGTAACTGAAAATCTAATTAGCCCATGTATTGTGTGCCTTCCCCACAAATTCCTTTTTTGCATCTGTACTATTGAAAACCCCAAACTGTAGTCCCATTGAGAGCAATCCCTTTTGCCTGGAAATCCATCTGTCTTGTGCCGCTGTCCTTGTCTTTGAAAACTGATTTCCGATTTTGACAGCTAAAGCCCTACCTTAGCTGCTTGTCATTGTAAATCCTGTGCAAAAGGAATTTCCATTTGCTGTTTGTATTTCTCTTTTGCATTTGCTTTCTCCCCAAAATCGATTTTCCCACCTTGTTTCCACATTGCCCTGGTGTGCTGATTAGTATTCTCTAAGCTTTCCTATATCCTCAAGTGTAGCAACAGGAATTTCCTTTCAAGCTGTCCCCTAGCAGTTGTGAGTAGCCGTGCGAGTAATAAGCAAAATCTGATTCTGGCATTTTGCTCCAAAAATTAGTTTTCATTTTCTTTTCTGACTTCCCATCTTGGGGTGGTGGGCTTTATTCAAAATATGACATTTCTATCTGTTTCCTTACTCCTTGACGCTGCCTTCCCTTCAAAGGAATAAAGTTAGCAGATGTTTGGGGGTGAATGTTGCAGGTGGAGTGCTTAACCTTAGTGCTATCACTTGCTTTGAAACAGTTTTCTTGTTTTGCCATTAAAGAGCTGTGTGAACTGTGTTAGGATTTCTGATCCAATTGTTCTGTAGGAAGCATTGCACCTGTGTTGCCACATATTAGTGGCAGTAGTATTTTGAATATTGTTTCCTTTTTCATTAAATCATATAATAATAAATATCTTATTGATACGGACCAGTGTGGTTACTAGTCCATTGTGACACGGGGTGTTTGTGAAGGTTGGGTGCATGACGGGCTGGAGGCCTACTCAAATAAAAGAACCTGTGGTTTATTAAAGATGTAAAAACATTTGTATGTGCGCCACATTCATTGTCAGGGGAAGGAGTCCCAGGCTGCAGTGTGCCGTGTTATAAAACCGTGACAAAGTGGGAGCTCGCTCAGGATTGAGGTAAGAGTTTTCTCCCATGACAGTCCAACACAGCAGACTAACCCATTGAAGGTAGTGTTATTTTTGGTGGCTAGAAAGCTGTGTTACACTGTAAATGCTCCATCCAAAAATGTATACCCTAGGTATCAGCCCTGTGTCTCAAAACAAAATATTGTAACCATAAACTAGGCGAGAACAGGGTAGAGATGTTGTCCTTGCATAGAAAACCAATGGAAGAACACTCTTCATAATGAGCACTGTGGAAATTAACATGGCTAGGCAGCACCTTCTGTCCAAATTATTCATTTGAGGGGAATGGGCAGAACAAAAACATGAAACCTGGCTATCTAGTATGATGCAACAGGTTACCTCTATAAGCATGGATGTGTGGCAGGACAGTGGCCTGTTACATCAAGCCCTGACTGAGTTCTATTTGACTCAGAGCACCAACGATGAGCAGATTAAGATGGTCCATCTCACTGCATACATGTACTTCCACATGATAGTCATGGAAGAAAACTACCAAGAAAGTATAACCTCTGTGCAAAACCATTCTGAGATTTTAAATCAAATACAGAGTTAGTTAAGGCAGGCAGAGGAGAAAGTGTGAGAAAGCCAAAACTCTGAGTCAGAATTAGGAAATACCATTCAGCAGCTAAAGAATGAGTTGGCAGCTCAGCAACAAATTAATTCAGAACATGAGGCCCAATTGTCCGCACTGAAAGAAGAGTGCCAAGAAAGGGTTGATACCCTAAAAGAGAGTCAACTAAAATTGAACCAAGTGACATACAATAGCCTGCTCAGAGGAGATAAACACTTTACAAAATCAGATCAAGCAATTGGAAGAGGAGAATAATAAGTTAATCATTAAAGAAGTCCATTCCCAAACAGAATTTGACCAGGAGCGCCAGAAGTTGGGCACTATAAAACAAGAGAGATAACTTTAGTGAACTGAATTGCACAGTGTATCAGGAAAAAGATGCCCTATGCCAGGAAGTGTGCAAATTAAAAACTGACCTGGATACAAGTGAGCCATGTTTTCAGGAACTGACTGACCTAAAAGCAGGGTATGAAAAATTGATGGGACATATTGTTGAACGGAAAATCATACTGTGCCTCCTTTATTGCATATGTTGGCCTAAGCCCAGTCGCTCTGCGAAGAAATCCGTATTGCAAGGTTCTGACCATAGATCGATTAAGCCGCCATTTTAGGTTCATCCGCCATTTTGATTCTCGCTCCAAAGTCACCCTGTGTTGTAAAATGGTGGACAGTGTAGATCGAGGATTACCTCTGCCATCGTAACTGATCTGCGAGCATATATTAAGTACAATGTTGTGTAAATACTAAACGGGAACACTTGTTGAACTGCATTGTATTAAAATATGTACTAAGGCTTATGTTAGATCTGAGAATATAATGTTGCTATTGTGATTTGTTGAACGTGAACTGAAGGTGATCCATATGAATATAGCTGGGCGAGTCAGAGGTGAACTCGGCACAAACCCTAGATTGGGGATTATTAACGTACAGACATCATGTTACAAAACTGTATAAAAGAGCGAATATTCTGATGTACAGCCCCACTCACTTCTCACATCGAACGGGCTGGTATTCGCTGTGATGTACTGAGGGCCAGATAGCTATCTGTTACTTTGTTCCTTTGAAAACTGTTCAGTTACTTTGAATAAAGATCTGTGTATCTTTGTAAACCTGCGTATGGTGTATTTCCTTTTGTGGTACTCATCCTCGATATTTCCTTTTGCTTTTACAGATGGCGCCCGAATAGGGACCCTCAAGATTGATGCCAGCTTGTTGAAGGTTGATATGGCTATCGGACCGGGATCGGACGGTGTAAATGAGAAGCGACACCCAAACAGTGCTGCACAACCCGATCCCCGGACGGTGAGCGCGTGGTCCGAGTAGGCATCTTGACGAGGGTCCATATATCGAGGCGGGCAGATTTGCTGAAATCACCAAACACGAGGTAACCTTTGCTAGAAAATGTTGAAATCCGATCAGACCTCCTTAGGATTGATCAGGTGAGTCGTGACCCGATTCTTAAGTATCCTTATAATTTGTTTTGGCGTATTGTTCTTGCAAGTACACTTATTGACCAGGTAACACCAGGAATCTGATATGCCTAGGAAATTGTCTGCCTGCTTCAGGGCATTATTCCGCAAGGACAGACAATCTTTGGAATTTGGCCGACCGGCACCAATGGAGGGGTCGCCAGGTGTACTATGTACTGTAAGCACGGCATTGGTAGTATAGTATTTAATGATATTTGGCACAGACAAACTAGACATGCTTCCGAACTTCAGTGGCCAATCAAATTCTAGTTTTGAAATCCCTCATATTGAATACCTAGAATCTATATTATTGAAGATGAAGAAAAAGGCTAGATCTGCAGCCTTTGACGTATTACAGAATTGGAAGAAAGAAGCTTTGCAGCAGCTTAAAATTAGAGAAAGGCATGTGTGCCGTCATATGACAAACGCCGAAAAAGCGTTGTTGTATGACCAAAATAAACAGTCTGAGTCAGTTAGAAATATGGATAGGGCTTTTTCACTTGGTATCCAGAAAATCTATCCTTCTAAAGACTTTCATGTTTCTGATGAACTTATCGATAAATTGTTGAATGAACGAAGGCCTGGTGCCACTGCGCCACCTCTGTATGTTCCTCTGCCTGCTGCCTTTCCTCTCCTTGCTGTTATTACTCCTCCCATAATTCCTCCTGCTCCACCTATCGTTCCTCCTATTGTTCCTCCTACTGTTCCTCTTCCTCCAGTTGTTGTTCCTCTTCTTGTCGTTGCTCCTCCTCCTTTTCCTCCACCTTTGCCTGCTGTGCCAGTAATAATACCTCCATTCCTTGATGTTCAAAATGTTCCTACTCTCCCTCTTCCAAGTGGTTTGACACTGCTTGTAGTAGATCGGAGAGCGGGATCGAGGGTTGGTACTCGTAATACTGTCTCTCCAGAGAAGAAACCTGAGCTGCATGGGCTAAGCATTGCATGGAGAAGGGTGAACAAACTAATGTTTTTGTCAAACTTTCTAACATATATAATTTTCCTGAGAAAAAAGTTTTTATTGAAGGATTAGGAATTCATTTATGTGTAATGTGGAACAGGCTAAATAATACAGATCTCCCACAAGTGTTGAGGGATATGAATACTTTAGCGTTCTCTAGAGATACTGTGGAGAAGGTACAAGAGCATGTTGAGAGGATTCTTGAGTATAGAAGGGAGCTGGAAAGGTTACGGTATGATGATGAAGATGGTGATAGTTTGGACGTTATGTTCGTGCAGAAACGGTTCCTTCCTTGTCGTAAATTGATAACTGAGGAAACGTGAATTTGCGCGAAAGATGTGATTAGATTGATCTCAGATATGTCGATAACTCCCGTTGAAGTATATGACACGTATAGTCAGTACACACCAGAAATGCAGAGGAAAGTGATACAGGTAATGGTAGAGTACCTACAGGATGAGTGTGTAAAAAGACAGGTTTGTTGTCCCGCAGAGTTATTGAGTATTTATAAGAGAGCTTTTTCGGTTGACACTTCTTCAGCTGCTTTAGCGCTCAATTTGGCTCTGTTGCTTAGTAAGCGTTCGGAGTTGCCTACTTCTCAGTTGCCTATGAGAGGTGTCCCTCCAACACATGTCCCAAAAGTCGAGGTTACAGCAGATGTCGGAACGGGTGCGCAAGCCTATGCAATTCCTGCACATTATGTGTCACAGTTTGTTCACGTCCCGTTCTCAAGACAGGAAGTGAACACCATTAAACAATCTATTCCCGACATTAGGAAGAATCCGACAGGGTTCTACAAAGAAATAGAGTCTGTTTTGCAGTCATCAGTATTCACTTTAAGTGATATTGATTCGTTATTCCCCGTACTCCTGCCTGTGGAATTGTGGAAACAGATTAGATCTGTAGATGATGTACCAGGGTTAGGAGATACATGGACTAACATGATTAGACTTGATGGAGAAAGGCCAGCTGGCGAAAGACCGCTTCAGGTAATACTAACTTTGCCTGATAGGATAGTGATGAAATTGAAAACTATAATTCCTGAGAAGAGAATTATTTGGGACAAGCTTACTGCCTGTGTCCAAGGGAAGTCTGAGGGTGCTACCAAGTTCTTCAATTGGTTCGAACAGGTATTTTCAGATTTCAGTGGACAAGATTTGGGCACAGAATCTGGGAAAAGATTATTCGTGGACAAATTTGTGCGTGGATTGCTGCCTGACATCCAGTCGCAAATTATGTCCTCCGAGAGTGCTTGGCAAGCAAAGTCTCAGTCAGAAGTATTGCACATGGCTCAGTACTATGGGAATCGTGTCGATAATGAAAAAGAAAGAGTCGAGAAGAGAAAATGAGACTTAAAGACGAAAGTATTAATACAGCAAATTGATAGAGGCCCTAAAGGGGGTAATTCGCAATTTAGAGGTCAGTATGTTCCACAAGGAAATGCGCCCTTGGGTCCTGTAAACATTAACCAGTGTGCTTATTGTTGGCAAGAGGGTCATTGGCGTGCACAATGCCCGATCCTCCAGCAGAGGTCAAATAACACATTTGGAAATATGGGTAGACGATCCAGAGGTCGCCCAGGTGTAGGGGGTCCTGGTAGAGGTCAGTTTTCACAGGATTCACAGCAACCTTTTTCGCAGGACAATCAGGCATCGAGTTTGGATAATAGAAACATTTTTGATTATCCTTCTGCTGCTTACCTCTCTGAAGGAGTTCCTTTTGACGACATTCTGTTTCGTTAGGATTGCCCGAAGCAGAGTTTGGAACCAACGCCTATTCCCATTTATCAGAAAGGTCCCTAGGCTGAGATGTTAGTGGGAAATAGGAAACATCTATTCTTGGTAGATACAGGGGCACAGAAGTGTTCCATTGATCATTCACGGGTTCCAAAACATTCCACTGTCAGGGCAAACCAATGTTTCTGTAGGGTTTCTGGCACACCAGTTGTCTGTCCGGTTTCTTCACCGGTACCTATTACTTTGGGTCCATTTATGGACCACTGTCCATTCCTTTTGACTATGAACTGTGGGGAGAATTTGTTGGGGTTGAATCTGTTGAAGGAATTAAATGCGGTAATTCCTTGTTCTTCTGATGGAGTGCGTTTGATGATTTCACCACAGCAACTTTCTGTCTCTCAACTGTTGACCAGACCTTTGCCGCCGGAATTCAGTGATGTTCCGGAGTGTTTGTGGGCAATAGACGACAATGATGTCGGTGTTTTGCAAATCGAACATGTTAAAATTGTCTTGACACATGGAGTAAAGCTGCCACGTATTCCACAGTATAACATTTCGGTCGATAGTGAGCAAGCTTTGAAATGCATCGTCTCTGAATTTGTGCATCGAGGGGTGATTGAGGACATTTCAGGTAGTTTGTGCAATAGGCTGATTTTGCCAGTGTACAAAAAAGGCGATAATGCAATCCCTTTTCGTTTCATAATTGATTTACGTGCCATCAACAAGATCGCTGCTCCACAATTTCCAATTGTGCCTGATGTGACGAAATATTAACTATGATCCCGGCTTCAGCCACTCATTTTAGTGTCGTGGATCTAAAGAACGCTTTATTTAGTATTCCTATACACAAAGACAGTAGATACCTGTTCGCGTTCACCTTAGGGGGACGTTCGTTTACCTTCACCTGTGCACCGCAAGGTTACACGGAAAGTCCAAGCATTTATAGTAGGGCTTTGAAAGAGCAGCTCGATACCCTTGAGTGGCCCTCTACTTGTACACTACTTCAATATGTTGATGACTTGCTTTTAGCTGCTGCCTCAGAGAGCGCTTGTAAGGAAGGCACTGTGTTGTTGCTTATTCACTTGGATAAACATAAAGCTCTGCTTAAAAAATGTCAATACTGTTGTCAGGAGGTCGCCTATTTAGGCTATCTCCTGTCAAAGGAGGGGAGAAGGTTGACGCCTGAACGGATAAAACGTATTTCTAGCATTTCTGTCCCAAATACGCAGAAGGAAGTTAGAGCCTTGATAGGAATGGCTTCTTACTGTAGGCAGTGGACCCCAACTTCTCAATAGTGATTAAACCAATGTTGGCCTTGACAAAGAAGGGCATTTCTTCGCCATTACCGTGGAACTTGGTACACCAGCATGCATTTGATCTACTTAAGACTGCATTGTGCTTGGCACCAGTTTTGGGCACACCAAACTACGAAAAGGCCTTTGTGTTATATGTGCATGAATGTGATGGATGTGCTACGGCTATATTAACGCAGGAACATGGAGGCACGAATAGGCCATGCAGCTACTTTTCTTCCGCCCTTGATCCTGTAGCATGCGCTTTGCCAAGATGTTTGCGAGCTGTCGCCGCTGCTGGTGCGTCTGTAAAACAGAAGGAGGGAATGGTCCTAGGCCATGCTTTAACCCTGATGGTACCTCACTCTGTAGATGTTCTGCTGAACAGAACTCAAACGCAACACCTCACCTCCACATGATTAACGAGATATGAATTGATCTTGTTTGCACCACACCTACAAATTGAGAGGTGTTGTGTTCTTAATCCGGCTGAACTTTTACCTTTCCCGCAAGGTACTGCTTGCAGGGACGAAGAGTCACATGACTGCCTTTACACTACCGAACAAGAAACGAAGGGTAGAATCGATCTGAAAGATACTCCTTTGAACAATCCAGAAGGGGAGCTGTTTTGCGATGGCTCCTGCTTCTAACTCCTGCATGGTACATCCACAGCTGCTTATGCAATCACTACATTGAGCACGATTGTGGAAACCAAGAGAATCATGCATAACTCTGCGCAGGCGGCAGAGATTATAGCATTGACCCGAGCTTGTGAACTTTCCGAAGGGCTTACAGTAAACATATATACTGACAGTCAGTACGCCCTTGCGGTGGTTCACAACTTCGATAGAGTTTGGGCAGAAAGAGGTTTCTTGACCTCACATGGCACTAAAATCCAACATGGCTCCTTGATAGTACGGCTACTCTCAGCACTTGCACTCCCTACTCAGCTAGCTATCATAAAATGTGCAGCGCATCAGAAAATTGTAGATCATGTAGGAAAAGGGAACACTTTTGCTGACCAGATAGCCAAACACACTGCAACTGACCTCTCTTCTGAAATGTATACTTCAAGGGAAGCCACAAATGCCTATACTTTGGATGAGGGTATTGATTCCGTAAGGGATATCCAAGCCGATGCCACATTAGAAGAGTCTAAGAAATGGGCTGAGGGCTTGAGGAAACAGGATGATGATGGGTGTTGTGTGGACAAGGTTGAAGGGAAGTGGTTACTGCCTGACGCATATATTTTGATGACTGTTGTTATGGCTCATTGTCCCACACACATATGTGCTCGTAAAATTACTGAAATGTTGCAAAAAGTATGGGTAAATGACAAAATCCCTAAAATAGCTGAACGCTTTGTTCAGTGATGCATGATTTGTTTGCAGCATAATGTGGGAAAAGGCACATCAACTCCTAGGGTTAGTTTTGGTCCACCTTCTGTTTCCGTTGAGGTTATTCATTTTGATTTTATTGAGATGGAGCGTTGTAACAGTTTTAAATATGTACTAGTAGTAATCTGTGCTTTCAGCAAATGGGGTGAGGCTAATCCTGTCAAAGATGCCACAGCTATGACCACGGCAAAGACTATGTTAAAGGAATATATTTCAAGGTTTAGGTTACCGAGAGTCATCTAGTCGGACAATGGTCCACATTTTATTGCTGCTGTAATTTTGCAGATATGCGCGGGATTACAGATCGATAAACGGTTCCATTCAGCTAGACACGCTCAGAGTGCTGGACTAGTGGAAAGACACAATGGCATCATCAAGAACAAGCTCGCTAAGACGTGTGCCGGCACCAAACTAAAATGGCCAGACGCCCTACCGATCATGTTATTATCTATGCGAACAACCCCTCAAACTAAGACTGGGCTCTCTCCCTTTGAGGTGGTTATGGGGAGGCCAGCTAATATTTGGAATGTTCCGAAGTCTCGCTCTTTATGAGATTTTGAAAATGTACTTCTCTATGACTATTGTGGCCAGTTAACTAAAAATCTGTATTTGATTTATCATCAGGTGTGAGATGCTTTACCTGTACGGTACGAGGTTCCCGGTCACAGCCTACGACCGGGGGAGTGGGTCCTCATGAAATCATTTGAGCGATCTTCTTGCCTCGCACCACGTTGGCAGGGCCCCTTCCAAGTTTTGCTTGTCACACAGACTGCGGTGCGGGTAGCAGGCCGGAAACACTGGATCCACACGATGCACACCAAGAGGATTCCACACCCAGTGCCACACGCTACAGAAGATACAGAACCCCTTACCAGTACTACACATTCTCCAACAGTTTCGTCTTTTGAATTTGTCCCGGATCTTGCATCCAATCCTGCATTGGATTTGTCGCTTCCAACGGGAAGTGATGAACCATTGTTCACAGATCACTCAGTACCAGGAAGCCCAAGGAACCATCTGCGTCCGAGGAAATAGACTTACTGCATGGTACGGCTGTGCTATCGAGGGAAATCATCAAAGGGCTTGTCCCTTTTGGCTGGATCATTTGCACAGAAGGGGATTATGTTGGCTAGGGTTTGTGGAAGGACTAAGAAAACGCTCGGCCTGGAGGTCGCCAGCAAATAACACTGGTGCTTTCGTTTGAAGACTACAATGCCTGCAACCGCTTCCGCTCGCACAGAACTGATAAGAGAACATGTGACCAACTGCGAGAAGGGACAATCCACTGTGTGGCCCCGAAAACATATTGCTGTCTTGTGATAATGTTAATAGGTTTCGCAATAGTCATTTCTTTAGGTTTCTGGTATTTAGAAGAAGTACATCCGTTTGAGAATTTGTTGCCTACTGAAAATGTGCCTACTGTTTCTACTCCCTTCGTGCATCTGGATGCTCTATCTCCTAGAGACTCTCAGCACAGACAGAATTATCACAACAACACACTTTTACTCATCATGAATGCTACACCTGCCATTTTTAACAGATCTAATTGCTGGGTCTGGTCACATTTACCGCAACATGGGGATAAGGGGCTAGGTTGGTATATTCATCCTCTACCTTTGACAGCTGCATGATATGCTTCTCTTAGAGCACTATTCTTTGGCCGATGGAACAATAGCATCTCGGGGAACTTCGATGGGACTAACTTGAACGAGTTCGAAAAACGTGTTCTGATGCCCCTGGGATGCTCGCTTTTTGCAAATAGGAGTAAGCCTAATGTTGCTTCTATTAGGCTGTCTGATAGACTGTCCCATCCTTTTCAATCTTTGATCTCTTTTAAGATAGCTCCTACAGGCAATAAGGATGTCACGCCTCCTTCTTACACTGTTAACCATAGCCCCGATTCAGTTTCTTTCTGCATACAAAGAAATGCTACTCAGTTAATGGGTGATTTCAAAGGTTGTGCCAATGTTGCGAATTTGACTGGTGAGGACAGAGCTTTGTATGTAGGCTAACCTGTCTACTTTGTTTGCGGTAATGTAGCATTTCCATGGTTACCCAGGGATTGGCAGGGAACTTGTTATTTAGGGATCCTGTTACCTGGGGTATTCATTGCAAGTACTGTAGAGATTTCAAAGGCTCGTCCACGGCGAGACGAAAATGGTGACACTTCATCACAAGTTCTGGGAGATGTAGCTAAATCCTTTGTGCCATTTTGGGGACAAATAATGAACTCTGAAGATATCAGGAGACTTGCGAGAGTACTGGAGAGGATCATCAAACGGACCACTGACATACTCTATAATATGACTCTAGAACAGAAAGCAATAAGGTTAGTAGCACTTCAGAACCGGATGACACTAGATTTCATCCTGGCTGAACGTGGTGGGGTATGTAAATTAGTGGGGTCCGCTTGCTGTGTTTTCATGCCAGATTCCTCCCCAACTATCTTCAAGGCAATACAGAATCTGCATGTCCTAAGTTTAGAAGTGCATGTTCCCAAGGGAAACTGGGATCTTAGCGCTTGGTTCTGGGACTTCTTGCGATCTTGGGGATGGAAACTACTTTCGGTCTTTCTGATTATTTTGGGAATCCTGTTGTTTCTTTGTTGCTGTATACAATGTCTCCCTGGTATGTGTTCAATGCTAGGAGGATGTTGTGCCCAGGCGATGGGTTCATTAGGACACAAGGTATACGCTCCAGATAAGAACTCCAACGAATATGTGCTGAATGAAATCTTAGTAACTGATTTTATGGCAGTTGATATCTCCGATAGTGATTCAGGATGTATGGACATTGAGACGTGGATTTACTCGTGAAGTGACTAGAAGTAGTATAGCGCTTGGCTTAGGCCAAAAGGAGGGTTTGTTGAACAGAAAATCATATTTTGCCTCCTTTATTGTATATATTGGCCTAAGCCCAGTCGCTCTGCGAAGAAATCCACGTTGCAAGGTTCTGACCTCAGATCGATTAAGCCACCATTTTAGGTTCATCCGCCATTTTGATTCTCGCTCCAAAGTCACCCTGTGTTCTAAAATGGTAGACAGTGTTCTTCTGTTTGTAACATGGCCGTCTTGACCTCTGTATGCAAGTTAATGCCTAAACTGCCCGTAGGTCAAATCTTAGGGTCATGTAATGAGACCTTGTCCTTCGTTGACCTATAGATCGAGGATTACCTGTGCCAACGTAACTGATCCGCGAGTATATATTAAGCACAATGTTGTGTAAATACTAAACGTGAACACTTGTTGAACTGCATTGTATTAAAATATGTACTAAGGCTTATGTTAGATCCAAGAATATACTGTTGCTATTGTGATTTGTTGAACATATAAACTGAAGGTGATCCATATGCATATAGCTGGGCAAGTCAGAGGTGAACTCGGCACAAACCCTAGATTGGGAATTATTAACGTACAGAGGGGCTGAACATCATGTTACAAAACTGTATAAAAGAGCAAATATTCTGATGTACGGCCCCACTCACTTCTCACATCGAACGGGCTGGTATTTGCTGTGATGTACTGAGGGCCAGATAGCTATCTGTTACTTTGTTCCTTTGAAAACTCTTCAGTTACTTTGAATAAAGATCTGTGTATCTTTGTAAACCCGTGTTTGGTGTATTTCCTTTTGCTTTTACAATATGAGGCGAATAGAATTTGATCTAGAGCAGGCAACACAGGCCAAAATTGCACAGAGCAAGGAGATTAATCTCCTGCAAAAAAAATGGTCTGAGTATTACCAGACCATACAGGAAGCACAGAAGGAAAATTAGACCCTTTGTGATGAGAACAGGGGACTCCAAAGCCCGGTAGTAGCACAAGGGAAGGTTATAGATACCATTCAAGCCCTGATAGCAGAGCACAAGGCGTATGCCTTTGCATACTATCAAGAGATAGGGGCTGAGAAAGAGAAATTTGAGAGGTTAGAAAAGGAGTGTGCTAGGTTAAATAAGGACTTGAGGATCCCTGATCAGTTAGAGAGTGATAGGGAATCCCCTGTTCACAGTGTGATTCCCTCTGTACCTATGGCCTCAAGCCAATTTACCACCCTATTTGCACAAGGCGCTGCTAACTTCATGTCCACAGGTTCACAAGAACCGTGAACCATGAGGCAGCCGGACTCAATTAGGCCCTGCATGATTGAGCCAGCAGGCGAGCGTCCATCAGAGATTGATGGGCCTGCTTCCCTGTTCAAGTTCAAAAATATTGTGGCCAATGTATCTGACCAAGAAGACTCCTATGAAGGGAAAATCTGGCAGTTAGGCTGGCAGAAACATCAGCTGCAAAGGAACCACCTGATCCACTTTGCAGATAAAAAGGAGTCTGAGTTTAGGCCCCAAAAGAGCATCCTGAAAACCTCCACCCAATCAGGGAGGTGGGAGGAGTTCTCCACCAACCCCGGAAGAAGGGAAGAGTTAGATGACTACTCCACTGTGCGAAAGAGGCAGTCCAAGTGTAGTGACCCAGAGAGCCCACAATACAATAGGTGAGAAGAGACTAGGCCCCATCATTCTGGTAAAGTCTCTCAGTCCCCATGAATCAGGGAGTGCCTAGAAAATAAGGATGGGACCTCAAACAGCAGCAGCTCTGAGTCTGAGGGCGATTGGTGCAGCGGAAAAAGAAGGCTGCCAAGCAAAAGAGAACTCTGGTGAAAGACCACATTAGACAGATAAAACCCAAGAGAAAAGTCATGTCTTTGTACAGTAAAAATGCCAAGTACTCACTATGGGAGCATCTGGAGTTGTATGACCAGATGATGATGTCATTTGGCATTCAAAATTATCAGAATTCTAAGGAGTTTGCCAAATGGACATT
The DNA here is from genome assembly GCF_040938575.1 of Ambystoma mexicanum. Lineage (NCBI taxonomy): Eukaryota > Metazoa > Chordata > Amphibia > Caudata > Ambystomatidae > Ambystoma > Ambystoma mexicanum. Next base: position 1,031,791,015 of record NC_090923.1, read on the forward strand.
CTCCCCAGAATACTCCAACTTCTTTGCTGGGCTGAAAGATCAGAACCATTCAAGGTGGTGTACCTATAAGGCAGCCACCTTGAAACACTTCTCTATGCACTGAAACCTCCAGGAGGCTTGCAAAGTGACCTACAACCTGCGCTGCGGACAGGATCAGGCACAGAGAGAATTTGTTCTGGAATTTAAACTGCCATTTGCACAAACCACTAGGCGGGTGTGCACGGATAGTAGGGAGTTCATCACTACCTATGTCCATGCATTCCGTAAGTACATTATGACGCAGTTGGTTAGGGACTTCCATGATGAAAGGACCCTGTAATGGGTAATAGAGCAAGCTACCAGGATCTATGAGGTCCAAAAGCCAGTAGAAAATAATAATTCCCCCAAAAACACCAAACAAACCAACACCCCCGCCGCTGTCAAGGTGGCAGAGGTAAAGGTTACCCCTATTTTGGAGCTAGAAATGGGGGGTCCTAAAAATACACCTTCCAATAACCAATCAAACCAGGGGCAGAGAAAACCCTCTGACCAGTCCCAAACAGCTGGTAGCCAGACAGGGTACCCCACAAATGTGTCACCTGACTCTGCCACCTACATCAGCCCAAGGTACAAGGGGAAATCAGGTGAGTACGGCCCCCGGAAACTTCCCCCCAAGCTTCCCTCAGGCGGGCTGTAATCTTCCACCCTCTAGTTTAAGTTTCTTCCCCAGGTACCCTCAAAACCCCAATGTTCAGAACAACCCTCCTTTCCCCCCCGTTTTTAATCACCAAATCAGGGAGAAGGAAGACCAAGAATGGAGGGTTACCAGGGAAGCCTTCCTTATCAAGGCTGCTCTGGGAGAAGGACAGTTACCCTTCCCGAGAGCAGGAAAGATTGAACTCTAGGCCCCCATATCAGCCAGAGAGGGTGTCACAACTGGAGCGCCAGGTCCAGAGCTTGACCCAAGACCTGAGTCGCGTGTTGAGGGCTCAGCAGAATCCTCAGATGAACATGGCGGCTCAGAACAGCTTGCATCCAGGGCGTGGAACCCTGGAATAATGACGGGGGAGAGAACCCTGACAACCAGCAGGTTCCAGAGGAGGAGGCTTGGGGGCAGGGGGATGCAAGGCCCTAGAGTAGGCTTCCTTCCTCACCTGTGCAAAGCCCCTAGAAAACTCTGAATCTGAAGTCAAATCTCCTACCCCCGAAAAGCTGCAACCTAGGGAACAGAGGGTAAGTAGGAGAAACCAAGGGACAAAGAAGACCCATTTTGTAGAGGAAGTCAGCGTCCCCCAGTTTGAAGGGGAAGAATCCTTGGAGGATTCTGGGAAGAGAGTCTACTCTTTAATGATGGGGGGATTCCTCTGAAAGTAAAATTGGACCCAAAAGACCATGGGCCTCATTATGAATCAGGCGTTAAGGGGTTAACGGCGCCGTAAACGGTGCCGACCCTTAACGCCTGATTCCGAGGTCCCTTTGCGCCATGGTGAGTTTAACGCCTGCTTTTTTCAGGCGTTAAAATCCATGGCGCTAAGGGACCATGGTGCTAATTACGCCACCGTAATTTACGGTGCCGTAATTAGCGCCTTCCCCACTCCCATTATGCCCTATGGGGCAAAAATGGGAATGGGGAAGGGTAAAATGGGAAATGGGGATTTACCGCTCCACTCACCTTGGAATGGGGCCAACTTACCGCCTGGGTCGTAATGAGGCCCCATAACTCAGACTGGGTAGGTATGAGGACTGACCTAGAACCACCTATCCCTGAACCCTGGAAATGTCATCCTGAGAGATCAGAATTGAATGAGGGATCCTGTCCCCAAACCGGTTCAAGTGACTGTCTCTGAGAAAAGGGGGACAGCAAAGAATCAAAGGACAAGGGGGATTACAAAAGCTCACAAATCTCAGAATGCCAAATTTTATTCACAGATTCCCAAACTCCAACACAGGAAACTGTCCAAGACCCCACGCTGTTTGAGTCCAAAATAAAGAAGTTCATCTCCCAGCTGACCCAAAATGCCCATTTCTGTCATGCCGCTGGCTCCCGGCTGCCGTTGGTGGCTGTGGAACGCTTGGCGTTGGCGGCGCCATTAGGTTGTTCCAGGTTACTTTCTTACTTCCTGGTTTTCTGGTCTAGTCTTTCTGTCCTGTCGCTCCATTTCCGTATCTAGCCCCACCCCTCTCTGGGTTCGGCGCATTGCAACTTTGTCCCTTTCGCTCTCTTGCTGTGCTCCTGTATTTCTCCTCGTGTAGTTTCCTTGCCTATCTTGCTTTCTCTGCCTTCCTTCCCTGTGCTCCAGTATTTCGCTACTAATTTCCCGTTACTGCCTCCTCTGGTGCTCTCCCTCTTTCTTGTCTTCCGCGCAGCTCTGCTGCTCGGAGCGGTCGCTCTTCCTTTTCTCTGTTTGCCTTTTTGTTTCCTGGCTGCTGCCCCAGTCCTTCGGATTGCCTTCGCTGCTTTCTGGCTCCTGTGGCTCCTTCATTCCTGATTCCTGGTTCTCCCCGCGCTACGTTGTTTAACATACACCTTACCTGAGTGCTCCTCTCAGCTCCTTCTCTTTCCGACACCCATCCCGGGTGCATGCCCAGTTTCTGCTTCAGATCTCTGGCCATCAACTGGACTACTTACGACTCGGCAGCAGAACACTCTAAGATGTAGAGTGGTTCTGATTCTCATTCATCAAGTCCTGGACAACTCTAAACATCTCTGCAGTTTTCTGCAGCAACATACTCGGAGAGGTTTTTTGAAGTGGCTGCTTTTTTCCTCTCTCATTGGTCCCTGCGGTAAGGGGGTTCACTGCTTCCCTGTCTAGTAGTCAAAAAAGAAGAAGTCAAAGAAGAAGCTCACCCGGCGAGGGACCTCATCAGAAGAAACAGGTGAGTAGGAAAGGGAGGTAGACAGTGATATAAGTGACAACCCATCTATCTCGGCAGAGTCTGATAATTTCCTCTGCCCACTGGAGGAGAAAGAAGGTAGGTTTTATGCCCCTGTCCGGGTGCAAGGGCAGTGTGCAATTTCAGTGCTGCTGGACACTGGATCCCAAGCCACTCTTCTGTCCAAAAGGGCATTTGAGCAACTTAATTCAGGAAGGGGGGAGAGTTACCAAATTCCCCTCACTCCACTTCCTGGACAACTCCAGAACTTTGACAGGAATGACATTCCTGTAAAGGGGACTGCAGATCTGGAGATCAAAATGGTTATAGTCGTAACTCCAGAGGGGACCTCCTGTCTCTTAGGGAAAGACCTCCTTTGGCTGTTATCTCCAATAATAGACTGTGTGAACCAGGTCTTCTAGACGCAGACTAACCAGCCAATAAAATTAAAAAAGAGCACCAACTATGTCAGTCTAAATAGCACATGCCACATGGTTGAGCAGCGATCTCACAAAATTGAGTTCCATTTTCAGAACAATCAAGTCCCCGACTTCACTGTAATTGCTGTAGGACAACAAACTGGTGATGGGAACCCTTCCCCATTCCTGAAAATCAACCTTCCTTCCAGTCCCAAGCGGTATTCTACACTGGAAGGAAATACCCTGACATTTTATACCAATCCACAATTTGAAAACCCAAGTCCCATGATAAAAAGTGATGAAAAACCAGCTCAAAGCTTGGCCAATATTCTGAAAAAGGGTGAACAGCTGTTCCTCCCCATTCAGGTAATTGAGGGGTGAGCCAGAGTATGCTGAATAGTGAGGAAAGCTTCATCAGTGAAGCGTTATTCAGGAAACTCCCAAAAGATCAGACCATTCCCACTGTTGAGTCAGTTTAAAAGTGGGTATGGGGTCTGGAAATTCCCTATTGCAAACATCTGCTTAGCAGGTGAATACTACAAATGTCTATTTTTGGTAAAATTAAAGAGCAAATTGTTGGGTCGTGCGAGGTGTCCCCTCTACCTTCTACCCTCTACCTTCTACTTAGGCAGTAACATTCTCAACTGATTCGCAATTAATTTGGATCTCATTAATTGCCAAGCCCGGTCCCAACTGGAGGGTAACCCCACGGGCTTTGTGTTAGTGTTATACCAAACTAAGCAAACTCATAAGAGTTGAAGTACAATGCTTGCACTAACATGGACCAGAAGCTGCGGGAAGACGAAATTGAGAAGTTGCCCCCTAAGCCCTAGATCCCCTTCTGCTCCATGACTGCAAAAGGAAACCCAGAACTCACAGGGAAACCCTCCTGGGGGGAAAAAACCCTGGATGTCTCATTTCTTCGGTACAGTGTTTCAGGTGCAGCAAGGTCCTCTTTGGTGGGGAGTCTTCTTCCTGGAGCATTCAGTATAAACTGCCTATGCAGCAAAAAGGAGGGAGTTAATGTCGGGTTTATAATCATTACAGGAAAGGGCCAAATCATATCCTGCTGTACCTATGCAGAAACCTTTGGATGTCCATGGGTTATAGGAAATAGGATTGCGAATCAAAAGAGGACGTTCTGGTCTATTATAAATGAAAGCGTAATAGATAAAAGGCAGAGAACTTGCAGGGTTGAGAACAGGAATCTCTTGGTAGCTGTGAACTAAAGGAGCATAATGTGTAAGTATGAAACCAGAAGCTAGGCTCCCATGTGCTGTAAACGCGAGGAACTGAATGATGTCATTCGTTGTTTATTGGGAACGATTCTGCAGTGTACATTCAGTAAGTGCTGTGCGACCTAAGAAATAGAAACATATCATATGAGTATGACTACGGAGGAACAGACCGAATGATCCGTTGTTGGAGGGCTGTGTAATAGGGTCTTCATACTGTTGCCTGGTAACGTGGCAGCGTCACAAGAAACGCAGCCGTGGTGGCGTCCCAGATAGGAACACTATGTTTATGCTCGCAGAGAAGCTGCTAAAAAGAAGGAAAGGAAAGATCAGCAAGAGGCAACGGACATCAGAGGTTAGTAATCTCCTAGAAAACTAAACTTACGATGCATCGTAGGAAAGGAGTAGTGATGCGCAGTCATGCAGGAATCACTGCCTCATGACTGTTCTGGTGCTGCATCAGGGGCAGAGCTAGACATGTCTCTGAGGGAAAGACTGCAACGCTACCCAGAGACAAGGTGGCCATGTTGTGGGACCCACAGCTACCCCCATTAACATATCTCCACCGTCGCCACAGCGATCAATGGCGTCTGCCAGCCATAACACTTTGGCAATCCTGAAAAGGCCTTCTGGTCAGCTCCATTGCTACCGGAGGCAGTTGAAGCTCAAAAATGGAGAAGAGGTCACCATCCCAGGCCAGGCCCGACAATTCACCATCCCCCTAAAAAAGAAAATTAAGAGAGCAGGACTTGTGGCTGATTGAAGAGCCCTGTGAGGCTCGCACCAATAAGTGCACCAATCTGCAATGGTATGTGATGTGGCTGAGGGCATGATGATTCGCTGCTCTGCTAGACTAGAAGGCAGTAATAGCGGGGAGGACAAATAAATCAAGCGTGGCCAGAGTTTGACCAAGATGTATGAGTTCGTTCTGCACCCACTCCCAAGGACAAACTGACAAACTTCAAAGGGTGTAATAAAAGTATTTTGTTGCAAGCTGAGCCAGGGGGAGACATTTGGCTGTGGAGGATGACACGTGACCGATCCTCCAAATTGACATTAACCGATTGATTCATTTTAGGCATTTTTCCTAGCACTCAGAATAAGAAATAATATCGTTTTATGCTATTTTTCCATGTGATTTCCAGGGGGCTCTGAAGAGACTAAGGGCATGTCCCTAGGACTTTGGTGACTGAAATGGCCAGTAAAGACTTGTTTCTGACTGTTTTATAAATGGGACAAAGATGAAAATTGGTGGAAAGATGGAAATTGAGATTATGAACATGTTTAATTATTTGCAGAGTTATAACTGTTTTGCATTTCATGAAAAGAGCAAAAAGACGCCAAAGGGCCATGCACCTTGCACAGAGTTGGCGATCAGCTAGCATAATTCCCTATGACCCCCTGAAACCACATATCTATTTTTTATGGCAGTGGGTAGTATAAGTTTGACGTTGTGAAACATAAACCAGTTTTGCTAAAAAGTGGACCTGGGAACAAAGAACTGTAATAATTGACAGACAGATGATATCCCCCCCCCTTGAACCAATGCTGCCATGGGCGGGGAGAGGAATGGCAGACTGTCCTATCCGATGGTTGGAGTAATTCAAGAGTACTTCCGCCCAATTATAAAATGAATGATGTCATTTGGGCTATATAAGGGGGGACTGTACCAGACAGAGACACACAAGAATCCAGGGGGACAGGAGAAGGAGGACGGAGGGAACGCTGAACCTTACCATTCAGGAGAGTGCAGAGACCAGACCCCTTGCCAAACTGTCCGAATTATCCTGAGATCTAGCCTGGCTGTCCAGAATCCCATCCAGACAGAGTGCAGAGAACAGATCCTTTGCTCTATCTGTCCAGAGAGTCCTGAGATCCAGCTGGCTGTCCAGAATCTCAAACCAAGGCTTACTTTGTAAGTAGCAAATAACCCCAGCCATAAATTGCATAATCCTTTCCTTTATGCATAACCCCATTGAAAATCCCATTGAAAGTCCCAATTTGCCAGTATAATTCATCCACCTTCCCACAGTAGAATCTGTGTTAGCCAGTGTATGTTAGCGTATTCCTTTGATAAATCTTTCAGTTGTCCGTATAAGTCCTTAGTATCATTTTGAAATAAATCAATTAATTCCCCCATCGAAATTCACGTTCAATATTGTTGCCATTCGAAATCAACAATCTTGTTGAGTGTTTTTATTCACTATAGTCATCACATTAGTTAATAACACAGTGTAGATCTAGTACCCATCTCGATTCTCTTTTTGGCTATTTTCCACACCTGATAAAGGGCAATATGTACGTGTTGGCTGTCTGTATTCAGACAATATACCCAAAAGTCATCACTCTTAATAGAATCGTAATGCAACACAAAAGGTCCTAATAAAGTCATATATTCTTTGCCCATGGCTCCACATTCCATCAGGGTATTCCTTGCTGACTCTGTATATTCAGGTACTTTACAAAGCCGGCAATATCTCGCACTCTGGGGGAAACCCAGTTGAGAACCAATTAAGGCCAATACGTGAAGCTAATTTGTCCGCATCCACAACCTGAAGGCACAGACCTTTCAAACATGGGCATTGTCTGATGTACAGTTGTGGTTTAAGCTAGCTATATGTTCCGCCCTGCATAAAGATATGGGTACTCAGAGCCTCCACGTGTGAAAAATTGGCCACCCAATCACATTGCTTAAGTTTTTCTTGTAAAAACCCATGTGAAATTTCACGTTCCATATTGTTGCCATTCGAAATCAACAATATTGTCGACTATTTTTATTAACTATAGTGATTAAAGTATAGCCTCAACAGAATTAGTCTCTGTGTAACTGAAAGTCGAATTTGCCCGTGTATTGCATGCATCCCCCACAAATTCTTATTTTGCCTCTGTACTATTGAAAACCCCAAACGGTAGTCCCATTCAGAGCAATACCTTTTCCTTTTGTCTGGAATCCCATCTGTCATGTGCCTCTGTCCTTGTCTTTGAAAAACGATTTTCACAGCTGAACCCCTACCTTAGCTATCGGTCATTGTAAATCCTGTGTAAAAAGAATTTCCATTTGCCGTTTGTATTTCTCTTTTGCATTTGCTTTCTCCCCAAAATCAATTTTCCTACCTTGTTTCCACTTTGCCCTGGTGTGCTGATTAGTAGTCTCTAAGCTTCCCTATCTCCTCAAGTGTAGAAACACGAATTTCCTTTCTAGCAGTCCCCTAGCAGTTGTGAGTAGCCATGCGAGTAATAAGCAAAATCCGATTCTGCTGTTTTGCTCCAAAAAACGGGTTTTCATTTTCTTTTCTGACATCCCATCTTGGGGTGGTGGGCTTTATTCCAAATCTGACTTTTCTCTTTCTATCCTTACTCCTTGACACTGCCTTCCCTTCAAAGGAATTAAGTTAGCAGATGTTTGGGGGTGAGTGTTGCAGGGGGGGGGCGTGCTTAAGCTTAGTGCTATCACTTGCTTTAAAACAGTTTTCCTGTCTTACCATTAAAGATCTGTGTGAACTGTGTTAGGATTTCTGAACCAATTGTTCTGTAGGAAGCATTGCATCTGTGTGGCCACATATTAGTGGCTGTTGTATTTTGAATATTTTTTCCTTTTTCATTAAATCGTATATTAATAAATATCTTATTGATACACACCTGCCTGGTTACTAGTCCATTGTGACATGGGGTGTTTGTGAAAGTTGGGTGCAAGACAGATTGGGGACCTACCCAAATAAAATAACCTGTGGTTTATTAGAGATAAAAAGCGTTTTTATGGTGCGCCACATTCATTGTCAGAGGAAGGAGTCCCAGGCTGGAGTGTGCCTTGTTATAAAACCGTGACAAAGTGGGAGCTTGTTTGGGATTGAGGTTAGAGTTTTTCACCCGTGACAATCCAAAACAGCAGACTAACCCATTCAAGGTAGTGTTACGTTTGGTGGCTAGAAAGCTGTGTAACAATGGAAATGCTCCATCCAAAAACGTATAACATAGGTATCAGGCCTGTGTCTGAAAACAAAATATTGTAACCATAAACTAGGCAAGAACAGGATAGAGATGTCCTTGCATAGATAATCAAAGGAAGAACACTCTTCATAATGAGCACTGTGGAAATTAACATGGCTAGGCAGCACCTTCTGTCCAAAATATTCATTTGAGGGGAATGGGCAGAACAAACACATTAAACCTGGCTATCTAGTATGATGCAACAGGTCACCTCTATAAGCATGGATGTGTGGCAGGACAGTCGCCTGTTACATCAAGCCCTGACTGGGTTCTATATGACTCAGAACACCAACGATGAGCAGATTAAGATGGTCCAACTCACTGCGTACATGTACTTCCACATGATAGTCATGGAAGAAAACTACCAAGAAAGTATAACCTCTGTGCAAAACAAGTCTGAGCTTTTAAATCAAATACAGAGTTAGTTAAGGCAGGCAGAGGAAAAAGTGTGAGAAAGCCAAAACTCTGAGTTAGAATTAGGAAATACCATTCAGCAGCTAAAGAATAAGTTGGCAGCTCAGCAACAAACTAATTCAGAACATGAGGCCCAATTGTCTGCACCGAAAGAAGAGTGCCAAGAAGGGGTTGATTCCCTGAAAGAGAGTCAACTAAAATTGAACCAACAAGTGACATACAATAGCCTGCTCAGAGGAGATAAACACTTTACAAAATCAGATCAAGCAATTGGAAGAGGAGAATAATAAGTTAATCATTAAAGAAGTCCATTCCCAAACAAAAAATTTGACCAGAAGCGCCAGAAGTTGGGTGCTATAAAACAACAGAGATAACTTTAGTGAACTGAATTGCACACTGTATCAGGAAAAAGATGCCCTATTTCAGGAAGTGTGCTATTTAAAAACAGACCTGGATACAAGTGAATCATGTTTTCAAGAACTGACTGACCTAAAAGCAGTGTATGAAAAATTGATGAGACATATGAGGCGCCACATTCTTTGTCAGGGGAAGGAGTCCCTGGCTGGAGTGTGTCGTGTTATAGAACCGTGAAACCAAGGCCCTACCAAGCACCAAATTAGCCACTGGGCCTGGCATGTCACCAAGTACAGAAACCACTGTACCTTCAGTGGGAGTCCATAGCCTCTTTGCTCAAGGCATGGCCTTCAACCATGCCCAAGGTTCCATCAAGCCCGAAAAAAGGCCCCACAAAGTCACCCTAAATGCCACAGTATAGGCCTCAAGCAAGGTCCAATGGCCACTTTACCACTGTTGGGGGTCGGTGGGCCACTGACCATGACTCTATTGGGTTCGAAAGTTAATACTTGCCTCGGTTCTGGGTCTGGACTATGGTCTAGGTGCGTGTGGGAGAGGTCTTAGACCAGGACTTGGCCCACGGACCAAGGGTTGAACCCATAGATCAAAATTACAGGTCCACAGACCTATAAACAGGTCTGCAAAACGTGTGAAATGTGAACTGTTTTGCTTCTTTGGGCAATATAACACACCTCTGGCTCCCCTGACAACCTCACCAAGATCCTGGGGGCCACCAGAAGGCTGAAATATGCCAATGTTCAGCTTTTTGCAGCAAAAGGTCCTTAGGAGTCTGCCAACGAAAATAGCAGCTGTTTGAAAATGTTTCCAAGCCACCAACCGATCAGATTGGCTGTTTTTCAACTAGTCAATCAGGTTCCACCTTACTAGAGCCACAAAACCAGGTTTGGACTCCACAGCAGTGTATTCATGGCCCCAGATCCAAGTAGCCAATCGGGGGTAAATTGGTCATCTGTGGACCAGTGGTCTGTACCACGTGAACCCGGATATCACTAATTGAACATGGCCTACTTTTGGATCCTTTTAAAAGAATTCGATAAACAGATTGGCACCAGAGCACAAAAGGATAGCGAGTTCGAGTACACGCAACAGCCTTCCAGGGTTTCAACACGAACACACTCGGTGGTTCCAGCAGCAGCTATGACAGAAAATGTGTCTCCGGAGAATGAATAGGAAAACGTACATTAGGAGACCTCCAGCCCATAACTCTACCCTTCTTGACAAATCAGCACAAAATATTCCCAAAATGTTCAGAGCCATATACATATATTTTAAGTTTCAACATTGCTAAAATTATAAGCCACCCAAAAAGTTCTCCGCGGAGTAAAATGTAACCATAATTGCATGGCCACTATCTCTGACCTGGTAATAAAGTCAAGTGACTGTTCAGAATCCATTGGTGACTTGCAAAAGGGGCCATTCAGGTTTCCCCAGCCATACTATATATTGCCACTGGTGCAGCCTTACAATCTGATGGCTAGACCTGCAATCTCAGCACTGCATCTGTGAGATCTAGGCAGTGAGCAGGGCTTAAGTCGAGGGTACAAGTGGGGGGGACGGAGTCCATCCACTTCTTTCAGAGGGCGAACTCAGTCCCACCAGCTAAAAGAGAAACATTGATGTTCTCTTTTAATTTATGAATTAAAGCCCACCTCTGGGATCAAACAGCAGTCCTCGGGTTTGTAGGCCGGACACTTCACAATTGCACCATATAACCTGATGAAAAATAGCAAACAACTAAAAATGAAATATCCCATTTCGCTACTGTCCCAAGGAAAACGTTTGTATTGGTTCTTGGAGTTTAAAACATGCACACCTCTGAACGTTTTCAAAAACACTATTAGAAGAAAATATCCTTTCTTGGTTCTGTGTGTGGGTTGATTTTATGAAAGGCAAATTCCATACGTTCTGTTCAATCTGGGTGGTTATTCAAAGCCAATTTAATGGAATGTGCATATTTCACCTTAATATGCTAATTTCTGGCGACTTCACATCCCATTGAGTTTGTTGATGAGTCCCCCCACTTTATTTTTTAGGACTTGACCCCTGGCAGTGAGAGATCGACACGTGCCCAACTCACCATGGCCCTTTCACTATATTTGGTGAAGGGCCATTTTTCTACATTTTATGGGGAAGGAGGAGAAAGGTTGCAGTTTAAATGAGATTGTATGGTTGTGCGGGGAGGGGGGCAATAGAAGGTTGGCATTGGTGTTTGCCTTCATAAACACGAAGCGAGATGGCGCCTGCGTGTCTTGTCTTTGATAATACAGCTCTACTTTCTCAGGTTTTAACCTCTGAGATCTGTGTGCGGCCTGCATTTGTAAGACCCGCCTGTCCCGAATGTTAACGCTGTGGTCAGTGTCTCGCTCTGAGAACGGTGCAATTCGAGGGATATCAATGCTGTCTAACCCAGCTGCCAACGCACTCGGCGAGTGTAATGGCGGGCGGGAGCAACCTTCTCCAAGCTTGTAAAGCGTGCGGCAGGTGAATGACGCAGTCTCGTAGGACGCCATTGCGCCATTTAGGGCTCCGACACATTCCGGGGAGTGACTCAGCCAGGGTACAATGCGCGGCAGTCGCTGGGGCGCAGATACGGCAGATAACACCACAAGGCACATTCTCGGGACAGTGAAAGGCGTGTGTGAGGGCGTGAAGGTATTTTGGGTTTACCCATGGGAATCCCTTTTTTTGATGCTCAAATCCCGAAGCCCAATTGTTCGCTGACAGAGAGCGAACAAAAGAAGGGGCGGAGACGAAGGGGCAGCAGGGAAAGGAGGGGGAACTCGGCTGTGATGCTGTCACTCGACCCAACATCGCTCCGCGCTCACAAAAGGGACACACACGTCGAAGGGGGATCAGTGTTACAATCTGGTTTAATTACAACACAAAAAGCCGCCCGGGGAGAGGTGCGTCAAAGGAGACAAATTGGAGGCCAGCGAGACAATCGGTGGGGAGGGTCCCGGCTTGTCCTGCGTCTCGCTGCCCCATTGTGAGAGTTTATTTTAGAGGGAGTTCATTCACTCTGAGGCCACCCTAAGAAAGAATGCACACGAGGAGGCGGTTTGGGGGGTCTGGCTCTGGGTTTCCTGGGGCCTGACAGGCTGGCAGTCATCGTGTTTTGCTGGCAAGGGGAATTATTTCTAGGGAACAAGGCCAGAGGCCGAAGCCCTGGTTATTCCGAAAGCAAAGGGCACCCTCTACCATTGTTTTACACCCATAGGAATGAAAGCCTCTGTCACATCTACACACACCACGGAGGAGACCCTATTGTATGGATCCAGCAACAGTCTCTGGGGGCCACGTATCTGACAGAAATAAACGTTTGGAGCCACTTTTAAAATCCAGCAACACACGTTTTGATATATTTCATTGGACTAACTGAACAACTCGTCCAGTGCATACGCTTTCGGAGTGCCATGGGCCTCTTCGTAAAATGGCAGTCACAGAGTAAAACGAGTAACACAAAGGGATGTGGACATTTTGACCACCAGCTGATCAAGAAGTATCTGTCACTTGGAAAGTCAACCCATAGGACCATCCAAGCACAACACGTTCAGTTAGTCTAAAGGTATCAAAACGTGGATTTTTCCCAAACGCATGGCTGAGGTATGTCTGCAGAGCGAGCTCTGTGGCTGCGTTAACTAGTATGGTATTGTTTATTTATATAGCGCCTACATACAGGCAAGTGTTTCAAAGCGCTCTATGTAATGACAGGCCATCGCTCATTGGCTGGTTTAACTGGTGGCAGCCAGATTGAAGGACATACTTCTCCTAGGTTGGATCCTTTTGTGAAGCAGCTGTGCTGTTTCCACCTGCTCCTAATTTCTGTCTCTGTCAGGGGTCTCATGTGTCCCTGTGTGTTGATTCAGGTTACAGTTTTCCACATGAATTAATAACATAAAAAATAATAGTATGTCTAGGAACAGTATTCACTGTAATATGTCATGGTATGGAAACGTTCCCCATCATTACACGCAACGCGTCCAACCAATAGGGCTTTTCATACCACAAAGCCGGCCAAATCATTGCAAAAATAATGTGCCCTTACGTTCCTAACCAAACGATTTGATGGGAAACCTAAATGCCCTCCTCCAAATGCCGGATAGAATGCCATCTGCGAGTCTATACAATCTTGAGCTTTTTCTGATTTTCCCTGCACAATGGCTTTCTAACTCAAAATATGAGCTCTGCTAGACGGAACTCACTTACCATTTTAACTTTCCTGGGACTGTCTATTGACACACCAGCATCTGCTATGTGATTTGGCAAAATTGCGCACACAGCATAACATGTGCATTCCTGAGGCAGCCTGCTGGAGCCACATTAATTTCAACAGCCAAGTGTTGCCTTCCCCAGCGGGCACCAGGAGTAAAACTACACATAACTGTATCTCCATGGCCTGGTAGCAGGTCTTTGTTTATATTTAAATATAAAACGATATCTAGTTTGATAAAGTTGCCTAGTAGGCGATACCTATTGTGACAAATCAACTTACGGACACCAGTGGCCCAGGGATGAATATCGGTTTCTAAACCATCCATCAGCCCCACACCTCTAGTACACCAGAAGGGATCCAATCAAATTGGAAACACAAGCAAATTATAAACCTCCTTGTCCAATTTTGGTAACACTGACGGAACGGCAGGCTTATGTCCGATGAGGTCGTGGATTGTTCGTTAGTTGCAACACAGTGAAAATACAATTATTACCTAATGATAGCGAAAGGAAAAGAACCTGCTTTTGCGGGGATGCCGGGTTGGGCAGGCCAGGGGGCGGTCTGGTGGCATGGGAGGGGCTGGGCCGACTGTAGACAGGAGGCACCAGCAGGGATGTCATTTCACCAAAATGCCAGATGTAGCGGAAGTTACATCATGTGACCTTTGACCTCTGATGACATTGCAGGAAGTGATGTCATTTGACCACAACTCCGAAGTGACATCAAAAGAAGCAAAGGAACATGACCTTTCACCCCATGACAAAACAGGAAGTAGCATCACATAGCATTGTTCCAAGTACACTAGGATAAATATTGTTACGATATCACTATAATGTGATATACATTTCATACAAGAATGGATCACCATATGTATCGTTAATATCAGTGTGTTTAGGCCCATATTACCAAATTATTGTGAATGCAAGCAGACTTCCAAGGCCAAATTATAATGTGTTAAAGCACTTACGCGTAAGCGCTTTATATAGAACAAACATACATACAATATCACTCAACCTGTGTTGGTACTCATTTATCAACCTTAGAAGGATGAAAGGCTGAGTTGAGGTGTTTAAGAACAGACTAAATAAGGGACTCACCCCCTGTAGTGTGCCTGAAATAAACCTTTAATGAGTCTAGCAATGATTGTATAGAATTTCAGAAAGACAAATTATTTGTTATTCCTATTCTTTCTTATTTAGGATCACTGCTCAAAGTGTTACACTTTTGGAACCCCCTATTGTTTTAAGAGGCAGTGTGAGCATGTGCTATCATAGTTCTGGAACTGCATGCCCAACTCTATTTTCATCCTTGGCTCACGTGACAGGAGACCACGATTCTGACCCATTCGCAGTAATTAAATGTCTTAACTGAATAAAACTTGGCATGCTTTGTGTGCTTTCTTGGCACCTTAACAAAGAGTGATTCAGCTTCTCACATTTGCTGCCTTCAAGAATAGATAACCGCCTTGGCTGCCTCCATTTTGACATCCGGTCAAACAGCTTCACCATTCGAGCCCGCAATATCAGCTAATTCTTTGCTGCGACACAACTTCGACCTTTCTTCTCCATGGGTCTGGGCTTACTAAATTCATGACAATTATGTCCAGTTTCTATAAAATGTCGGCCCCACCTGCAGTTTATTCACTCCTTAAAGCACGATTCCAAGATCACTTAGTCTACTTGCGTTGCTGCATCTGTACAGTTATTGAACAGTTTGCATTTTCTTCAGTGCGTCACACACGCACAATCTTTTTTTCGCATATGAAAGTTTACTTGATTCTTAACTTCGTCATCAGTTTCGATGAGATCCATACATTCTCTTCAGCCAGTCTTCTTACTGCATCACTCTCGTCTCCTATGATGTCACTAGCTCCTCTTTCTCTCTGTCTCATATTCCTTCAGGGAGTTCCTCCCTCAGATTGTCGTCTCTTGATGGAATACATTTAATGGGGCTTTCTCAGAGGGTATACTCTTTCGAATATTCTCTGTGGTATGGTCACAACTGCTGGTGTCAAGCAAGGCACGATCTCAGGCTCCCAGCATACTGGAAGTAGGGGGACGGGACTTCCTGCAGTGGCATTTAGCTCCTCCTCTACACTCCCGCCTCTGGTTGATTCACCAACCACCTCTTCACCAGTCTCCACATCTTGGTATTTTCTCTTGAAGAATTGCTTCTTCATCACCCCCTTCAAGGTGCCAGCTGATTTAACATGTTCATCCACACTCCAGGTCATGTAGCTGCACTGTCCATTCGGGTTACAATAGACCCATCATCCCACATACTTCTTATGATTCTTCGGATACAGAAACTTGGTTCCTTCAGGTGATACAAAGCTGGCCTGTATGTATTCTCTGACATCTTAATCAGTCAATTCTTTGGGTGTAAACCCTCATTCAACATCAATCATGATCTTCATTCCTACTGCTTTCCTTGTTGTCTTTTTACAATGGGCGATTCTTATCTTGATTTTACAAAATTTGAACATCACCATGAGCAGCAGTGCTCAAAGACACTTGAAGATGTTTGCCATCCACTGCTGAATCCATGAGAATATAGACGCAAACCAACTATCATCTGTAATGTCTTCTGTCTCATCTTCCATCTTGGTATGCAGGTTTGTCAGCAACGTTATGGCCTCTGTCAAGCTCCCATTCTCATCATCACGAGAAGGTGTGAACGTGAAACATGATGGCCCGATTTTGGCGCAGACTCCTCCTTCCATTACCGTGATCATGTCAAGGACATATCTGTTCTGGAGGGTCATCAGTCGTATGGCCCTCAGCTCTTCCTTGATAGCATTGAATTCTTTTATGGTAGTGTTAATTGTTTGCAGAAGCTCCCATCTGGTAATTTGCAACCATTTGGGATTGCCCATTGTCGGGAGCCCAGGCATGAAGATAGTCATGAAGATTGAAGCAGTTTGACTGAACAACCCATGTTTATATGGAATGGCATCAAATGCTTCTATTGAATTGGCTGAAAAGTAGTTCTCTCTTCTTGTTCGATTGAGAAATTCAAGTGCTATTCTCTTTCTCAAATGAGCTTCTACCATTGGAAATTCTCCAATATTCAGGTCACTCTGGGGAATCACTAATGCTGGAACATGGATGAGCACCAAAGAACACGTTCCTCCACAATCCTTGGGCAGCTTCATGTAGGCCCTGGGCCCACAAGCCCTGTATCAATCATCAGGACTGCTGTCCCTGCTCCCATTCTGGTCACGTCAACTGTAGTTTTGCAGCCTTTGTTATCTCCCACACAAATTCTTCCTTCTCTTCGGAAGCACCATGTTGCATTTACCAATGGAATCACCATCGCTGGACCTGATTCATTTTCTACCTATGTCAGCAATTTGGCATGCTTCGCCCATGACTTCAAACCCCCATCGTTCACTCTTTGTACTTCTTGCACGTATTCTGACCTCAGTATATGAGCTGCACATGACATAATTCCTGCTTCCCATCCTTTCTTGGATTTCACTTGTCCATAAACTAAGAATTGAGTTAGTTCCCACAATCCAGGTGATCCAGCTATCTCTGTTATATCAGGGTATTCCGTTCTCTTCAGGTCTTTTATGACTATTTCTTAATGTCCGCCTGCAGGATACACAAGCTCTTTGCTCTCCCATCCAGTTTGTTTCTCCATCTGTGAAGTCTTGATATAATCATCCTGAAACGGAAACGATAATTTTGATCTCCACCGCAAAGTAGCCCAACTTCCTTGGAATTGTCCTCTGGTCATGCATGCTGCAAGATGAATGAGGCATCTGGCATTGTGTTCTGGAATCTCTCTAGAAATTAAAGTTTGTGCAGCATTCATGGCATAGGGTATGAGAGCACAGACTTAACAACTTTCCTTAGATGCTCTTACCCCAACATCGTTCATGTGCTGATACCACATGTTGTGACCCAAATGTGCTGCATTGTCTATGTAGGTGTTTATGCCATCATTATCCTCCTTGGCACTTCTCTTACATCTCCCAAACATAGGGTTGCATGATACGGAAATAACTCCAAAGCAGCTCTGCTGCTGGGGGACATCACGAGAGTTTCTATCTAAGTGGTAGTGGGTAAATCAACAGTCGTTCCCATAGTGGGAGGAACTGTAATGGCCTCTGCCTCAGCAGAAATACTAATGTGATAGAGTCTGTGGAAAGTGAAAAATAGAAAGACAATGAGTGTGATTGTGCAGGAATATATAAGTAACCACCTTTTGTGACATTTTGGTACCTGTTCATTCTGTAGAACAGTGTCAGCTTCCACATTTCTCATCTTTAATACAATTTATCACATTATTTTGTTCTTGTAATTGCAACACCTGTTCAATAATTGTTAGTAGGACCCTTCTGATCACAGGGCCATTTTTAGGATCCTGTAAAAAAGTGCGAACATCAACATTTATTCTGACAAGAGCAGGATAAGCTTGAAGGATAAATACAAAAACAGCAAGCACAAGCCTATGCACAACACTGTCTGTGAGAACCATAGGACTTTCTTCTTAGAATAAGTATGCACCAAGAAATGAATCTGGATACTGAGCTTGTTTCCAATTTCAAATCTGAAACTGACGTTTAGGCATGACTTCAATACTTCAATGCATCTCTAAAGTTCAATTTTTCAAGATTTCCATGGTTTCCAGTAAGGGTTTGCACTCCTGCTACAATATCTATAATGGGTGTCCGACTAAACCATCGTCCAAATGCAAAATCTGCATATATCAGCTCATCTCCTTATAGTCCTTCTTCTTTGTCATCGATCGAGTTTGCACACGCTGAAATTCTTCTTGTCTTGCTTCTGGATTGGAAATGGTGGGAGGGTGGATCTCACCTTTATATACTTTCACATCACCTAAGTGAAGCCAAGCTCGCCTGCCTTGGACCTTCACAGCTGAGGGGGTTATATTCTCAATGCAAAAGGGGCCATGCAACCGTGGCTCGTGCCACTTCCTGGTGAAGTTGTTTATAAGTATGAGATCACCAACAAACAACCTGGGTGCTGATTAAAGTTCGGATGATCTGACTGCTGAATCGTCTTCATCTGTTTTCTGATATCGACACCCCTGATGTTTGACTTGATCTGAAATGAGAGCGATGCTAGACGTTATACATGCCAAATAGTCATTTAATTCATTACCTAACATATTTAGCTGTACTCTGGGCATCACTTCTTATCCTAGACGGAGGTGTAAGAGGCATTCTCATTTGCCGTCCTGTCACTAGTTTGTGGGGGGTGAGGGGTTGGTCTGAGCCAGGCTGATTCCATAGGGCATATAAAGCTAAGGGTAGGCAATATAGTAATTCCTTCTTCAATGTCAATTTAATCTTGGCAATCCTTTCTTTAAGGAGGCCATTGAGTCTCTCACATTATCCGTTTGCTTGCTGTGATAAGCAGAAGAAAGCCCTATCTGTTCAAACACCTCATTGACAAAATGTGGCCCATTGTCGGAACTCAGCACTTCACACACACACCCCATCACGGAAAGACTTTGCGTACTAAAAACTTCACTACGCATACTTGCAACATATCAACATAATCATTATGTAGAGGCTGAAACGGACCATTTGGCCGAGGTGCTACCCCTCTAAAAACACTTGTGTATGAGTCACGCTCTGAAACACTTGTGTACGAGTGCGATATAAATAAAAAAAAATATCATATCTAATCATTCTCAGTGTATGCCCAGCAGTAAACCTTTGACACGCAATGCAATTCACTATGAAGAATGCAACATGCTCTAATGGATTCGGAATGAACCAGTCTTCCACAATTGTAGCAGCAAGATTCTCCCTTGTTACATGCGCAGGGTAATGTAGCTGTTCAAGTGCAACCTTCAATAAAGCTACTGGCATCACTGGATTTCCAGTGCTATTCTGTCACCATGATGCTTCTGTGAGAGATAAAGAACACCCCCTTCGCTTCCATAATCCCTGCTCTTCCTGCAGTGCGCGTCCTTGATTCTCCATTAATTGAGTCATCAGTAATTTATTAAACCTTTCTTGTATGACCATGATCATGACTACCTTTTCTTTGACATTTGAAGTATCAAAATCAAAATATCTGGAGAATATGCAACCCTTTTGGCTTCTATGTCTGTGACATTGCTCCTGCATGAGATCAAATCTGTTCGCTTAGTGTGCGCTGCGCCTTTAACGATCACTATGGCTACTGGGAGTTTTAGTGCCTTAATGAGCCTGTCCAACAAGGATGCGAACTGCACTGGAGTGCCATCTGCACTGAGGTAGCCGCTCCTTTTCCAACGTGCTAGCCCTGCGTGTACGGTTGACTTCACATAGGCGGATCCACTGTACACCGTCACTTCCTGCCTTTCATGTTTCTCGAGCGTGACAATACAACTTCAAATTCCCCATTTAACTTGTGTCTTACTACCGCTGTGCCTGAATGTCTTTCCTCACTAATTTGATCAATTTTCAAAGAACCATCAATAAACAGAATTTCTCCTCCTGACAAAGCATTTTCTTTCACACAGGGTATATCATCATAAACATTCAACATCATTTGCACAGTCATGCACATGATCGGCGTCAGCTATTGGCTATGGCAGGATTCACTATCTTACATCTGACAATTTTAATCCCTGGGTTCGAAATCATGACCTCATAGGCTGATGCTCTTTTTGATGTCAATATACCTTTGGATTTCTCTAAAATAGCAAACAGAGCATGCTCCACGAAGAGGGTCATAGAGCAGCCCATCACACTACTTGTAGACTTCTCAATTGAGAACGTAGGGGCTGCCAGCGACTGTTCGCAAAGAAAATGTCCTCTCATAGCTGGGTCTAAAATCCCACTGTAATTTGCTAGAGGCTTGTACCCCTATGTAGTCCTCTATGTGAGTACTGCTGCCATGACTGTCCCATTTGTGTGTGAAAATGGATAAAATTCCTCAGCATAATTGGGAATTCCTAAAACAGGGGCCTTACAAATTGCTTTATTCAACTCCTCAAACCCTTCCTCCATTCTATCTCTTCCTTATCCGCTTGTGCTTTCTTTAAGGCTTGCAAAAGGGGCTCGTTTACAAACTGTAATCAAACATCCAGGCTCTAACATAGTTGCATAATCCCAGAAACTGTTGCATCTGTTTCACTGTATTCGGCTTTGGCGTTTTCATAATTGCCTCAGCTCTCTCAGGCCTCACCTTCTTTCCTTCATGTGAAATCAGCTGCCCTATGTATAATACCTCTTCTTGACATTATTGTAACTTCTCTTTGTCTACTTTATATCCTTTGTCTGCTAGAACGATCATCAACTGAATCAAATCTTGTGTGCACTCATCTTCTGTGGTGCTACAAATTAAAATATCATCTACATACTGTATCACCTTACTCTTAAGATCAATATGGCCTAAGTCCATCTGTAGGACTCTGTTGAAGATCGATGGATACTCACAGAACCCCTGGGGCAAACAAGTATGTTTCAGTTGAGATTGCTAAAACGTAAAGGAGGTCAATTCTTGTGAGTCTTTGTGCAACGGGATCGAGAAAAACACATTTTTCAAATTGTTCACCGTAAAATATTGAGCTTTTACTGGGATACTGCATAGTATCATCGCCGGGTTAGGAACTAATGGAAACTCTGCATTTACAATCTGATTCATCAGTCTCATATCTTGTATAAATCTCCACGACCCTCCTTTTTATATTTTTTGATCAGATACACTGCAGTGTCACACAATGATTCCGATAGAATCATAATACCTTGTTTCATCAGTGCTGAAATCCCCTGAAATATACCCTCGTCAGCCTCTCGAGACATGGGGTGCTGTCCTGCTCGAGGTAAAATTGCCCCTGGCTTCAGCTTTATTTTGACTTCCCCTATTCCCGTCAATAGACCCACGTCATAAGGGCCTGTGGTCCAAAGGACAATTGGCACCTTTCTAAGTCTTCTTGAAAATATGCTGGTCGCTGCCACATTATTTCCATTTCCTGTGGTATTTCCCTCTTCTCTATTCTTATCCAATATGTGATGCTCATAAAGAACACCACTTCATCGTCTGTTTGGTCTTCCCTAAACATGTCGTCATCAGTGATGTCAGTCAACCTGTACCCTTCTTCGAGAGCAATTACTGTTCTCCATGGTATACCCTCATTGTCCATTCCTTTGAGCATTGCCATTTCCCTTCGTACTATGGCTGCTTCCAAATCTATAGGGATAGTCTGTCCCCCCTCTTCTTCCATAGATATCTGCGGTCTAAACAAAAACTCATCAGGTATTCTCACAGTGTTTCCCACTAAACCAGGTAGCCATGTCAGTAGAATGTTCACCCCATACAATAAAAACCTCTGGCTCTACTGGAACACCTCGCAGAGCCACTTACTCTGTGAACGCCAGTATACATTCGCCCACATTTAAGTAGTGTATTCCTGGAGTGGAACACACTATCCCTTGGTCAGTGAATGAAATCGTCATGTTAAGTTTTGTCATCAAATCTCTTCCTAAAATGTTAACAGGTGTCTATCGTGAATATAACAATGGAACATACATGTCTCACTTGAGCATTCATGGCAATTCCCGACATTGGATATTTTCTCTCTTGTATACATGAACCAGTAGCCTCAGTGTCTACTAGAAAAGTAAAAGATGTGCCTCCTGTCGTCATATCAACCCTTGGTTCCTCTTGGGGGTCTGGTGTCACAGGTAGTACTGAACACATCAAGTCACGCTGTGAGCTGTCCTATTGTGGGTATAGGCATATTCCCGTTCCTGTGAAAGGATTTCCTCTTATCACAGTGGAACATCCTATTCTAGGTGTCAGCACTTGTCATGTGTTTTCATGCTATCTCTGCATGGGGGCTCTCTTCGACAGCCCTTGTGGTGGATTCATTTGCACTCGCTTTGGTTGCTGTACCTGCTGCACTTGCAGAGCTTGTGTTTGATATAATGTCTAATCCTGGGCGAACCCTTCTCCAGTCTGTGTACCATATGGTGGAGGATAAGCTGTCCCCCCTCTTGAAAATTGGCCATTCTGTACATTCCCTTGACTCCCACATGCACGTGCAATGTGCCCTGTCATCCCATAAGTTCAGCATACTGGGGGTGCTCGCCTAATAAGTCCCCCATGGCTAAATCCTCCCTCCATATTTTGATTCTCATTCTGTGGATTTTGAAACCCACATTGATTATTTTGAATCCACCCCTTCCTCCTCTATAAACCATAACTCTGCCCCGTGGCATGAACCCATATCCACCTTGATCCATCGGGTGCTGATTATATGCCTGTGATGTACCCATTACTGTCTGCACTCCCAATCCTTCTCCACTCGTCAATACCGCCGCTTCTATGGCATATTTCAACAATTTCCTCTGCACTAACTTGGCTTCCTCGATTTTCCTAGCCTCATTTTTCTTCTTATGTTTCTCCTGTAATAGCCGACAGTGATGCACTATCGTCAACTGTATCTCAGCCCACAGTTTTGCTTCCATTCCCACCTGTTTCTTCATCTCCCTCTGTACTGGCTCGGGCAACTCCTGACATAAAATGTGGTAAAATAATGCCACAATTTTTCCCACGACTTCCGCATTTCAAGCTGCCATTGCCTTGAATATCCTGAATGTAAGCAATAGGGTCTTTGTCTTCCTTCATGTTATGTGTCATAATTGTACCCAGATCTGATGTATCAGGATACTCTACCCTGAGAGCCCTCCACACGTCTGCTCTGCAATTATTAAACAGCACGCCGCCATGCACAGTGTTTTGTGCTGTCACACTTGAATACCCTGCTCTCCTCCATATGTCATCAGCTCTCTCCTCAAGAATAGCTGCCAGGAGACCCTTAATGTCCCCTATGGCCAGCGTGTTTCCTCCTGTCATTTTTTTCTAACTTGTATATCCATTTCCTAGTGCCCATAGTCCAACCTGGGAGTTTACATCTTAAATTATCCTTATCGATCTGCGGCCATGGACTATACTGTGGCCTCCTTTTTCTAATAAGGGAAACTGTGCAAACCACAACCAGTAGCACCCATCGTCAGCCTATCCATGGCAGGGACGATCGTCCCTGATGGTCTCCTTAATGGTAGCCATCTTAATCTGCTCACATATGGCAGTGATTCTATCTTCTCACTATACGATCGTCCTAGGGGACGCTCTGGATACGCAATGGGATCTTGTGTCCGATCCTTATGTTGTTCCAAATCCGACCATCTCACTTCTTTGTCTATCTGCAGGCTTTAACCGGGGGCGCATGCGCTCCCACCTCTTGCCTCAAGGATGGACTCTCTGTCCTCGTCTGACATTTCTTGTCCCCAAGAAGTATGGCTATCCTCCCCTTCACCCTGGTCTACGTTCAGTCTGCTTAACGACAATGCTCTATGCTGGAGGTGAAACAGATTTTCTTCTTCACTTCGTAACTGAAATGCTAGGGATTGATCCCTCCTCCCTTGACTTCCATAGTTGCTACCTTCCTTTAATTTTTGATAGGTTTTATCAATCCTATCTCCAATGCTTCCTATATCAAAATGTTCCTCTTCCAACACTATTCTAGCTGCCCCACATGTTGCATCCTTTATCGGAAGGAACTCTTCTGTTCTATCCCATCGTATTGCTGGGCTTGGATCTACTGGCTCCTTTCGAATAAGGCTAATATCAAGATATCAAGATCTCCTCATTCGTTCTAGCTCATCATCTAGTTCCCTTTGTTATCTCGCCTCGCTTCTAATTCTGTCTTTCTCTTGCTTTCGTTTTTTTCTCCTTACTCCTGCTCTCCTTTCCTCTTTGTCTCTTTGCCTCTGTATTCTTTTATCCCCTTTCTGCGCTTCCTCCTCTTCTCTCTTCCTTTCTCTTCTATCCCTGCCTTCTATCGCTCTCTGTCCATTTTCATACTTTCTTTGTTCGTCTGCCCTTTCTTACTTCTTCTCTGGTTCCTCTTGATATATCTGCTGTTGTCGCTAACTGCTCTTTCTTTTATGCTCATCTTCTTTCCATCTCTTTTCCCGTTCTTTATCCCTCCTATCTTGTTCGTCCTTGTCTTCTCTTTGCCTAACTTCTTCAATGCTTTTCCTGTATAGCTTAAGTAATATCTGTCCTCCCATCCATGAATTCTGCACAAGTGTTACCTTATCCTTCTCTCCGTTCTATCTCTTGATCTCTCTTTCTATTTCTGTCGACACATTCGACCACTCACTCTTTTCTTCTTTGTCTTGTATGATCTTAACAATCTCTTTTTTTCTCCTACTCCTCTGGACTATCGTCACTACTATAAGCAGGCAGTTTGTATATCGGATTACTATACCCTGTCGCCGCTTTCAATTCCTTTAAAGGATACAGCCCCATTTCTTCCATACTAGTGCCTTTCTCTTCTGGCAAGGTAAGGGGAGCTGAAGGCTCAACACCTTCCTCCTTACAATGAATAAGCATCCACTCCTCTGGTGGTGGATCCTCTCTCTCCCTTCCTGGTACAATTTCCAGAGTACTAGAAAAGCTAACTTTTTCTCTAATTTCTTCCCCGTCTACGCAGCGTGCAAGAATGTGGCCATGTGTTGTAATACCGCTTTTGACAGTGATCCCCCTTGTGACCACAGCATGAACATCTTATTTGCTGTGCCTTTCACCCATTCCGCAATATACTGTTTGAGCTTGGGCATGTGTTTTGGCAATGTCTTACATACGTGCATAAGCAGAGTGTCTCCCATGATGACAAGTCCCAATTGACTGTCAATACATACAGGATTGTATAAAATAACCTTTGAATCACCTCCTTTTCAACACCTTAAAGTAACAAATATGAGCGTGCACCATCAAGCCTCTTAGTTTTCAATTAGCTATCTCTACCTTTAGATTGGTACCAACCTCTTCACTAGGGTAGTCTACTATAGCTTCTCAATTCTTTTTTCAATGACTTCACAACTTCTGCTGCTTCTTCAATATTTCCACTCATCAAACAAACAGACAGACTAGTCGACTTTACACATTTATAAATACTGTGATCACACTTCTTTTCCCCTTGCCTTTCTTGAATACCCTATACAGGGTGTAAGACATCACCTTACATGAACCTGTTTGTGCGTTATATATTTCACTCTACTCCCACTGGAGTTTGAGACATCTTCTTCTGAAGCTCCCTCGAGCCAGTACTCTCTAGGCGCTAATCTCTCTTCACACAAAATTTCCCGTTAGTCAAAAAATATCACAATCCCATCCCCTTAGTTTGCCATTCCCCTTAGTCTACTCACCATTCGTTCGTTAATCAACACAAGGCCTTCAGTATCGACTCCTCCTCCAACCGACCACTTCGCCTTCGGTCCGCTGAGCGCCCATGGAAACCGGGTAGAGATGTCATCAAAGGGGGACCTGCCCACTGTCTCGGTTCTTCTTGCAAGTTTATTTCTATCACCCGCTCTCCACAGGAAACCCTGCGATCTTCTGGCTTAATGGCGGAGGATACTCGATCGTCCCAAAGACTGGGGCTGAACTAGTTTGGATCTTTTTTAACCATCCACAGTGCTACCACGTGAGCTTTAGAGCCCTTTGGTTAACACACATGCAGTGGATGGGATGCAGAATGTGACACCAAATAATCAAACCAACTCAAGAAGATGGCAACGTATTTCTGTTTTAATATCAATTGTCTAAAACAGGGACTTAAAACAGACATCAACGGACGTCACACAAGCTTTCAGTACATTTCACTAAAATCATATCTTTATCATGAAAATTCATCATAAGTGACGTCATACTACATGGCAACCAAGAAAAACCTATGAGGAATTGTGATAGGCTTAAGGAGAACATCTAAGTATACTTTCAATAAGGGGTAAGGTTGTGATTGGATATCTACTGTCAGGTGGACAACTTGTGCCCTCTTCTAGTGCAAGTCATCTTCTAAACTATTAAGTACACAGTATAGTATTGGCTCTCAAACTATAAGGCTCTTCGTTATATGGCCCTCTACAATTGGTTAGCACGCTGGTGCCATGTCTTTAACATTGGGTTCACTTAACAGCATGTATGCTCAAACCCAAGTGCTAGGAGGTGGATATGACCTTACCTCCCCACCCAATTAGCCCAACGTCTCTCATCACCCATGCCTTCTGCCATGAAGATTGTCTTTGAACTTCGTCTTGCAGAGTATTCTCATCTCTGGGAATATGAGGGAGTGTGAGAATGTGCTATCATTGTTCTGGAACTGCATGCCTAACTCTGTTTTCATCCTTGGCTCATGTGACATGAGACCAAGATTCTGACCAATTTGCAGTAATTAAATGTCTTAACTGAATAAAACTTGGCATGCTTGGTGTTCTTTCTTTGCACCTTAACAATGATTGGTTCAGCTTCTTACATTTGCTGCCTTCAAGAATAGATAACCGGCCTTGGCTGCATCCGTTCTGACACCAGGCCAAAAAGCTTCACCATTCGAGTCCACAATCTCAGCTAATTCTTTGCTGCAACACAACTTTGACCTTTCTCTCCATGGGTCTAGGCTTACTAAATTCATGGCACTGATGTCCAGTTTCTATACAACGGTGTCTCTGCCTGCAGTCTATTAACTACTTAAATCCAGTTTTTAAGATCACTTAGTCTACTTGCGTTGCTGCATCTGTACAGTTATTGAACAGTTTGCATTTTCTTCAGTGCGTCACACATGCACAATCTTCTTTTGGCACATGAAAGTTTACTCAAATCTTAATTCTGTCATCAGTTTCGATGAGATCCATACATTGTCTTCATCCAGTCTTTTTAGTGCATCACTCTCATCTCTTGTGATGTCACTAGCTCCTATTTCACTCTTTCTCATATTCCTTCAGGGAGTTTCTCCCTCAGATTGTCGTCTCTTCGGGAATGCATTTGATAGGGCTTTCTCAGAAGGTATCTTCTTTTGAATATTCTCTTTGGTATGGTCACAACTGCTGTTGTCAAGTATGGTACGATCTCAGGCTCCCAAAGTACTGGAAGTAGGGGGGCGGGACTTCCTGCAGAGGCATTCAGCTGCTCCTCTACAGTGTGATAACCTTGTAACAAAAGCAAGGCAACCATCAGGGAAATTTGAAAAGCATTGCTGAGGCAAGGAACTGGGCAAACAGGGCAGGGACATGGATCCAGGAAAATCAGCTGCCCTGAACACAATGATGCAGGGCAAGGATCTGGAGGCCATTATGACTTGCGTGGGAGGGAATCAGGCTCCAAGAGGGGGTGGTGGAGAACCTGCAGGGGAGGAGGAAAGAGTGGAAGAGAGACCAAGAAGGTCCAATGTGGCCTGCGGGGTGGAATTTCTACCAGCAAAGAAAAGCAAAAAAGCAGTAAAGAGAGAAGCCACTACGGCTCGCTCGCCAGTGGAAGTAGTAGTGGTATTGACCCCCATGGCAACCACCGGCCCAGTTACCAGTGAGCCTACAGGGGGACAACGGGCACAGGACAGCAAGGGATTAACGCATTGGGGCAAGGAGGGCCATGGGCTGGGATCTCACAAGGATAGGGATGCCCTGCTGTGGGGGGGGGCAGTGTGGACAAGTGGACAACCCATGGGCTATGAACAACAGCCAGAATAATGCATGGGGAATGGGCAACTGGCAGGGGCCCGGGTATGGCTGGGGGTCCCCAGGGCAGGGAAATGCTGGAGGGGAACCGGATGAGAAGCAGGTGAAAAATATGTGGGGTTGCAAGGGGGGCCACAACAGCAGTCTTGGCCAGCACCATCCGGGACACACTGGCCTCTGGCGGTTGCCCCATCTAGGGGGGCTCAACTGCACCATGCACCCAGGAGGGGGGAAAACAACAGGAGGGGTGGGGGCCGGTATGGCCCAACAGAAGGAGAATAGGAGGCCAGTTGGGGGTTAAAATAACAGGACAGGCCTCTGGAAACCCGCTTACAACAGCAACAGGGGCTGGTGGTAGCGCTGGGAGAGGCAAGCAATGACGTGATACATGGGGACAAAATGTGGTGCCAACAGCAGCAGGGTTACCCTTGGGGGACAGAGCAGTTTAGATGGCCCCCGCCCCAGGGCAGGCAGTAACACCAGGTATGCTTACATGGCACATGTCGCTGGACACAAGGGAAAACATTTGGAAGGCCAAATACATTGATATTTTCTCATTGCTGAACTACAGTAGAAGAGGGCAAGGACGCTAAGGGCAAAGGGAAAAATAGGAACTTCTTTGACGGAGAGTCTCCAATAAAGTGGACCACTAGTTTTACTATATTATCCACAATACTGCTGGAGTAATCTCCTGAGATACACCAGAAGTTATGGTCCTATCATCATGTGGTTTTATCAATGTACCATGAATGTGCTTTTGGGGCTTTCTTGGTTTTTGATGAGAGGTTTAGGAGTGCCAAGGCAGGGTACTCACGAATGGACTGGGGAACCAGGGCAATGGACTTATGAGCAAGCTGCACGGTGGTTCGGTATCCATCCAGCAGAAATGTTGTGACAGGGAGACAGACACGCCCTTTCAGAGCAGTACGGGATCAGGGGATAGGAAAGGAGCCATGTTGGGTAT
This sequence comes from Ambystoma mexicanum, assembly GCF_040938575.1. NCBI lineage: Eukaryota > Metazoa > Chordata > Amphibia > Caudata > Ambystomatidae > Ambystoma > Ambystoma mexicanum. The sequence goes on from NC_090923.1 coordinate 1,031,819,963, forward strand.
TTAATAGAACAACCTGTGCAAGACCAGTGTGCAAATTTAAGCACATTTGTTCATTTTGTGGGATGCTCAGGCACTGGGAGGCCACTGCACAAAGAGAGACAAAGAACAGGAGTAAATGGTTAGCGGTGAGGGAGCCACCGGCGGGTTTACCCTTGCCTCTACTGGTGGAAATACTAAGGAGTTGGGCAAATGGGTACCCTAGGCACAAGGAGGCACAACTACTGGTAGAGGGTTTCTCACAAGGTTTCAGGATTCTGTGCAGGAATTTACAACATCACCGTTTCCAAAGGATGGGGGTGGGGTGCAAAAAAGACAACCAGGATTGGTAATGGACAGGGTGGATAAAGAGAGCGGAAGTTGGACAAGATGGCAGGACCGTTCTTGTCCCTGCTCCTGCCAAAGTTTGTGTGTTCACCGGTGGGGATAGTCCCCAATAATGAGCCTGGGAAATTTAGACTGATTCACAATTTATAATTTCGCAGGGGTGCGTCAGTGAACGATGCAATTGATGAGGACCTATGTTCCGTTAGGTATGCATCATTTGATGGGGCACTCGCTGTTTTACAACAATTGGGGAGAGGAGCCTTATTTGCAAAATCCGACATAAAATCACCATTCTGATTATTGCCAGTGCACCCAGATGATTACCATTTGCTGAGTTTTCAAGTAAGGGGGGGCGGGTTTACTTTAACAAATGCATGCCAATGGGGTGTTCAGTTTCATGTTCCTACTTCGAGGTATTCAGCACATTTCTGGAGTGGGCAACAAAAAGGGAATGCAAGGGAGCGCAGGTGATGCATTACCTGGGCTACTTCTTATTCATGGGCCTGGTGGGATCAGATCAGTGCAGGAGGGCACTGAAAGCTTTTTAGAGTGTGACAGAGGAAATGGGAGTACCATTCGCAGAGGAAAAAACAGAAGGGCCCACAACAACGCTATGCTTCCTGGGCATCGAAATAGACTTACAGAAAGGGGTGTGCCGCGTGCCTGAAGACAAGGTCAGGAACTCCAGGGAGGCCGTGGCAACATGCAGGCAAAAAAGGTGCCCTTGGGTCATCTACAGAGCTTGGTGAGGCAGCTGAACTTCGCCCTGTGTATTTGTACTATCCCCATGGACAGGCCACTCACCAGGGCAACTGCAAGGGCCATGTCAGGGTTGACAAAGACGCACCATCACACAAGGCGTTCCAGAGAATTAAAAGATTACCTGGTGATTTGGGAAACATTTCTGGACAAATTCAACAGGGTGTTGGTGTGGCCAGCAGAGACAGAAAGCAGTGAGTTATTGGGCCTTTACACCGACGCGGCAAGTAGTGTGGGCTTTGGGGACATTTTTGGGAAGTAAATGGTGCAGACAGCGGTGACCGGACAGTTGGGTGGACAGTGGACTGACCAAGAACATTACATTTTTGGAATTATTTCCCATAGTAGTGGCAGTAGAGATTTGGGGGTTTGAACCAAAGGACAGGGATGTGTTGTTCTGGTCGGACAGCATGTCAGTGGTGTGCTCCATTAACAGTCAAAAAGTGGAATGTTCAATGGTTTTAAGATTACTCAAGAGATTGGTATTGTCATGTTTAAAAAACGGTGTGTGCTTTCAGGCAAAACATTTGCTGGGCATTTACAATAAGGCAGCTGACGTCTTGTCCCGTTTTAAATTACAGGAGTTCCAGCAGTGTCTGCCCACAGCAGCCCCGGCGATGACGCAGTTTCCCGAGAAACTGTGGGGCTTGGTGCCCACAGTTGGCTCTTCTGATTGAGGTATCTGTATCACAGAAAACACAAAAACATATTTAAAATGTTTCAAGGAACTGAGGGAGTTTTGTCAGAATCAGGGTTTGGTGGACGTATTCCACAGGGAGAGCATAAGGCAGTTCCTGGCACAGGTCAGAGGGTTGGGAGTGTCAGTAGGGCGGCCAGAACAAAAGTGGCCGCCATCAGGTTTTTTGCAGGACTAAAAGATAGAGCACTCCCTTTCTCAGATTTCGCAGTAAAAAAGGCCCTGGTAGGGTGGAGAAGGATAGAGGCTAAGCAGGGTGACGGCAGACGTCCCCTGGATCCTGAGAAACTGTCCAAAATCATCGGGCACCGGGAGATATTTGCAGGGATGCATGGTTAGTATCTTTGTTCAGGGCAGCATTTGTTATGGCTTTCTTCTGAGCATTGAGGATAGGGGAACTGGTGGGGACCTCCAGAACAGACAGAATGGGGGGATTGGCACATGAGGACTTGTCAAGGGATGGAGATGAACAGATACATCTATGCTGAGAAAATCCTAAGAAGCTCAGGAGGGAAAGGGAGTTGGGATCTCACTAAGGAGGCAGGCTAGAGCGGAAATCTGTCCGGTAAGGTTTCTTGGAGCCTTCCTGGCCCTGAGAGGGGAAGAAACAGGTCCCTTGTTCCAACATAGGGATGAGTCATGCCTCTCTATATTTCAATCGAGGAAGGTCTTTGAAAAAGTGCTGGTGGGAGCAGGGCTTGGGGAGATATGTTCCGCCCCTCATTCCTTAAGGATTGGGGCAACCACCAATGCGGTCAGGTTTGGGTGCAAGGAAAGCTAAGACACAAGGAGGGGGCAGGGGGGACTTGGGGTGGAGACGGTGTGATTATGTGAATGGTCGAGGGGGTGAGGGCCTCCATCAGTTGTGATATTGCTGTCATGTCTAACATACTCTCTTGTGTCTACCTGCATAGGGCGGATGGCAAAGCCAGTGGTGTGGGTCACGGGGCAGTCATTCATAAGGAGAATGGAGTGGAGAGTGGCAAAGCAGCCGGAGTTGTTGTCAAACACAGCAGAGTTTGACATACACTGGATTGGTGTGGGGTCTTTACGGGTGCACCAAGTTGGTCGTGTGTTAGAGGAGCGAAAAAGAGAGAGGAGGCTGCCAGATCCAGGCTTGGTGATTTTACACATTGGGGGCAATGATCTGTCACAGCAGGGGAGAAGGGCCCTGTTCATGGACCTGTTGTCTCTATTTTGTTGGTTTGGACACATTTGGGTGAACTGGGGGTCAGCAGTGCCTTGGCGCCCTTTGAACATTGCAGCAAGAAAAATGAACAGGGAAATGGCCCGTCTTGCTGGATGCAATGGGCGACTATGGATCATCGAGAATGGACTATTAAGAGGACCAGAGACTTGTCATCGTGTTGGGGTGCACCTGTTGCAACGGGGCACTGAACTTTTATGGCAGAACTTTTTTTCAGTGATGAGAACATTTGTGCGTGTTGGGGGGGCGGGCATGGACCGGTGGGTCCGCAAACATGTGGCATTAGAGACATCACAACCACAGAGACATTAGAATCCCCTTCAGGGGTGCTACAGAGCTGGAATTTTGAGAAGGGGAGGGCGCACTACACCCCGTTGTGGAAATGATGGACAGCTGCTGGTGGGTCCTGGCAGGGAGAGGGCGTGGGGGGTGGCGTCAGGAGGCAAGTTGGGTAATGAAGGCTCGGCCTCCTGAGATTGCCCCACGACACAGAGCAGGGCATGGTGGGGTTTGGATAGGGCCTCACCGCCATGCACCACCTTGAAGGGCAACGGGCATGGTCCGCCTGGTCACCTGTCAGTACTAGGAGATTTATTGTTATTGGTGATGTGTGATTTTTAAATCACATTTTTTGTTATGATGTAAGGAATACAAATGTGTCCGATATGGCATCCAAAAAAGAGAAGGTGTCAAAGTGTATTTCTCATGCCCCTGCATGTTTCCCCTGTAGAGCCCACGAAAGGCAAAGAACCCACCTTTGCGGGGATACTGGGTTGGGTGGGCTGGGTTGTGGCCTGGGGGCATGAGAGGGGCTGGGCTGACTGTAGGCAGTAGGCGCCAGGGAAACCAGTTTCCCGGCAGGGGGGCCAGGCAGGTTTGGCAGGCTTGGGCCCGGCGGGGGAACAAAGTGGCACGAAATGTCCATAAAAAGGGGGGCAAAAGTGCAAAGTTCCTTGCCTTACCCTGGTAGGACTTCGCGCCACTGTGTTCCTACAGTCCGGGCCCGTGCAGTCGACCTGCCTGCAGTAGAGTACTTTTTCCATCCCACCCACTCTGAATGTCAGAGTTCGGGGGAGGGCAGGAGAGGAGAGAGGATTGTAGGTGGAGGAGGACCACAGAGACATTAGAATCCCCTTCGGGGGGACTCCAGAGTTGGAATTAGGGAAAGGGGAGGGCACAGTACGCCGCCCTGCAGAATCCATGGACAGCTGCCAGTGGTTCCCGGCGGAGGAGAGGGTGTGGGGGCCAGGGTCAGGGGGCAAGTTGGGTAACAAAGCGTCAGCCTTCTGGGATCGCCCCACCACACAAAGCAGGGCATGGTGGGGATGGGATAGGGCCTCACCACCATGCACCGCATTGAAGGGCAGAGGGCGTGGTCCACCTGTCAGTACTAGGAGATTAATTGTTATTGGTGATGTGTGGTTTTTAAATTGCATTTTTTGTTATGATGTAAGGAATACAAATGTGGCCGATATGGCATCCAAAAAAGAAAAGGTACCAAATTGTATTTCTCATGCCCCGGTATGTCTCCCCTGCAGTGCCCAATGGGACTGTCTAGTCAAGGTTTTATCAAAAATATCTACTTTATATATATATCACAACATACAGTTCTAGAAACACTGCAAAATACAACCCACCTTGTAAAGGAATGTAGACAGAAGACAGACAATTTCAGAGAAGGAAAAGGGATACACTCTTAATACTGACAGGGGGGGAGTCAGTATGGTTAATAACCAGAACAGTTTAAGGTTTCTTGGCTTCCGCACAAAGGGAGCAATCAGTCTTAGAAGGTCTCTAGGGGTCTTCTGGGAAGGCCAGGGGCAAAGAACCACAATGTACCTTGTGCTGTAGGTGTTCTTGATGCTCGACAGGGTCGAGTCGGCTTCAAGGTGCTTTGCAGGCTTGTGTGACAAAGTTCAAGATGGGAGTCAGCTGCGGATTTCAGGCGGCAAGACAGTTCGGTGAGCAAGGCTGGTAGAATGGCTGTAGGCTGGCATACACGATGGCTCAGGGTCAGGAATCGTTGTCTCATTGCTGATCGGCAGTTCTGAAGCACTGACCAAGATGTCTCGGATGTCTTTAAATGACTGCGGCTTGACAACGGTCAGCATAGCAGTCGGTTGGAGCTTGAGGAACTCAACTGGCTCAAAAATGTCAGTTGAGGCAGACAGTGGTAAATGCTTGTCAAGGCACTTCTCCCAGCTTCTTCAATGGGCTTGTGTCATCCTTTAAGGTGGACAGCCCAAAGCTGAGGGGTGTGTTGCAGGCAGCTGACTTGTCCTTGGTTTTGGTTCAGAGACCTTCTGGTGCTTCCTACCTTGGATGCTTGCTGCAAAGCCTAGCAGGGCATGATGTGTGCTGATTGGGTAGCGGTTCTGGAGTGGCTAGAGGGTCCTCTGGATTCGGTATCTCCCTCTGTTCCCTCTGAGATGTTTGGGGGAGGGATATTGCTTCCCTCTTTGGAAATCTTGGTCTTCCTTCACTGGCCAAAGATGTAAGGTAGATTGTACCTTCAGCCAGGGTCCAATGATGAGTTCTTCTTGCTACTCCTTGCAAAGTCTTCAGATGATCTGCCAAAAGAGGAGCTCGCCCCCTTTTAAAGCCAAATGGTCACAGGGATTGGTGTAGGCTAAGTCTACCTTAATGAACCAATCCTGGGGTCCTTACCAACAATCACCTGTATGCGTGAGGTCATAACCAGAGAGCTTTGCAACTAGAAAGGTAAAGGGGTGAAAACATGTGATACTGTCTCACCCATCTTCCTGTCTGTTGCTGTCTGGGGCTCGTCCACGAGGCTTGGAAGGGACCAATCCAGTATAGCAAAATGACTATATAACGGGGTGAGAGCCCCTAGCCCCATAGGGGAATCCTCTTTCAATCATCTTCATAGAACCATTTTCTAGAGATGTATTACAATGTTTCAGTGGAGCCTTGTTGGGGTACAATTGGCCTCAGGGCCTCAGCCATTGTGATTAAGATACGAATTTCCAAGGAGGTTGCAGACCTTTTTCCCAGCTGGTTCAGGTGAACATTTGCTGTGACGTGCTGCTGGAAAGCCTGCCTGCAGCCAAAACACTGGTAACCATTACTTTGCTTAAAGTGGCTGCACTGCAAGTGGCTGCACTGCAAGTGTCCCTGGCAAACGTCCACGAAAATAAGGACTCATTTCTCCTCAGGGACCCAGTGATAGGTCTCTCAGAAACCCAAGGACCAAACAAAGCTATCTGTGGTGCTCTATGTCAATTGGAGATGGTCTGAGCCACCGCGAGTGCTCCGAATGCCTTCGAACCTCCACACAAATCCAACAGAGCTGCATTTAACCCTCATTCATTCAAACCACTTTGAGCTCCTTTGCGAGCTATGCCAATCAGAATATCCCCTGCCATTTCAAGTTTCTCCGAGCCATTGAACCGTTTCTTCTTACAAATCCACCCTGCGTCATTGAACCCACATGAGCCAGCTGGCCGCTGAAGCTGAACCACTGCAACAAGCGGTTTTCGAGCCTTTGAACCACATAGATATCACACCGCCAATTGTACCAAACTTCCTTGAGTAAAGTGCCATGTTGTTGAATCCCGTCGAAACAGCTCAAATGACTCAACAGAGGCTTGTATCACTGAAAAGCACACAGAAGTATGGCCTGACTCTGTCAAGTGTCTAAAAGAAGATACTAATTTATCTAACAATGCTTCTGTCCACTTGGCCTTGTTCTATGGGGCCTAGTGACATTTAAGACTACACTTTTGTCTTAAAAGACATGAGGAGCTCATTACCAAAATGTTACGGTAGAGCAATTACTACCACGTTTACCACTCGAATTAAGGGTGAATGGAAATGGATGGTCATTTCCCCAGTGCTAATTCCACTAGAGCACACTGCTTGTATACAATGGGGAGCTGAAGAGGGCAGCGGACCTGTATCCGGGTAAGTAGAAACACCATCAAACAAATCATACAGTGGTCACAGGAAAGTAGGTCAGGAATGACTGTGAGTGGTGTTCATCAGTGTAAAGCAGATGCAATGTATGCCCTGCCACAGTCCTGTGCATGAGGGACCAGCATTTGGACACACCACATGCAAAGTCGTACACCATCTGACACACGCCTAGATGACAATTTGAGGCACAGAGAGAAATGCACAATCCCACATTTACAAATATTGAATTACAGATACCAAAATGGATCGGCAAACTACAAGGAGACGGATCATGCCACAATTCTTCAGTGGAAGGTAAGTATGCAGCACAGACAGGCATTGTCATCATGAAGGCAGCAGCCAATGAATGGCATTTCCTAAGATCATGAGCACTCACACAAATCGCAAATGCATATCAGAAAGCAAAACAGAGCCCACACATGAAGTCCATGTACAGAAGACCCATTGAGGACATGGTCATTAACAGTCCACAATGGTGTACAGCAGTTGCTTCTGGTGGATCAGTGGTTTTGGAAATGGGGATTCCTCTAATGACATACTGCATGTTGCCCCCATTTAATGAGTAACAATATAACTGAGGGACACCAGACCAAATGGTGGAATTTGCATTGTTTCCACAGTCACTTTGCTGCAAAGTCAGGTCATCATGGCATAATGACAGATCAGGCCTGCTGGTTGTACTGATTCCAACTGCCTTTGCCATTGTTTTTGCAGGTGACTAGGCAATACCCACCTCCCATGGCAGGTGACACCTGCCCAGAACACTCAGAGAGCACAGGAGTGGCATATAATGAGGCACACATCAGGGCAAGGCTGTGTATAGAGCATACCTTTGGGCTGATGTAGGGAAGCAACCCATGCCTCTATCAGACCGCAGTGCCCTAATGAACAGGCCAAAAAAAGTTGGGGAAATATTTTGTGTGTGTGCCATACTGCACAGCAAGTGTATCCAAAGACATGTCCCCATGCATCTGGATGTCACCATGGCACTCCCAGAGGAAAACAACAACACACATGGTTGGAAGCAAATGCTGCATTGCAGTGGCCATGTGGAAGGCAAGGATGGACGTCTCATGTAACAAGAACTCACTGAGGTTTTTTCCTAAGGATAGTTGATTACACCAACATCACATGATTGTATATAGTCACATAGGAATCATTTCACACTAGCCAAATATGACTTTGCGCATCTCATTTCAAGAATATCCGTGTTTTCTTTCTAACCAAACAAGTACATAGCCTTCCCGCCACCCCAACACCCTTGTCCTCCATTCACCCACTCTCATGGTACAGGAAAAACACTCGGAAACACTTTTATTTGACCTCATAGCTACACCCTAATTCGGAGTCATATTGGGGATTCCCTGGTTAAAAAAACATAACCCGTTGATCGATTGGGTACTAGGTACCTGTGGGGTACCAGAAGTAAGGTAACGGGCACAGGGTGGTTGGCTTCAACATGCTTTTATTCAAATAATCACAGGGGTGGAAAAATGCTTCACTAGCCCGAACTCTATGAAGGGATTGATTCCCTGCCTCAACACAACTAACTAATGGACCTGTCGTTGTTAGAATGTCCAAAATAAGTGTTCACAGTCCTGTGTCCAAGACCTACTCTGACCCGCACACTACATGCCTGTTTGTGGTCCTCTGCTCTTCTCTCCTCTGCAAGTGGCTTCCTCGTCCAAGTTCCATCTACATGTAGCTGTGCTTGTGTGGTTTTTAAATTGGTTGAAGTGGTTTGCTTTGATATCTGTGATAATAATGCAGTATCTAAAAGAGAACATTTAGGAACATAACCCCTGGGTTTGTCACATACCCCTCCCGTCAACTCAGGGGCTTCCTCTTCTTAAAAGGACGATAGGTTTTCTGCTGTTTTTGCATAGTCTGGTTTCTCAACGGGAAGTGTACCTAACAATGGGGTTCATCCTCCTTGGTCCAATTGTATTAGGCGAGGCATCCATTGTGAATATTGGGGAAGTTTGCTCCCAATTATTAACGGGACCAGTAACTTTGGTATTATTGTGGTTGTCACCTGACTCATCGTTCCGAGAATAGTAACAGTGATTTTGGCTACTGGGTATTTGCGTGTGTCCCCATGCACACACCCAACTTTCCTCTTCCCAGTTTCCTTTCACCCTCTAGGTAGCAACTCTGGGTGTATGGCCAGCCTTTTGAAACCCGAATCTAACTGGTCCAAGATGGAATTCCCTCTTGTAGTGACCAGGATCTTGAAGGTGGTAATGTTTCCTGACTCCAGGTTCGGGTCTGTCGTGGCCGATAACATGTTTGGTGCTCTTAATGAATTATTGGGTAAGTAGGCCTTTTCTTTTTGCTGTTTGATAAGATACTCTGGGTCCTCATCCTGATAGCCAGAACATCCACAAACGGTACCCTTCATCATCTGATGACTCATCTCGGGACCTCCTTCAATAGTAAAGTCATCATTCTCTTCTTGGGTGGTCTCAAGAGGACTCCCAGAGTCTTCCTCATCATCAGATGCTAGGGATTCCGTTTTCAACTCAGGCTCTTTTTCTGATGTTTTTGATTTATTATTATTATCGGGTGGCTATTCGCAGGTCCCATCCTTTATGAGCCAAGACCCTGGAGGGCATCTAAAAACTTCCCATGAGGAATCTGGTTCATCTAAGCGTACTAGCGAGTAACCCGGTGGAATCCTTTCCAGTTTGAACACAGGATTAGAGTTTCTACTTATCTGTGGGAGCTCCAGTTTCACTGTGAGAAGGGAAGGTAACTACCTGGTTTTAAAGGTTCTGGGAGGAGCTTCCAGCAAGGATTTTATTGTTCCCCATGGTTCTTCCTCCACAAGTTTTACTGAGGAGTTGTATAAACTTCCAGACAAAGTTTTCTTCTCCATAGAGGAAACCTTTATTCCCTCCTCCCGTCTATGGTTACTATGCACATTTTCTTGTGTTAGGTTAGGGGCCCACCCACAGAGATTCTCATATACCCTAGGGCCTATTGCCTCTCCTCTTTCAACCTTAACTGATTTTAATGAGAAGTTTAAGAAGGCAAAGGTAATTTCTTCCCCACAGGACAGGAGGGGTAAAAGCTTACTGCACCTTTTTTTCTTTCCCCAGGAGGCATTATATATGTGGCACTAGTAGTGAGAAGGGTTACCCGTAGTTCTAAAGAGATCAGAACTTTATCCTGGCCAGGCCCCATGTATTCACAAGGACCGAACAAATTGTAGCTATTTCCCTCTACAGTTTTCCTTCGTGGTAGAATGACCCGAGAAGGTAAGAGGCAGAAAGTGACCCCTGTAAAGCATAGGTGTCTAGAAGTACCAGATTTTCTGTCTGACAAAATCTCATGGCTTTAATCCACTAAAGTGGGGATGGTCATTTCATATGTCCCTGCCATAGGACATACGGCGGAAAAATAAGACGTTTGTCATCTCTTCTCCCTGTGCACCCATCTTGGGACTGCAAATTATGTGGGTTCCCTACTTTGTATCAGCCGGGCCGCATCCCACTCCTGACACCATATGTGGGGTACCAGAAGTAAGGTAACGGACACAAGGTGGTTGGCTACACAATGCTTCATTCAAATAATCAGAGGGGTGGAAAAATGCCTCACTAGTCCTAACACTATGAGGGGTTTCCAGCCTCAACAAAAGAAAATTAATGGACCAGTTATTGTCAGGATGTTCAGAAAAAGTGTCCAGAGTTCTGTGTCCAAAACCTATTCTGACCCTCACACTACAAGCCTACCAAATTGACTATTTGGCAAGGTAATAATATATTGGCTGCCTCCCTGCAGCCTTTCTTCTGGTGAAGATGCCTCACTGCCTATTTGGCTCAGTGACGCCCATATCCTATTTGTAAGGAAGTGGCCTTCTTCCTTAATGGGTGGCCAAAGATGTCCACCAAGTGCCAAAGCAACAATCCTCTTAATTGGTCCTAGTGTCAGGGGGACATATGCCAGTTTGTAGGGAAGTAGTTTCCTACTAATGAACACAGGACATTCCAAGGAATCCTTGTATTGGAGCAAGACCACCCCATGTCCGTCCCTGATGCGTCCTTATGTAGAAAGAGCTGTGCATCAAAGACCGTACAATGGAGGACCACATGCATGTTCAGAGCACTCTTCAGAGCCCACAATGCATTTTCAGCCATATCCTTGTTCTTGGTCAAGGCAACTGGATGAGTCTTTCTTTAACAGGTCGGTCCATTAGAGGTGCAGCCAGCATAGCGAAGTGGGGGATGAACCTTCTGTAGTATCCTACAAATCCCAAGAAATTGCAGCTTTGCCTAGGTATCAGTGGGAATTGACTGCAACGGATAGCCTCTATCCTGTTTTTTTTAGGTTGAGTGTTCACGTTCCCAACATGGTACCCAGGATACATGGTGTGAAAGGCTGATATGTGTGTTTTCTTGGAATGATCCATAGACTTGCCAGTTGGAGGCTGTGGAATACTTCTCTGAGGTGTTGTAGGTGTTCTTCCCAAGACTTGCTGTGTGCGACAATGTCATCCAGGTAAGCACCAGCATATTGGTCGTGTCCCCTCAGGATCTTATTCATACGCCTCAGAAACATGGCAGGAGCCCCATCGAGGCCGAAACGGAGGACCGTAAACTGATATAGGCCTCATGGGGTGGCAAACGCTGTTTTTTCCTTGTCCTCAGGTCGTAGGGGTATCTGCCAATACCCTTTTGTGAGATCTATGGTTTTTATATATCGCGCTGTTCCAGATCGATCCAACAGGTCCTCTATCAGTGGCATCAGATAGACAACGAATTTAGAGGTGCTATTGAGCCGGCAGAAATCCATACAGAACCTAATGCTTCCATCAGGCTTAGGTACCAGGACAATAGGGGAACACCATTGGCGGCTGGAGGGTTCAATAACTCCCAGTTCCAACATGGGGTGGATTTCTTTGTCTACTGCCCATATCCGGGCTTCTGGTATCCTGTATATTCTCACTCTTACACTGTGCTCTGGAGGGATAAGTATGCAGTAGTGGGTTTCTGCTGTACGTCCTTGTAAGGTCCTAAAGGTGTTCTGAAACCTCTTGATAAGGTGGGCTAGCTAAGTCTTGTGTTAGCTACTGAGCTCTGGGTTGACTTGAAGGGTCTCCACCTCAACATCCTCTGTCTCCAGGTGCAACTCTAGGGTGTCTATATTCTCAGTGCTTATCAAGGCCACTGTGGGTGTGGGTTCAACCCATTTCTTCACGAGGCTGACACAATATGTTTGGAACACAGGCCTCCAGTCGTCGTTTCTGACTTTGTAGGTGACGGGGCCCACCACCTGTTGGGTGACTTATGGTCCTCTCCAGGAGACCAACATCTTGTTCTCTGAAGTGGGCGGTAACACCATCACCCTGTCACCGGGCAAGAAATACTGTAACCTGTAACCATCATCCTTTATCAGTACGCCTTGCCACCTTGAAACGCAAGAGAGGAAGTGGAGGGCTTCAGTAGCATCCTCTGATAAACTGGTCTGCCGCCTGCTACAAAGGTAATACAGACATTCTGTCCTGTCCAAGAAGAGAGTCCATATCCAAGCCTGTGTCTCTGCGGTCTCTAGCAACACAGCCAAACTCTTTAAAATCTGCATGGAGCTGGCCAATCCTTCTGCAGTCTCTACCTCTCCTGATCCCTCCCAGGTGCTCTGTACAGCTCCGGCTTCTCACTTCACCCCTAAAACGCAGGACATCCTGTCCTCGCTGTCCTCTTCCTCTCCCTCTAACTCTCCCGGTCCTCTCTGGCTACTTCCCCTACTCCTCCTCCTTTCTCCTCTTTCCCTTTGACAACACCTGATGATGTTTCTAGCCAAGTCCAATCTATGAAAAGTGTCATCCAAACAGGTGCTCTCCTGCTTGTCCAGAACCATCAAGGACCACATTGACACCCTTGCTCCAAGTTTGGCCAATTTCTGCAATCACTCTTTTGCCATTGGTTCCTTCCCCTCTCTCCTCAAGCTCTCCTTTGTGCATCACCTCCTTAAAAAGCCTTCTGAAGACCCTACCTGTCCACCAAACTATAGCCCGATCTCTATCACTCCTTTCCTGGGCAAACCTGGAAAAACTGGCCATCTCCCAGCTTACTCTCCACGCTGAATCTGTTGGTTGTCTCCATGACCATCAATCTGACTTCAGAGGAGCCAGATACATGGAAACTGCTCTCCTGAACACCCGTGAAGGTCTGATCTCTAATCTTGATTCCATTCTTCCTTCTGTCCTCATCCTCCTTGAGCTTTCCTCTGCTTTGGACACGGTCAATCACACCATCCTGATCAATCAACTCCGCGAGAACCTAGGCATCATGGATCAGGCCCTTGAGTGGTTGACTTCCTTCCTCCTGGACCAACCCTCCCAGGTCCAACATAGGTCCTTTCTCTCCACCACCTCACTCTCCACATGTGGTATTCCCCACGGCTCTATCCTCTCACCATGGCTCTTCAATGTTTACCTGGCCCCTTTGGCACACCTGATCTCTACCTTCTCCTCTAACTTTCAGTGTTATGCGGATGACACGCATCTCTCTTTCAGGCTCCCTCAGCCTCCTCTCCTCTCTTGCTCATTCCTGACTGTCTATCTGCGATTCAGGATTGGTGTACCTCCAACGATCTCTGCTTTAATGTCAGTAGATGGAGATCCTTCTCATTGGGACCCCTGCTCCGGCTTTTCCTCTCTTAAAACCGGTAGAGGATTGAGACGTTTTGCGAAATGTCATCAACAGCCATGGTATAAATCGATCCCATGGTTTTTCATACCATTTGCTTGATGGTCTCATTGTTCCTCTCTGCTAGCCTATCCATCTGTGGGTGGTAGTCTGCCATTTTCAGATGGCTGATGTGCATGGTTCAACAGACCTGTCTTATAACGGCTGACATGAAATTGGTTCCTTGATCGGTCATGATATCCCTTGGTATTCCCACTCAGGGTATCGACGAGACCAGGACATCACAGAGTTGCTGGACAGTAATGCCACATAGTGGAAACGCCTCTGGTATCTGGTGGCATAATCGACTATCACCAGTAGATATTTATGGCCTCTACAGGAGAGATCCCAAGGCACCACTATGCCCATCCCTATACGATGAAATGGTTCAGTGATCAGAACCATGGGTTGTAAGGGGTCTTTTGGCACGTTGGCCCAATGTTTCAACTGGCAGGCCACACATTGTTGGCAGAACCGGGAGGTCTTGGCCATATATCACAGGCCAAAAGAGTCATTGGAGGATCTTTTGGGTTGTTTTTTCAGTACCTAGATGTCCTTCTCCTATCTGGGCGTGCGCTCCCTCTAGTACTGTCTTCTGGTACTTTAGGGGCATCAGTAACTGGTACACCATGTCCCCATCTTGTTTAGTGATAACACAGTAATATAGGCTGTTCTTTTTTGGAACTATGGACACATCTCTTGTTATACTTCTTGTTTGGCTGTGAGCCTGGAGTTACATAGTTGGGGTCCGTTTGCTGTGCTGCTCTAAAGCTATCTCCATGTTCGTCTAATCATCAATCAACGGTAACTGGGAACATGGTCTGTTCCCTCCATCGTTTTTGTGCCCTTCATTTTTCAATGCAACTCTTGAAGGCTTTTGTGTAGGGGTTGGATATCACTGAGTCATGTAATGCTGCTTGTTCTATCCAGCTGTCTCCTATTTTCTTAATTATCCTCTACATGTTAGGGGTGTCTGAACCCTCACCAGAGCTTTGGGTAACTGGGGAAGTATGTGAGCCTTCAAACCACTCCCACCATTTTGATGTTTATGTCGCTAAGGAGATAAGGCTTTACATCCCCCTGCACACACCTTATACTTATTCTGTTATGAGCCCCTATTGGTACATCTACCATTTTCTCACTAACCGCTCCCTGTAAGCTTCCAGAATCCACCATCGCTCGTGCTGGCATCCCGTCAACTTCTGCTTCACATGAGTACGGATAGGGTGAGCATTGCCTGCCCTGAGTGCATACCTCATCAATCTTCTTGGGGTATAGCATCAAACAGGTCGATGTCCATAGGCTCTGGTTTGATTCTCCTGTGTATTGTGATGTGCCAGCATTTACGACACTCATAACATTGGGGTTGTCGGTGTAACAGAATGTTTGGTTTTACAGTGACCCCCTGGATCTCGCCTCTAGTCTTCAATGGTTCCCCTATGTTGTGTCTGGGTTGAGACCCCTGTTGTCACCCATTACAGGGTCATGGGGTGGGCAAAGGTGTAACTGTTGTGCCTTGGTTGCTTGGTATAAAGGCCATGATTCTTCCCATACCTGCCTTTTGGTATGTAGAGGCAATATGCACAGCTTCGGCCAGGCGGGGATGGTGGTGTTGTTTAACCCACCTCTGTATGGCGCAGGCAAGGCTTCCACAAACTTCTCCAGTACAATGCAGTCTGCCATTTTGTTTGTTGTGGTGGTGGAGGTTTGCAGCCATCGGTCCGCCAAGTATTTTACCCTGTAAAACAGCTGTCTGGGAGTCTCTCCCAGGCTTAGTCTAGTTTCTCGGAATGGTACCCGATATGCTTCTTCATTGTGTCCCAACCGTTCCAGGACTACCCTTTTCATGTCCACAAAGGCATTGACCTCGTGGGATTGGCAGCCTGGTGAGCCTTCTGCATCTCCCCGGTCATCAGTGGGGCTATGTATTGCCCCCATCTCTCTGGTGGCGATAGCGCATTCCGTGCCACCCTTTCAAAATTCACAAAGAAGTGTGACGGGTCTTCGCCCACAGTATACTTTGGCAACACTGTAGAAGGCACTCAGGGTTGTTGTTTAAGGGTTGTGGCATCAAACAGCTGAGCATTCTGTAATTATATGGCTTGTTGGAAGGCCTTTCAGTAGGCTTGTGGCTGCTAGTTTTGTAGCTGAAAAGCCTGTTGCAGCTGATGGCCTTCCGTCAGTGTCTTTATTAAGTTCTCCATGGCGTTGTTACGATCCCACCTCTAACACCACTTGCCACGCTTTCAGGTTAAAAGGATCACTGCATGCTCTTTTCAGTAGTTTTAGTTTGTTTATTGCACAAGTAGGGTCTGCCACAATTTACAGCATTACAGTGACTCCAAGGTTCAGAGACCCTCTGTATTTCATTTCCTGTTTTTTTCTTTATCCTAGATTTTTTCTGTTCGCAGGCCCTCATTCAGTAGGCACAGACGTACTCCACCGTTTCTGCTTCCACTGCTTCCTCTTGTTTAAACAACAAGAAGCGTGAGGAATCCCAGTGTATTGTCACTGCTCCCTTGGCAGGGGGCCCATCCCATAAGGCCAGGGAGGTGAGGCCGCTACCAGATAGTGCTCCTGGCGGTGGTACTCAGCGGATGGATCTTATGGGGAGGGAAACCCACTGTGGGGCCAATGATGAATATCTTGGGAGAACACAGTATACACCCCCTCCAGTTCTGTCTCCACTTTCCTCTTAACCCACTGAGTCCTCTGCAATCCCCCACATGCCTATGTATTTATGTAGGATAGAAGACTTCATCCACACAGACCATACTGGGATGAGAAAGAGTGAGGGCTACCCAGATGGAGTTCATAAAACCACCGATACGAAGAAGAACAGGCAAGGAGGCAAAACTCTACCGCGGAACCAACATATGTGGTACAGACAACCAGAGCCAGAGCTAACAATAAAAGGGGAAGAAGGACTGTGTACTTTGTCAGATCCTCCCTGGAGGAACTGAGAGCCGGCTGGAGGCTAGCAGCAGAGAAGAGGAAAGGCTGATGGAGCCTCGCCAAGCCCATGCAGTGTTCCCCGCAGTGTTCCCCGTTATCCAGGCTGGAGAATCGGAGGCCCGGGAGCAACTGCGGATCGGACCATGCAGTCAGACTGAGAAGCACACCCCGAGAGGGAACAGACCTGGGAAGGCTCTGAGGACATGCTGAGACCGCTGGAAGGCGTGCAGAATCCCGTATCAAGAAGTAGCAGTTCTGCAAAGCCATCCGATCAAGCTGGTAATGCCTCAAAGGGTACATGGGTTACCCTAGAAGGTGGTAGGGATAAAGGAGAACGAAGGAGGTGGTTGGGAAGGCTGAAGAACCCCATCTCTCTCGTACCAGTACTTGGAAAGAACCAAGGGAGAGACGTATGAGAAACAGTGCCTGGCAGGTTAGTGAACCAAGCCTGGGTACAACATGCTATAAACATGAGAGAATGATCTGGGGCCCATACGAAGTCGGGGAGGCCCTGCAAGAGTAGCACACAGAAGTCAAGGACCCATATCAGTCAGCAGAATCAGGCAAACCAAGGGGTGGGGGCCCACAACAGGTCAGTGAGGTCCCGAGACAACATAGAGGGCTCTGGGACCCACACAAAAGAGAGAGAAGCTCCACCTCAAGTTGAGGTGGTCATGAGACATCATAGAGGTTTCTGGGACCCACACAAGAGAGAAAGAGAGGTGCGTAAAGTGAAGATGAGAGGTTGAGGACCCATTGCTAAAAGAAAGGACATTTTTTGAAACACTAAGATCTACAGTCAAGTCTGGCAGGGTAGTGAACTAGACTTGATGTTACATTTGTGAACCGGAGAAAGTTGAGGGGAAG
Source organism: Ambystoma mexicanum (assembly GCF_040938575.1). Classification (NCBI taxonomy): domain Eukaryota; kingdom Metazoa; phylum Chordata; class Amphibia; order Caudata; family Ambystomatidae; genus Ambystoma; species Ambystoma mexicanum. The sequence goes on from NC_090923.1 coordinate 1,031,837,397, forward strand.
AGACTGCCCCCTGTTACTTGGGAACTGTGTTTTGGGAAATAAGACAGACTGTGAAAAAAAGAGGAAGGAAGACAATTCCACATTCATCCTGTTGTTTTTCCATACGTTTGGAGGCCCATCCAACTTCAAAGACTTTTAAGTTAAATAGGAGAACAACTTGTGTTTCCTCATCAAGAACTGAACATTCAATTGACATCCAGAACTAGAGCAGCCTCCTTCTAGATAAAAAAGACACCCAGTGTTTCCTTAGTTACTCTAGAGTGTAAGGGACGGAAATAGGTTTGGACATAGGACAGTGGACATTTTACTTTATTGGTCACCCTGACAGATTCCTTAGTCTTTTTGTTGAGGTAGGGCACCCCTATTAGAAATAGGGCAAGATAGGTTTTCCTTTTCTTCACTTTTATATAAAAATAACGGTGTCATACTCATACTTCTTCACCCTTACAGAAGTTATGTTAGATCTCCCTCCTTTTTATATCCCACCCATTAGTCATAGCGTCTCCATACGCTCTCCGCCTGACCTCGCGGCCCCTCATTGGAGGATGGTTGTTCTCAGCCAATCTGTTTGCAGACGTTGGCCTTTCTTGCTTGCTCCCCAAAGCTCCTGTTTCAATGGACTGTGCCTACAGCTTATTCTGGCAAAATAAAAGAACTGTGCAAGAAACCTTATAAACACTGCCAGGTAATTTATGTTGAATGGAACTGAACATTGAGACTATAAAGGGCTTTAAAGTCAGCACTCTTCGTGATCTGTGACAGGGCAGGGGACACCTCTCTCACAGTAAGGTTAGAAAACCCAAAATTCTGAAAAGCCACCAATCTTTTGAGGATGCACGGATGGCTGGGGAGGCCCTGGGGACAGTTAGTGACTCTCTGCTCCTAAGCCATGTACCTATTTGTGGCCTTGGTGTTTTTGCCCTGACCTGGTAGCCTGTGCACACTCTTTTACCACCAGGCCAGAGTGGGACCACTTACGACCCCCATACCCACAGACTAATTGCAAAAGGAAGGGTGGTAGGCAACCTGCAATTTAAAAACAGAAATTAAGTCCTTCCTGCAACCTGAGATGGGCTACCCCTGAGTCCTTACCTATATGTAATAGACCCCTCAGATTGACAACAGACAATGGGGACCCCTTATTTTAATTCAAAACATAAATACATATTAAATGAACCATATTAACTTTAATCAACTTCCTTTTCTCTTTTCTATCCTGGAGAGATTCCCCTTCTGTGAATCGGCTTTCTAGCCCACCCGCACTGGACAGGGTCATGGAGGGGCCCTTAGAGTGAACTGATGGGACAGACCACTATTACCTATCTGGTACCACACACCCAGGAGAAGGGGCCAGAAGATGGCCTTGGTGGGTTGCCCCTTCTCCCAGGCAGCCTCTGACAGGTTGTCATGTCAACTTACCCAATCAAGCCAGGGCACTTGACTTCTCCCCCTTACCGAACATCCCCACATTCTAAACTTTTATCTCGACCTATATTAATAACCCCAGAGGCAAATACCTGTAAACATTAAAAAGATATAACCATGAATAAATACATATGTAGAGAAGGAGCCAAGTACCCCCACCTCCACAATATCACCCATATTGCCTCTATGTTGGGAACCAGAGTGTGTGACACGTGCGGTACCAGTGAGAATAACGATACCAAGAAGAATCCTGGAAGCAAGTTTCCCATTGAGGAAGCCATATCAGCATACGAGACAATACGATGGCCATTTAAATGAAATTCCAGAAGCAGAACAAATTAATGAAAGAGCAGATTGGTGACTTCACACGAAGCAAGACTGACATACCTAGAAAAGATGCAGAGACAAGAGAATGTTTATATTCTATTAGGCATCAAAGAAGTATCTAGGATAAGTGACATCTTGGGCTCGAGGTGAAGAAGCTTATGCTACAGAACAATGAAGATATCAAGTCATTTTATACGTGCACAGATGCAAAGTAACACAAGCAAATGACGTAATCTTGAGGCTAGCTATGTAGTGAATAGATTGCGGCAAGCGCCAACATATACATATGTAGGAGCAAGTAAAGCATGGATGATTTCACTACGTGTTATAGCAGTGCTGGACCAGAGAAAGAAGGCATTCCTTTCTTTTTTTAGTATGTCACAGTTGAAAAGCAATCCAAATACAGAAATGAATCTCTGTGGGGCGAGGCTGGATCAACCTCAAGAAGCCAAAGTCGTATTGAGCTAAGATAAGCAGAAAGTAGTTACAATCATGTGAAAGAATGAAACTCCTGTTCAGGAGATATGGATGAAAACAAGGATGACGTCAGCGGTCTATTAAAAAATAGCATTTTAAATGTACCAGAGCTCAAATTAATGGTCTTCAGTCAAGTGGAAGGATGAAGTTGGACAAACATGATGAACCACACCTATGCAGGGAGGCAGAGCTTGCCTCTACTCCCCTGGATTCTCCAGAGCAAAGAACATTTCCAAGGACAAGTTCAAAGCCTTAATTGATAATAGACCACTGAGGTGATGATTGATGATGTGCTAATTGGTGAGAATCAATGGTTATGACCAGCTCACCAAGCACCTAGAATTCCAGCCTGAGTGCTGCTAACATAGATGGAAAAGTACTGATGGATGTAAGAGAGCCAACCAATTGTAGGAGCCCACATGATTAAGGGTCCTATAGTTTTTGTAACCAATGGGACGTCGAACATTTGGTGACGTTCATAGTGACATGTTTGAGGGGAGGGCTCAGTTGCCCCACCTGATGTTAAGGAGCCTATCACTGTCTTAGACTAGTATGGAACATATTCCTAGATGTTCTCCCTTATCGAATCACTCTTTTCAATAGGTTTTTGTAGTTTGTCGCCTAGGATAACGTTAGTAAATGCGTAGGTCAACGCCATCAATGGCGAGTTTTCAGCATAAGTATGAAGTGTTTTATGGAAATCATTAGACTATGCCATGAGACATCCGTTGATGTCTGTTGTACTCCCTGTTTTAGATAATTGGAATGAAAACAGTCAACTTTGCCAACTTCCTGAGTCATTTTGATTATTGATGTTTGAGTATCTTCTGCATCCCCATTCATCTCATAGTATTGCTACCTCGTCTTAAAGGGCTGGGTCGGCTGTCTCAGTTCACATAGATAACTATATACATGTTATAATTATATACATCACATACACCGCATGAATGTTGCAGTCAGCTTCACCCTATGCCCTTTAGCCCTCAGCTAGGAAGGACAAAACAGTACCTGGGTTGATGGTTGGTGTTAATTTGAGGCCGGGCCTGACACTGTCTGCTGCTTCTCAGAGAGGCTGTCCCATCCCAGGTGCTGTTTCAGCTCTGGCAGTGCCTCATACCCATATGGAGCACCACCACTGTCATCTCTGTGTGGACCCCTGTAAGGTCTCTTTCTATTGAAGTGCCCTGTTCCCCCGTGGGGTGCCTCCATCACCACCACGCCCGGAACTTTGTGATTTCTTCACATAGTGCCTTGTTGCCCAGAACGGAAGCAGTGCTCATCGCCACTGGCCGTCCTTATGTGGGTCCTTGAATGACAGCCCAGTAACCATGGGAGCTGCTGCATTCACCATCGCGCCACTAGCGTGCATCACTGTGCCCATTGGTGAGTTCAAGGAGTGAGGTCCACCTGCTCTGTCTTTGTGCCTGTGCGGAACTGGGAGGAAGGCCAGCCCAGTCTTCACTCAGCTCTGACGTGGACAGATCTTCAATGGGGCTGCAATGCTCTTGCAGCCCAGGTCTTCTGTCTCTTCGCAGCCCCGCCCATCTGACAGGGGGTGGGGCAAATCTTAGGCAGCCCTCCTCATTCAGGCATGGGCAGCTCATCACCTGGGCCACTGCGTCCTTGTGGTGCGGGCCTCCTGGCTCTTCCATTCCCGCCTGCTTGTCACCAGGCGGCAGCAAGATCATGGGTAACTTTTGACATACGTGGCATGGGAGCAACTATATTCAGGGCCCATCCCGTCTGGCTACAGAGCAGGCTGACAAGGACTATGACTGTGCCGGCTGGTCATCACCTGGTCAGGGCCTTGGCTCACTAACATGCTTGCTGGCCCAGTGGGTGCACTGCAGCAGGCCCACAGCCCAGGGATCACAGTTTAGCTGGGCCACTCCTAGCATACACGACCTAGCTTGTAAAGATCCCTTACTGCTCGAGGGTGTCCAGTCATTTGGTCGACTGAAAACTGGTTGAATTACATTTGGTCGACGCAATTTGGTCGAAAACGAAATGGTCGAATTTTTTATTTTATTTATATATTTATTTTTCGGGTTTTCGTTTTTTAAAAAAAGGGGTTTTTAGAGAAAAAAAGGGGGTTGGGAGGGGACCCCCCCAAAAAAAATTAAAAAAGAAGTGTGCAGAGGTTTGGATTTCATTTGGTTGGTGGCCCAAGTCAGCCCCTACTCTCACCCAACTACTTTTTCCATAACATGTCCCCTCTGTAATGGAAGTCTAATCTTCCAATCCAGTTTACGAGGGGAGGGAGAGAGGAGCAGGGGATGGACTTCACTGCAAGAAGAGCAAAGGAGGTGAATGAGTGAGTGTAGAAATAAGCAATGTAAAGGATGGGGTGCAAAAGGCTGGAGAAGAGAAAGGGAGCAAAGGGTTTAGGAGTGGATTAGATGGGAAGGAATTGCTGGTGAGTACAGAATGAGAGGAGAGAAAGAGCAGATGAAGGGAGGCTTGAAGGAGTGGAGGTTGACAGAAGAAGGGATAAGGGACAGGGGAGAGGAAGACCTCACATGAGAATGACATAGAAAGGAAGGGTTCAAGGAAGAAGGATGGAACGAGCTTCATTGTGGCCCAATTTCAAGTGTGACCATGGCTGCCATGCATGGCTATTTGGACAACAGCAAGAACTTTGAATTCTCGGGCATGTAGACCTATAGTTTTTGAAAGCCCATATTTTGGAATGGAACAATAAAGCTGCAACTCTAAAAATAGAAACTGCTATTGGCTGAAAACCTATCACTGACTGGATGTGTTATAAACAACATAGGAGCACTTAGTAGCTAAATGAGGACGAAAGGGAGGGCTGAATGGAGAAAGATTTGGGGGAGGAAGGGTTGATGGGTGGACTGTTAAGATGAATATCCGTAGGCCAACCTATTGTGGTGAACAGAGAGGATGCTGAAGTCTAGACAAACCCAATCTAGGTAGTATAGCAGCAAGGCTTAGACTCAGGAGGGGTGTGAGAGTGGACTAGGGCTAACATGAGACACACACACAGAACTCCAGTAATTCCAGGTAGACAGAGAAGTATACACATATTCAGTGATTTAAAATACACAGTAAGCAAGAACACCTAGGTAAGTATTGTCAGACAACTACTATAACATACATATATACATTTACTCTTGCGAGACGAGAGCAAACCATTTGATTCATAACCAGTGCAATACAGGTAAGTAATCAAATGTATGAAACATAGTAGAAGCACTTAAGAGCAACACTAGAATAGTTCCCTAATACTTAGTAAATCCAGCCCTGAGATGGATTGGGCCCAGTGCCCTAAAGACATAATTTCCAAAAGATATACTATTCAGGTAGGCTTGATATTGGATTTGAAAAAATGCCGGTGGTTGCAATTCAGAGTTCCAGAAGTTAGAAAAAGTTCAGGTATGCAGCTCTCTCAGTCCCACTATACGAGGAAGGCTATACCACCACTGATCATCGTAATGCAAGAGAGAGCAAGCAATAGGTTATTAACTCACCCCCGCCCCGTACTTTGGTTTCTCCAGATATCAATTCAGAGGTTCCAGATTGTGTGGGAGACACATCCTCCTGTTCTTGTTCCAGTCTAAGAGAGGCCCAGGGGTTGCGGGTGCAGAGAGGGTTTTGGACACAGATTTGGTTTTGGCCAGCTGCTGTACCTGTATTGCACAGTTCCAGAGACAGGTCAGCTGGTCACCCTTGCCCGAAAGGACAAAGACTTCTTTGGAGAAAGCAACCTCAAGAGACCACAAGGGGGTAAAGATGATGGATTGTAGTGGGAGTCACCAAAGTCAGGCTTCGATCTTCAGTTGGCAGACAAAGGAGCAGTCCCTGCATGGCTTCCATTGGTACCAGAAGGCTGAACATACAGGAGCAGGTGTCTTGAAGATCCTCCAAGTTCCAATGATGCACTCAGAACACCAACAGCTGTAGTGATTTTCAAGCAGGGGTTGAGGCTAGTTGTTCCCATTGGTCCAGGAGCGGAAGCACAGACAAAGGCCTTCTTGAGATCAGAACAGTGGAGCAGGGCTTCCCCAGGGCTTGGCTGGAGTCGATGCTGGTCAGCTGCAACAGTCATCATCTGCTCATCAGCAGGCTGCACTTCTTCGTTGGGGTCTTAGCTCCAACAATGATTTGTCTAATGGCTGTAGGAGTACTCCTTTTATCCAAGCTTTGGCCTGGAAGCTCGCCCATGTCCACCAGTGGTAAGTATCTGCACCATTTAGACTGGCAATGGGTATGCAATTATGGAAAGCCACTGGCCATACCTTCTGCCCAGCAACAGACCCATGTGGCCTGGATGTGGACTGGGACCAGACAGTCACAGCCCTCACATCTGGCTACATACACTGACTGCCACATTGCCAGCACAAGCTTTCCCCAGGAAACAGAATTCCATTCATTTCAATTCCAGACCTGAAAGGGCAGGAATAAGGCTAAAGGACAACATGGCCAAATGACAGGTGAAAATCTCATGGTGCAGCCATTTTAGAGTATATGGTACCCCTTATGGGATTATGCAGTAAAATGCAAAAATTCATGATTAAAAAGTTGAAAACACAGAATAATAATGTCTGCTGCCATCAACTCATCCTGGACATATTGCATAACCACAAAGTTACAAAAAGAAAAAAATATAAATATATAAATTATCCTGACAGGACTTCACTGTAATGTGCGCAGGTTTAAAAATAGAGGTAAACAGGTCAGATGGGCACTAGGGACTAAATCAACTCACACAGCATTAAAGGTTTAATTATATAGTGTATAAATGGAACAATGCTAATTGGCATGGTTGAACCGGCAGCAGGATCACGGGAAGAGGAGGCGTGGGCCACACCTCGTGTATTGACTAATAAGAGTTGCACCCGGGTACCCTGTGCTGGTTATTCAAAAAAAGGTCATCAAATTTTCCACAATTGAAACAAAATGTTTCAATTGAGCAGTTTTGTTAGTCAGCCGACACGTTTTTGAACCCTCACAGGTCTTTCTCAAGGCTGAACCAGTACAACAGATGCAAACATATACATTGAAAATAAGATTAACGTTGTTAAGTCACAATGAAAACCATGATTAGTAATATGCTCATATAATTAACCAAATATTTTGCAATCATGCATGTGTCAAATGATATGAAAATAAGGAGTGTGGGGTGCATTTAAGGCCCTAAGCAGAAATCCCCTTCACCTAAAAACCGCATTTAAACAGTGCCACCAAAACGGCTGTGCTTTTGTCTTCCTGGTACATGTGTGGCAAGCAGTTGAACACTGCATTGAAAAATGGCGCTGCGTATGCTTCCTTTTCTTCTGCATAACAAGAAGTTATGCCCTGCATGTAGAACGGTGCTGAATTAGTTTTTCTTACATCTAGAGAACAAAAAACTATGCTGTACATCCAAAACAACCGTGCCTTATTGAGGAATCACATGAGGGGCAAGGATTTCTACATATCAACCTGACACAGCTTTTGTTTTCCCTTTGATGGAACCCACTGCGCTCAAAGTACTGCAAATGAAAGAAACAGCGTGGTTTCCCTCTTTTCTGTGTCAAAATCAAAGAAATCCTGTGCAGTATCCCTCCGTATCCATGAATTAACAGTACATGCAAAACCCATGCAAAGGATTAATTGAAAGAAAATCCCCTGACTTACAGAACCACATTTGAAACATCAAATGAAAGGCTTGCATCTGTGTAAACGAAAATAAAGAAAAATGTTGTTTAAAAGCCAACGTGAAATGACACCTTTTGCTTGCACAGAAATGTCAGTGAATATGTGTGGGTGGGGGTTTGGCTACACAATGTAAATTATAAGGCTCAGAAACCAGTAAAACTGGTTTTTGGCTCAGGCACAGAATTCAATTGCAGGCCCTGCCTCCCATTGAAATGTTGCACCAACAAGTGAACCATTCCACAAATGCATGTGAGGTGGCCGAGAATGTGAGGATTCTCTGCCCTGCAAGACTAGCCAGCAGTACTGGAGGAGGGAACAAAGGAAGCCAATGTGGCTAGTGCATGACCAAGAAGTGTGATTTCTTCCAGCACCCACTCTGCAGGAAAAACTGTCAAACTTCAAAGGGCATCATAAAAGTCCTTTGTTGCAAGCCGAGACAGGAGGAGACAGTTTGCTGTGGGGGTTTGTAGCACAGCCCCCTTATGTGTCAAATCCTCCCCATTGACATTAAAGGACTTCTTCATTTTAAGACATTTTTCTCGGCCCTCTGAATAAGTAATCATGTTGTATTATGCTAGTTTTTCATGTTATTTATAGGGGGGTGTAAAGAGAGCAAGTGCATGTTTCTAGCACTTTGTGAACCGAAATGGCCAGGAAAGACACACCTCTGGCTGATTTATAAATGGGACAAATAGTAAACTTGGGGGAAAGATGCAAAATGTAATTATGAACATGTGTAAACATTGGCAGAATTTTAACTAGGATGCATGTTATGAAAAGAGCAAAAATGTGCAAAAGGGTGATGCTACCTCACACAGAGTCGGCGATATGTTTGTCTAATTCCCTGTGACCCATTGAATCTGCATATCTACTTCTTATGGCGGTGCCTAGTATAAATTTGAAGTTTTGATCCATAACTCATTTTTGCTGAAAAGTGGACTAAGGAGTCAAAGAAATGTCATACATGCAAATAGACAAATGATGCCCTTTCCCCTAAACCAATAGGGCCAGGGGGAAGAGAGAGGAATGGTAGGCTGTCCTATCCCAGGGTAGGAGCAATTCTAGAACACTTCCCCAGAGTGTAAAATGAGTGATGTCATTTGGGCTATATAAGGGGGATACAGGGGCACACAAAGGATCCACCCATCCACAGCAAGACACACACATTCCAGGTCCAGACATACACAAGAATCCAATGAGACAGGAGAGGAGGTAACTAATCCCATCTACGAGAGTGCAGTGACCAGACCTTGGCTAGCTGACCCCATCTTTGAGAGTGCAGTGAGCAGATCCCTTGATCTAGCTGTCCACAATCTCATCCAGGAGAGTGCAGTGACCAGATCCCTTGGCCTAGCTGTCCAGAGCGACCCGAGACCTCGCTGACTATCCAAAATCCCAAACTCAAGCTTACATTGCATAGCTCTCAACCATTTGTGTCATAAAGGCGGGTGAAAAGACCCGAATTTATTTTTGGCGGGTGAAAGGCCCATTGAAACAAATGGGCGTGCAGGAGGCTTGGCGGGTGAGTCAGCTGTTTACAAGGCGGGTGACACCCGCCAAAAGCGCGTGAGTTGAGAGCTATGACATTGTAAGTAGTAAATAACCTCAGTCCCTAATTGCATACCCCCCTCTTTTGAATCTTGCATCCCATTGAAAATACCATCGAAAGTCCAAAATTGTCAATATTATTTATTCACCTTTCCTTAGAAGAATCTGTCTTAACCTGTGTATGTTAGCGTTTTCCTTTGAGAAATCTTTCAGTAGTCTGTTTACATCCTTAGCATTATTTTGAAGTAAATCAATTAATTTCCCCATTGAAAATTCACGTTCATTATTGTTGCCAATCGAAATCAACTATTTTGTCAAGTGTTTTTACTAACTATAGTCATTAAAATATAGACTCAACAGAATCAGTCTCTGTATAGCAAAAAATGAATTTGGTCGTGTACTGTGTGCTTCAGCCCATGACCCCATGAATTCCAATTCGCAGCTGTCCCATTGAAAAACCCAAACCATAGCCCCATTGAGAACAATCCCTTTCTGTTAGAATCCTATCCGTTATGTGACTTTGTCCTTAGCCTTAAAACCGATTTCTGATTTTGACAGCTAAGCCCTTTTCCTTGGCTGCTGTCATCACAAATCCTGTATAAAAAACAAAATTCTCATTTGCTGTGTGTGTTTTCTTTTGCATTTGTTTTCTTTCCCAAAATCGATTTTCTTACCACGTGTCCATATTGCCCTGGTGCCCTATTTAGTAGATTGAAGCTTACTTACCTCCTCAAGTGTAGCACACACATTTTTTTCTAGCTGTTCTCTAGCCAATGTGAGTAACTGTGCAAGTGACAAGTAAAATCCGATTATGCCGTTTTGCTCATGAAATGGGTTTTCATTGTATTTTCTGGCCTCCCATCTTGGGGTGGTGGGCTGTATTCCAAATCTGATTCTCTCTCTTTATCCTGACTCATTGCCACTGCCTTCAATACAAAACGTATTAAGTTAGCAGAGGTTTGGGGTTGAGTGTTGCTGGGGGAGTGCTTAACCTTAGTACCATCGAATGCTTTAAAATCTTTTTTTTCTGTTTGCCATTTAGGATTCATGTGAATTGTGGGGATTTTTAACTAACTGTGTTGTAGGAATATTTGCATTGTATTGTCACAACATTGGTGGCTGCTGTCAGATTGTTTGATTTTGCATTTATTTTCATTAAACCATAAAATTAATAAATATCTTATTGATACCAGCGGCCTGGTTCCTGGTCCATTGTGACACAGGGTATTTGTGAAGGTTGGGTGTGAGACCAGTTGGGGGCCTAGTAAAATAACCTGTGGTTGATTAAAGATAGAAAAAAGTGTTTTTATTGTGCGCCACATTCATTGTCAGGGTTAGGAGCCCTTGGCTAGAGTGTGCTGTGTTATAACACCGTTACAAGTGGGGGCTTGTGCCGTGATTGAGGTAAGAGTTTCCACCTGTGACAGTCTAATACAGCAGGCTAACCCAGTAAAGGTAGTGCTACTTTTGGGTGGTTAGAAAGCTGTGTTACAGTTTAAAGGCGCCATCCTAGGTATCACGCCTGTGTTTCAAAATAAAGTAGTGTAACAATAAACAAGGCAAGAGCAGGGTAGAGATTTTGTCCTTGCACAGATTACTAAACAAAGGAAGGACACTCTTCATAATGAGCACCGTGGAAATTAACATGGCTAGGCAGCACATTTTGTCCAAATTATTCATTAGAGGGGAATGGGCAGAGGAGGGGCAGGAGGCCTGGCTAGCTAGTATGATGCAACAGGTCACCTCCATAAGCATGGGTGTGTGGCAGGACAGTGGCCTGTTAAAACAAGCCCTGACTGAGTTCTATATGACTCAGAACATCAAAGAGGAGCAGATTAAGATGGTCCAACTAACTGCATACATGTACTTCCACATGATCGTCATGGAAGAAAAGCACCAAGAAAGTGTAACCTCTGGGCAAAATCAGTCTGACCTTTTAAATCAAACCCAGAGTGAGTTAAGGCAGGCAGAAGAAAAAATGCGAGAGAGACAAAATTCTGAGTTAGAGTTGGGAAATCTCATCAAGCAGTTAAAGGAGGAGTTGGCAGTACAGCAAAAAACCAATTCAGAACAGGAGGCCCAATTGTCTGCACTGAAAGAGGAGTGTCAGGGAAGGGTTGATTCCCTGAAAGAGAGTCAACTAAAATTGAACCAACAAGAAAAATATAATTGAATCTGCTTGCAGGACATAAACACTTTACAAAATAAGATCAAGAAAGTGGAAGTTGAGAATAATAAGTAAATCATTAACCAGAAGTTAGGCGCTATAAAACAACAGAGGGATAACCTTACTGAACTGAATTGTGCACTGTATCAGGAAAAAGATGCCCTGTGCCGGGAAGTGCGCAAAATAAAGGCAGACCTGGAGAGAAGTGTGTCAGGTCTTCAGGAACGGACTGACCTAAAAGCAGAGTATGAAAGTTTTATTGGGCACCTAAGACTAATAGAAGGTGATCTAGAACAGACCACCCAGGCCAAAAATGCACAGAGGGAGGAGATGCATCTCCTACAACAAAAAAGGTCTGAGTGTTCCCAGACAAAACAAGAAGCACACATCCTTGTGATGAGAACAGGGGACTCCAGAGCCAGGTAGCAGCACACGGGAAGGTCATAGTGGCCAGTTAAGCCCTGATAGCAGAGCACAAGGCTCAGGCCTCTGCCTACTCTCAAGAAATAGGGGCTGAGAAGGAGAAACGTGAGAGGTTAGAAAAAGAGTGTGCTAGGTTAAATAAGGACTAGAGGAACCCTGAACAGTTAATGAGTGGCAGGGCAAACCCTGATCACAGTGTGAGGCCCTCTATACCAAGGGCCTCAAGTAATTTTATCACCCTGTATGCGCAAGGCGCTGCTAACTTCATGTCTACAAATTCCCAAGAATCAGGAGCCATGAGGCAGCCAGACTCAATTAGGCCTGGTATGATTGAACCAACAGGCCAGCATCCATCAGAGATTGATGGACGTGCATCCCTGTTCCGGTTCAAAAATATTATGGCCTATGTATCTGACCAGGAAGATTCCTATGAAGAGAGAATCAGAGAGTTAGACTGGCAGAAACATCAGCTGCAAAGGAACCACTTGGTTCGCTTTGCAGATAAAAAGGAGTCTGAGTCAAGGCCCCAAAAGAGTATTCTGAAAACCTCCACCCAATCAGGGAAGTGGTGGGAGATCTCCACCAACCCCAGAAGCAGGGAGGAGTCAGATGACTACTACCCTGCACGAAAGAGGGAGTCCAACTAAAGTGACCCAGAGAGCCCAAAACACAACAGGGGAGAAGAGACTAGGCCCCATCATTCTGGAAGAGACTCCCAGGCTCAAAGAATAAGGGAGAGCCCAGAAGATAGGGATGGGACCTCAAATAGTAGCAGATCTGACTCTAGTCTGAGGGCGAATGGACTCAGGTGCAGTGGAAAAAGAAGGCTACCAAACAAAAGAGAACTCTGGTGAAAGACCCCATTAGACAAATAAAAGCCATTAGAAGTTTCATGACCTTATACCATAAAAATGCCAAATATTCAGCCTGGGAGCATCTGAAGCTACATGACCAGATGATGACATCCTTTGACATTAAAAATGATCAGAATTCTATAGAGTTTGCCAAATGGACGTTCTCCCCAGAATACTCCAGCTTCTTTGCTGGCTGGAGGATCAGAACCATTGAAGGTGGTCTACCTACAAGGCGGCCATCTTGAAGCACTTCTTAATGCACAGGAGCCCCCAGGAGGCTCACAAGGTGGCCTACAACCTGCAGTGCGGAGAGGATCAGGCCTGATAAAATGTGTTCAGGAATTTAAGCAGGCATTTGCACAAACCACTAGGCGGGTGCGCACAAACAGTAGGGAGTTCATGAATACCTATTTCCATGCACTACCTAAGTACATTATGACACAGTTGGTAAAAGGACTTCCATGATGACAGGACCGTGGACTGGGTAATAGAGCAAGCTACCTGGATCTATGAGGTCCAAAAGCCTGTAGAAAACAAAAATCCCACCAAAAACCTCAAACAAACCAACACCCCCGCTGCTGCCAAGGTGGCAGAGGTGAAGGTTACTCCCATTTTGGACCTAGAAATGGGGGGGCCTAAAAATACACCTCCTTCTAGCCAACCAAACCAGAGGCAGAGAAGACCCTCTGACCAGTCACAAACAGGTAGTAGTCAGGCAGGGTACCCCAAAAATGTGCCCCCTGATTCTGCCAGTTACACCAGCCCTAGGTACAAGGAGAACAGACTCATCTTGGGGTACATATGGCTGCCATGGGGGGGGGGGTCCAATCAGGTAGGTATGGCCCCAGGGAACTTCCCTCCAAACTTCCCTCAGGAGGGCAGTAATCTTCCATCCTCTAGTTTAAGTTTTTTCCCTAGGTACTCTCAAAACCCCAAAATTCAGAATAACCCTCCTTACTCTCCCCGGGAGTCTAGACCACCAAATCAGGGAGAGGGGAGGCCAAGGATGAAGGGCTACCAGGGAAACCCTCATACCCAAGTTACTCTGGAGGAAGGGACAGGTACCCTTCCCAAGAGCAACCGAGATTTGACTCAAGACCCCTGTATCAGCCAAAAAGGGTGTCAGAACTGGAGCGCCAGGTCCAGAGCTTGAACCAAGACCTGAGTCGTTGAGTCATATGTTGAAAGCTCAGCAGAACTCTCAGATGAACATGGCTGCTCAGAACAGCTCGAACCAAGGGTCTGGCACTCCGGATCAATGACAGGGAGATAACCCCGACAACCAACAGGAAGAGGCCCGGGAAGAAGGAGGATGCAAAGCCCTAGAGGAAGCTTCCTTCCTCACCCGTGAAAACCCCCTAGAAACCAGAGAACCTGAACTTGAATCTCCTACCACTGAAAAGCTGCAACTGAGGGAAAAGAGGGCAAGTAGGAGAAACAAAGGGACAAAGAAGACCCATTTTGTGGAGGAAGTCAGTGTCGTCCAGTTTGAAGGGGAAGAATCCTTGGAGGATTCTGGGAAGAAAGCCTTCTCTTTCAAGGAAGGGGTGTTCCTCCCAAAGAAAAATCAGTCCCATAAAACCATCGCTCAGACTGGGTAGGTATGGGGACTGACTTGGAATCACCTATCCCTGAACCCAGAAATGTCATCCTGAGAACTTATAAATGACTGAGGGATCCTCCCCACAAACCGGTCCAATTGACTGTCTCTGGGAAAAGGGGGATAGCACAGAATCAAGTGAAAAAGGGGATTCCCCCAATCACAGGATGCCAAATTTTATTTACAGATTCCCAAACTCTGACACAGAAAACTGCCCAAGATCCCACAGTGTCAGAGTCCTAAAATAAAGAAATTAACTCTTCAACTGACCCAAAATGCCCATTTCCTTTGCCCCCTGGAGGAGAAAGAAGCTAGGTTTTATGCCCCCATCTGGGTGCAAGGGCAATGGGCAATTTTAGCACTGGTGGACGTCGAATCCCAAGACACTCTTCTGTCAAAAAGGGACTTTGAGCCACTGAATTCTGGAAGGGGGGAGAGCCACCAAATTCCCCTCACCCCTCTTCCTGGACAACTGCAGAACTTCGACAGGGATGAAATTCCTGTTGAGGGCACTGCGGATCTGCAGATCAAAATTGGGCCACACAAGGTGAAACACCCGGTTATAGTTGTAACCCCAGAGGGGACCCCGTGTCTCTTAGGGAATGAACTCCTTTGGAGGTTGACTCCACTAATAGACTGTGTGAACAAGGTCCTCTGTACGAAGGCCATCCGGCCAATAAAATTAAAACAGAGCACCGAATATGTCAGTTTAAATGGCACATGCCACATGGTTGAGCAACGATCTGACAAAATTGAGTTCCATTTTCAGAACAATCCAGTACCCGACATTACTGTAATTGCTGTAGGACAAGAAAATGGTGATGGGAACTCCTCTGCATTCCTGAAAATCAACCTTCCTTCCAGTTTTAAGTGGCATTCGACACTGGAAGTAAATACCCTGAAACTTTATACCAATCAACAGTTTGAAAACGCAAGACCCATGATAAAAAGTGATGACAAACTACCTCAAAGCTTGGCTGATATTCAGAAAAAGGGTGAACAGCTGTTCCTCCCCATTCAGTTAAATGAGGGAAAGGAGCCTGTTCTTGCCAGAGTATGCCTGAATAATGGAAAAAGCTTCATCAGCAAAGCGTTGTTCAGGAAACTCCCAAAAGATCAGACCATCCACACATTTAAATTGGTTGATAAGTGGGAAATGGGCCTGGAAACTCCCAATTCCAAACATCTCCTGCATAGCAGGTACATGCTAAAAACTTTCATTGGTGATAAAAGCATAGAGCATCATTTTTGTGTCGTGCAAGATGTCCCCTCTGCATTCTACTTAGGCAGTGACATTCTCAATCGGTTTGCAAGTAATTTAGACCTCATAAATTACAAAGCCTGAACCCAACTGGGGGGTAACCCCATGGGCTTTGACAATCCTGAAAAAGCCTTCCGGTCAGCTCCATTGCTACCCTAGGCAGTTGAAGGTCAGAAATGGAGAAGATGTCACCATCCCAGGCCTGGCCCGACAATTTACTATCCCACCTAAAATCAAGAGAGCCGGACTTGTGGCTGATTGAGGAGCCCCGTGAGGGTAGAGAACAGGAATCCTCCAAAGGATACAGGTAAGGAACTGGAACCCAGATGGAAGAATTCAATTAAATATATATTTCAGGGAGTAATTTACTTGGTGTTTTTGTAAAAATTAAAAAAAGAAGTTGTCATAAAAGTTGTAAATTGTTGTCCTTGTTCCGTTGAGTAATTTACTTGGTGTTATTGTAAGAATGAGAAAAAACAATATCATAAAAATTGTAAACTGTAATCATTGTTCCACTGTTGTAAATCTTCCAGGAATAATGTCAGTAAAAAGTACTAAAACATGTTTTTTCTATCTTCTATTAGATAATTAACATCCTTGCATTCTAGCCTGGAGAGGATCACCCTGGGGACCTGGAAGGGAAGGAAGGAAAGAGCGTGCCACACCATACCCTCCAACATAAAGACAGAAGGGGATCCTGGAGTGCCGCTTCCTGATGAAGGAGGATTCTGCTGAAGGAAACCCCACTCTGCCCTACTCTGCCCCAACAAAAAAGCCACGGAAGGGCAGGGGGGGGATCTGTGGGGTGCATTTAAGGCCCTAAGCAGAAATCCTCTTCACCTAAAAAGCATGTATGGCAAGCAGTTGAACACTACATTGAAAGACTGCCTGCATTTGCATCATTTTCTTCAAGAAATTATACCCTGCATGCAGAACGCCACTGCATCTGTTTTTCTTACATCTGGAGAACCAAAAAGTATGTTCTACATCCAAAACTGCCTTGTCATATTGAGAAATCACATGAGGGGCAAGGATTTCTACATTTCAACCCAACACAGCTTTTGTTTTGCCTTTGATGTGACCCACTGCGCTCAAAGTACTGCTAATGAAAGCAATAGTGTGGTTTCCCTCTTTTCTGTGTCAAAATCAAAGACATCTTATGTAGTATCCCTCTTTATCCATGAACCAACAGTACATGCAAAACCCCTCCAAAGGATTAATTGAAAGAAAATCCCATGACTTACAGAACCTCATTTGAAACATCAAATTAAAGTCTTGCAAAATAAGGAAAATAAGGAAAATTGTTGTTTAAAAGCCAACGTGAAATGACATCTTTTGCTTGCACAGAAATGTCAGTAAATGTGTGAGGGTGGAGATTTGGCTATACAATGTACATTATAGGGCTCAGAAACCAGTAAAACTGGTTTTCGGCTCAGGCACAGAATTCAATTGCAAGCCCTGCTCCCACTGAAATGTCGCACCAACAAGTGAACCATTCCACAAATGCATGTGATTTGGCTGGGAGTATAAGGATTCTCTGCCCAGCCAGACTAGCAGGCAGTACTGCAGGAGGGAACAAAGTAAGCCAGTGTGTCTAGTGCGTGACCAAAAAGTGTGAATTCCTCCAGCACTCACTCTACACGATGAACTGTCAAACTTTAAAAGGCATCATAAAAGTCCTTTGTTGCAAGCCGAGACAGGAGGAGACAGTTTGCTGTGGGGGTTTTCAGCACCGCCCCCATATGTGGCAAAACCTCCCCATTGACATTGATGTCCTCCCCAAGGACTTCTTCATTTTAAGACATTTTTCTCAGACCTCTGAATAAGTAATAATTTTGTATTATGCTAGTTTTACATATGATTTTAGGCGGATGTAAAGAGACCAAGTGCATTTTTCTAGCACGTTGTGAACTGAAATGGCCAGGAAAGACTTGCTTCTGGCTGATTCATAAATGGGACAAATCGTAAACTTGGGAGAAATATGCAAAATGTAATTATGAACATGTGTAAACATTGGAAGAATTTTTACTATTATGCATGTCATGAAAAGAGAAAGAATGTGCCAAAGGTGATCAGTTTGTCCAATTCCTTGTGAACCATTGAATCTGCATATCTACTTCTTATGGCGGTGGCTAGTATAAATTTGACGTTTAGATCCATTAATAATGTTTTGCTTATAAGTGGACCTGGGAGACAAAGAAATGTCATTAATGCAAATAGACAAATGATGCCCTTTCCCCTAAACCAATAGGGCCAGAGGGAGGAGAGAGGAATGGTAGGCTGTCCTATCCCAGGGTAGGAGAAATTCTAGAACACTTCCCCCAGAGTGTAAAATGGGTGATGTCATTTGGGCTATATAAGGGGGACACAGAGGGACACAAAGGATCCATCCATCCACAGCAAGACACACAAATTCCAGATCCGAACATACACAAGACTCCAGGTAGACAGGAGAGGAGGCAGCTGATCCCATCTACGAGAGTGCATTGACCACACCTTGCTGAGCAGACCCCATCTAGGAGAGTACTGTGACAAATCCCTTGGCCTAGCTGTCCAGAATCTCAACCAGGAGAGAGCAGTGACCAGATCCCTTGACCTAGCTGTCCAGAGCAACCAGAGACCTCGCTGGCTGTCCAGAATCCCAAACTCAAGCTTACATTGTAAGTAGCTAGTAACCCCAGTCCCAAATTGCATACTCCACTCTTTTGAATCTTGCATCCCATTGAAAATCTGATTCAAAGTCCCAAATTGTCAATATCATTTATTCACCTTTCTTTAGTAGAATCTGTCTTAGCCTGTGTAGGTTAGCGTATTCCTTTGAGAAATCTTTCATTAGTCTGTATGAATCCTTAGCATTATTTTGAAGTAAATCAATGAATTTCCCCCATTGAAAATTCACGTTCATTATTGTTGCCATTTGAAATCAACAATTTTGTCGAGTGTTTTTACTAACTATAGTTATTAAAATATAGCCTCAATATAATTAGTCTCTGTATAACAAAAACAGAATTTGCCCGTATACCGTGTGCTTCACCCCATGAATTCCGATTTGCAGCTGTCCCAGAAAAAACCAAACCGTAGTCCCATTCAGAACAATCCCTTTCTGTTAGAATCCTATCCATTATGTGCCTTTGTCCTTAGCCTTAAAACTGATTTCCGATTTTTACAGCCAAGCCCTTTTCCTTGGCTGCTGTCATTACAAATCCCATGTAAAAACGAAATCCCCATGTGTGTTTTCTTTTGGATTTCTTTTCTTGCCCAAAATCAATTTCCTTATTGTGTTAATCTTGCCCTGGTGCCCTGTTTAGTAAACTTGAAGCTTACTTACCTCCTCAAGTTAGCATACAAATTTGTTTTCTAGCTGTTCTCTAGCCGTTGTGAGTAACCGTGCGAGTGACAAGTAAAATCCGATTAAGCCGTTTTGCTCATGAAATGGGTTTTCATTGTCTTTTCTGGCCTCCCTTCATGGAGTGGTGGGCTGTATTCCAAATCCAATATTTCCCTCTTTATTCTGACTCCTTGCCACTGCCTTCCATGCTAAAATAATTAAGTTAGCAGAGGTTTGGGGGTGAGTGTTGCAGGGGGAGTGCTTAACCTTAGTACCATCACTTGCTTTAAAAAAGTCTATTTTCCATTAAAGATTCATGTAAATTGTGGGGATTTTGAACTAACTGTGTTGTAAGAATCTTTGCATTGTATTTCCACAACATTGATGGCTGCTGTCAAATTGTTTGATTTTGCATTTATTTATTTTATATGCTTATAAAGCACAGACAGCCTGCAGTCATCAGGGCGCTCAAACATGAAACATGCAACTAGGACAAAACTGGGACAACTGAGTTATCAAGCTCTCCAACGTTCGGTGACTTATTATTTGAACAGATGGGTTTTGAGGTGCTTCCTGAAGGATCTGTAATTTGATGCAAGGTGAAGGGAGTGAGGCAGTTTATTACAGTGCTGGGCTGCCCGCACTGGAAAAGCTCTGCCAGCAGCCATCTCTTGACTGAACATGGGCACCTAAATCCTGCGAAGAGCTTCTGATCTCAGTGACCGTGTTGGAGTGTATCTTACAATTTTTTCTTAAGATAAGCAGGTGCCGAGTCAATGAAGCACCGATTCACTAGGTCAGAGATTTGAAGACAATCCTGTCTTCTATCCGGAGCCAGTGCAGTGCTCTCCTTCCTTCGGTTACATGATCTCTTTTATTTGTCCCTTTGATGGCGCCTACCGCATTATTCTCCATAGTCTGGCATCTCTCTAAGCCTTTCTTTGAGGCTCCGAGCAGCACTGAGTTGCCTTAGTCCAATCGTGAGAAAATGATAGGCCT
Source organism: Ambystoma mexicanum (assembly GCF_040938575.1). Classification (NCBI taxonomy): domain Eukaryota; kingdom Metazoa; phylum Chordata; class Amphibia; order Caudata; family Ambystomatidae; genus Ambystoma; species Ambystoma mexicanum. Next base: position 1,031,857,467 of record NC_090923.1, read on the forward strand.
GGCAATGGTGGCAGAGTTCTTCTCACTTAGGAGTGGTCGGATGGCTCTCAGGAGGCATAGATAATAGGCATTGTTTTTGTGTAGGTAATTCACCTGGGCCTCTGCCCCCAGAGATGCCTCCATCATCATCCCAAGAGTTTTGACCTGAGTAGCCACTTGGATGCACGCGTCTTTGCTATGGACGGACTCATATTCTGCTCCTAACTTAGCTCTTGCTTGAAGGGTGCCAAAGATCATCAGCTCTGTCTTTTAACTATTTAGGCACATCCAGTGACCCTCAATACACTTTTCTATGATACTGTATACTGCTGAGATCTTGGCACTGTGTAACAACTAATCTCCGTCCAACTCCAGCACCAGCTGGGTGTCGTCGGCGTAATTGGTAAAAAATATGCCAACGCTTTATAATAGATCACACAAACATTTCATGTAAAGATTAAAAAGTAAGGGAGACAGACTGGCTCCCTGTGGAAACCCCACACTTATGTGGGCAGCCTTGGAAAACTTCCCCCAGTGAACCTTTGCTTTATGGTCTGCCAAAAATGATGTCAGCCAGGCTAGTGCAACAGGAAAGCACCCCGCTATTTTATCCAGGACCTGCTGTAATAAATGTTAAGAATAGCTAACATACAAGACTGCATTTTCATTAAACCATAAAATTAATAATTATCTTATTGATGCCCACCGGCCTTGTTCCTTGTCTATTGTGACATGGGGTGTTTGTGAAGGTTGGGTGCGAGACGGGTTGGGGGCCTACTCAAATAAAGAACCTGTGGTTGATTAAAGACAGAAAGCGTTTTTATTTTGCGCTACATTCATTGTCAGGGGAAGGAGCGCTTGGCTGGAGCTTGCCGTGTTATAAAACCGTTACAGGCGACAGGAATAGTAGGTGGGGCAGAGAGAAAAAAAAAAAACAACCCATTAGTATCTGATAATTACGTCACAGCTGCTACTGGTAGCAAAGAAGAACTGCAGCTAAGCCATGAGAAAAACCTTACCAATGGGTTTTTTGAAGATAGATTGCCGTTAGATAGAAGTAAGAGTTCATGAAATACTATATCCGAGTCTGGCAAGAGATATTGCCAGGCACGCAGTATAGTAAGATCCCGCCTTGGGAATAAAGACAGCACATTAATACTTTCATGATTGTATTATGACATACGGTATGAGGCCCTCCTCCTCCACCATGACTCCAGCAACTGTCTCTCCAGCATGTGAGCAGAGAACCTTATACCCCAAGTTGGAACTCGGACTCAAGATCTGTCACTCAAGCAACCAGGTGCACATTCCTAAGATGCTTTAATAACTATATACACAAGATGAATGAGAGTAAACAGATATTTGGACACAAACAACATACAAGTGATGTTATACAAACTGCTATATATATACATTATGTGCACCCTAAAGAAAGTAACCATAAGCAACACCTAACATGAATCCCTTGTACTCATTTTTACCCATAAGTAATGTGAAAACATACCTTACAAAGAGCATGGAATCGCGCAACACTTACATTTTCTTTTGTTTGATACAGCTAGATTTGTAAGATTCCTAGAATAGGAGACCTCTTTATACAATGATGTTAGGGAATTGCCTAAACCCTAGTGTTGAATGCATCCATTGCAGCTACAATTTTATGTAAGTTGGCTAGATGTTTTAGAATGCAAGGTCCAAGAAATGTTCACTAAAAATATATTGTTGTGTATGACATCTGTATTAACAATCCTACGTGCCAAAATTGCCAAAGCAGCTCCACTGCATTGGAATGGAGATGCCGTAGCCCTTGAGTTACTGACACCTTTGTTACAGGAAGCAGCCACATCAACGACTTAAAGTGAGGTGTGATAAGGGCAATTAACATTACGATCGCTTTTGCAATGCTCTGGAAATATTTACTATAACTGGGAGCATCAGTGTTAAGATGGAATTCTAAACTCCGACCTGGTGTGTAGAGGTTTAGGAGGCGACCCTCGGTTTAGTGAAACAGGGAAAACTTCTGGACATGGCAGATCAATCTAGGTAGCTTGGCAGGCAGTCAAGAAGTCTCAGGAGTGGTGAGAGTGATCAGAAGCCCACAATGAACACAGAAAGTAAGGAACCACAAATTACTCCTAGACAAGTCTATATGAAAAATATCTATATATTTATTGTCGCCCAGCCAATAGACACAAGTAAACTTTAGTGATGCGAAAACAGTTACCACACAAAATCATTTTACTAGATAACATATGAACATCCACAACCTGTGAAGAGAGGGTTGAGTTAATACTAGGAGCATTAGACAATTCTTCGGAGTGGTTCCCTAACTTTTGAGTCCAGCCCTAAGGAAAGGGGAGCCCTGTGCTCAACAGTACAGTTGTGCGTAAAGATGCATGATCGTGCAAGTGAAGCAACAAGCAGGTCTTCTTGAGTGGGTTGTAGCAAGTCAGGAAGCGGCATGAGGCGATGAAGAATTGGTTTCCACTATTCGACTAGGAACTTCTCTTGGTGGCAGAACAGTTTTCAAAAGGTGGGAATAGCTAGGGAGTGCAGGCTAACCCAGCCAAGGGTGAATACCTTTAGGGGATATTTGTGCATTAAAGGAATTGGCTGTGCCTTGGGGCTACCGGTAAGCGATGCAAGTACTCACCAACCCTCGGCACAGTGCAGACCAAACTTTGCCAGTATAGTTGCGGTCGCTAGTAGGTTCGAGTCATGCACTTTCGCGGTGCTCTGGCTCTCGGCGGCTGCAGGGGAGTACGATCATCTGTGACAGGACAGTTGCCTTTTCTCAGCTTTTGAAGGAGGAATGAAGAAAATTCCAGTGCAGCAGGCTTCAGGACACAGGAGAGCAGGCCAGCAAGGCACCCACAGCGACTGTCACCAACAGGTAGTGACGCAGGAATCACAGATACGGGCAGCGTTCCGCACTCTCTTAGTTCAGGACCCAGAGGAGCTAGGCCTGTGAAATTTGCCAGGAGAATGCACCGGACACAAGCAAGTGATGGCCCAAGTCTCGGGTCTACAGTCGAGATGGCAGCGGTTCTGCGGGACATCCTGAGGTGGAGCTGGACAATTCACTGGATGGCCCAGGAACCCTTACAAAGGGAGTTGTTCGGTGGTTAAGCAAGGGGGCACCAGGTTTACTTGTTCCACTACTCCAAAGGGGCGAAGCACCTTGGCAGGCCTTCTTGATCAAAGAAGAAAGCAGGGGTCCGACGGGACAGCAGAGGGTGTAAGGTGCCAAAACCTTCCAACGCGTCTCCGGCGGTTTCACAATTCCGTTTATTCATGCAGGAGACTTGACTCCTTCTGTAGTTCGGTGAGAACTAAGGTGATCAACCTGGAATGGATATAGAGCCCCTTCTCTCATCCAAGATTAGCTTTGTGCTATATTTAAGGACTTCCAATCGAAGATCTGCTCTCTTGCAGGCATCCCAGTCGTGGACCAATCACGGTCCAGAGTGGCCTCAGTCATTCAGGCACTCCAGACATCCTGGCACCAGTAGTGGGAATTGGGACCAGACAGTCCCAACCCGCTTCCTAGGCACACACACGTGACAGGTGGAAGCCTGTGAAAGTAATCGGTTTTTGTGGGAGGCTGCATGCCCAAATAAAAAAAACCTGGTTACTTAACCTGGGTGAAGGCAGGGGACAAATGTCAATGGGACAGAACAAAAGACTTTGTGGCTCTGCCATTTTTGGGCCTGGCCACAGTCTTGAACCACACACAGTAAACGCAATGTGATTCAGTAAAAAGAAGTAAAACACTATATAAAGTAACTGCTGCCACCAGTTCGTCTCAGGCACACTCATACAATCCTTTGAACGTGTCTAGAGCCCTAAATAAAAAGAACCCCAGCGCACAGTACTAGAAGGTACATTTGCACTGTTAAAAAGTTACCAAGAAATGCCAACATGGTCAAAGACTAAGGGAAACATAGTTTCCCAGTACTGACAGTCTGAAGGATGTGTCAATTTCCCCATAACAAGTGAGCAAAAGCCCAGGGGAGCATAGCTGAGGGCTGGTCTCCACTGGTAAAAATCAGGGTAGGATAGCCAACAAAAGCAAAACGTTTGGGGGGGGTCCACACATGGAGGTAAAATTACACATAAATGAAATCTTTCCTAACAATCAGAATGGGCGAATCAGAAGAACACATTGTTACTTGTGGGAAAAAGGTGAATACCTCCAGTAACGGATAACTCAAAATATTCTGCAGATGTTTGCCCCCTTTTCAAGTCACCAACTGCACTCCAAAAGACTGCGCCCGACACAAAAGCATAACTTACATTGGGCCTCATTACGACCCTGGCAGAGTGGGTTTACGCCAGCGGTATTCGCGGCGGACCCGTCCGCCCTACTACGAGTTCCCGTAGCGCCATGGAGCGTTTTCTGCCTGGTTTTTCCGGGCGGAGAAATCCATGGCGCTACGGGACCTTGTTGTTAATTACGCCACCGTATTTTACGGTGGCGTAATTAACGCCTTCCCCACTCCCATTATACCCTATGGGGCAAAAATGGGAATGGGGAAGGGTAAAATGGGGAATGGGGATTTACCGCCCCGCCAAGGTCGGAATGGGGCGGTAAATCCGCCAACCCCCATGGCGCTATCGGCAGCTTTCCGCCGTGCTCCATGGTGCATTTGGCGCCACGATTTCCGCCAGGGTCGTAATGAGGCCCATTGTCTGTAATTGGTCTTGTGGTGATAGCATGCTTAGAGTTAATTGCCTCTTATTGTGGCTGATATGATAATTGTTTCTAATTCTGATGAATTATGTCATAACGTGCCTGAATGTGAGAGACATTGAATGTAAGAGTGAGAATCAATTTGATAGTGTTTTACAAGATAATTACAAACAAGGGACATGTGGATGTCTTTCAAATGGTTTGTGCAGCCTGGTCAAGCACTTGAAGTTGTGGGACCCATTTGGAGCACAATGGCCAAGGTAAGGAGAGAATACAAATTAGCTTTTTGCCCAGGGAAGGCTACCAGCGCTGGATATATGGAGATGGCTATAAAGACCTTCTGAGCAATATGTCCCCATTGATCTGGGGAAGCTGGCACAGTCACTGGCCCATCAATGTGAAGCCCTGCTACCCTCTCTCTGAGAGATGAAGCATGCTTATGGAATTTACAATTTCCCCCTTGATCTGCACTATATATAGCTGAAAGTGACGCTGTCCAATGACCAATAAACTAAAGCGACGGGGCACATATAGGACTCAAACTGTAGGAGATCCAACTGCACTTCTGCCTCACCCCCACAATGTTTTCATTGGCACGCACCCTTGTTTGATTTCGGTTTGAATTTATCTTCTATATATTCATTGACAAAATATTAGTTAAGGGACAGTTGAGGTGATCAGATTTAATACAACAAAACACTTGCAATTCAGCGACTGTGGAAAATGATGATCATCTTAACTCGGTGTCCAACCGTTGGTGACCCCTAGGATCTAATGATGTGTTTATTTATATAGTGCTTACACCCTGGAGCTTTGCATAAAACACAAATACATACAGTATCACCCAACCAGAGTTGGTAGTCATTTATTGACATCAGAAGGGTGAGTTGACCCTGCCGGGATTCGAACCTGCGATCAGCAGCTCACACTCAAATTGCAGTAGTGAGTGCTCAACCCACTATCTATCTTGCAGGCCGCTAATTTTGTCATTGTGAATACCATCTGTTATGTATGTGCTCATGGGCTTTGCAACAGGGGGGTTGCTCAGTTAATTTGAAGGTCACTTCCCACATCTGCTGAATTTCAAGGGATTTGTTGCATTAAATCTGATCAACTTAATTGTCCCGTAACTAAAGTTCTTTCAATTAATTTTAAGGGTTTTGTTATATCATGGTTTATTCAAGAGCCACTAGCCATTGCATTTCGGCTGTGGCCACTGTACATCTTGCACCAATAGGTTTCTTTAAGGCCCACTAGCCATGGCCTTTGGTCATGCCCATTGTATGTTTTAATACACTAGGTTTCTTTCAAGGGCACTCGTCATTGCCTTCGGCCATAGGTTTCTTTGGGGCCCACTGACCTGGGCCACTCGCACAAGGACACATTTCCTCCTGTTTAGTGAGCATGATCACAACAGATGTTCCCCCATTTATTTCTTTCCCTCAATTTCCATGATAATTACTGCGGTAATCTTGCGTTAATTACTTGCGTTAATTACTACGATAACGATTCAAAATTGAAACGTCCTCACAGCATGTGCCTCCATCCTTTTCCCTAGGTCCTCCGACCCACCTCAGTTGATTTTTATCTGCCTGGCCCCCTCCCATTTCCTCCTTTCTCTCTTTACTTCATGTGAAGCTTTTTAATTTAGGAGCGTGTCCTGCGTTATTACTGCGATAATCATGCAAGATTCCCCCAGTATTCCCCAATAATGGAAAAAGTCTGAAAAGTTCCCAGACCACCCCCAAATTCCAAACTTTAAATGATGTCGTCTTTCCCCCAACCCACATCTAGCCTGATGCGATTTCAAACTTTTTGCTCACCCAAATAGCTTTTTTGCACTTTTCGGTTTTGTATTCCCCCAATATTACCGTGGTAATTGCTTGCATCGAGCAAAAAAGAAATGACAGTTTTTCATTTCTGAAAAGTCTCTGTGCTGCAAAGCACCATGGGAGATAAAGCTATATTTTTGGGGGAAGGTGGCACCCATTTACCCATCAAATATTTTAAAAACCTACTGCACGGAATAGCCCCAAACCTGTCACAGAAATTAAGTCAATGCTTTGTTCCCAAGTGGTTTCTTATTTGGTCTATTCCCTCCAGAGGTTTTGCGCATCGACTTGATAACATTTGGACTTTTTCTCTATGGAAAATGAATGGGAGTACGCCGAATAAAAGCATTTATTTTCTTTCTTAATAACCTTTTCATTTTTTAACAAATCTTTCAACTACTTTACAGTCTGGTGCGGCCCATGACAAACCTTCTGTTTGGGAAATATCAGCCAAATCCGTCATGCAAGTCTAAAGTTATTTGCAATAGAACTTTTTCGGATTTCCTATGGCTCAAGTAACTCACTTTAGCTATATGACGACTATAATGTGCACTTCTTTTCTTTCGTTTTGTGTCTAATGAAAACTCTAGCGGAAGTTGCCAAAATAATGTAATATGTGACAGAATTTCTGTTACCGCAGCCCAAGGGGCGGGGTAGAGGGAAGGTGGAGGAAGGAAGAAGATACAACAAAAATCAGCAAGCCCAATGCCCTCTGCTCCAGTATCAGGGAAGTAGCCTAACCCGGCACCGTTGCAATGTATCCCCTAAGTGGAGGTTTGCAAATTGATGTCAAAAAGAGGTCTGCCCTGGCACTCTTAATTCCCATAGCTAGATGTCAGGGTCACAGTATCATTTTCGACTGAAAACTGTATCTGCTTCTGTGCGTCAAAACTGGGGGCGTGCAAGAACAACATGCAAACGTGTCCTACATAGTTTGTCATTTAGTTGGTTGCATAAAAGTAATAGCTGCAGCGATTTGGGCATTACCCTGAGGAGCACCAGAGTGAACAATGATTAAAATTGAACCTTTTCAAAAATGATTAAAAAAACACATTTTTTGCCAAGTATAAATGTACTGAAATGTAATGTCAAGTGGTCTTGTACAGCACAATTTATGCAGTGTCTCACCTTTTCCATCCTCTAGTGTGGAATGTATATTGAGTGGTATGGGAAAGCGCATCAGAAACAAGGGTGCTTGGTGAACGTGCATAGCCTGGTCCAATTTGCAGTTCCCCATATGTTTGGTCATTAAAGAAAGTTGGCTGTTGAGGAAGCTCAGAGTAAAGGTGGATTGTCAGGACTGTTGGCACCTGCCCATCAGTGGAGCTGTGGCACTCCCTTGTCAGTGACTTTTGTCCTTGTCATATTGAAGTTAGCACACTGGTAGGATGGCTTTGATCAAGAAGCCTCTGTGATCAATCTGATGATGTCCTCACTCCTTTCCCGGAGGTAACCTCTCCTCATGTGGCCAGGGGACAGCAGCCACTACCTGACTCTGTGGTGGCTATGCGAGGGAGGATCACATGAGGGGAGGCAACCCTCAGAGGGATGGACAGGTGTCATCAGATAAGACATGGCATGCCCGTTCCTTTTAAGGAAATACCCTACATTTCCCATGTCTTTATGGCATATTGTGGTAACTCCCTAAAATATCTTACAAAAGCTGCTGACAGAATTTATTAACAGTTTACATCTAGTAAAACAGCATGGACAGAGACGAAGAAGAGGACTGCCACGAGAAAGAGTGTGAACCATAATGTGCAGTCTAGTGTTGTGAAGAATATGATTGGTCCAATACATTTTCTAAACCTGGAGATGGGAGTTTAAATCAGCCGATGCTGAAAGATGGAGAGAGCTTCCGTTTCCAAGGGTCGACTTGGAAACCGACGGGAGACGCAGGTTGCAGTGCGGAACAGACAGCATCCCAATCTGTGAGGGATCCCTGAAGGCAGTCAAGTGGGGGCGGTGAGAGAGAGATGACGCAAGCACTCTTAGCCAGTCGGGCAGGTCAGGAGGCAGAAGGGACTGAGATCCATGGCTGCAGAGGACTGCTGGCAGGAAGAGAAGTGCAGAAGCGTGCTCCAGACCGGCCACGTAGAGAAGCCACTTGACAGCAGAATCACCAGATGAAGAAGAAGGAAGATGCATTGGGAACAGGAAGTCAGGACAGGTTTTGTTCCAATGCAAGGAGTTAGAACACTCAATGCCGCTGACTGGGGAAAGCCACGCTACTCCAGGAAATACTGAGGCGAGTACCCTAATACGTACGAGTGGAGTGAAAGAACATATATGTTACCATGCCAAAACGGAGGCAAAAAGACCCTGCAAGAATTCATTGATTGACGAGAGTGCGGAAGAGAGTAATCCTCATTGGAATCGCTGTCATCTTCATAGTCACAGTATTTTGTCATGAAGTAGCTTGAGGAAGGCCCATATCCCTTGCACTGATTGAGAAAGAGAGAGTAAAACCTCAATTCCTGGCAGGAGAGTATACCAGGTGAAATGCAGATCTGGGATTTGCACCCATAAGGAACTGTACAAGAGAACCTGGCAGGAGAGTATACCAGGTGCTCTGCAAGTCTGGGACCCACACCCAAATTGTGTAAAGAGATTGTATAAGAGCAACCAGGCATGGGAGTATAAAAGGAGTTTTTTGTGAGTCTGGGACCCGCACCCAAGTTGTGTTATCTTTGAAGGAGAACCATAAGGAAGACCCATGTCCTTAGGATTTTAATTGTACTGAATGTGGCAAAAGGCCTAGGGAAGGGAGTCTTTTCACCTGGAGTGAATTGCAACATCAGGAGAGGGGAGTTATCCTCTTGGGTTATGAAGAACTTGGTTATTCTGTTGAACTTTTGTTTTTGCTGGAAAGAAACCTGGGGAAGGGAGTCATTTCCCCACCGGAACTGTGAACATTATCTATTTGGAAGCTTTGTTGGAACTATACCCTTTGTGGAACATGGGCATTTGTGCACTTTCAAAGCCAAAGACAATACCCTTAACAACTTAGAGTTGGTTTTGAGAATGAGAGGGCTAGGATAGGATTCTGGACACAGGACATTTTCCTTTGGACATCTTGACACCTGACATACCCGTAGATTTAGGGAAATACCTCCTAGATTAGGGATAGTGCTGCATTGTCCACCCCCTTTATTATTTATTAAAGGTTTATGCCAATCATAATGAGTCCTCTGTATCTGCGTCTCATTCCTGGTTCCTCATACCTCCCAGTCATTAGAGATATTGATCTCCTGTGGGGAATCCTCTCTCTGTCTCCTGCCGCTGCAACAAAGGATGGGGATCTACACTGTTGGCTACACAGATAGGCTTCAATTTCCACCATTCTCAAAGCTGGAATGACCCACATATTGCTAAGCTGTGCTACCTATAATAGAAGCACATAGTGGGTTGTTCCCCGACAAGACCCTCCCAAATAGACCTGTTTGCCACTGAGTCGTTGTCAGAATAAAGTCTGTTGCATGGATTGTGAAAATCAGCCTGCTGGTGGACCTATGAGGCAAGTGATACACCCCGCAAGCTTGTGTGGAATGCAGAGTCTGCCTGACAGTTTATCCCAAGTGCCTGAAAACGTTGGCAACAAAGCCTGGCATTGTGTACGTACTCCCACAAAAACAGAGGCCAGGAAAATCCAGATGGACCAACAGCACCCCTGCCAGTTGAAGGCAAGATTAAATATTATTAAAGCATTGCATGTGTGATGTAGTTAGAACGGAACATAGGCACCACCATATTGGGGGCAGGCATATTGGGGGACAGGCATGCTTTGCATTCAGCCCCATTTAGTGGCTCAGTATGAAGAGAAACGGAATATTAGCAAATGCTCTGATTGCCTACCAGTAACCTTCATTACTCCTAATCCTGCTCTTCCTTGTCACAGCAGTAACATCCTTCCCTCCCTTCCCTCCCTCGCCGTTGGTAAGATCGTCCTGGGTTCTTTGGTATAGACAGGAGGATCATGAGACAGGTCAGGCACTGAGGGGGAGGAGCTGGAAAAAGAAGAAGGATTTTTGGGCAAGGGTTCTATGGGAAGTAATGCATTATCCCTTTCTGATCTCAACTTCAGCCACAGGCCTATCTCCCTTTTTCTCTATGCCTTATCATGTTCCATGAAAATTCAGGGCACTATATATCAGGTGTCTGCTGTAATGATCTGACGCCTGCTGTACCTAGCCATTGGCAGGATGCAGACATAAAGGTGTGCGTGCGTCCGGCTGTTCACCAAACAATTTGGCACAAAGCTCTGTGACTTTCTGTTTTTCTGAATTGTGGAAAGTACAGCCACTTTACAAAAGTCCCACCTTAATGCATTTAAGACACAAGACTAACAGGGAGCATTTATTTCTGACAAACCCGAATACGTCACATGCTGTGATAGACAATATGTGGCCATTCCCTCTGTGTTGCATTATTTCCTTTCCAAGCTCAGAATTAGAAAAGGTTATCCAATAATTTTACTGTTGACATTTCACAGCAGATTTTTGTCGCAAACTACGCGGGTGTCTGATGAGGCAATATGGCATGGGGCGAGGGTGGTGTGAGGGAGGGGCAAGCAGAGCGTTTCCCAACAAATATTGAGGCAACAAATGATTAAAAAAATTGCGCAAGAAAAATACAGTGGTGAAAATTCTCTGCTTTGGGGCATGATGGTTGTCAATTGATGAGGGCAAGGGCAGGGGTTTACTGGGAACCAAAAGAGGCCCTGGAAATAATTTTCAAAGTGGCCCCATATTACAAATTTTCAGCAAACCCAAATATTTTCCTATGAGTAAATGGGGAAGTTACAACACAAAAGAGGCATAGGGTGCAGAGGCCTACCAGGAAATCTCCAGAGTGCCCTGTAGGCCAGTCCACCCCTGGGCAAGGAGTTGTATTGTTTGCACTGATTGTAGATGGCTGGCTGGCAAGATTTCGTGCACTGTCATTGTGGTTTACCCTCTGCAACCCAAAGCCGTCAGTCTTTAGGCAAATCATTTTTACCCCAACAAGTTCTTTGTGGACGTATTGGTCCCACAGGAAGGTATCTGGATTACATCAGTGGCTGCCTTCAACCGATATCCTTTGAGGCCCAGGTGTACAAAAAAAAGGTAGCGGGAGAAAAAGTCTCAAAGAGAAAAGGAAGAGCGCTGTCAGTGGTATTTTTAGTAGTCAGACATGGTAGCACTAACAGTTATGAAAATATTTTACTGCTGAAGTAAAATCCCCCAAAAAGTCAATCGCCACCAGTGGAATGCCATTAAAAATGGCATTAAAAATGGCATTACTACCAGCACAGTGAACTTTCTGAAAATACTGTTTCTGCTGCCACAAGGGCAGAATTTACCATTGTGGTCATTTTGGAATTCTGAATCTAATTTCCACCAGCCATCCACCAAATATGAACCACAAATGTGTATCTGGCGACTTGGGAGAAGAAGGATATCCCCAAAATAAAATTCAGTGAATTCAAACTCACTATCCTGGTGAATAAGACGCGGAGGGAGTTCCCTTGTGCCAGTATGGAGCTCTCAGTTCCATAGCTGAGAGGTCGACAGCAGGTTCCACTCACCCATTGAGTGCTGATGACATCCAAAAGAGGTGGACTTAGTTGAGGGGGAGAATCAGGACACCTGTGCCACGCATCGGAGGGAGATCATGACAACCAGAGGCTGAATCCTGGTATCGTTAGCCCTGCATCCCAGGTAGGACAAAGTGGCTGGGATCCGGCACCCTGTGACCACGGGTTGCATCAGTACCCAGGAGGTTGGTGCAGGATTCCGACTTCTTCAGAGTGAGCACTCATACCTCATGCCGGCATACCCTTGGAGTCAGACATGTCCAAACCAGCACACACAGAATGGTCACAGGACTTCAGAATTTGGCTATCACCTACAGAATACACACCTTAACCTCACAAAAACACAAAGACCATTTTAAAAACCATGCCTATTGCAACATTTCATGTCAGGACACATTTAGGATTCTAGAACCAACACACACTGGCACATATGTGTATTGGGAGGGCTGCAACTGGATAGAGCTACCTCCCTATTAGTTCTATGTATTCTGGTTAAATTAGATTCAAATGCTAGGCCAATTGGAGGGTGCGTGCATGGGTTTGAGCAAATGGCCTAAGCCCAACGCCATACATAACACAATTCCACTCGTTAGCTATGATCCATGCACCCCTTATGGACAGACAAGACTATATAAATATGGTTGAGACACATCTACAAGAACTGGAGTGCTATGAAAGGCTAATGACTAACCCGAGAAAGGAAATCAAAGCACAAGCAATTGAAGTTGTTAGTAAATGGGATCTAACAGGGCTATTGACTGACGATGAAAAGGCATTTTGAACAACTAAATGTCCCAAGCTACCCACCATCTATTTTTTGCATAAGGTTCATAAACATTTTGAGGACGTGCCTGAAGGGAGACCCATAGACCCAGCGGCATGGAGTGGGTTACTGAAAAATTCTCTAGATATATAGATAACATTCTACAGGAAGAAGTTGTAAAAATACCATCTTATCTGCTTGACACCATGCACCTTTTATCAATTTTTTTATTAATACCGTGTGTTTTAGTTCACAAGAAACTTTTCACACCAAAAGCAAACACTAAATACAACATTTTATAAAATCCTATTTACATTTCCAAATTTTCACTATTTCAAATTTACATAAACGTTAACCATTCACTTTGCATGTGTACATTACCATGTTCACTTATTCTAAAATTAAAACTAGACATACACACAAAACAGTCAAAGTACAATATCTCTCCATGCCAGGACCTCCACACACCTTGCAAAACTGGAGTCATTTGAATGGAACGATGAGTACAGACTTGTAACCTTAGACATAAAAGTGTTATATATATGTCAATTAGGCACGGTTTAGCCCTGGAAACTGTAGATCATGTATTTGGAAAGAGATCTGCATCTTATCTGTTGCATCTTATTATGTTAAAGGAAATGTTGACCTTTACTATGACTAATAATGTATTCATCTTTGACAATAACTTCTATAGGCATACCAGGAGGGTGGCTATGGGTGCAAATTATGCCCCTCCCTAGCCAACCTTTTCATGGGGTATTATGAGGATATACATGTTCAAAATGAGAGCGATTACACAGGACGAATCAAGTTATGGGTAAGAAACTTCAATGATGTATTTCTGGTCTGGCATGGGAATGATGATGTATAAAACCAATTTGTTGAGTATCTGAACAATAACAACTTTTGAATCATGTTCACGTGCAAAAACAACTGCACTGAAATTGATTTCTTGGATGTACACTTGTATATGAGCGAGCAGAGAATCATGACCAGGACATTCAGAAAACCCATAGAGGCTAACTACATTTTATCTGCCACAAGTTTCCACAAGGCCAGTGTTATCAAAAACATACCCACACCAGAATTTATTACAGCCGAAGGAATTATACTACCACCACCCGTGACTACCACACAGAAAGTCAAGAAATGTCGATACGTTTCCTACAGAGAGGATACAAGGCCAGGAAGATGACACAAAGAAGAGACCTGTTGAAACCTAAAAACAGAGAGGAGATAACCAAACAGGGTGTACGAATAATCCCAGAGTACTCTACCGAAAGTCACTTGTTGCACAAAATCATTCGCTTAGTTTAGCTTAGTTTAGTTTATTATTTGTAGAGCGCACCAAACCCTGAGGTATCTGGGCGCTTGAGCATACATAGAAACAAAGATGACAATGGCTTGTTGACTAGGTTATAGATTGATCAACAAGTCCACATAAGAAAAATGAATTTAAAAAGGGACACCGTGTTGGGCAGGCAATGGACCAGAATGCCAGGACAATAAATAGCAGTCATAGGATCATCTTTGCACAGGGGCGACTAGAGCAGATGTTGTATAGATTCAGCAGTGGTGAAATTAGGGATGCAGGGTGAAGAGCCAGGCTTTCACTTTGGATCTAAAAGTCCAGAAGGAAGGTTCAGCTCTGATGGCTGAGGGGAGAGAGTTCCAATACTTGGCAGCTAGCACAGGGAAGCCGGACCCCCCCTGCAGTTTTAAGTTTGTACTTATGGATGTTAAGACGGTTTAGGTAGAAGGATCTAGTTGGTCTATCCGATTGGTTCCTCGAGAATTTGTCTGTCAAGTATTTAGGAGCCGTGTTTGATAGGCATTTATGTGTGATGACTACCGTGAGTAGTGTCATTCTGTCACGCACTAATAGCCAGAGTGTGTCACGTCTGATAGCAGAGATATGATTGGAATGAGGGATATTTAGGGCCGATCTAAGGGCGTTGTTCTGCAGAACTTGTGATCTATTCAGGTTCCATTCCGAAGAGTCTAGGAATAGGGTATTACAATAATCCAACTTCAAGAGAATCAAAGCCCTAGCTAGCGCAAGGCAGCTGTTAGTCGACAAGTAGGGTTTGCAGGCATTTATACATTTGTTAGTGTATGCTTTGGCTGAAGCTGTGGTATTGACCTGTTCTTTGAGGGAAAGAGTGGAGTCTAAATAAACACCTAGCGTTTTGACCTTGTTGGCAACTATGATGATATTCTCATTGATGTTAAAAGTCTTATAACCTTTGTCAAGGCTGTTTAGATGGGCTTGTGATCCGATAATCAGAAGTTCCGTCTTGTCGTTGTTTAGACAGAGACTGTGGGTGGGCATCCATGCCTGTATTTCGAGGTAGATTTCATTTAACACCTTTGAGTCTTTGACATAGCAGCCAGTGAGCGTGACGAGGACCTGGGTGTCATCTGCGTAATTAGTGTAGGTGACATCCAGGTTGTCAAGACAATGAAAGAGGAGCTTTGTGAAGACGTTGTAAAGCGTGGGTGAGAAACATGATCCCTGCGGTACTCCACAGTAGATAGGTACTGGTTCAGCAAACGCTGAGGGTGTGAAGACCCTGGTTGTTCTGTTCGAGAGGAATGATTGATTCCAGCTGGCGGCATTCGAAGAGAACGCTGCAGCCGTGGTTAGGTGTTTGGTCAAGATCTGTTGGTCGACGAGGTCGAACGCTGCTGAAAAGTCCAGTAGTAGGAGGATGGCTAACTTGGCCATGTCTTTGTCTTCATCTATTTGGAATTTTAGGTCCAAAAAGGCAGTTTTAGTGCCATGCCTCGGTTTGAAGCCAGACTGTCCTAGTCCTAGTAGGTTATTGTCTTCCAAATGTTTTTAAATTTGGAGATAGGCTGCTCTGTCTAATATTTTTAGGAGAAATGGGACTGTTGTTATGGGTCTGCAATTGATCGGTATATTTGGCTCTAGGTTAGGTTTTTTGAGGAGCGGCATAACCCAAGCCTCTTTAGGTTTGTTGGGGGCTGAGCAAGTGTTGAAGGAAGAATTAATCAAGGCAGTGATGAATGGGGCTAATTATTTTGTACCATCCTTAATGATTGGGTGGGGGGGCAGGTGTCTCCCTGGCACTTAGATGGTTTAAGTCCCATGATGATGTTTTCCACTTCTTTGGTGGTGACTGGTGAGAAGTAGAAAGGGTGGCATGGCGGAGATTGAGGGTCAGGGAGTTTATGTGAGTTGGCGCTCAAGGATAGGTTGTTCTTTTTGGTCTCAATTTTAGCTTGTACTAGAGCTATTTTGTCTGAGAGAGCCTTCTGGATATTAGCTCACCAAGCTGCATCTTTCGTGCAGGCTTCTGTGGGTGGTGCAGGAGACTCCAGTTCCCTTAGTATGGTGAAGAGCTCTTTTGTGCCAGATTTAGCGTTCTGAATTCTGATGTTATACATTTCTCTTTTGGTTTTGAGAATGGCTGTAGATAGTGGCGGCAGTGATGAACTTTTCCTTGTTGTGGATTGACCGTGTTTTTCTCCAGATGACTTCAGAGGATCTTTTGGCATTACGGAGCGTTTTTAAGTCTGCTGTGAACCATTTATTTAAATGGGCTGAAGGTTTAGCCTTTCTTAGTTTTAGCGGTGCAATTTTCTTTAGGGCTTGTTCTAGGGTATCATTATACACTTCAACTAGGGAGGATGGGTCCTTGTCTGATTTATATGAAAGGTTGGTAATGTGCTGTAAAGGGGTAATAAGTTGTCTAGAGTTATGTTGTGCATGTTTCTGCACAAGGTTTCAGGAGCGATGGCCGTGCTGGTATTGAGGAGGGCACTCTCCTGAATGGTGAAGGTAATGCAGTGGTGGTCAGACCAGTGTAGAGGAGGTCCCAGACATGGCCTGCACCCCTTCCCCTCATTTAGAGGTACCAGGAGCGTACTCGCCAAGGTATGTGACGTATGAAGAGCAAATGAACCTACAAAGATCTGCACTGGGACTCTGCCCAGTATACATCAGAAGATCCATACCATTTGATGCACCCATAACCAGACAACCCTGGGCAGCACGGTACCCTATCAGACAGCCATACCAGCCGCTGATACGAAATGAGGAGTATCTACACACGGTCCATGAAGAGACCCCAAAAGCCTTAATGGAAGGCCAGTAGAAATGACACAAGGGCCTGAACAGATCCGTAAATGAACAAAGGCAGCTATCGAAGATAACACGCCAGTGCGAGTAACTACGAAATTTAATGGAATAGGCACAGAGAGGAGACAATGTTACAACGTGAGGAAACAGTGTTACGAGACAAGATGGAAGCAACCGTCCTGGTAAACGTGTGTAAATAGGCTTGAAACGCAAGATGCTAAGAAATCGATACTGCTTGCAATGCTGAGTAGAAAATAGAGTGCCAAGCGCCAACCATATATCTACCTCAATAAGGCACATTATGCAAGTGCAACTCCATTTTGTAAAAGCAGGAAGGTACCCAGGCGGCCAAAGGCCTGACAGGCCAAGTTTCGAAACCCAGTCAAAGGCAAGAAAAGGAGCGGAATTGAAACTCAACAAAAAGCGGCTCATGCCTAGGAAATCGAGGTCAACCAGAGAAGGGGAGAAGAGTGTCAGCTCACAAGACTCCAACTTCAGAGCATACCAGCCTGCCTCATGAAGGTCAAGATAAGGTGGGCCCATGCAGGTGACTAGGCCGACACAGAATTAGATGCACTAAAAGCTGGAAACTGAAGCAGATTCATGGTGAACTAACAAGTGACCAGCCAGGCACGAAGAAGTACCATCGCTTGATGTCATCCAGGACCCGAGGATGGCATAACTTTTCCCGATAAGAGACTACAGTTTCGAAGCCATCCTTAGCCAACTAATTGACACGTCGCCCTAAAACACTGATTGACGGAAGTGAGGCAGTGCGAAACCTGGGACACCAGGCACAGGGGTGTCCATTCTGCATGCTGCTAATTAAAAGTGGAAATTTATGTCATGGGGTATAACCTGCTCAATCACAATGGACCAAGTTATCTGGAGTCCTATAGATATTGTAACCAATAGGACGTCGTAGTTGTAGTGACGTCTATCACGCGTGATGTAGAGGGATGGGCGTAGATGCCCACCCAATAAGAGTTATCCAATCTGCATGCCCTATTATCATATACAGATATAACACCTATACTTAAGTTACCTTTCCTAACCAATTATATTGCATGATGATTTTTTATAGAAATTAGATGTCAGTAATGACGATTTTTGCCTATAAGAAGTGCTGTCCGACTGAAGTTCGAGGAAGTCGGAGGGAGACAGGTGATCGCACTACAGCTGATACCCGTTTGTTTCCCTATTTGATGTACTTGTCATTAAACAGACTTCCCTTTGCCAACCTATTGAGTCCTCGTTATTGAGTTGTGTCGGAGTATGTGAATCCTGCACCCCCTGTCCTCACATGGTGCAGCTACATTGTCTTACAAGTTCTAGAGGGTGAGTGCTGCCCAATGGGCCCGTCAGCGAATTCCTCTCCTCCAGAACACTTGGTAGCGTGAGGATGGTATCGGCCATCGATTATTGATTATCGATTGATAGTTATAAGGCACCTTTAAACCGACGGCACAAAGTAACTCCAGGCCTTTGGTAAAATCACGAGTCCTTTCGCCATTCCGGCTGAGTAGACTGAGAAGCTCCCCGTGGACAATGATAGAGTAATAATTTAAAAATCTGCAGTGGGTCTGAAGGAACCCGCCTTTCCAAGCATAACCCTTCTCATTCCCACGGGCAGCGGATTGGAGAAAAATCTTAAAAGCAGGAAGAGGAAGGGGCAGTGATCCCAAAGCTCCGGAGAGGAAAAGATACGATAGGTGAGTAAAACAACAGACTCGTTACTTTGGCAAATGTTGTGTAGGCATTAGAGTAAATCAGGGAAAGGTAACGGAGGGTGGTGGAGAAACAATAAAATAGTTAGAAGTAGAGAAGACTGTATATATATTTATAGGGGGTAATGACTCGAGCATAAGAAATAAAACGTAAAGAATATCAGGGGGGCACCTGAAATAAAACCTAAGGAATATCAGGGGGGCACCTGAAATAAAACGTAAGGAATATCAGGAGGGCACCTGAAGTAAAACGTAAGAAATACCGGGGGGGCACCCAAGAAGAATAAAAGGTAAGGAATACCAGGCAGGCACCTGAGCAAAAATGTAAAGATTAACCTTGTTCCTGCGCTTTAAAGAGTGGTCAGAAGGAACGTGAACCCGGAGCCCACAGTGGGGGGACAATTTAGGCTACGGTGATGATTAAAGATGTCACAAAGTGGTTCGTTCACATCCCATGGTGGGGTATTGATTAGAAGGCAGGTAAATGTGTGACCAGCTGGCGTCCGTCTAGTCTATCAAGTGTCTGTCATATATGTCCTGTGTATGTTAAATGTGAAATTACTGTATTGATGATTGATTGAAATGCATTTTGGCTTTACGTGATTTCGTAACTAAGAGGGAATCACCACTGAATTGATGAGTTTTGAGTAAATTGTTGGTATAAAATTTGGCGGGAAAAGATTGGATTGGAGCTTGCGTATTTGTTGCTCGCTCATACTATTGAAGGGTCATAGAATTGTATAATCACTGTGGTGACGTAAGAAGGAATGGAGGAAGTTACCCTGCTTGCGCATTTATGCAAGCAACTGCCCAAGCATGCAATAAAACTGAAGAAATATAGCCAGGAGTGGGTTAAGGGTACCGCTAATAAGATGTTTATGCCGTGGCCCCAGAACGGGTCGCTTTCTAAGGCTGTTTTACAGCACATGACCACCTTCCTACACGACACATATACAGGCAAGAAGCTAGAGAAACGTCTTGCTGTTCTTGAGTTGTGGAAAATGTTTGAAGAAACGAAGGTGGAAGAACCACCCGCAGATTGGATATTAAATGTATGTACAGAGGGGGGCGAGACGCCTACCGCGCCACCTGCCCCACCTGAGCCAGTAATTGAAGGGAGTAAGTCAGAGGGTATTTACCTGTTAAGAGAACTTAAGGCAGCCACGGGGTACAGCAACCCGGCATATCGGTCGCCTACATACAGTAGTGACAACATAAAAGAAAAGGAGCAGGAAAGTAATCTTGCCTCGTAGTCCAGAGGGACAAGGAGAGACGCAGCGATGAAGGAAAGGATCAGGCACAGAATAGAACATCTCTCGAGAAAGAGAGAGAGGGAAAAAAGCGGGAAGTGGACGATGAGTTAACATTCGCAAAGGACGAATGGATGGGAGGACAGATACTATTGAAATTAGATGGAAAAGGAAGTGATGACGTAAGGCCGAGTGAACGGTCCGATGGGGCGCAGAGAAAGGAAAAAGAGAAAGAAAAGGACATGAGAGACGAGAGGGTAAGAAAGAAGGATAGGTTGAGGCGAGAACAACTATATCGCGAAGAGCAAGGAATACCGCTCAGTCGCACACAATACGCAGCCTACGAAAAGTACAGGCAGAACATGCTAAAGTTAGAGGAAGAAAGGAGAGTGCAAGAAAGGAAAGTAAAGAAGCAGGAAGACGAGGAAGGTAGAAGGGCAAAAGAACATAGAAATGAACGGATGAGGGAAGTAGATAAGGCTAGAGAAGAAGCGAAGAAGAAAAAAGAAATAGATGAGGAAGCAGAATGTAAGTGCAGACAGAGGGAACGAGATTTAGAATATTTCCAACGGGAAGTTAAAAAACCCAATCCTGTTGTAGAATGGGAAGACATAGAAGAATTCTTTCCTGCAAGCGATGCGGTACCAGGTACAAGCGGGACAAATATTGAAGATGACTTCGACACTAGAAGCATCGAGGAAACGATTGATAAAATCTATGACGAAATGGGGCTGGAACGAATTTCCCAAGGGGGAAGGGAGGATGAGCGCTTAGAGAGCACTCAGTTATATGACACTGAGGATGTCACCCGAAGTAGTGGGAGCAGGGGACTGTCCCTAGACAGGCTAGAGATTGGGCAGAACGAAGAAGATGCAAGAAGTTGCGTAAACTGGGAATATTCAGAGTCTGATTCCGGTGGGGAAACGGAGGAAGTGGCATATGACGAAGGGAGACGGTGCGAAAAACGGCTCCCAAGGGACCGAGAGGTACGATGGTCAGATGCTAGCGGGTCCACAAGTAGGACACCGAAGTCCACTGGACAGTCCAGCCCACATGAACGAACACCCCACGGTCAGAGGGGGCGTCAGCACCTGCCTATGCGGACAGGTTAAGGGCATTGCCAGGTAGACGGCAAGGCAGGAACGCCACCCCGGCAAAAGACTGGAGAGGTATGGAGAAGGAGAAGGTGGACTGTGCATTACAATTCCCATTGCTAGAAAAGGGGGGAACAAGATCGCAATATATTCCATGGCCACACATGGACCGAGAGGACCTTAAAATAAGCTTCCAATGCTGACCTCGGGAGCCGGAACGTAGATACATGAATTAAAGAAAATGACTGGGGGTGTAACCCTAGCCATAGGGGACATTAAGGGGCTCCTAATTGCTATACTTGGTGAAAGAGCAGGCGACGTGTGGAAAAGGGCTAGCTACCCTAGGGTAACCATAACTGACACCCCGCATGACGGAGCGCCATTTAATAACTGTAGAGCAGCAGTGTGGAAAGCGCTGCGTACGCTATATCCAGACACGTCTGATATGGGAGCTATAATGACTCAAAAAATGAAAGTGTCAGAGGATCCGTTGCTTTATATCCCGAATTTTCAAGATGCGTGGGTGCTCGAAACACATGAATCTTGGACGAAATCCATCCCTGTATTCTACCATATATTGTGCCAAGGGTTACCAGAACTGGTGCAAAAACAGCTCAAGAAATTGGTAGGAATAGAAGCTAAACCATGGACCGAAATACAGTTGACAATTGCACACTATTGTAGATTGTTGCAAGAAAAGAATCGAAAAAGGAGGCAACTCGTAAGGGAGAGGAGGTGAAGCTAGTTCAAAAGAAACTCTCGAAGTATGCTCTCGAGGGAGCCATGCTCACCAGCCCAGTCGAGCCAAGTGCACAACACGTGACTAACTTATCACAGAATAATCAGGGTAACACAGGATTTTACCCAAGAGGAAGTGGTTTTGATGGAAGAGGTTGGCAAAATAATCAGGGAGGGTTTTGAGGTAACCAAGGAGGTTTTCAGAATGTTCAAGTAGGCTTCCAGAACACACAGATGGGCAATCCAACTACGCCAGGTGGACAGATGGTGGACCACCGCCAGTATGTTGGCAGTGTGGAATGACTGGACACGTGGCTTGCATGTGCAGAATTCATGGCATGTGGCAAAATTACTAAGGGATGGGGGCAGGCATGGCGAATCAACCTGCCATCCCACAACAGGGCGGTGCACAAAATTACACCATGCAGCAGCAGGTGGCAGGCGGCAGGCTTGCAGCAAGGTGCACAGCAAGTGGTTCAACCACCGAACATGGGGAACTTGCCGCAGGGACAACCCCAGCAGGCGCCTCTGCAGATGGCTCAGGGCAATAATCCCAGAGGGGGAATTAACCCTGGAAATGGGGGAAACCCACAAGTGTACAGTGGACCGAACCTATATATAAAATAGGACAGCTCACGGCAGACTCTGATGTGTTCTATCCTATCAGTGACACCAGACCCTAATAGGGAACCTAGGGTGAATGTCACCATAGGGGGTAAAGAATATTCCTTCCTAGTTGACACGGGTGCAACGTGTTTGTGCATACAAGAAGGAAAATGTTCCTTGTCTGGCGAGGCCATAGATACCCAGAGTTTCACTGGAGCTCATAGTAGAGTTCCCTTTACAGATGCACTCCCAGTCTCGGTGGGAGAGCGCGAAATGAATGTACCTCTATTATATTCACGCCAGACCCTAGTAAATATTCTGGGCCGGGACCTGATGACTAAATTAAACATGACCATCTCATTTACCCAGGATGGTATAGTATGCTCCACCCCAGGAATGCATTATTCAAACGTGTGCAAAATGATCAGAGCATACTCAGGATGTATAGCTATGAGAGCTATACCGTTAGAACCAGAAGTCTTTGCATATGGCGTGCGGGTGCTCATGGCGGGATTGCCAGGCCTCGCAGACAAAACTATGAGAACCCCTGATGAGTTTCTATTCAGACCAAGAATACCCATGCACAAAGAGGAGGGAGAAGTATTTCCCTTAATGATACAATCTGCCGCAGTGCGAGGAAAAGTGGTATTGGTTGAAGGATATGACGATGAAGGCAGACAATGGTGTGCGATTATTGCCATTTGAAGAAGGGTATCGAGTGACTGACGTCACCGATGACGATCTGTTCGAAGAACACCCTGACCTACAAGAGACAAGAGTGGAGGTGAGTCTCATATTTTGGGTCAAAATGATCAAATGGGAAGTGCCACAGAGAATGATGTTGGCACTGGTACGCCCAGAATACTTTGAGGACGACATGGCCCAAGTGCCTGCGCAGTATGGACTACAGGGCCCTATGATGTAGGTCTCCTGAAAGGGGCGGGTGAAGTGGAAATCAAACTAAAACCAGGAGCAATTTTACCACGAGCACGACAATATCCCATGTCCAGAGAGGCAGATGAAGAAATCGCGAAGACAATCTCTGCCATGATGGAGCAGGGCATCCTAGTGACGTCAGAATCACCTTGCAACACAGTGATTTACCCTGTCAAAAAATCAAAGGGAGGAACTTGGCGTTTTATCCAAGATTTACGAGCATTAAACGATATAGTTGAAGCCGAATTCCCTCTAGTCCCTAATCCATCCACAATTCTGTGCAACATACCCACTGAGGCAAAATATTTTACGGTGATCGATTTGAAAAATGCGTTCTTCTCAATCCTGTTGCACCATAACTCTCAAGACCTGACGTCATTTACTTTCAGACAAATGCGCCTGAAAAGTATGAAGTTGCCACAGGGGTACTGTGATTCTCGATCCATTTTCAACAGAGTCCTGCAGATGGACCTAAGCAATATTGTGGTGGATAGTGTTGTTTTGCAGTATGTAGATGACATTCTGATCTGCAGCACCACTGAAGAGCAATGCAGGTGCGACTCTGTCCAGCTATTGTCTATACTTGCTGAGAAGGGATACAAACTAGACAAGGATAAGTTGCAGTACTGCCAACAGGAGGTGTTGTACATAGGGCAACTGATCTCACATGAGGGGAAGAAGGTAACCCCAGAAAGGGCTGAAGCTATCATGAACACGGCCAAGCTGCGCACGATAAAACAAATGCAAAGCTTCTAAGGCCTATGCAATTATGTCAGAGCATGGGTCTTTGACTACAGCTCGTATACCAAGCCCTTGCTACAGGCCCTTAAAAAGCTCCAGGCAACAAAAGGAGAAATTTAATGGAATGAAGCAATGGAGCAAGGGTTTCCAGAACTCAAGGGGGCAATTTGTAAGGCCCCAGTTCTCGGGATTCCTAATTACGCAGAGGAATTCTACTTGTTCTCACATACCGATGGCAATTTTAAGACGGCAATGCTCGCACAGTGAACCTCACTGGGGTACAAGCCCCTAGCATATTACAGCGGGAGTCTGAACCCGGTCATGAAGGGCCACTTCCCATGCCAACAAAACCTAGCTGCTGCCGCATTCACCATCGAGAAGGCGTCATCCATTGTGATGGGGTCCTCCATGACATTGTATGTTGAGCACTCGCTGCTCGCCATATTAGAGAAGCCAAAGGGCACACTGACATCTCAAAGAGCATCTGCCTATGAGGTGATTATCTCTAATCCATCGATCAAAATAGTGCGATGTAGGACTGTAAATCCTGCTACGTTCATAGCCGAGCCAGTCACAGAGGGAGAACCTATACACGGCTGTGTGAACTATGAAGAATTCTATGATGAAATCCCCAGGGTAAAAGAAAATGCCCTGGCAGGTGGAGAGATCGTCTTTATTGACGGGTCTTCGGGAATTGACCAAGAAGACGGACAAAGGTATACAGGCGTGGCTGTGGTAAAGCACCTAGCGAACGGGGAGTTTTGAGTACTCGTGAGTGCAGGAATACCATCTCACTATTCGGCACAGGCTGCAGAACTATTGGCATTGATACTCGCCATTAAGAATCATGCAGACCAGGAAGTAACAGTGTACAGTGACTCCACCTATGTGACGTCCACAGTGCATGCAGGTCTAGCACACTGGAAAAGGAGGGGCTACCTCCGAGCAGACGGCACGCCAGTGCAACACGCAGCCTTATTGGACAGGCTGATAAAAGCACTACAGCTCCCAGTGGGCATAGCGGTCGTGAAATGCGCCGCTAATACCAAGGGGACAGATTTCATGTCTCGTGGAAATCATGAAGCAGACATGGAAGCCAAGCGCATGGCATCCAAGAATGAAACAATCATGGACGTGGAGGTGGCACATAGCCATGAGCGAATGATGGTAGCGCGTGCCACACCGGAAGCCTATAGTAATATGGGGCAGACTCAGCTAATGGAGCTCCAGGGGGAGGCACCGCAGGAGGAGAAGAATTTATGGAAGCGTCGAGGGTGTTCCTTGAACCCCTCTGACGGGTTGTGGAGGCAGGACAGCACTGGTAAACCAGTAATGCCTATCGCCCTTGTTAGTGCCCTCCCTGTCTAACATGTGTAAAATAAATACGACAGACACTCCCTGGACAGGGAATAAGGCACAAAAGCGCAGGCTGCGAGAGTTCCAAGGAAAGTTCATGTAAATCTCTGAGAGCGCTCTGCCCACATACAAGTTACAACACACTTATATAATATTTCTACAAATCGACATATGATGCTACGTTGGACCAGGATTGGTCAGCCGTGGTGGTGGCTTAGGTGTGGGCATCATCTCTTCCTCCGGGTTGGTTGCTGGGTTGGTGGGAGGATTGTCGTCAGACATTGTGCTCCAGATGGGTGAAGGTCAGGTCGCTGTGAAACACGGTGGTCACTATCTAAGCTTAGAAAATACATTCTGAATAATGCATGCACTAAATAACAGTTGATCAAAAGACTCTTAGTAGTATCTCATGTTGTTATACAAATCACTCAAGGGTTTACACCATCTATACATTTGGGTTACACAGGTCACAGGTTTAAGGGCCTTGACCACTATAATACTGTCATTGAACTATAGGGTTAGTCTCACAAGAATCTCAGGTATGTGGCACTTGTTAGTATTGGGCACGATATACTGCACAAGGGTCTGTTGGGTGGGCTTCATAGCAAGGTTGGCAGTCTGGCACATGAAAGGGATGCCTTGCAAGGACACATGGTTAGGACGGCAATACGTTTCAACTGGCGAGGGTAAGAGGGCAAGGACACTTTTGTGGAGATGGACGAGCTATGTGCTTAGCTCATGTTGGTTCACATGCAGGACAGTGATCTCAGAGGAAAAGGGATGTGTTACATTTATTATTTGTTGCAAGCAGCTCCGGCCTCAGCGTGAGAATGGAGCCGCAGAGTTTTCCAGTTGGAGTGAGGACGAGGGTGGGGGCCATGTGCTCTGAGCTACAGCGGCAGGCAGAAAGGGAGAGATGCATTTTGTACTATCGCAGTGAGGCCTAGTTACCAAGATGGAGTCAAAAGGGGGTACAGAAAATGGATGCCCTGTGTCCTGCTCGGTGGTCCCATCTACGCGAATATAACCAAAAGTTAGTATCGCATAAGGGCTAGGGGCGTACCCACCACTAGAGGCACTTGGTCCAAGTTTTGTACTGAAAAGTGATGGTAGAGAGGGGCCCATTGGCCCCTCGCTCCCACACATTCCCCCCTTTCGCTACATCTAAAGTAACAAATACTTCTACTTTTTATTCTTTTCGTTCTCCCTTTGGTAGTACTCAACCTCTGCCACTGCCTCGTCCCATGCGGGGGTACCTTTTATGGGCATCCATGCTCTGCGAACGCTTCTAAGGCTGTTCCCTCTTCTGGCATATTCATCTGGGGTGCACGTTAAGTAAATACCTCCATCCCCATCTAGATCTACCCATACTTCTTGGTACCATTGCAACTCTCTTGGTTCCTTTATTGTCGTGTAATACAAATTATCCACTATATCCCCATATTGCCTGTAAATTGCTGTCATTCTGTACTGTTGTGTGGTGTACTCCCCTGTTTTCATTTGTGCATCTATCATGGTAGCTACCGTTGTCGGTCGGCCCATTGTCACCATCATCATAGCCGAGGTTGGCATGCTTTTCTCACAACACCGTATTCCCAGTTGGCACACACATAAAAAAAAAGAGCACAAAAACGATGATGGGGATCAGTATTTTCATTGCCACATTTACCCATGATGGTATCCAGCTGAACAAATTGCCGAACCATGTAATTTCCTGTGCTCCTCCTTCCACTCTCATCCTCTCCCCTAGGTTGTGTACTGCACTTATCACATGGGAGAGTTTTCCGTTATCAGCATGTTCAGTTGGCACGAATGTGCAACACGCCCCCCAATTTTTCGGCAAACACCACAATCCATCGCCGTGAGGAGATCAAGGACATAACGATTTTGCATTGTCATTAGGCGCAGCGCCCGGAGTTCTATCTTTATCACGTTGAACCCCTCTTCAGTGTCGTTAGCCAATTGAAAGAGCTCCCAGCGCACGATCTGTAACCATTTGGCGTTTGCTCGTGCTTGTAGTCCAGGGGCGAGAAGTGAGGCAAAGAATGTCTCTGCCGATGAAAAGAGCTTGTATTTCTGCGGGATCTCAGCAAGTAGTTTCGATGATTCGGATGAGATGTAATTGGAGGATCTTTTACTTCGTGTCAATCTTTTCTTTAGTTCATATTCTGACAATAGTTCATATGCTGGACCTTCTGTTAGCGTTAGTTGGGGCACTGTCGATGGTTTAGCCGATTGCCCTGCTGCCGATATGCCAGCCGATTGCTCTGTGGGCTGTGTGGAGGGTAGTTAAAGCACAGGTTCCTTTCCACAATGCGGGGAGGTGCAGGTAAGCTTGTTTGCCGCAAACCCAATACATGTCCATTAATGCAGCTGTGCCTTTCTTCATGTCGGGGATTGTTACCTTCTTGTTACATTTTCTTGCTTATCCCATGTTTACCTTTCCTTCCCCGCGAAAATACAGATCATGTGGCACTTCTTTTTGTATTTTGATAGGTTTTTCTAGTGCTGTGACCCATGTCAGCTTTGCGACGTGTTGTGACCAGATGTGGTTACATGCCCCTTTTATCCACTGGAAAGTGTCATTTGGTAGGCCTCGAAGCGCTTCTGCCTTGCATTGTATTGTTTCTTTGTGCCATTTATTGTCTGCAAATCGTGTCCCCTTGATGACAAGAAATGGTTCCTCGAGGCAAACTACTCCTTGGCGTCGTGTTTTCTCGTTCTCCAGCTTTTCCAATGTGACACCGTTTGCCTGGAATGTGCTCCTTATTCTGCATAGAACCAGATGAATCAGACATTGGGCCTCCGACAAGGGCACTTCCTGCGGTACTAAAATTTTAGGTGTTCCTGATGCGTGCGGGATGAGTGAGCAGACGTAGCAACTCTCATTTGTTGCTTGCTTCGCCGCGGTGCTCATGTCGGAATACCATTTATTCAATTGATCAGGGTGGCGGGGGTCTTCTATTTCATCTAACCCCAAATCGTGATAGATGTCGTATCGTTTCCCTCCCGCCCCCCTTTTTCTCCTCCTCCTCCCTTCCTGATCATTGTTTTTCACCCTTTTGTAATGTATCGGAAACATCCCAGCCCATGTTGTATCATTATTATTTAATATTGAATATGTATCATCATCAGTAGCAGCAATTTTATGCGAGGTAGAGTGTATGGTTGTTGGCGCATTAATACTAGTGTTAATTAAATCATTCGTCCAATAATAATCTCCATCATATTCGTTATATCCATAAGCATTGCTCGTATTTACATTGAAACGCGACATTGACACACTTGTTGATTCCACAGTTATGTATTCTGAAGGGTGCATTCCATCTATTTGGTTAACATTAAGTCCATGTGACTCCTGCCATATTGTCCTTACCCCAGTCCCTATCATTTGTGATCCTTCTCTTATCAAGTTAGCCCCGCTCCCTTCTCCTTTCATGTCATTAACAAGAGACAAAAGGGGTAGTACCACGCTGCAAAGAACAGCATTACCGACATAAAAATTGCAGCACATTTCAAAATGCATTCAACATCACTGAACCCTTTAGCCCTAGTGGCAACCCTATTGCTATCTAACATTAATTTGCTCTCTCCGATCATCGGTCAATGGCCCATTGTTCACCTGGAGGGGCGAAATAAATTTGTTAAGTCATCATAATATATACAATCATTTACAGTTTTATTCAATATCACATTTAGTCATTATTTTCAGTCAGGCTTGTTTTGTTACTTCTGTTGTTCATGTTCTTTTACTGTCGAGACAGCCATTAAAAAATGAAGGCGGGAGATAGAGGGGGAGAGATAGGTGAGGTATAAATAGTATGCTTGGCCAATTGAAGAAGAGAGTGGGGAAGAGGCAGGAAAGAAGGAAGGAAGAAGCAAGTTGTGCAAAACATAATACATATCATCATTTTTATCTCTGCATGTTCTTTTACTGACTCTTTTGTTATTTTCCTACGACCTCGTTTGTGGTCCCAGTGGCGCTGTCTTGCTCCTCTGGGGGGATTGTACTACTGTGTGCCCTCCTCACATCGGATAAGTGCACCCAATACTTCAATCCCTTCACTTTCACCGCGGTGGGGGTACTATAAATAACTTGGTAGGGGCCATGAAACCTGGGTGAATTCCACCTTCTTACAAAGCTGCGGACATACACATGTGCCCCCGGCATTAGTGGCCCGCTGGAACTATCTGCGGCGGGGGTGGTTGTATCAGTCGTCACATTTTCAGTAAAGGGTGGTGCTATTTGTCGAGCTATGCTACGTACTGCACGTGTTAACTGAGTTAGGTATTCCTTAACTCTTCCCCCAGCACTGTGGCAGCCCTGTGCGCATCCGAAGCTCTTCTGATCGGGGATACTGCTGTGTGCATTCGCCTCCTAGTCACAATTTCGTGGGGGCTTAGGTGGTGGTCCTTGTACGGCTGCGTCCTGAGTTGGAACAGTGCTACGGGCAAGCAATAAACCCAGTTTTTCTTCAATGTGTTACACAATTTATACAACTTACTCTTCAGTAACCCGTTGATCTTTTCTACCACCCCATTCGCCATTGGGTGATAAATCGAGCATAATTTATGCTTCACCCCCAAGAGTGATGTCACTTCCTTAAAGAGGTCATTCACAAAATGCGTGCCATTATCTGATCTGATCACATCGCATATCCCTCATCGTGAAAACACCTCCCGGACAAGGAATTTGGCCGCACATTTCGCATATGGGTGGGGACAGGGGCCTGCTTCCACCCACCTTGAAAAGGGACACACCACCACAATCAGATATCTCGCTCCGTTACACCGTTCTCCCATATCGACATAATCTATGTGGAGCTCTCTAAATGGTCCTGTTGGGCGGGGCAAAGTGCCACGCAGTGTTCTTAATGTCATTCCAGAATTATATGTTTGGCATGTTATACATTCTACAATGAATTTTGACAGGTGCTCTTGTAAATTGGGAACGAACCAGTGTTCTTGGATATCTGCAGAAATGTATTGCTTTGCTATATGGCCGGGGAAATGCAACTGCTTGAATGCTATTTCCAGTAACTCTATGGGCATTACAACCTTCCCTGTCATCTCTTGTCTCCAAATGAGATCCGTGGCTGATTGTGTGCATCCCCGTTTGTTCCACAACTCTTGCTCCTCTTGGGGTGCACGTTTTTGTAACTCTATTATCTGTGCTATTGGGGTACTAGTGTATGCTTCTTCTCGTGGCTCTATTGTAGTTGCTTTTGTGATACACTCAAGTTTTGGTGTCATATTGAAATACGAGGCCTCCTTCGCGGCTGCGTCGGCTGCCGCGTTTCCCAAGGAGATTGCGTCTGTTTTGCTGGTATGGGCTTGGCACTTCACCACTGCCACTACGGATGGTACTGCTAATGCATCTATCAGCTCATTTAACAATTTTGCATGCTGTACTGGGGAACCATCTGCCCTCCTAAATCCCCTTCTACGCCACCGTGACAGCCCTGAGTGCACTGTGGTAGTTGCATAGGCTGAGTCTGAGTATATTGTTACTGCACATCCTTTAGCAGTGCGCAGTGCTTCAATCAGTGCAGTTAATTCTGCCGCCTGGGCTGAGTAATGGGACGGAAGGCGCTTTTGCACAATCGTTTCATATTCATCTTCCTCCATGCGCACTACCGCCATTCTGACGTGTTTTTCTCCTGCCTCGGGGTCTATTGATGCTGAACCATCTATGAAGTATATTTCTCCCTCCTGTAGGGCATTCTCACTTGCTTTAGGGATATCGTCCCCTCCCCCCTTGTACGTGGCACAATCGTGTTCTTGTATATCCTCTGTTGTGCATGGCTCTGTAATAAATGTTGCGGGGTTTGCACCTCACTACGTGTACGTTGGGGCTTGATATTATTATTTCATACGCTGTGGCTCGTTGGGTCGTTAATGTTGATTTTGTTTGTTCAAGGATGGCAAACAGGGAATGCTCGGCATATAGCGTTACCGAACATCCCATGACAATGGTGCCGCTTTTCTCAATCGCGAAGGCCGCAGCTGTGAGGGCCTGTTTGCACGCGAAATGACCTTGCATTACTGGGTCTAGTGTTCCACTGTAGTACGCCAATGGTTTGTGACCCAGTGATGTCTTCTGTGTTAGTACTGCTGTCATCAGTGTCCCATTGCAGTGTGAAAATAAGGAAAACTCCCGCTCGTAATCTGGGTTTGCGAGGACTGGGGCATCTGCGATAAGGTCTTTTAATCTCAAATACTGGGTTATCATTTCCTGCGTCCATTTTATTGCGGCCCTATTTTTCTGTGCCTCTTTTAATGCTTGCAGTAAGGGGCGTGTGTATGCCGCATAATCAAGGATACAAGCTCGGCAATAATTACAAATGCCAAGACATTTTTGCATGTCTTTCACAGTTTTGGGCATGATTATGTTGAGTATGGCAGCTGCTCTATCTGGGTGTATTCGCTTCCCATCTTTTGATATTAGCTGTCCGAGGTAAACAACCTCGGCGGGTCAGTATTGCAATTTCCCTTTGTCTACCTTGTATCCTTTGGCAGCTAGCACATTCAGTAATGTTATCGAGTCTTCTCGACACTTTTCTTCTGTATGGCTACAGACGAGCAAATCGTCTAAATATTGAATGATGGTGTTCTCTACATCTATGTTTCCAATGTCTTCCCGCAATCAGAGACATCTTTATGGGAGGGCAGAAGGGGCACTTGCCCCGGGCCACCGCCCTGGAGGGGGCCCCAAGAAGGAGCCTTATTAAAAAGAAAAGTCAGTTATCCTAAGTCAACAAAATGAAGTATCACAAATCAGGATTTTCTATGGTATGCTGCTAAGGCTAAACCTATTTTCTGTCTGTTGTTGACAAGTACATTTTGTTCTCATCTTTTCATCCTGTAATGCTATGTTCAATGTGGTATACATAGTTTACGTGGAACAACACCTGTAGCATTCTCACCTTTCTGTGGGGATTATATTGATCATGTGCAATAGCCAAAGTTGAAATACATATTGATAAATTTGAGTGCCCCGATGGCTCAGAGGATAGCTCAGTGTGTTATGCACTCATTACAGAGATATGCGTTCATGTGCAAGATTACAATACCAAATTCCAGCAAGGCTGACTTAGCATTTCGAATGTATGAAGTTGTTAAGCCTGTATGTATATGTACTTTGTTTCATAGCACTCGAGGTGTTATCATCTCCAATGTCCCTGTACCAGATAGCGGTTGCTATAGAAACATAGTGTCAGTATGGTGAAGGTCTAGAAATTGGTTTGTTTAGATGGGGAGTTGTAAAACCTAGGCAGGCACCTCCAATGATGACAATAAAGTGTTAGAGATGTTTATGTATCCAAATTCCAGAATGATGAACCAAAGCGTTCATGCTTCCTGGCTTTGCCAACAAATGGTACAGTGATCCTGGACAAATATTATATCACTGAAAGTACTGCACTGCCTTCTATGAAAAGGTTTGCTTCTCGAATATTGGTGGCATTGTTTGGCCAATTACCTGATCTTTCCTATCATGTAGGCCATTTGAGTGGAAAGAGTTCTAGACAGAAGAGAGCAGACCCGATATTGCAGGCTTCCTACCAGCATAATTTAAGGTCTGCTTATGTGACAACAACCCATTTTGCTTTTTTGTACAATTCAAAGGTTTTTCTGCACAATTTTAAATACCATTGCCCAAGCCTGTGGTTGCGGGTATCTAAAGCTTAAAATACAAAAGAGAAACCTATCTGAAATCTTTTAAGATCACACCCATTAGTTTGCTGGTATTTCTATACTTTCCTTGATGATGGAGACAATGAAGCTAGAATCATTCCCATTTTGCATGATATGTTTCTATAACGTTTTGTTTTTTAAAATGTTTATATTGGGTTATGTGGTTTTCATATTTTCCAAGTCAGTTCTGTAAAATGGGATTATTTTAGTTCAGGGTAAAAACTAGAAAGGAAATATGTAGAGAACAAAAATTGCAGATTGGGTACGAATCCCAGCTTCCCCTTAATCAATGTGTGATCCTGGGTATCTCATTTAATCATGCATTTCCTTACCTGTCAAAATTGCAAGTCCCTAAACCTTTCAAAATTGGCAGCCCTTCAGAGTGATTTTGTTCTTAGGGTATGATCTTTAAAAAAGACTCACTCATGGTTTCACTGGCTACATATATTGTTGCTTCCTCTATAATGACAGTGAGCATTGATATATTGGACACCACAGCCACCTGTTTCTTTGCTTTCAAATGGCAACACTGCTTGAAAAACCATGTCCCACTTCTAATCTCAGTCTATCTGGATACAAACACCTTCCTGGTATCTGCAAATTGTCATCCACTCTCTTTGCAATGGTATGAGTCGTTTTATCCTTGCTTCCGATTGGTCATCTGTATCCATGCTTGAGCACTTTTGCTGTGCCCGAGGCAACTAATCTGAGTCGTTTGACTATTCTGGATTATGAGCCCCTTTGTCATAAATCTGTGTCCTGCAGTTATAATAAGTATACATTCCACGTGGCTGCTATTGATGAAATGTTTGTTGTACCTATGCTTGACCACAAGTACCCTCGTCGTAGACTGCTAATGTTGCCCTTGAAATGCTACTTGTTTGTCACTCTGATTACAACATGAATGAAGAGTGTAAGATATCTGAAAGGAGGTTTACCATGCTTATTTTGATCTATGCGAGACAGCATATCAAGCTATGGGTTGTTATCGTGACATGGGGTGCAGCACACTAGATATTCTACATCCCTTAATTCCTTTGGTCAGTTGGAGGGGGGCCCCAGATTTGTCTGTGCCCCAGGCCCCAAAGTGCTTAAGATGGCCCTGCCCGCAATACCCTGTTAAAAATGCTGGGGCTTTAGCAGTATATCTTTGGGAGTCTGCAATGTTCATACCTGTTGCTCCCTAATGTGAATGCTGTCAGATATCATGATCCTGGGTCAAGGGGTATTGAGAAGAAGGCATTTTTCAAATCAATTACGGTGAAACATGTTGATTCTTTTGGCACACTACACAGAATTGATGCCGGGTTGGGGACTAGAGGGAACTCTTTTTGAATGACGTCATTGAGTGGGCGGAGATATTGGGTCATCCTCCACGCCCCTCCCTTTGCTTTTTTGATCGGAAAAATCGCTGTATTGCACGGGGAGGTTGATGGCACTATAATGCCTTGTTTCAGGAGTGCATTTATTGTTTCTTTAATTCCCTCCTCCGCTTCCTTTGATATGGGATATTGTTTTACTCTCGGCAGTATTGCACCTGGTTTGAGTTTTATTTTTATTGGTGTCACCTCATGCAGCAGCCCTATATCGTGGGGCCCAGTTGTCCAAATTTCAGGTGCTACCTTTGTCATGTCTTCCTCAAATATAGTCGGTGGCGCTTTAACGCTGGCCATTAATGGGTTGTGTACCTCTCTGTATTGGAAAATCTAAGGAATCCCACAAAACAGCTTCCTTCCCTTTCTGCTGAGAGTGAGTTATCCTAGATGCATTCAACCCTAGTCATGTTCACCCCTTGACCAAAAAACGAATAACCATGTAATTATCAAAAATACATATTTTAATATTTATCAAAAACATTTAACACATTACAATATATTTTTCTAAAACAACACAACAATATGTTTAAAACACACGCTAAAGTTCATATCTGTGTGTGCACATATTCTACAAATGGCAAACACGCAAACATTTCAAAATCGTTTTTTGTGCCTAACTGGAGGGAATGTCTCTATTTAACCCTCTACTGTTATTCATGATACCCTTCTTAATTAATACGGGAAAAAGAAACTGTGCCAACACTTGAAAAATGTGTTTCTAGAACCAACATAATTGTCAAGAATAAACACAGTATTAAATACCCATTGTATATCCTGTCGGTGCTGTCATCAGGGCACTTCATTTTTGTTATATACTGGTTCTCACGTATATCTTCACGTGCGTGCCAATTGCCATAGTTTCAATATTTCTCTTGCTGGTTCCCAAAAAATCGACCAATGTAGCACTAGTAACCATTCCGTATTAGCTATACGGTTCCACCCTTCACTCTTCTATTCCTCCAAGGGGCGGGGGGGAGGGGGGCTGCGCGGAGTACCTCTCCGCTGTCCACGATATTCAATTGAAAAATCTCCCCAGAGTCTTGCTTTTCAAAAGGACATGTGGAGTCCAAGACCTCACTGGATATTGTTGCCCATATTGTCACGCAATCCTACGAAAAGACGTGTGCGCTTCCCAGCTCCTGTTCGCACCCTACGCTGTCACCTAGTATGTCGCTTTGTCAAATAAATATAATATATTAAAATATGTATTTTTGATAATTACATGGTTATTCGCCCTTTTTTGGTCAAGGGGTGAACATGACTAGGGTTGCATGCATCTAGGATAACTCACTCTCAGCAGAAAGGGAAGGAACCTGTTTTGTGGGATTCCTTAGATTTTGTATTTCACGATCCTCACCCACATAGCCCCTAAAAAGAGGATCTTTTCAGCTCATGGTAGTTGACCTCTCTGTATTGGACCATAATATCACATGGTATGCTTATTTCCATTATTATTTCTCCATCATCCTCACCATCAGTGAACAATTCCTCACCTGTTATGTCTTGTAGCATTACATTTGGGTCTATGCATAACACAGTCCTCCACTCACACCCCTGCGCGTCCAGTCCTATGACCACAATGCGTTTACTGGATACTTGAACTGCCTCAATGTCTATGGACATTATCGTGCCTGGTACAATGTCTGTGTGTGCAATTGGGCGGAATATGAAATCTGATGGTGTTCTCCATTCTTTTCTTGTTATTTCTGGCACCACCCGTGCCAACACCTTGATACCATATATGAACATGATTATATCAATGGGTACCCCTCGCACCACAACTTCATTCATCACTGTGCTGATCATCAACATTGCTCGTAGTGGGCATACTCCCGGTGTTGACCACACTATCCCTCGTTCTGTAAAAGAGATCATCATATTTAACTTACTTAACAAATCTCTACCCAACAGATTTATTGGCGCATCTTCGTGGTACAGTAAGGGTGCACGCACGGTTTTACCCCCCACTGTTATATATAGATCTTTAGTGTAAGGACTTTTAAAATAGCCCCAGAGAACTCCTGCGTCTCTAAATTCCTGCCTGAGAGTGGAAACCGGCCTTCCATAAGGCATGATTTCTTTGCTCCAGAGTCTACCATGAAGATAAACTGCTTATTTCCTATCTCTGCCCCCACTAGTGGTTCCTCTTCTGCACATAGGGTGGTAGATAGGACTGGACACGCAAGTGTTCCCTGTGGGCTGTCCTAGTCTGAATGTCTTTCTTGCCCTGGCACGGAGAAAACATTATCTCCGATCACTGTTTTGCCGATGAACGGTACTGGTGCACAATTTGCAGACGTTGCATAACAATTACTGGTCGCGCCTCCCACTGCATTTTACCTTACCATTTGTTGTGGTGGTGGTGGTTGCTGTCCTTGCTGTACCTGAGGTTCGCTATTGCAGTAGTCATTTTGTCTCCCGTTCCCCATTGGTATCCCGTAGGGGCTACCTGGGTGCGGACATCCCCAACCTTGTTCGTGCTCCATGGGCTGTTGCCCCTGGAAATACCCTGAAGGCCGCATTCTACAATCTCTAGAGTAATGTCCCCATCTCCCACAGCATGACCCTTGTGATCTGCCCCTCATTCCTTGGCCAACAAATCCCCTATTTCCCATACCTCCAAACCCCCCTCTCTGTCCGCGGTACCCACCTCTTCCTCTCGCCGGTTGGTCTTGCCACTGTTGTCCACTGTATTGTTCTTCTCTGTCCCACTGTCCTGGTCCTCCTGGAGCCCGTAGTGCTGCTATCATTGCTGTGCTATTCCCCGCTCCTTCGTCCCCCTCATTTTCTCAGTCTGTGGTTGCGCTGGCGTTGACGGCTGTGACCTTCACTAATTTGTTTTGTACCAGCTTCGCCTTGTCTGCCAACCTTTTTTGAGCTATCTCCTTTTCTCTTTCTTTGATCCTCCTGCAGTGGTGCACAATTATGCTCTGTATTTCAGGCCATCCCTTGGCTTCTATCCCAGCTATTTTGTCCAAGGCCTTCTGCACCTTCTTCGGGAGCCCGTTCTTAATGATAAAGTAAAACAAGGCTGTGGACTGGTTCCACGCCATGCCAGTTTCACTTCTCCATAAATCCTGCACCCGTAATATGAATTGCGTAGGATCCTCGTTCTCCTCCATTGTACACTGCATCACTAAATGTAAATCCGGAATATCAGGAAACGCGCGCCTCAATGCATCCCATATCTGTGCTCGAAACATTATTGAACGCTGATCCATCGTGGCGATCACAACTCATCGTTACTCCAGGGAATCCGGCTCTTTCCCACACTGCGTCTGCTTGGTCACCAATTGCTGACACTAATAAGCTCTTCACATCCCCTATTGCTAGCGGTATTCGCGCTGTGTTTTTCTCAAAGGCATGTATCTATTTTCCAGCCCCTCCCGACAGTGGGGGGAGGGCCTTTAGGAAATAGTTTTTGTCCATTTGTGCCCACGGAATGTAATGTGGCCTACCTGCTCCCTTATGTATCAATGGCATTTCCAATTTATGTTTCTTCCCTATCTTACTTACCGCACCTTTCTTTGTCTTATTTACCATCATATTCCCCTCTCGCTGCCTTAACCTACCCTGCTGTAGTGGTGGCGATGGTGTGTCTGGGTATCTGTGGTTTGGCAGTGGGGACCCTGTCTCGACAGCTGCCTCCTCATACTCGTCTAAGTCACTTCACACTTCTTCTATTTCTGACACCTTTTCATTGTTCCCTTCACAGCCCTCTCCTCTCTCACTTTCTGGGGTAGGTGGGCGTATAATTCTCACGGGCTTGTCATTCAGATGGAATAGAAATTCCCCCGACCGCCACTCCTTCTCTTGCCCCTGTGGTGTGCGTGTTTCTTGTGATGATACTGACCGTGCTGGCTCCGATATTGCTTGCTCCACTTCTCCTGTTGTGTTTAATGTTGGTGTTAAATCCGCTATAGCTAATGGTGGCACCTCTCCTCCTCCTGGTAGCATCTGGCTCCTATCGCATAATGCTCGTAGCCACGTTATCTCGATCTGTGCATGCGCTAGCTGGTGGTCTAATTCTCCAGTAATATGTGCTAAATTTACGGGGGGTGCGCTTGTTGGACCATACAAACCTCCTTTATCATAAGGGGGTGGTGCTGTAGCAACTGCTCCTGTTGTAGGTGTAGGAGTTGGACAGGCCGGGACGTACAGGGGCTCGCTATAACCTACTGCTGGTCTGGACATTAAAGGGTATATTTTAGTTGTGTCACCTTCTGCTGTAGTAGTTGTGCACTCACCCTTTGGCGTTCCGCCTACCTCCTCCTGGGTTTTCTGCATTTCGTTCGCTCTTTCTTTACTTACCTCTGCTGTCGATGCAACTTTTTCAAACATCCACCATAAGTCTAGCACTTCCCGTCTATTTTGAAGTTGCTTCCCCTTATACCTTGCTAACAGGTGGGTAGATACCAAATCTAATACTCTTTTGTCGAACGACCCACCCTCTGGCCAGATTGGTGTCACACTGTCCCCTTTTATCTCCGTCAACCATTGATCATGATATTTTTGTATTTTCTCACTGTATAACGGAAGGTGCTGACACATATGTGCTAGTGGTGTTATTCCCCCCATGTTAATATGTTTCCTTCCCTCCTCTGTCTGTACTTACCTTTTGACCTCCCTTTCCACTCACTCACTTCTTCACCAGTTGAATAATATATCACGAACTTTGTCACTTACTGGTAATCTGTATATATATATGTATCAAGATATATATATATCATCCCCCCTTCCAACGTTAACTCTTTAATTATTGCATGTTCAAATTCAACAGTTTATTGTTGCATATTTTGCCACTTTAACAACACATCAACCACAGTACTTGGATATACTTGACAAAAAATGGACAGAACACGAAAGCACATATAACACTTACCATGCACATGCACTGCCTGCGCGCGTTTTCTTCCCCGTTGCTCCCCTTTTTCCCACTCCCTTTTCCTTTTCACCTACTCTTCTCATTCACTCCCCACCTCTTTCACTCTCTTAATCTTCTCCAAGAATCTTTTCGTACCCAGAAAAAGAATGTTCTAAATAACTACTCCGAGTCTACTCACTATACGAGACTCCTACTATTTTCTCTGTAACTTCACTTATTTATTCTGCATTGGACGAGACAATGCTACGCGGCACCGCCTTCTACCCCGTTCGGGCTAGGATACCACTTCTCTTTTTCTCTTCACTTCTTACCAAAACCTAATGGCCATATAAAGGATAGATCAGAAAAGCCTCAACATCACTCACACAGGCCCTACTCTTTCCCTGCTACCCGTTAACACCTTTCCCCCTATTTCTCCCTTACCTTCCCTTCGTAACCTTCGCAACCGGCACTCACGTGTTCAGTCAGGTGACCTGAGGATCGCCGCTCGCAGTCCGACCCCAGTTAGGCTCGCACCCCAACCAAGCCGTGGCCCGCCTCGGCGAGCAGTTTTTCGGTCGGGTATTCGTCAACCGGGAACCCTTGACCCTTCTTCGTAGTGCGCACAGACTGGTCGACCGTGGATGCAATGGTTTTGCTGGGGGCGTCCGGGATCTCGCCGCTCAGCGCCGGCCTCGAGGCACCTCTCTGATCACGTTGCAGGGGGTCACCAAATGTTAGTGCCCCCCCCTGTCTAAGACAGACACTCCCTGGGCAGGGAATAAGGCACAAAAGCGCAGGCTGTGAGAGTTCCAAGGAAAGTGTATGTAAATCTCTGAGAGCGCTCTACCCACATACAAGTTACAACACACTTATATTATATTTCTACAAGTCGACATATGATGCTACGTTGGACCAGGATTGGTCAGCCGTGATGGTGGCTTAGGTGTGGGCATCATCTCTTCCTCCGGGTTGGTTGCTGGGTTGGTGGGAGGATTGAAGGCAGACATTGTGCTCCAGATGGGTGAAGGTCAGGTCGCTGTGAAACACGGTGGTCACTATCTAAGCTAAGAAAATACATTCTGAATAATGCATGCACTAAATAACAGTTGATCAAAAGACTCTTAGTAGTATCTCATGTCGTTATACAAATCACTCAAGGGTTTACACCATCTATACATTTGGGTTACACAGGTCACAGGTTTAAGGGCCTTGACCACTTTAATACTGTCATTGAACTATAGGGTTAGTCTCACAAGAATCTCAGGTATGTGGCACTTGTTAGTATTGGGCACGATATACTGCACAAGGGTCTGTTGGGTGGGCTTCATAGCGAGGTTGGCAGTCTGGCACATGAAAGGGATGCCTTGCAAGGACACAGGGTTAGGACGGCAATAAGTTTCAACTGGCGAGGGTAAGAGGGCAAGGACACTTTTGTGGAGATGGACGAGCTATGTGCTTAGCTCATGTTGGTTCACATGCAGGACAGTGATCTCAGAGGAAAAGGGATGTGTTACATTTATTATTTGTTGCAAGCAGCTCCGGCCTCAGCGTGAGAATGGAGCCGCAGAGTTTTCCAGTTGGAGTGAGGATGAGGGTGGGGGCCATGTGCTCTGAGCAACAGCGGCAGGCAGAAAGGGAGAGATGCATTTCGTACTATCGCAGTGAGGCCTAGTTACCAAGATGGAGTCGAAAGGGGGTATAGAAAATGGATGCCCTGTGTCCTGCTCGGTGGTCCCATCTATGCGAATATAACCAAAAGTTACTATTGCATAAGGGCTAGGGGCGTACCCACCACTAGAGGCACTTGGTCCAAGTTTTGTACTGAGAAGTGATGGTAGAGAGGGGCCCATTGGCCCCTCGCTCCCACACACCCTCCTAAAGGTAGCACTAGAACAACTGCACTACCCCATCCACTAGACAAAAGAAAATCTTGCTGCAACGCTCGCAGAAGACTGGTTCACACCGTATTTGGCAGAGCATGTTGCATTTTTCATGGTGAACTGCATTGGGTGAGCCACAGTCCAGCAGGAGAGTGACAGGATCGAGACAGACCGCTGAGTTGGAATCCCCGTTGTTACTAGCAATATGCGGCGGAGTTGAAGCGCCATTACAGGAATGGGAAGCTACATTACCTGAATACGGCGGCAGGAAAGTCAGTTCCTGGGGCATATGAGTGAGAATCCAAGAGGAATAGACCCCCATGGACAGTAGGAATTGAGTAGTCTGACATAGTTGTTGGGACTCTCCCCTAAAGTAACCGTTGTCAAGTGACTTTGTGGAAGAGTGACACGGTCAAGAATTGTGTGGCATAGTGTTAATTGTATTTTTTTAACATCACTTAGAGTGAGGTGTTGAATAGTGTTGAACCAACCATAGAGGAAGAGAGATGGTTTAAGGGTACAGATGGTCCCCCTGATGAAGTTCTAAAGCATTGCGTCAAACTAAATTGTGTTGAACGAAACATGTTGGGCAATTAAGGGTATTGTGATTTAGAGACAATACATGAAAAACATTGAAAATTGAGTTGGAACTCACCCCAGGGTAGCACTAAATGGGGTAGAAATGTACTGAATAGATGATATACTTTATATGTGGTATCCTTTGGCAAAAGGGAACCAGTGAGCTATTGACCATTTTGTTTCTTGAGGCAGAGTGATCTCCTTCAAAGTACTGTACATGATTTAGCTTTGTATAGGCAGGATGTCACAGGGTTGAGCACAACACAGGTTGTTTTATGTATGGTAATTGGTTTTATGAGAAATTTTGTAAAAGGTTTTTAGGAATTTTTGCAATTTTAAAAAATATTTTAGAAGGTTATATAATGATTTGTGATTTATATGAAATAAAATTGTGATATATAATTATTGTGTGGTGACCTAGTACCTTTTTGCTAAAAACACTAGGTTGTTTTGACCTGGGGAGTACATGAAGGGGTAACAGGTGGACGTGGTTGGATCTTTGGTCGTAGGATTGTCCCGAATTTGTTCTTAGGAGCCTGGTCATCACGTCGTTAAAATGGCTCTACGTCTCTGTATGGTTGTTGTAGGGAACTGCATTATCTACCAGCAATTCACCGCTGGGCACACATTAAAAGTAGTGAGAGGAATCATTCTCAGACCAAATGGACCATTCCAGCACTTACATATCGACTACGTCGACATGATTCAAGTGTGCAATGGGTACAGGTATTTAATTGTGGTGGTGTGTCCATTCTCTAGATGGATAGAAGCAGGTCCCTGTACACACCCCGACTCTGCCTGTGCTGCTAGGTTCCTGGTGAGAGACGTGTTCCCTAGATGGGGGGTGTGCGAGGTAATGAGATCAGATAATGGGGCCCACTTTGTAAATTCAGTATTCAAACAGATTAGTTCATTGCTTGGTATAAAGCACAGGTTCTCGTCGGCGTATCAACCAGAGGGGAATGGGATATGTGAACAGATCAACGGTTTGCTTAAGGAAAGGATAGCCAAGTTGACGCTCACATTAAAGAAGGGATGGCTGCACTGTCTACCATTGGCATTGTGTGCACTTCGGAACCAACCAGGCTCCGACCATCACCGCACGCTGCACGAGATAGTTACAGGCAGAAGGATGAGGACCCCTCTTACCACCAGAGATAGAGCTAGTTGTGATGCCCAGCTGACTAGGGAGGTTCTGGGAACAGAGATGCAAAAGTACCTAAACTGTTTGACATCCAGTGCCTCTGTCATTTCAGACCAGCTGCAGCGACTGCGAAGAGGGGGTGGCGCAACACAAAACACAGCAGGAAGTGCTGAAGCAGACACTGAGCAAGGTGTACATGCGCCCCTCGTCTTCCCTGGTGACAGCGTTTTGGTGAAGAACTTTACCAGGAAAAGGTGGGACGAGCCAAGATTTAATGTCCCGTTCATTGTAGAGGACTGCACCCCTCCGCCGTCAAGTTCCAGGGTA
The DNA here is from genome assembly GCF_040938575.1 of Ambystoma mexicanum. Classification (NCBI taxonomy): domain Eukaryota; kingdom Metazoa; phylum Chordata; class Amphibia; order Caudata; family Ambystomatidae; genus Ambystoma; species Ambystoma mexicanum. The sequence continues at coordinate 1,031,900,730 of NC_090923.1, forward strand.
GAAGGGCATGGATCTTCATAAATGACATTAAGCCCTACATAGGGGAGAGCCCTCCTGCTGCATCCAACTGCAAAGAGACCACGGACAACGGGGAAGAACATCAGCACTTGCAAAAAAGATCTATGGTAAAGAAGAAGGACGCATGAGCAGAAAACCAAGACAAAGAACCCGGATTCAAAGTGTGGCATAGAACGGGACAGGTTCCCCAAGCAAGAGGAAATAAAGACTTAACGAACACTCTGTACATCCCAGTTGCAGGGTAAAGAGAAGCAACTCCTAAGCCACAACAACATTGATAAAATGAGCGTTTGAAAGCACGACATACTCAATTAGTACAAAGAATCAAGACTCTGATAGACTGCAAATAAGACATTGCCTGAGGGTTTAACACAGTATCCCGAAGAAATCAGTGTTGAGACTTTGTTCTCAGAACTTATGGTACCTTCCGGCAGAAGTCTCAAGTGGATGTGCTAACCTATTTCCAACTCGTGATGCTAACATACCCATCACTCATAGGGAGAGGAGCCAGTGTCACAGACTTTATCCAAGATCCGGCCAACAAGGAAATAATCTAGCAACTACTGACTGTCATCACGGAAGCCTTCATTGTACTATCAATGTACGGTGATAAGGGTACAGATGCTTCCACCACAAGTGATCATTGATGAACTTACATATACCCTATTTTTCCGCATCATAGAGGAATGCCCAGGACTCGTTGGGAGAACCACAGATACCCTAACCTTCATCAGAGATCCAAGAAACAACCAATTCCTAAACCAAGTGTGGCACAAATTAAATTACGTGGTTGCAATCCGCGCAGCAGGAAAGTGTAACACTGTTCACGTCAAAAGAAAGGATTGTGATCAGGACCCAGCAAAGAAGACGGATGTCCCTGACTCCCGCAGATACCCAGCTGACCCACAATGTCATGCTCAGACTAGTCACAGACTATCCTGAAATGGTAGGAAGGCCTGCAGATGTTGACGTCATCCCCTTGCTTAGAGATCCAGCCAATGCCCCACACATGGGCACACTTCTCCATAGCATAATGCTCCAAGTGGAAATGTCCAACTTCCAGTGAGAATTCCTAAGGAGATTCCAGTGAGACCTTTCGCCGAGGGACAGATTGAGGAGACAAAGACTGTTCACGCTGCAAGAAAGGCCAGTGATCTAGAGGCTAGAAAATCAGAGCAAATGTCATTAACACCAGAATACAGCCAATATGCATACCGTGTTTTCTTCCACCTCATTGAAAACTTTCCAGAACTAGTGGGTAGACCCAGCAATGTTGACATACCCACATTATGTGGGCTGTTATATGCAAAGAGGACTTGAAAATGTATGAATCTAAAATTGATTGTGAAGGATGTGATATTTTACACACTAAATTCATTCCAAATCCTAATTTCAGTATTAACATAATAACTGTGTATAGACCACCGAAACCTAACCATAATTTTAATGAACAACTTACAAATGCTCTAAATACCATCCTATCCACAAACTCAGCTACTATATTAGTGGGGGACTTAAATTTGTGGAAAGGGAATATTAAAGATAAAAAAGCTAAGGAACTGGAAAAAATGTTAAAAAAAAATAACATTCAGGTGCATAACAACGACCCGACACATGTCAAAGGCAACATTCTGGATTGGATGGCGAGTTATAATATTGTCTTATCAAACGTCACCACTACACCTTGTATATGGTCTGATCATCTTTTTGTTTCTAGCAGTATACATCTTCCTCCCTTACAAAAGCATGAACATGAGTTGCCGCGCAAAATAACGTACAGAAATTATAAGGCTCTCACCACAGAAATTCTAACAGAATGCCTGTCCTCAATCATGCTGACCACAACCGACTTGGATCATCCGGACCACCTTGTGGAAAAATATAACTCCCAAATGACCATTTTACTGGACTCAGTAGCCCCTATGAAACTAAAAAGTATAAGAAAATCTAACCACAAACAAAAATGGTTCTTACCACAGCTAATTACACTAAAGGCCATTAAGCGACGAGCAGAGCGCGCCTGGCGCAAAGACCAAAATTCAGCTAATAGAGTCATCTGGAAAATCCATGCCAAAACATACAAAGACGCTATTGCGGAAGCTAAGCGGACTTATTATAATGACCAAATAGCTTTAGCTGATAATGACACCAAGGAACTTTTTCGCCTTTTTAGGTCCTGGGAAAAACCGGAAGTTTTAAATCATTCAATCATTGCTACCAAAGAGGACTGTGTTAGAACACAGAAAGCTTTCTCTGATAAACTTACATGCGCCCAAGATAAAATTCGGAGGCAATTACATCAACAAACCCTCGAGACAAACTCTATTTTAACTCAAGAGGTAAATTCTAACCATACGATTAACCGTACTGAATCACAAGACGAGGAAAAAAAATCAATGGATACTGGTTTCAAGTTCCCGGAAATCACCTTAGCAGAGATCGAAAACATCATGAGAGCCATGAATCCTACCAGTTGTCCAGGAGATCTGATCCCTTCTAAAATTATATTAGATCATCAAAACATCTTTGCACCATTTTTGTGCAGATTTGTAAACGCCTCCTTTAGGCACTGTACTGTTCCACAAGTCATTAAATCAGTGGCTGTTACCCCCCTTCTAAAAAAAGCTGGCTTGGATCCTAAAGATGCGGCCAATTAACGTCCAATTACTAATACGCCTTTCTTTTTGAAACTGGTAGACAAGGCTGCTACCTCTCAACTTCAATTATATATTGAAAACACGGGAAGGCTGCACGAGAGGCAATCGGGTTTCCGTCGCTTTCATGGCACGGAGAGTGCCTTGATCGATCTCCAGACGCAGATGTTATCATTAATTGAGAAAGGCAGACTAGGCCTGTTAATATTACTTGATCTTAGTGCTGCTTTTGATCTTTTAGATCACAAGATTTTATTACATAGATTGCGGGACACCGGCGGTTTGGCAAATGAAACTGTCAACTGGGTGAGCTCTTTCCTACAGAGTAGAAGCTCCAGGGTGCACTGGGGCGAGGCCTTCTCAGAAGTAGAGACCATCCTTTGTGGTGTCCCACAAGGAGCTTGCCTGTCGCCCTTGCTTTTTAACATTTATATTGCCCCTCTATGCAGAGAATTGGAGAAGTTGGGCTATTTCTTTACCAATTATGCAGATGATTTCCAGCTGTCAATGGAACTTTCAGGTGACCATCAGGCAGACCAACTTAAACTAAATAAGTTATACAGCATAATAAAAGATTGGATGACCATAAACTGGCTATGCTTAAATGCAGGAAAGACGGAACTAATGATCTACGGGCCCAATAAACTGAGAGAGGGACTTGCTAAGGCTTTCACTGGCTTCCAGGTGGATGATAGCCTTATTGAAGTCGTTGGCAAAGTAAAAACACTAGGTGTTTATATGGAGGCCTCCTTGGATGCAGGCGCACACGTGGATGCCATAGTAAAAAATACCCACTATCACCTACGAGTATTGCGGCAGGTTGCCCCTCTCATCTCTGAAAACAACCGAGCCAAACTGGTCAGAGCCGTCATCTTGCCACGACTCGACTATTGTAATGCTCTGCTGGGGGGGGCTAGTAGAGAAGATGTACAGCAACTGCAGAAAATCCAGAACGCCTCTGTACGTATAATATACGGTATGAAGAGGCATGAACCCACTTCCAACGCGAGAAGGGAACTACATTGGCTCCCAGTATCAGCTAGGATTTCCTTTAAATTACTGACTTTAGGTCACAAATGCATCTATGGAACTGTTCCTAATTATTTGAAGGATAAAGTCACGATATATCAACCGGCAAGATATCTGCGCTCTACAACGACTCTAAGTTTGCAGGTGCCAAGGACTAAGAAAGCCCGTGGAAATGGTCGTTCTTTTCCGGTGCTCGTGGCTAAAGCCTGGAATAATCTACCGCTAGGGCTTCGTACAGAGAGCAATCTCCTGGCTTTCCGGAAACTCCTAAAGACAGAACTTTTCATCTAACTTACATCTTTGGTTGTCCTCACTGACCTTTCTGCTTGTGATGGGGCGCTTGGATGCCTTAGGGCTTGTAGCGCCGTAGAAATTCAATAACATAACATAACATAACATTCCTCAGAGATCCAGCAAAAAACGCGCAATTAAACAGGCTCCTGAGGGCTATCAACAAAGAAGCAATTATGGACATCCACTGCTGAGGAGAGCCTTAGAAGGAGAAAATCCAAAATAGAACTTTGTTGTCATTGTTTCACCGTGGAGCAGATAGAGAAAAGAGACACTGTTCTTCAACTTGTCGCCGAGAGACCGAACGAAAGGAGCAGACACAAGAACTTCGCCATCTTATTTTTCCTTTTCTGCATCCTTCTCATTTTTTCTATTTTTTCATATATTGACTTCTGCTTTTATTTTTGTTCCTGTTTGTACAACATCTTATTTTTGCGATTTTGACTTGTTTTCTATTTTTTCCATATGTTCATTTTTATTTTATTTTTGTTCCTATTTTTACAACTTTATTTTTGTACGATTAGCTCATTTTTTCCTATTTTGCCACACGTTCACTTTTATTTTTATTTTTATTTTTATGTTTTCAGCATTCCATTTTTGTGTAATGTGTAGCAGTCCTTTCAGTTTCTTCTTTCGCATTGAACTGTCACCAGCATGTCCTTAGGACCAAGGCAAATTCGAGGCATCCACTGCGACCTCACCTACTTTAGATACGCATAAATAAATGTGATGTATCAGAACTGCTAGCCTAACCCTTTTCCTAAGTCTAGCAAAGGAACTGTACTGAGGACCCAGAGACTACCGTTGTCACTCACGTGAGGGGGGAAATTTGGAGAAGCACTCGTCCCTCTAATAGTAACAAACTCTCGAAATACTAGACCAGAGCAAAAGAAAGAATAAATAACTGACTATGAACTCATTCGAAATGGGGGCCCAGAACAGTAACTTGGTTTTACCCCCAACATAAGGGCGCCCCTGCTTTCCAAGGAGAAAATGCTGCCAGATATCTTACAAATCTATCATGTGTATATGCTTGGTGATCATCATTGTCTTTCTGTCATTGACTATCAGAACTGCTCTCTCCATTGGTGCACGAAGCTCCCCAAATTCAGTGCACCTACCAGATAATGAACATACGAATCCCACAAAAGCACCCAGACCCTACATAGTGATTCCAGTTCCAAGAAAAGCTAATGATGAAGCAAATGATTTAAAATTGAATGTAATTAGAAGTGATACGTGTACACTTGAGGTAATGAATGGGGAAAAAAGCTGGAGACAGGGTCAGCACGGAATGAATGAAAACGTTGCACTGACCACTGCACGCACCCACACACAGGATGCACATATACAAGGGCAAGTGTCAATGGCTACAAGGCCTCCAACGAAGGCAGCAGAGAAGGAGAGACTGCCTGCCGAACATTAAATTCCAGAGAATAGTGGAGATAACCAAGAAAAGCCAAGTGAATTACCAAAGACGGAGGAAATAGCAAAATCCCTCAAAAGAACAGAAGTGGCCACGAAAGAACTCACAGAGAAGACACACATGCTAACAGATTATTTGTTCCCATTCATAGTCCAAGCAAAGAAACCACACAAGGAGCTGAAAAACAGAACTATAGAAACTATAACAGCAAGAACACCTGCTCCATCGCAAGGAACAAGCCGCAGGCCTACAACACAGCCACGAGTTGGGAGGTTGGTGAACCAATGGTGGTTACGGGAAGTTTATGGCAGACTACAAAAGGGAAGGAAAGGAAGCACAAATCCTCCTCCTACCACTGCGATGCAGTCAAGGCAGCCTGCTCCATCGAGATACCCAAAGTGAAAAACTAGCACAGATGCATTCAGAGATGTAGTCATAGCAAACTACAGAAGAACGCTGAGAATCAAGAGAAGCCCTCATGAAGATAACAATGAACTTAATGATTACCTGGACAGCACAGCCCATCTCGGAAACAACATATGGTACCAGCACATGAAGGAAGTAGGACGAAGGAGAATGCTTCGTCTGTGCACTCCTACCATACAGCATGGGAAAATCCAAGATCTTCGTGGCTGTAGAAATCGATGTCCCTACAGCACACTGTATGTCACAATTAGCAATGTGCAACACCAGAGGACAATTTATGGGAAGAGACATCTCGTTGATATGGGCCAACGCAAAGGATTACCCGATGAAGATGGCTACGTCCAGGACATTAAAACAAGAAACCGAGCGCACATCAGAAATCATGTGATCAGGTACGAGAACCCTGGCGTCAAAGGATCAGGGATAAGAGGGGAAAAAACCCCAAGACTGAACGTTCAAGGAAAAACTGCAGAGGAAGCTCAAATCTGGAATAACAGAGGCCAAATGCAGACCTGGGGGTCAGTGGTCTCCCCAGATGGATGGGAAGACGGAGTAGTAATCTGCCGAGTGTGGATGGTCCTTGGAGCCTGCAAGGAAGCGATAGAGAATTCTGAGAGGTTATGCAAACCTCTATGGTCAAAGCTAGTAAAGTTGCTAACATGGGCCGAAGATAGAGGGGGACCCCTACAGATAGTGCCACTGGAGGGCCCAAAACTATGCTTCAGAAACAATGGCACAAGGAAGATGGGAGAGAACCAAAACTGCGGACAAATCTTTGAAGCTCCGGGAATGACACAAGGAACCGCAGTTATTATGGACCATTACTGGGCGTGTGGATCCAAGGAACACATAAGGCTGCCAGAAAACTATACACACTAGTGAATGTCCACGTTCCCGCACTAGTGATCCCTAAGAATGACCTAAAGCTGGACAGTTTTTGAAAGCAGATGCTCATCTAAGAAGAAGAAGATCTGTGGAACTGGTATCCAGGATGAAGAGTGAAAATTACTTTTCTCCCAAATCAGAAGAGGCATTCCATGCAATCCCGTATGAACACAGGCTGTTCAGCCTCACCTCAACAGTATTCACAACACTACTCCTGCCCCACATCCAAGTTGGAGTGAATAGTAAATGGTTGCAGAGAACCAGATGGGGGTTGTTGCAGACCATCAATACCACTATAAAAGGATTCAACACGATCAAAGAAGAGCTGAGAGCAATCAGACTGATGACCCTCCAAAACAGATATGTGCTTGACATGATCACTGCAATGGATGGAGGTGTTTGTGCAAAAATCAGAGAATCATGTTGCACATTTGTACCATCACACGATGAAGAAAACGAAACCCTAACAGAGGTCATAAGCATGCTGACAAGCCTGAAAACCAGATGATCGATGAAAGTGACGAGGTAGACGATGACAGCTGATTTGGAGACCTATTCTCGTGGGTCCCACAATATATTCAAGTTTCTGGGAGCTCTACTAGCAATGGTATTGCTAGGATTCTGTGTTATCAAAATAATCATTGCACAGTGCCAGAAAACTGCAAAGAAAGCCATAGGGATGAAAATAATGATTGATGTCGAACCAGGATGGAAGCCCAGAGACCTGACTGATGATGAAATAAGAGACTTTGTGAAAGCCAGCAAATTTGTGCCAGAGGGAACAAAGTTCACATACCCTAAGAAATGAAGAAGGTATGAAGGAAAATGGATCTACTGCAGCCCAAATGGACAATGTCAGCTATTGACATGGAACAAAGACGAACATGTGAAGACAGCAGGGAGTTTGAAGGGAGTGATAAAAATATGGACTCCAAAGGCTCACACATTCACACCATCATGTACCAACGCAGAGGACGATGAGCATGACACTGAAGAAGCAAAATAAATGAATGCAAAGGAGATTGCAGAAGTGGTCGATGAACCGACCAGAGTGGGGAGTGTAGAGGAGGTCCCAGACACGGCTTGCACGCCTTCCCCTCATTTCGAGGTACCAGGAGCATACTCGCCAAGGTATGTGACGTATGAAGAGCAAATGAACCTACAAAGAGCTGCACTGGGACTCTGCCCAGTATACATCAGAAGATCCATACCGGTTGAAGCACCCATAACCAGACAACCCTGGGCAGCACGGTACCCTATCAGACAGCCATAATAGCCGCTGATACAAAATGAGGAGTACCTACACACGGTCCATGAAGAGACCCCAAAAGCCTTAATGGAAGGCCAGTGGAAATGACACAAGGGCCTGAACAGATCCGTGAATGAACAAAAGCAGCTATCGAAGATAACACACCAGTGCGAGTAACTACGAAATTGAATGGAATAGGCACAGAGAGGAGACAATGTTACAACGTGTGGAAACAGTGTTACGAGACAAGATGGAAGCAACCGTCCTGTTAAACGTGTGTAAATAGGCTTGAAACGCAAGATGCTAAGAAATCGATACTGCTTGCAATGCTTAGTAGAAGATAGAGTGGCAAGCGCCAACCATATATCTACCTCAATAAGGCACATTATACAAGTGCGACTCCATTTTGTAAAAGCAGAAAGGTACCCAGGTGGCCAGAGGCCTGACAGGCCAAGTTTCGAAACCCAGCCAAAGGCAAGAAAATGAGCGGAATTGAAACTCAACAAAAAGCGGCTCATGCCTAGGAAATCGAGGTCAACCAGAGAAGGGGAGGAGAGCGTCAGCTCACAAGACTCCAACTTCAGAGCATACCAGCCTGCCTCATGAAGGTCAGGAAAAGGGGGACCCATGCAGGTGACTAGGCCGACATAGAATTCGATGCACTAAAAGCTGGAAACTGAAGCAGATTCATGGTGAACTAACACGTGACCAGCCAGGCACGAAGAAGTACCATCGCCTGATGTCATCCAGGACCCGAGGATGCCATAACTTTTCCCGATAAGAGACTACAGTTTCGAAGCCATCCTTAGCCAACTAATTGACACGTCATCCTAAAACACTGATTGACGGAAGTGAGGCAGTGCAAAACTTGGGACACCAGGCACAGGGGTGTCCATTCTGCATACTGCTAATTAAAAGTGGAAATTTATGCCTAGGTGTGTAACCTGCCCAATCACAAGTTATCTGGAGTCCTATAGATATTGTAACCAATAGGACGTCGTAGTTGTAGTGACGTCTATCACGTATGATGTAGAGGGATGGGCATAGACGCCCACCCGATAAGAGTTATCCAATCCGCATGCCCTATTATCATATACAGATATAACACCTATACTTAAGTTACCTTTCCTAACCAATTATATTGCATGATGATTTTTTATAGAAATTAGACGTCACTAATGACGATTTATGCCTATACGAAGTGCTGTCCGACTGAAGTTCGAGGAAGTCAGAGCGAGACAGGTGATCGCACTACAGCTGATTCCCGTTTGTTTCCCTGTTTGATGTACTTGTCATTAACCGGACTTCTCTTTGCCAACCTATTGAGTCCTCGTTATGGAGTTGTGTCGGAGTAAGTGAATCCTGCACCCCCTGTCCTCACATGGTGCAGCTATCTTGTCTTACAATTTCTAGAGGGTGAGTGCTGACCAATGGGCCCGTCAGCGAATTCCTCTCCTCCAGAACACCGGGCTGAGCCACATTATTGAGGATTGCGTATTGTAATTAAGGTCTGCTAGCCAGTCCAATGTTCTCCCTTTGTTGTGAGTGGGTTTCTTAACGTGAAGTTTGAAGCCCAATTGGTTGATAGAGTTTTCTAGAATCTTTGGGGTCATGGAGGCCTAAGTTCAGATCTCCCAACAAGATAATCTGAGTGTCAGGTTTAGTATTTTGGGTCAGGAGGCAGGTAATATCTTGCTCTAAGGAGAGGTGGGGTCTGGGGGCCAGTGGATAGGGTACGGGTAGCTGAGAGCAGAGGTTTAACCGACAGAAGTTCAGCTGATGGGAGGCATGCACTAGTGAATTCTCTAAGGGCCAGGTGTGATTTAGCTATGAAAGCCACACCGCCACATTTGCCCGTAACTCTGTCTCATCTGACAATTGTATAGCTATCTGGCATTCCTAATGATAAGGTGGGCCCAGCTGCCGGGAATAACCGGGTTTCTGATACGGCAAGGAAGTCTAATTGGTTAGTGGAGATGAAGTCAGCAATGTCAAGAGCATGGGCTGTCAGGGGTAGTCGCTGTAGGAGTAGGCGCGTTTTTATAGGATTGGAGGACACAGTGATGGGTAAAGTGGTCTGTGCCTTGACAGGCCTGTTAGTTCCCTGTTGCGCAATAGGCCTAGTTGTTATCTTATTGCAAGGGAAGCGAGAATCAGGCTTTGACTTTGGATCTAAAAGTCCAGAAGGAAGGTTCAGCTCTGATGGCTGAGGGGAGAGAGTTCCAATACTTGGCAGCAAGTACAGGGAAGCTGGACCCCCTGCAGTTTTAAGTTTGTACTTATGGATGTTAAGACGGTTTAGGTAGAAGGATCTAGTTGGTCTGTCCGAGTGGTTCCTCGAGAATTTGTCTGTCAAGTATTTAGGGGCCGTGTTTGATAGGCATTTATGTGTGATGACTAGCGTGCGCAGTGTTATTCTGTCATGCACTATTGTATAGATATCTGGCATGGCTAATGATAAGGTGGGCCCAGATGCCTGGGAATAGTTACTGCAAGGAAGTCTAATTGGTTAGTGGAGATGAAGTCAGCAATGTCAAGAGCATGAGCTGTCAGGGGTAGTAGCTTTAGGTGGAGGTGCTTTTTTTATAGGATTGGAGGACACAGTGACGGATAAAGTGGTCTGTGCCTTGACAGGCCTGTTAGTTCCCTGTTGCACAATAGGCCTAGTTTTTATTTTATTGCAAGGGAAGCGAGAGCCTAATCTTGCATTCCTCAGATTAAGTTGGCACAGGACAAGTGGCATTGGTGGGAAGCAAAGAGATGGATCCATTCAGCCGGGGTGAGTGGACAGGAGGTGCTGGGAGTAAGGGGTATGCTTGAGTCAGCTAGCAGTACGTACGGCTGGATAGAGGGTAAGAACTTAAATGGTGCTATGGTGTGAAACAAGGGTAGGAGGGTGGCCATGGTAAACGTTACTCTCTGTAGAGTGGCCATGTGATCAGTGACAGGAGGCATACATTGGGATTCAGGTTCAAGTGATGCAAACCAATTCCGGGTGTAGTGAGATGCTAGGTACAGTAGACAGCACAATAGGCTAGGAGCAGCCTTACAGGTAATGCAACACTGTGTATTAGGCACAGTGGGTAGCACAATAGGCTAGGAGCGGCCGTACAGGTAATGCAAAACAGTATTAGAGACAGTGGGCAGCACAATATGCTAGGAGCGGCCTTACAGGTAATGCAAAACAGTATTAGACACAGTGGACAGCACAATAGGCTAGAAGTGGCCTTACAGGTAGTGCAACACTGTGTTAGCCACAGTGAGCAGCACAATAGGCTAGGAGCGGCCTTAGAGGTAATAAAAGATGGTATCAGGTTACAGTGGTCAGCACAATAGGCTAGGAGCGGTCTTACAGGTAATGCAAAACAGTATTAGACACAGTTGGCAGCACAATAGGCTAGGAGCGGCCTTACAGGTAATATAAGATGTTATTAGGTAGAGTGGGCAGCACAATAGGCTGGGAGCAGTTTTACAGGTAATGCCAAACAGTATTAGGCATAGTGGGCAGCACTTAGCGGCCTTACGGCTAATGCAAGACAGTATTGGGCCCAGTTGGCAACATAATAGTAGTGGTAATATCGGGTGTGTAGGGAAAGGCTGGGCACAGCACAAGAGGTAGCACAGTAGACTAGATGCAGCACTGTGTATTTGGTGGTAATACAATGTGGATGTATTGGTAAACCAGGGCATCTACTATTGTTGATAGTAGTTAAAATATTCAAATACAGGGTTAATTAGGCGAGAAGAGCCAGGTGCTCGTGCATAGGTGCGTTGACTAGTTTGGAATAACGGCAGGCAGAGGCTGATGGATACACGTGGATAGGTCATAGGACAGGATCTATTATATGTTAGGCAGGCATAATGCAGGTGAATGCTAATGAGTGTTAATACAGTGCAGTCATTAGCATGTGGTCAATTATATGTCGGTATAACATGCGTTTGCAAGTGTACAATATACAGGACAAGATATTGTGAATCTTATGAAGGCAGTGGATGCAGACGCAACTCAAGTGGGTAGCAGCATAAAAGTGAGTTCAGGTATTGTAAGGGTCTAGGTTGAAGAATGGGTCAGACGTCAGTGCAACGCGGTAGTTCCACAGAAAGTTAATGTGTAATTAGCAATCGGATGTGCACGACTAGCTTACCCCATATCGTGGAGATGAATCCGGAACAAGTCGTTGGTAAAACGGCAGAAAGGGGCACCTCATGACTCCGTTGTGGCTCGATAGGCACAGACAGACTCTGGCCTTAAGTGGAGGGCCTTTAGGGGTAGGGCCGGCTTGCGCCTTCCGGTGCCGCTTGGGTCGGGTAAAATGAGTAAAGAAGGCAATCTGTAATGCTTACCTGGGACTCCACAGGAGTGTAATGCCTTCTCAGATAGAGGATCTGTTATCTGGGCTCTTATTCTGTGAAAACAACAATAATAACAATAGAACTACTGTAATTGATATTGGCGGGAAAAACTGTATTGCAGTGTGCCTTTGATAAATCCCTCCCTGCTCACCTGTGCTTATGTTTTGTGGAGCTCTGCTTCCTTTATTTTACAGGGGCGCGTTGGTTTGAAACTTAACTTGAGAGACTGTGATGTTCAGAAGTTTCTTGTCAGAATAATGTCCTTGTCTCTTTTTAGAGTTATCTTGGGTGGTTTCTTTGGTGAAAAATATATATATATATTTCAGATTCTGAGCAGTCCCTACTTTGGAAAGATCTCTCTTTCAAAATGTTCCTCTTTTATTTTGCAGGTTCTTGGTTCTCATAAAAGGTTAGCTGCTGCGATATGGCTGCTGTAGAAATGTAAATGCAACTATGCCGTCTAAGTGTATATTGGCCTAACCGAACTCGTATCACCTTCGCATCATGAAACAATGTTGCAACATGTGAACCTAAAACCATTGCTTGAGAAGCCATTTTGTGTAAGGAGGCCATTTTGAATTTTTGTTCTGCTCTCTGCTCATTGAATATATATAGATTCTGGTTTTCAGCTTGAGCACAGTAACCGACCGCTGCTTGAAATTTGAGTTGCTTGGATAGTTAGGAATGCCTGGCTGCCACATGATTTGCTTTGTCTTATAATGGGAGAACCTTGAAGCTGAACATAAGCACGAGTGATCTGCAAACCCAGGTGCCGTTCTGTCTAGTTAGACCATTATAGCAGGCAGCTAGAAAGAATTATACATGGCTGTATGTGCTCCCCCGCCGGAGTAGTTATTAATTTCTGCTTCAGAACTGTCTGACCTTAGCACAGAGAGATAACATTGGTGGGTAAAACAAGGAATGCCTTCTTATTATAGGGAACATGATATGTTTTCCTTTCTTCCAGATGCACCCGGTTCTCAGATAGTAAATTGTCTTGGCACTGGCAGCAAGAGTGTAGAATGTTTTAGTATAATAAATTACGCAGTAACCCTTTGAACCCTAGCCTGATGATGTCTTGACAAAGGGGGCCGGGCAATGCCTTCTACTGCTGTGAAGTTTGCTAATATATGTGCCTGTTATACTTTTTTTTTAAATATATTTTTATTTAATTTTTTAAGGTCAAACAAACACACTACAACTGTTTCAAAACACAGAAAGCATCATATTCCAACACATTTTCAAACTCCCCAACTCCCCCCTCCCCCCTTAAACTAGAGCCGGTTCTCACATATTGTTTGCGGGAACATCATTGGGTGGCACACTACCTAGACAGCCATCAATCGGGTCCTCTGTTTCGTTGTCACCCTGGTGAGGGTTTGCTAACGAGGCCACCAATTGCCGCCAGGCCAGCAAGGGCCCTGCTTCTTCTTCGCCCCCCCTGGTGACCGCTTCAAACCAGACTACGGATTCAGCTTCCGCCCACCTCAAGAGGTCTGTCCACCATAACCCCACCCTAGGTCTGTGGGCTGCCTTCCAGCCCATGGCAATCCTACGTTTGGCCAAGACATAGGCCAGGTCCTTCATCTTGCTCATGTGTTTCAAATGCCGGAGTCTAGGGAATAGTCCAAGCATGCATGACCAGGCCGATTCCACATCCAGCACCACCCCCCCGCCAGCCAGTCTTGCCTTGACCTCGTTCTAAAATCTGTGCACCTCCGGGCAAGCCCAAAACATGTGTAGCAGTCCCGCGTTCACCTCCCCACACCTGGGGCATTGCTGCATAGCTGATCCCCCAAACTTTGCAATCTTCCCGGGGGTTAAATAAGCCCTGTGGGTAACATACAATTGAAGCTGTTGGAATCTCGCATTACGGGACACCTTTTTATGGTACCTCTGGGCCCGTTCCCACTGCCCATCCGTCATGGGTCCTCCCACCTCCTCCTCCCAATCTTGTCTCAATTGGAGCAACTCCTTCCCTGCCCTTGCTCGCAGGAGCTCATATATCCTCAATATTTCGTGCCCGCCCTTCGATACATCATACATGGTTTCCAGGGAGGCATCTGGATCCTCCACGAGCACTGTCTCCGGCCATCTTTCTCTAGTCTTTTTCACCAGCCTAGTGTAGGTTATATATTGGCCACCATGTACTCCCGTCTCTTCCTGCAGCCGCTGAAAGTCCACCGCCTCCCCTTCCTGCCATATGTCCCCGAGGGTGGCTAGGCCTACCTGTTCCCAGTATCTGCGGACCGATTCAAGTAGTTGAGAGTCGCTCCCACACAGAGCCGCCAAAGGGGCCTGCTGGGAGTTTGGTTCCGAGTCCCCCCCAATCTTCCATGTCCTGTGCCAGATCTCCCAGCCCAACCTCAGTAGCCACCCCTTACCCACCAGTTTATCTCTGCCCAACCACACCACTTCCATCAGAAAGTATGGGGCTGTATCTTCGCGCAGGAGCCTGGCTTCTGCCGAATCTTCAGTCGAGAGCCACCTGGCCACGTACTGCAGCTGCCCCGCCAGGTAATAAAGTTCCAAGTTAGGCAGGCCTATCCCCCCCCTGTCACACGGGTTCTGGAGCTTCCACAGAGCCACCCTATTCCTAGAGCTGCCCCACACAAAACCCCTACACACGCTGTGAAGTTTCGCGAATAGGCTCCTTGGTATCAGAAACTGGACGTTTATAAATAAGTGCAAGAGTCTAGGCAGGACCACCATCTTGAGCAAGGCCGCCCTCCCCATCATGGTCAGGGGCAATCTGGACCAGAATACCATACTGTTCTTAATCCCCTCCATCGTCTTTTCCGTGTTGTGCTTGTGTTCTGTCTCGATCTTGTGATAAATGTTTATTCCCAAATACCTAAATGTTACGGGCTGCCATGGTATTGGCAGAACAGGCAGCCTCTGCACCGGGACATTCCTATATCTACCCAAAGGGAACAGGCTGGACTTTCCAGGGTTCATCGATATACCGGAGAGGATGGCGTACCGTTCTATCACCTCTAGGACGTACTGTAGGTTTTCTTCTGGGTAGCGCAAATAAAGGAGCATATCATCCGCATATAATGATATCAGATTCTCTCCACTGGCCGTGTTTATGCCCACCTCCCCATCTTGTTGACGCAGGCATATTGCCAGCGGCTCCAATGCCAGTATATATAGCATAGGTGACCAGGGACATCCCTGTCTGGTCCCCCTGCCCAGTTGCCAAGAATCTGAGACCGTGGACCCTGTCTTGACCCTCGCCATCGGGGTGCTGTAAAACAACTGTACCCATCTGAGGTATCCGGGTCCCACTCCGTACCCCTTCAGGACCGCTTTCAGCCAGGGCCATCGTACCGAGTCGAAGGCCTTGACCGCGTCTAACGACACTATAGCCAGCTCGCCCGTGTCCTCCTCAGTTTGGTCTATGACATGGTGTAGCCTCCGGTGGTTATCGGTGATGTTCCTACCCGGAACATATCCCGTCGGATCTGGGTGTATCAGTTTCTTAATCACCCTCTTCAGTCTATTAGCCAGCACCACCGTGAGTATTTTGCTGTCCTGGTTGAGCATGGACAGCGGTCTGTAAGACCCGCGCTCCACGGCCGGCTTGCCTGGTTTCAGGAGTGGGATGATTACAGCCTCACGGAGGGACAATGTGCCTGTTATACTTGTGCTCACTGTGATGCTGGAAATGCATCGGAGGGACAGGGCCTCTGTACCCTTGGCGTTTACTGCTTTTTATCGTGTGTTCTGTCATGTTTTCCGTGCAGGAGCTCATGTGGGACTCCTGGCAGTGCAGCTCTCTCTTTTGGTTTGGTGAACAGACCCATGGGATAAGCTTATGGCACCCATGGGTGGGGGTACAACCCTGTGCCCCTAGTGTATGTTTTTGGGCACCTGTGTGTGGCCCACAGAGCAGGGTACGGGCTGGTGGCAGATCCGTGCTGAATTGACAGGTGCCCTGAGCGTCCTCCATTTTGGGATGCCCAGGCCCTGTCATTGGAATCGGTAGATTCCTGATGGAGACAAACTGGCCCCCATGGCCTCTTGCCTTCCATCGCCTGTTAGCTTGATCTTCCCGAAGTCCCAGGAAGCCCTGACTCTGTCCCTTCACGCTGACTGGCTGTTGGGTGGAAGTTCCATATATGGTAGTGTGGGGAAGTGCTGACCAGACTGGCTGGAGCCTTCTCAACGACCGTATGTTGTGGGTACACCTGTGGGTGGGACCTGGGTGAATGGAGTGTGTGACGAATATGCATTCTGTGTTGTGGGTGTCTAGTATCTAGTGGTTGACACAATGACTGAGACAGCCCTGCCCAAAACCGGTATGAATGCAGTGTGGAGTGTTGAATGGCTCAGTACTTGTCCCAATACACATAATTTGTTGTGAGTGTCTGGAGGGAAGTGAATGGCCTGAATGCTCTGCGTGCCTGATTGGCTCCCTGCCTGCATGAAGGCCCGTAGTCGTGATTGGATGCTTGAGTATGACCCAGCGGAATGAATAGGAGATCAACAGTATATCTGGTGACCTCTCACTGCTAGGAATCGTGTTCAGAAGCTGAAGTCCACTACGACGAGTAACTGGAGTGAAGCTTGACCTTGAAGCCCTGCTGGACGAGAAGAATTGCTGTTGCGCTCCTTCACAATCTGAAAGCTGCTGTGTCTCCAAGGACTGACCCAGAGAGGACCTGGTAAGGCGCCCTCTTCCCGAGCTACGAGGGACCATCGTGCACCAGCTGTTCTTTGCCTAAGCTCTCTGGTAGACAGACCTTCGACAGGTTGCCGACCTGATACGGGGACTGCTGTGGAACTCCAAGGAGAAGCGCCCGGACTGTTTTCCACCACTGTCGATGACCGGCGTCACCGACTGGAGCCACCGTGCTCCCGTTTGCCTAAGAACATTCGAATCCAAGGATGCTCTCTGCATCGTTGACGCTGTATCCGACTGGAGAAGGCCTGACCGTCGACGCGCCGAGGAGCATCCACCGGTGGGTATCCCAACACCCAAGGACCAAAGAGACGCTGACGACTCAACGCCGTTGCTGGGCCACAGTTCTTCAAACTCTTTGCGGTCCAGAACTATCGACACGGAGGTGCCCCGCACGCCTCTTCCTTGCAGGACATGTACGCTTCCCTGTCAACGAGCACCGCTAGGAACGACGCGGCCACTTCACCGTCATAGCTCAACCTGTTCTCCGTCGGACGTTCGACGACCGAGACTCCTGCCTTAAAGGGAGGGCACTCAAGAAGGGCCGTCGATTCCCCAATGAGGAACGCTACAACGCCAGGTACTTTGGGGTTGCAGAACTATTGGGAAGTCTAGTGTGAACGATATATGGACTGGGCTTGTGATACATCTTTGCTTTACAGGTTGCCCAGGTGGGAGGATATCCATAAAGAACTGTGTCTAGGTAGTGGGACCAGTAGTCTGCCAATTGTTCAAAAATCTTGCTTTTCTTCCTCTCTCTACTGCTAGTTTCCTCTTTATTGATCTGTGTGACATTTTGGCAGTATAGTTGGTGCACTTTAATGAGATCTAATAATCGTTGTTGTACCACTTTAGAACTGTATATATTTACCATTGTTGATTTTCCGAGCACACAATGCGTTATCGTGACATTGTACATACCTTTGAATATTAATTATATAAAGACTGTTTTAACCGATACAGTGTGCGGACATTTCTTTGTGGGTGCTTGGGGACTACACTGTACTTAAGAACCAGCCTGTATCACCTCCTGAGAAGCTAGGCCTTGATTGCTCGACCACGTACCAATAATAGAGAATCTTGGCTGGGGTCCTCTGTGCCTCTCCTCTACCACGGAGAGCAGAAGTACAGACACCCCCCTCCGGCATCTTTACACTCACCCTCTCTCTCTTCACAGTGTCCGTCTTACAGATCGTGGGGCGCTGAGAACCATTTGATCAAATGCTATTATTGAATATATATATTTGACTTTGGATCCTCGTGACTGTCGTGTCATTAGTATATGATTGGAAACCTTAATTCCGGTCTTTGATCCATCAAGATGGCACCCGAATAGAGACCCTTCCACTGATGCAGCATCGAAGAGACGAGCAAGGACGAGGTGACCGGACCGAGATCGGCGTGTGCCTTAGGGGGCACCCCTATGCAAAGTGAGAAGTGATTCCTCCGCAGATCTGCAGACAGCCCTTCTATGGCCGGCAGACCGTGTCTTGTGAGCACGGTGGTGAGGGTCCCGGAATCGAGGCAGTTTGAGCCAGGACACGCTAAACACGATGAATGCATCTTTCAGGATGATTGTTGAAATCAGGTGATACCCGATATCGCTGATATTTGTTGTTGAGAGTTGCCTTGCAAGAAGCAAACGCCCAGGTAAAGAGAGTACGGGTTGTAACTATGCCTGGGAAATTGGCATCCTGCTTTGCTAGATTTTTGCATTGCGGAAGTCGATCTTTGGAATATGGCCAACCGGCGCCACTCGAAGGGTCGACAGCATATGAAATGTATGTAAAATATGGATTAGGAGCAATAGTTTTTCATACGATTTGGCACAGAAAAACTAGGCATGAACCTGAACTTCAATGGCCGAATTACGGCAGTTTTGAGCTAGCCCGCATAGCACACTTAGAAACTGTATTGTTACGCAAAAAGGCTAGGCCCGCTGCATTTGACACTATCAGGCACTGGAGGAAGGAAGTGACACAGCGCTTGCGAAGTAGAGAAAAGCATGCCCGCAAACATAAGACTACTGCTGAGAAAGCATTATAGAGCATGACCAACAGAGACAAGAAGATAAAATCAGGGGTTTAGAGAGGGCATTCAGTTAGAGATACAGAAGATATATCCCTCTCAGATACGCATGCGCCAGACAAATTGATAAATAAGATATTGAATGAGCGAAGGTCTGACCCTATTGATGATTCCACTGAACCGCCTCCCTATGTACCGCCTTCGGCTGCTCCTCTGCTTGCGCTCCCTCCTGTGATGGCACCTGTGCCAATTGTTGCGATCGCTACTCCCTCTCTCCCATCTGCGCTGCCGGCATCATTCATCATTTCCTCCACCGCCTAGCGAGGCAGTATTGCTGGTTGACTCTCGCCCGAATGGTTCTGCTTCATTGTCGGAGGTTTATAATGATTATAGGGAAACCTGTACTACAGTTATCAAAGAAAGGAAGAGGGATTTGAACTGGTGGGCTGAAACATATGTTGAAGGGGGCAATGAAGGTGCCACCTTATCTGCTTTGTCCGATCATGGGGATTTCACTGACCAAAAGGTATTGATTGAAAGAATGGATTCATATTTGGTTGTGATATGGGGTGATATAATGGATGAAGTTGCGCTGCAAGACTTCCATGACCAGGTGGTCCTTGCCCGGACTTGTAGTAACAGCGCAAAGATGCAAAATTATTTGAGTACAATATTTATGTTCAAGAGAGAACTTGATCGTTTACACAAATCACTTGTATACAAGCTTAAGACGCAGACATTGTATGTTCAGAACTGGTATTTACCCCCTTCAAAACCGGTTATTGAAGATATGCATATTTGTGTTAGAGATGCCCCTAGGTGGATTTCAGATGCCACTATTCCCCCGATTGAAATTCATGATACATTTTGTCAATACACAGCTGCAATGCAAAGGAAAGTGTTGCAGGTGATGGTCGAGTATTTGCAGGACGATTGTATGAAGCGTAACGCATGTTGTCCGGCTGATTTAATGCTGATTTATAAAAGAGCTTTTTCACCAGAAACCCCATTGACTGCATTGTCTCTTGATCTGGCCGTATCGTTGAATAGACGTTTAGACCTTCCCACGATTGACCCGCCCACTATGCAGTTACCAATGAGAGTGTTCCGCCAACATTTGTTCCCAAGGTAGAAATTCCAGCCGTTGATGGAGGTAATGCACGCACAATTGAAGCACATTATATTTCCCAGTTTGTCCATGTCCCATTCTCTCGCCAAGAAGAAAATACACTTAAACAGTCAATTCCAGATATTAGAAAGAATCCTTCTGGATTCTACAAGGAAATTGAATCTGTTTTACATTCATCAGTGTTTACATTGGGCGATATTGATTTGTTATTTCCTGTTATTTTGCCTGCTGACATATGGAAACAGATTAGGTCCGTGGATGACGGGCCAGTATTAGGCGACACAAGGGCTAACATGACACAAGCAGACAGGGATAGGAAGGCTGGTGAGCGACCACCGCAGATTATCTTAACATTGCCTATGAACATTGTCACTAAATTGAAAACGATTGTCCCAGAAAAAAAGATTGTTTGGGACAAACTCATTGCTTGCATGAAAAACAAGTTGGAAGGTGCTACAGAATATTTTAGTAGGTTTGAGTGTCATGACCCCTAGCCCTGACCACCACTGGAAAGTCAGCTTGCCAGGTAGGGCCGGGTTTCGGGGTTCCATTATGGCCTCAAAGGCCTTAAAACCTCATTGGAGACTCTCTTGGAGTCAGTCCTGGCGCCTTTGGCACCAGGCTCATAGTCATTATGGAGAGCACCTTTTAGTTGGGACTATTTAACTTGGACTACTTTTTTTGGGGCTGCAGTCAACATGGAGGCACTCACATAGCTCAGTTACCAAGAAGTGAGCTATGCGGTCTAGTGTTTAGGTTGTGGTTTTCCTGGGACTACTTTACCTGGACTACTTTCCTGAAGACTATTTAAGCCACACCCAAACAGCAGAACATGCTTTGTGTTATTCTGCTGTTTGCAGTGTAACGCTCACTGTGTCCAGTCGGGACTCCAACATTCTTTGGAGCAAGCTTTTCTTGGAACCGCGTGCCTGCAGGGAGATAAAGAACATTGTTATTGGAATCTTACCTGCGAGTAGCCTCCTGTCTTCAGCCCATCGTCAGCTACTGATTCTGCTTACCTGGAGACAATCGATACAGCAAACTCCATCTTCAGGGCACTGCATGCTTTCCAGAGTGCTGCAACCTGAAAAGGAGAGAGAAGAGCAGCATTATTGAGTGCATACTCACGAATACACGCGAACAGCTAAAACCACAAGATTCATAACTGGTGTGTCGCCTCTTGGTCAGCATCGCTCCAGAACATCACTAGAACCGGCGAAGAGTACTGCAACCTACGAAGGAAGGGGAAAGACACAGGTTAGCATATGCAAGGCAAAACAGCGCCGCATATCGCACATTATTTATCTGACAGCTTTGCGCCCACCGCGCCATCATTTACCGGCTCATGCTTAACTCCAACCCACACGAAAAAGACCATAATCCCTTGCACACCAAAAAGAGAAGGAATGAGACATTAATAACAATAAGAGCAAGGAAGGAAAGAACAAAATAGAATACAAAGACTGTAAAGCAGCAAGACCTACCTTAAAGACAATCAAAAGGCAGACCCTCCAGCTTATTGCGATTTTGCGATCCCGCAAAATGCCGCGAAAACGGCCGTTTTGCGCAAAATGCCGCAAAAATGGCCGTTTTGTGCAAAAACAGCATCTTTTAAAAAAAAAAAATTTTTTTTTTTTTTTTTAAGTAATCTGCAAAAATTACTGTTTTGAAAAAAAGAATCCTCAGGGTGCCAGGTGCTCAACTTTTTTTTTTTGTTTTTATTTACACAAGAAATGAAATCACTTGCGCCCCAAAAATTGCAGCCCAATCCACAAGGGACACATGAATGGGCACATTTTATATGCGCGCCCATTCAGATGGCCTTTTTCACCTCCTTGATCAAATAAAGTGGCGTTTCTGTCAATTTAAAAGCACATCCCGCATTTCCAATCAAGATGCACTTTTAAATGTGCAGAAATTGTAGGCAACCCTACGCGCACGGGATGTGGGGCTGCCACTGCATGACAGGGTCTTTCCTGACCCTGTCATGCATTTCTTTTAAGGTATGAACCGCTGCTGAGTCGCTTGCATTTCTGTTCCTCAAACAGGATAAAAATGCATTTTTTGGGTCACATTTTACAGCGGCAGGCACCTAGAGTGCCTGTCCCTGTGAAAGGCGCTGGGAGCTTGCAGAACACTGTCGGGAGAGCGATTCTATTCAAAGTACTCCCCATTTTGATGACAAAAATCTATCGAATGTTACAATTTGACCAATTACGTGCAGTTCTATTCGATCGATTTTTATAAATACTGAACATGTGTTGCGGGGGTGTCACCCGCTCCCCTTGTTTAGTATTTTTGGTCTAGGGTGGTTGCAGAAGTGTTTTCCCCTTTTTCCTCAAAATTGGAGGCGGGGACAGAAAAAAAAGGAAAATAACGAAAAAAGGACCCTGCAGAGTCGGATCCGACCTGCGTTAGAGGGACGGATCCGACCCGCGTTAGAGGGACGGATCTGGCACCGCAGGGTTGCAGGGGAAGCTGCAGCGACCAAGCGGTTAAGTAGGGGAGGGGGTCGGGTGGTGGTGAAAGGTACATTTTGGGTTGTTTGGCTGAAGTGCAAATCAATTTGCAGCAAAATTGACTACGGTCAATTCCGCCGCAAATAATTACACTTCGTTCAAACAACCCAGAACACCATTCAAGGCAGCTGCCAGCGCACAATTTGCGCTACAGCTCAAGCCTGTGGAAATGCGCCGGTCACCTTTGAGAATAAGGTGACCTGCTCATTTCCAAAAATGGGTTGTCTAAAAATAGCATATCCTCCGTTCTTTTTTTAAATGCCCCCTCATTTGAGGAACTGGGACAAAATCTACATTTAAAAAAAAATAATAAAAATGGTTACACTATGAGAGAGAGGGAGAGTGATGGGTGAGATGTGAAGTGATGGGCAAGAAAGCAGAGGAAGAGCAGTGGGTCAGAGGAGGAAGTGCTGCACAAGAGAGCAGAGGAAGCAGTGATGCGGTGGGCCAGAAATCTGAGAGCGAGCAGAGGTACAGAAAGTAGAGGAAGCGGTTGGCCAGAAAGAGGCAGTGTGCTGCAGATTTGGAAAAAGGATGAGGGAAGAATGTGATAGAATGGGAGAAAAGATGCAAGATGCAGAAGCAGCACAAAAGAATGAAGGACTGTATATTGAGGGAGGAATTGTAGAGTGTAAGGTGTGAGTTGGGAGTATGATTTGGAGTGTGGCAGGGGCTGGGCAGTGCAGATTGTGACTTGACAGTGTGACATAGCACGTGAGTATTTGTATGACAGAGTGAGAGGTTAAGGAATGTAAGTTATGATGGAGAGTTGGTGAGATGTTTGTGGGTGTTTGGGGGATTGGAGAACATAGAAGGGGAATATTTTCAGCATTACAATTGATAATGATCAATTTAGTTAATACTATTAAATAGGCATGAACATTAAACCAGAAATGTAGCCAAATCAAACACTGTTCTGCCAAGCCAGAGACATCTGGGACTCTTCCTATTAAATTAATACAAAAGACACATAATAATGATACCCTGGCTCTCTTCTAGCCTTGCACTCTACCTATTTCCTGCAATGTGGCAATCTTACACCCTCCAGTTAATACAAAATGTCCCGCAAAAATGCCGCAATAAATAAAGGTTTGTGCCGCAAAATTTGCCATTTCATGCCGCAAAATTTGCCATTTCATGCCGCAAAATCCTGGAAGGTCTGAAAAGGGGCTCGCACCAGTGAAGCAACTTAGTCGCTCACGCCCATACGAGACTACGCACCCCTGCCACAAAGAGCAGGATGGAGAGCAGGCCTTCTAAAGAATTAAGGTGAGGAGAGGTCCAAGGGAAGGTTTTGAATTCAAGGGAGGTGGGAAGACACCCAACCGAATACAGCCAAGTCTTGAATCCAACCCTCCTGTATTTCAGGCTCAACTTCCATCGGAGGCAATACCCAGGGATCGGGAAGAGGGCTTGAGACGCATAACAACCAACCAGGGCTGCGTGGCGTCCCCGTGGATACCAGGTGAGAGTATCATTGAGGAAGTGTTTTTGGATTTTAGTGGACAAGATCTGAGTGCGGAACCAGGTAAAAGATTGTTTGTCAACAAGTTTGTGCGAGGTTTGTTGCCCGAAATATAGACACTGATTATGACGTTTGAAAGTGCATGGCAGGCAAAGTTGCAATCTGAGGTTCTACACATGGCTCAGCATTATGAAAATAGAGTGAATGCAGAGAAGGATAAGGTGGATAAAAAGAAAGGTGAATTGAAAACAAGGGTTTTGCTTCAGCAAGTGGCAAGGGGAGCTAGAGGTGGTAACACACAGTTTAGAGGACAGTACGCACCACAGGACCAGGCCCTATTAGGTCCCCCACTCATTAACCAATGTGCATACTGTAGACAAGAAGGCCATTGGTGCGCACAATGCCCAATTCTCCAGCTGAGAGCGAATGGTACCCTATCTAGGTGATCGAGGGAACGTCTAGGCCTATGGGGCCCTCAAAGGAATGATTATGCAAATTATCCACAATCACAGCCACAGACACAACCCCAAGAAGGCCAAGGGAACCACCAAAAGAATACAGGTGGCAGAAACATATTCTATAATCCCTCCAGTACATATTACACTGAATACTTTACATCTGATGATGCACTTTTCCCATAGGACAGCCCAAAAAAGGGTCTGGAACGAGTACCTATTTCCATTGACCAAAAAGGGCCCTATGTAGAGATGAGAATTGGGAATAGGGAGCATGTATTCTTAGTAGACACCTGTGCGCAGAAATACTCAATCGGCCATCAGCGTGTTCCAGATATACCACTGTCAGGGCAAAGTAATGTTTCCGTAGGGTTCTCAGGTACACCAGTAGTCTGCCCGGTTTCAAAGCCGGTGCCCATTACATTGGATCCTTTCACTGAGCAGTGATCATTCCTACTAACCAAGAATTGTGGCGAGAATTTGTTGGGGTTTAATTTGTTGAAGAAATTGAATGCTGTGATTTACTGTTTTCCGGATGGAGTGTATTTGATGATCTCGCCATGACAAAATCCTGTTTCGCAGTTTATATCCATGCCATTGCCAACTGAATTAAGTACAGTCCCAGCATGTCTATGGCCTGTGAATGATAAGGATGTCGGTGTCTTGCAAATAGAGCCAGTCCACATTACCTTGAAACCAGGTGTTTCCTTACCACGTATCCCGCAGTATAGAATCTCGGTTAAAGGTGAGCAGGCCTTGAAAAGCATTGGCTCTGATTTGGTGCATATAAGAGTAATTGAAGAAATTGCAGGGAGTGTGTGTAATAATCCAATTCTTCCGGTGTACAAGAAAGGGGATAATGCGATCCCGTTCCATTTTATTATTGATTTGCATGCGATTAACAAGATTGTTGCTCCACAGTTTCCGATTGTCCCAGATGTTACTACAATTCTAACTATGATCCCGGCTACCGCCACTCATTTTAGCGTGAATGATTTGAAGAAAGCTTTCTTTAACATTCCAGTGCATGCTGATAGTAGATATTTGTTCGCTTTCACAGTAGGTGGGCGCTCCTTCACCTTTACACAAGTACCACAAGGCTATACAGAAAGTCTGAGCATCTACAGGGCCCTGAAAGAACAGTTGGACACATTAGAACTACCCTCCACATGCACATTATTACAGTATATTGATGACCTGCTGGTAGCCGCAGATTCAGAGGACTCTTGCAAGGAGGGCACTGTATTGTTATTGACACATTTAGCAGAACACAGCCATAAAGCATCACTTAAGAAATTCCAATATTGTCGCCAGGAGGTGGCCTACTTGGGTTACCTCCTGTCGAAAGAGGGCAGATGCTTGACGCCAGAACAAATTCAGAGCATATCTGATATGTCTGTCCCAAATGCACAGAAAGAGGTCAGAGCTTTAATTGGCATGGCCTCATATTGTAGACAGTGGATCCCAAACTTTTCTTTGATGATTAAGCCTATGTTGGCATTGACGAAGAAGGATATTCCTTCGCCCTTGCCATGGAACATGGACTGTCAGACAGCATTCAATTGTTGTCCTGTATGTGCATGAAAGAGATGGATGCCCTTTGGCTGTATTGACACAGGACCATGGGGGCATGAACAGACCATGCAGTTATTTTTCCTCTATACTGGATCCTGTTGCAATGCGCTTTGCAGCATTGTCTGAGAGCTGCTGTTGCTGTGTCAGTAAAGCAAAGTGAGGGGATGGTTCTGGGTCACTCTTTAACCCTCATGGTACCTCACTCAATAGACGTTCTGCTGAATAGAACTCAGACACAACATCTCACGTCGGCTCGGCTAACAAGGTACGATCTGATTCTCTTTGCGCTGCATATCCAAATTAAGAGATGTTGTGCTTTCAATCCGGCTGAATTGCTACCTTCTCCACCGGAGACAGAAAACTGTGACATTGTATCACATGATTGCCTTTTTGTAACTGAACAATATACTAAGGGAAGGGTTGACCTCACTGACACACCCTTAAGGGAACCAGATGGAGAGCTATTTTGTGATGGCTCATGTTTCAAATTACCAGACGGCACATACACTGCTGCCTATGCTATCACCACTTTGACTACTGTTGTAGAAAGTAAACGAATCCCACATAACTCGGCCCAAGCCGCAGAAATAATCGCTTTGACTAGAGCCTGTGAAATATCTGAAGGTCTTAGTGTGAACATATTTACCGATAGCCAATACGCTTTCGGGGTAGTTCATAACTTTGGACGTCTGTGGGCTGAGAGGGGTTTCTTGACATTGCATGGTAAAAATATCCAGCATGGCACTTTGATAGTACTGTTGTTGTCGGCACTCGCACTCCCAACCAAACTAGCAATAATGAAATGCACCGCACATCAAAAAGTGACGGACGATGTGGGAAAAGAAAATGCTTTTGCCGACAGAATTGCTAAGCAAACTGCAAATGACGTGCACTCCAAAATATACATTTTAGATTCAGCAACATGGGTCACTGACACTTGCATAATGGAGGAAGGGATTGGTAGTGTAAAGGAAATTCAGACTGAAGCTCCTCCCGAAGAAGCCAAAAAATGGTTAGAGGTCCCACGGGACTAGACAATGAGGGTTGTTGGATTGATCATGCCAACCAAAGATGGATGTTACCTAACACATGTTACTGCCATAGTCACCATGGAACATGGTCCGATACATATATGTGCGAAAAAGATCTTTCAGCCTTTAGACCCTGTTTGGTATAATGAGAACATCCCAAAGGTGTCATGACCCTTGCCCCTGGCCCTCACTGGCAAGTCAGCCTTCCAGTTAGGGCCAGGTCAAAGGCCTTAAAACCTCATCCAATACTCTCTTGGAGTCAGTCCTGGCGCCTTTGGCGCCAGGCTCATAACCATCATGAAGACCAACATTAGAATGGGACTATTTACTTGGGACTATTTAACTTGGGGGGGTTCAGCCAAAATGGAGGCACACACATAGCTCAGTTACAAGGAACTGAGCTATGCGGTCTAGTCTTTTGGGTGTGGCAGGCCTGGGACTACTTTACCTGGACTACTTTGGGTGTGGCAGGCCTGGGACTATTTTACCTGGACTACTTTATCTGAGACTATTTAAACCGCACCCAAACAGCAGAACATGCTTTGCGTTATTCTGTTGTGGGCAGCATTACGTTCACTGTGTCCAGTTCTTTGATGCCAGTTTACCTGAAGCCAAGGACCTGCAGAGAGAGAAAGAACACTTCAAAACTTACCTGGAACAGTATTCTGTCTTCAATCCACCGCCAACTTCATTTCCACTCACCTGAAGGTACGAACTCCATCATCCGGCACCGCATGCATCCTGGAATACCATAACCTGGAAAGAGGAGAAAGAAAGACAGCATTAGTAAGCATTTACTCACGTTTCCTCCCAAATGAAGGAAGCCACACAATTCTTACCTGGGTAGTCATCTCCTGGTCAGTATCATTGCTGGAACATTACGACGCTCGGTGAGGAACATCGCAACCTGCAAGGAGAGAAAAGAAACAGGTTGGCAATATAAAAGGCGAAACAGCGCATCGCGCATTACTCACCGGACAGCATTGCGCACACCGCACTTTTTCGCCTACCGGCCCATGCTCATCTTCAAAATACCTTTCCATACCTAAAAGGAAAGAAGCAAGACATTATTATTCGAATTAAGAGGAACATAAGAACTGCATATAAAAACTGTAAAGCAGCAAACTTACGGAGTCGCAGCAGGCCTGGATTCCCACAGGGGGGGCTTGCACCAGTGAAGTAACTTGGTCGCTGCTCGCCCCCACATCTATGCGCCCCTGCCATGAGGAGCAGGACAGAGAATCCACCTTTTACAATATTAAGGTGAGGAGAGGGCCCAAGGGGGAGGAAGGAGTTGAGGCCAAGGGAGGTGGGAAAACATAAAGACAATCTGGTATTGAATCCAGCGCTCCTATATTGCAGACCCATCTTTAACCAGAGGCATTACCAATGGACCGGGAGAGGATTCGAGAGTGCAAATCATCCAACCAGGGCTGGGTGGCATCCCTGTGGATACCAGGTGAGGGTAACAGAACGCAAAGCATCAATAATATTATCCACCTGGGCGTCATGGAGATTTCAGAGACTGACCAGTTAGTTCAGTTGTTGGGACAATTATGCGCTGAAGAACATTCAGCCAGGCAAGAAACCAATGCTCTTAGGAGGGATTTGATTGTTACTAAGGATTGGACCGATGAAATAAGTAGACAATTGCTCCAATCACAGGCAGGACAGACCCCATTGCCTGGTAACATTCCGCCAGCACCTGTACCGACTTCTTCCAACAATCCAGTACAAATAACCCTTCCTGGGGCAGTTACTTTAGCTCCACCTGAACGATTTACAGGGGGCCCCAAGAAGTACGCAACATTCATGAACCAGTGTCGTCTTTATTTCCTTTGCAGACCTGTGGCTTTTCCAACGACCAAGCGCGGGTTGCTTTTGTCTTGTCATATCTGAGTGGCAGTGCTGCGGATTGGTCGGTGCCATTGGTAAATCACGATAACCCGTTGTTACATGACTTTGGGGGTTTCCAGATGGAAATGGAAAAATCTTTGCTCGTCATACCCAAGGCCAAGCATTAGACAACAAACTTTTGTCACTCCGTCAAGGAAGTCAAGACTTGCTTACATATATAGCAACATTTAACAGACTAGTCGTTGAAGCTGGGTGGCCTGAAGAAAAAAGGACCACACTATTTCATCGGGGTCTACGAGGGGAACTAAAGGATGTCCTTGGTCAAGTGGTTAACCCACCTAAAGACTGTGGAGAATTAATCAACCTTGTGGTGCAATTAGATCACAGATTACAAGACCGAAAAGCGGACCGGATAAGGTTAGACACTCGAGCTGTGTATGTCCGGTCAAAGGATAATGTTCCACGTACATTGGAAAACACAGTAGAACCCATGCAAATCGGAGGTGTACGGCCCCCTTTACCTAAAACTGAAAGAGACAAGAGAAGGCAACAGCTATTATGCTTATATTGCGTAAAATCAGGCCACTTCCTCAAAGAATGTCCAGTGAAACCATCAAGGAGAACTGTTTTGGCGCCACAGAAAAGGAAGATAATAACAAGGAGTTGGAAAACTACCAAGCCCGGCAAGCGTAGAGGTCCGCTTGTTGAGCGAGATGGATGAGTCACAGGCCTTACACTTTGCATTACCAGTGATTTTGATCAATCACCAACAACCGTCTCGGATGCATGCTGTCGAAGCATACATAGACAGCGGAGCAGTTGGGAATTATGTAGACCAAGATCTGGCAGCAGAGATGGGGCTTCCCTTATGCTCTAAGTCGACTACTGAAAAAGTTACTACACTTGATGGGACAGAAATAGCTTCCGGACCAGTAACCCAATGCACAGTAGCACTAACCCTACTGTGCCAGGATGGACACCGAGAATCTATTGCATTCGACCTCATCAAAGCTCCTCAGTTTTGACTAATCTTAGGAATGCCATGGTTGGTAGCTCACATCCCTCTAATAGATTGGCGTGCCAAGAAGTTGGCTTTTTCCGATGATTGTGCTTGTACCTGTTATTACCAAGAAAAGGGGAAAACAGACTTATGTACATCTGCTACTCCCAGTACGGTGGCGATTGTATTAGGTGTGACTAGTACTCTACCAAATGAATACCAAGATTTTCAAGAAGTGTTCCAGAAAGAACAAGCCAACACTCTACCACCGCACAGGCCCTACGATTGTCAGATCGACCTTATACGTGGTGCGCAAATTCCTTGTGGTCGAATCTATGCACTTACTGAACCACAAAACGTCAATTTAAAAGCTTATCTTGATCAGTACCTGCAAATGGATTTATCCGCCCATCTAAATCACCGGCAGCCAGTCCCTTATTCTTCGTACCAAAGAAGGAAGGAGATTTGAGGACTTGCATCGACTATCGCGCATTAAACCAGATCACAGTAAAAAAACATTATCCACTGCCCCTTATTCCTAAATTATTGGATCAAGTCAAAGACGCCCAAATCTATACTAAACTGGACCTTAGGGGGGGCGTACCATCTTGTTCGAGTGAAGAAAGGAGACGAATGGAAAACCGCCTTTCGTAACAAATATGGCTTGTATGAATACCAGGTAATGCCTTTTGGACTTTGCAATGCTCCTGCTGCATTCCAGTACTTTATGAATGATGTTTTGCAGGAGTTAATCGACATTTGCGCCCTGGTTTACATTGATGTCATCTTAGTGTATTCTGCTACAAAAGAAGACCATGTCAGGCATGTCCGCTCCGTCCTTACTAAACTCAGCCAACATAAACTGTATGCTAAACTTGAAAAATGCTCTTTTCATGTCACTGAAGTGGAGTTCCTCGGTTTTATCCTCACACCAAAAGGTATCAGGATGGATAGGCACAAGGTAGATGCCATTCTTAACTGGCAGTCACCAACTTCATTTAAAGGAATCCAGAGTATGTTGGGCTTTGCAAACTTTTACCGCCGATTCATCCCAGATTTTTCCCAAATAGTGCATCCAATTACATCACTATTGAGAAAAAACAATAAAAAGTTCCATTGGACCAAAGAAGCAGAGAAGGCCTTTCAAGAACTTAAGAAAAAATGCACTTCTGCTCCAGTTCTACGGCATCCTCACCCAGACCTCCCTTATATAGTTGAAACACATGACTCTAGCATGGCTATGGGAGCTGTTCTCTCACAAAGGGACCCAAGAACTGGACAGTTACACCCTGTGGCCTTCTGGTCACGAACATTTTCACCTCCCGAACTCAACTATGCTATCACAGACACAGAACTCTTGGCTATAAAATCAGCTTTCAAGGCATGGCGACACTATCTCCTTGGTGCTAGCCATACTGTCACGGTCATAACTGATCATCGAAACCTGCAATACCTAAAAACAGCAAAGGCTCAATCATCCCGTCAACTGCGGTGGGCTCTTTTCTTCGCTGAATATGACTATGTGATCACCTACAGGCCAGGAGTCCGAAACGGAAAGGCTGACGCCTTGTCCCGCATGGGTGTTGATGAAAAGGTATACATTACTCCAGATCCAGTAGCCATCATTCCAGAAGACAAACTCCTGGGTCTTACGACAACATTGACACAGTGTGAACTCCAAAACAAAATCCAACTCTTAATGGATCCCAATTTCTCACAAGAGTGGTGTACTCAAGGAGAACATTACACCATTAAAGACCAGTTACCATATTTTAGGAACTGTCTATACTTGCCAAGTAAAGATTTACAAGAGCAGGTTATTTCGGGTTATCACGACTCCCTGATTGAAGGTCATCCTGGAATTGCCAAAACTCAAGCTAAAGTAAAACAAAACTATTGGTGGCCCACGTGGCGTAAATACACCATACAATTTATCCAATCTTGCGGTGTGTGTGTGCACAAAACAAGTCCCAAAAGCAGAAACCAGCTGGTCTTCTCCAACCATTGGAAATTCCTCCCGCACCATGGCACACACTGTCCCTTGATTTAATTACAGATCTACCTCCCAGTCAAGGATTCAACACCATCTTAGTAGTTGTAGACTTGTTCTCTAAAATGGCACACTTTATTCCTTTTAAGGGTCTTCCAAATGCATCCAATTTAGCAAAAGTATTCCTGGCGGAAATTGTACGGCTACATGGCTTTCCATCGGTCTTGATCTCAGATCGAGGTAGTCAGTTTGTATCCAACCTCTGGAGGAAATGCTGTTCAATGGCCCAAATTGACTTTCGACTATCCACAAGTCACCATCCTCAAACAGATGGCCAAACAGAAAGAAC
The DNA here is from genome assembly GCF_040938575.1 of Ambystoma mexicanum. NCBI lineage: Eukaryota > Metazoa > Chordata > Amphibia > Caudata > Ambystomatidae > Ambystoma > Ambystoma mexicanum. Next base: position 1,031,933,146 of record NC_090923.1, read on the forward strand.
AAATCAAACCCTCAAGCAATACTTATGTTGCATGTTACATCAAGTGGAAAGAAATTGGAAGGACTTGTTATGGATAGCTGAATATGCCTCTAATAATTCATTAAACACCAGCACTGGACAAACCCCTTTCTACACTATATATGGTAGACATCCACATACTTCAGAATTGAATCTCCCAACCCCTTTGGAAATGCCAGCGGTTAAAACCCTACATACGACTATTTCCCAGGCCTTCAAAGAAGCAGCAGAACATTTACTCCAAGCCAAGAACAGACAAAAGAAATTCGCTGACCAACATCGTAGTAAAGCCCCCTACTATCAAACTGGAGACAAGGTCTGGTTAGCATCAAAATATGTGCCCATAAAAGGGACTCAGACCTTTCGTCCCCGATATCTGGGACCTTATTTTATTGAATCCATAATAAATCCAGTGGCAGTTAAATTAGCCTTACCACCCACTATGCAGATTCATCCTGTGTTTCACGCATCACCCCTGAAACCGGTACAACCCGGTACTCGGGTTACAACACCACCAAAACCAGTATTAGTTGACGGAGAACCAGAGTTTGAAGTAAAGTATATCCTAGACTCAAAGTACACCAGATCCAAACTATACTTCTTAGTTGATTGGAAGGGATACGACCCTCAAGACAGATCATGGGAACCTAGTGAATACATCCATGCACTTTGCTTAATTAAAATGTTCCATCAGAATTACCCAGCCAAACCAGGACCAGGCAGAAGTGCCACCGTGAGTGGGGCCTTGGGGGGGAGTGCTGTCATGACCCTTTCCCCTGGCCCTCACTGGCAAGTCAGCCTTCCAGTTAGGGCCAGGTCAAAGGCCTTAAAACCTCATCCAAGACTCTCTTGGAGTCAGTCCTGGCACCTTTGGCGCAAGGCTCATAACCATCATGAAGACCAACCTTAGAATGGGACTATTTACTCGGGACTATTTAACTTGGGGGGTTCAGCCAACATGGAGGCACACACATAGCTCACTTACAAGGAAGTGAGCTATGCAGTCTAGTCTTTTGGGTGTAGCAGGCCTTGGACTACTTTAACTGGACTACTTAGGGTGTGGCAGGGCTGGGACTATTTTATCTGGTCTACTTTACCTGAGACTATTTAAACTGCACCCAAACAGCAGAACATGTTTTGCATTATTCTGCTGTGGGCAGCGTAACGCTCACTGTGTCCAGTTCTTTGATGCCAGCTTACCTGAAACCAAGGACCTGCAGAGAGAGAAATAACACTACGAAACTTACCTGGAACAGTATCCTGTCTTCAATCCATTGCCGACTTCATTTCCACTCACCTGAAGGTACGAACTCCATCATCCGGCACTTCATGCATCCTGGAATACCATAACCTGGGACGAGGAGAAAGAAAGACAGAATTAGTAAGCGTTTACTCACGTTTCCTCCCGAATGAAGAAAGCCACACAATTCTTACCTGGGTAGTCATCTCCTGGTCAGTATCATTGCTGGAACATTACGGTGCTCGGCGAGGAACATCGCAACCTGCAAGGAGAGAAAAGACACAGGTTAGCAATATAAAAGGCGAAACAGCGCTGCGCATCCCGCATTACTCACCGGACAGCATTGCGCACACCGCGCTTTCTCCTACCGGGCCATGCTCATCTTCAAACTGCATGACAACACCAAAATACCTTTCCATACCTAAAAGGAAAGAAGCAAGACATTATTATTCGAACTAAGAGGAGCATAAGAACTGCATATAAAGACTGGCAGAATGCCAAGCCTGAGTTGAATCTACCTCCTAAGCCTGAAGGGGCTGGGGAGCTTGCAGCCCCATCTTTGCTGCCTTCCTTATTGTCTGCATCATCCTCCACCAACGCTGTCTCTGCATCTGCACCTATTCCTGGAGACAACAATGTTTTATTTTCTGATCACTCCTTGCCTGGTGCAACCAGGTATAATCTGCGACCACGTGACAAGAAGAACGCTACAAATAAGCAGTAGCTTTTACCTTCGGCCCTGCCACTTGAAGGGCCCGGGAGAGGGGCTAGGGAAAGGGAGCGTATGAGCCAGAAAGAGGCACTGACACGCGCTTTCCCAGTGCTTTTGAAGGTGTACGGTCTTTGGTCCTTGTGGGGACAAGCAAGGTCATTGTTCCAACACCTCTGTGATCTACTTGCATTCTCTTTGAACCAACTAATTGAAGAATACCTGAATCACACCAGTCCCCTCATCAACCCTCTGCTGGAAGTTCAAAAGAGGGCAAGGGGTTGGCAAGGACAGACAAGCTGCCTACAGACAAGACTAACAGTGCGATCCAGTGCTGCCTATGAAGAAACTGTAACAGCTCGACAGCGAAGCTCTAAAATGGACGCTGAGAAACTTTTAGAGAACTATGCCTCTGTTTGGGGCCACCCGCATAGACAATGCTGATGATCAGTTTGATGAAGTTAGACATGTGAAAATGAAACGATGTTCCTTGAAGGCCAAATGCATATTGATCACAGTATTCACATGTGTTGCAATAGCTCTGCTAATCCTGTTATTTATTTGGAGCACTTACATCCGCTTGATAATATGTTACCAACTATGAGCACAACCCCAATGGTTACCCCACACGTCCTTTCTCATACTCTCCGTCCTCGGGATGTTAAATATAGAGTGGGTTATGACAACAATACCCTCTTGCTGATAATGAACGCCACAAATGCCATCCTGAACAAAACAAGCTGCTAGGTTTACTCACATCTACCACAGCGTGAGGAAAGAGGGCTGGGTTGGTACATGCATCCTCTCCCTCTGACTACTGCCTGTTATGCCTCTCTTATGGCGTTATTTTTTGGAAGATGGCATGATAGTGCTACAGGGAACTTTGATGGTACTAACATTAATGACTTTGAGAGACTTGTATTGACACCATTGGGTTGTTCAATATTTTCAGACAAAAGCAAACCAAACATTGCATCCACCAGACCTGTCGATAGGCTTCTCAGACCCTATTAATCTATGATCACTTTCAAGATGGCTCCCGTGGGCAACAGGGATGCCATACCATCCTCCCACACAATAAACCATAGCCCACACTCTGTTCCATTTTGTATGCGATAAATATGGCACTCGCCAAATGGGCAACTTTGATTGGTGCGCAAATACTGCTGTTTTAGGGCATGAAGACAGACCATTGTACATGCGGGGTCCCATTTATTTCGTATGCGGGGATGAGGCATACGCATGGTTACCAAGGGATTGGGGAGGTACCTGCTACTTGGGGATACTCTTGTCAGGAGTATATCTTGCAACAACGTCCGAAATTTCCAAACCACACCCCAGGCAGCAGACAGATGGTGATACAGTCTGGGAAATATTTGGGGATGTGGCAAAATCTTTTGTACCCTTCTGGGGACAGGCAATCAACTCGTACACCATTAGGAGATTGGTTCCTGGAGAAGACAATCAATGAGACAACAGACATAATGTATAATATGACATTAGAGCAAAAAGGCAATCAGGCTGGTGGCCCTTCAAAATAAGATGGTGCTTGACATCATCCTGGCGGAGCATGGTGGTGTATGCAAATTAGTGGGGTCCGCATGCTATGTTTTCGTACCTGACTCCTCCCCACAATATTTAAAGCAATTAAAAGGTTGCATCTAATAAGTACAGAAATGCATGTCCCCAAGGGTGATTGGAACATTGGTGGCTGGTTCTGGGACATGCTAAGATCCTGGGGTTGGAAGATATTCTCATTCTTGGCCATAACACTCAATATCGTACTATTCTGTTGTTGCTGCATGCATGCAGTGCCTACCCGCCATTTGCACCAATGTAGGAGGTAGCTTTGCGCAGGCTGTCACAAAGATCAAGCTGAAACCCGAACTGTCCCAAATCACCAACAATGCAATGGTAGCACAAGATGCCACGATTAAAGAATTCATGTCCATTGACATTTTCGATGAGAATGATTCAGGTTGTTCCGATGACAACATCTCAGACACTTGGTCTGAGGAAGATGTAGTTTTTGGGTGATTCTCTTGGCTTAGGCCAAAAGGAGGCTTTGGAGAAATGTAAATGCAACTATGCCGTCTGAGTATATATTGGCCTAACCACACTCGTATCACCTTCGCATCATGAAACAATGTTGCAACATGGGAACCTGAAACCATTGCTTGAGAAGACATTTTGTGTAAGGAGGCCATTTTGAGTTCTTGTTCTGCTCTCTGCTCATTGCACATATATATATATTCTGGTTTTCAGCTTGAGCATAGTAACCGACCGCTGCTTGAACTTTGAGTTGGTAACATAGTTAGAAATGCCAGGCTGCCACATGATTTGTTTTGTCTTATAATGAGAGAACCTTGAAGCTGAAAATAAGCACCAGTAATCTGCAAACCCAGGTGTTGTTCCGTCTAGTTAGGCCATTATAGCAGGCAGCTAGAAAGAATTATACATGGCTGTATGTGCTCCCCCGCGGGAGTTGTTATTAATTTCTGCTTCAGAACTGTCTCACCTTAGCACAGAGAGATAACATTGGCTGGTAAGACAAGGAATGCCACCTTATTATAGGGAACATGATATGCTTTCCTTCATCCAGATGCACACGGTTCTCAGATAGTAAATTGTCTTGGCACTGGCAGCAAGACTGTAGAATGTTTTAGTATAATTAATTACGCAGTAACCCCTTGAACCCTAGCCTGATGATGTCTGAACAAAGGGGGCCGGGCATTGCCTTCTAATGCTGTGAAGTCTGCTATATATGTGCCTGTTATACTTGTGCTCACCCTCTCTCTCCTCACGGTGTCCGCCTTACACATCGTGGGGCACTGAGATTCATTTAATCAAATGCTATTATTGAATAAATATATTTGACTTTGGATCCTCGTGACTGGCGTGTCATTAGTATACAGTTGGATGCCTTAATTCCGGTCCTTGATCCGCTTCTTCGACTGTACTCAGTTTGAGGAAACGTTAAATAAATGTAAGTTCGTCTTAACTGAATAATTTCAGCCTTCAGAAACAAACGCTGTAATAACTAAGCAAAGAATAACTTGCTGGGACTTCAGGTAAGCAACATATGTAAAACTTCTTTCTTATTCACCAAGTTCATTCATTAATGAAAATACCTTTTGTTTTGCAGGTTTTCAGAAAACTGTAGATGAAGTACCTTCAGGCGATGCAGAGACTGCTGAGGAAAACTTCTGTATGAAGGCACTGCGACCACGAACAAAGACTGCTGTGAGGAAGATGTTGCGGCTGCAACGGAACTTCTGACAGAAGATGCAGAGACTATGAAATAAACACCTGACTGAAGAAACACTTCGGAAATACTTTGGTTCGGTAAATCTTTTCAGTAAACTATGGAATTCTGTTGATTTTCCATGAAAACTAATATCTCTTAACTTCTTTTTCCTTTGACAGGTTCTGTCAGGAGATCGCTGGTTGCGTTACCCGCTGTCAGCAGAGAAGGCGCAAAGCGAGTGCTCCAGCAGAGGAGGGGCTTAAGTAGCTCCCTCTGCACTAGGTGTAGTACGTGCTGTGAGTTTACAATGGACTTGGCGGCAGCCATGTTGATTGTAGGAAAAACCAATGTAAGCGCTATGTGAGCCTATGGGTGCAATGCTATCAATGAGACAAATACCGTTTGCACCAGGCTTGATGCCACTGTTGACCCGCTGACTGATATGAAGCTCCTTGCTTCCCTGGTATTTCTGAATGAGAAAGGTGCTCCTTTGCCTGGGATCATTTTTTATTTATTTTATTTATTTATTGCATTTATTACTCGCCCAAACCCTTGGGTACCACGGCGATGTTACAGACAGCTTGGTTAAAACATTTCTTAGAAATTGCCAATCGGGCGCAGTGCATGTGAATACAAAATAATCATACACGGAGACATTTAATGCAGGGCTTCAGTACAGTGATATTTCCTTAGTCTTGGTTAAATAGCCACGTTTTCAGGGATTTCTTGAAACCTGAGAAAGTTTGCTCATTTTTGATGGGGAGGGGAAGAGTGTTCCAATATGTGGGTGCGAGGTATTGGAAACTACTGCCTCCTGCCTTGGTTGTCTTGTAGCGGGGGATGGCTAGGAGTAGTTGACTGTTGGATCTGAGGGGCCTCTTTGATACTTTTTTGGTGATGGCGTGGTTGAGGTAGATGGGGGCACAAGAGTGGATGCATTTGAATGTGACGCACAGGGCTTTGAATGTGACCCTGGCTTTGATGGGGAGCAAGTGATGGTTTCTTCTAATATTTGAGATGTGATCTGACTTCCTTAATCCAAGGGCCGCCCGAAGGGCTTTATTTTGAATAAGCTGTAGTTTGTTTAGATTGGCTTTTGAGGTACCCAGGTAGAGTACGTTGCAGTAGTTGAGCCTGGATAAGATTAAAGCTCTTGCCAGCGTGATACAGTTGGTGGGTGTCAAGAATTGGCGACTGTCATGACACAATCACATAATATGGCTGAATTGCTTAGCAACATATATGTAGATTCTCGTCGTTGAGCATTCAGCAGATGCTGTGTAGCGGTCGAATGCCATGAATCAAGCAGGGATGGCACCTCGCAGGCTGCAATGTGCAGATGGACACAGATACCTTCAGAGCATCGCAGAACAAGGTACCTTCTCGTGGAAGCAGATTTTATGCTCAGCGAGGGAGGCTCTTCTCCTGATCTGGCGAAGAGGAATGGGCTCCTGCCCTCCCGAAGTCTGTGCTGCTGGAAGACATTGGCAAATTCTAACCTTAGACGAAGACTTGCAGGAATATATTCAGAGCCTCAACCTTGAAAATATCATTAAGTCCGTCATTTTTGAAACCAGCAACTATACAGAGAACATGGCTAAACAAAGACCTCAAAGGTTTCTATAAATGTGGGATGTGCACAATTGCAAAAGAGACCACAATGATCCACATTATGATCCACATTAATGCAGAAAAACCATGCACCATCAGTGAATTTATCAACTGCGCATCCAAGTTTACAGTATATGGACTAATTTGCATATGTGGACGAAGATATATTGGGATTACTATCTGGGAAATCCGGGTAAGAGTCAGAGAGCATTTGAGTAATTTGGGAAATGATGATGTGAGGTTTTCATTTTGGTACATTGGTTGAAGAATCGTCAGATGGGAAACAAGGAGGACATATGTTTTATAGGGTTGAAGCATGTCCGGTGTGGAGTTAGAGGGGGCAATAGAGAGAAGAGTCTCTGACAACTGAAGCAAGAATAATTTATCAATTTTGCACCATCCAAATTGGTCTCAACTAATTTAGTAGTGCACCACCTCATTGTTATAACCAATGAGGTGGTGCACTACTAAATGCACTACTAAATGTATAGTGGTGCATACAATTTGAATTTGCATTGGTGAGTTTAACCTTGATATGATAAGTTATGGGAAAAACCATGAAAAGTCCAGTTGGAAAATTCATAATGAATAGTAACTGTATGTAGTGCCAATTCAGTTCCACATCCTCCTTATTTGGATAACACATTTTTGGTTGTTAACAATGGGGGAATCTGCAAAACGTAGATTAATGAGCTTCACTAGCCACTATGGGTTCCCTTTAGATAATTTCTAGACCACCAGGGAGATAGTTACCCTGGAGGTGTGTCAAGATTAAATGACACACTATTATAGGTGATCAGGATCCAAGGAATCTCCACATTAACTGTCAGGAGGAATGGGCCTGAACATGTCCATCCCCAAAGAGAAAACATAAAGGGGGTCATTACGAGTTTGGAGGTAACCATGGCGCTATTAGCGCCAGGGCTGCCTCCAAACCCATACCGACTCCGCCCTGGTGAATGGAGGTATTACCGCCCCATTCCACCAGGGCCCTTCCCCATTCCCATTTGAGCCCCTGATAGGGCTCAATGGGATTGGGGAGGCAGTAATAACGGTACCGCAAATTGCGGTACCGTTATTACCTCCAAAGTCCCTTTGCAGGTCCCGTCCTTAACACCTATTAAAACCAGGCGTTAAGGGAGGACCCCGTAAAGGGACCTCGTAATAGGGCGGTAAGGGATTACCAGTACCGGTGTCCTTACTGGTACCGGTAATCCATTACCTCCCGGGTCATAATGACCCCCAAAGTGTCATCCATGTGATGCGGATTAATCACATTGAGGCTGACAGCCATACATTCATGCTATCACTAGACTCTAATGAATGCATGCAAGTGAGGTTAACAAGTGAGGATACCAGGGCTCAAGTCAAGGGTACACGCGGGGGGACGGAGTCCCCCCACTTTATTCAGAGGGTGGACTCAGTCCCCCCCAGCTAAAAGAGAAACATGGATGTCCTCTTTGAATTAATGAAGTACTGCAAGTCCCAGGGAAAACATTTGTATTGGTTCTTGGAGCTTAAAACATGCACAGGTTTTAACGTTTTCAAAATCACTATTAGAAGAAAATATCCTGTCTTGGTTTTGTGTGTGTGTTGATTTTATGAAAGGCAAATGCCATTCGTCCTGTTCAATTTGGGTGGTTATGCAAAGCCAATTTAATGAAATTCGCAAATTTCACCTTGCCATGCTAATTTCTGACGACGTCACATCCGATTGCGTTTGTTGATGAGCGCCCCCCACTTTAATTGTTAGGACTTGACACCTGGAGGATACTAAATGAATACTGTACCCTGTATGGAGATCCCAGCTATTAGAGATTGATAGGAGTGTTTGCGATGGCAATCAGTTACATTATTGCTATGAGCATGGGAAATGGCTGGTTGTTTTAAATTAAAGATACTCAGTGTTTTCCTTAATTTTCTGTAAGGGAATCATAACAGTACCAAGCTTAACAGACTTGGACACCTATTCGTCAATTCTTAAGTGCTTATCATATGCGTTACATGTGATGTCATGCTCTTATAAATGAAGTTAAAAACAAAATGGTGGTCACTTCACGACATGCCACAGGACTCCACCACTCCTTCCAAAAACGGATACAGTGTGGTTAACAGTCACACTGATAAATGTAAGTAGATCTTTTGAATAGTTGATTTTAGTAATAAAAGGATTCCTAAGTCTATACCATAATACGATATATGGTGGGGTCCCTCCATTTGTATTTCAGATGGAATGAAAACACAAGCAAGCAATGGATATTTGTTGGCAATTTCAAACACATGCTTCATTTCTTTCAAAAGTATCTCTAATGAGTGAATCTTTCCTCTTCTCAAATTGTTTACAGACCATGGAAGAAAACACTGGCTGCTGACAATTTGCGTGAGCGGATAGTTTATAGATGTCATTCCGTTCTTTTGTGAATAGAAGTGAATCCCACAGGAGGGTTAAGGTTCTAATTATTAGAAGCCCACAATTACACTGCTTGCGGGTGATAACAAGGATTAGTACATATTTGGAGAACTCAAGCCAGATCAAAATAGGGGGTTGTAAAATCATAAGCATATAACTCACTTTGGGGGTCTTTCATAATGAGTTTGAAGTGCAGATGGATTCACGGGTACTGATACTACATGTACCGGTGATAGTAAGACATTAAACATAGAATCAGATGTCAAATAAGGCAGAATGGGGCTTTAAGGTTCTAAAGCTATGGAAACTGATAAAACATTAATGTCTAAGGAATGTTGAATGACAATAAGTAAGGCGTTTGCACTACAAAATCGATAATACCCAGGATATAGATTAACAAATATTGACATTAGAAGAATATTGGACATTATACTTATGAGGTTGTGTTTTTACTTTTCCCTATTCCCTTTCTAATCCCTTCCCCTGTTTTTTCACTCTCCCTTTTTTCTGTTACACATTGCTCAATATTGAAACTGTTTAACCAATTGGCCAATAACATGCAAACATTTGCTTACAAAACTGGTGTGTACTAATTTGCAATTTACTATATGACAACATGGACTACCCAGTGGTGATTGGTGTGACCCATGTGATGGTTTTATTTTCACGTGATATTTTTGATAGATTTTTGTAACCATAGTTATACATATGTTTTGGCATTTCTGACATACCCTCTGATGTAACAAAATTGATGTGCATTGGGATTAGTTGGATGTGCTGACTGTACAAACTATGATGTTATCATCCCTGATGAAGACCTCGTGGAGGTTGAAACATGTGTCGGTTTTGTGTGTTGAACTGACATTCAATTCTCAAGATATTTGAAGGCCTTATGTGTTGAGCTGATGTTAGAATTCTGAGATTTTTGGATCAAAGATTGTAAAACAGCAAAATTACTTTTGAAAAATGTTTTAAAATTCAGTTAAGGGGAGATAAGGAGAGCATGGATCATAGCTAACCAGTGGAATGATGTTATGTATCACTCTGATATGTACACTTCACTGGAGGTGTTTTTGGGAAGTAGTTTCACAGAATTACAGGTGACTTTCCATTTAGTAATACAGTGATTTTTACCACTTGCAGTATTTAAGGATATCGTCACATTGGAGGTATGTATGGTATTGTCCCATTGGTTTTTTTCTGAGCTCTCCACCAGTGGAGTTTTTATGACAGTGTCCACCAAGTAATCAGGTGGATGGTATTTCTCAGTGATATTTCTGTGTTTTTTGGACTTGAGCAGTGCTTCTCAGAGGCATAGAGCAGAAGTGGTGTAGATGTGGAAGCAGTGGAAGGTACAGCAGCGGTTGTGGATCTGGAGAGAACGGCTGTGGCATTTTGGTCTTTATTACTGCTGACAGATGTTCATTCTTCCAAATCTGTTGCAGGATATCCTGTTGGACCGGCTGATGGCACACAGTTATTTGCTTTTCAGGGTGACTTAATAGTGTGCCTTCAAGTCATGCCATTAATGGCACCTGTGTATCTTCTGTTACTGAGATTTAAGGCCTTACCAGTTCAGTGAGCTATCCCCAGATAATGTTGTGATGTACGGCATATAATATCTGCTGATGCCCAGGAAAGCCCTGCCTTGCCACTCTCATTGCTGTATAATCTGCAAAATTCGACTTAAGCTGATGCAAGGTATAGCCCTCTTGGGTTTTTCACACCGAATCCCGTGACTCCGATGAAGGATAAAATGGCTGCAGTCATTGGATGGCAACCACCATGCCTACCTCCTTGGGCCGAAAGCCTGCTTCTGTGCTGTGTGGTTTGGCCCACAGTGCAGCTATCTACCCCTGAGTTATAGAGCGGGCAGGCAAAGCCAGACCCTTACAAAGGCCAATTAGTAAGGCATCTAGCTACCCCTGTCTGTCCCTGTCATGCCGTTAGTGCCAGCCCACTCTGATCGATGACTCCTCGAAATTGATGCCGGCAGGTATGCCCTTCCATCCCACATTCGTGCTGCCCACACACTCTGCAGACCAAGCCAACTCTAAAGGTAAAAGCAGTCTTGCTCCTACACGTCCATGCAATTGTATTACACACTGCTTTGCCAGCTTTGTTGCCTCTGAGTTCCTGCCGATCCGACGTGCCTCCTTCCGGCATTATGCTGTACCTGCACTTGCTCTTCCAGGCACCGCAAGTCTCCCGCATCATGCCCAGCCACCCCATCATCCCCCATGTCTGATTTCATGCCTACTGTCCCATCTGTCCCTCATTACACCGCCTACCAAAGCAAGCCCGTGTTCCTCACGTTGGGTGATTTGCTTCACTATTCCCTGTACACTTCTTGCGCTGCACCTCCTATCAACCTCGCCTTCCCGGTCCTTGTTAAAGCACACAACATTGCACAAAAATCTATATCCTAAAGCACTATGCTGCAGCACCTCAGCGTGCCACCTCCAACCCCATTGCTTCCACTTCTTCTTATCCTTAGTACCATAATGCCTACACTACCGACACTAAGCAACCAAACATGTCAGCAAATCATGACACCTACTTCCCCTCCCATCACTAACCCCATACCATCACTTACCCTATCTGCTCTCACGCTCAATCAGGTAGCACCGCCCCAGGCTACATTAGACAATACCAATCACATCACGTTCCAGTGCCCTGTGCCCCCTAACCAACACATGCCTCGTACACATGATCCTGACAAGTCCGATAGCTCACCCATCATTTCCACTACACCTATATTGATCATACAAGTGCTACATTCCACCCACAAAAAAAGTCACCCTACCTTGCCTACTAGGAGTCATCCAACAAGCCAGCCTCTGCACTAGAACCACCCCCCTAGTGCTCTGCAGCGCAAAGGTTACAATCCCCGCACAAGGAACATCCAGACACGTAAGACCTATACCACCTGCCAGTGAAACCCACCAGGCATTTCCACCTGCCAGTGAAACCCACCAGCCACCTCGGTCTGCCAGTGAAACCCACCATGCGCCTCTGTCTGCCAGTGAAACCCAACAGGTGCCTCTGCCTACCTTTGAAAAACACCAGACTCCTCTGCCTACCTGTGAAACCCACCAGAAGCCTCCTCCTGCCAGTTAAACTCACCAGGTGGATCTGCCTGCCAGTACCACCACAGCATCACATACCAGTGGAACCCACCAAGCTCAGCCACACCTCAGACCCCAGTACCCAGCCAAACTTTCACATATGCTAAAATGTGCTCTATTAAATGCTTGTTCCATAGGAGCATATGCTACCAACATACTTGATGTACTCCTCGACCATCACCTCGACATACTCGCCATCATAGAAACCTGGCTTCACAATACCTCAGGCCCGCTCCTCTCCCTAGCTTTCCCTCTGGATTACACTATCTTCAGGGCTGACAGCCTAAATGCAACAGGAGGAGTAGCTCTCATTTCCGAGGACTCCCTCTCCATCAGATCTTCAACCATCCATGACACGCCAGGGTATCTTACTTTCCTGCCAGCCAAATGAGTCCACCCACCATGACCTGAATAGCTCCCCCCTGGTCACACCACTCATAAAACCTACAACCAAACTCGTCATCCTGGGTGACTTTAACCTCAGATTCAATGATGTTTCTGACCCCAAAGCCACTGCACATGCTCTAGCATTAAACAACACAACACTCACTCAATTGAATAAGGACCCCACCCACTCCAAAGGGCACATCCTGGATTGGATCCCCATCGGCAATGCCACCATAAAGATCACTTCTATTGACACTATACCTTGGCCGGACCACCGGCTCATCCACTACAAGCTTGCCATTGCCTCCCCCACAAAAGTTGCCCACTGGCAATGAGCCCTGTTCTAGTATGTAGCACCTCGGAAGGTACCCCTGAGCTCCTCATGCTGACTATCTTAACCTCCCTTAAATCTTGCTCCTGGTCCTACACTAATGATCCCCATAAATTGGCAAATCACTACCATACCTGCCTTCTCTGTACCATTGACCAGCATGCCCCTTTCAAAGCCAAGATCCCAAAACCACGCAAACCGAACTCCACCTGGTTCTCAGAGGATCTTGTTAAACTATACTGGAACAAAAGAGCTCTCGAACATCTGTGCAAAAGGCACCCTACACCAAGTAACCAAGATGCATTCACTGCTATCTCCCACTCCTACAAAAAAGCCATTGTCACACATACAGTGGAGTCATGCAATATGGGAATATCAAATGCTATTTCTAACACCAAAGAGCTCTTCTCTATCTTTAGAGAACTCAAGACCCCCGCCCCCATTATCTCCATGACCCCCAATTACAAAGAATGGTGTACCACAATATAAAATGCTCTCTCTCTTACAAAATGCAATCACTACATGGTAAAATCAATGTGAAAAAAGATATCCTTGCTGCCAAGTGGCCCACACACAATGCACTTGCATCTACTAAAGCGGCACAAACTGACTCTCCCCTGATTTTCATCTTCAACAAAGTTACTCAGGATCAGGTCCTATCTACCATCCTTGCCCTAAAACCTTCCAATTGCAAAGGAGACACAGCCCACAAAGTTAAGCTCTGCTTGCCCTCCTTGACCCCAATCATCACCAACTTCCCCAATGTCTCCTTCTCTACCTGTAAAGTGCCAGCCAGTATCAAAGCTGCCTGGATCACACCCCTTCTTAAGAAACTCTCCTCAGATCCCTCTATCCCCACCAACTATCATCCTATCAATACGGTTCCTTTCTTGCTCAAAATACTCGATCGCATGGCCTACTTACAAATACAATTCCTTGAGCACAACCAACTGCTAGGGCCGAGACAATCTGGCTTCTTCCCTAAACACAGCACAGAAACTGCCCTTCTCGACTTAAAAATCCATATGAACAACACCCATGACTCAGGCAATTTAGCTATTGTACTTCTATTAGACTTGTCTGCAGCCTTTGATCTGGTGAATCATGATACCCTTTGCTGTAATCTCTCACACCGCTTCCACTTCTCTCAGGATGCTACTTCTAGGATCAAATCATTCCTTAGTGAACGCACCACCACAGTGTTCATTGGGGAAGCCTCAGTTGACCCTGTCGGCTCCCATAGGCATCCGGCAAGGATCCTGCTTCTCATCCACGCTGTACATAACCGGTAAGAAGCCACTGTTTGATGTATTGGATGCATTGAGTATCATCTATACTAACTTTGCTTATGAGACTCAAATACTAATCCCCATCTCAGGTGATTACACTGAAGACACATCCACATTCAATAAAGTTTACAGCACCATAAAAAACTGGATGGCTACCCATAATCTCTGCCTTAATGATGAGAAGACATCATTGTGGTCTCTACTCACGTCTAAGAAACCTTGATACTAATTTCTCCACTTTTTGCATAGACAGTACTAGCATCTCAGTACTGAAATAAGTTAAAACACTGGGTGTTTACCTCAAAGCTGACCTGTCCATGACCAAGCACATAAATGCACTTACCTCCACTACCGCCTATACCCCAAGGCTCATCCCGCTGAGCAGACCATTCCTGTCACAGAGGAATTTTTTTTCTGATTTATTTTACTGTTATCCTATGTACTGCACTGTCTCTTCCTCTTTCCTGACGCACTTTTCCCCTTCCCCTCTTCCCTGCACTTGCGCAATCTCAATGTCACCTGGTCTAGTAGGATCATTGTCTCTGTCTTCCCTCTGTTTCCCCTCCCTTGCCTCATGGCGACATGAAACACTTGTGTATAGGCGCGTTATAAATGCCATATCATATCATGTCATAACTGCCTTACTCTCGCAAGAGCCCTCATACTCACCAAGTTGGATTACTGCAACATTCTACTCATAGGCACTTCAGCATCTAAGCTGGCTAAAATGCAGCTACTACAAAATAATCTTGGCTTGAAACAATCTGATGACATCTCCGCGACAAGACGAGAAGTCCACTGGCTTCCAATCAAAGCATGCCAGGACTTCTATTGCCCACTGTTGTATTTACAATGAGGCCCTGTGGTACCTCATCAATCGCATCCCTCCGAGAGCCCAAGTGCACTCTTTTAGATCTAATTCCAAAATCTACACTCCCAAAATCTACACTCCCACTCTTTAGAACTCTCTGCTGCCCCCAATCAGGAATTATCTTATACTGCCTTCAAAAGCTGGTGAAAACTTGGCTTTTCAACAAATATGCTGTTACCACTCTTTTACTGGCCTGACCTTGTCAACTTGATCTCTGACTATTCTACCATATGTCGTAATACCCCTGGGTCTGGGCGTTTCAAAAATGTTATAAATAAAAAGCAAAATAAGTAAATAAATGTAGCCACATATATTGTTTATCCTGCCCATGGGTGTGGATATGCTGTGCAGCCATGCTTAGATTGTGCAGTCATGGTGCCTTGCAAGGGATTCATGGGTACGAGGACAGGAGGGAGGATGATCTTTCTTGCAGATGATGAAACAGGAGACAACACCCAGGACTGATGTTGTGAAAGCAATGTTCCCCATCAGACATATGCACCCCACCCCCTTCAATGCAGGGGTGGGTAGTAGGTGGCATTGTGGAATTTGTTGCCATTCTGCTGGTTCACTTTGCTCACGAACAGATGAGTGCATAATGGAACTTTCTTGTTCACCCGAAAGCAGTGCCGGATTTTCCATTAGGCCAAGTAGTGTGAGGAATTCGACCATCCGCAGGGTGGGCATGCGCTCGCCTGTTTTTTTATATTTTTTATATGAAATTGAATAATGGTAGATCAACCTCCGGAAAATGTGTGGGCCTAATCCGCACACATTTTCCTATGCTCACTGCACGACTTACACAAGATTGCTTCATTAAGGTAGGCTTAGGCTAAACCAATCACTGTAGCCCCTTTAAAAGAGGGTTCTGACTGAAGGTACTGTCTGCCTTACATCTACTGCCAGTGAAGGAAGGCCAGGATCTCCAAGAAGGGAGCAAGATCCCTCCCCTAAACAGCATCAAGGGACCAAAGGGAGATACTGAATCCAGAGTACCCTCCAAGCAGCTCCAGAACCGTTACCCTGCCAGCTTCAGCGTGCCTTGCTAGGCTCTGCAGCAGGCTTCCTATGTAGGAAGTGCCAGAGAGTCTCTGAACCAAACCAAGGACGAGGCAGCTACCTGTAACACTCTCCTCAGCATTGGACCATTCATCTTATAGGACGACCCAAGCCCAGTGTGTCGACAAAAATCTATTGACATCTGCCTTAAAGGACATTTTCGAGCAATTCAATCCCCTCCAGCTGCAACCGACTGCATTGTTGACTGTTGTCATGCTGCAGTCACTAAAGCCGTCCAAGACATCCCAACCAGTGCTTCAGAACTACTGACCAACCCTGAGGTAACAATTCCTGACCCTGAGCCACCGTGTAGGCCAGCATGCAGCCGTTCATCCAGCTTTGTTCGCCGAACTGCCTGCTGCCTGATACCCACAGCTGTCTCCCGTCTTGAACTCTGTCACAGAAGCTACAAAGCTCCCTGAAACCGACTCGACATTTTTGAGCACCAAGAACATCTACAGCACAAGGTACATTGTTGTTCTGTCCCTCTGGTCCTTCTCCGAAGTGACAATTTATGGCCCATTGCTCCTTTTATGTTGAAACCAAGTATCCTTAAACTGTTGCAATTAATTACCTTACCCACTACCCTCTTGTCAGTATCCAGAGTGCATCCCTTTTTCTTCTTTGAAACTGTCCGAACTCTGCATTCCTTTACAGGGTGGGTTGCAATTTTTAGCATGCTAGAACTTTCTGTTGTGATAATAATGAAGTAGATATTTGTATATAACCTTGACTGGACAGTCTCTTTTATCATTGGGTAATAATTGTACTTTTTTCGCTTTGTTGCAACTAACCAATGATCCACAACCTTGCAGAGATAAGCCTGCAGTTCCGTCCACGTTCTCAAAATTGGTCAAGGAGGTTTATAATTGACTTGTTTCCAATCTTTTTGGATTTTTTCTAGTGTACTAGAAGTGTGGGGCTGATTGATGGTTTAGAAACCGATATTCATCCCTGGACCACTGGTGCCCCGGAAGTTGATTCGTCACAAGTAGGCACCGGCATATGGTCCTCACTCTTTTTAGGGGCGCCACGACAATGGATCAAAACAAATCGGTGCAGAAAATTCAAAACATATTAGGAGATAATTTGCAAGTGGTTGGGGGCATATTCCGAGGTCTAGTTATGGTTAAGGATGCTCTTGCTGTACAGTCACTGCTCTGCTCAAGGGTACTCTCCCACTCTAACCGTGACCCTTAAGTGGACATCCACCATGCAATCCTCCCAACCACATGTCTTCCTGGTGGCACCACTCCAGATGTGTTCCCGTTGGCTAGTTGGCGCAGCACATATTGCTTCACCTGTGGATATCCCGCTGTCTCGTTCATGTCTCATGTCTGCTGGTGGCTTGGGTACTG
This sequence comes from Ambystoma mexicanum, assembly GCF_040938575.1. Lineage (NCBI taxonomy): Eukaryota > Metazoa > Chordata > Amphibia > Caudata > Ambystomatidae > Ambystoma > Ambystoma mexicanum. The sequence continues at coordinate 1,031,950,804 of NC_090923.1, forward strand.
GGCATTGGTCCAAGTCTGTGTGACACTCAGCACTGTGAAACTGCTCAGACATACAGGACTGTGGTACTTCCCATTTGCACTCACTGATACTACGGGGCTCCCATCAGCCTCTTCCTCCGCCCGACTTGACAGTGCTCTCCCATTCACTGTTACGTACAGAGCAATGTGACATGAAGTGTTGTCATGGTTTTAGAACACGGCACACTCCAGCCTGGGACTCCTTTCCCTGACAAGGAATGTGGAGCACAATAAAACGCCATTTATCTTAAATAACCCATTGGTTATTTTATTTGAGTAGGCCTCCAACCCGTCTCCCACCCAGCTTTACAAACAACCCGTGTCACAATGGACTAGGAACCAGGCCGGTGTGTATCAATAAGATATTTATTAATTTATTATTTAATGGAAAAAAGGAAAAATATTCAAAATACAATTTACAGCAGCCACCAGTGTTGTGGCACACAGTGCAATGTTTCCTACAGAACAATTGGTTCAGAAATACTAACACAGTTCATATGAATCTTTTAGGGCAAACAGGAAAAATAGTTCTCAAGCATGTGATTGCACTAAGGTTAAGCACTCCCCCTGCAACACTCACCCCCAAACATCAGCCAGGAAAGTCAGGAAAGAAAATGAAAACCCGATTTAGGAGCAAAATGGCAGAATCGGATTTTGCTTACTATGCACACGGCTACGGGACAGAATGCAAGGAAATATGGGCTGCTACACTTAAGGAGATGGAAAAGCTTATGGACTACTAATCCGCACACAGAACAATGTGGAAACAAGGTAGAAAGGTCGATTTTGGGAAGATAGCAAATGCAAAAGAAGAATACACACAGCAATTGAATTTCGTTTTTACGCAGGATTTGTGATGACATGCAGCTAATGGAAGGGATTAACTGTCAAAATCGGAAATCAGTTTTAAGGACATGGACAAAGGCACACAACAGCTAAGATGCAAGGCATGATGGATTGCTCTCAATGGGACTACGGTTTGGGTTTTCAATGGGGCAGATGCAAGTTAAGAGTTCATGGGGTAATGCACACAAGACACAGTCAAGTTTGGTTTTCAGTGACAAGGAGGATAATTCTTAGACTATATTTTAAAATTACTTGACAAAACTGTTAATTTCGAATTGAAACAATATTGAACATGAATTTCAATGGGAAATTAATTGATGTATTTCAAAATTATACTAAGGACTTATACGGGTAACTGAAAGATTTATCAAAGGAATGCACATACATACAAAGGCTAATATAGATTCTTCTATGGCAGGTGAATGAATTATACTGGCAATTGGGACTTACAATGGGATATTCAATATGTTTTTCTATGGGATTTTCTATGGGATTTATGTCACGGTTATGCAATCTGGAACTGGGGTTATTTGCTACTTACAAAGTAAGCCCTGGTTTGGGATTCTCGACAGCCAGTGGGATCTCAGGTCTCTCTGGACAGCTAGGGCAAGGGATCCAGTCACTGCACTCTCCTGTATGGGATCAGCTATGCAAGGGTCTGGTCTATGCTATCTCTTAGATGGGATGAGCTAGGCAAGGGTCTGGTCTCTGCACTCTCTGGATGGGATCAGATGCCTCCGTCCTCTTTCTCCTGTCTCCCTGGATTCTTGTGTAGGTGTATCATCCTGTGTCTAGTACAGTCCCCCCTTATATAGCCCGAAATGACATCATTTTTTTTACAATCTAGGGGAGTACTCTAAAATTACCCCTACCTCCAGGATTGGACAGTCTATAATTCCTCCCTCCGATGGGGAGGGATCACCATCTGTCCATTTGATATTTATGACAGTTCTTTGCTCTCTTGGGCAACCCTTTAGCAAAACTGAGTGATGCATCATAACTTCAAATGTATACTAGTCATCGCCATAAGAAATAGATAGGTGGTTTCCGTGGGGGCATTGGGAGTTAGACAAGCCAATCGCCGACTATGTGTCCCTGTGTAGCTGTGTAGCATGGCCCCTGGGCACATTTTGGTCATTTTCACAAAATGTAGAATAGCTGGCACTCTGCAAATAATTAAGCATCTTTCCCCCAACTGTCAAATGTGTTCCTGTCATGATGCCTACCCCCGGGGGCCCAGACCAAGTCCAGCAACCCCGGAAGCAGGCATCAAGTTATGGTAAGCAAACCCAACAACCCCTGCTAGGGGCTATTTGGGTGCAGTCTTTGGGTGCAGTCCTGGCGCCTATGGCGCCAGGCTCATATGGAGAGTCAGTCCTGGCGCCATAGGTGCCAGGCTCATAGATTGAAACTTTCCTGATGCAGACCATGCTGCAAACTCACCTGATGCAGACCATGCTGCAAGAGCTCCAAGCCAAAGGAGGCTTGGAAGGGACTACATTACGTAAGGGACTATTTTTTACTCGGGTGGGGCTGGGGAGGAATACTTACCTGGGACTACTTCGGAGGCTATTTAAATCATGCCCGAAGAGCAGCACACGCTTCGCGTTATTCTGCATCCAGCAGCGTAACGCTCACCGTGCCTGCAAGTATGCATCCAGTCTTCTGCCACGCCCGCCTCGAGTCCAGAGGTCCTAGAAAAAGGGGAGAGAAGGAGAATAGGTTAGAACAAGAGAAATACCTTTGATCCTTAACTGAATTCCCGATCCATCGCGCCTTCGAGCTGGAAGAAAGAAGTTATTTTATGCGCGTCACCTCGCCTGCAGCAGCGCCGCGCTGAACTCACTGGCCTTCGCAGCATCTTCACATTCCACCGCATCCTTCTGCATGCTCCCGCCTCACTCCGGCACCTAAGGGGAAGACAAGAACAGCAAGGTGAGCCAAGGGAATGCACAGAGGCAATATTAGTTACCCACCATAGACTTACCTGATTTACCACCGAGGGTACTATTCCTCTTCACGGGTTGGTGCAGCTTCCACTGCATTCTCGCCAAACCCCGGCCCCTAAGGGGAAACAAAAGGACAGCAAGGTGAAACAAAGGGACAAACAAGGGGAAACCTCCTCACCACAATAGACTTACCTGATTTTACCGCCGGAGGCATTATTCCTCCGAGACTTCATATTTTCTCTCAGCGCCTGAATAAGGGAGAAAGCAATAGGTTACATATTGACATTATTTTATCAAACTGTGTTGGATAATAAAAATCCTTACCTGAATATTACCGGTTGCCACGAGGAACTCTTCGGTAGGGTCAAGCTTCAACCTGCAAGGAATCGGACAAGAGTGAAAGTCAGACATTAGAACTCTTACGAACTACATACTTACGGCGTCTTGCTGGGAATCTCAGAGTCAATATTGTTCTGGAACTCACCAATTCCTTCGAGCCAGTGAAGCAACTGGTTATCAACGCACCCCTGCGCTCAATGCAGGATGGAGAGCTCATCTTTCCAAACCATCAGGTGAGACTACAAGAGGGGACATCAAAGGTGATCAGTGCGGAGAACAGCGGGAGTGGGGGAGGGTTAACGCTCAACTCCACGGGTGGTTAATTCCCTTTCTCCATTTGCAGAAGAATATTCCTACGGGCCAAGCAAACAAAGCTAGGTGGGCCAGTCCGTCATCTCGGCACTGCGCGTCACATTGGTGGAGGCCGCAGCTGTCCAGTTCAGATCGACGCCCCTGTGGGAGCCAGGTGAGCGTAACAGAATGCAAAGCCTACCCACAAATTCCCACCCGGGCATTATGGATACCTCAGAAACTGACCAATTGGCCCAATTACTAGGGGAACTGAGGGCTGAAGTGCATTACGCCCGTCAGGAAACCAATACTCTTAGGAGAGAACTGATTTTGTGAAAGGAGCGAACTGATGACCTTGCTAGGCAACTACTGCAAAGCCAGGCTGGACAAGCACCCCTACCAGGCCCCGGGGGGAAGACAGCTCCTATGTCATCGAGTAACCCTGTGCAAATAAACCTACCAGGAAGTATTCCATTAGCTCCGCCCGAACGCTTTGCCGGAGATCCCAAAAGGTTTGCCGCGTTTATGAACCAATGCCGCTTGCACTTTTTATGCAGACCCGGAGCCTTCCCAAACGATCAAGCCAAGGTAGCCTTCGTATTGTCATATCCCAGCGGCAGTGCAGCTGATTGGTCAATTCCACTAGTTACTCAGGATGACCCAATTCTTCAGGATTTTCAGGGCTTTCCAATGAGCATGGAAAGACTATTTGCCCGGCACTCCCAAGGACTGGCCCTGGATAACGAACTTTTGTTCCTACGACAAGGTAACCAGGACCTTCTATCCTACATCGTGACCTTTAATAGGTTGATAGTGGAAAATGGATGGCCTGAGGTAAAACGAATCACGTTATTTCATTGTGGGCTTCGAGGAGAACTCAAGGATGTCTTGGCTCAAGTCGTGAACCCACCTCAAGACTGCGCTGAATATATAGACTTAGTGGTCCAGTTAGATAACAGACTTCAGAACAGAAAGGCTGATCGAGCCAAGTTTGAGAATCGGGTGTTGGTCAAGACCCACGCTAACCCCAAAGGAGCAGATGCTTCAGAACCCATACAAATCGGAGGGGTTAAAGGACCCTTAACCCAGAAAGAAAGAGAAAGGAGACAGCAAATGCAATGGTGTCTATATTGTGGAACTTCTGGGCATTTTCTACGGGATTGCCCTGTAAAACCACCCAAGAAGGTGGTAGGAGCTGCTGATAAAACCCATATTGAGTCAGACTCGGGAAACGACCACGCCCGACAAGCATAGAGATCCGCTTGCCGAGCTTGAAGAAGGATACTCAGACCTCGCATTTCATCATACCAATGGTCCTCGTAGATCCAAGGCAGCCATCGCGTATGCACGCAGTAAGGGCATACATTGATAGCGGGGCCATAGGAAACTATGTGGACTACGGACTGGCTTCCAGGATGAATCTACCTCTCTGCTGAAAAACCACCTCAGATGTCATCACCACAGTCAATGGAACTGAAATTGCCTCTGGGCCTGTAACTCATTCCACCCGCAGAGATGACACTATTGGGTCAGGATGGGCATCGAGAGACTATTGTGTTTGATCTAATCAAAGCCCCGCAGTTCCAAATAATACTGGGGATACCTTGGTTGGAAACACATAATCCTTGTATTGATTGGCGAGAGAAGAGAATAACCTTCCCGGATTGTGCACAAACCTGTTACCCAAAGAAAAATCTGAACGCAGGCCTGGCCCCAGTAACCACAGCAGTCGTGCAACTACCTCCAGAATAACAAGAATTCTAGGGTGTCTTCCAAAAAGAACAGGCAAACACCTTACCACCTCACAGATCGTACGATTGTCAAATCGATCTCATACCCGGTGCACAACCCCCTTGTGGCAGGATCTACGACCTTATGGAACCTGAGAACCTTCACCTACGACAATACCTAGACCAGTACCTTGCTAATGGCTTCATTCGCCCATCCAAGTCCCCTGAATTTTCAGCTTTGTTCTTCGTGCCCAAAAAGGAAGGTGACCTCAGAACGTGCATAGACTACCGCGCATTGAACCAGATAACTGCTAAGAACCGATACCCATTGCCTCTGATCCCTGAATTACTAGACCAAGTGAAGGACGCTTGCATATACACTAAGCTAGATCTCTGGGGGGCATACCATCTGGTACGTGTAAAAGAGGGCGATGAATGGAAGACTGCTTTTCGCACTAAGTATGGGTTATTCGAATACCAGGTGATGCCTTTCGGGTTGTGCAATGCACCAGCAGCCTTCCAATACTTCATGAACGATGTCCTCTGTGAACTCATTGACGTTTGTGTTGTCGTATATATCGATGATATTCTAGTATACTCCTCTTCAGAATCTGACCATGTGAAGCATGTCCGAGCAGTCCTTGAGAAATTGCGCCAGCACAAACTATATGCAAAACTGGAAAAATGCGTTTTTCATGCCACAGAAGTTGAATTCCTTGGGTTTATCCTGACCCCAAAAGGAGTCTGAATGAACTCACGAAAGGTGGACGCAATTCTTAAGTGGCAATCACCAAGTTCAATTAAAGGAGTACAAAGCATGCTTGGCTTTGCCAATTTCTACCGCAGATTTATCCCAGATTTTTCACATGTTGTACATCCCATTACAGCACTCTTGCGAAAAAATAAACGCTTTATGTGGACTGAAGAAGCTGAAAATGCCTTCCAAGAGCTGAAAGCGAAATTCACGTCTGCACCTGTATTAAAGCACCCGCGCCCTGAACTTCCATACATAGTGGAAACTGATGCATCCAGTCTAGCCATGGGAGCTGTCCTGTCTCAAAAGGACCCTGAAACTGGCCAGCTTCACCCAGTAGCATTTTGGTCCAGAAAGTTCTCGGCACCCGAGTTAAACTATGCAGTTACCGATAAGGATTTATTAGCCATTAAATCCGCCTTCAAGGCTTGGCGGCACTATCTTCTCGGTGCCAGGCATACCATTACTGTGATCACCGATCACCGGAACTTACAGTATTTAGAGACAGCCAAGGCCCAATCGTCACGCCAACTCTGATGGGCATTGTTCTTTGCTGAGTTCGATTTCGTGATAACCTATCGACCAGGTTGTAAGAATGGTAAAGCAGACGCCTTATCTCGAATAGGGATGGGAGAGGCAGAAGTGAACCCAGAACCAGTACCTATAATTTCCGAACAAAGTATTCTTGGCATGACAACTCTACAGACACTAGAGGACATTCAGGTAAAGATCCAACAACTCTTTGATCCTACAGCCCTGCAGGACTGGGTAAAGAAAGGCCCGGAATACTCTATCTCCAATGACCTACCTTATTACCAAGGGCGGCTATTTCTGCCACATAAAGAACTACAAGAACTAGTCATTTCCCGTTATCATGATACCCTAATGGAGGGGCACCCAGGTATTGCAAAAACTGAAGCTAAGATTAAGAGACAATTCTGGTGGCCCACCTGGCGAAAGGATATTAAATCATGTGTGATGTCTTGTGGCATTTGCGCCCAAAACAAAAGTCAAAAGAAAAAACCATCTGGACTCTTACAACCTTTAGACATTCCGCCTACACCATTGCACACCTTATCGTTAGACTTTATTACTGACCTACCCCCATGCAATGGATTTAACACCATTCTAGTTATTGTAGATCTTTTTTCCAAGATGGCCCACTTTATTCCTTTAAAGGGATTACCTTCAGCTTCAATCCTGGCCAAAGAGTTCCTCGAAAACATTGTTCGCATACACGGATTTCCGTCTGTATTGGTCTCTGACTGGGGCAGTCAATTCATTTCACATTTTTGGAAAAAATGTTGTCAATTGGCGCAAATAGATGTGAGGTTATTGACCAGTCACCACCCTCAAACCGATGGTCAAATGGAGAGGACCAACCAGACTCTCGAACAATACCTGCGTTGTATGTTACATCAGACTGAGAGTAATTGGAAAGACATTCTTTGGATCGCCGAATATGCATACAATAATTCAGTACATTCTGGAACTGGACAAAGCCCCTTTTATACCTTATATGGGCACCATCCTCGAACCTCAGACCTTGACTCACCCCAGCACTTAGAAATGCCCGCAGTGGACCATCTGCACGCTACGATTACACAAGCCTTTAAGGAAGCAACTGAACATTTAAAAAAGGCGAAAGAAAAATACAAGAAAGATGCTGATGGGCATATAAGTGATGCTCCACAATACCAGATAGGGGAGCAAGTATGGTTAGCCACAAAACATATACCTCTAAGAGGGAACACGGACCTTTAACCCCAGATATTTGGGACCTTACTCTATTAAGGCCATTATCAACCCAGTGGCTGTCAAGTTGGACTTACCTGCTAATATGCGAATTCACCCCGTCTTTCATGTGTCACTTTTGAAGCCAGTGCAACCAGGGACAAGACTAACCAAGCCACCAGACCCCAGCCTTGTAGACGGGGAACCCGAATTTGAAGTTAAGAACATCCTGGACTCCAAGCTGATAAAGTCAAAACTTTTTTATTTAATCGACTGGAAAGGTTACGGACCACAGGAAAGATCATGGGAACCTAGTGACCACGTTCATGCACCCCGATTGGTGAAATAATTCCACCAAAATTTCCCAGACAAACCGAAACCACATGGAAGAACGACTTTAGGAGGGGCAATTTGGGTGCAGTCCTGGTGCCTATGGCGCCAGGCTCATATGGAGAGTCAGTCCTGGCGCCATAGGCGCCAGGCTCATAGATTAAAACTTACCTGATGCAGACCATGCTGCAAACTCACCTGATGCAGACCATGCTGCAAGAGCTCCAAGCCAAAGGAGGCTTGGAAGGGACTACTTTACCTAAGGGACTATTTTTTACTCGGGTGGGGCTGGGGAGGAATACTTACCTGGGACTACTTTGGAGGCTATTTACACCACGCCCGAAGAGCAGTACACGCTTCCCGTTATTCTGCACCCAGCAGCGTAACGCTCACCGTGCCTGCAAGTCTGCATCCAGTCTTCTGCCACGCCCGCCTCAAGTTCGGAGCTCCTAGAAAAAGGGGCGAGAAGGAGAAAAGGTTAGAACAAGAGCAATACCTTTGATCCTTACCTGAATTCCCGATCCATCGCGCCTTCGAGCTGGAAGAAAGAAGGTATTTTATGCGCGTCGCCTCACCTGCAGCAGCGCCGCGCTGAACTCACCGGCCTTCCAGCATCTTCACATTCCACCGCCTCCTTCTGCATGCTCCCGCCTCACTCCGGCACCTAAGGGGAAGACAAGAACAGCAAGGTGAGCCAAGGGAATGCACAGAGGCAATATTAGTTACCCCCCATAAACTTACCTGATTTACCACCGGGGGTACTATTCCTCTTCACGGGTCGGCGCAGCTTCTACTGCATTCTCGCCGAACCCCGGCCCCTAAGGGGAAACAAAAGGACAGCAAGGTGAAACAAAGGGACAAACAAGGGGAAACCTCCTCACCACAATAGACTTACCTGATTTTACCGCCGGAAGCATTATTCCCTGAGACTTCATATTTTCTCTCAGCGCCTGAATAAGGGAGAAAGCAACAGGTTACATATTGACATTATTTTATCGAACTGTGTTGGATAATACAAATCCTTACCTGAATATTACCGGTTGCCACGAGGAACTCTTCACTAGGGTCAAACAGCAACCTGCAAGGAATCGGACAAGAGTGAAAGTCAGACATTTGAACTCTTACGAACTACATACTTACGGACGGCGTCTTGCTGGGAATCTCAGAGTCAATATTGTTCTGGAACTCACCAATTCCTTCGAGCCAGTGAAGCAACTGGTTATCAATGCGCCCCTGCGCTCAATGCAGGATGGAGAGCTCATCTTTCCAAACCATCAGGTGAGACTATAAGAGGGGACATCAAAGGTGATCAGTGGGGAGAACAGCGGGAGTGGGGGAGGTTTACCGCTCAACTCCATGGGTGGTTAATTCCCTTTCTCCATTTGCAGAAGAATATTCCTACGGGCCAAGCAAACGAAGCTAGGTGGGCCAGTCCAGTCCGTCATCTCAGCACTGCGCGTCACATTGGTGGAGGCCGCAGCTGTCCAGTTCAGATCGACGCCCCTGTGGGAGCCAGGAGAGCGTAACAGTTCCATTTTAAAATCAGCCAGAAACGAGTCTTGACTGGCCATTTCAGTTCACAGAGTGCTAGGAAAATGTACTTAGTGTCTTAAAATCCACGTGGAAATCACATGGGAAAATATCATAAAACCACATTATTTCTTGTTTTGAGTGCTGGGGAAAAATGCCTAAAATGCATAACTTCTTTAATGGCAACCTGGAGGAACTGCGACATATGGGAGGGTGGTGCCTGATCCCCCACAGACAACTGTCTCTCCCTGGCTCAGCTTGCAACAAGAGGCTTTTATGGTACCCTTTGAAGTTTGTCAGTTTGTCCTGGGAATGGGTGCTGAAGGAACTCACATTTCTCAGACAAACACTAGCCCCACTGGCTTTCTTTGTCTTTTCTGCCAGTACTGCCTTCTAGTCTGGTATAACATGTAATTATCACACCTTCAGCCACCTCAACTGTCATTGCTGCATAGTTCACTTAAAAATGTGACTTCCAGGGGGAGGCAAGACTTCCAATTGAGTCTTTCCTGCAGAGCCAAACTGGTTTTACTGGTATTCCTGAGCCTCTGCCAAGCTGAATTAAGTCTTGTGGGGGGGACAACATAATGTACATGGCTTTGCCAGCCCCCCACCCACAACATATTCACTAACAATCCTATGCAAGCAAAGCTACCCTATCACAGTAACTTTTAAAAGTCATTGTTTCCTTTTTCCTCTTTCACACGTGTGCAGCCGTATTTCCCACAACATTTGAAATGCAGTTCTGTAAGTCAGGGGATTCTTTTGATTTATCCTTCTTGAATGGGTTTGCATTTGTAGTTGATCCATAGACACGGAAGGAGAGACCCTCTGCACAGGGTTCTTTTGATTTAACAAGGAAGAAAAAGCCAAGCTGTTTTTCCTTCATTTGCAGTGGTTCCGAGTGATGCCATTCACATGAAAGGGAAAACAAAAGCTTTGTCGGGCTGCAATGTGGAATCTTTGCCCCTCATGTGAATGAACAGCAAGACAAGGCTATTTTCTGATGTATTGCCTAACATTTTGGCAATCAGATGGAATAATGCACACAGGGCTGTTTTTCAATGCAGCGCATAACTTTGTGGTATTTGAGATGAAAGAAAAAAATGCAGGGCCGTCTTGAATGCAGTGCACAACTTTAGTATTCAGATGACAGAACAGCAAATGTAGAGCCATTCTGGACACAGAGAATAACTTCTGATTATTCAGATGAAAGTAAAGCAATTGTAGAGCTGTTTTTCACTGCAGTGTTCACTGCTTGCCACCCATGTGCCAGGGAACAAAGCACAGCCATTTTTGATGAAAGGTTCAAATACTCGCCACACATGTGCCAGGGAAGCAGAGAATAGGCGTTTCTCGTGGCAATGTTGAAATGCAGTTTTTAGGTCAAGGGGTTTCTGTTAGGGCCTGCAAATGCACCCCACAGTGTTAGACTCAGGAATGAATTGCACTTTGCACATTCATGTGATTAAAAAGTGCCGCACACTATGATGCTTCGGTTTGCACTTTTATCTCTCACGTTGTGATGTGCAAGTACCAGTATGCACTGTCTACATATGTGTCAGCCACTTAGGGGATGTGTGTTAGAGGTTTATGTGTCATAATGCATTGGCCCAGAAGGGTGAGTGGGTAGCCTCATAGAATGTTACAACAGACACAATTTTCACAATGGTCTTTGCATTACAGTGAGTTTATGGTATTCAAACATGTCAAGATTTGCTGCTTACATTTTGGATGTACAGGTCATGGAATGTGGACATGGTCGTCAAGTAAATTTGCCCTATGGTAAGGGGCAGGTTGGCATATATGTGCATGAGGTGTGTGTGTGTACTTACCAAGAGTAGACAGGCATCCTGCATCAACGTCCTGCCTCTGAATGCCTTACCAGGGCATAGGGTCCCAGCCACCCTGTTCTCCGTTCAACCACGTCCAGCAGTGGTACAGTTGCCTATCCGTTTAACATGTTCTCCCTCTGGTGAAACATGTTCAAAACCCTCAAAACATTCCTCTTCAAGGAATGGCTCCTCCCTGACACCTAGGGCCACACACCATCCATTCTGCACCTAATCTGTGACTGGCTGGTCAGCTCCCCCTGTTTCCTTCCATGGTTGCTTCTAGATCCCGTGCTGCCAAATGTCCCGCTCTTCCCCACTGTCCTGTCCTTCACCTTATGACTTGTAAAGCCTCTGTTGCTTCCCAAAGCTAGATCACACCCAATAAATACCCTAATAATACAAATAATAATAATGTTACCTGTTGCTTGGTCTGATTGTATGTAATTGACCTCACCCATCACTGAGAACACTGTCGCAGAAAGATCATTTCCAATGCTGTTATCTTACAGCCAAAGGGAACCTTCGTGACTGGGCCTAACCTTCTCTTTCTGCCCCATTCTGCTCTTTCTTAAGTCACTCTAGTGCCCCCGGTCTGGCTCTAGCAGGTAAAAGCCTCTTTCTTCACATTTGAGCCCCAATTGTGTTTTATTTGAAAACAATTAAGAATATTGTTTAGTTCTATTTTAAACCAATTCGTATATACTGGACACGGGTAGAACAGCTCAGTGGCAAGGGCTCGTCTTGGAAGCCAGAGGAAGCAGAGTAACACAGGTGCGAATCCCGAGTCCGCGCTTAGAAACCTCTTCGGTATTAAGCGCATTATAAATAACAAATTATAATCTTTTATAGCTACTTTTATTGTTTCAACTATATTGTGGCTGTGGGTCCTTATTCCTGCCCCTCAGCCCAGGCTTCTGTGGTTGGGCCCCAAGAAACCCCTTCCATTGCCTGTCCGTAAGTTCCTAGATTAGAGCTTTTTGGAGCTTGGGTAGACACTCTGTGGCTCCTGTCCTGCCAGACCAGTTGGTCGCACAGAGCCTTGCATTGCTTCCTATTGGCTGCCTCACGCTGGCATTGACAAAAGTAAATTGAGACTAGGTTTACAATATTTTCTCACTGGTGAACCTAAAGGTTTTTGTGGGCTCTAATTAATTAAATCCTACTCCTACTTTTATTTGGATATCGAGTTCTTTATTTAACTGTATTGTGTTAGTACTTCCTTCACCCTCGCACCAGTGTGCGTCCTATACACGCGTGTGAGCAGCACTTAGGATTTTGGCCTGCCTCTGTCTACCAGCATCTGGATATGACGTTATGGGGCCTCATCTATGGTGCGTTCAGCATCTGGCCACTCTACCACTTGACTCTTTGAATTCAGTCCTCACAGTGCTGGAAATGGAAAAAATTGAGTTGGCAAACCCTCCCCTCCTTGGTAGGGGTGGGGCCATAAGAAGGAGCGGGCAGGGCCAAGGGTTTAGCCCCAGGCCAGGTCACACAACACAGTATCTCTTCATGGAACCCACGTCGGATGGTTTGCATAAAAGCAAAGCGAATGTTGGGAACATAATAATGGCCACCATTTTAAATTTGTATTGCTCATAATACTCACCCTAATTAAAAATGGTCTGCAAATTTCAAGACATATATACCAATTTGGGAAGCTTCTGAACATTACGTGAGGTTTTGGTTGTTTCTGTATTCAGTCTTCTGTGCTGAGCCTACTAAAGAACTGCTCATACAGTGTGAGCTCTGCTTGCAAACATATCTGGGAGTTTCCTGGGCAAGACCCTGGGCCTTAAGACGCAGCCCCAGCAAGACAAACTTTGCTAGCTCTGTCTTGTTCAGCCCCATTTCCTACCCTGTTTCCTCACAGGAACACTCATAAGACTATACCCCTGAAGGTTCTTAGATGGGGACAAAGGATGCTGTGAAAAGGGGACAATTGGAACTAGATATTCTGCTGGCTAGTTCTGGTTTAGGATCAGGACTAGCTTTGATGCACATAACTCTAGAAGGACTAACAATAGGGAAGTGGTGCTGGATAGGGCCTGCTGTGTCACTTCAAATGGCAGCGGAGGGTATCTGCAAAAAGTGATGTGGAGCACACAGATATCCCCACCTTTGCAGAATCAGGACCCCTTCAAAGTGGTGCACTGTTATTTGTGATGGCACTGTGCAAGGAATCGAGTTATGGTAGGAGGGTAATTTTAAAGGGTCCCTCAGGAGCACCTCTCGATTCTTCCAAACCCTTCACTTGCAGTATTGTGCTACTGTAGTGAACACCTCACAATAGGGGTTCTTCTCTCTCTCCCCCAAATTACACCTGCTCTTTCATTGTTATCTTACGTCACTGGGTCCTGCTATACAGTGATTGTTGCCATCTGCAGGGTCCCTTGGAGCTTTGGGTCCTGCAAGTAAAAAAGGTGGGGTTACGATGTGCTGGAGGGAACAGAGCACATGTTGCTATTAGATCAGCTGCAGACGGCATGGTAGCGTTTCCTGCATCTGGGTGTGCTTCTGCACGCTATGTGGGCAGGATGTGTTAGGGTTTTGTTGGTGTTCTACAGCAAGTGTATTCAGACGTAAAGGTGCTTTACTCGAGCCTCCGCATACGTACAGTAAACCCTTAACAACTCACTTATTTTTGGGAACTGACTGGAACCCTTCGATTTTGTAATCAGTGCGCTCATCCTGTGGCCCCGTTTCTGGATTTGTTTTGGCTCCACGCATGTAGAGATCAGTGAACTAATCAAACACATCAGGTGTTGTCTCAACAATATAATCTAGTGTTCCTGTGTACACGAGGCACTGGTATACCTAAAGTGACCCGGGCTCTCTTGGGCTCAACAGGTCACTTCTCGCCCAGCCCTCTGGGGGTACCTCCCACCTACCTCAGTCGCCGGACTCCCGGCCGCCCCGGTGTCTCGTGCTGGTGACCCCACGAATTCCCCCCGGGGGGTGTCTTCATCCGGGAGGACCGTCTCATCCGGGTCAGGCGGGAGTTCAGTCCGAGAGTCCCCCAGTTTCTTGAAGAAGCTCACGTTCCGGGTGACGGCCGACTTCCCATCCGAGGCCGTCACCATCGACCCCTTCACCGCCACTACGTCCAGCGGCTCGGGCTCATATGGAAGCGAGAGTTTCCCATGGGGATGCCGGTTCCTAATCAACACTTCGTCGCCCGGTTCCAGCCGCTGCGGACGAAGGCCCCTCCGTAGATTTTCCTGACTGGTCCTTGCCAGCCGCTCCGCTTCCACCCGTTGGTCGTCTATTACCCCGGGTACCTTCTCCTGCACCTCCGGGAGGAGACCTCGGGGGCACCTGCGGAACAGAGCCTCAGCCGGGGCCACCCCAGTTGAAGCATGTGGGGTAGTGCGGTACACTCTTAGGAACTGGTATAGCGCCCGCTGGAGAGGCTGACCTTGTCCCTGAGCTATCCGGAACGTCTTGTTTAATGTCCTCATCAGCCTCTCTGCGTCCCCGTTCGCGCGGGGCCACAACGGGGACACCTTCCGGTGGGCCACTCCGCAGCTCTCGAGGAATTCCGAGAACCTCGCGCTCTGGAATGGGGACCCATTGTCCGAGCACAGGGTCACAGGGAACCCATGGGTGGCAAAGATCTTCTCCACAGCGCCCACCACGTGCTCGAATGCCACCGACTCAACGAATTCCACCTCCGGGTATCGCGAGTACTCATCGACGATGGCTAGGAAATGAGTACCCACGGCCGTGGATCCGAAGTCCGCATGCACAACTTCCCATGGGCGGGTCCCCCGTGGCATTACCTCGATCTCAGGCTCCCGTTGTACTGGGGAAGCCGCCTGGCACCATACACAGGCCGCTACGAAGTTGTCCACCTTCTTCTCCAGCTCGGGGAACCACACCTTCAGCCTCAACCTCGCCTTCGTTTTGGCGGCCCCTTGGTGTCCCTGGTGCGCCAGGTTGATGACTTCGTGGACCTTGGAGCCCGGCACCACCAGGCGATCACCCCGCAGCAACAGACCCGACTCCGTGAAGGACAGTTCATCCCTCACCTTCCAGAGTTGCTCGAGGGTCACCTTGGCCTCCTGCGTGCGCCCGGCCACCAACTCCAGCACGGTCTTCCAGGACCCCGATTGCATCGAGCTTCGCAGGATGCGGAAGCATTCGTCATTGGCTGCTGCGGTCTCCAGTTCGGGGAGCGGCATCGCATTGGGGGTAGCACTCTCGACCACCATGCTCACGTGATCATCGGCCTCCTCAGCACACGACTCTTGGGCGGGCCCGTCCCTGCCCACCGGATGCCTGGACAGGTAGTCCGCCGCATTGTTGGCCCCTGGCCTGTAGATAAGGTTAACGCCATATTCTAGGAGGGCCAGCATCCATCGCTCGATCCTGGCTGGTGGTTTGGAGGAGGATCCGGCCATGATTGGGATCAGTGGTTTATGGTCTGTTACCACTGTCACAGGTCTCCCCAGCACATATAGCCGAAAGTGCCGGCAGCCCCACAGAACCGCCAGGGCCTCTCGCTCAATCTGAGAGTACCTCTGCTCGGTTTCGGAGAGGGCCTTGCTCGCATAGGCCACGGGCTTCATTCCTCCGTCTCTGCCCACCTGGGTGAGGACCGCCCCAAGGCCAAACGGGCTGGCGTCCACAACAATCTCCGACTCCAAGGCAGGGTCAAAGAAAGCCACGGTGTCCTCCGCTGTTAGTGCACCTTTGATATCCTCGAATGCCGCCTGTTCTAGCGGGCCCCACTGCCAGATAGTGTCCTTTTTCGTCAGAGCCCTCAGAGGTTCCGACCTCGAGGCGAGATTCTTGATGAATCGCCCGCAGTACGTCACCATTCCGAGGAAGCTCCGCACCTCTGATGCGGACTCAGGGGGTCGTGCTGCCTTGATGTCTTGAACCTTCTTGGGGTCAGGAGACACCCCGCCCTCCTTGAAGATGAAACCAAAAAACTCAATGGTCGGGCGGAGGAACTCACACTTGTCCTTGTGGAGGGTGAGCCCCAGCGATTGCAGCCTCTCGAGAGTCCTGGCTAGGCGTTTCAGGTGGTCTGATTCAGTCCTCGCAAAAACCAGAATGTCGTCGCTAATGTTCAGGACGCCCTCCAGGTCTGCGAGAGCGCCTCGGATTAAGTTCTGAAACACCTCAGCTGCAGACGACACTCCAAAGCTCAGACGCTTGTACCTGTAGAGTCCCCTGTGGGTGGTGAAAGTCGTTATATAACGGGACTCTGGGTGGAGAACAACCTGGTGATACCCAGCCCGTAAGTCTAACTTCGAGAAGAAACGGGCCCCTTGCACTTCCGCAATGATGTCATCAATCGTCGGGGTCAGGTGTCGTTCTCTCCTGATAGCCTTGTTGGGCAACCGCATGTCCACACAGATTCGGACAGAGTCCGGTTGTTTAGGTTTCCTCGCCACGACAATGGGGGATACCCAGGGTGTGGGGCCCTCCACCTTTTCAATTACGTCCAGGTTCACCAGGTTATCGAGTTCCTTGTCCACCTGGTCCCTTAGATGGAATGGGATCCGCCTGTGCTTCAGGGCTATGGGCTGTACCGACTCGTCGATGTGGAGCCTCACGGGGTCGCCGTTCATCCTCCCGATCCCTTTGAAGATGTCAGCATACTTGTCGAGCAGGTCGTTGATGTCCTCCAAGTATACTGAATAGGCGAAGCTGACTATACCAAGGGCCTCCGCTGCCGCACAGCTGAGCAGGGTGTTGCTGCTCACCGGAGTCACATAGAAGCGGGCCCTGATCTTCTACCCGTCGTGTTCCACCTTGGCAACGAACACCCCATCGAGTGGCAAGGGCTCCCGCCCACCAAATGCGAAGATACGGGCCCTTGGTGTCGCCAGTCTCGGGGCTGGGTCGAGCGCAGCATAATGTCCTCTCGCCATGACATTTACAGAGGCTCCCGTGTCGACTAGCACAGGGACTGGCGAGCAGTTAACCTCCACGACACACCTCGGCTGTCTTCTGCTCCTTCCCTTGAGGACCTCCATGCTGGAGACGAAGAAGATGTTCTCCTCATCCTCCTCCTCCTCCACTTCTTCTTCCGCCGGGGCCTCCTCTGGTTCCACCTGTTCCACCTGAGCTACCCTCGGCGGGCGGTACTGCCGCGGGGCCCATAGACGGGGCTGCCCTCTCGGGATAAGTACAGGCAGAGTCGCCCTGCACACCCTCGAGAAGTGGTCAGGCACCCCACAGCGTCCACAAACTTTTCCTTTGGCCATGCACTCCGATGAGTGGGGAAGATCATATCCGCATTTCTGGCACGATTCTACCGGCTTCCCCGCTCTGTCTCTGGGAGGTATACCGGGTTTTCGCACCCCTCTGCCACCCCGCCAGATGGCGCACACCTCCTCCGGTTTCGCCGGGCGGGAACCGGCCTCCATTTTGTTGGCTCGAGCCTCCGCCACCTCATGGCACCTCCCGAGCTCCAGAATCCTGGCCAGAGTGAGTCCGGGCTCTCTTAGGACTTGTCGCCTCAGCTTGCCTGACGAGCACGCCTGGATCAGCATGGTCCTTATCATGTCCTCCGCATCCCCCCACGCACACCCTTGTGACAGGCGGCGCAGGCGGCCATAGAAAGTGTCAAGCGTCTCCTCTTCCTTCTGTTTGGCCGACAGCATGACGAACCTTTCAAAGTCCACGTTGGCAAGGGGGATGAAATGCGCCAGGAGGGCTGCTTTGGCCTGATCATATGTGTTACCCGCTGGAGTCAGAGATTCAAAGATCTCCTGCACAGTCACCCCTGCGGAGTATAGCATTGTGGCCACCATGCTGTCGTCGTCCGTGACTTGGGCGGCCCGAAAGTACATGTCTAGCCTTGCGATCCATCTCCTCCATCGTGGCCCTAGACTGGATGGAGGGCCCGTAGCATCAAACTCCGGAATTGGCTGCAAGGCCGCTTGCGCCCTGGCTTGGGCCATGGCCAGGGGTGGTGGTTGGACTGGAGGGGGGGCTGCACCCACCGGTTGTACAGGCAGTCCAGACGTCGTCGAGCGTGGGATGTGCTGTGGGGGGTTCTGCTGGAACAGGTCTGTTAGATCTTCATCCTGCGACTCCTCCGAAGCCGTGGCAGTCGCACCCTCCAGGGCACCAGGATCACTCATAGGCGCAAGCGCACAGGCACCCTTGTTCCAATTCTAAGGGCCGCAACTTGCACCACTCCCCACACTGCCACCACCCACGTGATGATGAAAGGGTTGAAGGAGAGTACCTCAAGGCGCCTGGTATCCACGTGGGCCGCAGAAGCTGGAGCGTCATCCCCCACGTGATGATGATGAAGGGGTTGAAGAGGGTCCTGAAGAGGATCCGTGAACAAAAGTCTCCAAAAATTGAGCTATAAAAGGAATGGGCTGAGAAGGCCCAGCCACCTCAGTCCATCTTCCAGCTACAACACGACGTCACCGCCTGAAAATTCACCAAAATGACAAAATCTTGGCATGGGCCTGCAGGTTGTACTGCCTGCAGTCAGTTGATCCAAAAATTAGGTTTGGATGGTCTTCCTGCTCCAAACCGGAGCCGTTAGAAGACTCTCCACCTCGTGGGCAAGATGGCCGCCAGCCGCGTGTGGTCCGCGGCCTCGGCGTGATGCGAAACATCCACGGATGTTTCACTCGAAATGAAAAATTACTCCGGGATTGCGCTCACCGCCGGGCCCGGGCATCCGACACTCGTCGCCACTGTTGGGGGTCTCTGGGCGCCCCCGCTGCGTGCCCGCGAGCCCCAGCATGCACAGATGGGACACCAACACGTCTGCACGCTTCGGGCTCCCCGGTCGCTCTCCCGCGGCCGGGAACGCCCCGTTTATTTAAGGCGCACGCGGCGACGTGCAACGTCACGCCGCCGCGTGCGTATCCCCTCACGGGGCAACGCCACAAGCTCTAGCAGTGTCGATAGGAATATCCCAGCTGTTTCTCAAAATGGCGCGCTCCTGGTGGCGTCAGTGTTTGGAAGAGAACAACGTAATGTTTACTGCAACCTTCTCAGGATCATCTAGTGACAGTTCCAAAACCTGCTGAGGGGAGCGTTAATTCACGCAAAGAAGCACATTTCCTGTTCCCCTAAAACCAGGGGAAATGGGGCACCAGTGATAGGTAGGGGTTATGCGTGCAGCTTTCTAATGTGCAAACTACATCCTTGTGGTTACTTCAATGTGCTCTGTCCATTTATCCAGCTATATGCTAGTGCACTTACTGAATCTTTTAACAATAATGTGTCAAATGTATCACGATTTACAGAAGAAAGTTGGAAACACCTTAAAGTAGTTAGTTAAAGCATATGATTCGTTTTAAGGTGTCTAAAGGTATAGGTGTTTTCAGCACAGGTGTTGCTATCAAAAAAGCATGGAGTGGCCTGTGCCAGAATTCTAAAATATGCCACAATTTGCACAGGCTCCCCGGAGATCCACATATAATTGTACCAGCTCCCTTGGAATGAACCTGCATAGATAGAAAAAGGTTTCACTTCAGCCGCACAACAGTGATCTAAATGTAGTGGCAGCTGGTGAATTTTTAAATTGCAGGGACGTAAAAGTTTACCATCTGTAAGCATGAGCAACTGAGCTCTTGCAAGGGGGCCCGTACTGTTACGGCCTTTCGGCTTACAATAACGAGGACGCACACCAGGAGGAATGTAAACACGTCTTTCTTTATTCTTTCCCAACAGCATATTCATTACTCTCCCCTCGGCCTGCTCCCACCTCCCACGTAATGATCCACGTGGTCCCAACCACGTGGGCCTGTCTCTGACTTAAAGAGACATGCCTAGGATAACACCGCCCCCGGACAAATGTCCTTGCTTCCCCTTTAACATTCTTCAACAAGGCAGAGAGGCCTCCTGATGGTTCATTGCGGAAGAGCAATGGAGTGGACACTTGAATCAGCCTCGGGCCTGCCGGCAGGCTCTGACAAGTGAAGATACACTGGTCCAGGAGGGATCCACAACTCGTCCCAGGCATCACATGGTTCCGGATCCGGTTTAGGAGGTGGTGGCCTTTCATCCTCTCTCTTAACAACATGTTTAAACAACAAACTGTTCCGGGTTATCTCTTTCTCAGAGTTCACAGCAGTCACCATTGTCCCTTTTATGGCGGTGACCTGTAGGGGGTCCGGGGCGAACCGAGGGTCCGTCTTTCTGACGACAGCTTGCTGAACTAGCACCTCATCCCCTATATGGAATTCTTTCTGTCGGGCTCCCCCCCTTTCGTCTGTCTCTGCCCGAGCCTTTTCCTTTCGATCACAGTCCCTTCTTAGGACTTCCGGGTCCGCTTTGGGCTGGCTCAGCGGGTGTCTCACAATGCGGGTGCGGACTTGATACTTCATCATCAGTTCCGCTGGGGTCTTGTTGGTGGCTTCGTGGAGCGTGTTTCGGTAGTCCCGCAGCAGACGACAGATCGCTTAATGTGAGTCGGCACCCTAAATGTGAGCCCTTTGAAGGGTTTTCTTAATCGACGCCATGAATCTCTCAGCCATCCCATTTGCTTGTGGCCAGTGGGGTGTGATCTTCTGATGTGCAAAACCCATGTGTTTCGCAAAGGTCACAAACTCATGTCCGCTGAATGGCGGGCCATTGCCGGACTTGATGGTGTCCGGAATTCCCCACTCACTGATGACCTCATCAAAGATCGCTGCCACTTGACTTCTTCACTATGGGGAATTTTGAGTGCTTGTCTATGAAGAGTAGCAGGTATTCCCCCGATTCAAGCAGACCATAGAAGTCCACGGCTACTTTTTTCCAAGGGTGTTCAGGTATCTGTGTTGGCTGGAGTGGGATCGGGGCCTCAGCCCTGGCCATGCACTGGCACGCTATGCAGTTTCTCACCCATCGGTCCACCATGGCGTTGAGAAACGGGAAGCACATGTGGCACCTGAGCTGTCGCTTCATGTTATCCGTGCCTCGGTGTCCCTCATGTGCTGTCTTGATGACTTCAGACCATAGGGCCGAGGGGATGACAAGCCTGCATCCTCTCCGCAGTATCGTCTTGTCCTTTACGGCCAGCTCTGTGTGCACCTTCGCCAATCTTTCCAGTTCATCCCTGCACACCCCTGGATGGTTCAGTACGGCGCACCAGGTAGTCTATCCATTTATTGTTCTCTGTCGGGCTGATTGCCAGGGCCATGGAGGGGTCTTCAGCCGAGGCTGACGTGACTGCCTCGAGGGAGACAGCCGGTGGAAGTGCATTAGTGGTCACATAATTGATGTACTCTGTGTCGCCGGGTGTAGGCTGGGGCTTGGCCACTGGATGTCCAGATATGTAGTCAGCAGGGTTGTTCTCGCCCCCTGGCCTCTGGATGATTTCAAAGTCATATTCTTGCAGTCTGATGCCCCACCGTTCCATCCTGGGAGGCATCTTGGTCCTGGGGTTCCCGAACAGTGACAGCAGAGCTTGGTGATCCGTGATGAGGGTGAAACTCTTCCCTATCACAAAGTTGTGGAAATGCAGACACGCCCACACGGCTGCGAGGCTCTCCTCAGCCTGCGAGTAGGTTGACTCAGAGGGGGGCAGCAGGAGGGGGGCAGTGACCTGCTGGCATAGGCCACGATGTGTCTTGGGTGAGCGTCAATCCCATTAGTCTGGGCAAGTATTGCACCAAGTCCCACCCGGCTGGCATCCACTACAATTTCAGTGTGCCAGTCAGGGTTGAAGTAAGCAAGCCTTCTGGCCTCCACTAAAGCCTGCTTGATGGTATCGAACGCCCCTTGTCACTCTGCCGACCACGCAAATGGTACGTCCTTTTGTAGCAACCGCTGCATCGGTTCAGTAATGGTGGCGTAATGCGGGATATATCTGGCACAATATCCTGCCATGCCCAGGAATGACCTCACATCGTCCGCTTGGCACGGCTCTTGAAGTTTGAAAATGGTGGAGACTTTGTCAGTGTCGGTGTCATTCTGTCTGCAGAGAAGATGTGCCCAAAGAACTTGAGCTTGATTTTGCTGATTCGGCACTTGTTGACAATTAGCGTCAGACCCGCACCTTCGACAGCGGCACACACTTGGTGCGCAGGGCGGTGTCATGCTCTTCCTGTGACTTTTCAAACACCAGGATATCATCACTGTAGTTCAGTGCCCCCCCGCACCGGTCTGATGACATGTCTGATGGCCTCCTGGAAGATCTCGGGCGCCAATGATATGCCAAAGTTCAGGCGCTTGTATAGAAAGAGGCCATCATGGGTTGCAAAGGTGGTCATACCTCATGAGTCAGGATGGAGCGCCATCTGATGATACCCCTGATTGAGGTCAACCTTGGAGAAGAGGACAGCTTTACTCAGCTGGACAATCATGTCCTTGATGCAGGGATCTGGATGTCCTTCTCTCTGGATGGTGGTGTTGGCCATCTTCATGTCCACGCAGAGTCTCAGGCGTCCCCCTTCTTTCAGCACAATCACAAGCGGTGAAACCCACAGCATTGGGCCTGTGGCCGGTTCAATGATGCCGTCTTCCAGTAGTTGTTCAAGTTCGCTCGACACGGCTGCTTGTAGGTGAAACCCGACTCTCCTCGGTTGTTGGGGGACGGGCGGGATTGAAGTGTCTATGTGAAGCTTGACGGGGGGACCTTTCATCTTGCCTAGTCCTTTGCATAAGAGTGGGAATTCCTTCAGAATAATGTCCTTTGTGATGGGGCATCCACTCAGATGGCTATTCGATCATGCGGTGGCTGTGGATCTCATAGCTAGGGCCTGTGCAGCCTGGCGTTGCGTGGTGAGCTTATGGCGGCAGTGGTGGATTCGGGTGGCTGTACCTCTTGCTTTTGCGTCTGGCTGCACTACATCTTGTGGGGCCTGCGTAGGTAGTGGGGCGGGCAGCGCTGTCCCCGTGGAGGTGGCTCACAGATGGTTGTCGGTTATGAATGTGGGGTAGAGGTCCAGGCAGGGGTGCCAGTGGAGCAGGCACCCTTATTGAGTCTTTAGGAGGTGGGGCTGACCAGGCCCAGCCCAGAGGGATCGGCCCTGTTGAGCTGTGTGTCCTCAGAGCCGCTTTATGGCTCGAATGTGTCAGATCGGGGAGGGGCACCCACCTGGAACTCCACGTCTTCCTTACAGCAATCCGGCCGCTGGCGGAATGCAGCGCAGCAATGGGACAGTGCTCTTCCTTTCTTGCGCGTCTGGAATGGGAGATGTGCACTGCTAACAGGTGTAGGAGGAGCAGGAGGACGGGGCCCAGAATCAGGTCCCGCCGTATTGCAGCAGAGGTGGAGGCAGCGGCGGATGACGGCCGTGGAGGCGTCCCGTTGGCGGCCGCTGGAGGAGGCACGGTGGAGCGGGATCACTCACGTGTCTGAGGAAGATTCCCGGTGTGCAACGGAGCACCTCATCGCCAGGTGTTACAGCCTTTCGGCTTACAATAACGAGGACGCATACCAGGAGGAATGGAAACATGTCTTTCTTTATTCTTTCCCAACAGCATATTCATTACTCTCCACTCGGCCTCCTCCTGTTAGAACTGATATAATATTGTTTCGTCCTCATTGTATATGTTGGCCTATGCCCAGTCGCTTTGCGAGGAAATCCGTATTACAAGGTCTTGACCTCAAGTGCATCGAGCCTCCATTTTATGTTAGAACCGCCATTTTAGTTATTCGTGCAAAGTCACCCTGTAGTCTAAAATGGCCATCTCGTGTGCTCTTGTTCTTGCTTTAACCTCTCCAATCTCTGTAGGGGAGTTAATGTCCAACCTGCCTTCAGGCTACATGTTAGGGTCATGTAGACCTTGTCCTTCGTTGACCTCGGGATCAGGGGATTACTTGAATTAGCGATGTTAACCTACAAGTATACAAGAATAATAATGCTATCCTATTACGACATACGAAACATTTGTTTGATCTGTGTTAAAGCAATATGTAGAGAGTGTAACGTTAAACTAAAGAATAATAGTGTGTGTTAGTAAATATGTTGAAAAGTAAACCGCATGCACGAGATATGTAAATTAGGAAACGAACCTGGCGCGACCCTAGCCCAGTGTATAATTAACTTGTAAAAGGCTGGACATCATTATAATAAACTGTATAAATACGCTGATGTCCAGCTAGCAAATTCTGCTCACTGCTCACATTGAACCCTGCTGGTGGTGTCTGTGATGTATTGACAGCCAAATAGCTATTTGTGTACTTTGTTCAATACTGTTCAGTTTTTGTAAAAAAGATTCTGGGAATCTTTACAAGCCTGTGTCGGTGTATTTTCCTTTGCATGGTGTAAAAGTCTTAATATTGTATTTTTCTGATTCCACAGATGGCACCCGAATAGGGACCCTCAAGATCGACTTCGTCTCGTTGAAGGTTGGCTCAGCTATCGGAACGGGATCGGACGGTGCCAACAGAAACGGCCACTGTAGACGAGAAGTGAATTCCTCGACAAAACTGCACGATCCGATCCCTGAACGGTGAGCTGTAGCCCGAGACGACGTCTTGACGAGTGTCCATATATCGAGGTGGGTAAATTTGCCGAAAATCACCAGACACGTGGGTCCTTAGCATTGTCCTTAGTAACCCGATCGGGCCTCCCAGTCCTTTGGTCAGGTGAATCGTGTCCCGATTCTTAATTTAATGCTGACAATTTGAATTTGGCGCATTGTACTTGCGTGCACAATTACTTGACCAGGTAACACCAGAACTTTGATATGCCTGGGAAATTGTCTGCCTGCTTTAGGGCATTATTCCGCAGCGACAGACAATCTTTGGAAGATAGACGTCCCGCACCACAGGAGGGGTCGCCGGCATGTACTATGTACTGTAAGAAAGGCTTAGGTAGTATAGCATTTAATGACATTTGGCACAGACAGACCAGACATAATTCTAATCTTCGGTGGCCAACCAATGGTAGTTTTGAAATCCCTCGTATAGTATATCTAGAGTCTGTATTAGTAAAGAAAAAGGCTAAAGGCTAGACCTGCAGCATTTGACGCATTGCACAGTTGGAAAACAGAAGCTTTGCAGCAACAAAAGAGTAGAGAGAAACATATGCGTAGACATATGACAAGTGTCGAAAAGGCACGGTTATATGACCAAAATAAACAATTGGAGTCAGTTAGAAACACGGACAGAGCGTTTCAATTAGGCATTCAGAAAATGTACCCTTCAAAAGATTTTCATATGTCAGATGAATTGATTAATAAACTTTTGCATGAACGAAGGCCCGATGCCTCCGCGCCACATCCGTACGTCCCTCCTCCTAGCGCTTTGCCCCTTCCCGTTGTTATTCCTCCTCCTATAGTTCCTCCGGTCCTCCCTCTTGTTCTTCCTGTTGTTCTTCCAGCCGTCGCTCCTTTGCCTGCCCCCTTGCCTCCACCTGTTGATATTCAGAATGTGCCTACTCTTCCTCTTCCAAGTGATTCTGCATCGCTTGTAGTAGACCAGGGAGCGAGACCGAGGGTTGTGACTCGTAATAATGTGTCCCCAGACAAAAAGAATGAATTAATTGCTTGGGCTAAACATTGCATGGAGAAGGGTGAACAAGCTGATGTTTTTTCCACACTCGAAAATTTAAAAGGTATTCCTGAGAAAAATGTTTTTATTGAAGGATTAGGGACTCATTTGAGTATAATGTGGAATAGATTAAACAATGTAGATTTCCCACAGGGGTTACGGGATTTGAACGCCTTAGCGTTGTCCAGAGATACTACGGAGAAGGTATATGAGCATGTTGAGAGGATTTTTGAGTATAGGAAGGAGTTGGAAGGGTTACAGAACGAGGAAGAATATGGTGGTAGTTTAGGTATTATGTATTTACAGAAGCGGTTGTCTCCTCGCCGTGAATTAAAAGGTGAGGAAGCGCAAATTTGTATAAAAGATGCGATAAGATGGATTTCGGATATGTCGATAACTCCAGATGAAGTATATGACACATATAGTCAGTATACGTTAGAAATGCAAAAGAAGGTGATACAGGTGATGGTAGAGTACCTGCAGAACGAGTGCGTAAATAGAAAGATTTGTTGTCCCGCAGAATTGTTGAGTGTTTATAAGAGAGCTTTTTTGGTTGATACTTCTTCGACTGCCTTAGCGCTTGATCTGGCTCTGTTGCTTAGTAAGCGTTCGGAGCTGCCTACTTCTCAGTTGCCTATGAGAGAGGTCCCTCTGACATTTGTCCCGAAAGTTGAGATTGTGGCCGATGCTGCATGAGGAATAGTCGCGGGAGAAATTCCTGCACATTACGTATCGCAGTTTGTTCACGTCCCGTTTTCAAGACAGGAAGTGAACACCATAAAGCAATCTATTCCCGATGTAAGAAAGAATCCTACCGGGTTCTATAAAGAAATAGAGTCGGTCTTACAGTCGTCGGTATTCACCTTAAGTGATATTGATTTATTATTTCCCGTACTCCTGCCAGTCGATTTGTGGAAACAGATTAGGACTATAGATGATATACCTGGGTTGGGAGATGCATGGGATAACATGGTTAGGCTAGATAGAGAAAGACCAGCTGGCGAACAACCGCCTCAAGTGATATTAACCTTGCCTGAGAGAATTATTGTAAAATTGAAAACTATAGTTCCTGAAAAAAGAATCATTTGAGACAAGCTTACGGCCTGTGTCCAAGGAAAGTCTGAGGGTGCTACCGATTTCTTCAATTGGTTCGAGCAGGTATTTTCAGATTTCAGTGGACAAGACTTAGGCACAGAGTCAGGGAAAAGGCTGTTTGTCGACAAATTTTCACGTGGATTGCTGCCTGACATCCAGTTACAGATTATGTCTTCTGAAAGCGCTTGGCAGGCGAAGTCTCAATCAGAAGTACTGCATATGGCTCAGTATTATGAAAATCGTGTAAATACTGAAAAGGAAAAACTTGAGAAAAAAAAGGGTGACCTGAAAACAAAAGTCTTATTACAACAGATTGTTAGAAGCCCTAGAGGGGGTAATCAATTTAGAGGTCAGTACATTCTACAGGGAAGTGCGCCCTTGGCTCCGGTAACCATTAACCAGCGTGCCTATTGTCGACAGGAAGGCCACCGGTGCGCACAATGTCCGACCTTGCAGCAAACGTCATTTGGGAACATGGGTAGACGATCCAGAGGTCGCCCAAGTGCAGGGGTCCCTGGCAGAGGTCAGTTTGCACCAGAATCACAGCAACCTCCTTCGCAAGATAAGCAAGTTTCGAATGTGGATAATAGAAACATTTGTGATCACCCTTCTGCCGCGTACCTCTCTGAAGAGCTTCCTTTTGATAATATTCTGTTTCGCTAGGATTGCCCGAAGCAGGATTTGGAACCAACGCCTATTCCCGTTCATCAGAAAGGCCCCTACGTTGAGATGGCGGTGGGAAATAGGAAGCATCTATTTTTAGTGGATACTGGAGCACATAATTGTTCCATTGATCATTCACGGGTTCCAAATATTCCCCTGTCAGGGCAGTCCAACGTTTCTGTAGGGTTTTCAGGCACACCTGTAGTTTGTCCGGTCTCTTTGCCGGTACCGATAACACTGGGTCCCTTCACGGAACAGTGTCCATTTCTACTTACCACAAACTGTGGGGAGAACTTGCTGGGGCTAAATTTGTTGAAGGCATTGCATGCAGTAATACATTGTTCTCCGGACGGAGTTCGGTTAACAATTACACCTCAGCAATCACTCGCCTCTCAGTTTTTGACTCGACCTTTACCGCAAGAATTCAGCAATGTTCCAGAATGCTTATGGGCAATTGATGTTAATGATGTGGGCATTCTTCAAATTGAACCTGTTAAAATTATTTTGAAACATGGAATAAAATTGCCCCGCATCCCGCAATATAAGATTTCAGTTGAAGGCGAGCAGGCTTTGAAATGTATAGTTTCTGATTTTGTACATCGTGGAGTAATTGAGGAAATTACGGGTAGCCTTTGTAACAGCCCCATTTTGCCAGAATACAAAAAAGGTGATAATGCGATTCCCTTTCGTTTTATAATTGATTTACGTGCTATTAACAAAATTGTGGCTCCTCAATTTCCTATTGTACCTGATGTTACAATGATACTAACCATGATTCCGGCTTATGCCACTCATTTTAGCGTTGTTGATCTTAAAAACGCGTTTTTTAGTATTCCTATACACAAGGATAGCAGGTATTTGTTCGCGTTTACCCTAGGTGGACGCTCATTCACATTCACTCGTGCACCACACGGGTACACTGAGAGTCAAAGTATTTATAGTAGGGCATTGAAAGAGCAGCTCGATACTCTTGAGTTGCCTAGTACTTCCACATTACTACAGTATGTAGATGATCTCCTCTTGGCTGCTTATTCTGAGAGCGCCTGTAAAGAAGGCACCGTGTTGTTGCTTTGTCATCTAGCGAAACACGGCCACAAAGCTTCACTTAAAAAATTCCAATATTGTTGTCAGGAGGTCGCCTATTTAGGCTATCTCCTGTCAAAGGAGGGAAGACGGTTGACACCTGAACGAATAAAGACTGTTTCTGGCATGTCTGTCCCAAATAAGCAGAAGGAAGTTAGAGCCCTGATAGGTATGGCTTCTCACTGTAGATTGTGGATCCCTAACTTTTCGTTA
The DNA here is from genome assembly GCF_040938575.1 of Ambystoma mexicanum. Lineage (NCBI taxonomy): Eukaryota > Metazoa > Chordata > Amphibia > Caudata > Ambystomatidae > Ambystoma > Ambystoma mexicanum. The sequence goes on from NC_090923.1 coordinate 1,031,979,630, forward strand.
ACGATTAAACCAATGCTGGCTTTGACAAAGAAGGGCATTTCTTTGCCATTGCCATGGACTTTGGAACACCAGACAGCATTTGATTTGCTCAAATCCGTGCTGTGTTCAGCACCGGTTTTAAGAACTCCGAATTATGACAAGGCCTTTGTGTTATATGTGCATGAACGTGATGGATGTGCTTTGGCTGTGTTAACGCAGGAACATGGAGGGAAGAATAGGCCATGAAGCTATTTCTCATCCGCCCTTGATCCTGTTGCATGCGCTTTGCCGAGATGTTTGAGAGCTGCTGCTGCTGCGTCTGTAAAACAGAGTGAGGGAATGGTCCTGGGTCATGCGTTAACCCTAATGGTACCTCACTCTGTAGATATTTTTAGAACTCAAACGCAACACCTCACTTCTGCACGATTGACAAGATATGAACTAATCTTATTTGCCCCCACATTCAAATTCAGAGGTGTTGGGTATTAAATCCGGCTGAACTTTTACCTGTCCTGCAAGACACTGTTGATGGTGACGAAACGTCACACAATTGCCTTTATGTGACAGAACAAGAGACTAAAGGCAGAATCGATCTGAAAGACACACCTTTGAATAGCCCACAAGGAGAGCTATTTTGTGATGGCTCTTGTTTTAAACTTCCGAACGGTAGATCCACGGCTGCTTATGCCGTCACTACCTTAAACAAGATTGTGGAAACCAAAAGAATTATGCATAATTCTGCGCAGGCCGCAGAGATTATAGCGTTAACTCGAGCTTGTGAACTTTCTGAAGGGCTTACAGTAAATATATATACCGATAGTCAGTATGCTTTTGGGGTGGTTCACAACTTCGGTAGACTTTGGAAAGAACAAGGTTTCTTGACCTCGCACGGGACGAAAATTCAGCATGGCACTTTAATAGTGCGATTACTTTCAGCACTCGCACTCCCTGTTCAGTTAGCTATTATAAAATGTTCTGCACATCAAAAGGTTACAGATGATGTAGGAAAAGGGAATGCTTTCGCTGATCAGATAGCTAAACAAACTGCTACTGATTCCAGTTCAGAAATGTATGCTGTAAGAGAAACTGTAAATATTTGCACTTTGGGTGAAAGTATCGATGCTGTAAAAGACATTCAAGCAGATGCTACCATAGAGGAAACTAAGAGATGGATCGAGGGTGCAGGGAGTCTGGATGATGATGGGCGTTGGGTGGACAATATTGAAGGAAAATGGTTACTCCCTGACGCCTACATTACAATGATGGTTATTATGGCTCACTGTCCGACACATGTTTGTGCGCGTAAATTGAATAAAATGCTACACAGTGTATGGGCCAATGATAAGATTTTCAAAACTGCGGAGCGTTTTGTCCAAGGGTGCATGGTCTGCTTGCAGCACAATGTAGGAAAAGGTACCTCGACTCCTAGAGGAGGTTTCGCTCCACCTTCTGTCCCGTTTGAGGTTATTCACTTTGATTTTATTGAAATGGAACGTTATAACAATCTTAAATATGTGTTGGTTGTCATTTGTGCCTTTAGTAAGTGGGTTGTAGCCTTCCCGGTTAGAGATGCAACGGCCATAACCACGGCAAAAACTCTGTTGAAAGAGCTTTTTCCTAGGTTCGGGCTGCCGAGAGTTATCTGGTCGGATAATGGGCCACACTTTATCGCTACTGTAATCCTACAAATTTGCAAAGGATTACAGATTGATAAACGGTTCCATTCGGCCAGACATGCCCAAAGTGCCGGATTAGTGGAAAGGCATAACGGCATTATAAAGAACAAACTCGCTAAAACGTGTGCTGGCATCAAGCTAAAATGGCCGGACGCCTTACAGATCGTGTTACTGTCGATGAGAACAACCCCTCAAACTAAGACTGGGCTCTCTCCCTTTGAGGTGGTAATGGGGAGACCTGCTAATATTTGGGGTTTGCCAAAAAGTAATTCATTACGGGATACAGAAAATGTGCTTTTTTCAGATTACTGTAACCAGTTGACTAAAAATCTGTTTTCAATTTATCACCAGGTGCGAGAGGCATTACCTGTACGATACGAGGGTCCCGGTCACAGTCTACGACTGGGGGACTGGATCCTCACAAAAGTTTTTGAGAGGTCGTCTTGCCTTGCACCTCGGTTGAGGGGTCCCTACCAAGTCCTGCTAGTCACTCAGACTGCTGTGCGGGTAGCGGGTCGTAAGAACTGGATCCATGCGACGCACACCAAACGGATCTCACAGCCCGTGCCATACGATACAGAAGATCCAGAATCCCTTCCCACTGCTGTAACTAGCTTGCCTGAAACAGCAACAACCAACAAAGGAGAATCGGAGACCGCTCCAGAATCCGCAAGGCCAGACAAAACGGCCATCTTGTCTCCGCACTCCCCAACAGTGGAACTTCTGGATCAATCCTTTTCTGATCCCAATTTCCGTTTATTCGCCACTTCCAGGAGGAAGTGATGACACTTTGTCCTCACTAGAAACTGTGAAATATAATTTGCGTCCGAGGAAATAGACGTACAGCACGGTCTGACTGTGCGATCGAGAAAATCATTTGAGGGCTTGTCTTTTTGGCCCGATTGTACGGAAGGATTCTGTTGGCTGAGGGTTGTGGGAAAGACATTAAGAAGACGCGTGACTGGAGTCGCCAGCAAACAAACAATTGGTGTTCTTTTTCGGTTGAAGACTACAATGCCTGCACCCGCTACCACTCGTACTGAACTTTTAGATAAATATGTGACTAGCAGAGACAATAATCAAGCATGTAAGGGGACCCCCAAAGTGTATTGTTGCCTTTTGTGATAATTACTGGATTTTTATTAACTGTTGGTTTTGGGTTATGGTATCTGGAGGAAGCATATCCGCTAGAGGGCTTTTTACCTATTGAAAATGTATCTGTTATACCCACTCCTTCGTGCAATTGCATACTTTATCGCCTGGAGATTCTTCGCATAGACGGAACTATCAGAATAATACCCTTTTGTTAATTATGAATGCCACTCATGCAATTTTAAATAGAACCAATTGCTGGATCTGTTCACATCTACCGCAACATGGGGATAAGGGGCTAGGTTGTTATATTCATCCTTTACCTTTGACAACTGCCTGTTACGCTTCTCTTAGAGCACTATTCTTTGGCCGATGGAATATCAGCATCTCAGGGAACTTTGATGGTACAAATTTAAATAGTTTTGAAAAACATGTATTGATGCCCCTGGGATGCTCGCTTTTTGCAAATAAAAGTAAGCCAAACGTTGCTTCTGTTAGGCCCTCTGATAGATTGTCTCGTCCTTTTCAGTCTTTAATTACTTTCAAAATGGCTCCTATAGGTAATAAGGATGCCACGCCTCCATCTTATTCTGTTAACCATAGCCCCGATTCAGTATCCTTCTGCATACAGAGGAATGGAACACGGTCAATGGGTAATTTTAGAAAGTGCGCCAACGTTGCAAATTTTACTAGTGAGAACAGACCTCTGTATGTAGGTGAACCTGTCTATTTTGTTTGCGGTGATGTGGCATTTCCATGGTTGCCCAGGGATTGGCAAGGAACCTGCTATTTAGGGATTCTACTACCTGGGGTATTTATTGCCAGTACTGCAGAGATTTCGAAAACTCGTCCACGACGAGGTGTGAAAGGGGATACTCCAGCGCAAACTCTAGGAGACATCATGAAATCCTTTGTGCCATTTTTTGGGCAAATGACGAATTCAGAAGATATCAGGGGACTAGCGAGAGTATTGGAGAGAACCATCAACCGGACCACTGACATACTCTATAATATGACGTTAGAACAGAAAGCGATAAGGTTAGTGGCTCTTCAGAACCGGATGGCATTAGATGTCATTCTGGCCGAGCGTGGAGGAGTATGTAAATTTGTGGGGTCCGCTTGCTGCGTTTACGTACCAGACTCCTCTACAACAGGAGAGGGCTTAGGGCTATCCAAAATCTACATGTTCTTAGTTCAGAAGTACATGTTCCTGAGGGAAACTGGGAACTTAGTGCATGGTTTTGGGACCTCCTACGGTCATGGGGATGGAAGTTATTTTCGGCCCTGCTGATTATCTTGGGACGTTTTCTGTTTCTTTGCTGTTGTATACAGTGTCTCCCTGGTATATGCTCAGTATTAGGGGGATGTTGCGCGCAAGCAACAAGTGTATTAGGGCACAAAATATACGCCCCAGAGAAGGTTTCCAAAGAGTATGTTTTAAAAGAAACTCTGGTGTCTGATCTAATGGCAATAGATATGTCAGACAATGATTCGGGATGTATAGATGTCGAAATATGGAGTTAGTTGCAAAGTGATTGAAGGTAGTTTAGCGCTTGGCATAGGCAAAAAGGAGGGTTTGTTAGAACTGATATAATATTGTTTTGTTCTCATTGTATATGTTGGCCTGTGCCCAGTCGCTTTGCGAGGAAATCCGTATGACAAGGTTGTGACCTCAAGTGAATCCAGCCTCCCTTTTAGGTTAGAACCGCCATTTTAGTTATTTGTGCAAAGTCACCCTGTAGTCTAAAATGGCCATCTCGTGTGCTCTTGTTCTTGCTTTAACCTCTCCAACCTCTGTAGGGGAGTTAATGTCCAACCTGCCTTCAGGCTACATGTTAGGGTCATGTAGACCTTGTCCTTCGTTGACCTCGGGATCAGGGGATTACTTGAATTAGCGATGTTAACCTACAAGTATACAAGAATAATAATGCTATCCTATTACGACATGCGAAACATTTGTTTGATCTGTATTAAAGCAATATGTAGAGAGTGTAACGTTAAACTAAAGAATAATAGTGTGTGTTAGTAAATATGTTGAAAAGTAAACCGCATGCACAAGATATGTAAATTAGGAAACGAACCTGGCGCGACCCTAGCCCAGTGTATAATTAACTTGTAAAAGGCTGGACATCATTATAATAAACTGTATAAATACGCTGATGTCCAGCTAGCAAATTCTGCTCACTGCTCACATTGAACCCTGCTGGTGGTGTCTGTGATGTATTGACAGCCAAATAGCTATTTGTGTACTTTGTTCAATACTGTTCAGTTTTTGTAAAAAAGATTCTGGGAATCTTTACAAGCCCGTGTCGGTGTATTTTCCTTTGCATGGTGTAAAAGCCTTAATATTGTATTTTTCTGATTCCACACTCCCACCTCCCACGTCATGCTCCATGTGATCCCGGCCACGTGGGCCTGTCTCTGACTTAAAGAGACATGCATAGGATAACACGTACCAATCAGGATATATTCGTGGAGGTTCTCCCCCCAAGAAAATGTACAAATAATTGGTTAAAATGGTGCATTTTACAGCACACTTTCTGTGAAAAAAGGGTAAAAAGCCAATTAATTTGCGATCAGTTTTGTAGGGTAACACCAATAGATGCCAAGTCACCAACATTGCACAGTAACATTTTCCAACAAGCTTTCATGATATCTTTGCCTGCAATATATGCCAGTACACACAAAAAATTCATTTTCATACTGGCTGTACCCATGCATATCCATGCTGGACGCAACAATACACGCTCGTATCCCCGGGTAAGAACATACTTCGGTTTGCTTTGCCAGTAAAAAATGCCATGCTGTAAGAGAAACATCCCCAGACTGGCTGTACGAAATTTAGGCGAGTAGAGCCACATGCGAACACTCATCATGTTGGCTTTATCCTTGATACCAGTCAAAACTGCAGTGAAACGTTAAGGAAACATTTCCACACTGGCTGCACCATTGGAGGCAATGTTTGCCATTATGGCAATGTAAGAACACTCATCATGTTGGCTTTACCATTAATGCCAGTAGAAAATGCCACTGCACCACGGTAGGCCCCCATCAGATGCATAGAGCACATACAAACTCTCTCATTCATATGTGCATCCAAACAACATACTTTCTCATTAAGATGCTCACCCAAATAACATGCACTCTATCTCGTTCACATGTGCATTCACAGACACAACCCCTTGCATGCACGTATGCATGCATACTGACATTCAGACATGTTTCTTACCTGTAGGATGAGTCTGGACTCCAGACACCTCAGCATTATGCTACCTCCCACGATGGCCGTCTAATGAAAGGACGAGTGTTGGAGGAGAATGGGAGAGGAGTTGGGAGGGAAAAGGAGCTTGAAAGGAGTGGGGGAGCATGGGATGAGGAGGGGGGCACTTCTTGAGTGCCTTGGAGGGCACAGAAGAATTTTGGTTGTGCGTGCTTTTGATGGATACCATTATATCCCAGTGGTCTTCAATCTATACATGGAACCGCTGGGAGCCCTCATAGCCACACACAACATCCACATCCACCAATACAACAATGACACACAGGTTAACCTCAAGATTGACTCCATCAAGGATATCCATAGGCTCAAAATCTGCCTCCTGCGGATCTAGTCTTGGATGTCTAATGCATACTTGAAGCTCAACCCCTCTAAGACCGAATTCCTACTCCTCACTAACAACACTGAACACCCAGATATACAGACGTGGCTATCAACCATAAACTCTGAGGGCTTCACACCCAAGCTCACCTCCTTCGCAAAGTCCCTCGGGTTCCACATCGACAAACACCTCTTCTTCAAGACACACATAGGTAAGAAAACACAGAAACCTTGGTATTAGCTCTCCCTCCTGCAGAAAGTCAAGCCCCTTCTCCCTCTGGGCAGATTTAGATCATCCATTCAAGCACTGGTCCTATCCCATCTGGATGGGGGCAATGCACTCCTCAAAGGACTCCCGCTGTCCTCCCTTGGGGGCCCTGAGAAGTGTCCCAAATGCAGCTGCATGCATCATCAAGGGTCTATGTGATAACGGCCACATCACCCCGGCCCTCATTGACATTCACTTGCTCCCACTGCATGCACAGATCACCTTCAAGTCTTGCTGCATCATCTATAAGGCAGTCACTCTCAAGTCACCCAGTTACCCCGCAGAGAAACTCAACATCTCCAGTGATCCGCGCACCACCAGAAGCCAGGACATGTACAGACTTGAAATCCGTCGGTGCAAAAAGAAAAGGACCCGAAAACAAGCCTTCTCTGCCTCCGCCCCAAGACTATGGAACCTCCTCCTCGTTAGCTTTAGACTCGCTCTCACGCTCCTACAATTTAGAAGAGAACTCATGACCCAGCCCTTCAAGGAAGCTCTCCTCCTCAACAACTAGGCCATCACGTCACACCTCGTGCCACCTGCCTCCTTAGACGTCGCTCGGCCCTCTCCTTCCCGCCACCAGGTACAGCGCAACTCCTCCTCTGTGCCCTACTGTCTCCTAACCCTGCTGTACATCTTTTCTGTTGTTACCTCTGAAAAGTGCTCCGTTATGCATTTGTACTCTTTTATACCTCTGTAAAGTGCTACCTTATGCATCTGTACTGTTGTATACCTCTGTAAAGCACTCCGTTGCTTCTCAAAGCTAGGTCCGCACTCAAAAAATACCATAATAACAATAATAATTAGAATTATAACGGTTAACCACAGTTATCTCTGTGCGTTTATGGATAACCATGGTTACCTGCAGTACATTGATAACCACAACTATATGGAAAAAGGTTTTTAAAAAAGACAATAAAAAAAATAGATTAAGACAAAAAGGGGGCATTTTAAAGCTACAGTGGGATGGGTGGTAATGGGTGTGGCTGAAAGCAATGGCTAGTGGGCTTCTTTAAGGAGCCAAATGGTGCAATATGCAAAGTGGCTGCGGTCAAAGGCCAGGGCTAGTGGGTCCCAATGAAACCTAGTGGGCAACATGTGAAGGGGGCACAGCGAAAGGCCATGGTTAGTGTGCCCAAAAGAAACCTAGTGGTGTGGCCACAGCCAAAGGTCATTGCTAGTGGGCCCATTTAGGAAACCTATTGGAGCAATATTTAGAGTGGCTATGGCCAAAGGCCGTGGGCACTGGGCATGGCCAAAGACCATGGCTAGTGGGACCGGAAGAAAGCTATTGGAGCAACATGTATAGGAGCCATGGCCGCTGACTGGGGCAATGGTTATGGGTGAAGGCCATGGTTAGTGAGCAGGAACGAAAGGTAATGTTTTAAAAGATAAATTGGGCATGGGCAAAGTCTGTGCTCCCTGTCCAGGGGCAAAGATATTGGGGGAACATGTACAGTGGACACAGACAAAGGCCGTGGCCCATGGCTATGTCCAAGGCAATGGCTTGTGGCCTGTAAATAAAAAGATGGTATAACAAAACCCTTGAAATTCACTGAAAAAACCTTAATTAACATACAGTTAAGTAAAGGGGATTTAACACAACAAAACCCTTGAAATTCAGATGATGTGGGAAGTCATGACCAGCTTAACTCAGAACGTTGCAGTTTATTTCCCCCATAATGCTATCTATGTCCCCCATATTGCCATTTCGGTTGGGGCCAGTTCCTAGATTCTTGGTTGGATGGCTGTAGGCCGTAGGCCATGCACCCAAGTATCTATGCGCTGGCCACAACCACCACAGCATAACATGGCCATGCACCCAAGAATCTGGCTACTGGCCACAACCATTGTAATAGTATGTGTACAGAAATGGAATTCAACCATTGGAAACAACCATTATAATAATATGTGTATAGTAATTATACATAGCATGTGGGTAGCATATAGTTTTTGTAACATGGTGACACAATACAATTGAAGTGCAAATGGTACTTATGATTGATGTACCGTTAGGGGTACAGGTTCGCTTTGTTGTGTTTTTTCTGTGAAAAAAACATAGCATAATATATTAGTTAGGATAGTTCACAATATCAAATTGCATACAATCTCACATATTCATGTACTTTTTAGACCCTCATAATTAGTAAATTGCAAGTACTATTCTTCAAACAACATTACTGCACGTTTTGCACAGTTGCTGTTTTTTTTGCATAATGATTGGGTCATTGGTAAAAGAAAATCCATACGTGCTTAAAATAAAACAACTACATTTATTTGATGTTACGTGTCACAGTATGTGTGTTTGAAGTGTGCAGTACTTAAAGGAATGTTTAAGGTGGACAAATAAGTTTATTTGTTGTTACAAGCAGTGTTGCAGTAGGATGAATCGTAATGCTGTAATTGTTTTGCTTTCCAAAAGTGCTGCTGGAATTTTTGAAGTTTTTAGATATCTGTTGGCGTAATTAAACTGTTTTTTATTTGAAAAGGAGCATTGCAGTACTATACATGTAGTGAGGTAGCAGTTGGCATATTGTAACTGTTGATACTTTTGTATTCTTGAAGGGTATTTTTTAAGCAGTTTCATTCCTGTTGGTCTGCAGTTTTGAAGGGTATGTTTTGAAGCAGTTTGATTCCTGTTGGTGGATTCTAACTATTTAACTATTGGAAAGCAACATTGCAGTATTATGGGTGCAGTTAGATACCAGTGGGCCTATTCTAACTGTTGATAGTTTTACATGTTTGAAGGGTATGTTTTGAAGTAGTTTAATTCCTGTTGGTGTATTCTAGCTATTTTGCTATTCAAAAGTAGTATTGGAGTAGTATGGCTGCAGTTATATACCAGGTGGTGTATTCTAACTGTTGATAATTCTACAGGTTAGTGACTAAACTTTGTAGACCTTCATAATCTGTACATTCTAAGCACTATGGTTGAAACGTCATTAGTGAGTGTTTTGCACAGTTGTTTCTGTTTGTATAATCATTGGGTCATTGGGAAACAAATCTACATAGCATTACCAAAACATACTAAATGTATATCTGTTAGCGTATTGAAACTGTTTTCCATTGCAAAAACAGCATTGCAGCACTATGGATGTTGTTAGATACCAGTTGGCGTATTCTAACTGTTGACAGTTTTATAGTTCTGAAGGGTATTGAAGCTGTTTGATACCTGGTGGTGTATTCCAGCTATTTTGCTATTCAAAAGTAGCATTAGAGTAGTATGGCTGCAGTTAGATACCAAGTTGCATATTGTAACAGTTGATAGTTCTACAGGTCACTGACAAAACTTTGTAGACTCTCATAATCAATACGTTCTAAGTACTATGGTTGAAACAAAATTACTGTGTGTTTTGCGGAGTTGTTGTTTCTGTTTGCATAATCATTGGGTCATGGGGAAGAAAAACTATACAGCATTACTGTTACTCACCGGTATGGGGAGTGTGTAAAACAGACCGGTCCTCTTGTGCTGGAGAGTTGCTTGAAGGAGCTCAGGTTGGAGTCTCCACCCGAGCCTCCTCTCTGTGAGGGAATGAACTCTTTAAACTGATATGACCACCTGCTGAACTATACAGACAAGGGGACCGATCAATCAAAAGGGCAGGGAGAACACACCGCCACGGACCCAGCTGTAAAGAAAAGACAAGAGATGAATATTCTGTCGGATTTAACCCTGGCTTTCCCCAAGACTATTACCCTTAATAGAGTACCAGAGTGAGTTCCCCTTAAGCCCTAAAAAAGGACCTGGTGCAACCTATAAAGCAGAAGAGACTTTAGATACTAGTTAAATGTGAAACTGCCCAATGATGGTAATCAAGGAAATATACTTTACCACTGGTGGAAGTAAGAGTAGTGCAAAGAATCCTGGGCAACAACGAAAGTATAAAAAAAAAGGAAGGTTAGTAGGGTAGCTATCCCCGGACGGAACGAGGGTCGCACTGGTTTCGGGATGGTGCACTACAGCAAAGCGTTCCAAAATGCACTTTAGAAATGAAGCAATGTTATCCAAAGATGAGGTAACAGTTCGATGAAGACAGGATTCCAAAATGAAGAATTGTTCTTACCAGTGTTATTCCCCAGAAGAACGGAAGCACTCTGAGGAAGGGTTTCAAGAGTCTGTGGCCAAATGAGATATGGTATTCAAACAGGAAGTAGCGGTAGCAAAATCACAATCCAGGAGTCCAAGAGCAGGCAAAAGGTCTGGTACACGGGCGGTCAGCAAACACAACAAAATCACAATCCAGGAGTCCGTGGAGCAGGCAAAAAGGTCTGGTACAGAGGCGGTCAGCAAACACAACAAAATCACAATCCAGGAGTCCGTGGAGCAGGTAAGGGGTCTGGTACAGACGGTCAGCAAACAATACCAAAGTAGAATCAAGATGTAGGAGTCCATGTGCAGGCAAGGTCGGTACACGGAAAAACAGGAGACTTCTGGAATTAAGGTACAGAAGGAGCACTTCAGAAAATGCCGGTTGTAATTATAAACAGAAGCGGCGTTCTGAAAACCGCTGTGGTTTAAATACAAGGAGGCGTGACATATTCGAAAATGAGGCCCCCGTATTAATGCCGGGAACTACAATCCATGACAGGTTTTCTGGGAAATGTAGTTGGTTGCAGCTATTCTCCATGGCAGCTGCCAGCGTGAGAAAAAAGGTGCATGACGGCACCGTAGCCCCTTATGAAGAGCAATCACTTTCTTGTCCCTCTTTCTGGCCTTACATAGAGCTCCCCAACTGTCCTTGTTAACGAGGGAAACTGAAGAGGCACGGGGCAGACCCCGGGGAGTGTGATGCGGCGAAGGTCGAGGTGTAACAGCATCCACCCCCAAAGGCGGCGCAGACCCCCTCCGAGCATGGAAACGGCGTAAGAGTGCTGGAGAATGTATGTTGCAAAATGGCTCCCAGGATCTGTCTTTGGGACCGTACCCTTTCCAATCAACCAGATACAAGGGGCGCCCCCTGCGGAGACGAAAGTCCAGAATCTATGCCACTTCATACTCAACACCCCCGTCCACCTGAACCGCAGGGGGGCGATCGGGCAGCCGAATAGAGGGCGGACAAGGTTTCAAAAGACAAACATGAAACACAGGATGCTGTTTCCAAGAGGTAGGTAAAGAAAGGCGTACAGCCACCGGATTTATAATCTCTGTGATGGAAAAAGGACCCACGAATTTAGGCAACAACAAGCGTTTGCCAGGTATTCGCAAATTGCGGGTGGACAACCAGACTTTCATGCCCACCTTATAGTCAGGTGCCGGTTTTCTGTGACGATCAGCATTCTATTTTGCCCTTGTTTGGGCTTGAAGCAGATGTGAACGAACCGTTCTACGGATCGTCACCAGTTCCCTCACACAGTCCTGAGCCGCTGGGTTGTCGATGGGAAGTGTCGGATCTAGTGGCAATGACTGTGGATGACAACCATATAGAGCAAAAAACGGTGAGACCCCTGAGGCAGTATGCATAGAATTATTATAAGCGAATTCTGCAGAGGGAAGCATCGTCAACCATGATGCTTGAAAGCGGAGGCAGAGGCACCGAAGGAATTGCTCAAGGGTGGCATTAACCCTCTCGGTTTGCACGTCAGTCTGAGGATGATAAGCAGAACTGAACCGGTCGTCAATACCCAAGGAAGCAGTCAAGGCCCTCCAGAAACGTGACGTAAACTGAGAGCCACGGTCCGAAATCATGATAGCAGGCAACCCAAAGAATCGGAAAACGTTCCTAAGAAAAAGGGAAGCCAAGACAGGAGCAGAAGGCAGACCTGAACAAGGAATGAATAATGCCATCTTGGTGAAGTAATCAATGACCACCCATATGGTATCAAAGCCTTTCATAGGAGGTAAGTCCACAACAAAGTCCATAGAAACCATGTACCATGGTTTGTGGGGCACAGGAAGAGGCCGTAACAGACCCACAGGTTTAGAACGGGAGACTTTGCATTGAGAACATACTGAACAGGATGCCAAATAGTCAATCACATCCCTTGACATAGTGGGCCACCAAGACCATCGGTGTAAGGCCTCCAGCGTCTTTTGTTGACCCGGATGAGCCGCGAATAGAGAGTCATGTGACCAAGCCAGAGCACGTAAGCGTGCCTGTCCTGGAGGCACAAACAAGCGTCCCTGAATGTAGGGCAGGCCTTGAACCACATCAAGATTAAGAGTGTCACATTGTTCTTTATGTGTGGAGACCCAATCTGAAATCAAGGTCCGCAGAGTAGGTTGAGGGGTGCAGGCACAGACAACATTACAAGGTAACAAAAGAGGTTTGTCAGAGACATTGCTGCTAGAATGAAGGGCAATGCGTGACAAAGCATCTGCACAAGAATTCAATCGGGCCGGCTGATATGTGATTGTGAAATAAAACTGGGGAAAAAAAAGATGCCAACGAGCCTGTCAGGCAGTAAGGCATTTCATTGATTTAAATGCCAAAAGACTCCGATGATCTGAAAAGACCGTGACCTGATGACGAGCCCCCAAAAGATGATGCCGCCATTTGGAGAAAGCATCTTTTATGGCTAGGAGTTCTCGTTCCGTGATTGGATAGTTGCGCTCATAAGGTGTCAGTTTCCTTGAAAAGAACGCGACTGGATAGACCTCTCCTGAATCTGGACATTTCTGGGAAAGAACTGCCCCGATAGCTGACCCAGAAGCGTCGGCCTCAACCAAAAATGGGAGTAAAGGATTAGGATGCTGTAATACTGGAGAAGAAGTGAATGCTGCCTTAAGGGCATCAAAAGCTCGCTGTGCCTCCTGGTTCCATTGATAGGATTTCTTAGAACTGGTCAATGCCGTCAGCGGCGCAGAGATAGAGGAAAAGGAACGGATGAAGCGCCTATAGAAGTTCGAGAACCCCAAAAATGATTGCAATGCTTTAATCATTGTAGGAACGGGCCAATCCAAAATAGCTTTAATCTTGGAGCGACTCATTCGTATACCCCGACTGGTCAGATCATAACCAAGAAATTCCACCTCAGTGGAATTGAAAACACACTTTTCAGCGTTGACAAATAGGTGGTTTTCTCTCAACCGTTGCAGGACAATTTGCACGTGTTTCATGTGTTCCTCTTTGGAGGACGAATATATGAGGATATCGTCCAAATATACCACCACAAACTGATCTAAACAGTCTTGGAAAATGTCATTCATAAACGCCTGGAAAGTGGCCGGGGCGTTACACAGACCAAACGGCATAACCAGATATTCATACAATCCATAACGTGTTTTGAAGGCGGTCTTCCACTCGTCCCCTTCTCTAATTCGAACGAGGTTATATGCACCCCTAAGATCAAGCTTAGTAAAGATTACAGAGGAACCAAGTTAGTCTAAAAGTACTGAAATGAGCGGGAGGGGGTATTGGTTTTTTACCGTCACCGCATTTAATGCCCTATAATCAATACAGGGGCGGAGGTCTCCCTCCTTCTTAGGGACGAAAAAGAGAGGAGAGGCCGCAGGGCACCTTGAAGGTCTGATGAACCCAATGGCCAAAGCCTTGTCAATGTATTCTTTCAACACCTTATCTTCTGGTACAGTAAGAGAATAGACCCTACCAGCCGGAATCTTAGCACCTGGCAATAGGTCAATGGGGCAGTCGTAGGGCCTATGAGGTGGCAACTGGTCTGCCCCTCTTTTGTCGAACACGTCTCGAAAAGACTTGCATTCAGGAGGGATTTCAGGTTCAGGAGACTTAGTGATGGCTCCAATTACAGACATGGACGCAACCAAAGCCTGACAAGAAGACTCAGGAGACACACTAGTGTCTTGGAAACATTTCTCATTACACTCAGTCGAAGGAAACTGAACAGTTTTCATTGCCCAATCAATGACTGGATTATGATGTTGCAACCAAGGGATGCCCAAAATGACCTGGAATTGAGGGGCTTTAATTAGGTCAAAGGAAATCGACTCAGCATGTCCTTCCTCTGTTTACATACGAACTAAGGAGGTATTTTGTGTAACCAGGCCAGAGATCAAAGATGTGCCATCCACAGCGTGAACAGCCTCGGGTTGGGCTTTAGACACAATCGAAATATTATTACGTGTGGCGTAATCATAATCCATGTAATTTCCCGTGGCCCCAGAATCAATGATCGCCAAGGAAGGAAAGGTATTAGCTTCGTTGGTAAACACCACAGGAAGGCTAACGGGAGCAGAAACAGCACAATGAGAGTCCAAAGAAAGTACCCCCGGCATCGGGACTCTGTCTATCGCCGGGTTCTGGCGTTTCCCGACTTTTTGACAGGTTTCTTAGGGCAGTCCTTCAGTTGGTGTTCAGCAGATCCGCAATACATACATAGATTATGTGATCTGCGATATTCACGTTGTGCAGGGGTCAAAGGACCTCTGACTGCCCCGATTTGAATAGGTTCTGGAACAGAAGTAGAAGGAGAAGACTGGTCCACATGAGGAGTAACAGGGACTGGTGCCTTGCGTTCCCCCTTTCTTTCGGACCTTCTAGCATCTATTTGCAAAACCAGATCTAGCAATTCACCAAAAATGGTAGGAACCACTGGTACTGTAGCTAAAATGTCTTTTAATTCTTCCGACAACCCTTTATAAAAAACGGCTGATTTTTTCTCTTCTGGCCAATCTGTTTCAGCTGCCAATTGGTTGAACTTGGTAAGGTACGAAAACAAAGAAGACGTGCCTTGACGCAAATTGAGAAACTCTAGGTCAGTAGCCTGAGATTTATAGCGGGTGTCAAAAACTCTGTTCATGGCAGTGATGAGTGCATCACAGTCGTAAAGGACATAGCTATTGGACTCAAGTAACGGATTAGCCCAAGCTGCTACTGTACCCCCAAGATGGGAAAGAACAAAGGCTGCCTATGTAGTGGAATTAGGAAAAGCAGTGGGCCGACACAGAAAATGTAATTTACACTGGTTGATAAATGTCCGATATTGTTTGGGTTCCCCGGAGAAACCTTCTGGGGGGGCCAGCGGGAACTGGGTAGCCATAAGCACCGGGTTTGCCGTAAAGCCAGAAGCAGAGGCCGTAGGAACAGTCGAACCCGATGCAGTAGCAGCAGAAGTATCCACCCCCAGGGTTTGGGGGGTTGGAAAACTCTGTAAAGTGTCGATCCTATGATGGATAGCATCATGTGCAGCAGTCATGTCAGAACGAAGTTCGGACACCAAGCGATCCAAGGTGGTCAAAGGATCGACTTCATCCATGGCTTCTGTTTTTGTTACTCATTGGTATGGGGAGTGTGTAAAACAGACCGGTCCTCTTGTGCTGGAGAGTTGCTTGAAGGAGCTCGGGTTGGAGCCTCCACCCGAGCCTCCTCTCTGTGAGGGAATGAACTCTTTAAACTGATATGACCAGCTGAACTATACAGACAAGGGGACCGATCAATCAAAAGAGTGGGGAGAACACACCGCCACGGACCCAGCTGTAAAGAAAAGACAAGAGATGAATATTCTGTCGGATTTAACCCTGGCTTTCCCCAAGACTATTACCCTTAATAGAGTACCTGAGTGAGTTCCCCTTAAGCCATAAAAAAGGACCTGGAGCAACCTATAAAGCAGAAGAGACTTTAGATACTAGTTAAATGTGAAACTGCCCAATGATGGTAATCAAGGAAATATACTTTACCACTGGTGGAAGTAAGAGTAGTGTAAAGAATCCTGGGCAACAACGAAAGTATAAAACAAAAAAAAAAGGAAGGTTAGTAGGGTAGCTATCCCCGGACGGAACAAGGGTCGCACTGGTTTCGGGATGGTGCACTACAGCAAAGCGTTCCAAAATGCACTTTAGAAATGAAGCAATGTTATCCAAAGATGAGGTAACAGTTCGATGAAGACAGGATTCCAAAATGAAGAATTGTTCTTACCAGTGTTATTCCCCAGAAGAACGGAAGCACTCTGAGGAAGGGTTTCAAGAGTCCGTGGCCAAATGAGATATGGTATTCAAACAGGAAGTAGCGGTAGCAAAATCACAATCCAGGAGTCCAAGAGCAGGCCAAAGGTCTGGTACACGGGCGGTCAGCAAACACAACAAAATCACAATCCAGGAGTCCAAGAGCAGGCAAAAGGTCTGGTACACAGGCGGTCAGCAAACACAACAAAATCACAATCCAGGAGTCCATGGAGCAGGCAAGGGGTCTGGTACACAGACGGTCAGCAAACAATACCAAAGTAGAATCAAGATGTAGGAGTCCGTGTGCAGGCAAGGTCGGTACACGGAAAAAACAGGAGACTTCTGGAATTAAGGTACAGAAGGAGCACTTCAGAAAATGCCGGTTGTAATTATAAACAGAAGCGGCGTTCTGAAAACCGCTGTGGTTTAAATACAAGGAGGCGTGACATATTCGAAAATGAGGCCCCCGTATTAATGCCGGGAACTACAATCCATGACAGGTTTTCTGGGAAATGTAGTTTGTTGCAGCTATTCTCCATGGCAGCTGCCAGCGTGAGAAAAAAGGTGCATGACGGCGCCGTAGCCCCTTATGAAGAGCAATCACTTTCTTGTCCCTCTTTCTGGCCTTACATAGACCTCCCCAACTGTCCTTTTTAACGCGGGAGAATGAAAAGGCACAGGGCAGACCCCGGGGAGTGTGATGCGGCGAAGGTCGAGGTGTAACAATTACAAAAAATGTAGTACGTTTATGAGAATTTAACTTTCACACTATGTTTGAATTGTGCACTACTTAAGGGAATGTCTAAAGTGCACTAACCCGTGATAGTTTCACAGGTCAGTGACTAAATGTAGGTTTAAGGAAAATTATGTAGCTATTTTTTAGATTTGCTGGTAATCTCTATTTTAGAGTAATGGAAGTGTCATTGCATTCAAACCAACCACATCTTTCGTTAATATATGCAGTATAGTGACCTGCAGTGGTTGTGGCACCAGTGTGGTAGATTATGCCTACTGTTGTGAAGGTTTTCTTGCCAAGAGATCTTGCCCATCTGTGAAGCTAGTAAACTTGCAGTTGTTGGTGGTACCATCTACGTTGTACCTTAAAAGCATTAGTATTACATATTGGCTATGCGATTTTATGTGTCAGGTGGAATGATTGTCTGAATTGCAAACAGGGCATAATATGGCATGATTTGCATTTTGCACTAGCTGATGAAATGGAACGGATTAACAATTTGGTATAGATACATACACAAACCGTTCATTAGGGTTGTGCTCTTGTGCAACATGGTTGCAGAGAGTGCATGTATGTTTCCATGTGTATGAAATCTGGAAGATTTCATTTATAGGTATGTTTTTCGTTTCCAGTACTTGCAGTGAGTACTCTTATTGATACTTGGTGTTCTCTACTTCACACATGGCTAATTCTGCTTCATTTACTATGAGTGGCTCTCCAAGTGTTTCTTGGCTTCCTGTAACAGAAGGTTGACTTCCCTCAGGAGTGTCTTCATAGTTGTGCTTGAACTTCTACCTCTTGTTGGCGTTCATTGTCCATCATGTTTTTGTATTGCTTGAAATTGACATTTGTTATACTGCTTTCATGTGCATTGAATGCAGCTTCAAATGAATCATGGGTGCCTAATAAATCTTCTTCTTTTCTCCATGGTTTAAAAAGTTGCAGTAGGGCCATGTAGTAAAGTTCTCTATGTTGATGAGTTTTAAATAATAACTTCATATGATTAATTAGGCTGGGTTTGGTAAGTTTTACATGACAGGTCTTTTAGCTCTGTTTTCTCAGCTATGGTTAGTTAGGCTGTGACATATCTTGCAACAGCAGTGGAATTATCTGCAATATATTGTATATCTATGTTAGCATTCCACAAGAGGGCAATGATTGCATTGTAAACATTGATGTACTTTGAAGCTTTGTTTCTTCTAATGCAGTATGTGTTTTTAGGTGATTTGCCATTGCATTCACACTCTGTCTAACAGAAGACATGAACCTGTTTACTTGTCCTTTTGCTTAAATTGGTCTAGGGAAACCAAAGCAGCATTTGGTGTAGAATATACCTTTGTTTTTATTTCTGTGTCGGCAGTATTTGCCACACTTATGTTTTTGGAAGCATAACATTTGTGTACGTAGCTTACTATGTGTGGTTTCTGAGGGGATGTTGCAGGTTATGTATTTGTGAATAAACTGCAAAACAGTGGCATCACTGTCATGACCAGATTTAGGAGCATCTTTTATCCACAAATGCATGTGGATGTGTGGTTCTCCTCTGGATTGATATTCTTTTCCCAGAAGATGTGTTCCACTTCTCTGAGGGGAGGAATATTTTTATTACACATGAAGTGCAGCATGGCAATAAAGCACTGGTGAAAGTATACTGATACAATTACAGGGACAACAGAGCAGAGTTTGCATGGTGTTTTTATGTCTATTCCTTCTTTGTTTTGATTTGCTATGCGTAGCAAGTCGTGCAAGTCATCCCATGCATATTATATACAACTTAAAGTCACACACCATGTGGGTGGGCCAAGGTTCCTTAGCATACACTGTACATCAGTATGACGTTGGAACCAGTATTATTTTGTACCACGCATGTTTGCCAAGAGATTTGTGATACTTGGCTGCAAAACTTAGGGGGTAATTCATAGAATTCAGCGCACAAGTGGCGCACGCGGCTGGCGCACAGTGTGCGCGTGCGAATCCCTGCGCCAGCCGCGTGCGCTAAAATCCATTTCCGCGCACAGTGTATTCATGGATTCCAGCCACCAAAACCAGCTGTGGCGCACAGTGGCGCAGCGACCCTGCAGCAGCGCCAGTTACGCCCCCAAGAACGCCTCTCGCGCAGGGAAAAGCAATCAATATACCCAATCCAGCGCAAAGGGCTGCGCTAACCCTGTACCAGCACGGCAAGCGGGCTACGTGTATCACTGGGGTGCGCGGGAAGTACCTCACGCGATTGGCCCCGTGCGAGCAGGGTTCGCGTATCTCAGGGGTGCGCGGGAATTTCCACACGCGATTGGGCCCGTGCGAGCAGGGTACGCGTATCTCAGGGGTGCGCAGGAAGTGCCACACGCGATTTCAGCAGGGTACATGTATTTCAGGGGTGCGCGGGGGTTCCACACGCGATTGGGCCTCCACCAGGCCCCCACCCATGTCTCCCAGCACCCCCACCCCCCAGCCACCAGGGGCAGCCTCCACCAGGCCCCCACCCATGTCTCCCACCACCCCCACCCCCCCAGTCACCAGGGGCAGCCTCCACCAGGCCCCCACCCATGTCTCCCAGCACCCCCACCCCCCAGCACTGTGGGGCACCCTCCACCAGGCCCCACCCATGTCTCCCACCACCCCCACCCCCCAGCAGTGCAGGGGCACCCATCACCAGGCCCCCATCCATGTCTCCCACCACCCCCACCCCCCAGCAGTGCAGGGGCAGCCTCCACCAGGCCCCCACCCATGTCTCCCACCACCCCCACCCCCCAGCACTGTGGGGCACCTGCCAGCAGGCCCCCACCCATGTCCAACTCATTCTCCCCACCACCCCCACCCCCCAGCACTGTGGGGCACCTGCCAGCAGGCCCCCACCCATATCTCCCACCACCCCCACCCCCCAGCAGTGCAGGGGCAGCCTCCACCAGGCCCCCACCCATGTCTCCCAGCACCCCCACCCCCCAGCCACCAGGGGCAGCCTCCACCAGGCCCCCACCCATGTCTCCCACCACCCCCACCTCCCCAGCACTGTGGGGCACCCGCCACCAGGCCCCCACCCACGTCTCCCAGCACCCCCACCCCCCAGCAGTGCAGGGGCAGCCTCCACCAGGCCCCCACCCATGTCTCCCAGCACCCCCACCCCCCAGCACTGTGGGGCACCTGCCAGCAGGCCCCCACCCATGTCCAACTCATGTTCCCCACCACCCCACCCCCCAGCACTGTGGGGCACCTGCCAGCAGGCCCCCACCCATGTCCAACTCATGTCTCCCACCACCCCCACCCCCCAGCACTGTGGGCACCTGCCAGCAGGCCACCACCCATGTCCAACTCATGTTCCCCACCACCCCCACCCCCCAGCATTGTGGGGCACCTGCCAGCAGGCCCCCACCCATGTCCAACTCATGTTCCCCACCACCCCCACCCCCCAGCAGTGCAGGGGCAGCCACCACCAGGCCCCCACCCATGTCTCCCAGCACCCCCACCCCCCAACCACCAGGGGCAGCCTCCACCAGCCCCCCACCCATGTCTCCCAGCACCCCCACCCCCCCAGTCACCAGGGGCAGCCTCCACCAGGCCCCCACCCATGTCTCCCACCACCCCCACCCCCCCAGTCACCAGGGGCAGCCTCCACCAGGCCCCCACCCATGTCTCCCACCACCCCCACCCCCCAGCAGTGCAGGGGCAGCCTCCACCAGGCCCCCACCCATGTCTCACACCACCCCCACCCCCCAGCCACCAGGGGCAGCCTCCACCAGGCCACCACCCATTTCTCCCACCACCCCCACCCCCCCCAGTCACCAGGGGCAGCCTCCACCAGGCCCCCTCCCATGTCGCCCACCACCCCCACCCCCCCAGTCATCAGGGGCAGCCTCCACCAGGCCCCCACCCATGTCTCCCACCACCCCCACCCCCCCAGTCACCAGGGGCAGCCTCCACCAGGCCCCCACCCATGTCTCCAACCAACCCCACCCCCCAGCAGTGCAGGGGCAGCCTCCACCAGGCCCCCACCCATGTCTCACACCACCCCAACCCCCCAGCCACCAGGAGCAGCCTCCACCAGGCCCCCACCCATGTCTCCCACCACCCCCACCCCCCCAGTCACCAGGGGCAGCCTCCACCAGGCCCCCACCCATGTCTCCCACCACCCCACCCCCCCAGTCACCAGGGCAGCCTCCACTAGGCCCCCACCCATGTCTCCCAGCACCCCCACCCCCCCGCCACCAGGGGCAGCCTCCACCAGGCCCCCACCCATGTCTCCCACCACCGCCACCCCCCAGTCACCAGGGGCAGCCTCCACCAGGCCCCCACCCATGTCTCCCAGCACCCCCACCCCCCAGCACTGTGGGGCACCCTCCACCAGGCCCCCACCCATGTCTCCCACCACCCCCCCACCCATGTCTCCCACCACCCCCACCCCCCAGCAGGGGCAGCCTCCACCAGGCCCCCACCCATGTCCGCCACCACCCCCACCCCCAGCACTGTGGGGCACCTGCCAGCAGGCCCCCACCCATGTCCAACTCATGTTCCCCACCACCCCCACCCCCCAGCACTGTGGGGCACCTGCCAGCAGGCCCCCACCCATGTCTCCCACCACCCCCACCCCCCAGCAGTGCAGGGGCAGCCTCCACCAGGCCCCCACCCATGTCTCCCAGCACCCCTACCCCCCAGCCACCAGGGGCAGCCTCCACCAGGCCCCCACCCATGTCTCCCACCACCCCCACCCCCCCAGCACTGTGGGGCACCCGCCACCAGGCCCCCACCCACGTCTCCCAGCACCCCCACCCCCCAGCAGTGCAGGGGCAGCCTCTACCAGGCCCCCACCCATGTCTCCCAGCACCCCCACCCCCCAGCACTGTGGGGCACCTGCCAGCAGGCCCCCACCCATGTCCAACTCATGTCTCCCACCACCCCCACCCCCCAGCACTGTGGGGCACCTGTCAGCACGCTCCCACCCATGTCCAACTCATGTTCCCCACCACCCCCACCCCCCAGCACTGTGGGGCACCTGCCAGCAGGCCCCCACCCATGTCCAACTCATGTTCCCCACCACCCCCACCCCCCAGCAGTGCATTGGCAGCCACCACCAGGCCCCCACCCATGTCTCCCAGCACCCCCACCCCCCAGCCACCAGGGACAGCCTCCACCAGGCCCCCACCCATGTCTCCCAGCACCCCCACCCCCCCAGTCACCAGGGCCAGCCCCCACCAGGCCCCCACCCATGTCTCCCACCACCCCCAGCCCCCCAGTCACTAGGGGCAGCCTCCACCAGGCCCCCACCCATGTCTCCCACCACCCCCACCCCCCAGCAGTGCAGGGGCAGCCTCCACCAGGCCCCCACCCATGTCTCACACCACCCCCACCCCCCATCCACCAGGGGCAGCCTCCACCAGGCCCCCACCCATGTCTCCCACCACCCCCCCCATTCACCAGGGGCAGCCTCCACCAGGCCCCCACCCATGTCTCCCACCACCCCCACCCCCCAGCAGTGCAGGGGCACCCACCACCAGGCCCCCACCCATGTCTCCCACCACCCCCTCCCCCAGCAGTGCACTGGCAGCCTCCACCAGGCCCCCACCCATGTCTCCCACCACCCCCACCCCCCAGCACTGTGGGGCACCTGCCAGCAGGCCCCCACCCATGCCCAACTCATGTTCCCCACCACCCCCACCACCCAGCACTGTGGGGCACCTGCCAGCAGGCCCCCACCCATGTCCAACTCATGTCTCCCACCACCCGCACCCCCCAGCACTGTGGGGCACCTGCCAGCAGGCCCCCACCCATGTCCAACTCATGTTCCCCACCACCCCCACCCCTAGCAGTGCAGGGGCACCCACCACCAGGCCCCCACCCATGTCTCCCACCACCCCCACCCCCCAGCAGTGCAGGGGCAGCCTCCACCAGGCCCCCACCCATGTCTCCCAGCACCCCCACCCCCCAGCACTGTGGGGCACCTGCCAGGAGGCCCCCACCCATGTCCAACTCATGTTCCCCACCACCACCACCCCCCAGCACTGTGGGGCACCTGCCAGCAGGCCCCCACCCATGTCCAACTCATGTTCCCCACCACCCCCACACCGCAGCACTGTGGGGCACCTGCCAGCAGGCCCCACCCATGTCTCCCAGCACCCCCACCCCCCAGCCACCAGGGGCAGCCTCCACCAGGCCCCCACCCATGTCTCCCAGCACCCCCACCCCCCAGCCACCAGGGACAGCCTCCACCAGGCCCCCACCCATGTCTCCCAGCACCCCCACCCCCCAGCAGTGCAGGGGCACCCACCACCAGGCCCCCACCCATGTCTCCCACCACCCCCACCCCCCAGTCACCAGGGGCAGCCTCCACCAGGCCCCCACCCATGTCTCCCAGCACCCCCACCCCCCAGCAGTGCAGGGGCACCCAGCACCAGGCCCCCACCCATGTCTCCCACCACCCCCACCCCCCCAGTCAACAGGGGCAGCCTCCACCAGGCCCCCACCCATGTCTCCCAGCACCCCCACCCCCCAGCCACCAGGGGCAGCCTCCACCAGGCCCCCACCCATGTCTCCCACCACCCCCACCCCCCCAGCACTGTGGGGCAGCCTCCACCAGGCCCCCACCCATGTCTCCCAGCACCCCCACCCCCCAGCACTGTGGGGCACCTGCCAGCAGACCCCCACCCATGTCCAACTCATGTTCCCCACCACCCCCACCCCCCAGCACTGTGGGGCACCTGCCAGCAGGCCCCCACCCATGTCCAACTCATGTTCCCCACCACCCCCACCCCCCAGCACTGTGGGGCACCCATGTGCAACTCATGTTCCCCAGCCAACATGTCATCACAATCTAGATCCCTGGTCCCTATGGTCAGCCTCCAAATGCAAAACACCCACCCGAGTATTGCATCCACCCACTCATAATTTGCAATTACATCACAGAACACCAATTGCAAGTTCCGAAACAAACACATTTCCCTCACATACACCCAATGGGTGTCAGTGAATCTCAAAACACATTTCATGAAATGCATGAAACCAATGAGATACCACACATTGAAGTTCACCAAAAAAAATATGTATTAAAGGAAACATAAATAGAATGAAAAATGAAGAAACAGAAATGTGAATGTACAAAAATGAAAAGAAGCATGTCCGTGAAAAAAAGCAAAACCAAAAATAAAATTCCAAAGTAATGTTGTCCAAAGTCAATGTCCACAAAACAAAATCCAATGGGAAATAAAAAAGAAAGCCATTGCTCCATGGTTAAAAAGTGAAAGAAAAATACAATCCAACTGTGAACTATGAACATGGGAACAAGCCAGGGTCCATTATCCCAACAAAATAAAGGAAACCTATCTAACTACACTAACTAATAAAATAAAATATATACAAAAATGTGGCCAATGTCCGAAAGGTCCAAATAAAATCAAAACAAAAATGAAACCTAACACTACCTACATAACTATGTACAAGGGCAGCGGGCTAGTTTCACGGCTCACTTGTTGATGTCCCGGGCCAGGGCATCATCAAACTCCTCCTCAATGTCCCGGAGGCGGTCCTCCTCCATGGCCCCGAGGGTCCGCAGGGCCGTCGACGTCTCCACCTCCAAACCCCTGCGGATTGCCTCGAGGCACTCGGCCCGCCTCAGGGCCCTCCGCATGGAGTTCTCCGCACTGACCATTGTGAGCCGTGCCTCTTCCGCCCGCTGCCACTCCGCATCTATGGCGTGGCCCAACCGCTGCCACATGGAAGACACTCTCTGTCCTGGGTCCTCCTGCCCTCTGGCCGATGCCTGCCCCTCCGATGTTGAAGGCCCAGAGCCTTCATGGCTCCCACCACGTTGCTGCTGCTGCTGTGCCTCTGCCCGTGCACTGCCTCCTGCTGCCTGCACATCCTCTGCCGGCTGGGGTGCAGTCGTAGATGTGGCCACCCCTGCTGGACGTCCGACTCCCGACGGTGGCAGGGATGCCTCCTCCACCAGCCTGGCCGCACCGTCAGAGGCAGCTCCACAGGGCACCCAGGTGACTGATGGGTGGGAAGATGGCACAGAGGACGACTGGCGCATAGGGGGTCCAGTTGAGGAGGGGGTCATAGCAAGCCCCATCAGACGGAGGAATCCGTCCTGGGTGACCTGTCCCAGCAGGCTGACGTGGTCAACGAGCCATTCAAGATGACGTGCAGTCTCTTCATGAAAAGACTGCAGGTCACCTCGCATGACCCGTTGACGCAACGCCACACCAGCCAGGACAGGCTCAACCCGGACCTGGATAGCCACGTCCGCAGGCAGAGGAAGGCCAGTTGACGTGAGCTCATCCCCTGCCTGAAAACGGGTCTGGACGTAGGCATCCCTGCTGGTGCAAGATGATGCAGGGACAGGATCAGGGACAGGATTGCACACAGGCACCTCCGCGGCGGCCTGTGCTGCCTCCTGTCCCTGGTCCTGCACTGCACCACTAGCACCAGTGGGATCCCCACCTCCAGACCCCGTCTCTGGTGCTTGCACGGCCTCCTCCTCCACCAAATCCCCCACCAACCTGGATGACTCCGTGCCATCTTCCCCTGTTGGGCCCTGTGGGGTCCCAGCTGCCCCTTCTGCTGCCCAGGAGTCCAACTCCAACCTCCGCCTCTTGGACCTCCCCCCGGCAGCTGCGGCCTGGGACACGGCACCGGACTCCTCACTCCCCAAGTGTCGCAGTGTTCAGACGGGCATCCATGTCACATCTGCCAATCAGGCTTCCACATACCGCTGTCACATGCATCCATGTTGCATCACTGTTGCACCCTTGTCAAATACACACACATGCACATGTACACAGTGCTGATACATGCAGCCAAAAACAACATACATGCGTGACATCATGGACATGTCTACTTAAATACACATTCATCCAAACATGTATGCCCACACAACTGCATTTGGCATGCAAGCCTACACACACAAGCACCATCCATGTCTCACACATTACAGCCCTCGCATGTGTCAGCCCCACGGCCCTGTACACCCCCACCCATACTCGACCCCATACAAACAGATGTGCAACCTGAACACTACTGAATAATCACCACACACATTGCTCACAATCAGGATGCATGTACACTCACCGCTCAACTACAGACGGGTCTGCTTCTCAAGGACCTGACGTGGAGCGCTGGGGATATGCGTTCCAGGACCCTCATCTGTTCTTCCGACAAGTGGCCCCGGCGCCCCTTGGCATCCGCTGCCTTCAAGAGGCGCCGGGCCTTGTTCAGGGTCCTGGACCTGAAGTCCTCCCAGCGCTTCTTGACATGTTGTAAGTCGCGGACTGCCACCCCCTCCGCGTTGATGGCAGTCACGATGTCAGTCCAGATCCGAGTCCGTCCTTCCTTGTCGGCGCGGGAACCTCCGAAGAGGGCATCATACTGCCCCAGGACTTGTTCCACCAGGACACCAACTTCGGTGGCACTGAAGCTGGTGCCCCTCTGCCTCTCTGGCCGGGGGTTGTCAGTGGTCCCAGATGGTGTTTGCCCCGACATGACAACCCCAGAGGCAGGAGTGGGTGGGCAACTGAGTCCTGGGGCTGGGCTGTGGAGCGATGGAATCCCAGTCGGGAGTCTTCGGTTCCAGCAGGGGTGGTCACAGCAACAGCACCCCTGGCTGATGTGCAGGCAGCAAATGGCAGGGCACGTGGGCAGCAGGCAGTCAGGCAGCAGCAGATGGCAGGTGGGAGCGTGCTCGGGGCTCTGGGGGGCAGTAGTTCAGCCTTCTGGGCAGGAGCGTGGTCTTCCGTGTGCTTACGCGTGGCCAGCTTGATACGGAGTGATTTGGCACGTGAAAAATCTGCACGTCAGCGTGTAATTCGAGGAAAGGCCCTTAGCGCGTAAGCGCGTCTGCACGCATACGCATTTTCATTGGACAGAAGGCCCCTCAAGCGCAAGCGCCCCTGTGACGTGACGGGTACAGACGTGCATGGGCATTTCAGCGCGTGTGAAAAACTGCACGTCCGCGTGTAATACGAGGAAAGGGCCCATGCGCGTAAGCGCGCATGGAAAACTGCACGTCCGCGTGTAATACGAGGAAAGGGCCCATGCGCGTAAGCATGCGTGGAAAACTGCACGTCCACGTGTAATACAAGGAAAGGGCCCATGCGCGTAAGCGCGCGTGAAAAACTGCACGTCCGCATGTAATACGAGGAAAGGGCCCATGCGCGTAAGTGACGTGATGCACGCGTGTGTTTCCCTCAGCACGGGTTAAAGGTGGGCGGGCCCAGCAGTTCGCTGTACGTGCCTTTCGTGGAGACCGACGTGTGTTGCTGCTTCCTGTTGTTTCGTGCGCCATCACAACTTCACAGCTATCAAGGACGTATCTCTTCTTTTGGCGGGGGTATTGGCTACGCGTGTTTTTCTGCATCGCGCTAGTCAGGCGGTGAGTCGCACACGCTCTTTTTCCCACTGCGGGTGCCCCTGTGTATCGCACCCATTTTCGATGTCATAGTAGCCTGCGTGTCCCACGCGTATGCGTTATTCGTGTTACTGGGTGCCACCGCGTACTGCGGGAGGTTGAATCCACGCACGTAGGCTACAGGGTTGCGTGCACGGTTTTACTGCAGTTTTGGGGTGCCTCAGCGTTGAGTGACCCGTCACCACATCACCGGGGTCACATACAGCCTTGCAGGTGCAGGGGGGCTGTTAACATCTTGCTTCCCACCCCCTTCACCCCAATTTCCCAGGTCAATTGTGGTGTACACCTCCCATTGGCACCACTCCATCTGTGCCAGCACTACTACATCTGTGCCATGGTTGGGAGGCCACCAAAGGTGAGGGGCGCCTCAGCTGGGCATACTCCTCGTGGCGGGCGTGGTCGGGGACGTGGCCGTGGTGACCAGGGAGTAGGGGGACTCCAGGGTGTCCAGGGCAGCCACAGAGGGGGAAGAGGCAGGGGTGTACCACTTGAGCACAATGTTGTGCCATGTGTCGGTGCAGCCATGCCACCACCCCCTGTGGTTCCGGGGGATGCAGCTCCTGCATCTGGCACTGGCACCCATATGACCCGGCAGTCCGTTCCATCGACTGCCACGGGCCCAAGGGTAGTGGTAGCTGCAGGTGCAGCTGTGGACACCGCCACCCAGGCTCAGGGTCTGCCAGCGCAGGCTGCGTTGGCACTTGAAGAGCCCTTGGTAGATCTCCAACAGGACAGGGGGGAAACCATAGGGGCAGGCCGGGCTGCTCAGACCAAGACACGTGTCCCTGGGGCAGTCATGTCATCTGCTGCCCCGAACAGCCGGGTGTTGGCAAGTGCAGGGGCAGATGCACCCAACAGCACCCCGGTTGTGAGTCTGCCAACCAGGACCGTTGCGGTCAATGACCCTGCCACAGCTGATGTTGCTGCGCAGGGTCCATTAGTGGGCACCCAGCTTCCACTGACACAAGTCAGGCCTTTGGTCATCCCTCCACCTGCCACTCCCTTGGCTCAATCCACCGAACCCACTGGCCATACTGGTCAGGGCGGCATTAGCCAGCCAGGGTCTGCGCCACAGTCCAAGAGGAGGAAGGTTGCACCTGCAGCACAGGCTGGGACCCCACACACAGCCACAACCTCCTGCACGTCGAGGAAGAAGCCTTTCTGTAAGCAGGAACTGGACTTCCTCATGGACTACATGCGGGGCCACAGCCGTGACATGCTAGTGGGTGCCAATAGTCAGACTACGGCTGCCCAACGTGACACCCACTGGAAGCATGTTGCGGAACATGTCAGTTCATTCGGCCATGAGGTGCGCACGGCGCAGGAGTGCAAAAAGCGTTGGAATGACATCAAGCGCAGCACTAAGGCCAAGCGTGCCTCAAATTACAACTTGACTCTGGTGACTGGCGGTGGGCCTGCACCAAAGGAGGAAGAACTCACTCGGCATGAGGCTCTCGTTGCAGAGTTCATACCACCTGAATTGGTCGAAGGAGTGGGAGAGATGCTGGACTTTGATGCCCAGTCCAGTGAGTGTTGATGTGTGTTTGTTGAGGACGTGTGTGTTTCACTTGTGGGATGTGTTGTGCATGATTGCTGCTACATGTGACGTGTACATGGTTCTGATGTGTAAGTAATGCAATGCTACCGTCATGCATGTCTCCTCTGCCTGCATGCGGGACTCCATGTGGGCATGCTCCCTTGCCCCTCCTCCGCCACTCTGCACTCCAGTTCCACCTTTGCACTGGTCTGCTCCAATCTTGCCAATGTGTAGTTTCTTGTTCATGTGTCTTGTGTAGATGCTAACTTCCAGCGTAGAAACTGCCAGACATATGCCGTGTGGTACAGCCTTAGTACTCGATGCAGGGTATCTCACTTGTACTGTGCATGGGTCAGATGTCCCGCAGGGACATGAGTGCCCATTCATGCTCCATGTGCATTGCACGCATGCCCCTATGTGTCCTTGACTGGATGATCACTGTAATATGAGTCCTTGGTTACATACATTGCCTGCCATCTCATCGGCCTCCCCATGTCAACTGTGGCTCAGTCCTGCGTTGCACACATGTTTAGGCCCTGACAATCTGTGTGGCTCACAGGCCTCAGCCTGTTCAATGGCCAATGACTCTGTCCAACTCTTGTGTCTTCTTCACACGTGGGCGGCCTCTGGAGTTTCCATCATGTGTCCTGCCCACTGTCCCAGCATCATTTGCAGTGTTGTAATTTGAATAACATTAAGCTGTTGATGCCAGTCAACACTGCCTGTCAATACACAGGTGTATGGTCAGCCTTTTGATACCATGCTAGGCATCCCTGCTTTGGTACTGGGGTGGAGGGGTGCTTGGCTTCTAGACATGGTACACATTGAATGCACAATGCACGTGATGTCTGAATTTGACATTGCACTGCCTTCACATTTCCTGGCACACACCATGTAGTGCTTGTACATGTAGGTAGTGAGTGGCGTACACATTTTCTGCACTGCATAGACCCACTTCCATGGAAACTGCCACCTTTCAACAGGTCTGATCACAGAAGCTATTCAAAGTAGACCCAGCATGCATGCCAGGTCATATGTTGTGTGTCACATGTCTGCCGGATGCCTTTGCTGTCGGTGTGTGTGTGTGTCGTGTGCTTCTGACATGTGTATTGACCTTTTTCTCTCTATTTTTCAGGTGATGACGCAATGGAGGCGGAGGATGGTGTTGTCATGCCAGACACAGGGTTGGTAACACCACATCAACCCGGCACTAGTGGGGGTCGTGGGGGGTAGGCCACGAAAACCCCCAAGTGCTGCAGTCCATCTTGTCTCTGGCTGCCTATGAGTCCAGCCTTGATGACGACTCTGACGTCCATGTTGAGTTGGATGAGCATCAAGTCCATGTGTCAGGGGTGAGTGATTCTGATGTGGACACTCCTCTGTCTGCGACACCTGCACTGAGGGATCAGACAGTCTTGGTTCCTCCGCCCGTGGTGGATCGGGACGCAGGGTCACCCTCCACACCAGTCACTGGTGTGCCTGGGACATCACGTCGACGGGGGCATGTAGTCGTGCAGCCGCAGGCGGTGCCAACACAGCGAGGACCCCCGGTCCTTGGGTCCCGCAGGGGTCAAGCCCGGCAACGCGGTCACCGCGCGCAACCGCTGTATACTGAGTGGGAGCAAGACATGACTGCCAATTCCGAACGGCAGGGGGCAGCAATGGAGAACATCGCTGAGAGCATGGAGCGTGTGGCCCGATCTGTGCTCCCCCCTGCTAGGCAGGAGCTTCTCCAGCAGCAGGCGGCACGGTCCACGGCCCGCTCGCTCAGGCTGGGCATGGCGGCCTCAGACAGGGCACGCCAGGCTGAAATGTTGTCTCTGCGTCAAGCAATTGTTGCTCACGCAGAGGCGCACATGGATGCCCTGAGGGAGGAGTATGCTTCCCTCAGATCCACTCTGGGTGTCCTTATGATGTCCCAGAGGCAGCAGGCAGAGAAGAGGTTTGCACAGCTTCAGCGTACCATCTCGGCTGAGCTACAGGCTTGCCAGGAGGTGCAGCGGTTGTCCAGCCAGGCCTTGCAGGAGGAACTCCGTGTTACACGTGCTACCTTGCAAGAGGAAGCACGTGTATCACGTGAGGTTCTGCATGCAGACCTACGTCACATCGCCACACAGAACCAGGCTCACCCATCCGGCAGACTTGCTGCCGACGAGGGGCAAGCTGCGGCTAGGCATGGCCAGGCTACTGTGCCACGTCCTCCTTTTCAGGATGAGCCAGACTCGGACGACCATCTATCGCCCACATAGGTCGTGCTGTGCAGGCGTTGAGCCCATGGAGGATTTTTTTTTTGGCTCAGCATCATCGCATGTGGATGTTGAGCAGCACCCTGTACCTCCCCCCTCCTGGGTGCCTCCCCTCCCCCCGGGTCGTATGTGGCCATTTTTGATTTTTCTTTTAGTTTAGTTAGTTAAGTTTCTGTTTGATAGTTAGTTTAAATAGGTAATGTAGGTTTTCCATAGTTAGTGTAATTAGTTAATAGTTGAGTTAGTTTAAAATTGCTAGTCTATTGTGCTTTCATGTGACAGTGCAGTGCTTTGTGGCTTTTGAAGGCATCCACTGTCTGTTCCAGCTGGGCCCTTCATGGTTGTCTTGTGTATGTGTTTGCTGCTTGGGGTCCTTGACTCACATATGCCACTCCTGCCTCCCTTATCCATGGGCTCGCAAGGATGGTTCGGTGTTACAGCATTTTACACAAGGGCTTTGGACTGTCATATCTGTGGCATGTCTGGTGCTGTGTGACTTGTGTTGACACCCCTAGTGGGGATGATTTAGGTGTCATTGTCCACTGTTCAGCTTTTGCTAGATGGGGTGTGTCATGATTAATGTGGACATTGATTGCTATGCATTGTGTAGTATGTTTCATATCTTTCCTGTACTGCTTGTTGCAATTTATGCTGTAGATAGTGTTCCACACTTTGGAGGTGAAAGACGGACTGATGGTGTGATTTGTGATGTGACTCTCTGACATGGTCAAGTAATGAGATGCCTGATGAGACACACACAGATGACTTTGAAGCATTAATCATGTGTTTCATGCCCTTTCTGCAGGGGGATGAGCCTCCAGAGCACCTTTGCCAGCAGACATGGCCCATTGGACGACGGAATTCTGGACCCGTTTGTTGGTGCCCACATGCACATGTGTGTACAAGCAGAGGCACAGTGATTGCAGACCCACATCCTAGAACTGCTGACATGTTCCAAGGAACTCCAGGCAAGGTGAGCATCACAGGGGGGCCACGACACAGCAAAGCTTGCACCAGGCGAGTTGCACATGCAGGCTTAGTCACAGCACTGAGGGTGAGCTTAGACGAATATTGGTGTTGAAGCACACAATGCAGCTCAGATGTGTTTGTGGAATGATGGCTGTTGAAAGTAGGGTTGTCTGGGACACATGCAGGGGCAGTGGCACATACCCTCCGGTACACCAAGGTCCATTGAGGCACTTGTATCAACCATGTAGCCTTCCGAGACATGGAAAGGGGCAGCTCACAGGGACATACAGCAAGGGACATACTCGGGTGCAGTGCATGTCTTTTCCACGTACTTCATGATAAATGCACTGCCAACTTTATTTCGGTCATGGTGGTACGCAACTTGCTCTGTAGTTATGGCTTGCTATATGGGTCTGTCTGCTTACCCAGGGAACATTGCATGTTGTGTGAATTGTGACACATCGGTGTTCCATTTGCCACGCACCCACCAGCGGCTGACTTACTGCATTGACTGTGTATGACCCGTCACAGGGGTGATGTTATATATGGGTACGAAGCATCGACCACAGATTGTCTGTTTGTAGAGTAGTTTGTTGCTATGGGGCATGTTTGGTGTTGTGTTTTTGTGTAATTGGCACGTACAGCTTGTTGACTGTGGCTCTCTTTGCAGCATTGCAGTGCTCCTGTAACCGGACCTGAGAGTGCGCAGGCAGGAGGCCAGCACTCAAAACCAGAGCTAAGTGTCTTGTTGTTTTTCTTACGAACTGCTCTGCATAGGCTTGCTGGGGAGTGTACTGATGCATGGATGTATGGGTGGTTCAATTTGGTATGTTTTTTTCTCCCTAATCACCCGTGATCCTATGCAATTTTGAAACCTGTACCCTCTACCCGGTGTTCCTGCTTCCCGTGCCTATCCAAGCAACGTTCCCTGACCCTCTTTCCCCACTGGGGTTGCGGATGCCTGTGTAAGCCCCGAACATGCAGGCGCCAAAACCCTAGAGGGGGTGGTTGGTTCGTACCACTCCTGAGCCTGGACTACAGAAGGCCATGACAATGATGTCCAAGTTTGTTTGGATTGTGTATGTGTTCATGCAGGTTGTACATTTTCGTGCATTCCCTAGTTTCATGTGTCATTCCTCCTCCCCTCTCCTGCCACTCATTCCAGTCATCCAGTGGGTCAACACCTGTCCCGACTGCATATCCCTGAACCTCATTCCCCACCAGGGTCTCAGGGGCCTGTGTGAGTTTGACCTTGCAGGCACCCGGGACATGGTGGGGTTGGTTGTTTCGTGACACTCCCGCGCCTGTACAGGGGACCTGTGACAGTACACATCCATTCATGGTGCATCATCCTATGTCATGTACCACACATGTCTCACATCCTGTCGTGACATTGTTTTGCTGTGCTACCTTGGTTGTTGCATCATTGTGGTACTACTTGGCCTTTGTGAGGTACTTCTACGTCAATTCATCTACTGGAGGGTGTTCGGGTTCGTTTTTATGCCTTGGATTTTGTGATTTTGGAAATGAGTGTGGATTCTGAGGGTTCAGGCATCTTTTTACACACAAGGTGGGAGATGGTGACGAAGGGTAAAGGTGATCCTGTGGCCAGGTGGAATTGAGGTTTGGAGGCTCCATGACCCAGGTGCAGTTGTTCAGTGGGTCATGGTCATTTGTGAGGGAGGGGGGGGTTGTTGTTGATAGTTGCCTTGCCCTGCAGTGTGATGGGAACTCTGACATAGTAATGGTGGTATCCTATGTACATGTTGTGTTCTGCTGATCAATGCCTGTTCATGTGTTGTGTTTTCCTTTCAGGTGCGAGGGGATAGTTGTGGTTTGACATGCTGGGGTGTACACACGGCGGATGTTCACATGTGATGTGTAGGGAACACTGATGGTCACTTGAGTGCACATGCATATGTGGAGTGCATGTCCTTGCAGAACCACACACTTGCACTCTGATGCACTACATGTACTCCCACCCTTGCATATCCACGTGTACACTGTTTGCCTTCTGGTGCCCACTGTGTCCCGGCAGCACATGTTCTGTGACCAATCATGGATCCAGTACATGCCTAATTTGATGTTTGACGTGGTCTGTCACTTAGATGTGATGCTCAGGGTGTGCATCACACACAATGGCTGTTCACTGTGCTGTGCGCTGAGCAGTGTGATGCAGGAGTAGGACACAGCACACATGAGCTGCAGTGTTGATTTTGCAATGCATAATGTGCAGGTAGACAGGCATTCATTGTGATGTTACGTCTACGACTGTTGTAATGCATTTGGAAATGACTTATTTTGGGTGGGAGATTTTGTTGATCTGTCATTTCATCTGATTCCGGGTCAGGCAGCAGTGTCCGATGCCACTGTACATTTAGGACATGGCAATGTGTACCTTATCGTTACTACGTTGGTGTATGGGTATTGCTTGCCATGTCATGTTGATGTTTGGGAGGGTTTGAGTGACATGACAGTGATGGCCATGGCCTGTTTTGCAGGTGTGTGTGATGCACACCTTGCATGTCTGGGTCATCCGCTTCTCAGAGCAACTAGCTGGGGGTAGATTTCTCTCCGCAGCAGGGCCCTCCCCCTGGAACAGACTTCCGGCCTGACTTGAACTTGAGGGGAACAATCTCCAGTTCTGGAAGCACCTCAAGACCTTCCTCTTTGCTTCTGCTTACTCTCTGCCTCTCCCTTGCAGAATTCTCCACTGGAACTGCACAGGATCTGCAACTGGGCCACTCTCACCGACCTCTGTCCCTGGCCCAGCCACTTTCCACTTGCACTGCCTCCCTGGCAACCCCTGCTCTGCAGCACTGTCTCTCTATCCCTACAGCCCTCCCTTCCCAGCACTTGTCTGCACTTACCTTTGTAGTTGCCACCAGGCGACCTATGTATTATTTTTTTAGGCTACTTCCCCTGTACTGGACTCCCCCCCACCCTTCCCCTTGCACTTTTCCCATTCCCCCTACCCCTGCACTTGCATGATCTCAATGACACCTGGCCTAGTAGTACCGTTCTCTGTGTTCCCTTGTTCCCCCCTCCCTGCCTCATTGCGCCTTGGAATACTTGGGTATGGCCCATATCATGTCATATGTCATATGTGTGCCTTTTGGTCACACAGGATAGCTTGTGTTTAAGTAGCTAGGGATGCAGACGATGTGGCACTTCCATGGCAACTATCTCAGGGTGGTAGGGTTGTCACAGTTGACTGTCTCTTTGTCATCATCGATTGTCACCTGGTATGTGCCAGGCCTGTGTGCACTCCGCAGGGGTGGGAGTTTAGGTGAAAAATGTGGCCACAAGCTGGGTCCGGGCTTCCTCGCCACGTGCCCTGTCCCCTCCCATGGGCAGCGCCTGTGCCTGTGGTTGGGGATGTGGGGGCACCACCATGTCCACCGGGACGCCCTGCCGTGTTGCAACATTGTGCAGGACACATGCTGCCACAATGATCCTGCACACTACTGGTGGTGCATAGAGTAGTTGCCCACCAGAGCGGTCAAGGGAGCGGAAACGTGACTTGAGCACTCCGAATGTGCGCTCCACTATGCCCCTGGTTGCAATATGGGCGGCGTTGTATCTTACCTGGGGTGGTGTGGTGGGGTTCCGGATTGGCGTCCTCATGTGGTTGTTCAGAGTGTAGGCACTGTCCCCTGGGGAGGTGATAATAGTTGAGATTATTAGGGTTTGGATATTTGTCTGTGTGTGACTTGCATGCATGTGCAAGGGCATTTGTACTGACCTAGGAGCCATGTGTCGCCATGCTGCCCAGCTTCCAGGGCCCGGCTCAGGGCGGACATTCTGTATATGAAACTGTCATGGGTGGAGCCAGGGTAGTTTGCATAGACAGAAGTGATGATTCCCTTTGCATCACATACCACCTGTACATTGATGGAATGCCAGTGCTTGCGGTTTCGGTAGATGTGCTCAATGGCCCTAGGTGGACGTAGGGCCACATGGGTGCAATCTATGGCACTGAGCACTTTGGGGAAGTGTGCCACCCTGAAAAAATCCAGGACAACGGATCTGTGGGTGTTCTGGGCATGTATATGTGCCTGCGGACTGAGGGGCGCGCTGTCTTGATTGCCAGTACCTGGTGTAGGCAGCGTGACTGCGTGGCCTGTGAGACTCCCCCCACTATGGCAGTGGTCCGCTGAAATGACCCAGTGGCCAAAAAATGCAGGACATTGAGCAGCTTCTCCAAGGGGCTCAATGCTTGGGAGCAAAGGGTGGGGGATGTGAGGTCATCTTCCCACTCCCTGACCAGGTTTAGGATGATATGGGGTGGAAACCTATACCTGCCGTAGACCTGGTCGTCAGGCATCCCAAAAAGGCTTGTCTGTGGTGCGAAAATGCGTGGCCCGGCTATTCTCCTCCTCCTGCGGTGTCCCACGATCAGTGCAGCGACAAATGGGGCATTCATCGTAGCTGTATATACGCGTTTGTTGTTTGCGCGCACTTTTATGCTGTGCGCGGGGACGTCTCCGCCTGCCTTCGTGTGGGCGGACGCGTTGACGCCTGTGCACGTCTTTTGCCGTGCGCGGGTTTCCCGTAATCGGATACGGTCCGAGTGTCATCGCGTGTGATCGGAGGGGAGTGAGCGTACACGCAATTGGCCTGGGTACGTGTGTTTCGGGGTGCGGTTAGTTCCACACGCGATTAGCCTGGGTACGTGTGTACACGCGATTGGTGGAAATCCACGTGTGTTCTGTCATCACGTGCAATGAGGGAAACACATGCGCGCGTCACGTCACAGATGCGCTCACGCTCTAAGGGCCTTTGGTCCAATGAAATCGCATATGCGTGCTGCCGTGCATACGCGCTAAGGGCCTTTCCTCGTATTACACGCGGACGTGCAGTTTTTCACACGCGCTGAAATGCCAATGCACGTCTGTACGCGTCACGTCACAGGGGCGCTTGCGCTTGAGGGGCCTTCTGTCCAATGAAAATGCATATGCGTGCAGACCCGCTTACGCGCTAAGGGCCTTTCCTCGAATTACACGCTGACATGCAGATTTTTCACGTGCCAAATCACTCCGTATCAAGCTGGCCACGCGTAAGCACACGGAAGACCACGCTCCTGCCCAGAAGGCTGAACTACTGCCCCCCAGAGCCCCGAGCACGCTCCCACCTGCCATCTGCTGCTGCCTGACTGCCTGCTGCCCACGTGCCCTGCCATTTGCTGCCTGCACATCAGCCAGGGGTGCTGTTGCTGTGACCACCCCTGCTGGAACCGAAGACTCCCGACTGGGATTCCATTGCTCCACAGCCCAGCCCCAGGACCCAGTTGCCCACCCACTCCTGCCTCTGGGGTTGTCATGTCGGGCAAACACCATCTGGGACCACTGACAACCCCCGGCCAGAGAGGCAGAGGGGCACCAGCTTCAGTGCCACCGAAGTTGGTGTCCTGGTGGAGCAAGTCCTGTGGCAGTATGATGCCCTCTTTGGATGTTCCCGCGCTGACAAGGAAGGACGGACTCGGATCTGGACTGACATCGTGACTGCCATCAACGCGGAGGGGGTGGCAGTCCGCGACTTACAACATGTCAAGAAGCGCTGGGAGGACTTCAGGTCCAGGACCCTGAACAAGGCCCGGCGCCTCTTGAAGGCAGCGGATGCCAAGGGGCGCCGGGGCCACTTGTCGGAAGAACAGATGAGGGTCCTGGAACGCATATCCCCAGCGCTCCACGTCCAGGTCCTTGAGAAGCAGACCCGTCTGGAGTCGAGCGGTGAGTGTACATGCATCCTGATTGTGAGCAGTGCGTGTGGTGATTATTCAGTAGTGTGCAGGTTGCACATCTGTTTGTATGGGGTCGAGTATGGGTGGGGGTGTACAGGGCCGTGGGGCTGACACATGCAAGGGCTGTAATGTGTGAGACATGGATGGTGCTTGTGTGTGTAGGCTTGCATGCCAAATGCAGTTGTGTGGGCACACATGTTTGGATGAATGTGTATGTAAGTAGACATGTCCGTGATGTCACGCATGTATATTGTTTTTGGCTGCATGTATCAGCACTGTGTACATGTGCATGTGTGTGTATTTGACAAGGGTGCAACAGTGATGCAACATGGATGCATGTGACAGCGGTATGTGGAAGCCTGATTGGCAGATGTGACATGGATGCCCGTCTGAACACTGCGACACTTGGCAGAGGTGTACACATGCATGCAAGTGTGGTGGTGTGTGTACATGTGTGGTGCACTTCCTGTGTTGCATGTGATGTCTGGCTCACCTTTGGCTGCTCATGCTGTTGTATGTGTATGGATGGTGGTGGCAGTTGCGATATGGCTGTGGTATGGCTCATGTGTGCGAGTTGTAATGACATGTGTGTTGGGGATTGTGATGACATGTCTGAGGTTTGCCAATGCCACTCATGTACAACTGTCATGTGTGTATGTGTCCATTGTACAGTGCCCTGATGCCTGTGTTTTGTTTCTCCCTGTCTGCAGCGTCAACTGATGAAGAGGGCGGAGAAGGTGCTGTGGAGCATAGCGGCGGGGATCCCACCGCCAGCCGGAGACGCAAGGCCCGGCTCCCCTCCCATGTTGTGATCTCGTTGGGGAGTGAGGAGTCCGGTGCCGAGTTCCAGGCCGCAGCTGCCGGGGGGAGGTCCAAGAGGTGGAGGTTGGAGTTGGACTCCTCGGCAGCAGAAGGGGCAGCTGGGACCCCACAGGGCCCAACAGGGGAAGATGGCACGGAGTCATCCAGGTTGGTGAGGGGTTTGGTGGAGGAGGAGGCCGTGCAAGCACCAGAGACGGGGTCTGGAGGTGGGGATCCCACTGGTGCTAGTGGTGCAGTGCAGGACCAGGGACAGGAGGCAGCACAGGCCGCCGCGGAGGTGCCTGTGTGCAATCCTGTCCCTGATCCTGTCCCTGCATCATCTTGCACCAGCAGGGATGCCTACGTCCAGACCCGTTTTCAGGCAGGGGATGAGCTCACGTCAACTGGCCTTCCTCTGCCTGCGGACGTGGCTATCCAGGTCCGGGTTGCGCCTGTCCTGGCTGGTCTGGCGTTGCGTCAACGGGCCATGCGAGGTGACCTGCAGTCCTTTCATGAAGAGACTGCACGTCATCTCGAATGGCTCGTTGACCACGTCAGCCTGCTGGGACAGGTCACCCAGGCCGGATTCCTCCGTCTGATGGGGCTTGAGTTCGATGATGCCCTGGCCCGGGACGTCCACAAGTGAGCCGTGAAACTAGCCCGCTGCCCTTGTACATAGTTATGTAGGTAGTGTTAGGTTTCATTTTTGTTTTGATTTTATTTGGACCTTTTGGACATTGGCCACATTTTTGTATATATTTTATTTTATTAGTTAGTGTAGTTAGATAGGTTTCCTTTATTTTGTTGGGATAATGGACCCTGGCTTGTTCCCATGTACATAGTTCACAGTTGGATTGTATTTTTTTTTCACTTTTTAACCATGGAGCAATGGCTTTCTTTTTTATTTCCCATTGGATTTTGTTTTGTGGACTTTGACTTTGGACAACATTACTTTGGAATTTTATTTTTGGTTTTGCTTTTTTTCACGGACATGCTTCTTTTCATTTTTGTACATTCACATTTCTGTTTCTTCATTTTTTATTCTATTTATGTTTCCTTTAATACATATTTTTTTTGGTGAACTTCAATGTGTGGTATCTCATTGGTTTCATGCATTTCATGAAATGTGTTTTGAGATTCACTGACACCCATTGGGTGTATGTGAGGGAAATGTGTTTGTTTCGGAACTTGCAATTGGTGTTCTGTGATGTAATTGCAAATTATGAGTGGGTGGATGCAATACTCGGGTGGGTGTTTTGCATTTGGAGGCTGACCATAGGGACCAGGGATCTAGATTGTGATGACATGTTGGCTGGGGAACATGAGTTGCACATGGGTGGGGGCCTGCTGGCAGGTGCCCCACAGTGCTGGGGGGTGGTGGGGAACATGAGTTGGATATGGGTGGGGGCCTGCTGGCAGGTGCCCCACAGTGCTGGGGGGTGGGGGTGGTGGGGAACATGAGTTGGACATGGGTGGGGGCCTGCTGGCAGGTGCCCCACAGTGCTGGGTGGTGGGGGTGGTGGGGAACATGAGTTGGACATGGGTGGGGGCCTGCTGGCAGGTGCCCCACAGTGCTGGGGGGTGGGGGTGCTGGGAGACATGGGTGGGGGCCTGGTGGAGGCTGCCCCACAGTGCTGGGGGGGGGGTGGGGGTGGTGGGAGACATGGGAGGGGGCCTGGTGGAGGCTGCCCCTGGTGGCTGGGGGGTGGGGGTGCTGGGAGACATGGGTGGGGGCCTGGTGGAGGCTGCCCCTGGTGACTGGGGGGTGGGGGTGGTGGGAGACATGGGTGGGGGCCTGGTGGTGGGTGCCCCTGCACTGCTGGGGGGTGGGGGTGCTGGGAGACATGGGTGGGGGCCTGGTGGAGGCTGCCCCTGGTGGCTGGGGGGTGGGGGTGCTGGGAGACATGGGTGGGGGCCTGGTGGAGGCTGCCCCTGGTGACTGGGGGGTGGGGGTGGTGGGAGGCATGGGTGGGGGCCTGGTGGTGGGTGCCCCTGCACTGCTGGGAGGTGGGGGTGGTGGGAGACATGGGTGGGGGCCTGGTGGAGGCTGCCCCTGGTGGCTGGGGGGTGGGGGTGCTGGGAGACATGGGTGGGGGCCTGGTGGAGGCTGCCCCTGGTGACTGGGGGGGTGGGGGTGGTGGGAGACATGGGTGGGGGCCTGGTGGTGGGTGCACTGCTGGGGGGTGGGGGTGGTGGGAGACATGGGCGGGGGCCTGGTGGAGGCTGCCCCTGGTGGCTGGGGGGTGGGGGTGGTGGGAGACATGGGTGGGGCCTGCTGGCAGGTGCCCCACAGTGCTGGGGGGTGGGGGTGGTGGGGAACATGAGTTGGACATGGGTGGGGGCCTGCTGGCAGGTGCCCCACAGTGCTGGGGGGTGGGGGTGGTGGGGAACATGAGTTGGACATGGGTGGGGGCCTGCTGGCAGGTGCCCCACAGTGCTGGGGGGTGGGGGTGCTGGGAGACATGGGTGGGGGCCTGGTGGAGGCTGCCCCTGCACTGCTGGGGGGTGGAGGTGGTGGGAGACATGGGTGGGGGCCTGGTGGTGGGTGCCCCTGCACTGCTGGGGGGTGGGGGTGGTGGGGAACATGAGTTGGACATGGATGGGGGCCTGCTGGCAGGTGCCCCACAGTGCTGGGGGGTGGGGGTGGTGGGAGACATGAGTTGGACATGTGTGGGGGCCTGCTGGCAGGTGCCCCACAGTGCTGGGGGGTGGGGGTGGTGGGAGACATGGGTGGGGGCCTGGTGGAGGCTGCCCCTGCACTGCTGGGGGGTGGGGGTGGTGGGAGACATGGGTGGGGGCCTGGTGGTGGGTGCCCCTGCACTGCTGGGGGGTGGGGGGGTGGGAGACATGGGTGGGGGCCTGGTGGAGGCTGCCCCTGGTGACTGGGGGGGTGGGGGTGGTGGGAGACATGGGTGGGGGCCTGGTGGAGGCTGCCCCTGGTGGCTGGGAGGTGGGGGTGGTGAGAGACATGGGTGGGGGCCTGGTGGAGGCTGCCCCTGCACTGCTTGGGGGTGGGGGTGGTGGGAGACCTGGGTGGGGGCATGGTGGAGGCTGCCCCTGGTGACTGGGGTGTGGGGGTGGTGGGAGACATGGGTGGGGGCCTGGTGGAGGCTGCCACTGGTGAATGGGGAGGTGGGGGTGCTGGGAGACATGGGTGGGGGCCTGGTGGAGGCTGCCCCTGGTGGCTGGGGGGTAGGGGTGCTGGGAGACATGGGTGGGGGCCTGGTGGTGGCTGCCCCTGCACTGCTGGAGGGTGGGGGTGGTGGGGAACATGAGTTGGACATGGGTGGGGGCCTGCTGGCAGGTGCCCCACAGTGCTGGGGGGTGGGGGTGGTGGGGAACATGAGTTGGAAATGGGTGGGGGCCTGCTGGCAGGTGCCCCACAGTGCTGTGGGGTGGGGTTGGTGGGAGACATGAGTTGGACATGGGTGGGGGCCTGCTGGCAGGTGCCCCACAGTGCTTGGGGGTGGGGGTGGTGGGGAACATGAGTTGGACATGGGTGGGGGCCTGCTGGCAGGTGCCCCACAGTGCAGGGGGTGGGGGTGCTGGGAGACATGGGTGGGGTCTGGTGGAGGCTGCCCCTGCACTGCTGGGGGGTGGGGGTGCTGGGAGACGTGGGTGGGGGCCTGGTGGCGGGTGCCCCACAGTGCTGGGGGGGTGGGGGTGGTGGGAGACAAGGGTGGGGGCCTGGTGGAGGCTGCCCCTGGTGGCTGGGGGGTTGGGGTTCTGGGAGACATGGGTGGGGGCCTGGTGGAGGCTGCCCCTGCACTGCTGGGGGGTGGGGTGGTGGTAGACATGGGTGGGGGCCTGCTGGCAGGTGCCCCACAGTGATGGGGGGTGGGGGTGCTGGGAGACATGGGTGGGGGCCTGGTGGAGGCTGCCCCTGGTCGCTGGGGGGTGGGGGTGCTGGGAGACATGGGTGGGGCCCTGGTGGTGGGTGCCCCTGCACTGCTGGGGGGTGGGGGTGGTGGGAGACATGGGTGGGGGCCTGGTGGAGGCTGCCCCTGGTGACTGGGGGGGTGGGGGTGGTGGGAGACATGGGTGGGGGCCTGGTGGAGGCTGCCCCTGGTGGCTGGGGGTGGTGTGAGACATGGGTGGGGGCCTGGTGGAGGCTGCCCCTGCACTGCTGGGGGGTGGGGGTGGTGGGAGACATGGGTGGGGGCCTGGTGGAGGCTGCCCCTGGTGACTGGGGGGGTGGGG
The DNA here is from genome assembly GCF_040938575.1 of Ambystoma mexicanum. Lineage (NCBI taxonomy): Eukaryota > Metazoa > Chordata > Amphibia > Caudata > Ambystomatidae > Ambystoma > Ambystoma mexicanum. The sequence goes on from NC_090923.1 coordinate 1,032,022,724, forward strand.
GTGGTGGGAGACATGGGTGGGGGCCTGGTGGAGGCTGCCCCTTGTGACTGGGGGTTGGGGGTGCTGGGAGACATGGGTGGGGGCCTGGTGGAGGCTGCCCCTGGTGTCTGGGGGGTGGAGGAGCTGGGAGACATGGGTGGGGCCTGCTGGCAGGTGCCCCACAGTGCTGGGGGGTGGGGGTGGTGGGGAACATGAGTTGGACATGGGTGGGGGCCTGCTGGCAGGTGCCCCACAGTGCTGGGGGGTGGGGGTGGTGGGGAACTTGAGTTGGACATGGGTGGGGGCCTGCTGGCAGGTGCCCCACAGTGCTGGGGGGTGGGGGTGCTGGGAGACATGGGTGGGGGCCTGGTGGAGGCTGCCCCTGCACTGCTGGGGGGTGGGGGTGGTGGGAGACATGGGTGGGGGCCTGGTGGTGGGTGCCCCTGCACTGCTGGGGGGTGGGGGTGGTGGGGAACATGAGTTGGACATGGGTGGGGGCCTGCTGGCAGGTGCCCCACAGTGCTGGGGGGTGGGGGTGGTGGGAGACATGAGTTGGACATGGGTGGGGGCCTGCTGGCAGGTGCCCCACAGTGCTGTGGGGTGGGGGTAGTGGGGAACATGAGTTGGACATGGGTGGGGGCCTGCTGGCAGGTGCCCCACAGTGCTGGGGGGTGGGGGTGGTGGGAGACATGGGTGGGGGCCTGGTGGATGCTGCCCCTGCACTGCTGGGGGGTGGGGGTGGTGGGAGACATGGGTGGGGGCCTGGTGGTGGGTGCCCCTGCACTGCTGGGGGGTGGGGGTGGTGGGAGACATGGGTGGGGCCCTGGTGGAGGCTGCCCCTGGTGACTGGGGGGGTGGGGGTGGTGGGAGACATGGGTGGGGGCCTGGTGGAGGCTGCCCCTGGTGGCTGGGGGGTGGGGGTGGTGTGAGAGATGGGTGGGGGCCTGGTGGAGGCTGCCCCTGCACTGCTGGGGGGTGGGGGTGGTGGGAGACATGGGTGGGGGCCTGGTGGAGGCTGCCCCTGATGACTGGGGGGGTAGGGGTGGTGGAAGACATGGGTGGGGGCCTGGTGGAGGCTGCCCCTGGTGACTGGGGGGGTGGGGGTGCTGGGAGACATGGGTGGGGGCCTGGTGGAGGCTGCCCCTGGTGGCTGGGGGGTGGGGGTGCTGGGAGACATTGGTGGGGGCCTGGTGGTGGCTGCCCCTGCACTGCTGGGGTGTGGGGGTGGTGGGGAACATGAGTTGGACATGGGTGGGGGCCTGCTGGCAGGTGCCCCACAGTGCTGGGGGGTGGGGGTGGTGGGGAACATGAGTTGGACATGGGTGGGGGCCTGCTGGCAGGTGCCCCACAGTGCTGGGGGGTGGGGGTGGTGGGGAACATGAGTTGGACATTGGTGGGGGCCTGCTGACAGGTGCCCCACAGTGCTGGGGGGTGGGGGTGCTGGGAGACATGGGTGGGGGCCTGGTGGAGGCTGCCCCTGCACTGCTGGGGGGTGGGGGTGCTGGGAGACATGGGTGGGGGCCTGGTTGCGGGTGCCCCACAGTGCTGGGGTGTGGGGGTGGTGGGAGACATGGGTGGGGGCCTGGTGGAGGCTGCCCCTGATGGCTGGGGGGTGGGGATGCTGGGAGACATGGGTGGGGGCCTGGTGGAGGTTGCCCCTGCACTGCTGGGGGGTGGGGGTGGTGGGAGACATGGGTGGGGGCCTGCTGGCAGGTGCCCCACAGTGCTGGGGGGTGGGGGTGGTGGGGAACATGAGTTGGACATGGGTGGGGGCCTGCTGGCAGGTGCCCCACAGTGCTGGGGGGTGGGGGTGGTGGGAGACATGGGTGGGGGCCTGGTGGAGGCTGCCCCTGTACTGCTGGGGGGTGGGGGTGGTGGGAGACATGGGTGGGGGCCTGGTGGTGGGTGCCCCTGCACTGCTGGGGGGTGGGGGTGGTGGGAGACATGGGTGGGGGCCTGGTGGAGGGTGCCCCACAGTGCTGGGGGGTGGGGGTGCTGGGAGACATGGGTGGGGGCCTGGTGGAGGCTGCCCCTGGTGACTGGGGGGGTGGGGGTGGTGGGAGACATGGGTGGGGGCCTGGTGGAGGCTGCCCCTGGTGGCTGGGGGGGGTGCTGGGAGACATGGGTGGGGGCCTGGTGGAGGCTGCCCCTGGTGAATGGGGGGGTGTGGGTGGTGGGAGAAATGGGTGGGGGCCTGGTGGAGGCTGCCCCTGGTGACTGGGGGGGTGGGGGTGGTGGGAGACATGGGTGGGGGCCTGGTGGAGGCTGCCCCTGGTGGCTGGGGGGTGGGGGTGGTGGGAGACATGGGTGGGGCCTGCTGGCAGGTGCCCCACAGTGCTGGGGGGTGGGGGTGGTGGGGAACATGAGTTGGACATGGGTGGGGGCCTGCTGGCAGGTGCCCCACAGTGCTGGGGGGTGGGGGTGGTGGGGAACATGAGTTGACATGGGTGGGGGCCTGCTGGCAGGTGCCCCACAGTGCTGGGGGGTGGGGGTGCTGGGAGACATGGGTGGGGGCCTGGTAGAGGCTGCCCCTGCACTGCTGGGGGGTGGGGGTGCTGGGAGACATGGGTGGGGGCCTGGAGGAGGTTGCCCCTGGTGGCTCGGGGGTAGGGGTGCTGGGAGACATGGGTGGGGGCCTGGTGGTGGCTGCCCCTGCACTGCTGGGGGGTGGGGGTGCTGGGGAACATGAGTTGGACATGGGTGGGGGCCTGCTGGCAGGTGCCCCACAGTGCTGGGGGGTGGGGGTGGTGGGGAACATGAGTTGGACATGGGTGGGGGCCTGCTGGCAGGTGCCCCACAGTGCTGGGGGGTGGGGGTGGTGGGAGACATGAGTTGGACATGGGTGGGGGCCTGCTGGCAGGTGCCCCACAGTGCTGGGGGGTGGGGGTGTTGGGGAACATGAGTTGGACATGGGTGGGGGCCTGCTGGAAGGTGCCCCACAGTGCTGGGGGGGTGGGGCTGGTGGGAGACATGGGTGGGGGCCTGGTGGAGGCTGCCCCAGGTGGCTGGGAGGTGGGGGTGCTGGGAGACATGGGTGGGGGCCTGGTGGAGGCTGCCCCTGCACTGCTGGGGGGTGGGGGTGGTGGGAGACATGGGTGGGGGCCTGGTGGAGGCTGCCCCTGGTGGCTGGGGGGTGGGGGTGCTGGGAGACATGGGTGGGGGCCTGGTGGAGGCTGCCCCTGGTGGCTGGGGGGTGGGGGTGGTGGGAGACATGGGTGGGGGCCTGGTGGAGGCTGCCCCTGCACTGCTGGGGGGTGGGGGTGCTGGGAGACATGGGTGGGGGCCTGGTGGAGGCTGCCCCACAGTGCTGGGGGCGTGGGGGTGGTGGGAGACATGGGTGGGGGCCTGGTGGAGGCTGCCCCTGGTGGCTGGGGGATGGGGGTGCTGGGAGACATGGGTGGGGGCCTGGTGGAGGCTGCCCATGGTGACTGGGGGGGTGGGGTGGTGGGAGACATGGGTGGGGGCCTGGTGGTGGGTGCCCCTGCACTGCTGGGGGGTGGGGGTGCTGGGAGACATGGGTGGGGGCCTGGTGGAGGCTGCCCCACAGTGCTGGGGGGATGGGGGTGGTGGGAGACATGGGTGGGGGCCTGGTGGAGGATGCCCCTGGTGGCTGGGGGGTGGGGGTGCTGGGAGACATGGGTGGGGGCCTGGTGGAGGCTGCCCCTGGTGACTGGGGGGGTGGGGGTGGTGGGAGACATCGGTGGGGGCCTGGTGGTGGGTGCCCCTGCACTGCTGGGGGTGGGGGTGCTGGGAGACATGGGTGGGGGCCTGCTGGCAGGTGCCCCACAGTGCTGGGGGGTGGGGGTGGTGGGGAACATGAGTTGGACATGGGTGGGGGCCTGCTGGCAGGTGCCCCACAGTGCTGGGGGGTGGGGTTAGTGGGAGACATGGGTGGGGGCCTGGTGGAGGCTGCCCCTGCACTGCTGGGGGGTGGGGGTGCTGGGAGACATGGGTGGGGGCCTGGTGGTGGGTGCCCCACAGTGCTGGGGGGGTGGGGGTGGTGGGAGACATGGGTGGGGGCCTGGTGGAGGCTGCCCCTGCACTGCTGGGGGGTGGGGGTGCTGGGAGACATGGGTGGGGGCCTGGTGGTGGGTGCCCCTGGTGGCTGGGGGTGCAGGGGGACATGTGTTGGTGGGCAGTAGTGCAAGTTGACATGTGGGTTGGCTGGTGGGCATGGCCATGGTGGATGGGGTGCCTGCAGGACATGTGCTGGGTAGGCCCCTGTGGTGTGAGCCACCTGCAGGGGCCGTGGAGGGTGTAGAGGGAACACCTGGGAGGACCCACACGTGCAATTCACGTGTGCTGCTCCCGGCGCACCCCTGTAATACACGTACCCTGATGAGATCGCGTGTGGAACTTCCCGCGCACCCCTGGAATACACGTACCCCGCTCAATCGCGTGTGTAACTTCCCACGCACCCCCGAAATACACGTACCCCGCTCAATCGCGTGTGTAACTTCCCGTGCGCCCCCGAAATACACGTATCCCGCTCAATCGCGTGTGTAACTTCCCGGCGCCCCCGAAATACAGGTACCCCGCTTAATCGCGTGTGTAACTTCCCGCGCGCCCCCGAAATACACGTACCCCGCTCAATCGCGTGTGTAACTTCCCGCGCGCCCCCGAAATACACGTACCCCGCTCAATCGCGTGTGTAACTTCCCACGCGCCCCCGAAATACACGTACCCCGCTCAATCGCGTGTGTAACTTCCCGTGCGCCCCCGAAATACACGTACCCCGCTCACACAGGCCCAATTGCTGTATGTTGCCACTTTTGTGATGCGCTGGGACTCTACCGCCTGCCTTCGTGTGGCGGACGTGTTTCAGCTTGTGCGTGTCTTTGGCTTTGCGTGGCTTTGCCCTATTCGATTCCATGAATACGTGTGGTTCGAATGCGTGTGGGTGTTCCGTCTGCTTCCCTGCAGTACATCCCCAGTTACGCCCTTATTTTCGCGCATTGTTCCCCATTCCGCGCGTTACGCCCCGTGTCCCGCCCACTTTCTGGTGTATGCGCCGAGGTTGTGCGCTTTCACTGTGCGCGTCGCGCACGCCTTTCGGGATGTTGCAGTGACTTGTGCGCCATGCACGGGTTTGGCGCACATCCCGAGGTGTACACGCGCAGGGACTTCCATGAATCGCACGCGTGCGCGTGCGCCTGTTTTTTTCCGCTTGCGCCTGCTTGCGCCTGCTTGCGCCTGCTTGCGCGAAGATTTTCGGCGCACGTTTGTTCCATGAATCGGCCCCATAATCTTTGTGTTTTATCTTTTGAAGTAGTTGGGTAGAAGACATGTTTAAAAAAATGGAGCCTGTTTTCAATGTGTGTGCAACTCTGTAACATAGAGTTGCTAGTTCACTTTCGAACAGGAGGGGGATCATCTATTCAACATTTTGTCTGAATCTAGGGTCTTCAGAATACATTTGTAAAAAGCGTGGTATTCTGATGCTGTTATTTGTGTGCATCTTTCATCATGTCATCCCCATTTTTCTGTAGGAAAGAGTAGAGGAAAGGCTCTTGCTTCTACACTTTTCTCCCATATGCTGATTGGTGATCTTTTGGCTTGATACATTTGATATGTTTCTAATGCATCTTCTATGGGGTCTTTGGAGTGTAGTGGGTTAATTGTATACAGGTCTTAAATAATGGATGCCGTAATATGATCTACAAGTTCAAACTGGCCAGTTGGTGAGGAATCCTGAAGTATGTGGGTGGTTTCCCTTAAGTTCTGTTCAATGTTTATATCTTTGTAGTAGTAATTGTTTTCTTTTAGATATTGTAGGGCTTTTCCAACTTTGTTTACGTCTACTAGTTTTTGTCAAATTATTTTGTCTTTCATTGATACACCTTTTACTAGGATAATCAAAAATTGATCTATTGGCCATTGCACTCCTAGAGTTTCTACATTTTCTTTACAATCTAAAGGCAAATACACTACTTTGCTGATTATAATGCTTTCATACAAATTAAGCTGCTGGAGAAGTTTGGGAAGTGGGAATATTTCCCAGTCATTAGTGATAGCCTGTGAATGCATTTGGCAATTTTCAAGCTTTGTATTGCAGTATGTGCAAAGTATTGCGGGGTCAGTTGTTTTGTATTTGTTTTCTGTTATAAGAAATAGAGCTAATTGGACCCATTTGGATTCCTCATTGTCTTCCATTTTGTAAGTCATATCTACAGTTTGTGTGCTCTTTTTATAAAACGTTCTACGACAACACACACATACTTGGTTTGGTACTTTAGCAATTGTGTTTTTAAACTTTGCTACTTCTTTTTTGTACATGTTTAATAGAAGATTGGCATTTGTAAGGTTTTCGCTAATGTTCTCTAAAGTTACTGAATTTTCGAAGTGATCTTCACTTCCGAAATATTTACATTGAATGTGGTCTATTTGCTCAAGGAGTTCCTTGGCTGTCCCATGTAGGGGAATGTTATTAAAATGTTGCAGTTGTAAAGCAGGACTTTTTGCATAGTACAGTATAGTGGAATGGTGTGTTGCTACCATTTTGATATGGTGGAGGTGCTTTTGCAAGCAGGTTCCGAAATGCAGGCTAATGAATGTCCTCCCTGTCCAGTGTAATTGCGCACTGGACAGGAGTCCATGGTTTGTAAAGTTTTTATTCTGATTTTGTCTTTTACTTTCACATAGTGATTGATGAATTGTGGTAAAGATTTGAGGTGCATGGCCATTTGTAGACTGTACAGATTGGTTCGGTGGAAGGAATAGTTGATTGTAAGTTTGTTGGGGATGTTTTTTTCAATGAGGGTTTCTTATGCCATAATGGTGTTGTCTAGCATTTCATAGCCTAGCCCACTACTATTAATGGCGATTGGGTGGTTTTTCTGTTCTTGTTTATAAGCCTCTTCATTGAAATATGGTTCTGTACTGCTTCTGTGAATCCATTCACCTGCATAGAAGTTTGCAAAGGTATCTATGTTGACAATGTGCATGTTTATAAGTATTTTTTTGTAGTTTACTGATTAATTTTGTTAGTGGTTTAATTCTGGTTAAAATGAATATAAACAATTTTCTTTTGAGGAGCATTGCGCTGTCAATGAGAGCTTCCAGGATTAGTCTTCTGCAGTAATTTTGAAGGGCCGAGCGTGACGTTTTGCTGTTTTTATAAGATTTTGAAGTACTCCATGGTGGAATGCTTAACTGTGGCTATGTTAACATTGGTAGATATAGTGTTAGCGTTATTAGCAGTTTCATTCTTCTTTATACTTTTATTTTTATTTTTACTTTTTGGAAGAGGGGCCCTTGTTTTTTTAGTGCTGGCTGGTCCAGTTTTGTTGACTGACTGTATTAGCAGTTTTGTTTGAACATGTGCTATGAATTCTGCTAGAGGTGGATCTGTAGTTTGCATGCTTTTGTTTTTATCTGCTCTATTTCTTCTTTGTTTTCTACTGAGTTGCTTTTTAGTAGGCATTCTGTTCTTTCTGTTGAAGAAAAAAAGAAATTGTCGGTTTGAAAGTTGTGGAATATATTTGCGTGCATTGTGAATGATTGTGTGAATATGAGGGCAGACATAAATAGAGGGCTCTGTGATTGTGCAATGGGCTGCTAGTTCTGTTTGGGAATGCTGTGAGAGTAATTGTGTGTGTAGATGTGTGAAGGGCTTGGGTTAGTGCATAAGAGAGTGCTAATGTGCATGAATAAGTAAGGACATTACAATGTTTTCACAATAATAATGGGTGTTATGATAATGGTGTTCAGATGAGAATATAAAGAGTGGACCTGCTGAGGTTCAATGAATATGAGTGAAGTAATGTTGTTGGTTTGAAAGGAATGTTGTAGGCTAGTATGCAGCTACACTGTACCTACCGCATGAGTAACAGAAAGAAAACTACTATACTAGTAAGAATCTTGGATATTTGTATAGTAGTTTTTGATGCAAGTGCTTGGGAGTAACAGGAGGCATGTACTCTGAGTGTTCAACAGTACATCTGAAGTGTTGAACTGAGATGACAGAGTTATATGTAGAGTTTTTGGATGTGATTGGTGGATGGGTGTGTGACTGCTTGACCGTAGCCAATGAGGGAGTGCTACAAAGATTGAAGTGGAAAGGGAAGAAGGGCTGGCCTGTGTTACGGTGTCCGCAGACAGCACAGAAGTCCATGGCCAGGGTGGGCCACATCCAGGTCTTTTCAGGATGTTTGGCATTGAAAGGGGACTGTGGGGATTAGCCAATGAGGTCTTCAGGTTGTGCTATATAGGAAGAGAGGGTAATAGTTTGTTTCATTCCTGTGTGTAGGGAAGGTGGCTGTGGTTGTAGAGACGAAAAAGGCTTACTGTGTGGATGGTGGGAGGTCTTTTCATGGTTAATTTACAAAGGTACACAGAAATGTGTGGCATTTCTTCTAACCTTGGAATGGAGGGAGTGGAGGCTTTTTGGTGTGGTGTGCCTGGGCAAAACTCAAAGTGTTTATTTCTACTTGCAAAAATATGTCTGTTTTCCAAACTCCAGATGTAATTGTGGTGCATTGTGGAGGACAGAGTTTGGGGTAAATTACTGTAATACGTTTGCAGAGTGAGTTGAAAGAATTGCTCAAGGCACAAATGGAGCTGTTTCCATGTGGAAAAGTAATATTTTCACAAATACCTCCTAGGGCACTATGGAGATGCTCCAATGTCTTTTTTTCCTCAACAAGACGCAGGAAGGTGCCTTGTGAACAAAGGGGTATATTCATTTTTGTACAGTGTTGGGGTGTCATCATTCCCAAATGAGAACATTCTGGAGGGTGGTGGACGTACTTTGTTTAGTGATGGCATCACTTTTACAGATTGTGGCAATGCAATCCTTCTTGCCAATATTCAGAATGCACAAATGCACTCAGAAAGTTTTTGTGAAAATGATAGAGAGTGCATTCAAGTAGGTATAGCAAAGAAAATCTGAAAAGCCTCCCCCAAAAAAATAAAAATACAAAAAATAAATAAAAAGGTTATTTTCAGAGCCACCATTAAAGAATAAATAACTTAACTTGTGTTTAATTTCTCTCCCTACCCCTTTGATTTGGACGATCTGTCCGTGGACACTGCGGTAGTCCACAGACAGCATGTGCTACAACTGGGTCTTTTGAGGATGTCAGGCATGGAAATGGGACTGTGCAGTCCAGGGGATTGGCTAATAAGGTTTCCTGGGTTGGCATGCAATGAGAGAGTTTGGCAGAAGGTGTGTTTGCTGAGAGGAGTGCAGATGGCTATGTCTTTCAGGAAGCCAAGTGTGTGGATTTTGGGGGACTCATGGATCCATTGGTTGAAAGTGTATGCATAGCAGGGTGGAGTGGCTGAAATTCTTATTTCATGATGTTCATGTGAAATGGTATGGAGTGCGCAGCATGAAGTGGGTGGACTTGCTCACCTTTTTGTGTAAATTTGGTCAGGCTCCAACAACCAGGCTCTGACATTATCATTGTTAATTGTGGAGGGAACAGTTTAGGACATGTAACTGGAATTTCACTGCAGTTTGCAATGAAGGAGACATTTGGCAAAATGAAGGGAATGCTCCTGAATTGTCGACTCATTTTTTCTCGCATTGCCCAGAGACAGATGTGGATGCGCTACAGTTCATTTGGTCCACAAATGGAGAAAGCGAGGCATAATGTCAACATGGCTGTCTGTGCATTTTTGGTAGAGGTTGACATGATGTCTTTCGATAATGAAAATATTAAATTTAATATTGCCAATATTTTCCACAGAGATGGTGTACATCTTACTGATGCTGGTAATCAGATTTTTGTGCAAAAAATTCAAAATGCTTTCAAGCATTGTTTGTAAATATAGAGAGCATTTTCCAGTAGGTGGAAAAAAATGCATGGAATCATGGCAAAAACAAAATGCCTACTGTTTTGCAAGTTGAAAGAAAAAGTTTAGTTCAGTAGAATGTTGCTTAGTTTACTTTAAAACTTGAAAAACTTTCAAAAACAAAAAAATACAAAAAAAGTTATTTTCAGTGCCACCACTTTCCCACACAAAAGAGTGCAATATTTTTGATGCCACCACCTCACATATTCTTTAGATGTCTGCAGACTACCGTGCCGTCTGCGGACTTTGCAGGCTGCATAGGGGCCTGTAACCTTTTTTGGTACTTATATTTTTGAACTGTAAAAGGTGGCTCTGAAAAGAACTTTGTTTTTGATTTTGTGTTTTATATTTATGGGGCTTTTTTCACAAAAGACACAAGGAAGGCAAGGGAAGGGGAGGAAGGAAGAGGAGGGCACCAACCACAGGGACAAAAGGGCAGGTGGAGAGAGGAAGATGTTGGGTGGGCCTTAATTAGGTAGGGGACAGTGTTTATCATGCTCCCTGACCTTAGTCTTGAAAGCACTTAGAAACCGCTCCCCCCTACAGAGCGGTGTGTCACAGTTTGTTTGTTTGTTTGTTTATTGATTTATTGTGTGCGCCGGACCCTGAGGTAGCAGGGCGCATGTGACAAGAGGGCTTACAGCTTGGTTACAGAAGTTACAAGTTTACAGTAGTTACAAGTTTACAGAGCATGGTAGAACAATTTTCTTGGCTCCACAGGATGAAAGTTAGGCAATAGAGTACAAGTACAACAGTATGCTGACAACAAGTCAGAAGGCTGACGTAACATAATAGCAAATCTATATCAGGTACAATACATGCGGTAGGAGCGTGGGGAGGATGCGGGTTACATAGCATTCTCAGTGATCCATTTTATTGTGTTCTTTCTAAATTTGTTGAACGTTAGGTCAGATCTAAGTGCGTGAGGTAGGGAGTTCCACAATTGAGCTGCCCTAACTGGGAAACTGGACCCTCCAATAGTGGACAGTTTAAATCTGGGCACTAGAAGGCAGTTGGGGCTGGTTATTCTTGTAGGTCTAGTAGAGTTTTTCTAGTGAATCGTTCTGTTAGGTAGCTAGGGGCTTTGTCGTTTAAGCATTTGTGGATGAGGGAGGCAGATTTGAGGTTGATTTTTTCTTGGGTAGAGAGCCATTTATGTTTCCGTCTTATTTCAGAAATATGTGCTCTTCTGGGAATACTTAGGGCCGCTCTAAGTGCATTATTTTGGAGCACTTGTATTCTGTTGATGATTTGTTTAGATGCCCCTATGTAGAGGGAATTACAATAATCTAATTTTGAGAGGATAAGTGCTCTGGATAGAATTAGGCAACTGTCATCGGATAGGAATTGTTTCCCGGCTCGAATTAATTTACATGTATAGGCTGTGGATGAGGCCAGTGAGTTTTCCTGTTTGGTAAAGGATAAGGTCGAATCGAGATAGAAACCTAGTGTTTTTACTTCTCTGGCGACCTTGATAGTGTTCCCATCGATGATGAATGCTGAGGAATTAGGGTTGAGTTTAGAGATGCAAGCTGTGGTGCCCAGGATGATGAGCTCTGTTTTGTCATCGTTCAAGCATAGGCCATGGTTGGCCATCCATGCTTGAACGATTCTATAGACTCTGTTCACCAAAGCCAGATCTTCCACATAATCCCCGGTAAGTGGTAGGAGAATCTAGGTATCATCTGCGTAATTGGTGTAGGTGATACTCAGATTGTCAAGATCGTCAAAGAGTGGCTTGGTGAAGATATTGTAGAGTGTTGGCGAGACACAAGATCCCTGGGGCACTCCACAGGTGATAGGTATCGGGTCTGATGCCGCTGTGGGGGAGAACACCCTCATGGTCCTGTCACTAAGGAATGACTGTATCCAGACTATAGCCTCCCCTGAAAAGTGGGCCGCAGAGTCCAAGTGATTACACAGGACTTTGTGGTCCACCAGGTCAAAGGCGGCTGAGAGGTCTAGTAGGAGGAGGAGTGCTAATTTACCGTTGTCTCTGAGTTAGTCTATTTGGGCCTTTAAATCGATAAGGGCAGTCTCTGTGCCATGTTGAGGTCGGAAACCGGATTGGCGGGCATACAGAGCACTATCATCCTCGAAAGATAAGGGTTGACTGTGTCATGTATGGCCTGTGAGGCTTCTGCAAGTATCCTCTGCCCCACAGGAGTGTCTCTTGTGGTGGCAGGAGCTGATGATGAGGGTCTGGTAGTGGATGTCAACCTACTCGTCCCTTCAAAACGTACAACCTTTTGCACTGCTCCCTTGTGATTTGATCTGAGGTGGTGCCACATGGAGGTGGTTCCGTAGGTGTACAGACCCGGTTTCCCACGACTAAGTACAACCTTGCACTCAGTGCATCTAACCTTTGTCTGCCCGAGCCTTAGGTACAACCCCAACAGTGGTAAAAAGCTGCCACACCCAAGATTCACGGGAGCCGCAGAGAGGGATTTCCACTACCTCATCCTCCTCTTGATCCAACCCCTTTATCACCGCACCGGTTCCCCTCTCCAGGCCCTTCAGATGGTGGTGGTGGTGGTAGAGGGGCAGCTGCAGTAGCCATGGAAGCCATTCTGTCAAGATGCACAGAAGCAGAGATAGCCAACAGACACCAGAACCAGCAGCCGGTGCTCTCTCCTGTACAGCTGGAAACACAAAGAGGACTAGTAGTGGGTGGGTCCCTTTAGAGGGGCAGTCCACAGACGGCGTGACTGTCCATGGACAGTTCGATCCACTAGTAAGGCTCAAAAAGTTATAAAACATTGCCAGAACAACTAAGACATGGTCTAGGGCCTCTACAAGGGTGACGTTTCAGCTTAACACACCCTGGATTGGCCAAAAATACACTTTTTAACTGTCTGGGTGTACAGACACTGTCCGCGGATCCTTCCCGATGCGCAGCACGTGTGTGGTCACATGCTGACGTCCCTGGACAGCTGTGGGCAGGACGGCAGTCCTGTGGACACCTATTGCACGGGACACAGTGTGCACATGCGTGCCAGTGTCAGTAGAACAGGGATAGAGTCCCCGAAATAATTAAAAGTGTGACACGTGTGGATAGGTGCAGTGTCCAGGGGCACAACAGCATCAGTTTCGCATGCATGCCAGTGTCAGTAGGACAGGGGTGGACTCCCCAAAATAATTAAAAGTACAACACGTGTGAGCGGACATGTGCAGACAGGCGCAATGTCCGGGGGGCACCTCCATTTTGGTTATGGACAGCCTGGACAGTCGCACTCTCCGTGGACTCAAAATTGGGCTTTTTTTTATAAAAACACGCAGCAACAGTATACACATACCTATGTATTAAAACAAATACATACAATCAATTAAGAAAGAGATGGGTAGTAGAATGGGAAACATATATGGGGGAATTGGGGTTTTCTACGCACTGTTCTTGAGGGGAGGAAGTTATTGAGGTTTCATTGTAGCGTCTTTCATTTAGGGAATTTGATGAGGATGATAGGTTGGGACAGGGTGAATGGCCACAGGTACAAGTGGGCAGTGGTATAATACATTTTATTTAACATAATTTTTAACAAATGTCATCAAATGTACAAAATCATTATTTAGTTTATCCATTTTTTCCAGATAGGTTCAATAGTTAATTTTCTTCACTTGCAGTCAAGGGCTGTCTATGGCCATCTTCGGGTTAATTTACTTGTAATTCCGGCCCACTTTCTTCATTCCCACTATGTACTGTTAAAAAGAAAATCATGTTTTAGTGACATTTCAACAAATTACATCACTTTTTCCACTTTACAAAATGTATTCTGTACCATTAGAGTTGTTTCCTTCACTCATTTCATCATGGGAAAATGTTCCTCCAACCATGCCAGTGTGCTTGCCATTTCTGTTGAAAGAAAACAATACTGCTATTTCTTACAAGTCATGAACACATAATACATTGTAATGTTACAGAAAAAAATACAGTGTACTTACTATTTTTGTAAGGGTTTCTTCTGAATAACTACCAGCTGCTTTTCAGTGTGTACGCAAGGATCCACTGAGGTAATACTTTTAGGTGTACAGTTCACCTTTGTGCTTGGTGCATTCCATTATGTTGTGTAACCTATGAAAACGTACTTCTGGTTTCTCAAGTACAGAATTTGTATACATATTTATTTTTCGGATTTGCTACATATATCTCTTATTGTTTCAAGTACATGTCTTTGCCCTTTGCAGGATACAACAATGGAAGGTAGCCACTGTGCTTTTGGGCAATGTGAATGCTGTCTGAAGTCCGCGGACAGTCACACAGTCTGCAGACTCTGTGGCTACCAGGTTGCGGGAAGGGGGGGTCAGTATGATGTAAGGGACATGTAAAAAATTAAGCCCATCCTAGTAAAAACCCATTATAGTCTGTGAAAAAACTTTGTTAAAGGGACGTTATGGTTAAGCTACACTAATAAAAACCTATCAAACTCAGAAAACAAGAAGCATTTGGAGGCCCCCTTCAGCACCTCCCTATACCAGTGCTTAATTTGTGGGGGTGTTTATTTTTTAGCCCCGGGACTTATTGTCTCAGACTCTTAATTATGAAGGGGTGATAGCCAGTGCATCCATCTATTTATTTATTTATTGGACATTTGTAAGGCGCCTATACACCACAAGTGTTCCCAGGCGCCACAAGACAATGGGCCAGGGGGGAGGGGACAGGGGAGAAAAACCAAAAACAGTAAAAACTGTAAAAATAGTCCTACTGGGCCTTGTGACATTCGGACCGTGCAAGTGCAGTGACAGTAAGATCAGGGGTGGAGGGGGAAGGTAAGGGAGGAGGGGCTCTGCTGGGGGAAAAAGGATATGGAGAAGTGCAGAAAAGCAGGGGCCCCAGGGGCTTGGCGAGTGTGGAGGGGAGCCCAGAAGGGCAAGTGCCAGGGGGAGCCAGGGTAATGGTCGGCTAGTGCAAGTAATGCCGTGGACCAGATTCAGGCTAGTCAGGGAAGTGAGCCTGAGGGCAAGTGCTGGTTAAGGGGTGCTGCAGTAGACTGGACGAGGAGGGCCTGGACCCATTAAGCCACATAGGGGGCCAGGCACCATTTGAATTGACAGGGGGACAAGGGAATGAGGAAGAAAAAAGGAAAGTCTTGAGATGTTTGCGGAACTTAACGAGATCCTGCTCAAGTCTGAGAGGGGCAGGAAGGCCGTTCCAGAGGGAGGCTTCTGACTAAGAAAGAGAACTACCCCCCAATCTCTGCTTGGAGAAACGACTGATCAGCAGAGAGTTTGAGCTAGGGGACCAAAGGACTCTAACAGGGAGGTATTTAGGGAGAGAAAGTTGGATGTAGCAGGGTCCCAGGCCCCATAAAGCCTTGTGGATGATGCAGAGGGTCTTGAATTTGATCCTTGTAGCCACCACGAGCCAGCAGAGAGATTATAGGGCTTCAGAGATGCAGTCCCTGGGCTTGAGGCCAAGGAGAAGTCTTGTGGCCCTATTCTGGATTAGTTGAAGAGGGCAAACGGAGGAAAGAGGCAGACTGAGGAAGAGGCTGTTGCAGTAGTCCAGCTTCGATAAAAGCAGAGCTCCGGTGACATTGAGCTTCTGGTGAAAGGTGGGGAAAGGGAAAATGCCTCTAAGGAGATGGAGCAGAAAGTTGGACTTCTTGCAAATATCCGAGATGTGAGGGGAGAAGGAGAGAGAGGAGTCGAAAATGATCCCAAGGTTTTTTGCCTCACAAGAGGGTTAGGGGAGGGGGTCCAAGGAGGGCGGCCAGAGAATGGTAGGGAAACAGGGAGCTGGCGTCCCGATGAGAAGGATCTCAGTCTCAAATGAACAACAATGAGCAGGGGTGAGCTGTAATGTGACCCCAACTATGTCGACACTGTGGGCAGCAACTATGGGTGGTGGCAGCAGTGGTGAGAAAATGCCCATCTGCGGTGTCACAGGAGTGCTAGAAAATATTTGGACCCTGGCAGTTATTTCTTTGCAAAATAAGCACTGCTCTATATAATGCTACTCCACTTCCCCATCCTCCTGTACCTATGATTGCGATGAAGGAGTAAAGGTTCCACAGGATAATGCCTGCTTCAGTGGCAGCTGCTTTCAAGGAATATGAGCTGGATACTCTCTCAGGAGAACCGCCAACCTTCAGGGAAGGGGATGCAGAGGGATCCTCCAAAAGGGCATGATATTCACAAGGTGAAGACTTAACAGCAGCCCTTCAGCGCATTTGGGAGGTAATTAATTTGCCGGTTTTGAGTGTGCATTTTCGTCAGTACCCTTGGGCATAACTTTAGGGAGAGGCAAGGCCCACCCACAACTTTTGTGACACACCATTTTGTCCCACTTATTTCGCAGGAACCCCTTTCTTTTAGATGTTGTGTCACCCCCCAACATTTTCAGCAAAGTTGCTCCATTTTCAGTACTCACGGGCCTGCATCTTATTGGCTGGGACGTTGGTCCCCACAGAGGAGCCTATGCCAGTGGATGTTATGTACAGGAAGATTGAGGTGGCCCTAAAGCTAGCACATTCCGCCTCCTAATTTTCGCTGCAGACTTTTGCAGCTTACATAGTCCAAACATTATTCAGAGATTTTAGCCATGTTTTAGATTGTCTACAGCAACAAGATCCCCCCTCCATTATTAAAAGAGATGGAATTGCTGTGTAAGCCCCTTTTGGATGTTACATTTAAAAGCCTATGCACTGCCACAAATGCATAAGGGGAGGTGCTGGATGGATGCCGGCAGTTCAGAATGCATCCCTGTGAATTGGATGACACACAAAAATCATTATTGTTGCATCTTCCATAGCAGGGAAGTAGGTTATTCATTCCTTAGATGGAAGATCTTATAAAGAAATCAGCTGAAGACTGCAACAATATTAATCCTATCAGGCGTCCACAATGCAGATATATGCCTTACAGAAGAGGGCCGACAAATCCACCAAAAGCCCAGGCTCGAGGTCCCTTGAAGGCAGGGGCTGAGGTGGGGAAGCCTCACAAGCCGATAAGTTCCGACCAAACACTTCCACTGCTGCCGCTCCAGCCTAGAAATCCTGACTATCAGGAGGACTCTCCTATTCTGGTTGGGGGTTTGGGGGTGCCTGCAGCACTTCTGACCTGTTTGGCAGCAGAAGATCACTGATGATTGGGTCCTAGGCATTGTCACTAGGGGTTCTGCGATCAAGTTTTCATCTCCACCTCCCCTTACAGAAACAGTGTTTGCCCATGTGTCTCACCATCCTAGAAAGGTACAAGCAATACAGGAGGAGATCTCCAACCTGCTGCTGAAGAATGCAATTGTGCAAGTCCCACAGTATTAGTGAGGAGAGGGTACATATTCAACATTGCTTTTGGTGCAGAAGCTATACGGAGAAATCTGCTCAGTGATAAACCGGAAACCCCTCAACTGAGTTGAAGATGGTGACTTTGGCATCCATCATCCCATTGATCAATCCAGACAACTGGTTGGCATCACTAGATCTCAGGGATGTGTATTTACATGTCTCCATTTTTCCCACCGGACCAATCATTCCTGAGGTCTGCACTCAAGTAACCCCATTTCCAGTTACACTTCTGCCGTTTGGACTGGCATCAGCTCCTAGGGGTTCTACAAAGGTGTTAACCACTGAGGTAGGTCTATTGCATGAACATGTTTTTACTTAATTTGCATACTTTGATGATTCGCTCATTGCTGCTCCTTCTTTTTCTAAGATCAGATCAGATGTCTACTTAGTGTGCCGAACACTCCGGGAATTTGGATTTCCGATCCATTGGAACAAAGGCCATCTTCATCCCTCACAGACATTGCAGTTCATTGGTACTCTGCTCAGCACAGAGACAGCAAGGCTGCACCTGCCATACGACTAGATGGTTAGGATACAAACGGGATTCTGGGATCGGATGGCCAAGGTAGCTCCATATGCAAGGTTATGGCTTACATTTGGAGGAGATCTGTCAGCCACAGCACAGGTTATTCCTTGGGCGCGGACACATCTGTTGGGGAGGAGACAGGGTCTTCCCTCCCCCTAAGTGATACCAAATAAGGCACAAACGTTAGAAGACACTTTCAGGGAGCAGATGCGATGAGGGTACACACAAAGGTGGGTGAACAAACACTATAATGCCTGTATTAGGAGCTATATAAGGAATGCAAATGTGAACACCATCTTAGACAAATGACAGCCATCCTTGAATGTAGGCCCAAGTGCAGCAAATAGTACTAGGTGCTTCAATATCAGGTCCCTTGCATGGACGCGAACAACACCCCCACCTCGACCAGGTCCCGCACAGCCCATGAACTCCACCATTGTTCCAAAGAATTATAGGCCCTCGCACACAGAGAAGAATACACCCTGCAAGGTCGTGAGATGGGAGCAGCGTGCCTCTTGGCAGAACCATCCCGTCAGCCAGATGGTAAGGCTCCGTGCTCCCAATGATCCCGGCATGAGAAATACAGCTTTGCAATGCTTTCATCCCAAGACCCCCACATGCCACAGCATCAACCAAACCCAGACCATCAACCATAAAACTGTGACCCCCCCTCGATCGATCACTAAGATCAGAAGGCAAGGCTTTTGTGCCTTCAGGAATGGGTCACGTGATTTGTGCAATGAGGTGCAGAGTAACATTTAAATTATAGTTCGAAAGGAAGGTGGTGGACCTTGGGAGTTGCTGAGCTGCCTGGGAATGAATGAAGCGTGAGTTAGTGTGACCTCAACTCTTCTACAGCCCATCGATATTTCTGCCAGGTGTTTGCAACATTTATACAGTGGCGTTGCATAACAGAGTAGCCAGTTAATTGTTAGACCAACCTCACCACGGATGATGAGCAGAGCAGCAACTATGTGGATGGAGATGGACAGATGAAGACGGACAAATGGCCTGGCATCCCATATGGAGCAAACCCTATATGTGTAGTGCCCATCCAATTGGGATGGTAGAATTGTATTGTATCATATGACATCATGAGTGACGCTGTCTGTAGTTCTAAGGTACTGCACGTGTTCCCAGAGCTCAGAGCATTCTCGTGCAGCAGACATCTTTGCAGGTGTTTTTTTCTGTTTTGTGGAAATAAACACTTGTTACCTTTGCAAGCACATCTTGGGCCTTCTTCCCTTGGTCTGAGCGTACAGGGACGTGCCTTCACACCTCAATCCCACATTAGGACATCTCCTGCATGGTTGGTCCCAGCCTCTCTCCAATTCAATCTCCCAATTCCTTGGATGAGTTCCATCTGGAAGGACATGGGGTGGTGGCTTTGTCAAGATTAACTTCTCAAAGGATTTCCCCTTGATTCCCCTAGCCAAATGATGGATGCTAGTGATTTGGGTTGGGGAGTGTGTCACTGCTTTAGATGGGGGAACCCTTTTCCATGAGGCCAGGGAGGTGAGGCTGCTACACGATAGTCACTTTGGAAGCTTGGAGTGGTACTCAGCAGGAAGCTCTCATGGGAGGGAGGACCCTATTGAGAATAGTGACCATCTGGGAGAACACAGTATCCCTTTGACCTTCCCTCAAAACCTCTCCAGCTCCCCACCTACGATTTCCATATGTCTTTATAGTATATCTCAGACAAGAACTATTGACATGAGGAAAAAGCCCCAAGTAATGAGGATCGCTGACAAGAACATAGGCACACACTCCAGTCTTTCTAGTAATCCGATTGATCAGCTGTCATTCAAAGACAGAGAGGGAAGAGAACAATGCCGTTTTCATTCATGGCTCAGCGCAGACTGAGAGCTTGCCAACGGCCATGCAGACTCATAGTGCAGAGAGGCAGGCGGTGTTCCTTTGCTGTGGCTTCTGATTGAACAAAGAAAGCGTGGTCAGGAGAATGACTCTCTTCTCCTGACCCACTGTTCTGTTCTTGATGGTCGTGCAGATTATGATACCTCCGTCCCCAAGTACCACACTGATAGAAAGAAATTCACTACCAGTGCAATCTTTGAGGCCACAGGTGTAGAGTGCCGTCAATCTGGAACCAGGAACACCGGAAGGACCCCCTGACCACTGTAAGGCAATGAGTGATTGAATCAAACAGGCGCAATATATGACAATGCAATACAATGATAGGAAGTGTTAGATGTCTTACCCAGATGTGCTGGCCAGAAAACCTGAAAGGGTTGGAAGAGCAGGAGGGGTCAGTGATAGCACTCTTGATGGAAACACCTGAGCCAAGCAGGATTTCAAGGGATGATCCGTGAGCAGTCCGAGAAGCAGTCCAAAGTCGGTAGCCAAAGAAAACAACAAAGTTCCAAATCCTAGTTGCAAAGCAAAAGGTCGTGATACCTGATGACAATAGTTCGACTGAAGTGCAGGGAAAAAACAAAAGGCAATCCTTATAACGTTCCGTAGTCAAGAAATTCAAAAATCCAACAAAGTTCGTAACGCTGTGCAGCACTCCAAAGAAGCAGCTGGGAAGCACTTCCTTCACGTTTCCCCTGTCCTTTTAACTGCGGGGAAAAATCATGTGACACAATCACAAGGGAAACGTGAGACCGCATCATATGACCCTTGATGTTGAATGGGCCAGTTGGCGGCATTAGGTCACATGTCGCCGGCGTTTGGTCACGTGATCGGAGGTTCCATGTATTCCTATGGAGGAGCGCTGCCATGTACCCGAGGAAGTTCTTCGTGAAGAGGCGCTGTCTTGGAGATAAGCGCCACGGTAGATTCCAATGCAGGAAAGGCCGTAGGTACCCTCGTCTCTTTCTGGGCTGCCTGACACGTGTGGGAACTGAGGGAATGGCAGGATCGTGTCTGTGTCTGGGAGGCGTGGCAAGAGTGCACCTGGGAGAAAGCGTGACACCCACCTTTCACAGCCTTTAAGGCTGTCTTGGCATAT
This sequence comes from Ambystoma mexicanum, assembly GCF_040938575.1. Lineage (NCBI taxonomy): Eukaryota > Metazoa > Chordata > Amphibia > Caudata > Ambystomatidae > Ambystoma > Ambystoma mexicanum. Next base: position 1,032,043,284 of record NC_090923.1, read on the forward strand.
TCTTTAGAAATAGTGCTCAAAAGTCTCTTTACCTCTTTCCAAGGGTTTCTGAAAGCTTGCTTTACAGTTCCAGTAATTCTTCTCAGTCTTAAAATGTTCGGAAGATTACCTTCAAACAGCTCTTGTTGTCTAATCTCCTCTTGAATCCAACTTGGAGTATCACTGTGACGAGGGAGATTCCTCCCGATTGCGCTCCTGATTCTTGAATCCTGGAATATCCCTACTATGACGAGTGAGATCACTCCTGAGGTTCTCTTGGCTTTTATTTCTCTGATTATCCCTACTGTTATGAGGGAGATTACTCCCAAGGTTCTCTTGAATCTTGGTCTTCAGACTATCAATACAGTGAAGAGGGAGATTACTCTGAAGTTTCTCTTGACTCTGAGTATCACTACTGTGATGAGGGAGAAGACAACAGTGTTTCTCTTGACTCTTGGTTCTCTGGGTATTACAACTGTGATGAGGGAGATTACTACTGAGTTTATCTTGACTCTGAGTATCACTACTGTGATGAGAGAGATGACTCCCAGGCTTCTACTGACACTTGGTTCTCTGGGTATCTCTATTTTGATGAGGGAGATTCCTTCTGCGCTTCTTTAGACTTTGGATTTGCCCTGTACCCCTACAAGGTCTGCTGCTGTTCCCATTACCTGGATTGTGGCAGGACTGTGTCACCCATTCTTCCTGGGGAGTTTGGGGAGTTTGGCTGACTCGAATAATGTTGGCGTCTCCTTCTTTCTTTACTTTGCTCCCCGCTTTGTCCTTGTGGCTCTGCAGAGATTTAGACCAAATGGCTCCGGCGCAGTTGCAGGACCATACGATCCACCTCCTCGAGATCATGCCACCGCTGGTTTCTTTCTGTCACTTCAGTTGGTCAGGAGCTTGCCTTCTGACTTTGGGCTGTGCTGATCATTCCTCAGTGTCCCCACCACTGAGGAATAGCGTCCTTGCAGCTATGCATTCCCAGGTTCGAACTTTCCAGGCTGGGCTGGTTTCACACCGGCTGCTCTCTCTTTTTCCTAGTCCTTTCTCACTCTTTATTTCCTGGGGATTGACCCTCCCCAGCGCAGAGGTCAAGTCCTTCTTTGTTGTCGTTGAGATGATCTTTAGGCCTCCTTGAAGTCACCTCTTCTTAGTACTATGATCTTTGGTTGATATGATCTTCATGCCTCCTTGGGACCAACTCTTCTCGGTATTATGATTAGTTGTTGAGGTCATCTTTGTGCTTCCTTGCGGCCAACTCTTCTGAGTACTATATCCAAGCAATTTGTTATTAATCTGCAGATCGCTCTTGTTCTTCTTTGTCTGGTTCATATTGATTTGTGGATCAAATTCAAAGGAAGCCTTACCATAACACACAGTAGAGTTTTCTGCGATTTCTGATAAGGACTTGGTCCCAAGGGGAAAGGGGTCAGGGAGTTCTGTCACAGAACAGGCTTCCTTATCCCTATGAGGGGACTCGCTCACTGTGAGGTCCCACTTTCCACAACGCATAGTGGGACTATTGGGGAGCGGCCTCACATCCATGGCCTCACAGGGAAGGGCTACGCCCTGGGGAGAAGTGACGTGATATCATGAATATTCACAGCTCCCAATATAGATCTTATTGCATACACATAAAATGACATAAATAATGTATTTATGTTCTACAATTCATGAATTCACGCAGCACAAAATGTCCATAATTATTAACGAAACATTTTTTTAAATCAAAGCATATTGGCACATGGAACAATTCCCATATTTAAAGAAACTGCTGATATAATATTTGTTCAACCGTGTGTTTGTGGTCTTGGATGTGCTATGCATGAATGAGGGACTTAGAATTATTCTCAATGTAAGAGCTTTGGTATACGTGAAAATAGAATGTTCCTTGATACATTGTTTTACTTCACCTTCCAGCAAAGCATGTGACAGTGTTTATTAATTACTTAATGAAGTAAGTGGCTGTCTCTATTTTATCTGGTGATGAACCTCACTAATTCAGTACCCTTTCCACTGTTCTTGTAACTCCTTTGTATCTAATGTCATTGATCTCGGTTGAGATTCATTAAATGTACTGGTTCATTAACCTATATCTAGAAATATTTTGGTTTGTAGAGTGCATTTCTCTCTGTAAGCTGTCTGATTGCTGCCATTCCTTCTTGCATGTATGTATTCACTTATAGGGATGCTGTCAATAACACTCCTGCAATGACAGCTTGTCTTATGTAATGTGGAATTGACTCCTGTTCATTTACAATATGTTCTGGATTGGATCTTATTCTGTTGGAAATAAATTTGGATATCCGGGAAGTCAATCATAGTCTGATTAGACGTATTAGTTCGTTCTATGCCCAATTCATTCCTGTTAAGACAAATGAGAAATTGCTTGTGATGTTCTTCCGAGCCCTGCCAAATCATATGAATGTAATTTTGTCATGGCGCTTACCGGTGCTGCTTGCCGTATCTCCTTATCTTGGCCGGCTCAGTGGCAGCTATGGGACTTAGCACTGCAACTTCAGCAAGTGGGTCGTGTTCCGTGACTGGGGGTTGCATATTGCACGTTCTATGCATGCGCCGGCGGACCGGCAGCTGCCTTCCGCCCATATGCAGTGAATGCGGCATGGTCCATTGCTAAAGGCAACCGGTGCCTCAGCGTTCTGTTACCATTGGCCACATCACAACATATAAACTTAGAAAACGCCAAGCTCAGGACGTCGCAACCTTTTCCTTCAGGAGAAACACTATCGAGCTAGGGTTAGCTCTTCCTTACCTCTTGCTGCTTGCAGCCTTGCTTTAGGCTCCTTCTGCAATCATTGCCTGGCCTGCTTTACCCTGACCTACTTCCTTACTTGCTCGCCTTCCCGTCCTTTCTACCTTTTTCTTCCTGCCTTACATTACCTTCTTGACCTCCCACTTACAGTGCTTGCCGTGCTTGGTGCCACATTAATTGTGGGAAGGTCATTCTACCGTCATGCTGGGAACTGCTCCCTGTTTCAGGCTTGTTATCTTCTCTAGCTAGGTGCAGAGGGCGGATGTCCACACAGCATATCTACAAGACCAGCCAGACACCACCCACACTGCATTCCCATAAGACTAGACAGACACCATGAGATTGAGCTATCCTGGATCACCGGCTGCGTCGTTCCATAGGTATTCGGGAATCACAAGGGCTCACCTTGACACATCTATATAGTGATGCCAAGCAGTAATATGTTTGGCCTAAGTTGAATTCTTCAATACATGCGTTTTCTAATAGTGACACATAAATAAGTTAGCGAGGGCTGGTGCATAACATGCTCCCATGGCTATGCCTTTAGTTAGTTGAAAATAGTAATTAAAAATAAATATATTGTTTTTAGAGAGAATCGTAACATTTCTTTGATCATGGTAAGGGAAATAAGATACGTTGCCAAAGTATTGCCATAAGTGAAATCAATTGCCTGTAAAGTCAATTTATATTCAATAAATATGTACAGTGCTTTGACATCTAAGGTCACAAGTAGAAAGTGAGGTTCCAAAGTCATTTTCTCCATTATGCATTAAGATGGAAATTTAAAAACCTCTCCTTGAATTATATTATTAATATATTTAAAAAAGATGTTCTTTCACTTATCCTATCCCACTTACAATAGATCTGTCCTCTGGTACTATGTTGAATGTCTTGTGATTTTTTTGTAGAAAAATAAATAGTTGGTATGGTGGGGTGGTCAATTATTAGGAAAGATGTTTCATTGTCCATTAAAAATCCTTTCCTGTACCATTTATTGATTACGTTTTTGGATTGAATAGTAATTTGTTTAGTTAGATTTGATGTGAGTAATTTGTAACACACATTTGTCTGTAAATGGGTCACTGCCATTTGGATATAATCTGCTTTGTTAAGTATCACAATGTTACCACCTTTGTCTGGCTCTTTGTTAACTATTTGGTTAATATTTTTCAATTTGCAAACGGGCAGTTCTTTTGCTGTCAAGATATATCTAGCTCTCATTTTACATTTGGTATTATTGTCAATTAGTTTATATATGTCAAAGGTCACTGCCTCATGGAAAGTGTCAATTACATCTTCTGTTGACATTGTTGGTGTACATTTTGACTTATTTTGTAGCTGCTGTATATCCAGAGTGTCTGAGGCGACATTGAAATCTTGCAATAATTGGTTTTCGGTAATGGATTCATGGTCCTGTAGGGATAGAAATAGTTGGGTATTTCAAGTATCCTTTATCATAATATCACTGTTAGGCAGGGATTCTTGAGATACAGTACACATAGTTGGCTTGTGTTTAAAATATTTGTTTAGTTTGAGTTTCCTAATTAATTTAAATAGGTTTATTTGTAGATCTCTGAAATTATTCTGGTTAGACGTAAAAAGGATAAACCTTTGTTAAGCACTGATATTTCTAAAGTTGTTACTGGTCTGTCCAACAGATTGAGAACTAAATTTTGTGTCCTCGTCAGTCTTTGTTGTTTCTGATATCCTGATCTTGCAATTCATACTCCCCGTCTGCACGTCTGCCAACACCGCTGGTGAATATTCCCCTTCTACACGCCTACTTGCTCTAATGAGAATACTTCCTTTTTGCACACCTACCTGCTGGAATATTTTATACACCTTTTCGACTGATATTGCTGCTCCACTGGTGCATTCTCCCCTTCTGCATGCCTACCGCCACCATTGGTGAATACTCCCCTTTTGCACACTTAGCAGCACTGCTCATGAAAACTCCCCTTCTGCACACCTACCAGCAACGCTGGTGAATACTCCCCGTCTGCACGCCTAACTGCTCCAATGCTGAATACTTCTCTTTCACAAACCTACATGCTGGAATATTTTGTACACCCCCTTCTATCCATTTACCTGCTCAATTGTTGCATTTCCCCGTCTGCACACCTACAAGTACCATTGGTGAATACTCCCTTTATGCACACCAATCAGCACTGCTTGTGAAAACTCCCCTTCTACACACCAACCAGCACCGCTGGTGAATACTCTCCTTCTGCATGTCTACCTGCTCCAATGGTGAATTCTCACCTTCTGCACACCTGCCAGCACCGCTGCTGAATACTCCCCTACTGCACGCCTACCTTCTCCAAACGTGAATACTGCTCTTATTCACATGTACCTGCTACAATGCTTAATCTTTTCCTTCTACATATCTACCTGCTCCATTGATGAAAATGCTCTTTCTCCACATCTACCAGCACCGCGGGTGAGTACTCCCCGTCTCCACACCTACCTGCACCATTGATGAATACTCCCATTTTGCACAGCTACCTGCTCCAATGGTTCATACTCCACACTAGAAATGTGACAGCAACACTACAACATGGTGGCGAGGTAACGAGTGACTAGCAGTAGCACAGGACAGCGCAGAAAACCTGAGCATTAAGAACAATCCACAACTGTGCATCAAGACCATCTGACTGAGGTCCCCTCAGTGCCTCGGCTTCAAAACCAGCTGAAACCATACCATCCCACATACAAGACAATGAAGGCTGAAAAACCTGTGCAGTCAATGGTTGGTCAGCCTATAAACGCCCTGTGATGCACATGCCGCCCTGATTGTACCAGTATCCGACTGCCCATAACCAACAGGGATGAGAAGAAACAACTATTCCCACACCTGTTGCCGCACTGCACCATGGGTAAGGACAAAACAAAAAAAGGCGACAACTCACAGCAAGATCGACCAATACGCTACACCTATGACAAACGCTCCAACTGAGCAGGAGCATTCTGAAACAATGGAGGAAGCAGAGGACGCCATTTCCTTAAAGGACGTTATAAATGCCATTGCTAACTCCTGGCGATGGACAACATCTGTGCGGATGTTTCACTCCTCCGACATGATCTCCAAAAGCTGACCTCCCGGAAAGGTGAAGCAGAACAGCAGATATCTGGTGCTGAAGATGGAATCGGAGGAATGGAACAACAAATGTCCAGGGTGTTGACGAGATTGAAGGCAATGGAGGAGAGAGTGGATGAAGAGGAAGGAAGGTTGCGACGTAACAATTTCCGTATACTGGGCCTGCCAGAGAAGTCTGAGGGTCCAATCATGGAACTATTCCTGGATCAATGGCTTGCAGATATGTTCAAATCAAACGCATTCTCCAGATTCTTCTCAATTGAAAGAGCCTATTGCATGCCCACAGGATGCCCAACACCTGGCGCACCTCCTCGCACAATATTAGCGAAATTGCTAAACTACAGAGATTGTGATGCACTGCTCCAGATGGCCCGTGACAAGGGAACCCTAACATACAACGGCTCCCTCATTGCCTTCTTCCCAGACTACACAAGGGAAATCCAACGAGCCAGACAATCCTTCGACCAACTCAAGAAGCAGTTGCAATCCATGAACGTGAAATATGCAGGCCGATTCATGCAAATAATGTGCGCTGACATTTTTTGCGCAAGCGTGCGAATCACAGTGCCAGTGCGAAAATCGCAGCGAAACCCGCGCACAGTGATTCATGGAAGTCCGTGCGTGAGGAAATCCCAGGATGTGCGCCAAAATACTGTGTGACGCAGGCTGGTGCACAAGTCTTCAAACCGCGTGCGCTAAGCGCACAGCGAAAGCGCACATAGCGCGGCGCACACAACAAAAGTAGGCGTAACACAGGGCGTGACACGCGGAATGGGGAACAACGCGTGAAAATGAGGGCATCACGGGGGAAGTACAAGAGGCAAGTGCGCGGAACGCCCACACACTCGCCTACAATACGTATTCATGGAATCGAATAGGGCAAACCAGCGCACGGGCAAAGACGCGCACAGGCCTAAACACATCCGCCACACGAAGGCAGACGGTAGCGTCCCTGCGCATGAAAGAAATGTGCGCCAAAATGTGCGCTAACAAAAAGGACGTATATACAGCCATGATAAATGTCCCATACTGTGGCCCTCTAGGAGAAATGACGTGCAAAGGGGTACGCCACAAACACTGACACCGGCTGTGTGAAAAATAGCATGTGCGTGTATTTCGGAGGTGTGCTAGAAGTTTCACACGCGATAGGCCTTGGGCGAGCAGGGTACGTGTAAATCTGGGGTGCGCGGGAAGTTTCACACGCGATTGGCCTGGGTACGTGTATTTCAGGGGTGAGCGGGAAGTTTCACACGTGATTGTGCTGTCAGAGCAGGGAACGTGTATTTCGGGGGTGCACGGGGAGTCCTACATGTGAATTGGCAGTGTGGGTCCCCCCAGGTGTCCCCTCTACCCCCTCCACGACCCCTGCAGGCAGCCCACACCACAGGGGACTACCCTGCACCCCTGGTCATGTCCCGCAGGCAGCCCATCCACCATGGGCATGCCCCCCAGCCAAGGCACATGTCACCTTTCAATATGATCAACAACTCATGTCCCCCTGCACCACCACCCCCCAGCAGTCAGAGGCACCTTCCAGCAGGCCCCCACTCATGTCCCCTTGCACCCCCACCCCCCAGTAGTCAGGGGCACCTGCCAGCAGGTCCCCACTCATGTCCCACTCATGTCCCCCTGCACCCCACCCCCCAGCAGTCAGGGGCACCTGCCAGCAGGCCCCCATTCATGTCCCACTCATGCCCCCCTGCACCCCCACCCCCCAGCAGTCAGGGGCACCTGCCAGCAGGCCCCCACTCATGTCTCCCAGCACCCCCACCCCCCAGCAGTCAGGGCCACCTGCTAGCAGGCCCCCACTCATGTCCCCCAGCACCCCCACCCCCCAGCAGTCAGGGGCACCTGCCAGCAGGCCCCCACTCATGTCCCCTTGCACCCCCAACCCCCAGCACTGAGGGGCACCTGCCAGCAGTCCCCCACGCATGTCCCCCTGCACCCCACCCACCAGCAGTCAGGGGCACCTGGCGGCAGGCCCCCACTCATGTCCCCTTGCACCCCCACCCCCCAGCACTGAGGGGCATCTGCCAGCAGGCCCCCACGCATGTCCCCCTGCACCCCACCCCCCAGCAGTCAGGGGCACCTGCCAGCAGGCCCCCACTCATGTCCCACTCATGTCCCCCTGTGCCCCCACCCCCCAGCAGTCAGGGGCACCTGCCAGCAGGCCCCCACTCATGTCCCCTCACACCCCCACCCCCCAGCAGTCAGGGGCACCTGCCAGCAGGCCACCACTCATGTCCCCTTGCACCCCCACCCCCCAGCAGTCAGGGGCACCTGCCAGCCACCCCCCACTCATGTCCCACTCATGTCCCCCTGCACCTCCACATCCCAGCAGTCAGGGGCACCTGCCAGCAGGACCCCACTCATGTCCCACTCATGTCCCCCTGCACCCCCACCCCCCAGCAGTCAGGGGCACCTGCCAGCAGGCCCCCTCTCATGTCCCCCTGCACCCCCACCCCCCAGGAGTCAGGGGCACCTGCCAGCAGGCCCCCACTCATGTCCCACTCATGTCCCCCTTCACCCCCACCCCCCAGCAGTCAGGGGCACCTGCCAGCAGGCCCCCACTCATGTCCCACTCATGTCCCCCTGCACCCCCACCCCCCAGCAGTCAGGGGCACCTGCCAGCAGGCCCCCACTCATGTCCCACTCATGTCCCCCTGCACCCCCACCCCCCAGCAGTCAGGGGCACCAGCCAGCAGGCCCCCACTCATGTCCCACTCATGTCCCCCTGCACCCCCACCCCCCAGCAGTCAGGGGCACCTGCCAGCAGGCCCCCACTCATGTCCCCCTGCACCCCCACCCTCCAGCAGTGAAATGGCGATTCCATGACACAAACCAAAAGTCAACTATGCACATCAACACATGTCCGCCACACGAAGGCAGGCGGTAGCGTCCCTGCGCATTAAAAAAATGTGCGCTATCAAAAAGCACGTATATACAGCTCTGATTGTCAATCTGGAAAAATGAATACCCTTCATTTGAATGATAGACGTAACTTGATGGCCGTGGGCCAACCGTCTTATGCACCGAATTATAGAAATATAAACTGCTGTGCTTGACCGATGAGCGCCCATTTTAAATGTAGCAAGAATCGCCATTTTGCTTGTTAACCATTGCTCATTGCTTTCTGTCTAAAAAACTGCTTTGCAGCTTGCAATTCTTGCGAATTCTGCTTACTCTGCTCAACTGTTAACATTGTTGTCTGAATATGAAAGGACAAGGTCGCGGGACTGAAGAGTTTGCTGAAACTCCTCATGAGTAGCCCAGGGAGGAATGCCCACGCTCCCTCTCTATAGCCTTGGGAGGAAGCTGCAGGGCATTTAATCACTTCACAGCTGCCAGCCAGTCTCGTTCGATGGTAGAATATGTTAGAATAATACAGCTAAAGGCTTGAATTATGCTTTTCTTACGGCCCCCCTTCGCAAAACCCTTTAGAACGTGTCGGCTCCCAGGACACGAATAGTACCTCATAGATAGCAAAGCTTGGAATGTGGCTCTTCCCCCGTGTGCAGCTTGCTTCCAAGAACAGAACCACCGTGTTCTAAAAGATGCCTCTGCACTTTCTAAATTGCACATTGTTACTAGAATAGACATCGAAAAACATTATAATCGTCATACTCGTCGGATATGTCCATCGTCATCCCGAGTTCAAAGGAACTTAATACAGAGGGGTGTTGACCATGACTTTGCTGATTGTATGATATGCATTTTGTATATATGTAACTGATGTACGTAATTCGCTCTCTTGCGTACCTCCAGGTCTAAGAAACTCACGTCGTGGGGCGTGAGATCAGAATTGGCCAATTGATACTATCTTTTTCTTGCAATAAACCCTAGCATTGGGAATTTGAAACCTCGTGTCTGGCGCATCTTTTCGTTTATGGTCATTGCCTTGTTTCCATAGCACAAGGGACCCCTAGGGGCCCCTTTCAAGATGGCGCCCGAATAGGGACCCTCCCCCACTTGCCCCATCGTATACGTTGTAACGGAGTAAAGGCGGAAGAACAGCGAAGACAGGACGATCAAGTCGGGATCAAGAAGTGTACTGGGCGCCCTGCAGAAGAGAGGAGAGATTCCTTCCGCAGATCTGCACACATCTGATCCCTGATCGACATACTGGGCCAGAGGGCAAAGGAGGCGAGGGTCCCGAGACGAGGCAGAAGCCAGAGAAGCGCAGACACGACGTGGGGAGAGGTTGCGTTAGAACAGGCGACTTGTTTTATCAGGTGAGTCATGCCCCGATTCAAAGAGAAACCGGATTTTTGGTAGAGTGTTGATTTTGCAAACTCAAACGTCCAGGTAAAGGTGGCTAACCAAAGGGGAAGGTTAAAGAAACATGCCTGGAGTACTGTCCACTTTAGCGGGGCTTTTCAGCTGCGGTAGACAGTCCTTGGAATATGGCCAAAGTGCACCGCCTGGGGGAACGCCGGCTTATGATATGTATGCGAAATATGGTGTGGGTGCGATAATATTTTGTGAAATTTGGCATAGGCAAACTAGAAAGCAACCCGACCATCAGTGGCCGATTAATGGTAGTTTTGAGATGGGGAGGATAGATAACCTAGAGAGGGTGCTTATTAGAAAGAAAGCACGACCTGCAGCTTTTGAGACCGTCAAAGATTGGAGGAGGGAAGCGATGCTCCGACTAAGGAGTAGAGAGAAGCATGCGCGTAGGCATAAAACGAAGCTTGAGATAGCAGAAGAAAAGGAAGAGGAGGAGTGGACTGAGAGTCTAAGACGGGAAGGGAGACGGGATCAGATGAACATAGACAGAATATACCCGCAGCGGGAACTACACATAGCAGATGAATTAATGGAACATTTGTTAACTTACACGGGTCGATGCCCAAAATCAGAATCAAAACCAAACACGCCAGTAGTGACTGCGCGGGCCCAACCAATAGCTCTCATACACCCTCCCGCAGACCAAGCACTTCCCCTCACGCAAGGGTTAACCCAAGCCCCGCCCACGGCGCGAGCACTCCCACAAGCGCAGACCGCGGACACACAATTTCCCGGCACCCAGCAAGGCCCTTCACAGATGCCACCTGTGTCACTTGTCCCATCCACACCTCCCGCTCTAGAGACAGATTCAGCACCATCCGCCCCTCCCGAAGTCGGAATTAAGACGGGGGGGAGGCGAGAGGCGGGGCTGAAGGAACAGGATTTGGACGAGTAACTCAAAGCGCGATCAGCAAAGAGAGAAAGATTGAATTACGGCAAGAGGCAGAAATGTACATTGAAGGAAATGATGAGGCGGCAGCATTGGCCTCATTGTATGGGTACCAAAGAAGAGACGAGAGACAGGTAGTGTTGGAATGCATGGGGGAAATTCTGGTGGGAGAATGGAAAAAGATACTTGGGAATTTACCGCCACAGCGGTTGTTAGATTTGAAATAGTTAGCACGCAGTGAGCAACGAGATGAGGATGTAAGAAAACATGTACACAAACTGATTGAAGTAAAAATGAAATGGAAGACAGATATGCTGAAATGTTTGCTACACCTGAGTATAGTAGAGAGTTTATTAAGAAAGGTAGGAAGGAGGCGTCAAGGTTGAGCATTAAAAAATCATTGCCGAGAGTTTTTCCAGGTGGTACAAAGCATTTGCCGGTACGGGACAGATAGGCGATAAACAAAGATTGCAGGTATGGGTAGGGGAAACAATGCGATGGATGTCGAACAAAAGAACGTCAGTAAAAGAAGTAAGTGAGATATGTAATGAGTACCAATTGGAGATGAGAAAGGAAGCGATCCAAACGATAGTAGGGGTGTTACTGCAGCAGGTCATTGGATACAATAGAGGTAGAGGTAATGTACAAGGCCAGGGAAATTTGAATAAAATGCATGGGGTGTCATTGGGATTAAATCAATGTGCATACTGTAAGGAGGAAGGACACTGGCCCGCACCTACAGAATAGAGGTGGGTTTGGTCAGAGAAGGCCTCATAGAGGACATCAGGGGTCAAACGGCCGAAGCAGAAGTAACATGCAGCAGCAGCAGGGATATACCAATGGAGGTACTCAAACCCAATCATACGGCCAAAACCAAGCACAACAGAACCAGACATTGAACCAGAGTGTTTCGAACCAAAATCAGGGAGGGCAGGGCCAACAGAGAAATGATCAGAGTGGAGGACATCGAGGGGTAAATGGGAATATTTTTTGATACACAACCAAACAGTATTACAGCAGTAGCGGTGACTACACATCGGATGATGTGTTATTTTCGCGATAGGACAGCCCACGACAGGGGTCGGAAACAATGTCTATTCCCGTGAATCAGAGAGGACCCTACGTAGAAATGAGAGTCGGGAATAAGGAGCACTGTTTCCTTGTAGATACAGGGGCACAGAAGTGCTCGATAGACCACCACTTGGTTCCGGAGATACCACTGTCGGGGCAGAAGAATGTTTCTGTAGGGTTCGCAGGTACACCAGTAATTAACCCCATGTCTGAAGCTGTCCCAATTACAATATGACCATTTACGGAGCAGTGTCCATTTCTTTTGACAAACAATTGTGGAGAGAACTTGCTAGGATTAAATTTGTTGAGAAAATTGGGGGCAGTCATACATTGTACAGCAGACGGGGTGTTCCTCACGATGTGGCCTCACGATGCACCGGTGACGGAATTTATGTCAAAAGAGTTGCCAGAAGAGCTAAATAGAGTACCAACCTGTCTGTGGGCAATGCATGATAATGATGTAGGATGCTTGAATATAGAGCCAGCAAAAATAACTCTGAAAGAAGGTGTAACACTACCGCGAATTCCCTAGTATAACATTTCTGATGAAGGTGAGAAGGGATTGAAAAGCATTGTTACTGACCTGGTGAGATTGGGGGTGGTTGAGGAAATCGCAGGTAGCACGTGCAACAGCCCGATTCTTCCAGTTTACAAGAAAGGAGGCAATGAGGTACCCTATCGTTTCATAATTGATCTGCGCGCATTAAACAAAGTGGTAGACCCACAATTCCCTTTGGTCCCAGATGTCACAACAATACTGACAATGATACCGGCCACTGCAGAATACTTTAGTGTGGTCGATTTAAAGAACGCATTCTTTAGCATCCCAGTGGATAAAAGAAGTAGATATCTATTCGCGTTCACTCTAGGAGTCGATCATTCACATTCACGCGCATTCCACAAGGATATACAGAAAGCCCGAGCATTTACAGCAGAGCGCTAAAAGAACAGCTAGACATGCTAGAACTACCTGAAGGTTGCGTACTCTTGCAGTACATAGATGACTTGTTATTAGCTGCTGACACGAAAGAGATCTGCAAAGAAAGTACTATATTACTCTTGACACATTTAGCGACCCATGGTCATAAGGCAAGTTTGAAGAAATTCCAGTATAAACAAAAGGAGGTGTCTTATTTGGCATACCTACTTTCGAAAGAAGGGAGAAGATTAACACCTGAACGCATAGAAAGTATTTCTAGTATGCCTATTCCAAAAACTCAAAAAGGAGTGAGAGCTGTAATAGGCATGGCCTCTTATTGTCGGCAGTGGATCAGTAATTTTGCGTTGATTGTGAAGCTGATGATAAAATTGACTAAAAAGGATGCAGAGATGCCTTTGCAGTGGGATGAGGAATGTCAGAAAGCGTTTGAGCAATTGAAAGTTGCATTGTTTGCTGCGCCAGTTTTAGGCACTCCCAACTATAAAAAGATCTTCAGACTATTTGTGAGTGAGAGTGAAGGATGTGCATTGGCGGTTTTGACACAGGAACAAGGTGGAAGAAATAGGCCGTGCAGCTATTTTTCTTGCGCGTTGGACCCTGTAGCGCGCGCACTACCATAATATTTGCGATTTGTCGCAGCGGCTTCTGCGTCAGTGAAACAAACAGTCAAAGAAATGCAGGCTGAGGCCACGACCGAAGATATTCAGGGGTGGGCTGAGGGCTCTGCTGAGTTAGATTTGGAAGGATGTTGGGTGGACAAGGAAACAAAGAACTGGATGTTGCCAAATTGTTATGTAACTGCAATGGTCATAATGGCGCGTAGCCCTACCCACATTTGCGCAAAGAAAATGGTACAGCATTTATCCACAGTATGGAAGAATGAGCACATAAAAAAGAATGCAGAAAGGCTAGTGCAGAATTGTATCACGTGCCTGCAACACAATGTAGGGAAGGGAACCGTGACTCCAGCAGGTAGTTTCGGCCCACCCTCTATGCCGTTTGAGGTGGTCCATTTTGATTTCATAGAGATGGAAAGGTGCCAGAACTACAAGTATGTGTTAGTGGAAATCTGTGCATTCAGCAAGTGGGTGGAGGCATATCCTTTAAAAGACTGTACTGCCATGTCCACAGCAAAAGTAATGCTGAAGGAGTATTTCTCCCGGTTTGGGTTGCCTCGTGTCCTGTGGTTAGACAACGGCCCCCACTTTGTGGGCGCAGTAGTGCTACAGATCTGTGCAGGTCTGCAAATAGAGAAGCGATTCCACAGTTCCAGGCATCCCAGTTCTGCCGGGCTTGTGGAGAGACACAACGGAATCCTGAAGTCTAAGATAGCGAAAATTTGCGCTGGGAGCAAGTTGAGTTGGGTGGATGCATTACCCCTAGCACTGTTGTGTATGCGCACGTCTGTGCAGGCGAAGAATGGGCTCTCCCCCTATGAGATCATAATGGGGAGACCAGCAAATTTATGGTGCGCCCCGCAGCCCAAAAGATTATGTGAGGTCGAGCATCCTATGTTAAACACTTACTGTGGACTTTTAATACAAAAGTTGCGTTTGATTCATCGGCAGGTGCAGGAGGCGTTGCTGATGCGATATACAGGACCGGGGCACTCTCTGGAGCCTGGGAGCTGGGTGCTAATCAAAAACTTTGAACGGAAGACAGCATTAGCACCCAGGTGGCGCGGCCCCTATCAAGTACTTTTAGCAACACAGACGGCCATCCGAGTGGACGGACGGAAGGCATGGATTCATGCGACACATGCCAAAAGATTCCCAGGACTGCTGACAACTTCCGATGACCAGAGAAAGGAAACGGTCTCGGAAACGAAAGAAACTGTTGCCAGTCCAGTGCCACAGCACCAGCCTGAGCGAGAATTGAAAGTTGAAACAAAGCGCAAACGAGAAGTGAAATTCGAAGCAGAGTCTGAGGAGGCTGCCAGTAAGGGGGAAGGGCGGAAAGTGCCTCAACGTTGCTTAGCAGAAACAACATCACTGCCGAGCGACACAAACCCTGCATTGCAAACACGATCAGAAACAACGCGTGCACCCCTTTGCAGCCACCAGTTCTCGCAAATGCACCAAAGCCAGAGAAAGAAACTACATCATTGCCACAACGCCCATCAATGCCCATCATTGTGCCACAGGCTGACACTGAGCCTGATACTGGAAATGCAACTGCACTATTCACGGATCATGCAATAGCAGGAGTGAATCAATATAATCTGCGGCCTCGACAGGCAAAGTGATCCACAGATCTTTGGTGCTTTTCTTTTTGGCCTTTGGTTCTACTCACGGACGGAGTGGGAATCAGGGGCGTAGAGGAGAGAAGTGTGAGAATTGTGCAAGACGGACAATTCAAGACTCACGGCTCCTCGGTGCGCTTATAAAAGTACATGTGTCAGGAGCCAGAGCAGAACAAGCTGGACGCACATAAGTACTAAGGCTGATAGAGTACATGTGTCCTAAGCCAGAGTGGGACAAGCTGGATGCACATGGTACTCTATCAATAAAGAACTGTTCAGAAATCGTCTGAGCAGTGGGAGAAAGAACAACTAATCTTGCTTGGGAGTGGATAAATCATCCAGGCTGTGAAAAGGCTGGCAGAATTGAACTGTGACATTTTTCGTTGAACTTTTCTGGCATCAAGAACGAGAGACATTCACGACGAACTTCGCGAAGCAAGAAGAAGGACGATGAAGGACAAGTCAAGACCGGTTTCAGCCTCCTCCTGCACCCCTGCTGAAAAGATAATAGATTTAGAGACTGTAAATTTAGGGAAAAAGCATGGTAAAAGGAATAAGGTACTGATTTGGACATTGGTCCTGTGTTTCTTAAGTATGGTAGTACCAACAATAACAGCTATTACACTATGGTTCCTGGAGTCCACGCACCCATTAGAAACACTTTTGCCAAAAGCAGCTACTGAAAGCCAGGTTCATGTAATCACTAGTACTTTGCCCACAATGGAAGAAAGACATAGAGAAGGTTATGGCAACAATACATTGTTGCTCATCATGAACATGACCCATGCGGTGTTAAAGAAAAAAGATTGCTGGGTTTGCGCCCATTTACCACAGCACGGTGGGAAAGGGATAGGCTGGTACGCACAACCATTGCCATTGATTTGTTCCTGTGAAGTAACGTTAAGTGCAATGTTCTTTGGGAAATGGAACAAGAGCAATACAGGTCAGCTAGATGAGACCAATATGAATGAATTTGAGGAAGTAATAATGAGACCTGTGGGTTTTTCCATATTCCAAAAAGCTTGCGTGTTTGCACTAGAACCTGTGAGAAAGAATACACGAAAAATAACAAGACTAGATAGATTACATAGGCAGAATAGACCAACCCTGCCAGCAGAAAGAACATCAGTAATGACATTTCGGATGAGGGATATATGGAACAAAGATGCTGTGCCCCCTGCCTATATAGTGGATCACAGCCCCAAAACTGCTCCCCTATGTCTACAGAAAAAGGGTTCCTATAAAGTAGGAACGTTTAGCAACTGCCTGAACACAGTGGTGTTAAAACATGAAATAGAACCTGTGTACGTGGGAGACCCTGTTTACTTTATATGTGGAGAAAAAGCATATCTATGGTTACCTAGGAACTGGGGAGGTACATGCTACCTAGGTCTACTGTTTCCAGGAGTATTCCTCTTGGAAACAGCAGAAGTAGCCAGACGAACAAAAGGTAGATCTCAAAGGAGTAGTGAGGATGGAATGATAGCAATGGATATAGCCAAATCATTTATACCGTTTTTGTCCCAAATAGAAAATTCTTACAATATAAGAAAACTGTCTGGAATATTACAAAAAACAATAGAATCCATAACGGATATTTTATTGAATATGACGTTAGAAGAAAAAGGAATAAGATTGATGGCACTCCAAAACAGGATGGCTCTCGATATGATATTAGTTGATCGTGGGGGAGTTTGCAAGCTCGTAAAAACTGCATGCTGTGTGTATATAGATGACTACTCCCCTACGATATTTAAAGCGATCTGGAAATTACATGTCATAAGTTCCACACTCTCTACTGAAGCAGGGGTTTGGGGGATAGAATCCTGGTTATGGGGATTATTGCGGTGTTGGGGATGGAAGTTAATTTCGATACTAATGATGGTACTCGGAATATTCATAACATGCTGCTGTTGCATACAATGCTTACCAATAATATGCACTGAAATAACTGATGGATGTACTAAGGGATGTATGCACATGGTGTTGAGAGGAAAACAAACGCATGGCCGGAATAACAGAGACAATGAGGAAACAGAAATAGTGAAACAATTCATGGCGATAGACATCAATGATGGAGATAATTCAGATGTAGATACCCCAGACTCCTCCTCAGAAGAGGAGGATACAATGAAGAAATAAGACGTTTGGCATACGGCCAAAAGGAGGGTTTGTCAATCTGGAAAAATGAATACCCTTCATTTGAATGATAGACGTAACTTGATGGCCGTGGGCCAACTGTCTTATGCACCGAATTATAGAAATATAAACTGCTGTGCTTGACCAACGAGCGGCCATTTTAAATGTAGCAAGAATCGCCATTTTGCTTGTTAACCATTGCTCATTGCTTTCTGTCTAAAAACTGCTTTGAAGCTTGCAATTCTTGCGAATTCTGCTTACTCTGCTCAACTGTTAACATTGTTGTCTGAATATGAAAGGACAAGGTCGCGGGACTGAAGAGTTTGCTGAAACTCCTCATGAGTAGCCCAGGGAGGAATGCCCACGCTCCCTCTCTGTAGCCTTGGGTGGAAGCTGCAGGACATTTAATCACTTCACAGCTGCCAGCCAGTCTCGTATGATGGTAGAATATGTTAGAATAATATAGTTAAAGGCTTGAATTATGCTTCTCTTATGGCCCCCCTTCGCAAAACCCTTTAGAACGTGTCGGCTCCCAGGACACGAATAGTACCTCATAGATAGCAAAGCTTGGAATGTGGCTCTTCCCCTGTGTACAGATTGCTTCCAAGAACAGAACCACTGTGTTCTAAAAGATGCCTCCGCACTTTCTAAATTGCACATTGTTACTAGAATAGACATCGAAAAACATTATAATCGTCATACTCGTCGGATATGTCCATCGTCATCCCGAGTTCAAAGGAACTTAATACAGAGGGGTGTTGAACATGACTTTGCTGATTGTATGATATGCATTTTGTATATATGTAACTGATGTACGTAATTCGCTCTCTTGCGTCCCTCGAGGTCTAGGAAACTCACGTCGCGGGGCGTGAGATCAGAATTGGCCAATTGATACTATCTTTTTCTTGCAATAAACCCTAGCATTGGGAATTTGAAACCTCGTGTCTGGCGCATCTTTTCGTGTATGGTCATTGCCTTGTTTCCATAGCACGAGGGATCCCTGGGGGCCCCTTTCATATACTGTGGCCCTCCAGGACAAATGACGTGCAAAGGGGTATGCGACAAACACAGACACCCGCTGTGTCAACAATAGTGTGTATTTCCTGGGAAGTTTCACACGCGATTGTGCCTGGGCGAGCAGGGTACGTGTACTTAAGGGGCTCACGGGAAGTTGGGCTCGCGGAAAGTTGGGCTTGCGTGAAGTTTTACATGTGATTGGGCCTGTGCGAGTGGGGTACGTGTACATCTGCGGTGGGCGGGGAAGTACAGGAGGCAAATGCGCGGAACGCCCACACGCATGCACCAAAAAAGACGCACTAATCCGAAACACGTACGCCAGCAGGAAGCAGGCGTACGTGGACCCGCGCAGCATAAAAGTGTGTGCAAACAACAAGCAAGCTCAGACGCCAGGATGAACATACCGTTCCTAGCAGCAGTGGTCGTGGGATACCGCAGGAAGAGGAGGAGGATAGTCAGGCCCAGAATTTTCACACCCAGAACCGCCTTTTTGGCAGGCCTGATGACCAGGTGTATGGGAGGTACAGGTTTCCACCTCACATAATACTCGACCTGGTCAGTGAGTGGGAGGATGACCTCACAATACCCACCCTCAGCTCCCAAGCACTCAGCCCCCTGGAGAAGGTCCTCAATGTACTGCACTTTGTGGCCACCGGATCATTTCAGCGGACAAGTGCCATAGTGGGGGGGGGGTGTCACAGGCCACACAGTCACGCTGCCTACACCAGGTCTTGGCCATCATGACTCCACGCCCATCAGTCCGCAGGCACATATACCTGCCCAGAACACCTGCAGAAAGGCAGGCTGTTGTCCAGGATTTCTACAGGGTGGCACAATTCCCCAAAGTCCTCGGTGCCATTGATTGCACCCATGTGGCCCTATGCCCCCCCAGGGCATCAGAGCACATCTATAGAAACCGCAAGCACTGGCATTCCATCAATGTGCAGGTAGTATGTGATACCAAGGGAATCATCACCTCAGTATATGCCAACTATCCAGGGTCCACCCACGACAGTTTCATTTACAGAATGTCAACCCTAAACCGGGACCTGGAAGCTGGGCGGCATGGCGATACATGGCTGCTTGGTGAGTATAAATGCCACAGCACATGCATGCATGCCAGATACTGAGTAATGTCACAACCCCTCTAATGATACCCATCACCACCTCCCCAGGGGACAGTGCCTACCCTCTGAGCACCCACATGATGACACCAATTCGGAACCCCACCACGCCACCCGAGGTAAGATACAACACAGCCCATATTGCAACCCGGGGTATAGTGGAGCGCACATTCGGAGTGCTCAAGTCACGCTTTCGCTCCCTTGACCGTTCTGGTGGGCAGCTGTTAAACGCTCCCCCAGTAGTGTGCAGGATCATAGTGGCAGCATGTGTCCTGCACAACGTTGCAACACGCCGGGGCCCGCCGGTGGACATGGTGGTGCCCCCACATCCCCAACCACATGCACGCCTGCTGCGCATGGGAGGGGAAAGGGCACGGGGTGAGGCAGCCCGAACACAGCTGGTGGCTAATTACTTCACTTAGAATCACACCCCTGTGGAGTGCACACAGCCCTGCCACATACCAGCTGACAATCAATGATGATGACATGAGGGACAGTCAACTGTCACAACCATACTATCCTGAGATTGGTCACCTGGAAGTGTCACAATGTGTGCATCCCTACCTACAGAAACACCACCAATGCTGTGTCATCAAAAGACACATATGCTGCTAAATGCATGACCCCCTTGCAAAATACAACATGAGAACAGTGCCATGTCACCCAACCCCTCCCCAGCACCACCACCCAACACACCATGGCATGTCATGCTATGTTAGAGCAAACAAAGCAATCCCAAAAACCTGACACAAGTGTCACAAAGTACAGTGTCCCTAATGGAAACTGGCCACACACAATATGCTCCTAGTAATGTTGAACTAACAACACACATGACCAAATACTTACCAACTAAACAATGCATCTAGACAAGTTCAAACATTTCTAAAACATGACGGTACTAAGTTAAAGTAGTCGTAGTCATACAACCTGAATATGCCACCACATCGCCCCCTTCAAACTGTAGTCTTGCAGCCTTCAAAACTGGTCTGTGTACTGCATACAACATGAACTCCATCTCCAAAGTAGACGGCCTTGTGAAGACATAGGAATGAACCTGCAAATTCAGAGGAACACATGGAAGCAAAATCATACATTAATACACCATGCAGTGTACAATACAACAACAATATATACAAGGAATGTTGACAGAGTATTGACTACAGACTGCCCACACAGCTCATGGGAGCCCAACGTCACTGTGTACATCACTTTCACTTGGTCACATCCTTTGCAAGCCCATGGAAACGGGAAGCAGGAGGGGTGTGCGTCTCATGAACCCAAGCATCTAACCCAAACTCAGGACAAGCCTGCATGTGCCCAGCCAGAATACAGTGGATGCCCATGGGAGCCACACAAGGCAACACACTGTCAAATTATTATTTTTTTTAATCAAAAATCAAAAATCAAAAATCAAAAATCAAAAATGGCCATGTGGGGGCCAGGGTGAGGGGGAGGCCACCCAGGAGGTTTGAGGATAGGGTGCGCACCAACAGCCACCTGTGTGGATGTTGGGGAAAAAAAACACCTCCAATGGCTCATGGCCTGCACGGCTATGCCAATGTGGGAGAATTGCTGCCGTCGCCCTCATGACCCTCTTCTGCTGCATCAGGAGGTGGTGGTGCTATGGGAGGCAGCCCACGCAAAGCCCTGGTATGGTCCTCCATGGCAGCAAGCATGCAGGTGTGGAAGGTCTCGTTCTGGAGGATTATAGTGCGGAGATCCCCATGCAACACCTGACGTGATGCCCGGATCTCCTCCCGAGTTGACCGCATCTCAGCTGAGAGCGTACTTGTGAGGTGCTCCAGCCGCTGTTCTGCCCTAAAATTAGCGGAAGTCTCAAGCTCAAGTAGAGTCTGCCTGAGGTTATGGAGTTCTTCACTCAGGGCTTCCCTGTGGGCCTGGGACTCTATTGAGATGGATTGGCGAAGAGTCTCCAGTTCCGCCCGTCGGTCCCTGTTGGACGCCAACATGTCTTTCCTGTGTGATTGGCAAATGGAGTCTGTTGCCTGCTGTAGTTGCTCCATCTGCCTTTCCGGGGGGATAATGGAAGTGGCCACCCTCTCCATTGCCTGAGCTATCATTTCAGCTGATGCTGACTGTTGGGTTGCCATAGCGTACATGGAGTTCTCCCATATGCTATTGCCTGGTGGCGTACGGCCACCGCGGCGACGGGCACCACGCCTGTTTGGGGCAAGGCGATGTGCACCTTGCTGTGCTGGCACCACCTGAGGATGCAGGACTGCATTCCCCCTCTGATCTGCTGGCCCAGGAACAGGATCAGATGCTGTGGAGAGTGACCCTGCATCCGTAACTGCCAAAGGCGCCTCTACCAACACTGACATCCCCATAGAGGGATCTACCCCTGGTGCAGGTGGGTTGGCCAGAACAGAATCCCTGCCAGAAACACTTACCTGTGACGGCACATAGGTCTCATCATCCAAATCAGCACCTGAATAGAGGTCTGGGGAGGTGCACCCAGAGACACTCCTGAAAAGTATGGTCTGCAGGAGGATTGGTTCTCACCCACCACCACACCACGTCCCCCGCTGGTGCCCGGTCGTGCCTGGGATTCCTCCTGGGTCTGCACCATCTCCTAAACCTCAACTGCATCAAGTGTGTCATCCCCTGCAAAAACATGAAAGAGAAAAAATGGAAACAGGCATTAGCACCATAGCACACAAATAGGCCTGTCAAGCTACAGAACCAGTACATGATTCACACATGTCCCACATGACTATAACCCTCCCATGCCTGCACTGTCACTGAGTAGTAAGGGGAGGCAAAAGGCAGACACTGATGACACCAATATGGGAGAGCAACAGATTTGCTGCATGCTGGGTAGCACTGCCATCACACATTGGCCTTTGAGTGGCATGTCAAATACACATACATGGCACATGGCAGAACACAGATGGCATTTAGCATAGCCATGGTACATTTGACAAGTACAGCCATATGTCAGTGATTGAGTACTGTTACCCATCCATGTGAGATGGACATGATGACATGAAATCTGTCGCATACTGGGACTAAGTACACATGTGCCACCCACTGCAACACATGCAAGGTACATGAATACAGTAATAGTTAGCTGATCTATTTTTCCTCACATTGACATCACAGGAAACATCTGTCATTTTCCACATGCAAACAGGCACTCATCTAAACATTTGTGCTGGCCAATACTCCATCAGCCTGAATGGTCTCATTGTGTACATAACCAGGTAAAGCATTGCCCCAGTGTGGCCAGTAAACAATGACCGAAGCATATCACATATGTCACAATATGGTTGATAAATGTCTAGCAAAAAAGGGGAGAGTGGAAAATATTATCCTGAAGGCACAATTACAAATTCTGACCAATGTAGTTGCAAGATGGTAGTGCAAGGTAAACTGCACAATTGTGGACCTAATAGGATACTGTGGGCAGAAGGGATGCAGTCATAGCCAAATACAAGGCACGTGATCCCATGTGAGGAAGGAAATGGGTGACCCATAACACTCTGGAGTACACACCCTCACCTGGCACTCAATCAGAACCCGTCACCCAAAATACATACACATGCACTGCACACACACGCATGGGCACTCACCGGACAATGCTTTGTAATCAGGTAGTTCTCCCACACCTCGGATCTGTTCCTCTGTGACGAAGGTCCCACCAATAGACTCATGTTCAGTGATTTCGTTGTCCTCTCGTGGAGACCCACCGCCAGTCACCAGAGTATGTAAGTTGGCATGGTTGTGGTGTCACACATGGATGTTGGTTCCAGCTGCATGTATCTGCACCGTGTACATGTGCATGTGTGTGTATTTGACATGGGTGCAATAGTGATGCAACATGGATGCATGTGAGACTGATATGTAGAAGACTGATTGCCAGATGTGACATGGATGCCAATCTCATCACTGTGACAGTTGGCTGAGGTGTACACATGCATGTAATTGTGGTGGCGTGTGTGCATGTCTAGTGCACTCCCTGTGTTCCATGTAATGTCTGGCTCACCTTTGGCTGCTCATGCTGTTGTATGTGTATGGATGGTGCTGGCTGTTGCAATATGGCTGTGGAATAGCTCATGTGTGTGAGTTGCAATGACATGTGTGTTGGGGATTGTGATGCCATGTCTGAAGTTTGACAATGCCACTCATGTGCAACTGTCATGTGTGTATGAGTCCATTGTACAGTGCCCTGATGCCTGTCTCCTATCTCTCTCTGTCTGCAGCGTCAACTGATGAAGAGGGCGGAGAAGGTGCTGTGGAGCACAGTGGCAGGGATCGCACTGCCAGCCGGAGACGCAAGGCCCGGCTCCCCTCCCAGGTTGTCATCTCGTCGGAGAGTGAGGAGTCCGGTGCCGCGTCCCAGGTCCCAGCTGCCGAGGGGAGGTCCAAGAGGCGGAGGTTGGAGTTGGACTCCTCAGCAGCCGAAGGGGCAGCTGAGACCCCACAGGGCCCGACGGAGGAAGATGGCACGTTGTCATCCAGGTTGGTGGGGGGTTTGGTGGAGGAGGAGGCCATGCAAGGGACAGAGACGGGGTCTGGAGGTGGGGATTCCACTAGTGCTAGTGGTGCAGTGCAGGGGCAGGGACAGGAGGCAGCACAGGCCGCCGCGGAGGTGCCTGTGTGTAATCCTGTCCCCGATCCTGTGACTGCATCATCTTGCACCAGCAGGGATACCTACGTCCAGACCCTTTCTCAGGGAGGGGATTGGCTTACACCAACTGGCCTTCCTCGCCCTGCGGATGTGGCTATCTGGCACCGGGTTGAGCCTGTCCTAGGTGGGGTGGCATTGCGTCAACGTGCCATGCAAGCTGACCTGCAGTCTTTTCATGAGGAGACTGCATGTCTTCTCGCATGGCTCGTTGACCGCGTTGACCCACTGGGACAGCTCACCAGGGCCGGATTCCTCTGTTTTCTGGACCTTGTTCCAACCCCCTCCTCAACTGAACCCCCTATGCGCCAGTCGTCCTCCGTGCAATCTTCCCACCCATGTGTCACCTGGGTGCCCTGTGGAGCTGCCTCTGACCCTGCGGCCAGGCTGGTGGAGGACACATCCCTGCCACAGTCGGGAGTCAGACGTCCAGCAGGTGTGGCCAACTCAACAACTGCACCCCAGCTGGAGGAGGATGTGCAGGCAGCAGGAGCCAGGGCACAGGCAGCGGCACAGCAGCAGCAGCAACAAGGTGGGAGCCATGATGGCTCGGGGCCTTCATCATCAGAGGGGCAGGCGTCGGCCGGAGGGCAGGAGGACCCTGGACGGGAAGTGTCTTCCGTGTGGCAGCGGTTGGGCCATGCGATAGATGCGGAGCGGCAGCGGGCAGAAGAGGCACGGCTCACGATGGTCAGGGCGGAGAACTCCATGCGTAGAGCCCTGAGGCGGGCCGAGTGCCTTGAGGCCATTCGCAGGGACATGGAGTTCCAGATGTCATCGTCCCTGCAAACCCTCGGGGCCATGGAAGAGGACCGCCTCCGGGACATCGAGCAGGAGTTCGATGATGCCCTGGCCCGGAACATCAACATGTGAGCCGGTGGACTTGCCTGCTACCCTTGTAAATAGTTAGTTAGTTAGTATTAGTTTTCCTTCGGTTTTTTCTTTATTTTGGACCGCTTGGACAATGGACCACATTTTTGTATATAGTTTTTTTATTAGGTAGTAGTTTTTGGTAGGTTTCCTGTCTTAAGTTGGGCTCATGGACCCTGGATTCTTCAATTGTACATAGTTTTACATTGGATTAATCTTTTTTGGTATTTTTTTTTTGTTCACCATGGATCAATGGTTTTTACTTTTTATTTTCCCTTGGATTTGATTTTTGAACTGAGACTTTGGATAACATTTCTTTTTGGATTTCTTTTGCTTATGTTTTCTTGATTTTCATAATTTATCGGACATGGACCATTTCTTTTGTTATTCCCATTGTTGTGTGTTTAATTTGATTTGCGTTCATGTTATCTTTAATATGTATTTTTTTATACTTCCATTTGTGGTATCATCTCATTGGTTTCATGCATGTCATGATATGGGTTTTGACATTCACTTGCACCCATTGTGTGTGTGTGACAGGGTTGTATCATGTAATTTGCATTTCTATGTGGGTAGATGCAATACTTGGGTGGGTCTTTGGCATGTGGAGGCTGGCCATAAGGGCCAGGGATCTAGATTGTGATGACGTGTTGGCTGGGGGACATGTGTTGGGGCCTGCTGGCAGGTGCCCCGCACTGCTGTGGGGTGGGGGTGCAGGGGACATGAGGGGGGGCCTGTTGGCAGGTACCCTGCACTGCTGGGGGGTGGGGGTGCAAGGGGACATGAGTGCGGGCCTGCTGGCAGGTGCCCCTCAGTGCTGGGGGGTGGGGGTGCAATGGGACATGAGTGGGACATGAGTGGGGGCCTGCTGGCAGGTGCCCTGCACTGCCTGGGGGGTGGGGTGCAAGGGGACATGAGTGGGGGCCTGCTGGCAGGTGTCCTGCACTGTTTTGGGGGTGGGGGTGCAGGGGGACATGAGTGGGGGCCTGCTGGCAGGTGCCCTGCACTGCTGTGGGTTTGGGTGCAAGGGGGTAATGCGTTGGTGATCACTAACTAGTGCAAGGTGGCATGTGGCTTGGCTGGGGGGGCATGCCCATGGTGGATGGGCTGCCCGCGGGACATGACCAGGGGTGCAGGGTAGTCCTCTGTGGTGTGGTCTGCCTGCAGGGGCCGTGGAGGGTGTAGAGGGAACACCTGGGAGGACCCACACTGCCAATTCACGTGTAGGACTCTCCTGCACCCCCGAAATACACGTACCCCTCTCGCACAGGGCCTATCGCGTGTGAAACTTGCCCGCACTCCAGTAATACACGTACCCTGCTGAAATCGCGTGTGGAACTTCCCGCGCACCCCAGTAATACACGTACTCTGCTGAAATCGCTTGTGGAACTTCCCGTGCACCCCTGTAATACACGTACCTTGCTGAAATAACGTGTAAAACTTCCCCGCACCCCAGAAATACACGTACCCTGCTGAAATCGCTTGTGGAACTTCCCGCGCACCCCTGTAATACACGTACCCTGCTGAAATCGCATGTAAAACTTCCCCGCAACCCCGAAATACACGTACCCTGCTAAAATTGCGTGTAGAACTTACCGCGCACCCCTGTAATACACGTACCATGCTGAAATTGCGTGTAAAACTTCCCCGCACCCCAGAAATACACGTACCCTGCTGAAATCGCGTGTGCAACTTCCCGCGCACCCCTATAATACACGTACCCTGCTGAAATCGCGTGTTAAACTTCCCCGCACCACAGAAATACACGTACCCTGCTGAAATCGCGTGTGGAACTTCCCGTGCACCCCTGTAATACACGTACCCTGCTGAAATCGCGTGTTAAACTTCCCCGCACCCCAGAAATACACGTATCCTGATTCCCGCGCACCCCTGTAATACACGTACCCTGATGAAATCACGTGTTGAACTTCCCCGCACCCCAGAAATACACGTACCCTGCTGAAATCACATGTGGAACTTCCTGCGCACCCCTGTAATACACGTACTCTGCTGTAATCGCGTGTTAAACTTCCCCGCACCCCAGAAATACACGTACCCTGCTGAAATCGCGTGTGGAACTTCCCGCGCACCCCAGTAATACACGTTCCCCGCTCGGCGTTTGCTGTTTGCCAGCCCTGTATACTGGTCCAGGGTTAGCACAGCCCTTTGCGCTGAATTTGGAATTTTGATGGCTTTTCCTTGCGCGAGGGCGTTCTTGGGGGCGTAACTGGCGCTGCTGCAGGGTCGCTACGCCACTCTGCGCCATGGCTGGTTTTGGAGGCTAAAATCTATGAATACACTGTGCGCGGATATCGATTTTAGCGCACACGGCTGGCGCAGACATTCGCACGCGAACACTGTGCGCCAGCCGCGTGCGCCACTTTTGTGCGAAATTCTATGAATTACCCTGATGGTCTCTTATTCCCAGCACAACTAAAGATATACCACAAGGGCACAACGGTGCACTTCACGGACCCCAAAGACGCCTGGAGATGAGCCGAACAACACATCGAAGGAGACTGGATGTCGGAAAGCATAAACAAGACTGGCAAACCCCAGACCCGACCCCCCCGCAACCCGTCAAACCACCCGCCACAGGATCATGACCCTGAGCCACCAATTCTCAACACAGATGGCTAACATAACACCTGCGGGACAGAAAACAAACACAAGGTGTAGTAAGGCAATGTCCATGCTTGAGATAGGTTGCTTATAAGTAAGTTTACTTCCAGTTCTTAGGTTACATATTACAGGATATAAAGACATAAGATAGATAGATCACTGGCACCCATCACCCAGGGAGGGAGTGTCACGCTCACCTGATTCCCACGGAGGCGCAGGTCTGGCTTCGAGTGCTGATGCTTCTTCTATGATGAAGCGCAGGACTCTGAAGATGGACTCACTGGCTTGCAGGAATATTCCCCTGTGCGTGAAAAGGGAGTATTACCTACTGACGGAATAATGCTCAAGCCTCCCACTCCCTTCCAGCCCTCCACGATACCCTTCCTCGATTCCCTGTGAAGTCTCACCTTAGGGTCTGGAAGGATGAGTTCTCCATCCTGCTTCTGATGCAGGGGCGCGTTGAAACCCAGTTACTTCACTGGATTGAGGTTTGATGGGAGTTCAAATAAGCTTGACTATTCAGGTAAGGCGCTGTAAGAGTTCTGTAGCAAGTTCAAAAGTTCAAGCCTTATAATAATGTTCATTGTCTTATTGCAGCAAGCGCTAATCGCTTATGTCTTTTTTCCCCTTAGGGGCCGGGGTTCGGAATGCCGGAGATATGGCGCCGACCTGAAGTGAAACGTGCAGTTCCAGTAAATGACAGGTAAGTTCTGGATGAGCGTTCGGGTAATGTCTTTGCATTCGCTCATTCAATGTCTTTGTCTTTTTTCCCCATAGGGGCCGGGGTCCGGAATGCCAGGAAGCAGCAGGACCCGAAATGAAATGGGAATGACCCAACAGGTAAGTCTTAGAAGGAAACTGAGCTTTTCCTATTCCCTTCCTTCTCTCACCTTGTGTTCTTGTCTTTTTCTCTCTAGGCTCTGGGAAGTGGCTGCGGATCCGGATGATCGCTGCTGAAGATGGAGGTGCCCAGGAAAGGTGAGTGAAATGCAGCGCTGCAGCGATCGAAGCGAAATGCTTTTAAAATGATGTCTTCCCTTTCAGGATCGTCGGTGTGAAGTCTCAGTGATGCAGCTTTAGCAGGTAAGGTCTTCTTTCTCTCCAATTCTCTCTTAGCAGGTGACCCAGGATGCTGACAGGCGTGGCTGAAGTCCAGATGCAGGAGCTGACACGGTGAGCGTCCAGCTGCGAGGAGCAGAACAACGCGAAGTGTGAGTTGCTGATCGGGCGTGGTTTAAATAGCTTTGGAAGAAGTTCCAGGTATGTATCCTTCCACCGATCAGGTATGTATCCTTCCTGACCACACCCAGGGGAAAGTAGGTCCACAGGTAAAGTAGTTCCATTCAGGCCTCAAGAGGGCCTGGATGTAGCAGCATAGTCTGCATCAGGTAAGTGCACCTTAAAACACTTGAACACATGTCTAGCTTTATGAGCCTGGCGCCTAAGGCGCCAGGACAGGGGTCCAACATGAGCCTGGCGCCTAAGGCGCCAGGACTGTGTCCAAAGGGCCCCAGCTTGGGCCTGCTGGCACTTCCCTGGGGGAAATGATGCCTGCCTCTGGGGTTGCTGGGTCGGACCTGGCTCCTTGGAGGTAGGCATCATGACAGTACCCCCCCTCAAGGCCCCTTCCAAGGTTGTTCCCTCCGGGGGTTTTGGCTTGTTCGGAAATCTCCGGTGGAACCTTTGTATTAATCGAGGTGCGTGAACATGGTTACTAGGCTCCCACGACCTCTCCTGAGGTCCATATCCCTTCCAGTCAACAAGATAGAAGAGTTTGGACTTTAACACCTTGGAGTCTAAAATGTCTTTAACTTCAAATTCTAATTCCCCTTCAATTTGAACTGGGTCTGGAGGCTTGGACAGTCGGGTCCCTGGTTGTACTGGCTAAAAAAATGATGCATGAAAAACTGGATGAATACGCATGTTGGACGGTAAATCCAGTTTAAAGGCCACGGGATTGATTATAGCCTTGATGGGATAAGGTCCTATGAATCTGGGATTGAAAGTTCACGGGCCCTTGAGGGGTAAATGTTTCGTTGCTAGCCATACCTGATCTCCTACTTGGTAAGGAGGAGTTTTACTTCGGTGCAAATCAGCGTTTTCTTTATACTTTTTCTTGGCTTGCTGTAAATGAGTTGCAGCTTTTTTGAAGGCTTGGGTTATTGTGGAATGCAGATGATTTACCGCGGTCATTTCCAGGGTCAGAGGTGGATCTAGATCAGAGGTCCGAGGATGGTGACCATAAAAAGTATAAAAAGGAGTTTGTCCGGTTCCAGAATGCACTGAATTGTTGTATGCATATTCTGCGATCCAAAGGATGTCTTTCCAATTTAACTCGGATTGGTGTAACATGCACCGAAGATATTGCTCGAGAGTCTGTTTGGTTCTCTCGGTTTGTCCGTCGGTCTGGGGGTGGTGGCTGGTGGATAGCCGCACATCTATTTGTGCTAGTTGGCAACACTTCTTCCAAAAATGGGAGATAAATTGACTTCCACGATCCGAGACTAATATGGAAGGGAAACCATGTATGCGAACTATATTCTCCAGAAATACCTTGGCCAAGGTGGAAGCTGAAGGCAAACCTTTTAACGGGATAAAGTGGGCCATTTTGGAGAATAAATCCACAATTACAAGGATAGTGTTGTAACCAGCACAAGGAGGCAGGTCAGTTATAAAGTCCATTGACAAGGTGTGCCATGGTGCCGGTGGAATATCCAAGGGTTGAAGTAGGCCGGCTGGCCTTTTCTTTTGACCCTTGTTTTGGGCGCAAATTCCACAAGACAAAACAAAAGACTTTATGTCTTTTCTCCAAGAAGGCCACCACAGGTGGCGTTTGATTTTTTCCTCCGTTTTAGCGATACCAGGGTGTCCTTCCATTAATGATTCATGATGATGGGCAATAACAAGTTCTTGCAATTCTTTACTAGGCAGAAACAACCGCTCCTGGAAGTAGGGTAAGTCATCCTTAACGGTGTAATGAGGACCCTTTTGACTCCATTCCAGTAAGGCTGAAGAGTCTAGAAGTTGTTTTACTTGCGTTTGGATGTCCTCAATAGTTTGCAATGAAGTTAGGCCTAAGATTCTTTGTTCTGGTATGATTGGCACAGGTTCTAAACTCGAATTGGGTTCTTCCATGCCAATCCGGGATAAGGCGTCCGCTTTACCATTCTTGCAGCCAGGGCGATAGGTAATTACAAAATCAAATTCCGCAAAGAATAGAGCCCATCGGAGTTGTCGTGAAGATTGAGCCTTGGCCGTCTTTAAATACTGTAAATTTCTGTGGTCCGTAATTACGGTGATGGTGTGTCTCGCCCCGAGAAGGTAGTGACGCCAAGCCTTGAAAGCAGATTTAATAGCCAGTAACTCTTTGTCAGTAATTGCGTAGTTGATTTCAGGAGGAGAAAATTTCCTGGACCAAAAGGCCACAGGGTGTAGTTGGTTAGTTTCTGGGTCTCTTTGCGACAGGACAGCTCCCATGGCCGAACTGGATGCGTCGGTTTCCACAATGTAAGGGAGATCTGGGTGCGGGTGCTTCAATATAGGTGCAGAGGTGAATTTGGTTTTCAGGTCCTGAAAGGCTTGTTCGGCCTCAAGTGTCCATTTAAAGTGTTTGTTTTTCTTTAGGAGAGCTGTGATGGGTTGGACTGTTCGGGAAAATTCCGGGATGAATCTTCGATAGAAATTGGCGAAGCCGAGCATGCTCTGAACTCCCTTCACCGAGCTAGGAGATGGCCATTTGAGGATGGCGTCCACCTTTCGCGAGTCCATTCGGTCTCCTTGAGGTGTCAGGATAAATCCTAGAAACTCCACTTCTGTGGTATGAAAAACGCATTTTTCGAGCTTTGCAAATAGTCTGTGCTGGCGCAGATTTCTCAAGAACTGCCCTAACAAGTTTTCTGTGATCGGATTCTGAAGAGGAGTACACCAGGATGTCGTCACTATAAACAATGACACAGACATCGATAAGTTCCCGAAGAACATCATTCATAAAGTACTGAAAGGCGGCAGGTGCAGTGCACAAACCGAAGGGCATCACCTGATATTCGAAGAGCCCAAATTTGGTGCGGAATGCATTCTTCCACTCGTCGCCTTCTTTTATACGCACCAGGTGATAAGCTCCTCGGAGATCTAACTTGGTGTACACACAAGCGTCTTTCACCTGGTCGATAAGCTCAGGGATCAGGGGCAGAGGATAACGATTCTTAATTGTTATTTGATTTAGGGCGCGATAGTCTATACATGTTCTAAGGTCGCCCTCTTTTTTCGGCACGAAGAACAGAGCTGAGGAGACAGGAGACTTGGACGGGCGAATAAAACCATTGGCTAGGTACTGATCTAAATACTGACGCAAATGTAGGTTCTCAGGTTCCGTAAGAGCATAAATCCTACTACAAGGTAGTTGAGCATTGGGTACCAGATCGATTTGGCAATCGTAAGACCGATGGGGAGGTAACGTGTTAGCCTGTTCCTTCTGAAAAACGTCTTGGAATTCTTGGTATTCAGACGGTAGCTGCACAGGGGTGGAAGTTGCTGAGGCTAGACCCATAACTGGATTTCTTGGGTAACAAGTTGGTTCACAATCAGGAAAACTTATCTTCTTTGCTCGCCAGTCGATTCTGGGATTATGTGTTTCTAACCAAGGAATTCCAAGAATTACTTGAAATTGTGGGGCCTTGATCACATCAAACACTATTGCTTCCCGATGTCCATCCTGACCCACCAGTGTCATTTCAACAGTGGAATGCGTTACAGGCCCTGAGGCAATTTCGGTTCCATCTACTGTAGTAATGACATCTTGGGTTACTTTCGGGCGGAGAGGGAGCTTAATCCTGGAAGCCAATTCACGGTCTATGTAATTTCCAATAGCTCCACTGTCGATGTATGCTTTTATAGCATGCAACAGCTGAGGCTGTTTTGGGCCCACTAGCACCATTGGCATGACAAAATGCGAGGTCAAAGAGTTTGTTTTCAAGCTCGGCAAGCGGACCCCTACGCTTGTCGGGCTAGGTCGTTTCCGGAATCAGGTGTCAATAAATCGTTATCAGTGGCTCCAACCACCTTCTTCGGTGGTTTAACCGGACAATTTCGAAGAAAGTGACCGGAAGTCCCGCAATACAGGCAAAGTTGCATTTGCCGCCTTCTCTCTCGTTCCTTCTGTGTTAATGGTCCTTTAACACCGTCGATTTGCATAGGTTCGGATACGTTGGTACTCTTGGAGTTAGCGTGGGTTTTGATCGGTACTCGGGTTTCGTACTTGAACCGATCTGCTTTTCTATTTTGAAGTCTGTGATCAAGTTGAACCACCAAGTCTATGTAGTCTGCGCAGACCTGGGGTGGATCTACTATCTGAGCTAGAACATCCTTAAGCTCTCCGCGCAGGCCTCGATGAAGCAATGTGATCCTTTTGTTTTCTGGCCATACAGTTTCCACAACCAGTCTATTAAAGGTGGCAACGTAGGACAGAAGATCCTGATTACCTTATCGTAAGGATGGCAGTTCGTTATCAAGGGCCTGTCCTTGAGAGTGTCGAGCAAACAATCTTTCCATGCTGGCCTGGAAACCCTGAAAATTCTGGAGAATGGGATCATCCTGATTTACCAATGGAATAGACCAATCGGCAGCACTGCCACTGAGGTAAGATAGTATAAAGGCTACCTTGGTCTGGTCATTAGGGAAGGCCCCGGGTCTGCATAGAAAGTGTAAATGACATTGGTTCATAAAGACGGCATATTTCTTGGGATCCCCCGCAAAACGTTCAGGCGGGGCCAAAGGCATGTGTCCAGGTAGATTGATTTGTACCGGGTTATTCAACCCCATTGATGTGGAAGTATCTCCAGAATTAGGTAAAGGAGTGTGCCCTGCCTGGGCCTGCAATAACCTTTTGGCCAGGTCATCTGTTCTTTCCTTAGATAGGATCAGTTCTCTTTTGAGAGCGTTAGTCTCCTGGCGGGCTGAGTGCACTTCTGCCCGTAATTCCCCCAAAAGCTGGGCCAGCTGATCTGTCTCGGAAGTCTCCATAGCGCCCGGGTGGGAAATTATGGGTAGGCTTCGTGTTCTGTCACGCTCACCTGATTCCCACGGAGGCGCAGGTCTGGCTTCGAGTGCTGATGCTTCTTCTATGGTGAAGCGCAGGACTCTGAAGATGGACTCACTGGCTCGCAGGAATATTCCCCTGTGCGTGAAAAGGGAGTATTACCTACTGACGGAATAATGCTCAAGCCTCCCACTCCCTTCCAGCCCTCCACGATACCCTTCCTCGATTCCCCGTGAAGTCTCACCTTAGGGTCTGGAAGGATGAGTTCTCCATCCTGCTTCTGATGCAGGGGCGCGTTGAAACCCAGTTACTTCACTGGATTGAGGTTTGATGGGAGTTCAAATAAGCTTGACTATTCAGGTAAGGCGCTGTAAGAGTTCTGTAGCAAGTTCAAAAGTTCAAGCCTTATAATAATGTTCATTGTCTTATTGCAGCAAGCGCTAATCGCTTATGTCTTTTTTCCCCTTAGGGGCCGGGTTTCGGAATGCCGGAGATATGGCGCCGACCCGAAGTGAAACGTGCAGTTCCAGTAAATGACAGGTAAATTCTGGATGAGCGTTCGGGTAATGTCTTTGCATTCGCTCATTCAATGTCTTTGTCTTTTTTCCCCATAGGGGCCGGGGTCCGGAATGCCAGGAAGCGGCAGGACCCGAAATGAAATGGGAATGACCCAACAGGTAAGTCTTAGAAGGAAACTGAGCTTTTCCTGTTCCCTTCCTTCTCTCACCTTGTGCTCTTGTCTTTTTCTCTCTAGGCTCTGGGAAGTGGCTGCGGATCCGGATGATCTCTGCTGAAGATGGAGGTGCCCAGGAAAGGTGAGTGAAATGCAGCGCTGCAGCGATCGAAGCAAAATGCTTTTAAAATGATGTCTTCCCTTTCAGGATCGTCGGTGTGAAGTCTCAGTGATGTAGCTTTAGCAGGTAAGGTCTTCTTTCTCTCCAATTCTCTCTTAGCAGGTGACCCAGGATGCTGACAGGTGTGGCTGAAGTCCAGATGCAGGAGCTGACACGGAGAGCGTCCAGCTGCGAGGAGCAGAACAACGCGAAGCGTGAGTTGCTGATCGGGCGTGGTTTAAATAGCTTTGGAAGAAGTTCCAGGTATGTATCCTTCCACCGATCAGGTATGTATCCTTCCCCGACCACACCCAGGGGAAAGTAGGTCCACAGGTAAAGTAGTTCCATTCAGGCCTCAAGAGGGCCTGGATGTAGTAGCATGGTCTGCATCAGGTAAGTGCACCTTAAAACACTTGAACACATGTCTAGCTTTATGAGCCTGGCGCCTAAGGCGCCAGGACAGGGGTCCAACATGAGCCTGGCGCCTAAGGCGCCAGGACTGTGTCCAAAGGGCCCCAGCTTGGGCCCGCTGGCACTTCCCTGGGGGAAATGATGCCTGCCTCTGGGGTTGCTGGGTTGGACCTGGCTCCTTGGAGGTAGGCATCATGACAGGGAGGGACCAACTGACCCATAAACAGAACACTCAGCACAGCCTTCTCTCACTCATACATCAACATTCCACTTGGTACTTGCATGACATCACAGTACCAAGTGGCTAGCTCAGCTGGCTCAGGCAGTGCCTGAAGAGTGTGACATAACACATCTCCCTCCTTACCGAAACGTCTACACAAACAATAAGCACTTTACATATAGGCAAGTCACATCACCATCCACCATACAGCTTCACAACAAATCCCACAGCTATGCAATTCCAAACTTCACCTACATATCCACGTCACCTTCAATACAAACACAAATCACCTTCTGTCTATCCCTGCCACGGACAAACTCTAGACTCTCACCCTAGACACATGCCAGCCTATACACCAGGCTAAAGCTACCCTACAAACCAAACACTCGCTAACATAACATATATCCTTCCGCCCGCCCCTGCCACAGGCGAACCTCCAGGTTGCCACCCTGAAGCAGGGCTTGTGATCCTGGCGCAATACTAGACATCCAGGAAAACAACAGAATCACCATACCTATTGAGAGAATTCATAAAATCGCTAACCACTGCTGAAATATCACCACTATGCCTACATCACGAATATACAAACAAATACATCAAAAGGACTAGGCCAGAAGAGCCCAACTCAACCACACCAAGATAAACAGATCCTGCAACAACTCGAAGATACTGGCCAGGCATCTCCAAGACCACCAACAAAACAATGGGTTGGACTAAACGCTCAACTCAATGGCAGCACTGACGAGTCCCATAATCCTGACCTTGGGATACCTTGGCCTGGATTTACATATAACACAAAAAAAACAACTACAAGACAACTCTTCATCTTGGACAACATATTTCCGTTTAGCCAATGTTTCCACCAGAGGGTGTCCCCAACCAGTACAACAGCTAATTCTAAGATAACCACTACCACATCTTCATCCAACAAAACCACCTGTCCATTTCAGATGAGAGTTGACTTCTTCTAACAGTGCACTACTACCATTCCTAAGATCTTCCTAAAATCACCCGACCACAACTCCCACTCACCCTAGTGCACTTCTCCACTTACTCACTCCTGCACCTGAAAGGGCGCTACCCCCAGGATTTACCTCACACGTCCCCATAACCAAAAGAGGACTTTACTCACCATGCTTAAGTAAACTAAGGCGCTACCTCCGTATACAATGTACCAAAATCCACAACTACTATGGATCCTACCTCCCAGCAACACCTTGTCATCTTAAAACAAGTGTCCGTTGCCAACCAATTGACACCTAAATGAGGCGCTACCACAATACCGTCAATTTAACTAAAAGCGCTTCCTCCATCTCATGGGGCGCTACCTAATACACATATTTAAGCAAAAGCGCTACCCCATCTCAACACAGATGGACGGTAATCCTAACTGTCCTAACTCCTAACCTACCAAATGGATTAATGACCCAAAGTCATTTGAACATGAACTAAGCTCACATCATTCATAACCAGATACATATCCATCAGGTTTACTTATTCACAGTCAACCTTATGTACAATGCATGAACCACAAATTACATTTCTTTAGGCTTGGTGATTTAGCATAAATATTTCCTACATAGTTCTTTTGCTTATCCATGTTTTGCATTAATCCTAAATGCAAAATATTTCCTACATAGTTCTTTTGCTCGTCCATGTCCTGCATTAATTCTAAATGTCTAATAGTCCAAAAGTCTATAAAACTCTTTGAACCTAAAAATCCTCAATAAGTTACACTAGCTCATTCACACACAAAGAGTTCCACACCGTATCACATTGCATTTAATTATGCACCTTTCAGTAAACTGTGTAAAATGTCCATAAACCTGCAAATGTTAAAGAAATGGTTAAATTCTAACTGCAGTTACTTAACCCATCCCATGCACAATCTCACCAGACCAGCATTTATCATACAACAGTTTTCACCAAAGCCCACACTAATACTCAGTGGAATTACCATTACAACAACAACCAACATTGCATTAATTAAGTTCTCAACTTAGATCCTAAATGCAAAACGAAATGAAGTCCATCTCAACATGCATTTATGCATTATAAAGTCTCATACGAGTAGCATTGTGCAACGATTAACAACACGTTGACCGCTGCTTTGCGCCTCGGTAGTGAGGTGGAGCGGCGTTACCTGCACCCGACCTCATCAGCAAGGATGCTTTCCTCAGTACTTCACCACGTTGCCCGCCACATCAACAAAAGTGGAGAAGCATTCTGCCGCGGTCGCACTCAAAAGAGGCAGAGAAGAATTCTTTATCGCGGCCGCCACTGCCGCCACTGCCTTGAACATCCTAACAGGCAGAGCGGCTCCGTTGACTAGTGCCTTCTCTTCCAGATACTGGCACGCGGCAACGTCATAGTGCGTCCCCTTGAAGAGGTCCATTACTCGAGCATTCGAAGGGATTCCATAACCCGCTTGCACTTCCGAAACCCACAACATGACGTCTTCACGTCGCAGGACGGCATCAAGGTCCTCTATTCTAATGTCACCCATCAGCCCTCCAACTTTCAGAAGCTCCTCACTCAGACACTGAAACACAGAATTCCGAAGCTTCGCTGACTCCCACAGCTCCAATGTGACGTCATCACAATTGAAAATGGCACAGAACAGAAAGGTACTGCTGCGCTCACTACTGGACTAACGGTCACTCAGCCAGCACCTCTGTTATAGAGTCATCTTACACAAAAATGCATTTAAGAACCACGCCAGCATTTTTATGGCCGGTTGTGAAAGCAAATTTGGAAATGTTTTCAGTCCTGCCCATGTTGCGCAAACACTCCCGTCGCATACACGGCCCGTTCAATCATTCCCAATCCATTTCTGAGGCTGCTGCAGTTTGCAATCACGAACGTGCAATCTTTTCATAATATCAGGAATCCTTAACATTTGAAATTAAGTGGGCTGCTTCAGTATTGACCCACTTGACCAAACTCCCTTAACCAGTACGTGCTCTATAGGCGGCTGGAACACAGCACTCCCACAAACCATGGGCTACTGGTTCATCAATAGATTCGGGACGCCCTTCTCAAGTTCCAAAGGGCCAGCACTCCCAGGACCCAGCACTCCCAAGAACCCATGGGCTGCTGATCCAATCTGCTATGGTCCTCGCTATGGTCCTCCTGCTCTCCTCCCTCTCCTACCTTGTCCGCCCTGGGTGATGGGTATGCTTACTTGGGGGCGGTGATGTCTTCTTCTCTCCTTGGTCCTGTTGGTTCCTGCACCCCCCGCAGCAGGTCTCTGCAGTTACCTTCCCTTCCAGCTTCCCTTTCACCAGGGTTCTTCTTCCAGAGATCCCATCCTCGTCGCCATTGTAGTAAGGCAATGCCCATGCTTGAGATAGGTTGCTTATAAGGTTGCTTATAAGTAAGTTTACTTCCAGTTCTTAGGTTACATGTTACAGGACATAAAGACATAAGATAGATAGATCACCGGCACCCATCACCCAGGGAGGGAGGGACCAACTGACCCATAAACAGAACACTCAGCACAGCCTTCTCTCACTCATACATCAACATTCCACTTGGTACTTGCATGACATCACAGTACCAAGTGGCTAGCTCAGCTGGCTCAGGCAGTGCCTGAAGAGTGTGACATAACACAAGGAATAGACACAGGCACATGAATAAACTCTCTGACAGCCTGCAGATAAATGTGCCCACAGCGCCAAAACACTTGGATAAGCAGCTAGGCACACCAACCCCTCCCAGACGCGAGACACCCAAGTAGCTAGTCCCACTCGACTGCAGAGGCTGGCAGCAAGTTTGTTTATGTAACCTTTGTATGTTTGACTGGTAGCAACGTTTCCAGCTACCAGTAGGTTTGGGCGAAAGATGCTTCAGGTTGGGAAGAAGTATGTGGAGTGTGGATGGGGATGTTCAGTTTGTTTCTTGTTCTTGTTTTCAAATCTATCGCATAAAAAACAGTCTTGTGGCATGCTCTCACACCTGCCAACCCAATCTACCTGTACACACACCTCCTGTACGATCGAATATGTAGACACCACTAGACCAGGCGGCTAGCAATGGCTAATAATAGAGTCAAAACACTGAAACTCCTGACATGGAATGTCAATGTCCTGGGTAATAGCATAAAAGGATACCTAGTCACACAGTTTCTCAATAGGCAATGCCCTGACATTGCTCTCCTTACCGAAACCCACCTGATGGGCACGACTTGTAACCTGTTCCGACGCACCAATTACCGCACAGCGCTCCACGCCGGATTCTCCTTGGACTCCAGGCGTGTACTGATACTGATACACAAATGACTCCCCCTTCCCCTGTCTAAAGTGTTGCAAGACACTGGGGGCAGGTATGTGCTGATACAAGGAACACTCTGGAACCCACCGTCACTGACCACCAAACTACTCCAGGATATCACCCTCCGTAATCACAACACATTTGACAGACTTAACAGTGATAGAGGGAGACTTTAATGATGTCATGAACGTTACGACGGACCGCACAAACCTGCGAACCAGAAACCCCACTACAAACACCAAACTAGCTTCCTTCACATCGGCCCTAGGACTGTCAGCTATATCGCGGGAACTCCACCCAATGGAGAGACAGTACTCCTATCACTCCGAGGCCCATACCTCCCTATCACGGCTCGACTACTTCTTTCTCCCGGTAACGAACACATACAGAGCGATCAACACTGCCCTCCTCCCACGCGGCATATTCGACCATTGAACAGGCCACTCCCTCCTCCGTCATGGCGGTTGAATAGCTATTACCTAGGCTTCCCAGAACTCATCCAACGGATACAACAAACGACCACTACGTACTTTGAGCTAAACACTGGAACAGTAGATAGCTCTGCAACCCTATGGGAAGCATATAAACCAGTCCTCCGGGAGGAGATCCTCTCTTGGACCTCCGCCCACAGGAAAGCTCACCACCAAACTATAGTGGAAGCAGAGCAAGAAGTGTGAGGGAAAGAAGAAGAACACATAGCCACGGGCTGCCCTGATACACACCGTGCTCTGTTGGTGGCCAAAGAGCACCTCCGAAATGTAGCCTTAGACAACGCCAGCCAGGCACACTCGGAGATGCGTACAAGACTGTGTGAATCCAGAGATAAGGTGGGTAAAATCTTAGCCTGGCTGGAATGTGAAGATGCTAGCTAGCGTTAGATCCGAGAACTCAAATCTGTACAATCAGAACTCTTACACTCTGACCGTGACATCGCGGAAAGATTCCAAGACTGCTATATGGAATTATATGCTACCCCGAATACACCAATCGATATGGTGGTGCTTGATAACATTACCTTTCCATGCCTGTCCCCTACCCAGCAGGCCCTCCTAGAGGCTGACATTACAGAAGACGAGGGGGTAGCAGCCATAGCACATCTACAGTCTAGCAAAACACCGGGACCCAACAGGTCCCAATTGACGTGTGGGAGAAATAGGGAGGGTCCGAAATAGTCCCTCACCTACTTAACATGTTCCGTAAATACAAAGAAACAGGGACCCTTTCCCTGACCTACGCAGCTACTATAATTGTCATCCCAAAAACAGGCAAACCCCCGGACCAATGCAGCTCATATAGGGCAATCTCCTTAATTAATAGTAAAACCAAAATATTAGCTAAAATCCTAAAAAGCGTATAGGCTGCAGAGAATGATTACGTCCCTAATACACCCAGATCAATGTGGTTTCATGCCACAAAGATCCACACGCATGAACATCCGCAGGCTACATCTAATACTTGAAAGGGCCACCACCCTAAAGGAACCCTTGGCACTGTTGGCCGTAGACTTCGAGAAGGCCTTTGACTCCGTCTTCTGGGAGGCCCTTTGGGTGAAAATGGGATTTGGAGAGTCCTTTACTGGATGGATCCGGCTCCTATACGAATCCCCGCTAGCAGAGGTCAAAGTAAACGGATGATCCTCGCAAACCTTTCAGCTTGATAGAGGGACTCGCCAAGTGTGTTCACTATATGCATTACTCTTCATCATTGAACCTTTAGCCATACTACTACGAAAAAAGGACACATGGAAGGGCATTGTGGATCCGGGGGTGAGGTAGATAAGGTCTCTTTATATGCAGACGACCTCCTGATATATCTAGGGTATCCAGCCCGCTCCTGTCCCAAAGTTACAAAGCTGCTCGAACATTACAGATCCTTTAGCGGGCTGAGAGTAAACTGGAGCAAAACCATCCTCTTCCCGATCAAGGAGGTGTCCCGAGCGATCCCTTCACACTGCCCTTATCGCATTGAACAAGATCACTTTCCTCTATCTGGGGATACGGATTGTAACAGACCTCACGAAATATGCACCCAAGAACCTACACCCAATCAGAGAGAGGTTTGTAACGGATACTAAGCACTGGACCTTGCTCCCACTGACACTATTAGGGAGAACAGCCCTTTTTAAAATGCTTGCCTTGCCACAGTTTCTATCCATTCTCCAGAATGCCCCCTTGCATATACCAGACCTAGAATTTCACAAAATAAACAACATCATAACATAACATCATAACATTGGCTGAAATTCAATGGGGACAAGGCTGAGGTCCTGGTGTTTGGCCACTGCTTTATGGAGGCACTCTTTTTGCCACCCTCTCTTAGTCCCTTCCCTGCACCAGTCTCTGTGGTGAAGGCTTTATGAGTTAAGCTGTCACCCTCCCTGTCACTTGAAGCTCAGGTAGCTTCTGTATGTCAATCGGGGTACTTTAAACTCCTTTGGGGTGGGGGACAAACACGCATTGCACAACAAACGCTGCAACGTTCTGTCTGTAAGGGCAGGATTGGCCTACCACACCTGCAATCCTAATACTGGGCCAGCCAAATGGCAATAGTCAACAACATCCTACATGGAGATGGGCAACTTCCCCACATCAGGCCGGAGATTGCTGCAATGCAGAAGATACCACTGCTGATGTGCCTATACCAAAAAACCAAAGGTTCCCTCCCTTCACACGATGACAGCACCAATTGCATTAATATGGAAAGACACACACAAACATATAGGCTGCGACAAAAAGATTATGCCCGTTCAAATGCTATGGGGTAACAGTAAACTGCCCGAACTAAACACACTTCCCATCTGGTCGAGCTGGACAGCAGCAGGAATCACCAAAATTAGTGACATGAAGACAGAAGGCAAACTGGTTTGAGGAACTGACAGACCGTCACGGTCTTCCCAATACTGAAAGATACCACTACCTGCAATTGACGCATGCAATGCGCACACATCTCCCTGCATTATCAGATATGCCAGAATGTACACCAATAGAAAGGAACATAGTGATAGACTGCATACCCAGCAAAGTCACTTCAGTCATGTACAATCTTATTTCTTCCTTTGCTACCCCAGAACTCGCTAATCTAAAACTAAAATGGGAGAGAGACGTTGGACAGTTCCAATCTGAGGACTTGCTGACCGCTCTAATGTATCCAAGAGAAAATGCGATCTCGGTGAAAATCCTATTAATCCAACTCAAAATCCTATATAGAGTGTACTACCCGAGAACTGCATTATACCGATGGAATTGCATCACCGACACGAACTGCTTACGCTGTTTACATGAGGAAGGTACATTCTTCCAAATCCCATGGGACTGCCCTCAAATCCAAGCCTACTGGCAGCAATGTTGTGACAAACTGTCTGAGGTTATGGGTCACACCATCGCAAGAGGCCCCAAGCGGATGTTACTGGACATTGAAGAAGGGGACATGACGCGCTTCGGAAAAACTCTTCCTTTCTACGGCCACGGGAATAATAAAGCGCAACATAGCAAAACTATGGGTCTCCAACATAACTCTCCTCTACTCACAGTGGAAGGCAGACGTACAAATATGCATGTTGATAGAGCGGCGCATATACACTGCCAGAGGTTG
This sequence comes from Ambystoma mexicanum, assembly GCF_040938575.1. NCBI lineage: Eukaryota > Metazoa > Chordata > Amphibia > Caudata > Ambystomatidae > Ambystoma > Ambystoma mexicanum. The sequence goes on from NC_090923.1 coordinate 1,032,086,349, forward strand.
TCCCGGAAAAGCGACAAAGATATGGCAGAGGTGGGATGATGCATACTAAGATGAAATAGCATACGGCTCTGCACTAACAACCACATGTTTAAGGTTGAATAATGTTGACTTAGGCTACTGAAGCAAATTATTTGATGTTGATTTCTTTTTCAATGTTGTGTTGAATGTGTAACATGTATCATTCATGTCTTTAAAAATCAATAAAATATTTTATCCAAAAGAAAATTGTGCTATCAGACCTAAAGATGGGCAAATATGATTTTGTTTCTTCTGCTCCTGATCCAGTTTATTCTTAGTATCTTTTTTCCTCTGTTTTCTCCTGAGGATATAGTGTCAGCTACTCTTAAACTGAAATCTGCATCTCCTTCTAATTCGGTCCTCTGGCTATCTTTAAAGACATTACGTGTTGGGCAGTATTTCCGGTGGTAAATCTGCCAGAATACCGCTCAATGGAATTACCATTACTGACATTTGGTCTGACGGATTTGCCACCAGAATAACACTGCCAGTAATGGCAGTGTTATTCCCCATTAATTAGGAGTCCATAGGACACCATTAGGGATTTTGGTGGAGAAACCGCTGGCGGAATTACTGCAGTGGTGATTCCATCAATTGTCAGCAGAAAGTGGGAGGACTTACCTCCAGCATCATGCTGGAGGTAAATCCCCCACTCCATGGCCATACTTGGTGGTAATTCTGTTACTGACACTTTGTTCCTGCACCGCCATACACGTAATGAGCCCCATTATGCCAGCTGTAGCACCTTGGGTAGCTCAGGCTATTAAGCACTCCTGCCAGCTGAGCTCTATTCCTCCAGGTTTAAAACACGCATTGGTGATCCCTCTTCTGAAAAAACCTTCACTTGTTCTTTCTCTTCCTGCTAATGTTCATGCTATTTCTTTTCTACTGTTCCTTCCATATGAAGCTACTAGAGCCCCTAATGTCTCCTCTTCTTGGTTAATTCCATGAAACTTCACATTTCTTTGATTCGTTTCAATCCGTCTTCCGCCCTGGCTGCGGCACTGAGAGTGTGCTGGTCTCTGTCATTGATGACTTAGCCCAGCTCTCCGAGTAGGGTGGAGTGGGGGATCTGATATTGTTAGATCTGTCAGCTGCCTTTGATACCATCGATCACTCCATCCTGCTTGTCCATTTGGCCAGGGCGGGTCTAGCTGGTCAGGTGTGACTTTGGTTTAAATATTTTCTGTGTGATCATGCTCAATTCCTTTTCCTTTCTACTTCTCATTTTGGATCTGTGCCTTTGTGTTGTGGGGTCCCCCAGGCCCCTGCCTTGTCCCCAAACCATTCAACGTGTAAATCCAGCCACTGGTGGAGCTTGTCCACTCTCACAGCCTCTGTTGCTACTCTTATGCTGACAACACTCAGATCATCATGCAGTTTGCTCTCTCTCAGATCAATCCTGCGTCTCAGCTGCAGAGTTGCCTTGAGGCTGAGAGTTGTTGTGAGTGACAACTGGCTGAAATTGAATGGGGACAAGACTGAGGTCCTGGTGTTTGGCCACTGCTTTATGGACACCCTCTTTTTGGCCACCCTCTCTTAATCCCTTCCCTGCACCGGTCTCTGTGGTGGAGGCTTTAGGAGTTAAGCTGTCACCTTCCTTGTCACTTGAAGCTCAGGTAGCTTCTGTATGTCAATCTGGGTATTTTAAACTTTGGTTGCTGCGTAAGGTGTTGGCCTTTATACCGTCCCAGCTCCACGCCTCTGTCATTTCATCCTTAGTGTTGAGTGTGGCAAACTATTGAATTCCCTATTTCTGGCAGACCCGCTATTTTTGGTATGCTGTCTGCAAGTCTTGCAGAATGCAGCAGCCAGAACCAATGGACGGCCCCCCTTTTCAAAGGGTTCAGTTCAAATCCATGTGTATAGTGCATCATGCCTTCTACAGCACAGAGGCTGAGTACCTTCAGCTCAAATTTCACACTTTCATGCCAAATCGTCCTCTTCACTCACAGGAGTCTTACACTATCCAAGTCCCTCATGTAAGGTTGACACGTGTTGGTGGCCGCGCTTTATCTGTTGCCACGACTAAGCTGTGGAATTCGCTCCCTTTACCCCTTTATTCTACTACCGATCATCTCTCATTTTGGTGACCTTTGAAGACTTTTCTTTTTAAACAGTCCTAGATATTAGTTATCACTCGGATCAACCTTTCCCTGTTGGTTTAGTTCCAAGATGCCTTTGGGTCGTATGTTGGTTTTTTTTAAATGTTTCTAATAATAATAATAATAATAATAATAATAATGTTCTCCTGCACACCCACTAACACCATTGATGCATGCTCTTATGCACACCTAGAATCCTCATTGATAGATGCTCTTATGCGCTCCTACACGCACCATTGCTGCATGCTCTTATGCACACCTACAAGCACCTTTGATGCATCCTCTTCTGCACACCCACTAACACCATTGATGCATGCTCTTATGCACACCTAGAATCCTCATTGATAGATGCTCTTATGCGCTCCTACACGCACCATTGCTGCATGCTCTTATGCACACCTACAAGCACCTTTGATGCATGCTCTTCTGCACACCCACTAACACCATTGATGCATGCTCTTATGCACACCTAAAAGCCTCATTGATACATGCTCGTATGCACACCTACAAGCACCATTGATGCATGCTCTTATGCACACCTACAAGTGTCATTGATACATGCTCTTATGCACACCTACAAGCACCATTGATGCACACTCTTATACACACCTACAAGCACCATTGATGCATGCTCTTCTGCACACCCACTAACACCATCGATGCATGCTCCTATACACACCTACAAGCCTCATTGATACATGCTCTTATGCACACCTACAAGCACAATTGATACATTCTTATGCACACCTACAAGCCTCATTGATACATGCTCTTATGCACATCTACAAGCACCATTGATGCAAGCTCTTCTGCACACCCACTAACACCATTGATGCATGCTCTTATGCACACCTACAAGCATCATTGATACATGCTCGTATGCACACCTACAAGCACCATTGATGCATGCTCGTATTCACACCTACAAGCACCAATGATGCATGCTCTTCTGCACACCGACTAACACCAATAATGCATACTCTTATGCACACCTACGAGCACCATTGGTGCATGCTGTGCTCCTGCACACCTGCCAGCACTATCCTTGCTGTCCATTAGCCTGCTTCCCACTGCCGCTGTCTGCTTTCTTGGGTGCCTAGCGCCTCTTGCTGCCCATCTCCCAGTTTGGTGTGTAAAACCTGCCGTCTTTGTCGGTCACACTGCCTGATTGTCTGCACCCTTCTGCCTCTACTTGTCTCTTTGCTGGATTGTGTGCTTCCAACTCTCTGTCTCGCTGTACTTGATCTCTTAAATGTGGGTCTCGCTTTGCTTGGCTGCCTGTCTCCTGCTCGCGTTGTGTCTCTCTCAAATGGTTCCGTTGTACTTTACTGCGTCACGTCTGTCTATCTACTCCCTTGTCTATCTGTTTCCTACTGTCTCAATTCTTGCCTATCTCCCTCGCGCTGTTTGTTTCCATGCCCTTAGCCCTCTTCCTCTTATTGTTGACCGTCTCTTTTGCGTGGCCGATTGTTTGCTGATGTCTCCCTCCTTCATTACCTGAACACAGGAGGCTCGCGTGCCTCTTTGCCTGTTTATCTGTCTCCTTGTACCAAGTTGAGGTGTCTCTGCTTTCTTGTCTGACCGTCTGATGCCAGCCTCTGCCATCGCTTGGCTGTCTCGCACCTATTGCCCATGCCCGAATATCTCATTCTCGCTTGAACTGCCTCTCCCCACCTTCACAAGCATACTTCTCTTGCTGGCATGGGGCAACACCTAGCCACCCTGCCCACCCTTTGTGGTGGAAAGGTGGGATACACTGATCCTGACCTCGAGTTCCTGGAGCTGGGCGTGTGGTGGGGGTAGGGGGAAGAGGACAGTGGCAGGAATGAGAGAAGACCCTAAAGATATGGACGCGGCCGGGTGGGGAAGGAGGGCAGATGTAGATGAAAGCGGCACCAGCTGAGGGATTTGGAGAACAGAGGCAGGAATGCGGTTGGGTTGTTTGTGTGAAAGCTCTCTCACTGGCCTGTGACAAGGGGCCGCCCTCCCTGTCCTCTTTCTTGCAGGCGGGGGCCAAGTGGCTGAGCAAACACAGGTGGGGACAAGATGGCCAAAGAGACAGGACTTGAGGAGGGAGCTATTGATGGCCCGGCCGCTGGGCTATAGCAGCCCCCTACTGTAAAAAAAAAAAGTGCGTCAGACGGTGGTGTTATCTGGCTGGCATCACACGGACTGGGGCTCCGAAGGGGGTCTTGGTGGAGGAGAGGGGGTTAGGGGGGAGTGTAGCGTGACAGGGGATGAGGTGCCAGTGCTTACCGATGCATGGTTCTGCGGGCTGACTGACGTGACCTTTCAGTACTCGCAAGAGATAGTCTGACGACTTAAGGGCGTGAGGAGGTGGTGGGCAATGGCGGCTCCATGGGGAGATTGCTCCAAAACATCAAATGGTGGATGATTTATCAGCAGGTTCCGTATTGACGTAATCTTGTCCAATTTTGTAAGATTTCACATCCCTGCGTTCTGAAACCAATATGGTGGTAGTTTGGGTATTTTGTAAGCGTTCGGAAATACCATAATAATGCTAAAAAATACTAATAATAACAATCATCATAAAATTCGTGACTGCAGTGTCTACGTGTTTTTTGCAAAGTTTACAACCCAGTTACTGTCACCCAAACGGACGAGTGGTCCTTGTTGCTGTTGACTTCGGAAAGATGAAAGGTTGAGTCACCCCGCTGGAAATTGCCATCTGGAGCAGGTGTCTGCAACCTTTGGCACTGCAGATACTTTGGACTACAACTCCCATCAGCCCTCTCCAGCATTATCAATGTTGCTGGTAAATGGAAGTGGTAGTGGGAAAAATCTGGACAGCACAAGTGGCTGACCTCTGCTCTAGTGGGACATAAGATATCAGAACCTTAGATTCTTTACACTGCCTTAACTTTCCAAAATCTCCTGCTGTGAGACGAACCATACGAGGTTCGCATGCTCTCAGACGCGGGTTGTTACTGGCGACCAGACACACACCTCTCTCGGGCGAGGCGAGATGACTGGGTGGGTTAGAGTCAGATCTGAATCACTGAAGAACCACTTTTGGGAGGTGGCCTGTGAGCATGTTCTCCTTGAATTCTATGGTGGCACGTGGCTTGCTTCAAGGCTGAAGATGATTCAAAGGGGGTGACACAATGCCCACCTCTCAGCATTTAGAGCTGACAAGAGGGAGAATGAACCCAGACGATTTTACTTCAGGTGGGTGTGAACCAATTGAAAACTATGGACAGGTATGGGGTGTGCCATGTGAGTGAACTGACTCCATGGCGGGTGACACGCCAAAGGTGTGTGAGTTGACCTATGCACCATTGAAATGATCAGCCTGCCTGCAACGTTGAGTTGCCCCATCAGCTTCTGCAACTTTGGTAGGGTTGCTTTCCCTTTCCTCCCCCACTCTTGCACTACCTCCCTGAACTGCTCTGCTTTCGGTGGTGGGAGCCTGCACAGCCCCTCGATGGTGTTGATCTTGATAGCCAGGAAACTCAGGTTCGTGGTTGGCCTAACCGTTTTTTCCCTGGCCAGCCGGACCCCAAAATGCTCGGTCAGTCGTTCAAAAGCACTTAGTGCCACGACACAACCTTCTTCACCTTTCCTCCCTACAAACAGGAAATCGTCCAGGTATTGTGCCCCTTTATCGCTTGCACACCTTTTGCTCACTGCCCTCTCCAAGAAGGTGCTGAACTGCTCGAAGTAGTGACATGAGATAGCGCAGCCCATAAGCATGCGCTTGTCGGAATACAGCTTGTCTTGAAAGTGGAACCCAAACAACCTAAAGCTCTCAGGGTGGACTGGCAATAGTCGGAATGCAGACTCGATATCCACCTTTGCCAAAAGAGATCCTTCACCAGGTCGAGTGCCTCATTGAAGGAAGTGTACCACACTGAACACTGCTTTGGATCTAACCAAATGTTTACAGACGCTTCCTTAGGGTAAGCGAGATGGTGGATCAATCTGAATTGCCCCTCTTCCTTCTTTGGGACCGCCGTAGGGGAGAAACCACAAATTCCTCAAACAGGGGCACTATGAATGGCCCCTCTATCCTACCTAGGTTTATCTCCTTTTTTTATTTTCGAATCCACTATCTCCGTTTTTCATGGCAGCTGACTTCACGTTTTTTGGGACCACCCCACTGAGAACATTGTGGCTTGGTATCTTAAAACCCTCTGAGAAACGCCTTAGACGTATCTCGGCTGCTACTCTGTCATGATAGGAGTGCAGCAGCGGCTGCAATGTCTCGAGCTTGATGGGGGTTGGGGCTGTTTCCCTCAACCTAGGTTCCTCCTCCCTTCTGCTTTGACCTGCTGCGCCTTATTTCCACACCGGATGGCCGTGTGGTCTCCACCGCATTTGCTGCACTCGAGCCTGAACTTGCACTTGGCACCCCAGTGCAGTTCCCTTTTTCAAATTTCCAGCAGGTGGTGTTCATGCCCGATTTACAGCCCCTGGACCAGACACCACCCCTGCCCCGAAAGGGCTACCTTCCTCTCTCGCTACTCTGATAAGTCCTGCCTCTACTATTCAGGCAATTCCTCCTAACTGACTGCTGCTCCCCCACTGATATGTTCTTGTGCCCTTTGCTAGATATCATCTTGTGAATGTACCCTGAGACATCCTAGTCATCCCAGTTCATGCTGGGAAACATTTGTATCTCTAACCTAAAGCCCTCATTGTATTTGAGCCAAGCATCCCCCCATACTGCTCATGGGTCTCTTTGGTGCGCTCCTAAGAAGTTATTAGTGCAGAGGCGTCACATGGGTACTTCTCAACCATTATGGATGTGTACCTCCTGCAGGCAGACAGCCAGTTCATGATGTTCCTCTCCTTCCTCACTCTCTTTCTGTTTTCCCTCCTTCCATCCTCCTTCTTGGCCTCCTTTACTATGTCTAACCCTACCTGCTCCAGCTCGAGTAAGATAAACATGTCAATAACGACCTTGCTCCAAATTGTTTGTTTTACTTCCAAGGGTATGTGCCAGACTAGGCCTGCTGCTCATGTGGCCATGGGTGTGCACCCTGGATCCCTTCTGACCACTACTACTGAAGCCAGTCTGCCCCTTGGTTGCCCCTTCTGCCCCTTGGTTGCCCCTTCTTTCGAGCCCCCATGCTTCCCCTGGAAAGCCCACTGGAAGAGGACAGGCTACCTCCTTTGTCCCATGATCTCCGCTTGGTTCAGGAGCTGCGCACATCCCCTGTGGAAACTGACTAGGTGCCACTGTAACCTTTGCCTCCCCCCGACCCCCAAAGTGGCTGCATCATTTCCCCCTATCGGGCCCTCCTTTGTTTCACCAGAGCTATGGTTGTGCTCCCTTGTCCCCGCTTGCAACCCATAGTTGTCCCTGCAGGAATTTACATTATCAACCTGCCAGTTCTCATGCAACCCTTTCAGCGCTCTTTCTACATGCATTTCTACCATCTTTGCAATTTTCCCACCCAATGCATTCTGTTCTGCCACCATCCTTAAGGCCCCTAGCGGCTCCTCAGCTCTGGCATTCGCCTGCTGCCTTTGATTCAGATATTCTGCCTTCACAAATGCCTTCTTTGCTCTTTGAGATCTCTTGGCTGCTGGAGGGACAGTCTCCTCTTCCTTGTTCTTTCTTTTTAGCACCGCCTCCAGTCTGTCTGGAGTTTTGGAGTATTCCCCCATTGTCTCGTTCTCCTTCTCTTTGTGCTCTGACCACCCTTCTCCTTCTCCTCCTTTGCTGTTGCTTGCGCTATGAACCAGTCCACACTTTTGACTCTTGTGGCTGCTCTCATCCTCCTCAGTAGGTCTGCTATCTCCTCTGTACGGTCCATTCTTCCTTCTTCCTCTAATTCTTCATTAGTCTTGATGGCAGCAGCTGTGCTGGCAAGACCACGCAACTGTGCTTCCATAATTATTTTTAAATTACTGTGATGAGTAAGCTGAGTCAATTCAGTCTTTGTTCCAGTTGCTGTGTTCTCCAAACACCTCCTAAAAGTTCCTTGGCCTTGCTGCTACTTTCACTTATGCTGTTAAGGATGTGCTTTTTGTGGGGAGGCAAAGTGGGGAGGACTCACCCGTGCTTCTACTCCCTCACCTGGTGCTGCACGCCCCCACGCTCTTTCATACACAGTCGCTGCTCGCTGTGCAACACTCCCTTTCCGCACCGGCACACTGGAGGGAGTTCCAAATCAGAGCGGGGTGGCCGCTGGATGGCTGATGTTTTCTATTGCGCCTCGCACCAGCCAGCGGGTCAAAAGTCTATGCAGCTACAACCCCTGGATCGTGTTTTCCAGCTCCTCTCCTGCAGCGACCTGTACTGCGTGCTTGGCCAATGTGCGCTGAACATTTTCTTGCGACTTGGTTGCAGTCCGACTGTCCCATCCACAGGAAACAGCAGCTTGATGGATTTTCTTGGCTCTTTCTTCGTTTTAAAAAAAAGGTGCCATAGATCACTGATTCTGCTGCAGGGGGAGCGGACATGCAAAGAGGCTGCTCCCCCTGTGCAGGTATTAAATATAGGGGGCCATACTTTATGGTCCCACTTCCTTTTCCTGTGCCTCCTTACTGAGGCAGCAGGCAGGGTGAGGGGGCTCGGCCCCTCTGCCCTGTTATGTCTTTTGTGCCTCGAGGCCCTTCAGCGCCGCGCCACGTGCAAACCGCATCCCGTATATATATAGAGATCTCTGGGAGCATACTGTCCTCATTACGAGCATTGATGGAATGGTAAAAATTGGCGCTTTTTCAAAAACAGCCTCTTTTTATTTAAAAAAAAACATTATAAGGTGCAATGTTTTTACTTTATGCATTATTTTATTTATACTGTTGTAGAGGAGGATCCAAATGCCTCTACCAGAACTCCCGCCCCTATTCTGCCTGTATGTTGGAAGCTGGAAATTGCATCATCCACAACGCCGATAATGATAGCTATACCGCGAAAGATCTTCGAAACAAGATAGCCATTGAAAAAGCCCTATAAGATGTACCTGCAGAGAGAGGACAGTCTCTTAGGGGTGATCCCTGAAGAAGCGTGAAGCAGTGAACAAAAGAGATTGGTGATGTCACATGAAGTAAAGACGACATGCCAAGAAGAGATGAAAAAGAAGAGAATGCACAGATGACGAAATAAGGAATCGAGTAATCTTTCATGTGCAAAATGAAGATTGCACGTGCAATGAGCACTGAAGAAAATATAAGTCGCTTTTTAATCTACAGATTCTGCAATGCAAGTAGACTAAGTAATCATGAAGGCTGGTTATATGTAGTGAATAGACTGCAGGCGGGGCCGCCAATATATATATATATGCATAGAATCTGGACATTCGATGTCGCAACTTTAGTAAGCCAGGACCAGTGGAAGAGAAGGGCTGTCTGGCCTAGTGTCAAGGGTTGAGGCAGCCAAGAATTGGTTATCTATTCGAAAAGATACAAAGAACATGAGAAGCGAGGTGAGCTACTGTTAAGGTGCAACAGAATCAAAGTGATTGCCAAGTTGTATTCATTTAATATCATTAACTACAAAGAAGGAGCTCAAACATTATTGCCTGTTACATGGGATGGATGGAAATAGAAAATGGGCAAGCTGCAATGAGACTTGAAGATAAGAACGTGTTTGCACTGCCTTCTATTCTCAGTAGCAGTGATACTTTGCAAGGCCAAGTTCAAAGACAATTCGAATGGCAGACGCCATGAGTGATGATGGATGATGGGCTAATTGGGTGGGGAGGCATGGTCAAGTCCACCCACACGCACCTGGGGTACCAGCTTGCACTCTGCTAGTGAGTTAAATATCCCAGAAGGGTACAAGTGTGCCAACCAATTATAGAGGACCATGTATTGAAGAGCCCTATAACTTAAGAGCCAATGGTGTGTCGTGTATCTAACAAATATTGAGGATGACTTGCACAAGGGGTGGGCATAAGCTGTTCACCTGACTAAAGAGACCCAATCACAATCCAATCCCCTACAGAAAGTATACCTAGATGTTACCCCTAGACCTATAACAAGCCCAAGTAGGTTTTCTTAGTTTGCCACGTAATATGATGTCACCTATGACAAATGTTTACTATATAAATGTGATTTTTTTCATTTAATGAGACGTGTTGATATTATGCTCGGAGACGTCGGTTGATGTCCGTTGTACACCCTGTTTTAGATAATTGAGATTAAAACAGATTACGTTTGCCAACTTCCTGAGTCAGTCTTGTTGTTGGTAAGAGTTATTCTGCATCCCCATCCATGCAATTACACCCTTCCTCATTTAAAAGGGCCTAACGGTTCACTGCAATGCTGTAAAAACCTAAAGATTACATAGTGGGACACCAACAAAAAATGCCCCATATTTTTCCCCTCCACCGGGTGGATTGATAACTTTTTGTCTTGCAAATGAAGCGATTTGCCAGTGCATTACTTTCATATATTTGACAGAAAGATGCAGGGGACCTCCATTAAGGGGGTGAGAGTTTCGGTGCATGAAAATGTGCTATGCACAGAAGGGTCATTATTGAACCTTTTGTTAATGAGATGTATGCATGTGCTTTGCAAAGGGCAAGCCATGCTGGGAAGCAAAAGAGCAGGAAACAGATACAGAGTCCATATCGGCTTTTCTCCTTGATATGCAAACATATTATTGTCCTCAGTAACATCACTACTTAAAACAAATGGGCCGGTGTGCATTTTACAAAGTGGGATAATCTATATTTAGTCCATACTTTAGTGAGCCTCTTCATGTCCTACTCTTCGCGTTCATCTTAATATTTGTTTCGTTTTAGTTTTCGGGTATTTATTCGGTTCGGTTTACGATAATCAATTATCAATGGCTAGACCATTTCATCACCTGCACCCAAAAAAAATTGAGAACCTGGCACTGGGGATGGTGCGACGAGGGACAGCAAATCCACTCTCTTAAGGGTAGGTTAGGGGGAGACTGTAACTTGGAGTGGAGATATGCTCTTGCTTGCACAGACACAAGGTGTTCAGAAAGTGGGCAGAGGTAAGGTGGCAGAGGAAAAGAAAGGCACAGAAACGGTATCTGTATATTTCCAGACTTCTAATTCTGTTCCCAAATGGGGTGCCCTGCACTAAACACTCCCGCAATAAAAGCGCTCCTGTTCTGTAGCACAAATGGGAGCAGGTAATCCCAAAATTATTCAGATTCTAAGAGTGCAGCTCATCTGAAGGATGTCTTGGGGGCACTCCTGCTGCATTAACATTCTCACCTCAAAGGCTTCCCTCATCGCCGCTAAATGGCTCAAGTGTGAAACCTCCATCCAGTTCTTGCTTTTAGCAAACTGCACGTTCCTAGCCTACACTTGCAGGCCTGTATGTAAAATTGGAAAATGGAAACTAGAAGTGCGATAATATTTACTCAAAAGCCAGAACTGTCTGAAGGTGTCGCACATGACGTGGGTCAAATTGGTATAAGAGCTTGCCATTAAAATGAAAATCTGAATATCGCTAGGGTTGGCACTGTCTTTTTAAGACCCTGCAACATCCTAATGATTTTGCTTGAGCCATTCCTCTACAACGTCCAACATAAATTTATGGGACAGTGTCCCAGGCTGATGCCTCCCGATCCCAATGCCAGTCTACCAACCCACACTACACTGGATACGAGGTCAATGCTCATTTGGGTTTTGGAAGCCACACTGATATCATTCAAGAGGGGTGCTACAATTTGTGGTAACCGCAGTCTCAATAGAAACTATAACCCCCCTACTATGGACAGACCACCATGCCATCAACTTCACAATTGAGTGTAATGAACTCGAATCACCTAAGTCCACTACCTTAGACATCTACGCAACCAGAAATATCCGCAAACTATCAGCGGAAGTCCTGAACCCAATTTTTAAAAATTTGCTCACAGAGACATTAATCTCTAATGACAACCCATGCTCACTAGCAGACACCTATTACAATTCCCTCACTAACACAATAGATGCCTTAGCTCCCTGCATTACCAAAACAAGAAGAGCGGGAAAAAAAATCTCTGTCTGGTTTGACGAAGAACTGGTAGCTCTCAGGCGAACTAAACGTGCGCTTGAACACCGCCATAACAAATCCCGTACTATTGAAACATCCAGTGCCTACAACACAGTAAACAAAACCTACAAAGCAGCCATCACTGCACACAAAGCTGCCACCCTTAACAACAGAATCACTAATGCAGCATCTGACGCAAAAGAACTATTTTCCATCCTCAAAGAACTGGAAACCCCCATCCCTAGCACCAACCCGGTTAAACCGAGCAAAGGATGGTGTACTACCATCCAAGACGCACTGGCCGCAAAAATTAAATTACTACCAAACAAAATAGTCACCACAAGAACAATCCTAGCAGAAAAACCTACCAAGACAGAATTAACTAGCAACACCACAGAACAGAAGACCCCAACCTTCCATTTCTTGCCAGTCTCCCAAGAAACAGTCCTCAAAACAATAGGGAAATTGAAAGCGTCTAGTTGCAAAGGGGACAACTTCCCAGCACATCTAGTAAAACTATGTGCCCCCACCCTTACCCCCATTATTACTAACTTCATTAATGCTTCCTTTAACACGAATCTGGTCCCAGCCAGCATCAAAGAAGCCTGGGTCACCCCCTTACTAAAAAAACAACACTGGACCCTCTCATCCCAACGAATTATAGGCCCATAACCACAGTCCCTTTCCTTCTCAAAATCATAGACAAAATAGCGTATAACCAAATACAAACCCATCTCAAACAGAACAAACTCCTAAGAGATAGACAATCCGGCTTTAGACCCAACCACAGTACTTAAACTGCTCTCACTGATATAAAAATCCAAATAGACACCATCAGAGACGCAGGAAAAATGGCTATACTATTGCTACTGGATCCGTCAGCAGCATTCGATCTAGTAGATCATGATAAACTTTGCAAAACATTAGCTAAAGACTTTAGCTTCTCCAACAGCGCCACCCTCTGGGTCAAATCGTTTCTTTCTAAACCTACATCCAGAGTCGCCATTGGCACAGAGGCAGCAGACCCCATACCTGTCCCCATCGGAGTACCCCAGGGCTCCTGCCTCTCCCCAACCCTATACAATGCCTACACCAAACTTCTATTCTCAGCACTTGACAATATGGGTGTCATCTACACGAACTTTGCAGATGACACCCAGATCCTTATTCCCATCTCAGGGGATTATACCCAAGAAACACAAACTATTAACCAAATCTACGCTATCATACAAAGCTGGATGGCACTAAATAGTCTCTGTCTCAATGATGAGAAGACAGAGATCCTCATCGTAGGATCCCAAGCCAGACTAAGCTCCCTTCACACAGACTACGCTGACATCAACATTGACGGTACCCGGATACCAGTACTTAAACAAGTTAAAACCCTCAGTGTCTATCTAGATGCCAACCTCACTATGAGCAAGCACATCTCAGCCCTCTCCTCCTCCACAGCATATACAGCCAAACTCATTGCCCTCAGCTGCCAATTCCTGACTCCTAGTAATTGCATAACCCTAGCTAGAGCTCTGATACTAACTAAGCTCGATTACTGCAATGTGCTTCTACTAGGAACCTCCAACGCCAACACAAGCAAAATGCAACTGCTAAAGAACAAAGCATTAAGAGCAGCACTAGGTATCAAAAGATCAGAGCACATCTCTCACATCAGGAGAGAAAACCACTGGTTACCTGTCAAAGCCAGAATCATTTTCAAAACCCTATGTGTCGTATACAAATGCCTCACCAATAAAGCCCCTAGTTACCTCAATAAAGCCATTAAGAAAAAACACCAAACAGAGTATTGAGGTCAAACAACAAGGCTTTACTGGAAATTGCGCGGCATAAAAGTACCAAAGCAGGAGGGAACAGCTTCAGAATCCTCACCCCACCCTATGGAATTCCTTACCACTTAGAATAAAAAATCAGGCAACAATGGCAAGTTTTAAAAAAGCGCTCAAAACTTGGCTATTTAACCAATAGTGAAGGTCCAAGACCCTACATATGCTTCTTGTCTATACAAGGCCACTATCACTCCTTTGATGCATACATAGCGTACCTACTACATGTAACTAATTGTAACTAAAGAATTGCTTGGAGCCATATTGGCCTTCGGTTTTATTTGCACAAGTGTAACATTGTTCAATTTATGCACAAGATGTCTGTAACCTCGCCGTGATACCCAAGGGTCTGGGCGATTAACAAATGAAATAAATAAATAAATTTAAAAAAAATAAAATAAAAAAACCACTGGCACAAAAACAAACATCGCTTTCAAAGTTATTCATTATGGGCCTCAACATAACTGTGCCTAGAAGGTCCAGCATGTGAGTCGTATTTATACTCATGGTTGGACCTCTTCTTTGAAAGAAGGAGGTGAAAATTAATAAAACTTGAAGCACAAAAGGATAATGGAAACTATTATCAAGAGTAGAGGCCTGGGCACACGCTGCCAGGGGTGGTAGATAGTTGATGTCCCCTTTTAGGGTTGAGATGTTGTCTGAAAAATGAATCTGATCTTGTAAGCCCCCCAAGGGAAACCTCTGAGGTATCATTTCACAGAGTCTCAGAAGGTTTCTAAAGGAATCTGGACCAGCGATTCTTTCTCTCTGTCTACTACTAGGACATTTCACCCATGGGAATGTCAAACACAACCCACATTTGTACTCTGTGCTATCACTTGTCCCGCTGGGCTGTAGTGCATAGGGGAGATAGGACAGACAGTGAAACACCATATTAGTGAATATATGTTGAACATCCGAACAATGTACATAAAGTCATCTCTTGCAAGAGATTTATCCAGGTGTGACTGTGCAGTGGTGCATTTATGCAATTCCACATGTTAACGACTGTGGAGCACCACAGGGATCCTCAATATCACCAATATACTTCAACATCTACCAGACTCCAGTAATCAGGATCTTCAAAAAATACACAATTACTTTCTACAAATACACAGATGACACTTAAATCATCTACAAAATCGAAGATACTCAAGTTGATCACTCAACCCTAATGGAATGTTTAAAAGAAGTCTTTAACTGAATGAACGCCAACAACTTGAAAATCAACCGAGGAAAGACAGAAATCATGATTATATCCAAAAACCAAGAAAACACCTACATTCCCTGGTCGACGGAATTGGGAACCGCGCCCACACCATCTAAGGTTGTAAAAAATCTGGGAGTCCTGATGGACAGCACCATAACCTTTGAACCACACATAAATGCAATAATCAAGAAATGCTGCTTCCTCCTTTACACAACAAGAAGGATACTACCTTTCCTCTCCACCCACAAAACACTTCAAATCGTCGCCCTCATCATGTCAAGAATCGACTACGCAAACAGCCTCTACCTCGGAATACAAGAATACCTTCTGAAGAAACAACTCACCCAAAATGCAGCAGCCAGACTCCTCCTCAAACTATCCAGAAGGGACCACATCACTCCAGCACTATAAATACCACATTAGCTTCCAGTCAAGCATCGTATCACCTTCAAAACAATGTGCATAAAACACAGGGCAATCAGCAGTTAGGGAGCTGAATTCCTACTAAAGAAAATTACAATCCACAAGCCAACAAGACTCCTCAGAGCAAGCAATGAAATCCGGCGGGAACCAAAAACAATGGATCAAAAAAAACAAGGGGGTTCCTCTTTCTCCCACCTGGCCGCAAAAACCTGGAACAACGTCCAGAAAGAAATAAGAAACACAAAGACCACTTACAATTTAGAAAACGACTAAAAACATGGCTATTCAACAATGGGAATGCCAGCAAAAAGCAGCAGACCCCATAGAGAACCATTGTACACACTCCCTGCCATGCTGGCATGGCAGGGAGCATGTGCAATTATAATTAAACCCTGCCCGACATACTAAATTGTGATTTTGAACACTGCTTAAAATGTGCGCATGCCAGGCAGCATTTACTCACTTTGCACTGTGGAGTGTAAATGTGAAGGGCAAAAGGCGGCATACAAGGTTACCAAGTTCTTAGGGAATCTAGAAAAAAGACAGGCCACAGGTGCACACCAACAATTCAATCTACCTTAGATGAATGTAAACTATAATTGACTTATGTAGTTTTTTTAAGCTTTCAGGTGCTGGGGATGGGGTGATAAAAACGACCTTGGCACTGAAGTCGGAAATACAAGCAAAGACAGGTATCCCAAAGTGCAGGATACTCCTATCCCCTGCACACCATTAAACTGAAAAATCAGTCAGACAGTAACACAATAAGTAAACAAGAAACTGTGAAGATATTTCAACAAAAATGTCCTAGTGATATAAGGCTCCTTTTAATAAACATAACATCAAAAAATAAATAAAATAAAGATGAGCCCTACGTCCTTTGGGACAAATCCCTTCCTCAGCAGCAAATTGTTCTAGAAGCTGTCAATAATAAAGATAACATGTAAAAGTTAAAACTAAATAGATTTCATCCTGGTACAATATTTTTGTTTGTTTTCATCCAAGAATTTCCCTTCTTAATTTAAGTAATCTGCCCGTGTCCTAACGAACAACCTGCTTCCTCAGTCATTCTCACAGCTTGGCTAGCCCATTAACTGCTCATCTACTGTGTCCAAAATCTTAAATTCTTCAAGCAGGTATCATAATGCAGAACTCATTCTGTTCATTATTCGAGACCACTGCAGATCGCTCTGAATCCTCCATCGTTTTTTATGATTTGGACACAGCACCTGAGCAGTTAATGGGCTGGTCAAGCTGGCAGAATGATTGTGGAAGCTGACTGTTTGTTAGGACGCAGGCAGATTATTTAAATTAATGAGGGACATTCTTTCGAATGTGTAAATTATAGACAGGAAGGCATCCGTGTCACAAGGTTAAGAACAGGCAGAAGGTTGCCCTGATGATGGACCAATTGGGTCCTAAATTAATTGGCAGCAACCTCTTCTCCTCCGTCAAGACGATTTCATGAGGACAATCAAGGATGTTATACACAAATACATTTTTGATGTTTTTATATATGTTTATGATTTTGATGTGACAATGATATGACTGACATATAATTGCAGCAGTTTTGACTACATTACAAGCGTCTCTGAATCCTGTGTTGATACACTGGTAATATTGCTTTATGTTCCAGTCCAACTCAGTGTTTGTTGGTTTTTCTGGAGGATTCTAGAACATTCATATGCATAGTGATTGTACTATTATCAATAGTGGTGCCCAACCCTCAGAATCTACCCTTTGAACTTACCTCAAACCGCTGAAAAGTGGCATTGACTCCATGGAGTTTCAGATCAAAGAATGAAATATTAGCAAGTACCTCTGATTTTATTGTATTTAAAATGTTGGTACACACATGTCTGTCGAAAATGTTCTGTTACAATGTATACCTTCCAGGTATTAAAGTATCTGTTTTCTAGGAGGGTAATATGACCTTATGGGTCTGGTGTGTCCTGACCATTGGTGGCCTTGGGTCCTACAGTATTAGCCCCTTTCCATGCACTACGTGCTATGTTTATTTTATAGTGTGTCTTTGCGTCGTTGGTTGTTAGTATGTATTAGAAGTTTAGGGGTTGTTGCAACTTTGCTTCGGTGTTGGCAGTTTGGGTCCTGAATATGAATATATTAATATATGTTTTTATTGTCTAGGATTCATTTTCTTCCCAACTCTGCTGGGCAACATATGTATTTTAGGAATGGGTTGGGTCTGAACTGACCAATACTGTTTTTATACAAACACTATGAGGGTCATTATGACCCTGGCAGTAGCCGTGCTGGTAAATACCGGCACGGCTGCCACCGGATCCATGAATTTTCCGGCTCCTGGGAATGGGCAATTACCGAGGCATTCCAGCCCCGGCGGACCTGGTAATTGCCCATCCCGGGCGCTGGCAAAAAATATTACTGCCCATTCCCATTTGAGTCCTACTGGACTCAAATGGGAATGGGGAGGCCGGATGCACTGGCACCATTCATGAATGCATCCGTTGAGTTCTGCGTGCAGGTGCCGTTCCGCCCACCAGACGTGGAGGGCTGAAAGGCACCCGCTCACAGAACTCGTACTCGTACTCGTACTCAAACAGCTTCCCGGTACCGTTGTTTCCAGACCGGCAAACTTATAATGAGGCCCTATATGTTACTATGTGTTGTTTCAACCTATGTACTCATAAGACCTTGTAGATATGTTTAATTTAATAAATGTGCACATTTTCCAGTATACCAATGTTGTGTGTTATCTTTGGTTAACTGTGTGGATTAAGTGTCCTTCACTACCAGCCTTCCCCTCGCCCTTTTGTTAAACCTGACTGACCTGCCAAAAATACCACTTCAAATATTCTGGTCTGTCATTTTGTTGAGAAGCACTTTTGCTTACAGAGCCCTCACCAAAATGTCCCCTAAAAACGACACATTTGTATCAGTTAGTGAGGTGTGTTAACAGACTGACTCTGACATGTGTTATGACGGGAGGGAACATGATTGAATTACAGCATGAAACATTGTTTTGTTGTATTTTGTGCCTTAATTTAACAAAGTCCCCTCCTCCATTGTGAAGGCCATCACAGGTGAAACACTCACATCACTTCTCAACACCATGAACACATTCCCTAACGCAAAGCACCTTCCCAAATACACCGCAACTGGCACAGACTCTCCCCTGCTGAAGAAAACCACACTCGACCAGGATGACCTGGTCAACTATCGCCCATTATGCAGCCATTATTCCTCAGTAAAGAGATTGAGAACACCATTACCATTCAGTTGCATGAAAGTATCGCTTGGCATAATTTCCTACAAGAGCATTGTTCCGGTTTCCAATCATGATGCAGCATAGAGTCCGCTACCATCCAAGTTATCAATAATACTCTACAAATGCTGGACGAAAGGGACCTGCCATGCATCAGCCCTTGAGGTGTTGGCTTCGATGGAGATACACCTAAGATGGACGTATTACTTCCAATTGTCGGACTATGCCTTTTCAATATGGCCGCTGGAACGTATTTACGTCAGGCGTATCATTTCCCTGATGCATTGTATCGTTTTCTAACTAAGACGCTGCCGGTCTCTGAGCTCCAGTGACTTGCGCTTTGTTTACCTCCTGTTATATGCAAATTAAATATCTCTTTAGACCCTATCCTCCTGCATGATCCGTGGCAACCCTTCTATTCAGGTATTTCCTTTGTGGGTTTTTCACTTTTATTTCACTGTGGTGAGTTTTTGTTTCTGGTCTCCATTGTGTTACTTTACCTTCCCTTTATTTCCTATACTCGTGTTTGTATCTCCTTTTCCTTATTGATTTGCTAGTGTAATGAGGCATCCGTTCTCAGTGCCGCTCTCTCTTCTTTCTGTTTCCTTTCCACTCTCTGGTCGTATGGCTCTTGCCTCACGCCGTACGTTTTGTTGAATGAAGTCACTACGCAGTCCTTGGACTTTCCCATAGTTACCGGTACCCACCTTTGTACCGTAGCTTCCTCCGCCCCTTTTTGGTGAAGGATCCTTTTACGTGCCCTTGTTTTGGATCTAAGCTGTAATACGTGGATGAACTTTTGAGTTTCCCTATACATATTCTGTACGCTGTCTTTTCTGGATAGTTTCCTGCCACTTACCTACATCCTATTTCATTGCCAACTACGAACGGGTGGACTGTTTAATTGGCACTTCCTCAAGATCCACTCCCAGTGGGATAAACCTGCAGGATTCCAAATCGGACAGAAGCAATCTACTCATCAGTTCTGCTCAGGGTTTTTTCAGCTGATCAGCTTTTTCCGTGAGATTGGGAGCTTGCCCCTCGGGGGTCCCCAGTGCTTGGTTACCTTCCGGTCAAGGTGGCCACCGAGGAGGCTCGCCCCTACTTACATTGCAAAAAGGATAAAAAGGAGAAGCAGTCTAGGAAGCCAAGAAAGAAGAAGGAACCAGAAACTCCTGAAAGCTCCTTGGAAGATACAGATGAGGAGGAGTTGAGGGAGGGACACCCTAGTCGTGACAGGACCCCTGCTTATTCACCCTACTCGACCTCTCTGCTTTCAATACTGTTGAGCATGAAGCCCTCGTCAACATCCTTGCCACACATTTAGGCTTCAAATAAATAGTCCTGTAGTGTTTAGCCTCCTACCTCTCCAACAGAGACCAACACATCCAGAAGGTCCCCAACAGATCCCAGTGTAACCCAGTGATATGTGGAGCTCCACAATGTGTTATCCTATCACCTGTCATTTTTAAACTCTATATAGATCCTCTATGGGAACTCCTTACCAACATGGACATCCAGATATCCCAATACACAGAGACAGTCAGCTTTACCTAAAGATCTATCACATTCATGATATCCATTGGGTGAAACAATATTAGTCCTCATCCAAGTACCTGTCAAGATGTTAGGCAGCAACCTGAAGCTCAACCTGACAAAGTTCAAAGGTATTCCCCTAGGTAAACCCACCAAGCCTGCCTAAGTCCAGAATTGACTGTCTGACATGACGCTCGGTGGATTCATGCCTGAAATCAAACCCATTGCACATTCTCTTGGCTTTTCTATCCATTGTAATCTCACATTCAAACAAATAACACCAGAAGGCCCGAGCAGCATGGCATCAGCTTGCACTCCCCTAGAAAGTGAAGCCTTTCATCCCTGCCCCAAGATTCAGTACAGTTGTCCAGTGACCTTTGCCACTGCAAAAGCGTTCCAGCATGCTGCATCACACCTCATCACAAAACCAGGAAAATGTGATCACACCATCTTCATTCTCAAGGAGCTGCATTGGCTCCCCTTTCCAGGACACATCATGCTGAAGACAGCCGGCATCACTGATAAAGCAGTCGCAAACAAAGCACCACTTACTTGGCTGAGAAACTCACCATTTCTAGAGACCAGTGCACCACCTGA
The DNA here is from genome assembly GCF_040938575.1 of Ambystoma mexicanum. Classification (NCBI taxonomy): domain Eukaryota; kingdom Metazoa; phylum Chordata; class Amphibia; order Caudata; family Ambystomatidae; genus Ambystoma; species Ambystoma mexicanum. Next base: position 1,032,107,253 of record NC_090923.1, read on the forward strand.
AGCTAGAAGATCACCAGGCTGGAAAAAAAGAATGCAATGGGGGGAGCAGTAAACAGGCCTTTTCCTGCTCTGTAACCTGTCTCTGGTGCAAGCTAAGATAACAGATAACAGATAAGGCTCCCCACCCCCATCCTACACTTCAGGAAGGACCTGAAGACCTGACTCTGCAAAGAAAATCTCACTGATCACATACCTTAACCCTGATTCTACCCCTCCTGAGAACCTCCCTCCTCTTCTCCCCTATACACCCCAGTTCCTCAGCTACCCTCGCACCCTTACTTGTAAACCCCTGAGTCAGCCCCTATGTACAGCTCTTTCTTTTTTTCTAGCTAGGTTTGCGCTTTATAAATCCTACACATACAGTCATACAAACGTACATACCTAAATTCATACATACAACGAAAGGACAATGGGCCTCATTATGGTTATGGTGGTATTCTGGTGGAAAATCTGCCAGAATACTGCCAAACAGAATTACAGTTACTGCCACTTGATCCTGTGGGTTTACCACAGGATAAGTGGTGTTAAGGTGGTGTTAGTCCCCATTCATGGAGATTTTTGGTGGAATTACCACTGGTGGAATTATCGAGTGGTAATTCTGCCGATTTTTGGAGGAAAGGTTGAGGATTTACCTCCAGCATCTAGCAAAAATCGGCAGAATTACTCTCCCGTAATTCCGCCATATTTGTAATTTGGTGGTGTTGGAAAAGCGGCAGTAACATAATCCTGCCACCTTTTTTCCTGCACTGCCAACCTCGTAATGAGGCCAATAGAAATTGTTACAACGAAAACATAATGGGAAGTCATGAAACCAGTGGAATATAAACTCTATGATAATGCAAAGAACCCACAGTGGAGCACATCATTCAAGGCCATATAAATCAGAGCTTATTTATCAACCGCATAAGAAAGAAATGCTGAGCAGCCATCTTCATAATAACTACTCCAGTTCTGTGTACCCCCTCTTCTTGTGTCCGAATACCATGGGCATTACCATAGTCAGTGCAAATTGATAGCTTAGAGGACAATTAGGCCTCATTACAAGTTGGGATTCAAAATTGATGCTCGTGTTGGAAGGACTGTTACTACTGTGGTGTCCAGTGGAATTAGCACCACATTATAAATTGACCGGTGCACGCACCAAGCATGAATGTGAACGGTAATTCCGCCCAGTGGATTAAGCACTGCAAACCAACTCTGCTTGGTATATCCTCCAGTTTTCAGCAGAATTACTGCAACCATTGGAATATTGGAATGAATTACCGAACAGTAAATTTGCCAGTGGAATTACTACCAGGCAGACATACCATCACTTTGCTAATGGGAAGCTCTGCAGCGGGGCTGTCATTTCTTAGTAAATATGGGTTTTTGCATTTCTATCATGGCCTGACCTTGCCCTGTAGGGTCCTGTGGGGTAGTGACAACCATGCTTTACATTGACATAAAATAAGTGATTACCCCCCACCCACCGTTACTACCCTTTATGCTTCAGAGGCCTGTATGTGTTGTTTGATGTCGATTGCACTTACCCAGGATCAAAGTCCATTGTCTTTTGGGGGTCTCCATATATGCGGACAGTTTTTACAGGACCATCGCACCCTGGATGTAACCTTCGAAGCGGGCACAGCAGTGGGTCACAGTGAGGTCTGCGGCACAGGCCACTTGTATGTTAAGGGAATGTTGTTGTTTCCTGTTCCACAACACCTCTTCTAATGCCTGGGTGGCCCCTTATGTTACATGTGTGCAGTCCAGAGATATTAGGGAAGCGGGCAGCTGCATAGTTCCATGCATCTTTGCATTTACCTGGCCTGGGGTGGTTGGCAGGTAGCTGTGCTCGGGTGCATGCTGTATGAGAGTGTCCAGCACCTGGGCAAGCATGCTTGAACACATGAGCTGCTACATTCCAAGCACCATGCCCACAGTGTGCTGGAACGTTATTATGGCAAAAAAGTGCAGCATGGACACAAGCTTCAGCAGTGGTGGGATAGCAGTCTTTATGTCGATCCTGCTTTGTAGATCAGTCTGTAACATGGAGAGTAGCTTTCCTAAGGTGTCCCTGTTAAGATGCTAGAGTACTATCTGCTTCCCATCAGCTAGTGCCCATGATGATGGTCTGATCCGGGGAATAGGCACTCTCCTAGCAAGGCGGCCCCTCAGCCCTTCTGCTGCTTGCACTCGGAGGTGCTGCTGTGCGTTCTTCTGCAGCTCAATGTGGAGCAGGAGGTCCTAGATATCAGAAGTTTCTACTGCAAGTGGCTACACAGTGTTGGGAAGTGTATTTGAGGATGATGTGGGCAAGGGTTTACATACCCTTTCAGGGCCAATTGGGTGCACCTGTGATTTAATTTGCATCACGTGCATGCATTTATCTCCATCTTTTGGGTGTAGGTAACTGCACTGTGTTTTTGACCAAAATTATCACCTATTTCTGGTAGTATTTTGGTAGTATTTCCACTTGTAATGTGGTAGAATTACCATTTTTGTTTCTGCCGTTTATTTAATTATCAGTGGTGCTAATTTTCTGGGGCTAATTCCACCAGAGAAATTAACCCCCATTTTCAGCAGCCCTTAATTCGGTGGCATGGTAAACATGGTGGTAATTCTATTACCACCACTTTTTCCAATTACCGCCAAACTTATAATGAGGCCCAATGCCCTTTCTCCCTCCAATTAGCATGGTTGAAAAGACATTATTTTCAACTCTGTCAATGAAAACTTATTCTGCCTCTCTTGCCAAAACCTAAAACAGCCTCCATCATGCAGTACTTGTCATCGAGATTTGTAATCGCTGGAGAGAGAGGTGTGCCCATTGCGATGATACTATTAGCCACATGTACATCACAGCACACTCACTTTCTTTTTTGCCTCCCATGCTGCTCTGCCCAAAACCGAATTGAAAGAAACTTGTGGAACAAAGGTCGCCATCCCAGAGGTTGTTGGAGGTCTCGCAAGTCTACGCACATGCGGATAGAATTATTCGGTTTGTGCATAATCACCACAAGGGCCAACCACAAAAGGTCCCCTGAGCTTAATGATCCAACTTTCACCCTTTGATTCCTACTTGTATGGAATGCACTTTATCAGTCCTAAATTTTAATAATTTCTTTAGTATAATATGAGGTTTAAAGATTCTCAACAATCCAGGCATGTCACTGAATAGCTCAGAGCAGGGGTATCACACTTTGTTATGCTGATTCTCCATTGAGTAAAAATACTCTTGGAGGACCACCTCCAAAGGCCAGAACTGCATATGTGTTTTATTAAACACAGTTACTGCCCTACCATTTGAAAGCTGCACAGTTTGAATATCACAGCCTCACTGTATGCCTCTATAATGTTCTCGTCCAATACATTTCATATTCTGTTCTCCTTGGCATAGTACAAGATCTTCACCTCAAGGTTCCCTCTTCAACTTCATAAAACTTGCACGAGTTTAACCTGTCTCTGAATTTTTCTATTGAACATTTCAATCCTATCACCTTGGTGGGGTGCTTCTGAAATGCCCACATGTTTATACCAGGCTTATGCAGTTCCTCTGGTTTACCTTGAAACATGCAGACAGTCTTTCTGTAATAAAGGTGTATAGTTACCCCGAGTCTAGGAGCATGTTGACATCAACTTCATTGGATGTGCATGATTATTTTGTTAATGAAAACCTCGAATTTGAAAATCACGAATTCGAAATGCCTATAACAAAATAATCATGTACATGACCCTGACCTGCTGTCCCCCTACCCTGCACCCCCTCTACCTTTAAGACATACCTCCTACTCCTCACTTAACTGCTGTTCCTCTGCACAGCTCCTTCCCTGCAGCGTGAGTTCCGCCTCCCCATTGAGGGGAAGCACTTCAGCTGCCGGGACAGCTTATGTTTTTAAAAAATCTTTCTTTGTCCTCCGCTTTCTGTTCAATGGAAGTTGGAGACACGCCCGCAACCCTCAAAGTACCATATTGTCGATCAAGGGTTGTCGATCAAGGGGAACCCCCTCCCGCAATCCCTGCTCTCCTTGATCGACAATATGGTTTCCATTTTCTTTTCCCAATGCCGAATTCGGCATTTTTGGCCATTCAGTTTTCTTTTCCAAAATGTTCTGCGACACCCAACTCCATTCACTATCACAATGCCCTATGGCCCCTACTCTTCTTAAGACCCTCTTAGTGCAAATGGGGACAAAGTGGCCTTTCATCCTGCCTCTCAGTCATTCTACTTTGAGAGCATGATATTCCCTTTCAATGTTACTGTGGCTATCCCGCCCGCACCTGCTAAAAATGCTACTTTTAATTCCTCTATTATCTCACTAAAGAGCCCATTATGGCTTTTCTGTTTGAGGGGTTTTCCTGACCCACTTCTCATTGTGTACATACTATATACCACTGCCACTTATTTGTCTTCCTCATCATTGACTGCTTTTACATTAATCTCTTTGTTATCCCTATCAGTAGTAATCACAATTTCTTTTAACATTCCAACATGCCTGGCTTTATTCATGGGCTCCTGTCCATTTAGTTTTCTGGCCTCACACAATGTTTCCTGGATGGTGTGATCAGATGTTTGAAACAGGAACTGACTGTGCAAATGTGCATGCATTACCCTGGTAAATTGACATGTGGCCATGGAACTCCTATGGGCTGCCATGTAGTTATTAATACACTATTCCTTTGTGAAAGGAGAGCCAAACTGGAGCTAAACCATGCATCACCTTTTCCTCTGTAGCATTCACCGAGTAATATAAACAGACACTTTCATCCCATGCCCGTTAAAAGAGCATCATGTTGTCATCTATTTGTGCAGAGTACTTTGTTTATCTCTTGATAGGAATTGCTTGTTGCTGCAAAACTAAAGATGCAGTGGGACCATGTGTGCTCTGAAACCTGGCTTCCACGTTTCACTGATCTATGCAGTCCTGTGCAAATTACTCACTCTTCTTAAATGAGTCATATTTCCTTTGGGCGTAACAATTGGGATCACTTAGAAATGATTCTGTTAAATGTGCACTACACAAAACCCTCGCTAGTAGTGTAGCATTTGTGACAATGCACAGGATCTCGCCACTTCTCCCCATTTCTCCCCAGAGGGGAGCCCTTCCATATGAGTCTATGAAGGTGAACCTCCTACCCAGTAGTCCCCCTAAGAGTGGTAAAAAGCTGGAGGACCTCATAGGGAGAGTCTCCCCTCATAGGGATAAGGACTCTTGTCCCGTGAAAGACCTCCCTAAACCCATGTTCCCAGAAGACATGGCCTTATTAACTCATTCTCCCTCCCAACCTGAAACTACTACTTTGTGTTATTGTGAAGTCTCTACTATTTCATTTGTAGGGTCAGCTTAGGCTAAGATGAAGAAGGACCAAAGAAACAAACAGAACAATGGTAGAAGGGATTACCAAAGATTTGTGATGAGGTGGCTACTAGGAGGCATGAAGATAACTTCAGAGGCATTGACAACAAACATTAACGCTACATTGGGGCGGTCCCAGCAATATAAAGTAAAGATCAAGGAAGGACTAGAGGTGCTCAAGAACAGGAAGAGCATCGAGGGAAGCTGACGTCTGCCTTTCAGGGCCTGGGAATTTCAAACCTTTACAGGCCGAAACATTGAGGGACAGTTGGACTCAGAAAGAGAACCCCAAAGGAACCAAACAAACCGGGGTAAAACAAACTCACTGCAGAATCAGGAAGAATCTAGCGGTAGTGTAGCCTCTCCGAGGTGCACTGGTAGGTCCATAAAACACACTCAGACCGGCGCAGCAATGACTCCATGGAGCCACTTAGACCAAAGAGGAGGAAAGCTTGAATAAGTGCTGAATGCGTGCAGAACCAAGAGCAACCTGAGACCTCGGGAAGAGCCGATAGCTCTCTCCAGTGAAGATACAGGTAGAGCTACGGGAAAGCCGGGTGGGTCCAAGGAGCCCAAACAGTCAAGTATTCCTCAGTAGTGAACTCCCTCATTGCAGTAGTGATACCCAGAGAACCAAGAAACATGCATTTCTCAGGAGTAATCTCCCTCATCACAGTAGTGACATGAAAGAACATACATCTCAAGAGTGCATTGGGAGTGAACTGCCTCGTCACAGTGAAAAAACCAACACATGTGAAAGCATCCAAAATGACAAACAATTGTCAGGGAGTAATATCCCTTATATTCAAGATGTATAAAAGGTCCTGATAAAGTGTCAGTAGTAAGAAGAAAGAAGACTGTAAAAAGCCTTAACCCTGCTGTTCGCTAATTCTTAGGAGAAAAAAACGTGACTTTTAAAGGACTATCAAGGAATAGCCTCCAGAACTCTTCCAGATAGTCCAGGAGACTGGATTAATTCTCCTAGTCCAATCGTATTTGGTAAATCAGACCCTACTGCAAGAGACTGCTGTTAACTCAGCCTGAGACTCTATTGCTTTACCAGGAGAAGGGTCCCATTTTCCAAGTAACTTTGATAAGAAGTTTACTGAACCCTTTTTGATTTATTTTTTAGTGGTAGGGAAAGAGTACTCGTTCGGACAGAGGACAGTAATTGGGGTTTTGACTCACATCTTGACCAGTACCCGAGTTATTCTGTGTTGATGTAGGGAAACACCCTCAAGGAATAGGTAGAGACAGGTTCTTTGCTTTATTTGAATACAGGTCTATAGCCAAAATTATAACGTCTGCCTCATAAGCCTCCTTACTCCATCACACCACACCTTCCATTTAGGATGGTGAAAAAGCTACAGCCACTATTTTTGCATAGCATAAGGTTTTATATATTTTCCACATAGTTCTGTATTGTGGTTTGTGTACTCCTAAGTCATAACAAGCATTGTTTTAGCTTCTTAACATCATACATAAACACACATGTATATCCGTCAGTGATTAGAAGATATGCAATCAAGTGTCTAAAGTGCAGACTGGGATCAAGTCCCATCTCACAGGAAGTTTGTGCTAGTGGACAAAGCATTTGATTTCACTGTGCAGGAACTTCCAGAATTGGGATACTAGGTATCGGTTTCCCTTTATGGGGGCAAGGAGACAGGACATAAGGTTTGTGTTGCGGGTGGCAGGGATGAGGTTGTCAGGTATTGGCTTCTTGTTGTGGGGGTTGAGGTGGCTCGTTGACAGGTATGGCTATTGTTTCTGAGGGAGGGGAGGCAGATGGCAAGATGTGCTAAGCCAGGCCTGGCTCTATCCGTCAATTATTTGTCTCCCCACCTCTATCCACAGGTGCCCTCCCTCTAACCCCCTAATCTTCCTCTGTTACCAGTTGTAAACGATTCTTATTCTCCAAGCAGTGAAGAGCTGCCTCTATTTGGGCATCTCTAAACCTCTGTGCTCCCTCGTCTCGTAAATAGACTAGACTTGAAAGGAGTTCATCCATGTCTCCCAAGGAACCGTGGGTTTTTCAGGTGCTGGTAGGAATGACGCAGACATAGCTGCATTGTGCATGGCCAATGTCTCCCGAAATATGTAGGTAGTTACACGCTGATGGTGAAGTAGGCTATAAAATAAAAGGAACAAGAAAACAATCTCTGAAAGCATTTTACGTTAATTTACCCACTGAGTTTTCCACACTTCTCCCTGCGATGGTCCTCGCATCATGCGTTTGCACTTCATGTGTCGATCTGCGCAGCAAGCGCTCCCCATGTGTGGTAATCGCTGCACAGTGCTCCTATACTCTAGCCAGCTCGCATTAGTGACTGGCATTACAAAGACTTTATTGCCTGTGAGGCCATGTAGTGATGACCGTTATTGTCCACATCACAGCTGTTTCACCACGTGCCTGAAGAGTGTGTATTGGTTCTAGGGTGTATGGCGTGTGGACACCCAGAGTGCAGAGCTCAAATGATTGAGGAACCACATGCTGGGACCTTGTTGGTGCACCGCCCGGCAATAGCCATTCAGTGTCTTCAAATAACACAAGTCAATTTGCCCTCAGCTTTAAAATTACCCTCCACAAGCTGGGGCTCCCTGCTCTCTATCTCTGGAGCGCCCCCGACTGGCCACTGCAGCGCAGTTATGTTGCCTTCTCCCATTCTTGAGATTCTGCCATAGTTTGGTATGTCACCTGCCTCAGCACTGACACAGTGCCTCGGAGGTCTTCACAGATCCCCTCGCCCATCCTGGCACCAGCTTGAGAGGCTCTGGCAGCACTATGCTTTATGTCAAGCCACACTGACCCCATCCCACCGACCTTGCCACTCCACCGTAGGAGGGTGGGTCCATGACAGTCCACAGCAGCAAGAGGCTCCAGGTCATCCATGTTGGATGTGATCACAGTGACCACTCATCGCCATAAGTCACTACACGTAGTGTAAACAGGTTTATTTCAGGGCACGCCATCATTCTAGTCCACGGTTGGTCGCCTGTAGCTGAGGTTCAGAAATCCAAGGCTTCCAATGTATACAGGGAGCGTCCTTGTATGGCATATCAAGATCCTGTTGCTGTGTCATTCAATGTCTCAAAAGGTTACATATAACATATCGAGGTCCCCTTGCCTCGTGCCCCTTGAGAAATCACTGCTTGCTGGTGTCCTGGCCTCTTTTGCCATATCATTCCACACCTCCCTCCATCTAGTGGGGCAGTGATTACTGCGGGTGAGATTATCAAGGAGACCGGTAGAGATAGAGTTACTGCCCTTTTCTGATACTGGAGAGGAGGCATTGAGGGCACAGGAGGGCAACACTGAGGATCCATGCGGGTGTCATGGTATCACAGTCTTCCAGAATGGTCACCCAATGAGTGCACAAAAGCAAGCTCGGTGGGATCACCAATGAAAATTAAATAATATTGGCTTGGTAAGTGTTGACAAGTAATGATGCAAGTTGTGCTGTTTTGGTACTGCTATCCTGTTGTAATTATTGCATCCATAAGTGTTTTTCATAAAGCGTGAAACCTATTGTGCCTCCTTCCCCGAGCATGTTGGAGGTTGAGAGCTGCAGTTCCTCTTGCCCAATGCACATAAACAACTGTTACCTCCATAAACGTACTAGGCAGTGTTACCGCCCATGTGAGCCAATGTAGCACCCTGCTTGGAGGACACATAGATTCCTATTTTCTGATTCACCAGACATTACATTTGTAATGCAAACACACTACTGCGATTTTCCACCAACAACAATGTATATGCATAATTCTTGTGTTATGTTAAATGTTAAATATTAAATGTATTTGTACCGCGCACCGTCACCAACGGAATTGGTCCCCAGGCGCTCTAGCGGATCTGTAAATGATAAGGTGGGATGGGTTAGTAAGGTGAAGAGGGAGTAGGATAGTGAGAGGAGTGGTGTTCTGTTGGCAGCTTCAGCTCGGTATACACCAGATACTGAGCTTTGGTGCGGGTATTGGATCGGTGTCAGTCCACGTGTTGCTCCGGTTTATGTGTTGTTGCAGTGTTGTGAAGTGCGTGCGGCTTGTTTTGCGAGAGATGGTTGTGTGAGTTTTTTGAGTGAGATAAGTATGGAGAGTTTTAACTTATATTGGTTAGTGGGTTACCTGACCTTTAGCATGCTAACATTCACAGTTCTATCCAAGTCTGGACATGCTAGAAATCACGATTCTATCTAAGTGTGGACATGCTAATATTCACAATTCTATCTAAGTCTGGAAATGCTAATATTCACAATTCCATCCAAGTCTGGACATGCTAGTATTCACAATTCTATCTAAGTGTGGACATGCTAATCATCACAATTCTAAGTGTGGACATGCTAATATTGAAATTTCATCTAAGTGCGGCGCTTGTTGACCTTGACAAGTAAGTTAGTATGTAATGCAAGGCAACTTTGACAATCCTGTCATGACTAAGTTCAGTCTGGTGGTCACAAATCTTTCTGAATGTACCTGGTGTGAGTCTATGGCAGTTTATGTTAATGGGAGGTAAGATAGAGTGGCAGGGGTTTTCTGGAGTAGAGTGATTGCTCCACTCCCCACCCATGCCACACTCACAGTTTTTGTTGGTGTCTGTTGACTGCTGGCTTTACTGGCTTCCCCTGCGGACACCTGCAGACACATCTTGGAGCCGCCAATGTTGGAGCCGCCCTTGGCCTTGGGGCCCTTAGCCACAGGGGCTGCTGGGCAGAGGGCTGCCCTGGGAGAGTTCATGATGTGTGGCCAAGACACCAATCATGGTGCAGGGGGAGGGTTGGGAGGCGGGATTGGGCTGGGGAAGGGGGGGAAGGGGACTGGAGCACTGAGCGCTTCCATTTTAAACACTTTTGCAGTGTTTGGGAGCGTTGTGGGGCATCTGGGGCACACTCACCTTAGCCAGGTCTTTGGTTGAAGTGATGGTGCTGGCGAGGACGCCACGCACCGTTGGTTTGTTTTCCTTTTTTTTTTTAATCGGGCCAGGACACCAATCATGGTGCAGGGGGAGGGTTGGGGGGCAGGATTGGGCTGGGGAAGGGGGGGGAGAGGACTGGAGCGCCGAGCGCTTCCATTTTAAACACTTTCGCAGTGTTTGGGAGCGTTGTGGGGCATCTGGGGCACACTCACCTTAGCCAGGTCTATGGTTGAAGTTAGAGCAAATTGGTTATCAAACAATTATGATGTGAGTAATGTTGGCTATTTCATAGTTCTAAATATATACATTAAAAGATCACTAGCAGTCCTTGCCTCTTATGATATGATAGGTTATTTATAAAACCCTTTGGTGCTCCATGTCGTCTTGCTTCCAAGGCGTGCACGTTGCCCCTGAGCTATCCTCCCTCCTCTCCCGTCTTCCCTTCAAACCATTATAAAGCAATTCTTACTTTATTGGGTTGCCATGGGTACAAGGGTTGGGCACACCGGGGTTGGGCCCCCAAACCTCCAACCTCACCCTTTTGCTGCCTGGCGCTGGACATTGAAGTTCTGCACATATGCCTGTTGGTATCTGCAAGGGCTACCTAGCTATGATATGATATGAGAGCGGGTATGCAGTCATGGTCTATGACAGTGGGGCACAACATGCGGGCCTTGAAGGCATTATTTCTGGCCCTCCAAGTCACATGAGTTTAATGATGAAGTGTTACCCGGCCTCAAATCAGTCAGTGGCAATGCCATTAAAAGGCTATGTATCACATGCTACAGTAAAAAAGTAATAACTAAAAAGTACACCTTAAACCTGCGCTTTTTTAATTCAAATTCAGGCAGCAAGGCCCCAAACCTTCTCCTTTCCATGGATTGTTTGGCCCACTGTATGCGACTTGCGCGGTGCATTCGACCTTCCAGTGAAACCAGTTGTGCAGCCCTGCTCTATGGTGAATAGATCAGTGCATGCCTATTTCTTGTGGATGTTCTTCCTGTGACTCTTCTCAGTCCCAACCTGTTAAACGCATTCCAACCTTCCCCAAATAGCAGCTAAAAATAGCCTGCCAGGAAGGTCCTGAAATGTTTGGCGCTTCCTCGGCTCTAATTTTAATCTGGTGTCGTGCCCAAGTGAGACTTTTGACAGGATACCGCCAAGCTCCAACAGCTCCTCTCTTGGTATTTCTCTCCTTCGAGGGGGGGTTTTAGTTTGTAAGCAACATCTCCTCCTTATTTAGGGGCGGACACTAGAGCTCCCTCTTAACCGAAATGGTTTCTTCCATGTGTTCATTAATCGGTTTCTTGATACACAATTAGGTTATGAGGTATTTGCTGTGCTTCTAATTCCTCAAACAAACAGCAGTGGTACAAATTCGATTTCCGACTTGAGTGGATACGGCCTAATTCCTTTCCTAGCGAAGGAGCTGGACTGGGCTGAAACTGACCTCGATCTCAGTAGAGCATGCCACAGGAAGGTCTTCAAAGTAATTTGTATTTTAGGGGGCTGGTCCCAGACTTTAGCTCCGTGTGGCCACTACTTTCCCACCACAGTAACTCTGCTCAAAGAGTGCAGAGAACCTTCACCCCACGGATGACCTCCTCAATATCTGATCCAGACCAAAGGCCGATTTTGATGGTCAATGCCAGGCAAGGATAATTTTGATCATGTTGCAGAAGTGTTCTCTCTGCTTCCCACAGTTATTCTCCCAGGGATATTATTTGCTTCATTGCCGCTCTAAGGACTTGCGCATTAGTGTGTCCCATTCCTTTGATCTGTGCTACACAGGTGTCTGACACTTCTCTCTATGCAGGCCCAGAGGACTGTAGTCTGAAGGGATAGGGCAACTAGTGTGTAAAAACAGCATTCCTATGGCGGGAACATGTGACATGTGATACCGTCAAGCGCTGCAACACAGTGCACTGTGTATCATTGAGACATCATAGCGATGGCGGTGCAGACTGACCTTAATCTCTGCACTCATAGCTGGAGGCAGCATGGGGATTGAGGAAGACATGTGCCAAATCACTCAGTTTCATGATTGACAGCCCTCTTCCCTTCCAGGAACATATCAACATAACATCCCAAACTGTCTGGTATCAGCTGCCCATCCCGTGGAAGATAAAACCCTTCCTCCCACCCGATTATTTCAGAACCACATTCCGCCCCTGGTAATCTCACACCACGATGGAGGGAATGACCTCCTCACTGTTGTACCGGCCGCACCTGGCCCTCCATAGGGCCTTCAACACGCCATTAAATGCCTGATAAAGGGAACTAAGAGAATTACGTAGCTACCCACCCCAACCAGGATACTCTTCAAAAGTACCTGCAACACATATATGGCAATTACTGCCTAAACACAAGCCGACCCAGCAACAAAACCTGCGGGCTGAGGTTGGACTCTAGCAGCCATTGTCAGGAATCCTTCTGTAAAGACTGGAGGGGGGTACCTGTACCTCTGCCCTCTGTATAGTTGGGACAAAGGCACAGAGCACCCCAGTCAATGTTCTCTATATGGTCGCTTGGGTGAGCAACCAAGGCTTAAGCACTCAGGAGGTGATGCAGGCTGGTTCTTAAGTACCATGAGTCCCCAAGCCCCTGCGAAGAAATGTCCACACACTATGTTACGTGGTAACACAGCTTCTTTATGTAAAATAAGGTTAAGTAAAATCTATTAATATAAATAGTAACACTTTGTATTCAGGCAGTTCTATTCAAAGAATGGAAAGTATGGACACTATATGTGGTACCACACGATACTTAATTCAGTAATATATGCACTAACTGCAGACAGTTTTAAATAGGCATGTGAATTCTTAAGTGAAGTGTCACAGCATAGATTAGGAAAGAAATGTAGGCTAGTTCTGAACAGTGGTGGACTGCTTTCTTTAGACTAGATACACAATTCTGTGTGAGAATACCCCGACCTGGACAACCTGCAATGGAAAAATTAGGGAGTAACTTATTTTTTCTTTTACAGCCCTGTCCAAAAATGTTCAATAACCTTCTACTTTCTTTTTAAAAGTTCTTCCACCCCAAAGTACCTGAGAGGCCACAGGAAAACAGGATCCAAGACGAATCTGGGACCCCTGGACGACTCCTGTGGCTAGAAGATGCTCTTCCTCGTCACAGTACCTTTGGTGGCTTGGCAGGCGAAGTGGCAGAGTTTCTCGGTTTCACTCGATGATTCCCCTTGAGGATGGACCCCTCGCCCCGTTGGAAGAAGGAGCCACTGGAAGGCTGAGTCCAAGAAGAAAAATATAACCAAAGTCTTTCTGAAGTGCAGTAGTTTTGCTCTTTGCAATGTTCTCGGTTGGTTGACAATTTCTCCGACTGTAGGAGTATGGGGAAGATGAAACTTGCTGTGGGCTCCTCAAAGGCTTGGCAGATGAGAGTATGGCCCCTAGGGACCTTCAATTACTTCTGGCGGCGCCGGTGCAGAGGTCACTTTTGGTGTCGGTTTTGGAAATATCACGGTTTTCCAACTTTCGGTTCTTCGGTGCTGCAGCTGCAGCACAGACCTCTGAATGGCTTCTGGCAACCTGCCCTCTACCACGGGAGTGGATCTCGGACACTCACCAAGTCTGAACCCTCTGGACATTTTTGTTGGATTCTCGCGGCGGGAAACCCACCGGGCAGACCTTCCTCTGCGCTCAGCAACCCTGCACCTTCTCTGGTGGGAAAAAGTGGTCAATGATGATGGCAAGGTTGTCTCATGGAATATTCTTGATCTGTTTGGAACTTTGGCAGTTCTGGGTGTCAAGCAGCACCATGCCAGAGTACCCACTCTTCTAGGTGCTACATTGCAACAGGCTTCCAGAAGTCACAAATGCTTCTCCAGATGCTTTGTGACACCAATGGACTTCGTCGACTCGAGATGTCAAGGCACTCCGCTTCTGGATTCACAAAGACCCCTTCTCCGGACTGCAGGCACACAGGACTGGCTTCCATGGTACTTCCGACAAAGGGCAGCAGGGTGGACGATGTTCCATCGTAGCTCGGGGAGACTTCTCCTATCCAGGTCCTCTCTTGGATCAGTCCTTGGAGCAGCACAGCAGCCTTTGGATTTCGGTGAAGAGTAGCAGCTGCGATCTTCCTCCTCCAGCTGGACTCCAGGGATCAGCTTTGGTTTCAACTTCAGCTTCTGAACAGCTTCAGTGTCATCTTCAATCTGCTTAACAAATTGGTGAGTGCAGGGACCCTAGTTATACACATTTGTTTCCCATTCAATCAGGCAACCAATCACAGAGAAGGGCATTCATTCAGGCAGGCAGCCAATTAGGCTCACAGGCATTCAGCCCATATCATCCACCCAGACACCCATAACAAGGAACGTAGATTGGAGTAAGCACTTAGCCTTTCAGCACACTACACTGTATTCATGTCAGTTTCAGTCAGGGCTGTCTCAGTCATTGTGTCACACACAGAAACCAGAAACCCATAAAACAGAATGTGAGTTCACTTCAGACTCCATTCATACAGGTCCCACCACAAGGGTGTACCCACAACACACAGCCCCTGGGAAGGCTCCAGTCAGTCTGACAGGAGGCAGCCACAGGGCAGTATATGGTTTTTCCACCCAACAGCCAATCAGGGGGAAGGGATAGAGTCAGGGCAGTGAACTGTGAATGGGACCTCATGTGTTTTTTCTAGATTATGCGCAGTCTACCTGAGAGCTTTTAACACTAGGTTTGCCCCAATTGAGAGACAGCACATTGGTCCAATACAGAAGCACAGTATCTGACCGTACTAGAAGGTTGATCGCTAACACAGATTTTCAGAAAAGTATTATTGTGATACTGCTGAAATAGATGGGAGTTTTGTATTGTACCACACTGACTTGTTGGTGACTGTGGAGATTGGGGACCTCAATAGCCCCAGGAGCCTCTGAGAATGTGAGCAGTGTTAAACCTGCGAGGACTGTAGGGCGTTTGTCAATTGTCATTTTGGACAGGGCTTAAGAAAGGAGAGATGGCTAATTATGAGCCATATGACTAGAGTTAAGTGTCACCATGATCACAGTGCTACTGAGAACCTCTAGTTTGTGTGCAGTTTTGAAAAATATGATCTTGCTTTAACACGACTTAACCGCAATTGCGGATTTAGGTAACCTTTACCGTTTGTAATTCACTAACTAGACCACATGGGAATTACGAGTTTGATTTACTTACATTAGCCAAGCTCTCGTATCCTAGGTAGGATTCCCAAGTTAAGATGGCCGCCAGATTCACACCGCACATCGTGTGTGGGCTCTAGGTGTTGCCATAGCTATCAATGCTCTCGTATCCTAGGAAGGATTACCATGTTAAAATGATCGCCGGCATGATGCCGCACATTGCATGCAGACGCTAGATGTTGCCATAGCTACCAAAGCTACTTACTCGGGCGTGGGGCACATGACCGGAATCCGGTCTGCTGCCTCACGGCCCGTCTGTTGTGAACGAACAAGTAGGTGTACCACTGCATCGGTATCCTTGCTACAATGACGGGGGTGATGTTAATTCACCCCTATATCGATATGTGGATGGAGTGAGCGTAGACACCAATAGTGATTGTTGTTTATGTTTTTATGGTAACAGTGAAAGCGCGTTTGCTTAACGATGCAAGGTTTATATGAATGCGGCCTGGCAGGATTACTCTGCTAACAGGTTGCATTCTTTTTTTACATATTGTAGAGAGGAAGAAGCCTCCTTGCTGGAAAATTGAGAAGAAAGGATTACCCAGAGAGTTTATACCAATCAAAGCGGGGTGAGTGTTTCTAATCGATCAGAGTTTGCTCTATGACACTGGCTAGTTTACCAGTCTCCATGGGGGAGTAGACTAGCAACAGTGATTCACTTCTTTATAGGTTAGACTTCCTTTAAGCAGGTTTTGAACTACCAGAGGTCAGTCTTCATTCATTTATTGTTTTGCCACCATTGACATTTTTTATTTAATGTTATGAAAGGTACATAGAGGTTAATTGTGATGTATTACACGTTGTAGATGTACAGATGAACATATGTGTGAAAAGGTTAACTATGAAGGACAGCTGAAATACCTGAATATGGATATTATATATCCAAAACACGTTGGCTAATTGAAATAATCTTGTTTGAGTTGACTGTAACAAAGAAATCTGTGCTAATCGCCAGGGAAAAATGACCAGACACTTAGTTTGGATTTGTTAAGAAAGCCTATTGAGTTTTGTATTTGACCTCAATTCAATGCCATGGGATTGGGCTTGTTGGTAACTATTATATAAATATGTGTTCTTGAATATGTTATTAAAATGTGTGTTATTGAATGTACAAATGGTTTAAAGCCAACCTGTGGAATTTGTTGGAAGGACAACGTCTGCAAAGAGTGCATGTGGGTTACCTGTTGGTCACAACAAGCTTTCTGTATATTACAGTCAGGGTTTCCTAGGACTTTGGGAAAAAAGGTGAACGGCTATAGAAACCAAGAGGCCACAGTGGCAATCTTGCCTTTCTTCAGGAATCCATTGATTCCTATGGCAGGGTCTGAATGACCCAAAAATGGAGGACACTCAGAGCCACTGCCAAGTCAGCATGTAGCAGCCACCAGCCCCTACCCTGCTCTGTGGGCAACACACAGGTGCCTAAAAACACACATAAGTGGTACAAGGGTGTACTCCCACCTTTGGGTGTCATACGCGTATCCCCTGTGTGTTGTTCACCAAAAGGAAAACAGGATGAGCTGCACTGCCAGAGGTCCAGGCTGGACCTCAGTGTCAGTAAACATAAAGTCGTTAGCTCTGACGCTCCTTTCCTTGTGTTATCTGAATTCTGCAGTCCACTTGTTCATCCACCTTCTTGTCTCCTACCTTCCTTCATGCATTACGCTCCCCTGGCCTCGGAAAAGTGCCATCTTTGGTGGAAGATCTATCATGTCACCCCAGCTGGTTCCTGTGTCCAGATTTGCAGCAAGGGTTTTCTTTCCCCTCCCTGGTCATTTTGTAAGATTTTGGGCATCATTGTGAGTTTAACGGTGCAGTAAATACTCAACCAGCCTTACGGCACCATCAAATTCTGACTTAGGATGTGAAGTGCATGATTTACCCACAGCACCTTCCTGGAGGTAATTTCTTGAATAAATCCTCCACTTTACCATTAGAAATCAGTGGATTTACTGCAGTAGGAAAAACAGTTCCCAATAAATTTGCAAAAATCCCCATGTAGATCTATAGAGTCCAAGAATGAGGACATACACCACTCTTACCCCACTCTTAATCCATCAGTACATTTTCAGGACTGAGTGGCGGTAATGATAAATGAGTTGGGCGGTAATTCTTCCACAATGTGGCTGTTTTTGTGTTGTCTCTATTGCTATAGAAGAGGGATATTTCCTCACAAAACTTTATTAAAAAAGTATATTGCCCATCAGATTGATTCTGTGAAGTCTGGGGAGGTTTTGCACGGGGCGGGGCAAAGTTATTGAGGTGGGGGTCCGCAAAATGTGTGATTTTTCCCATAGACGCAATGGAAAATAAATTTAGCTCACATCTACAGTCCAAATTGCTGGACAAATTTTCACCAAATTTGCTGCAGGGGTGGGAACTTGGTACCGAAAGTGTGCTTTTGTAAATTTACTATAAATCGGTCCAGTAGTTTTGTTTTTTTTTATGGCAAAAAAGTAGGTACAAAAAACAATGATATCTGGGTTCAGTGCGCAGATTTATTTCCCTATTCGGTCCGAGGATGGGTCTCCGATTGGCTCAGAGGGTGGTGTGATGTCCACGGACATTGAACACACCCGCTGATTGGATGGGGAATAGCGTGAGGTGCGTCATATTTTTGGAAACATCTGCCATGTTTGATTTGAAGACAGCGGTCGTTGTCTGCGAACATCGAGGTAAAAACAGATTGAAAAACGCATTGCACTTTTCAGACTAATGAAAAACATTCTGGAGAGGTGAGGGGTGATGAGGATGGGATGGAATATGCCCATAAAAAGCCCCCTAAAATGTGTGGCTTTTCCACTCTGATGTCCAGGAACAGTGTGGATGTCCGGGGCAACCCTGTGATGTATGTGAACATCTGAAATGTTCGGGGGCATCTATGCCTATTTCTGCATTACAGGGCTGGTGAAAAGCAGTTTTTGGATGGCTTATATCTGAGATATATGAGTAATGGTTGCTTAGCTTAACATAACTGACGAATTTCTGGTGGTTTTTGGTTTTACCTGATGTTAAAATGGATTTCTGAACTCGGACCTGGAGGGGCAGAGGTTCAGAAGGCCAGCCTAGTTTCTTGGAACAGGGTAACCTCTCGACAAGCCAGACCAATCAGGTTAGCGATGGCGGCGGTCAAGACTAAGGGGGTCATTCCGAGGTTGGAGGTAAGGAATTACCGGCACCGGTAAGGGTGCCGAT
The DNA here is from genome assembly GCF_040938575.1 of Ambystoma mexicanum. Taxonomy (NCBI): domain Eukaryota; kingdom Metazoa; phylum Chordata; class Amphibia; order Caudata; family Ambystomatidae; genus Ambystoma; species Ambystoma mexicanum. Next base: position 1,032,125,881 of record NC_090923.1, read on the forward strand.
GCCGGTAATCCCTTACCTCTGTATTCCGATGTCCCTTTGCGGGTCCTTCCTTACCTCCTGCTTTTAGCAGGAGTAAAGTACGGGACCCGCAAATGTACTTCAGAGGTAATTACGGTACCGTAATTTACGGTGCCGTAATTACCTCCTTCCCCAATTCCCATTGAACCCTATGGGGCAGAAATGGGAATGGGGAAGGGCAAAAGGTAAATGGGGAATTACCGGTCCCTCCAACCCTGGAATGGACCGGTAATTACTCCATTCACCATGCCGGATTTGGGACGGTTTCGGAGGAAACCATGGAGCTAATTACTCCATGGTTTACTCCAAACCCGGAATGAGGCCCTAAGTCTCAAGAGGGGTGAGGGTGACTGAAAGACCTCAATGAGCACACAAAGCAAGGACACTTACAAATTACTCCAGACAGGTGTTATATTAAAAATTTAGACACATTTAATACAAGGCCTTTGTAACATCGACCATAGCAAAGAATCACAATAATACTAAAGTAAACCAACACATCACAATGAATACAATATATATACAAGACCGAAGGGCCTAAGGAGTTATGAGCACGTAATATGTAGACCACCTAGATGGGGAGGAAAACAGGCAGTGCAAATAATCATTAGTCCCAGTTCGACATCGGAATTTAACTTAACTAGGAGGAAGTCCGAGCCCTACGAAGAGAGGAGCCTTATGCTCAAAAGTACCTGCACACACTGGTGCCAATGGATAAAGTAGGGACTCTTCAAGGGTTTCAGGCAGTTCAGGAAGGTGAATGAAGCGATGCAGAACAAGTCCCCACTCAAGCAAGGCCTCCACTTGTGGGCAGAGGCAGGGTGAGAGTGCGGAATAGAGTCGCTATTTCGCAACAGCAGTAGAAAAGAAATGGGCTCCTGCGAGAGGGGCCACCGGTTGGGGTATGGACTACTCACCGGTCCCCGATGCAGGCAGACCCAGACTTCTCCAGTTCAGTTCACATTGCTGGCAGGTTCAGCTGCGATCATCAGGACGTTTCGTCACCGTGTAGATTCCGTGTAGCAGGATGCAGGGTCGAGGGTGTCCCAAATACAGCGGACGTGCACAGGTTGTTACCACAGCAGGGCAACACGGCAACCACGTTTACTCTGGTCCGGGCGTACTCATCTCACTTCAGACCTGGGAATGCCAAGTGTACGAAATTCGGTGTGAGGGTGCCGTGGACGCATAGCAAGCAGTAGACCAAGTTTTTTAAGGGCTTACCCAAAACGACGGCAGTGACAGAGCAAAACGTCCTGCATAAGATGGTCAGCCCACTGGTTGGCCCAGCGACGCTTCCGAAGAGGCTTACTTGCAGGGTTTGATGAAGGTGCCGGGAATAGTTGATCCCACTATTCCAAAGGGTCGAAGCGCCTTCGCAGACCTTCTTGGACGATCAGATGCAGAGGGGTCTCGCAGGACGACAGTGGCTCAGGGTGCCAAACCTTCAGCGGGTCACCAGCAGTTCCTCGACTCAGCTTCTTGTTGCAGGATACTTGGCTCCTTATCCCTTGTTCGGTGTGAACTCAGGAGATCGACATGGTAATGGTGTTTTCAGCCTCCTCTTATCCAAAGTTCCCTTCACGCCAAAACGGAGAGGACCCAATTGGAGATCTGCTCACAAACACTCACACCATACGTGGACCTATCACAGACCACGGTGGTCCCAGGCATTCAGGACACTCCAGACTCTCTGGCACCCAGGATGTGTATTGGGACCAGACATCCCAGCCACATCCTGGAGGCACACACAAGGCATGCAGAAGCCCACGAAAGCATTGGGTTTCGCAGGAAAGTGCATGACCAAATAAGGACTGACCCGGGTCGGCTCGACCTGGGGAAGGTTAAGGGGCAAGACGGTCAGAGGACAGGACAAAGAACCTCGCGGCATGGCCATTTTGCAGCCAGGTCACTCATTTGTACCAAGCACGGTAAGCGCAGTTAATATGGTGAAAAAGGGTTCAAAACACAAGAGAAACGATAGCTGCCACCAGTCCTGTCCGTGACACACTTGCACAGTTCATAATAAGTCCAGCGAGAGTTTCTAGGGCCTTTGGAATGACTAGAGGCCCAAGAGCGCGGTAATCTAAGTTACAGTGCACTCTTGTTTCATGTTGCACAAAAGCTGCAACATGAGGAAAGGACTAAGGGAAACAAAGTCTCCCAGTACTGACTGTCTTAAGGGCATGTCAGATTCCCCATAAGAATTGAGCGAAAGCCCAGAGGAGTGCGGCGGAAGGCTGCGCTTCTCTCGCAAAGTCTACATCAGGGTGTAAAACAACAGCAAAAAGTTTGGGGGTTGCCACATGGAGGGAAAATTACATACAATTATGAAATCTTTCCTAACACCTGACACCATAACATTCCTTTAACAAAGTTTTTTCATTGAATTTCATAGGTTTTTATTAGTGTAACTTCACCATAATGTCTCTTTAACAACAATTTTTCCGTGAATTTCATAAGTTTTTATTAGTGCAACTTAACCATAACGTCCTTTAACAACGTTTTTCCAGGGACTATATATTTATATATATATATATATATATATATATATATATATATATATATATATATATATATATATATATATATATATATATATATTGCTAATAGCTCTTGACTCGTACGATGATTTTTACTGACATTTTGCCCACAGTTTTGTATTAGTGCACAGTAATGGCACGAGATATGGTCGCTCAGCTTACCATAACTGGCTAATTTCTGGAGGTTTTCGGTTTTACTTGTAGCCATAACATCCCTTTAACAAAGTTTTTTCTGTGAATTTCATAGCTTTTTATTTGTGCAACTTAACCATAACATCCCTTTAACAAAGTTTTTTCAGTGAATATTCATATATATATATATATATATGTATATATATATATATATATATATATACATATATATATATATCTTAAAGTGCGGCGGTCACCGCACTCCTGTTAAATTGCATATCAACATACATAGGAAACCCCAAAAATTAATTGATAATAACTTTTGACTCGTACGATGATTTTTGCTGAAATCTTGCCAACAGTTTTGTACGCACTTCCACCCCCCGTATCCCATGATGGAAATGTTGGGAAAGATCTGTTAACAAAAATTTGAAAAGCACTTTCAGCCACATCCCCATTCATTTTCCTATAGACAAAACGGTACATTTTGACGGCCCGCAAAGCAAAAATAGCTGGATGGAATTGGGCCAGGTCCGAAACAACTTGGGCACAAAGCGTTGACTGGCGATCCTTTGAGGGTTTGGGCTTTTTGCGTCCAGTATTTTTAAAAATATTTGATAGCGAGGGTGGTGCCCCCTTCTCCAAAAATTATAGAGATATCTCCAATGCTACTTTTCATCAGAGAGGCTTTTCAGAAATGAAAAAGCCGCCATCTTCTTTTTTATCTCTATTCGAGAGATAACCGCAGCTATACCCGCGACTACCGGAAAATAAAACTGGAAAAAGGGCATTAGAGCAGGAAAATTGACTAAATGGCATCAGACTAGATATGTGAGGGGGTGTCATTTGGGAGTTGAGGGCTAGGGGGCTAGGGACACATTTAACAGCACAAACAATTTTCTGTAGCTGTGGTTTTTCGGCATAATGATGGTTGCTACAGAAGAAAACGCAAGAAGGAATGAAAGTGCATCACACAGAAACGAGTGCTGCAGGAATGGGATAGGGCTGGGGAGGCAAGGAGGCCTTGTGGGGTGTGGGGGAGAAGGCACAGATGAGGGGGCACTTGGTGAGTGCCCCGGAGAGCACAGAAGCATTTTTTATCTAAGAACTACTACAGATAACCGTGGCTATCTGTAGTACTTAGGAATTATAGCCATGGTTATGGGGAAAAAGGTAAAAGACTGTGGCCACTGGCCATGGCCAAAGGCCATGGTTAGTGGCCTGGTAATGTTGGAATATATACATTGCAATGACCAAAACCATGGCTTGCGGCCTGGTAATGTAACATAGCATTTCAAAACAAAAAAACCCTACCTCTTTTGCCATGAGCGTGTCGATGCGCCTTCAGAGCACCACAGGCAGTCATGATGAGGAGAGGTGTGGGTCTGTCTTCCAGAAACTTCCACCGTCCCTGCAATTCACCAGGTAAGCGTTACAGAGATGATGGTGGATTCAGGATCATCGTACGCCATGATTTCCCCAGAATTTGTTGAAAGTACTTTCAAAAAGTTAGTCAAAGAGCTTATACCGGTGGACATAAATCTTAGTGCTTATGGACAAGTCCTCATCACAGTATTGGGGTATGAATGGATGAACATCAAAATCATGGAGATGTAAATGAAGGGCAAGCTTTATATTGTTACAGAAGTGCCAGTGTTTTAGGTTGGGATGAACATGCGGCCTTGGACATACAGATATGCCCTGGGAGAGAGGTGCCCATTTTGTATGTGGAAGCTGGTGCACACATGTCAGGGGAGAACCTCAAACGTGCATACTGTGCTGTTTTCACTGATAAACTAGGGAAATTAAGAGGATTTGCCGACAAGATAATACTTAAAGGAGAAGCTGTGCCAAAGGCGCAAAAGTGAGAAATGTTCCTGTTTTATCTAGGGATGGTCTTGATTTGATTTGATTTGCATTTGTAATGCGCCGGAACCCACAGGTATCAGGCGCAGAAGAAGAGAGAAAGGTAAAGAGTCAAGAACCGAGAAAAAAAAAAACAGCAGCAGAGAGTTAACTAAAGACACTAGTTTTAACTCCCTTCCTAAACTTCAGAAAGCTTGTCTCTGGCCGTAAAGATTTCAGAAGTATCTTCCATAGAGAGGCAAATTGGGTCGAGAAGGACCTGCCCATTCCTCTTGCCCGCTTGCTCCTTTGAACCGAGAGACAAATCCTGTCACTAGACCTGGTGAACCTGGTCGGGTTATGTATTTTAATATATTCTTTGAGGTAGCTTGGAGCTTTCCCATAGTGCCATTTGTGCACTATTTTCAATGCCTTAAATTGGATGTGCGTTTCCACTGGAAGCCAGTGAAGACCCCTCCTGTGAGATGAACTATGGTCACGCCTAGGTATGCTCTTAACGATATGTACTGGGTTGTTTTGACCTGAAGTCATCTAAGGCTGTTTCTGCTTGCCCCTAACATGATGGTATTGCAATAGTCTGGCCGAGGCATCACAAGCGCACGTACCAACGTGGCGCAGTTGGCCTCTGACACGTATGGTTTGGCTTGCCCTAGAAGCCGTAAGATGTACTGTGCCTTATTGGCTAGATTATCTGTATTTGCGACTAAGAGATGACTCAAAGATCACTCCCAAAGTCCTGACTTTATCCACTGTTTTGATAACATGACCTTCAACACAAAAGATGGCATATGACAGGTCCAGCTTGAATCTTTCCTGTGGATACCTAAAAAGCATCATCTCTGTTATATTTGTGTTGCGACACATTCCATTATTTGCCATCCATTGTTGGATGGGTGAGTACACTTTGTTAATATGATTTGCGTCGTCTGTGTGGTGACCGCTTAGTTCAACCACAAGCTGGGTGTCCTCAGTGTAGTTAGTGAAATGAACACTGAGCTTGTCCAAGAGATCACAAAACGAGCGGCAGAATATATTAAAAAGGGAGGGAGACATACAGGCAACCGGGGAGACACCCCATTTAAGACATTCCTCTAGAGACTGTGCATTAAGCCATGAGATTTTAGACATGCGGTCTGTCAGAAATGGCCTGACCCAAGCCAAGGCGTTGTCTGATATGCCCCCTATATTCCTCAACCTGTCTATTTACTTGTTGTGATCGACAAGGTCGAAAGCTGCTGATAAGTCCAACAACATCAGCAGCCCCGCCTTGCCCCGATACATGATCCTTATCCATGATCCTTAAGCAGAACCAGACAGGCTCATGGTGAAAGGAGTCATAATAGTGACTGGGCACCAGAGTGATGGACGCCCATCGTTCTGGCAAGGAAACAAGATGGAGGATTTGGAATGTGTATAGACCTTTGTGATCTGAACACCATCATTTGGGTGGACAGACATCCACTTCCGAACATAAATGAACTTTTGACAACAATGAGGAAAGCATCATGGTTTTCCACATTTGATCTTTCATCAGCGTACCACGAAATTGAACTGCATGAATTGTCTTGTCATCTGATGTCATTTGTCACACCATTTGGGGCATACATGTTTCACAGAATGCCTTTTCTGTTTAGCATCTGCGGCAGCAGTTTTTCAGAGACTCATGGAAGAATGATTTGGTAGATTCCAAGGAATAAGTTACTTTCACAATGATATATTGGTGTTGGGTAAGACTGCATTGAAATACGACAAAAGAGTACATTGGGTGTTGGGAGTGTTGCAGGAAAAGGGTTTAACTGCTAAAATGTCTAAATGCCAGGTGAAGGTACAGAGTGTTACATAGTTGGAACATACCATTGATAATAGTGGAATGAAGACAAGGGAAGGGTTGGTGAGTGTCATGAGGAAAACACCTGCAGTTGAGGTCATTTGTGGAAATGGCAGAGTATTATGGGAAATTAATTCCAGGGTATGCTGATAAAACAGTTCACATGAGGGAATTACTCGAGAAAAACTTGCTTTTTGTGTGGTTGGAAGAGTGTCAACAGAAATTTATGAGGTGGGGAAGAATTTGGATGAAGCACCGTTTCTTGTAACATTTGATGTAAGAGCCAAGACAGTGCTGACAATGGATGCCAATGAGGTGGGGTTGGGGTCTGTGCTGGAACAATGGCAGATAGGGGAGTACAGGCATGTGTCTTATGCATCAAGAGTTTTGAGAGATCCTGAGATAAGGTATTTATTCAGTTATCGAAAGAGAGGCCCTAGTGCTGTGTTGGGCATTGAAACATTTTCGCACATTGTTTTGGGGTTTGTTTTATGTGATAAGGATGGCTCACAAACCATTGATTCATGTTTTAACTACCTGCGGTTCGAGGTCAGTGTCATCCAGGATCAACAGGCGATAGTGGATCCGCAAGACTACAATTTAGTGGTGGATTATGTTCTGGTCCAAAGGAACGCTCTAGCGGATTGTTTCTCTAGGCTCCCAGTGCAATGTGGAGAAACGCAGCATTAATGAGGCGGGGAGCAGATGGCATGTGTGATACCAGCAGTGCTTAGACAAATTTGGTGGGAGTAGAGAGAAAAACACTGGGAGATGGTGTGAATTGCAAGGGCTTGAGAAATGGATGGACTGAGATGGAAGATTGTGAGGAGGGTAAGAAGTAAACGTTGGTTTGCAATGAATTGGCAGAAGGCCCATGGGGAGTGACAAGAGGCGACAGGTTGATATCTCCTGTAGCTGTGCGGAGCAAGTGAGTGGCTTTTGCCCATGAGGGGCATGTAGGGAGGACTCGCACCAAGAAAAGGTAGTCATGTTTGTGTTCAGCAACGGACAGCGATGTAGAACCTGCGGTCAGGGATTGTGTGCCATGCTCTGTAAGCGATGAGCCAGGTGGTGAGGATTCAACCCGTGCATCCAATTATGGTGCCAGATAAAGTATGGTGTAAAGTGGCATTGGCCATTATGGGACCATATGGAGTGTTGTGAGAGAATGCCAGATATAGTTTCGTGTTGGTCGAGTATACATTAAGGTAGATTAAAGTTATGTCTGTAAAGTCAGTAACCATGAGAAAGGTTATTGAGTTTTTGAGAACGATTTTTGATAGTGAGGGTGTACCAGGGAGCATTGTTATTGATAATGCTGTCCAGTTTGTATTGCAAGAGATGATGAGTTTTCTAACGAAAGGGAGATTGAACATCACAGAACGGCATTATATAGCCCCAGTGCCAACGGGTTGGTGGAATGTATTAACAGATTTGTGAAGGAGGTGATACAGTTGGTATTAGCTAACAATCTGGATTGGAGAGTAGCGTTGGCGGATGCGGTTAGGGCACACAGGGATACACCCGATACCCTTACGGGCAGTGCCTTAAGTGGCACTACAAATCGAGCCGGGGCCCATCGAGGGGGCGTGGCCTAACAACGGGGGCCTTGATGGGCCGTTAGGCCACGCCCCCTTGACGAGCCCCGGCTCAATGGGCTACTGGCACCCCTGCCAGGCAGCCTTTTGTAGAGATTAGCACCCTCTCCCCTTTGGTGGAGAGGGTGCTGATCTCTGCATTTCTATTCTATAGGCTTGCCTGGCAGGGGACAGCGCCTCTCCTATTCAGCCTTAATGGTGGCACTGCCCCTCGCCAGCTGGGGAGGGGCAGCGTCACCATTAAGACTGAAAGGGTGAGGCCACTGGAAGCAGAGGCCTTTTTCCTAAAGACTGAAACTCCCGAGAATCCACGGGAGCTTCAGTATTTAGAAAGCAAGGCCTCTGCTTCCAGCGGCCACACGTTTTCTCCATAATGGTGGCGCTGGCCCACGTGCATCCCTTGATTAAAGGGATGCCTCGCAGGTGCGGCGCCACCATTATGGCTGAAAGGCATTTTTTTCTGAAGCCCGAAGCTCTCGCATACGAGCGAGAGCTTCAGGCTGTAGAAAAAAATGCTTTTTCCTGTAGTGGCCGGGGCTGACAGGGGAGATTAGTGGGCCCCGGCAGGGCCCCGCCTCAAAACGAAATTTCGGAGACTGCCGGGGCCCAGCCCCGGCAGGCCCCGGCCCAATTAAAGCCCTGCTTACGGGCTGTATGCCTTTTGAGTTAATGAGGGGCAGGAAGTCAGGGAGCAGGGTGAGACCAGTGTGGTTAGGTGGTGGTAAGAAACCAACTGTGGATCTGAAAATTATTGTGAGGAGGACAAGGGAAATGCAGGCAGCAAAAGGCAGAAGAAAACAATAGAAAGTGTGGCAAGGAATGCCAAGTCAAGGTTGGAGATGCTGTGAGAGTGAAGAGTCCCAGATTTGTGAGAAATAGTTTACCAGTGTTTCTGGCATCTTTAAATGTGGCGGGTTTATGTCAGATTTAGTGATGGTACGATGTAGAGTAAGAGAAGGATTGCGGTACAGGATTTGTTGGGTGTGTAGTAGCTGGATGAGGTGTTGGGTGCAGACACAAGGTTACATTGCGATGGTAGGGCAGAGAGAGCCATGAAAAAGGGTGTGGAAAGGAATGCAAATGAGCATGGTGTGGAGTGTGGCGAGGGAGGTGTATGTGATGTAAGGAGAGTGGAGGAAGTGAAAGAGAGGGAGATGTGGAATGGGGAGGTCAGAGGGCGGAATGTGCTAGGCAGTACACCTTGTGAAATGGAGGTGTTGGATGCTATCACCGATAGTGGTGGTAGAAAGGCCCTTGGTGGTATGAGGTCTTCAAGCAGAATAAAGGTTATGCTGGAGAACTGTAGTGATTATGTTTGTGTTTAATTTTTTTTGCTTTCGTTTGTTTTGCTCCGGTTATTTTAGTTATGTTCTTAGTTTGCGATAGTAAGGGGGGAATGTGTGTTATAATTGGGGCACTGTGCGTTTCTTTCCTGTTAGAGTGTTTAGATGTGTGTTCATATGAAGGTTCTATCGAACCCTGTTTGCTGTTTGGGAATGACCGTTGTTTGGTCATTCCTGGAGAATATTGCTGTGGGGTGCCACGGACTAAATCGGTCCTCACCAATGCAAAGTTCTGTGTCTTCATTTCCCTGTGGTGTACTTACCACATTTGGTGACGAGCTGGTGACAGTCACCCCATGGCGCTGATTGGGCAGACCCTATGGGAGAGTGCAGCAGTGGCAGACGGTGTGGAACAAGAATCCCCAGGCTGCAGCCTGCCATGTCCCAGCAGGCCACGGAGGAGCTGCCAGAGTTGGAGCGGCAGAGTCGGAGGAAGGAGTTCCGTGTCTTCATTCCCCCTTGGTGTACTTACCGCACAATTCCTGTTTTTTTTTTTATTGTGACACGAATTCAGGGATTGCTTCCTAAATTAATCTAAAATGTGCCAGACAGTAGTTTTAGTGGGAATTTATGATTTGTGGATGTGTGATTTTTTTAGAAAGCCTAAAGAGTAACTACTGCAAATATTTTAAATACTATGACAAGGTATTTTAGGTGAATTTGAATAAACAATGAAGATATTTATTTATTTTTGCTCGTCAATGCTGAAGATCTTTCTTATCTAGTGGAACACACATTGATAAAGAAAGGATATGACATCAGGTATGTTATCAGAAATAAATGTAAAATTACAGGTGGTGGGAGGTATAGCATAACAAAACCCTTAAACATCAGTGAAGAAATGCTTTGGCACATTCGGAAATGATTGGGTAAATGAAATCTGAGTCTGAGTGTCCTTTATATCTTGAAATACAGTCAGAAATGTTAAACCGCCACAGTGGCATTTTTGTGGATGTCAAAAATGCTGTTTGAAGGGTTTTTGTATATGATGTCATCTGAGGTGTGATAAGTGCGATCTATACCAGTAATGTCATAAGTGGCATCATATGTGATGGCATCAGTTATGTTGTTTGCAATGTCACCAGTTTGATTATGGGCTGCACTGCACAGTGGGGCTCCTGGTTAAGTTGACATAGCTCCCAATACCTGCTGAAATTCTGTGGTTTTCATGCATTAAATCAACACCTTAATGTTGCTTTAGCTAAAGTTATATACATATTTACTAGTCTGATGGCATTTGCATGTTTTTTGACATGCAAACTGTGTTTAATTTTCCGATACATTTGCGTTATAACCTAGGTATTACCTGTGGTATGACCCAGGGTATAACCGTGGTTATCACTTGCATCGAGAAAAAAAAAAAGATGGAGTTGGTTTCAATTATAAACACCTTAAACACCCGGATATTCAATGTATCTGAGTAGATATAGCTATTTAATTGTGGGAAGGGGCAACCCTTCTCTGTCAAATAATTTTAAAAGTATTGAACAGAATAACCTCCAAACCACAAAAGGATCGTTAGTCAACGCTACGTGTCCAAGTTGTTTCAAACCTGGTCCAAATATGTCCAGCGGTTTTGGCCGTGCGGGTGAGCAATACTTGATCTTTTTTGTGTATGGGAAAATGAATGGGGACTAGGCCGAAATAGCTTGTTTTTGTTTCCTTAATAATATATTTATTTTGTAAAGAATCTTTCCCAAACTATCCAGTTTGGGCAGAGGGGTGTCGAATTACAAAATTGTCTGCAAAGTTTTATCCAAATCTTTCACACAAGTCAAAAGTTATTAGCAATTAATTTTCTTTTTATTTCCTATTGAACGCCAACTCACCCAACTATAGGGTGGTGACCACAGCCCTATAATATATATACATCTGGAGAGTGAGGGAAGAGAGAGGGATCGTTTGGTTGCTTCACTTGTAGGTTGTCTCAGCCTAGACTGCAGGATTGATTGATCATGCACACTTGTGACATACCCATTCACCCTTTTAAGCATGTAGAATGCTCTCCAGTGAACAATGTGGGAGGCCAAAAGCACATCTCAGTCATCCTGATACTTTCTCTGGGCCCGGTGCAACCCTCTCCCAGGAGGCGGCTGTACTTTAATGTCTCAGTGTGAGGACTTCCCAGCTGGGTGGATATATATATGTACTATATGAACTCTCTTTTTTTTGTTAGGTGCATAACTACCACGTTTTCACAATCTTAACTAGCAGAGCTGGTTGGCATCTGAGAGCTGGCCAGTAGGTATAAAGAGCAAGGCTATGGTGTAAACATAGCTCTTTTCCCGACCACTGTCAGGTATAGCATGGGCCTGATATTGTCCCGGTCGTGTCAGCATTTCAGACACATTTTTTCCTCAGGGACTTGGCCATGTGGGGCGTTCAGCATCTGCAACTCTTCCTGCCTTCTACCCAAACCCTATTATTCCCCAATCGACATGTACTAAAAAGCCAACAGCAAGGCATTTCCACACGCTAAAGCAAACCCCGGAAAACCCCCATATAAGAAACATAAAATATGAGACAAATCACATAAAGGTATGGGAGGGGTGCCTGGGGGGCTGATTGAAGTGATTCACCACTAGCAAGGGGAGTGAACGCCCCCTCCCTCATCCCCCGCATAGCAAGTACAGCACAGAAAGCAGCGAAGTACACTTCAAACACATACACATATGTACAAGCAAACATGGCCCTCATTATAAGTTTGCCGGTACAGAAATAAGGTGCTGGTAACAATGTCACCGGCACCTTTTCCAGGCCGGCAAACTACATGTCTGACGGTAGGGGGTGTGAACTACTGGCAGTCCTGACCTGTCGGTAGTTCATGCCCCTACGGGCAGATAATTCATTGAAGCACCAGCATCGTTACTAATGGTGCCGGTATTTCGGTCTTCCCATTCCCGCGGAGTCCTATGGGAATTTACCGTTCTGCTACTGCACGTAATATCCTGGTATACCATGATATCAGGCAGCGTAGCACCGGCGGATTACAGGCAGACTTGTAATGAGGGCAATACAGTCACAAAAGTATTGCAACACTCACTCATCACCCTCTGACTGCCCATTACCTGCTCACCAGCACAGTTGTGGACAATGGCCATGAGTCAGAATCACGCAGGTATGGCTCTGGCTGGGTTGTGGTGGGTTTGGGTTGTGGGTGATCAAAGGACAACTTCAGCACAAGGCACACAGGAAAGTGCAAGTCTAACGGTTGCTTCGCACAGTTGATGTTGAGAGTTTCTGGCTGCCCAGTTCCCTGCATTGGAACTATTGAAATGTGAAGGTTTGAGTTTCATGTGTTTATTTATTTATTCATGTAATTATCGCTAAAGCATCAACAAACCCATGGGCATCAGGGCGTATAACATTCAAAATCAAGACAACACATGGCCAACAAAACATACTGGACAGGACACACATAAAAAAACACCAAAAAAGTATCAGATGCCTCAAGTAAAAAACAAAAGATCAAAGAGGCAGAGACAAAGAAACAATCACTTAAAAAGATGTGTTTTCAGGGCACCATTGAAAGGCAAAATAGCTTTGATTTGTCTCAAATTGGGTGGAAGTGAATTCCGCAGCATTGGTGCTGTGTGATCAAAGCCAAGTTTACAGCTCTAGACGACGGTTGGGTCAGTAGTTGGCAAGTATTGTTCGAGCACAATGCTCCGTGGAAGGGCAGCCAATCAATTCTCTCCTTGAGATAATCTGGGGATACTCCCTACATACATTTATGACTAATAAAGAGCAACCTGAACATAACCCTGTACTCTAATGGGAGACAATGAAGTTCACAGCGCTCACTTGCAACATGTTGCTTGCGTGAAAGATTGTAGATGACACGCACTTCCCCATTCTGGACTGTCTGAAGTTTTGCGATATTATCTAATGTATCAGATGCATACGTAGTTTGGCACAGCCCATCTTGCAGGGTCTTGAGTCTGGCTGTACAGCATTGCAGCATCAGGAAGGCTGGAACGTTCATATTCCTGTCCCAAGACTTACATTAGCTCAGAAGAGTGTATTTTGGGAGATGTTTCAGGCTGCAAGACACTCAGAAAAGCAGCATCATAATGGCTTGTTTCCTAGTCTACCAGCAGCATAACAAAATGTTCATTTGGTGATAGAATTCATGATATACTGCAACACTGTATTATAAGGCTGAAAAGTGCAGCCTGTAGACCCAGTTCTTCCAGTAGTTCAGCACACTGGGGCTCATTACGAGTTTGCTGGTATATGGCAAAAGTGACGTTAATGCTGGTTATCGCCACTTTTACTGTATCAGCCAATCATAAGTAGCTGGTAACACAGTTGCCGGTAACACTGTCACTGTTAATACAGGCATCGGGCACACCAGCGACGGAATACCAGATAGCTGTGAGCAAGACATACCAAGTCTAAAACAGTAGACACACCCTGAGTGATACACCACACATGCAGGGGCTTCAATATGAGTCCATGTTACGTGAATCGACATATGAAATGCACAGTGAAACAGTACATGAACTTGCTGTTGTTAGTTGCAAAACAGCTGCTGACCACTGTGGACATATGTCATTTCCACTTACAGGTCACTCTGGACACCCCCAACTGCCCTGGTTGATGACACCGCTCAGAAATCCCCAAAGTACATCCTGGCACATATGTGCACCAGGGTGTGTGTGGAACGCACCTTTTGCCTCCTGAAGGCGCACTTTTGTTTCCTGCACCACTCTGTAGGTGTGATTAAGTACAGGCCAGAAAAGGTGGGACAGATAGTCCTTGCATGTTGCACAATATATGTGTTCAGCGCAGCATTCCCCTGTCCACGGATGAGGACATGCCACCCCCAGAGCAAGACTACAGTGCCTGTGGGTGCTGTGGGGGAATGCACTGAGCAGGCCGAGGCCAGGGAGGTTAGCCTAGCTTGGCAGGAACTGATTGAAAACTTCTTCTGAAAACCAACTCACAGGAGATAATTTGCCCATATGTATATAGTCACTTGTCACATTTAACACTTCGACACAATAAGGAATGTCCTAGCTTTGTTCAAGATTTAATGGAATGTATGTGTTAGGTGATTTTATCTTCCGCAGGAGATCAATACCCCTATAAACGACCCTTCCCCAACTCCCCTCCCCAGGTACACCGTCAATTCACCCTCACAGTGTCTGACAGTCATTTCCCGCCCCTCTTTGTCATTGGTGCCTTCTTGTGCCCTTTGGCTGTCAGGTGGCGCTCTGAATGGCGCCTTGGGGTGTTGGCAAGTAACTCTCAATAGATGTTGCAGAGCTGGAGGGATCCGACCAATGGGCACGGATGAACTGCAGGGTCAACTGGATGGCCTGGTTGGTTGCCTCTGCACAGGCCGAGGTGGACTCTGTGTGCTCCTGCACCCTCTGTACCAGTGCCACCATGGTGGTGTGGCATGGCCAAGTGACTATGTGATCCTGTGGATACACCCCTGCTGGTACTCACGCATGGCCTGCATTTAGCTAAACTGCTGGCCTGCAAGTGCCTCTATGTAAGCCTGGTGACGTTATATGGCCTCCGGCCTGGCACATACTGCTGTGCTGGTCGCAGGCTGTGGTGCGGGCTGTGTGGGCTCTGTGGTGACTCAGGGCTGAAACATGTGGACAATTCAGGCATGTAGTGCACCTCCTCCTCCCCCTCTTCCTCATTGGTGGATGGTAAATGGACCCTGCCACGATGTTCCAGTGACCGTGAAGCACGTGTGGGGTTGAGGGTATGCTGGTACTCTGAAGGCTGTGCACCACTGCTGAGACGGCCATGGTTTGTGCAACAACAGGTGGTGGCTGTTGCATGAGAATGGTGGCTGCAGTGACAGCTATGTCACCTGCCTGGTTGCTGGTGGGCTCACTCAGCACCACCGTAGGGTTTGGGTCATCCACAATGATTGATGGAGTCTCCAATGTGGTTTTGGGTGGTGGTTGAGGGTGTTGGTGGTGTAAGCCTTGTTGCCCTGCTTTGCTAACTGCTATCGGTTCCATGTGTTAATATCCCCGCAAAAATATCACCATTAAAAAATATTACCATATTTTTGTGGCGATATTAAGGCATGGAACCTGCGGGGGACACCCCCGCAACCCCTGTATTATTTTAAAAGGAGCGGGGGACACCCCTGGAACACCTGCTCCCAAAAAACCCTAATATTAACCCCAGTAAAAATATCACTTATGGCCGTTCCCAATGACCATATATATGGCGATATTTGTGGTGAGATTAATATTACCTGATACCCTGCTATCACTCGCAACGGATTTGGCCCGTGCATGGGTGGTGCCAGCTGAGGTGCCTGCAGTGGAGGGTCCTGCCTTGTCAGACTGTGGACCTGTCAGGAATAGAATGACATGCTATTAGTCATGTTGTGGACGTGTTTGCGAGCTTGCAAAATGTTTATACAACATTTATGTGTGTTCCAGTGATGCACTGTTGGCCAGATTGGCATGGGTGGTGCTGGTTCAATTGGTGCTGCAACTCATACATGGTGGTGGTGCCTACTGGGGATGTACATGGTGCATGCATGTGCTCACTGACTGTTGGGCTACAGGGTGGGGTGTTTTCATGTGTGGAGTGGGGCATCACGTACTGTCATGGATGTACATGGCACACATGGGTGGTTATCAAGTGTCCCTGGATTTGTATACACATGTCCCCTATGTTGCATGTACATGGCAATGTTTCCCCGGAAACCATGGCCTTGTGTGTTTTCACTGTGCATTTGATGTGGCGGCCATGTGGTGTCACATTTGCCCATGGTGCGTGCCAGTGCTGCGGCACACTTGTTCATGGTCACTGTATCCACATGTATATGGGGTTGATTAGACGCCCCAGCATCACCATATGGGCCAGCTCCTGCCTCTGCGCTGCCAATCCCCTCAACGCCCTCCATGTGGAGGATGGAGCTGGCTGTCTCCTCCCATGTCATCAGTTTGAGGGGTTCTGCGACTCCGCTTCCAGTTGCTGCACGCTACCTCCTGTGTCTGGTGATTAGACTGTGCACCCTCATCTTGAGTTCATCCCACCCCTTGTGTCAGTCTCTGGCAGTAGGGGGTACACTGCCCACTGCTGTCACCCATGCCATGATCTCCCCCGAGATGATTGTCTTCTTTTGATCACTGGTCTTGCGGTGCCTGGACCCTAACAGGTCCTCTGAGTGTTCCGCAACAGCATCAGCAAGTGCTGTGAATTCAGCATCTGTGAATTCAGCTTGAAGCTGGTGCATATCAGGGAGGCATGCCTTCTTTTGCCATGCCATGGTATAGCAACAGGTTTCAGGACTGGATGGCAAGTGGAAGTGGTCGATTCACTGTGGATTTTGTTTCTGAAGATGGCTGCCATGGAACTTCCCGTTCCGGTGACACTGACATTACCACTTTCGGTATTACCGGCATCGGTATTCCTAGCAACACTATTACCAGTTGCAATGATATACCGTCAAACCGGTTTACTAGCATTCTCTTAATGAGTACTGTGTCTTGGGAGGTGTGTTTGCAGACCTTTTGAAATCCAGCACGATTTCCTTGTGTATGCTAAAGAACACTGACTACTGATGAAATTGAGGTGATCTCTCCCTCATGTGACTGTACGCCCCATAATGGACTTTCCTCAATAGGTAGTACTGTACATCATTACAAATGGAGTCAACTCTGCAACCCTACCCATAAGCATACCAAGCAAAATTTCCTTTGGTGTAGGGGTCGCTTGTGGTGGGACCTAGGAGGGTTCCGGAAGAACTGATTTACAGGGAAGGTAGGAAGAGGATGTTGGCCTCTTGTTTCCGTTGGGGAAGGCCATGACCCGCTGCCTCCTCCAGCTTTCATAAAGTCCTACATGCACTACTTTTACATAGAAACAAATAATCCGACTACCATGGAAATTTGGGGTGCCTTTTACTGACATGTGTCCACATATTGGCATTCTAGTGCCTTTTTCGGATGTGCGTTTTTTCCTTTTTTACATCCAGTAGTACTGGATGAGAGCTAAAGCTTTCTCAAGTCAGCCCTAATAAGCACATGCGTGAGCCCTCGAAGCAGGAACGTTGTGCAGAATGAGTGAGACGCAATTGTAGCATACAAAGCCAGTGTGACATTGAAAAGAGATGCCAGTGAAGTGAACAGATATTCAACATGTAATGTAATTTAACTGGGTCTTGTATGGCATGACATCTGCCATTTTCATGGCCTATTGGCGGTAGGACATGTAAGAAAAAGAGAAGGGTTGGAGTAATTGTGTAGCAATGGTAAAGTAAAGATGTGAACCCTATTCAGCTGGGGAGGAGGTGTAGAGCTAGGTCACCTGGCCTAAGCCCCGCCCACCTGGTGCCTTCCTGCTTGCCGTTCTTTTTCACCACTTAGCAAGCCCTGCCCACCTGGTGCCTTCCTGCTTGTCGCTATTTTTCACCACTTAGCAAGCCCCGCCTACCTGGTGCCTTCCTGCTTGCCGCTCTTTTTCCTACTTCAGGCGCCCTCGAGCCTCTTTTCCTTTGCAGCTGGGCAGCAGGTGTAAGTGGATCTAGGTCACCTGGCCTAAGCCCCGCCCACCTGGTGCCTTTCTGCTTGCTGCTCTTTTTCACCACTTAGCACGTGCCGCCTACCTGGTGCCTTCCTGCTTGCCGCTCTTTTTCACCACTTAGCAAGCCCCGCCTACCTGTTGCCTTCCTGCTTGACGCTCTTTTTCACCACTTAGCAAGCCCCGCCCACCTGGTGCCTTCCTGCTTGTCGCTCTTTTCCCTACTTAAGGAGCCCTTGAGCCTATTTTCCTTTGCAGCTGGGGAGCAGGAGTAAGTGGATCTAGGTCACCTGGCCGAAGCCCCGGCCACCTGGTGCCTTCCTGCTTGCCGCTCTTTTTCACCACTTAGCAAGCCCCGCCCACTTGGTGCCTTCCTGCCTGCTGCTCTTTTACCTACTTAAGGGGCCCTCAAGCCTCTTTTCCTTTGCAGCTGGGGAGCAGGTGTAAGTGAATCTAGGTCACCTGGCTTAAGCCCCACCCACCTGGTGCCTTCCTGCTTGCTGCTCTTTTTCACCACTTAATGTTACTCACCGCTCCGTAAATCGATCACTGCCTGTAGATAGGCGACCTTGGAGGCGGCAGTTTCCACAGAAATTCACGAGACAGCCTCTGGTATCCCGACACCCCTGAATTCTAAGATTCAGGCTTCCTCAAAGAGGGGCTCTTTTCTAAGATGTGCCTCTGTGCTGTTCCAACCTGAATAGGCAGAGTTGCCAATCGCCTAAAAGAGCACACACCGCCAAACCAATGCTGCAAAGGAATACAAAGATGGTTAGAAGAGTCACGATATGAAAGGAAGGTAAGAAAACAATAGTACTAAAGGAGTACCTAGGCTGGGATTGAGGAGTGGAATCTGCTATAGGAATGCACCTATACAAAGAAATAGAACTATTACCCTACAAATCAATGTAGTTAACTAGACCTTCCAGAAATGGATAAGTAATTCAAACACAGACCGGAAGGGAGAGTTGACAGGAATGAGTGAAGTCCAAGTGGAGGGAAACAATGAAAGGATAAAATGAAAAAAGGAGGTTAGTACAGGAAAGTAACCCGAGCGGCACGAGGGTCGCACTAGTGACGGGTTGTTGCATGTACAGGAAAGCGTCACAATATGCACTTGGAGAGGGTTTCACTGATGAATGCCGTAGTCCCAAAAGATGCAGCAATCAAGTCCGATAGAAGCTAACGTTAGAACCCAGCAGAGAGGGGTCCTCTACCCTGGATCAGTTCAGAAGTAAATGGTGCTGCTAGGTATATCCCAAATGAGCAACTGAGGAGTTCTGGAGTGAGCTCAGGTAATAACAAGGAGACAGTGGACGAGAGCAGAGAACAACAAATAGCGTACCTTAGTGAGCCGTGGCAGCAGGAAGTTACTGAGGAGAAAGGCAGGCAGTCCGTAAAGGAGTCCGGGTCAGTAATGGAGCGGGTGTAACCAAAAACCAAAGGAGTATCCAAATACAGTCCAAAGAGAATAGCCAAGTGTTGGGAACCAGGAGATCAATTAAAGTACTGACTGGATGTCAGAAGGGATACGGAGCGTAACCGCAAGGAAAGTAACGCTACAAGTAGCAGCAATTAGCTGTACGAGTAGCGGTGCTTTTAAAGTACAGGGGGGTGTGGTTTAGGTACACGTTCCTCACGCCTGCAAGGTGTCAGCTGACACGATACACTCCGGCGTGTAAACAAGCGCCATGGCAACCTGTATCGGTTCCAGAGGGGAGCCTGTGAGTGCGCTTTTCTTCGCATGAAAGCCGCGGGGGAGTTGACGCCTGGATTTCATGGAGAAAATCTAACACTTAGCAAGCCCCGCCCGCCTGGTGCCTTCCTGCTTTCTGCTCTTTTCCCTACTTAAGGAGCCCTCGAGCCTCTTTTCCTTTGCAGCTGGGGAGCAGGTGTAAGTGGATCTAGGTCACCTGGCCTAAGCCCCACCCACCTGGTGCCTTCCTGCTTGCTGCTCTTTTCACCACTTAGCAAGCCCCGCCCACCTGGTGCCTTCCTGCTTGCCGCTCTTTTCCACCACTTAGCAAGCCCCGCCCACCTGGTGACTTCCAGCTTGCCACTCTTTTCCCTACTTAATGTGCCCTCGAGCCTCTTTTCCTTTGGAGCTGAGGAGCAGGTGTAAGTGGATCTAGGTCACCTGGCCTAAGCCCCGCCCACCTGGTGCCTTCCTGCTTGCCGCTCTTTTTCACCACTTAGCAAGCGTCACCTATCTGGTGCCTTCCTGCTTGCTGCTCTTTTTCTCCACTTAGCAAGCCCAGCCTACCTGGTGCCTTCCTGCTTGATGCTCTTTTTCACCAATTAGCAAGCCCCGCCCAACTGGTGCTTTCCTGCTTGCCGCTCTTTTTCACCACTTAGCAAGCCCCGCCCACCTGGTGCCTTCCTGCTTGCCGCTCTTTTCCCTACTTAAGGAGCCTTCAAGCCTCTTTTCCTTTGCAGCTGGGGAGCAGGTGTATGTGGATCTAGGTCACCTGGCCTAAACCCCGCCCACCTGGGGCCTTCCTGCTGGCTGCTCTTTTTCACCACTTAGCAAGCCCCGCCTACCTGGTGCCTTCCTGCTTGCCGCTCTTTTTCACCACTTAGCAAGCCCTGCCTACCTGGTGCCTTCCTGCATTCCGCTCTTTTTCACCACTTAGCAAGCCCCGCCCACCTGGTGCCTTCCTGCTTGCCACTCTTTTTCACCACTTAGCAAGCCCTGCCCACCTGGTGCCTTCCTGCTTGCCGCTCTTTTCTCTACTTAAGGAGCCCTCAAGCCTCTTTTGCTTTGCAGCTGGGGAGCAGGTGTAAGTGGATATAGGTCACCTGGCCTAAGCCCCGCCCACCTTCTTAGTCCTGCCTCTTCCTTCCTTCTCTTAACTCTTAGATCAAGGGCGTCTCTCACCCGGGCGTCCAAAGTGAAGGGCAGTCAAAGAAAAGCGCAATTCCTGTTTGGACCTGTTTGGACTAGGAGGACCCAGGGCCCAACTCCCTACTCAGACAACAGGTAGGCATGCACCAACATGTGTTACTCCCTCTGTCCCCAAAGGCCACCCCCTCCTCTCTGGACCCCCTGTGTTGTTCCCTTGTGCCCTCCCTTCCCGCACACAGGAGTCTGTCCTGCTACATTCTGGTTTCACCATCACTGTCTTGGGGCCAATGCCGGATTTTACTTTTATGGACTTCATTGATTCACAGTGCGTCACCCTTTCTCAACTCTCATGCTGGACTTCCTTTTCATCTTGTACTCATGGTGACCCTGAATCATGCTGTTCCCATCTTCATCTTGTATCCTGGCTTGCAGCAATATGTGTTACTACTGACTTCTGCAGTTGTATTTGCTCTCCCCTCTTGCTTCTCCACTCTTTTTGACTGCCTACTCTCTGTTCTCTCCTCCCCTCTCTCTTTTCCTATCTCCTCCCCTCCTCCCCTTACTTTCTTCTACGCACTTACTCTATCAGAATTGTCCCTGGACCTAGCATGATAGCAACCGCGTCTGTCGCTCCCCCATTCCCTTACTGTTTCCCCCACCCCCTCCCTCCAGCACTATCTGAAACGTTGTCAGGCCTAGTACGATAGTCGTGTGTTTTGTTCCTCCTCTCCCTTTCTGCACCCCTCTCCCCCACCTTTTGTTTTTCACCGGCTCTACCAGAAATGTTGTCAGGCCTAGTACGGTAGTCGCCTGTCTGTTTCCATTTCCTTCCCACTCTCCCACTCCCTTCCTTATCTATGTCTTAGCTCTTGCACTATCTGAAATGTCGTCAGGCCGAGTACGATAGTTCATTTCATACCCTTACTGTTCATGGCCTGTAAGAATGTCATTGTATTTTCCCTTGTTCCCTCCCTTGCCTTGAAGCGCTTTGAAACACATTGTGTATAGGTGCTATATAAATAAACTATCATATCATATATCATATTGTGATGATGCATGCAGACCGGAAGCACCCGCTCGTGGTGATGCATGCAGACCGGAAGCACCCGCTCGTGAGGATGCATGCAGACCGGAAGCACCCACTATTTCTGTGCTATGATTCCATCTAGGTTTGGTTAGTCCCATGAGGTCTGCGTTGCCAGAGGAGGATAGATCAGGAGCAACATGCTCGCCTTGGAAGCAAGACGCCACGGAGGATAACAGGTTTGATCCCCGGGTCCGCGCTTAGAAACCTCTGGGTATTAGGCGTGTTATAAATAACCTATCATATCATATCAGAGGGGGAACCCACGTGGCATAATCCTGATTCGCTGCTTGCTAAAGAGTCCTGTTATGTAAGTATTGATGGGTGGGGGTTAAGGGTTGGCAGAATGGGCTGTAGTGGGGTGGGTTGGTAGATCGGTTGCAGTTTGCTGTGCAAGTCATGACGGTGCCTATGTCTGCACCAAGCTAGTGCGGTGGTGACCCCTACACCATAGCAAGATATTGACCTGGTGATCCACATGATTCTGTTAGACTAGTGCAGGGTTTATGCGGCAGTGCAGCAGGAGTTCAACATGGAGGATCTAGACTAGAACAGTAGTGACCTCTACACTGCAACAGGATTTGATTGTGATGATACATGGGACTCTACTACACTTCTCTATTGGCGACCCCCTACATTGCAACAAGAGTGTAACATTATAGTCCTGAGGACTCTACCGCACCAGTGGCCAGATCCCTGCACTGCAGCAGGTGTCCAATTTGAAGGGACATGTGCTTTGGTATGCCAGTACATTGCTGATCCAGGCATTGCAGCCGGATTTGATAATAGTCTACGGGGCTCTAATACAGCATAAAGACACTCTTCATTGCAGCTGGAGTTGAGCATGACTTTTCATTGGGGCTCTAAAGTGGTGACCCCTACGCTGCAGCACTGGGTGGGCATGATGGCCTCTGTTACTCTGCTGCACTAGAGTGTGGCTCTACTCAGCAAGTACAGTGGTGGCATTGAATTGCCTCTGTACTGCACCAAGAGTGGTGCCATCCTGTCATTTCGGCTGCACTGGTGACAAGTTAGGCCTAATACTGTTCTACCCCCCTCTTCCCGCCCACTGGAGACGCGCTCTGCAGTCGGTGGGCTGACATTGCCTTGCTGTGTCCATTATGGCACCGCTGAGTGACCGCCATATTGGGTCAATGTACTCTCGGGTCATGCCTATTGCATTAGTTACTGTTGCTCACCGTTTGCAAAGCACGGCCTTTTAGCTCAGGACTCTTGAAATCGTCCCCGCAGGTCAAGCTGGCTCCGTTTACGTCATAGGTGACTTGTAAATAGATATCCCTGAGACCAAACAGTTACAACTTGTTTTCCTTTTTTTTTTTTTGCATGGCTTCTACCTGCCCTTCCATAGCCCCGCTGTTCTGCCCCACCAATGTGTTGACTCTGGCTGCTAGGGATGGCCGAGGTGGGCCTTTGTGTGAAGCCTCGTTAGCGCATGCTGGTTTCGAGGTGCCGTGTAAATGGGACTGGCTGGAGGGGGTCAGGGGACGCCAATCAATTGGGTAAACAGTCCGTAAAAGAGTTCAAGGAGAGAGGAAGGCAGTAAAGAGGGGTCATAAACCTACGGTGTATGCCTGGTTTGGTAATACCCGTGCTTTTTGAAGGGCGGGTGACCCACCTTTGGATGAGTGACAGAACCCATTTCTCCTCAAATTCTAGAAGACTCACGCGTGTTAATGAAGCTTGGTGCTTTCCGTGGGCTTCATCTTCCATCTGGGAAGGCCCGGGCTGCTTCTTGGCGTGCAACCTGAACTAGGAAAAGCAAAATAATGACAGACTTTAGAATTCTACACTTGGGGGCGAGGTTCTGTCTCAGGTGACCCGGGCACCATGAAAATCAGATTAATTTAGAGCCGTAACTTAGTGGCGTGCTCTCAATGAGTACGATTGCATCTTGTAATGCAAATAACCCATACTCTTTTTAATTAAAAAGTTTCAACAGTGATGTATGCATAGGGCCTCATTACGGGTTTGGCGGTAAGTGGTCTGCCAACTTTACCACTACGCCAAATTATGAGTGACCTAAAAATCGGTGGCAATTCCTCCTGCGGAGTGCCTTTGGTAGAATTACCGCCCACGCGAAATCCACCAAGAATCAGTGGAAACTTCGCCTGAGCTAATTCCTCCAATGGAATTACTGCCAAATATCAAAAACCCATTACCACAAGATTACAAATTCAAAAACCTCGTAATTGCCTCCAAAAATCGGAGGTAGTTCCTCCAAAACCACAGCACAATTACATCCAAAAAAAAGATGGAGGTAAATGCATACAGGTGTCACAAATCAAGGTCCAGGTGCACCTGATCTACTCACTCAGGTGGAGTATAAAAGGCCCACTCCCACCCCCAACACACATCCAAGCAACATGCAACCACAAGCAGACGTATACTTTACGGGCTCCACAGTCTTCTACTTTACAATGAGCTACAGCAGCATGCTGGACCACAGCAGGGAAGGAGACAGGTGCAACAAAGGTGCAGGAGACGCATGCAGCGAAGGGCACCAATACCACCTGCCCAACCATTCCCATGTACACTCACGGACAGCCAATTAGTCACCTTATACAGACTGCACCAACCATCAAACTCCAACCATCATCAACCTGCTCCTCCTGACACAGGCACAACTGCAGAGTGCCATTTCCATCCAAACAGCCACCCCTTCCCCCCGCTGAAGCTTGTGGCTGTCCTACATTTCTGTGGCACAGGTGCCTTTAAGCAGACAGTAGGGGCACTGCATGGCATGTCTCAGCCCACATTTTCAAAGGTGCTGGACCAAGTACTGGATATCCTAATGATGCGTGCACATCAGCACATCTCCATGCCCATCACCCAGGGACAGGTGCATGCTGCCAAGGCAAAGTTCTACAGTATAGTACATTTTCCCCAAAACCATTGCAGCATTGGATTGCACCCATGTGGCCTTGGTACCACCCCGGGCAACGAACAGGCATATCGCATCCGGAAACTATATCACTTGATGAATGTGTAGATGACCTGTGATGCTAATCTCACCATCAGTCACTGCTGCGCCTGATATCCTGGGGCCACACATGATGCACTGATTCTCTGCAACAGCACCCTGGATGCGTACATAGAGAGGCACAGAGGACAGCAAACCTGGCTCGTGGGTAAGTAGCACTCAGGCCTGACTGCCAAAAGCACCAACATGCACCTGGGGCACGTAAGCAGTAGTAAAGTGAATGAACCACAATTCCCATGATGCAACAATAATACCCAGAATAGGCCAGGCACCCTAATAGACCAGACCCACCCCAGGACACAGACCTGACACATGTGATTACACGTGGCATCCAGCCATGCAAGGCAGCACCACACAAGCAGGTCAACCTACAAGCATCCATGTACCCTACATGGCGTACTGCCACATCATAGCTGACCAGTGCATTGCCAGTGTCACATCCGTGACAGACTACACATGACTGCCCACTCCCACAAAGCGTATGGCAGCAAGGTTGCCAATTGCCCATGTCCCAACAACCCTGATGCACACAAGGTGCCCTGCGCACATCTACTGGGCCATGCACATAGGGATATGTATGTCAAGACCATGCACTTATTCCCCGGTCCACACACCGCCATGTCTCACACAGTCCATTCATGTCTTGCAGGTGATGCTGGATACATGCAGTTGCCATGGATAATGACCCCCGTGTGAAACCCTGCTACACCACTCGAGATGGCCTATAATGAGACACAGAGGAGAACAAGATCATGCATTGAGAGGTTCATGTGTCTACATCGCACAGGTGGTGCACTGATGTACAGCGCTGAAAAAGTAGCGAAAATCCTAGGGGTCTGCACCAGGCTGCACAACATGCGCAAATGCAGGAATGTAGCAATGCCCGCAGATGAGGACAATGACCCCCCTAGCTCTGATGAGGAAGAGGCTGGCAGAGAGAACAGGTCACCCCAGGCCATACGTGGGGAAGCAAGGGAAGGTCAGATGGTCCTCCAGGAGCTCACTGAATTTTGTTTTTAACTCAAGACACATATTAACCATACATGCAATGAATGAAACTGTCTAAATTGTATTAAATGAATACTATCACTAAGAAGAATATTCAAGTGTGTTTAATACTGTCCACAAGGTAATACCATCCCCAACACCTCCTACCACCCCTACTCCATCAACAACACCAACTACCACCCCTTACCCCCATCCCCAACCCCAAGTACTACTCCCATTAGTGCTTGCGTGTATCCCACCTTATCCGCAGACCTGGCAGCATTTGAGGCACGCTGTTGTGAGCGCCTGGGTGGTGTGCTCTGCAATGAGCCATCCGTAGGGGTAGCAGACTGCTTCAGCAGGGTGGCAGGGGTGGCTGTGATGACGTCCTGACCCCTCCCCACCATGCCCTACTCGGGTGGCATTACTGGGAGGCAGCCCCTTTTTCGCGGGGCCCAGCTGCCCCCCTGTCCCACCACCCCCCATCCCCTGCTGGGAGCCCTGGTAGCCGTGTCTCCTTCCAGCTCCAGTGCTCCCCGGAAAGGGATCTCCGTGTCCCCATGGTCCTCACCCACCTGCCACAGGATTGCGGTGCCATCGCCATGACCCCCCCAACCTGCACAAATGTCCTTATTGTTGTCATACAGTTCTGAAGCAAACATTCTGTTCCGTGCTGTGAAAGATGCACGGCTTCTTGAAGACACATCCCTGGGCCCAACAATAGGACGTTCCTCACCATATGCCAGTGCCTGTGGCCCGCGACCATCCGGGCCAGTTCATTGTTCAATTTCCTTGCAGCCATGCTCAAAGGGCGCGCTGGCCCCCTACACTGCCAGTTCAGTCTAGCAATGATCTGTGTGACCAAGTGAGCAAAGCCCCAGGGCAGGTTTGTCCAAACCAATAGAACAGGGATAACAAGTGCGTAATCATGTCCTTCCTGTCTAATTTCACTAGGCCGTTACCCTCTATTTGCAAAATCACCAATGCAGGGTCCGGCAGCCCTCTTCTCATCTGTCCTTCCACCAAAGAAGGTACTTGGCAGACTTGTAATCCCCACCGCAAATCCAGTGGATGTCTAACCCTTTCATGCCTGCCAGCAATCCCTCCCACACTCTCCATTCCACTCACCTTACAAAGGAGTGTCCGACGATCCACACCACTGGTCTTCCCATATCTCTGCATTTTGCAACAAGAAAGAAACCATGTTAGCCACATCAAGATATGCTGCAACAATTTGGTCATTCATACTTCCCCCTGACACTCCTCCCATGTCCTCTTGTGTCCCGCCCATGCCCCCAACCACGTTAGCACATGGAATGTGGCCTAATGTAGCCCTTGTAGGCGTGCAACTTTCATCTGCCTATGGCTTTTATCTGTTGCTCCTCGCACCCATACCCTGTGACCGTGGTGGGTGTTCCAATCCTGAAGGAGTGTGGGGCAAACCCCATCCCTGTGTATTGCTACAGAGCAGGCCCAATTGCACTCTTCAGGGAAGAAAATCCCTCTATTAAGGTAAGTAACTCTAATAGTTTTAGCACTGTATAGGCAAATTTCTGGGTACTGGAGTACCTGGTTGCATTCAAACATTTAGTAATAAAAGGTAAATAGCAATACCTCATTAGTTAACAGACATGACATTTAGAAGATTCAGTAGAAAATGTACATATAAATCAGAGCCTGAATTATAGAGCTAACTCTTGAATTTTTAATTTGTCCAATCCAACGAGTTATTAGAAATGATATGATCAAATTTACACAGTGTCCTCTATGAAAGCCATAGGGAGCACATTAGTTCATGTAGCATACAATGTACAGAACTTTTATCAAACGTAGGAAATGCCTTACAACGACTGTCATTGTGTAAATCAGTCACAAGAATTAATACAGAAAAGTGTCACTTCACACATTCAGACAGCATAAACTTCCAGTGCAAAAGTCTCCTTTTTTTGGATGTTAGAAAAAGGGAGATGACCGGCGCGTTTCGGTTCAAAGGACCATCTTCAGGGTATAAACTTTCACTGTTCCTATTTCACATCAATATTCATAACATGGACCCTGTAGGGTAATAGAGAAAAGGCACTAATCAGTCTAATGTCTTATTCCATAGAGTCTGTTAAAGTGATTGGGAGGATAGAAAACACTAACTTTGCTGATACAGAAGCGAGGCATCCAGTCAAAAGCCAGCCAACTGGTGGAAAAGCCAGAGCTGAGATGGGACGCAGCCAATAGAGTATATAAAATAAAGATCATAAAGGACCCATATATCAGAAACAGAAACCAGCCTAGCGGGGACAGGCTGCTGGTCAATACGGAATAGTGGAAAAAGAGATACTGCATGTAAAGGGACAGATAGCCATGTGCACGGCAGAGCCGCGCCATGGACAGAGATGTAAGTAAAGAGGATCCAGCGTGTCCAGGGAGCTGCAACAGAACCTCACGGACCAACGCACATCCATCTTTAAAATGGGCCGAATGACGAACCCGGAGTAATCTCGTGGAAAAGTAGCTGCATCAGCTAGGGATACTAGCAGGAATAAAAAGAAACGGGCGTGCTGTGAAAAACGTACCTCAGTGTGCAAGGATCTCCGTGGAGTCTGGCCGCTGCAACACGCGTCCAGACTGGAGTATGGTGTTATGAGTCATCCTGGCAACCCCGCGCATGTGCGCGGTTCATCAGGACGACGTCCATCTTGAAGTGAGCAAAGGCAGAGCTGAGTAGCCACGGCAAGGCAGCAAACACTACGAGGGATGAACACTCAAAGGAGATAATCTCCCGAGTCAGACGAACTATGGGAGCACAGCAGGGGAGCATAAACGCAGCCTACATGGGACCGCAGCGTGCTCACAAGGTGCAATCAAAGGTATGGCATGTATGCGTTTCGAGTGCAGAACTTGAAGTTGTCCCAGACCGGAGTAGAGACATAATACCCGGGCCTGTGGCAGAGGAACCAACAAACACCCCCACACCTTTTTTAAGAAAAAGGCCAGTCCGAAGAGGAAACAAGAAAAAATCCTCAGCGGAAGAAAACAACGAGAAACACTGATTGTTAACATTTCATCGTATCAGTTATCGATAATGGAACTAAGTGTTTTGAAAAAAGGCCTATCATTTGTCCCTAACAACAACAGTACTCTCCTTTATGAAAAAATAGATGTTTTCAAATTGATGCGTAAGTTAAAATTGAAGGTGTTCTTTGACTCATTGGAGGAGGAGTCTACCACCAAAGAACCACATAGATTCCTTGAACTCAATTCTAAGAGTTCCTTCAATCCACCGGTACGGAACCACATTCTATCTACCTTCGAGAAAACTGTACTACAAGAATTTAAGAGAATCCAGTTTAACACCAACACACAAGCGGCCAGACTCCACGGAGATCCTCGCACACTGAGGTACGTTTTTCACAGCACGCCCGTTTCTTTTTATTCCTGCTATCCCTAGCTGATGCAGCTACTTTTCCACCAGATTACTCCGGGTTCGTCATTCGGCCCATTTTAAAGATGGACGTGTATTGGTCCGTGAGGTTCTGTTGCAGCTCCCTGGACACGCTGGATCCTCCTTACTTACATCTCTGTCCATGGTGCGGCTCTGCCGTGCACATGGCTATCTGTCCCTTTACATGCAGTATCTCTTTTTCCACTATTCCGTATGGACCAGCAGCCTGTCCCCGCTAGGCTGGTTTCTGTTTCTGATATATGGGTCCTTCATGATCTTTATTTTAGCTACTCTATTGGCCGCGTCCCATCGCGGCTCTGTCCTCTGGCTTTTCCACCAGTTGGCTGGCTTTTGACTGGACGCCTCGCTTCTGTATCAACAAGGTTAGTGTTTTCTATCCTCCCAATCACTTTAACAGACTCTATGAAATAAGACATTAGACTGATTAGTGCCTTTTCAATATTACCCTACAGGGTCCATGTTATGAATATTGATGTGAAATAGGAACAGTGAAAGTTTATACCCTGAAGATGGTTCTTTGAACCAAAACGCGTCGGTCATCTCCCTTTTTCTAACATCCAAACAAAAGGAGACTTTTCCACTGGAAGTTTATGCTGTTTTAAATTATTGATTCTGAATGTGTGAAGTGACACTTTTCTGTATTAATTCTTGTGACTGATTTACACAATTCCAGTCGTTGTAAGGCATTTCCTATGTTTGATAAAAGTTCTGTACATTGTATGCTACATGAACTAATGTGCTCCCTATGGCTTTAATAGAGGACACTGTGTAAATTTGATCCTATCACTTCTAATAACTCGTTGGATTTGACAAATTAAAAATTCAAGAGTTCGCTCTATAATTCAGGCTCTGATTCTTCCCTGAAGAGTGCATTTGGGCCTGCTCTGTAGCACTACACAGCTCTGGTTCTGCTCGATTTTCTCTGTCCCAAGTGGCCTTGTGACATATGCCCGCCTGCACCTGAAATTTTTATTACATTGTTCTCTAATCATTGCTGATATACATATTCCTGAAACTTTGTTTCTCTCCTCAAGTGTCTATGATTATCTAAATTGTTCTGTGCACCCCTATACCCCACTTGTCTGTTTCGCAAACCCCATCCCTCCAAGTCCTATTTGTTCTAGAGACTTTTGCCTGATCTTCCATAATTGGCATTTGGATAGACAAGAGCTGCCCTTGTATAAAAACAGTGAGCCCCCCTGTTCCCCTCGGTGCCCCAGGTATTCCTGCTTCCATCCTACCGGATAGATATCTGCTACTGTGTGTACTGTCAGTGTTACACTGACACCCTTTCCCTCTGGTCCATTTTTGACTTACATAGCCAAATGTGGCTCATGCTGCCCCCCTCGAATGCCAGGTACTCTCTCACCAATCCCCGAGATGTTGCTGTGCCCACTATGTGCCCAATCCTGAATGCCCCAATGAATGCCGTCACTTATCTCTGGAAATGCCTGCCAGAACCCACGCCATTGGAGCCAGTTTTTCTGGATCTAGGGGTCTCCTCTTGCCCCCTCTTCCGCTGGTACCAGCACCTACTTCCAACTGGTTAGGGCCTTTTTAATGGCAAAATCGGCAGATGGCTGCCCCTACCTGCAACCCAGCAAAGAACCGATGGCAAACATCTTTGCTCTAGCCGCCCCCACAGATGACCCTTCAGCCCAAAGCTGTCCCAGGAATCTGATCACTGCCACCCTGTGAAATATTTCCTCCATGCCCTAGGCCCTACAAAAAGCCTTTTCGTATGCCCCTTTTGTTTTCTTTGACACCAAAACCTCTATCAACAATGCTAACTCTGGGCAGCAAGCTCGCATAGCATCTCAGGGAAATGTGCCATCACTGGTTCCGCCCCTGGTAGCCACCGCTGGAACTCCTGCAGTTTGAAATGGGACAATGCAGCTGCCACATTGTTAAGGATTTGGAACATGTTTTACCTGGAAGCATATATTGTCCTTCAAACACAGCAAGACCACCCTCTTCAATAACCTCAACACCATTGGACAGGATGCCCTTTGGATGTTGATTGAACATACCACGGACATGCTGTCTGACCAAAACACCACATCCTTGCCCCCCAGTTTGGCACCCTAGATTGTCAATGCTACTATGATTGGAAAAAGCTCCAGGAAGGTATTACCCATTGCCCTGGCCATCTCTAGATGCACCATTTCTTACATAGGATGGCCCCAAAGCCAACACTCCCAGCTGCGTCCGTAAAATAAACCAAGCTCGCGGTTATCACTCACCTCGGTTGGCCACACCTGCACCCCGTTAAAGTCTTTCAAAAAGCTGTCCCAGACCATTAAATCTTGCTTCTGCTCTTTTGACAACCTGGTGTGGTGATGTGTCTTAGTGAGTCCTGACATTGCTCCAGCGATGGACTGGGAAAATGGCTGCCCCATGGGAATAATTCTGAATGCAAAATTCAGTTGCCCCATCAGACACTGTAGCTGCCCCAAAATGACTTTCTTAGACCTCAGGCAGGTGGTTACCGCCTCCCTGAAGTCCTGCACTTTGTCCTCCGGGAGCCGGCATTCCCCTGCCCCGGACTCTATATCAATCCCCAAGAAGCAAAGCAAGGTTGTTGGGCCCTCGGCCTTCCCTGCCACCAGTGGCACCCCATATCTGTTGCCACCTTCTGGAAACCTTTGAGAGCCCAAGCACATTCATCCGTGCCCCCTTTTTCCATGAACAGGAAGTCGTCCAAGTAATGGAGTACATGTGCCCCTATTCAGACCCTCTTCGTTACCCATTCCAGGAATGTACTGAATGCCTCGAAGTATGTGCATGAAATGGAGCACCCCCTAAGCAAGAATTTGCCATCATAGTATCTGCCCCCACCTGAAAGCACAGCCGGTGGTAATCCACTGGGTGTATCAGCAGTAACCGGAAGGCGGACTCAATGTCAGCTTTGCCAATAGATCCCCCTTTCCCATCCGCCGTAGCTGTGGCACCGCAGAGTCAAAAGAGGCGTACTTTACTGAACACAAGTTCTCATCTATAGCGTCATTTACTGACGCACCCTTGGGAAACGACAACCTATGAATCAGGCGATGCTCCCCTGGTTCTTTTTTTTGGGACAATGCTCACCGGCAGCACACCAATCCTTTCAAAGGGGGGACGGAAATCTACCCAATTTTAGTTGCTTTTCCGCTTTACTCATAAGTACTGCTGTTCCTCCCATTGCGATCACTTGCGCGGGACCTAGGTGACTGTGATGTCATAGCATATGCATCCACGTGACATCACGCCGCAAACGACGGCAGTAGCACTAACTAATTTACTCTAAGATAAGGGAGAAGCACGCTGACTGGTGCTTGTGCTTTGTTGTACTATTGTGAATATGGGGAACTGGAGAGAGTTGCTAACTTTGGCTATTACGTCTTCATTTCCTGGACATTGATACTTTCATCATGAAGTGCAACAGAGCCTTTAACCTGTCATAGGTTACTTGGAAGATACAGGCACTGGTTGATACTTCTGCTAACACACCGGCCATGTATTTTATAATTAAGTTGTGAATCTGTAGGCACATGCACTATTGTTTTTCTCCCTTCTAGTTTAGTTACATGAGCAGAATTCAACCTATTAAGGTAAAACAACTATGTATTTACAGACATGATATGACAATCTGTGGAATGAATTTCAACATAGGCTAACCTGCTACATATGGTTTTCTCTTCCCCCTTTTTTCTAATTGTTGTGTGTAACATTTTTTTTATTTGAAATGATTTTGCGTTTGTTATAAAGGATAGTGTTTAGCCCTGAAGACGGATCTGCTTCAGAAATGCAGTGGCTAAAAAACACAAGGTCGATTTGTCTACTGCCTTTTATGGAGCAATAAAAAGACTTAGTCAAAACACAGCAATCACTTTGAGAAATGAAATTTAAATGAAGTTGAAAGCTTTGTAAATTACACATAGAGTTGTATTTGAAACCTGTTGTCAGGGAATGAAAACGAGAGCCCCTTGGTAGGCACAGAGGGAGCTATGAATCCTTTTTGCTTTGGATTATTGATACCGTTGTGCCCAAGGGCTTTTCACCAAGGTGCTCCTGAAATTTCATTATCAATTGAGAATTATTTACCATATTAATTTAAGAAGAGTCCCACATTTATGACCCCTATATCTTTTGCCACCTTCTGGAAACCTTTGAGAGCCCTATCACATTTGTACGTGTTCCCTTTTTCAAAGAACAGGGAGTCGCCCAAGTAATGGAGTACATGCGCCCCTTTGCAGACCCTCTTCATTACCCATTCCAGGAATGTACTGAATGCCTCGAAGAATGCACATGAAATAGAGCACCCCATAGGCAAGCAATTGTCATAATAGTATCTGCCCCCCACCTGAAAGCCGGAACCCTTGTAAGAAGCCCTTAACCGATAGCGTAGTGTCCCTCCTTGGGCACCCGTTCGCCCATGCACTCAGCACATCTACCCGCACGGGGGAGGGCAGGCCCACTGGTGGTACCCCGAGCACCCCATGCATTACTTGTGCTCCTTGCTGCGCTTGACATATTTGTCCTCCCTGCGCCCGAAATCATGAAAAATGAACAGACATGCTTACATTTACAGACTGGTCCCGCACAGCTGGACTGGTTGTATGCCCTGCTATCCCCACTAATTTAAAACTGCTGTGCTGACCTCCCTGGCGTGAACCCCTTGTTGGTAGATGGGTGTGCCACTGTGCAACTGGCCTACGAATCCATTGCCCTGGACCCCCAGTCCAATATTCAATTTCCAGCCTTAGCACTCCGGAACCACTCCTCATATACCAACATTGCCACAAATATACAATCATGATACATTGACAGAGCCAAGTGATTATAGGACCACAATTTCTGAAGGAGCTCAGGGTGTTTCTCTGATAATATGACTGCAAATATTGATAAAGAAGTGCCCAATTCTCCAGAGATCTCTCGACAATGAATTTCTTCTCTTGGCCCTCTCCCTTCACCTCTTTTCCTTCCTCCACCCTCCTATAATCTAACAGTGAAAATATATCAAAGTAATTCTCTTTCCATATTTTTTCCTTTGTTGCTAGTTGCACATGCCATGCAAGCATACCTGGCACAGCTCCCTGAACTGGTGCGGAGGCCTGCCCTGCCTGCCCGCAGCCTGCTGTGCTTGGTGTAACTGGCACCAATGTTCCCACTATTTCTTCCCCCAAAACATTATTTTCCACGTTGGCAGCCACTTGTGCCATCTGCACTACCGCTACCACACTTGTGGCCTGCCCCCTCTGCTGCCACTCCTGCCATGACATCGACCCCCTCCAGTTGTTCCCAATGTCCCCGGGAAGGGTACTGCCCCATTTTGGCTGGTGGGTGGCCCACTGCCCCATTGGGGCTGTCCCCCAATGGGTCCTGGGTTGCTTTGCCCCTCCTTTTGCGCTGAGGTGGGCACTGGTGGTGCCACCAATTCATGTTCTTGAGGCCCCCCTGCCAATTCCCATAGTTGTCCCCTGGTGGCCATCCCTTACTAATCCCTTGGGGGGCAGGGAACACCCAAAGCACATCCCCTGCCAGTTATTCCACACCCAGGGGGCCTGTTGTCCTGCCCCCATATTGTCCCAAGGGGTCCACCTGCGGCACCCCCGTGCTCATGGTTGCCTGTACTGACACCACAAGACCCCCTAGTATCTGCTGGTGGCGCTGCTGATGGTTGCTGTATTAATTAAAATAGTCTTTATATAATTAATATTTAAGGTTATATACAATCACAATAACTCGCTTTGTGATTAGTTAATCTTCCCTGCAGGTAGCCGGCGCGAGGTAAGAAGCCCATCTGGGCCCTCCACATTTCTTTCTGGGGGCAACTAGGACCCCAGACCCTCTGCGCATCCCTCTCCCACCCCGCACCCCCTTCCTGGTTCCCGCTCCCCTCCCGAACCCCACTCTGATTGGGCCGTGAGCCCCTCAACTCTGGTCCTCCCAGGGCAGCCCCCAGCGGCTAAGGGCCCCAAGGCCAAGGGCGGCGCCAACAGAGGCGGATCCAGGAAGTGTCAGCAGGTGTCCGCAGGGGACGCCAAGGAAGCCACCAGACACCGACAAAACTAAGTGCTGGCATGAGTGGAGGGTAGAGCAATTACTCTACTCCAGAAAGCTCCTGCCACTCTTAACTTACCTTTGAATGGTCTGCAGTATAATGTTAACATGTACCGTAGCCCGAAAGAACCACACAGATTAGCCTGCGCCACTTCTAGGCAGAAATGTGATTGTTAGCATATGCCACACTTAGATTGAATCTCTAATAGCCTCTCTGTGAATAGTTGAATTTAGAAATGTGCCCAATAGCCTCTCTGTGAAAGTTGAACTTAGAATTATGCCCAATAGCCTCTCTGTGAAAGTTGAACTTAGAAATGTGCCCAACAGCCTCTCTGTGATAAGCCGAATTTAGAATTGTGCCCAATAGCCTCTCTGTGAAAGTTGAATTTAGAAATGTGCCCAATAGCCTCTCTGTGATAAGCTGAATTTAGAAGTGTGCCCAATAGCCTCTCTGTGATAAGCTGAATTTGGAAGTGTGCCCAATAGCCTCTCTGTGATAATCTGAATTTAGAAGTGTGCCCAATAGCCTCTCTGTGAAAAGCTGAGTTCAGAAGTACACATATGTGCTTGTAAAATCACAAAAAATTAGGAAAAATTATGGGTAAACGATAAAATCTCTAAAGTAGCTGAACGCTTTGTTCAGGAATGTATGATCTGTTTGCGGTATAATGTTGGAAAGGGCACATCAATTACTAGGGGTAGTTTTGGTCCACCTTCTGTCCCCTTCGAGGTTATCCACTTTGATTTTATTGAGATGGAACGGTGTAATAATCTAAAGTACGTGTTAGTCGTCATCTGTGCTTTTAGCAAATGGGTCGAGGCTTTTCCTGTTAAAGACGCTACAGCCATGATTACTGCAAAGACTATGTTAAAAGAGTACTTCCCAAGATTCCGGCTACCAAGAGTCATCTGGTTGGACAATAGTCCACATTTTATTGCTGCTGTAATTCTGCAGATATGTGCGGGATTGCAGATCGATAAACGGTTCAGACACGCTCAGAGTGCCGGACTTGTGGAAAGACACAACGGCATCATCAAAAACAAGCGTGCTAAGATGTGTGCCGGCACCAAACTAAAATGGCCAGATGAATTACCGATTGTGTTATTATCAATGCGGACAACCCCTCAAACTAAGACTGGGCTCTCTCCCTTTGAGGTGGTTATGGGGAGGCCTGCTAATATCTGGAATGTTCCGAAATGTCGTTCTTTGCGAAATGTTGAAAATGTACTTCTTTCAGATTACTGTAGCCAGTTGACAAAAAACTTGTATTTCATTTATCACCAGGTGCGAGAGGCTTTACCTGTACGATACGAGGGCCCCGGTCACAGCATACGACCTGGGGATTGGGTCCTTGTAAAATCCTTCGAGCGATCTTCTTGCCTCGCACCTCGTTGGCGGGGCCCCTTCCAAGTCCTGCTGGTCACACAGACTGCGGTGCGACCATGTGTCGCATGGATCCAAAAATTGGATCCATGTGACACATACCAAGAAGATTCCACACCCAGTGCCATACAATACAGAAGAAGCAGAATCCCTCATTAGTACTGCAACCAACGATCCGGAAGCAGTAACCAGCGTCGAAAGTGTGTCGGGGATTCTCCCTGATCCTGTGAGGTCTGGGGAAACAGCCATTTCATCCCCACACACTCCAACCATCTTGTTTTCGGAGGCGATCCCCAGTTGTGCCTTTGACCTTGCTTTCGCTCATTCGCCGCTTCCAGTGGGAAGTGACGACACTTTGTTCACGGATCAATCAGTACCAGGGATCACAAGGTACGATCTGAGTCCAAGGAAATAGTCTTACGGCACGGTTCAGCTGTGCGCTCAGAGAAGAAAGTCATCAAGGGCTTGCCTTTTTGGCCTGATTAATTGTTTGAGAAGGGGATTCTGTTGGCTAGGATTTGTGGAAGGACTAAGAAGACGCTCGGCCTGGAGGCCGCCAGCTAAAAACACTGGTGT
The DNA here is from genome assembly GCF_040938575.1 of Ambystoma mexicanum. Lineage (NCBI taxonomy): Eukaryota > Metazoa > Chordata > Amphibia > Caudata > Ambystomatidae > Ambystoma > Ambystoma mexicanum. The sequence continues at coordinate 1,032,163,096 of NC_090923.1, forward strand.
TTTTGTTTGAAGATTACAATGCCTGCAACCGCTACCGCTCGTACAGGACTGATAAGTGAACATGTGACCAGCTGTGAAAATAAACAAACTGTTACATGGGCCCCGAAAACATACTTCTGTTTTGTGATAATGTTAATTGGTTTTATAATAGTCATTGTTTTAGGCTTCTGGAAGAAGAAGTGCATCTGCTTGAGAATTTGTTGCCGACTGAAAATGTACCTACTGTTTCTACTCCTTTCGTGCATCTGCACACCCTATCTCCTAGAGACTCTCAGCACAGACAGAGATATCATAATAATACACTATTACTCATCATGAATGCAACACATGCCATCTTCAACAAATCTAATTGTTGGGTCTGCTCGCATTTACCGCAACACGGGGATAAGGGGCTAGGTTGGTATATTCATTCTCTATCTTTGACAACTGCATGCTATGCTTCTCTTAGAGCACTATTCTTTGGTCGCTGGAACGATAGCATCTCAGGGAACTTTGATGGGACTAATTTGAATCAGTTTGAGAAAAGTGTTCTAACTCCCTTGGGATGCTCACTCTTTGCAAATAGTGCTAAACCTAATGTTACTTCTATTAGGCCTTCTGATAGACTGTCTCGTCCATTTCAATCCTTGATTTCTTTTAAAATGGCTCCTATAGGCAATAAGGATGCCACACCTCCTTCCTACACTGTTAATCATAGCCCCGATTCAGTTTCTTTCTGCATAGAGAGGAATGGTACTCAGTCAATGGGTGATTTTAAAGGTTGCGCCAACGTTGCGAATTTGACTAGTGAAGACAGACCTTTGTATGTAGGCGAACCTGTCTACTTTGTTTGCGGTAATGTAGCATTTCCATGGTTACCCGGGGATTGGCAGGGAACTTGTTATTTAGGGATCCTGTTACCCGGGGTATTCATAGCCAGTACCATAGAAATTTCAAAGACTCGTCCACGGTGGGACGAGAATGGTGACACTTCAGCACAAGTTCTGGGCAATGTAGCAAAATCCTCTGTGCCATTTTGGGGGCAAATCATGAACTCTGAAGATATCAGGAGACTAGCGAGAGTACTGGAGAGGACCATCAATTGGACCACTGACATACTCTATAATATGACTTTAGAACAGAAAGCAATAAGGTTAGTAGCACTTCAGAACCCGATGGCATTAGATGTCACCCTGGCTGAACGTGGTGGGGTATGTAGATTAGTGGGGTCCGCTTGCTGTGTTTTCGTGCCAGATTCCTCCCCAACTATCTTCAAGGCACTACAGAATCTGCATGTCTTAAGTTCAGAAGTGCATGTTCCCGAGGGAAACTGGGATCTTAGTGCCTGGTTCTGAGACTTCTTGTGATTTTGGGGTTGGAAGCTACTTTCGGTCTTGCTGATCATTTTAGGAGTTGTGTTGTTTCTTTATTATTGTATACAATGTCTTCCTGGTATATGTTCGATGATAGGGGGATGTTGCGCACAGGCGATGGGTACATTAGGATGCAAGGTATATGCCCCAGACAAGAACTCCAATAAATAATGGTTGAAAGAAATCTTAGTAACTGATGTTATGGCAATTGACATCTCCAATAGTGATTCAGGGTGTATGGACGTTGAGACGTGGAGTTACTCGTAAAGTGACTAGAAGTAGTATAGCGCTTGGTTTAGGCCAAAAGGAGGGTTTGTTAGACAGAAAACCATATTGTGTCTCCTTTATTGTATATATTGGCCTAAGCCCAGTCGCTCTATGAAGAAATCCGCGCTTCAAGGTTCTGACCTTAGATCGATCAAACCGCCATTTTAGGTTCATCTGCCATTTTGATTCTCACTCCAAAGTCACCCTGTGTTCTAAGATGGTGGACAGTGTTCTTCTGTTAAGTAACATGGTCGTCTTGACCTCTGCATGCATGTTAATGCTTAAACTGCCCGCAGGCCAAATGTTAGGGTCATGTACTGAGACCTTGTCCTTCGTTGACCTGTGGATAAAGGATTACCTGTACCAACGATACTAATCCGCAAACATATATCAAGCACAATGTTGTGTAAATGCTAAACGGGAACACTTGTTGAACTGCAGTGTATTAAAATATGTACTAAGGCTTATGTTAGATCCGAGAAAATACTGTTGCTATTGTGATATGTTGAACATGTAAACTGAAGGTAATCCATATGCATATAGCTGGGTGAGTCAGAGCTGAACTCGGCATGAGCCCTAGCTTGGGAATCATTAACATACAGAGGGGCTCAACATCGTGTTACAAAACTGTATAAAAAGAGCAAATATTCTGATGCACAGCCCCACTCACTGCACACACCAAACAAACATGGCTGGTATTCGCTGTGTTGTACTGAGGGCCTGATAGCTATCTGTTGCTTTGTCCTTTGAAACTGTTCAGTTGTACAATAAAGATCTGTGTATCTTTTGAATCCGCGTTTGGTGCATTTCCTTTTGGGGTACTCAGCCCTGATATTTTCTTTTTGCTTTCACAACCAGTCTTTCGGATGATCGGGCATCTTCTGCCATCTAGCCGGAAGATTACAGGGTTTCCTGTGGAGAGTGGCTGAAGTGAAATCTTGCAAGAAGATCCGCGATGGTGGGCAGGTCCACCTTTGCCGAAATCCCTGCCCAGTTTCCACGGGTACTCTGTGGAAGGAAGGTGAAGTGGTCGATTGGAGGAGGAGACAATACCGAAGGCCTTGAGTCGATTAACAAATGAATGGTGAGTAGACTAAGGGGAATGGCAAACTAAGGGGACGTGGTTGTGATAATTTTAAGTAACAGGAAATATTGTGTGAAGAGATAGCAGCGCCTAGAGGCCCGACTCAAGGGAGTCCAGAAGAAAAAGTCTCACACTCCAATGGGAGTAAAATAGGTCATGTGTGAACAGGTTTGCATAAGGAGACATTTTAAACCCTGTGACAGGGTATTTAAATAGAGGCAAGGAAAAAAAAGGTGATCACCAGGTGTTTTTATTAAATGTGAAAGATCGGCTAGTTTGTCTGTTTGTTTGTTGAAAAGACATATTGAAGACGTTGTAGAAGCTGTGAAGTCATTGGAAGAAGAGAAGTTATAGTGACTACCCTATTGAAGTGGTTGGTACCAATCCAGAGGTAGACATTGTAAATTGAGGCAGTAGAGGCTTGAGATGTGATTGTTGGAGCGTGCTCATATTTGTTATTTTAAAAGTATCGAAAAAGTGTTGAAAGTATTTTATCAAATCTGGTGAGTATTGACAGTCAATTCACTTGTCATCATGGGAGACATTCCACATATGCACTAATGCAAGACACTGCCAAAGCACATGTCCATGCTCAAACAGTATAGTGCGGAATGGGTGAAAGGCACAGCAGATAAGATGTTCATGCCGTGGCCACAAGGGGGATCACTGTCAAAAGTGGCATTGCAACATATGTCTACATACTTGCACGCTGCGTACACTGGGAAGAACTGGAGAAAGGGTTAGCTATTCTAGAGCTCTGGAGGATGTACCAGGAATAGAGGGAAGATCCGCCACCTGAGGAGTGGATGCTTAGTCAGCGAAAAGAGGAAGGCGTTCAGCCTTCGCCTCCCCTTACCTCGCCCCAAATAAAAGATGATAGCATGAAAGAAATAGGGCTGTATCCTTTATAGGAATTGAATGCCGCGATGGGGTATAGTAATCCGATATACAAACCGCCTGTTTATAACAGTGCTAATAGTCCAGAGGAGAATAAGTGAAAAGAGGAGATCTTTAAGATTATACTAGACAAAGAAGAGAAGAGTGAGCGGTCAAACGTATCAACAGATTTAGAAAGAGAGATTAAGAGATGGAAAGGAGAGAAGGATAAAGGAAAGGTGATGAGGTAGCACTCGTGCAGAATGAATGGATGAGTAGATGGATATTACTCAAATTAGATGGGAAAAGTATTGAGGAAGTCAGGCGAAAGGAAGATAAGAATGAGCAAGATAGAAGGGACAAGGAACGGGAGAAGAGATTGAAAGAAGAAAAGCATAAAAGAAACAGCAGGGAGTGATGAGAGCAGATGTATCAGGAGGAGCAACAAAAGAAAGGAGAAAGAGCAGAGGAGCAAAGAAAATATGACAATAGACAAAGAGCGATGGGAGATAGAAGAGAAAGAAAAAGAGAAGAGGAAGAAGCAAAGAAATTAATGGACAGAAGGATACAGAGACGAAAGGAAGATGAGGAAAGAAGGGAAGGAGTGAGAAGGGAAGAACAAAGACAAGAGGAAGACAGAATTAGATGAGCGGCGAGAAAGTGAAGAGAATTAGAGGAAGAAATAGAACGAAGAAGGAGACAGCATGTTCTTGATGACAGTGTCATTTGTTAAGAACAAGTAGGGCCAAGCCCAGCAATGTGATGGGACAGGATAGAAGATTTCCTTCCGATAAAGGAAGCAACATCAAGGGCATCCAGAGTAGTGCTGGAAGAAGAATATTTGATGCAGAGAGCGCCGGAGAAAGGATTGATAAGGCTTATCAGCAGTTGAGGAAAAATAACGAGTGTGAAACCTGAGGGAGCGATGATCGATCTCTAATGCCTCAAACACAGAGGGAGGAGGGAAGCCTGCTCAGTTACGAGCATAGAGCATTGTCCTTAAGCAAACTGAACCTGGACAAGTGTGAAGGGGGTGACAGTCACACTTCTTGGAGACAAGAAATGTCAGATGAGGAAACAGAATCTTTCCTTGGGGAGAAGGAGGAAGTGTGTGTGCTCCTGAAGGAAGCCTGCAATTGGATAAAGAAGTAAGATGGGCAGATTTGCAACAACCAAAGGATAGGACACCAAATCCTATCCCATATCCAGAACATCAAGGATGATTGTATAGTGAGAAGGGAGAATCACTGCCATATGTGAGCAGGTAAAGACATTACGGGTCTCTTGGCAGCTATTCTTGGGGAAAGAGCTGATGGCATATGGAGGAGAGCAGGCTATTCAAGTCTTACAGCACAAAACATAGCGCATGACGGGCACCGTTTAAAAATTGTAGAGCAGATGTTTTGAGGGCTCTCAGGGTGCAGTATCCTGACACATCAGTTATGAGGGCAATTGTGACACATGAGATGAAGGAAGATGAAGGCCCTATTGCTTACATTCAGGATATTCAAGAGCAATGGCAGCTTGAAACGGGGGCGATCCGTGGGAAAGAAAACGTGGCATTATTTTACCACAATGATCCAGTACAGAGGCAAATGAACAAATAAGTGGGAGTGGAAGCAAAGCCGTGGGCTGAGATACAGCTGACCATAGTACATCTCACCAAGATGGCTTCGGGCGATAGTGCATGTTATAAGTTTGCATAACATAACATCACTGTTGGCTATTACAGGAGAAAAATAAGGAGAAAGATGAGGCTAGGAAAATTGAGGAAGCCAAATAAGTTCAGAAGAAATTGTCAAAATTTGACATGGAAGGGGCGGTATTTACAAGCGGAGAAAGATTGGGAATGCAGCAAGCAGGGGGTGCATCGCAGGTGAATAATCAACGCCTGATGGACCAAGGAGGATATGGGCTATAGTGGAGAAAGGGGTGGATTCCAAAATAATCAAGGTGGGTTTCAGAATGCACAGAATGAGAACCAAAACACACAGGGAGGATTTAACCAAGGGGAGCCCCCCCCCCAGTATGTTGGACTTGCGGGATGACAGGGCACATTGCGCGTATATGTGGAAGTCAATGTAACATACAGAGTGGCCAATTCTCAAGAGGGGGGACAGCTTATCCTCTACCATATAGTACACAAACTAGGGAAGGGCTTGCCCAAGGTCACACAGTATATCAGACACAAGCGCTGCAATTGCAACAGGCACAGCAACCAGAGCAAGTGCAGCTGAATCCACCGCAAGGGCTGTCGCAACAAGCCCCCATGCAGACACAATTGTATGCAAACACAGGACTACTACTGACACCTAGAATAGGAGGTGCCACTGTGGTAGAAGGAATTCCTTTCACAGGTACGGGGATATGCCTGTACCCACAACAGGACAGATCACAGGGTGACTTGATTTGTTTAGTACTATCTGAGACACCTGGCGTCCAAGAGGAACCATGGGTCGATGTGATGATAGGAGGCAAATCTTTTTCTTTTATACTAGAGACTGGGGCTACTCGTTCATGTATACGAGAGGGAAAATATCTAATGTCGGGAATTACCATGAAAGCTCAAGGATTCTCTGGAGCTACGAGTCAAGTTCCTTTTAATAATTAATTACCAGTCTCTATTGGAGAGTGTGACATGTCTGTTCCTTTGTTATGCTCATGACAGACACCAGTTAACATTTTGGGAAGAGATTTGATGACAAAACTTAACATGACGATTTCATTCACTGACCAAGGGATAGAGTGTTCCACTGCAGGAATACACTACTTAAATGTGGGTGAATTTATACTGACGTTCACACGGGCAAGGGGCTATGCGAGGTGTTCCAGTAGAGCCAGAAGTCTTTCTGTATGGGGTGAGCATTATATTGACATGCATATCTGGCTTAGTGGGAAAACTGTGGGAATACCTGATGAGTTCTTGATTAGACCACATATACCTATGGATGAAGAGGTGGGACAGACTATCCCTATGAAATTAGAAGCAGCCATAGTATGAAGGGAAATGGTGATGCGTGAAGGAATGGACGATGAGGGTAGACCATGGAGGACAGTAATAGCTCTGGAAGAAGGGTATAGGTTGACTGACATTACTGATGATGCCATGTTTAGAGACGACCCAACAGATGATGAATTAGAATTCTTTATGAGCATCACATACTGGATAAGACTAGAGAAGAGGGAAATCCCACAGCGAATGGATATAATGCATCAGTGGCCAGCATTTTCTAGGAAGATTTGGAAAAGGTGCCAAGTGTCCTGTGGATCACAGGTCCTTATGACGTGGGTCTGTTGAAAGGAATAGGGGAATTTAAGATAAAGCTGAATCCAGGGTCAATTTTACCTTCAGCAAGACGGTACCCCATGTCTTGTGAATAAGTGGTGGCGTACTGGTTACGCAAAATGGTTGGGCAGCGATAATTTAGGGTACAGTCCTTATGGCTGCCTGTTAGCTCCAAGGTCAATCCTACAATATCTCACGCAATTGACACCATTAGTAGCCACCACAGGTAAGACAGGATGATTGCGCCTATTAATCATGATTTGTTTTCTACTTGCTCCTCTTCCATAGCTTACGATTACTATAGTGTGTGTCCTGTCTGATTAGCTCATAATGTGGGGAAGGCAGTAAATGCTTTGCCTTCCACGTGCCCTACCCCTGAAGCTATGTTCCAGAATGTGCAAGCTGATTTTGTTCAACTCCCAAAATTTTTGTCCTATGAATATTGTCTAGTCGTTGGAGATGTGTACTCTAGGTGTGTTGAATGCAACCCATGTAGAAAGGCTGAATATATCACTGTTGCCAAGAAGTACTTGACAAAGTTTATTCCTCATTTTTGTCTCTCAGTTCTGATATATGGTGCCAGATGTATACAATGTATAGGTCAGGTTGTCATTGATAATCTGCAGAGCTTGGAATATCACCAAACATTTATGTTGTGTCTATTACGCCCAGTCTAGAGGCATTATTGAATGAAGGAATGGTGATATAAAGAATAAACTGTTGAAGGTTTGCCAAGAGATGGACCTCAAAATGGCTGAAGTATTACCCTTCATTCAGCTGCACATCAGCAATAATGGATCAGAAAGCTTGGACTGTCATTTCACGAGATACTCACTGGACACCTCATGCATATGGCCATTACCTCTGTTAGCCAATGGGTAGAATAAATCCCCATCTAGAGTAGTGGTCTTCAAATTGTGGGGCTGGCCCCCCGATGGGCTGTGAAGGAGGTCCAGCTGGTTACAAGGCTCTTCAAAAGGGAGTACGGTGACTGTTTTTAATAAAACATATAAGCAGAGTTTTTGATGATGTTGTGGATATCCTTTGGCAGCGGAATACATTGATTCCCCAGAACTGGGAGGAATACAAATTAACATACTTATGCTTGCTGATGATGCTGTTCTCATCTCCTCACCCCAAGTGCCTTAAATAGGTTGATAGTTCATTTCACTAAATTCAGTAATGATAAAGGATTGACCATCGAATTCATCGAAAACTAAAGTCTTGCAATCTGGGAAAAGTATGAAGTCTCAAACGAACATCACTGTGGAATTAGTGGGAGGGAGGTAACAGAAGATGTTTTTTCTTTGTTTACCTGGCAATAAGGCTGAGCAGGAATGTTCAATGGGACCAGCACCTCAAGAAAATAAATGTAAACTCTCAGCAGCAGCTGCATATGGTACAGACCTTTGGGGCAACCATATGGTAAATAAATTAAGCAATATGGAGAATTATTTCCTGAAAAAGCTATTGTTCCTCCCAGAAAATGCACTGAATGTGTTGATCTACTTTGAATTAGTCATTACCATTGGAAGAAAATGGAGCATTGAAATCACTGCTGTATTGGGTTAAAATCTGGACTATCGATGCACTGGAAAAATATAGGGAGGCTTTACTAGATCTGATGAACAATGAGGAAGCAAACAGACTACCCTGATTTGCCTATATTTGCTTGTCTTTAACTACCCTTAATTTATACCAATATTGATGCGACCCAAGTAAGATGCTAACAAATTCTAAAAGCATTATCCAGGATGCTTTCATCAAATGGTCAAATAGCAGAAGGACCACCAAATACCTGTCTTTGGCCATTGGATGGTCCTAATTGGCATAAAAAAATATCTTAAGTGTGAAGAATATTTAGCGGGTATCAAGTTACCGTATGCCCAGTCATTGTATATGAAAATGAGGTTAACTTTTCACCCTTTGGCTCCAATAGCAAACCGCTGGTATAAATCATGATCTGACGATTGTCCTTTTTCCAATGGTGTCATTGAAACATTGCAACACTTCCTGTTTTTCTGCCCTGAGTACATGTTAATTTGTTGACAAGAAACCTGAAAAATTGTCTAAGAAAGTAGGGGGTGAGAACACTGTTTGTTGCAGAAGATTTGTGCAATAATCCGCCGAATCCTGATGTGGTATATGCTACTTCATATTATATAGTAAAGGCCTATAGGACAAATATCAAAGTCATGGGGAGTACTAACACCTAATGTTACCTGATCTGTTACCCTCCCTATTTCATGACTGTCTTTTTGTTTTTCAGAATAGATAAGGATTTGCTCAAAATGAAATGGCACGCAATAATGAACCGCTTGTGATAATTTTAAGAACTGTTATGGTTTTGATGTTATGAATTATTTTATTGTGTCTTTATCTGTATTATGATGTATTTGTTTATGTATTTCTGTTTTAACGGTATCTGGCCACAAAAAGTATGTTTTAGCTTCTATAAACAGATGTGATATCTGTGGGGCCTCGCAACCACATGTTTACTCAAGTTGGGGTTCGGCAACAATATTGTTACTCAAGGGGGCCACCATAAACATTTTCTAATACCATTGATCTAGAGGATAACACTAATTTACCCTACAGTAAGTGCCTCATAAAGGTACAGAGGCCCTGCAGAAGTTTCTGACAGACCTTGCAATCTGAGTACATCAGAAATTGGAGAGGCCCCTGGCAGGTCCATGCCACCACTACCAAGACAACTGTAAAGTGCCTGCAGAATTCATCATGGTTTCATCCCTCCTTATTCAGAAAGGATTGATTTCAACCGCTCCAGAACTGTCGACATAGTTTTCTGAGACCTCTATGTTGACTGTAATTGTAATTGTAATTGTTTATTTGTAAAGCGCTTATGCACAAGTGAAGTGCTTCAAAGCGCTTCAAGGCGGGACAGAAAACAAGAGATTACAGTCGTCATTCTTAGGCCTTGAAGATTTCGAATGGTCAGATAACAGTAACTAGCATACTAGGCCAGAGGCATATCTACTAGTGTAAGTGCATGACAAAGAGTGAGGAGAGATGAGGATGTGGGGGACGGAAAGAACATACAGTATAATAAACAACATTACTAGGCCTGGCTAGGTAGGGAAAATGGAGGACAGGACAAACTTGCAAGGCATAATACATTCAGGGTGGTGAAGTGCACAGAGGCTGGGTATTCGAGGGAGAGGGAGGGGGAAAAGTGTGCCCAGTCCCGCAGGGGCGCCGGTTAAGTGCAGAGTGATTGCCCCTCTGGTGGAGCAGACTGTCCCTTCATAACAGACTACATCTCCTAAACCATCAAACATCTGCTTCTTCTCTTGAACCTGCTGCATCAACTAACACCTGTCCATCAACTGTTTCGATTGTGATTGACTCACAACACAGACTCCATCTTCAACTTCATCAATGGTCTTGCCTCAACCGCTGCTGGGCACAAATAATGGTAAAGAAGTTGAACACCTGTACCGCCCTGCTGCTCAAGATACTGATAACTGCCTCCTTACATAGGTACGATCTCCACTCTCACCAAGGATGGTGAAGTTTGCCTGCTTTCCTAGAAAAATATTGATTGCAGCTGTTGGCAAAATAACCAATTTTGCTAACATTATATTTGTTATGGGACTGACTGAGAGCATAAGAAGCTGCAAAGAGCTCACCCGCTCCTGTTCTACCTCTCTACAATATTATATGGGTATTCTTGCTCACCATTGGCATATTGATTTTGGTGCACTGGTATAGTTCTGTGTAACATGCAGGAAACCAGCAATGTTCCCAAGGCTTCACTTCCACACCTTGATGAATATCTTTACTTTTGGAAAGTGGTATTGTTCTTCTTGTTTGTGGGATTTTCGCCGTTTATCAACATTATGAAATCTTGTAAAGACTGTGTTAATGCCTGAAAGCTGTGCTTGGAAGACCAGGGACTGGGTATAACTGAAAACGCCCTGCATGGAATTTCATTTGTCTCATCATTTTGCTTCCAGTAACAACTGGGTGTGCTTTCAACACTTCTTGTCATCCTCCGAACAACTCTTATGTGCATCTGTGGTTAGAAAGTAAGACCTGATATCTGCAGACTAGCTGGGAGTATTGTTGTATTCAGAATATATCCATATGAGCGTTTGTGCATGCCTACTTCATGATATCACCTCCAGCTTCACAATGGCACCCAATCCCTTTGATTGGCGGGTGATATTTGCAACGATTAAGGCTTGTCTCCAGAACTGTGGTCCTGAAGCTTGTGAAGGCTAGATGTTTGCTTGGTTCTACTGGTCGACCACCCTTTGCCCCACCTGCGAACTATCCAAGAAGCCTGCTGATACTAGGAAGTCTTCTCTCACAAAAAGCCTTTTCTGTCATATATATAATGGCACATTGTTCATGAGTGTTAGCAAATGCAAATCTGGTATTTCTACTGAAAAGAAAGTAACTGTTAATGGCATACGTTTCTTCTTTTACAAAGGTTTCTCTTTTACCATATTAGGTTACGCCACTTAAAACCTGTTTCTACTTTGTATGCAAAGCTTCTGCTTGTAGCTGGCTTCCAGAGAAATGGGCCAGCTGCTGCTATATGGGATATGTATTGCATGCTATTATGCACTTTTCTTTTTTTAAAAAACTTTATTTATTGAGGGGCGCAATTCACAGCAAGACAGTTCTCATAAACAGTACAGTGTAGCATATATATAATATCGACAATGGCATTTTCTGTGGCAATAAGACAGGTTCCGTCAGCGTTTGGCAATAATGCATGAGATGTTAAATAGTCTCCTCGTGGTCTCCTTCACCTTCCCAATGCCTCCAAGCAGGTATTTTAGGGGGGACAGGGTGGCTGGGATCGCCGTTATCTCCTCAAGGAGCTCAGCCACTTCTCGCCAAAAGTTTGTGATAACAGGGCACGACCAGTACATATGATATGCCCCGGCATCAGGAGCGCCACATTTCAAACACGTCCCTGTGCAACCCTCCACAAACTTAGCCAACCTGGCCGGGGAGTAATGTAGCTGGTTCAATATTTTAAATTGGATCAGTCGGAGTCCAGAGTTCGTGGAGACCAATTTGGTGAGTTGACAATATCGGGCCCATCTCACGTCATCGATCTGAGTACCCACATCCCGCTCCCAGGTTTCTCTGATATTATTTTGTGAGGGGGTGTGTGACTGCACCAGAGTGTACAGCGACGAAATTCCTTTACCATGACCGTCCGTCGTCACCATGGCTCTGATACACTCATGTGCCTGGGGTTCTACCGGGAAGGAAGGCCATTTGGCAGCAAAAGCGGTTCTAATACGGTAGTATTGAAGGTGTTTAAGCTGACCCCGTCCCACCCTCCCTGTGAAATCAGCAAGTTCACAAAACGTGCCATCAGGGAACATATCTCATAACCTAAAGAGTTTATTCAGGTCCCAGGTTCGTTGAAGGGCCTTGTCGAAGGTCGGGGAAACACTGGAGAAATTCCACAGGGGTATATCTGGGTCATAAGGGACCTCCAGGCCAATCCTTTTATAGACCCTGGACCACGCCCGTGCAGTGACGTATACTGTGTCGAAAGTGCAGTTGTTACTATAGGTGGGGTTCAAAAGGACCGAGCGTATATCATTAGGGCGGACTGCGTGCTTTTCAAGAAGAATGTGTGGGGCTGTGTCCTCGGGGCCATACCAATGTTTTATGAATTCTGCCTGTGCTGCTATACAATACAATTCAAAATCAGGGGCCGCAATACCACCCTGTGAGTATGGCTCCACCATTTTATCCCATCCCAACCTAGCAGTCTTACCGTTCCAAATAAAGGAAGATGCCAGTGACCTAAGTTTAACAAAAAAGGGTTTACTGGGCCAGATCGGGATGTTGTTGAAGAGATACAGGAGTTTGGGTAATACTACCATTTTAAGTAGGGCCACACGGCCGTACAGGGACAGAGGGAGATTAGCCCATAGGTGGAGCTTGGTCGAAAGGGTGAGAAGTAGTTCGCCATGGTTGTGTGAGTGCAGCAGCTGTCTGTCTCTAGCTACCATTATTCCCAGGTATCTCACCAGCTTGGGGGCAGGCTTAAACCCTGTGATACAAGATAGGTCACCCGTATTAGGGGTCAAAGGGAAGATTTCAGATTTGGGGACATTGATTTTATATCCCGAGTATTCCGAGAACTTGTGTATGTCAGCCATAATGTGTTGCACATTTTCATGTGGGTCCCGGACATACAACAGAGTATCGTCCACATACAGGGATATGATCTGGGGAGGGCCAGTCATTCTGAGTCCTCTATGGGAGTGTTGTTGACGAATATATTCCACCTTTGGTTCAATAGTGAGGGCAAACAGGATGGGGGAAAATGGGCAGCCCTGCCTGGTCCCCCTGTGAAGATGAAAAGAAGGGGACAGGGTGTTGTTGGTCAGGACCTTGGCAGATGGTTGAGTATATAGCAGCCGAACGCATTTAATAAAATATGGTCCAAGGCCAAACCTCTCGAGTACAAGGAAGAGGTATGTCCAGGAGACGGAATCACAGGCCTTTTCGGCATCGAGGGCCACTACGGCCGCCCTTGCCTCCGGGTCTATTTGCGCCAGCATAATGAACAGTCGTCGAAGGTTTAAAGCCGTGAATCTAGTTGGTATGAAGCCAGCTTGATCGGGGTGGACCAGGATTGGCATGTACGGAAGGAGCCTGGTGGCCAGTACTTTAGCGAAGATTTTCGCATCGGTATTGATTAGGGAGAGGGGCCTGTAGGAGGCCATATCTTGTGCTGGTCTACGTGGCTTTAGGAGGACCGTAATAGTTGCCTCACGCATTGAGTCTGGAAGGACACCGCAATTCATGGCCTCCTCCTATACTTTCAATAACAGTGGGGCCAGTTTGCCTTGGAATTCCTTGTACAGTTCGGCTGCCAGGCCATCCGAGCCAGGGTCGCGGCTACCAGATAAAGATTTAATGGCCTTGTTTAGTTCCTCAATAGTCACGGGTTGATCTAGAATGTTTCACGTCGTTTCAGTGAGTGTTGGGAGATCAAGGGAATCTAGATATTCGAACGTGTCTTCCTTAGTTTTAACATCGTGATCAGAGTATAAAGCGGAGTAAATATCCGCAAAAGTAGTGTTGATATCACATTCATTATTGACCGTGACCTCAGCTGGGTTCTGGATACTAGCGGTTGGATTAAGGTGCCTATCTGTTTTAAGCATGTTGGCCAGAAATCTCCCCGCCCTATTGCTCTTCCCATATCTGCGGGCCTTAGCCGGGGCAGCCATGTACAAAACCTCCCTGTTGGCTAGTTTATTAAATTCCCTGAGGGAAGCGTGTATGTTAGACAGGGTTTCCTTGTTCGACGTGGCACTATATTCCGTCTGTAGTGTATCTATTGTGGCTTCACCCACCCCCAGTTCCCTCCTCACCGTTCTCAGCATACCTGTAGATTTACCCAGTATAGTACCTAGGACCAATACGTTAAATGTCTCCCACAGGATAGCATAGGTGCTCACCGAACCCTCGTTCAACTCCAAAAACTCCTCGATTTCAGTATGTAATGTTTCACAGATATTGGGGTCCCTAAGGATTGCAGAGGGCATCCTCCACCACTTAGCCGGAGGTGGGGAGTCACCCAGGCTAATATCCAGTGTTATCGGCGAGTGGTCTGAGAGCGTGCGGGGGTGTATTGCACAGTCATTGATCTCAGCGGAGAGGGACGGGCTAATAAATCAGTAATCTATACGGGAGTGGGAGTTGTGAACAGACGAGTAGAAAGTGAATTTCTTCTCAAGTGGATGCAATGTGCGTGCGCCATGCGTCGATTATGTTAGTCTGTTCCATAAACTGTTTAACGGCAAGAGCCACTTTGGACGGGGCCCTGGGGGACGCAGATGAGCGGTCCAAGGAGTGATCGAGGATCTTATTGAAATCTCCGCCCCATATTATTTGCGCCTCTATCGCTGTGGACATCATGTCAAGGATTGCGCGATAAAATAGCGGGTCATCAATATTAGGACCATATGTATTGATCAACAGGATTTGCCGTCCCGCCACCTCCCCCCATACCAACACGTATCTGCCCAAAGGGTCTATCTTACTAGCAAGATACCTGAAGCACAGCTTGGAGTGTATAAGCGTTAAGACTCCACTGGATTGTGTTGAATATTCGGTGAAATACCTATGAGGGACCCACCGTGTAAGGAATTTATTGTTAATACTCCCCATCGCATGTGTCTCTTGTATCAGAAGGATATGGGGATCGTGGCGTGTAATGTATGCAGCAATTTTCCTTGCCTTGACTGGGTTGTTGAGACCCCGAATGTTCCATGAAAGTAGTCGAATGTTCAACCCACCCTTAGCCTGTGCCATAGCTGTCTATCAAAGGGGGCATTTGCCAAGCATGGCGCCATTTTCTCAAGTTTCGGAAGAGTCTCGCTGAAGAACAGTCCCCTGATTTTAACGTTATAACATCCCCAACCGCGCCTGGCAGAACACCAGGACAAACTCTTACCCGCATCCCCTTCCAACCCCCACCCGCATCATCAACCCCAACCCGATGATGTATCCCATCAACCATAACTTGGGAAGTCTCCTGGGGGTGTGAGCTGTACTCATGTGACCGAACACCATGTGGGGGGGCCCACGGCCCTACAACAATATATGGTGGACAGGGCCACCTCGCCGCCAACGGGATATCAAACCTATGGTAAGGCAGTGTAGAGCAAGTCCCTTCAGCCAGCATGGTCCTCCTGTTCCGGCACCCACCGGGGGGGCAGGTTGCGGTTAGCTTCCCGGTTCCCCGGGGGAGGGTGGATGGAGGCCTCGACATACATCATGGCATCTGTAGGATTGTCGAAAAAATGTGCGCGGCCTCCGTGTTGGATGCGCATTTTAGCTGGGAAGACAAGCGCATATGGGATCTGGTGTAGTCTCAGCTGTCTCTTGACCGGTTCATAGGATCTTCTCAGTGTCTGCACATTGGTCGAAAAGTCCGGATATATGTGTATCCTGTTTTCTTCATAATACAGGGATCCTTTTTCTCTGGAAAGCCTCAGGATAGCGTCTCTGTCTCTATAATTCAGAAGTCGGGCAATGATCGTGCGGGGCGGCGCTCCAGGTTTAGGGGGGGAGGCCAGGGTGCGATGGGCCGCTCCACGAGGAAATGATCGGAGAAAGCGTCGGGGCCCAGGAGGGATTTCAGGAGGTTTTCCACCTGGCGCTCCATGGAGCCCTTACCAAAGGATTCAGCAACCCCGACCAGATGGATATTGTTTCTCCTGGAGCGAGATTCCAAGTCCTCGCACTTGTTCAGGGTTTTCTGCAGGTCTCCCTTCAACTGGGCGATATCACGGCCATGTTGTGCCAACAAGTCCTCATTAACTCCAATCCTGTTCTCTGCCTCCATAGTGCGAGCACTTTCCTTATCAACCCTGGCCTTCAAAGAGCTGATTGTGGCCCCTATGTCGTCCAGTTTGCTGTTCACCGCCAGGAATCCACTTTAGACCATCGTTAGTAGTTTGTCCACTCTCACATCCATTGGAGACTCCAGCTGACTGCTCGAGGGCTCAGTGGGTGTCTCGGCAGGTCCATGCGGCTGGGAGCTGGCAAAGGAGTCCATCGGACCAGTTTACTTGGAGCCCATACTTTTCTTCTCGCTGCGGCCCATGTGTCAGCTCTGTTGGGTTGTGTTATTGTTAGGAAAGATTTCCTAATTGTGGGTAATTTTCCTTCCATGTGGCAACCCCTAAATGTTTGCTGTTGTTTTCACCAGGATCTAGACTTTGCCAGAGAAGTGCAGCCTTCTGCCGCACTCCTCTGGGCTTTCGCTCCATTCTTACGGGGAAACTGACATGCCCTTAAGACAGTCAGTACCAGGAAACGTTGTTTTCCGTAGTTTCTTTATCATGTTGTAGCTTTCGTGCAACATGGCACAAGAGGGCACTGTAAGCTAAGTTACTGCTCTCTTTGGGTCTCTAGTCTGCTACAGGCCCTAGATACTCTCTTGGGATTGTTATCGATCGGTGCAAGTGAATCACGGATGGGACTGGTGGCAGCGATCGTTTCTTTGTGTTTTTGAGCTCCTTTTGGCGTTTAAGCGCGTTTCTCGCGCTTAGCCCAAAATGGTGGCCTGGCTCCCAAAATGGCCAGACCACGAGGCTCGTTGTCCTGTCCGCTGACCATCTTGCCCCCTTCACCTTCCCCAGGTCGAGCCGACCTGGGGCCTTCCTTATTTGGGCATGTACTTTCCCGCGAAACACAGATGCTTTCGCAGGCTTCTACAGGCCTTGTGTGTGCCTCCAGGGTGTGGGCTGGGATGTCTGGTCCCAATACACATCCTGGGTGCCAGAGAGTCTAGGGTGGTGTGAATGCCTGGGACCTCCGTGGTCCGTGATAGGTCCACGTATGGTGTGAGTGTTTTGTGAGCAGATCTCCCATTGGGTCCCCTCTGTTTTGGCGCGAAGGGAACTGTGGATAAGAGTGGGCTGGAAACACCACTACCATGTCGATCTCCTGAGTTCTCACGAACAAAGGAATACAGGAGCCAAGTATCCTGCAACCACGAGGCTGAACCGAGGAATCGCTGGTGACCCGCTGAAGGACTGCTCCTCTGCACTGCTGTCACTTGGTGAAACCCTTTCTACCTCTGATCGAACGAGAAGGCCTGTACTGGTACTTCGACCCTTGGAATAGTGGGAGCAACTATTCTCGGCATCTTCACCATCTCCTGCACGTAAGCCTTCGGAAGTGTCTCTGGGCCATCCAGCAGACTGACCAGCCTACCCAGGAGTCTTGCTCTGTAACCGCCGTCAGGTTGTGTTGTATTACGAGCCCTTGTCACTCTCACATGATTCGTACACTTGGCATTCCCAGGTCTGAAGTGAGTAGTGTACATTTGGCTGAAATACACACAGCCGCTCCGTTGCCCTGCTGTGGTAACAAACTGTGCGGGTTCACTGCGTTTGGGACGTCCTCAACTCAACTTCTGCTGCTGCGGAATCTACACAACGCCGAGACGTCCCCTGCTCGTATCTGAACCTGCCAGCACTGAAACTGACGCGGAGAAGCCTGGGTCTGCTTGCATCGGAGACCGGTGAGTAGCATCGCTAGGAACTGGTCACCCTCCTGCAGGAGCGCATAGCTTTTCCCCGCTGTGTCTAACAGCACGCCTTTCCGTACTCGCGCTCTGCTTCTGCCCACAGTGGAGGCTGCGCTTGAGTCACGGAGCTCTGTTCATCTTCATTTGTTCACTGAACTAAACTGCCTGATTCCCTCAAAGAGACTCCCCTTCTTGCCCGTTGGCACCAGCGTGTGCAGGTACTTTTGAGCACAAGGCTCCACTCTTCGTAGGGCTTGGACTTCCTTTTAGTTAGGTGCCTCTGAAGGCGGACTGGGTCTAATTATTATTCACACTGCCTGTTTTCCTCTCCATCTAGGTGGTCTACACATTTCGTGCGTCTAACTCGTTAGACTTGTTTGTATTTGTACATATATTGTATTGGTTTGGTATGTGTTGGTTTGCTTGAGTTTTATTGTGATTTCTCGCTACGGTCAATGTTACAAAGGCCTTGTAATAAATGTGTATATATTTTTAATATAACACCTGCTTGGAGTAATTTGTAAGTGTCCTTGCTTTGTGTGCTCATTGCAGGCTTTCAGTCACCCTCACCCCTCTTGAGACCTAGTCTTGACCGCCGCAATCGCTACCCTGATTGGTCTGGCTTGTCCAGAGGTTACCCTGTTCCAAGAAACTAGGTTGGCCTTCTGAACCTCTGCCCCTCCAGGACAGTGTTCAGAAATCCGTCTTAACAGTTATGTCTGCCCACGCTCTGGTGCCCAGTGATGGGTAGTTGTTGGCGATCGTTGGCACTTAGAGGTGTAGCGTGCACCGTTTATGAATATATAAGAGAAAGGCACCAGGGCACCCACCTTATGATGTTATCGGCAGGCCCCGGCGAGTGAACCCAACCGGTCTGCCGCCGTCGACAAGGCCCGACCCGGCGGTCAGTCAAGGATCAATCCACGGGGCAGTAGCGGCACAGGGAGCGGGATGACAATCCCGACGAAAGGAGCAATGTTCCGTCCGAACCAGGCGTGCGGTGTATATCCAGGCAAAGGATCAAGGGCCAACAGGATATGTCCACCGACAACTCAGAAAGGCGCGGAGCGCAGCCCCTCCCCCTTCCGGCCTGTGCACGAGCCAGCACCCCGGCCGTCGCGTGATTTCTCCTGGAGCCGTGGGCCGGATACGCCTCTGCCGCGTTCACGGTATAAGTTTGGAGTCCGATTTCTCAGGATTGAGCCGGCATCTCTACATGAAAATCAGTGGAGTAATGCCGCAGGCTCTCCACCGCCGAATGCAGATGGTTATTGGCGTGCAGGTGCCCCCGAACAGGATTAATTTATAACAGGATAAATTACGGGCCTGAGCTCTCCCCTCAGGCGGCCATCTTCGTCGTGCGCAACAGCGCCCCCTAATATGCACTTTTCTAATTGACCTTCACCGCCTCAAAACAGAAGAGAATTAGTGTGGGATATTGTGCTGGAGGTATGGGTTTGCCAGGATTTGCTCACTTTGCTCCCGTTCCCACCACCTGGGGGCCTGATTTGGAGTTTACACCCTTCTGGACTTTCCTTCCAAACCTTATACAACAGTGCTGTGGCAAATTGCAAGCGCTAAATCCTTATTTTACATGTTACTTCCCTTCAATATCCATTCCAGGTTTTTGGCAGCCAGTATGCTGCTTCAATTAAATTACTATGCTTCCCAGAAAGCCTGGCCCACTGCTTCATCTCTACCCTTGCAGGACAAGGTTTGATGGAGGATAAGCAGCACCTGTGGCTGGCAGAAGCAGCAAGCAGCACACCTTAGGTGTGTGCTCGTTAGCCAGCTTTAAAAGGCTCAGCTTGCTTCAGTCCAGTGCTGGTAATTGATGCAGTGTTCTTGTTTGTGACTGGTGCCTTGTTCCTGGTTCTTAGCCTAGTGTCTAGTTCCTACTTTCTATTTCCCTGTTCCATTTTCCCTGGATTACGAATTAAGGGTGCTTATTAGTAGTTTCTGCTTTACAGTCAGCACTTCCCAGTGATTTCCTTTTTCTGTGCAGCCCAGTTTGTCTGTGTTCTTTATTCCTTTGACTTTGCTATATTCTGCAATGAAACTTTACTCACCCCTCGTTTATAGATTTAGTATTTTGATCCATTTTGCCTTTCCTTCCCTGGGTGGGGAGCGGAAGAGTTTTGCCATTGTAATTTCGTTTTCCAAGCTCCTGTTCCTTTGCTTTCTCTTGGAATCTGTTCCAGGTTTTCCCTTGCACATCTCCCTTTGTTCCCTATTGATTATTAGGTGTGGTGTGTTGTTGTAGCCAGTTCCTGTGTGAATGCCTTTGTTTTCCTCACTATTCTGTAATCACTATTCCTGCTTCTCTCTTTTCAGGAGTCGTATGTATCAAGTTATCCTCCCTTTGCTGTTATAGCCTTTCTGGGTCCCTGTTTGATCAACAGGGTTCATGGGCTTTGCTGACATTTCAGGTGGAATTTCTTGTTCTTGTGAGCATTGCCTTTAAGTTACCTTATACAATGCCATCAAGGGTGTTAGCTCACAGATCCTGCTGTTGCTTGCCCTGTATGTGGGCTTAGCGCTGACAGTACCTGTAATAGCAATTGTGAGTAAGGAGCTTGCCAACTTTCTTTGTAATCATAAAGAGCTTCTAAGTGCTTACCCCCACATCCCTTTTCATGTATTTGTATGCTTATGATGCTCTATTTGCACAACCTGGGTTTTAGTGTACATGCGTCTTAGTTCCTGAGTGCATGTTGTTTGACTCAAGGCTATTCATTGTGTGATCTTGTGCACATTTCCCTTGCTGTATTCACTGCCTTTGTCCTTTCATGACAGAGTTATCTGATACCCAGAGTAGGCATCTAACTTAATCATGATAAAATCCTTGAGTTATCTCTATTGCTGGAAACAGTAACAAATGTCACTTCAGTTACTCTTTCTCCAATGACTCACAAGCAGGTAGCTTTTTGCATAAGTGTATTGCAGAATTGCGTGGCCCTAGATACCATTATTGCCTCTATAGGAGGTGTATGCGCTCTGATTATTCAGAATGTTTCACATTTATCTCAGACCCATGTTTGAAGTTCTGCAGCCATTTTACACAGACAAATCATACCTATTGATTGGTCTCTCTGGGCATGGCTTACTGGATCAATTGGATCACTGGGTGTTTCCATATTTCACTGTATTTTGCATGTAGTTGCAGCCCTGATTGGGATATAGTTTTTGTTCTTAGTGGCAAAATAAGCTCTCATTTTTATGTGTAACAATGCCACCAATTCTATGAAAGGATATTGGGGTAGATTGATGTTATGCAAATAAGAAAGAGAAATTCATGGTGCGTGCACCCTATTGATGTTAAATATGGATGCAATATTTTTACAATGTGGCAGTTTTGCATGTATTTAGAATAATTAAAAGAGGTTTGTTAAATGTTACTTTTAGTGTTATTTTTTGTCAAGTGTGAAGCATTTAGATTTGCATACATGTAGCAACATATATTGTGTGACTATAATATGGGAGCACATTGTGCCACTTACCACGATGAGATATAAAAGCACAAATGTTTTAATATGTGGTAGTCTTGAACATACGTACATACAAATAGACATGCATGCTTTCTTGTTTGGGACTGAATGGACTGGCTGGGGACGAAAGTATAGGTTGGGAGAAAGAACAGCTGAAACCATATGGGAGTGGCTATTTGGATCTGAAATAAAATAGAGAGCATTGGCCCAGGGTTTTCAGCTTGGACGTTTTTAAGCGGGTAGCCGAAGAAGCATCTGCCACCTGGCACTGCCAATCTAAGTGCAGTGGCTAAATTTGTATCAGGGTGACTGTTAAATTGATTAGCAGGAAAAGATTATTGTTGGAACGGAGGCCAAATTAGTAGAACCGGTTGCAGCGCACAATGAAAAGGCGAAAGAACAGCCAGAATACAAATCTAGATGTAACCATACTTGGAGAAACAAATTGGTGCTTGATCAAAGGAGCTTTTTTGTTAGCTCTCCATAGCCTCATAAAGCGTCCATAGATAAATCATTTGTGTCAGATTTAGCATTGCAAGTCTTTGACCAAGTGGAAGCTGTACTAAAAATGTATTGTATTGCATGTTACGAAGAGAGGAGAAGGTACCGGGATAACAACAGCAAGGCAGGGAAGAAGGGAATAGACAGAAAGGAGGGGTTGGATTGGAGAAATGGAGGTATGTGCAAGTACTCTTAAGACTAGATAAATCTTCCATCAAGGATGTTCAGGTAGACCTTGATGAGAATGGTGCTGCTTTAGTCCTAGGATATGAACAAGGAGGAGGTGAGATGGATGCAGCACTAGAGAAGGAAGATGAGGATTGGGAAGATGTGACTGGAAAGGGTGGTCAGGGCACACCAGCCCAGGCATTCCCCGTAGCAGCGGTGATAGAATACACACCATGGGGTCTTAAGACATGCAGTAGTTGCCATCAGGATGTTGTAGGTAAAAGCAGAAGAATGGAAAGAATAAGAGCAACTCAATTTCTCTTGCTTCAGAACAGACAAAGAAAAGCTTACCATGTTCCATGGTTGCACATGGACTGGAATAATTTAATGAAAACACTGCCTTCGGTCACTGCAAGAAAATGGATATATGCTTTAGAAAAAACATACTGCTGAGTTCATGTTAGCTATTGGGGATATGAAAATCTTGTTTTCAGTTTAATTGGGGAGCAATTAGAAGACCTGTGGAGGAAAGCAGGGTATCCCAAAGTTAGATTAGAATCAAATGAATATGATGGATCACCTTTTAATAATTGTAGGGCGATTGTATGGAAGGCACTACGGCAATGTACCCCGATAGGCCAGATATTAATTCAATATTAGCTAAAACCATGACATTGGAAGATGATCCTACTATACATATTCAGACGCGACAATTCAGGAAATGTGGAAAGCAGAAACTGGAGAAGCATGGAATAAGAACATAGCAATTCTTTATCACAGGTTGAAAAAGGGGTTTCCTAAAGAGGTGCAGTATGATCTGACAAAGTTGTAGGGAAAGAGGCCAAGGGGTGGCCAGAGTTACAGGCGCATAATATTAATTTTTGTAAAAGAAGATTGGAAAAAGAGAATGCCGAGCAGGCACAAAAAGCAGATGCTAAGCTTGTCCAGAAGAAATTAGCTCAAATTAATCTGGAAGGAGCAGTGATTACCAGCTCCATTGAGGGACAGCAGGGATGATCACAACAACTGGGAAAGTTTGAATCAGGATGGATAGATGGATATGCTCCAAATTTAAGGTGGGGGGGATTCATGAGGGGAAGAGGAGCATTATCAAGAGGAGGTGGTGCATTTGGCGCATTTGGTGCGATTAGGCTCTGGATGATTGGGTCAATGGGAAGTCAGTATGGAGGGTTGTATGGAATGAAATGCTGTTCTTGTATTTTTAATTGGGTGGCTCAAATGGATTTGAGAACTGTACATGTGTCCAGTACAGTAATTCAGTATGTGGATGATCTATGTAGTTTACACCATGGTGGTAAAGTTGGTGCAATTAGCGCCTGGGTCGTAATGACCCCCATTGTTGAATTTGTGAACTGTAGAAGTGCAAGGTAAAATTTGAATGTGTCGAAATACCGATTTGAGGTCAAGTAAGTATTGATAAAAATGTTATATAAAGGCAACAAAATGGGGGATACACTTCTTCAACAAGTGTGCAAGTCCCATCCAAGGTATCAAGACAAAATACACAGGTATAGTGCAGAATGGACTTGTGACACAGAGAGCAAGTTAGCAGAGCCATGGCCCAAAGACAGAAGCTTTTCCAAAGGTGTGCAGCAGCAAATTATTACTTATTTACAGATAGCCTATAAGGGAAGTAAGCTAAGCAAATGATTGTCCATACTATACAAATGTTTTAACTATGGAAACTGTTACAAGACGAGGAAGGGGACTTGACTCGGTGGCATTGGATGCTGAGCTGACAGGTTGTTGAGAGCGAACAGCCCTCAGCTTCCCCTCCTCCTCCGCAAACAGCAGAGGTAGATACAGTGACAGAAAGCAAGGGATTTTACCCCATGAAGGAATTAAAAGCAGCAGATAGATACAGAAATCACACTTTTGTACCCCCAGTGTATAGTAGAGGGGATGCACTTGATGGCACAAAGCAAGTGAATAAAGCAACGCAAGATATTATCAGCAAAACTACAGGAGAATGACTTGGGAAGAGAGGGCTTGGTGACAGACAAGAATTGATAGTACCAAATGAATGGATATGTGGACAAATATTGTTCAAGCTAGACGGAAAACAAGTGAAACAGGGAACGTGGGAAATGATGTATCGAGTAGTAAAGACACGGAGGAGAAAGCTAATGAATGGGTGGAGATAATGGAGGAAGTGTATAGAAGTAAAAGGGAGGAAAAGGAGGAAAGTGAAAGATTGCAAAAAGAATGGGAGTGAGCAGAAGTGCAAGAAAGAGAATAGAAGAAGAGATGAAAACAGAGGGATCTAGAAGACATAGGGCCTCATTACACGGATGGCGGTAAGGAAATACCGGTACCGGTAAATTCCCTGCTTTTTGCAGGCGTTAAAAACCAACCCGCAAAGGGACCCAGGGAGCTAATTACGGTACCGCAATTTGCGGTACCGTAATTAGCGCCTTCCCCATTCCCATTGAGCCCTATGGGGCAAAAATGGGAATGGGGAAGGGCAATGGTGGAAGGGGGAATTACCGCCCCACCAACCTTGGAATGGGGCGGTAATTCCCCTTTCCGCCAAGGCGGTGCCGGTATTTTACCGGCATGAACCATGGCGCTAATAGCGCCATGGTTCTCCGCCATCCGTGCAATGAGGCCCATAGTGTTAGGTAAGATTTTCAATGTAACCCAGAACATTTTTATTTTACTGATGGATTTGTTTCCTTATACCTCTGTGAGTGGGAACCTTTTCCCACCCTTACAGAATATTTTACTCTTTTTATGGGTGTCATTTTTTAGACTCTCCATAGTGTCTTTTAAAAGATATCCTCTTTGACAACTTTTTGGCAATAAGTACCTATTGTTGCTGGATTGTCCTTGCGGCTCCCCTTTTACCTTTCTCTGGCTAACCTTGAGAGAGCTACAGTTGCCAAGGGTAGAAAGGATCGTTGGATACTTGGTGAAACCAGCACACCCCACTTTCTGCGGAGTGCGGGGGAGATACAATGTATCCCCTTTCACACTAAAACTGTAACAATTCTGTTACAGAGACAATCTTACCTTCAATGGCTGGTGGCAGTGATACCTTTCATTAATTTGGTGCACCTTTACCGCGGGCTGTGTTCACAGCCCGCAGTAAAGGCACCCATAGGTGCACATTGTACCAAAATGGCCCCTGTCTTGTTTTTTCACCATTTTAGTGTTCCTTGTCCTTTCTTGTTCCTTTTCCTGACATCCAGTGTGGGAAATTCCTTTGTGTGATTTTGATCTCCAGCGGGAGTCTTGTGGACTCCACGTCTAGGTTCCAGAGTGTCTGTGAAGGCAGGAAGCGAGGGAGGAGTCCAAAACTCATCAGACCTTTGTCTTGCAGCCTGAGTGAAGGATTCCAGTTCAAACTGGAAGGCTGGCTGTCCTGGATGGATTGCCAACATACCAAGTATGAATGTTGCGAGGCTCTTTGATTGGCTGGGTTTCTGCATAAGAGTCTGACACTGGATGCTGAAGGGGTAGTCGATCACTGGAACCAAAACCAAAGCGGATGATGAAGGAAAAGTGGCTGAGACGATTTCCAGTGACCAGAGAGCCTGCTGTGTAACCAGAGCCTGCTGTAGCCCTTCCTTCCAATCGACCTGGGGACTCCAAAACAATGGCCCCAATCCAGAGCCTAATGAGAACTACTGTACTGGAGGATACCTGAATTTTGAGCCATCCGGCGCCATTTTGCGACCTTGCAGGGTTGCAATACCCTGATACAATGGGACCTCAAGCCATTGTGCAGTGCATGGTCTTCTAAATTACAAATCTCGCTGAAACTTCGTGGGCATCCTGCTGGATCACAAGAGACACAAATCAAGTCTGACAAGTCCCCTCAGTAAAGGTCCCAGAGTGCTGGACCAGAGTGCTGGACCTTTGCAATGATGGGAATCCGACCAGCGATATTCTGTCTTCTTCTGTTCTCCTGAAAAAGGTGTCAAATCCACAGAACTGCATCCAGCCATGAGGGAAGCCATGCCTAGATCCTTCCCTGTGATCCTTGCTGCAAATGTCCTTTCAGTGTCCTTTCTTCTGTCTTCTTACTGAAGGAATTCAGCAACCAGGTTTTTGGCTGCAGATCCTGAAGTCCTCCTGCTGCAAAATCTTCTTCTGTGCTGAGGTACTGTACTGGCTTGGGTGTTTTATCTACCTCAAGCCTTTGTGATGTCTGTATAGCTGTAGGGTATTTTCTGTGATTGGGAGGCCACTCGTCCAGGTCACCCAGGTCCCTGCTGAATCCTCCTAGGGTCTCTTCCATGAAGCCCCAAGTAAAGTACTTACTTGTTCTGATTGTCTTCCTTAGGAACTCTGACTTTTGCTACTTAAGAACCTATCCTGGCACTGCCTGTTGGACTCTAGACCCTAGTGACCCCCCTTCTGCCACTGACAACACTCATGCTCCAAGGATAAGGGAAAGACTTTTAAAGGATTGGGCCTTTTGCCTAGAAAAGAGAATAAGTGTTTAAAAGTTACTTACTTGCAAAAGAAGTTGATTGGTAACTGTAACTCTGACAGTTACAAAAGTTCTTACTTACCTTGAATTTGTGTTGCACTATTCTGAAAAGTATATAAAAGGGTATGTTATTCACCTGTGAATTGGTTTTGCCTCTTCCCCAAAGGTAATGCTGTTGGTTTCATTTTATTATTCGTGTTAGGATAATTGTATGAGTGTCCCCAACTGGGTCTGGCTTCCCCTGACTTGCTGTCAGCGTGTCCAGAATAAGTCTGTATTAGTTTTTACCTACCTAGAATATCCTTGAGTCATTCATAATGTGTAACACTGGGTTTTGCTTTCCCTAGTCTGTTTTAGACAGACATAAAAAGAGTCTTAGGTTTATAGTTTCCTTTAGGTTGTTTAGAGCTCCTGTAAAAGGTGTACAGATTTTATTTACCTTGAGTATAACTGTGTTATCCTAAAATAAGTTAGAGTTATTGCTTCCTTTAGTCTGTGAATTGAAAAGAGTTCCATGTAATAATGTCCCCGCAAAAATGTCTCCTGACACAAATGTCACAGTTTTTTGCGGAGACATTATTACATTGAACATGTGCGGACACCCCTGCAACCCGCACATTTTTTCTCTTTTTTTACAAGAGGAGCAGGGGACATCCCCACACCCCGTCCCCATACATAATGTCACTATATATAATGTCACCAATGGCTTTTCCCGGTGACATTATTTATGGAGGCATTATTACCTGATACCGTGAAAAGCAACTGTAATAGAATATTACACCCCAAGGTCCAACTTCCCTAGAATAACTGTGTTATCTTGTATCAGAGTAATAGGTTTACGCTGTTCCAATAATCTGGGTTTCACTAGATCAGAAAATTATACTGTCAGTTCATGTTACTATGTGTTTTCCTACTGAGCGTCACAATACAACTTTTAGGATCTACTACCCTGGTATTACTGAAAGTAATCTAGAAGTAACTATATGTTTTGACTTCCCTAGAACTCCTGTCAGGTGTTCCAAATTAGGTTATATGCTTTGGTCTGTGTACCTTCAAGCATAGTCATGTGTTGGTCTATACTGTGTTTATATGATCTATAATAGTACTTATTCCCCCCAGGATTTATCTGGGCCTACTTGTATTTAAATAAACCATTTATTTTTAAAATACATAGGGTCTCATTATGACCATGGCGGTAGCCAGGCCACCGATATCGTGTCCGGGTTCCCAGAATGAGGAATTACCGGCCATTCCAAGTTCGGAGGGCCCGGTAATTCCTCCTTCTAGGAACCCGGACCTTCCCCATTCCCATTTCAGCCCCCATAGGGTTGAATGGGAATGGGCGAGGGAGCAAACAACCGGCCGCTTACGAGCGGCTCATTGTTTGCTCCGTCCTCCCCTCGCGGGACCCGCTCTGCACGTCTGGTGAAACCAGACGTGCAGACTGGGTCCCACGAGGGGACCTCATAATCAGGTGGGACGGGGTTTACGGCACCGGCACCTTTACCGGCGCCGTTAACCCCGCCTCACCTGGGTTATAATAAGGCCCATAGTGCTTCAGTGTTTCTTTGGACCATGTGTATAACAATTTCATTTGTACTGATTCTATAGCCCTCTCTCCCTAATAAGATAAGCCTGGCTGCTCTGTCTACACTAGCCTGAACTCAGGTGGTACAGCCTTATACTAAGAGTGGAGTCTTATACTGCCTCGGTTGAATGGTTATACTAAGCCCTTAGTTGGACTTCAGAAAAGCTGTCCTAACACATATCAAGGAGAAAATCAGAAGAAGAGCGGGAAAGATAATCGCAGATAAGTAAAGAGAAAAGGAAGCTAGAAGTCGAGGGGCTCGTTAAAGAACACCGACACAGGGAAGAAGAGGAATGAAGATGCGAGTGATAGAGACTAAAGCAGAGAGAGGCGCTCTTCGAAAGTGATAGAGATTAAGATGGATTTGTCACGTTTAGATGATGAGGATGGGGATGGCATATCAAGAAGGAAAGGGGAACTCTGTAGGAGCAGGAGAAACAGCATGGCTGCCCCGCAGGCTGACAGGAGTGCTGAACCCTCGGAGAGGCGGGAATGTGGAGTTACAGACTGAGTAAGGGGAAAGCAGCGGGAAGACCCAACTTTAAAAAAGACTTTGCTTTAAGGACAACAGAGAAGGGGACAGTGACAGTAGCATTGGGACCATGGGGACAGACGAAAATCCACAGGGGGGTGAAAACGATGAAGAGGGAAGACACTCTCGCCATTCCAGGGAAGCAAACCCAGATAAAGATACAATATAGAGAGGCGAGGAAGGCATGAGCAGAGAAGAGGAGGACATTGATTGGCAACTGCCACGTCCTAAGGAGGGGTTGCGGAGTGCAGACGATATCACTCCATATGCGCAGAGGCTCAGGGCTCTGCCAGGACGGAAAAGGAAAGAGATGGCAAGGGCGTTCACTGTCACTATAGACACGCAGAGACAGAACGGAGGAACGAGATTGACACAGTTCCCATTATTGGAGAAGGGTGGCAGGCGACCTCAATATATTGCATGGCAGCAAATGGACAATGACAATTTAAGATGTAAGCTGCCTTTGTTGACTGCGAGGGCTGGCAAGTGGATTTATGAGATGGAAAGACTGACAACAGGGACAATTTTAGCAGTAGGGGACATGAAATTTTTACTCTCAGCCATTCTTGGGGAGGTAGCTGATGATGTATGGAAAAGAGCAGGGTACCCTGGAGTGACAGCAAAATACATGGCACACATGGTGTGCCATTCAATAACTGACAATCAGCCGTATGGAAAGCTCTAAGGGTGCAATGCTCAGACACCTCAGGTATAAGCGTGATTATGGCACGCAAAATGCGTGAGGATGAAGACCCACTTCAATATATTCAACAAATTCAAGAGAAAATGCGCCTTGAGACAAGAGAACCGTGGGATGAAACAGTGGGGTTATTTTACCACATATTGGGCCCCATTACGACCCAGGCGGAGGACCTATTAGCACCATGGTCCATGCCGGTGTCCGCCATGGCGGAATGGGGAATTACCACCCCATTCCGAGGTTGGTGGGGCGGTAATTCCCCATGCCGCCATGGCCCTTCCCCATTCCCATTTTTGCCCCATAGGGCTCAATGGGAATGGGGAAGGCGCTAATAATGGTACTGCAAATTGCGGTACCGTTATTAGCACCAAAGTCCCTTTGCGGGTCCCTACTTTAACAGCTGGAAAAACCAGCCGTTAAGGTTGGGTCCCGCAAAGGGACCTCGTAATCAGGCGTTAAGGCTTTTACGGCACCGTTTAAACCCTTAACGCCAGGGTCGTAATGAGGCCCATTATGTCTGGAGTTACTCGACCAAGTGCAAAAGCAGCTTAAGAAGCTAGTGGGGAGGGAGGCTAAACCGTGGTCAGAAATTCATCCAACCATAGTGCACTACTGCAGGCTAATACAAGAGAATGCAAGAAAGAAGCTTGAGGAGAGGAAACAAGAAGAAGCAAAGTTAGTGCAGAAAAGATTATCCAAGTATACAATGTAAAGGGTGATGTTAACGAGTGGAGAAGGAGTAGTTACTCAGCATGAGCAGAAGGGACCACAGATGGCAGGGGGAGGTTTTGCAGGATGAGGGGATATGAATCAGTGGCCAAGAGGACAGCAGGGATTCCTCAGCGAAGAGGGTTCGGACAGCCAATGCAGCAGAATGCAGTGGGCTTCCATGGGGGACAGCAAAGACTGATGGGGGCCCCATACAATATCGGGTGTGTGGGCAAAGCGGCCACATATCTCGAGATTGTAGGAACAGGGGTGGGATACATCAAAATGGGGGAATGCAGCAACAGCCCACATACCAGACAGAACAGACTGACTATTATGTTCAAAATCACACGCATGCCCAGATGTATGTGCTACAACAGACGCATACCCAAGACATGCAAATGTAGCAATATCAGCCCATGACACATGCAATACAGACACAGGGACGCATGCTGCCATCACAACCAGCACAGCAGGCACCAGTTCAACAGAATATCATAACTACGACATATACAGACTCCATGATGCCGATTCCTTTGCGAAAACTGGGAGGGGTGACTGCTATAGGGGGCAATTTACAGGGATGGGCATGTCATTATACCCACAATAGGACAGCCCACAGACAGACTTAATGTGTTCGATCCTATCTGTTACACCCAATCCAGCTGAGGAACCAAGGATAGAAGTGGCTATAGGTGACAAGACTTTTTCCTTTCTCATGGATACAGGGCGACTAGGTTCTGTGTTAGGGAGGGAAGATATCTAATATCAGACATTGCCATGAATGGACAGGGATTCTCTGGGGCCACAGAATTTGTTCCTTTTACCGAAAAATTACCACTTTCTGCGGGAGAATTTGTCTTGAACATGCTTCTGTTATTTTTCTGAGAGACACCAGTGACTATAATGGGTAGATAAATGATGAGCTGGCTTAACATGACCATTTTGTTCACAGACAATGGGGTAGTATGCTCAATGCCAGGAATTCATTACATGAACGTAAGAGAAAATATGCAAGCTTATTGTGGCCAGACAGTACAAAGAGGGCTGCCAGTAGACCTCAAACTATTTTCACATGGGGTGGAAGAATTGATCGCATGGCTCCCAAGGATACAGGGTAGGCCGCTACACACACCCGACAAGTTCCAATTTAGACCAGAGATTCCCTTAGATGAGAAGGAAGGAAAGGTGTTCCCAATAGAACTCAAAGTGGTTACAGTGAGAGAAGAAAGGATAATATTGCATGGGACTGATGACACAGGACGATCATGGAGAACAGTAATTGCAATAGGGGAAGGAAACAGATTGACTGACATGACAGATAAGGAATTGTTTCAAGACAATCGATCAGACCATGAGGTGATGTTTGACATGAGCGTTACACATTGGGTGAGAAAACATTACAGGGAAGGGCCACAGAGAATGGCTGTGTTTCTAAAACCGTCACCAACATTTCTCAAGGAAGACTTAGGGCAGATACCCAGTGTCTTTTGGACCAATAGTCCCTATTACTTTGGCCTGTTAAAAGGGATAGGAGCAGTCAATATAAAGCTTAAACCAGGAGCTGTTTTATCCAGGGTGAGATAGTATCCTCTATCAAGGGAAGCAGATGAGGACATTTATGAGATGATTGCCGCATTGGTGAAGCAAGGCATTTTGGTACTTTCAGAATTGCAGTGTAACACCACAGTGTATCCGGTGAAAAAGGCAACTGGGTGGTCTTGACTTTTCATTCAGGATTTGCGTCCTTCAAACCAAATAGTAGAAGTAGAATTTCCATTAGTTCCGAACCCAGTGACAATTCTGTGCAGCATCCCAATGGGAGCTACACATTTCATGGTAATAGACTTGAAAATGCTTTCTTTTCTATACCACTTCAGGCATGAAGAATCACATGACTTGACGCTGTTTTTATTTAGAAACCGGAAGTGGAAGCATACAAGATTACCAAAAGGGTATTGTCAGTCACCTTCCATCTTTAATAGGGTCCTCCAGATGGATCTTGGCAACATACAGATAGAGAACACCATCATACAATACATGGGTGCCATTTTGATTTGTAGAAAAACAGAAGATCAGTGTTGGAATAACTCTGTATACTTGCTGAGAGTATTGGCAAAAAAGGATTGCATGGTGGACAAGGCAAAATTACAATATTGCCAAAAGTAAGTGCTATATATAGGGTGACTAATATCACATGAGGGGGTGAAAAGTGACTCCAGAAAGGGTGGAGATGATTCGCAGAACGCCAATGCCAAAAACAGTGAGAGAAATGCAGCAGTTCTTGGGCCTCTGTAATTATTGCAGAGCCTGGGTGTTTGACAATAGCACATATACGAGACCCTTGTGAGCGGGCTCAGAGAAGCATGGAGCAGGAATGGCAAGTTGTTATGGACGCACAAAATGACTGAAGTATTTGTGGAGCTGAAGAACGCAATATGCACAGCTCCAGTGTTAGGAATCCGAGACTATCATGACAAATGCTTTTTGTTCTCATACTCCAATGGAGTAGTGAGAATTGCAGTACTCACACAGAATACTACCCTAAGGCACAAGCCATTGGCTTATTATAGTGGACACTTACACCCAGTAATGAGAGGACATTACCCTTGTTAACAAGCCCTGGCTGCTGCCGCATTTGTGGTAGATAAATCAGGGAGCATTACCATGTGGTGTAGTCCCACACTTTACGTGGAGCGCACCCTTTTTGCAATGGGTGATATACATACAGGGAGGACAGCGGTGAGACTAAAAGCAAATGGTACCATAGAAGTAATAGCAAGTGCAAGAATGCCTTCAGATTTTTCAGTGCAAGTAGAAGAATTAGTGGATTTCTTAATGGCATTAGAAGTGCACAGGGATCAGGAAATGTAGAGTGTATTCGAATTTGGCTTACGTGACGTCTACAGTACACTCTGGACTGTCACGATGGCAGAGGAGGGGCTTTCGGCATGCTGACAGCATGCCAGTGCAGCACACGCCCCTATTGGGCAGACTCATAGATGTACTTCAACTCCCAGCGGCAACAGTGCCAACAGTGGTCGTGAAGTGCCAGGCACACACAAGGGTGGAGGATGTATTCTTCACGGGCAACAAAGCAGCAGACGTAGAAGCAAAGCGGTGTAGCATATATTTCTGGAATAACAGATTTGTAAGGCTATAATACATTACCAGCCATGCATATAATCGAAGTTCAGGGAAGGGCTCATGCCGAGCAGAAAGAATTATGCGTGAGAAGGGGTTACTCAGTATCCCCTACGGATGCTTGGTGGCGACAGGCAAGCTAGTTGTCCAAACTGCATTATTGCAGATTGCACTCATGCAACTGAACTATCCTACTTTTATGGGTAAACACTATCCTACTCTTATGGGTACAAATGTACCCATAAGAGTAGGATAGTCCAAACATGACACAGCACATAGCTGCATTTTTCAAAAACTGTGTTAAGTGTAGAAAGTCCACTGCAGGACATACCTTATGTGCAGTAAGAGGAGCCATACCCCGCCCAATCTGTCCTTTCCAACATCTCCACATAGACTATGTCAATATGATCCAGGTGGGCCAGGGCTACCGCTGCATGATAGTTGTATGCGTGGATCGAAGCTGGTACATGTTCACACCCCAACTCCCTCAGAGCAGCACAATTCCTCATTAAAGAGGTGTTCCCACAATGGGGGGTATGAGGTCCTTCGGTCAGGCAATGGATCTCATTTTGTATATGAGACTATTGAGCACATCAAAACCCTACTGGGGATACAGCACAAATTCTCCTGTGCCTATCACCCACAAGTGAACAGGATTTGTGAGGGCCTAAACGGCCTGCTCAAAGTAAAGATTGCAAAGAAAGACTGTTTGCCCCTAGCACTGTTTGCATTGCATAATCAGCCAGGATCTGACCACCATTTAATGCCCCATGAGGTGGTAACAGGATGGCCATGCAACTTCCCCTGCCTCCAGCCACTAGGGCATTGACAGATGCAAATGCAACCTCTAATATTTTTGGAGATGAAATGTATGAATATGTGGCTTCGTTGATGGCTAGTGCATCTTTTTTTCTCACCAATTGCAGGCGCGGGTGGAGAGGTCGAAGAACAGCGAGGAAGATAACAGCCCAGATGTCAATGAAGGACTCCTTAAGCAACCACTACTTTATCCAGGGGTTACCATCCTACTGCAAAGTTTCATGAGACCCTGGTACAAGCCCAGATTCGAAGGGCCGTAATAGTAGAAAAAGCCACAGATCGCACAGTTAAACTGAGTGGGAAAAAGATGTGGAATTAAATTGAAGGCGTTAAGCCCTGCCGAGGCGAGACCTCTTACCCTCTAAAAGAATAAGATTTGACACAAGAAGAATAAAAAGACAAAGAAGAAGAAGAAAAACCTTGGCTAACATGGTCCAGGACCAAAGAGATAGGGACGGACAATACGTACACATAGATTCGGCACACTTTCTTTTCCTTACAGTAGGTATTCGGCAGGAATGCCATTCGACTGTCAAAGCCATTGAAGAGGGAAGGTCAGAATACACCTGCCGCCCTGGAATACCCTCCAACCCGAAAAAGCACCAAAGACAATATGGCTGCTAATCATATGAACTCACACCAATTCCCACTGCTCCCCCAATGGACAATTACCACAAGAGATACCGTCTCGCCAGCCCTAAAACCCAGGAGCAGTACGAACACTACATAAAGTGGACACAGACACACGGGAGGGAGCTGGAGACAGCTACAAGGACATAATCGACTAACGCACCGAGAAACCATGCCTAAAGTCGTTTGAGACATCACAACGACATAGCTACATCAGACATGAAGCACATGTGCCATCCGCACAGTTAGGACACTCACACAGGCAACTACACGAAGTACACATGTGTACAGCTCTATGAGTTAGAGGACAGTGACATATGCATATTGTCTGCACGTTTATTATTTTACCATTAGGCTTGCCGCAGCAACGCAGGAAGGTAAGAAGCAAGAAGGGCTCATGTAAATGCTTGCAGGTGCTTACATGCAAATAACCCCTTGGTATGACATGAGCGCTTGAGGGACCTGACAACCATGACGTACTAACCTATGGATACTATGGAAGATACATACAGTAGAAGCCAGACCATGGTTTAGGAAAATCGAGTAGGCCATAATAATCTTAGAGAAAGATGAAGCCACACAAAATGCTGTGCAAGCAGAACCACCACAGCGGGAATGAAGCCACTGTCAAGGTCGCAATGTTAAGAATAACATTCCTCACCCTGAACTGAAGTAACACCGGCTGCTGGAGAGGCACGTTCTCCGACAAATACAGAATGATTCAGAGCTCCTGTGCTCGCAAATGTGGTCTCCAAGCACGTGATCTGGCTGAACTGATTAAGAGCCCAGATTTGGTGACTGGGAAGAGCAAACCGTCCCACGGACAAGACAATGGTTGCAACAAATGTGTTACAGTTCTGCGTTGGGAAATTGTTGCACATCACCAACACATAGTTGCACATGTACCATGAACAGGTGTCTAGCGGGCTGTGAACTGAGCTTGTCCCAGCCTTGGGGGCCCGCGGCTTAACCAATCAGAAATCATGGCCATAGGGGTGGGCAGCTGGGGTCACTGACCAATCACGAGGTCTGCATACTATAACAATCAATTAGTATCTGTTTTCAGGGATGGTCCAAGCCTAACACCTGACGCAGCCTGGTCCAATAAAGTAACTCCTATACGTGCTCCTATAGGGCAACTCCCAATCAGCAACCTATCTGGAGTGGAGTTAGGTCTTGGAGAAAGGCCTGGAAAGTAACACAAGTTGTGACGCTGCTCATCACTAAAACTGGCCTGCGGTCCAGAATGCAGCGGGATGTTCTTGGACATCCCTCCATCCATGTAATCCCTGTGGTTTGTTGGCTGTAATAAACCCCAGTTGTACCTTGCTATTTGTTTGGACCTCGCGTTCTTTTGGGCAAGGGAAGGAGTAGGGCCTTGCCCGAGTTCGTCATCCGTGGACTCCTAGCAAAGGCTCTGCCTGCCTGGGGGCCCCCCCTAACAAGTTGGAGGCACTGCTGAGATCGTTTGTGACGTGAGCCTGGCCAGAAGCTGCCTCCTTAGCCGTCGGACCTGGAAGACTGCAGGACCCTCGTGGCAATTGCGAGATAACTGGACAGCGCAACCGGAGATAGGCCGTCGGGAGCCATCTTGAGAATATATCCCGCCCGCAGTCAGCAAGGTGTCTAAGCAGACCAGGAGGGTGAGACGAGCGGTTGACGGGGAGCAAGCTGCCGAGCAGCAGTGACAAACACAGAATGTAAGTAGTGGTCCACATAAAAAGCAACGTATTGTGTGGATGAGTTTTACGCATGCGGGAGGAGGGAGGTGTTAATTGTGATTCCATGATTTTAAGTTGTGAATGGTGGTAATGGAATAGTTGTAGAACGTGCATGACAGTAGGGACAATTGCAGAGGTAGGAGTCAATTTTCTATGTCTAGGAAACGTTCGGTCTTAGAGGTAAAAGGTTCTGTTGAACAACCAGGACTATTGACCTTATAGGCTTGGACTATAGACGTATGTACATTTGGTATCCCTATAAATTGGGCATTTTAGCTTGAAGCATAGATGTCAGCATCCCTGTAAGGGTTAGATGGAGCTATCCTAGATTGTGGAAGTGCATTAGCCGGTTAAGTCTCCTGGAGAGAGGCATTTCAGACGTTAGGTGACGCGGTGGGGGCAGTTAATCACGAGAAATAAAAGAGTACACTCCAACCCAGAGACGTGGGAAGACAGCTGTGAGGATCGTGGGTTGTGGGTATTCTGTGTGGGATTGATGCAACGGGTCATTGTTCTGTGTACGTACAAATTGTCTGTCCATCTGGTTAAACTTTAGCTTGGTGATGTCACCTATAGGTCAGTGCATAGGACGGTGTGTTGTGATGGTGGGGAGCTAGCATTGCGGCATTGGGATTGGTAGAGAGGTAAACCAGTGGCGGTGCACGGATGGCGCATGCGCAGGATTGAGGTGGTGTGCTGGAAAATGGCAGCGCTGGTGAAGGAGGGACTGTACGCGGAGTACACCGTGTAAGGTGCAGGGCCACTGAGGCTCGTAATAAGCAAAAGTGATAAATTATTGCATTTTAACATTTCTCCCTTGACAGCCGATTATTGAAAATCTTCGACTGGAGGTCTGGTAAAAAAATAAAAATAAATAAATTAGAAATATGATGTATTTCTCGTACAGCGGGGTGGGGTTATGTACAACGAGGCGATAAAACCCATACAACACATGTGCAAGACCCTTCCCTCGTATAAAGATAAGATAGTAAAGTACAGTGTACAATGGTCCAAAGGTACGGAAGTAAAGATAGCAAGACCCTGGCCTCCAATGGCAGTTTCTCCAAAGATGTGTTGCAATCACTGCTGACCCACTAACAGAGCACCTACAAGGGAAAGAAATTAGCTAACCAAATGCAAATATTTGAACTGTGAAACGTGTGTTCCAGGAGGACAGGCCATGGATGATGAGCCAGCAGGAGGTAAAGGAGGAGGGATCAGACCCTTCTGCTTCGCCTAGTGTAGTGTCCCCCATATGCCAAAAACGAACAACAGCAAGGTATAGGACAGGCGGCCGGCAGCTCAGAGCTCGACTAGGAGGGGCTGCAGGGTTAGGGCCAGAGGAATGAATAGCAGCACAGATACTTCTGAAATTAAAGGGGGCGATGACAGGGGCGGCAGAAGGTGCAACAAAGGCAATAGAGAGCTTTGAATTGGGACAGGGATGTCGCGGAAGGGCAACGCAGCTACAGGAGGAGGAGCAACAATGAAGGGACGAGGAAGCAAGACTTGAACGGGAAGGCAGGGAGTGGAAACAAGAATTAGTAAAGGAACTAGAGCTGCGGAAGCAGGGACGAGAGAGCACTTGGCAATGTTAGTAAGAGAACGAAGGGACATAGTGAAGAGGGACACAAAAGAGGAAAGACAAAGGGAAGAGATGGAGAAGAAGAGGGAGGAGATAGAGAAGCTCGGAGAAGGGGAAAAGGAGATGAGATGGCATTATGGAGGAACAAAATATTGTTGCAGGTAACACGTAAGTATGAGGATAAGTGGCTGAAGCAGTTGAGGTTGGAAAGGTTGACAAGGGAACGATATAGAGAGGATGAGGATGTGCGGGCACTGAGACGGGTAAGTGACCAAATTAAAGTAGAATTGGAACGGAAAAGATGAGATGAGGCGAACTAAAGAGAATGGGAGAGGACAGATGTACTGATTGCCCTCATTAAGTGCAGGGGCGAAAAGTGGATCTATGAAATGGAGAAACTGACTGCAGGGCACAGACTGGTCGTGAGTAACATCAAGGGCCTGCTGTTTCCATTTTGGGTGCCACAGCTGATGACATCTGGAAGAGTGCAGGGTTCCCAGTGGTGACTATACACAATATAGCCCATGACGGGTCACCATTTGCCAATTGTAGAGCAGCAGTATGGCAAGCATTAAGGACATAATATCCTGACACGTCAGACATTGGGGCTATTATGTCAAGCAAGATGCATGACGATGAGGAGCCTGTTAATTACATTTAAGAGATTCAAGAGTTTTGCCGCCTTGAAACTTGAGAGCCGTGGGACAAAATGATAGCGATCTTTTATCACATCTCGATACAAGGTTTACTAGACCAAGTACAGAAAAGTTTGAAAAAATATATGGGGATGGAGGCAAAGGCATGGCCAGGAATACAGCTCACCATAGTGCACCATTGCAGGCTATGAAATAAGAAAGCAAAACAAAAGGCAGAAGAGAGAAAGGCAGATGAAGCAAAGTTAGTGCAAAAGAAAATATCAAAATATGCACTGGAAGGAGTGCTAAAACGAGCCCTAACCCAACAGACCCAAGCACCAGCTACTCCACCTCAACCACAATACCAACAACAGACGCCATACAACCCTATATAACGATACGCACCACCCATGGGAGGATGGTGCATGGGAAGGAGTGGATATTCACAGAATTACAGAGGGAGGGGAGGTCTCCAAAGGGGGCAAGGTTTCAGGCCACAATTACACCAAACCATGAGGGGGTTCAGGGGATACACACAGCAAATGTCACAGGGACCAGGAGAGGGAGTGGGAGGATTCCCATGGCAAGTGAGGGAGCCACCCCAGTGCTGGGCCTGCGGGCAGCTACGACACATTTCCTATGTGTGCAGAAACAGGGGGTGCAACAATGGTGGGGAGAACAGGGGGAGCAGGGCTACCAAGGGCGACAGGATGGCTATTACCCTCAAGATATGCAGCAACAAGGACAGTTACAGAACATACACAGAAGGCCACACACGCAGTACAGATGTAGCCTCAGGCTGCACCAACAGCACCACCCATGAAAGCACTCCAAGCAACAGCACCACAAATGACAGCACCACTACCCAAATATCCACAGGCAGCACAACAGTTAACACAAACACAGGACCTTCACTCCCCAGAACCCATGGACACGATGGCAACAGTACCTGTCAGATGGATGGGAGGAGTTACCATAGTGGGGAACAATCTCTCCATGGGGAACGGACTATCATTGTACCCACAATAGGACAGCCCACAGACAAACTTGTTGTGTCTCATCCTGTCAGTCACACCCAATCCTGCGGAAGAAACTTGCATAAGGGTGGCGATAGGTGACAAAACGTTTTCCTTTCTTCTTGACACTGGGGACGCTATGTCGTGCATCCGGGAAGGGACATTTCTGATGTCAGGCGATGCCATGAACACTCAAGGATTCTCTGGGGCTCGAGAAGTGGTTCCCTTTACTGATAACATCTCCTTATCTACAGGAGATCACGGCTTATCTTTACCCTTGCTTTACTCTAAACAAGCACCTGTAAACATATTGGGATGCAACATAATGAGCAGACTGAAAATGACCATCTCATTGACAGACAAGGGCATAATATGCTCCACACCAGGAATACACATGCTCACTGTAAGACAGATTGTTCAAGCATATTGTGGGAACATAGTACAGAGTGGTGAACCATCAGACCCTGAAATTATCCAGTACGGGACAGACATGGCCCTTGCAGGGTTGCCAGGAATAGCAGGGAAGGTGTAGAGAAGGCCAGGTGAGTGCCTATTCAGACCAGAGACAACATTGGATGGGAAAGAGGGAACTATTGTATCTGTAGGCATCGAGGGAGTTGTGACAAGAGAGCATTGGGTCGCAGTACATGCAATTGATGACCAAGGGAAGGCATGGAGGGCAATAATTGCAGGAGCAGAGGGATGCAGGCTAACACACGTGAAAGATGAGGAGCTATTTTCAGCAGACAGAGGGGAGGCAGAAATGATGTTGGAAATGAATGTGCGCTTCTGTTTACACATCACATACAGAGAGGTTGCACAGAAAATGGCAATGGCACTAGAGTCACTCCAATGTTCTGGGAGGAGGATCTGGCAAAGGTACCTGACACACTATGGACAACAAGTCCCTATGATGTTGGGTGCATGGTTTTCAATAAATGCAATTCCTTCCAAGAATGTTTTATTAGGTTTGTGAGACAGAGACTGAACAAATGATTCCTCTTAGACTATTTTTTCATGCTTTTCTGTTATATGTAGCCCAGACATACCCCCAATTGACTTGTGAAGACCCATCTATTATTACTCTGCTTGGTGATTCGAGAATCTGTATAGTGTGGGAGCGAGTGAATGACAACAAGGGAAGTGTAATTCGTAATATCGTGATAAGGAACAAGTTACTTACCTGTAACTATTGTTCTACAGCTTGGGTCTGGCATGGATTCACATGCTCACGAATAAATTCTTTTACCACATAGAGACCCGTTGATAGGGCAACGTTGAAGCCCTGAACTTAGATCAAGACAAAAGGAACTGTCTCAAAGGGAATGAACTTGATTAAAAGAGAAAAGCACTTCCCTCACACTTAGGGGCAGCAACTTTTTTAGTTTCCTCTTTCCTCTGAAAAAAGTTTTCCTTTATCATATGTAGAAGAACTTTTGTTGACATTTTAATTTCAGTTTGTCATGTTGTTGAATATTTTTCAAAAATGTCTACAATTTTCCCACTTACTTTCCTGTAGCTAAAGAATCATGAAGTTAAATGACTGTGTCTGTTTCTGAACCTATGTAATGCACAGAATTTATCTTATGCACATTGAAAATATTAATACAACTTTGTAGAAAATGCACGAATGTTTTGGACTAGATTATTTCTCCAAATGGAGTTTTTGATTTACTGTCTCCAACCTGCTAACGATTAGTGGCTAACACATTATTGTTTTGGTTTTCTTTCTCCCTCCAACCTTATCATCCTCACTAGAAAGTGGACAAATACTAGCACTAGTGGTTTGATAAGATCTTTAGCACCGTCGCAAAGAAATAGTCGAGTACTTGCTCCCTCAACAATCATTTAAACTTAGACTTAGTCTAACAAAGGGTAGGATACACCTATTGTTTATGTATCTTCACGAATATTCCCTGTCCTCAGGCTGGGAATCCTCGGTAAAAGAAAAACAGTTTCACTTTCACTTACAATTTGTGTTTCTCCTCTAAATCAATCACTGTCCTCTGGGTCATACTGCCCCCATTTAATGACAGCCCTCTCCCTAAGCTCCTCCTATAGCAAACCATCTTCAGATTTGGTAAGCACGTAAAAAATGGCAGTATGACCAAGAAGAGCCGCAGAAGGGACGGAGGGAGGGCTTGCATGTTAATCCATGCTAGACGCATGCTGGAGAACAATAGTTACAGGTAAGTAACGTGTTCCTTCTCCAGCATGGAGTCTGGCATGGTTTTACATGATCATGAATAACGAATACACAGCAACATAATATTACACAACCATGGGAGGTGGCAAGGCTCAACAGAAGCAATTAACCCTTACCTCTGGAAAAGACTCACCTCAAGCGAACAGGTTGCATAGCACTGCTTGGCCGACTCTGGATTCCTCATTGGAATCACTTTGGACGCAGTAGAACTTCGGGAAGGTGTGTGTGGACCGCCATGTAGCAGCCCTGCAGATGTCCAGCAGAGGCACAGCAGCCAGGAACGCCATCGTCACAGCAATCGCTCTGGTGGAGTGGGCTCTCGGAAGGCCCCGCAGCGGTCGATCCGTCAACCGATGACAGTGCATGATGTAGCCCGAGAACCACTTTGAGATGGAAGTCTTGGACAAGGCCTTCCCATGGTTCACAGAACCAAAGCTCACGAACAGCTGTGAAGTCTTCCAAAAACTATTTGTGCATGCCACACAGAACTTCAGGGCAGGAGCAACGTTCAGCGAGTGCAAAGCCCTTTCAGCCAGTGAGAAAGGTTTCGGGGAGAAAATAGGTAACATCAAAGGTTTGTTGAGGTGGAATTCCGACTGAACCTTCAGCATGAAAGAGGGGTGTGTCTGCAGCACCACCCTCGATTCATGGGAAGTCAGATATGGCTGTTTGCAAGATAGGACCTGAATCTCACCCACACTCCTGGCAGAGGTAATGGCCACAAGGAAAGCCATTTTCCACGAGAGGAACTTGCGAGGGCCCTGATGCATACGCTTGAAGGGACACCCCATGAGCCTTGTCAGGACCACGTTGAGTTCCCACGCCGGGGCAGGAGCCTTCACCAGCAGGAAAGCTAGAAAAAGTCCTTTGTGGAACTCCTTGATGAGTCGATGAGACCAGACCAAAGTGAAGACCTTCCTTGAGACCTGGTGTAGTGGGAGATAGCTGCCAGATGTACCTTGATCGAGGTGATGCACCAGTCTGGCCTGGGCCAAGGAAAGCAAGAATGGAAGAATTTGCGGTGCCGTGATCCTCAGATGGGTAATCTTCTGCTACCAGCACCAGGTAGCGAAATGCTTCCACTTGTGTCCACAGCAATTCAAAGTCGATGAAGCCCTGGTCTTGGCGAGGACCTCCCTGCAGTCTGCAGGCAACTCATATCCTCCAAGCTCTAGGGCTGCAGAAGCCAAGCCCTCAGGTTGAGCGATCCTGGGTCGTGGTGCAGGATTGTCCGTCCTTCTCTGGTGAGAAGATCCGGGACCACCGTTAACTTGACGGGAGGTGACTCTGAAAGGCTGAGAAGGTCTGGATACCAAATCTGCCTCAGCAATTAGTATTATTCTGCACTGACACTATCTGAGTGTGTTGATGACTCGTAGCAGGAGAGGCAATGGAGAAACATCCATTCCCAAGGGAAGGAGAATGCGTCCCCCAAGCTCCTCGGTTTGTGGAATCTGCTGGCAAACTTCTGGCTTTTGGAGTTTGCTGCCATCACAAACAGATCGATCTGGGGCCTGCCCCACTTTGCGTAGATGCAGTCCACCAGGTCCTGCCGAAGTTCGCACTCGTGAGAAAATTCAACTTGAATTTAGCAGGAGAATGGGCATAGATAGAAGTGGTAATGCCAATCATTGTATGTTGTGAATTGTCATTCAACTGGTGAAATCAAAGCAAGGTTGACAAAGTTTTGGAATAAAAATGTATGTATTTAATCAAGAATTGGACCCGGGGGTGAATAGAGTGGGTAAAACTAGTGTTGCTCTGTTGAACGCAGTGAGGTTCAAGCAGAGAGTTACATAATGTGGAAAATGGTCCTCGTTTTATTTTTTTTTGTACCTACAGAAGTCCGCTCCTGAAGAAGGAGCCAACCACCCCGAAACGCATAGAGCATGAAGTGCTGTTTTGGAAAGAATAGAACTTCATTGGAAGAAGATGGCAAGATTTTTGGAAAATCCTAATATGTTATGATAATCTGAATTTTAATTTTAATTACATTTTGTATAGATACACACATTTATTTGGCTGTTATTCAGCATTTATGGTGTGCACGGGATGGGAGTGTCTAAAGTTTGGACACTATCTTTTCTCATTGTGTGGATGGCTCTGTACCAAGGTCGGTATTCCTCCCCTGCACCCAAACATTTCTAGAAGTATAGATTAGCAACAGAGATTTATGATGCACTCCAATTTCAAATTTTGGTAGTTCTTTATTGGTTTATATTTCTTCTGTATATGCTCTGTATTACATTCATACAGAGAATTCAAGTTGTCAATATCCAACAATTAGAATTCAAAATTCCCTCTATATTTGGTATATTTGTACTCTGTAGGAATCGACAACATCGATCGGCTCTCTCATGTGGCTCTAGAACTGAGGATTAGAGACTGCGAAAGCACTAAACTAAGCGGGCCATTGTTTGCCAGGAACAGTCACATGGAAAGGAAAACCAGCCTAACCGCACCCAGAACAAGCATTGAATCAAAAAAATTGAAAAAATATCCGTAGAACTAAAATCGCTTGCCAGAAGTAAAACCTGGATTTGTTATTGAAAAATATACTTTGAAAAAAAACAATTAGTGTACTTTGACCCTCCTGATGGACCATCCAAACAGGATGGAGAAACACGTGTTGAGGGGACTTCGAATTCACTACTTTGAAATGACAATTTGAAACTGCCACAATTGGCATCTCTGTATGAATGTAATACAGAGTACAAATATACCAAATATAGAGGGAATTTTGAATTTGAATTGTTGGATATTGACAACTTGAATTCTCTGTATGAATGTAATACAGAGCATATACAGAAGAAATATAAACCAATAAAGAACTACCAAAATTTGAAATTGGAGCGCATCATTATCTCTGTTGCTAATCTACACTTATTATATGCACTGGTCAGTCGCAGTGTTTCAGAGAGAGGTGCTCACCGCAGTTGTTCAGACTGGATAAAAATTCACGTTTCTAGAAGTATACTGTGCATTTCTGGAAGTTTGTTTTTATAAATTGGTGTGCACTGAATGAGCAAAATACCAGTATGAAGTTACCACTCATGGCATGAGCGTAGCTGAAGGAGTTTGCGATGATGTTTTTGACT
Organism: Ambystoma mexicanum; assembly: GCF_040938575.1. Taxonomy (NCBI): domain Eukaryota; kingdom Metazoa; phylum Chordata; class Amphibia; order Caudata; family Ambystomatidae; genus Ambystoma; species Ambystoma mexicanum. The sequence continues at coordinate 1,032,208,012 of NC_090923.1, forward strand.
CCCGTTAGGTGAAGGGGCGTGAGGAACATTTCTTGTCCAGCGGTCCAGAGCCATAAGTCCTGTTCTTTGATGCAGAGCGCTGGGGATCGAGTGCCCCCTTGCTTCCTGATGTAGAACATTGGTGGTGGTGTTGTCTGTGAATATCCTCACCACCATGCCCTTCAGAGACGGAGGAATGACTTGAGGGCCCAGGCCACTGCCCGTAGCTCCAGGATGTTGATATGGAGATCTTTCACCTCTGGCAGCCACAGGCCTCTGGCATGCAGACGCTCGGTATGGGCTCCTCAGACTTCCAGGGAAGCATCCATGGTGACTGTTTCCTGTAATGGAGCATTCTGAAAACCCATGCCCCGGGTGATGTTGGAGCGGACGCCCCACCACCTTATTGCACAATGGAACTCGTCATCCCGAGTGATCTTGTCCGTAAAATTTCCAGACACTTGTATCCAGTGAGCATCCAGGAACTCCTAAAAAGGTTGCATATGTAACGTGCAGAGCCGGATGAGGAAGATGCAGGACGACACCATGCCGAGCAATGACTTGATGGTCCACACCGTGGCCGTCTTCATTGACAACAGCCGTTGCACCTTCCACTGAATGGTCTCTACCTCTCCTCTGAGGGTGATGCCAGGCAGGACACTGTATCGAGTCTGGCTCCCAGGAACAGTGCGTTCTATGCTCGTGTCAAGCAGGACTTGAATAATTCATGGAGAATTCTAGATACTTCAGTAGCTTGACGGCCGCCTCTGTGTGTCTGACAGCCAACTCTCGCGGGTGGGCCCGGTTGAGCCATATGTCGAGGTACAGGTAAACGTGTATCCCCCGTAGACACAGATGGGCCACCACCGGTGCCAGGCACTTCGTGAACACCCTGGTGGCCGACTTCAAGCTGAAGGGTAGGTCCTTGAACTGATAATGCTGCCCTGCACTATGAAGTACAGAAACTTTCAGTGTTCCCGGTGAATGGGTATGTGGAAGTAGACATCTTCCAGGTCCAGCAAGGTCAGGAAATCCTCTCTTTCCAGTTGTCCAAGCATGTGTTGCAACGTGACCATGCTCCACAAACACATTTCAAGTTTCAAAGACTGCACGTTGTGCAGGACTTGAAGAGGGACCTTCCTTCCTTGTTCTCCGTCATGGTCGGAGGGCACAAAATGGGCCAGGTGGCCTTCTGAAACCTTTGACGATCTTCAGCATTAAGGGACACTGAACTTCACCAGCAATGGATCCCTGATGTCGGCAGATGGAGAGAAGAGCACATGGGCTCTTTCAGAACAAAAATAGAAAAATAAACAGGTCAAAACATAGAAGTAGCTTGGAGAGCAAACTTGAGGACTCCCAAAACTGAAGCATGTGGTAGAAATCTGAAGATGGCTGCCAGAGGAGGGGCTTAGGCAGAGGACTGGCATTGGATGGGGACAGTATGACACAGAGGACAGTGATTGGTTTAGAGGGGAAGTACAGTTTGTAAGTAAAAGTGAAACTGTTTTTCTTTAACCGAGGGTTCCCAGCCTGATGACGGGGAATATTCATGAGCCTATCAATCCACGCCAGGCCCCATGCTGGAGAATGTTCTGTGCTTTCTGCTCTCTCTACATCCTTACAATCCCTGTTCTATGAATATTGTTGTTGTCCCAAGCACAAGCTTTGACTCTTACTAACTTAACCCTGATCAATGCTGTTACGTAAGGCATATCTGGGCAGGCAATAAGCACTGCTAAGGAAGTCAAGAGAGATAAGTGCAGTGTACAAGTACATTCCAACCAGGTAAATTCCTACATAACTGATTCGGCCTATATTTAAACAACATGTGGTATAGCTACATGGCCAAAGTGGGTAAACAAATGACGAGAGAGAGCTGTTATGTCTGCTCTCTCATCCCCTATGCCATGAGTGCATCCAGAACATTTGTGGCAACTGAAATTCCAGTGGCAAGAGCACAATGCCACATGCATTTATCACTTTGCATCACAAGAGGACGATTTCAAGGGAAACGAGCAACACGAAGGTGGATGTCCAAGAAAACGTTCCGGTATGAAGATAACTACATCAAGACTCAGGAAGTGATGGACGATTATTGGAATACAGATACGAGTATAGAATATATCACAGAGGGTCTGAGAAAAGGGGAAGTACATATAGCAATTTTTTATTTTATTTTTTTTTTTTTTATTTAAAATGATAGTTTATATATAAACTTTTCATTTGAATTCTCATATACATTTCATTAGTTTACAACATTTAAGAAAGGTGCAGACAACAAGACAAAAACAAGAACACTTCAGTTTAGATTATATTCTAAAATGTCAATCAAGAATTGAACAATTGTGAAGATTAGTTTTTTGTTTTTGCCTTCAAGCAGCTTAAGCCATCTGTTATCTCCTTCCTCTTGTTGCTGGGCGATGTTAAATGCTCCCCCGTAAAGGGCTCTCTTGGCAGATAATTCGGGACATACCATGACTAGATGTTTAAGGGATTCTACGGCATCTATGTCCTTGCAGTATCGGCAGAATTGTTCATCTTTTGGTAGTTTGCGAATGTGAGCTAGTCTTTGTCGCGTCGGGAGAATGTTGAAACGAAGTTTCATGAATATTTTCCAGATAGTGGGGTCAGGAAAAAGTGTGAGATACTGGGGCAGTTCATTCAGAGCTCGTGTATCAAATGATGAAAGTAAATTCATGTTGTACCTCGTTTTGTCTTCTGATGTTTTCTGCCAATCATTACGTTGCAGTTTAACCTTTGCACGTTGTGGTCGTTTGATAAGCATTTCAACCGTAATGTCTTCTTTTGTCATGGCCAGGAAGAGTCGTGACTTCCACTGTTTCAGCACTGTATTATTCATCGCCTGAGGGATTTCCTGTAGGATTTGTAAAGCAGGTGTTTCTTCTCCATTTATGATTTTTCGTAGGAAATCTTGCAATGCTACTTCAAAGCGAATTTGTGGCATAGGAAAATTCTTGGGGAGATGCAAGCTTTAAGCTTTTGCCAGTTTATAAGGGTAGATGTAATCATAGCTTCACTCCCATAGATAATTATAGGGACGACTTTCTGGCGATAGAAGGCTATAATTGGATTCAGCGAAAATTTGCCAAAACGCTTATGAAGCATCACCCCTTGTCGAGCCAACGATTGAATTTTAGTCTCTAAAGTGATTGCCCAGGCTAATTCTGCCTTATGTTGGTTCAACACAACGCCCAGGTATTTGAAAGTAGATACATTGGCCAGTGACTTGTTATCCAGTGTTAAATTTGATATCTTATTTCCAAATTTTGTATTTCGATAGGTAGTCAATGACATAATTTTTTTTTTTTTGGTATTGATCTGTAGTTCGTTCTCTTTCATGTATGTTTCTGTCATACTTAGATTTTCCTGTAGCCCTACGTGTGTCTTATCGAGAAGGACTATGTCATCCGCGTACATCAAATATGAAATCGGCACTGAATTGATTTTTGGTGGGTTCAGAAGATATGTTTGGATATTGGCAAAATAGTCAGCTGTGTATAGATTATATAGCGTTGCTGCCAACGGACAGCCCTGTTTTAGTCCATGCCAAGTTGTTATCTCATCAGTGGTGGTTCCTTCTTTCGTTAATCTGATCGAAATTGTATTATTGGAGTAGAGTAGCTTAATGGGTTCCAATATCTCTGGAGGGCATTTCCAACTCGCCAACTTTTTCCACAGAATGTTCCTATTTATGGCATCAAATGCCATATGCAGATCTATAAAAGCTGCATAGAGGGCGGTTTTAGATGATAGTGCTTCATGTTTTAGAACATTTAGAATGAATAGGTTCACATTCGTCCCTGCTTTTGGGGTGAATCCTGTTTGTCTGGAATCGAAGCGGTTGGTCGCTTTGGCCCAAGCGGACAAGTTTTTAAGGAGATATCTTGCAAATAGTTTGCCCAAAGGGTCTAACAGGGCAATGGGTCTGAAGTTGGCGGGATCATCTCTATTGCTCTGTTTATAGATCGGTATCAGTACCGCTTTGGACCAAGTGGTGGGTAATATCTTTAATGCGTTGACCAAGGTTAGAATGTGATCCAACAGATTCGCCCAAGTCTCTGGATCTCGTTTGAGGGCAGCATTGGAAAGTCCATTGGGACCGGATGCTCTTGATACATTTAAATTGTTAATCATCTCTATGAATTGCTCTTTTTCCCAAGTAATAGTCCAGGTGTTTGTACTAATGGATTGATCCAGATGTTCAACTTGGTTTCGAGATTTATAGAGATTCGTAAAGTGTGTGATCCAGTTCTTTTCTGTGACGTTGGCTACCATCAAATGCTGCTGTCCTGGATTGCTATTTAGCAAATTCCAGAGGGATCTCAGATTTTTATTGCGCAAAGTAGCTGGCATGGCTTCTGCGTCACCTTGTTGTACCTTGAACGCATTAGTTTTGTTACAATTCATATATGCTTGCTTCGCGTTCTTGATCTTTTTGAGATTTTCTACAGTGGGATCCTTTGACCACTTCTGAATATTTTTCCGCATATTTTTTTTTTTTGCTGCTATTTCTGGGTTGTAATAATGACAATGGACTGGTTTCTCTATCATGGATTGTTTCATATGATATGGAATTAGAATCCATTCATAATTTATTTTGGTTCTATCTGACATCTGTGTTTGTTGGAAAATCTGAGGAATAGCAGCCAGCTGATTATTGCTGATTCTTAATCTGGGTGTTGCTCCTGTTATTTCCAGCAAAGTAGAGGGGGTGGTCGCATGTGTTGCATTTCCTCCTGCCACTGAGATCTTGAGCATTAGGTGGTCACTTTTGGAGGTAGGGAATACTTGGAAGCCTACTAGCTTATTGTTAATATCTGAAGACAGATATATGTAGTCAATAATTGCCGTCGTTTTTCTAGCTGCTCAAGTTGGCAGCAAGCAGTTTAGTTTATCATGCGGTTGATTTATTAGTTCAAGGTCCCTCATGGCGATTTCTTTTGCCCACCGTTGTGCTCTTGTTGATAATTGTTGAAATTGTCTCCTTTCACCTTCTGCAGTATACAAATGTATATTGAGGTCTTCACAGATGATAAAACTGATTTTGGGGAATTTTGCGGCAGTTCTGTCAATTGTCAGGAAGACGCCATCCAGAAAGTTAGCATCATTTATTGCCATTGGGCTCCAGTATACATTAATAATTGCCGTCATATTCAGTGATTGAGTTTGAGTTGAAGATGATGGATTTGCGTCACCCTCTATTGCAATAGATATGATGATCAATTGAGTCCAAGGGTTGATGTTTTCAGATTCAATAATTTTCCACAAGGGGGATATTTTTATTAGCGTTAATAGTCCCGCTGATGGTCAGCCTCTTGATCCTTTTATGGCTGGATTGAGAACAGTTATATAACCATCACACACAGGTGTCTGAGATAGCCAGGTTTCTTGGAAACATATAATTTGAGAGGATTCCAATACAGGATCTAGTGATTCGAACAGATGAGATGATCCTCTTGTGTTCCAGGAACATAGCGTCCATGTGTGTAGAGTTGATTGTGTTAATAGTTATGATCGAACGTCGGAACTATTTGTAACGTTCTGAATCGTATCTTCATAGACTCGACGAAAAGGATAGATAGCGTCGTGTTCATCAGTATTGTCGTTGGTCTGGATCTGTGAGCGTGCATGATCCTGAGTCTTTTTTATTATATTCTTTGTATCTATGGTAGCCTCTGTACACGCAAAACCTAATGACAGTAATGGAACAGCCATCTTTAAAATCCGATTCATAGTGTCTGGGTTGTGAAATTCGATCAGTACTTTATCCAACTCATCATCATATTCAAAGGTGACTGTCTTAATTTCATGTGATTGTATTGATTTTAACTCTGGAAATACCTGAAATAGTCTTAATAGGTTAGTCCTATTGAGTGTAATTTGCGGTCGTCTGTTTTCAATACAAGCTACTCGTAGGATGTATTTCACTTTTTTTTCCCAAGGATAAATAAATTGTGGCAGGTTATAGGTAAACGTAGCACGATTTTTCTTTAATCCTTTTTGTTGTACTTCATGAGTCTCTCTTTCCATTTTAGAGATATATGTTTCACTGTAGATCGAATCATCAGTTGATCGTGATGTGTTGATCGAATAGATTGAGGGGGCATCCGAGATATCAGTAATGTCACCTGTATAACAAGATTCTGCGTCTGAGACGGTTTCGCAATCTATATTGTTCGTCACTGAGTCATCAGATTGCGCAGTGTGATATTCGTCCAATGTGATTAATATTGGTTCATTGTTGTTGTCTGACGCTTCATGATTCAGGTGAGTAGTAAGGTTCAGTAACTCCTCTATTTCCTCCTCTGGAGAGTTGGCATGCTCTTGAATTGGATTAGCGGGAGGTTCATGATCAATATTCACAATTGGTTCAATAGTTCTTTCCTCATTGATGGTAATCTTTTTTAAGTGGGGGTTTGTTTCATTGAGTCCCGTGAGTTTACAGTGCCTTAGAAAGACACGAGAGCCTGTTTGCTTTTTGCCCTTCGCTCGTGTATTTTTAGGTTTGATGGCCTGTTTAATGGATGCTGGTTTGTTTCCAGATTTATTATTAGAAAATATTTCAAAAGTATCTATTGGTTTGCATATGTTTGGTTGCGGGGGAGATTTGATGACAATAGGTTGAGGGTGAATGTCGACACTTACCATTGGGGTTATTATTGGCTGTGTACTCTTCAGCTGCTGCAATTTTGTTTCAGGGTCCTGAACAGGATTAGGATTATGAAGAGACTGGGCTTTCATCAGAGCAAACAGAGTCGAGGTAAGCGTAGCTTTCTCAGCTTTTTCGGCTAATGTCATCTGGAACAATCTTGCTTGCCATTGGTGCGAGCACTCTGCTTCCCGATCTAAGCGTTTTTCAATATTATTGACAAATGCTTCAAGATGAATTTATTTTGTATGAATTAGGGCTAGGAGGGTAGCTTGATCTTTGATGGTATCATTGGCCGCCTCATAGAGTTTGCAGAATGGAATCATTGCTTGAGCCATAATGGTTGTGAGGATGTTCTGTAAATCGACCATCCTCGTCGGTATCCGCTGAGTTGTTTGAGCCTCCGGTGAGAAACATAAGCATTTGTTAGGGGGCTCTTGGTCATATGCATCATTTAAAGATAGGGCATCGTTTTTTGACATAGGGGGATCAGAATCCTCGTAGTCGCATTTGTTTTTCTTTCCGCGTACGTGCTTTGGGTTGTTTGCCGATTGACGGGAGGGCTCATTCATCTGTGGAGGAATATCATAGTGGTGTGCTTTATTCATAGTCGGGGTAGATGTCGTCGGCTGATTAATTGGTCGTTGTAGATAAGGATCTCCAAATACTTCTTTTCTTTTTTCAATGTTTACAAGCAAGGACTCGATTTCGGTGATGTCTAAAGAAAGACGGGCTGTCCTTGGGTTGGATTGAAGAGGTTCTTTTTTCTGTTTGGGTTTGGCAAGGCTCCGGGCTGTGTAGGACTGCAACCATCTTAATTTTGCTTGTTTTGCTTGTTCTCTTTTGGATACTTCTGGTGTTTGCAGTTCATCAGGGGTTGCTGCCGCATCTTTGGGGGGTCTAATTGGCAAAATGGTCATTGTCTTTGATAATCGAGCCAAATTAGACTCAATGGCTTTTTCTGCTTGTTGCAGCCCTTGTGACATCTCAATGTCACGCTCTCTCGAGTTTGGTCCCAAGGGCTGCGACATAGGTGCAGGTGGATTTGAAAGAGCGGCAAAGGGAGAGGACGTCATAGTTTTATGAATAGCCTTTGGGTCATCAGTAGCCAAATCAATAGTGGTTTGAATTGGTTGGTTAGTGTTATTATTTCCTTGGTCTAAAGTGGACAATAGTTGTTCTTCATTAGTTACTTGTGGCGTCATACAACTTGATATGTCCTGAGCAGCACTTCTAAGTTCTTGTGTGGACTCATCCTCATCTACGGAAATTTCTTGTTGAGCTAAATTCGCATCTTCTATGTCTATTTCTTGCAAGTCCCTCATCAGAACTTTAGGAGGGAGTTGTTGCGGGCTTCTTTTTGGGGTTTCTTTTTTGCGCAAGACATCTAATATGGAAGGTTGGCGAGCTTGATTCACATTAGTAGGAGCGGGTTGTTTATCTTGTTTGACACGTTGTCTCGTGTTGGGGCGCAGTTTACTATTAGTTATTGGGTCTGAGATAGACATGTTTGAATTTGCTTGCAAAGTCATTTTTCTTGATGTGAAGTTCAGTTACGCTGATGTTTGTCACAATAATTACGCAAAAAAAAAAAGTCAAACGGGATCAAAGGGGCGAGCCCCCCGCAGTCTCCCGTTCTATGGCTGATAGAATTGCCGCGCTCTTGAGTGTTAAATTGAGTTGTGGCAAGGTAGGTCTTATCACGTTGAGTGGGATCAAAGGGGCGGAGGCCCTACAGTCTCCCAAAGTTGTAGAGACTAGCGACAGTTGCTCGTTGGTATTTAATCAACGTGGCAGATGAATGGGTGATAAAGTATAGTAGATCAAATCACCTACCAGCTTTTCTGTTGATAGAGTCCGTGTTCGTCTGCCCGGGCCGCTGGGCCCTCGTCGCCCTCAGAGCCCAAAGACCACAAGACTCAGCGTCCTGACTCCGCGGCCCGCTTCGTGGCCTTTGGGAAGTTTAGTAAGCTTAAAGACCTATTTGAACTGTTACAGTGGCGTTCTTCGAACTGTTTTCTTTTTGCTGCTCCTAAAACGGTACAGATAGTAATACAGAAAGCGTTACAGTGTCCAAAGACAGGACCCACAGAAATGAGAGAAATGCCATGATGCTGGGAAAGGCCACAGATGCTGGTGTATAGAAAAGTATACACAACAGACGGATGGAAAGGATGAGCGGTCGGGAGCAAAGCACACGCTCTCCTAACGGTTCCAGTGGAAGTAGCCCAGCAAGAAAATGACAAGTGCCTCAAAGAATGGGAAGCAAGTGCAAAGCTGCTCACATGGGTAGAAATTGAAGCAGGGCCTATTCCCATCATACCAATCAAGGGAGCTGTTTCATGTTCAGAATGATGGTGAAGTAGAGGTTGGGCAAAATCAAGGATGTAAGCAGATTTCAAAGATACCAGGTATGAAGGTCAGGACAGCAGTGTTCATGGACCACTACAGGGCCTGTTGGTCAAAAGCATACCTGCAGCTGCCACCCAACTCAGTGGGAATATGTTCACTCGTACATCTGAACATCCCAGCATTCGTATTGCCCAGGAAAGACATACAAATAGGTGGGTTCCCCAAAATGGATAACAACAAAAGAAAGAAGAGATCTGTAGGGTTGACCAGAGTGAAGAGGGGGAACTATGCCTCATTGGGAATGGAAAATGCATTGGATGCAATACCACCAGAGCACAAGCTGTTTAGCAGAACTAAGATGTTTTTTACATCTATCGTTCCAGCAATCCACACAAGCATGCATGCTAAATGGCTCAGATTATGCGTTGCGATCTGATTCAAACAATAACCTCAACCGCCAAGGGGTTCAATGCAATCAAGGAAGAGCTGAGAGCAGTCAGGCTAATGGCCCTCCAGAACAGATATAGTCTAAATCTCCTCACAGCCACAGAGGGAGGCATCTGCGCCAAGATCGGTTCTTCTTGCTATACATTCATTCCTGCCAATGAAAAAGACAATGGGACTCTGACAGAAGCCATCGGCCGGCATTCTGAACTACACACGAAGATGGAGGCAAAAACAAACACTGTAGGGAAAGATGAAGGCTGCCGATCGTATATATTTGCGTGGATGCCAACATGATATTAGTGTTGCTGACATTTTGTGTCATTGGGATGATCATCACGCAGTGTAGAAAGACAACATAAAAGGCTTTAGGGTTGAAAGTACTAAGAAACGTAGAGACGGAAGGGAAGATGAGGAAACAAAAACACGGAATGCACTGAAAACACGACGCATTGTTCTCTGTTCCCAACAGGAATGGCGTTCCAGTTCCCATACAACACCCGTGATTACTGAGGAAAATAGGTTTGGTGCAACCTTGCTGGAGACTGCAGTTATGTGAGATGGAGCCAGGATGATCATGCAAAGTACCATGGATATCTTGGAGGGATAACAAAGGTCTGGCTCCCGAAACTGCAGATAAACAGAGAGTCGTGTAGGTAGTGGGTTGTAGATGAAAGGATAAAAAAAAGGATCAAATGCCCTTTTTTCTAAACCAAAAGGACTGAAAAATGTTCTTTTTTTTATGGGGTGGTTCCCCCACCAACCCCCGTTTTCTTTTTAGCATTTTTTTTATGCATACCAAACTAAAATATATATATAAATAAATAAATAAATTAAAAAAGCATTCAACCCTTTTTTTTCAGACCTTTTGGTGTCGAACAAAAGGCATTCAATCCTTTTGTTTTAGATCCTTTGACTGGACACCTAGGTAGTGTGGTCCACTCGTCGACCAGAGGGGGGATTGTAGATGGGGGGGCCAAATCTGACTTTCATGCCCTGCACACGACTCCCGACACAAAAGCAGAGAAATAACAGATGCGCCTCACTCTTAGTCCCATCATCGTAATCATTGATGTATCGCAGGTATGAAAGCGTTATTCTCTCAGACAGCTATTCCCACTATACCCAGCTGTTGATCTGGACAGTATGGAATTTACATCGATTGAGAAAGTCGACTGACTGCAAGACCAGAAATCAATGATGTAATCACTGACATCACGACATAGCCACACTTCTACATGAAGTACATATGCATCCATTCATGAAGTTACATGAACATGCACTAGTTTATTTCATATAGGCACAAAGTAAATGCTTGTGACCCACGTAGGCAGAGGAGGGATGCACCTACATATTCATATCTTTCACCAAAGCTGAAACTGCAAGATGCTAAGTATTCATATATTTAGCTTGCACATGCTTGACTGCCACTAACATGGAGAAGCCCTAAGGAACAAGATGGAAGCTATAGATCTCTGAAATGAATTACAAAGGTGAAACAGGCTTTGGGTACATGATCGTTTGCAGCCAGAGTTGTGAAGAAACGATGTACCCAGCCAAGGACAAGTGGACACAGGAAAGTTTCAGTTACCGAGGAGACAATAAGCCACCTGCAGAAATCAGGTTAAAATCCTCATAAATGCAAGCAGGACAGCTTCATTTCATGGTCTCCACATACGTTAACCAGCCGAACAGGACAATGCCCATTCAGCCAAGGTAGACAGAGAAGGCTGTTCTCATTGAATCAGAGGAGAAAGGTTACAAGTGTTCTCTGCGAACAGCCAACTGAATGCACTCTCCCAGGATTAGGTGATCAGAGATGGCAACATTAGAGAACACATTGTACCTCCATGCTCATTTCCATTGCCTTGAAAGAGGGCACATAGTCTGGTAACTGTCCAGGGTGCCAGCGATGGGGGGACACATTCTACCTTATCCAGAGCCACCTTTCATGTTGGGATATAATTTGTTGCAAGGGCCAATGATCTCCATGTGACCCCGCAACAGTGTAGATTGATACTATTAGAGGTGGTCCTGGGAGGAGCTACCAGATATGGCTATGCAATAGTAAAACTAACCCTTATAGCTCGTATATTTAGCTCACCCAAACTGCCAATTTGAATGCCTAATAGGTTTCTAGGATGGATCCTGAATTTGTGACATCACACTGGGATAAAACCGGGTGACACATGCTTACTTGTTTTTCTAGTGTGATCCCTGTCATTTTTTTGCTAATAAAGGCAGTAACTTGATTCCATGGCTCAGTGTTCCGTTCTTGTGGAGGGGAGTCTTTGATGGGCCCAATTGTTCTTTGCAGATAAGAGGGGTGACTTCTAGAGAACCCCAGCCACACATATAAGCCTATACACAGTCACTATTCATTATGACTCCGCGTATGTAACTTCCACTGTACACTCAGGGTTATCAAGATTGCATAGAAGTGGCTTTAGGAGATCTGACAGGACCTCTGTCCAGCATGCTGCATTACTATCCTGACTAATTGATGCATTAGCTTTACCAACAGAAGTAGGAGTGGTTAAATGTGCTGCCCACACTAATAATACTGACAAAATAATGCTTGGAAATAGTGCTGCTGACAAAGCAGCCAAAGGGGCCACATATTTATATTTTCCAGATTTCCAGAACTAAGAATTGGTGTCCCAGCAGGTACAGTTCCCAGTCCCATATACTACAGTCTCTTTACTTCAAATTGTTGAAATACAGGGGAAAGCCCAGAAGGAGGAGAAAGAGCTCTGGGCAAAGAGGGGATGTGCTCTCTCGCCGACGGATTTGTTGTGGAGGCAGGAGCTCACGGGGAAGGTAGTGATGCCTGATGAGTTGCTTCTTGTGTCTCTGGAGAAACTACATTACCAGATGCAAATGGCTTGATGATAAATAGCAGAAAAGCTCCAGAAAAATGGGTTTATACCAAACTTGCAAGAGCAGGTAAATACATGTGTAGGGAATTACATCATGTGTAGCGAGTTCAATTCTGGAAACACAATAAAAATGATGAGAGGAATCATAGCGTGACCTTCAGGACCCTTCTGGGTGCTGCATATCGATTTTGTGTACATGATCCAGAGGTGCAGGATACCGCATTGTAATTGTTTGTCCAATCTCCCGATGGCTTGAGGCTGGTCCCTGTGTGCACCCTGATGCTAGGTTGGCAACCACATTTTTGGTGAGAGAGATTTTTCCAAGTGGGGAATCTGTGAAGTCTTGAAGTCTGAAAATGGAACGAATTTCTTTAATGCACTTTTTGAGATTACTTCACTTTTGGGGATCCAGCACAGGCTGTGCTCAGTACACCACCATCTGGCCAACGTGATTGTGGAAAGATTAAAGGGTTGTGAATTGGGGAATAATTGGTAATACTGCTTACCAGTGCCCATGTTTCAATTTAGGAACCAGCAGGGAAAGGAGAATTGCCTTTCTCCTCATGAAATAGTCACAGGAAATAGGACATGTACTATACTGCAACAGATGCCCAAAAGTCTGCAGAGATTTTTTGGGTGATGAGTTAAAACAAAAGACAGCACCAATACATCTGAAGAGTTGAAGCAGCAGCCATTGTTCCCCAGGGATCATATCTGCATCCAAACGTGTGTACAGAGGTGGCGTGAGAGGAGATTTCACAGCCCCTACAAGGGTGTTTTCGCCACGCTGACAGCAGTTAAGGTGGAGGCACATCGGGGTTGGCTCTACCTAAGCGACATGAGGTAGGACACCAGCATCCCTCCACCGACACAGGAGAAGGATAGAAATGTAAGTTAAGTATGGCCTAGGGCATTTCTTTTCACTCCAGTTAACCAGTACCAAAATGTATGAAAAGTTAGAATATATTTGAGAAACTAATATGAATACTAGGATGTTTTTTGTGTAGGTTTTCTTTTTTCTTTAGTTTTCTGTTCTAACAAATCAGGAAGAACAAACATGAATTTTTATGAGTTGTTTTTGGGTATGAAGTTTAATGAAGTATGGTACGGCCACCAAGGGACCTGGAAACAGACTCTTTAAAACTGGATGATGAACCTAATTTTGATAAAATAGTGAACACCCATGGTTTCGCTGCAGAGAATTTCTGGTATGGACATATGAAGTGGTGGGGAGAGAGAAATCTACAGGAGCTTGTTATATCTGCTCACTCATTCCCCACACTTCCGGCATACCTAGGATATTTATTCCAGATGAAAGAGAATCTAAATATGCACTGTGTTTGGTGCAGCTAACCTTGTGTCAGGTTAGAGGGCAGTTTCAAGGGCAGTCTGTTACAGCTTCAGCAATTCCTATTGATGAATAGGAATGCATTAAAAAAGATGTTAAGGAACAGGAAAATAATGTACATTGTACCAAAAGAGTACAACCCAATCTCGAAGGCTCTATTGTTGTAGATAATCGATGGGAGCAAGGGGTGCAGAGTTGTAAAGCTGGTGGAATGAAGGGCTATACTGATTAAATGGTAGCACAGGTTAATGAGGATTGTGCCAATATCTGAAGCATCATATAAGATGTCTGACAAGGCTGAAGGAGCCAGAGAAACCTGTTAAGAATCAGCTACTTACATTTTTTCTCTGTGTTTTAAGGGTGATGGCATGGTGCGTGTGGGTACTAATGGAATCTGCAGTCCCATAATATGCCTTACTGACCTGGCGGAAGGAACCTGTACATTATTAAACACTACATGGACTTGTGGAACAAACGTATCTCTTATCAACAACTGCCTCCAGCCTGGTGGAGTTTCTAGCAAAATTGGTGGCTTGTGTTGCACCTTCAAACCGTGTATGATGGGCAGAATAAGACACTTGCACAGACTATTACCACATTACATAAACTGAAACAGGCCATGAAAAGTGAGACTGGCATTAAATCAGATTCATGGATTGAATCTTGGTTTGTTTAGATTCTGTTATGGGTGAGCCTTGAAATGAAGATCCTCATGCCATTCATCATTTTGTGCTGTGTAATTTTTGCCTTTGTCAAGTTTTTTCTAGATGCTGTTCCTTTAACATGCCAGGAACTGCTCGTATAATGTCTGTCAACCCCCCCCCAAGGCTAGGGCCACTGCCATTTCAGGTCATGTGGGCACTCAAACGGTAAATTGGAAATTAATTAAGGGTTCAGATTTGGGTATAGGAAATGTATTTGTTAATGAATTAACCAAAGGGGGAATGTTAGGGTCCAAATGGAAAAGAGAAATTCATGTTGCGTGCACCATATTAATGTTAAAAATGGATGCGATATTTTTACATTGTTGCATTTTTGTATGTATTTAGAATAGTTAATAGAGGTTTGTTGAAGGTTACTTTAAGTGTTATTTTGTGTCCAGTGTGATACATTTTTGATTTGCATATATGTAGCAACATAAATTGTGTGAATATAATATGGGCGCACATTGTGCAATTTAGCATGATGAGATGTAAAAGCACAAACTTTTTCATATGCAGTACTCTTGAACACACATACGGAAAAATAGACATGCATGCATTCTTGTTAAACTGACTGGCTTGTGAAGAAAGTATCGGTTGGAGAAAAAAAAGCTGAAACCACATGGGAATGGTTATTTGGATCTGAAACAGATTGAAGATCATCGACCCAGAGTTTTCAGCTTGGAAATTGTTATGCGGGTGGCCCAAGAAGCATCAGCCACCTGGCACTGCCATCTAGGGGTCGTAGCAAAAGGTGTGACAGGGTGACTGCTAAATGAATTAGCAGGAAAAGATTATAATGGGACCAGAGGCTAGATGAATTGAACTGGATGTAGCACACAATGAAAAGGTGGAAGAGCGCGAAGAATAAATATCTAGAGTGTCAGAATCCATGGAGAAACAAGTTAGTGCTAGATCAAAAGAGCTTTTTTGTTAGCTCTCCATAACCTCATAAAGTGTCCATACATAAACCATGTGTGTCAGATTTAGCTTTGCAGGTCCGTCACCAAGTGGAAGCCGTACAAAAAATGTATTGTATGCCATTTTAGAATTGTGTGTTTTGCAGGGAGAAACCAAATAAGAGGGTTGGGTTTGTCTTTGCAATGTCATGAACATTGTATATTCATGGGGATGGTGCCACAGTGGAAGGCAGCCAATGGGATTGTGGTGATTAGATTTTCTTGTATAGGTCCAACCCATTTGTATTTTGGGTAATGACTTGTAAGGGAACATGAGGTAAATGTGGGTGGGAGTCTGTTAAGTGTTCTGGAAATGTATACATACTGTATCTGTTCTGTGGTCAGAGAAAGACTCAGGTGAGTTCAATCTCCAAGGAGTTGTCTAGCCTCTCTCCCAGCAGCCGTTGTGAAAAGAACTTGGTTTAATGAAAATGTGCATGCACTTCTTGAGAGGGCCTATTTTAGAGTACAGAGATCCGAGCTCTGCCCTGACAAGTCCAAGAAATACTGATGTTTATGAAGTGCCTGGGGAATTTTCAAGAGGGATGAAGACTTATCTGGAACTGTCAATCCAGAATGTGTAAAGAATGTGTGAGGCTTCTTGGAGGAGATCCTAAGAGGAGGGATGTGATAGGGAAAATTGAATTTAAAAGCTAATTGCAAAGTTATTGTGAATAAGGAGATTTAGAGATTTGGGGTACTAGACTTAAATTGAGCTGAAATGGAAACCATCTTGACTGGTGTATGTTTAGCATGAGAAACACAAGTGAAGGGTAGAGGAAAACAATTGTTTTGTATTTGTTTGCACATTTTTATTTTTGCTATGCCAGCACAAGTGCTACTGTGAGATTTCACCATTCTGAATTTTGATACTGTGGGGTTTTCCATTATACTATATTTTTACTGCAATATCAAGATGGTACAGACAAGAGCACCTTTGCTAATGGTATCTTTGTCTTCACTGACAATTGTGCATGATACAGCTGAGTCCCATGAAAAATAATTTCAGCCCACTTGTCACATAGCCATTGAAATAGCAGTTTTCCTTATGCCTTTGCAATATCCGCTGCATGATTTAAAATGCGTCAAACTAGTTTGCTCTGCTTATGAAGGATTGCCAATTACTGTTTACTTGCATTGTATTGCTCCTTTTATTTACATATTTGCACAGACGGTGGTCTTCTAAAAGGCGTTCATCCAACGCCCCGCTTCAAGGCTGTACCAATGGCGGTAGGCACTATACAAATATCAAATTACATAACAATTCGCTTTTCAGAAATGATTTTATTTATCTTATTTTTTTTTTCTTCTCCAGCACTGGCCCTACTCAGAGGATCATGGAACACCGTAAAAATGTCTAAAAGAAGGAGGTAAAAAAGAAGTTACAAAATGTTCAGGACAGAATAAAAAGATGAGGGTAGACAGAGATTGGCCAGGCAGGTGATCTGGCTGGATTAGGTTTTGGGAAAGAGGTATGTTTTTAGGCTTTTTCGGAAAGTGATGAAGGAGAGTGCAATGCGGATGTGGAGTGGAAGAGCATCCCAGTCTCTGGGTGAGCTCTGGGTGAATGCTTATTTTTGCGTGCGGGTTAGTTTGCAGACAGAAATGCATATATTTTATTGGCTTGTCTGGTGCTTGTGAGGGCGACGGATTTTCCGTTTGTTATGAAGATAGGGTGGGGTTTTGAGGTGGTTGGTTTTGTACATGATACCGTACTTTGAAAGCCTTCCCCTGAAGTATGTAGAGCTGGGAAAGATGTGGGATGGGTTTTTGGATAGGTGCAGGATGAATCTTGCTGCTGTGTTCCATATGGTTTGCGGCAGGTGAGGGTACTTTTGCGGAGTCCAGTGGGGATAGTGCTTCCCTGGTAAAGCTTGGACAGAACTACATACTAGACTAAAGTGTGGAAGTCGTCAGGGGGAAGGATGTGTCTTATCTTGCATAGGAGGTGTCGTAGTAGATTTCACATTTAGCTGAAGGCACATATGTGGTGTGTGATGGGTAGGTGGGCGTTGATGGACAATCAACGCCCACCTACCCACCTATGGAGAGGGATATGCGTGGGTTGTCCTTGGCAAGTTCTTTGATACTGTAGGTGACGTTGGATTAGCGCCTGAGAGGCAGATGATGAGGTAATCTGTTTTGTATGGGTTGAGTTTGAGGAAGTGGGTGATCATCCAGGTGGTAATACTGGAGAGACAGCTTTTGAGGGTGTGGAGCTGTAAGGAGGATGAGAGTTGTCAGTATATTCACCGCCAAATGATATTAAGAGCATGTGTATGTCTCCTCATCTGCTAACACTACAAGAACAGGTTTCAAAGCCTATTTGCCTGCCCACGGCTGTTTTTTTATCTAATGCTGACTGAGCTTTCAGTCTTTAGATGCCTGAGACTGTCTAGCACCCAATTGTAGATTATCCCACTAGCTATGAGATGGTTCTGCCATCTGAGATAATGTAATAGTCCACTCTTTTGTACTGAAACCTATGAACAAGAGGGTATAAAGTTGGGTGATGTTGATGGCCAGGCCCTTATTTTATTGCTTTAGAGGGGTCTCTGTCATGTTTTTGTTTCTATCCCGCAGCGCTGTGAAATAAGGATCTTTGAAGAACTGGCTTGATCACATCCCGATCTCTGTATTGAATTTACACAACATCCCATACAATGACTCGATCTAAAAACGTTTGCTGCACTAAATGGAGTCGTCTTTGCTTCCTTTCTGTGAAGTAAAAAAAATACATATTTTTGGGGGCCAATTCAAAACATTTACTGTGAAATCTGACAAATTTGCATTTGGGAAATCGAACTCATAATGCCTCCAGCAGTATTCTAAATGAATGCACTCTGGAATATTTCCCTACCAAACTCAGAAGTGTGCCTCTGGTAAAAGTTGTGGTATTTAACAAATATCACTGTTTGCACAGTTACCACCCAACTTATTATGCCCCTTCTTTTCAAATTCATGGAAGACTCTACGGATGCCAAGTGCTCTCCCGATTCCCAGTGTCCCCGTTTATACAGGTCAATATTCAGAATAGTTGGACCAAAGGACCATAGACAGGCTTACAATCTATGGGTCCAGGGGCCGACGTTTGGTAGGGTTGGAAGAAAAAAAGGGATGAGAAATGAGAAGCATGACATGGATATTGATGCATTAAGTCGACATTTTGGCTCCAGCAGTATCGGACAAGCCAACCTCCGATACAACCGGGGCTCTCTCCAGTTGGGAGGATCTTCAGCTGAAAATGAGTTTAGGGGCTCTGCATACCATGGGTTTTCCATGGGCACCCCAAAGAATCACCAACAATGCACCAACGTGAAGTAATATTATAGTCAAAAGGAAACGGCGGAGAGGAGCATTAGAAATTACAAAAGGTATTTATTTTACAGATTCAGATACAATTTGTTACCTTGATTGCATGTGTCAACCCCCGATGCCAGAAAGAGAGGTTTTTGGCAATGAAGGTCACACGTCTATTCACAAACATATCCCTTTTTAGGACTCAATAAATATTAATTAATTTTCTAAAGTTTTCTTTTGAACAAAAAAATAAAAGCCCTGTCAACTCCTTCAAAACAGACCTTGTGATATTTCATTATACAGACACTTAGAGAAGAGTGCTTGACCATCCCCAACTATTGATATAAAGTGACTGCCCACAAGTAAATCCAAAATGAATTTCGGAACAAGAAATAAAATAGCTTTCCAGGCAGGAAATGCAAAATGGCTACCCAATCACGAATTACAAAATGACTTCCCATGCATCAATACATTTTCTAACAAGTGGGGCAAACAACCAACCAGCATTCTTTTAGAGACATGTGATAAACATCTGGAAAGAGTGGACTGAAGAATTTTAGGAGTGTCTGTTATCATTCTGGAGAAAATGATCTTGTGTCTTAGAGCAACGCCTCCAGACTTGGTATCTCCTCGGGCCTGAGCCATATAGTCCGTGCTCTGGCCATGCCCAACTACACCAGCTCTAAATTCAGGCTCACAGTGTATCTCAGAACTCACTATATGAGGGTCTCAAAAGATTAGCAGTCCATCTGAGGATGATTCTTCGACAGCAATCCCCCAGCTTCTGTGCTGGCTATTCGAGGACCCTTTGTGCAGTGAGCAAAATATGCCTTTACAAAGGGCCACACAGTAAGGCATATTCATCGGGCATTACACATAGAAATGTAGAAGCTGCTCTTGTGATCCATGTCCAAATGCATTGTGCGTTCACACACCATATACCCTTAGGGAGGAGAAACTGAAGTTGAGTTGGAGGGGGGGGGGCAGCTTTAAGTGTTCCCAAGGGGGGTTAGGAGGGATGGGGATAGCAGGAACATTTGACCAGTGATGCATTTGGCTGCAAAGTGGCTTAACTGATGAGCAGCAGAAGAGGGAGCACAGTGGTTTTGTGTATGGGTTTTTGCTCTCATATCATGACCACACACATAGACAAACAGGGCAATATAAATATCCACTTGCTCATAAAAACACATTACAAAATGTCTTTCATACTGATATATATATATGCGACTGGACACCCTTTCCACATTATAAAAAAAACAGTACAAATTTAAATATACCAACATGGACTATGTACAATGGCGTGGGCTGGAGTTTGCTATAAAGAGCTGAGCAGCGGTCTAGAGTACATGGAGGTATAGTAAGGTCCGGGGTCAGAGGAGATGGATGGCATGTCTAGCCCAGGTTTGCCAGACATGGGGTGGAAGTCGACGGGGCTGGCAGAGCTGTAGCCCGAGTAGTGCATCATCTGCTCGTGGGCCTGCCTCAGGTCCATTTTATGGTACTGCTGCTCAGAAGACATAAGGTTGGTGATAGAGAAAGGGTGGCAAAGCGAGAGGGTCTCAGGCTTGACATGAGCTTCGGCACCCAGGTGCGAGAGGAAGTCATCGTTGGCTGGGCCCAAGTTGTGGAACAATTGTTGGCCTGGGGAATGCCTCTGATCTGAAGCCGGGCTGATGCTTGGGGAGGAGGCAGCCATGTTAGGTTGCTGCTGAGACATCATGGCATGATTGTGTTCCAAGCCAGCGGGAAGCTCGGGTGAATGGATTGGAGAACTCCTGTCGGTGCTCGGAGATGGAGAATCAGAGGCTTTCATGGCCGCCTCACACGGCTGATGAGACCCATTCTCGTCCTGGACCCGCTTGCTACCAGACCGCCGGTCGCACTTGAAACGTTTCTGCCGCCGCAGGTAGCAGCCGTTCTCAAACATGTTGCCTGAGTCTGGGTGGAGAGCCCAGTAAGATCCCTTGCCAGGCTTCTCAGGGGACCGGGGCACCTTCACAAAGCAGTCGTTAAAAGACAGGGAGTGCCGGATGGAGTTTTGCCAGCGCTGCTGGTTTTGCCGGTAGTACGGGAAGAGATCAGTGATCCACTGGTAGATCTCATTCAAGGTCATCATCTTGTTGGGAGATTGCTGTACAGCCATGGTGATGAGCGAGATGTAGGAGTATGGTGGCTTGGCATGGGAGTAATTTCGCCGGTATGCCCTTGGGTCGCGTTGGTAATCCAGCCCACCTTGCCCATATGCCAGCGTGTTCATGGGAGTGTATGATCCCATGGAGGATGAGCCCTGAGGGGCCACATTCATCGACTGGTTGAGGGGTGAGGCGATGTTCAAGGATCCCGGTGCCATGGAGTTCACAGGGCTCCCCCCACCTGGTAGGGCTGGCACAGAGCAGCCGAGCCCTGGGTTCATGTAGTTCATGCCCGCTGAAGCCACGTGGATGTCGTTGGGGATGTATGTGCTGGCGAGGGAGGAGGGCATGCTGTGCACCCCTGAGTAGACCTGCAAGACAAAACAAAAGCAGAGTTAAGAAAATCATGGTGATGGGGGCAATATTGTAATTCAACACTTCATGAGCTCCTGTGTGGGGGTGGAGAGCATAAGGTTTACCCAGCGTGTACATGGTCACAGCTGAGCAGCATTTGGCTTCTAGCTTGATCAACACTAATATTTCTCGGCCACTGGTCTGCAAACAGAGCTTTTTCAGAGTTTAGAGAATCCAGCCTTTCTCTGGCGGTACTGCCTTAGTTATGACATCATCAGTTTCTGTCTAAGCTGCCTTGCCATTCATTGGCTCTGTGAAATCGTTATGCCAGTGCAGTGGTGAATATGTGGCCTCGGAATGTCGTCTCGGCAATTAGGAACTAGTACTGAATATGATAGTCTGCTTTAATTCTGGGCACATCCACGCCAGCTGATTTTGTATGGAGTGGCATGGGTGCGCATCGTCATAAGTGTCAAGTGGCTCTATGACGTGAGTGATACTTTAAGTAAGTACTTTCCACTTTGATACAGCCAGGCTTTCATTTAAATCTACTGAAAGATGGGTGCCAGCCCCAATGAAAGAGGCGCTAAAATGCCCCTAAGTGCTAGTCTCTGTTATAAGAGAATTGACACGAAGGTCTTCCTGTGCATTCCCTTTACCTTCATGGGTGTACTGGAAGCAGGGAGGGGAGGTGTGGTTCTGCATCCTTCTGAAGGACTGGTGCCTTACAGGGTTATATGTGATGTCACCTCTCCCCCATCTCTCTTTCCCACATTTTCCTTATCACCACCACAGATCCAGGTCTGGTCACCACAGATGTGGGCCCATTACGTGCTCTGGGCAAATCTCGGTGCCAGGAGACTACAACAATGCAAGGGGCTCTTCTTCCTACAGCAGGCACTGCCTGTACATACCCACAGCAACACTTCTGCCGTGACCTTTATGTACAGTAGATAGACGCAGCTGAGCCTCTGTGCTCCAGCCCCTTCCAGCCTGCAGTGGCTGCCACCTAGTGCTCCTGCATGTCAAACCCCCATGCACGCCGCGAAGGCCATCAAACATAGCCCTGCAAGCTCCACAAGATGGCCACCAGTAGGATGAGCGCGTCCTGTTTCAATAAGAAAAGGGTAGAAAAGCACTCTGAGACGCCATGGGGCATGACTCTGGCTTCATAATGCTGTTTAATCGGGAGAGCAGGACTGGTATTTGGCGGTGTACAGAGCTGTTACGGCACATGCCCTTTTTTCTGATTCCAAATGCTGAGGAAATGCAGCGGTCCACTGTGCACCCTCATTTGTGTCATTGTGGTATCTCGCAACGGATTGTGGGGTTATCTGGACAATTCATCTAAACCCATTCCATCGAAATGTTTCCATCTAAAAAATGTCCATCTAATGAACGTTTTTGGAGGGTAACAGGTTAATTTTTGTTCAGGTGCAAAAAGAAAAGAAAAATGTATTAGATGGACATTTTTTAGATGGAAACATTTCGATGGAATGGCATTAGATGCAATGGTTTTTTTAGATGAAATGACCATAAACCATTGTGGGCATTGAGGAACCTGAGGTCTAAAACTGCTCTCTCTTTTTGCGGAAGTGCTCTTTCTTAAGAGAGACAGATTTGATAGTTTCAACTCGAGGGTGTTTCTGTGCCTTCGGGGTCTTTGATGGGGGGTATCTTCCTTTGTTGGAGCGAGTTCCGCATGGAGCAGACACAAATAAAAAGGGTCAACTAGAAAGCCCTACCTGGGGCGTAGAGATCGCCTCTTTCTGAGGACGGAACACAGTGAAGTGATCATGGAAAACTCACACATGGGTGTGTCAGTGGCATGACGTTGCCCAGGAAAAATAGCAGCAAGAAAAGGCCCTATCTGTGCCCAAGAGGGTATGTGTAACTGGTACATTTACAACAGTTTACAGTAAGATGGTGGACCAGGTAGTCTAACCGCTCCCAGGCCTCAAAAGTGCAATGGGACCGAGAGATCACAATGCAGTGAGATTTGTTGCAACTATTTAATTGTGACCACGGATTTCTTCTCCCACATATGGAAATGGCGGCCCCCCCACGGGTCTGTGTTAAAAGCAAATGTGTAGCAGTGGCCAGCAGAGTCACTGCATGTGTATTGTGATGAGCTGTGTGTCACAAATCTCACATATAATATTAATGATTGCTGCCCTGTGGCCACTACAAGGTGCTGTGTGGGAACTGAAGGGAGAACAAGGGGTCAGGTAACAGAGATGAGGATGAGGCACGTTTCAGTTTTTATTTTTTATTTATTGGGTATTTATAATGCGTCTATACAGCAAATGATGTTTCAAGCAATTTCACAACTTCACATCGTGTAAAATATGAAAA
This sequence comes from Ambystoma mexicanum, assembly GCF_040938575.1. Taxonomy (NCBI): domain Eukaryota; kingdom Metazoa; phylum Chordata; class Amphibia; order Caudata; family Ambystomatidae; genus Ambystoma; species Ambystoma mexicanum. The sequence goes on from NC_090923.1 coordinate 1,032,231,491, forward strand.
GTAAGCGTTGCAGATTGGTAGTTGGAGGGTATTGAAAGGTATTAAAGCTTCTCCTGTTCCTATGACTTTATGGAACACAGGACTAACTTTGTGACAGCGGCAGAATAAAAACCCGGGGGACTGGAGCTGTCCGGCAGGGCCAGGCCTGCTGCCTTCCTCCACGCCTCTATGGTGAGACGCGTTTCCGCTTCCCGCAGGGGAAAAGCCCGCGGGCCCTGGAGCTGAATTGCTGACGAGGATGGCTGCCCTGGCTCCCTTGGAAAGCAATCTCGTTGGCCTTTTCAGGCCGCCAAAATACGGATCCCAAAATCAATCAAATGCGCGTAAATCTGAGGCCGGGCCGCCTTTGAGGGCTCCCGCCGCTGTGTGTTCTAGAGGGGTGTAAAGCCATTGATGGGGTCAGGGGCCTGGTGTTCCTCCATTGTGAGGGGATCGCCCCCTCCTGGGCCACCCACACTGCAGGAGTCCGGCTTACAGCGCCTCGGCCCGGCTCAGATCAATGCTCCCGGCTCCAGGAATGCGCAGGGGGTGGCGGGAGCCCCCAGGCAGGGGTACAGCGGGCACCCGGCTCAGGGGAGGGTCGGGAGTAGAGAGGAAAGGGTGACCGGGAGATGGATAGAGGCAATGGCATTACGGCAGCAAGAAAGTGTAGAAAAGCGCGCAAAAGCGAGATGAAGGGAAATGGAGAGCTAGGGAATGGAGTGCAAAGGAAAGAGAAGAAAGACTTAAAATGGGGACAATGGGGAGATCAGAAGAAAGTGAATGAGGGGAAGAGGTATAGCATCAAATGCGAACACAATAAAGGGGAGATTTGAGGGAAATGAAAGCGAGAGTGAAAAAGGACGAGAGATTAAGTGTCGAGGGATGGATCAGAAATGAGATGGAGAAAGAAAATCAAGAAGTAAGACAGGGAGAGAGTGGATGATTCTGAAGAAAGCAAAGGCGGGAAAAGGATGTGGAAGAAGAACGTTAGATATGGGAAAGGGGGAGATCTGAGAAAAGAAAAGAGGGATGTGAAAGGGAGAGAGGAGGCTGAGCTGGGGAGTAAGCGAGAGGTCTGAAGAAAGTGAAAGATGGGCAGTGAAATGGAGGGACTGGCGAAGGGAGTGAGATGGTGAGAAACTGGACGAGATGAGGAAAGTCAAAGAGGGGACATGAAACGGAGGGAGCAGAGGGCAGGTGGGTGGGGGTACTAAGGCTAGACAAAGGAAAGACATGTCAGGACGAGGGAGAGAACTTAGTGGAGTTAGACGGGAATACGCGGGGAAGGAGGGAAAAAGACAAGTGGCGAGGGGTTGAGGTGAGGAATAGGCAGGGGGGGCTGTGAAATGCAGTGGAGGGGGGAAGGAGGCGGCAAAATGGCACTAGGAAGTAGAGGGGGAGTCGTTGGGCTAGGGTGTGAGAAATGGGAGGAAGAGCACTTTAGTGAAATAAGGCTTACAACGCGCATAAACGGCAAAACAGAGAGACAGGAAGTCAGGGAACGAGACTCACGGATGAGGGGTGTCAGTGTAAAAAAAAAGGGAAACATTGTGTGATAAATGAAAGAGACACCCCTTCACTATGAAGAGAAAAGAAGGGAAAGAGAGGAGTATGGGGTAGAAAGAGGTATGGACGTGATGCAAGACCAAGCAGTGAAGAACAACACGAGAAAAGAGGGACGGGGGGGGGCATGGCCTATTCTGCCCTAACCCCAACAGCCCTTCAAGGGCAACCTCTGTTGACCTTCAGCCCCGCTGTCAGGTAGTGCTCAGAGGGCAGAGCCTCCCCACTTTCATCTCTGGCACTGGCAGGGCTTCTGTTACCCCAGAAGGAGTGTGGGGTGAACCCGGGAGCACTTCATCATGCGAGGAAGGTCTCTACCCCGCCCACATTCACAACCACCTGTCATTGCAGAAAGTGGGCTAATGGGGCCGCCAGTGGTGCGTGGGAAATACGGCCAACCCCACAGCACTGCCAGAAAAGACTGGGCAAATTACACTAGATAGAAAAAGGCTAGTGGGTCACTGGCTTACATGGAGGGGTTACTTGGTGGGCACCTCTAGGGCGTGACTACTAGACTCCATAGGCATTAGGGGATAACCGTACGCTCCTCCCACATGTGCCATTTCTTGAATCGATCCTGCCCTGGGGTCTCATTCATCTGAGCTAGTGTCTGAATCAGGGTTCTAATTGTGCTCTAATGAACAATTAAGGACCTACAGGCGAAACGGTTCCCTCGTGTGAGGTGTCCTGCTACGGGCCAGCCTATGGGGCATGATAGAGCAATGTTAAAGGTATTTTTGTACCGTGCACCGTCACAAACGGAATTGGTCCCCAGGAGCTCTGGCGGATCTGCAAGCGAGAAGGTGGGGTGGGTTAGTAGGGTGAAGGGGGTGTAGGAAAGTGAGAGAGGTGGTGTGCTGTTGCCAGCTTCAGTTCAGTTTTCAAGCGATGCGCGACCTCGTGTGCTGTTGGGGCAGTTTATGTGGTGTTTGTTTTCTGTTGCGGTCCTGCCCCACTACTGGGCAGCTGAGAGTGAGGGGAGTGCCATGGCTTTCCCCAGCATAGACCCTAGTTACAAGATCTGTTCAACCATCAGGCAGCAAACCCAGCAGAAGACAGGCCCAAGGTCTGGGCCGACACAGAGCAGTGACTTGGAGTGAACGCTAAAACAGAGCTGGGGGTTGCATGGCGTGCACTGCATAGGGGCGCAGGGACGCCAACATCCCTGTATCCATGAGGATTCCAAAAACGCAAGAGCACTATTCGTGCAAAGAATGGGCGGCGTGACCGCGCGTCTGCCGCAGTGTGACACTCGGGGCGTTACTGGAAATAAAAGGCGCGTTGCCGAGTGACAAGGCATTCGCAAATGCTACAATGCTGTCACCACAAGCACAACGTAAGGGCAGAAACCACGGATTTTTTTAAAAACTACAAAGTAGTACGCACACTTAAAAAAATAATTAAACCAGTTTCCGATTAAACCAGTGTATATATTGCATCACATTAATTGGGTAATAAGTAACAGCTGTTACTAACAGCTTTCGGACATTACATAAGAAAACAACTTCTATACCAAGCGGGATATTTAAAAAAAAAACAAGAACGTGTTGCTTGCTCTTATTGCCAGTAAAAGGGGCCTCGTTGCAGGGCGTTTATTTGGCCCTGAATCCGCGGCGCCCCTCTGCTATGGGAAGGCGCCAGCCTCAGCAGGCCCGCTTAGCTTTTGGCCTCCCGCTCCCTGCGGCTGACACGCGCCCGGCGCTGCTTCCGGGCAGAGCGCAGAAGAGCTGTTGGGAGCGGTAGACTACCCCCCCCCCCCCCCTACGCCTGCACACGGGATAGGCGCTCGGTGGATCGACGTCACAGGCGGCCGATTTATGTGATTTCACTTGACTCAGTTCATGACACCTGCGGCCTTTGGGTGTGCGAGTGTGGGGGTAGAGTTAAACTAAAGTCAACCAAGATCCGACTAACACGAAAATGGCACCAAAAGCAACCGTTCGAAATTCTGCCTCCCACGGGATACACTGGGAACGGTGCACCCAGCGAAAAGCCTCGTCTTCCAGCTGGAGTGGGGTTCTGGGCCTGCGACTGGTGTGTGGGGGTGGGGAGCCTGGGCGGGTGGCGGAGGGAGGAGAGACAATCCAGGCATAACAGAATGTATAGAGTCCAGGGTCAGCCTAGGTGGGATGCAAGCAAAGACAGAGCTGGCGCCTTGCACTGACTCTATGAGGGCGACTCGCCCGACCTCAAAGTCGGGTGTTGGAGGTATCTGCCTCAGTAAGTTGTGTGGGTTCAGGTAGCTGTGTGCGTGTTGGGGTTCGTTTCTCAGCATCGCCATCACTAAAGCCGTCATCACCTTTGACCACCCTGTCCCTCATACCCACCAATGAACCTGTCACCACTATTGATCACCCTGTCACCAATATCTGACAATAAAACCGCCCTCGTTATTGATCAGCCTGTCCCTCATATCCATCACTTCATCGCTCATCACTATTTATCACACTTGCACCCACTCTCTGCCCAGTACTCACCACCCTGTCACCCAGACACGTATCAATGAACCTGTCACCACTGTTTACCGCTCTGTCACCAATGCCTGTGTACCCTAATCCGCCATTATCCATGACCACCTGTCACTGATAGCATTGCATTGGTCGCCCATATCGACGCGTTGGTCATCGATGTTTTGGTATCTGGCACAGCCAGGATGTCCCACTGTTGCTCTGATCGACACTGATGTGCACGTGTGCCCGCAGCTTTCTGGGGTGAATGTCTCTGGCTAGAGCTGGAGGGGTCGACTTTGTGGGCCCCTTAAAAGGACCGGGTTTGTATTCCTAAGGGTGGGTATAGCTATCGGCCATTCCAATGCAGACAGCAGGTTTTTCCCAGGTGGCTGGATTTAAAACTTTGTGGACGAAAATAGGGGGCACTGTTAGGGTGTGACAGAACCACATTTATTGGAAATGGCGAAGGCCATAGATTCATGGACCGATTTACGGGAAATAATGTCACTCTGATGCACTGCGCTATTGCCATGTAATCATTGCACGGCGGTAGGAATTGTTCTTGATTTTTGAATTGGATTAGTATTGCTATGCTGTGTGAAAAGTTTGTATCAAACTATATCATAGTAAATTAAAATAAATAAATAAATACAAATAATTTCACCGGACTTAATTACCCAAATGTTCTTTTTCATTAGGATGGTGGGCCACACTATTTTTCTCTAGCTGTAAACATTGATACAAATTAAAGATCTTGCATTGGTAGTTTTAGGCTTCAGTGGTGTGATGGAGAAATACGTGTACCTAGTGTAACTGTTATGTGTTGTAGCCGGTATATCACAGCAGACCTCGCCCTCTCGCCGGCACAAGCTGCGTGCTCAGGTGCACATTAGCTGCTGCCTGCAGGTGGTGACAGGAGCGCGACCAGGAAAAAAATAAATAAAGAAATAAAAGAAGGCATCATGGTGGCGAATGGTTTAAAGAAAACGTTATTTTTTAAAAAGCACATTATTTGCTTGCACCGATGCTGTAAACTATCTTATTTTATTTCCAATGAGCTCTTCCAGTGTACACTTTAGTGATGAGCCGTTTACAGGCGCCTTACTGAGCAAAGCACACTATTGAAACCTAGAATAACCATGTATATTCTTTTCTGAAAAAATGCTTTAATTCTAAGTTGGGCATGATGGCAAATTCCTGATGTCTCCGGATAATAGGAAAGGGAACACACAGCGCCAATGATGGTTACTGGCTGCTTTGCATAAAAAATCTAAGGGAATTTAGGGAACGTTAGAGGAGCAGAGTTTTTTCTACATTTGGCAAATATGTCTATGATAAAAGGGTTGCGTGCTTTAATGACAGGGCGCATAATGCACGCTGGGCTTCGTGCTCATCTAATTTTTCACCACACTGACATTAACATTAAAATGTTTGGAACCATATGTATTGATTCAGACAGCCTTACGCTTGGGATGTAATGGTGCAGGACCGGCATCCCTTACCCCATTGCGGGGCCTGGTTTCTTGCTACCCTGCTTCACTTGTCAAGAGTTATGTCCTCTGACTTGGCACACTTTTACAGTGGCGGGAACTGGCTGGGAAAACGAGAGGGGCTGTGCAAGGGCCAAGGACCCAGACATTTTTTTTTAGGAAAGGTATATTGAAATACATTTTGCTTGTGTACGTTTTACTTTTAAAACCAAATGCACGATGCAATAAATGACAAACTATATTATATGGACGAATAGCCGACTCTGTGCAACCCTGCCCCCTGCTCTCAGCCACCCTGTGACAGCCGTGTGCCATGAAGGCGGCAGTCAGCACAAGGTGGTGCTCTTCAAAGGGAATGGGGCCACAGGCCACCGAAATCCCGCCCTGCCACGGACACAATGACCGTGGCCACTTCGGAATACGGGGTGACACCAGTGACGGCCGATCTGAGAGGGGAGCCGATCCGGGAACACCGTTCTCATCCAATGCTCCGCCACGCCCACCTCTGCCCCTCCACTGTGAACTTCTAGGGCGGCGCAGGCAGTGTGCGCTTGCGACTGTGACAGCTCTGTGCACGTCAATCATGTACACTTACCCTGTCATTCTCAGTGAAGTGCTCCGCAGATAGGCGGGCCTATATATATATATATATAAAAAGGCACGAAAACGTGAACTTTTTCCTAGAAATGAGAAGAGCAGCACAAGCATGAGGGCTCGGAGACAGAGACCGCGAGGGCCCTGCGAGGTGCCCGGTGATGCGCCGCGGGCATTATTGACGTAATGGCATATTTCATTGGCCCAGGCCGGGGCCTGCTCGACCTCTTTCCCCAAAGTTGCCACCATACTTCAAAGGCAGCCCCACTTAGTTCTGACCCGTTGTGTTTCGGCGTTCCCGTGATGTCATCGGCTCCTCGCCAATACCGGCTCGCCAGTTTTGCCGTCGTGTCGCACTTCCTTCGCCGCTTGCGGCAGCCCCGGTTTAGCGGTTGTTGCATCTCGGCTTCACGCAACTCTACTACACACATTTGCTCTAACTCTCTCCGCTTCCACTCCCCGAGTTTGTGGGACTCTCGAATGTCTGCTCCCCAGTTTTATAGAAGTCTCCTTCATTCGCGCTTCCCAATTATTTTTTTTAGAGTCCTTGACAATTTCTACTCTATGTGTTCTCGGAATTTCCCCTCGCAGTTACTACAGCAGTGTCCCCGCTTTTCTGTTTTCGGGTACACTCAGGAAAAAATGGATTCCGCACGTTTGAGGGGAACGTCCTAAATGTCTGCTCTTTACTTTAATGGCCGTATTCCCGACTTTTACAGCCCCTTCCCTATGCCCGCACTGCAGTACCGATCTCAAGTCTCCCAGCACCTTTCATGAGAAGCCAATCGACAATGCACCAACCAAGCGCTCAGAAGTGGCCCTTTTTGCAGTGTGCGCTAGACAATTAAATAACCTCCGACGTAAAAATATTTTCTAGGTCTTAAAACATTCTGTGCGATCGATGCGAGTGAGTGGGCGAGAAGGAAGTCCAACCGAGATCAGACTTCTGACCACACGCTGGTTCACTTGTGAGATGAGTGGTTTGTAAATACCCAATACACGCAACAAGTACACAATACACACCAAATCCGTGTTTACATCCCAAAAAACATTAGCTACTAGGAAGACTTGAAGCCCTTTAATTAAAAATAAGGGGCAACATGATGAGACCCCTCTTTTTAAACGGGGGTATTCCAATCACCCCCCCTATTATATGTGCACATGCGCACATTTAGCCGAAAACATATGTTCGTATTGTGTTTTGAAAAATCGCCCTATTTTTTCTATAGCGCCAACCAAGCTGGTTACTTGTCAGGCCCTTTGCAATGGTTCAAGTGCAAGGTTGCACGGCATTTGTAGCAGGGCACACTGTGCCCTGGGGCGAAAAACATTGGGGCCGTATTCGAAGACCTTTGCATCATGATAAGTGCACTTTTGCATAATATAAGCAACAGCGCAAAAAATTGCTCTAGTGCAAAAAACACCTGGCCTGATTTAAAGAGTGTTTTTCAATGGGGTTGCCGTATTGTAAAATTGCTTTGTAAATGATGCCCATAATACACTTTCAATGGATTTCTGGACCAGGGCAAGGTGTGCCCTAGCACCAATACCGTGCTACTTTGAACTTGCGCGGTGCACGGTTTCTGGAACCTGGCCCCCAGGTCCGCGCGTCACCTGCAGGAGTTCGGCGACACTGGTCTGCGGGAACAGGGAACTGTGTGATGTGATGCCCTGCCATGCCCATTTTATTATCCAAGCCAACGGCGCTAGTTCCATGAACTATAGAAGGGGTAACGACCGAGCCACCAAACCAGGATTCAAACCGGGAATGTTGGTCGCTGCAAACGGACCCCTGCAGTAAACGCACTACCCACTGAGCTACCACGCGTGTTGCCGTGTGGCCCGAACGTGCCCCAATGCAGATACATGGGCCGCAGGTGCTCCCGACTGGGATTCGGAAAGCCTGCTCTTTGGTAAAAGATAACTTTACGTTCCTGCGTTGCCACACAAGAGCAAAAGTTGGGCACGGGCCATCGCTGCGCCAGTAACCAGACAGATGCCAACTGTGTTGCAATGCCAGCTACACGTGACATACATAACTGGTCCGCGACCCGTTTCCAAGGGTGTCCAGCACATATCAAGTGTATGGCAGAGTGTGGCAAATGGTAACATATAACCACAGAGTACACCTGGGCTTAGATAGATAGGTGGGTTAATGCGCGTGTTTCAGAGATCTGTCTTTCGCCTGTTAGCCACGGGGTCCTAATTGCCTTGGCTCAGTCTCTCAGCTTCCCAATCTCCCGGGGTTGGGATGCGGCGAGAGTAGCACCTGCTGTTTATTGCCCTAGTGACCCTCAAAACACCGGAGGTCGAACAGTACAAACAGGCACATTTGCAATCGTCAGGGAGGGGATTTTCTGTGTTCCCAGAAGAGTCGCGCCCTACAGACACACAACAGACTGGAGATTCGGGAAAATTGCAAACCAGGGAAATTTAAAAGCACGGCGCGCCCTTCTGTGGAGTGTTTGCCCCTTCAAAAAAGGGCTCATATGGTCAAAAAGCATCTGTAGTTTTCTGTGGCGAGTGACAAAGCTCCCGCAATGCAAAGTGGTCTTATATAGCGCAACTTTGGCGATTACCACGGCCTCTTGGCGCATTATGAAAATGCATGTTTCTTGTATATCAGTTTACAAAGCCTACAGGCCGCTTCAAAATGCTGCAAGGGGGAGTTAAGGGGGACATGTGGACAGGACAAGAGAGAGGACACGAGGGCAAAGGGGACGAGTTTGGAAAAGAAACACCCAGGGCCTGGCAGTGATTGACACGCGGTGAGAACTGTGTGCAGCGGTTGGCATTTTTCCAGGACAGCTCTGAAGGCGCGCATGGTGCATACAATGCACGCACTACGCGTTTACGTGTTCCTGCACCAACCTGCTGTGCTGCCAAACACGTGGATGGACAGGGAATGACTGACGTGTACACGGCTCACACAACCGAACACTAGGTGTGCAACTGTGCGCGGATTTCGTGGTTGCAAACAGCCCTTCCCAGCCTGTCCTGTTGCCCTCATGTGTTGGTAAATGGACCCAATAAGGAGGACCTCTTCTTCGCCCCCCTAAACGAAGGTCGTGTGATGGGATCTCGCTCTGCGGCCTTGGGGGCGCGGCCCTCCTTCCCGCGGCACCTCCCCACAACGCCGCCAGCTGTAGCCCGGGCTGAGCACGGGGCCTAGCCTGAGCCTCGCTGCCACAAACGCGCTTTCCCAGCTTGAGGGCGAGGCCTGAATGGGAGACCACGCCGCCCACCATTAGCATACGAGGGGCAGGTTTCCCCTCTTTTTGTCCCCGTCCCTGTAAATCCCCCGGATAAAGCTCTGCGCAGGAAACGGGCCATTTCCGTGCATAAGAAAGGCCCGTGTCTGGCATACAATCACTGCCCGCGGCAGGCTGAGGGCGTCCCGCGTCCTGCATAGGCAAGAGCCTGCGCCCCCTGGGCTCCCTGCCACCTGCTCACCTGGCAGGGCCCTCCCTTACAAGCGGGAGACTGGGGCCAACCAGTTCCGACCCCAAGCTTTACTAACTACAAGTCCCAGAGTGGAGCTTAGTACAAACAAGGGCTGGTATGGGAGGCCATGGGCTGGACTCTCCTGCCAGGAAGCACACGGTCCAAGAAGCCGGGCGCCGTGCATTGCAGGATAGAAGAGGACACCCCAAAGTCTGCCCCCCAGAAGAAAAGAAAAAAAACCCAAACCGGGGGATGCCACGGGGTCGTGTGCAGTTCTTACGCCTCATGCCTCGGCTGGCTACACCTTGCCATGCACGCCATTGTGCTCCGCCCAAACATCTGCCAACCCGAGAAGCGCCAGCGCAGTCCAGTCCAGTGAGTCGCGACGAAGGGTTGGGCAGCTTGTATTGGAGCCGTCGCGGCCCCGCAACTGTGCCCCAGATAACCTGAATACCACCCTTATTTCTATTAATAGAAGTCCACACCCCCCCGGATGCCCCCTAGGCCCCCATAGATAGAATACACGGGTGTATAGTAAACAACCTAAGGTGAAAGAAGACTTCTTGGCACTTTAAAAATAAACGTTACGTTTATCCAAATCCGCGCGACTCTTTTTACTGGCCTCAGATAGTTGAAAGCCGGAGTTGGGCCGCCGACACCCAAAACATGAGTCCTTCGTGCTGCGCACCGATAGGCGCCGTAAAGACTCAACCCACCGAGCAGTCACCAACCTGCGCACCTGGCGCGTCATCAAAACGGTTACTCAAAAGCGCCCGCTACTGAAGGTACATGTTTCAGGGGGCCCTGTGAAGCACCGCACATGTCACAACAGCGGCCAATCAAAAAAAATAAATAAAAAAATCCCACAATCAGAAAAACAAAGCGGGGCACACTTCTGGGAAATGACAAGGTGGCGAGGGCAGAACACCGCATCCCACCCAATGGCTCCCGGGCTAGGAGCCATGCCCGGGGACACCCGAGAGACTTCATAGCGGGCTAAACAAATACGAACACAACTCTGTAACTCACCTTAGCTACCATGTGATGTAACTAAATGAACACTTCCTTAATATGTATATTACCTCTATAACCGGTAACAAATAATGCAATGTACCATGTGAACTCTGCGTGTAACTATGTAAGTTAAGCGCCCAGATGCCTCCGGGTTAGGCACGCTATATAAATAACAAAATAAATAAATAAATAAATACATAAAAAACAGCATGCACGAGTTCTCTGGGAGAAAAATAGCCCAGTAGCGGATTAGAGAAAGAACAGCAACAGCCCAGCAGCTTCATTCAATCCCACTGCAAAGTCCACCGATGTCTCCTTCCTTCCAGGTGCTGCTGGAAGAGCAGCCACCGGGAACACTTACACACACCTTGCACAGATGCTGCAAACCCACCCCATGGTCTGCACTTTCCATTCGATGTACCCCCTCCCCCGGGGACAGACTGCGGGCCCGGCGCCTACCTCATTGTCCTGGTAAAAGTGGGTCCAGTCCATCGCTTCTTGGTTTTCAAGTTTAATTCCGTTCAACATGGCCCAGTCGCGGCGGCGTCCCGCGCGGCACTGTCGCCGACACGCCAAAAGGAGGGTGGATAGGTCCTTAGTCAACTGGCCGGTTGGGGGGTGTTTTCAGTGGCCCGAGGCAGCAGGCTGGGCGGCTGGCTCCCCCGAGTGAAGCCGGGCTGCTGACTGCGCTCTCTCCACCGAGGGTCCTTTCTCGAGCGGAGGTCCTGCGCCCAAAGGGATGGGTGGAATTCCTCCAGACACCAGGTTGCTTCTGAGCCCTGCCCTCTCCGTCCCCTGAGCTTTTAACACCCCCAGAGGCCCATTCAAAGATCGCACCCCCCACCACCTCTCGGCTCACACGTTTTTTTTTCGTCCACAATCGCTCTCCTCCTCCTCTCACACGTCCATCCTCCCTCGACACCCCGGGCCCTCACCCCCACCCCCACCCTCACCCTCTGCTCTTCCTATTGTCCACCTGCAGAGCCAAATCACTTTAAAAAGAAGATGAGTTCACCCGCCCCCCCCATGCCCCCTGCTTCCCCCTCCCAGCCCCTGTCTGATGAAAATGCTAATGTCCACAGCTGGCCCAAGGGCTGTGCGCAGGCCTGGCTTCGGCCCGCTCAGGGCCACTTTGCAAAATGGTTGCGTTGATATGATCCAAACAGCACAATCCTGCACTAATCTCTTGTCTCATTGCCCCGATAACAATACCCGGCCAGGATCTTGGCGGGGCTTAGAGGCAGCCCCTGGCAAGGACGGCTCTGCCGTCACGGGCATCAAAGCGGCAGGTCACGTTCCCACCAGGACACCACTCTCCACAGAGTGCCAGTGGGCCACTCACTACATTCGCTGAGAACACCACCTCTCCCAGGAGTACCAGTGGGCCACTCACTACATTCCCTGAGAACACCACCTCTCCCAGGAGTACCAGTGGGCCACTCACTACATTCCCTGAGAACACCACCTCTCCCAGGAGTACCAGTGGGTCACCCACTACATTCCCTGAGAACACCACCTCTCCCAGGAGTACTAGTGGGTCACCCACTACATTCCCTGAGAACACCACCTCTCCACAGAGTGCCAGTGGGCCACTCACTACATTCGCTGAGAACACCACCTCTCCCAGGAGTACCAGTGGGCCACTCACTACATTCCCTGAGAACACCACCTCTCCCAGGAGTACCAGTGGGCCACTCACTACATTCCCTGAGAACACCACCTCTCCCAGGAGTACCAGTGGGTCACCCACTACATTCCCCGAGAACACCACCTCTCCACAGAGTGCCAGTGGGCCACTCACTACATTCCCTGAGAACACCACCTCTCCCAGGAGTACCAGTGGGTCACCCACTACATTCCCTGAGAACACCACCTCTCCACAGAGTGCCAGTGGGCCACTCACTACATTCCCTGCGAACACCACCTCTCCCAGGAGTACCAGAGGGTCACCCACTACATTCCCTGAGAACACTACCTCTCCCAAGAGTACCAGTGGGCCACTCACTACATCCCCTGAGAACACCACCTCTCACAGGAGTACCAGTGGGTCACCCACTACATTCCCTGAGAACACCACCTCTCCCAAGAATACCAGTGGGTCACCCACTACATTCCCTGAGAACACCACCTCTCCCAGGAGTACCAGTGGATCACGCACTACATTCCCTGAGAACACCACCTCTCCCAAGAGTACCTATGGGTCACCCTTTACATGTCCCGAAAACACCACAGCCCTGGAGTACCAGTGGGTCACCCACTAAATGTCCTTAGAACACCACCTCTCCCAAGAGTACCTGTGGGTAACCCTTTACATGCCCCGAAAAGACCTTCACCGCCAGTGGGTCAGCACTCATATTACCCAAGAACACTATCTCTCTCCAGTCACAGTGTCTCTCCCCTTACATTCCCAGAACAACCCACTGCACTAGAGTTCCAGTGGGTCAGGGTCACCCTTTACATTCCACAAGGACGCCACCTTCCCCCAGAGGAAATGTGCGCCAACCCTTACATTCCCTAAGAAAACCACCTCCCCAGCGTACCAGTGGGTCACTCGTACATTACCTGAGAAACCACCTCTCCCCAGAGTACCAGTGGGCCACCCGTACATTACCCGAGAAACCACCTCTCCCCAGAGTACCAGTGGGTCACCCGTACATTACATGAGCAACCACCTCTCCCCAGAGCACCAGTGGGTCACCCGTACATTACATGAGCAACCACCTCTCCCCAGAGTACCAGTGGGTCACCCGTACATTACCTGAGAAACCACCCCTCCCCGGAGTACCAGTGGGTCACCCGTACATTACATGAGCAACCCTCTCTCCCCAGAGTACAAGTGTCGCCCCTTACATTCCCCCAAAAACAGACAGCACCAGAGTACTAGTGGGTCAGCCCTTACTTTCCAGAGAACACAAGCGTTCCCCAGAGTTCTAGTGTGTTACCCCTTACATTGCCCAATAACACACAACCATCCCAGAGTACTAGTGTGCCACCACTTATATTCCCTAATACCCGCCTACCCAGAGTACCAGCGTGTAACCCCAAACATTCCTCAAAAACATGATCTCTCTGCATTCAGTGTCACCCCTTGCATTCCCTGAGAACACCGCCACTCCAGAGTACCAGTGTGTCACCCCTTATATTCCATAACATTACGTTACCAGGGTACTACTGCATCACCCCAAACATTGCCCAATAACACCTCCTTACCAGAGTACCAATGTGTCACTACTTACATTCCCTGAGACCACCACCTATCCAGAATACCAGTGTGTCACCCCCAACATTCCACAAGATCACTATCTCTCCACATTCCCAGTGTCCCCCACCTTACATTCCCCAACACCACCATTGTCCCAGAGTACTGTGTCAACTCGTACCTTCCCGGAACACACCGCCGCCCAAGAGTACCATAGGCTCTCCCACCTTAGATTGCCCTACGATAGCATCTTCCACAGCCCAAATGTATCATCACTTGCATGAGCCTGATAAGACCAGGCCATCCCAGACACAGCCTGGCAGTCCTTACATGCCCCTGAGACCATGATCTCCTACAGGCTCAGAGTGCAAGTCTTCATATTCCCAGAGGACTGCCTGTAAGAGGTCAGTGGCAGGAGCTGGTGGAGGACACCAGTTTCCTTGGTCTTTTAAGGCCAGTTTCATGTGTTGCTGTGACTTCTAATGCTTTGTGATGTCTTTAATTCTTTGATTTATGTGGTTTTCACCCCTTATCAACCTGCATATCAAGGTCTCTGGCTACTCCCCACACCAACACGATCAAATTCTACGTTCCAACCCACAACAGGCGTTGAAACTGAACCACCCACACATGGCAACTGAATACACCTCCCAGGAGACATCAAATATTAGGACACTACGCTTCAGCATTTTAGCACCATGGGCACACAAATCTCCCATTCGGACACACATGCCTCTACACTTTTGACACAGAACACCATGACACTGACCCGCAAGCAGAGCTCAGGCTCCTTCCGGCCTGGATGAATCAACAAAAAAGCAAAGCCATCTTGCATTTTTTCCTCTCTGCCCACAAACCTAACTCACCCCTCCTTTTCAAATCCGCCTGTACACCATACAAGCGGCAGTATAAATCCCAATAACTTAACATAACATATCACGGAGCATGGTCTCGCTTTAGACAGCATTGCGATTCCCCTCATTTGCACATACTGCACCATACATGGTCTTAGAGAGCCAGGCTACCTCCCAAAAGTGCACATGACACATCCTACAGGGCCATGCTTTAGAAGGCAGAACTATCCTCTAAAATTGCAAATTATGCCTCTTACTATTTGTACTTTATTTTATTTATGTAGCGATTAACGCTGAAGCGCTTCACATGGTCAAAACGGGACAAAAAGAAGACTTGACCAATACACAAATCAATTTGAGAGCAGATGCTCCTTCAAACGTGCTTTGAGATGATAGAGACCTTATAGAAGCATTCCAGTGCTTTGCAGCCAGAAGGGAGAAGGAGCAGAAATCAGGAGGCACAGGGTGGACGTGGGACAACTACAAAAAAGAGAGACTGAGAACGCAGAGAACGAGATGGGGAGTAGAAAGAGACAAGTTGCACAAATATGACTGGGCGATCTCTTCAACACAGGTGGGGAATTACAGTTTGTATGTTGAATATAACAAATTCCTCACTAAAAGAGAGCTGCTCCCGAAGTATGTCTACGTCTTCCCTTGTCCTAAACATAGGACAATTTAGCTACGTTTTAGGTTAAATCAAATCCTGACTTTGGAAAGGAGGGGCAAATGGGGGCCGGGTACGACCGACCAGAGCTGTAGATTTTGTAAGAACTCGGCTACTAAGGAAACCATTAAGCATCTCGTGGCCGACTGCCCGGCTCTGCAAATCGAAAGGGATACACACACTTGGGGATGAAAATAATCAGTGAATTTGTGTGGTCTAGCCTGATGATTGGACACGGACAGACCCGGATATTTTCCTTAACTGGTTTTCTTGATCAGATACAAAAGCAAATAACGGAGTTATGATGAAGCACATTGACCGACTTTTCTGTTTTTCCTGAAGTGAGGTTTTATGTGAATTGTTTTATGTAATCTGTTTGAACATCTTTATATTTCTTTTGTATGAGAATGCTAATTTGATCTTTTTTGTCATGTTTTTGTATCCAGTGAAAGGTTTGTACTTTTGTCTGGACCATAACACTTAAATATATTTTAAAAAAAGAAAGAGACTAAGGAGGAAAAGTAAGGGGGTGCAAGACCGTGGAGACTTTTGAATACGACCATATAAAGGAGAGCAGTAGTCAGGCTTCAAAAGCCAACCATTTAAGACAGTTCAAAGCCATGGAAATTGAATCATGGGGAGAGAGGGAGCAAAAGACGTGGATGGAGGAAAGGATAGAGGAGGGGCAGATCCATCAAAGAGGTGCAAATAGATTTGAGCATCAAAATAGACGAGAGAAGATTTTAAAGACTAGATGAGGAGTTGAGATGCATGAAAGGTTAGCAACCTGTGGGCTTTACGGTTGTTAAAGAGATGCAATCAGCCAGAAATGGAGGAGATTTGAACTGAAAAGGAGAGAAGGGGCAAAAATGACTCTGAAATTGCAAGATGAGGTAGAAATAGAGAGTGAGGAGAGTGGAAATGAGGCAGATGGGGAGAAGGAGGAATAGTCGAGGCAGAGAAGAAAATAAATTTAGTTTTTTAAGGATTAAGATGCAAATAGTGGGAGGACATGTAATAATGGATGGAAAGTAAGCAGGCAGAGAGGGAGCAATGGATAGATTCAGTGAAGGATGAGAACAATAGGAAAATCTATGAATCGTCTGCATAGAGATGATGGGAGACACCAAAAGAAGACATAATGGAGCCAATAGTGTAGGTTTTCTGCGAAGGGGAAGAATTGAAGCATGCTTAAAGGAAGTGCAAAACGTAGCAGAGGAAAGTTATGAGTTAAAGAGGGCATTAAGATAGGAAAGAATGGTAAAATAGATAGATGGAATTAAGGACCAACACAAGGTGTCACCAGGAGCAGTGATGGGGCGAGCTTTAGAAAGAACAACGGAAATGTCAAAGGGGAAGAAAAGAAGTCATCAGAGCAGAATGTGGAGGGAAGTAGGGGTGGTGTAATTGAAGACCAAAGAAGAGATACTTCAGAAGAAAAATAGTTACACAAATCTGCAGCTGAAAGTGTAGAGAGTGAGGCAGTATCTGGAGGGAAAGGAGCAAGAATGCGACTTAAGTTAAGGAATACAAAAAAGGTAGCAGGCACCCCTCTCTCGAAAGAACACTGCATGATAACCTGTTCAGTGGTTATTAACCACTTTGCAAGTTCGCAGTCAACTGCTTTTTGCTGTACCTTTCTGTGAAAGGGACAGTGAGCTAAAGACTTGGTTGAAACTCTCCCAGGGGCCATCCACCAAGAACAGGTCAATGGGCCATGTTCGTGCTGGTAGAGAGACTCCCAGACCCCCGTTTGTTTTGCATATTAAGTAACTTTGGGTCTCACTCTAAGTTACCAGGGCAATCCAGACGTGGACGCCTTGCTCACTGTTCTTAGAGAGGCACAGCTCCACCTCACTGATGAGGCCCGACTAGGCCAAAACATGTGTCTGGGGTTGCTGTTGGTACTCTTGTTCAGAGGAGAATTGCCTAGAATTTCGGTACTGGACTGCCCCTAGGCAGGACAAAGACTTATATGCAGGGATATTTCTTCTCTGTGAAAGGGACAGTGAGCTAAAGACTTGGTTGAGACTCTCCCAGGGGCCATCCACCCAAGAACAGGTCAATTCGCCATCTTTGTGCTGGTAGGGAGACTCTCAGACCCCCCTTTTGTTTTGCATATTATGTTAAGGAATAGCCAATGAAGATGAGAAGAGAATCAAAAAGATTTAAAATATTGTTTAGTAGAGAGTAGTTACGTATTGTAATTTGCGTGGAGAGAAGGCATGAGATCACGATAAAAGGCTGCCTTGGGCTTGAACCTGACAAGCCAAACGAAGGGAAGAGTCACCCAGGGTTGCGCTGATTTATGTGCAGGTCGAAAGAGAGTAGATTGATGGAGAAGATCAAGGGTGTTCACAAGACTGTTAGAGAGAAGTAGAGAAGCAGTCCGTTGGTAGAGAAGCAAATGTTTTAAGAGAGGGGAGGCGAAAGGTAAGTGCAGACAAGAAGAAGGAGGTATCAAATATTCTAAGATCTAGATGGAGGAAGGGGCGTGGGAAGCAGAGAGTGAGGGAGGGGAAATGAGAAGGATAAGAGAAAGTGATAACAGAGAAGAGGAGGGAGGGCAGACACTGAGGAGAAGATGGGGTTGGTTGAAAAGATTACGTCCAAAGAGTAACCAGAGATGTGGGGAAGGGAGAGTGGGGGTTTGCGTTAAGGAGTATGACTCCAGAACAGGAATTAAAGGAACAATCCGTGGGATGAAGGGAGATGCAGATTAAAATCGCCTACTAGGACCAGTGGGTGTTCAAAATGGCATGAGGCATGAAAGAAGTAAATCAATATCATTACAGAACGGGGATACGGGGCAAAAGATCACCAGAAAAGCAAGCAGTGTCGGTGAAGAAAAGATAGCATAGTGATATTCAAAAGACGAAAATATTGGTAGAGCAAGTTCGGAGAGAGTAAAGTTGGAGGCACAGAAGACAGGATATCAACACGGACGGATAGGTAGGGGCTGTAGGAGAAGAACGAGTGAGAGGACGACAGCACAGAAGGAGTAGCACTATTAGGAGGAGAAAGCCAGGTTTCGGTAAAGCAGAGAAAGTGAAGATGAAGGCGGGAAAATATGTCAAGAGCAGAGTGGGCTTTATTATTGAGCGAGCAGGTGTTCCAAAGGCCCAGATTGAGGGTTTGACAAAGGTCAGAGAAAGGGAGATAAATAAGATTGTTGTAGTTGCGAGAAGAGGGATGGGTAGAAGGGTAGCAACTGGAATGCAAGCATAAGGAGTTGATGAGGCATAGAAAGCAAAGATTAGGGGGAACAGAAGAGCAGAGAGCATGGCCCTCATTATGGGTCCGGCGGTAACCATGCCAGTAAAACCGGCAAGTAACCGCCGGACTCGTAAACAGTTACCAGCGCCTAACTTGCCGGTAACACCGGGGTATTACAAACCTGGGGCCGATAAGTCAGGCACCGGTAACATGTTATTCCCCATTCCAGACTCAATCGGAAGGGGGAACACGGAAGCACCAGCACCATTAATAACAGTGCGGGTGCTTCTGTGAAAGTCTGTGGACGGGTGCCGGTCCGTCCGGCAAGTCAGACCTGCCAGGCGGGAGGGCACCCGGGCACCCACCCACCCGACTTGTACTTTGCCGGTCCGGAAACAACGGTGCTGGTAAGCTTACCGACACCGTTGCTTCCGGACCGGCAAAGTTGAAATGAGGGCCCAAGTGTTATTGGAATAGAAAGAGGTATGGAGACGCCAGAATCTAATCTGAAAGGAACCTCCACTGAAGTTAGGACAGGGCGTACAAGTGGGCGGTTGTACCAGGCACAATGGAGTTGCAGGCTGCGTAATATTGAATGGAATAACGCATCGAGGTAGCAGTAAGAGAAGATATTGAAGAACATAATGAATCGACTAGAGATAGGCTGCTACCATCGATCAAGCAACAGCGGCAAACAGCTGGGACTTTGCACAGACTTTGCTGGGGCTTCGCCTCGCAACAGGAGATCTTACGCTTCCAGGAGCCGATGGGCATGGCCAAAACAGGAGAACCGGACAGAAGGGGGCAGACCGTAGTCTGCGGTTCAAAGACATCCTGCTGGAGCTGGTCTGCGGCTCCAAGGAAGCACAAAACGGCAGATGACGGGGCTGGCAGATGACACACGGCACAGAGGGCTGTCCAGGAGCCAGTGCATGGAAGGGAACCTGTACAGCCACCGCACACCCAACACCACAGGTATGTGGTTGCACAGCAAACAGCTTGGACTTTACCCAGACTTATGCCACACATGGTCAGGATTTTGACAACTGACATATCCCTTTAATCACACATACTGCATCATACATGGCTAGGGGGTCAAACCTTCGACAATGTCTTTATCCTCCTAAATTGCCCATACTAATTGCCTGTAACCATTGCAAAAACCACCAACAAAGACGAATGCATAATAGACTCACCAGGGCCAGATTCACACAACCAATATGGAATGCCACCAAAAACCTCTGAAAGGCCATCTTAATAATGTTCCTGGATGGCGTCCAGTGGCATAGTCAGGCTTGGGACTTAAGGGCAAGGCCGTCCTCAATTTCCTAGTGCTCAACATGTCCCATTAAATACAGGGGCCCTCATTACGACCCTGGCGGAAAGTGACTGACCGGACCGCCACAGCGTAAATAGCGTTTCCGCCATTGCACGATGGAGCAAAGTGCGGCCCATTCCGACCCATCGGGCACGAGCACCACGGCATGGCGGAAGTGCAAAGTCCGCGATGGCGGAAATGACCCCAAAACGGCCCACACCGCCGCCGTACGGCGCCCTAGGTGCAATACCGCCACCCATCACAGCGGACACCGCAGTGAGCGCCAACCGGAAAGTACGGTGACCGTAAATATACGGAAACGGAAGTAAAAACATGGGCCCGGAACGGGAAACATCCCGCCGTACACCTATAAAACCACAAAATCCACACAACCACTAAAAACACTACCCTGAAACACACCCCAACCCGTCATCCACCCTAGCGAAACCAAGAAAAATGGGAAAAGTAGCGAAGAAAGCGTGCGACCGCAAGCGGCATCTCCACTTCTCCCGTGAGGAACTCACCGTGCTAACAGAGACCCTCCAGGAGAATGCTGCCGTCGTCTTCTCCACGCAAATGACCAGGACGGCACTTGCGAACAAGAAGGCCATATGGGCTCTGGTGGCACAGCGGGTAAGTGCGGTGGGGACCGCACCCCGCAACCCACAGCAATGCAGAAAGCGATGGGACGACCTGCGGATACGCGTCCGTAGCATACTTTCTGCCAACCGCAACATTGCCACAGCCACCGGGGGAGGATCGGAATCACCCATCAAGTTGACCCCCTGGGAAGAAATCTGTGCCACCACCATTGGAATGGAGAGCATAGAGGGAGTCGGAGGGATGGAGAAAGGAGTGCAGACATCCGAAGAATCTGGTAGGTGGCCCAAATGAAACAAAGCTACATCCACAATGTCCAATCATGTGAAGTACCATGTGTCCACATAGTGCAACAGAAACACATGTCCAGGAGAACGTCCACACACATTGGCCTGATAGCGCACTTTAAAACTCACAATAAATACATAAATAATTAAAAACCCCTAAAACACCCACTACACGTGCAGCAGGCACACCCTAACTGCAGGCTGCCAAACAACTGCACCCTCACTCCACACACAAATGAAAGCACCTCCAAGGCCCCGACCCAAATCACCCTCAGGTACCACCCCAATGCATGTGATACATTGCCATTCCAATTCCCACAGACCCATTAATAACCCTCGCCCTCCTTTACTCCACCACAGGGTCCGATCCAAACGACGAGCATCAGGACACCCCTACCAGCACACCTGCAAAGAGGGCCAAGACCAACGGCCAAAGACCCTCCACCTCAGCTGCACGCATCAAGACACGGCAGCAGCACAAATCAGGTGGCAGCACAGAGGAGGGAACATCAACAGGCACCCCAGGAGCCAGCATGCCCACAACACCACCACCACAGGTCCCCCAATGGATGCCACAGAAGGCACTGCCTCTGGTGGCAGCAGCACCATAGGTGACACCCCATTGATGGCAGCATGCTCCGACACAGAAGACGGGGATGTCGAAGTCAGATCCATCCATGACCTGTCCCAATCCCCCTGTCCGTCCCATCCCGTACAACATGAGGATACCACGCAGGGGCACCCACAAGACGACGACTGGCCATCCCCCACAAGCCCTGTGGCAAGGCAACATGAGGTCACCAGCCCCTCTGTGACACCACCGCAAATGGCCATGGCCCAGCAGAGGCAACAGTCCCTCGACCAGTTAATCGTGCAACAGCAGCAACTGGCCACGCTCCTCAAGGACCATGCCGATGAATGTGGGGGCACTAAGGCAGACATAGAAACATCAACTGAGACACTTAGGGCAGAAATGGAGAGAAGTACAGAGACACTAAGGGCACAAATGGAGAGTAGCACCGAGAGCCTGAGAGTCCAAATGGAGAGTAGCACCGAGAGCCTGAGAGTCCAAATGGAGAGTAGCACCGAGAGCCTGAGAGTCCAAATGGAGAGAAGCACCGAGAGCCTGAGGGGGGAACTGCATGCGACGTCCAAAGACGTATGTGCCGAACTTGCCGCAGTGCGCCGTGTGCTCACTGAGCTCTCACAAACCCTTAGGGACATGCATGGACGTGAGCAGGCAGAGACATCATCCGTTGCAAGTTCCGTCCAGGGCAGCCCCCAACGTAGATCTGGGAGGAACCTGCGCTCCACAGGCAGGGGTGCCCCTGATACCCGCAGAGGGGGCTTGCAATAGCGACTGCCCACTGACAATGAGCATCTTTGGACACTGGTGTTCGGGGGGGAGGTAGGAGGGTGGAGGGGGTGTTTTGGGCTCACTTGGGTGGCGGGTCGATAGGGTGTTCAACATGATATCACATATGCCATAAACAGTGCACGATCAACCAATGAGATGTGTGGACAATGATCTTTGTGTACTAGGCCATCATAGGCGTACAGTCCATATTGTGCATGTACCAGACACACACAGTGCCACGAGTACCGTGTCCATGTATCAGCCACCAGGCGTGAGTGCTAGAAGCATGCATCAATGAGATGCTGACGAATGTCACGGCCCTCCGGTGCCTCGCAGACTCCTTGAGGTGCTGCCACATCCCCACCCTCATCATGACCATCTTCTGGTGCTTGCAGTTCTGCGTCAGGGGGCATGGGCACATTTCTACGTACGCACATGTTGTGGAGCATGACACATGCCATGACCATCTTTGCAACCTTCTCATGGCGGTACAGGAGTGCCCCGCCAGACCTGCTGAGGCAGCGGAAACGAGTCTTCAGTAGGCCGAATGCCTGTTCAATGACTACACGGGTACGTGAGTGGGCATGGTTGTAGTCCTCCTCATGCTGGTCCCGTGGGTTCCGGACTGGTGTGAGGAGCCATCTCTTCAGTGGATATCCAGCATCACCTGTATGTGGACGATAAACGTATGATGTGGAATGCCATTGCTACGTACGCACACCCCGCCCCTTCCTGCCAGGTCATTGCCGAATCACATACCCCACATTATCATGCATGAAATGAGACTCACCGAGTAGCCAGGATCTGTTCCCTGCGTGTCGCTCCATGTAGCGTGGTATTGTAGAGTTCCTCAAGACCATAGAATCATGGGTTGATCCAGGGAATCGGGCACAACAATGTGTAATGATCCTGTTGGAGTCACACACCATTTGTACATTCAGGGAATGAAATTGTTTTCGGTTGCGGTACTGGGCCTCCATGGCATGTGGTACGACCAATTCCACATGGGTGCAGTCGATGGCACCAATGCAACCCGGTATGCCGGCAAGTGCATGGAATCCCACTTTTGTGTTGGTAATTTCCTGCTCCGAGCGTGGTAGGGAGATGTAGTCGTCTGCGTGCTGCAGGAGGGCATCGAGCACTTGCAATAGTGTCCGTGAGAACAGTGGCTGAGAAATGCCATGCAACTGTCCGACTGTGTGCTGGTAGGTGCCTGTGGCCAGGAAGTGTAGTACAGACACCACCTTCAGTAGGGGTGGGATGGCGGTTGGGCTATCTATCATGCTGACAAGGTCAGCCTGTGTCATGTCCACAATGGCGGCTATGGTGTCCCGGTCCAAACGGTAGAGGGTGTGGATCTGCTCATCAGTGAGGTTGAACGGATGTGCTCGGAGGCGTGGGATTGCGGGCTGCCTGCGTGGTGGTAGTGGCTGTGCTGGCGGCCCTTGCTGGCCCTGCCTTGGCCTCCTCCTCCTCCTGCGTCTCCTCCGTGCGGCCGGTTGTAGTTGGTGTTCGTCTTCTTCCTGGAGTTGGAGTACTTGCAGTGCTATCAGGTCCCCCAGGGCCAACATCGCGAGTCCTGCCGGTAGCATTTCGGAGTGGGTGTGGTTGTGGGAGGAGACTGGGTGTGCAATTTATGTGTTTTCAGGCTGTATGGCCTCCACCTGTGGTGATTCATTCCACCTGTGCAAGCTGCTCTCCCCTTTGGCCGAGCACGTCCCGCACACAACGCTGCAATTCGAGTAATGGCATCTTGCTATTGCAATCATGTATTTTTACCCGATGGCTGTGTAACATTTGTTGATATGTACATTCGGCTATGGTCCCATTGTTTCACATGCAATCTTTGCAGTCGCGAACAGACTTGTGAAGGGTCAGTGGAACGTAGTACTCGAGTAACGGTGGGCCCTCATGCATCACTGTACCGAGTTGCACCGACGGGCGGGGCGTCCCATTTGTGGGTGAAGGCAGTTGCCATTTTCACACACAGCCGCACTAGATGGATTAATTTGTGATTTCAAACGGCCACAGATGCCTTTTCGACGTGATGTTGCAAATGAGGAATTCGAAGGGCGGCGCTTTCGGTTATCAGCTAGCGGCGAGGAGATGCCCACAGGTCTGACTGCAAATATAACGTTCTATTGTTCAATGTCCTTGAGACAGGGGCCATGGCGAGGATGCAATGATTGATATGAATAGTTTGGGATGCGCAATAGCGACGTGGGCGATGAGGCCGGACGTTCCCAAATACATGTTACTTCACAACACTGGAATTACGGGCTGGGGCACTGTGGATTTTGCAGGCTGCATAACGCACAGACTCAATGGATATTTCTAATGTTATGTGAGTAAATATTCAGGCGTTTTTATACCGGGATGAGGGAATGATGAATGGATGCATGGGCAGATGATTTGATACAGAGTTTGCCATGTACAGGGCTTCTTGGAATCTGTCCGCCTCCCATGCGCTATGTGATGCAGGGCTGCCATAGTGGGACCATCATCTATCTGGCCTTGTTGAGCCATCCCTGTCTCGACGCGCCTTCAGACACTTGTGTCCATGCACGTTAACATTCCCATCTGATGGATTCTGTTTTCACAGACGCATGCACAGGTACACTCGTTTGTGATGGTGTTTACACCTCGATATAGATAGTTATGAGTCACAAGTGGTTTTGGGGTGGTGATGATCCTTTGGAGTGGGCTAGCATGCATATGGCTGTGGATTTAGTGTGATCATTGAAGTGAGTTGTTCGAATGTAGTTCTGATGGCCATTCTGTTCTTTTTCTTTTCTTTTGGTTGACAGGTATCTCCTCCCCTTTTGCCACTGCCATCTGTATGCCACTCCTGCAGATGGCTTTTACTCCCGACACCTGCTGCTTCGTGTTAATCAGTGGAGCAGCATTACGATCTTATGGGACGATTGCCAATGGGCCACTTGCCCTTACGCAGTACTAGTGGCTCGGAGCAACATTTCGGCCTTTCAGCTGGACTAGTGCCTCCCCATTGGGACGGCCCTGCGGTTCTGTGCGCTTCCATGTTGCCTTTTCGTACGTGAATGTGGCTCTGTGTACCATGATGGAACAGGGCGTCACACAAGTAGTAGCTGGTCATTTCTTGCGGATGCAGCACACAATGGTGAAATGTGTTTTGGAGTTCATGGCCTAATGGCTGTATGGGCTTGGTGATTTTGTTGTGCATTAAATTTCTATTCTGATATGGGCCGTGTAGCGTTCTTCTTTGCGAGTGATGTGGCATATTCCTATTTGGGGAGCGATGTATTGTGAGGAGATCTGCATTGGGTTCCAGCTTCGGAGTTTAGTTGCGTGGTACTGTGCTGGGCGCGTTTGCCTACGAAGCCCAGTGAGGTCAGGGATGGGGGCTGCCAATATGACTGTTTGAATGTTGTCATGCTCAGGGGCGGGGGATTGGGTTTTGTGTAACAGATGCCGGTCAGCCAGGTGGACTGGTGGAATGATGTGATTTTCGGAATATTGCTGGTCACAGGTGCCTGTGTTTGCGTGCGTTTCTTGGTGGGGGACTGTGGTCATGTCCATTGGAATGGCTTCTGTATTCGTGCGATCTGTGCCCTGCAGCTCCCATTGGCCCCTCTTGTGATTCTTTTGTTCGTTGGCATGCATGGGTGACTTGTACATTTCACTGGTTGCATTGTGACTTCATTGCACCTACGGGGAGTTGTACTTTGTGGGCAGGGAGCGGTGTACAGGCACTCAGTGGGGCCGTTTACGGTTGATTCGCGATGCCGTACTTCTCACCATGGCGGAATGGTACTTTCCGCCGTGCTTGATGGCGTTAGGTACATGTCCGCTAGGGTCGGAATTCGCGTACCCTTGCGCCATGGTGGTATTTACGGTTTGGCATGGCGCGCGCGCGTACTTGGTGCAGTTAGCGTTGGCGTTCACTACGGTGTCGCTAATGGCTTCGTACTTTGCGGTGACGGGTCATAGTCGCACCGAGCGCTATTCGATGGCGGTATTGCATTTCCGCCATCGTTTTTCGATTTCCGCCAGGGTCGTAATGAGGCCCAGGGAAAGGGATGTGTGTTTAGTGGAAAGCTGCTGCTGCTGTTCTTGAGTTAATGGGAATACTGACTACTGTGTTGATAGGTGAACACAGTTAAAACCATCAGTGGGTCTCCCACTTGTTTGCCTGATACAAAGAATGTAAAAAATCATATGATACGATGTTATGTAGTGCATTGCTGAGGTACAGTGTGGGGCCTGGCCGTTGTTGATAGTCGAATCTAACACACCAAATCCGGTTGCACTCCATGTTCCCATTCACTTTATTCAAATATACCGTTTTATCAATAGACGCATAATTAAAAAAAAAGTTATAGCAATTTATGGGACTTGGAAGGAGAAGGTATGGCGAATACCTAATATGTAAAATCAAAATACAAATACAACACTCAAAACAATGGAGGTTGAACTTCCCACACTCTACATAGAGTAAAATACTCTTCCAAACAAAGATAACTGATTTAGTATAAATGTACTATTTCAAAAGAACCATAGGTTATATTTTCTGTAACTATAAAAAAATAGATTCCATGAATCATTTACATTATTAAAAAAAAAGTCACGCAAAACAGACAAAGTTCCATTTATATGGCTTCAAACAACACACATTTTCTGCAGTTGATAATTGAAAGAGAGTATGAAAAATAAAAGTTTCCTTTATGCAAAGCTAAATGACACCAGTTTGAAGTGCTTATAGATTTCGTGTCCAAAGCACTTTATAATCGTTGTCTACATCAGGGACAACCACCACTAATCATTTCTACCAGTAATGAGAAACTGGTACCTTTTAATATTCAAATGTACACACTTCAAAGGCTCCTAAGAAAAGGACTACATACTAACCACCCTGTGCTCTTACTAACACCTGCAGAGTCACTACTCACGCTCAATGGGGCACAAACTGTCAAACATTAACACTATGAGTAAGAATATAGTCGTATTCTAATCAGACTCACATACCACATTTTCCAGAAAAGCGTACATATGGGAAGGAATATTTGTACTACAATGATCCGCTGTGTCGAAGAAACCTAGTACCTTTGCATAAAGGAAGCCTTTGTTTTAAGATTTTCTTTGAATCATCAACTAGAGAAAATTTGCGTTTGAAGGCACATACATGCAACTTTGTATGAAGAATACGCTTGCATGTATTGTGTGATTCTCTGTTGTATTTCCTAATGTAAATGATTTATGGAATTTCTTTCTTTAACGTTACAGAAAATATAACCTATGATTCTTTTGAAATATTACATTTATACTAAATTAGTTACCTTTGTTTGGAAGAGTTTTCTACTCTATGTAGAGTGCGGGAAGTACAGCCTCAATTTTTGTGAGTGTTGTATTTGTGTTTTGTTGTTGATAGTTGACCTGTAATGAAATCTGTTTTCACTGAGGTTCATATAGTTTGTGTGTTAACCAAGATTGGGGGAGCGGAGCCAGGCCAGCGTGAAGGGGACTGGGCGACAGCGCCCCCACCAACCTCCCCGCGCTGACCAGACTTCTGGCACCATCTTGATGGCATGGGGGGCTGGGCTGGGATGGTGCAGCAGGGGAGGAGTTGAGGATCGGGAAGTGCACAGCATCTGGTGGGATCTTCGGTGGGAACAAGTGGATATAAAGCCACCCAGGGAGAGAGCTCGGTCTATCCCTTCTTCCTGCCGTGGCTCAGTCATCCACTTGCTCCACCGACACCGCACCTGTGAGAGAATTTTTGGATCTTACCGCCAGCTTCTTTGCTTTGGCCGGCCTGCCTCCAGAAGATCGCCTGCTGCCACCTTCCATTCACTCCTGCTGCCTCCCACTTGCCTCGACTGCTTGACCTGCTCGCCGTGTCCTCGTCCCTTCAGAGCGGGTGAAGAGTAGATTCTTGATATTTTCTTTGCTCTAGAGCTCCCCTTAGGGGAGCTTCTTCAAGGTACATCCTGGTGGGGGTTGGTTGGTGGGGGTGTGTGATTGGGTGCTTGTGGAGCGCAAAGCGGCAGGCTCCAGGGCTGTGTGGTGGCGGGAGGATAGTGTGCTCCATAGGGTGGCCTCTTATTCTACAGTTAGCGTTGGGTGGTGGTGCTGTATTTGCTTCAAATGGTGCTCACATGGCCTTATATTTAAAGGTATTACTTTAAAAATAAATATACAAATAAGAAATTGATTTAATCAGTGGCATGTCCGAGTAATGGATTAAAAAAGTCAACTGAATGCACTTCTAACGCTAGTGCAGGAGAACGCCATGGGGAATGTCTGAGTACAATTGCAACTGTCTCAGGGGGAAGATGGCACTTCATTCCCTCTAGTACACGAGGAGAGCATGGACCGCTGGCCTAGACAGAAACACGTGTCCCCTAAGGATATATTTTCTGTACTCCATAAGAGGAGGTTGATGGCCAAAATGGGGATGGTTGCGCATCGGATGGGGTTTGGGCGGCTGAAGCATCAGGAGAAAACCCCTGTTTGGGAAAACAATTGGTCACAGGAACAGGGCTTAGGCCTGGCCGAGGAGAGCAGGCCAATGGTTCAGCAGGTTGAGTGGGTGTGGGGGAATTTGGGCCAGGACTCCTTCTGGGTCTACATGAGCCCCTTACAGGTATGTGGGGGAAAGGGGAGGTAATCTCCACAGTGCAGGCTTTCTGGTGAGCATGACTGTTTGTGTCGTTCCTACTGCAATAGGTGCAAGCGATGAAAAAGCAGCCACACAACCGAATCAAGCAATCAAATATTTTAAAACAACTGATTGAATCAAAAAGTAATCCTGTTTGCTTTTTTTGTAGCACTTCATTGTTTGTATCACAACACACTACACTAAGCTACATGCCCATGTCAATTATTACAAGCAGTTAACCTTATCACAGTTTATTTGGATGTGTGTATTGAAAATACAGTCATAAAACTCAAAGGAGATTATTTTGGCTCATCATGCTTTATGTACTGGGACAAATGGAGGTATGCATTTGGTTGAATTGTGTCTTAACTGGTTAAAACTATTTAATGTCCTAGAATGGTTGAAACCTTCCCATGGTATGCAAGGGCATACAAAGAAGAAACCCCTACAAAATAAATATATATCAATTATTTGCAGGAGCCACGACCCAGACCTGTATTTATGATGTGCAAGACCATCCTGGCAGGAAATGGTGGCCACACCACTGATGGCACCTCTTTACTAGATAACAGCCAATGCTTCTTTCCCCACCACTTGGACCCCCTTAACTTGCAGCCACCGCAGGCCTGGTTGTTACCACATCAATATTACTCAAGATATGACTAACCTCTCCTCACAAGCCCTTTCACACTCCCCCATGTCTGCAGCTAACTATACTCAAAGTGATGCAGTCTATCAGATCGTGGTCTCTTCCCTTTGGATAAGGTATACCCACGTGTCTACGCCAATCGCACAGACGCAGAACGGCATTCAGGCATGCTTCTAGCCTGCACCAGCCACAACTAAATTTCTGACTTCTGCTTCTCCCAATATCCCACTAACACCCTCTCCCCCATTTCTTACAGAGTCATGCACAGTGAGGCCAACACATATGGCAGAACGGCGCTGTACAACACCACTTCACATTACTTACACGTTCCCCCGATCAGGCCCTTTCACAACAGTCCTGGTGTATCACCAGATAATAGTCCCCCGATAAGACCATTTGACCTGAGCCCAATGTGTCTTCCTGTCCCTTCTCCTATAAAGACTTGTCTCCACAGCCCATGTGTTGCCATCTACAGTTCCCTTGGAAGACCATCTTGCTGAAGCCCCAGTGTGCCACCGATTACATCGCTCCAAGAAGACAATCCTCCACAGCCCAGTAGAACACTTGCACTCTCCTGAAACTACCTCTCCACAGTCACATCATTAGCTCTACACAACCTCAAGTCTAAGCCCTTACGTTTCACTGATGAGTTCACCTATCCACAGCCCCAGTGTGCCACCGATTGCATCGCTCCAAGAAGACAATGGCCCTCATTAGGACCCTGGTGCTAAGTGTTTAACAGCGCCGTAAAAGGCTGCGGCGCCGTTAAACACTTAGCGCCTTACTACGAGGTCCCTTTGCGGGACCCGACCTGAACGGCTGGTCTAGACCAGCCGTTAAAGTAGGGACCCGCAAAGGAACCTTGGTTCTAAGTATGGTACCGCAATTTGCGGTACTGTACTTAGCGCCTTCCCCAGTCCCATTGAGCCCTATGGGGCGAAAATGGGAATGGGGAAGGGCCATGATTCAATGGGGAATTACCACCCTGCCGACCTTGGAATGGGGTGGTATTTCCCCATTGAACCATGGTGGACCCGTTACAACACCGGCACCAACCATGGTGCTAATAGCACCATGGTTTAGCGCCGGTGTTGTAATGAGGGCCATTCCAACAGCCCCATTACAACACTTGCACTCTCCTGAAACTATCTCTCCACAGTCACATCATTAACTTTGCACAACCTCAAGTCTAAGGGCCTCATTACACGGAAGGCGGTGAGCCATGGCGCTATTAGCGCCATGGCTCATGCCGGTAAAATACCGGCACCGCCTTGGTGGAAAGGGGATTTACCGCCCCATTCCAAGGTTGGAGGGGCGGTAAATCCCCCTTCCACCATTGCCCTTCCCCATTCCCATTTCTCACTACCTTCCGTGTAATGAGGCCCCAAGGCTGTGAGTTTCACTGAGGAGTTCACCTATTCACAGCCCCCGTGTGCCACCAACAGCCCCATTACATCACTTGCACTCTCTTGAAACTATCTCTCCACAGTCACATCATTAACTTTGCACAACCACAAGTCTAAGGCTTTGAGTTTCACTGAGGAGTTCACCTATTCACAGCCCCCGTGTGTCACCACTTGAATTCCCCTAAAAAGAAATCCACTGCCCTAGAGTGTCATAATGTGTACTCCCCTGATAGACCCTGTCTCTACAGCCTCAGTGTGTCACCCCTTATAGAAGCAATTTCTGATGAAGGAGCCCCCGTGATAGGATCAACTCTCCACGGCCACAGCCTGCCCCTCTCAATGCTAGCCATCCCTGTAATAAGCACATGTCTTGCTAAGGACATCTCCCAAAAGTGATCTGCCTGCTGGAATTTATAACAGATGACTATGATTCTATCAAATCTGCCACGTTCTGGGTATACTGTCTAAATACAGAATGCGGGGCAACGCACATTGCACTTTATAGAGTATGGGAAATAGTTATGAATGATCTTATAAGGACACATGATTGGATGCAACAGCATATGTACAATTCTAAAGAGGAAGTAATTATGTCTTGGTTTTATAATTTCTGTGAATTTATAGGATTGGATGTTATCGATGTGATGAATGTATATGCATTGAAATGTTTGTCGATGGTATGTTACGATTGAAGAAATTGCAAAAGTTCTTGATTGAACTGTACACAGTAAATAAATAAATAACAGCACATTTTGCTATTAGAACGATCTTTTGAGAGCATCAATTAACGGGCCCAGCATGTGTCCGTTTTTGATCCAAATCTTTCCTGTAGGAGCATTCACCTCATAATACAGCCCCCACCCCCTCCCAAACTTCTCACTGTCTCTCCATTCAGAAGGGCGCTGTCCTCCAGTAACACTCCCCTGAAACGGAATCTCTCCACAGCTACCAGCCAGTCCGTTTACATAGACACACATTTCCCAAGGAGAGCACCCCCATCCACAGCCACAGCATGTCCCTCCCAGTAGAAATCATTGGGCTTATACACACATTTCCTTGATAGGAACATCTCTTCACTCACCCCTTCCACCATCTCCGAACGTTCCGTGGTGCGGTGCGACTGGCATTAACAATCAGCTTTTCTTTTTTCACCTACACCATTGCTACCCGATTGTAACCTCAAAATCCCACCCACATCTGAAATTCTACAGCTAAAGCTGCCAGGTCATTGGTTACATAGACAGTTGTCTGGATGTTATTATTTGCTAATATGACTTTGATTCGTGACATACTCCAATTACACTTTAGGCAAAACTAAAACAGGAGTTGGGCAAGTGAGAGGCCGGGGGCGTGGGGCGGGAACAGGTATTGGGGCAAGGGGGAGACAGCTAGGCTAGAGCCTAAAAGAGGTTCACTTGGTCTCGGCTTATCCTTAGTTAATGTGCATGGTGCAGGTTGCTGCAGGCGTGCAGAGGCAGTATTCCATACTTCATGGCAAATTACCCCAAGTCCCGGCGTCCCCACAGTTCATTGTGTGATGTGCAATCATGTTCAGCCTAGGGCGTTGTGAAGTGGTGCACCTTTGGGTTTTTAGTCTTCCACACTTGACCAGCAGCTTTGGCCCTCTCTCCACTTGTTTTTTTTTTAACTTTGTTTTATTAGTTTTAATAACACGGAACAAGGATACTTTTCTTTGAAACACAGATCTCATATTCTAGCAAAGAAAACCTCAAATGAAAAACCGAAACCAAATCCCCCCTCAAAACCTCTAACCCACAAAGTCCACTCACATCCTTCAGGATCAGCTTTATTGATAGTACCTAAATAGACTGTGCCCTGACGAATCAGCTTTCAGAATATTCCCTTCTCCCAAACAGTCCACAGGTTCAGCCAAACAACTGTGATATTCGCAGACTTTGCGGGCATAATGCAAGTCTGTATCCCCTCCCCCAAAAAAACAACTCTAAAACCATACAGCGAAATGCACCCCTCCTCCAAGAACTCACACAATCACAACGAGCTCAACTCCAACCCCACGCAAAATACAACCAAAGCAACCTATACAGACACACACCCAAACACCAAACAACCATACCACCAAGAAGCAAACCCAACACACAGTGGCCCGTTTTATTCTGAACGGAAACTACCAACAGAACAGCAAAAGTACTCTTGGCTCTCTCTCTCTCCTCCCACTAACAAACTCACCATTCCCCCTCCTTGTTTTCAGATCCGCTAGAGCGCATAAGACCATTAAAATGGCAGTGGTGCGCGGTATAAACACATCAGCATAACATAAAAGAAAATATATACGATCCATCCTCATTCAGTACAAAAATGGCTGCATGGGTCCGCCCATATGATGGTAATGCGCTCCCCAGAGATCTAGTCCCAAAGTTTGAAAAGAGGAGCATCAGTTTTTCCGCCCCAATGCTGCCACTAGCACCCGTGCCACAAGTACTAGCGCAGCTATTGTTTCCATTTTCCAGTTGTACATTCTTTACTCTTCGGATCGCTTCCTCCTACGGCCGTTCTACACAGGTAATTTGGTATAAGAGTACAGATCACCTGTTTCATTGCGCTGAGAACCACTTTCCAATATACTATTAGTTCCACAAAATATGAATCAGGTCCCCTTTGCCCCCACAGCCTCTCCAGCATGAACCAGGAATGCTAGGATCCATTTTGTGTAACTCGCTTGGGGTGAGATGCCATTGGTACATGACCTTGATCCAAGTCTCCCTAAACTGTAAGGATCTAGTGAATTTTGAAATAATCGTGCCATAATTGGGACTAACCACCTTCTTCAATTTCTCTCCCTTGTGTTTCCTTCATCTGACCGATGCAACTCAATTTTGAGTATTGTTCAGCTACTTTTATTCCCTCATATAAAGCTGATACTAGCCCTCTTGAGCCTGAACGGATTAAGAGAAATCTCTCAAAGGGTATATAGACTCTAATGGCTGCTGCTTTATTTGCTAGGTTCATGAATCAATGGGCCTCATTACACGGATGGGGTGGACCAAGGTGCTATTAGCACCTTGGTCCATGCCGGTAAAATACCGGCACCGCCTTGGTGGAAAGGGGAATTACCACCCTATTCCAAGGTTGGTGGGGCGGTAATTCCCCCTTCCCCCATTGCCCTTCCCCATTTTTGCCACATAGGGCTCTATGGGAATGGGGAAGGCGCTAATTACGGCACCGCAAATTGCGGTACCGTAATTAGCTCCCTGGTCCCTTTGCGGGTTGGTTTTTAACGCCTGCAAAAAGCAGGCGTTAAATTCCCCAACCCGCAAAGGGACCTCGTAGTAAGGCGGTATAAAATACCGGTACCGGTAAACCCTTACTGCCTACCGTGTAATGAGGCCCAATGTCTTAGTTTATAGAATAAGAACTATTTTATGTTCTCCAATTTAAAATCCTTTTTACACTCCAGGAAAGCTTTAACATCCATTCCTCTAAACATATGCTGTGTAACTGCCTACAATCCTCCCACTTCCACAGTGAGAAACCCATATCGGTCGATGCCGGTGAGAAATGTGTGTTGCGGTAAAGGGGGAAGGAGACGTGTTCAATCCATATTTGGCAGCTAATGTATCCCAAGTATTCGCTATTCATTTTGTAACAGTACTTTTGCATACATTCACAGGTATATCCTTTTTATTTGACCATGATACATCGGGGAGAGGTGTGACTGCCACGGCATGGTTCATCCAAGCACATATTTTCTCCAAATCAGTTCTAAATGATTTGTAGGTAATCCTAAACTGTGCTGCATCAACGTAAGCTCCAAAATCAGGGAAAGCTGACCCCCTTTCATGCTTTGGTGTCCGCGGTATCTTCTTTGATACTCTCAGCATTTTCACTGCCATAACGAAATGAGGGTAGCTATTTAATGTGGTCAAAAAAGATTTCAGAATGTGTATTGGGAGTGCTTGAAAATAGTATAATAAGGATAGGAGTGTGGCAACTTCATCATCTGATCACATCCTACACACAAATATGTCTAGCTGTCCCACTTGTTTAGATGTCTTCTAATTCGATGCAATAAGTCTGGATACTTGGCTTCTCTAAAGAGGGGACCCATTTGAGTACAAGATATTTAATCTGAGGTGTGGCTCATTGAAATCTGAGGTGTGGCTCATTGAAATCTGAGGTGTGGCTCATTGAAATCTGAGGTGTGGCTCATTGAAAGAATATCAACAATATTAGCTGCCTGGACAGTATTTTCTGGCAGGGTCATACTCAGAATATCTGACTTATGTTCATTTATTTGAAATCACACTACCTCTTAAACGTATTTTAAGTCCATGAGTAGAGCTGGTAGTGAATTTGTGGGATCAGTGAGGGATAATATACTGTCTGTGAAAGCATTTAGTTTGTGCTCTTCATTCCTAAACTGTATCCCCTCTATGTTCTGATTCATTCTTCTCCAAATAGCTAGCGGCTCTAAGGTGAGTATGAATATCAGTGGAGACAGAGGGCCCCCCTAACTAGTTCTGCATGTAAGATACGTCAGATTACAAAGGCAGCCATATGTTAGCAACCTGGCTGATAGACCTCTCTAAGAAGCTTGCATCATTCTGATAAACCTTTCCCAGGAGCCCACACCGGAGTGTCAAGAACAAAAATGGCAATTTTATCCTCCCAAATGTTTTCTCAGCATCCATTAATGCTAAGAAAGCAGGTATCTTTTTTTTGTCCACCTTCTTTATAAAATGTATAATTCATCTGCCATTATGGAACGTTTGCCAACCTATCACAAATCCTGATCTGACTGTATTGATCATGGTAGGAGGCATTCAAGTCTATTACCTAAAACATTCGTCCATAATCACATCTATGTAAATACATGGAATCAGTCTATGTGCTCCACAGTCCTCAGGGTTCCTTCCAATCTTGGTTATTAGGTGTACCTTGGCTTCCTCCACAGTGGAGGTAATCCTTCCTTCTTCTCGGAACCTATTAGATAGCGACGCCACCTTTTGAATTAAAATATAGGTAAATGCTTTATAGAATAATCTTATGTATCCATCAGGTCCAGGTGCTTTGTTCATCTTTAAGGATCTTATGGCTTTTGCTACTTCCTCATCCAAAATGTCCTCATCTAATTTGTTTGAATTTGCTTCTGTAAGTCTGGGAAGGGGAGCACTATCCAAAACAGATATTTCAAGTATCTCTGTCAGTGTGATCAGCTGCATAAAGAGATGTATATAGCCCTCTGATCTGCTTCAATATGTTGTAAGCAGTTTGCCATGGCCATTTCTAGTCACAGTCATGAACTGATGGGAAGTCTGCCTTTTCTGTCTGTTGGCAAATATCCTGTTTTATTTAATACAGACGTATTGTTGTGCGTATAGTTGGGATTTCTTAGTCACCTTTGTTCTAAGTAGGCCAAGCTGACTCTTGGTGGCCCTTAGTGCTCGTAGGTTATTTCCTGTTGGGTTCCTCCCATAGATATTGTCAAGCACTTTGACCTCACAAACGAGTCTTTGTTCTATAATGCAGGAGTTGCTGCAGTGTTCAGCCACCATCACAATACAGCTCCCTTTCAGGACCGCTTTGAAGGCATTTGAATTGTGTTTTGGCTTCTATACTATAAGTCGGTATGTTTAAC
This sequence comes from Ambystoma mexicanum, assembly GCF_040938575.1. Lineage (NCBI taxonomy): Eukaryota > Metazoa > Chordata > Amphibia > Caudata > Ambystomatidae > Ambystoma > Ambystoma mexicanum. The sequence goes on from NC_090923.1 coordinate 1,032,267,835, forward strand.
TCAAAACAAAATAACAGTCTTAAGGGTGTTTGGGCCTCATTAAGAGTCCGGCGGTAACCGAGGCGGTAAAACTGCCTGGTTACCGCCGGACTCGTATTACCATTCCGCCTCCGTGATTCCCGCAATTACAGGGGCATTACAACCCCAGTTTCCCGGGAATCACGGAGGCGGAATGGTGTTAATACCCATTCCCATTAAGTCCTATGGGACTCAATGGTAATGAGATCATGGAAACACCGGCAGCATCTCGTAATGCTGCCGGTGTTTCCTCGTCCGCCTGCAGGCCGGCGGTGTTAAACCCGCCAGGTCAGACCTGGCGAGAACATCACCTCCCGCCTCCAGGAGTCGGGATCAGGCGGTCTGGAAACAACGGTGGCGGCGGGTTTACCGCCACCGTTATTTCCAGACCGCCTGCTTTGTAATGAGGCCCTATCTCTTTTTTGATGAGATGAAAAATAGCTATACTGCCTATGTTCAGTTCCTCAACCTTCCCCTTGATGTGGTGCTGAATAGAATGTTATCTATTCTGGAACGAGGTGACGTGGACGCTTGAGATGAAGGTATATTCTCTACCATAGATTACCAAATCTCTCAAGTTTCCTTTCAAACAGTGGGAACCCACTACGCCCATTGAAAATATTTTCTTTAATTCATCTTATTTTGCATCCCATACTAAATTAAGAATGCATACAGTTGTGAGTTCGACAGCTGCAAAGTCATTAAATCTATGCCATGCCTCTTAGAGAAATATATCTGGTTGGGAGTTAGAAGATCAGATTGTTGTTGTGGTCAATGGAATCCCTTTCAGAGACCCTTCAATGAAAAGGAAGCATTCGTGCTTATCTGAAAGTATTTTGACACTTCAAATGGGGAATTTATATTGAAAACTATTAAAGCTGACAGATGTACACTGAAACATTTGAGGAAACAACTTATGCCTGAACTGTGTTGGATCTTTCTATATGAGATGTGTTTCCTCAAGTGCATCAATATCAGGAGAATCCTGTTAAAAAGTTTGACACCTTTACTTTTGAGTAGGGGAATTTAACCCCGATTTATTCACAGTTAAAACTATCATTGTTTCTAATTAAAGTGAATCCGTATAATTGGGTGGTTGAGTGGGAGTGTGTTCTCTGTCTGTTCTTGATAGTTCCCTTGGTCCTGCAAGCATTATGGTGCACTGCATTGTATTTTTTACCACACGCCCAACTATAACCCACAAACAATCACTAAGCAAAAGTGCACGGTGAGGACCAGGAATGAGACACAGACACAGGGGATTCATGGTTCTGGTCAAACACTTTTATCAAAATAAAAAGGGGGTGGGAAATGCCTATCTGTCCCTGCTTGAAGAGGTGTTTCCCTACCTAAAACCAAAACTAAGGTTCTGTCAATGTCAGAATGGCCACAGCTAAACTGCCCTGTGTCCAAAATGCTATTCTGACCCTCACATTCTAAAAATCAACTCTACGGTGAAAAGGGAAAATGTCTTTGGCCTTTGGCAGTGTACAAATGTTCATAAAGGAAATGTGTAACTCCAACACAAAATGTTCCAGAAGGATAGAGTTGCTTGTTCTAGAGGATGGCTCCCTGCCCCTGGATTTCACTTCACTCTGTTTATATTCAAGAATATAAATTCCTTAAGTTTCTCTTGATCAACAACTCAACGGGTACTAAAATAAACATGGCTATTAGTCTGTATCTTGTTAGGATACATTGTGTACTCTCCGCCTGGTTTTCTCTCCTCTTTAATATGTTTCCACATCCTTTTGCTAGTCCTGATGTAGCCCTATCAGGACTTCCTTGGGTACTGTATTTGACACACTGTTCAACTTGATGATGCCTGGTGTGCTTTCCTGCTAGGGATTTCTCACATGAACATGCTTACAACTTGCATCTGCCTGGTATACTCTCCTGCCAGAACCTTTCTTATATAAACACACTTCCAACTTGCATCTGCCTGGTATACCCTCCTGCCAGGACCTTTCTTATATAAACACACTTGCAACTTGCATCTGCCTGGTATACTCTCCTGCCAGGGCTTTTCCCATATGGGCTCTGCACACACTTGCAAACCTGATAGCCTCTTATGTTTGTTCTGCCTTGTCTTGATTCCGCCTAGCATAGTATCCTTATTTGGTTTTGACTGGGTTTACAATATGCCCGCTGTTCCTTCTGCCATTGGTGGACTCACTGGCTCTTGCTGGCTCGGTTGGTTCTCCCACAGCAAGCCTGTGGTGGCCTTTTGGCATTTTGCTCCCTCTCACCACATCTGCTTCTCTGACTCTTGCGACTCCCTCTCATCTGTTCCATGTCTTTCTGGGCTTCAATGGTGTGGAGGCTGCCTTCCAGTACCTGCAAACGTACAGAAGCCTTTTGTTTGGTTCTGGAGTTCCCGCAGCATACTCCTGTTTGCAGTCCACTCCCCTCTGCCTTGTCAGAGAGTCTGTTGGCCACACGGTCCCTCAGTCAGCACCAAGAGAAGTAGCATTCTCCAGCCAGCATCTGCCTGTCAGCTGGTCTACCGGTTTAAATCTCCTGGCATCAGACTTGCTCCTGCAACAACTAGAGCACAACATGTGCTCCTGGCTTTCAGTGATCTTCATTACTAGGCTCATCTGCTTATGATTATTATGATTATTTTTATTATTATTATTATTATTATTATAATTGGTTATTTATGAAGTGCTTAATACTGAAGAGGTTTCTAAGCGCAGACCTGGGATTCAAACCTGTGTTGCTCTGCGTCGTCTTGCTTCCAAGATGAGCATGTTGCCACTAAGCTATACTTCCCATGCCTGGCCACTGTATTTTCGTTTTTAGGGCAATGGTAGTATGTTTCTGATAACTTGTATGCAAAGTCCGAAAAAGGGCTCTCAGTGATCTTAAAAGGCAAGTTAGTTCTTGGGGACTTGTATGCAGAGTCTGGAAGGTATTTTCAGTACCTTTCCTAGGTGGGTGAGGGGAGGTATGACAGTATGCCATTAAGGCACAGGGAAAGGCAGAGGTATCCTCAAAAGAAAAAGTGGAATACCATGTCTCGTCTGATGATGTTATGATACCCTCCTGAGGGCTTCCTCCTCCCATGTGATCCTCCCTCATATAGCCACCCCAGGGCCAGGATCAGGTAGCAGCTGCCATCCCCTGGCCACATGGGGAGAGGTCATCACAGCACTCATGAAAAAACTAAAGATCAAATGTAGACTAGTGCAGATTATGCTATCCTTATTCCTAATAAGAGCAGATTACTCTTACCTAATGATTCTCTCAGATATCTCAATAATCAATTGATTGGGGGGCAATAAGGTAGACACAAGGTCTACCCTTCCCCCACCCTGCATCCTTTACATATAAAGCCAAATCCACCATTATTATATGAATTGTGCCATTTAATATATTCATTGAATCACTGGTGTTGTTCATTGAAGCTCACCTATTGCAAGGCTCCCCCCTCAACACTCCGTGCCATCTCCACACCGGAGTCTTCCTCTGCAAACATTCTTTGCTTGCAGTTGTCCTACTCCAAGTCATTTTTTGGTATGGTTGCCCCTTCCTCTTCTGTTGTTATTTTGTGCAAGTATCCAGCAAGTTGAAAATAGATTTCAAATGAATATCTATACTATACTATCTATACTTTAGGGGTTGCTTTGGTGATCGGAATCATGTAGTCTGAAAGAGATCATAGTACAGGCGTCGTTCTGAGCCTTTGTACCACACTACCGTTTGTTTCCTCACTGCAGATGTTTTTTTTTTTTTTACCAAGGATGATGCCAGCTGAACCACCACATCCATTTGTTTGATGTTCCCACCACTAGGCGTGCTGTCTTGCCATCACCAATAGAACTGCTGAAGATGGTACTAAGATGTCTTTAAATATATGTCTTGCAAACATCATTCCCTCAAAGTTTTTATGCAGATTTTGGGTCTTCTAGATTGACTCAAGATCTTGGCATTGGCACTCCAAGTTCAGGTTACCCTATCTCACTGCTGATGGCCCTTGGCAATTCGTTTCAGGTAGGTGGTAACTTACTGATCACAGAGGCAAAACAGTATTATCTCAACAGGAGTGCAGATTCTGCTGTTCTTTGATGCAGCCATAGGAGTCTTCACCTGCTCTCCTTCAATGTCAGGCAGAAGAGCAATTTATGGTAAAGGAGTAAGTAATTTTAGAAAGGTCTTACACTGCAAGGGACAGTTTGGGTGAGTTCTATGGACGCCATCTACAATATGGAGGTCAATGATGCACAGTTACAGGAAAGCAGCCAATGGTTATCCCATCCACTCATGTATTCCTAGCTTTCATCAAGAATGATTGCCATGGAAGTGCTAATGCCCAGGATGGGAGGTGCGGAGGTAAATCAATATGCATCTTTGGAAAAAATACATTCAACAGGACAGCCTAATCCATGCGCGCCTTCAGTTCTGCGTCACAATCTATGCAGCCATGTTCAGGAAATGGGCCATCTTGCAGATTTCTACCAGTGGATCTCTCTTTAACAGGCGTTGGTTGATTGCTTATTAAAATGACTGGGACTTGAGTTCTTTGGAGACTAGCACTCTCACAGGTAAAGAGCTATTGAGTAAAAAACAACTTCCCATTCCTGGAAAAGTAGATGACCTTAACCTACTTGAGTGGAATATGAGTGTGTTAGCAGAGTGTGTGTCCTCTGTCATGGATTGTTCCAGTTTGTATTTAGCTTTTCTGTTACCTAAAGTCTACATCCCTCACTGTACATTGCTGTACAAGAAGGGCGTTGACACAAACGGGTTTACAGAAGTCTGGCTGTGGACAGTGGGTACTCTATCTATGGACTAGTTGATGAACTAGTTGAAGAAAAGAGAAATCAAAGGCATTAATCAATTCCTATTTTTGGAGAATGGGCATGGCAAGTGACTATTACTCCATTGGAGTACAGAGATGAGCAGAGCTTCTAAGCTCTTACTCAATCCAGCACTACTACTAGAAAAATAGTATCTCAGTCATAAAGACAAAACAACCACCACATGAATGGGACACTTTCTTCACCTCTTTAAGGTAGCCTGGGCTGGGAGCAGGCTATACTCTTCATATGGGTGTGAGCCAGCAGGGAAGCACACAGACAACAATATTAGGGTGAGCTCTCAAAAATAATTGACATAATAATCAATAATTAGAAGATACATTAATAAAAAACTTGCATTTTGTCATCTTGGCATGTTGATACAAATTTTAAAAGGATACGCAGCGGATTGAGAATTAGTTTAACATCAACTTTATGCAAGGAAAACAAATAATTAATTCAAGTTGGAACACTGTCAACAAATGCTCTTTGAACCTAATCTTATTAACCCCCCCAGGAACAGAATCAAAAGGCTTATTTAGATTGTGATGAAGAATAACAATAAACGAAAGGTCATCAACATAAATAATCTTAAAGAATTTAGAGGGTAACAAAGAACTAGTGAATAGAGGGAGTAGTACTGTTTTTGACCTGAACACAACAGACAACTATCATCGAGAGTATAGGATGTAAACCAAGAGACTTACAATAGAAACTACACAAAAACACATTTTTACTGCACAAGAAACTATAAAAACAGCAGCAGCATCCTCTGAGAAAGATGATGAATTTGGGCAGGTAAGAAAACCGTTCACTGATGATAAATGATTAATCAAATTAGAGTAAAAGTGCTAGAATTGTTTCTTTGAAAAAAATTCTTCGGATTATGGATTTGTAATGAGAGACATGTTGAGAGGACCTATTCTGCTTTGGCTTACCTGGAATATAAATAAGCCTAAAAAATAAGTTTGAAAATAAAATGGAAATCGTAGGATAATCACATAACCGAATATATATTTCTTAAACAAAATGGGCGCATTCAAGAGGAGAGCTTGGGAAACACTAACCAAATCCCCTATCACAATAATTTGACAACTGAATTCCTATGTGCATTCTGTGGTAACATTGCTTTAATCAGAAAGTGCTATACAGAGTACAATAATACAATGATTTAAAGATATAGGTTGTGAACACTGTAGCGAACCAGAAGAAAAACTTGGACCAGTTACTGACGTGTTTCAAGGGTGTGCATTAAACGTAAATGAAAACTCCTAGTTTGCCCTATCTCTACCTAGAAATGAAAACTAACGGTGCTCGTCAAAAGAAAATAGTTCCGCGGAGTCTGCTGCAGAGTCTTTTGGTTGCGGTTGTGAGAAGACTCTACAGCGTTTGCTCCTGTACCTGTGAGGAACTGTGACCTGCTTCTAGTCCTCTTTTTGTTTCAATTGGTGCTTCCTTCAAAACACCCAGAAAGCCGCGGAGCGGCCGCGGAGTCTGCTGCAGAGTCTTTTGGTTGCGGTTGTGAGAAGACTCTACAGCGTTTGCTCCTGTACCTGTGAGGAACTGTGACCTGCTTATAGTCCTCTTTTTGTTTCAATTGGTGCTTCCTTCAAAACACCCAGAAAGCTGCGGAGCGGCCGCAGAGTCTGCTGCAGAGTCTTTTGGTTGCGGTTGTGAGAAGACTCTACAGCGTTTGCTCCTATACCTGTGAGGAACTGTGACCTGCTTCTAGTCCTCTTTTTGTTTCAATTGGTGCTTCCTTCAAAACACCCAGAAAGCCGCAGAGCGGCCACGGAGTCTGCTGCAGAGTCTTTTGGTTGTGGTTGTGAGAAGACTCTACAGCGTTTGCTCCTGTACCTGTGAGGAACTGTGACCTGCTTCTAGTCCTCTTTTTGTTTCAATTGGTGCTTCCTTCAAAACACCCAGAAAGCCGCGGAGCGGCCGCGGAGTCTGCTGCAGAGTCTTTTGGTTGCGGTTGTGAGAAGACTCTACAGCGTTTGCTCCTGTACCTGTGAGGAACTGTGACCTGCTTCTAGTCCTATTTTTGTTTCAATTGGTGCTTCCTTCAAAACACCCAGAAAGCCGCGGAGCGGCCGCAGAGTCTGCTGCAGAGTGTTTTGGTTGCGGTTGTGAGAAGACTCTACAGCGTTTGCTCCTGTACCTGTGAGGAACTGTGACCTGCTTCTAGTCCTCTTTTTGTTTCAATTGGTGCTTCCTTCAAAACACCGAGAAAGCCGCGGAGCGGCCGCGGAGTCTGCTGCAGAGTCTTTTGGTTGCGGTTGTGAGAAGACTCTACAGCGTTTGCTCCTGTACCTGTGAGGAACTGTGACCTGCTTCTAGTCCTCTTTTTGTTTCAATTGGTGCTTCCTTCAAAACACCCAGAAAGCCGCAGAGCAGCCGCGGAGTCTGCTGCAGAGTCTTTTGGTTGTGGTTGTGAGAAGACTCTACAGCGTTTGCTCCTGTACCTGTGAGGAACTGTGACCTGCTTCTAGTCCTCTTTTTGTTTCAATTGGTGCTTCCTTCAAAACACCCAGACAGCCGCGGAGCAGCCGCGGAGTCTGCTGCAGAGTCTTTTGGTTGCGGTTGTGAGAAGACTCTACAGCGTTTGCTCCTGTACCTGTGAGGAACTGTGACCTGCTTCTAGTCCTATTTTTGTTTCAATTGGTGCTTCCTTCAAAACACCCAGAAAGCCGCGGAGCGGCCGCAGAGTCTGCTGCAGAGTCTTTTGGTTGCGGTTGTGAGAAGACTCTACAGCGTTTGCTCCTGTACATGTGAGGAACTGTGACCTGCTTCTAGTCCTCTTTTTGTTTCAATTGGTGCTTCCTTCAAAACACCCAGAAAGCCGCGGAGCGGCCGCAGAGTCTGCTGCAGGGTCTTTTGGTTGCGGTTGTGAGAAGACTTTACAGCGTTTGCTCCTGTACCTGTGAGGAACTGTGACCTGCCTCTAGTCCTCTTTTTGTTTCAATTGGTGCTTCCTTCAAAACACCCAAAAAGCCGCGGAGCGACCGCGGAGTCTGCTGCAGAGTCTTTTGGTCTTTAGGCTCTGCAGGCTCTGCGGCGCCTGCCAAACCCCGCCTCCGGGCTCGCTGGAAACCCGTGCAGATTGACTGCCTTTTACTGCTGGATGCAACGCCTTGACTGCCTTCCCGGTGAGACACACTCCTCCCCCCCCCCTTTGGGGGCGATATCCCCCTCCTCATCCCTCCCTCTCATTCCTATTCTCCTTTCTACCATTCTCTCCTTTCCTCCCTTTCCTCACTCCTCTCTCGCGCTCCTGCGCATTCCCACTTTCCCATCTGCTTAGTTCAACTCTTTGTCCCCCCCTTACTTCTTCCCACCCTTCTTCTACGCTACTACACCCGGACCCGGACCCTCTCCTTTCGCCCTTCTCTTTCGGCTTTCAACCCTCCGGAAGTTACTTTCTGCTCCGACATCAGCAGAGACCGCCCCCTTTACCCTCCCCATTGTTTGTGCTCCCTGTGGGCCCCTTGGATTCCACTCTACCCCTCTCCGCACTGCTCCACCCCAGCAATCTTACCTGCTTATCTCCGACGCACACAGCCTCGCTGTTCTCCAACGGCCGACTGCCTCCTGATCGACTGCAGAGCGGACGGCGGGCCCGCGCTCGAACCGCTACACCTCAGCAAACTCCACCTGCTTATCTCCTATGCCTACAGCCTTGCTGTTCTCCAGCATCCGATTGCCTCCTACTCGACTACAGAGCGGTCGGCGGGCCTGCGTTTCCACTGCTTCGGCTCACCACTCTTGACTGCTGAACCTCGGCGACTACGGCCTCGCCGCCTTGCAATGTTTGTTCGCCGCTGTGCTGCCCTGCCTCACCACCTCTGCCTGTCGATCTCCGACATCCACAGCTTTGCTGTATTCCCACGTCTGCCTTCCTGCTGAGCAAACGCCTAGCGGACAGCGAGCTCACGCGGCCACCTCACCTCCACAGATCAGGATTCGCCTTTTCACCTAGATTGGCAATCAGCACCTTCTTAAAAACGTTTTAAGAAAAATAACAAAAAAAAGAAAATAATACATTTTTGGAATAGAAGGAAAGAATCAACGAAAGACGTACACCCCTAAAGAACTCACTGGACCAGTCTCCCATTGTCCCCATAAAACACCAAACTTCCAACATCTGCCTCCTTGCTGACCTCTACCCCGAAATAAAAGCCATCTCTAACATCATACTTTCAAATTGAAGAAAGCGGCGGTCAGTGCGAAATACAAACAGGAGACCGAAAGAGTTTACCCCTTGGATCCTGTACCACTGACCATTCCCAATATAAAAGCGAAACCAGTAGAAGATCCTAAAGCTTCATCTTACCGAGCTGAAACAACGAAAATCGACATCTACACGCCAACACCGGCCAGGAGACCGAAAGGGTTCGTCCCTTGGATTCTGAATACCACAACATCTATACCATACCTTCAATTACTACTACGAGACCGAAAGGAACACATCCTTGGTTCCTGTCGCTGGCCAGGAGACCGAAAGTGTTCGTCCCTTGGATCCTGAACGCGACACCATCTAAATTCTACCCTCAACTACTCCCGGGAGACCGAAAGGAATCACATCCTTGGATCCCAACACACTCTGATCCTATCATTACTCAGAGGATTGAAAGGGCTCACCCCCCTGAACCTGAATTCTACATCAATAAAACCCTATCTGCAAAAACATTTGGGAGACCGAAAGGACAATTTCCTTGGATCCCAATTGAAAACATAGTGACCCAAGGATGATGACGACAACTCGACCCACCAAGCAACATCCTATCCAACGTCCAAAAACAAGACAAACAACCAAACTAGCAACAGCTAGCACTACGGAGCAAGATCTATTACAGCTAACAATGGAACAATCTTTTAACAAAGCAGCAACCTTTAAAGGAAACCAAAAACTTCTGTTATTAAACCCTCAACCCACACAAGAATCTCAGTTCATCACAGAAATCGATGCAGAAAAGGACAACTTTATCCAGGAAATTCCCCAACCTCTGTCTGAGACACAAATTACTGTAGACAGCCAACAACTCAACTCAACAGAGCTGCTACCTTTGGAAATCGAAGCACTAGTTCACAATCCGTGCTCTGAATTTCAACAAGACACTTCACCCGCTGCACCCTCGCGCACTTCGCGACCCCGATCTGAAAGACCTGAAAATGAACCATCTGTCGGCCTTAGTAGAAAAGAGTGACCTACAAATCACAATTCCCTTGGTAACAAGACACATGAACATACACCAAATCTTCCAACCAACATTGAAGAGCATACAAAAACGGCATCTGAACAAATCCAAGCAAGTGCAACAAATGGCCAATCTTCTGAAACTAGTGTCACATCATACGAAATGAGCACTAAACAAAAAGCAAAAGATATCCCCAATCACCCTGTTGGTAAAGACACCGCACAACACCAGTCAACTGAACTCCGAGAAGACACAAATATCCAATACTCAGTACCGATAACATCCCAACAGACAAAGAAAGAAAAAGCAAGACTTGCAAGACTCGCGTGGCTTCATACCCACAACTCTATCAAATCCACACTTTCAGTGGACTCTACAATCCCTAAACCAAGAACCAAAGTGGCAAGATTATCAATGGACATCACAGAAATCGAGTCAATAATGACAACCATAGAAAAAAGAAAAGAAATATTTGGAACCATAACAGAACCAAATCAAATTCAATTAACATCGACACCGTGCATCTTGCACGGCACTCAAAACAAACCGGTGAAAAAAGAACCGCAATCTGATCTCGCTGAAGGAAAAACAACTCATACACGCTTCAACTATGACTCAGATGACTCTTATTACACCCCAGATCCCATAACTAAGAACTCAAAATCAAGCAATCCCCAACAAAAGAATGTCAGCGCCACGCGAAATCATGATCCTTCTGAAGAAGACATAAACCTGAGGATTCCTACAACAATGCTAGATCTGCAAAAAATGCTCATCGCAACACTCTTCCAAGCGATGATCCCTTTCTTGAAATTACACGAAGATATGAAAGACACTATGAAGGATCAAGCAACTCTCCTAGCTTTAATTCATTCAAAACAGATTCACATGGAACACTTTGTTTCAACAGTTGAAACCCGCCTGTCAGTCGAATCAGACGAAACACATCGATGGCAACAAAGACTGGCTGAAATAGCGAGAGATGACCGGCAAGAAAAAACAAAGCTCACAGCAGAATTACTACAGATGCTCAAAGTACATCACCAGCAACAATTGAACATACCAAACGACCAAGGAACCACGAGCCTCCCTCATTCAAACCCAGCACAATATCCAACGGAAACAAGTGCGTCTGTCAGACAACAGGCACCAAATGAACCAGACAAAACTACCACCACTCAAAAGCCAGAGGCAACCAACTTAAATAAAGCAACTAAGAAACCAACAGAAGCCTACCACATCTTCGCAAAGGAAAAAACTATAAATGAGGCAAAACCCACACAGCAAAAAAATACCAAAAAATGACAAACGGGATCGCGAGCATTTCTAAGAACCGTGAACCAGAATACTCAACCTCCACAACCACCAAAGCAAAAAACCACAACCCGTACAATACTACCACCTACCAGTACACAGAGAGATCAAGAGCCCACAATTCAGATACACTCTCAAGTATCGCAATTGATCCCACCGCAAACATCCATTGACGAAGAACTGCTCAATCTATCCACTCATGAAGAACAAGCATTAGAAAACAACCCATACTCCTTTCAACCAATAAACCAGGCGGGTTTTATAATAATTGATGGATACTCTTCAGTTTATGAACAACAGCCAAACAAAAATCAAGACAAAACTACAGATCTCTCATTAGAAGAAATCTCAGACATTTCGATGGAAAATGAGACACTAGAAGAAACGAGAGACGAAACCTATGATCAAATCTCATCGGGCTCGCTTATGAGAACACTGCAAGATTCTACCGAGCATAACCAAATCCTCCTAATATTTGTCAATCCACTACGACAGAATGAAATATGTGAAATCCACATTGAAAATGAAATCAAAAGACTGGAACCAATAATTGTAAATAGAACCAGTTTACTTCGTCTCTTTGGCGCAATACCTCACCTGAATAAACTAACAACAAAAGACATCGATCTCATAACCTTCAAAGACGACTCAAATTTAGATAAAATTGCTGTAGAGATACCTGATCGTGACAATCAAGACCTCATTCTATCAATGCAAACCCAATTACAAAAACTTGGTTTCACATGTTGGGCTTCAACATATACAAGACTACCCAATAAACCGAAGAACAAAGAAACCACAAGGAGCGAGAAACAGAACTACTACCAAACAAAATCAGATATGGTAAATCAGTTACCCGAACATAACAGACTTGACAGATGCCTAAGTAACCCTCCACAAACACGTCAATCATGCAGAAATGATCTACCGAGTAGAAGAAACTACGACTCTGACACCTCTTTCACAGACACTGTATCTATGGAAGACTTAATATGAACACGTCAACCACTCAGAGCCGAACAAGCGATCAGAAGAACATATGACTCTGAAACTTCGTTCACAGATACTGCATTCACAAACGACTCTACAATGTCCAATTCATAACAATTAATTAAGCTCGGGTTCACATGGTCCCTCTGCTCGTGGAACACTAGAGGGAACCTACACCTTTTTACGAACCCATCTACCGAACTTGATCAATGCCAAATCATATGCCTTCAGGAAACCTGGCTCAGTGACCCACCAGCATGCGACGGTTTTATCACATTTCTCAATCCGGCTATTGTGCAAAAACAAGGAAGACCTGCATCTGGACTCCACACCTTAATCAAGATAAACCCCTACAGTACAGTAATGACCTCTGAAAATATAAATCCTTCGACCCAACTTACTATACTGACCTGTACAAAGATTGATCAAAACGGAGAAAGTAAAAATAACTCAATACTTTTAATCCTAAACCTCTATTGGAACCCAACAGCAATAACAACGGATGCTTTCCTAGATGGAGTGTTCCTGTAAATTGACAAAGCTACAACAAAACATCAAACACTGGAAATAATAATCTGCGGCGACTTGAACATCAAGCTGCACAACAAGAATGGCTGCCTGCTAACCCTCTCAGAACTCTCCCCAAAAGCAAGGAGATGGATTAAAGAAATCACGACACGAAATCTGACTCTCTTGAACCATGCAACTACCTCTACACCCTACACCCCAACATGGACCAGAGGATCATCTCATGCAATTATTGATTATATATTTCTATCGGAGAGCCTACAGCAATCAGTCACAAAAGTACAAGCGGTACCCACCGACAAAAGCGACCATAATCAACTCACTGTTCACTCTCAACCTTTCACCCAAATAAGTGAACCAGCAATATCACCGGTGCTCGAGCTAAATGGTACAATATCAAGACTAAGGGCCTCATTACACGGAAGGCGGTAATGGTTAACGGCCACCGTTAATGCTAACGGTGACCGTTAATCATTACCGCCTTACTACGAGGTCCCTTAGCGGGTTGGTGCTTTAACGCCTGCTTTTTGCAGGCGTTAAAAACCAACCCGCTAAGGGACCTCGGAGCTAATTACGGCACCGCAAAATTGCGGTGCCGTAATTAGCGCCTTCCCCATTCCCATAGAGCCCTATGGGGCAGAAATGGGAATGGGGAAGGGCAATGGCGGAAGGGGGATTTACCGCCCCTCCAACCTTGGAATGGAGCGGTAAATCCCCTTTCCGCCAAGGCGGTGCCGGTATTTTACCGGCATGAGCCATGGCGCTAATGGCGCCATGGCTCACCGCCTTCCGTGTAATGAGGCCCTAAGGATTCCACGACCAACTCTAGCCACTCTGCCAAAAAAATTTCAAGATGCCAACTTGACAGACCATGAAAAACTCAACTATGAATGGATTTTACTTCCCTTCCGACAAACCATCAAAAACCGTCTTCACAAAGACCACCGTCACACATACAATCAAGAAATTGCTGAAAGAAAAAAAATGTCTAAACCGAACAATACGACAGCTAAAGAAAACCTCATCAACCTCAGAGTATGAACCAGATCAAATCCTTGAAACAGAACCATTCCAATTGGATCAAATCCCAAAAAATCGTCATCCAACAAGCAGACGCAGAAAACATACTCAAACTCCATAAGACTCACAATACCAGAGAGCTCTGGAACTTGCTCAATGACAACCACCAAAAACAACACAAACTTACAGCTAACGTACCACAAGAAACTTGGATAACCCACTTTGCGAACATCTATGCATCACGAACAACAGACCCTCAGAACACACTGTCTGTAATAGAACCAACATGGAAAGTACATGTAGAATTCGAAGACTTCATGCAACTGATCAAAACTGTGAACACCTCCAGAGCACCGGGCCCTGACGGCCTATCCAATGCTGTCATTAAACAAGACCCAACTGCCTGGCCGAACTTCTTGTGCCACATTACAATTTTGATCAACACACTTCATCGAATACCCAACTCTTGGAGGTCGGCAATAATTGTACCAATTCACAAGCAAGGACCAAGGGAAGATCCTCAAAATTTCCGTCCGATTGCCCTCCTAGATCCGTTAGGGAAACTATTTGCAGCAGTACTCTTAAAACAACTAAACACATGGGCTACAAAAAACAGCAAATTCTCAACTAGGCAAACAGGATTCACGGCCAACGTTGGAACAAATCTCCATTTGATATTATTACAACTAATCAAACATGAAGCCATCAATTCTAACACCAAAATATACACAGCATTCATTGACCTAAAGATGGCCTTTAATGCAATCCCACATGAAAAACTATGGGCGAAACTTAGAACATGGAATTGCCCGCCGAATATCCTTGAACCGATCATCCTACTGTACTCAGAAACAACCATAAAAGTAAGATTATCGAAACATGGAGCCACAACTTCTGCTATACCAACAGCAAATGGACTAAAACAAGGATGCCCTCTGGCAGCAACACTCTACAACCTCGACACTGCTGACATTGAAGAACATCTAACATCCAACAAAACCAACCCTCCAAAAATCAACTTGATACCAGTCCCGGCAATGGCATATGCAGACAATATTGTTCTGCTAGACAAAACACCAACTGGACTACAAGCCTCTCTGACAGCCTTGAGTCAATACATGGGAACTAACGAATTAACAATCAACACTGGGAAAACCAAGACAATGATTCTCACGAAACCACCCACAAATAAATCATACCAACCGACTTTTACCATCAACGACTCCAAAATTAAAAACGTGACATCCTTCAAATACCTTGGCATTCCAATAAATCAATCGAAATCAGAAAACCAATGGATAGACAAAATTGATCAAACAGCCCAAACCCTATCAAGACAAGGATGTATTCTTCATAGAAAATATGGCAAGTTTTCTTTCAATCCCATCATCGCCTATTACAGACAGAAGTACATACCGATATTAACATACGGAACAGAGGCAATGCTGAATGCCTACACAATTAACTGGACAAAATACGAATCAATATTTTGGCGAAAAATCCTTCGGCTTCCACAAACATACCCAATGCCAAGAATACGCTACGAACTGGCAACCCAGTCAATCGACTCCTTTGTACAATGGAAAAGATTAGACATTTACCGCAAAATACTTACAGATGAAAAAACACCAGCTACCCAAATTCTACGAGCAAAAGAAAACACCTTTAACACTACAATACTACAAAAATGGAAAGCCTCAATGAGAATTGAAATGGAAAACGAAGATATATCAGAAGAACTCCTCACGCTTTGCCCACAACATGCAAAAATAAAACTCTTGCATAACGACTGGATAAAGAACATTCAAAAAAAGAATACCTACAAACAGAATCTTCAGTGCACAAAAGACAATAGAAAAATTCATGAACCACCAGTCTACTTGCAAATCTTCCCAGACCAAACCATTCGTACAATGTTTCTAAAAATACGTCTGAACATTCTTCCCACAAATTCATACTTATCTATAACAAGACAGATTGATGCTGTAAACAACTACTGTCGGTTCTGCAAAGCCAAAGAAATAGCTGAAAGTATTTTCCACTTGGTCATGGAATGCAAAGAACTCTCCCCTCAACGTAAACAATTTGGAACGTTCTTTCAACTGTCAGCCAAACAAATGACCACTCAAGAAAGGTGGGCCACCCTCCTCAGCGGTAATAATAACAAATACATCTATACAATTGTTCTTTTTTTAAGCTCTATACTCGAACTAAACAAAAATAAATAAATAAATAAATAAACAACAATAATTGCATTTTAAAGCACTAAGCTTACATACGAACAAAATCTGGGAAATGATGAAAAAGTTTACAAATAAACTATATCATCAAAAACATTTTTTTTTTTTTAAAATAGTTCTTAGACCAAAATCCTATCCAGTGGCCCTACCACTTTGGAAAATATAACTAAAAAAGAGAGGCTGGAGCAGGGGCCTCTATCGTAGGCTTCAGCCTGGCCCAATCACTTGGATGTTTTGTCATTAGCTTCAAGTTCGTCATTATGAGAAAACAGTTAACAACTTTTCTGTAGACTTTGCGGGTGAAAAGAAAGTGAATGGTGTATGGTTCCCTCTTCCACAGAAAAACAAGGTTTTTTCAGAACCTCTTAAGGTTCCCTTTTAACACAGTTCTCGTCATAACAATTGTTTGTCTCCTGGATGCCCCAAAGCCCTACTGCTCTCTAACAGACTTACGTTCTCTCAATCAATGTAATTCGGTTGGGCACTTGCCAACTCGGGTTTTCTCAGGTTCCCGTAACCTTGTTAGCTTGCCTAGCCTTGATTCACAGTGTTCGTATCTCTCAGTGGTAATCTCTTTGTGGGAACGTTTGCTTCCCTGTTACTGCTTGTCTCTGCAGCTAATGTCCTTCAGGTGTACAGCTCAGGGATCCTGGGTCTCCCCGGCGATCTGATCTCGGTGTTGGTTACCGGGCTCCAGGCCCATTACGGCTACCCAGTGGTTGCGCCATCAGAGAAAGCTAGTGCTTCCCTGTCTCTGCCTCTTCCTCCGACCTTGGCTTCTCAGTTGGATGGGATGCCAGCCTTCCGGCATCCGGCTAGCATTTGGCTAGGGTGTCTCCTTCTTGGACTGTGGCGCTCAGTGAAACCCATCATTGCCTGAATCCAAAGAGATGCAAGGTATGTCACTGATTGGTGGAGTCAAAACAGGAGTAAAGTCCAATGTAGGCCGACAATGTCTTCCAGACTGGGAGGTGCTTATCGGACTGGGAGTCCTTGTCCCCGAGAAGGGAGTCACTCCCAGGGAGGTCCCACTTGCCCAGCCCGTAGGCAGGGCCTTGCAGAGCGGGCTCACCTCCCTGGGCTCACGCAGGGTGGGACCACTCTGGGGAGAAGGGATGAATTGACCAGACATGTCAACCACCTACACTCTCATCAGAGCTGGGCTTTACATATGAAGAGGCTGCACATGTCACTTTTGAAAGGAGCCTAGTCTGTGGCATGAAGTCTTCACTGTAAAAAATCATTTCCAGTGACAATATAACTTTCCTTCCAGTCATAGTTGGCACTCTCCTCCCTGCCTCCATTTTATCAAAAGAAACACTCAAACAGGTAACGTAAAGCTGGCTTCGCGTATCAGCGCGCTGCTGCACGAGACGTGCTGCCTCTGAGTGTTCCAGGAAAGAATCCGGAGGACACGGCTGATACTTGGAGAAAAGGAGGGAGCCGGAGCTGGCGGGGCTCTTTCCCTTCTTACCTATATTATCAACCTCAATAAATACATAATTTACCTACCCTCATTAGAGTCTCCTCATTCTGTACACTACAGGTAAGTGCCTCATCGAAGAGCAAGTGGTATAGTTCTTTAGTTAGTTAGGCAGCCGGCCTTAAGAACCTTTTACAACTCCTCAACATGTTCATGCAATGTGCCCAAATCTAAACACAATATTCTATTTGTGCTATGACTGTGACCTTCTATGCTGGTAAAATAACTTCAGTAGCCCCACTTTCGAAGCACTGGCCACTTTCAATGCTGCATCATTGCACGGTTCACTCATGCACAGATTATTGTTTATGAGCGCCGCTGGACCCATTTCTGGCCTTTACATTCAAGCACCATTCTATTTAGTTGTTATTTGTTGTGACAGTTTTCCATCTCCGATGGTGTCAAGGGAAAGCCCAGACGCATCGCTCATCAGCCCACACAGAAAAGAAGGCTGGTGGCACCCTTAACACTGGGGAGTCCACACCCTGACCTCAGAAAGGAGGTTTTCTCTATGGGGACATGACACATATGCAGGGAGACTCATCCTGCCAGGGTGAACCCACATAGGCCACTGTGACTGATGGTTGGGAAGTTATAGTCAGTGCGCCTACTTTAACAAATGAAGCCCCACTAGGCTTGGTAGTGGCTGAATGTCCCCTAGACACTCGGAGGGCTTTGCACCTGGTTTGGTCTCTAGGGAGGAGTGGGCAGTTACTGCCAATACTCAGGTTCCTTTAGAGCATATCTTCATAAATTGATGCAAATAACCCGCCTTCTGTGAGAGGGAACTTTCTAGGGATATGGGTACAGAAAGGGATGTATATCCCAGGCCTAGGAAAGCTGTGAGTGGGGCTGATGGTCTTAGCTAATCTACTTTGCCAATGGTAGATCATTATTTGGAGGGAGAAAACCTCCATGCACTGCATTGCAGTCAAAGACCCCATTCCAGTGTCTCAGCCAGTTTATTTCCTATCCATTAATGGCGTGCCTTAGTTCTAATCTTGTACCCAGTTTGTTTTTATGAAGTGTACACATCTTATTATTAAGTACATCTTAAAAAACAAAAATTAGTATCAAAAACCGCTTATCAAAATGTCAAGTATTTAAAAGTATCATCTAATCCCCATAAAATGGCATTGTCATATAATATATACCTTCATTCATTATTCCGTATTATTAAACCCACAAAATAGGCTATCGAAATCTCATTTGGTCAGAGAACCGAGTAATGACTGAATCGTGAGCCAGAATTGACATAGTGCTAAAATCAAACTTATTTGTTTACACTCCATACATCTGGACCAGAAAGCCTCTTCCCCCAAACCCTCTTCTCTATGGACAGAATATTTGGAAAAAAAACATCTAATATTAGGAATACCTGGACATGCTAGAAACTAAGTGTTTCATGGTTCCTTTGATTGAAAGGATCACAGTAATTTCTGGCGGCACCTAATGACATTATGCTACTATATATGCCACACCAAGTACTCTTCCTTGGTTCGGCATCATGCAGCCCAACTTTGCCACTGTTGCATTTTAACAGGCCTTACTGTGACTTCCTTCGGAATATATACGCATCTACGTATTCATGGGCAAATATGTCTTTCATCCTGTGGCGGTTGGGTAGGAGGGAGGTGGAAATGGGTGGTAATGGCCCGCTAGCCTGAGCCATGGTAAGCTTGAGCTCAGTGAGGGCCTTAGCAAGGGTTGTAGGCCGTTACCGGCCATGTCGAGCCTCCTAACCCCCCTGCCGGGGCATGAATGCCAGTTGCACCCCAGGGTTCATCCGGGCCAAAGCACCAGGATGGCTGGGGGTGCTGCCCCTGCCCTTGGGCACCTGCCTCCCATGGGGGTCGACCATCCCCCTGCTTAGCGTTTTTCCCGGAGCACCCAAGCGGGATCCCGGTCCATCTGTGAAGGGAAAACTCTATCGCTCCCTGGCTATAGCTCCAGGATGGCAGGGGTGCTGCCCCCTCCCTTGACACCTGCCTTGCACATGGGTGGACGGAACCCCTGCCCAGCAGTGGTCCAGGGGTGCCCCAATGGGGTCCTGGTCCCTGCCTGGAGGGAAAAGCTGTATCTCTCCCTGGTCAGAGCTGCAGGTCGGCTGGGGGTGCTGCCCCTCCCTTCGGTGCCTGCTTTGCACCTGGGGTAACCATCCTCCTGCCCAACAGAAGTCCCTCGCTAGTCCCTGGGGAGGTGAAGCATGAGCGTGTGTGACAGGACCTGAAAGATGGTGAACTATGCCTGAGCAGGGCAAAGCAGGAGGAAACTCTGGTGGCGCTCTGAAGCGATCCTGACGTGCAAATCCGTCATCTGACCTGATTCATGATTCATGGCAGTCATCTCTCAATTGCTAGCATCCATCTCTGGGTCATCCTTCATAAGGAACTCCATCAATCCCGTCTTGCTTCTAGGAGGAAATTGTGGCACGTTGCAGATCCCCAATTAGACTAAGCGTGTCTTGCAAGTGATTCACAATGCTCTTCTGCATCTGCATCCTCTCTAAGCTCATTGTTGGTCCTTCAAGTCCAGTGCAGGGTTTGATGTTTTGAATGGAAGAAATCCCAACTTCCTACAGAGGTTTTGTTGAACCAGGAAATACCTCATCTAGTATCAGTTGTGTTTTGATTCACCATTTCTCTTGACACACCTCGCTACCAGACTGTGGTGAGCATAGATGGAGATGTTATACCCTTTTAGCCCATACTGTTGCAGACTACTCCTACACAAGACTCTTCCAACAGGGATAGTTACCAGCCCAACCACACAGAGGTAAGGGTCACTATGCACGAGAAAGGTTAAGAGAGTCATAGTTACTCATGCCGTTTATCCGCACTTCATTGAATTTCTTCACTTTGACATTCAGAGCACTGGGCATAAATCCCATTGCATTTACAGCCACTGCGGTCCTTTGTGACGTTTTGTTTAAATTAAACCATAGGATTCCCCTGGTCCGCACCAGTTCTAAGTCCGCTGCTAGGTGTTTCTGAGGGATAACACCCACCCGAGGAGGGGAAACAGAGAGAGGTGACCACCGCAGCTGGGGCGATCCACAGGAAGGGACCGGCTCGCATCCAGATTCACCTTCGCCCATGGCAGAATCCCATCAATCCATAGGACGTGCCCAGCCCTGATACACTTCCCAGCCCGACTGACACAGCCCTTAGAGCCAATCCTTATCCCATAGTTACAGATCTGACTTACCGACTTCCCTTACCTACATTGTTCGAACATGACAGAGGCTGTTCACCATGGAGACCTGCTGTGGATATGGGTACGGGCCGACGCAATATTTACACTATCTGCCCTGGATTTTCAAGGACCAGCAAAAGCTCACCAGATGCCACTTGAACCACAACCCTTTCCAGGACTTGGGCCCCTTTCTCAGGGCACACCCATTCCAGGGTGCCTTGCCCTTCACAAAGAAAAGACAATTCTCCCTGGGACACCCGTCAGCTTCTCCGGAATTGTTTGCATTACCGCACTGGATGCCTCAAAGGTGCCCATCTCTGCCACTCCGGGTTTGGGGATCTGAACCAGACTCCCTTTCGATTGAAGAGGCCGACAGAGGCGATTGCCCATCCCTTCTGAATGGCACTCGACCATCTCTTAGGACCGACTGGCCTATGTTCAACTTCTGTTCAACTTCTGTACACATGGAACCTTTCTCCACTTCGGCTTCAAAGTTCTCATTTGCATATTTGTCACTGCCAGCAAGATCTGCACCTGTGGTGGCTTCAACCAGGCCCTCTCCCCTGGCTTCTGTGTGCACTGCAGCAGCCCTCTTACTCATCGCAGATTAGCCCTCACGCTCTCAGCACCGGTGATGGCCGGGTATGAGCCCGACGCTCCAGTGCCATCCATTTTCCGGGCTATGGGATTCGGCAGATGAGTTGTTACACACTCCTTATCAGATTCCGACTTCCATGTGCTAAGGGGGGCCAGGTGGACAAGTGCTAGGGGAATACTAAGAGTGTAAAGGAAAGAAGGTCCACTTGCTAAGTGCGGGGGACGGGGCTGGAATGGCTCAGAGGTGTGCAGGCCCAGCCAGGCTAGTACAGGGGGAGTGGGAATCAACTTCTGGGGCAACAGTGGTCCAGGGATGAATATCGGTTTCTAAACCATCAATCAGCCCCACACCTCTAGTACAACAGAAGGGATCCAAACAGATTGGAAACACAAGCAAATTATAAACCTCCTTGTCCAATTTTGGTACTGTGGACAGAATGGCAGGCTTAACTCTGCAAGGTCATGGGTCATTGGTTCTTGCAAAATAGCGAAAATACAATGATGACCCAATCACTATAATTATGATTGTTCTTTGATAACGCGCTTAATACCAGAGATTGGTTTCTAAGCGTGGGATCAGGATTCCACCCTGTGTTGCCCTGCATTGTCTTCTTTCCAAGACAAACGCGTTGCCCCTAAGCTATCCCCACTCACCAAGGGAGGGAGATAAAAGGGACTGCACAGTCAAGGTTGTATACAAATATCTACTTTATTATTATTCAACAGACAGTTCTAGCACACTACAGAATACAACCGACCCTGTAAAGGAAGGACAGACAGTTTCAAGAAGAAAAGGGGATGCACTCTGGATACTGATAGGAGGGTAGTCTGTAAAGTAATTAATCAGAATAGTTCAAGGATACTTGGTTTCAGCACAAAGGGAGCAAGGGGTCATAAAATGTCACTAGTGAAGTCAGTTTCAGGGCGCTTTGCAGCTCCTGCGACAGAGTTCAAGAAGGGAAACAGCTGCAGGTATAAGAATTGTTGTTTCAGTGCTGGTTGTTGGGTCTGAAGCACTGGTCTAGGCGTCTCAGACGGCATTAGCGACTGCAGCATGACAACGGTGAGCATAGGAACATGTGTGCGGATTAGACCGACACATTTTCCGGAGGTTGATCTACCATCATTCAATTTCATTTAAAATTTCAAAATAAGCCCAGGCAAGTGGAAACCCACTGTGCAGATGGTCGAATTCCTCACAGGGAGGCAGCCCAGAAGGACAAGTTGGGGTCAGGGGAGACCAAGTGCAGGGGTAGACTGTTCTGTACTTCTTGGCTACCCTGATCATTGGAAGCCTAAGCATGTGCATTGAGTTGGTAGATTTCTGTTAGACAAAACACTGATTGCCTTGCCTTGAGCAGCACTGGATGATCAAACTCTTTGGGCTGTACTCATCTCTTTGCTTCCTATGAGCTCTTCCTGTGTACGGCTGAATTGGGGACAGGAATTTCCTTTACCAGGAATCGTCCCTGTGCTGTTTCCGGAGTTCCCTTTCCCCTGTGCACCTGTTTGAGGATGGGTGACACATTTCTGTGCGATGGGTGGTCGATTTTGGCTGCTCCTACACCACAGCACTCCTTACCTGTTCCTTTGATGGTTCTTGTCCTTGTCTTCTAGGTCCTTTTCAGCTCCTTGCCAAATGAGGGTAGATAATTCAAACACGGATCAGTTGTGAACCTTTTAGCAAATAAGTTCAAGTAGCTTTATTAAACATATATACAGTTACTTTAGGGTTCCAGTTACTCTTGACTATGAACATAGGGATGCCACCCACAAGCCATCCTCATGCATTCCAGCTTAAGCCCCCATTTGACACATTAAGAACACTCTTACACCAAACCTTCATCAACATTCTCCAGAGCGGTCAGTCACACACTGACATCAAGATTCTATCAGCATTCATAAATGCCCGAAAGGGCAACCGCTGGCCAGACACAACATGGGGTAAAGGAGCATTGAATGCAGTAATGCCGTCTGCTGGAAAAATCCCACATTTATTTATTTTATTCAAATGTATTTAAAGCGCACATCAGCCCAGGGGCATCATGGCGCTGTTACAGATAAAACATTAATCTGGTTACAGTGGAAGGAAGATGGTTACAAGGCAATTTTCATTACAGGATAATGTATACAGATGCTGTTTTTTTAGATACATTTCGTAGCAGACGTATGATAGCAAGTGTAGGTGAAGGAGGGAAATGGTTAATTGAAAAGTGTAGTTTTGCGGGACTTGTGAAAGGTGTACAGCGAGGGTTCTGCTCTGAGTGAGTTGGGGAGAGCATTCCAAAGCGTAGGTGCTATGTGGGGGAAGCCAATGCCGCCGGCTTTGGCTCTTCTTACAGTGGGTACTCGGAGTTGATTAGCATGATGGCTTCTTTTAGGACGGATGGAGGAATTCTTGGTTATGGTTTCTGATAAGTGGGGGGGTGCTCTGTGATTGATGCATTTGTGTGTGAGAGTGAGTATTTTAAAATTGATTCTTTCCTTGACTGGGAGCCAATGTACGAGTCTTCTGGCCTGTGAAATATGGTCAGTTTTGGGGATGAGTAGTGCAGCGTGGAGGGAATTATTTTGCACTATTTGGAGCCTGTTTCAATTTTTAGTTGAAGTGCCTGCTAGAAGGGCGTTTCAGTAGTCCAATCTGGCTCCTATAGTAGCTCTGGCTATGAAGAGGTAGTTGGGTGTGGTGAGGTAGGGTTTTATGGCATAAATGAGTTTGGTGGTCAGAGCAGATGCTGAGGGGATAGCCCTGACTTGTCTGATCATGGAGAGTGTGGTGTCTAAGTAGACTCCTAAGGTCTTAACGGCAGAGGAGACAGGTATGCTAATACTGTAGATAGTCATGTGGGAGTAGTCAGGGCTGAGTTTAGTTAGTGTTTCGCTGGGGGCTAGGATTATGATTTCGGTTTTATCTCCATTTAAGCAGAGACCATTGATAGCCATCCAGGTTTGGATAGTGGAATAGATTTTAAGGAGGGCTTCTGAGTCTTGGTCATAGTCTCCGGAGAGGGGGAGGAGAACTTGCTTGTCATCGGCGTAGTTTGTGTAAGCTATGTCGAGGGAGTCCAGTAAGTCAAAGAGGGGTTTCGTGAATAGGTTGTACAGGGTCGGTGCAGTGCAAGACCCTTGTGGGACTCCACAACTGATGGTGGTGGGGGGAGCGCTGGCCTGGTCCGAGTACACTTTCATGGCCCTGCCTTCAAGGAAGGACGTGATCCAAGTGGTTGCCTTATAAGTGAAGTGTGCAGCATTGAAAAGGTGAAATGTGAGAATACTGTGGTCGACCAGGTCAAATGCTGCGTAGAGGTCGAGCAGTAGGAGCAGAGCAGGTTTGCCTGTGTCCATTATTTTGGTGATTTGATTCTTTAAGTCTAGAAGTACAGTTTCAGTCCCATGGCCTTTGCGGAAACCTGATTGTCTTCTGCCTAAGATGGTGTGGGTTTCCAGGTATTGTTGGATTTGGTTATGGGCAGCTTTGTCTAAGATTTTGAGGCGGAAGGGGACGGTGGTGATTGGTCGATAGTTATTGGGGGAGGAAGTATCAAGGGAGGGTTTTTTCAGGAGTGGGCAAACCCAGGGTTCTTTTAGGCATTGTGGTACGGTTCCAGATGCAAATCATGCATTGATGAAGGCTGTGATGATAGGGGTGAGGAATTCTGAGCACTCTTTGATGATGGAAGGTGGACAGATATCCCCTTTGCAGGTGGAAGGTTTGATGTTTTTGAGGAGGCCCGTGACTTCCATCTCTGTGACTCCTCTGAAAGCGAAGAGGGGTGTTTGTGAGAGATTATTGTTAGTGGGGGGTGTGGGAGAGCAGGTGGGGGTGTTGAGAGCTTTGCGTTGGGAGGCTATTTTGTTTTGGAGTGTGTTGACTTTATTGAGGAGGGCAGACTGGATGCCTGTGCACCATGCTTCATCCTTGATGATTTCATCTGGGCTGGAGGCATGTGTGGTGAGTTCTTTGAATATGGAGAATATTTCTCTAGATTTGGAACTGGCATTAGTGATTCTCTTGTTATAGGATTCCGATTTAGCGTGGAACATAGCTTCTACCCATTCATGCAGGTAGGGCTTATTTTCAAACTCAGGCATCATCCCTACTACGCGTATCGGGTGAGATTTGCCTTTGAAGATCCAATTGTACTACTGTCTTATTCGCAAATAATTTCTAATTGAAATGTAGATGTTAAACGTTTTTGCACCCTACAAATCGCAATCCTGCTCTTCTGTTTGCCTTGGTCTTTGATAGCAAACCCCGACTGCATGTCAGGGAGGCGTCGCTGGGATGCACAGTGGGGGGTGTGAGGGGAGATAAATGGGAGTGAGGGATGGTCCGGCACTGGGGGCGGCATGATGATGGCACCAATAAGAGCTACCACATGGCGCTGTAAGTGCCCCAATCATGCAGGTGTCTTGAGCCATGGGACTGGAAGAGTGGGAGCGAGTGGGCACTGTCTGTTTTGTCCGAGGCGCAACTAAGGGCCGGCACCTCTGCTTCGTAGCGCTGCAGCTCTTTGTTGTCCCAACCTACCATCCCTGAATTTTGGAGGGGTGAAGGATGCCAGGTAGGTGTGAGCGGTGGGCAGAGTCTTTAATGTATGTGTAGTGAATTGGATCCTGGACCCTGAAAATTGGGGACATTGGCATAAGATGTTGCTCCTAGTTTTGGGCCAAGGCTGGATGCAGAACGGTGAAGTTGCCACTTAGGCCCTCACTGACTGGTGCGATTCTGGAAGCAGCGCAGCAGCGGGGGAAGCTGGGCTGGGGGAGTTTGCCAGTTCACGCGTGGTCACCTTACCCTCCAGCACCATTCCTAGGGTGTGAAGTGGTGTAGGGTCACATGCACTCCCCATGCCCAATTATGCCTGAGGGTCCAGGAATGCAATTTAGGAACTGGATTGCCATGTTTCTCTCCTTTGCCCTTACCACCTGCAAATTCCCCGGCCTAGTGTTGAGTAACCCGAGTCTATCTCAATCTGCATCTGCAGTTGGGTCTCAGCAGATTCCTGCCCCCATGGTCTGGGTAGGACCCTGAGCCGTTTTGAGGCCGAAACATGTCAGGGGTTGCTTGTGGTGTGATGCATGAGGGATGTGAGCAAGCAGTTCTGGCTGGGCTGTTCCATTTCGGGTGGGACCAAGCCCGATTTACATATGGTCTTTCCCTTTTCTGTAATGCCTTGGCAGGTGAAAAAGAAAGCTCTTGAGGGTTGCCAGAGCGATGCCAGAGGTTATGATTAATTCTAAACCTTCAAGCCCTCACCTTTTTGTTTGCTTTGTCACCCCGAGTGGGAAAGGTATGCCCTGATGTGGTTCCCATGCCTGCTGAGCCTAGAAATCCAAGCTCCTCCTCGCTGATGACACCTAATGAAGATGAACCATGTCTTGGGTTGCTTGGGGTCTTGAGCAGAAGGGATGTACCTAAGCAGATTGAGCTGCACTGCCCCTTTTGGCGTGGCACCAACCTGATTACATATGGTCTGTAGGGTTGCCCAGAGCGATGTCAGCGGTTATGGTGAATTCTAAACCTTCCAACCATCACCTTGTTTGTTTGCCCTGAGCCATCTTGCACCTTCAACCCTGACAACCTCCACCCAGAGCTGGTGCGGGTCAACAAAGCCTTGTGTATTGCCAGCACTACTGTGCCAAGAAAGATCAGCACCCTGCGCCTCGAGTGTTACGTTTGGTAAGACAAGATGACTCCCCCTTAAATACCTACGGCCTTTACTGCACAAGACAACCCTCCAGTTTTGCAAACTTGCAGCGCACAAACAGTGCTTGGGCTATCAAACCTGCGCCCAGCCTCTCCCACTGCCCAGAGACTGTGTTTCAGCTTGTTTGGCCTCTATGAGGTGCACGCGGTGGGCAAGGGACACATTTCTGGGCATACTGACTACTACCTAGGAAGCCTCACCATAGACAGCAAAACGTGGTGCATAGTGTACTGCGTCGGGAAACTAATCAGCTCTCTGAAGATTGAATACTGCCATAAATCAGCTGATGGAAACACTGAAACTAGCATAAATCTGCTGATGGAGACACTGATACTGCCATAAATCAGCTGATGGAGACACTGAAACTAGCATAAATCAGCTGATGGAAACACTGATACTGGCATAAATCAACTGATGGAGACACTGAAACTAGCATAAATCAGCTGATGGGGACATCTCATCTAATCACTGAATACTTTCTGGCATATATTAGCACTTTGTTGAATCTTTGTATAAATCCTCTAGGTATGCAGTGATTATATCGAATAGAAAACAACTAATAACATTTCGACGAATGAAAAAACAACTAATACCAAAATAATTAATTTTGGGGGAAAAAAACTGAAAATGGGGTTGGGAGTGGGAATAGTGGTTTTAGGGGTGGGGGAAAGTATTATGAACAAAAGGGGGGCTTTCCCCCAAAAAAATAAGAAAAAAGAAATTAGTTTGGTATTAGTTGTTTTTTATTCGTTTAAATTTCATTAGTTGTTTTTCATTCGATGAAATCACATGTAACCATTCTCTACTGTGGGTACTAACTACTGCCCTAAACACTGGGCTGGGGGCAATGTTTAGTGGCTTGAATCGCGCCAGCCTGTGGCCATGATTGCCAATACAGACTGGCATAAATGTCCTCCTCGGGCACAGTGTCGGAAAATGCACTAGCATAACTCCTCCATTCTGCAGAGTAGAGCGTAAATGCAAACCTAGGCGTACATAGCGGCAGATATGAGGGCATTGCGGGTTCGCTGGTATCAGAAATGAATGAATGGTTAGGTGCTGGCGTACATGATGTGACTGGGGAACCTGGTACTCACGTGCATTATCACACGCGCTCAAGCCATTATGGGGTGGCGCTACTCAGCGTCGACGTTCCCAGCATCGGGGTCGCAGACAACGGAGGTCCAGGACCTATGAGAAGGGGGGGCAAGGCTGTATCCCTTCACCCATCTCCCCACAGCAGTCCCCATTTACTTAAATGTTCCCTTTGCCCATAATAATAGGTGAATGCCTGTGCCGAGAAGTTTCGGAAAGACAACAACTGTGCTGCTATCGACGGTACCAAAAAGCAGCGAAGGAGAACGATTTTACGGAATAATGCATCCCAGTTAAGGAGATGCTGAGGGTATAGAACTGCTCATTGGAGTACAGAATCGGTCAAATGCACAGTTCTATGTACTTTGCAAACACTGCGTTTGGTTAAAAAAAAGTCACAGGGAGATCAGCAGTGGGAATGATACTAGGATTGAAGTGAAAGTGTATACAGGCATTTCCGCGTGATTGAAAGTGGAAAAAAGAACGGAAATTGCAAACGAAATGGAAGATGTGGGCTGCATCTGTAACAACAAAAAAAAACAAACAAAAAAATAAAAAAAGGAATACATAAACAGTCCACAGAAAGCATCACCAATGAAGTAAAATAAACCATTTTTCAAACTAAAACTTTAAAATGTTTGATAGCGGAACAGTACTTTTTCGGAAGTTATTTATAAAAAGCTGTTTTTGCTACCATTATGCTTAGGGTATCTACTCTTACATGGAATTGTAAAAAGCAGATGCAGCGGTTGCTGAACTACTTTGGCTACTAGGCTCTCGTTCTGGTGTGTACAGATGTGGGAGAAATCTGTACATGAAACCATGTCCCCCATAACGGGTTTAGTGGCAATTCAACAGTAAATTCGCCTGAATTAACACCAAACTCGATTAATGTTACCGCCAATAGGTCTGTGGATTTACCATGGGTCCACAGGGATTTTTTGTGGATTTACCGCTTGTGGAAATACTGCTTGTTGCTGGAGCTAAATCCTCCACTTCACCTCCAATGTCATAATTCGGCGGTGCAGTAAAAACGGTGGTAATTCTGTTACGGTAAAAAAGTGGCGGTAAAAGAATTTCTACAACTTTTTTCTTGCACTGCCAAACTTGGATTGAGGCACCAAATTCTTTCTCTGCATCCGTGCATTCTTATGTCCTAGGTATGCCGGATGCCTGTACCAGTGCAGCGCCTCCACAAACCCTGTGATGTGCTGCAGCACAGGTGTAGAAACTCATCAGCATGGCCACTCCCTGGGCAAAGACATTCCGATTATCCCCTGGATAAGGCGGTTTTCCATACATTGGGTCTCATAACTAGTTAGGTAGTAATGCAGTCTTATTTCTGTGTCATTACCACTAAACTTGTCAGCGTTACCTCCACTTGGTCCTGCAGATTTACTGCTTGATTACCAGTGGACTGACAGTGGTGCAATTCCACATTTTTGGAGTCTGCAGGACTCCGTGGGGAAACCGCCAGATTTACCACGAGTGGTAATTCTGCCGCAGTAAATGCAATTATTTTGGGCTTTTAAATTATGGGATCTACCTCTGGCAAAATGTAAATACCCCATTTCAAGGCCAAACCTGTAAGTCCTTGCTGTAGTAAATGTGGCTTTAATGCCGGTGATCCCCCGAAAAAAGTGGTGGCTATGGTATTACTATCACTTTTTTACCACACTGCTGACATTGTAATGAGTACCATTGTGCTGGATTTAATTGTGCCAGTGGAAGTCAGTGCAAATTATTGAGGAATGGGAACCCAAAATTATCGAGGACCGCAGTCGTGCATCTCCATTGTGTGCACAACGCTAGTTTAACCTGGAAAGGCCACATGCTTGCAGGGAAGTCTATGGAGAACTGGGCGGAGCCTGGGTTTCTGCAATCTTCACCAAGCTCATGCAGTGATTGGTTGATCATAGAGGCGTTGCTAGGGGGGGGGGCTTAGAGGGCTGTAGCCCCGGATAGAATCTCAGGGGCTACAACCAAAAGGCTAGCTAAGCTAGCCCCGAGTCCCGACAGTG
The DNA here is from genome assembly GCF_040938575.1 of Ambystoma mexicanum. Taxonomy (NCBI): domain Eukaryota; kingdom Metazoa; phylum Chordata; class Amphibia; order Caudata; family Ambystomatidae; genus Ambystoma; species Ambystoma mexicanum. The sequence continues at coordinate 1,032,298,047 of NC_090923.1, forward strand.
CCAGCATTAGCATAGCCCCAGATCTTTTCCAGACCTAGCAACACCCCTGGTTGATCACAATCGTTATTAAGAGCCAATCACACAATTGGTCAGCACTTTGTCCACAGCGATTGAAATGATTGGCTAAGCGTTTTTTGGCTTTTGAGCGCTTTGCATGAAGAGGCAGAAGCAATACCTCTTATGATAGCATATTCTGGTCAGAACACCTTGCCCAGAGCCCCAGTATATGCCTGCAGGTGAAACCCACAACAGCATCTATCCCGGCGGCAGGGTCTGGGAAATGCGATGGTATAATTAGGCTCGTCCAAGTAGGTTGTGAGGGGTGGGCACGTCCTGGGGGGTTATTGATTACTGACCCAAAGATTGATGAAGGAAGCCAGGCTCTTCCCCTCACGGGCAGCGGGGGATTGGAGCGAGATGCTTTGAGGTGGTCACAAGGTTAGTGACAGGTGAAAGCGGGGGCTCCATGTGTTAATATCGCCGAAATAATGGCGCCATACAAGAATGGCGTTGTTTTTCTGCGGCAATATAATTCCATAGAACCTGCTTGGGACATCCCAGCAGCCCCCATCATTTTTTAAAGGGAGCGGGGGACAACCTCGCAACCCCCGCTCCCATTACACCCTAATATTAACCCCACCAATAATAGTGCCTATGCCGTTCCCCTACGACCTATATGGCAATATTATTTGTGGGGATAATATTATATGATACCAAAGCGGGGTACACTCTTATAGGGGAACTTTTCCCCCTATTTATTTGACCCCTTGACCTGATGGCTGTTGCCTATTACAATTTATTATGAATCAACAAAAAAAGAAATTTCCAAAGTAAAACATGTTTCCTAAACTTAAAGCCACCAGCTGATTTCTATATTCTGAGTTTCTTTTTTATGGGAATACCCCATAAAACCCCCGTGCTTTTTGTGCCCCCTGTTTTGAGCATACGGTTACTTCTAAAGAGGTCATTTGCTTAATGCTTCCATTCTGCTGTCAGCAGTTATTATGAAAATGAGCTGCGGGTTCATGGGTGCCAAATTTTGATAGTCCCTATGGGGGTCAGAAATGTGCCCCCCCCCCACCGCCTGAATGTGCAACCACCAGTCCAACCCCTCCCTTGGTCAAATGGTGCATTTTATACGCAATATATTTTAGAAGGAATTGCAAAAGGGCATAGGATTTACAGGCAGAATTAAACATATAATATATCCGCAACAGTCATTCAACCTGCTAAGCTACACCAGTAGCTTCCTGCTTTAGGGCATGAAACTCTACTTTTAAATAATTCGACATCAGATATGGTTCCATGGTTATGCTCAAAATCACAGCACTACCAATAGTGCAGTTCATGTGCATGACTATAAAGCCCATAGTGTTTCATCTCCAGCCATACTGCCACTGTGAGCAGTCCCCTTAAGGATGTACAGTCCGAAACTGAAAACTGTAACATCTCTTTGGAGAGCAAGGTCAGGTTACTATCCAGGGACCGCGTCGGAGCCTTCAACCTGTTCAAACGAAAAGGGCCCCAATCCTTAGGGGGCCCACCAGCAACTGCCCCATTTTGCCACTGCCCCATTTTGCCAGTCAGCAGTCTTGTAACATGGCAATATATTAATTATTCGATTTCCATTCTGTGGCTTAAAATGTGCACTTTGGAGCCCTCGCATTACAAGCTGCGTTTTCTCTTCACACGGGATTCACAGAAGTGTCATCACCTCATTGCCTTCCAACACTGGTTCCTCCACATCAGCTACTTGCTGAGAAAGAAGGGTGTAAAGCTCTTCGGTGGGAATTTAGTGTTTCAGCTCCCTGCTGGCTGTCCATCTCGTGATAATCGGCTACTATTAACCTTTTCTTTGTCACCATTGTAAGGTATGCAGCCCATGGATGCTTCACACTGTTTTCCCTCTAAGCAGGGGACCCCAACCATCATGTTGAAATGGGCCACCTCCACATCTTAAGCTGTTGCTACCCCATTACTAAAGAACGAAGGAGGCACATGTCCCGCCATACTTGACACTGATGGGTGATATCTCGTCTATTAAATGGACTATACTTACTACACATTATTTGAAGATGAGCAATAAATTGTGTCTCTGCCGCTAAACACATGGGCTGCGCAGGGACCGGGGCCCTCAAGGAAGATCACAACACATAGGGCCTCATTACGACTCAGGCGGTAAGTTACCGCCTGGGTTGTACCTTTACCACCATGGCGTAAACTACGTTTACGCCATGGTGGTTGGCGGACTTACCGCCCCATTCCGAGGTTGGCGGGGCGGTAAGTCCCCAATCCCCATTTACCCTTCCCCATTCCCATTTTTGCCCCATAGGGCATAATGGGAGTGGGGAAGGCGTTAATTACGCCACCGTAATGGTTGCTAAAAGCAGGTGTTAAATCCTCCATGGCGCTAAGGGACCTCGGAATCAGGCGGTAAGGGTCGGCGCTGTTTACGCTGCCGTAAACCCCTTACCGCCTGGGTCGTAATGAGGCCCATACTCTTTGTGGAGATATTTAGCCTCGATTTAAAAACAAAGTGCAACAAGAAAAAAAATGTTGAAATTGTTCTTTCTTATCCCTATTTACATGTAGCGTGGCAGCTGGAAGGGGGAGGCCTGTCTCTTGCTGAGTTGAGTGCATGCCATGGTGAGCGAGCGGTGAGTGATATCTCCTTGTTATAGATCTGCTATTACTTGTATGTATGTCATGAATGACAACAAGCTGCATGCCTATCACACATGCATAAGCCATTGGGAAGATGTAGGTCATTTTTTAAATCAGCCCACGGCAGGTAACAGATGCTATTTAAGTTCTTATCATCACATTGCTTTCTGGTACTTTATAGTTTGAAGCCAACACTACAACTACTCAACCAGAATACTAAATGAACGGTGCTGAGAGCGTTCCTGCATATTAGTAAAAGAGAGTAAATGAGCTGCAGTGGGCTACCCCACAGCCCTGACTCCATACTGTTGGGATATTTGCAGGAATAAAAAAGGACTGGAAAAAAGGTGCCTCAGTGGCATGTAGTTATCTGGTCACTGTAGTTCAACCCACGCCTCAGCCTCCTCTCGCTGATACCCAGCCAAAACAATGCTGTACAAGTCTAAATCAGTATTAAAAAGTGAGATCAACCATTAAAGGGAAGTGAAGGGGTAGGGGAATGCTACTGCCAAAAGATAATCTTAATTTCTGCAGAGGCAGGATTGTTGCAAGTAAGTAACCCCCCAACCCCCCACTACCACTCAGCAAGAAAGAAATAAGGTTTTAGTCAGGCACATGCAGCATAGGCACCACAAGTGAACGCTTCCCTCATACAGAATAGTCATTGTAAGCTACACCTTAACCAACACCTTCGCACACTCTCTCTCACACCACTCCCAACAGACCTCACTCAGTTTGCCCACCTCTGTTGTAATGCCAGTTTGGACATTTTTTTATTTTTTTTTTATACCGCTAACACACCTACCTACGCCCAAGACTTAAGACTCAAACATTTATGCTTGAATGATGCTGGAGTAATTTTTCCTTCCAAGTTGTACCTCGAAGTCTGAGGCAAGTTGTAGTTCCGTTCCGTAAGTAATTTTGGGCCTGAGCCAAGTATTTTGTGAGGTAGTCAAGCCCAAAGTTTGAAAGACGACCCTTTGCTAGTGTATCAGGAGCCGGCATAGGGATTGCACGGCAGGGGTAGTGTGGGCAGATTTTTCAAACCTAATGTAGGTCTGGCTAGCTTGTTTTGGACTAAGTGCCCGCAGTCACACGTTTGAATCCTGGCAGGGTTGACTTGGCCCTTCACCCTTCAAAAGGTGAAAAATTGAGTACCTTGATCCTTCTTTTGCCCATCACTCAACCTGTGGAAATCAAGACACAGGTGACTCTGCATAGAGGATTATTCACCTATTCTTCAGAACATTTCTCAAGACCTGGCTGTCACCAGACCGCAAAATAAAAACGAACATGACACCCTCTAAATCGTACACCCAGCTTAACTTTGAACATCCACCCACACAGCCTGGGACTCTAAGACCCACACAAACCACTCAGATGTACCCGCATGGTCCTGCAACTCCCAAGGGATGGACCACCAGATTGTAACAGCATACTAGCCATAGAAAATCTTGACCCGAAGACTGATGAAAGCACCAACCTCACAATCCAGGACGAAATAGAGACTGACCCCTTTGGGTCAGCTTAACTAGCATATGAAATACACCTCTGCGCAACACTGAAATTAAGAACTGCTTCAAGATAGGAACCCAGTGCGGTCAGTCGCTGCAGCTTTCTCACCCCATCAGACAATAGACCCCGACACCAGATCACAGTAGACAAATGCATGTTAGCATCACCCGCATGGCCCACTACATCTTAAGCTCTAGCACATACTGTGCCCTGCTAAGGGCTCTCAAAGTGCCCCAGCTCCACAATCGAATAGATTTTAAGTTGCTCACTCTCGATAGAACATATGCCCAAATGTCAATGGCGCAAGACATAGAACTATATCGGAACTCAGGACTCTAACACTGCCAGCCCTCACTCATCAACACCAGAGGTTCCGCGACAGCCACTCTCTTATCACCACCCCCCTTTTTTATTTTTATTTTGGCAGAACCACATGCCACAAGTCCACCACACATTTCAGAGATTTACCAGGCAAGATCACTTTGCACTACCATTTACGTTTAGCAATAATAATACGTATTACGGCCCTGAGATGAGGGCGGTATATCTGTCATGAAGTGCTCGATGAAGATTGTTAAGCATGAAACAATGATGAAGGTTTAGACCAGTGGTCTTCAAACTGTGGGGTGCGCCCCCGGGGGGGTGGCACGAGAAGCCATTTCTTTTTTTTTTCTTTTTTAGATTGGCGAAAATGGACAGGGGTGGCTCACATGGTCGGTCTGGAGCACAAAACTGTCTCAGGCACCAATGAAAAAGTGGGCCGCAGTTGCAAATGGATGTTCAGTCCTTTAGTCAAAGACTGTTTGAATAGTACCCAAGGGGGTGCTTCTTGTTAAAATGTAAGCACATTGTGATATTTAAAGAATATTTATTCATCAACAATGGTCAAAACTACTATCTGCATAGTGAAGTAACTCATGAAACTGCCCCACATTGGCCAAAAAAGTGGCCCATTTTGAATGCCCCACACTAGCATTTTGCATTTTTGGTACGGGCATTGCCCTATTGCCCTATAGGCCCGTCCAAGCCTGGCGGCTCATCCTTAATAGGTGAGGGGGCGTCCACCCAGTGGCCCCCTCAACCATTATAGAGGAGCGGAGGAGCCAACCCAGTGAACCACTGAGCACTCCCTCAGCTGCTTTTTCCATCTGAGGGGGTGCTGCTGGGCTGGCTAAACTATCCTTGGCAGTTCAGTTCCCCAGCCACACATGCTCACTGAGCCATGCAAGGCTGGGGGCACTTTGCTTCTCCAGCCTTGTATAGCTCATTGGAAATTCTGGCTGGGGCATTGTATGCCTGTATGTGCGAAGGGGAGCTCCTGCGCCTCCTCGTACATAGGGACAGAGCAGCCTCGAGCGGGGCGTTTCAGTACCCACGCAGAGGCACCTGCAGAAGGTATATTTATGTTCATTTATTTTATGTTTAAATATGTGTATGAATGCGTGCATGCTTGTGTTATGAGTGAGTATATGGTGATGAGTGCTTGTGTGAATGATAGAGTGATTGCTGTGTGAATGTGTGTGTCTGTTTGTTTTGGTCCGTAGAGCTGGTTTTGGCGAGTGGGTAGTAGAGGGGGGAAGGAGGGTTGTACAACAAAGGCATTTTAAAAATGCCTTTGTTGCACAAACCCCCTACCCACCTGCCAAAATCAGCTCTCCTTCTGAGGCACTGTGGAGCCCAGGGGACAGGGATGGTATATTCTTACTGGGTATTTATCATAGATGTCCAGTCAAAAATACCATGCTTTATTTTACCCATTGGCCCCCAATGCCTTGCATACACACATAACCAGGTTGATTGTGTTAGGCACCGTGGGGCACCAGGGGACGAGGATGGTATCTTTTAACTCGACATCTGTCATAGATATCCAGTAAAAAATATCATGTCTGCCCCCTGGACCTCCCAGCGCCAATTGCAAACTGTTTGGCTTTTTACCCATTTTTTTTTAAAGTATGCTCTAAAATGCAACATTTTAACCCATTATTTAAAAGTAATTCATGGGGGGGAAACCCCCAAATCCCCCTCCATTGGTTTGGGCTCCCTCGCTATGCTCGGTGGCTATGGCATATCCGGTGGAAGTATTTATGCCCCTCCACTTAAAAAATTCACCAGTCACCACTGGCTCATTAACTGTGCTGGCAGCAGGGTGGGGGAGCCCAGGGGCTGTGGTGGGAGCAGGATGGGCGGGAGCCATGGGATAGTGGTGGGAGCAGTGTTTGGAGAGCCCAGAGTCTGTGGTGGGGTGGGGAGAGCACAGGGACTGGGCTAGGAGTGATATGCGGGAGTCCAGAGACTGTGATGGGAGCAAGTGGGGGAGCCCACAGACTATAATGGGAGTAGGGTGCAGTGACAGCGTGCAATAGTTTTTAGCCATTTGGACTTACTGTCCAATTGACATTTATGGGGGCGTCTGGCCTGTCCACATTTTGCTGGTGGGGCCGGGAGGGGGGGGGGCAGGCCTACTAAGTTTGAAGACCACTGGCTTAGATGTTGTTAATTTTAGGGCTTGAGTTGGGCCCTTTGAGGAAGGCCACTGAGCTGCTATGTTCGAGGTTCACTATGCGCGTTTGTCTGGAGTGTAATTCAGGGTGCTGTGGGTTGGACCTTGATGGGACCTGATGAAGGTGAAGAGCGGGACATAATTGCAGCCGCAAGTTCTTACGTATTTTCTTTTAACAGATTGGTTCAAAGCAACAGCAACAAATGATACAATTCGTTGAATGAAAATCACACAATAACCAACTTGTACTCAAATGTCGTTGGGGTCCTTTTTGCAAATGTTCAACATGCTACCTTTTTAGGGCGCGTATTAACTTGATGCAAACCTTTAATTTTCATAATCCTGCTCTGAATTAGCATGTTACCTTTTCCATAAATACTAACAGCTGGGTAATATATAGGTTTACTTGAACCAGTTTGTCCTGTTCACCCTTATAAGTTAGTGCCCCCACTCAGTCTGCAGCCGTAGTTCTACTTTTGAACCCCCACCCCGTTTTGTCCACGTATTATTGATTTCTAGTGACGCAAATAGAAGTTTCGGTTTGTGCGCATGCGATGTGGGGTCTCCCGCTAAACAGGAGACAATAATACAAGGCAGTGGTTGGGTCCTTGGTCGCAGGAGGCCTGGCTCGGGAGAGGTATCAGCGAGGAGGCCATGTTCCCACGAGTGATAGGGCATCTCTCTTCATAGCCGTGTGAAACAACAATGGCATTTCAGAAGTGGCTGAAATCTGGGAGAGCGAGGGGCGCCAGCGATGGCTAAGCCTGGATCCACGGAGGCCAGGAGTGGCCGATGGAAACCAGGGGTCCTCGCTCTCATGTACTGCAGGTGGAGCAGGAGAGGGGCTTGGCTTGCAACCGGGCGCAGAGTGTTGGCGTTTGTATTCTGCTGTACTACAAACACCCCTTCACAATAGCTCCATTGTCTGCCGGGCACTGCGAGAGGAGGGGCAAAGGGGAGATTTAAGGAATGGCAGCATTTGGGAAGGTCCTGATAAGTAAACAGTGTTGTCTGTGGTATGTGGGAGGTGGGGCGTGAGACGCGACCCCACCAAATGTGACATTCACCTGCAAAATGCGGATCCAGGATCAAACTGCATCTCAGAAAAAAGAAAGAAAAGCAGATCTATTCGAGAAGCACAGGGGCTTACGAGTCAGAATCGAGTTGCTTTGGCAGAGCTAAAAAGAGTAATAGAACTGCAGCGAGTTTTGCTGATCAATCTTTGGTCATATTATCATAATAGTATGAAGCACTGCAGGATGCAATTCAGTTGGTTTGGTAGAGCTTAGTGGTGGTCCCAGTACTGGACTAGGCAGGGGTTGTGACAAATCAACTTCAGGGCCACCAATGGTCCAGGGATGAATATCGGGCTCTAAACCATCAATCTAGCCCACTACAAGGGATCCGAACAGATTGGAAAAACAAGCAAAATATAAACCTCCCTGTCCACTTTTGGTAACGCGGACGGAACAGCAGGCTTATCTCTGCAAGGTCGTGGATCATTGGCTAGTTGCAACACAGCGCACATACAATTACCCAATGATAAAAGGGGCTGTCTAGTCAAGGTTGTATAAAAATAAGTCCTTTATTATTCTCACAAAAGATATTTCTAGCACACTACAAAATACAACACACCCTTTAAAGGAATGCAGAGGACAGACAGTTTCAAAGAAGGAAAGGGGAGGCACTCTGGATACTGACAGGAGGGTAGTAGGTATAGTACTTAATCTCTGAGACTGCAGCAGTATCGTGGGCCATATTGCATTGAATTGTATAATGGCCTCAACGAGTGGAGTCACTGTAAGAGGGATTTCTCTTCTAGTTGTGGGCAGAGGCTCGACGCAGAATGGTGAAGTGTTTTGCCGCCACTCATCGAGTGATGCTGACCAGTAGTTGCTTGGTAGCAGTGGAAACAGGCTTGGATGTCTGGTCGGTTCATTGGGCATCATCTTATTTCCCCCAGGACTGTTCCTGTGGTGTGGGGGAGATAGCCACAAGCACTCCCCCACACCCAAGTTTGTAATCCAATGTGACATATCATTTTTCTATGATGTAATTCATGTACTCATTGTTGTATTCTGTGAACAGATGTGTCTGAATGCCTTCCAAAAAATACAAATCAGATGTCTGGCCTAACTCCTTGACCCTGCCACTTCCGTCTCCCACAGTTATTATTATCATTTTTCTTAGGGTATTTATTGAGTGTGAAACTAGCTTAAAGACGCATAAGAGACTGCTGTACAATCATAGGTGGGAAGAACATGGCAAGGGGGAAAGAAAAACAAGGGAGTGGGGAGCTAACAACAGGAGAGGGGAAGGTGGGCAATTGTCAGCAAGGGATCTACAATTAACTAGAGGAGGAAGCATGTAGGGAGTGCAGGTTGTGTGGACCTGGGCTTTAGGGAAAATCCATTCCTTGAAGAGAAGGGTCTTGAGCTCCTTCCTGAACTGTAGAAGTGAGGGGGAGAGTCTGATGTTGACAGGGAGGCAGTTCCACAGTCTTGGGGTGTAGACAGAGAAGAGGCCTGTCTCCTGGTTCTTTTTTTTCTGCACCGGCAGAGTTCAAGCCTGAGCAAGTGCTTAATTCTGGTGGATCGTGGGCCTCCAGAGATGGGGACTTTAGGGAGACAGTCTTGTAGATGATGCAGCAGGAGTTGAAGATGATACAGGCTTCAATTTTAAGGGCATCGTTGATCACCTTGATGGCAGCCGTTTCTGGTCCACAAGCCACATAGTCCTTCGTCAGCTTCTTTTTACTGTGAAGATAAGGCAAAAACAGGATCTCTGGGTAGCTTAGCTCTCATAGAGGTACACCCAGGCCTCCAGATAAGCTTTGTACTAGGCCTTTTTCTGCATTAAAATACTATGGTTTTACAGCGATTTCCATGGCATCGCTGCACTTTCGAATTGGGTTTGTTGTCACTGCACTACTGGTTCTATTGGTGGGTAATGGCAACTGTTGCAAATATTGCGTTGTGGGATGTATTTACCCATGCATCCGAGCCCTACCTCGAAACTGTGCAGTACTGACATGGAAAACATCATGATGGCCAGAGCTTCCCAGAAAATGCACAGGGAAATGCATGAAGAATAGGCTGCCACCCACCAGTGCGAGAACGAAAGGCCGGGTTGCCATGAGGGAAATGGGTTGCCAAAGGAAAAACAGTAGCGCCGGTTAGCTTCTAAGCGCTTTAAAATCACCATTGGACTACCCGCACAGTAGTCTGAAACCATTGGGAATGGCAATGCTGATTGCCAAATGCAACCTAGAATTGTTGGGAATTCATTTTCTTAAATCCCAAAAATGGGTGCAGTACCAGTACTCACCACTATCCAAAAGCCGGCAGTTTAAAACCACCCTGTGTTTCTCTGAAGGCAGGCTCAAACTGTCTATTTTAAACATTGCAACACATCTAAAAACTCACTGGACACCAGCAGACATTTGGTAGAATGGAGTGTTGTGTGCCTACAAAATCTGGGAAATGAAGAGCCCAAAACAATGCTTATAACAAAACTGCTATGGAGTCAGCAGTTTAAGTTGCACTGGATTTAAAGACACTAAAATCGAAAATGTTTAGATTAAATGAGTGACCTATGTTTGAGTGTCACATAGGTTGCAATTGTTTAAATGTCATAGTTTTAAACTTAGAATCAGCCTTCTAGCTGCATATGTGAAAATGTTTAGTTTTATTTGAATGCAGGAACTGGGGAACAAAAAGTGACATTTTATCTGAAACCCGGCTTAAGGAACTGAATTCTGCCTGGCAACTACCCCCATCAGGAGTGAAACTTGAGTCACAGCTGTGTTCCCAGGCCTAGCTGCCCTTTTGCTGCTCACACTAAGGATATGCCATCTATCTGATAATTGAATTACCTGTGCTCTGCAGGAAAGTGAACAAAGCCCTGTCCTGGCTCAGGCAAAGGTTTTATTGGCAGGAGTCGTAAATGGTCGTAAAAAGTGGCTTCCTCCTGAGGAAAGGGGAGGGGCACTGCCTGTGAGAGCAAGCTGGCTTGGCAGAACTGGAAAAACCAGAAATTCAACCTTGTGCTGAGGGTAAACCACACCCCTTTGTAGCCAGAATATTGTTTAGAAAAAGATGAATAACTCATAGTACGGACATGTGAAAATTTTATAAATGACACCATAATTCTTGTGATTTTTCTGCCCACATTTTAAGAGGTTTTTCGACCCGGTGGCGTGTTCAGGGGGGTTTTAGCGGAAAAGTGGATATTACTCTAAATGTATGCATGTTAAAAATCTGAAACTTCATCAGTTAATGTCCATACTCCCTGCACACATGTATGTAAAGTTGGGTCAATGTCAGAAATTGAAAAATCAGTTAAAAAGTCAATTATGTGCCATTTCTGAATGCAAGCTCTTAGAAACAGCAGATTTGGACAGAGACATGGCTAAATTCAGCCACACCATGTATATGTAATTTCAAGCAACTGTGTAACTGTGAAATATGTCTTTTATTATCAAATATAGAATGTGTGCAATCTGACAGAGGAGTGTCCTATCTGCAAGCCATAAAATGACATCCCTCTGACTCACAGTTCATTCCCAAATCAAATGATAAATGGAAGTTTGACCAATTAGAAGCTGAGAGAGAGGTAGGGTCAGTGATGCTAGAACACACCCACATTCTAAACACATAAAAGCAGACAGACAGGACAGATAGGGACCTTCAATTCCATTTGCTGCAACGCGCTCTGCCGGACCATACAACATCCAGAGATCCAGACTTCAAATTTATCAACCTCCAGAAAGCCACACTAGAGACCAGACCAGAGAGAGAAAGCAGTGCTGTACTCAGAGAGACCCAGACCAGCAGAGAGAGCTGACCCAGATCACTGTGAAGTGCAGAGGCCAGACCAGACCAGAGTCCAGTTTAAAACCCTGACCAGATCCGTGACGAGGCCCATTTAATTCAAGAATATAGTGTGAGTACCCAGCAGGACTGTGTAGAACCAAGCTTTTAGTTTAAATTCATCTAATTCAATCTATTTAACCTAAGTAGAACTGCCTGATAGGTCCAAATCTGTCACCTGTCATTCTAGCTGCAAAAAGCTGCACTTGTCTTTTTGAAACTTTAAAATTTCAAATCTGAAAAACGACCTTTATTTAATCGCTCATATCTACGTAACCGTTTGTGCTAGAGACTTGCAGTAACTTTTATTTGAAAGCTTAGAATCTTAGCTTTGAATCGCACCTAGAACCGCATTCCTACCCCCTATAGTTTTGCCGCAATCGCGTAAAACGCACGCGCGAATTTTGCCGCGATTTGCAAATTTCTCCACGTGTGAAAACAGCAGTTTGCTTGCCTTCCATTTGCCAGAAATTCGTTTAACCTGCTAATCATTCCTGAATCATTGCTAGTGTGAGCCTGGACTAATATTAACTAGATACCACTCACCCTGAACCTCTGAAAGGGAATTAAAAGTATTTTAGCATATTTTTCAATTCATTACCAGCACATATCAAAGCAATTTGGGCCTGTGTTTTCAAAACTCCTATCTGTTTTCTTTAAGCGTGCTTGGGGGGGATTGAACTGAATTACATTGATTGCATTTCTGAGAACTGTGTGTTTTCCTTCCATTTCCTTGCCTTGCATCAAGGGGGGGAGGGGATTGCCAGAGAAAAGTGATTACATTGTTTGGTTGAAATCATATTGAGTATTTTCTGTACTGCATTCATTGAATATTGCATCCATCTGAGCTTACATAAATCATCCTCTACCCCATTATACTTTCGTTCCTATTCACCTGTGTGCTACCTTATCCATTTCATGTCAACTCCTTATTGATTATAGAGAAGCATGTTAGTGCCAGATTCTCCGTTGTTAATCTTTATCATATCAGATTAAGTGTGCTATTCAATTATTAATTTATTATAAGGTGTGATATATACATCTCTTGTTTAAATTATCAAATAAACCTTTTAACTTGCAAAACAGAACTACTTCTTGGCTCAGTGGGGTCAGGGGGATTCCAAGAGAGGGGTGTTATATAGGGGTAGTCATCCAGAACGCATGAACTGGACATAAAGATATATCAATAAGGGTTTCCATTCAGTATCCCAGACTAGGCATTGACTTAGCTGTAGTGTTGAATTGAATCCTCTTACAAATTGGGGGCTCGTCCGGGATGTTTGGGTTAGATTTACCACTTGTGCAGCTTAATACAGTGTGCTAACTGACGGGATACATACATCCGGTCGGATCACCACGCTGCATTACGCTGTGAAGCATTCCTCAAAAGGGACACTCCAAGAAAAGTTCTGTTCTGCAAAAATAAAATACAAACTTCTGTAAGTCAGGACAGAGACCAATCTCTAGAATGACGACCTTAGTAGACATGAAAATAGCCAGAGAGCACCTCTTGCATAAGCTATTTGTGAGAGGTGAATGGACCGAACAGGGCCAGGATGTGTGGTTGCAGGCCATCACACAACAGGTCACTGAAACAGGGTCAGATATATATAGAGATCAGGGTCCCTTACATGTGGCCCTGAGTGAACTATATATGGCTCCTAAAGCCAAAGAGGAACACAATAAGATTGCCAGGATAGCAGCATACCTGTACCTATATATGGGAGACATGCAGGATAGATGTGCTGAAAGCCAAAATCTGGCAAATAGGCAACAGATGGTGTTAGAGAAGGTCCAATCTGACCTGGTCTCTTCTGAGCAGAGGCTGCAGAGGAGCCAGGAGTCAGAAAATGATAGCAGACAGTACATCACTAAAATAAAGGAGGATATGGATGTGCTGCAAAAGGAAAAGTCAGAACAGGATACCAGATTTCTGGCCTTGCAGAAGGAACACCAAGAAGGTTTGGACTCCCTACTGCAAAGCCAGAAAAAGCTGGAGCAACAACTGGACTTCAACAGGGTATGTGCTGAGCAGGTAGTCACCCTGCAAGGCCACCTAGAGAGAGTGAAGGCAGAGAGCAACAAACTAATTCTGAAAGACCTGGATACCCAGGCAGAGTTTGATCAGGAGCGCCAGAATGCTGGTGCCTTCCAAAGGCAAAGGGACGACCTGGCGGCACAGATGCAGGCTCTTAGTCAGGAAAGGGATACCTTAGGCCAGGAAGTCTGCCATTTAAAAAGAAAAATGGAAGAAAATCACCTGGCCCACCAGGGACTGGGTGACCTCCAAAAAGAACACCAGAACTTGTTAGAGCACACCAGGAGGGTGGAGGATGCTCTAGCAAGAAAGGAGCAGGCCAATATGGACATTGCCCAGGAGGTAACCCTCCTGCAGCAAAGACTGGCCCAGTACTCCAGGACCAATCAGGAAGCACAGAGAGAGAATGAGGCTCTCTGCCAACACAATGATAGGCTCCAACAACAGGTAGCGATGCAGGAGAGACTGATAGAGTCGAGTAAGGCCTTAACAGAGGAACTGAAAGCACAAATGCAGGCTCTTGCATTGCAACAGGGAGCAGGGGCGGATAGAGATGAGGTTCGCTGGGAAAGGGAAACTCCGGAGCATAACCTCAGGAGCCCTAGTACCAGAGGCCCTCATACCTCTCAGTCCCTGGACTCTGCCACCCCCATGTCCCATGGCGCACATGAGCACAGGGCCACAGGGATGGCAGATTACTATCCAGCTAAGAGTATGGGGCTCATAGGCCAGTACCACTCAGGAATGGAGGGGTGGGCATCCGGGTATGGGCACCCAAGTACAGTACAGTTCAATGGGGAACCCCAGGAGAGTAGGCCCATTAAGGGCATCCTGAAAACCTCTGCCCAGTTAGGTCAGTGGAGGGGGTACCCATCAAATCCTGGCAGCAAGGAGGAATCTGAAGACTCCTCTGAACTGCGCAGGACACAGGAGACCAGGTCCCCACATTCTGCCAGCCATTCCCAGGCTTGCAGAATCCGGGAAAACCTGGAAGAACAGACGGGAACCTCTGGGAGCAGTGCCTCCGAGTCCGAGGACGATTGGACCAGGGTTACCCGGACCAAAAGGGCCAATTAGACAAAAAGGGCCTTGCTTAAGGACCCTTTAAAGCAGATTAAGGCGATCAGAAGCGTCATCACGCCTTACCATAAGAACGCTAAGTATTCTGTTTGGGAGCACTTAGAGTTGTTTGAACAAATGATGGAGACTTTCCATTTGAAGGACAGCCAAAGCTGTATTCAATATGTAAAGTGGACCTTCTCCCCGGAATACTCCAGTTTCTTTGCGGGGCTGGAGGACCAAAATCATTTAAGATGGTCCACCTATAAGGCGGCCATCTTGAAACATTTTTCTGTTCACAGAAATCCTCAAGAGGCTCGCAAGGCAGCCTACAATTTGCAATGTGGGGAGGATCAGGCCCCACAAGAATTTGTGCAGGAGTTAAAGCGTGCTTTTGCACAGACCACAAGAAGGGTGCGCACGGATAGCAGGGAATTTATAAATACGTTTTTCCATGCCTTGCCCAAATATATCATGACCCAGCTCGTGAGGGATTTTCACGAGAAAAGATCTTTAGACTGGGTCATTGAACAGGCTACCCGGATCTATGAGGTGCAGAAACCGATAGATAGCAAAAGTAATGCCCAGAAAAACCCCAAAGCCAACAGCACCCCTGTTGCTGCCAAGGTGGCAGAGGTAAAGGTCACCCCCGTTTTGGATTTGGAGATGGGGGGGCCTAAAAACCTACCTGCACCTAATAATGCTAGGCCCAGAAGGTCCTCGGGCCAGTCACAGACAGGGAGCCAGGGAGGCAGCCCCACAAATGGGGTCCCTCGCTCTCCTGATTATGTAAGTCCCCGTTACAAGGGAAATCGACCCATCCTGGGTTATGTGTGGACTCCTCCAGCCCAAGGGGGGGGATCCAGCCAAGCACCTAACCCAGGGAACTTCCCTCCAAACTTCCCACAGGAGGGCAGAAATTTACCAAACCCTGGGCAGAACTTTTTCCCCAGATATCCACCCGACTTTCAGCCCCAAAATCATCCATCCTTCTTTCCCCAATTCCCTGAGCCCAGACCACTGAATCCGGGAGAGGGGAGGCCAAGGGTGGAGGGGTACCCAAATCTTCCCAACCCGGGGTATTACCAGAGGAGGGACAGCTACCCTTCCCGGGATCAGCCCAGGGGAGAAAACAGGGCCCCGTATCAGCCTGAGCGGGTTTCCCAGTTAGAGCGCCAGGTTCAAAACATGGCGCGGGATCTGGGTCACATACTGAGGGCTCAGCAGAACCCTCAGATGGGCGTGCCGGCGCAGAACGCACCCAACTCTGGACCTGGTGCTCCAGAACAATGACGGGGGCAGCACCCCGATAACTCACCGGTTCCCAGGGAGGAGGCACAAAGGGAAGGGGGGTGTAAAGCCTTGGAGGAAGCTTCCTTCCTCACTTGTAAACAGCCCCTGGAAACCCAGGAACCGGAAACAAAATCTCTTGCCCCTGAAAGTCTGCCTCCTAAGGTGCAGAGGGGGGGTAGGAGAAACAAAAGACCCAAACAGACTCAATTTGAGGAGGAGGTACAGATCTTCCAATTTGAGGGAGAGGGATCCTCAGAGGATCCTGGGAAAAGGATCTTCTCCTTCAGAGAGGGGAAAACTCCTCCCAAAGAAAAATGGGTCCCTAGGGTTGCAAATCCAGACTGGGGAGATGTGGAGACTGAGCTACCGCCGCCCACCATCTCATCCCAGAACCAACCGCAAGAAAATCCCCTGGTTCAAACCCATCCTGTGGACTGCCTCCAAAAAGGGGGGGGCGGCCCAGAACCGGAACCAGGGGAACCCACAATGGCTCTGATCTCCAGTTGCCCAATTTTTCTTTCAGATTCCCAAGGCTCTCCACAGAATTCTGCCCAAATCTCTTCGCTAGCAATGTCCAAAACCAGAAAGTTAGCCCACCAGTTGTCCAAAAATGTACACTATCTGTGCCCCCTTGAGGAGAAGGAGGGAAGATATTATGCCCCGGTACAAGTACAGGGGCAGGGTACAATCTCGGCACTGGTGGACACAGGATCTCAAGCTACCCTTCTGTCCAGAAGGGCCTTTGATGAACTGAATGCAGGAAGGGGAGAGGATTACCAAATTCCTCTCACTTCTCTTCCTGGACAACTACAGAACTTTGACGGGAAGGAAATTCCCGTTGAGGGGACTGCAGACTTGGACATTAAAATTGGGCGACATAAGTTGAAACACCCGGTCATAGTTGTGACCCCGGAGGGCACCCCTTGTTTACTAGGGAATGACCTCCTGAGAAGGTTGTCACCCCTAATTGATTGCGTAAACAAGGTCCTCTGGACCCAGACTAGCCGACCCATAAAATTAAAACAGAGTGTCAACCATGTTAGTTTAAACGGCACCTGCCAAATGGTTGAACAAAAATCTGACCAAGTAGAATTTCACTTCCAGAACCACCAAATTCCAGACGTGACAGTCATAGCAGTAGGACAACAGACTGGTGATGGGGGGTCCTCTCTATTTCTGAAAATCAACCTTCCTTCCAGTCTAAAGTGGTATTCCTCGCTGGAAGGAAACACTCTGAAATTCTATACCAATCCACAATCTGAAACTCCCACTCCTATAGTCCAGAAAGATGTGAAATCAGCTCAGAGCCTGGCTGAGATTCAGCAAATTGGAGAGCAGTTGTTCATCCCTGTTCAGTTAAATGATGGGAAGGACTCTGTTCTCGCTCGAGTGTGTGTGAACAACGGTAAGAGCTTCATCAGCGAAGCCATGTTCCGCCAACTCCCAAAAGATCCAGCCATTCCCACCTTCAAACTGATAGACAAATGGGAAATGGACCTGGAAGCACCCAATTCAAAACATCTCCTGCCAAGCAGGTGTATGCTCAAAATCTCCATTGGCAACAAGAGCATAGTCCATAATTGTTGGGTCGTGCGAGACGTCACTGCCGCCTTTTACTTAGGCAGTGACATTCTCAATCGCTTTGCCATTAGTTTGGACCTAATAAACTTCAAAGCTTGGTCCCGATTAGCGGATAATCCCATGGGCTTTGATGATCCAGAAAAAGCATTTAGGTCAGCTCAATTGCTACCTTATGCAGTTGAAATTCAGGTTAAAGAGGAAGTCACCATCGCAGAAAGGACCCGACAATTCTCCCTGGAAGTGAAAGTTAAAAGGGGACAAGAGTTGAAAAACCCTGATGCTTACATACATCTAAATGCTTCTCTCCAACAGCAAGGGTTGGGGGTAAACCCAACACCATTAGTCAACATAGAACATGACACCATTCCAATAGAGGTGGATAACAGCGACTTAAAGAGTATTACTCTAGCCGCAGGCACCATTATTGGAATGGCGGTTGATGACCGACATTTTTCCATCGACTTAGTAAATGAACTGTTAGGACCAATCCCCAAGGACTGTTTTGACAGTGACAGTGAGGACAATACAACACCAGACAGGATTTTTACCCGGCATGGGGGGAACTTCCTGGTGTACACTTCCTGCCCTTATGGTAAGGAAGATGTGACGTGTGACTTCAGGAGGGATGAGGTGATTTTCCAGGTCCATGAGGGCTGCCTTTCCCACCTGAAGCCTCCGGTCCAAATCAGCACTCTGACCAGGGACTTCTCCACCCAGCTGGAGGAGGCCGCGGAGATAGCCAAACCAGAAGTCTTTCCAGGCTTCAGGCAGATGGTGGAAGAGAGAGTCAACCTAGCTGATGCCTGTGTGACTTTGGAACAAAAGCAAAAGTTGAAACAAGTTTTCTTGGATTTCCAAGATCTCTTTGCGGTAGACTCATATGACTGTGGTCGCACTGACATCCACACAACAACAATCCCCACGGACCCTGGCATGACTCCTGTGTTTGTGAAGCAATATCGCTTGCCTCTCGCATCAATGGAGTCCCTTACCGAAATAATTAAGAACCTTGAGTCCCGGGGAATAATCCGTCCCGTCCACAGCACCTTCAATAATCCGGTGCTGGGAATATTGAAGCCAAACGGCCAGTGGAGACTCTGCGCCGACCTCAGGGAGCTCAACAAACGGGTCCATACTTCCCGATGGCCTCTGCCCTACATTGACCAAGGGCTGGCCCAGATCCAGGGGTCACAGGTATTCACAGCAATAGACCTGACCAATGGATACTGGACCGTGCCTGTCAGTAGGGAGGACCAATACAAACTGGCTTTTACCTTTGGGGGCCAGCAATACACATGGACCCGGACTCCCTTCGGATACCTCAACTCCGGCAATGAATTCAACATTTTCCTACATAAGGCCATGCCCGACCTGGGTGCGAGGGGTAACCTGGCTTATGTAGATGATGTCCTCATCAAAAGTTCATCTGTGGAGGAACACATAGCGGAGATCCGTTATGTTCTGACGCAGTTGAGGGCCGCCGGAGCAAAACTTTCCTTTCAGAAAGCACAGTGGTGTAGAACCCGTGTTAATTTCTTGGGGCATGAGATTACTCCTCAGGGCCTCTGTCCCCAGGAAAAGAAAGTGGAAGCACTTCAGAAACTGAAAGACCCCACAACTCTGCGAGAACTAAGGAGCCTCCTTGGACTGACTAATTACAGCAGAAAGTTCATTGAGGGCTACGCAGAGATCACCAGACCCCTGATTCATCTCCTGAAGGGGGGGGTCAAGTGGGAATGGGGTCCAGAACAAGCCGAAGCAGTAAAACAACTCAAAAGAAGCCTCTCACAAGCGCCTTGCCTAGCTTACCCTGTCAGAAACAAGGAGTTCTTCCTGGAGACAGGGTTCTCTAATACGTGCTTGACGGCAGTATTATACCAAAAGCATGACAAGGTCAATAAAGTAATCTCCTATGCGAGCAAAACTTTATCCTCTGTGGAGGAGAAATTCAACGATTGTGAGAAGGCACTCCTGGCAACGGTGTGGGCATTGAAGAATTACCGCCCGTTTATCCAGGGGGAACACATCATAGTGGAGACTCCACACCAGCCTCTGCAATATCTCCAAAGTGACAGAATCCGGGCCGGAAATGTGAGTAATTCCCGAATTACTTCCTGGATTCTGTCAATGCAAGGCTTTCCTGTGGAGGTCAGATATGGCCAAAACAAGAAGAGTCCCCTCGCGCAAGATCTGGCTGACTTGCATGATTGTGCCAGAGAAAACTGTCTCGAGGACGAAAGTCTAAAAATAAAGGACAACACGGAGGCATACCTTAATTCCCCACACAAAGTCTTTGAAGAGGACAAGTGTGAGGGAATGCCCACTGTCTATGTGGATGGATGCTCTTACCATGTTGACAACAACGGGGAGAAAGAACTGGTGGCCGGCGTAGGGAATGCATGGGTGAATGAGTCCCCAGAACCCTCCGCTGGATACAAAATTGGTCCCCGAAGTAGTCAGGTGGCAGAATTGATGGCTGTGCATCAGGCCATCCTCACTGCTGTCCAGCATCAACTCCACGAACTGGTCATAATCACAGATTCGGATTATGTACGGAACGGGTTCGTGGAGCACCTGGTTAATTGGAAAACCAGAGGCATGTTATGTGCTAACAACAAACCCTTGAAACATGGGAAGTTGATCCAAAACATTGATGATCTGGTCACCTCGAAGGGGATGACCATCTATTGGAAAAAGATTAAGGGTCATTCCAAAGTAGAGGGACCAGACAAAACTGGAAATGACTTAGCTGATCAGCTGGCCAAAACCGGGGCCACCCAAGGGGATCTAATTGAGATTGAGTCCCTGTTGGGGGAAATCCAGGTCACTGCTATCACTAGGTCCCAGACAAATGCTCACAACGACCTTTCAATTGCACAATGGAGTAAGGAGACCCCTGATGCTGATTTGATTACTGCTCAGAAGGGGGATCCAATAATTGGTAAATTTTACCAGCACCTTGAGGACCCTGAGAACTTTCCCCTGACGGATACCGATTACATTGGGAAAGAGGACCTAAGAGTGTTGATGAAATGTCCAAAAATGTTCCGGATCCAAGACGGTTTGTTGGTAAGGAAATCCAAAGCTGGCCACGATCAGTGGGTGGTTCCTACCTCATTCCGAAGCCTGATGTTAAGTCACGCCCATGATGCGGCCACTGCCGGTCACAGGGGGTTTCACACAACATTGGAAATCTTAAGAGAGGTTGCATACTGGCCACACATGGGCCAGGACCTCGACCAATACTTGAAGGGGTGTCTTGTGTGTGCACAATTTCAGCCGACATCCCTCACACACCGGGCACCTTTACAAAAGCGGGGGATGACACTGCCATGGTCAGATTTACAAATCGACTTTGTAGGCCCCGTGATTCGCTCTGCTAGGGGGAATAAGTACATGTTGACCGTCACATGCTTGTTTACCAAGTGGGTGGAATGTCTCCCAGCCCCAAATTGCAAGGCAGAAACTGCAGCTGCCTTGATGATAAACCACATCTTTTCCCGTTTTGGTCTACCTCAAAGGATTGAGTCAGACAGAGGTAGCCACTTCACCAGTGAAGTAATGACAAAGATGTGGGAGATATTGGGGGTCAAGAGAAAGCTGCATATTGCTTATAGACCAGCTTCTTCTGGGGCAGTAGAGAGATATAACCGGACAATTGTGAGCATATTAAAGAAGTTTGTGGCAGATTCTGGGCCGAGTTGGGATATCCGATTACCTCTGGTCCTAATGGCTATCAGATCTACCCCTTCATCTGCAACCAAAATGTCACCATTTGAGTTGATGACTGGGCGCTTGATGGTGCTTCCTCAGCATTTGCTCTACAGGACCCAAGAGCAGACACTGATAAATGCCTCCACTACTCATGAGTATGTGGAGAATTTAAGGAAACACCTCCAACATGCTTTTGCTTATGCTCAGCGGAATCTAGAAAGATCAGCTGATAGCATGAAGACCCACTATGACCTGAAAACTTCCAGGAAGGAATATCAGGTGGGGGACGGGGTCTATCTATACAACTTCCAAAGGAACAAGGCCAAGCAGCGCAAATTTTTGCCTACATGGAAGGGACCCTTTGAGATCATCGACAAGATCTCACCTGTGGCCTACAAAATCCACATCCCCAAAGGCGGTTCGGCAGAGGGGGAAGACAAGTGGGTCCACATAAACCAGTTGAAATGTTGCCATCCCAGGCACACTCTGCAACAACTGGAGGAATCCTCTGGAATCCTAGCGGGTACAGTCTCAGACTAATTCAGTTCCAACCATAAAACATACCACATCTAGTCTCTAAAATATTGTGATTTGCATGAAACTGTCTCTTAGTTATACTGTTTTTATTTTTTTCAAAATAAGAATGTAATGTTTCGTGATGATGAAATGCATATGCTGCCCCACTATCTCAACAGTGGTGGAAAAAGTCTATGAGTAGGTATTGCCGCTCTTCCTTTGTCGTCCTAGGAGAAAGAAAACCTGAAGACGGGCCAAGGAGGATGATACGGAGACCGGGAACGAAGATCCAATGGGCCCAGTGGACCGCCCAATATTCCCATCAGGACCGGCGAGGAGAACCGATCGATCAGTACCTGATGGAGGAAAAGATGCTGAACTGTGCCATCTATTGGAAGAAGATGAGGAAACATCCCAGGTCTTGCGAGTCCCATTCGTGAAATAGAATGGCCACCGCAAGAAGGGGGGCTTGTGGGATGTATTTACCCATGCATCCGAGCCCTACCTCGAAACTGTGCAGTACTGACATGGAAAACATCATGATGGCCAGAGCTTCCCAGAAAATGCACAGGGAAATGCATGAAGAATAGGCTGCCACCCACCAGTGCGAGAACGAAAGGCCGGGTTGCCATGAGGGAAATGGGTTGCCAAAGGAAAAACAGTAGCGCCGGTTAGCTTCAAAGCGCTTTAAAATCACCATTGGACTACCCGCACAGTAGTCTGAAACCATTGGGAATGGCAATGCTGATTGCCAAATGCAACCTAGAATTGTTGGGAATTCATTTTCTTAAATCCCAAAAATGGGTGCAGTACCAGTACTCACCACTATCCAAAAGCCGGCAGTTTAAAACCACCCTGTGTTTCTCTGAAGGCAGGCTCAAACTGTCTATTTTAAACATTGCAACACATCTAAAAACTCACTGGACACCAGCAGACATTTGGTAGAATGGAGTGTTGTGTGCCTACAAAATCTGGGAAATGAAGAGCCCAAAACAATGCTTATAACAAAACTGCTATGGAGTCAGCAGTTTAAGTTGCACTGGATTTAAAGACACTAAAATCGAAAATGTTTAGATTAAATGAGTGACCTATGTTTGAGTGTCACATAGGTTGCAATTGTTTAAATGTCATAGTTTTAAACTTAGAATCAGCCTTCTAGCTGCATATGTGAAAATGTTTAGTTTTATTTGAATGCAGGAACTGGGGAACAAAAAGTGACATTTTATCTGAAACCCGGTTTAAGGAACTGAATTCTGCCTGGCAACTACCCCCATCAGGAGTGAAACTTGAGTCACAGCTGTGTTCCCAGGCCTAGCTGCCCTTTTGCTGCTCACACTAAGGATATGCCATCTATCTGATAATTGAATTACCTGTGCTCTGCAGGAAAGTGAACAAAGCCCTGTCCTGGCTCAGGCAAAGGTTTTATTGGCAGGAGTCGTAAATGGTCGTAAAAAGTGGCTTCCTCCTGAGGAAAGGGGAGGGGCACTGCCTGTGAGAGCAAGCTGGCTTGGCAGAACTGGAAAAACCAGAAATTCAACCTTGTGCTGAGGGTAAACCACACCCCTTTGTAGCCAGAATATTGTTTAGAAAAAGATGAATAACTCATAGTACGGACATGTGAAAATTTTATAAATGACACCATAATTCTTGTGATTTTTCTGCCCACATTTTAAGAGGTTTTTCGACCCGGTGGCGTGTTCAGGGGGGTTTTAGCGGAAAAGTGGATATTACTCTAAATGTATGCATGTTAAAAATCTGAAACTTCATCAGTTAATGTCCATACTCCCTGCACACATGTATGTAAAGTTGGGTCAATGTCAGAAATTGAAAAATCAGTTAAAAAGTCAATTATGTGCCATTTCTGAATGCAAGCTCTTAGAAACAGCAGATTTGGACAGAGACATGGCTAAATTCAGCCACACCATGTATATGTAATTTCAAGCAACTGTGTAACTGTGAAATATGTCTTTTATTATCAAATATAGAATGTGTGCAATCTGACAGAGGAGTGTCCTATCTGCAAGCCATAAAATGACATCCCTCTGACTCACAGTTCATTCCCCAATCAAATGATAAATGGAAGTTTGACCAATTAGAAGCTGAGAGAGAGGTAGGGTCAGTGATGCTAGAACACACCCACATTCTAAACACATAAAAGCAGACAGACAGGACAGATAGGGACCTTCAATTCCATTTGCTGCAACGCGCTCTGCCGGACCATACAACATCCAGAGATCCAGACTTCAAATTTATCAACCTCCAGAAAGCCACACTAGAGACCAGACCAGAGAGAGAAAGCAGTGCTGTACTCAGAGAGACCCAGACCAGCAGAGAGAGCTGACCCAGATCACTGTGAAGTGCAGAGGCCAGACCAGACCAGAGTCCAGTTTAAAACCCTGACCAGATCCGTGACGAGGCCCATTTAATTCAAGAATATAGTGTGAGTACCCAGCAGGACTGTGTAGAACCAAGCTTTTAGTTTAAATTCATCTAATTCAATCTATTTAACCTAAGTAGAACTGCCTGATAGCTCCAAATCTGTCACCTGTCATTCTAGCTGCAAAAAGCTGCACTTGTCTTTTTGAAACTTTAAAATTTCAAATCTGAAAAACGACCTTTATTTAATCGCTCATATCTCCGTAACCTAGCTTTGAATCGCACCTAGAACCGCATTCCTACCCCCTATAGTTTTGCCGCAATCGTGTAAAACGCACGCGCGAATTTTGCCGCGATTTGCAAATTTCTCCACGTGTGAAAACAGCAGTTTGCTTGCCTTCCATTTGCCAGAAATTCGTTTAACCTGCTAATCATTCCTGAATCATTGCTAGTGTGAGCCTGGACTAATATTAACTAGATACCACTCACCCTGAACCTCTGAAAGGGAATTAAAAGTATTTTAGCATATTTTTCAATTCATTGCCAGCACATATCAAAGCAATTTGGGCCTGTTTTTTCAAAACTCCTATCTGTTTTCTTTAAGCGTGCTTGGGGGGGATTGAACTGAATTACATTGATTGCATTTCTGAGAACTGTGTGTTTTCCTTCCATTTCCTTGCCTTGCATCAAGGGGGGGAGGGGATTGCCAGAGAAAAGTGATTACATTGTTTGGTTGAAATCATATTGAGTATTTTCTGTACTGCATTCATTGAATATTGCATCCATCTGAGCTTACATAAATCATCCTCTACCCCATTATACTTTCGTTCCTATTCACCTGTGTGCTACCTTATCCATTTCATGTCAACTCCTTATTGATTATAGAGAAGCATGTTAGTGCCAGATTCTCCGTTGTTAATCTTTATCATATCAGATTAAGTGTGCTATTCAATTATTAATTTATTATAAGGTGTGATATATACATCTCTTGTTTAAATTATCAAATAAACCTTTTAACTTGCAAAACAGAACTACTTCTTGGCTCAGTGGGGTCAGGGGGATTCCAAGAGAGGGGTGTTATATAGGGGTAGTCATCCAGAACGCATGAACTGGACATAAAGATATATCAATAAGGGTTTCCATTCAGTATCCCAGACTAGGCATTGACTTAGCTGTAGTGTTGAATTGAATCCTCTTACAGCGTTACCTTTAACAAATACTTTGTTTGTAAACTTAAAGGACTGTTTGAATTGTAAAGTCTCTCTGAATGTAATGTTAGCACTTGCTAATGGTCTGTTTAAATCAAATGAAAAAAGATTTCTCTGAACTAGTAGCGAATCCTTTGAGCATAAAAAAGGAACTAAAGAAGTGGAATTTTATTGCTACAATTGATAAAACATGACGAAACAAAATATATTCAACCTTCCAGTATATTGATAAACCACTTGGAGATTTGCCTAAATATCTTTGCTGTTATCCCTGACCTGTGACAAGACAATCGTTCTTGAGATTCCGTTTGAATGGTTTGCCAACTGGTGAAATTCAATAGGCTCGATCTGTGATAGGAGAGGGAATGAATAATACTTGTACATATTGTAATGTTTCAGAAACGCCACAAACCCTTCAACACCTTTTGGTAGAATGTCCAGCCCTGGCCTATACCAGAACAAGACACTTAGGTCACTTTTTTTGTAATGACAATGATCTTGTACTCTCAGAGGATATGTGGAACAGTCTGTGTGCTGGATCTGAATTATTTTTAACGTATGCTGTGGTTCAAATGCTAAAGGAATTAACCAATATAGCAAATTTGACTGTTTTGATCAGCTATGAAATGATATGGTTCGTTTTTAGATTGTGTGTGAACAGTGGACATTTTGTTTCTCTTTTTTTTAGCTGTATTGTATTAATTTGTAAAATGTTGTGCATAAGATTCAACTTTTGCTTTTATCTGTATTGTATTAATTTGTTAAGACTTTGGACCTCACAATGTGTTGGGCGCTAACCCCGACGGTATTACCGCCGGGGCTTTTAGCCCTACTGGCAAACCCACTGGTGCTATTAGCACCGGATCACGGGTTTGGCGGAACGGTAAATTCCCATTCCCCATTGGGCCCGTTCAGGAATTCCCCATTGGGCCCAATGGGGATTTTTGGTGCTATTACAGCCGGGCGATACCCACCAAGGACGTTATTTGGCGGACCCTTAAATGTGGCAGTAATAGTGTTAGCGCTGCATTTAAGGGTTACGGCCAAACTCGTGATGAGGCCCTTTGTGTATAATATCAAATTTTTGCTAAAATTTCACAATAAAAAATAAAATATTGTAAATACGTCATCCTTAGGATTTTCCTGCGGAATGATATGCACCCCTTTAGAGCAGAGGGCAGTGTAAAGGTCAGGTTACTTGATAGAAACCAGAAGGCTTCTTTTGATTTTACATGGATGGAATTGTGAGCCATGGAGAAAAGGCTCTGTAAGAGACTTTTTATTTTTTTGAAGCCTTTCAGAAAGAAACCTCACACAGTGTGATCTAAGGAATGGTTTCTTTCTGTTCAGCTTCTGCTGTGTTTTGTGCACTATATGCTCTTTGAGCAAACGGAAGCATTGTGCATATTTATTTTCTTATCAATATAGAATCCGGTAATGAATGAGTTACAGCTGAGAATTATCTTTTGTAACAAATTATGCTTTTTTTCAGTGAAAGCAAAACAGTATTGCGCAAAAGTATATTTTGGAGTTCCTGTGCTGTGTTCATTTATCAGCAAGATGCACCTATATGGTGTGCTCATACAATTTTGTAATACATAATTTGAAACCAGACATCTTTGCTGAAGTTTTTGGTTGCTAATGGGCCCTATTCCTTCAGGTTTTGTCATGTTTTGTTGCCTTTTGCATACTTTTTACACTCTTGCGGAGGCAAATGTTTACTTTTATAATTCAATTTACGCTCCATAGAAACTGTAAAATGATGAGTATGCAAGGTCTAGTTTACATCCATTCAACCTTAACCTACCGTCAATGGGGTATATTACTATAAATGGTCAGTGGCAGCATAGTCCTTGCTTAAGGGTGAGCGACTGTCATTACACCAATCACAGGAGTCACAGCCTCTGTGAAATCTTCAAGACTACAATTATAACATCCAAAACCTGACTCTCCTTGAAGTGCATGAAACAGTTACATTTGTAATTGAAATATAACTCAGCAAAATCTGTCCCTGTAGTGATAAAACAGACAGGTATTTAACTTTTATATGTAGCACTTCATGCATGGCTTGCTCAACTTCTAGGCACTGTGATTATTATACCTCAGTTGATAGCTAGTCTACTGTTCTTTGTAGGATGTTAGATGGTAAAATAGCTCAGTCGGTTGAGCGCTCGATGCTACAATCTGTGTGGGATATGCAGGTTCGAATCCCAGCAAAGCCAACTCAGCTTTTCATCTTTCTGAGGTTGATAAATGATTACCAACTTCAGTTGGGTAATAATAGTACGTAAATATGTTCTATGTACAGCACTTTAGCAAAAGCACTATTTAAATAAATTATTAACTCTGTCCAGCCAAAATTCAAACATGAGATTAAATATTGAATTTAGTATTGAGTCCTTTCCTCTCTGCACTGTTGTATACTAGCATTGGCATACCATTAGGTAGTACTAGTTCCAGAAAATTAGGACTTTCATTAAACATCAAAAGACAATTCTACCATCGGACCTCAAAACACACAATACAATTCATGTTTCCTTTACTGTGTAATTGAGTAGGTTTTTGTTTTTGTGTTTTAAAAATACATCATGATCATTGGTGTAGAAATATTGTTTGTTTTCCAAGGCTGACTTCCTTCTAATTATATTTTACTGAATTCCTGAAATGTTTTTGTTCAAGTTAGCATGTGCATTTTGACTAGCCGCAATCAATGTCATGGTAGTTCTATCTTTGAGGATCTTGCAATGCAGAGGCAATTAATTGTTCCTGTTCTATGTGGGTGGTTCTTCCACTGCTGTATCAGGGAGGCACATGCTGGGCGTGTTCTTTGTGACAGAAATTTGGGCTGCTGAGTCCTATGATGTTCCTGTTCTATGTGGGTGTAGCTTGCACTGCTGTGGTGAGGCCCTTAATTCACCTTCTCAGTGTGGGGGTGCTTGCACTGCTCCATCCCATGCCATCTCGATGTAAATGGAACTTCCACTGTTGTGACCCCCAAGGTACCTGTTCCAAGGGTGGTAATCTTGTATTGTTGAGACCCACAACGTTCCTGTTCTATGTGAGGAAGCATGATCTTCTGAGATCCGTGGTACGCCTTTTCTCTATAGAGACTGGAGTATGCACTACTTAGGACTATGCTACACCTGTTTTATCTGAAAGGAGCTGCTACTGTGGATACATATTCCTGATTTGTTCTCTGTTTGGGAATGTTCTACCCTTACTTTACACATTGCAGGGATTTCCACCTGTTCTGCATGATTAAAGATTACACTGGGGTTGCCGCAATTCACCTTTTCTGTTCGTGTGCGAGAAGCCTGCACGGTTTCTGCTCAAGCTGACCTGCTCCGTGTGAATAAAGTGTTAAAAAGCTTATATTGCTGTCGTACTCTTGCTATATGTGCAAGGGAAACTCAAGTGTTAGAGTTCATCTCTTCCATTTGTGAGAGGGTGTTGTGCTACTGCACCATGTGCTTTGTGCTATTTGTGAGAGAACCCTGCTTTTCTGTCATAGTGCATAAAGCTGCCGCATGGTAATGATTTCCAGACCGTTTTAACACTTGGCACAAGTCGGCTGGATGTCACATACTTTTTACTCTGTTGTAGGGGAGAAAACTAATGTTTACACTTTTCACATCACATTTACTCTCAAAGTTTAAAAATAGGGAGTAATACACTCCCACAGTAAAATCTTGGTAGTGTCACATTAATCATGACTTTTTCAACCAAAGGCAGACGTGACTCAAACATATTCAACCATTACATACACAATTGGGCCAGTTTGGGGCTTGTCAGAGAAATGCAATTGGCATTATTTGAGCATAATTAAACTCGAGGGCAGATATGACCTCAGACACCTTCTGGCTGTGTCTACTTTCTGGGGCGGATTGATTAGCATGCACTGCTTCTAGGCACTGGAGAAACCACCGACGAGTATATCAAATTATTTGGGGACCACCAGGTTTTACGCATTTACTAAGCGCTTACCTCCATACCCTTACTGCTACCCACTTTTTACACTTTGGGTACGCTCACCCGATGCTGTCCTACTCAAACACCCCATCAAAAATAATAAATAACAATAACATGCGATGTAAGTGGTATTTTAAAGCCTTGACGGATTTAAAAGTGTGTTCCACAAGGATGTCACTTAGAGGAGAAACGGGACAGCACACACGATGTGCGTGCTATGAAGAGTCAAAGGAGTGTAGACTGCTAGCAGTAAGGAGATGAAGAATTAGCCCTTCATCCTGCCGAGAATTGAGAATTAGTTTATTGATTAGGCAAAAGTGGCTATAAACCAATAACCGATGGCAAAGCTAGCCAAATGTGAGCTTGCCTGGTCAGACTGCGCTGTAGGTAGACAGTCCGCTACTTTTTGCTCTTCTGGTAGTTACCCTATGACAACCTTATCATAAAGGTCGTAAAGGATTTGTGTCTCATTTCTGTTAGATTTAAGTGGGTAAGATGTCACCCCTGAATCAATGGCCCCCAGCAAAGACTGACAGTTGTGTACCATGAATGCTAGATTTTGCTTGACCCGGAGAGTGATCTTCCCATCATGTACATATATATAAAAAGTGTAGCCAATGGCGGGGACAGCCGTGCCAGTGGGGAAATCTAGATCTTAAGAAGCAACCGATCAGGGCAGAGCCCAGTGCCTCTCCCTAACTTTTCTAGATGACACAACTGGAGAGATTGCAACTATCTGAGTGTCAAGGATGAACAAATCCCTTCTGGGGACAGATCTTTACAAATACTGTAATGGTTGGCACCAGTGACGGTGCCAGCAGGTGAACGGTCTAAAAGAACGAGGGTGCCTAAAAGGCCACTCGTAACAATGGTGCCAATATCATCTGAGGCAGCCACTAGCAACTACTCAGTGCCCATGGCAAGAAGGAAGCCATTCTAGAGGGGGTAAAGGCTACAGTAGTTCTGGATGAATTCTTGACTTTGCTGACGAGCAGGCTTCCCCAACAATTTGGCTGGGAACAGAAATCAGGAAAACATCCAGGAAACGTTCTGTTCACTGGCATCCACTAGCAGTTATTAGTAAAGGCCTAACAACTGCTTCAGGACTCATAAGATCTACTAGCCCACTCGCATTGGCAAGGAGATGTTAGGAAGTGTGAGTACCATTTGCATGGCACTTAACCATGCTGTCGAGTATGGGGATGTTTGATACTTATTTGACATTTACTGCAAAGAAACGTTGTTTGCCTTAAATAGCAAGTAACAATTTCAATATGCATGGCTGTTCTTTGGGTGGCAGCATATGAACTAAATATGAAGTGTGTTTATGGTGACATTGCACAATTCTACAGAAAGCAGTGGTTATTATTGTGTCACCAGTCACCATGGGGTGAGTGCATATCTTAGGTTGAGTATGTAAATTAAGGAACTCGTCCCACAGGTCTAGTGGAATCTTTAAGAATTTGTAATACCTGTGCTTCATTTAAAGCTTGGGGAAGAGAGGCGGGAGGCAGAAATGGGTCATTATTGATACATCCCATGTATTCCTTCGTAGGCCTGTCAGCAATAGGATTGCCTTGTGACCCAAAGAGGGAAACCTGATTTAATGGAGCCTAGACTGTTTTATGTGGTGATCAATTAATAGAGGGACTGTAAGGAAATCAGAGTTTCTAGGGAGGAATTACCGTTGTACAGGCACTACAGGATGAGGTTTTTTTGGTAGCTTACAATTATCTTCAGATCGATTAAGAGTTGAATATTATGGTTTTAAATGGGGTCCTTTAAGGAGTTTACAAGCATTACCATCCCCCATCCAGCAAGCCTTTTGTACAAGATCACCAGTTCTCAAACAAGGTACATTTAAGGTGGCAAAGTTTTGTTCTCTCTTAGGCCTGATCCATTGAATACCACTTATTGACATACATTTTAGGTTGAAATTAGGCTCTGTTTAGGTGTGGCAAGCTCCATAGCTGATTGCAAGTTATTAAACAAGAAGTCCAGGTCTGTGAGAGGTTCCAATAATTGGAGATGCATTGAGTGTGCAGTCTGGGGATTGGATAATCCGGAATTGTATTTTTCCAATGCCTGGATAGGCTAGATGCATTTCCAGAATCCCTACATTTAAAATAAGTATCTCTTGGAATTTTGAAGAGGATAAAAAAAACTCCTCAGTTTCATAGAAAACTAATTTTCATTGTCTAAGGGCTGCTATGGCTTTCACCGCCTAGGTGGAGGGCGGGCATGGCCAATAATGGGCCGCCAGCCGGGCTCTGGCCCCGTTAGCGGCCATGTACGCACCCCTGCCATGGGGGTGAAAGCCATTCACACCAGGGGGTTCATTCAGGCTGCAAATGATTCTTTTCCACCCTCTGGAGATTGGCTGATTTTGCATGAGGGAAGAAAAACAAAGGAAAAAAGATGGCTACCCCATAGGGAAAAGGGACTAAGTCGTGATCGGAAGGAGCACAGGGAACAGAGCTCAAAGTGTCATGGCCACAGGGCAAGAACCACAAGCTTCACTACATAAAGGGTCCAGTTGGACCCAGTCCTGGTGCCTTTGGCACCAGGCTCATGAGAAAGTGTGCTCTGCACACTTTTATTCGGGTGCACATGCTATTTTCTCCCCTGCAGGGCCTCCACGTGCCTCCAGGTCGGGCGTGGCCATAGGAGTGTATTGGGCTGAACGTGCAGCATCTTCTGGCAGTGTCAATAGTGTCAGGGTGGGGCCACAAGTCAGAACAAATGGGCGTGGCTGGGCCCCGCCCGCATGCAAGTTCTTAGCGTTAGTCTGCTTATAGCAGCGTAACGCTCACCGCCGCCTGAAACGCATTTTTCGTGATTACAGCAATCACCATCGCCTGAAGCGCATCCTTACCTGACTCCAGCAACAACCGCAGTCGGAGCACACCCTTACCTGATTCCAGCAGCAACCACAGTCAGAGCGCCTCCTTACCTGATTCCATCAGCAACCGCAGTCGGAGTGCATCCTTACCTGATCCCGGCTCCCAGCCTCAGCACTTACTCGGGAGTCCATCTTCGGCTAGCATCATCGCAGATCCAGGCATCCTTCACCCGCCGGAAGATCTTCGGATAGCAGCATTCCAGTCTGACTTCGCCAGGCCATCCCTGCAAGAGAAAAGGGCAAACAAGGTTAGAAAAACTATAAAGACATTACGCCAAGGTCGCGCGCAAACCAATCCTCGCGCTTGACCTAAGAACCAAACCTACCACCTATTGGGACATTGTGAACTCCTCTTTTCTTCATTGGGGCTCGCTTCTTGCACCGCAATTCCGCTGGGCCTCACATCACCTGTTGGGGAGAAGGAAAGACATTACAAGAGATATGGATAATAATCAAGGAAAAAGATATTACAAAATAATACGGACAATAATCATTATCGAAGGATACTTACCTTCAAAGTGGTTCAGCCACAGCCGGTCTGGGCTGCCACGCACATAGACCAGTGAAGAAACTAGGTCTATCTAAAGGCGCACCTGCAGTGAGAAGCAGGACGGAGAGCTTGCCATCATAATTAAACAGGTGAGACTATATGGGTAGGCGCATACTCACCACATTCTGGGAAGAAGGGTTTGAGGGAGACCACAGCCATATCACAGCATTCTCACTGCCTCTTGTATTCTCGTAAGGGCAGTACCAACAACCAGCACAGTTCACAACACTGGAGCAGGGGAAGAATTCCGACCCAGGTGAGCCAGTTCCAGGGAGGGCTGCAACCATGCCCCAAAGTCCCCGCAGAGACCAGGTGAGCATTACACAAAAAGCTCAATTTCCACAGGTAAGGTGGGGTGGTAAAGGGAGTTTGTTGGTTTTGGGGGGTGGATGGAAAGGTGGTGAGGGAAAAGGAGCGGCTTCCTGTTGCCTCCCCACATCAAAAAAGAACAAAATTGCACCACCCGGGAAGGGTCTCAGGTTTCTGGAACAGCGGGCAGAGAATCCATATTCTCACCTGTTGTTCCAGCCATCTGATTGGCCAATGGCCATTCCCCGGATGCAAATTCTCTATATCCTATCCTTCATTGGACTGCAAGAACGGTATGCCTTGTCTGTGATGTGTGCCAGTATGGTAGGGCATGTGGGTACCAAGTCAACATGACAGGAAAGAGAAAAAGACTCATGTGCCTGGTTTTGTGCATTTACACATGCGGGCACCCAACCTTGAACAAAGTGGATCTATGTGATTTTACCTAATAGAAAACAGTGAATGACAATAACAGCGATTAGGAAACAGAGAAAAAAATATCACATTTTTCTTCTTTCTATTTGGGGGCTTGCCCCAGACCACTGATTCCCTATGCGTTTAACCCCACTCCAACTCCCCCCACCCTTTTTAGCCCCTTACCCCACCCCATATATATTTTTAAACATGTCCAATGTTGTTTTCTCTGTTTTCTCTTTGCTGTTATTGTATTCTCTGTAATTGTTTTCACTATTTTCACTGGATACAGGACAAAGTACCTCAGGAATGCTTACACCAACCTCCATTTCAGAAGCACAAACTAAAGGGTCACCAGACAGTGCTATTTGATGGCCAAGTCCCCCTGGCTGTTCAAAGCCACCAACCCCCGCAACTGTGTATAACATATTAGGGCTAAATATTAGATCACCCAGCCTCCACATGAGCATGTCCTCACCAGTGGTATTATACCCATACATTGTGGTTGACCCAGCTGACATCATAAGTTCTCTTGCAGGGACCAGTGGAATTCCGAGACAAGATGGAGGTCAGCTTCCTGATCTCAGTTTGCGGATGGGGCTCTATATACAGATGGCACCTCTACATATAGACATGTACACTGGCTCTTCTGCAAGGAGGGGCCTTCCTTCCTGCACCACACCTCTCTCTACACACCATGCTCTAAAGAGAAACAATGGCACTGTGTCCTCAGAACTTCTTCTGAAGTGTTTACCCTTATTAAGGGAGTGATAGACCTATTGCGAGGCATACTTTAGTTATTAATTAATTGTTTTCTTGCTGTTAATTACACAGTGTGAGTTTTCTAATACGTGTGAGTCATTTTATATTTCTTTAACCTGACCATGTAAAACACACTCAGAGGTGTGATGTGAAAGGTAGCCAATGTGGCACAGAGCCCTCAGGTTCATGGTTTAAGCACACAAGTCAGAATTCATTTTGACCGGACTGCACAATTTACCACCCCCTGGTCAACCGCGTTGTTGAGAGGATCAATGGATTATTAAAGGCCAAATTATCTACGTTGTGTGCCACCCTTAAGAGAAATTGGGTGCACAGTTTTCTTCTTGCTCTATTCAGTTTACACAGGCAGCCCTGGAAGGATGCTCACTTATAACCACATGAGGTGTTAACAGGCCGGCACATGCATATGTCTCTGTCTCCCGTAAGGAAGGTCTCTATGCTCACAGGGCAGCGTCTGTTCTGGCTGAGGAATGTAAGGACTACTTAACTGTTTATCAACATATAGCACCGCAGCGATCTGAAGAAACAACCAGCGCTGCACCTGCTTCAACAACATAACAGTCTCTTTAATTGTCTCTGGGTGATTCTATTTTTGTTAGGAACTTAATTCGCAGGTGGAGTGAACAGAGATACAATGACCTTTTTACTGTTGTTTATGCCACTCCGTTTGAGGTGAAGGTCTGGGAGCTGCGATATTGGGTACACCTTTCTGATTTTCAAAAGGCTCTGAATGCTGCAACCCCACTAACAAATCTGACAGTTTTCCATGAATAGTGCCTAATAATAGTGAGCAAGTATTGGCAAAGTAATACCCCGGATGTGCATATGCATATGAACTACATGCAGAGTGTTCTATAATGCCCATTTTAATTGAAAGTAGTGTTGGTTTACATTTTGATTTTATCCATTCATATATTTTAATTGTTTTGAGCAATTTCTCTTTTTCCCTTCCTTCCTTCCGATTTCATGATGCAATTGCAATTGCTTATTGAGGCACCTTTCGCTAATGTACAACATCAAGCTAAGAATAGGCCCGCTCGCACTGCTTTCTTCCCTGCGTACATGTGTATGATGCATTTTACAAATAAAATATTTTTATTTTTATGTTTGTTTTAGGGGTGTACTTATTGTGTAATTTTATATGGGTGGAACACATAAAAAGGCGGAGATTCGAGAGGGGTGTACCATGAGTGGGTGTGCATATCAGAATGGGGACAGTAACACAGTTTTGGGAAGTGACAACAATATGCCAAAAATGTGAATGGGATGACACGAAAATGAATATAAGGGTATTATCAGATGCAAAGCTATATGTGCCTTATGGCAGTATATTAAAATGTTTCAGAAGGGAGCCTAAAATGAAGAAATACGATGAATACAGAGGATTAGGTTTTGATATGATAGAGGACATGCACCATCCAGCGATGAGTAACAGTTGGTACACGGACATGAGCTTGGTGGGGAAACAGAGGGTAAATGGGAGTTCTTATATTTTCTCCTTAATATCAAACATGTCAGGAGACCCCAAGGTACTAATACCCCGAGAGGTTACGCCCTTGGATGCTCAATGTCTTGTCCATCTAGCACTATGTAGGTTTGCAAATCAAGTTCCAACCTTACAGCATCCAGCTTGTGATGATGGATCCAGATGAACAGCAGTGTCCCTGTAATGCTGAATGCCAAAAATGCCTACAAAGACCATACATGCAGTTGGAAGGAATGAACTTTGTGGCCAGTCAGGGGGGTGAGACTTTGATTAGCTGTATGGTAGGATGACCCGTAATATATAGAAACAACTTGATTCAGAGGCTAAACAAAGCATGTCAAGAGTACTGGGGGAAGCACATGACTAAGCTAACATGGATTAAAGAAAAGCCAGTGAAGGTGCAGAAACAAGAAGACTATCAACTGTGTTTCTATAATGACGGAGATGTCCCTGTGGGTTCAAATAACAAGTGCAATGTGACAAACAATCCAGACCTCAAGAGAGGGACAGCCACAGTGACGGATATGTACTGGGCCTCTGGCCATCTGGCATTCCTGCTCCTCCTACTATCATGCGGGGTCATATGCTCGCTTACCACACAGCACTCTGTTTTTCTTGTGGTCCCTCAAGTGCACCTAACTATGAGACCAGGGAGCTTGCGTGACCCCATACCACTTCCAGAACCAACTGCCTCTGCATCGCCACTCAAACCTCCCATCTTCTGGATCTTGCCAGAAAAAAAAGAAAGCATACTTTTAGGAAGGGAAAAGAGGTTTAACTATCTGTTGAAAAACTCAGCTCAATTGCTTCAAGAAATACCTGATGAATATTGACTGTATAATCAAGAAGAGAAATATTTCGCTACTCGGTTGCTGCCAGGAGAAAAAACAGCAGCAAACACTAAATGGCTGCAAATAGTAAGGTGGAAACTGATACAGCTGGCATAGGATATTGAACAAGGATTTAATGCAATCAAAGTTGAACTGCGAGCCATCTGGTTACTAATGTTGCACAACTGGTATGTGCTCAATCTCCTCACGATCGACCCAATAGCTGGTTGTGCCAACCAGCACCCCTGAATGCACTCCTAGAGGGTATGAATGCCCGGTGTATCAATAAACTTACAATTGTAATTGTTCAAGCATATAGGCTAAACCATTGTAATTTGTCCAAAAACAATTTAGTGATGAGGAATTAAGTAGCCTAATATAGTCACATTCAATAATGAAGATAATACACATTTGAATACAGCAAAATTGACCTGTCTGTAATAAATGTCACACACAGGTCCATGTTTCATATAAACAAGTATTATTAGAACTGGATTTTGAATGCCAACCTAGCATTTACATCCCAAACATAACTCAAAAAAAATAATAAGAAAAAAATAAACTACAATACACTGTTGTGTGTTCATATACGTTTTCCGTCTTCATAAAAAGAAATCTGTACATGAAACAATTAGTCACAAATGTTTGTGTATCTCCTAACACACTCCAATGATGGTGAAAATATTGCCAACGCGTTTCAGATAATCATATCCTTCTTCAGGGCCATGGAGTACATATATTCCTAGGCTCGACACAACATTTATTTCGACAATGCGTCTATAAAATAATGCAGAAAATACATGTCAGTAAAAGGATCTTCTCAAGTCATTGAATGCTAAATCTACCGGTCACTAACCTCATTGCCATCTCCGTTAGGCACTCCAGACCTCCCTCAGGGCCAAAAAGTGTAAATAGGGATAAGGTGAATCACTCAAAATGTAAGTCCAATACTAGACTGCATGTCAAGTGACCAAAAGCCCACTTACCCGACACGCATCTAGTAGTGTGGGTCAGTTCCATCTAGTCCACCAAACAATTTTCACACAGTCCGACGTACTGTAACCAAAAGGAATGGATGTTGAAGCACTCGTGCAGTACACGTAAATACACATAAATACGTTTTCTTGTAGAGGAAACCCTAACCAATGTAGTAAGATTCGCCATTACTTCTATGTCCGCAGTTAATTCACAACTTCGAATTATTGCTCAATTACGAGTAGATCAGCCCGTACTATAAATGAAACGAGCAGAGCTGAGCATCTCCAACACCAAAAGCTACATCTATAGTAACGACGACTGAACACAATCGGCAACTGCCTTAGTGGAAGATTCGGGGTCAAAGTTATATAGCCAATTACAACCCTCTAATAGCACTCGTCTATTAACTTCATATTATGTAGATGGTTAGAGCTGTCTCATGATATGAGGTACTTACTTAACGATACTCTCCACAGCTCAGCTATATGCAGAATGCCGATCGCTACTCGATCGCACTCTGCCTGTATATGGCGTCGCTATGCGACCTTCGCGCATGCGCGGGAAGTACCTGACTCGAACGACGCCCATATCAGTAGGGGCAAAGCCATACGTTGGCATGGTATCCCGTAGATCAAGGAAAATACGAGGTTAGCGGGTGTTGGGACTATCTGAAATACTGTAAGAGGTCCGATAATCTCTAGGTAATATTCAGTGTTTTGGCCCCTTATGGGTTATCTAAATGTACGCTGCACATGTCTTGTGCGTGCCAGAACTCAAATTGGATTTGGAGGTAGGAGCAACACACCCGGATCGGTAAATCCGGTTGGGTGCCCCTGTAACATCCAAATAAATACAGGGATACAAGGACTTGCATGGCAAAAAAGTGCCAGTGGGGATGGCAATGAGGATAACAGAGCGAGATTCCTAAACTGGTAACTAGTGTCAGTCAAGTGAGTAACTTTTACTCCAATGTGTAGTAAAAATACCAATAACAAAACCATTGTAGAAAACGCTTATTAGTCTTACACAAGCAGTGGAGGAAAAAAAGACCACATCATAACAGCATGTATATTCCGGCAATTGGACTGAGGGGTCTCGTCATGTGGTCAATAGACTCAAGTGCATGTATACAGATACCATAAAAATAGGAACAATCAGTACAGTACTTAATTTAAGGCATATTAAACAAAACACATTAAATCCATCTCTGTGTTCATTCCCCGGGGGTGAATAGAGTCTAACAAGTCTATCCAGAGTGCTTCCCTCTGAAGTAGTCTTCTGTGTAAATCACCTCCCCTGGGGCCCAGTTTAACCTGCTCAAGAATGACACATTTGAGCTAAGCAATCGTGTGCCTTGCTTCCATAAAGTGTAAAGCCAACAACGATTTTGGGTTGTTTTTCTGAATGTTGGACTTATGTTCGGTCCAACGGGTCTTCGCTTTCCTGGTTGTGATGCCCACATAGTAAAAGCCACACAGGCACTTCAGCCCGTATACCACATTTGTTGAGTCACAAGTGGCAGAGTGTTTCAGAAGTAGTGCTTTCCCTGAGTGGGGGTGTGGAATACTATTGCCCCATATTACTACCAGAATTCCCTATATTCCAACTATAATCCACCTTCTATTGTTGATCTCCCTCCCCCTTCAGTCTCTCAGTTTCCCTACAGCATCTCCGTCTACAATCGCCTTGTGCTAAATTGTTGAGGGGCTTGGGACTTCTGCACCCAACAGTCCCGCCTTTTGTATAATGTTATTGCAATGCTGGCAATTGTGGCATGGCTGAGTTCCTTTGTGTTTCCTGTTGTGGTCAGTACTTTCCGTTGTTGAGCTTTCCGCTCAATCTCCTCACGGCCATGGAAGTGGGCATTTGTAAAAAAAAATAGGAGAATCCTGCTGTACTTATGTACCCCCAAACGATACTGTGAATGGGTCTCTCGCACAGATAATAGAGGCCGTACACATCCTTGGAGAACACATGCAGATGGAAGCTGGGATTTAGAAGAGCTATTGGTTCAATTATCTTTTCTCATGGGCACCATCGTGATGGGAGCAGTTGTGAAGATACTAGTGCCAGTGGTGGTGCTCGTGCTTGTGATTTTCTGCATGTGCCAGTTGGGACATGGATGCTGTGCTAAAGCGATCCCTAAGAGTGTGATGATGATGGTTTCAATTGGGATAAGCAGCGCACCTCATGGTACAAAAGATGGGCAGGTACAAACAGACATCCCGAATATGCCTCGTATGGTGAGATTGGAGCAGAGAATTGACCCCCCTGGAACAGTAAATATGGCACCACCCGATTCTGAAAACTACGAGGAGCATTGGGTTGACCTAGAAGGAGATAGGGGCTGTATATATCTCACTTGCACCCCGGAGCAGTATGCTCAGGCGGGAGAAAGTTTCCGTCCAGTTTGTATGGTGTGGGTGCCCAAGAAAGGAACATGGAGGTATGAAGAGGCTGAGAGTATGGCGAGAGAGTTTGTTAATATAGAATTAACAAAAGGCGGGACTGTTGGGTGCAGAAGTCCCAAGCCCCTCAACAATTTAGCACAAGGCGATTGTAGACGGAGATGCTGTAGGGAAACTGAGAGACTGAAGGGGGAGGGAGATCAACAATAGAAGGTGGATTATAGTTGGAATATAGGGAATTCTGGTAGTAATATCGCAGGTGTTAAGAGTTTTCATTTTAGAAGTCAGACACCAACATTTTAGAAGTCAGACACCATCTTGAAATTGAGGCCTAGTGCCATAATCATGCCAATACAAAAAACTGCACCAAGTCCATCCCTAGAAAATGGACTTCTGACAGGGCCAACCCCCCTCCCCCTGTGTGGTTCATCCTGTCCTGTCTTCCTGTCCTGAGTGTTAGAAGGGTGCTTGTGAGTCTTTTCTTCGCCCTGACCTCATTACTGGCCAGGTCGATTACTGCCTGTGTGCCCACTTGCTCAGTTTTTTACTTTCTTACAAAAAAAACTGCACCAAGTCCATCCCTAGAAAATGGACGTCTGACTGGGCTAATCCCCCTGCCCCTGTGTGGTTCATCCTGTCCTGTCTCCCACTATCTCTCCCAGTCAGAACACCCCAAAGAAAGCTGTTACAAAAATGGCCCCATCAGGGGTGCTAAACTGGGGCACCAAAACTCCAAAATCTGTCAGGAAATGTGGTAATCTCTTTCTCTACCTGTGGTAACCATCTCCGGAATTCCTGCTTCTTTAAACAAGATAATGCTTCAGCAGCGTTATTGAGCACCCCAGGGAAGTGCTTTGACTGAAAATGCACGCCCCTACCAGTACATACCAGTACCATATGCTTCAGTAGTCTAAGTACCATGGGGCAAGATGCCTTTTGATTGTCTCTTATCATTACTACAGATATGCTGTCTGACCAGAAAATCATATGCTATCCCCGGAGGCCCTCGCCCCAAATAGTCAGGGCCACCACAATGGGAAACAATTCCAGGAATGTCACATTCCTAGTCAGCCCACTGGTGAACCAGCCTCCGGCCACCGCTGTCCACACTTTTTCCCCCATATGGCCCCGAAACCCACACTCCCTGCAGCATCTGTGTAGGGCCCAGTTCCTTTGTTGGGGAGGGCCTTTTCTGGCCATACTTGGATCCCATTATATTCTGACAGGAAGTTATCCCAGACCTTGAGATTGCGCTTGATGGAGGCCGACAACCTTGTATGGAGGTGTTTCTCTGTGAGTCCTGACATTGCACCAGCTATGGCACGTGAAAATGGGTGCCCCGTCGGGATGATGCTTAGAGCAATGTTAATTTGCCCTACCAAGTGCTGCAGCTGCGCCAACATCACTTTTCTTGCCTGCAAGCATATGTATACTGACTCCCAGAATTTTGCCACCTTGCCTGCCGAGAGGCGGCATATCCCCTGAACGGAGTCAATTTCAATACCCAAGAATGTGATCGTGGTGACAGGTCTGTCTGTTTTGTTACTAATTGGACCCCTAGTTGTCTTGCCATATCCTGAAAAATCCATAGGGTGCCCAAACACTGTTCAGAGTGTGGTGGACCTAAAACAGGAAGTCATCTAAGTAATGTACCACTCTAACTCCCTTTCATCGCCACTTCGTGACCCATTCTAAGAACGAGCTGAAGGTTCCAAAATAGCTACATGATATAGAGCACCCTATAGGCATGCATTTATCAAAGTAAAACTTTCCCCCTGCCTGAAAACCCAGTAGCCGGCAGTCATCAGGGTGGATCAGTAATAACCTGAAGGCTGACTCGATATCTGCTTTTGCGAGCAATGCTCCTTTTCCCAGCACTCACAACTGGCCCAGGGCATCGTCGAATGATGCGTATCTCACTGAGCAAACTTCTTCATTGATCGCAACGTTCGCCAACGGCCCTTTTGGAAATGACAAATTGTGAATCATTCGGAACTTTCGATGCCCACTGCGGAGCAGAGAAAGGAAGGGAATGGGGGATGTGTAAATTGGCCCCCTGCAGAGGATAGCTCAGGGGCAATGTACTTGTCTTGGAAGCGAGATGGCATGGAGCAACACAGGTTCGATCCCTGGGTCGGTGCTTAGAAACCTCTGGGTATTAAGCACGTTATAAATAACCGATTATAATTATAATTATTCTCCCCATCCCCTTCTCTTTCGCTATTTTCTCCATTTTCTCAATTTTCTTCGCTATTGTTACTTGATGCTGAGAATTTTATTTTTGGCACTGATGGGGATATGAACCCCTGTACGAGAATGTAAAATCTTCCAGAGAAACCTTCCAGCAATAATTGTGTCTCTGCCTTCCTAGGATATTTATTAGCTCATAAGCAGAGCACACCCACCTTGATTGGTGAGGACAAGGGAGCCCGCGGCAGGGGACTGTTACTCATTCTTTTTGTGCCCCTATCCCATGTCTTTTTGTTAAATCTCTGCTCGGGATGTCCAGGCAACCCGCAGAAAGAGCATGTGTGTTTAAATCTACATATTGTCCTGGTACGTGACTTGATGTTGAATGCCCAACATGTCCCCTTTTTGTCCCCTTTTTGTTGGGGGAGGGTCCGAAAGGACTGCCCCTGTGTGGGTACCCCAGCCCCTTGTGCCCAAGCCCGCTGGTTCCTCCCCCTGCTGCCGTACCATGGTGCAGCTGGCCCAGAGATCAAGTGTCCTGGTTTCCCAAACTATCAGCCTTTGATGTCCTGAATCTCTCATCATAAGTAAGCCATGCACGGAATGTGCTTTTGTGGTACTTGCATTGTATTAAGTGCAAGAATGACCATGTTTTTTGATGCAACTCTGGGAATTTTTCTACTATCACTGCTGCGAATATTGTGAACCCAGTTGTCCAGTTTACAACTGATTTCTCTACTTGGACCTTCTTTTCCTTCCCACCCACTTTTTGCCTGCTTTACCTCCTCAGATACTGTGTAATTCAACAACGAAAATATATCTACAAATTTGTCCTTCCAAATCTTATCTTTTAGTTCTGGCGAAATGTGCTATGTGAGCATACCTGAAGGGTTACTGATGGGGGCTGCTGGTGCCTTCACATACAGACATGCTAGTCACTGGAAAATACCCTTATTCCCTTGTGTACCTAATATGTCAGCTCCATTTGCTGGCGTATTTGTGCCCCCCATATTCTGTGCCGTCCCCCAAGGCCTTGTTATGGCTGTGTTGAAGGGGCCGTTGCTACTCCAGATCCCTGTTGTGGGCACCTGTCCTGAACCTGCAGTGCTCTTGACGATTGCACTCTGTCCTGGGACAATACAACCTCCCATAGCCCCTCCTGTTACCCGTTGGTTTGCCCACTACCCAGCCCCCAGGCTTATGCTCCCTGATCCTGCTGCCCATCGCCCTGCCATTGGTCCGTTGTTTCCTGAGTTCACTCCCCATTGTCCCGTTTGGTTGTCCACTAACATTTTTCCCCTCAGGGTGAGATGGGGGCTGGGCCCTGCCCCATGTGTATACGGGCCTGCCCTTGCTGCCTCCTCAACATATGCCCCTTGTGCCCCCTGTGTACAGGGAGTGGCTCCACCTGTATGGAGGCCAACTGTGCTGTTACATAAGGCAGCAGCAGGGCCTGTTCTATTACTGGGTACTGAGTTGCTAAATCCTGTACCATTGGCCCCCCTGCCTGAGCCCCTCACCCTTCAAAATACTGGGTGATCGCTGCCTCCTGTGTAACCACAGACACCATATTGCTAGCTTCTGGATTCATTTTGAAAACTGCCGGACCAGCATGAGGCGCTGTGATCCCAGCCGTGGTGATCAATGCAGCCTGTACCACTGGAAGCTGCTCGGATGGTGATGCCTGCTCCTGTATCCCTTGCATCTGTTTGGTAGTTATCCCCTGCGCCCCACCCCTTGGGGCCACATTCTTTCTCCTGGGTTGCCCCAACCTTTCCTCTGCCACCTCTGGACCCTGCTGTTGCCCTCTGGCACGTCCTCCCCCGATCTGTGCCATCACAGATCGATCCCCCTATTTTGCAGTAAGGCTAATAATGCTGCCACTTTGCTTAGGTCCTTAAGTTCGCACTTGTATATTTATCTGGCCTTGCTATGGTTATATCGAAACGCTTTTCGTTTAGCGACACTTAATGTCTACTCTGATGTTGCTCCTTCTGCTCTCAATTGTTCATTCTGTTGGGGACAAACTCCCAGGTAGGTTTGAGGGCTACTAGGAGTTTCCAGACTCTGAAAGGACTCAGACATGTGGAAGGCCCCAACACCTTCCCTTCCCAAAAGGAACGAAGGCCCAGACAGACAGCAAGTTCAAACTGCGGTTTATTAGAGCCAAAACCAACAGGGATCAGTACAAGGATAGACTGAATCCTGGAACGTCTCATCTTTGTCTGGCTTGCAGGCCAGTTTTGTACCAACGTGATGTCAGAGTGTTGCTGCAATCCGGGCCCTTCTCCAGAAAACCTATCGCACTCTAGGATTGGGTACTGAGTGATAGACCACATATAGAGGACCCTGTACGCGTTAGTTTATTGGCTCTCACATGTCAGGTGGTTTACCTGCCCCATCCCTGAAAGTTGCTACTTCTACAATGTTGCGGTGTGAGGGTTTTACCATTGGTTCATGTCTGTTGCTACCCACCCTTAGGAGCCTGAACAGTGATTGGCTAGAGCTGCTCTCCCAGGCCTGGGATTTGAAATGGGTCTCAGCTCTTGGTGTACCTTTGCAAGGTAATAAGAATGACTGTGTCTGCATTG
This sequence comes from Ambystoma mexicanum, assembly GCF_040938575.1. Lineage (NCBI taxonomy): Eukaryota > Metazoa > Chordata > Amphibia > Caudata > Ambystomatidae > Ambystoma > Ambystoma mexicanum. The sequence continues at coordinate 1,032,342,792 of NC_090923.1, forward strand.
TAACTTATGTTCACCACCATAGACTATGAGAGTGCTTGTTCAGATCGTGCAACACTTGTTTCTCACTGTAACATCTTTGTTGCAAGCTTCTGTCTGGCGGCGTGAGATTGGCTTGCTTTCCCAGCTGTGGTTTCGATTCATCATCGGAGTCGGTAGGATCACGTGTTCAGAGACCATGATTTGGAGCTTCCGCAGCTCTGAATTAAGAGGAATCATTCGCATTTATTGCAGCTGGTGTTACTGTTGTTCAGGGAAAGGAATGTCGTTTGTATCTGGTGGCCTTGGCTGTGGGCCCTGTCTCACATGGTTGCTCTCTTGTCCAGCCTGAATTCGGCTCAGCCCCTGCTGAGGGTTTGTGGCCTGATGTAATTTTCCTAATCCATAACATGGCTTCTACATGTCCGTGCCATTCTATATTCTCCATACATTAGTCACACTTGGCTCTGTCAGGTCCCATAGGTGCTGCAGCAGTTCCATGAGTTTAGTTGCACATAAGCATCTGCAAGCTCAATTCAGGATCTCTTGTTTCTTGCGGTTTCTGCGTTGCTGCATTAAGCTAATGACAAAATAATAAAAGTAATTACACTATGTATATGTATCTGTCCTCTAACTTATAGAGCTGTACGCATGTGTTCTTCATGTATTTGGGTATGTGTTTGTGTCCCGATGTACGGATGGCACGTGTGCTTCCTGTCTAATGCTGCTATGTCATGGTGTCTCTAACGACGTCAGTGGCTTGCTGCTTTGCGCTATAGTCGATAAAGTCAATTGATGTCTTCTTCATTGCAGCTTGAGGGTCTTCGTCCACTCTAGGTAAGGTTTGTACCTCTCCTGGTCTGTAGGGCTGTCTGAGTTACTTATCAATCAATGGAGCACTGGGAATTGGTCTGAAATAGTATGGACGTTCGAGATATCTTTTATTCCTCTTTCCGCATCATGTACCTCATTGGAGGGGGAGGAGGGTGATTTTGCCCATCCCTCTTCAGTCCCTCCTCTGGTCGACTTGCCAACCACATCCTTATGTGACATTCCCTTTGCTCTGGGCTGCCATATCTTTGTTATTCCTTTGAGGTGTCCATAATAGTATGTGTGGTCATTGAAAGACCAGTGGATGTAACAGCATACTCCTTTGGGGTTGCTCCAGACCCACCTTACTTCATAGAAATTTGGATGGTGTGGATTGTACAGTTTTATCATTCCTGCTGAAAGTAGCTCACACTGTGTTATCTTCTCCATCAGCTTGTATTGTTCTGTGACAATCTCATCCTTTGTTCCTCCTATGTTCACATCCATCTGGATCTGCATTCAAATGGCTTCCTCTGCTGTTTTCTTGCACCTAGCTATGCAGATCTTGACCCCACACATGTTGAAGCTGCTCCCAACACAAGCAATCCAGCTATCACCTTCAGTCCATCTGACAGCCATGATGGCATCCACGCCCATATGCCTGCTACCCAACTCTGGTCCTTCCCTATTCCTCGTGCTTCATCTTCCATTTTTGCACGCATCTGTCCCAACTGTGCTACTGCATATGAGAGAGTTTCATTCTCTTCATTGTTTGCTGGTATAAATGTGCAACAGTGTAGAGGAGATTCCAAATAAAGCCTGCAATCCAACCGCCCATTTTGAAGTACCAGGAACGTTCACACCGAAATATGTGGCGTATGATGAGCAAATAAACCAATAGAGAGCTGCAGTGGGGCTCTGTCCAGTACCTATCAGAAGAACAGCACCTATTGAAGTACCCATACCCAGAAAATCATGGACAGTAAGGTATCCATTAAGAAAACCCTATCAATAAATAAAAAGAAATAAAGATTATCTAAGTACAGTGCCTGAAGAAAACTAAAAGGTCTTAATGGACGACGAATGGTGATGTCACGAGAACCCGGATTGACTCACATATAGAAGAAATGACGACCAAAGAATGACGCAAAGAGACGAAAACGCCATAAACAAGGATATCATGAACTTTAAAGTGTAAGGGCGATGTCAGTTGTAAGAAGCTTAAACTGTAAGCCTGGCAAAGATATTTGACCAGTTTACACCTGTACATATGCTTGGAACCGCAAGAAAGCTAAGAAAACTGTGCGGCTTGCTATGCTTATTAGAAAGAGAGTGCGTCAAGCGCCACTATACATAATCTACCTCAAACGAAGAACATTATATAAGTGTATTTCCACTTTGCACGAGAAGCAGAATCAACCCAGGTTACTAAAGGCCACACGAGAAAAGGCTTCATATTTAGCAAAATCGAGAAGAGACGGCAAAAACGAAACTCAGCTGAGGCAACTTGTGCTAGGAAAGCCAATGTCGTACCAATAGAAGAGACGAACAGTGGCTACATTTAATTGAAACTAAGAACAGAATAGCCTGCCTCTGAAAGGTTGAGATAAGAAGACGAAGGCAGGTGGTGGGTGAAACGAGAATCAAATACACAAATTGATGGAAAAGAGGCAAATTCACGGTGTCTGAATCACGTGACCAGCCGAGCAAGAAGAAGCGTGAGCTCACACCTACGATGGCGCCAGGCAAGGATATCAGAACTTTTCCAGACAGAAGATGTGGTCTCGAGGCCAAGCACAGTGAAATAATTGACACATGGCTATTAAAGTGATGATTGATTGTAACAATAACTGGAGGAAGGCCGGGTAATTAAGGGGCTCCCCACACCTGTCCGACCATTCTGCGTGCTGCTAAGCAAAGTGGAAAAGTATGCATGGGGTTGGTGCCAACCCAATCACAATGGACCAAATAATCTCGGGTCCTATAGTTAGTAGAACCAATAAGACGTCGTACTTTTAGTGACGTCTGCAGTAGTCATTTTTGAAGGAAGGGCTTAGATGCCCACCTGACAGTGTTTACCCAATCCCCTCATTCCGTTACCATATACAGATATGGTACCTATACTAAAGTTACCTTTCCCAAAGCAATAGAATTGCATGTCAACGTTTGAGTGTTACACGACAAGGATGACGAGTTTTCAGTATAAATGTCATCATTGGAGTTGAAGCGAGAAGGAAGATCGCACCATTTGCGGATATTCATGACTCCCCATTTTTTGTGCTTGTCATTAAACTGACTCCCTTTGCCAAACCGTTGAGTTGTCCTTATTGAATGGTGTCAAAGTATATATCTGCACCCCCATCCATCTCACGGGTGCTGCTATCTTGTCTTAAAGTGCTTCTGAGCAAACCCCGACTCTATGGGTCGGTTGGGGGTCTCGGAGCACACTTGGTAGCAGAGATTGGATGGTTATCGATTATCGATTAGAATAAGACACCCATTGACCGTCGACCTGAAGTAACTCTATGTCCTTAGTAATATCACGAGTCCTTTGCCATTCGGCTGAGTAGACTGTGAAGCTCCCCGTAGACAGTGGTAGAGTAAAAATAAAATCTCCAGAACAAGGTCTGAAGGGACATGTGTTTCCCCACATAACCCCGTCCCAGTCCTACAGGCAGATGAGCGGTGATCCCGAGGATCCAGAGAGGAAACATGCGAACGGTGAGTGAAAAAGACTAATGCTTTGGCAAAATGTATATACCTTACAACAAGTAAGGGTAAAGGTAACGGAGGGAGGCGGGAAAACAAAATATAGTCAGAAGTAGAGAAGAATGTATATATATATATATGGGGAAGGAAATAATGACTCAAGAATAATTAAGTAGGCAGAGAGAGGATACCAGGGAGGACACCCGAGAAGAGAGAGGATACCGGGGAAGACACCCGAGAAGTGAGAGGATTTGCCTTATTCCTACGGTTTTAATATAAGCGACTGGAAGAAACCTGCATCCAGAGTCCCAAATAAAGGGGAACGAATAGGCCACCACAGCGATTAAAGGCGCTTTTTGTAAAAGAGATGGGTTTAAACTCCATGTTGGGGTAAGAGTATTAGAGGCAGAGGTATATGTGGACAGCTGGAGTTTGTCTAGTCTGATAACGTCTGTCTTACGTGTTGTTTGTTGTGACGTCACAAGTCAAAATTTTCCTTAGAGCAACTGACATAAGATTTACGCGATTAAACAACTGAGATATTGTAGTATACGAATTGATGTTTATTGAGTAAAACAGAAGATATAAAATTTTGTGGAAAAAACGGGGTTGGAGCTTGCAGTGATTGGTGCTCGCTCATATTGTTGGAATTGTTTAAGTTACGTAAAGCGTTGACAAGTGTTATATAAAGAGAAAGGAAACAGAATTAAGCATGGAAGACTTAACTCCATTAGCACACCTGTGGAAACAGTTTCAGAAACATGCACCTAAACTGAAAAAATACAGTGCAGAATGGGTTAAAGGAACCGCCCACAAGATGTTTATGCCTTGGCCACAGGGTGGGTCATTATCTAAAGCTGTCTTGCAACACAAAACGACATACTTGCACGCCACATACCCGGGCAAAAAATTAGACAAAACGCCTAGCTAGTCTAGAGTTGTGGAAAATGTATCAACAAGACAAGGAAGAGGAACCACCATCAGGCTGGATACTTAACGTATGCACAGAGGGGGTGAGATGGCCTCAGCGCCACCTGCCCTGTCTGAAACAAAAATTGAAAATGATAGGCTGAAGGGTTATACCCGCTCAGGGAACTTAAAGCAGCCACGGGGTATAGCAACACAGCGTATGAGTCACCTACCCAAAGTAGTGACGACAATCCAGATAAGGAAAGAGATAGAGATATTACCTCCAAAGCCCCGAGGGACAAGGAGAGACGCGATGACGAGAGAAGAGACCAGGCACAGGCAAGTACATCTCTCGACAAAGAGAGAAGTCAAAAGATGGAAAGGAAGCAAGGATAGAACTGATGAGATAGCATTCGCAAAGAATGAATGGATGAGAGGGCAGATTTCATTGAAACTCGATGGCAAAGGCATTGATGACGCGAAACAAAAGGAGAAGTAAGACGATGTACAGAGAAAGGAGAAGGAAAAAGAAAAAGGATTGAGAGACGAAAGAATAAGAAAAAAAGATAGACAAAGGCAAGAACAGTTATATCGCAAAGAGCAAGAAAGGCAGCATGATTGTAAACAGAGAGCAGCCAATGAGCAAGACAGACAGGAGCACCGAAGGTTAGAAGAAGAGCAAAGGATACGAGAGAAAAGAATACAGAGACGAAGTTATGAGGAAATCCAAAGGGTAAATGAATGTAGAGACGCAAAGAGGAAGAAGATAGGGTCAGAGAAGAAGCAAGGAAGCGCAGAGAATTTGATGACGATGTAGAACGCAAGCAAAGGCAGAGAGCACGCGATCTTGAATATCTGGAAAGAGAGGTTAAAAAACCTGATCCGGTGGTAGACTGAGAGGACATAGAAGAATTCTTTCCTGAGTACAATTCGGTACCAGGCACATCTAGAGTAAATATCGAAGATGACTTCGACACCAGAAGCATCAGAGAAACGATCAATAAGATACATGATGAAATGGGGCTAGAACAAGTACCCCAAGGGGAGAGGGAAAACGAGCGCCTGGAGAGCACTCAGCTTTACGACACTGAGGATGTCTCCCTAAGTAGTGGGAATAAAGAACGGTACCTAGATAGATTGGAAATAAGCAGGAACAAAGAGAACACAAGAAGTTGCACAAGTTGGGGGCTGACAATGTCTGACACCGAAAGAGAGGAACGTGAGGAAAAGGAGGAAAAGAGGAGATGCGAAACATGATTATCAAGGGGAAATGGGATAACATGGTTAGACACTAGTGAGCCTGTACTGTGGGTGTCAGAGTTAGCCCACCAGTCAGACCGATGCGAAGAAACATCTCACGGTCAGAGGGGGGTGTCCCCACCACCCTATGTGAGCCGGCTAAGGACATTGCCAGGTAGGCGGCGATGCGGAAACATTACCCCTGCAATAGATAGGTGAACCATGAGAGAAGAGAGAGAGGGCTATGTGTCCCAATTTCCATTGCTCGAGAAAGGAGGGGCGAGACCACAGTATATTCCATGGCCACACATGGATCGGGAAAACATGAAAAATAAGCTTCCAATGTTGACATCGGGAGCCGGAAAATGGATACACGAACTAGAAAAAATAACGGGAGGGAACACGTTAGCTATTACGGGATATCAAAGGCCTCTTAATCGCCATACTTGGTGATAGAGCAGATGATGTGTGGACATGGGCAGGTTACCCTGGTGTGACCACAGTTAATACCACGCATGATGGAGCTCCAATTAACAATCGCAGAGCAGTGGTATGGAAAGCACTACAAGTGCAATACCCAGATACTTCCGACATGGGAGCTATCATGACACGTAAAATGAAGGAGTCGGAAGACCCATTGATTTACATACAGAATTTTCAAGATGCGTGGTTGCTCGAAACTCATGAATCTTGTGGGAAATCTATACCTGTATTCTACCATATATTATGTCTAGAGCTGCCAGAGCCAGTACAGAAACAGCTCAAGAAATTGGTAGGAATCGAGGCCAAGCCATGGTTGGAAATACAGTTGACCATCACACACTATTGCAGGCTGCTGCAAGAAAAGAATCTCAAAAAGGAAGCTGCACGAAAGGGTGAAGAGGCAAAATGAGTGCAGAAGAAATTGTCAAAATATGCTCTTGAAGCAGCCATGATAACTAGCACCGCTGAATCGAGCATGCCACAAGTCAGTAATCCACAGCAGAATAATGAGGGCAGTATGGGGTTTTACCCCAGGGGAAGAGGATTTAGAGGAAGAGGATGCCAGAGTAATCAGAGAGGTTTTCAGAGTAATCAAGGAGGTTTTCAAAATATGCAAAATGGCAACCAGGATATGTCAAATGGGCAAGTGATCAGACCACTGCCATTATGTTGGTTGTGTGGGATGACAGGGCATTTAGCACGCACATGCAGAAATCAAGGCATGATGCAGAACGGCCAAGGAATAGGAGCAGGTACGGTGAATCCACTTGCGTTTTTACAGCAGGGAGTTGCACAAAATCACATGGTGCAACAACAAACGCCAGGAGCGCAACAAGGCTTGCAACCTCAGAATTCGGTGAGTTTTCCACAAGGACAGTCTCAACAGTTGCCTATGCAACTGTAACAGACAGTAAGCACAGGACAGACCGTGAACCCTGGAATGAGGAGTAATGGTGGTGATGGGGAAGTCCATTCGCACAAGGTGGAACAAAATTATATATGGACTAGGACAGCTCACTGGGAACCCTGATGTGTTCTATCCTATCAGTGACACCAGACCCTCACCGGGAACCAAGGGTGGATGTCATTATAGGGGATAAAGAATATTTCTTCCTCATTGACATGGGTGCAATGCGTTTGTGTATACGTGAAGGCAAGGTTTCCTTGTCCGGCGATGCTATAAGTACTCAGAGTTTCACAGGAGCTACAAGTCATGTTCCCTTACAAAACACACTTCCAGTCTATAGAGGAGAATGTGAAATGAATGTGCCTCTATTATATTCACGACAAACCCCAGTAAACATTCTTGGTCGAGATCTAATAACAAAGTTAAATATGACAATCTCATTCATGGAGGAGGGCATAGTATGCTCAACTCCAGGAATGCACTATTCAAAGGAATGCTATATGATTAGAGCATTCGCAGGATACACAGCTATGAGGGCTGTACCATTGGAGCCCGAGATATTCGCGTATGGAATACGTCTGCTGATGGCAGGGATGCCAGGCCTTGCTGAAAAGACTATGAGGACAAATTTCTGTTCAGGCCAAGAATACCTATGCACGAGGAAAGGGGACACGTATTTCCCTTGGTGATACACACAGCTGCAGTATGAGGGAAAATGGCTTTGATCGATGGTTATGATGATGAAGGCAGACAGTGGTGCACAGTAATTGCCATTGAAGAGGGGTACCGATAGACTGACGTCACTGATGATGATCTGATTGACGAGCAAGCAGATATGGGAGAAACAACAGTTGAGGTGAACCTCCCTTTTTGGGTGAGAATGATCAAGAGAGAAGGGCCTCAGAGAATGATGTTAGCACAGAACCATCCTGAATATTTTGATAGCGACATGGCCCAGGTGCCTGTCTCAATATGATGTAAGCTTATAGAAAGGAGTCGGAGAAGTGAAGATTAAACTAAAGCCAGGAGCAATTCTACCAAAAGCATGACAATATCCCATGTCCAGGGAGGCAGATGAAGGAACTTTTAAGACAATTTCAGCTATGATGGAGCAGGACATCTTAGTTATGTCAGAGTCGTCATGTAATACTGCAGTTTACCCTATCAAAAAATCAAAGGGAGGTTCTTGGAGGCTAATTCAAGATCTGAGGCCGATAAATTATATTGCTGAAGCCGAATTCCCTTTAGTCCCTAATCCGGCTACAATCCTATGTAATATACCTGTCGATGCAAAATATTTCACAGTGATTGACTTGAAAAATGAATCTTTTTCAATCCTGTTGCACCGCAACTCACAAGATCTGACGTCATTCATGTTCAGACAGATGCGTCTGAAAAGCATGAGGCTACCCCAGTGGTACTGTGAGTCTCCTTCTATCTTTAACAGAGTCCTGCAGATGGACCTAAGCAATATTGCATTCGAAAGTGTAGTCTTGCAATATGTGGATGACATCTTAATTTGCAGCACGACAGAGGAGCAATGCAGGCACGATTCTGTTCAGCTATTGACCATATTGGCTGAGAAAGGATATAAGGTTGACACAGAGAAGTTAAAGTATTGCCAACGAGAAGTGCTCTACATAGGTCAGCTGATTTCACATGAAGGGAAAAGAGTTATCCCAGAAAGAGCTGAAGCAATACTAAACACAGCCAAGCCTCACACGGTAAAGCAGATGGAGAGTTTCTTAGGCCTGTGCAATTATGTCAGGGCATGGGTCTTCGACTACAGCTCTTACACCAAGCCTTTGCTTCAGGCCCTAAAGAAAGCACAAGTGACGAAAGAAAAGATTGAATGGTCTGACACCACGGAGGAAGGATTCTCTGAACTCAAAAGAGTAATTTGCACAGCACCAGTTTTAGGAATCCCGAATTATGCAGATTCATTTTACCTGTTCTCACACACGAATGGCAGCGTTATGCCGGCAGTACTCACACAGAGAACCACTTTGGGGTACAAGTCCTGGCATAATATAGTGGAAATTTGGACCTAGTGATGGGAGGCCATTTCCCATGCAAACAAAGTTTAGCTGCCGCTGCATTTGCCATCGAGAAAGCTATTACATTGTGATGGGATGCTCAATGACGTTGTACGTGGAGCACTCGCTATTTGCTATTCTAGAGAAACCGAAGGGCACACTCACATCTCAGAGAGCTTCTGCTTATGAAGTGATCATATCGTATCCTTCGATTAAAATAGTCTGATGCAAGATAGTGAACCCAGCTATGTTCATAGCCAAGCCAGTCACTGAAGGAGAGCCAATACATTACTGTCCAAATTATGAAGAATTATTAAATCCCCAGAGTAAAAGAAAATGCATTGGCAGAAGGAGAAATTGTCTTCATTGACTGTTCTTCGAGAATCGATCAAACCGATGGACAAAGATATACAGGTGTCGCTGTGATGAAGCACACAGCAAATGTAGAATTTCGAGTACTCCTTAGTGCATGAATACCATCTCATTATTCAGCACAGACTGCAGAATTATTGGCGCTGATACTCATGATTGAGAATCACAGGAACCAGGAAATAACTGTGTGCAGTGACTCCGCCTATGTGACGTCAACAGTGCACGCAGGCTTAGCGCGCTGGAAAAAGAGGGGCTTCCTCCGAGCGGACAGCACGCCAGTACAGCATGCAGCCTTATTGGACAGACAGATTAAGGCACTACAGCTCCCAGTGGGCATAGCGGTCGTGAAATGCGCCGCCCACACGAAGGGGACAGATTTTATCTCACGAGGAAACCAAGCAGCAGACACGGAAGCCAAGCGTATGACATCCAAAAGTGAGACGATCATGAAAGTAGAAGTCGATCACAGAAATGAGAAAATGATGTTGCACAATTACACCTGAAAGCTACAATACCCTGGGACAAACACAGTTGATGGAACTCCAAAGGGAGGCACCACAGGAGGAAACAAACTTATGGAAATGGCGAGGGTGTTCTTTAAACCCCCTCCAAAAGCTTGTGGCGACAAGACAGCACTGGTAAACCAGTAATGCCTATAGCCCTGTTAAAAATAGCGCTGGAGCAGCTACACTATCCGACACACATGACAAAAGAGAATCTAGCAGCAATGCTTGCAGAAGAATGGCTCATACCGAACTTAACCGCGCACATTGCATTCTTTATAGTGAACTGTATAATCTGACAACAATTCACAGCTGGGCACACATTAAAAGTAATGAGAGGAGTCACCCCAAGGCCAAATGGGCCTTTTCAGCACTTGCATGTCGCTTACATCGACATGATTCAAGTATGTAACGGGTACAGATACCCAATTGTTGTGGTGTGTCCATTCTCTAGATGGACAGAGGCAGGTCCATGTACACACCCAGACTCTACCTGTGTGGCCACATTTTTTGTGAGGGCGATATTTCCCAGGTGGGTGGGGGAGTATGTGAAATCTTGAGATCAGATAATGGGACCCATTTTGTAAATGAAGTTTTTGAGCAGATTAGCTTGTTGCTTGGTATAAAGCACAAGTTCTCGTCGCCGTATCACCCACAAGGTAACGGGATATGTGAGAAGCTCAAGGCCTATTAAAGGAGAGGATAGACAAGTTGAAGCTTACTCTAAGAAAGGGATGGTTGCACTGTATGCACTCAGGAATAAACCCGGTTCCGACCATCATCTTACGCCGCACGAAATAGCCAAGGAAGAAGAATGCGCACTCCTCTGACACCCCGAGACAGAGCTAGATGTGATGCCCAGCCAACAGGAGAAATCTTACGGTCTGAAATGCAAAATTACTTGATTTGTATGACATCTTGCCTTACTGTAATTTCAGGCCAGCTGCAGCGACGACGAAAAGGGTGCAGGGCAGCACGGAACACAGAAGGAGATACTACTACAGGCACAGCTCAAGGACTTTGTGTTCCATCCGTTTTCCCTGGAGACACCGTCTTAGTAAAGAACCATATGAGGAAAAGGTGGGACGAGCCAAGGTTTAACGGTCCCTTTACAGTGGAAGACTGCACTCCCTCTGCAGTAAAGCTAGAAGGAAGGAGAGCTTGGATCTTTTTGGGTGACATCAAACCATACTTCGGAGAAGGTCCCCTGCCTGCACCCCAGAGCGAGGAGACTGCAGACGATGGGAAGAACCACAGCATGTGCAGGCGAGATCCATGACGAGGAAGAAGGGCGCATGATCAGCAGCAAAGTAAAGACAAAGAACTTTTGTGCAATAGTTGTGGTTTCACTTTGGACATTCCTCTGAGCAAAAAAGAGGATAAGGACATAAAAACGGACACTCTGTGCATCCTAGTTGCAGGGTGAAGAAGAAAATTGCATTTATAAACCACAACATAGTCTGTTGACTTTGAACTTTGGACTAAGGCACACTGAAGCCTTGACTAGAAAAGAATATGCCAAATTTTGACCGAGGACACATAAATTGGAAGGAAATACAGTATCCAGATTCCTTCCATACAGAGACCTTATTCGGAATCACTTACGGTTTCCCACAGTAGCGACATCACCAAAGTTAGCACATTTGACAGATGATCGGGGGGTCCAGAGCAGTACTCTAGTCCTCCTACAGGAGGAAAGACACTCATATTTCTCTGGAAGTAAATGCTGCTGCATGACCTACAGGGCCATAATGTATTTGTGTATTATATTCATCATTGTTTTACTGCCATTAACAATCAGAACTGCATTTTATATTGGTGCACAAAGCGTTCCAATTCCAGTGCACCCACCTAATGATGCACGCTTGAAGCCTACAAATGCACCCAGACCATACATAGTCATTCCAGTCCCTAGAAGATCTGGTGGTGGAAATTAATGAACTTGAGATGGATGTGATTAGCAATGACACACACACACACTTGTGGTAACGAGCAAATCGCTAAACCGCAGACAGGGTCGGCAGAGTATGAATGTAAAAAGGTTACTGACAACCACACGCATGCAAACATTGAATGCACACACACCAGGCCTAGTGTCAATGACTGCAGAACCACAATCCAAAGCATGGGAGAAGAAATGACTGCTTACTATGAGAAGTCTCACTACAAACAAAGTAAAGAGCCAAATGAAGAAAGCAGATGCCATGGAAAGACAAGAAGAGTCAGCAAGAAAGCCAACAGAAACCACAGTATTAGAAACTCTTGATCCAACACCTAGAAAGGTAAAAGCAAACTCGGAGAAGATCTCTGCACGAGCACAACTGATAGCAGATACATTATGGCCATTCATAGCCAGAGAAAGGAAAAGACTAGAGGAAAGACTGTGGGAGAATAAACCCACAGAGACAACATTGCCAAGCATATATGTTCAGTGAAAGGGACAAGTACAAGTTCTACAGTACAGCCATATACTGAACCCAAGCCTGAGTGGATGCAGACATTTCTAACCAGAAAGAAAAAGAAATATGAGGACAAGGAAAGAACTGGCAGACTTTTGTCTACTCAAATCGCACAGATGAGGAGGCCTGCACCGTGGACCAGCATACCTCAGAATCCTCCAGCAAGAAGTAGCTATACAGATGTATTCAGGGATGTAGTTATAGCAAACTACATGAAAACCTTAAGAATCAAGAGAAGCATGCACGGAGACGACAACAAACTAAACGATTACTTGGATAGCACAGCACATTTGGGAAACAACATTTGGTACCAGCACATGAAAGAAGTTGGAAGACGAAGTTCAGACGGGGAATGCTTTGTTTGTGCCCTCCTACCGTACAGCATGGGGAAGTCCAAGATCTTCGTAGCTGTAGAAATTGATGTCCAGAAAGCACACTGTCTTTCGTATATGGCAATGTGCAAGACCAGAGGCCAGTTCATGGGTAGTGATGCCTCACTGAAATGGGCAACTGAAACAACTGATCCTGATGAAGATGATTATGTTCAAGAAATAAAGACAAGAAATAGAACTCATACTAGGAATCATGTAATCAGGTACGAGAAACCTGGAGTGAAAGGAGCTGAAATCAGATGGGAAGTGAACCAGAAGCTAAATGTCCAAGGAAAAACCCCAGAAGAGGCTCGAAGTTGGAAGAACAGAGGCCAAATGCAGATTTGGGGAACAGTGCTTTCACCAGACGGATGGGAAAAGGGAGTAGTGATATGCAGAGCATGAATGGTCATAGGTCAATACGAGCCTATCATCAACATAGTGCGAAATGGATGGAAGCCATTGTGGCCAAAGCTTGCAAAACTGCTGACATGGGTCGAAGACAGAGGAGGACCCTTGCAGATAGTGCCACTGGAAAGCCCAAAATTCTGCTTCAGGAATAATGGCACAAGAAAAATGGGAGAGAATCAGAACCATGGACGAGAGTTTGACGCTCCAGGAATGGTGCACCGAACTGCAGTAATTATGGATAATTATTGGGCATGTGGATCCAAAGCATACACCAGACTGCCGAGAAACTGGGGAGGAATATACACAATAGTGAATGTCCACGTTCCAGCATTGGTGATCCCGACAAGTGACCTGAACATTGACAGTTTCCCGAAAGCAGATGCTCACCTAAGGAAGAAGAGATTTGTAGAACTGCTGACTCGGATGAAGAGAGAGAATTACTTTTCTGCCAAATCAGAAGCTTTTCATGCAATCCCATATGAACACATGCTATTTAGCCTCACCTCATCAGTGTTCACAACAATTTTCATGCCAAGATTTTAAGCTGGAGTACATACTAAATGATTGCAGATAACCAGATGTGAGTTACTGCAGACCATCAACACAGCCATAAAGGGATTCAAAGCAATCAAAGAGTTAAGGGCAGTCCGCCTGATGTCTCTCCAGAACAGATATGTACTTGACATGATCACAGCTATGGATGGAGGAGTTTGTGCAAAAATCGGAGAATCATGTTGCACATTTACACCTTCTCACGATGAGGAAAATTGAACTCTAACAGAAGCCATATGTATACTGACGAAACTACAGAACCAGATGATTGATGAAACAGACGAAGTTGATGATGACAGTTGGTTTGGATCACTATTCTCATGGGTTCCACAATGGATGCAGATGGATTCAAGTTCATGAGAGCCCTGCTAGTGATCATATTGCTAGGATTCTGTGTTATCAAGAGAATAATCTCTCAGTGCCAGAAAACTGCAAAGAAAGCCATAGGGATGAAGATCATGATTGATGTCAAGCCAGGTCGGAAACCCAAAGACCTGACCGATGAGGAAATAAGAGACTTTGTGAAATCTATCATTCATGCACCTGAGGGAACAAAGTTTCTCTATCCCAGGAAGCACAGAAACTATGTGGGAAGATCGGTCTACTGCAGCCCAAGTGGACAATGTCAACTGAAGACATGGAACAAAGACAAACAGGTAAGGACAGCGGGAAGTCTAATAGGAGTGATAAACATATGGACTCCAAAGAGACATTTCTTCAGACCATCATGTGTAGACCCAGAAGATGAAGAAAGAATGGACCCAAGCGATGAAGTAAAGGTGAATACAGAGGAACAAAAGAAGATGGATCCAAAGAAGAAGGTGAAAGTGGTTGATGAATCGCCCAAAGGGGGGAGTGTAGAAGAGGTCCCAAATAAAGCCTGTCCTCGAACTGCCCATTTTGAAGTACCAGAAACGTTCACACCGAAATATGTGACGTATGATGAGCAAATAAACCAGCAGAGAGCCGCAGTGGGGATCTGTCCAGTACCTATCAGAAGAACAGCACCTATTGAAGTACCCATACCGAGAAAACCATGGACAGTAAGGTATCCATTAAGAAAACCCTATCAACAAATAGAACGAAATAAAGATTGTCTAAGTACAGTCCCTGAAGAAACCAAAAAGGTCTTAATGAAAGACGAATGGTGACATCATGAGAATCCGGACTGACTCACATATAGAAGAACTGACCACCAGAGAATGATGCAAAGAGACGAAAACACCATAAACAAGGATATCATGAACTTAAAGTGTAAGGGTGATGTCAAATGTAAGAAGCTTAAGCTGTAAGCATGGCAAAGATATTTGACCAGTTTACAACTGTACATATACTTGGAACTGCAAGAAAGCTAAGAAAACCATGTGGCTTGTTATGCTTAGTAGAAAGAGAGTGCGGCAAGGGCCACCATACATAATCTACCTCAAACGAAGCACATTATATAAGTGTATTTCCACTTTGCACGAAAAGCAGAATCAACCCAGGTTACTAAAGGCCACACAAGAAAAGGCTTCATATTTAGCAAAATCGAGAAGAGATGGCAAAAACTAAACTCAGCAGAGGCAACTTGTGCCAAGAAAGCCAAGGTCGTACCAATAGAAGAGACGAACAGTAGCTACATATAATTGAAACTAAGAACAGAATATCCTGCCTCTGAAAGGTCGAGATAAGAAGACGAAGGCAGGTGGTGCGTGAAACAAGAATCAAATACACAAATTGATGGAAAAGAGGCAAATTCACGTTGTCTGAATCACGTGACCAGCCGAGCATGAAGAAGCGTGAGCTCACACCTATGCATGGCACCAGGCCAGGCGAGGATAGCAGAACTTTTCCAGACAGAAGATGCAGTCTCGAGGCCAACCACAGTGAAATACTTGACACATGGCTACTAAAGTGATGATTGATTGTAACAATAACTGGAGGAAGGCCGGGTAACTAAGGGGCACCCCGCACCTGGTCGACCATTAAAGCAAAGTGAAATGTATGCATGGGGTTGGTCACAATGGACCAAATAATCTAGGGTCCTATAGTTAGTAGACCCAATAAGACGTCGTACTTTTAGTGACGTCTGCAGTAGTCATTTTTGAAGGAAGGGCTTAGATGCCCACCTGACAGTGTTTACCCAATCCCCTCACTCCATTACCATATACAGATAAAGAACCTATATTAAAGTTACCTTTCCCAAACCAATAGAATTGCATGTCAACTTTTGAGGATGACGAGTTTTCAGTATAAATGTCATGATTTTTATGAAGTTCATTGGAGTTGAAGCGAGAAGGAAGATCACACCATTTGTGGATATTCATGACTCCCCATTTTTTGTACTTGTCATTAAACGGCCTCCCTTTGTCAAACTGTTCAGTTGCCATTATTGATTGGTGTTGAACTATATATCTGCAACCCCCATTCATCTCACGAGTGCTGCTATCTTGTCTTAAAGTGCTTCTGACCAAACCCCGACTCTATGGGCTTGTTGTGGGTCTTGGAGCACAACAGGAACTCCCTATCCAGAATGTATCTATTGGAGCACCACCAACCTTATTGCTCTGAGCACTTCTTTGATTGCATTGAACCCGTTCACTCAGTTAATCATTACCATCAGCTCCCAACGGGTGATGTGTAACCAGTTGGCATTTGTATATGTCTTTATTCCTGCTATTATTGATGTAAAGAACACCTATATTCTGCTAAACTGTCTGTTTTCTGCAGTTATCTCATCCAGTGCCATTTCTGATGCCTCTGAAAAGTAATTCCCCCCTCTTTTCACTCTGCTCAATCCAGCCTGCTTCTCTGCCTTCTCAACCTGAGCTGTTGGTGCCATTGTCGCTGATCTTTCCCTTCATTTGTTGTTGGCCATCTTTGGAAACTCATCGAGCTTCACATCTTTCTTGTGTAACACCAATGAAGTCATGTTGATGTGCACCAATGAGCATACTCCTCCCCACTCAGGTGGAAGCTTCTCATACGCCCTTGAACCACAGGCCCAGTAGTGGTGCATCAGCACTGCCATTCCTTCTGCTCTCATGGTTTCGAGTTCTATTGCCTTGCATCCTACATTCTCACCAACTTCTATTTTGCCATTGTTCTGGTAACATAATGCTGGCGTCTTCAGGAGAATTATTGGCATCGGTCCAGCTTTGTTCTCCACCCATGTCTGCAACTTTGTGCTTACGTCCCATTCCTTCAGGCACTTGTCATTTTCTTCCTGCACCTTGTTCACTGCCGATTGTGCTAATGTCAGTGCTTTGTTTCCCACCACTCCATCTTGCCATCCATTGTTAGTGTACACCTGCCCATACACTAATATATGTGGTCTTTCCCAGCATCCTGGCTCTCTGCTATCTCCTTTACGCTTGTCCAAGGACACAGCAATTCCTTCAGTGTGATAGTCTTTGTCTCTCCTTTCTCTGGTCTGTCGGTTATGTACTGCAAACCTTCATCTAACTGCCAGTAGTTGTTCATCATGTCTAGTGTCTTAATGTAATTGTCTTTATATGGGAAGGTCCCTTTGAACATCCATCTTAGTGTTGCTGTTTCCCTTTGCACCATCGTGAGATACATTAGGCGCTGTGCTCTTACTGCTGGTATTTCAGTTGCTATGTACGTTCGAGAAGCACTCATGGTGTAGTGGATTAAAGAGCAGACATAATAGCTCTGCCCGGAGGTTTCCTTACCCACTTTGGTCATATGTTTGTACTACATGTTTTTAGATACCCGGGCTGTGTCAGTAAGATACATAACTCCCTTCATGTCTGTGTCAACACTGTGCTTACCTCTCCATACCTTTTCAGCAGTGTCTTCTTGTCCACCTGACATGGTCGTCACACCTGCTTGGGTTGGGGTAATGTTAGTAGAGGATACAGCAGTAGTGCTAACAGCCATATAGAGTTTCCAAAACACAATTCCCATTATGCCACTGGGAATTAATAAACACACCATGGTGATAATATTCTTTATTGTTTTATTCATAACCACTTACGCTGCTTGTCCCTGGCAGCTTGAAGATTTGGAGATGAGGTTGCCCGCGTGAAACTCACAACAAAAGCATTATTGTTTTAGTATGTGTGAGTACTCTCAAGCTCCGTGAACGAAATAATTGCTAATCGCAAAGGCAAAGACCTCCTCCCAAACCTTTCTTACTGAGGAGTTTCTGAATGTGGGCAAGACTGGGAATTAGCTGTGTTCCAGCTGTGGGAAAGCTAGGGCAAAGTACCCTACGAAAACAAGGAAGTATACTTCAGGGGATCGGGCTCTAAATCGCCCGGGTCTCCTTATATAATGCACACATTGGTTAGAGAAACTTTCAGGCGTTTCAGTGGGTGGTAATAGCAGGACAACACATTATACAGCCCTCTCTACATTCACATAGACCTGCATGTGCGAAAAGGAAAATAACAAACAAACAGTGTTTCATTCATCAATGTGTGTGTGCAACAGGGAAAAATGTCAAGCAGCAATGTTTCATTCATCAATCTGTGCTAATGTAATGTAGTGGGTGTAATTTCGGGTCATAAAATAAACTGGGACAAGACTGAGATATTCCCACTGTCTAATGAGTGTAGTAGGGATATTCTGAAGGTATGGACATGCAAATAGTCGGCTGAGTATGTTAAATATCTTGGTATATGTATCATTGGTGATTTGAAGAAAATTATGCAATATACTATTGATAAACTCATGGATAAAATTGTGTATCCAATAAGAAGATGGGAAAGACTTCATTTATCATTATGGGCAAAGATAAATGCGATAAAGATTATTTTATTACCAAAAGTGTTATATATAATTCAGTCAATTCAATTGTTAATTTCCAAAAAGCAGATTTTACAAATTGAATTTTTTTTCAATGTTTCTTGTGGGGGTTGGGTAAAAGACCGCGGATCCCAAGATTTATGTTGATGCAAAGTGTGGAAGAAGGAGGTTTTGGATATCCTGATTTATATAAGTACTGTAAGGCGTTTCTGCTCAAGAAGGGTACTTATTATTAAACAAATGATGACTTCATAGGTGCTATTTGGCTAGGCATGGAGAGAGGGGTTTGCAATCCGTATCGTTTGAATAGCCTTTATACCATGGGCTATATGTCGGTCAATAGATTAAAGTTGAAGTCTATAGTGGCAACTAGGCAAACCTTGCGGGGGTGGTTTGGAGAGAATAGTCAGTCATATGGCTTTAGAGAAGATGTTTCTCTTTGGCATAATGAGGTATTACAATTAAACAATAGATGTTTGATTTGGCAGAATTGGGTTCGGCAGGGGGTTTTGACAATAGGTGATATATTAGATGGTGATCGTCTTTTGACATTTGGGGACATACAGAGGAAATTTGGGTTGCATCAAAGAGAAAGAAGAAAATATGAAGACCTGAGCTCCCTGATTCATTTTAGGAAAAGTATGATTGGTAATTCATTGTGAACCAAACCCACATTGTGTCAATTGCTTACGGGACAGGAATATTCTGTGCGTACATACATGAACTTTATGCAATTGGAAAATAAACATGTTGTGGCGTGGGATAAATTGAGAATGGTGTGGTCGGATGTTCTAAATATGAATTTTACAGGCAGGGAATGGAAGGATATTATTAGGGTAAGTGCCAATGTGGGTAAGGATTTGAACTTGCATCTGATTAGACAGATTGTGGTGGGTAAGGTGTACTGGACACCAGTTAAAATTTATAAACTGGGGTTACAAACTGATAATTTATGTTGGGGATGTGGAAATTATATTGGTACCCTTATGCCCCTTCTCTGGGATTGCTCAAGAGTTCAGAATTTTTGGACTGATGTGATTGATAGGATTGATTTAATTTTGGATGTAGTTTTACAGAGATCAGGTGGGAACATTATCTTATTTCTACATTGAGGTAGGTGTAGGCGTTCTTTGAAATATAGTAATTGGATAAATAAGGCTTTATTGGTGGCCATGTGACTGATCCTTAGAGTTTGGAAAACTAGGAAGAAGCCTACAGTTGAAGAGTGGTTAGTTGATTTGCGCACCTTATCGAATTTTGAAAAACTCTCATTTAGAGTGAAAGACAAAGAAGTGGTGTACAATCTATTTTGGGGTCCATTCAATGCCTTGTATGATTGACTGTATAGGCTGTGGATTAGTGTGAGAAGTGGGTAGAAATAATAATTCTTTTTTTTTCTCTCTCTCTCTCTTCTTATTTTTCTATGTTATTCACTGTTATACTTTTTGAAGGGTTTGGTCTGGTGTCTGTGTGTTGTTGGTGTTTGTGTGTGTGTCCTATGTTGGATGCTTTCATTGATTGTTGTATTTTTACTCTTTTATTGTTTGCATACATTGAAAAGTTTCTTAATATGTCAGGGGGATTACTTGATTATGCTGTTTGTTTATTGACATTTAATTTAATTGATTGATTTTGACTTGTTTATCTGGTTTACTATTCCTTTCTGTATTTGATTATTCTGTGATTTTATTTGTTGACATACTAATAAAAAGATTTATAAAAAATAAAAAAAATCTGTGCTAATGTTCCAGAGGCCACTTCTGCTGCTTAGGATCGTCTAACCATAGGATGGCCTGATTTCCATAACTCAGTAAGATCAGCACACACTTGTAGCTCGTCGGGGTCCTGGACGTTGGCCCTGTCGATCAATAAAACTCTGTTGGGTAAGGTGAGGCCACAGCATTGTAGGGCTTGATGTCCTGAAGATGGTTCCACACTGACTTGCCTACGAGTTTGCCAGCTCTGTCAGCTACGGCCTCAACCATGTGTGGGCCAGTAAACAAAGGTGCATTCCAGCACCTTATGAAATTGCAGAGGAGGACAATGTCCCCCTCCTTCACTAAATGTTCTAGTTCACTGTTTGGTGCTGTGTCTGCGCAGTCACTCTCTTTGTTGTTTCAGGCCCTCCCTGGATCCGCTGTATCTGGTGAGAGATAAAAGAGAGATAAAAGAAGCACTAGAAACCAGAGAAGTAATATATTCAAACATTTCTTGTCCTAACACCTCTCCACTGTTCTCGCAATCCTTCAATGCTCTTGTGAGAGGAGCCAGGGGAAGATGCATGCGCCGTCCTGTCACCACCTCGTGGGGCCAGTTTTTCTTGGTGCTTTGCTGAGATTTGGCAATGAACTCCTTTAGGAGTCCATTCAAGCGTTCACACACCCCATTTGCTTGCGGGTGGAACACACAGGAGAATTTGTGTTTGATGCCGAACAGAGTTGTGATGTGTTGAAACAGTTCATTGGCGAAGTGAGGGCCATTGTCAGACCGCAGGATCTCACACAAGCCCCATCGTGGGAAAACCTCTCTAACCAGAAATTTTGCTGCCCTAAGGGCATCGGCATTGGGTGCAGGGCCCAGCCTCTATCCATCTGGAGAATGGGCAAACAGCCACTATCATATAGCGGTAATCTTGGCATAGCTGGATCATATCCACATAATCCACGTGGAGATGCAGAAATAGGCCTACGGGTCTTGGTATGGCTTCTCTCACAACTATCAATGTAAGTCCTACTGTAAACTGTTGGCATGTCAAGCAGTTGCTTATAAAATCTGCTACATGTACATTCAGATTTGGGAAAACCCACTTTTCTCCAATGCGTGTAGCAATGACCTCGTTCCCTGTTTGTGCTCGATACTATAATTGTGCCAAAGCTGTCTTCAGCAATGCTAGTGGCATGACCACTTTCCCAGTGTTGATCTGTTGTCATAAAGCATCTGTTGGAGACATGGAGCATCGTCTCTTTATCCATAGCTCCTTTTCCTCTTGTGGTACAGCTCCCTGTAGCTCCGTAATCTGTGTCTCCGGTAGTGCATTGTAACCTTCCCTCATCATCATGTTCCTCATCCCTACCCGGGCCTTTGGTCTCTCCTCCAACTCCGATAGTTGTCCAAAATACACTGTGCACTTTGCCTCATAGTCTTCTGCTTTGTTCCCCCTTGAAATAGGGTCTTCTCATCTTGTGTGGGCTTGGCACTTTACCATTGCCATCTATTTTGGATATGTGATTACATAAATCAATTTGCCCAATAATAGAGCATGCTGCACTGGGGACTCATCTGCCCTCCTGAACCTTCTCCTTAGCCATCGCACCAGTCCTGAATGTACTGTTGACATCACGTAAGCGTTGTCAGAACAAATTGTCACATCCCTGTCCATGCTGTGTTCTAGTGCCAATATGAGAGCCACTAGTTCTGCTGCCTGTGCTGAATAGTGGGATGGTAGTCATGCACACACAACCACCTCACTTGTCCCGTTCTCCTTCAGCCTCACTACTGCAGTCTCAGTCCGTCTGCTCCCATCAGTTTGATCAATTGCTGATGAACCGTCAATGTATAGCACGTTTCCCCATTCAAGTGCATCTTCCTCCACTTTGCGTGTCTCAGTGAACCTCTGTATGTTCTTTGTGCAGTCATGTGCATATTCTCGCACCTTGAGAATGTCTGCTAAGAACTGTGCTGGGTTTACAGTTCTGCACCTCACTATCTTCAGACCTACATTGGATAGTATTACCTCATATCCTGATGCTCTCTGTGTGGTCAGTGTGCTCTTTGGCTTATGCAGTATCGCAAAGAGGGTGTGCTCCATGTAAAGAGTGGTGGTGCACCCCATTGTCACTGCTGATGATTTCTCCACTGTGAAGGCTGCTGCAACCAATGACTGTTTGCACGGATAATGTCCTCTCATCACTGGGTCAAGATGCCCACTGTAGTAAGCAATTGGCTTGTGGCCCATGCTGACTTCATCACTACACCATCATTCTCATAGACCAAACTGGAATTTGACTACAAAGGAAACTGCTGAGCTTACAGAAATACTTCCAACAAAATGACCTAGAAATCAACGCTGCGAAAACAAAAGTTATGATTTTGGAGAAAACATCTAATAAGAAAAAAACTACAAAGTCGCTCTGTCTAGAAGGATGCGCCCTGGAAACAGTAAAGAGTTTTAGATATCTTGGCGTGATATTCAATCTGCACCAAAAAGAACTCCCAATGCAGGACTTCTTGTTTACTAAAATCAAGACGTTTCCGGCTCAAGCTATGAGAATGGACAAAAAATGTGGATGCTTTTCCCTCCAAGCTTCAATAAATTTCTATAAAGCAAAGGTTGTGCCGGCCATAACTCATGGAGCCGAATCCATGGCGATGATTTCACTCCAAACTTGGCAAAAACTCGTAGGATACTATTGGAGAAAACTCTTAATTCTGCCTTCTTCTACTGCAATTGCAGTAGTGAGAAAAGAGCTCAGCCTGACCTCACTGGAAGGGACTGTAAAGCTAAATGGTCTGATGCTTTTGCGAAAAATCGAAACGTCAAACCAAACATTGTTTGAACTTATGCAAGAAGAAATGAACAAAGGCTCAAATGCGATGCTGGGAGAATGGAAGCCCAGAAACATCTGTCTCTTAGAAGATATCGGCAGCTCGGAAAAAGAACTTGATGGTAATCCAACAAAGACGCCAAAAAAACTAAAAGAATGGGATTGGTGTCAGACGTTGGACAAGGCAGAGAACAACAAACTCATTAAACAGCTGCCACTGGACATCCGGAAGATAAACCAACCTATGCAATATCTCATCAAGTTTCCCAAAAAGAGACTTCGTTCGACCTTCTTAAGAGCTCGGTTAAACCTGCTGAAAACCAACGAAATTCAGAAAATCAGGGGGATCTCGACAGAAGACAAATGCAGGTTCTGTGAAAGAGATAAAACAACGGAAACCATAAAACACCTACTTATCCAGTGCCAGAGTTTGGTGGAAGTCAGAAGAAAAGATATGGGACATCTGTTCACAGATTTCAGACAACAAAATGAAGATTACTGGTGGAGTTTTCTGATGAATGGCACAACAATCAAATCAGTAATCTCTGTAGCAAACTTTCTGGAAAGTTTGAAGCTGGACAACAAATGCTAGGCCATCACAGGGGAAAGGAGCCATCTACTTATCTCACTCGAAGGATCAAACTTCAAACAGAGGCACTGTATGCCATTCCTCAAACTCTGTTCAGATGACGCAACACTTGAAAAAAACTAACAAACTCAGTTAAATCAAGTATAAATAAAAAAATAAAAAATAAAAAATTACACCATCAGTGTGTGAACAGGAAAAACTCCTTTTTGTAGTCTGGGGTCCACAACACTAGATCTGTGCTTATGGCTTCCTTCAGCTTCTCAAAGGCCTCAGCCATGTCTTTGGTCCAAGTGAGTGGCCGTTTTCGGAACTGGCTAACTACGACTTCTGTGGCCGTGTGGTGTTACACCCGCCAGGTCTTACCTGGCGGGTGTAACGCCACCAGCCGCAGATGGATGTGGAAACACCGGCACCATTAATGCATGGTGCCGGTGTTTCCACGGCCCCCATTCCCGTTGAGTCCTATGGGAATGGGGAGTAACAGAATGCCGGCTCCGGAATTACCAGACCACTGGGGCTGTAACGCCACAGTAATTCCAGTAAGTCCGGAGCTGGTAAATCCCTACAGGTCCAGCGGCAGCCTGCATGGCTACCGCCGGACTCGTAATGAGGCCAGTGTCTTTGTCCCCCGTTGTGCTTCCTTCATTGCACCCAGTAGTGGGTTTGTGTATGTGCTGTAGTCAAAGAACCATGCTCTGCAATAATTGCACAACCGCAGGAACTGCTGCATTTCCCTTACTGTCTTGGGTTGCGGTGTGTTGCGTATTGTCTCTGCTTTCTTTGGGGCAATGTGTCGGACGTCCTTTGATATCATATGTCCAATGTAGAGTACCTCTTTCTAACAGTACTGTAGTTTGGCTGTGTCCACTTTGTACCCCATGCTGGCTAACACTCTCAGCATGTGTACTGAGTCGTCTCTGCACTGCTATTCTTCATCACTACAAATTAGAATGTTGTCTACATACTGTAAAACTATGCTTTTTGACTGTATGTTACTTAGATCCATCTGGATCACTCTGTTAAAGCTAGATGGTGACTTGCAGTACCCTTGTGGTAAACAAGTATGTTTCCACTTCTGGTTTCGATACATAAAGCTGGTCACGTCCTGTGAGTCTGGGTGTAGTGGCACTGAGAAGAATGCATTTTTTAAGTCAATTACTGTGCTATAAAAAACATGTATTCCGGTGGAATGTCACATAAATTAGCTGCTGGGTTTGCGACTATACGATACTTTGCTTCTTGGTTAAGAGGTATTAAATCCTGAATATAATGCCATGAGGGCATTCATTGTCTCATAAATGCCCTTGTCTGCTTCTTTGGTTAGGGGATACTGTTTTACTCTTGGCAGCATTGCTCCTGGTTTTAGTGTGATCTTTACTCCCCCTATGCTCTTTATGCAGCCCATGTCATATGGACTTGTGGTCCATAGACTGTCTGGTACTTTGGCTATGTCCTCCTCCCAGAATGGGGGCGGCACCTCCAGCGCCATCGCCATTCTCTGTGGCACCTCTCTGTAATGGATCTGTAACCAAAATGTTACACTCATTTCAAACACCATTTTCAATTCCATTCTCTCTTCCTTGAACAGCTCCTCATCTGTTACTGTTGTTAGCCTGCACCCCTCTGCTACTGCAATCATTGCTCGCCATGCCCTGTGTCGTCTACTGCATGCACTGCAATCCAATCTTCTCTTGCCGCCACTGCCTCACTCTCTATAGACACAATCGTTCTTTCTGGCTCATCCAATGGTGTCTCTGGCCTGAATAGGTATTTGTTTGGAACTCGCCATACCTTCCCTGTAATGCCTGACATCCATGCAATGGCAATGTCAGTCCCATATTGAAACATCTCTGGGTCCAATGGCATCCCCCTCTGTAACATGCATCCACAATATGCTTGGACAATCGGTTTTACATTTAGCATGTGTATGCCTAGTGTTGAACACACTGTGCCCTTGTCTGTGAATAAGATGGTCACGTTTAGTCTGCTCATGATGTCCCATCCCAGTATGTTTACAGGTGTCTGTCGAGAGTAGAGTTAGTGATAAGTTGTGATCTCCTATAAATAGTGAGATGTTATCAGTAAATGGAACCACTTCTCGAGCCCCAGAGAATCCTTGAGTGTTCATGGCATTGCCTGACAACTTAAATGTGTCTTCCCTAATGCAGGACCTAGTCGCCCCAGTGTCAACAAGAAAGGAAAACATTTAGTCACCTATCGCAACTCCTATGCAAGGTTCCTCCGCAGGGTTGGTGTGATCGATAGGATGGGACACATCAAGTTCGTCTGTGGGCTGTCCTATTGGGGGTAAATAGATAGTCCATTCCCTGTGAAGGGGTTGTTCCCCACCATTGTCACCCCTCCCAGTTGTCGGATGGGTACTGTCGCCACTGTGTACGCATGTGCTCCCCATCAAGGCGATCGCCTCCCCGTCCTGGTCTGCCTTGGACAACTCGCCAATCTCGGTCAGGATGATTTCCAAACGGCTCCTGACGACCTTTACATGGGCACACATTTTCCTATTTTTCTCGAAATATGCAAGGGTCCCACAGCCTCTCAGGTTCGGCGGTGAAGGAGTCAGCTTGGTGCTGATCTGGCACTGCCAACCCTCCTCTGGCTACCAACTTGTTGGGGACAAACTCCCAGGTAGGTTCGAGGGCTACTAGGAGTTTGCAGACTTACGAAGGACTCAGACTCGTGGAAGGCCTGAACACCTTTGCTTCCCAAAAGGAACATAGGCCCAGAAGACAGCAAGTTCAAACTGTGGTTTATTACAGCCAAAACCAACAGGGATCAGTATAAGCATAGACATAATCCTGTAACGTCTCATCTTTCTCTGGCTCGCAGGCCAGTTTTGTACCTTTGTGACATCAGAGTGATGCTGCAATCTGGGCCCTTCTCAAGAAAACCTATTGCACTTTGGGATTGGGTATCGAGTGATAGTCCACATACAGAGGACCCTATACATGTTAGTTTATTGGCTCTGGCATGTCAGGTGGTTGGCCTACCCCATCTCCTCAAAGCTGCTACTGATGCTGCATTCCCATTCACACACAGAAAGACAGATCATTAAATTTCGAGAATATCATGTAAAAAATGCCAAAGCTTTTCAGAAAAAACACCACTGTCGCATATTCTGCTGAAGAAAGACTCTGCGTTCTGAAGGTAAACCAGCAGGATCAAGTGTTTGCAGATGTGAAATCTCGCATTCGAGAGGTTTCCTGTCTTAAGCCTTTTGACCCAAAAGTGCACCATTCTGGGTCTGTGAGCTGCATTTTCTGGACAACCCCAAAAAGAGGCAGAGAGAAAATGCAGCCCTCAGTAGCCCTCCAATGGAAGAAGTGGGCGCGAGAGAGGCGAGCAGACCTGGAAGATAGGAGAGGAGGGTGGCGCATGGAAGAGGTTCGCGGGGAGGTTGGAGAGGTGGTGTAGGAGGAGCAGCGGGCACTAGAAAGTGGGTAAAATAGCATGGAGGGTATGGACGGGTCGGACTGGGCACCCGAGGCAAGGATGAACATTTGCAGCAGGGGTGGTGGGCAGAACCACATTGTATGAGGGTTTTGGGGCTCTGAGGATGCCAAAAAGCAGCCTTTTTAGAGCAACCGCAAATGGGCAATTTAGTGACACAGAAGCAACCAGCATACATACATTACATGTGACATTAGTGAATATAGGGTCAACGCCACCCTGATCCCGAGGAGAATAGAGCGAAACAATGCTGTGATGTTTGCCTCCAAAATGCTCTGCCAGTCAGAGCAAAATCATTTTAGGATAGAGAAAGACATGTTGGCTTGTGCATAAGCAAAGGTGCACTTCACAGTACAGGAAGTTCAGTTTACTGACAGACCATAAACCACTGGTGTACATTCTCAGCCCTGCAGGTGCTAAGTCTTGTAGCCAGAAGTCGGCAAGATTAGTCACCCAACTTGAAGAACACAGCTTCACCAGTGAGCATCTGCCAGGCGGGTAAAGAGAGGCAGAATTCTTGCCCTGACTCCCGCGTGATAAGGAAACTCCAACCCGTTTCTTGGAAGAAGAGCATGTTGTGGTACCCTTGGAAGATGTGGCTATTGTGAATGCAGGAAACAAAGGCAATGGTGAATATAGAGCAGCCATAATAAATGACAGAACAGTGATAAGGGTGGGGCAATACAGGGTAGAAGGAAGGTCAGATGAGAGACACCTTCCCATGGCCCTGCTGCCCAAGCAAGCGGCCCCAGAGAAAGCAGTGCTATGTTATCCGGAGAGAGGGCAAGGAAAAACTTCCACTGCCCCAAAGCTCAAGAATGGCATTTAGGCGAATACTGAGTAAACGCATGGTCAGAGGGAACGTATGTTGGGCTCAGTGGTAGAATTTTTTTTTATTTACTTAAATTTATATAGCGCGCAAGTAACCCATGGGCATTGAGGCGCTGTTACTTGCAAGAGCTTAGTTACAGGCATAGTTCAGTGGTACATTATGCATTCAACAAAGCATAGAGCTGACAGAATGACAAACATAGCTGTGCCAAGATGAAGTGTCATGCCAGTGACTAAAGACTGCAGAGCAGACAAGCCCCTTTAGAGAGAAGCAAGATTCCAGAGGGCTCTTTGGACATGGCAAGTCTCATCTTTGTAGGTCCTTTGGAACCGGTGGAAGTGGATATCCATTACGGTGTGCTACTTGCCCAAATGGACCGAGTTACATTTTGTGACTAATCACAGGGAAAACATCTGCAGTGCTGAAGGAAATTCCAGAGGGAAGGTTTCCTCAAAGAACTGATCACAGACAATGGAGTACCTGAAGGATTGGAACATCCCCAAAGTAGAGTTGCCCTATACAACCAATCGCAAATGGGCAGCTGTGCGCGTGCATAATTTTAATAAAGCAAGTTTGCAGCAGCATCCAACAAAGATGCCAGACTCAGAGACCTAGAAACAGTGGCTGCACAGCGATGGACATCAAACACCATAGCTGGTTTATAAGAATTATAATAATTTCAAATTATGAGAGAGCAGCATTAAACCCATGATAACCATAATGGGACAGAAGTAGACCCACAGCTTGCGGCATTAACAATTTAAATGGCGGGGATAGGGCTGACTGCATAGGGCTGATTGCAAGGCGCTGGCACACCAGGAGCAGCCAGTCTAGCCATTTCTTATTCTGGTATGACATTTTGTATTGGACATCTTTGGTAAAGCAAGCATGATAAGTGTTATTATGAAGTAAGACTAGCATGTTTTATGCAACCAGTCTAGCCATTTCTTACTGAGGCATGACATTTTGTATTGGGCATATTTGATAAAGCAAGCAGGATCAGTGGTATTATTCTTACCGTGGCATAACATTTTGTATTAAGCATCTTTGGTAAAACAAGCATATGTTTATGTAGCTAGACAGGCATTCCAATGCAGCCAGTCTAGTAATTTCTTATTGTGGTATGACATTTTGTATTGGACATCTTCGGTAAAGCAAGCATGATAAGTGTTATTAGGATGCAAGACTGGCATTTTTTATTCTACCAGTTTAGCCATTTCTTACTGAGGCACGACATTTTGTATTGGGCATCTTTGAAAACACAAGCAGGATCAGTGGTATTATTCTTACTGTGGCATGACATTTTGTATTAGGCACCTTTGGTAAAACAAGCATACGTGTTATTATGTAGCTAGACTGGCATTTCAATGTAGCCAGTTCACTCATTTCTTATTGTGGTATGGCATTTTGTATTGGGCATCTTTGATAAAGCACACATGATAAGTGTTATTATGTAGCTCGACTGGCATTTTAGTACAGCCAGTTTGGAATTAATTTCATACTTTGGCATGCATTTTTAATGGTAAAGCCAACTGGAGTATGTTCTTCTATGGGGATACTGCCATATATTGGCAGAACAAACATGGACACGTTTTCTTTTAATATCATTACTGGCATCATGCACAAAGCAAACATGAGTATGTTCTTGTATGGGAATAATAGGGTACAATGTTGCAGTCAGCATGGAAATGTATGGGCACAGCCAGTGTGAATATGTTTTACACTGGCACATATTGTGTTAAAAGTCACCATGGACATGTGTTGGAGAAATGCTCCTGTGCACTGTTTGTGACTTGCATCTATTGGATTTTTTTCATGAGTTACCCCACAAAACCCAATTGCAAACTGATTGGCTTTTGACCCAATTTTTCTCAAAAGTGTCCTCTAAAATGCACCATTTTCACCCATTATTTAAAAAGAATTCTCACGGGGAGAACACCCCCTCCCGACCCTCGAACACCCCTTCAGTGGTGTCAGCACCGTCTCTAAACTCGGTGGCTCTGGCATATCTGGGATAAATATTCACGGCCCTCCAGTTAAAACAATTCACCAGCCGCCACTGTCTGTCTATACAAATGTATGCACATAATTTTCTCTTGCATAACCACTGTGACCCAGTCTAATGCCAGTCAAAGGGAATTATCTCTATTCTCCCAATTCCATACTCAAGACATGCTACCTGCAATCTCAGTCCCACACAGTCCAACAGGTCAGAACTGATGCGCCCTCTTTTCTCATTTGCTTGCAGCCTGACCTGTTTACGGGAATATGTCCTGGTTATTCAGCTCTTTGAGTCCATTTAGGGAAATGAAAGGAGTAATTGTATTCCATGCAAACTGCCATTTCGTCACAACCCATACCCTTACAATGGGGCAGATATCATGTTTTTAGGGATAAACTGATGTCCCTTGGTGCCTTTCTGCTGGTGTTCCCCCAAGCTGTCACCTAATATAGATTTCTTATATCAACAGCCCTGCCTGAGTCCAAAACACTTGATTTGACATATGTCGATTTATACTCTTTTGCGAGCCAGGGCGTCAGAGATTGTAGAAGAGTGGAGTTACTGCAGCGGAACCAGCATTCCTTTCCACCCAGTCTCCAACAACCACTGAAGTTGATTGGCTAAGGCAGAACTTCAATCGAT
Organism: Ambystoma mexicanum; assembly: GCF_040938575.1. Lineage (NCBI taxonomy): Eukaryota > Metazoa > Chordata > Amphibia > Caudata > Ambystomatidae > Ambystoma > Ambystoma mexicanum. The sequence goes on from NC_090923.1 coordinate 1,032,373,358, forward strand.
AGAAAAATGATTGACACACTTTGCTATGCCCTGTTATGCTATATTATGCAATATTATACTAAATCAGTTTTGGTCCAGTTACGCTATGTCAAGGTGCAAATTCAGGGCCCACAATTTGTAGTCAATTGCAGGGCATGCCTTTTAACAGCCCACTGCCACCTCGCAGATGCTCTGGCTGCAGCGCCACTCTAGTTTATATAAGGTCATGATACAATCCACCATGAGCTGACAAAGCCTAATATACACATTATTACAAACAAAGCATCTACAGGTACCTTCAAGAATGATCTTGTCGTTAAAGCATGTCATGTTTTGGGTAATGTCAGTTGTCAGTGGCCCAGTGTATTTACAATGAACCATTTTCTGCTAACGTAACACTTTTTCCTCACACATTCCTTACTGGAGAACAGAAAGGAGGCTCCACTAACACAAGACTTTTTTGGCAGGCCTATCCTCACCCATTATGGACAAACCGCCCCTGCAGATAGAATGGATGGGCAATCTGCTAAGGGATTTGCAAAAATATTACAGAAGGTAAGACAATGATTGTTGTGAATGAGACAGTGATCCCCGAAAGTTGAGTCTAAAACAATTTAGACAGAGAGAGAGAAAAGAAAATGGAAGCAGAGCCTTTGGCCGAGAGCATGGCAAGGGACAAAGGCCTAGGCACGAGCCAGGCAAGACCAGTATGATGCAACGGTGGCCAACTAGTCTGTCTTTGCTGTCTGCTCTCGACATGATTAAGCTTTGGTCCATCAGGTTGCTCTCTGTGGCCTGCCCGCCTGCTTCAATTTCATTCCTCCACTACTCTAATTATGGGCCATGCAAGGATGAAAAAGCAAAACACCCTCAGCCTTGTACAGCTCAATGGGAATGAGTGCTAGGGTATTACTGAACGGTCAAAGAGAAACCACGCTCCCCTTTGACAGTTCGGTTAAAGTCAGTCCAGGAGCGCTTGCTGGAGCTGAGTGAGCGCTCAGTGTTTTCACTGGGCTGGCTCGGTTCATCCATAATGAGTGGTGGGTCGACATGCCATCGCCCATTTTGGACGAGCCGCCACTGGACCGGTGAGGTATGAAGCTGTTACGGTGCATGTCGTTTATCCACCCTGGAATGGTATCCTGTTTCGATGGGTGACCTAGGAGAAATTCCCCTCCAGTCCCCAAGCGCCACTATTGCAAAGACTCTTGTACCTCTTCTCCAGACAATAAGTTTTGCATGAAGTCCAGACCCATCTTGTCTCTTTTACGCCTTCACCAAATGGACTATTGTCCTTCCCTCTAGCTCCACACCCTCTGCAGCTCCTTCCCCAAACACCTTCATTGCCACACTGAGCTTGCATGCTTTTATAGGGCGTGCAACCCACATTCTACCCTCTCCCAGGGTTAAGAGGACTCGGTGTGTTAGTAGGGATGGGGATTAGTTGTCTGGTGCTGCCCCTAGGGATGGCTTACAGGCCTGATGTGGGACTTGGGATTGGCATGCCCATCCCCTTAAGTGCTCCTCTCTCTGCCTGACGCAGCCTGAAACTGCCCTCCTCGTGCAGCCTGTCTCTGGAACGAGTCTCCAATTCATATAAGGCTTCCCCCCTCCATTCTACACTACAAGAAGGACCTAAAGATCCTTATCTTTAAAAAGAAAACACTGCGCATCGCTGATAATATCACTCAACTCGACTTCTCCCCTCCAGACCCTCCTGCTGCTCCTTCCTCTGGTACCCCTTACCCTTCAGGTGGCACTCTCTTGCCACACATACATACAGAGGCATTGCTAGGGGGGGCGGCTTAGGGGGCTAAAGCCCCGGGTCTTTTGGTTGTAGCCCCGGATAGAATCTCAGGGGCTACAAACAAAAGGCTAGCTAGCCCCGAGTCCCAACAGTCGCGATATTAGCGTAGCCCCGGATCTTTTCCAGACCTAGCAACACCCCTGCATACATACACACATACATAGTAGAAATGACTGCCAGAGTACATACATCACATACTTAAAGCAACCTGACAGTCCTTGCAGGAGCATGCTAAGCAAGAGAAGAAAGAATGATCATGAATAACCTCCTGTGATTTGAAACTGTATTTTTGGTGTTTAAAAACACGCAGCAAAGGCAACTGTGTGAGGTGCAACTGCCTACAGTCGTCGCTTGGCACAGAGTGAAGTTCGTTGTTATGCATGTAGTTAAGAAAATTCGAACTTACAGAAAAATCCTTTTTTGTTGTGTCAAAGGATTTAAACTGTACAGTTTTCAATCGCTCTGCCTCGGAAGAAGGCATGGGTGTGGCAGGTACATGAAGCTGTACGTGGGATTTGGTATGGAAATATATCTTTAAAATTCGCCTAAATAACAAGAAATATGCTTCTAACAAAGCTATGTGTTTTAAAATATATATATTTGCCTGGTCTTCTAAAGGGGTGGGGCAGTTGTGTGCAGGACACCAGTTATCACCTCCAATCAGCCGCCTCATGACCGCTCTAGCTCGGGAGGGGCCAAAGGGCCTGTCCGCCCCAGATGATACGCAGTGTTATGATAATTTATACCGTGCACCGCGACCATCCATGGGCGGTCTCCAGGCGCTGAGATGAGAATTTCGGGAGCAGTTTACAGCCCAATGGTGTGCACCAGGTGGCAATGGTTATACCAAAGATCCCTTAAAGAGGCACGGGCCAACGCTCAGTCTCTTGGAAAGAGTCTGCGCGGGTCTGGATGTGATGCAGAATGCCAACTAATTACATTGACTGGGAATCGTATAGACTCAATGGACTGAGTTCTCGTGTTTGCAAAGAGAAGTTTGCAATGACACGCAATGTTCAACCTAGTGAGAGGCGGGCACTGCATACAGGACCAGGGTACGTTGATTATAGGTGAACATAATGTGAGAAGAGAGGTGCGCGGGTTGGTAGGAACTTTAAAGGAGTGGATTGGACAGCCCCTGGACCAATACTGACAAAAAGGACCCACTTAGACCTTTTGCATAGTACCAATAAATCATGTTTGCTTATTGAGAATAACCATCAACGGATGGATTATTGCTCCATTTTGCCAGTCTACTTTCCTGCATACCAACACTGTTGACTTCAATCCCCACAGTGCATTACATAGTTACATGAAAGCCCACGACTGGAAAATGGTGTGCAGGTTTCAAGAGTCCTGTGGTATCCTACCGACGTCGCAGTTTGTAACTAAGAAAGCTCAATGACTGGCCCATCGAGTCACAGTCCAGGGCCTGGTCAGAACAGAGACGACTCACCTGGGAAGCCAGGGTTTCGATGGGCATCCAGGGCGAGGCACAGGGAGACCCCATGAAGAGATTCTAGCACTGGTCTGTTGGCCCGCACAGAGGCCTAGGAAGGCTTAGAGGCTGTACCAGGGAGCTGCTCTGCACAGTGGAGTAACTTTGCTGAAAATGTTGGGGGGAACATAACATTTGAAGAAAAGGTGCCCCAGCCAAATGAATGGGGACAAAATGGTGTGCCATGAAAGTTGGGGGGACAAACACTCCTGTCCCCTCCTAAAATTACGCCCATGGCTCTGCACGCGCTCTGTGCGTAGGTGCGTAATCCTATTCTAGGTTTGTGTGTTAGTAACGAGCCGCTCACCTCACGCCTACTCTAGACCGCCAGGGCACGCCTTGTGCCTGAGCTGGAAAAAGTGCGTGCTGCTGCTGCTGGACCAAGGCCTGATTTACAACGGCTTCCCGTCCATTTACTTAAATAATCAGGAATGATATACGGGTCGCGTGCACGGCCCCCAGCCTGGACAGGCCAGCGAAAGAAAACGTGTGATTCAGCGCATGCGCCGCCTCTCTGCTGTGTGAGGGCACGTGCATAGCGTGTAACCTGGCCGTAAAGTGCTCGAGGTCAACAGCTTCAGTGTCGGCGCGGGGTGAGAGTTTTCAACTTCGCCGTTTCCCTGCGAACACACAATGGTGCTGAGGAGAAAACAACTCCAGCAGCTTTTGTGACAGCATTCGCTTTTCTACTGAGGATGTATATGGCTCACCGTATCTTCTCTTTTGTTCCAAACGTTTTATCAAAATTGCCTGGCAACTATCTGCTTGTTTTTTCCAATTGAAAAATGTAACATTTTCTATCACCACACCAATTACTCAACGTTTGTGATTGCACGATCAGCGCCCAAATCGTGTATTATTTTTTTTAGGTGGTTGTGGAGTGGAATAACATGCAAATTGACAAAATTGGGCTGAACACTGGACAAGGTGCATCACCCCCTTGAGATTTCCCGGTGGGCCCAGAACCCTGGGAAAGAGTGGACTGGTCTATAGGGAGCTCTGGAGATATCCCCGTAGGTCTCAGCATCCTGTGGCTCTTATGTGTAGTAACCTATTTTATTTCAAAATTTCTCATGGGAAAAGGGTTGGGCGTGCTGACAATTAGAAAAATATTTGCAGGGCCTCTTTTGGTTCTCAGTCCAACCCTGCTGTTTAGAAATGATAGTAAGACTATGCATCAACTGGCCTCGCTCACAAAACTACCACACAAACTTCATTCACTCACATATACACCATTGCATACTGCACGTGTTTCCCCTATTAAAAAGATGAAGTATGTAAAACATAGAACTGGGAGCTTTTATGCATTCCCCATGACCTTCGAAACATCACACCCCTGAAACCACTGTCCCCAGCATTTCCAACCATCCGACTACAGTCTGACTCTCCCCGGGGCCCGTCTCGCTTTTACTCATTGTTATTTCATTCCAACTGCATCCATCCATCTTCCTTGCAGGGTTTGCTTTCGTGACTGTCACACATCCTTGATTCCATACTTCCGGGTCCAATTGATTGTGGGACACCCTACCTTGCCCTTGTTGCACCAGCCTGTCCCTTTGCCTTCTGTCTCTGAGTTGGTGGCTGTACCGTATCGTCATTCCCCTACCACCGCCAAATTCACAATGCCACCACAAAGTCCACATGTCCTCAGCCATTTCCACCACATATGTCCTGGTTCTCTTCATTTCTTTGGTGTGTTTCTGCATGATGCGGAAGCCATGTGTGCACCCATCACCCCCACCCCTACCTGACTCTGCGGGTGCCCTCTTTTTCCTGCCCATTGTCATTCTCTTTTGGGTGGGCAGACCTCGGTGCCATTATTCACCTCCAATAGCCAATACTTTTAGTCATTTATTCCTACTTCAAATAAATCCTCCTCTTGACTGCGCTTGCTTGCTCCGTCCTGCATGGAGCTAGTGGCTGCAACATCATACTCGCAGTTAAATGACTGCTGCATGTAGACCCACTTTCTAAAATCACACCATTACAACTTCCTTCACTAATCCAGGCATTTACATGTTTATCCAATTACCTTTCTTGATTCCACTCCCCTTAACGTACCTATCAATGCACCATATATTCTGCTTCTCATTGTCCTACATCAGCAGTGTCACATGTTTTCCTCTTGCTTATTGCATGCAAATGTTCTCCCTGATCCGGCATTCTTTCAGGACAGAACAGTGTAGAACACTGTAGAATGTTCTGGAAGCCCCCGTTTCGCCTTTTGCAAGGATTTAGATGAAAGTGACTGCATGAAGTCACCCTGCCCATTCTGATGGATTAGCGGGCTCACAGAGCACAGCCCCGAGAGGGGAAAATCAGTGGCTGTGTAGTTATGGTTAAATTGCTAATCCCATAGGAAGAGCACTTTTTGGACGGCTTATAACTTCCCTCCCCCTGGACGAATCCTCACCAAACTTTGCAAGTATATGGCCAACTCTGAATCTTTTTGCAAAGTTTGGTGAGGTTTGGTCAAGGGGGGGTAAAGTTACAGGGGGGTCCCAAAAAATATTTTTTTCCCATAGACATAATGGGAAAAAACTTTGCTCACGCCTACAGCCCAAACCGCTGAAAGGATTTTCATCAAATTTGTGGCAGGTGCGGCGACTTGGTCCCGAAAGCGTGCTTTTGTTAATTTGGTGTAAATCTGTCCAGTAGTTTTTCATTAAATGACAAATATGTAAGTCAAAAAAATTAGTGATATCTATGTCCGCTCTGCGGACTCACTTCCCTGTTCGGTCCATGGACTGGCCTCTGATTGGCTGTGCTGTCTGCGGACTGGCCTCCGATTGGCCGAACAAATTTGTGGACTTTTGCGTGGTCCACGGACATCGAGACACAGCCCCTGACTGGCTGGTGGGAAAACGTGAAATGCGTTGGTTATCCTGACTTTTTTGGGGTCCGCGGACAGCGCAGTGAAATTCTTTTTTAAAAAGCAGCATTTCACTTGTCAAACTCAACGAACAATCTCTGGGGAGGTGGGGGGGGATGAGGATGGGATGGGATATGGCCATAAGAAGCCAAAAAACATGTTGTTTCACCCCTGAAAGGCCGCGAACACTCCAGATGTCCTGGGGCAGTCCTGTGGTGTTCGCGGACACTTCAGATGTCCTAGGACATCTGTACCTATTTCTGGATTAGAGGGTTGGGCAAAAGCAGTTTTTGGATGGCTTATAGCCTTTGCGCCACTCAGTGAAACTGCATGTAATTTTGCAATTTTATTCTAGGACTAAACCTGAATGGTTTTGCAAAGTTTTGTGGGATTCTGTCAAGGGGGGGAAAATTAGAGGGGGGGTCCCAAAATATTGTAAAGGCATATAAATGTGGTGTCATTTGACGAATCTGCACAACATTTGACAAAACGATTTTGGATCTAGATATAAATGGTTTTCTAAAGTTTGGTGGGATTTTCTCAAGAGGGGCGAAATTAGAGGGGGGGTCTCAACAGTTTTAGATGGCTTATAACTTTGTTGCTATTTGATGAATGTGGACAAAGGTTTTGAGAAAGATTATAGACCCAACCTTCAATGTTTGTGTAAAGACTGAATGGTTTTTGTCAAGTGGGGGCTAAGTTATATGACTATTGTATGTATATATATTTTGGCACTTTAAAAAAAATAAAACATGGGCGGGTTTCGAGCAAACTCACGAGGAGCATTGGCAAGGACATTAAAGCATGGTTTTGCAAATGTGCCTGTGTTTTATTTTTTGACAAGTGTAATAATGTAGGTACAAAAAATTGTCATATACCTTTGGTGACTGAGGTATAGCCTGTGGCGTGGGCAGTTGCCAGATTGTCTGGGTCATGGCATAAGGTCATGAAGCGGACAATCTGGCTACTGGCCATGACTGCTAGGGACGAAAAATTGTGTTAAAGTGGCTATGTCTACCTGGGACCGGCTATGTGGTAAAGTTATTCGAAGGTAGGATAGGTTTGAAAGGGAAAAAAGTGCTTGTGGTAATATGTTCATATGGTTTTGCAGGCTGCCATGGCAAGGGAAGAGTGGCTTTGTGAAATATTGGACTGCTGAGATACCACGCTCAACACGGGGTGCGAGTCGCCATCGCGCCGCGAGGAGGAGGGCGGAGCCCAGCAAGAAAATACTGGAGGTGCGGCGAGTGAAGAGGCGGCCTGCAAGCGGCTGGGGTTGAACCGCGGGTGCTCCGACAATCGTTGAGCACCTGTGAACCCCCCCCGATCCGACTTCCAATTAATGGCGGAGGGAGCCGGCAGCGGATAGGACATATGGAGCGAGGAGAGAGGAGGTAAGGAGTGGCACCGCGCCAGTGATGCCCGAGACTCTGAGTGGAACCTGGACTCTGGGCGGGGGGCTGGGGCGAGCGATCACGGACTTGGAGGCAGTCCCCCCTGGCCCTCCCCCGGGCCCTGGTGTCAGACACTGAAGCGAAGGGTTGAGGCAGCCCTCGACCCCCCTCCCTCTCCTCTGCTGGAGCTCGGATTTCTACGTGGCTCTAACACGAGCACTGCAGCTGCTGCAACGGGACCTGAACTTGCATATTATCCCCGCCATAAGACTGACCGACGCTGGTCTGGGTGGCTAAGTTAAGCAATCCATTGCTGGCACATACCAGAGATTGGGTCAATAAAACATCATTCCAACTGAGAGATAAGGCAATACTAACCAGCGAACGAGGGTCTGCAGAGTGACACCAGGCCTCCACCCAAGGGTCTAAAGAGAGGGCAATCCCCCCAATCACAAGTATTAAAGACCCACTGGATGCACAGATGCGCAGCAATTCCTACAACCTCACAATATTGCCCAGCAAGAAAATCAGTGTGATCTGATTGGTGGAACAGTCATTTGGCCTCATTACGACCCTGGCGCTAATGGTTTAATGGCGCCGTAAAGAGGTTGGCGCCGTTAAACCATTAGCGCCTGATTACAAGGTCCCTTAGCGGGTTGGAGGCTTTAATGCCTGCTTTTTGCAGGCGTTAAAATCCAACCCGCTAAGGGACCTTGGAGCTAATTACGGCAACTGTAATTTACGGTGCCGTAATTAGCGCCTTCCCCATCCCCATTATGCACTATGGGGCAAAATGGGAATGGGGAAGGGCAAATAGTGAATGGGGAATTACCGCCCCCACTAACCTTGTGATGGGGGTGGTAATTCTGCCATCCACCATGCCGGAGACCGGCATGGACCATGGTGCTAATGGCACCATGGTCCAGCGCCTGGGTCGTAATGAGGCCCATTGAGAGGAGATAGAAACCCACAGCGCAATTGGAAGGCGTATGCTAGGTTCCCAAATATGGTAGGAATACATCTGAATGAGCTAGACTGGCCCCCTGGCCGGGTCACTGGGGAGGCAAGACAGCACACAGACCTAGGGTGGCAGTGGAGATAGCCACAGACAACGACCTCTAACATAGCCAACATCAGTCCACGAGTATTCACGGCATTGGAGACAAAGACGAATCCCTCCTTGGAGCACTAGAGGAAAAGAGCCTGGGTCAGAACCTATCCACACAAGCAGACTGTGACCTGTAAGTGGAAGGGGACCTCCGGAGTAGACCCTGGGGTTAACTCTCACCAAAGTAAACGATGCCCAAAAACATTGGCTCTAGGAAAGGTGGAGGAACCATAGATAAGTTTACAACGACTATACAAAAGGATATTGACCCCGAGATGGAGAAGGAAGCTCACCCAAGGGGGCAACGATGGACCCACAAGCAGTCTTTCTGGCCATACAGAAAGGCTTCTCTGCATTAAATGAGAAACTAGATGGAATCACAGTAATGTAGCGAACATTAGAATGCAACTTGAAAAAACAACATTGCGCATTACGGAAGCCGAGGCGAGAATATCGGCCACAGAAGATGACCTTACAACCTTGAAAACCACGGTGGCCACAATGGCAATAGACTTAGGGACAGTGAAGGCCAAGTAGGAAGATTTGGAGACAAGGTCCAGGCGCAATAACATTCGCATAGTGGGGGTACCAGAGGAAGCAATAAAGGGATTGATGGGGAAAGCAATAGAAGAACTCTTGTACAACCTCTTAGGAGACACGGGCTGGTCACCGATGTGTGCACGGTTGAAGTTAGGGGAACTGTGAGGGTGGGAGGAGAGGGGAAGTTGGGACTGTTGAGACTCAGTTATGGGAAGAGTTGTAATAAAATGGAAAGCACACGGGAGCTAAGCACAATAACTTGTGCATGCGCAGGCGAAACACACTGGCACACATATGTTACCATACCCTTTATAGATAGTGGATAAAGTGGGGCCAGAGGACATTAAAATATTAAGTTGGAATGTCTGGGGTTTGGGATCCAGCATTAAGAAAAGGAAGATCCTGTCAAGCATTAATAGACATAACCCCAAGATAATATTTTTACAGGAAACACACATAGGGCCCCAGCATAATGGCCCACTGATACCGAAATGGGGAGAACACCAATACGTCACTAAGTATTCCAAGCGGGCGAGGGGAGTGGCGATCCTTCTACACAAATCCTTATCGTTCACATGCAGGAACACGGAATGCGACGCTGAAGGGAGATATGTGCTAATCCATGGCACTCTCTGCGATAAAGAAATACTCCTACTTAACGTGTATGGTCCGAATGTGGACGATCCGGAATTCTACTCCCAGATATTCCAAAAGATAGCAAAATACCCCACGGCCCATCTGATTTGTGGGGGGGACTATAATACCATTCTTGATGTACACGCAGATCGCACGTCAACACAAGCCAGAACATTGACCAAGGCAGCGCAGACTATACTGGTGCATATGACAGATCTAAATCTAAGGGATGCATGGCGAACATTAAATCCATTTAAACGAGAATACACCTTCTACTCATCTGTGCATGACATGCATTCTAGAATTGATCTATGGTTGGTAGGCAATGAGGTCCTATCTTGGGTTACTGAGTCCCTTATACACCCTAGGACGTACTCTGATCATTCCCCAATACAACTGACCTTACCGATCCCCGGGAGGGTGGTGAACAGACCTCCATGGAGATTCAAACCTGCTGCATTACGGGACCTGGTCTATAAAAATGCGATGTCTCAACACACATGACTTCTTTGAAATAAATGAAAATTCAGTTAACAGTCAAGCCACTTTATGGCAAGCTTTTCAGGTCTGCATCAGAGGCCACTCAATATCTGCGGAGAGGGTACTTCTCAAAGACATTAGGGGTAGACTGGAACGGTTGGAAACACAATTGAGCATTGCAATCCCAGTATGCACACATTCCCTCATCACAGCTCACCTCTGAAATAAAGATCAAACTAGACGAATATATCGAGGCAGCGGATCAAGAGATCCGATACTTCAACAAGCCTATGGCGGCGCGCCGGTATGGGGAGGGTGAACGCCCAGGGAAACTACTGGCCAGAGCAGTAAAAGGGGAAATAGGTCCATCAACCATACCCTGTATACATATGCAGGATGGTGTGGTAACCACCGAACTTGACAAGGTGGAAGAGGAATTCTACACATTTTACAATAAACTGTATTCCCCACAATGCAATGTTACAGAAGACGAGATTCAAAATTATCTCTCTCAGATCCCAACAACACTCTTATCAGACGATGCCAGAGAAACACTAGAAACCCTGATCACAGAAACCGAAATAATGGAGGCTATCAAGGCACTTCCCAGTGGAAAGGCCCCGGGATCGGATGGCCTCGGAGCAGAATTCTATAAAGAGTTCTTCCAGGAACGGACCCCTAGACTACACGCAGTATTGGAGGAAGCCTTAAATAAGGGCGTAATCCCTGAAACCACAAGGGAAGCAGTGATCACGCTTCTGCTTAAACCGGGGAAACCCCCTGAAGATTGTGGTTCGTATAGGCTGTTGTCATTAATAAACACTGACGCAAAGATCTTTGCAAAGATTATAGCAACTAGACTTACACTATTAATGCCCCATATGGTACATGAAGATCAAGCAGGGTTTGTTTATGGTAGATCTACGGCCATGAATATTAGAAAATGCCACAAAATCCTGGCTACGATCCCCCCGAGACACAGGCGGTGGCGGTGTCACTAGATATGTGTAAGGCATTTGATACGGTGTCGTGGCCCTTCTTATTCGGAATACTGAAGAATTATGGATTTAGCCCTAACTTTATAAAATGGATACAAATATTATACACAAGTCCCCATGCCAAGATTAGAATCAACTGACACTTAACAAACAAATTAGAATTACGGGGAGGTACTCGAATGGGCTCCCCACTATCACCGTTACTGTTCGCCCTAGTGATAGAACCCCTGGCAGATATACTTAGGTCACGATACTGCTCTTATGGCCTATTGCTAGAAGGCAGGCTACAAATAATAACTCTATATGCTGATGATATCTTGTTGTATCTTAAAAACCCAGAACGCACATTAGGCAGAGTTTTGACTGAGGTGGAGAGATTTGGTGAATACTCAGGTCTACGGTTAAATCCCAATAAGTCAGAGTTATTCCCGCTGACAGAAAATACAAGGAAACCCCTAGATATACATGGCCTTATTTGGAATCCGACGCAAATTCAGTACTTGGGGGCATACATCGCCAGGACGCCCCAACTCTCATGGGCCCTGAACTATAGCGCGCTGGTGGTAGCATTGTTCACTAAGATAAAGCGGTGGAGTGTGCTGCCAATCTCAATGATGGGTAGAATAGCGCTACTCAAAATGATAATATTACCGAAGCTATTTTATCTATGCAGCACAGTACCGGTTTGGCCGGGACGAGTTCTGTTCACGAAGATGGGCAGCGCCTGCTCCGAGTTTGTTTGGGGTGGACACCCGAAACTCAGCTGGAAAACACTAACTGGCTCATACCTGAGGGGTGGATTGATGGCACCAGACCTGGAATTATATTACCTCGCAGCACAAGCACAGCATGCGGCACAATGGGCTACACAATCCCTAACCCAGGGACTCCGCCACCTGCCCAGAAAGAATGAGAAGCAACGGCGCTACTGCATAAGTTGTCTAGACCAGCCCCCAAACACTATAACACCATAGATCATAATAAGGTAACAACCACGGCGTGGGCGAAAATAGCGGATGTATTTGCTACAAACAAACTATACCATCCGAGTATGCCTCTCTGGGGAGATCCACAAACACCATTCAATTTAGATGGGGAGGTGGCCAGGCACTGGAGCTCTCGGGGTGTAACACAATGGGGACAGCTCTTTATAGATAAGTGTTTTGTTCAGTGGGGAGACATAAAGGATGTGAAACACAAGTAAATATAAACAGCAATATGAGCGTGTGAGTGACGCTATACGTGAGCAGTACCCTACATTCCCAACTGAGCCAGAGGTAAATATGGGGCTTGGATACATGTTGGATACAGATAAGTTTACAACGACTATACAAAAGGATATTGACCCCGAGATGGAGAAGGAAGCTCACCCAAGGGGGCAACGATGGACCCACAAGCAGTCTTTCTGGCCATACAGAAAGGCTTCTCTGCATTAAATGAGAAACTAGATGGAATCACAGTAATGTAGCGAACATTAGAATGCAACTTGAAAAAACAACATCGCGCATTACGGAAGCCGAGGCGAGAATATCGGCCACAGAAGATGACCTTACAACCTTGAAAACCACGGTGGCCACAATGGCAATAGACTTAGGGACAGTGAAGGCCAAGTGTGAAGATTTGGAGACAAGGTCCAGGCGCAATAACATTCGCATAGTGGGGGTACCAGAGGAAGCAATAAAGGGATCGATGGGGAAAGCAATAGAAGAACTCTTGTACAACCTCTTAGGAGACACGGGCTGGTCACCGATGTGTGCAGTGGAGAGGGTGCACAGATCACTCACCCCAAGACCGAAGCCTGGGGCATACCCTAGACCTGGGGTGCACAACATACGGCCCTCAGGCCAAATGCGGCCCTCCATCCCATGCTATGCGGCCCACCAAGAGTGTTTACTTTTGTAATGATATGCGGCCCACTTCAAGCAGTTGGTTGCATTCCATTACATAGTGTTTGGTTGAGGGGTGGGGGCAATGGGGCATAGTGTTTGGTTGGGGGGTGGCGGGTCATGGAGCATAGTGTCACTCGAGAGTGAACCCAATAATAAAGGTAAAACAGGCACAATTAGGAGATGTACATCCTTTGCTTTTTGTGGAAACCTGACTCAATGAAGGCCTAACACCTCTTTGCCAACCCAAACAGTAAAGTATAGCAGTCCAAAGTAACGGAATGTCCAATCAAGGGTCAATAAAATATATATATACTTTAATTATACAGACGATATGCAATAACTAAATATAAATAAATAACAATGGAAAATGTGTAGTATAAAATGTAAGTTTGAAATAAAAATAAACAGTTACACCTCAAAAACGTATTCTTTTTCCATGTGTTCAATGAAAAAGGGGGGGGGGTGAAAAAGCTTCCTGCCACGCCACGCCTACCGTCCCACCCACATTTACTTTTCGGCCCACTATAGGCTTCACGTAAGGTACTTTCGGCCCTCTGTCAAAATCAGTTGTGCACCCCTGCCCTAGACCAATAATAGCGCGGTTGATGAATTATAGGGATAGAAACCTGATCCTCAGAGCGGCAAGGGAAAAACATGAGTTACGATGGGAAGCGAACATCATACGCATAATCCCGGACTTCACACTTGCAGTGCAAGAAGAAAGGAAAATGTTTACGGGGGTCAAGAAACTGTTGTGTGAAAGACGAGTGCAGTATGCCATGCTCTACCCGGCAAGACTCAAGATTCAGCATTTGAATAAAGTATATTTCTTTACGTTCCCAGAAGAGGCGGCAAGCTTTATCGAAACACATATCCCAGTCCCGACGAGGCAGCCAAGCGAGGAATAGAACTCGTGAATACCTGCTGTTATGTAATAGTAAACACATTCATGATATACAATTGATGTGCAAAATCTGTGAATCTCTCTGCAGGGGTTCATAAGAGGGGCAATTATTCTTTCACTGCAACTAAGATGATAAGTACTAGCCCGCAAATGCAAATATGAGTTAGAGTAACGTAACAGAACCGGATGCACCATAAAATCCTAATGTTGGTATGGGCCTTGGTGACCACCACAGTTTCCCCCATTGCAGGTGCACGGACGATTGTTGGGGGAGGTGGGGGGGACATTGTATACACGGTTGAAGTTAGGGGAACTGTGAGGGTGGGAGGAGAGGGGAAGTTGGGACTGTTGAGACTCAGTTATGGGAAGAGTTGTAATAAAATGGAAAGCACACGGGAGCTAAGCACAATAACTTTTGCATGCGCAGGCGAAACACACTGGCACACATATGTTACCATACCCTTTATAGATAGTGGATAAAGTGGGGCCAGAGGACATTAAAATATTAAGTTGGAATGTCTGGGGTTTGGGATCCAGCATTAAGAAAAGGAAGATCCTGTCAAGCATTAATAGACATAACCCCAAGATAATATTTTTACAGGAAACACACATAGGGCCCCAGCATAATGGCCCACTGATACCGAAATGGGGAGAACACCAATACATCACTAAGTATTCCAAGCGGGCGAGGGGAGTGGCGATCCTTCTACACAAATCCTTATCGTTCACATGCAGGAACACGGAATGCGACGCTGAAGGGAGATATGTGCTAATCCATGGCACTCTCTGCGATAAAGAAATACTCCTACTTAACGTGTATGGTCCGAATGTGGACGATCTGGAATTCTACTCCCAGATATTCCAAAAGATAGCAAAATACCCCACGGCCCATCTGATTTGTGGGGGGGACTATAATACCATTCTTGATGTACACGCAGATCGCACGTCAACACAAGCCAGAACATTGACCAAGGCAGCGCAGACTATACTGGTGCATATGACAGATCTAAATCTAAGGGATGCATGGCGAACATTAAATCCATTTATACGAGAATACACCTTCTACTCATCTGTGCATGACATGCATTCTAGAATTGATCTATGGTTGGTAGGCAATGAGGTCCTATCTTGGGTTACTGAGTCCCTTATACACCCTAGGACGTACTCTGATCATTCCCCAATACAACTGACCTTACCGATCCCCGGGAGGGTGGTGAACAGACCTCCATGGAGATTCAAACCTGCTGCATTACGGGACCTGGTCTATAAAAATGCGATGTCTCAACACATACATGACTTCTTTGAAATAAATGAAAATTCAGTTAACAGTCAAGCCACTTTATGGCAAGCTTTTAAGGTCTGCATCAGAGGCCACTCAATATCTGCGGAGAGTGTACTTCTCAAAGACATTAGGGGTAGACTGGAACGGTTGGAAACACAATTGAGCATTGCAATCCCAGTATGCACACATTCCCTCATCACAGCTCACCTCTGAAATAAAGATCAAACTAGACGAATATATCGAGGCAGCGGATCAAGAGATCCGATACTTCAACAAGCCTATGGCGGCGCGCCGGTATGGGGAGGGTGAACGCCCAGGGAAACTACTGGCCAGAGCAGTAAAAGGGGAAATAGGTCCATCAACCATACCCTGTATACATATGCAGGATGGTGTGGTAACCACCGAACGTGACAAGGTGGAAGAGGAATTCTACACATTTTACAATAAACTGTATTCCCCACAATGCAATGTTACAGAAGACGAGATTCAAAATTATCTCTCTCAGATCCCAACAACACTCTTATCAGACGATGCCAGAGAAACACTAGAAACCCTGATCACAGAAACCGAAATAATGGAGGCGATCAAGGCACTTCCCAGTGGAAAGGCCCCGGGATCGGATGGCCTCGGAGCAGAATTCTATAAAGAGTTCTTCCAGGAACGGACCCCTAGACTACACGCAGTATTGGAGGAAGCCTTAAATAAGGGCGTAATCCCTGAAACCACAAGGGAAGCAGTGATCACGCTTCTGCTTAAACCGGGGAAACCCCCTGAAGATTGTGGTTCGTATAGGCTGTTGTCATTAATAAACACTGACGCAAAGATCTTTGCAAAGATTATAGCAACTAGACTTACACTATTAATGCCCCATATGGTACATGAAGATCAAGCAGGGTTTGTTTATGGTAGATCTACGGCCATGAATATTAGAAAATGCCACAAAATCCTGGCTACGATCCCCCCGAGACACAGGCGGTGGCGGTGTCACTAGATATGTGTAAGGCATTTGATACGGTGTCGTGGCCCTTCTTATTCGGAATACTGAAGAATTATGGATTTAGCCCTAACTTTATAAAATGGATACAAATATTATACACAAGTCCCCATGCCAAGATTAGAATCAACTGACACTTAACAAACAAATTAGAATTACGAGGAGGTACTCGAATGGGCTGCCCACTATCACCGTTACTGTTCGCCCTAGTGATAGAACCCCTGGCAGATATACTTAGGTCACGATACTGCTCTTATGGCCTATTGCTAGAAGGCAGGCTACAAATAATAACTCTATATGCTGATGATATCTTGTTGTATCTTAAAAACCCAGAACGCACATTAGGCAGAGTTTTGACTGAGGTGGAGAGATTTGGTGAATACTCAGGTCTACGGTTAAATCCCAATAAGTCAGAGTTATTCCCGCTGACAGAAAATACAAGGAAACCCCTAGATATACATGGCCTTATTTGGAATCCGACGCAAATTCAGTACTTGGGGGCATACATCGCCAGGACGCCCCAACTCTCATGGGCCCTGAACTATAGCGCGCTGGTGGTAGCATTGTTCACTAAGATAAAGCGGTGGAGTGTGCTGCCAATCTCAATGATGGGTAGAATAGCGCTACTCAAAATGATAATATTACCGAAGCTATTTTATCTATGCAGCACAGTACCGGTTTGGCCGGGACGAGTTCTGTTCACGAAGATGGGCAGCGCCTGCTCCGAGTTTGTTTGGGGTGGACACCCGAGACTCAGCTGGAAAACACTAACTGGCTCATACCTGAGGGGTGGATTGATGGCACCAGACCTGGAATTATATTACCTCGCAGTACAAGCACAGCATGCGGCACAATGGGCTACACAATCCCTAACCCAGGGACTCCGCCACCTGCCCAGAAAGGATGAGAAGCAACGGCGCTACTGCATAAGTTGTCTAGACCAGCCCCCAAACACTATAACACCATAGATCATAATAAGGTAACAACCACGGCGTGGGCGAAAATAGCGGATGTATTTGCTACAAACAAACTATACCATCCGAGTATGCCTCTCTGGGGAGATCCACAAACACCATTCAATTTAGATGGGGAGGTGGCCAGGCACTGGAGCTCTCGGGGTGTAACACAATGGGGACAGCTCTTTATAGATAAGTGTTTTGTTCAGTGGGGAGACATAAAGGATGTGAAACACAAGTAAATATAAACAGCAATATGAGCGTGTGAGTGACGCTATACGTGAGCAGTACCCTACATTCCCAACTGAGCCAGAGGTAAATATGGGGCTTGGATACATGTTGGATACAGATAAGTTTACAACGACTATACAAAAGGATATTGACCCCGAGATGGAGAAGGAAGCTCACCCAAGGGGGCAACGATGGACCCACAAGCAGTCTTTCTGGCCATACAGAAAGGCTTCTCTGCATTAAATGATAAACTAGATGGAATCACAGTAATGTAGCGAACGTTAGAATGCAACTTGAAAAAACAACATCGCGCATTACGGAAGCCGAGGCGAGAATATCGGGCACAGAAGATGACCTTACAACCTTGAAAACCACGGTGGCCACAATGGCAATAGACTTAGGGACAGTGAAGGCCAAGTGTGAAGATTTGGAGACAAGGTCCAGGCGCAATAACATTCACATATTAGGGGTACCAGAGGAAGCAATAAAGGGATCGATGGGGAAAGCAATAGAAGAACTCTTGTACAACCTCCTAGGAGACACGGGTCACCGATGTGTGCAGTGGAGAGGGCGCACAGATCACTCACCCCAAGACCGAAGCCTGGGGCATACCCTAGACCTGGGGTGCACAACATACGGCCCGCGGGCCAAATGCGGCCCTCCATCCCATGCTATGCGGCCCACCAAGAGTGTTTACTTTTGTAATGATATGCGGCCCACTTCAAGCAGTTGGTTGCATTCCATTACATAGTGTTTGGTTGAGGGGTGGGGGCAATGGGGCATAGTGTTTGGTTGGGGGGTGGGGGGTCATGGAGCATAGTGTCACTCGAGAGTGAACCCAATAATAAAGGTAAAACAGGCACAATTAGGAGATGTACATACTTTGCTTTTTGTGGAAACCTGAATCAATGAAGGCCTAACACCTCTTTGCCAACCCAAACAGTAAAGTATAGCAGTCCAAAGTAACGGAATGTCCAATCAAGGGTCAATAAAATATATATATACTTTAATTATACAGACGATATGCAATAACTAAATATAAATAAATAACAATGGAAAATGTGTAGTATAAAATGTAAGTTTGAAATAAAAATAAACAGTTACACCTCAAAAACGTATTCTTTTTCCATGTGTTCAATGAAAAAGGGGGGGGGGTGAAAAAGCTTCCTGCCACGCCACGCCTACCGTCCCACCCACATTTACTTTTCGGCCCACTATAGGCTTCACGTAAGGTACTTTCGGCCCTCTGTCAAAATCAGTTGTGCACCCCTGCCCTAGACCAATAATAGCGCGGTTGATGAATTATAGGGATAGAAACCTGATCCTCAGAGCGGCAAGCGAAAAACATGAGTTACGATGGGAAGCGAACATCATACGCATATTCCCGGACTTCACACTTGCAGTGCAAGAAGAAAGGAAAATGTTTACGGGGGTCAAGAAACTGTTGCGTGAAAGACGAGTGCAGTATGCCATGCTCTACCCGGCAAGACTCAAGATTCAGCATTTGAATAAAGTATATTTCTTTACGTTCCCAGAAGAGGCGGCAAGCTTTATCGAAACACATATCCCAGTCCCGACGAGGCAGCCAAGCGAGGAATAGAACTCGTGAATACCTGCTGTTATGTAATAGTAAACACATTCATGATATACAATTGATGTGCAAAATCTGTGAATCTCTCTGCAGGGGTTCATAAGAGGGGCAATTATTCTTTCACTGCAACTAAGACGATAAGTACTAGCCTGCAAATGCAAATATGAGTTAGAGTAACGTAACAGAACCGGATGCACCATAAAATCCTAATGTTGGTATGGGCCTTGGTGACCACCACAGTTTCCCCCATTGCAGGTGCACGGACGATTGTTGGGGGAGGTGGGGGGGACATTGTATACACGGTTGAAGTTAGGGGAACTGTGAGGGTGGGAGGAGAGGGGAAGTTGGGACTGTTGAGACTCAGTTATGGGAAGAGTTGTAATAAAATGGAAAGCACACGGGAGCTAAGCACAATAACTTGTGCATGCGCAGGCGAAACACACTGGCACACATATGTTACCATACCCTTTATAGATAGTGGATAAAGTGGGGCCAGAGGACATTAAAATATTAAGTTGGAATGTCTGGGGTTTGGGATCCAGCATTAAGAAAAGGAAGATCCTGTCAAGCATTAATAGACATAACCCCAAGATAATATTTTTACAGGAAACACACATAGGGCCCCAGCATAATGGCTCACTGATACCGAAATGGGGAGAACACCAATACGTCACTAAGTATTCCAAGCGGGCGAGGGGAGTGGCGATCCTTCTACACAAATCCTTATCGTTCACATGCAGGAACACGGAATGCGACGCTGAAGGGAGATATGTGCTAATCCATGGCACTCTCTGCGATAAAGAAATACTCCTACTTAACGTGTATGGTCCGAATGTGGACGATCCGGAATTCTACTCCCAGATATTCCAAAAGATAGCAAAATACCCCACGGCCCATCTGATTTGTGGGGGGGACTATAATACCATTCTTGATGTACACGCAGATCGCACGTCAACACAAGCCAGAACATTGACCAAGGCAGCGCAGACTATACTGGTGCATATGACAGATCTAAATCTAAGGGATGCATGGCGAACATTAAATCCATTTAAACGAGAATACACCTTCTACTCATCTGTGCATGACATGCATTCTAGAATTGATCTATGGTTGGTAGGCAATGAGGTCCTATCTTGGGTTACTGAGTCCCTTATACACCCTAGGACGTACTCTGATCATTCCCCAATACAACTGACCTTACCGATCCCCGGGAGGGTGGTGAACAGACCTCCATGGAGATTCAAACCTGCTGCATTACGGGACCTGGTCTATAAAAGTGCGATGTCTCAACACATACATGACTTCTTTGAAATAAATGAAAATTCAGTTAACACTCAAGCCACTTTATGGCAAGCTTTTAAGGTCTGCATCAGAGGCCACTCAATATCTGCGGAGAGTGTACTTCTCAAAGACATTAGGGGTAGACTGGAACGGTTGGAAACACAATTGAGCATTGCAATCCCAGTATGCACACATTCCCTCATCACAGCTCACCTCTGAAATAAAGATCAAACTAGACGAATATATCGAGGCAGCGGATCAAGAGATCCGATACTTCAACAAGCCTATGGCGGCGCGCCGGTATGGGGAGGGTGAACGCCCAGGGAAACTACTGGCTAGAGCAGTAAAAGGGGAAATAGGTCCATCAACCATACCCTGTATACGTATGCAGGATGGTGTGGTAACCACCGAACGTGACAAGGTGGAAGAGGAATTCTACACATTTTACAATAAACTGTATTCCCCACAATGCAATGTTACAGAAGACGAGATTCAAAATTATCTCTCTCAGATCCCAACAACACTCTTATCAGACAATGCCAGAGAAACACTAGAAACCCTGATCACAGAAACCGAAATAATGGAGGCGATCAAGGCACTTCCCAGTGGAAAGGCCCCGGGATCGGATGGCCTCGGAGCAGAATTCTATAAAGAGTTCTTCCAGGAACGGACCCCTAGACTACACGCAGTATTGGAGGAAGCCTTAAATAAGGGCGTAATCCCTGAAACCACAAGGGAAGCAGTGATCACGCTTCTGCTTAAACCGGGGAAACCCCCTGAAGATTGTGGTTCGTATAGGCTGTTGTCATTAATAAACACTGACGCAAAGATCTTTGCAAAGATTATAGCAACTAGACTTACACTATTAATGCCCCATATGGTACATGAAGATCAAGCAGGGTTTGTTTATGGTAGATCTACGGCCATGAATATTAGAAAATGCCACAAAATCCTGGCTACGATCCCCCCGAGACACAGGCGGTGGCGGTGTCACTAGATATGTGTAAGGCATTTGATACGGTGTCGTGGCCCTTCTTATTCGGAATACTGAAGAATTATGGATTTAGCCCTAACTTTATAAAATGGATACAAATATTATACACAAGTCCCCATGCCAAGATTAGAATCAACTGACACTTAACAAACAAATTAGAATTACGGGGAGGTACTCGAATGGGCTGCCCACTATCACCGTTACTGTTCGCCCTAGTGATAGAACCCCTGGCAGATATACTTAGGTCACGATACTGCTCTTATGGCCTATTGCTAGAAGGCAGGCTACAAATAATAACTCTATATGCTGATGATATCTTGTTGTATCTTAAAAACCCAGAACGCACATTAGGCAGAGTTTTGACTGAGGTGGAGAGATTTTGTGAATACTCAGGTCTACGGTTAAATCCCAATAAGTCAGAGTTATTCCCGCTGACAGAAAATACAAGGAAACCCCTAGATATACATGGCCTTATTTGGAATCCGACGCAAATTCAGTACTTGGGGGCATACATCGCCAGGACGCCCCAACTCTCATGGGCCCTGAACTATAGCGCGCTGGTGGTAGCATTGTTCACTAAGATAAAGCGGTGGAGTGTGCTGCCAATCTCAATGATGGGTAGAATAGCGCTACTCAAAATGATAATATTACCGAAGCTATTTTATCCATGCAGCACAGTACCGGTTTGGCCGGGACAAGTTCTGTTCACGAAGATGGGCAGCGCCTGCTCCGAGTTTGTTTGGGGTGGACACCCGAGACTCAGCTGGAAAACACTAACTGGCTCATACCTGAGGGGTGGATTGATGGCACCAGACCTGGAATTATATTACCTCGCAGCACAAGCACAGCATGCGGCACAATGGGCTACACAATCCCTAACCCAGGGACTCCGCCACCTGCCCAGAAAGAATGAGAAGCAACGGCGCTACTGCATAAGTTGTCTAGACCAGCCCCCAAACACTATAACACCATAGATCATAATAAGGTAACAACCACGGCGTGGGCGAAAATAGCGGATGTATTTGCTACAAACAAACTATACCATCCGAGTATGCCTCTCTGGGGAGATCCACAAACACCATTCAATTTAGATGGGGAGGTGGCCAGGCACTGGAGCTCTCGGGGTGTAACACAATGGGGACAGCTCTTTATAGATAAGTGTTTTGTTCAGTGGGGAGACATAAAGGATGTGAAACACAAGTAAATATAAACAGCAATATGAGCGTGTGAGTGACGCTATACGTGAGCAGTACCCTACATTCCCAACTGAGCCAGAGGTAAATATGGGGCTTGGATACATGTTTACCAGGGCAACACAGAAAATCACAGCCCCGGCACTGTACAAAATCATAATGCAAACACGCCCAGCAGATATCCACACAGCCAGGACCAAGTAGGAACTTGACCTGGGGCAACAAATAGAGGAAGTGGAATGGTCTCGAATATGTGAGCTGACTAAATGGGTCTCATGCAATTCTAGGTATAAGATAATCCACTATAAAATAATAAACAGGGCATCCTACACCCCTGCAAAACTCAAACGGATCTACCCAGATGCCCCGGGAACATGCCCAAGGTGTAACGAAGAAGGTGCAGATATATACCACATGCTCTGGTCATGCATAAAACTAAAAGATAACTGGAGTGGGGTGTGTGAAGCGTTAAATGAAATGGCAGAACAACCGGTGGAATGGTCCCTGCGGCTATGTATCGTAGGGGCAGTGGGTGAAATGAATCCGATATGGAGGAAGTTGTTAAATGTAAGCCTTTTGATAGCCAAGAGAGCAATATTGATGAGGTGGAAGAGTGCAATCCCCCCAACCAAGAACGAGTGGGATAGAGATATGTTATGGACCAATGATATGGAAGAGTTGTATATAGACACGGTGCTACCACCATCCAAACCCAGAAATATATGGGCAAGATACAAACAATACTTATCAGACAAAGCCGAAAGTATAAGCGAAGAGCCAGTGGAAGTCGACTGTGCATGATGCAAAACAATGTATTAATGTAAAGTATACATATGCAAGTGCTGTATCTGTGTGCAATGATAAATAAAGTTTTTTTTTAAAAAAAAGGTGTTGCTGATAACCACACATTTTACAACGAATACCAAACTTCTTTGCCCACTACGGTCACATGTTCTCCTTTTTTAGTTTCTGGTAGCTGTAATGGAAAGCGACAAAAGACTTTCTATGCAATGGCCGCCTTCACTTTCCATGGTGGCCATCTTGGAAAAGGATTTCTTTTATTCAAACGGGAACGTCGGAGGCGTTCCGGTTGAAGATAAAAAATGCTTTCTTTTGGTGTAATGGGTTAGTGCCGTAAAATCTGTATTGGTAATGGCATTCAGCCCCCATTTCTTTTAGGGTGCAATGGGGTTTACTGTTTCAAAGACCTCGGTATGCACTCTTGCTTCTATTGCAGTGCAAACCTGCCCTGTTGAGTTGTGAATGGGAATTGTTTCAGTTACAAGTTCGTACAGCAATATACAATGTCCTTCCGCACTATGAATGCCTCACCCATATTATTGTGAAGCGTATATGAGTTTTGCACCATGTGGCCATGCTGTGCTACAGCATATGCTACTGTGCAATTTGTAGAAAGATGGGCAGTGCGGTCAAATGTTGCTTTACAGTATGCTTATGTGTTGCTATTGGAATCCTTCTAAATACTCAACAACAATTTTGGTCAATTTATGTTATGATTCACTTAAAGTACTGCCAACGTATGCAAATAATTAGAAATATTTTTCACAAAGGGATGTTATGGTTAAGTTGCCCTATTAAAAACCTATGCCATTGTGTACAAAAACCTTGTGAAAAGGACGTTATGATTACAAGTAAAATCTAAAAACCCCTGAAATTTGGGAGTTATGGTAGGTTAAGCACCCATTTTTCCCATCAGCACCCTCCACTGCTACCACTACCACCCCGGACATGAAAGATGCCATCACACATGTCGTTGATGCCATCACTGACGCCATCACATCTTTAGCCCCTTTGTTTTATGTCAGCTAAGCAACCATAACTCGCGCCACCACTGTGCACTGCTAAGACTAACACCCAGGATATCAAAGATGACATGACAAATGTGGGATTTTCTCAAGAGGGGGCGAAATTAGAGGGTGGGTCTTAGGGTGTTGATGGCTTATAACTTTGTTGCTATTTGCCCAATGTGGACAAAGGTTTTGAGAAAGATTATAGACCCAACCTTCAATGTTTGTGTAAAGACTGAATGGATTTTGTCAAGTGGGTGCTAAGTTATATGACTATTATATGTACATGCATTTTGACACTTTTAAAAAAATAAAACATGGGCGGATTTCGAGCAAACTCGTGAGGAGCATTGGCAAGGACATTAAAGCATGGTTTTGCAAATGTGCCTGTGGCCGTGGGCAGTAGTCAGATTGTCTGGGTGATGGCATAAGGTTACGACACAGACAATCTGGCTACTTGCCATGACCGCTAGGGATGAAAAATGGTGTTAAAGTGGCTATGTCTACCTGGGACCGGCTATGTGGTAAAGTTATTAGAAGGTAGGATAGGTTTGAAAGGGAAAAAAAGTGCTTGTGGTAATATGTTCATAGGGTTTTGCAGGCTGCCATGGCAAGGGAAGAGGGGCTGTGTACGGAGCCCGAGCCCTGCCTTCTCTTTCCATGTTGGCTGTCTTGGAAAAGCATTTTCCTTCCTACAGCGGGACGCCGCAGGCGTCCCGCTGTAGGAAGGATAATCCTTCCTTCTTACAGCGGGACGACAAAGGCGTCCCGCTATAGGAAGAAAAATCTATGTTTTAGCACCCTGGGTTCCCGCTTTGGGAACCAGGGGTGCTCATGGCCTTTATCCCCCATTTCAGGGGCTGCAATGGACGATAATGGTCCGTAGCCCTCCTTATTTATTTACATATTTGTTTATAACGCACCAATGCCCGCAGACATCAGGCTGTGTGGTTACAGTATTTGTTGAGGAAGATGAGGTGGAGGAAGACAGCTTACTACTTACTGAGAAAGGAATAACCTTTCTGAGAGCATTACAGTCATTGGATTTGGTGTGGTGGCGCATGGAAGTGGTCCCGTAGGAGTACTGTCCAGGTAGTTTGCACTCAGTGCATTTCACTTTAGTAGCTTTAGCCTTTGGTACACGCCCAATAGTAGCAAAGAACTGGCACAGCCATGATTTGATCTTTGTACTATAAGTAGGCACTTCCTCTACTTCATCTTCTTGGTCCTCTTCATTGTCTTTGAAAGTACTGTGCTTTTTTTGTTGTGAAGGTCCTCCAGCTGGTGGTGGTGGTGGCTCTTGGGGAGGAGGGATGGCAATAACTGATGGCATTTTTAAGATAAATAGAAGTTTTGATTTGTGTACTAGATTGGTAATGGATAATGAGTACGAAAAGGTGTAGGGGGTATGCAAGGGACATTTTGATGTTGAAAATTCCTAGATCAGTAGAAAATGCAGTTTCTAACTGTCCGCGAAGGACGGATCTTATCGTGAAGTGCGGACGGGTTCTTGGACAAGTCATCATGCTGCGCACCAGCGTATGGTCATGTGGCACTGTCCGGAAGGTCTGCAATGAAGTCAGATGTTCGTAGACGTCTACGGATGCAAAACTAGTTGCAAAAAGTGTATAGAAATGATTCTAGAAGGTGGGAAATGGCAGAGTTTTAAGGTGACACTTTGTAAATTGGACACAAATATTGTTATATTTGGTAAGTATGATATCAGTAAATTGTATAAAAATAGCATGCACTGGTAAAAACCCATGAAATTCACTGAAAAAACGTTGTTAAAGTGACGTTATGGTTAAGTTGGACTAACAAAAAACCTATGAAATTCAATGAAAAAAATGTGTTAAAGGAACGTTATGGTTAAGTTGCACTAATAAAAACCTATGAAATTCAATGAAAAAACTTTGTTAAGGGGACGTTATGGTTAAGTTGCACTAATAAAAACCTATGAAATTCAATGAAAAAACTTTGTTAAAGGGACGTTATGGTTAAGTTGCGCAACTAAAAACCTATGAAATTCAGTGAAAAAGAACGTTGTTAAAGGGACGTTATGGTTCCAAGTAAAACCGAAAAATCCCTGAAATTCGCCAGTTATGGTAAGCTAAGCAACCATAACTCGCACCATCACCGTGCACTGCTAAGACTAACACCCAGGACATCAAAGATGAAATCACAAATATCATTTATGAAGATCCAAAAATAAAAGTGTGGAAGTAAACTGCAGGTTGATGATAGAATCCTGAATCCAAATAATACATGCCTCCCAATTCTTTTCACGTAATTTCCAGATAAACAATATAACTTCTATAAACTGTTTCAAGCTAAAAATGCGGTCTATAAAATGATTCAGATCTGAAAGATGCACCGTGTCTCAAATCTTGCCACAAAATGGTTGCCAAATTTGGGGCAGTTGCTGGTCCCGTTGCTGTTCCGTCACATAGTTCAAAATAAGTGACCCTTAAACAACAAATAATTCCTATTAAAATCCAGTTTGGCACATTCAACAATTAATTAACTAGGCAATTCTCGGGGCTGTGGGTGAGTCTAAAGTCAATCATATGGAACAATTAGAGCCTGGTTGTGTAAGCCATTGCTATAAAGTGATTCTAGATGTAAGGACACCAAAATCTACACATCAGGATTAAAATGTACACCTTCCAACTGGCATATCATATCACTAGAAACTGATAGAAACAATCTGTTGTCTGAGCAAAAGGCTTAATAAAGTATTCAACATATTTTGCAAGTGGATCTAAAAGAAAACCACGTCCAGAAGCTATAGGTTGGCGTGGTCGAGTAATAGCATCCTGGCAATTCTTAGGTGGTATATAAAACAGTGCCTTCTTGGTCCTTCACAGTTTAAAAATGCATTCTCCTGTCTACAAATGAGGCATTCCTCTGACGCCACTCATGTGAAATTTTGAATGTGCAATGCAATTTTTTATGTGTGTTCAGAAGCTAACAATTTATAGTGAGATCGGTTATCTAATAGTCTCATGCTTCCTTGTCATATTTTTTGAAAATCCAGATAAAAATTCCCCTCCAACCCCATTATCAGCATGTTTAATGATTATGGGGAAGTTCTCCTCCATTTTTTTAATTACATTTTCTTCTGGTCTAAACACTAAAAACTGTGCCTCCATCCCATCGATCATTATCAGACACTCTTGATTTTTCATTTCACTAAATATGTTGTAAATTAAGTCTGTACTTTTTTGTCTCCATGGTTTTTCCCGCTTTCCTTTTCCTCATTTCCATTTTAACCCACATACTACAGTCTGCATGCCACCTTGAGTGGAATCTCCAATCACCTCTACATAGACAAAGATACGCGCTTAATGACCACTATGGTGGCGATGTGTGCAGTAAAAAAGACAAATAACATTATTGCAACAAGATGTTTTTTTCTTCTTTCTTTAAATTATGAGTCACAAATGGTCTCTTGGTTATGATTTTCTCAATCCCCATAAGCACAACTTTCTCAAAAGTGAGTACTTCTTTAGAAAACCGGGTAAGGATAGTGGTATAGATGGATTTAGCCTTTAGCCCTGTAAAATCCACTTCACTGTTCAACCATTAATCCATGATACAAGCATAGTCTTTCAAACAAAATGTACACATAAAATTCCCTAATCTCAAATTAAATCTGTAATTCGGAGGAGACGTGTGAGGGCACCAAAGACAATGCCTTGGTTGAAACGCTTCTTTCAGATGATATAAGAATATGCTAAAATAGATAAAGAATCTGGGGCGAGTCTGATGCTGATGGGGAGAAGGTTACATAGTCTTGGGACGTAGATAAAGAAGGCTTGTTTTCTGGTCCTTTCCTTTCTGCATCAGCAGATTTCAAGTCTGCACCAGAGGCCTTGACACGTGCAGACTTGAAATCCGCCATGCCTATTTACTTAAAGAACCAGAGGGAAAGCCCAATTTTGTCCCTCGAAAGTAATAATTCCACCTTGAATTTGGGAAAAAATTGAACATTCTTTACATAAAGAAGGTGGAAAATGGAGTTTATCAACAGTTAAACCTCATTGGGAGAAATGTTAATCAATTGTACATTTTATTAAGAATCATCATTTAAATCTCATAATGAGAACAATACACAGAGTTCATAAAACACTCATAAAAAGGACAATAGTTCAAAGTGACAAAGAACATTCTTAAATGAAGGCTGGGTGTTTTCATGTGCCCAGTTGGTTTTTCAGCTTAAATGTAACTTGTTTATCTTTCTGCTGGAAACACACTTAGTTGGTATTAGTATACAGTTCTAGATTGACTATCTCTAGAAACTGGGACTCAACATGTTTCTGTCCTCTCGATCAGTCTGGCACATTAATCAGGAGATGTCACTTGGGCTAGTGCTCTAGTATAAAAAAAACATACAATCTTCTTTCATTGAAGTCTAGTTGTCTAGCTGCTGGGAGTAACTGTTGATAAAACACAAAACAGATACAGGAGTAGGTGTATATTGCTTCAGTTCCTTGAGATAAAATGGACTAATAACTTTCGGAAAGTAGAACCCTTGATTAGATCTTGGATCGACCTAGTGGAAAGTGAAATGGGAGCTCTATAAAATCTGACACTGATCAACACACAATATTTGTCTCTTACTCTCTCTTGAGCTTCAAAGGTCTTACCTTTATTGAGAAAGGACCTTCAGACATCAAATGCTTGAGAAAAGGTTGCTACGAGTCTCTTTAAGTGGTCAGTTATAACTGCTTTGTTTTCTTGGGCATCTATTTTTCTTCCGGGTGGAGTACCTGGGTGTACACAAACACAGGTCTATACTACTAGTCCCGAATCTGGAGCAGAAGAAAAATGTGCGTTCTTGTTTTCTCTATGTAGCCAATTATATGCTTACCTTAACGGGGTAGTGAGAAACTCCTACAGCGTAGTAGATATCACTGCCTCAGTGGTTCGTGCGTATGAAATTTGCGCCCTATCTCTCCGTCTGACTCCTCATAATGGAAATCTGCAGAATAGAACATGGTACCTGCTGTGATTTAGTGTGCCGTTCATAACAAATCGGTCATAAAGATATTGGAGCTCAAGATCATGCACAGCGTTCCTCTGAAAGTGGAGAGGGAGTCTTACCTTTCGAGGTTCCAGAGGCCAGTTTCCACGCAGGATAGTCTACTGTATTTGTGGCGAAAAAGAGTGAATAGGGATGTTTAGTTCACTCTTTTATGAAGACAACCGACCGACTATCTAGCTAATGGCAGAAAGTGCCGTAAAAGACTGATATCCATGTTGGGAGTATAAAATAGTCCTTTCTTTGTGTTAGTTGGCTTGACAACCATCTCCCTAGTAATTGGGAGGGGCTTCCCAATAGCATCACACTTATCGGGAAAAGGATTAATTCTTAATTCTTGGTTTTTAAAGAGAATAAGTGCAAGTATAAAATTCGTTATGTAGTCAATCTGACTCGTTAGAGCTAAAAAAGCACTAAACTAGGGTGGATGTAGCTAATTTGTCGCTTCTTGTGTTTGAAGCATTAAATAACAACTATTGAGCTCCGAACTCGGATATTAAGGGATATCTAAATATTCGCTTTAGAGGTGTTTTGAAATTACAGTCTATAAATTTCGTTTTCCAAATAGAGATGATGAGCACTTTAATCTTTAATGGTGTGTGTGCGTTTGCTAATGTCCTACCATAAACAAAGGCAATAACCCCACCTTAATCTGGCCCATTTGGGCCAGGCGTTACACCTGGCACTGTCGCCTCCCAGGCGTCTGCAGGATGATATGATATGATAAGTTATTTATAACGCGCTTAATACCCAAAGTTTTCTAAGCGCGGAGATCGAACCTGTGTTGCTCTGTGTCGACTTCCTTTGTTGCCCCTGAGCTATCCTCCCGATGGAGCCTGCTATCTCAGAAAATCAATGAGCCCGTCCCTTCCTTGATACCGCAAACAGGAGGTGAGTCTGCTGCAGGAGGAGAGGCTCTCATAGATTTTTCCTTTTCTGTTGACACTTTCATCTTGTCCCAAACCATATCTTGTGCTGGGCAGAGCCTAACGCGAATAGACTACATTTTTGTTTTGTGCCTTTGGATGCACCTTGAACATTGTTTTTTCCCTTTAGCTTTGCATTGTTTTATGACATGGATTGGTGAATCATAATATGTCCCTTTTGAGCTTGTTCCCATTTCCCCCAAAGGCAACGGTTGATTAAGGTCATGCAGTGGTTCTATTTTAAATAAAAATGTATTTACAGGCATTTGTAAAAGCAGCACATGAGTTGCTGCCGAATGATGATCATTTTAAGGATAAACCTGCCAGAATTCGAACCTGTAGCCACGATGTCGACACAAGAAACGGTGGAGGGTGGTTTGTTAACTTGCTTCCATGCTGAATGGTGGCTAATGGGTTGTTACATTACCACTGAAAACACGGTGTGCGTAATCAAGTTTGAGGTACTCGTTGATCATATAGCAGACGTGCATTTTGTTGTTTAGAGTTTTGCCAAATCATCAAAGGCTGTGCAAGCCTAGGAAGCGTGAAGCCCTCCATTTTAGGTCTCGTGTGCAAATGGAGAATAAGCAAGCGTGGGCAGACATATCGTCCTGCTATTTTTAGAAAAGGAACACCGTCTCCTGCAGAAGTGGTGGACTGTCCTCATTAAGGGATTCGTTTAAATCATGCTACAACTGCAGGCAGAGCCGTCCTTAGGGGAGGGCGGGCCGGGCGACCACCCGGGGTGCCACGCTCCCCCCAGGGCACCATTAGCCCCCGCCATGCCAGCTCGGGGGAGTCCTTCAAGGGCTCCTCCGAGCTGGCCTAGTGGGAGAAGGCATGGCAGGAGGGATTTTGCTATACGGGTGCATTTAATAACAATAGGGTGCTGTTGTCAGCAACCTATTGTTATTAAATGAGCGCCTACGCCGCGGGTGCATTTAATAACAAAATGGTGCCATTAGCCCCCCACCACACCAGCTCGGGGGAGTCTTTCAAGGGCTCCCCCGAGCTGGCATAGTGGCAGAAGGTGAGGCAGGCACCCATTGTTATTAAAAGCGCCTGCGGTGCTGTGAGAAAGACGAGGTATTCAGTAACAAAAAAAACAAAAAAGGGCAATGCAGGCAGTGAATGAATGACGATGAAAGCACAGATCGAGAGGGGCGTATATATAAGGTTAAAGCAACCTGCACACCTACAACTAATTGCAGCACACATGGTAGGAGTGATAGGCAATCTATGAGGGGAGAGCGATCACATAGGAGTGAATGAATTGATGGTGTAGTTCCTCCTACAGTGCGTTGAGACCATACCAACGCTGAAAGGCGTTATACACCATTAACATAACACCATGTTAGGGAGACTTGGAAGTGGAAGGAGCTTTAGCGGCGGTGCATGGCTGACAAGGGTAACTAACGGTCAAAAAGCATCTCTCCAGATGGAAATCACCAGCTCTGGCCCCTGAGGAGCCATCCCAAGAAGAAGAAGAAGAAGTAATGAAAGAGAAAGAAACTGATGGAGAGAGAAAGACATGGTAGTAAAACAACTGTATGTTAATCGAGGGGCAAGACTATACATCTGAGAACCTGTCAAATGCCCGAGAGGAAGGAAGCAGTGAAAGGAAAAGACATGTTTCCTAGTAGCGAGGAAAGAATAAAAGTGAAAGACCATGCATGCTGGCATGGAGCAAAGACTGGCAAGGCAAATGCAATGAAACACAAGAAAATATAATACAATGAGCCTACTGTGCCATAATTCAAACATGCCACCTTTACTACACCCCACAGAGGGCCTTACATGCTCTGTTATGTTGTGTTATTCAGAGGAAAAAACCTGCATCTCTGTGAACATGTTTAAAGGACAGAGTTGTAGCAGGTCTTGCTTTTTTATGACCAGGACTAGCAGACATGCATTTTCTTGCTGGGACATCACTTCCTAAGATGTTACTCCTTATGACATTGGCCCTCATTACGAGTCCGTTGCCAAAGTGACAGTGATTCTGTCATTTCGGTAGTACCATTTCTGACAACTACAACGACGGAATCACCAGCACATTACAACCCCACGGGAGCATGCAAACCGCCTTGCTGGAATCAGTGTCATTGGCATGACCAAATCACTCACAAAAGTAAGATATGCTAGTGTTTCTGTAAAAAACAAAACACCGGAAACACAGAGTCGGGCAGGCAAGCAACGCAAACACCGCCAACGGAGCGACCGAGGATGGCGGCCATTTTGAAAAACACAATCCATATACAATTGCCCACTTCCTGTAGCCATCCACTCGCTGTAACACTTGCACCATGTCATTATCAAACACAATTGTGGCTAATGCTGATGAACTTTTTGCCACTGTCCAGAGGCGAATAAGCCAATGTAGGAAGTCAGCAATATGGGAGGAGGTGGCCCAGAAGGTCTCGGCTGTGGGCTCTGTCCACCCCACCCCTAAAGATTGCCATAAGAGGTGGGACGATCTCTGTCACAGAGTGAGGAACTTGTTTTCAGCCCACAGGAGGGAATGCCTTTCAACCGGAGGTGGGACGACCTTCACAATTAGATGCATGTCCTGGGAGGAGACATGTAGCATAGTGCTGCAGCTGGAAGGGGTCAAGGGAGTAGGAGCATCAAAGGACGGTGCAGGGATGCAAGCAGAGGGCGGTTAGTACAATGAGCCACATCAAAACACTAAACCTGGGTTGACTGTGAACTGCCCCACACAGATCAAGCATCAGGTCCAACTGCATGACACCGAAACACAACCACTACATGAAATGGGCTGCAGTCCAGGGGAACACAAGCATTGCACCCAAAATGCATGTGCACACACATATGGGCACATGAGTGCCGATCATGTG
The DNA here is from genome assembly GCF_040938575.1 of Ambystoma mexicanum. Classification (NCBI taxonomy): domain Eukaryota; kingdom Metazoa; phylum Chordata; class Amphibia; order Caudata; family Ambystomatidae; genus Ambystoma; species Ambystoma mexicanum. The sequence continues at coordinate 1,032,406,618 of NC_090923.1, forward strand.
AACAAAGAGCCAACATGAAAAGTAGCACATAAACGAAGCACACATCTGACCTATGTAGTGTGGCTACACTACGACCAATGTGCATCCATACAACACACGTGCATGCACACATCAAAGCTGTCCTGACACCCAGACACCATGTACAGGCAGAATGTAACACAATGCCTTATCTGTGTATTGCAAGTTTGTTGGATGACAAAGAGGTGAATAACTGCATGCCCATCTCATCCTCACAGGCACATCCTCTGACAGCGACCATGGTGAACCCTCAACATCCCAGCCACGCAAAAGAAGACAACCACATCCTGTGATTCCACAGCACAGAAAACTGCAAGGAGTTTTCAATTATGTCCTGATGGGCTACAGGCCCATCCCTGACATTCATGTGTATGTGTAGTTGCATGGCTGGAGCAGCATCCCTATCTCCATCATTTTCAGCATCTGCTGGTGCCATTTCCATATCCAGGGGCATGGGCACGTTGCGTTTGATGCATATATTGTGCAACATCACACAGGCCAGGACTATTTTTTCGATCTTCTCTGGCCTGTACATGAGTGCCCCCCCTGATCTGACCTAAAGGCATCAAAACCGTGCCTTTATTATTTCGAAGGTCTGCGCGATAGTTGCCCGGGTTTGCACGTGTGCAAGATTGTAGGCCACTTCCTGCTGAGTCTGGGGTTCTAACACAGGGGTCATCAACCATGGCAGTAGCAGATAACCTGAATCACCTGCAAGGAATGGGACACAAGGTAAGCCATTACATGCATGTGGCTGAACAGTGCTTTTATCAATGAATGTCTGTTTGTTTGACACATGCATCTGGGACTGTGAACTAGCGGGACCTCATGCACCCTGCTTCACCCCATGGCAGCCACTGTTGGACATGATGTGTGTGCAGGGTTTGGTAACCTGGGATGGGTTGCGGGGGGTATGGCCGGACTGGCCACTGACTGGCCATACTGTGAGTCACCCATATGCCTGCGCGCCGACAACGTCCGGGTTGGACGTGGACATGCCATGGCTGCGACTGCACACAGTGCATGGCACCCACAATGGAGGTTTCACTGTGATGGCCATGCATGCACATTGCGTGTAGGCTTAGATGCACAGAATGCATGGAAGGCCAATCCCCACTTTGGTCCCACTGTGGCCATTCATGGAATGTGTTTGACGTCTTGCACCTCACCCTTCAGTTCCCAGTGGAATCCCACTCCTGTGCTACCCACATTGCAGTACTACCACAGCACAATGTGTCTGCAGCACTGTAAACTGTGCAGTCCATGGGGTGCATTAGTGTTCACTTTCACATGCACATCTGATGTGTGTGGGTAATGGTGCATGGCAGTGGTATTGAATGTGACTGTGGATCACACGCAGTTGTGTTGTGCCCATGCATGCACCTTGTCTCATTAGGGCATCTGTCACATGGGCCTATCTGGGACTGTGTAGCGGTATGCTGAGATTTGTAATATGGCTGTGTTGCATTCTGGTACCTGTAGTGCATTGCATGTGCTTGTCCTTACGTGCTCAGAATGGGATGGCCCGTCCCAATGTTGTCTCATGTGGTTGATGTGAGTCATGACCACTCAATTGTGCATGCCATTTATGGCCCTGCATTGGCATGGTAGCTGTTGGGCATGCATTGGTGCTACCCACCCCCACCCCCTTGGCCTGTGACCCATGCAGCAATGTTTGTGTGGCTATGCTTTTACTCACCCAATAATCGGGTCTGCTGTCCTGATAATGCACCATGTACTCCAGCAGGGTGCTATTCTGCAGGACCATGGAGTCGTAGGTTGATCCTGGGAAGCAGGCACAGCAGTGAGTGATGGTGAGGTTAGTACCACAGGTCACCTGGATGTGGATCGAGTGGTACAGCTTACGATTCCTGTACACCTCCTCTGTGGCGTGGGGGCCACCAGCTTGATAAGTGTACGGTCCAGTGCTCCCAACACATTGGGCATGCCTGCAAGTGCATGGAAGCAGGCCTTGGTGGCGTTGACCTGTGCCTGGGTGGTTGGGAGCGCAATGTGTTAGGACACATGGCGCAGGAGGGCATCCAGGACCTGCACCACCACTCTTTATTTATTTATTTATTTAATGTTTGCTTGTTAGGCACTTATACGGAAATAAATTCTGTTTCGAAGTACCCACATCGCAGCAGGGAGGGAACATGGGAAAGCAGTACAATTAAATACAAAAACAATAAAAGGTAGCAGGCGCCCCACTCCAGAAAGAACATGGCATGATAACCTGTTCTGTGTTTTTTTCCCACTTTGAGAGTCTGCAGCCATCGCTTTTTTCTGGCTGTTCTTTTCACAAAGGAGGAATATCCATTTGCTTATCAGTCTTTGTCCCGCCGACAAGGGCAACCAGCACCGAAATGTCAGGCAAACCTCCTTTGAACAAGAGTACCAACAGCAACCCCACACACGTGTTTCAGCCTTGTTGGGCCTCATCAGTGAGGTGTAGCTGTGCCTCTCTGAGTATAGTGAGCAAGGGGTCCACGTCTGGGTTCCCCCAGGTGATTTAGGGTGACCAACCCCAAGTTCCTTGCAAAAATACAAAAAAGGTAGCAGGCGCCCCTCTGTAGCAAGAAAATGGCATGATATGATATGATAATTATAACGTGCTTAATACCCAGGGGTTTCTAAGCACGGACCCGGGGATCGAACCTGTGTTGCTCTGTGTTGTCTTGCTTCCAAGGCGAGCACGTTGCCCCTCAGCTATCCTCCTGAGACACAGATAACCTGTTCTATGTTTTTCCCACTTTGAGAGTACGCAGCCATCGCTTTTTGTCCACTGTACTTTTCACAAAGGAGGAATATCCATTTGCATATCAGTCTTGGTCCCACCCACAAGGGTAGTCCAGCACTGAAATGCCAGGCAAACCTCCTTCGAACAAGAGTACCAACAGCAACCACAGACAAGTGTTTCAGCCTTGTTGGGCCTCATCAGTGAGGTAGCACCGTGTCTCTCTGAGCACAATGAGCAAGGGGTCCACGACTGGGTTCCCCCAGTTAACTTAGGGTGACCAACCCCAAGTCCCTTGCAAAAATACAAGCAAGGTAGCAGGCACCCCTCTCTAGAAAGAACATGGCATGATAACCTGTTCTGTGGTTTTTTTCCACTTTGAGAGTCAGCAGCCATCGCTTTTTACCACTGTACTTTTCACAAAGGATGAATATCCATTGTCATATTGGTCTTTGTCCCGCCCACAATGGCAGCCAGCACCGAAATGCCAGGCAAACCTCATTTGAACAAGAGTACCAACACCAACCCCAGACACATGTTTCAGCCTTGTTGGGCCTCATCAGTGAGGTAGCGCCGTGCCTCTCTGAGCACAATGAGCAAGGGGTCCATGTCTGGGTGGCTCCAGTTAACTTAGGGTGACCAACCCCAAGTCCCTTGCAAAAATACAAGAAAGGTAGCAGGCACCCCTCTCTAGAAAGAACATGGCATGATAACCTCTTCTGTGTTTTTTTCCCACTTTGAGAGTCTGCAGCCATCGCTTTTTGCCCGCTGTTCTTTTCACAAAGGAGGAATATCCATTTGCATATCAGTCTTTGTCCCGTCCACAAGGGCAGCCAGCACCAAAATGCCAGGCAAACCTCCTTTGAACAAGAGTACCAACAGCAACCCCTGACACATGTTTCAGCCTTGTTGGGCCTCATCAGTGAGGTGGAGCTGTGCCTCTCTGAGTACAGTGAGCAAGGGGTCCACATCTGGGTTCCCCCAGGTAACTTAGGGTGACCAACCCCAAGTTCCTTTCGAAAATACAAAAAAGGCAGCAGGCACCTTTCTCTAGCAAGAACATGGCATGATATGATATGATAATTATAACATGCTTAATACCCAGGGGTTTCTAAGCGCGGACCCGGGGATCGAACCTGTGTTGCTCAGTGTCGTCTTGCTTCCAAGGGGAGCACGTTGCCCCTCAGCTATCCTCCTGAGACACAGATGACCTGTTATGTGTTTTTTTCCACTACGAGAGTCTGCAGCCATCGCTTTTTGCCCACTGTACTTTTTACAAAGGAGGAATAACCATTTGCATATCAGTCTTGGTCCCACCCAGAAGGGCAGTCCAGCACCAAAATGCCAGGCAAACCTCCTTCGAGCAAGAGTACCAACAGCAAACACAGACAGGTGTTTCAGCCTTGTTGGGCCTCATCAGTGAGGGAGCGCCGTGCCTCTATGAGTGCAATGAGCAAGGGGTCCACGACTGGGTTCCCCCAGTTAACTTAGGGTGACCAACCCCAAGTCCCTTGCAAAAATACAAGAAAGGTAACAGGCGCCCCTCTCTAGAAAGAACATGGCATGATAACCTGTTCTGTGGTTTTTTTCCCACTTTGAGAGTCAGCAGCCTTCGCTTTTTGCCACTGTACTTTTCACAAAGGATGAATATCCATTTTCATATCAGTCTTTGTCCTGCCCACAAGGGCAGTCCAGCACCGAAATGCCAGGCAAACCTCCTTTGAACAAGAGTACCAACAGCAACCCCAGACACATGTTTTAGCCTTGTTGGACCTCATCAGTGAGGTGGAGCTGTGCCTCTCTGAGCACAGTGAGCAAGGAGTCCACGTATGGGTTCCCCAAGGGAACATAGGGTGACCAACCCCAAGTTCCTTGCAAAAATTCAAAAAAGGCAGCAGGCGCCCCTCTCTAGAAAGAATGTAGCATGATAACCAGTTCTGTGGTTTTTTCCCGCTTTGAGAGTCCGCAGCCAACTCTTTTTGCAGGAAGTTTGAAAAAGAGTTGAGTGTCTCGTCTGCATAACACTGGAAGTTGGGGGAGAAGGAGGAGATGAGGTGTGCCAGCTGTGCAAGATAGATGCTAAAGAGCCGCGGGGTAAGGATAGATCCCTGGGGGACACCACAGGTGGAGAAGGAAGTAGGAGAGGAGAAGGTACCCAGGATGACACGGGAAGAGCGGTCAGTTAGGAAAGAAGTCTGCCATTCCAGTGCCCGTTTTGAGGTGCCGGGGGTATTGTGGAGCCTTTGTATGAGGATGGAATGGTTGACATTGTCAAAGGCAGAAGAGAGATCAAGTAGAATGAGGACAGCTGGGGAGTTGGAGAAAATGCTGGCTGCGATATTCCACGAAGCTTGCTCACTGAGTGCTGAAACAGGGGTGGTATGGCTGTCCGGATGCCTATGCAGCTCTCAGTGTCATTCTGGATGAGCACCACCAGTTCCAGGATGGTTTCCCTGTTTAGACGGTACAGGGTATGGGTCTGCCCATCAGTCAGGGCCCAGGGTTTTGCCCTTGTCCGGGGTATTGCTGCACACCTCCGCGTCACAACTTGCTTGGCATTGTTCCTCATCATCATCCTCCTCCACTGCCTGCCCTCCTGTTGCCACTGATGCAGCTCCTGCTCCTATAACTGCACTCCAACATGCAGCACCTCCAGGTCCATTGCTACAACTATAATTGGCAGCATGGTTTTGTTGGTCAGTGTTTCTGGTGTGTGTGTGTGTGTAGTCCATTTCAGCAGTTTCAGTGCTTACTGGTTTCACCTGGGTGCATTGGGTGCATCTGTGGCCTGTTCTTCCCCACCTGCGCCTGTTTTCTGCGTGCTGCGCGGTGCTGGTGTTTCTGGCACGGATATGCCGGTAGTACTGGCAGCTTTCTGCCTGTGTTTCCGGCAAAATCACTTTTGTAATGCTGCCTTATTCCCATTGTGTCAGTGTTTCCGGCACGTGTTATGGTAGGTCCCAATATTTCCGTTAACTGTGCTACCCACAATGGTGGCAGAGTGTGCAGTGTTCCCGGTGTCGGTGTTATTGGCATTACGTCCCGTAGGTGTGCGGTCCAGAAAAAGTGCTGGTAAACGGAATTACCGTCACTTTATTTCCAGACCGGCACACTTGTAAAGACCCTCATTGTTGGCCATTGCTTATGCTGCTATGTGTCGCTCCGATTATTTGCCTCACCACAGTTACCCCTCTGTCCCCCTAGTGAGGATGTGGGTCTTGCTTGCTCTTCATCCTGCACACTGTGACTGCTTACTTTGATCCCCTTTAGTTGTCAGAATGGGCACCTTGGTGATGCATTCTATGGGCCTCATCACGAGTTGGCCGGTAACGCCGGCGGCATTACCGCCGGCGGTATTAGGCCTACCGCTAAACCCCCCCGGCGCAATTAGCCACTGAGCCCATTTGGGAATTTTCACGCTCTTACCGCCGGCAGATTTCCCGCCGGCGGTAATAGCGCGAATTTACGGCGGATTTCCCCCCAGCTCAGAGCGGAGGAGAAATCTGCCGAAGCCTTGATTTGGCGGACCCTTAAATCTGGCGGTAATTGCGCGACTGCCGGATTTAAGGGTTAACGCCAAACTCGTGATGTCTGTTGGAGGAATGCAGCATGCAGCATGTTTTTGTAGGTTTGCGTGTTTTGATATAATGTAAATATGGAATTAAGCGTGAACATTTTCATGAAATTAATTCAGCTGTTCTTTTGTGATTGTGTTTCTGAGATTTCCGATCAGTACTGTCTAGTCACCTCTCACAGTCCATCTCTGCGTCTTTTGCACATGGTAGCAGAAGGCGCCACCTTGAACCTTGCCAATACCCTTGCCTCCATGTTTGTCTACCCTTGTCTGGAGTAGTCCCTGATGATAATGTCCCAATGTTCTCTGCGTGGTGGCTCACGCGGCCAATAAATGAGTGAGCAAGGACCCAGTAACAACAAGGCCTTTTAGTTCCTGCCTTGGTGGAAAATGTCCACAAGGCAACAGGGATCAGTGACATGAACCCAAGCTGAAGGAAACCTTATAAAGAAGGCCCAGGCACCGGGGAAGAGGAAGCTGGGTCATGGAGGGGTGCCAGGTGCTTAACTGCACAGCAGCCCTTTGAAGCAGGGCACGGGAAGGAGCTGGGCTCGCATCACATGGAGAAGTTCATGGACGCACATCTCCCACATACGACGCACCCGCTCTCCTGTTTACTGAGAGTGCACATAAACCTATCACTCCTCGACCAAATCTCACAGGCTCTGGCATCCTATTCTGCAGCTGTGGCCTTTAATTGATAGTTTTGTAATTGCCCCCGATTCCTTGGGTAAGCTAAGGTAGTTATGGGCTGGAGGGGATGGTTGCACTACTGGAGTCGTTTTTAGATCCCGGTGTGGCCCCCTGCCACATGCCACCCGCAAAATAGAGAGATTGTATTGACCGGTGCCCTACAAGGAGCTCTTTGCCCCCTATGGCACCAAAATCTGCCTCTGTTGCTGCTGACTGAGGGCATCTTTAGCTGGATAAAAAGGATGGTAAGTTATGTGTTTAAAAAATAAAAGAAGGAAAAACATGTTCTATATAGGGGAGAGCAAACCTGCTAATCAAAGTAGATGCTATATGCTGGCAAACTTGAACAGAGTCTTGTCAAGAATCAGACTACTGCTGATTCTTGTGTCATACCAACCCAATGGTCACCTATTCCTTTCCTCAATCTCCCTGCCAATCAGATGTTTAGGCTTAGTGAGGGCTCTAGATAAGCAGCGAACTTCTGTATTTTACTCCCCAAAAGCAGGCCAATACTCCCAACAAAGAAAAATAGGTATTATCAGGTAGAAAGGGGCCTGACCCATTATGCCACCTGCACTGCTCAGGTGATGTGTTCAGACCAGTGACCTGAGCAGCATTCTTCAAAGGCGACCTGTGCTATAGTGCTACATGAACTATTTCTATAAAATAAACATTATTTTATTTGTTTTTGGAATTGATAGCGGCAAAGAATATTTGGAATACAAGAGACCATCCTATTTTTTTAATGATATAATTATTTGCCTAAAAACAGCCTTTTGGCAATGAAAATTATGTTTTCACTGCCTACAAATCCTCAACTCCAGCATGCAAAGCTAGGATTACACTACTCTTACTTGATATTACATCTGGGGTCCAGGTCATTGCAGAGCTTTGTCTGGCTCAGACCCAGCGAGGTTACAACCTGGTGCAGGATTCCATTTTTTACAGACCTTGTATGCTCTATATATACTGTGCTTTGCCCGATGTGCTTGCTACGACAGTGAAGTATGGCCACACACAGGTTGTTCAGGCACCAAGCTACAATTCTCATCAGCAGTGGTGCTGCCAGGATTTCACTACACGAACGCCCTGCCCTGCACCCATCCGGCCCTAGGGTTGGGGTCCACATAAACTAAGGGAGTGTTGCTAGGTCTGGAAGAGACCCGGGGCTAATTTTGGGACTGTCGGGACTGAGGGCTAGCTAGTCTTTTTGGTTGTTACCCCTGAGCTTCTATGCGGGGCTACAGCCAAAAGACCCGGGGCTATAGCCCCCTCACACCCCCCCAGCAACACCTCAGATTAATTACAGCGGAGTTTTTTGCGTGCTCCAGTGACCAGGCCCACGTTTAAGCTTTTATAGGCTATCTTCATTGCATTGCAAACAACAGATGTTACTATTACTGAACTCACTGTTACTCATTGTATTGGCTGTGTAAATAAGCCTGGAAGGCAGAAAGGACTCTGCCAGAATTCGAACGTGTGCATGTAGTTTACACAACAATCTCTAGAAATCCATATATATATGTGACCATGGCCCACTGGGGCGAGCCTTCTTAATTGGGCACAAGTTCATTGGTCCCCCAACTGTCTCCTGTGTTCTCATGCTGTATTCTCTCCCTTTTTTGTAAGGTGCTCCATTGCTTATTAGCTAGGTTCACGCTATATACATTCCACACATACCTACAGACGTAGCTTAATGTTTTCATTTTTGTTGCACAGCAGTAAAGCTAATAATATACAAACCACTGCCTACTGTTCTCACCCCATTTCTTAATACACACTCTTGTTTAGTACAAATATGCTGTAACAGAGCTCTCAAATCCTAGCATTGTTAGCGCGTCACATTTCATTCTTGTGCAATGTACCAATACAGGACAAGAACCGCAATGCAATATTCTGGAAGGCTAAAGAAGGACTGGTTATAGTTGACTGGCATCAGTGGTCGAAGTAGGCGGGAGCGGTTGGGAACGGTGCTCCTCTTTTTAAAAAAAAAAAGTTGTACTGTTCCTATACTTTTATTTGAAAAAGAAACAGTTCCAGAATGGTTTAGTATTAAAATTAAAGTGTAGGAAGAGGTGTAAACTTGCACTTCAGTGCAATGCACTGAACATTCCCTTAAACAGCAGGTGTGTTTGTTTTGGGGTTTGGATTGCACGTGTGAGGGGGTGTGGCGATGGGGTTTGTGCGGAGCAGGGGCAGGCCAGCAGGGAACATAGTCCTACTACTTCTTTTTGTACACTTCGACCACTGACTGGCAGGGGACAACTTGAGATCCTACCTAATCAGTTTCACTACTTTTAACACCTAGACACGCCCCAGAAGAGCCTGTCTGATAGCCACATGCTTGTAGTCGTTTTCTGAGGTATGCAGCTTATTTCTATGCACATTTGGAGTTAAACAAAACCTTTATCACATTTTTTGCACACAAAACAAGCAAATGTACTCACCCATAAGCAGCCAGGAACAGATGTGGACACTGCTTATCCTTTGGAATGGCAGGCAAGGAAGGTGGGCCTTGCCACTGGTCATCAGCCCCAGTAGTTCCTATGCACTTCCTAATACAGCAGACCATCACTAGTGCACTTAGCTGGGCAGCAGTTTGGATTTTTGTTCTTTCTGCTTCTGTAGTGGCAGGGTTTTTACAATTCCTGTCTCCATACCTACCTCCAGAAAATGGATTCGGCTCTCTCTATTCTTATTTCTAACTTTTGTAAGGGCTCTTTGGATTGGCCCCACATTCTTTTTAACTTGCTTTCGAGTGTTCTTCTGCCTCGTTTATTTAAACATAACATGCCTACCTTTGACATGTGCTGACTCTGGCTACCACAGTTTCGAAAGCAGGGGGCCCTCGATTGTTGTTAGATCTCCGTCTTCCTGAATTGCAATGGTTTGTTGGTTAGTTTCCCTGGAACTCTGTAACCTTTCTGGATATACTCTAGACATATTCTCTCTTTTACATACAGTTTTCCTTCTGACTGAGTACACCCTCCATAAAAAGAAATCTTTTTCTCCAGATGCAATCATATTATTGGCTGTGTCATTATACTATTGTGTAAGAAAAATGCAAATGCATACAAATGAATGCCCCACATAATGTTGATGGAAAATGTAATTGTAAGATTGCAAGTGAATCTAAATATAAGTGGAAGAAGTATACTGATTTCTGAAAGGACTAGGCCTCTATATTGAGCCCTACTCATAATGTAGCTTAGACAAAGACTCAATTTTAAAGTATAGGCTTGCAGTCAGAATGGAGTGATGAAAACTGCAACAAATAATGTTTTTACTGTTTTTAGATACATTATTTTGAAATGTGCTTATAATGGCGAAAGTGTACCCAAGTATCACAAACTAAAGTTATTTCAAGAAAATGATGATAAAGCGCGTGATTCTTAATTGTATTAAGGGTGCAAATCTTTGCTGGTGATCACTTGAGAACTGAGAATGTGACCTTGGGTTTCTAGGTTTGCCTGGCCCCCATCAAATACAATTTGTGGATAAAGGGGAGCAGTGCAGAGTCATAGATTGTTTGGGGATGGTTTGCTGTTTGTTTCTGTGTTCATACTGCACTGCTGATATAAAAGACTTACCGAACTCACCTCATCCGAGATTCGAGTCCCACATCTGTTTTCCATGATACTATTCTGAACTGTTATTATCTTTGCAGCTTGGGGTTGTGGTATACATCAGACAGTATCTCCGCATTTCTTTTTAGCACCACACAGGGGTACAATTGGATTCTATGGGGCTAATTGGTTGCAATCGGCCTCTGTGAAATTAGTGTCCAGCATCCTCCCTTTTGAAAGACTCACTCAATGAAAATGTTCCTACATGAATGGGACACATACTTGTGCAAATGTTCTAGTGGAGCAGAACTCACACAGTGGCATTCCAGCCCAATGCATAGATTTGTATTAACCCATAACGGTTTCATATTCAGAAACTGTATCCATCTCTTAATGACGGGAATGGATATTTGAACATGATCACACCACAATATGCCTAGCTAGTTATGGCGCTGCTGAAGAGTAACTTCCATTTCAGGCGAGACTTCATACCAGCCCTACATTAATGCCAGTCTCATGATTTGGTCTGCAACGGTAGCAGGATGTTATACAGTAATACATTTTGAAATTAATTCCGTGAAATCATCAAACGCAACTTTATCATTCCTACTAAAGCACATTTCCTGGACACCAACATCACAATAAAAGTAAAATAGCACACACCCTCTTCCCACAAAACATTTCAGAACATTTTGCCACTATCATAGAAAAGTGTACACCAAGAACATTATTTACAACGATTCCATTTTAACTTGTATCAACATATGAAAGTGAAGGATGTAAAGAAACACAATTTAACTCTTTTTTATTGGATTAATTAATCACAAAAATCAATAAAGTGCATAACTGAGATATAGACAAATGTATCTGAACCTATAAACACCATCTAACAAGTTCACAATGTATTGAAATCGAATAACTAGACATTCATACATTAAAGTAAAAGGTTGCTGCAAGAAAGATAAATGATTCCAGTCTTCAATATTAATTATTTGTGTTTTCATCACCCTTCCATTCGAAAGCTTAACCACCCCCTTATTTGTTCAATTTGCCCTTTGCCCCAGTGCAAGACCTCTTGTTTTGTCAAGCGACCTCTGCTTGATTTCTGTATTCCTGTCGCCAATATGTAATGTTATGTTATTTGGCATTTATATAGCGCCCTATATATCATTGGTATGATCTCAAAGCGCTTTTTGGTTGAACGCCCTTGGGGACCATATTCCAGGTCAGTCGAAAGAGTAGGTTGTATAGGGCGCTTGTCTGCACTAAATATGTGTCTAGCTAGTGTGATTGACTGATGGTAGCTGCATCCTAACACTAAGTGAGGTGGAAGTGAGAGATCAGTCGAATGTGCGCAGTCAGGTGGTTGTTCTCCAATAATGCATTCTGGTGGCATTGGGCCTGTATAGGAGTTTTATGTGTGCAGCTTGGCCGATTCTTTTGTTGGGTATAGCTGCGTTCTAGCAGGATGTTGAGGTGTTCATGGAGTATTGTTTGTATGTGTGCAGCTAAGCTGAAATTGATCGAGGGGTATAGCTGCGCACTCTTGTGTGTTGGTGTAAAGTAGGGAGTGAGCATTGAGGTAAGAGAGGTGAGTGCCTGGAGTGGATGATTTACTCTTAGCAGCCCACTTTTCATGGGTTATATTCTGGAGCTGGATGAGCTGGCAGTGGTCATCCTCATGTTTCACAGTAGCGGCACCCTGAGGTAGATTCATAGGTAGGACCAGGGTAAGTTATGTTTTGCTCGGTCAGTGGGTCATTATTCTAAGGTTCAGCACAATGTGTGTCAGGAGCCCATTTTCCGGGTCTCTGGTTGTGGATTATGGTGGGTAGTAGGTTAGTTCTTGGCAGGATACTTGGTTATAGGACCAGCGATATCTCGCACCAATGTAGTCACACCGAGGCAGTGATGCTAAAGGGAAGGCTGGAGACAGGCATTGTGGAGTCTGGATGCTTAAGCGCCTTGGGGGGGACGTATCTTAGGTATTGTAGTCGGGCAAGGTACGGAGCGAATGGGTATGATATGATATAATGATATGATATGGCATTTGTAACGCGCCTATACACAAGTATTTCAAGGATAAACGAGGCAAGGAAGGGGGATCAGAGGGAGTACAGAGACGACGATCTTACTAGGCCAAGTGACATTGAGATTGCGTAAGTGCAGCGGTGTGGGGAGGTGGGAAAAGTGCCTGGGGAAATGGGAAGGGGCAGTGCTGTACATGCGATCTAAACAATACCAAGAAATGCGGCCAGCAGGTGGCAGGTGACAGGGTAAGTGGAGACAGCAGGTGTCCAAAACTGCAGGTAGGGGGACTGTAGGGTTACAGATGCAGACCCAAGTGCAAGGGTTGCCGAGAAGCAGTGCAGGTGTGCAACTGGGCGGGTAGGGACCTGGGCCCATAATCAGAGTGTAGCCAGGTGACCAGTGCAGTATCAGTCAGGAAATCAGCAGAGGAGAGGACGAGAGAAGGTAGAAGTAAAGAGGAAGGTCTTGAGGTGCTTCCGGAACCGGAGATGGTTCTATTCAAGTTTCAGAGAGGTAGGGAGGCTGTTCCAGAGGGAGGCCCAGCTAAAGAAAGAGATCTACCACCAACTGACCCTGAGGGAGTTGGAGGTGGAGGAGCGAAGAGCTCGATTACAAAGGTATTTACGAAGAGAGAGTTGGAGGTATTGAGGAACCTGCCCCCGAAGGCCTTCTGGACAATGCAGAGGGTCTTGAACTTAATCCTTGCAGCCACTGGCAGCCAATGCAGAGATTTCAGTGCTGGAGAGATACGATCCCTGGGCTTGAGGCTAAGGACAAGTCTCACAGTCCTGTTCTGGATGAGTTGCAGAGGGCAGAGAGTAGAAGCAGGCAGATTTAAAAAGTGGCTGTTGCAGCAGTCCAGCCTAGATAGAACCAGAGCTCTGTAGACATTGAGCTTCTGGGAGAAGGAGAGGCAAGGAAGAATACCTCTGAGGAGCTTGATGATCAACTTGATGGCTCGAGAGACTGTTAGGCAGTTGTAGTAGAATCAGGAATCAGAGTGTCAGTAGTTGCTTATCATAGAGCCTGCGGGACGCTAAGGTTGCCATCTGTGGCATAGTGTTCTGAAATCTCTCTTGGAGATGTAGTGATCGCTTTCTGTGGTCTCTTCGCTCGATGTCTCCCAAACATTTGTTGTCTGGCTGTAATTACTTTCCAATGTAATATCGTATAGGTCATGGTTCCTGATGTTGGTGGGTTTCAGCAGCCCTAGATGGTCCCTGATCATGGTTTACGGAAAGAGCCAGGTTTTTAGAGCTTTTCGGAAGACCATGTAGTCTTGGATGTGTGGAATTTGTATATGGAGTGAGTTCCACAGGGTTGGAGCCAAGGTAGAGCATGCATACTATCCAATCCTGACTGAATTGGAGGCTGGAATCACTAGTAAGAGGGCAGTGCTTGACCTTAGGGTGCATGATGGGTGGTAGGGTGTAATCTTCTCTTGTAAGTATGCTCGGCCGGTCTTGTGCAGTGATCGGTGGGTAATACATAGGATTTTGAAAGTGGCCCTTCACCCAACAGCGAGCCAGTGAAGGGTGCAGAGAGCGAGGGAGATGTAATCCCCGTGTCCCAGAGCAAGAAGGAGTCTGGTGGCAGCATTTTGGGCTCTTTGGAGTTTTTTCATTTGGTATGCCGTTGCACACAGGTATAAGGAGTTCACATAGTCCAGTCTCTGTTGAGGTAGGTGAGGTAAGGTAAAATGTGTCTTAGGAGTTTGAGCTGGTATTGACAGGATTTAGATACATTATTGATCTGATGGGAGAAGGTTAAGCCTGAGTCCATAGTGCCAAGGTTTTGACTATTTTGGAGAGAGCAGGGGGGCTGCCAAGGTAGGGGAGCCATGGGGGGGCCATGGGAGTGGTTGCGGGAGAAGGGCAGTATTGCTGCACACCATGATCTCAGTTTTATCTGGGTTCAGAAGGAGGTGGTTTCTTGCCATAATCAGTCAATATCTCTGAGGCAAGCTTCAAGGTCGGGACGAGGGTTGTAGCTTGTTTTGGGAATCCTCCAGATAATTTGGGTATCGTTAGTGTGGTTGTAGCAGGTGAGGTAGAGCGCATGGATTATCCCTGGTAGAGTGGTCAGGTAGAGGTTGAAAAGAAGAGCAGAGAGGCAGTCACCTTGGGGTACTCCAGTGCGAGAGGTTGAGACAAAAGGGGAGAGGAAAGCGATTTGTTTCGTGTTGTTGAGGAAGGTGGCAATCCATTTGAGTCCAGAGCCTCAGATTCCTAGGGAGTGGAGTTGGTCAAGGAGAATAGAATGGTTAACAGTGTCAAAGGCTGCTGACAGATCAAGGAGAACTTGCGCTGCACAACCCTCCAAGTCTGCCGAGACCTTGAGATCATCCCAGATTGGAGTGGTTTTTGTTCCATGGCGCGGCCTGGAGCCTGATTGAGCGGGTTTGGGTAGTTTGTTGGATTGTACAAAGCGGTTGAGCTGAGAGTATGCAGCGCAATCAATGAGTTTCACCAGGAATCTGGTATTGGAGATTGGCCTGTAATGCTTAGGATCAAGGTGGTCGAGAAATGCATGTTTCAGAAGCGGTTTGACATGCGCTATATGTCTAAAGAGAAAGTAACTTCACTGCTCAACTCTCTCTGTAGTGTGGCAATAGGCCACTCAGGTTTTGCTTGGGCTGAGTGCATAGTCACATAAGCCATGCAATTGTTATGGCCAACTTTTAAAAATGTAATTAAGTTAAAAAGCTGCCCTTCCCTCGCTCACCTCTCCTCCTCCAGCTGTTCATACCTGGAATTAACTATGTCAAATAAGAAAAGGTGCAAGAAGAAAAACAGAGGCCGTTTAAAGCAATTATTGAAATAAAGATTTTCCAATGAAGTGTAACCAATGGTTCAAGAAGCACTTCCAGTCTCTGAGGTGGTTCAAGGGTTTTTATTAACTTTTTATGGGGCCTATGGCTGGCCCTCTCTCGCTCATCAGTTTCACCCTCCTTCCTAGTCCAGGTTAGTGCTAACGATTGTTTCTTCCCCAATATGCTAAATCTCTATATCAGCTGCGATGAAAATCTAAATACACTGGGCCTTATCTCACTGAACTCCCTACGTGACTTCCTAACTCGCCATACTCTATCCAGTGGGGCTAAGGTAGGTGCCTTGCAATTACCCTGTCGGATTCAGTTCCCTTCGATTATGCCCACCCTCACGTTTCCCTATTCAAATCTCAACTCTCTGTCGCTCCACTTGATTCTTCCCACGAGTTTCCTGTCCCTCAAGTGCTCCACTCCTTCAATGTTTTCCCCCCTCTTGATGTTACTTTTCCTTCTCCTCCACACTTATACTACTACTCCCTCATCCACTTCACTACTACTTCCTCCTCCACTCCACTACTACTTCCTTCTCCCAACTACCACTACTCCTCTGCATACTACCACTATTCCCCCCTCCAAACTACCACTACTCCCTCCTCCACACTATGATGACTTCCTCCAACCTCCCAACTCCTACACAAACACCTGCCTTTCAGTCAATAACATTCACTTCCCAAACACTCCTTAACTAACTTATCTATACACTTGCCAGACAACCACGTACATTGGCACTGCAAAACCAGTTCTACACCCTAGCCAATACCAGACTGCTCCACAAATTGCCTCCAAAACCAACTGCACCTTCCTTACTACTGCTATTGTCCTGATCATCCTCCACCTTTCCCTCTGACCTCACCCAAAAAAGAAACACGTCATGCTTCCTGTCCTCTCACTAAATTACCCTCCCTTGGCCTGCGATTAGAAGACACTTCCTGGCCAATATGGCCCTGTCTTCCCCTCATGGGGCATGTGTGTTCTGGTGAATCAGAAAAAGGACTCAGACTTCCTTGGGTAATTTTCAAGGTGTTAATTCAAATAAAAAGTAAAATGCCTAACTAGCCCTATCGCTATGAGGGACGTTCCCTAACCAGCAAAACTAAAGCTAGTGGTGCATGTCACGTCCAAAGTAAAATGTTTTCCATCCGAATCCTAAAACACCAACTGCCCTTCCACTTTAGAAAAACACCGAACTAAAAGGAAAGAGAGGAGGCTTGCACAATAGCCTCATTGTGGGTTTCTGCCTGACCCAACTTGCAAGAGACCTGTTCTCAGTCTCAGAAGTTCCATTAGATCGCCATGGTATAGTCTTCTTGGTAAAAAGTATAATCATCTTCAGTATGGGTTTCACTCTCCCCCTTGACAAAGAAAACTGTTGCTTGGATCTTCTTCTTTTTGTTTTATTTCAAATGTCCAAATCCCTCCAGGATTACTCAATAATACACTTCTCTGTCTCACGCCTTTAAGACATCGGGACCCCCCCCACAAAGTTCTGTGGTTCTCTGTTACGTGTCCTGTTTCACAATTGTTTAATTTTAACTTAGGATGTCTGTTAGTTCGGCTACTGTAGGTTGCTGTTGCCTTATGCCTGTGGCTACCCTTGCTTTCACACTGTCCCCCCGCAGTCTTGTCGGCTATTCCATCTTTAATGTACAGGACATCGATGCTACAGAGGCTTGCCTCTGCATTGCGGTTGTTCTCCCACTGTAGGGGCCTCTCATCCATTCACAGTCCATTCTCTTCTTATACATGTCATTGGATTTAATGGAATTGCGTCTATCTTCCTTGATCATGGCATCCAGGCAAGGATCAGCATTACCTGAAGCCAACACACTCAAAGAAGGATCTTTCTGGATTATAGTTGTAACAGGGAATGCCAAAAACTTTCCAACATCCATATATGCAGATTGGGTGGTTGGGACTTGGAGTTCCTTATTGGAATGGGAGTCTTTGTCTCCAAGAGGGAAGTCACTCCCAGTGAGGCCCCACTTGCCCAGACCACCAGTGAGGGTCTTGCTTAGCGGGCTATCTTCCCTAACCTCTAAGGGGTTGGCTCCCCTCTGGGTAGAAGGGACGAAGTGTCTATATTTGTAACAGTGTGAAACAAACAGTCATAAGAAGGGGCTAAGCTACACTCCATTTCTCTGTGTGGGCGTGGTGTGTAGCAAAGATGGCAGTTTGGAAAGGCCAATGTTCAAGCTTGTGTTCCATGGAGCCATTTCGGCAGGCCTTCCAGGTATGTTTGTTGTGGGAAGGTGGATCCTTCTCTCCTTTTTGTCCCTGATGGTCTAGGGGGCATGCAGCTTGTTGTGCAAGCTCATTGTCCTTGTTTGGGAGCCCTGCACTGTTGCTGCTTAGTGAGGCTGGTGGTCCCAGAAGGCCAATGTTCAGGTCTGTGTTGTGCTACCCATTTTGTGGGGTCTTGCATTCACTCTGCCCAGGGAGACGGAGTCCTGCTCCCTTTCTGCTCCCTGGTGGTCCAGGGGGCTTGTTCGAACTTGTTTGCACGTTCCGGTAGCTCTGCAAGGTTTGCAGGGATGTTGCGTAATGAAGCAATCTCTTTCTCTCCTTGCTTCTCCATGCTGGTGTCTCTGTAGCGGCTAGGCAATGTCATTCTGCTTTGCTGGGTTCTGCCTGCTTTTACTGTGGGAGCACTGCAATTAGTAGAAAGACACCTGCACGTTTCTTGAAAAGAAGGTAAGGCTGGCACGAGGAAGAACAGGAATTGGGGCCTTCTCTGCAGCCAACGGCCACCTCAGTGGTACGTTTGGCACCGGATTTCCCCCGGTTAGGCCTCCCACCCATTCTTGGCACGGTCAACATTGTCATTTTTATTTTACCCAAAAGACAAAAATGACATCGGTTGTCAAGGAGTTCAGAACTTGTGTTATTTGATACCCAGAGGAAATATTTCAAACTACCCCTGGACTCTTCGATGCATAAGGAAATACTGTCTCCAGAATGCAAGTCAGCTGACAGGACTCTTCGGCAAACCAATACACAATGTTACACGCTGCTCCAAGAGTAACTAGGCATACATAAAGGACTGTAGCCTGTGACTGTTATCTGTAAACTGTATTTTTTCTTGGTTTTTGTATTGTAATTGTTTGACGACATTACAACAAAAGCACCAAAATAAAAAATTAGTTTTAGAAATTATCAATTCAAAAAGGCGATGGTGCAAGTGAGTTGAACACAGTGCCACTGGTCTCCTGCCACTGGAGGCAAATGCTGTCACTGCTTTGGAAACACTATTGTGAAGATGAGGCATGTAGAGGCATAGAAGAGCATCACCTATCCCAGTAATACCATAATTAAGCCTGAGCATTGTCAATGTAATCTGTGGGCTCCCGCAAATCTTATAGTAAGATTCAGGTATGTTCACAGGTTCCCACAGATTTGTCTTCCAGCCTGAATCTGGCCGAATCTCCTTTAAGAGCCATACATCTTCAGGGAAGTTTGCCAGAAGTACGGGCTGATTCCTTAGGAAAAAATACAGAAAACAACTTTAAAAAATTCTAGGACGGGGGGGTGGGTTATACGCGGTGCCACAGAGATAGACATATTAATATGCTGTACAAAGTCTCCTGATATAGCCGTTTAGTTATGGCTAAGTTGCTGTTTGCATAGGAAGAGCACTTTTTGGGTGGCTTATAACTCTGCTTCCCCTGGACGAATCCTCACCAAACTTAGCAAAAAAAAGCATATGGCCCACTCTGATTTTTTTTGCAAAGTTTGGTGAGGTTTGGTCCAGGGGGGTAAAGTTATAGGGGGGACCCAAAACTTCTTTTTTTCCCATAGACTGAATGGGAGAAAAAGTTTGCGCACGGCTACAGATCAAACCGTTGGACGGATTTTCACCAAATTTGCGACAGGAACAGCGGTTTGGTCCCGAAAGTGTGCTTTTGTAAATTTGGTGAAAATCTGAAGTAGTTTTTTTTTTAAATGATCAACAAGTAGGTCTCAAAAAATGAGTGATATCTATGTCCGCTCCGTGGACACACTTCCCTGTTTGCTCCGCGGGCAGGACACCGATTGGGTAATCGGGCACGTCATGTCCGCGGACATGTGACGCGTTCTCTCATTGGATGGTGAAGGACGTCAAGTGCGTCAGATTGTTCCGATGCGTCTGCCATCTTTGATCCATGTTTTGGTGTCCGCGGACATCGCTGCAAAAACATATAAAAAAACACAACATTGCACTTGTTAAACTTATCAAATACTGTCTGGGGAGGTGAGGGTTGATGAGGATGGGACGGGATGTGGCAGCAAGAAGCAAAAAAGTGGTGTTTTTTTGTCACGAAAGTCATACGGTATATTTGGACGTAGGGTGGGCAACTATCCCATAATTTGCGGGATGGTCCCGCGATTGGCGTCTGTGTTGAGCAGTTTGCCGAGTGGCTGTGCGGGACACGGGTTTTCCCGAATTGCTCTGTTCGAGCACAATTTGTGATCTAACAGAGTAAGTTAGGAGTCAAAATTAGTCATGCTGTAGTTTGGGGCCGAGCGGGGAGGGGGTCATATACATACATTTTCCACAAATGGGAATAACAGTGGCTGGCAAGTGGCAGCTAATCTGTAAATAAGAGTCCTATTGTATTGCATTGCAACCATAGCTACTGACATGACAGGCTTGCAGGCCGGTCATGTCAGTAGCTTCGGGTGCAATGCATTGATTCTGCCAGGTGAATGATGCCTTGAGGTCATCACCACCTTTTGTCCCGCAAAGGGATGTGACAAAGTTGGCCACCTTATTTGGAGGTATTCCTCAATATATTGTGCGTAAAATACCGGTGAAGGAGTAATGTGTCTGTGTTACAATGTATGTAAAATAATATTGGAGTCAGATTGGTGCCCCCTAGACTTTGGCAACGGAGGCAGCCACCTGCAGTGTTTCATGGAAACAGTGGTTGTGCACATGTATGACAATACGAGTTCTCATGGGTGCGTTGAGCTGTGTTGTTGCAAAGTGAGAATGTATTTAGATTCTGAGTGAAGGTCAGCAACTTTGATTTTTTGGTTGCAAGCTAAGGAAGCCCGAAAATGGGACAGAAAGTACAAGGGTCAATTGTTTTTTGACCTTGAGAGAAAGGGATTTTTTGTGACCAGTCAGCGAGAGGAGGTTTGTAATAAAGAACATTTGATAAGGTTATGCATTCCAAAAGTGTGTACTGAACATGTGAATTCAGTTCATGAAGATTCTTTGATGCAAGCGGATTGAGCATTACGGACTGAATTTCGCAAAAACAATGGACACAGTGAATATTATGTAAGTTTGCTTTTGACGACTGTATACCGGAACGAGGTTTAACCTATTATTATCTGAAGAGATTAATTTTGGTAATGTAGCTCAAGTACTATTTTTCTGTGTGGTTGTCTTTTTTATGTGGTTATGGGAAGTGCAAAATGTAGTTGTATGTCCACTATAACTAGATTCACCCAGGTTCAACGCTAATATTTCTTTAAAATGTCAGGTATGACTATATCGAATTGTGTATCAGTTTCTAGGTTCTTTTTGTCTTTTTTGAGATTGTTTGATGTGTGTGCTAATCGTTAGTTTAAACTCTATGCCGAATTAATAAAATAATACATATATTGCAATAAAGTGTAATAAAGTTCAGCTATTGATACATATTTTCTTTTATCTTTTCCAAATATCTACATGCTGCCTTACTGCGATTGCCATGGATTCCAGATGCCAACTGATGGGTTCTTCATTCGTCAGGTGCACTTAGTCGTGAACGGGTGGATTACTGTGACTGTTTTGTGGGATGATCGGCCAGGGCCCATGTGTCCGTACGCTGCACTAGTGATTAGGAGTAACATAACATCTTTTATGGTGGTCTAGGCGTAAGCTGATGCAGACGCCCTGGAATTCACTGTGGGACCCAAGCGGTTCCTTCATCAAAACAAACACTTTGTGTATGGAAAAAGAAGAACGTGTGTCTCACAATTAACATTTTCGATCACGAGCGAAGAAACAAATTTGCAATTTGATTGAATATGGGAACAGTCGGATGTTCTTGGAGAGTTTTTTGTGAAATAAAAGTACTTTACAAATTGTATACTGTTATTGTTTTCTTTTAAAGAGCGGTTTAATAATTTGAATTGTGACATTAGTCGCTGTGTGTTGATTTTTGGGTTCTACAACACGTCACGTAGGTGGTTATGGGCGCATTTGGCTATGCTGAAGAGGAACGTCACCGAAAAAGGTGTTCATTATCACTAGGGTTGGTTATGTGAGGGTCAGGGGTGGGGCATATGATTTAGGGACGTCCAGCCAGTTTACCTTAGGCCGATTCAGCAATGGTTAATAATAGCACAAGATGGACGTGCCCTGTTGCCAGATTTGCCACGTTTCTCAAAGAGGAGAAATGCGATAAGCTGATACGGAAACGTTTGCGATAAATCAACGTATGTACGTAAATACATGGTCAAAGCCCCGGGACAGTAATATTTTGTGAGCATTGCACTTGTGAAAGTTATGCAATAATGTTTGGGGAGGTGAGGGGTGATGATCATGGTTGGAATATTTCAGACGTAATTTCGAATAACTTTACAAAGATTGTTGGAATTTTGTACACAGCTTATATGACAAATGATTTGTGTATTATTTTGACAGTTTTGAAAAAATAAAACGTGGGTGGATTTACAGCAAATTTGTGCAAGGTTCATTGGCAAGGATCGAGAAGCATGTTTTTTTTTAGTGCCTGAGGGGTAGGCTGTAGTCATGGGCAGTGGCCCGAATGTCGGGGTCATGGTATAAGGTCATGATCCGAACAATGTGGCTACTGGCCATGACCAGAAGGGACAAAACATAGTATTAAAGTGGTCATGTCCACCTGGGACTGGCTTTGCCTTTGGAGGCTGCCATGGAAAGGGACGATGGGCCCTGTATGGAACTGGCGCTTTCCTTTTCCATGGTGGCCATCTTGGAAAGGATTTTATTTCTAAACCGGGACGGCGCATCCCGATATAGGACGAGCAATCCTATTTTTTAGTAGCACGGGTTACCGCTTTGGAAACCTAGGCTCGTAATGGGGGTAATGGTCCAGAGATCTCGTTATCCACCCTCGCTTCGCTTGGGCTGATTACTAGAGCTACTGGGCCATTATCCACCGTTCCAGTCCCTGTAACGGCGTATGAACGCTGCAATATTCAATGATATTTGGGAAGTCATCTTTGATGTCCTGGGTGTTAGTCTTAGCAATGCACAGTGGTGGCGCGTGTTATGGTTGCTTAGCTTACCATAACTAGCGAATTTCAGGGGTTTTTCGGTTTTACTTTGAACCATAACGTCCTTTTAACAAAGTTTTCATACTGAATATTATATTTATATATTTTATTTATCAGTTAAAAAACTTTAGTTAAGGGACGGTTATGATGAATAGGTTCAGTGCAAAAAAAAACTTGAAAGACAGTGCAAAATCTTTCACTGAAGCACTAGAAACTGCCCCTTATTATGTGTATTGTATTCTTTAGTGAACAGGGGTAAAATCATAATTGGAATACTGGAATGTCTTATTTGCATAGGAGTCTGTTTTTAGAACAGATTGATGAACAGATTGATGAAGGTACTAGAGTATCGCATCATGGTGAATGCTCAATCAATACTGAGTAACACTGCTGTGTAAGAATATCCCAGTTGAAAATGGACAGTATTTTGAAATGCACCTGAATCCACCCTTATCTGCAGAAGCACGCTTCTTAAATGTTGCATTTCTCTTGCGAGCATGATCTGCTGTACCAGCGATGCCATATGTGATGTTATTTATGATGTCATCAATGTGCGTCCAGGCTGTGCAATGTGGGCCTCATAGTTTTGGTGGCATAGCTTCGAGGACCTGCCGAATTTCATTACATTGGCACCTTAACGTCACTTCAACTTATGTTTTTTTCACTGAATTTCAAGAGTTTTGTTGCACTAAACTTAACTTATTCACTGAATTGTCTCATTGAATTTCAAGGGTTTCGTTATGCTATACCTCCCACCACCTGTAAATCTGTCTTTTATTCTGATAACATAACTGATGTCATATCATGTGTTATCAATATCTGTTCTTGAGCTAAGCAACATTGGGTTTATAAAGTATTTTATCTTTTTTTGTGTCCACTAGATAAAAAGGGATTAGTAAAGGTGTATTGTGATGAGGAAGAGCAAGGTGGGGTTAGTGGAAGACTGTGACGAAGAAGACTGAAGTATTTTTGAGGACTATGACGCGGAAGAAGAGAGGTAGTTGCAGACTGTGACTAGGAAGAGTTTGTTGGTGGTAGTGAGGTACTACGATGAGAAAGAATGATGTGGTTGCACTACAGGACTGTGATGAAGAAGAATGAGATAATGGTAGAGAGGGACTGTGATGCGGAGAAGTGAATAGGTGATAGTGGAGGATTGTGACAAGGAAGAGTAATATGGTAGTAGTGGGGGACTGTGACAAGGAAGAGTGACATGGAGTTAGTGGGGGACTGTGACAAAGAAGAGCTAGGTGGAGATAGTAGGGGACTGTGATGAGGACACGAGGTGGTGAAGTTGAGGACGGTGATGAGGAAGACTGAGGTGAAGTTAGTGGGGGAATGTGATGAAGAAGAGTGAGAGAGAGTAAGTGGGGGACTGTGACGAGGAAGAGTGAGGTGGCTTAGTTGTGGACTGTGATGAAGAAGAGTTAGATGGAGTTAGTGGGGGATTGTGACAAGAGAGTTGGTGGTAGTGGGGTACTGTGGCGAAGAAGAGTTAGGTGGAGTTAGTGGGGAACCGTGATGAGGAAGAGTGAGGGAGGGTAGTTGGGGACTGTGACAAAGAAGAGTGAGGTGGAGTTAGTCGGAGACTGTGATGAACAAAAGTGAGGTGGAGTTAGTTGAGGACTGTGACAAAAAGAGTGAGGTAGTTGGGGACTGTGACGAAGAAGTATGAGGTGAAGTTAATGGGGAAATGTGACAAGGAAGAGTGAGTTGGAGTTTGTGCGGGACTGTGATGAAGAAGAGTGACGTGGAGTTAGTGGGGGACTGTGATGAGGAAGAGTGAGGACGGGTTATTGGGGAACCATGACAAAGAGAGTGAGGTGGAGTTAGTGGGGAACTGTGACTAGGAAGAGGTGCATGGGGGTATATTGGTTAGATTACTACTCAGAACTGGGCAAGAGAGAGGGATGGAGGATTTTAAGTAGGATTGTAACTAGGTACTGTGACGAGGAATAGGGAGGTATGATAATGTAGATATGTTCCTCCCTAACCAGGCATGAATCAAGATCTTCATTGTTAAATCACGTGAAAGGCTTGTCCAATCACAAAAAAGAATATAGTAAACATGCATCGGCTACCTCCGGTCTGTTGTTACACACTTAATATTGAACTGATTATAAATGATATGCTTGTTTCACACATTTATCAAACCTAAAAAACGAATAGCTCCCTAATACACTCTACCCAAATACTTTACATTAATTTAAGAAGCAATCCGTGTAACAATTTTACATTGAAAAAATCATATTGCTTCCTAAATGAACTTAAAACACGTATTCTCCCCTAACTAGCAATCCCATTGATTGTTGCATCTCAATATATCATAGTTTTGAAGTAATTACACTTTTATTTGCCATTCATTTCGATTCTCAAACTCGGAAAAGAGGTTGAAAAAAATCCCACTTCTTGCCCGACTTGCAGCAAACACGATTAAGATGAACATGCCATGAAAAATATAGAAAGTGTTGAAGTGCTGATTTATTCCTAGTATTTTTGATACAAATCTCTAATAACAAAGGGAAAAGCGGTGGGAGGGATCCTATCTTCCAGGCATTCCCCTCCACAACTAAGAGAAAATCATAAGAGGTGGGTCTGGTGCCTCCATCAGCTCTCAGGCTCCCTGTCTCATGGGGGCTGTCTCTTGGCTCCCTGAGTCTTCAAAAGGGCTTGCTTCTCTCTATTAAACTATACCCTCTGGGGAGTTTTATTCCCTTTTATAACTGAAAATGAAAATCAATAGGCAAGTGTCTGCAGTCTTTGGACTAACAAACACAATCTTTGGGATATTGGCCCAAGCCGAACAAAGTCAATTATTTAAGGGCAAAAAGGAAGAATGCAAGGTTTCATGCTTTCTCTGAAACAATTAATCAAGTTCACCAAAAAAGACTTTCCTTCTGGTTTCTCTCGTTGGAAAAAATTGTCAGTGTCTCAGTCAGTCACAGTCAGGAGATAGGTTGTAGTGTCCCCCACACTTCTTCCTTGCTTTCTTGTTTGATCTGCTGTTTGTTGTCTTGGTCTCCTGGACTTGTGGGGGATGCCTTTGTCAGGTCTCAGTCCAACCTTAGGACTCGGCATCAGCAGTGGGGAGGATTATATGCCACAGTGCCACTCCCCAGACTTACCATCAGAGTTTAGGCCACTTACGTTGGGAGGCAGGCGGTGTTGGGTACCACACTCCTTCTCCTGATCTGGGAACTCTAACTCTGGTTCCCATCACTCCATTCTCCTCTAACTCCTTGGTAATTTGGAGTTATATCAGTCCTAATGGAACCTCCATTACATCCCCTTTCCTCACCCTATCCCTCTATCCTTCTTCTGACATTTCCGACACCTCCTCAACGTGCTCATGCCTTCTCCCCTCCTTAACCTCCTTGCAATAGGTGCATATCGTGCCTGTCCCCCTTCTCTCTCTCTCCTTCAGTCCCTCCTTGGATGCACCATATCTCCTCCATATGTTTCTTCACCTCTCCTGAGGTCTCTCCCTACCTCCTTAGCCTATAGTCCTCTTCTCTGTATCCCCTTCTCACCAATCTAAACTCCTCCCAATATTTCTTCTTCTCCTGGTTCTTCGTCTCGACCTTGTTTCACACTTCCTCCTCTGTAGTTATCACCTCCTTCTAAATTACGCCTCTCTTAACCTTTGCCCTGCTTCTTTCTATTCTTGCATCTCCAACCTCCTTTTTCTTTCTCCATCTCTTCTCTACCCTCCATCTGCTCCTGCCCCCTCACACTCCTGCGCATTTCTTCCATTCTCTCCACATACCCTCTCAGCCATAGCATGTCTTACATGAGGGCCTGACCCCGATTCTAGCCCTCGCTGATCTTTGTTCTGATGAATGCAGTCTTGTGCTCTATCCTGGGATTGGCCAATGCACGCATTCCTGCAGCTTCCCTGCCACTTAAGAGGCTCTGACACTTTTCCCACCACGCCAGCTCGGGGTAGCCCTTGAAAGGCTCCCCTGAGCTGGCGCCCAGGCAGGCTATGGCGCCCCGGGCAGTCGCTCGGCCCGCCCTGCCCTAAGGCCAGCCCTGCACACTTGCCTGTTTTCACTCACATCACCCGCGCAAGTCGGGGAATTCTTCAGTGCAGTTTCTTGCGCATATTGGCTCTTTTACTATAGTCCGTTTTCTTGGAGCCTCACCCCTCCCAATGTAATCTCCCAGGTTTAACGATGTGGGGAATCCCCCCTTCCTGGTCTATGATTTTTTTTCCTTTTAGATTGTCCATGAGAATCTCTCTGACCAAGGGAGGGCGGCAGCTTAAAGGAATATGAGGTTCTCTTAAAGGGAATGGGTTCAAGATCTTCTCCCGGTGACAAGACCCTGCAACACGGCTGGGCTCTGGTTGCTCCCTGCACCAAGCCTTAACCTATAATTGCCTATTGGGTGGAGGCACATGGCACCATGGCTTCCCCACCGTTCAAACCCTGTGGCCGACAGGGGGGTCATCGCAAAGAATCTCCCTTGCGTAATTAATAATGCTGTGGTGCTTTGCCTTGGTCCAAGGCACAGCACTTCTGGCCTTATCAGCAAACAGCTGCAATAATAATAATAATTTGTGATAATATATTTCACTTCATACCAGATTTCCCCCCTTCAAAGCTCTGTAATGACAGGTGTGATTATTACCAAATGCAATAGTACTCCGTGTCTTCATCACGAAAGGTCTGAGTTTTCCTGCCTTGGCATCTGAACTTGTGAAGAGCAGGCCAGCCCAATGTCTGAGGCAAGCGCGAAACTAGTTGTTAGCTAATTGCCCAAGCATAGAAAATAGCGCCAGTTTCCATGGAAAATATAGAAGCATCGTGCACTCTTTCTCTGCTGCCAATGAAGGGATGAAGGAATGCGCAAGCGCAAGCGCAAGAACAGCTGCGATTAATTAACTGCAGGTCACGTGGTGCGTGTCCCGCTGTTAGCAAGTGAGGGTGTTTGGTAGAGCTGTGTAGTACAGAAGATTTCCTGTTTTTTAGACATCACCTGTTGCCTAGTCTTAGTCATTTAAATTGTGCTACCATTAAGTTCCATTTGATTTTCCTTGTTGCAGGCTGTGGTTTGGTGCACTGCCAGCATTGGCACCGGCTTCTCAGCCTGGTGTGCAGGGTGTACGAGGCTTGGGTTTTAGAAGCACGGTTTCGCATCGGGGTGCGGGAGGAGCACTTGGATTGTGGGGCGATCTAGCAAAGTTCATTCGTTTCGACCCCCTGTGATCCCAAAAGGATGTCAGGGGAGTTCTTGAATGGATGAAGTTTAAGGATAGGCACACGCCTACAAGTGATGTCCCCACCCAGTGCATGATAAAGGGAATGGGGCAGAATTATTTTCCTCCACAAGCGAGGCAATACCTTAGCCTATCTCATCACTTGTGCCTATAAATAAATAAATAAATAAACAAATAAATAAATAAAACTATCCACAAAGGGAATCTAAGGGCCCGATTCATGGAATATTTCCCAGTTCAAAGGGAATTTGCACTGTTGAAAAGTGACTTTGCGCTGCTGACACAAACCCTGATTCATGGAACTGTGCAAAGTGTATAGAAGTACTTTTTTTCTTTTTCTGGTATTTTGGAGTCTCTGTGAAAGGTGCTCTTAGCAACCACGTGGCTGCTAGGAGGCAGTCATGCATTGGTGTCATGGGCATGCTTCTGATACTAATGTATGCAAGGGGTGGACAGTGCATCTTTTGCGCCGCTGTTCCGCCCCGCCTGAAATGCACAAGTCACCTTTGAGGATATGCTGACCTGTGCATTTCTGAAATGAACGCAAAATTAAAAAAAGCACACCTAAGTGCTATTTTTCATTTGCCTTGAACTTTGAGAATCTGCCCAATCCATTTTTGCCCATTTGCAACCCACCCCCCGGGAAATAGACCAAGTGTGTTTTCAGCCAATGGCTTGATAAGCAATGCCCCCCTACTACTAGATTAAACTTCACGAACCTCCAATGTTCACTTAAAGGCATGCACTGCTTGCAACCATTTCCTTTTACATCACTGATCATGCATGGGCAGCTGTGGAAAGCATGCTAATGTAAGCATTTGACAGTGGTATTTTTCATAGCGCAGTGCCATTTATGCAGCACATCTCAATGCATGATTTTCTGCTGTGCCTCACCTTTCGAATGCTTCGCATTCCTCTTTTATTTGAGAATTCAATGTTTAAATTCATAAGAAACAAATCCGGCATTCAGTCAAGGACAGAAGCAATGTAAGAACATCCGTGTTAAATGCTTATGAAATATTCATCATCCATATTTCCTATTGGGCTCTTTATAGCTCCTGGCTGATTTGTTGGTGATTCTGTGAAGGGCATGCTGCTTCATTGAGCTGGGGCACCTGTATAGATTGCCCTTTTTCTTTGCCTCATTTTGGTGCAGTTGCATCTTCTTTGACCTCAATGCAAAGCTGCCTGATTTTGTATATTGAAGATTTCTAGAAAAGCACAATTAAAGCAGCAAAGTTGCTGCCCTCGAGCCAGTCCTGTCTTTTTATCCGAGACCACTTTGCCTTCCGGGGACATGTAGTTCTGTTGTCCCCATAAGAGGTATGTGATTGCTCCCATTATGTAAAGCACTGTTGGCAAAAACACCAGAAACCCAGGACGGGTTCACAGTGTCAGATGACGCAGGTCCACTCGGCAGCCACCGACAATGTGAAAAGCTGTTTTTGTTTTCGTAATCAACAACCTGCTAGCGAAAAATCCTCAGTGCACCCTTTTTTGAGAATTACAAGAGCTTTATTTTGTATAAAAAAGAAATGGGCGACAGGGTATTACAGATCCAGTGCCACAGAGCCCTCTCCCCTCAAAATGGTGTGTTATAAAAGTACAACTCGTCATTCATGATGTACTCGATATACAGTGTTCATCCCCCACCTTCATTGGCTGCCACCTACTTACATGATAAAAGGTACATAGCCCATTTTCCAATTGGTCACATTGTCTTCTCCATCTTCATCATACGTGGGTAGCGGCCTCTTCCATCTTCAAATGCTGCAAAGCAATTGGTTAGACTCGAATGGCACCACACTACCTTTTACTCCTGACCACGTGATGTGCACCTGGTCTTCAACATGAACTCAGCAGACAACTTCAAGGTCAGCCTGGTCCTTGCAAACAAAGCAACTATTTTCTCATCCCAGTCACAGAGGTGCTCCCATCATGCCTCCCCACTGTATGGGCATCACCCTTGGCTCTCCCTGGTACAAATCACAAATGTTCTTCTCTCATCCCCATGTATAAGTTCCCCTCCCAAGAGGTAGACCTGGTTTCCCACTAATCAATACAGTTCATGAAGGATGTAAGACTCCTATTCCTGCACGTCCGGTAGTTCAAATAGAGTGACTATCATTCTGTGGGGGCGCTAGTGTACTAAATCTTAGCTCATGTTTTGGCAACCCAAGATCTCTGCCCTGTGTGCTGGGCTGCAGCCCTTCGCTTATTCGGCTATGCACATACCTGCCTTATTGTTCAAATGCCTAATCTAGATATATTTTTATGTGGGTGCACGTGCGTGTTCCTTGCCGCGCCTGAGAATTGGAATGTAATAATCAAGCAAGAAATGACGCGTTGTTCTGTATCTCCAACACGACCTGCGAGGGCTTAGGCCTACTCTTAAATACAACATTAGTTAGTTATAACTATCGTGCACATGCAATTTATTCAACATAACACTATCACAAAGCAAAAGATTAATTTCCCCTATATAACTTCCCCGTCCCGCCAGTGACTTCCACCGGTAAAGCTCCCCCATTCCTCTACACCACCCTTTAGGCATTCTCCGTGTTTAAATATATTTTGTGCAATCTAAATGTTATGTTATGTTACTTTGCATTTATATAGCACCTTATATACCATTGGTATGGTCTGAAGGCGCTGGTAGGTTGAACGCCATTGGCATTCTCCTCTGGCCTAACGCAGCCACAATCGGTCTGGATAAATCCTGCCAGAACTAACACATACTCTTGACATCTCAACCACCACACCTACCGCTAAGAAGCAGCTATTACACGAATACTGCACCAGCTGCAAACATATCCGGTGCTCACACGCACCTTTGACTATCTCTACTGACCCGAACTTCATTTGGGAGGGGCAGTAATATGAACGTGCATCCCCACATCATCACTGTGACTTGTTCATTAGTTTCTTCTGTTCTGTGTTTTTAAGGCAGCATAAACCTTTTCCTTTGTGCACTAGAGAACGTTGCGTGTTAGCCGCTTTGTTGTCTGGTCTGTTTGTTTTACACGTGGTTACCCAGTCAGTGGTGGAGCCGGGGCGACACAGGGGACGTCCGCCCTGCCTGGCTCACCCCCGGTGCCCAGTGCACCCCCATCCTCCCATTGACACCGTATTATCCATCCCCCCGGCACGAAAAGCTGCCTCCACTACTGCACCCAGTGAATCGCTTTTCAAAGGAAAGAAGATTCCGCTGATATGGAATCCTCCTAGAGCACTGTTGTCACGCCTGTAGATTTATTTTCCAAACTCTTCTCTGACATGTTTTTCTGTGGCATGCAATTTCCTTATCCTCCCCATCACTGCTTTTTTTCCACTGCCCACCTCTGCCTTCCGGCCGCATACCTCTCCCATCTCCCCCATTCCGATTCCACCTCCCACCCGTCCATTCGTATTTGCCACTGGGGGAGGGCGGGCGGTTGTTGTCACAAAAAGATAATTTTTGACATGTCAAGTTTCTTTAAGTTTCATTATTAGAGCCATGCCTCTGATGTGGCATGACTGCCATACAATAATGCGACATGTCCATTATTGTCAGATATTTTATTGTTTTGTTACTAATTTATTTATTTATTCATTCATGTATTGGTCACTTCTTAGGCGTTTATACAATTAGCAAAACTGTTTGAAAGCGCCCACCGGGCAACAGGGTGGAGTCAGGGGAAGGTAATCAATGAATTACAACAAAGATACGTAATTGAATTAATAGTACAAATAATGAGAACAACAGGGAGGGGACACAAACCTACTATGCCTTGTGAGTGTTACGAACATGCAAGTGCAGTTACAATGTTTACACTGTTCATCCTCTCCAGAGCCAAAGCTGGCTACTGCAGAGACAAAGCTGGCTGGTGATCTTATCCACAGATCACTGGCAGACAAGATCATTTAACTGTTTCTGTACAATTTGCTATGTGCCTATAGAATTTCATTTTCTAAAAAAATAACAAATATTTGCAGAGCTCAGTCCAGGACAGAAGCAGCAGTTTAACTGCTTGTAAAACGTGTGATTACCCACCCTTCCCATTTAGTGCTTGGAGCTTCGAGCTAAAGGTGTATACTTGTTGTATGCATGGCGACATAGTGAAGGTGTATTCAAACTTTGAGCATGGAAAATACAGAATTCTCTCATTCTTTTTCTAATGTTGCAGAGGTGTGTAAAGATGTAAAGACATTTATTTGCCACAATGCCAAGCCACATCATTTTGCAGAGGAACTATTTGGCAAGCGAGCAACAAAACTGCTAACTGGCCCACCTTGAGCCACTTTTCAGTCAACATTTGCTTGCACCTCTCTGGGACTTTTACTTTGGTTATCCTTGTTAAAGGTAGCAGGCGCCTACCGGGATTCAATGCATCTGCGACAGATGCCTCTGTGCACCTGAAGCGCACACCTGTATTTTATGCATGCAGAACAAGGATTCACTGATTTTGGCTGGCTTGAACAATAGTGACACATACACAATTTTGGCACATACAATTCCAATCTGTGAGGGAATACATTTGTGCAGGTTGCCCAATGTAGGGCTGTACTGGGCATTTTATACACGTGTTCTCACATCTGTTTCTTGCACTGAATTTGTGCTCAAAACAAGCACTGGCAAAGGCAGGTTTGTGCTCTCGTAGAGACATTAGTTAGGAATGTTCCAGGTACTGCCACCATATTCCGGGCTACTCACACCACCTGACAGCTGTTTCCATCAGTGGCCAGGTGGTAGGGCCTGGCAAATGTCTATCCTACACCTGCCAAAAAGTCAAAACTGTTGGCTTTGCCAGTATAGTTGAGGCTGACTCGTGTCAAATTGGTAAAGTAGGTGCGGATGAAACCTAATAAAAATGAAATGTAAATTGGTGGTATATTTTTATATGCAGTAAAACGAACTAAAAGAAACCTCAACATGTTTCCAAATTAAAATTTTAGGACATCTTTCTTTCTGACTAGATTGGAGGCGTGTGGAGTTGTGTGCGATTCTCCTCCCCCCAAGACCAGCGGGTTAATATAAGAATACCCCCTAAAAGAAGGGTGGGATTTTAGTCAGGGTGGCGCTACCAGGCATATCATTTGGGGGTGGGTAGGGGGCACAGGGACTTGTCACCTTCAGACATTTGCAGGACTGCAAAAGGTCCACCATGCCCCCCAACTTTAGTGCGACTCCATTGCATGTTGCAAAGGAGGTCATGATAAAGATGTCCTCCCCCAGGCAGTCCTTGGGGCAGCGGGCAGCAGTGTCTGTGCTGAACCTGGCACCTTGGGGCAGCACGCAGCGGTGTGGCAGTGTCTGCGCTGAACCTGGCACCTTGGGGCAGCACGCAGCGGTGTGGCAGTGTCTGCGCTGAACCTGGCACCTTGGGGCAGCGCACAGCGGTGTCTGCACTGAACATGGCACCTTGGGGCAGCACGCAGCGACGTGGCAGTGTCTGCGCTGAACCTGGCTCCTTGGGGCAGCGCGCAGCAGTGTCTGTGCTGAACCTGGCACCTTGGGGCAGCACGCAGCGACGTGGCAGTGTCTGCGCTGAACCTGGCACCTTGGGGCAGCGCACAGCGGATTCTGCACTGAACCTGGCACCTTGGGGCAGCGCGCAGCAGTGTCTGTGCTGAACCTGGCACCTTGGGGCAGCGGGCGGCAGTATCTGAGCTGAACCTGGCACCTTGGGGCAGCGCACAGCGGAGTCTGCACTGAACATGGCACCTTGGGGCAGCGCGCAGCAGTGTCTGCGCTGAACCTGGCACCTTGGTGCAGCGCGCAGCAGTGTCTGTGCTGAACCTGGCACCTTGGGGCAGCGTGCTGCAGTGTCTGCGCTGAACCTGGCACCTTGGGGCAGCACGCAGCGACGTGGCAGTGTCTGCGCTGAACCTGGCACCTTGGGGCAGCGCACAGCGGAGTCTGCACTGAACATGGCACCTTGGGGCAGCGCGCAGCAGTGTCTGCGCTGAACCTGGCACCTTGGTGCAGCGCGCAGCAGTGTCTGTGCTGAACCTGGCACCTTGGGGCAGCGGGCGGCAGTATCTGAGCTGAACCTGGCACCTTGGGGCAGCGTGCTGCAGTGTCTGCGCTGAACCTGGCACCTTGGGGCAGCACGCAGCGACGTGGCAGTGTCTGCGCTGAACCTGGCACCTTGGGGAAGCGGTGTCTGCGCTGAACCTGGAACCTTGGGGCAGCGCGCAGCAGTGTGACAGTGTCTGCGCTGAACCTGGCACCTTGGGGCAGCGCACAGCGGAGTCTGCACTGAAAATGGCACCTTGGGGCAGCGCGCAGCGGTGTCTGTGCTGAACCTGGCACCTTGGGGCAGCGGGCGGCAGTATCTGAGCTGAACCTGGCACCTTGGGGCAGCGCACAGCGGAGTCTGCACTGAACATGGCACCTTGGGGCAGCGCACAGCAGTGTCTGCGCTGAACCTGGCACCTTGGTGCAGCGCGCAGCAGTGTCTGTGCTGAACCTGGCACCTTGGGGCAGCGTGCTGCAGTGTCTGCGCTGAACCTGGCACCTTGGGGCAGCACGCAGCGACGTGGCAGTGTCTGCGCTGAACCTGGCACCTTGGGGCAGCGCACAGCGGAGTCTGCACTGAACATGGCACCTTGGGGCAGCGCGCAGCAGTGTCTGCGCTGAACCTGGCACCTTGGTGCAGCGCGCAGCAGTGTCTGTGCTGAACCTGGCACCTTGGGGCAGCGGGCGGCAGTATCTGAGCTGAACCTGGCACCTTGGGGCAGCGTGCTGCAGTGTCTGCGCTGAACCTGGCACCTTGGGGCAGCACGCAGCGACGTGGCAGTGTCTGCGCTGAACCTGGCACCTTGGGGAAGCGGTGTCTGCGCTGAACCTGGAACCTTGGGGCAGCGCGCAGCAGTGTGACAGTGTCTGCGCTGAACCTGGCACCTTGGGGCAGCGCACAGCGGTGTCTGCGCTGAACCTGGCACCTTGGGGCAGCGCGGAGCGGTGTGGCAGTGTCTGCGCTGAACCTGACACCTTGGGGAAGCGCGAGCGGTGTCTGCGCTGAACCTGGCACCTTGGGGCAGCACGCAGCAGTATCTGCGCTGAACCTGGCACTGCTGAAATGTCAAAATCACTTGAAAATCTTTTTTCAACCCTAAACGGGCGATTTTCGATTTCGCATAAAAGCCTAACAGGGTAATTCATAGAATTTCGCAGAAAAGTGTCGCAATCGGCTGGCGCAGAGTGTCCGCGTGCGATTGACTGCGCCAGGCACGTGCGATAAAACCGATTTCCGCGCACAGCGTATTCATGGATTTCATGCTCCCAAACCAGCCGTGGCGCAGAGTATCGCAGCGACCCTGCAGCAGCGCCAGTAACGCCCCCAAGAACGCCCTCGCGCAAGGAAAAGCCAGCAAAATCGCTAAATCATCGCAAAGGGCTGCGCTAACCCTGGACCAGTTTACAGGGCAGCCAAACAAGGAATGCAAAGCGGGTAACGTGCATATCAGGGGTACACGTGAAGTCATACACGCGATTAGCCAGGGTAAGTGTATTACAGGGGTACACGTGAAGTCATACACGCGATTAGCCAGGGTACGTGTATTACAGGGGTACGCGGGAAGTTTAACACGCGATTGGCCAGGGTACGTGTATTACAGGGGTACGCGGGAAGTTTAACACGCGATTGGCCAGGGTACGTGTATTACAGGGGTACGCGGGAAGTTTAACACGCGATTAGCCAGGGTAAGTGTATTACAGGGGTACACGTGAAGTCATACACGCGATTAGCCAGGGTACGTGTATTACAGGGGTACGCGGGAAGTTTAACACGCGATTGGCCAGGGTACGTGTATTACAGGGGTACGCGGGAAGTTTAACACGCGATTAGCCAGTGTAAGTGTATTACAGGGGTACACGTGAAGTCATACACGCGATTAGCCAGGGTACGTGTATTACAGGGGTACGCGGGAAGTTTAACATGCGATTGGCCAGGGTACGTGTATTACAGGGGTATGCGGGAAGTTTAACACGCGATTAGCCAGGGTAAGTGTATTACAGGGGTACGCGGGAAGTTTAACACGCGATTAGCCAGGGTACGTGTATTACAGGGGTACGCGGGACGTTTAACACGCGATTGGCCAGGGTACGTGTATTACAGGGGTACGCGGGAAGTTTAACACGCGATTGGCCAGGGTACGTGTATTACAGGGGTACGCGTGAAATTATACACGCGATTAGCCAGGGTACGTGTATTACAGGGGTACGCGGGAAGTTTAACACGCGATTGGCCAGGGTACGTGTATTACAGGGGTACGCGGGAAGTTCAACACGCGATTGGCCAGGGTACGTGTATTACAGGGGTACGCGGGAAGTTTCACATGCGATTTGGCCAGGTACGTGTATTACAGGGGTGCGTGGGAATTATCACACGCGATTTGGCTTGGTACGTGTATTACAGGGGTGTGCGGGAATTATCACACGCAATCAGGCTGGGTGGGTCCTCACAGGTGTTCCCTGTACACCCTCCACAGCCCCTGCGGGCAGCCCACAAAACAGGGGACTACCCTGCACACCTGCTCATGTCCCCCTGCACCCCCACCCCCCAGCAGTGCAGGGGCACCCTCCACCAGGCCCCCACTCATGTCTCCCACCACCCCCACCCCCCAGCCACCAGGGTCACCCTCCACCAGGCCCCCACTCATGTCTCCCACCACCCCCACCCCCCAGCAGTGCAGGGGCACCCTCCACCAGGCCCCCACTCATGTCTCCCACCACCCCCACCCCCCAGCAGTGCAGGGGCAGCCTCCACCAGGCCCCCACTCATGTCTCCCACCACCCCCACCCCCCAGCAGTGCAGGGGCAGCCTCCACCAGGCCCCCACTCATGTCTCCCACCACCCCCACCCCCCAGCCACCAGGGTCACCCTCCACCAGGCCCCCACTCATGTCTCCCACCACCCCCACCCCCCAGCAGTGCAGGGGCACCCTCCACCAGGCCCCCACTCATGTCTCCCACCACCCCCACCCCCCAGCAGTGCAGGGGCACCCTCCACCAGGCCCCCACTCATGTCTCCCACCACCCCCACCCCCCAGCAGTGCAGGGGCAGCCTCCACCAGGCCCCCACTCATGTCTCCCACCACCCCCACCCCCCAGCAGTGCAGGGGCAGCCTCCACCAGGCCCCCACTCATGTCTCCCACCACCCCCACCCCCCAGCACTGTGGGGCACCTGCCAGCAGGCCCCCACCCATGTCCAACTCATGTCTCCCACCACCCCCACCCCCCAGCACTGTGGGGCACCTGCCAGTAGGCCCCCACCCATGTCCAACTCATGTCTCCCACCACCCCCACCCCCCAGCCACCAGGGTCACCCTCCACCAGGGCCCCACTCATGTCTCCCACCACCCCCACCCCCCAGCACTGTGGGGCACCTGCCAGCAGGCCCCCACCCATGTCCAACTCATGTCTCCCACCACCCCCACCCCCCAGCACTGTGGGGCACCTGCCAGCAGGCCCCCACCCATGTCCAACTCATGTCTCCCACCACCCCCACCCCCCAGCCACCAGGGTCACCCTCCACCAGGGCCCCACTCATGTCTCCCACCACCCCCACCCCCCAGCAGTGCAGGGGCACCCTCCACCAGGCCCCCACTCATGTCTCCCACCACCCCCACCCCCCAGCAGTGCAGGGGCACCCTCCACCAGGCCCCCACTCATGTCTCCCACCACCCCCACCCCCCAGCCACCAGGGTCACCCTCCACCAGGCCCCCACTCATGTCTCCCACCACCCCCACCCCCCAGCACTGTGGGGCACCTGCCAGCAGGCCCCCACCCATGTCCAACTCATGTCTCCCACCACCCCCACCCCCCAGCCACCAGGGTCACCCTCCACCAGGCCCCCACTCATGTCCCCTATCACCCCCACCCCCCCGCCACCAGGGGCACCCTCCACCAGGCCCCCACTCATGGCTCCCACCACCCCCACCCCCCAGCAGTGCAGGGGCACCCTCCACCAGGCCCCCACTCATGTCTCCCACCACCCCCACCCCCCAGCACTGTGGGGCACCTGCCAGTAGGCCCCCACCCATGTCCAACTCATGTCTCCCACCACCCCCACCCCCCAGCACTGTGGGGCACCTGCCAGCAGGCCCCCACCCATGTCCAACTCATGTCTCCCACCACCCCCACCCCCCAGCCACCAGGGTCACCCTCCACCAGGGCCCCACTCATGTCTCCCACCACCCCCACCCCCCAGCAGTGCAGGGGCACCCTCCACCAGGGCCCCACTCATGTCTCCCACCACCCCCACCCCCCAGCAGTGCAGGGGCACCCTCCACCAGGCCCCCACTCATGTCTCCCACCACCCCCACCCCCCTGCCACCATGTGCAGCCCCCACCAGGTCCTCACAATGTGCGTAATGGTCAGCCTCCACAGCCAAAAAGCCCTACCAAGTAACCCATTCACCCACATGGAAATGGAAATCACATGTTACACCCCCAATGTTCATGAAGCAAATGAACCCATGTCCGTCACACACATATTTTCCAATTGAATGGGAAAACACACAACATGACATGCATGAAACCAATGAGATGAAACCACACAGTGAACAATGTAAAAAAAAATGTATTAGAAAAAAATACGAATGCTAAAGAAAGAAAACTAACTACAATGTAAATGTGAAAAAAGAAGCTGCATGTCCGCATAAAAACACAAAACTAGAAAATCTAATCCAAAAAATTTTGTCCAAAGTGAAATGCCAAAACTCTCCGTGCAACAAAGAACTATGTACAAAAATAAAAAGGGTCCATCATCACAACAGAACTAAGGAAACCTCCTAAAAAACCTACCTAAATATCAACTATATACAAAAAGTGGAGCAGTGTCCGTCGACTCCAAATCATAAGAAAAAACAAAGGAAACCTAAAACTAAAGAACTATATACAAAGGCGGCGGGCAAGTCCAGCGGCTCACTCTGTGGTGTTCCGGGCCAGGGCATCATCGAACTCCTGTTCGATGTCCCGGAGGCGGTCCAGTTCCATGGCCCCGAGGGTCCGCAGGGACGACGCCGTGTCCTCCTCCAACCCCCTGCGGATTGCCTCGAGGCACTCGGCCCGCCTCAGGGCCCTCCGCATGGAGTTCTCCGCCCTGACCATTGTGAGCCGCGCCTCTTCCGCCCGCCGCCGCTCCGCACCTATGGCGTGGCACAACCGCTGCCACACGGAAGACACTCTCTGTCCTGGGTCCTCCTGCCCTCCGGCCGTTGCCTGCCCCTCCGATGTCGAAGGCCCCGAGCCTTCATGGCTCCCACCATCTTGCTGCTGCTGCTGCTCTGCCTCTGCCCGTGCACTGCCTCCTGCTGCCTGCACATCCTCCGCCGGCTGGGGTGCAGTTGTTGATGTGGCCACCCCTGCTGGACGTCCGACTCCCGACTGTGGCAGGGATGCCTCCTCCACCAGCCTGGCCGCACTGTCAGAGGCAGCTCCACAGGGCACCCAGGTGACTGATGGGTGGGAAGATGGCACAGAGGACGACTGGCGCGTAGGGGGTCCAGTTGAGGAGGGGGTCGGAACAAGCCCCATCAGACGGAGGAATCCGGTCTGGGTGACCTGTCCCAGCAGGCTGACGTGGTCAACGAGCCATTCGAGATGACGTGCAGTCTCTCCATGAAAAGACTGCAGGTCACCTCGCATGGCCCGTTGACACAACGCCACACCAGCCAGGACAGGCTCAACCCGGACCTGGATAGCCACGTCCGCAGGCAGAGGAAGGCCAGTTGACGTCAGCTCATCCCC
This sequence comes from Ambystoma mexicanum, assembly GCF_040938575.1. Lineage (NCBI taxonomy): Eukaryota > Metazoa > Chordata > Amphibia > Caudata > Ambystomatidae > Ambystoma > Ambystoma mexicanum. Next base: position 1,032,446,257 of record NC_090923.1, read on the forward strand.
TGCCTGAAAACAGGTCTGGACGTAGGCATCCCTGCTGGTGCAAGATGATGCAGGGACAGGATCGGGGACAGGATTGCACACAGGCACCTCCGCGGCCGCCTGTGCTGCCTCCTGTCCCTGGTCCTGGACTGCACCACTAGCACCAGTGGGATCCCCACCTCCAGACCCCGTCTCTGGTGCTTGCGCGGCCCCCTCCTCCACCAAACCCCCCACCAACCTGGATGACTCTGTGCCATCTTCCCCTGTTGGGCCCTGTGGGGTCCCAGCTGCCCCTTCTGCTGCCGAGGAGTCCAACTGCAACCTCCGCCTCTTGGACCTCCCCCCGGCAGCTGCGGCCTGGGACGCGGCACCGGACTCCTCACTCCCCGACGAGATGACAACACGGGAGGGGAGCCGGGCCTTGCGTCTCCGGCTGGCGGTCGGATCCCCGCCGCTGTGCTCCACAGCACCTTCTCCGCCCTCTTCATCAGTTGACGCTGCAGACAGGGAGAAACAAAACACAGGCATCAGGGCACTGTACAATGGACACATACACGCATGACAGTTGCACATGAGTGGCATTGGCAAACCTCAGACATGTCATCACAATCCCCAACACACATGTCATTGCAACTGGCACACATGAGCCATACCACAGCCATATCGCAACTGCCACCACCATCCCTACACATACAACAGCATCAGCAGCCAAAGGGGAGCCATACATCACATGCAACACAGGAAGTGCAACACACATGTACACACACCACCACACTTGCATGCATGTCTACACCTCTGCCAAGTGTCGCACTGTTCAGACGGGCATCCATGTCACATCTGCCAATCAGGCTTCCACATACCGCTGTCACATGCATCCATGTAGCATCACTGTTGCACCTTTGACAAATACACACACATGCACATGTACACAGTGCTCATACATGCAGCCGAAAACAACATACATGCCTGACATCACGGACATGTCTACTTACATACACATTCATCCAAACATGTGTGCACGCACAACTGCATTTGCCATGCAAGCCCACACACACAAGCACCATCCATGTCTCACACATTACAGCCCTCGCATGTGTCAGCCCCACGGCCCTGTACACCCCCACCCATACTCCACCCCATACAAACAGATGTGCAACCGGCACAATGGGGAATGATCACCACACGCCCTGCTCACAACCAGGATGCATGTACACTCACCGCTCGACTCCAGACGGCTCAGCTTCTCTAGGACCTGGACGTGGAGCGCTGGGGATATGCGTTCCAGGACCCCCATCTGTTCTTCCGACAAGTGGCCCCGGCGCCCCTTGGCATCCGCTGCCTTCAAGAGGCGCCGGGCCTTGTTCAGGGTCCTGGACCTGAAGTCCTCCCAGCGCTTCCTGGCATGTTGTAAGTCCCGGACTGCCACCCCCTCCGCGTTGATGGCAGTCACGATGTCTGTCCAGATCCGAGTCCGTCCTTCCTTGTCGGCGCGGGAACTTCCAAAGAGGGCATCATACTGCCCCAGGACTTGCTCCACCAGGACACCAACTTCGGTGGCACTGAAGCTGGTGCCCCTCTGCCTCTCTGGCCGGGGGTTGTCAGTGGTCACAGATGGTGTTAGCCCCGACATGACAACCCCAGAGGCAGGAGTGGGTGGGCAACTGGGTCCTGGGGCTGGGCTGTGGAGCGATGGGATTCCAGTCGGGAGTCTTCTGTTCCAGCAGGGGTGGTCACAGCAACAGCACCCCTGGCTGATGTGCAGGCAGCAAATGGCAGTGCACGTGGGCAGCAGGCAGTCAGGCAGCAGCAGATAGCAGGTGGGAGCGTGCTCGGGGCTCTGGGGGGCAGTAATTCGGCCTTCTGGGCAGGAGCGTGGTCTCCCGTGTGCTCACGCGTGGCCAGCTTGGTACGGAGTGAATTGGCACGTGAAAATCCTGCACGTCAGCGTGAAAACCGAGGAAAGGCCCTAAGCGCGTAAGCGCGTCAGCACGCATACGCGATTCCATTGGACCAAAGGCCCTCAGCGCGTAAGCGCGTCTGTGACGTGACCCGCACGGGTGTTTCCCACACTGCACGTGATGACAGAGCACACGTGGAAAGACTGCACGTCAGAGTCTCATCGCGTGTGATTGGTGGAAATGGCCGTACACCGGGATACAGGTGCGCTGACGTGCTTGCTTGTGTAAGTGTCCGCGCACACCTCATATACACGTACATAGGCCAATCGCGTGTACACGCACTTTTGTCCAATTACACGCGATGAGACTCTGACGTGCAGTCTTTCCACGTGTGCTCTGTCATCACGTGCAGTGTGGGAAACACCCGTGCGGGTCACGTCACAGACGCGCTTACGCGCTGAGGGCCTTTGGTCCAATGGAATCGCGTATGCGTGCTGACGCGCTTACGCGCTTAGGGCCTTTCCTCGGTTTTCACGCTGACGTGCAGGATTTTCACGTGCCAATTCACTCCGTACCAAGCTGGCCACGCGTGAGCACACGGGAGACCACGCTCCTGCCCAGAAGGCTGAATTACTGCCCCCCAGAGCCCCGAGCACGCTCCCACCTGCTATCTGCTGCTGCCTGACTGCCTGCTGCCCACGTGCACTGCCATTTGCTGCCTGCACATCAGCCAGGGGTGCTGTTGCTGTGACCACCCCTGCTGGAACAGAAGACTCCCGACTGGAATCCCATCGCTCCACAGCCCAGCCCCAGGACCCAGTTGCCCACCCACTCCTGCCTCTGGGGTTGTCATGTCGGGGCTAACACCATCTGTGACCACTGACAACCCCCGGCCAGAGAGGCAGAGGGGCACCAGCTTCAGTGCCACCGAAGTTGGTGTCCTGGTGGAGCAAGTCCTGGGGCAGTATGATGCCCTCTTTGGAAGTTCCCGCGCCGACAAGGAAGGACGGACTCGGATCTGGACAGACATCGTGACTGCCATCAACGCGGAGGGGGTGGCAGTCCGGGACTTACAACATGTCAGGAAGCGCTGGGAGGACTTCAGGTCCAGGACCCTGAACAAGGCCCGGCGCCTCTTGAAGGCAGCGGATGCCAAGGGGCGCCGGGGCCACTTGTCGGAAGAACAGATGGGGGTCCTGGAACGCATATCCCCAGCGCTCCACGTCCAGGTCCTAGAGAAGCAGAGCCGTCTGGAGTCGAGCGGTGAGTGTACATGCATCCTGGTTGTGAGCAGGGCGTGTGGTGATCATTCCCCATTGTGCCGGTTGCACATCTGTTTGTATGGGGTGGAGTATGGGTGGGGGTGTACAGGGCCGTGGGGCTGACACATGCGAGGGCTGTAATGTGTGAGACATGGATGGTGCTTGTGTGTGTGGGCTTGCATGGCAAATGCAGTTGTGCGTGCACACATGTTTGGATGAATGTGTATGTAAGTAGACATGTCCGTGATGTCAGGCATGTATGTTGTTTTCGGCTGCATGTATGAGCACTGTGTACATGTGCATGTGTGTGTATTTGTCAAAGGTGCAACAGTGATGCTACATGGATGCATGTGACAGCGGTATGTGGAAGCCTGATTGGCAGATGTGACATGGATGCCCGTCTGAACAGTGCGACACTTGGCAGAGGTGTAGACATGCATGCAAGTGTGGTGGTGTGTGTACATGTGTGTTGCACTTCCTGTGTTGCATGTGATGTATGGCTCCCCTTTGGCTGCTGATGCTGTTGTATGTGTAGGGATGGTGGTGGCAGTTGCGATATGGCTGTGGTATGGCTCATGTGTGCCAGTTGCAATGACATGTGTGTTGGGGATTGTGATGACATGTCTGAGGTTTGCCAATGCCACTCATGTGCAACTGTCATGCGTGTATGTGTCCATTGTACAGTGCCCTGATGCCTGTGTTTTGTTTCTCCCTGTCTGCAGCGTCAACTGATGAAGAGGGCGGAGAAGGTGCTGTGGAGCACAGCGGCGGGGATCCGACCGCCAGCCGGAGACGCAAGGCCCGGCTCCCCTCCCGTGTTGTCATCTCGTCGGGGAGTGAGGAGTCCGGTGCCGCGTCCCAGGCCGCAGCTGCCGGGGGGGGGGTCCAAGAGGCGGAGGTTGCAGTTGGACTCCTCGGCAGCAGAAGGGGCAGCTGGGACCCCACAGGGCCCAACAGGGGAAGATGGCACAGAGTCATCCAGGTTGGTGGGGGGTTTGGTGGAGGAGGGGGCCGCGCAAGCACCAGAGACGGGGTCTGGAGGTGGGGATCCCACTGGTGCTAGTGGTGCAGTCCAGGACCAGGGACAGGAGGCAGCACAGGCGGCCGCGGAGGTGCCTGTGTGCAATCCTGTCCCCGATCCTGTCCCTGCATCATCTTGCACCAGCAGGGATGCCTACGTCCAGACCCGTTTTCAGGCAGGGGATGAGCTGACGTCAACTGGCCTTCCTCTGCCTGCGGACGTGGCCATCCGGGACCGGGTTGAGCCTGTCCTGGCTGGTGTGGCGTTGCGTCAACGGGCCATGCGAGGTGACCTGCAGTCTTTTCATGGAGAGACTGCACGTCATCTCGAATGGCTCGTTGACCACGTCAGCCTGCTGGGACAGGTCACCCAGACCGGATTCCGCTGTCTGATGGGGCTTGCTCCGACCCCCTCCTCAACTGGACCCCCTACGCGCCAGTCGTCCTCTGTGCCATCTTCCCACCCATCAGTCACCTGGGTGCCCTGTGGAGCTGCCTCTGACAGTGCGGCCAGGCTGGTGGAGGAGGCATCCCTGCCACAGTCGGGAGTCGGACGTCCAGCAGGGGTGGCCACATCAACAGGTGCACCCCAGCCGGCGGAGGATGTGCAGGCAGCAGGAGGCAGTGCACGGGCAGAGGCAGAGCAGCAGCAGCAGCAAGATGGTGGGAGCCATGAAGGCTCGGGGCCTTCGACATCGGAGGGGCAGGCATCGGCCGGAGGGCAGGAGGACCCAGGACAGAGAGTGTCTTCCGTGTGGCAGCGGTTGTGCCACGCCATAGGTGCGGAGCGGCGGCGGGCGGAAGAGGCGCGGCTCACAATGGTCAGGGCGGAGAACTCCATGCGGAGGGCCCTGAGGCGGGCCGAGTGCCTCGAGGCAATCCGCAGGGGGTTGGAGGTGGACACGGCGTCGTCCCTGCGGACCCTCGGGGCCATGGAACTGGACCGCCTCCGGGACATCGAACAGGAGTTCGATGATGCCCTGGCCCGGAACACCACAGAGTGAGCCGCTGGACTTGCCCGCCGCCTTTGTATATAGTTCTTTAGTTTTAGGTTTCCTTTCGTTCTTATTATTATTTGGAGTCGACGGACACTGCTCCACTTTTTGTATATAGTTGATATTTAGGTAGGTTTTTTAGGAGGTTTCCTTAGTTCAGTTGTGATGATGGACCCTTGTTATTTTTGTACATAGTTCTTTGTTGCATGGAGACTTTTTACATTTCACTTTGGACATTTTTTTTGATTTGATTTTCTAGTTTTGTGTTTTTATGCGGACATGCAGCTTATTTTTTCACATTTAAATTGTAGTTAGTTTTCTTTCTTTGGCATTTGTATTTTTTTCAATACATTTTTTTTTCCATTGTTCACTGTGTGGTTTCATCTCCTTGGTTTCATGCATGTCATGTTGTGTGTTTTCCCATTCAATTTGAAAATATGTGTGTGACGGACATGGGTTCATTTGCTTCATGTACATTGGGGGTGTAACATGTGATTTCCATTTCCATGTGGGTGAATGGGTTACTTGGTAGGTCTTTTTGGCTGTGGAGGCTGACCATTACGCACATGATTGGGGATTGTGAGGACCTGGTGGGGGCTGCACATGGTGGCAGGGGGGTGGGGGTGCAGGGGGACATGAGTGGGGGCCTGGTGGAGGTTGAGCCTGCACTGCTGGGGGGTGGGGGTGGTGGGAGACATGAGTGGGGGCCTGGTGGAGGGTGACCCTGCACTGCTGGGGTGTGGGGGTGATGGGAGACATGAGTGGGGGCCTGGTGGAGGGTGACCCTGGTGGCTGGGGGGTGGGGGTGATAGGGGACATGAGTAGGGGCCTGGTGGAGGGTGACCCTGGTGGCTGGGGGGTGGGGGTGGTGGTAGACATGAGTGGGGGCCTGGTGGAGGGTGACCCTGCACTGCTGGGGGGTGGGGGTGGTGGGAGACATGAGTGGGGCCCTGGTGGAGGGTGACCCTGGTGGCTGGGGGGTGGGGGTGGTGGGGGACATGAGTTGGACATGGGTGGGGGCCTGCTGGCAGGTGCCCCACAGTGCTGGGGGGTGGGGGTGGTGGGAGACATGAGTGGGGCCCTGGTGGAGGGTGACCCTGGTGGCTGGGGGGTGGGGGTGGTGGGAGACATGAGTTGGACATGGGTGGGGGCCTGCTGGCAGGTGCCCCACAGTGCTGGGGTGTGGGGGTGGTGGGAGACATGAGTTGAACATGGGTGGGGGCCTGCTGGCAGGTGCCCCACAGTGCTGGGGTGTGGGGGTGGTGGGAGACATGAGTTGGACATGGGTGGGGGCCTGCTGGCAGGTGCCCCACAGTGCTGGGGGGTGGGGGTGGTGGGAGACATGAGTGGGGCCCTGGTGGAGGGTGACCCTGGTGGCTGGGGGGTGGGGGTGGTGGGAGACATGAGTTGGACATGGGTGGGGGCCTGCTGGCAGGTGCCCCACAGTGCTGGGGTGTGGGGGTGGTGGGAGACATGAGTTGAACATGGGTGGGGGCCTGCTGGCAGGTGCCCCACAGTGCTGGGGTGTGGGGGTGGTGGGAGACATGAGTTGGACATGGGTGGGGGCCTACTGGCAGGTGCCCCACAGTGCTGGGGGGTGGGGTGGTGGGGGACATGAGTTGGACATGGGTGGGGGCCTGCTGGCAGGTGCCCCACAGTGCTGGGGGGTGGGGGTGGTGGGAGACATGAGTTGAACATGGGTGGGGGCCTGCTGGCAGGTGCCCCACAGTGCTGGGGTGTGGGGGTGGTGGGAGACATGAGTTGGACATGGGTGGGGGCCTACTGGCAGGTGCCCCACAGTGCTGGGGGGTGGGGTGGTGGGGGACATGAGTTGGACATGGGTGGGGGCCTGCTGGCAGGTGCCCCACAGTGCTGGGGGGTGGGGGTGGTGGGAGACATGAGTGGGGCCCTGGTGGAGGGTGACCCTGCACTGCTGGGGGGTGGGGGTGGTGGGAGACATGAGTGGGGCCCTGGTGGAGGGTGACCCTGGTGGCTGGGGGGTGGGGGTGGTGGGAGACATGAGTTGGACATGGGTGGGGGCCTGCTGGCAGGTGCCCCACAGTGCTGGGGGGTGGGGGTGGTGGGAGACATGAGTTGAACATGGGTGGGGGCCTGCTGGCAGGTGCCCCACAGTGCTGGGGTGTGGGGGTGGTGGGAGACATGAGTTGGACATGGGTGGGGGCCTGCTGGCAGGTGCCCCACAGTGCTGGGGGGTGGGGGTGGTGGGAGACATGAGTGGGGCCCTGGTGGAGGGTGACCCTGGTGGCTGGGGGGTGGGGGTGGTGGGAGACATGAGTTGGACATGGGTGGGGGCCTGCTGGCAGGTGCCCCACAGTGCTGGGGTGTGGGGGTGGTGGGAGACATGAGTTGAACATGGGTGGGGGCCTGCTGGCAGGTGCCCCACAGTGCTGGGGTGTGGGGGTGGTGGGAGACATGAGTTGGACATGGGTGGGGGCCTGCTGGCAGGTGCCCCACAGTGCTGGGGGGTGGGGGTGGTGGGAGACATGAGTGGGGCCCTGGTGGAGGGTGACCCTGGTGGCTGGGGGGTGGGGGTGGTGGGAGACATGAGTTGGACATGGGTGGGGGCCTGCTGGCAGGTGCCCCACAGTGCTGGGGTGTGGGGGTGGTGGGAGACATGAGTTGAACATGGGTGGGGGCCTGCTGGCAGGTGCCCCACAGTGCTGGGGTGTGGGGGTGGTGGGAGACATGAGTTGGACATGGGTGGGGGCCTACTGGCAGGTGCCCCACAGTGCTGGGGGGTGGGGGTGGTGGGAGACATGAGTTGGACATGGGTGGGGGCCTACTGGCAGGTGCCCCACAGTGCTGGGGGGTGGGGTGGTGGGGGACATGAGTTGGACATGGGTGGGGGCCTGCTGGCAGGTGCCCCACAGTGCTGGGGGGTGGGGGTGGTGGGAGACATGAGTGGGGCCCTGGTGGAGGGTGACCCTGCACTGCTGGGGGGTGGGGGTGGTGGGAGACATGAGTGGGGCCCTGGTGGAGGGTGACCCTGGTGGCTGGGGGGTGGGGGTGGTGGGAGACATGAGTTGGACATGGGTGGGGGCCTGCTGGCAGGTGCCCCACAGTGCTAGGGGGTGGGGGTGGTGGGAGACATGAGTTGAACATGGGTGGGGGCCTGCTGGCAGGTGCCCCACAGTGCTGGGGTGTGGGGGTGGTGGGAGACATGAGTTGGACATGGGTGGGGGCCTGCTGGCAGGTGCCCCACAGTGCTGGGGGGTGGGGGTGGTGGGAGACATGAGTGGGGCCCTGGTGGAGGGTGACCCTGGTGGCTGGGGGGTGGGGGTGGTGGGAGACATGAGTTGGACATGGGTGGGGGACTGCTGGCATGTGCCCCACAGTGCTGGGGGGTGGGGGTGCAAGGGGACATGTGTTGGTGTTCATTAGTTCAAGGAGACATGTGCCTTTGCTGGGGGGCATGCCCATGTTGGGTGGGCTGCCTGCGGGACATGACCAGGGATGCAGGGTAGTCCCCTGTGGTGTGGGCTGCCTGCAGGGGCCGTGGAGGGTGTACAGGGTACACCTGGGAGGACCCACACTGTCAAATCACATGTGGGACTCCCCGGCACCCCTGAAATACACGTACCGTGCAGAAATCGCGTGTTTAACTTCCCGCGCACCCCTGAAATACACGCGCCCAGGCTATTCGTGTGTAAAACTTCCCGCGCACCCCTGAAATACACGCGCCCAGGCTATTCGCGTGTAAAACTTCCCGCGCACCCCTGAAATACACGCGCCCAGGCTATTCGCGTGTGGAACTTCCCGCGCACCCCTGAAATACCCGGGCCCAGGCTATTCGCGTGTGGAACTCCCCGCGCACCCCTGAAATACACGGGCCCAGGCTATTCGCGTGTGGAACTTCCCGCGCTCCCCTCAAATTCACGCGCCCAGGCTATTCGCGTGTGGAACTTCCCGCGAACCCCTGAAATACACGCGCCCAGGCTATTCGCGTGTGGAACTTCCCGCGCACCCCTGAAATACACGCGCCCAGCCTATTCGCGTGTGGAACTTCCCGCGCACCCCTGAAATACACGCGCCCAGGCTATTCGCGTGTGGAACTTCCCGCGAACCCCTGAAATACACGCGCCCAGGCTATTCGCGTGTGGAACTTCCCGCGAACCCCTGTAATACACGTAGCCCGCTCCCCCAGGCCCGATCGCGTGAGGAACTTCCCGCGCACCCCTCAAATTCACGCGCCCAGGCTATTCGCGTGTGAAACTTCACGCGAACCCCTGAAATACACGTAGCACGCTCCCCCAGGCCCGATCGCGTGAGGAACTTCACGCGAACCCCTGTAATACACGTAGCCCGCTCCCCCAGGCCCGATCGCGTGTGGAACTTCACGCGAACCCCTCAAATTCACGCGCCCAGGCTATTCGCGTGTGAAACTTCACGCGAACCCCTGAAATACACGTAGCACGCTCCCCCAGGCCCGATCGCGTGAGGAACTTCACGCGAACCCCTGAAATACACGTAGCACGCTCCCCCAGGCCCGATCGCGTGAGGAACTTCACGCGAACCCCTGTAATACACGTAGCCCGCTCCCCCAGGCCCGATCGCGTGTGGAACTTCACGCGAACCCCTCAAATTCACGCGCCCAGGCTATTCGCGTGTGAAACTTCACGCGAACCCCTGAAATACACGTAGCACGCTCCCCCAGGCCCGATCGCGTGAGGAACTTCACGCGAACCCCTGTAATACACGTAGCCCGCTCCCCCAGGCCCGATCGCGTGTGGAACTTCACGCGAACCCCTGTAATACACGTAGCCCGCTCCCCCAGGCCCGATCGCGTGTGGAACTTCACGCGAACCCCTCAAATTCACGCGCCCAGGCTATTCGCGTGTGAAACTTCACGCGAACCCCTGAAATACACGTAGCACGCTCCCCCAGGCCCGATCGCGTGAGGAACTTCACGCGAACCCCTGTAATACACGTAGCCCGCTCCCCCAGGCCCGATCGCGTGTGGAACTTCACGCGAACCCCTGTAATACACGTAGCCCGCTCCCCCATGCCCGATCGCGTGTGGAACTTCACGCAAACCCCTGAAATACACGTAGCCCGCTCCCCCAGGCCCGATCGCGTGAGGAACTTCACGCGAACCCCTGTAATACACGTAGCCCGCTCCCCCAGGCCCGATCGCGTGAGGAACTTCACGCGAACCCCTGTAACACGTATTTTTTGTCAGCGGGTGTCCGTGTTTGTGGGTACCCCTTTGCACGTCATTTTTCCTGGAGGGCCACAGTATGGGACATTCATCATGGCAGTATATAGGTGCTATTTGTTGGCGCACCTTTTGGCGCACATTTCTTACAGCCGCAGAGACGCTACCGCCTCCTTTCTTGTGGCGGTCGTGTTTGTGCCTGTGCGCTGGTTTGAGCGTGCGCTTTTTTCCACTATTCTATTCCATGAATACGTGTTGTAGGCGAGCGTGTGGGCGTTCCGCGCACTTGTGCCCTGTACTTCCCCCGTGACGCCCACGTTTTGGCTAGTTGTTCCCCATTCCGAGTGTTACGCCCGTGTTCCGCCTACTTTTATTGCGTGCGCCGCGCTATGTGCGAATTTCGCTGTGGCCTGTGCGATTTTCGCTGTGACCTGGCGCACGCTGTTAGATGGCCTGTGCGCCAACGTGCGCCAACGTGCGCCGCGCACTTTTTTTTCGCACATCCGCTGGTTTTCTCGCGCACGGCCTTCCATGAATCGACGTGCGCTGCTTTTCGTGCGATTTTCGCACGTTCACTGCGATTTTCGCTATTCCACTGCGAATCGCACGTTTTTGCCCACTTGCGCCGCGCTAATTATTCCATGAATCGGCCTGTAAGTGTGAAATGGGACGATATCCATTACACAACTCTCCTTGGGACACGCATTAGTAGCTGCATTTCAAAGTTATCTCCCAATGTTATCTGGGCAATGGATGGGATATCAGCTCTTAACTACTCTCAGCCCATTTTTCCATCTCAATGAAATCACTGCCGCCTGCCTTGTTGGGGTTGTGGTGGGGACCCTAAGAGACGTGATCGGAAGTTTCTTAGCAATAAGTCAGCACCACACATTGCTACCCAATGACACAGGAGGGTACAGTTTTTGGGGTTTGCGGCACTCCAAGTAATGGGAGCGGGGGGATAAAAAGAAAAAGCAATACCATATCCTATTGTTTGTTGCCAGTGGGTCCTTCACCCTGCACCTGAACACAGCCGTTGAGTTTTTTTGTTCGGTGTTTGCTTCTTAAGCACCCTCTTTGTGCCTTATGGTGATTACACCACCATGCATTGGTTTCAGGTGGTGAGCTTGTAGCAGCTAAAATTTGATTTTAGCTTCACTAGGGGTGCAAACCAATGTATTGCATTAGTAGCAAAATGTACCTATATGATAGAAAGTGTGGTACCGAGGGATTTTTTCAAGAAGTACTCATGGGCATTTTGTAAGGCAGGCCCAAATTTGCCGTGCTGCCCATGTGGGCTTTTTGTGAGCCCGGTGAGGCAGCCACCACATTAGTATGAACTGGTTTAGACCAGTTCCTGTCCCCGGGAAGGCCACTACCATTCCTCTGGTGTTGGGCTAGGTTGTTTGGTGGTTTTTCAGGGCCAACGTGATTGGCCGGCCACTAAAGCCTTTGTTTTAAGTCCCTTAAAGGGATTGGTCTATTGGCAGAAGCCAGCCCAAGTGAGTAAAGACACATACAGCGGAAACACCTTTTACTACAATGAGTTTTTCTTGGGTTTTGGAAGGTTAGCAGTTCTGCCTACCTGCTGGATGAGTTTGGTGCCAAAATCCATTGTAGCCTATACTGATGCGACTGTGGTCTCTTACCTCTGTTCCGGTAAGGTGGTGGGCATCCTTCCCGGGTCCTCCTTGTCCTGCTGAAGGTCCTCCTAATTTATTTGGGCACGGCCATCCATCCTGAGACCAGTTTCCAGGATGTTTTACTGCTGTTTACAACTAGGGTCTCATGCTATGGTGCTGTAAACTGACACTGCCTGGAAGGGTACTGGGATCCCAGCACTGCACAGAATTTGCTTATCTGGACAGCCCTGGGTCACCGCCGGTATTGTCCTGCTCCAGCGGACATTTGTCTTGGTGTGCCATTTTTGTTTGCCCGCTGTGTCACCGCAGTCTTATCTTGTGCAGGTTCCTCCGTCCTCCTAGAGCCATCTCTGTCACTCATTCTGCTTCTGGATGGTGGGTCCTGCTCCTGTGATGGATAATTGTTTTTGTTTATATTATTTATTTATTTTGAATATATTTTTATTGGCAAGCACCTGGGTGAACAGATCTTTTATTTCAACCTGTGAAAAGAAGCATGTACTTACCAGGTTATTTTGCCTCTATGGAAGAATGTTTTTAGAAACCAAGGCTGAAAATACTTCATTCTGGGTCCTGGATTGATGGTTTGTTCCTGATACACACCCTCAGGGATCCCCAGAGATACACACCCTCAGGGATCCCCATAGTCCATTCCAGCAGATCCCTGCTGAGCAACATCTACTGCATCTCGCCATTGACTTTCATTTTGGGATGTGCCCTACTTGTTGATATTCTGTCCTGGGGATGATGGGTCTAGAAACTGGGTATGTATCTGTCCTTGGGTGTCCTTTGGGGTCTCTGCTGCCATGTCTGCACCTTGCAGAAGTGGCTCGGTCTCACCTGGCTTTTTCAACACAACCACAGGTCATCCTCCAGACAATGCAGTTGATTCTTTTTTTGGTGACTGTAAGGAATAATTGCTTGCCTTGCCCTGCTTGCCTGCCTCCCACCTGAAGTTAAGCCCGGCTGCTCTGCCTGCCTACCCTAAGAGAACTTGGTATTTCCTTTGGAGCGGGACACTATCCTATTATTATGCTAGATGGTTACACAGCCATCACGTGAGGGTTGCACAAAAATCTCCCTAACTGATTCTGTGACAGGGTTCAGTAGGGAGCCTACTTCCAGGTATCAAAACAAGGTGTGCCCCAGCAAGGAAGATGACATGACATCATTTTCATGTCTGGGTGGGGCAGTTCAATTTCACACTACTGTTTATTTCCGATGAGTCACCCTTTCTCGAGGTCAAATGCATGAGCAATGGCAGGTCTGAAAGAAAAGCATCACAGGACGTGTTTGTCAGCAGGGGTGAAAGAGGACCTATATAATTGGACAGATTTTTCAAAGAATTTCAATGGATCCTTAGAATGACCGGTTCAGGCAATATTGAGTGGGAAGTTTGGTTTGTTCACCGATGCAGCAAGCCGTTAAGATTCGGTGGAATACCAGGAACAAAGTGAAGCATGCAGTTATGGTTGAGGAGGGAAAACCATCTGGTTTGGTGAGGAAAGCTCTCTTTCTCTAAGTGTTTATTTTATTTTAATTGGTTATTTATAACGCGCTTAATACACAGAAGTTTCTAAGCGCAGATCTGGGAATCAAGCCTATGTTGCTCAGTGCCGTCTTGTTTCCAAGGTGAGCACGGTGCCCCTGAGCTTTCCTCCGAAGACTGCAATCTCTCCCGATGGCAATGACCATGCTTGATAATGTTGCAGATGCCGCCTCTCTTTGCAAGGTGCAGGTGTTCAGGGACTGCATCTGGCAGCAGAAGAACCGATGGCGGATTTCCAGATGGATCTGTGGAAGCTAGGGGCCAAACAGTCCTGCACTTGGCAACCTCGTCATTGGTGCTGAAGACTAAATGTGCCTTTTGGGAGGCCTTTAGACAGTTAATGCGGTTGTACAGTGATTTGGAAAAAGTATCCTTTGTTTCCATTGGAGGCTGCAGAGGGATACATTGGCCTGTGCATGAGATTGGGAAGGCAGTGTCCTTTGCCGAAAGACTCTTTGCAGCAATGTCATTTTTTTTCCAAAGGTGAGGGTTTTTTACAAACGTGAAACTGCTACTTCATGGTGAAGAAAGGGTTACTGGGATGGGGAGTGTCAAAAAGATACAACCTCATGGCAGGAGGCCATTGGATGCTCCAAAACCTGAGATTAATGGTAGGGCCTGTCAGAAGGGTATGTAGAAATGTGATGAAAGTGATATTTATTGTTCAAGGCCATCTTCTCAATGGGATTTTATAGAGCATTTTGCATTGGGGAATTGTTCCTCAATCCCAAATTGGTTTGTACAGGGGATTATCATACAGAGGATGTTGGAGTAGACAAATGTCTATCGAGAACTTGGTTGCGTGGGTCAAAGACTAACAAGGAAGAAGAAGGGATTTGGATTACTCTGTGGTAGGCCCCAGTGCAGGTGACACACCCAGAAATGGCAGTGGCATTTTTAACAGTGTGTCTGGAGGGGTAAACAGACCCTTTTCTGATACATCAGGATGGAGCCCAATTTCGCAATTCCAAATTAACAGGGTTATCAAATTGCCTATCGGAGGAGTGGGCCCTGGGCAAGATGGGATTTCCTCATATTCATTCCAGAGAGGGGCAGCAACTTCTTTGTCTAGCATAGGTTTGGGGAAGAGCAGTTCAGGAAGATTGAGCATTGAAAGCCTAATGCACACTAGAGATATAGTCTAGGAGGAATACCAAAGATCTGTGCTGTCGATTTTTGGAAAGATTTGTTTTGAGGTTTCTAAATGTGTTCTTGTCATTGATTATAGAATCAATGGGCCATTCCATCATAAAGCGAGCATGGTAGCAAATACAGTATCATAGTCGAGAGAAAGCAGGGCCGTTAAGGGCATCCCTCTATTTTGATTGACACAGAGGAAATGTGCTTGCTGTAGCTGCAGTCAACAGTGTTGGAAACCAGGGAAAAAGGTAATCTCCCACCGATGGATTGGTCATGGTGCATTTAGGAGGACATTATTTGGTGTTGCTAGGGTGGCAGCAACTGTGTAAAGAATTGATGGAGGATCTTGCATGGTTGGCAAAGACATGAATTACTCTTTTATAACGTGCTTAATTCCAGAGGCCAGTCTATAAGCGTGGGACCGGAATTCAAGCCTGTGTTGCTCTGTGCTTTATTGCCTCCAAGACAAATGCATTGCCCCTGAGCTATTCTCCTGGCCCACCCCTGGAGGCAGTTGCGCCATGGTTGCACATAATCACAAGGAGTTGTTGGGGGAAAAAGATTTGCAGGCAAGACCACTCAAATGGGTTGGCAAGAAAATGGAACAGTTGACATCTAGTTGTGGGCAGAGTATATACAGCATGGACTGATTAAGGGCAAACCTTTTTACCATAAATATCAGGTTCACCTGTCTACGGAAGGCTGAACATATGCATCAATGAGTTGATATAGTTTGTGAAACAGACATTCCTAGGAGTGGATTGTCTGGGAAAATTCTACATGGGCCCATAGGGGGAAAAGTCAGATGAGCGCTGAGTCTGCTGCATACACTACAGGGCTCTGGCTGGGATCAAAGTCTTAAGTTTGAGTCCTCTCTGGTTACCTTCGCTCTTAATCCTTGCTAGGTCTATAACAATGAGTACAAATGCATTGGGCAACAATTTCTTTTCTTGTGTTAGTTTAATATACCACTTTTACAAGAACATTTTCCACGTTTCCCTTCCCTTCATGTATGTCTGTAGTTCCATTTTACAAGACCAAATGGACACATCTAGGATTCTATGGACACTTTCAATGCAATCCCATTAGGAATGTCATTCATTTTGTGTCCCCTTTCGGCTCAGAGGGTTTCCCCACGTTTCGTCCGTTTCTAAGACC
Organism: Ambystoma mexicanum; assembly: GCF_040938575.1. Taxonomy (NCBI): domain Eukaryota; kingdom Metazoa; phylum Chordata; class Amphibia; order Caudata; family Ambystomatidae; genus Ambystoma; species Ambystoma mexicanum. Next base: position 1,032,462,077 of record NC_090923.1, read on the forward strand.
TTGTTCATGAAATTCACAACAGAGAGGACTCGAGCAACCTTTTCTCCATCTGTTAGAGCAATCCACCAATCCTCTGGGCATAGCAATGGAATGAACTTAATCAAGGCACCGAAGTGTAATGTTCTCAACTCAGTGAGGTCAGGGCAAAACAGCAGTAGATGTTTTAGAGTCTCTACTTGGCCGGTTTCTAAACAGAACCAACACTGACTTGTATTTTTTCCATCTCGCTGAGATCCTGAGGCTATCATTTCGTTTGTTGGGAGCAAGTTTAATCTTATCCGCATGAACTGGTTTCTGAAATGTTTATTTATTCAGAAATTGCCTGAGGTATTTAGGAAGAGTGCCCAGTTTTCTTACTTCGTGGTTCAACTGGTGGTGCAATTTATGAGTTGAAGCTAGATCCAAAGTTGTTATCCAATCGTGGTCATATAGTTTCTTTTTTTTACTCTACATGGGTTTGTTAGGAGCACCTCCACAAAACCCTGTTTTAGCTTTAGGTCGTTTTCGCTCAACCAATTTTTTAGAGGTCCATTTGGACATTGACCCATCTCCTTGTTAATGATTTCAAAGATTTGAGGCCTTGCCACTCCTACACATTTCCCACTTAGTGACAGTCTTTTCCACTCCATGGTTGCGTGTAAAGAGGCTATACCTATTTCTCTTCTTAAAATCAGTGGTCGAAGTGGGCGGGAGCGGATGGGAGTGGTGCTACTCTACTTTTTTAAATTAGGTTTACTGTTCCTGTACTTTTATTTTAAAAACAAACCATTCAGGAATGGGTTTGTTTTAAGATAAAAGTGTTGGAAGAAGCTGAAACTTGAACTTCAGTGCGTTACACTGAACATTCCCTTAAACTGCAGGCACATTTGTTTAGGGGTCTGTATGGCACATGGGAGGGGGCTTGCAATGGGGTTTGTGGGAAGCGGAGACAGGCCAGCAGGGAAAATAGTTCAACTAATTCTTATCATACACTTTGACCTCTGCTCAAAATGGACATAGGTAAGGAACAAGGGACTCTCTCATAATTTTCTTCCAAAAGAGCCCCTCTAACCGCAGCCATAATTTAGGAGGTATTTTCAAGATTGCCTCTGAACCGTAGGTGAGGGTTGGCACGATTTTCATTTTGTAAAAGTCCAGAACTGGTACTAGTGTAAAACAGCCATTTTTCAGAATTAATCTACAGGCCAAGGCTATTGCTTTGTTGTTCAGGAAATCCAACATTGGAGCCTTGGAATTGCTGTTGTGATCCATGTTCCTAGATATTTAAATGCTGACACCTATTTGATCTTTGTGTGCCCCAGATACCACACAAAATTGTTTTTTTGCTTCCTATTTGGTTTTCTGAAGCTGTTCTGAAGCTTGTTCTCCTCTACATATTATCTTAGATGGTCAAGCTGACGCTGAAGACCCACTTGGGTTTGATTTAGTAGAACTAGGTCATCAGTTTATAGTAACCTACCAATTTAGGTCCCACCAAAACGCGCAGGAAAACTTTTTGCCTTATCCAATGCACCTCCTACATCAGACAAAAAGAAGTAAAAAAGCTCTAGTGCTAGAGGGCAGCCCTGTTTTAACCCTCTAGATGTTTGTATTTCTGCTGATAAGAGACCGGATTGGTTTAGTCTTATTCTTGTCAATATATTCGAAATGTAATGCTCTCAAAGGGGCAAGAATAGATTCTGGGCAGTCCGATTTCCTCAACGGGCCCCACAATCGGTTTCGGTCCACCTGATCGAATGCCTGGACAAGGTCAACGAAGGCCAAACAAATCTTGGTCTTGCCTTCTCAGACCTTTGCCTTCAAGCTGCTCAATATCAAGATGTTAGCACCCGTACTGATCCCTCGTCGGAACCCCGTTTGGAAGGGGTTGTTGCAACCCTGAATCTTCAACCAACTAGCAAGTCACGATAGGAGTAAGCCACTGAATATCTAACTGATAACATCAAGAAGGGAGATTGGACAATAGTTCTTAAGATCTTCCCTGTCACCCTTCTTGAACATCGGGACCACGATTGCCCTCCTCCATGAATCTGGCATTGTTTGAGTTTCAATGATGCATTCCAAAAGGAGTTTAATAAACGTAGCCCATTCCCCCGAATTTTCTTTTAGTGTTGCGTTACTGAGGCCATCGAGTTCTGGGGCACAAGAGCCAGACAGCTTCTGTATTTTCATCCTTATGGTATCCGTGTGGAAAGGGATGTCCCAGTAAGTTACATTATTCACAATCATATCATTAGTTGGTTTTCCAACTTCTTTGTTTAAGCTGCTGAAGTAAGAAATCCAGACGTCTTCCGGGATGTTGTTTATTTGAGAAATGTCAATTCTACCCGAGGAAGAGTTTATGAGAGACCAGAAATCTCTAACTCGTCTCCCGCATGCTATTCTCAGTATTGATTCTGCATCCTGTTGATAGAGTGTGTGTCTGTAGGTGAAGAGCCATTTCTTGTAGTTCCTTGATGCTGTTTTAGCATCAAGCATACCCTCTTGGTTCTTTGTTCGCCCAGCTCGTCATTTTATCCACCTCAATGCCTTCCTTTGTTCCAATATCATTGCATCGCAGGAATGCAATGTTATTGATGGGTTTCTGCTTCTCACATGGTTGCTAGTGGTAAAGCATGCCAATAACAGAGTATAGTGTATTGTGGGGATCCTCTCGGGCAACTCCGTCTCTGTGTGTAATTCAGAGAAGTTCTTCCTAAGCTTTGAAATTGCTGTTTAAGGCATCCTAAGTCTTGTTCATCCATTACAGGTCTCCACAGGTTGCTCCCATACGTTGATGGAGCTGTGGAGTTCTGCCTCCCATGACATTTGTAACAATTCGTGGTCACTGTGATTTGTCACGATTACCCTGAACGATTGAACAACTGGCTGAAAAGCACCCGAAACGAGATTATAATCAAGCACAGCCCTTTTCCTCTCACTTTTCCAAGTCATCCAAGGGGAGATGTCATGTGCAATGTTGCCATTCAGGAAGTACATGTCTCTATCTGCCATTAGAGCTTTCAGCATTCAACCCCTTACATCTGAGAGGGTTAAATTCAGATCGTCCTTCAAGGTACCCAACCCTAGCTTGCAAGTTGCATTTAAGTCTCCACACAAGATGAGGTATGTGGCTTGAAGTGCTTAGTACCTGGGCAAACGGGTTAGCTTCGGGGGAACCAAAGCGAACAAATTACTCATGTTCTTTTGGAAGAATTATTCTTTATTATTTTTAACATCATGTATTGTATACATCATCGATTAATGTTCCCATAAGGTTCAAAAAAGCTTTGTTCGTAATGGCCATTGGGTTCCAATAAAGATATATGATAGGCAGACGCATTGACTTGTGCCGGCATAAGTCCCTCACCACAGGAGACAATTCTACAACGATTTCTTGGGCGAAAAGGTTTGAGAACACCATTCTTGCCATCTTCATGCCACTGCCTGATTTAATTGCAGTCAAGTGTCCGGACAAAGGTCTGCCCTTGACTCCCTTAGTTGCTGGGCTCAGGAGTAATTCAAATCCGTCCAAGGACGATTTCTGACAGAGCCAGGTCTATTGGAGTCACACTAAGTCATAGTCTCCCAGGTTAACCTCACTTTTGGTGTTTAGGTGTCTGAAACCTCTCGTGCTCCATGAGGCCATCTTAAATCGCCTGGGGCCGTTTCTTCTGAGGGCTATGAGGTCTGATTAGGAAACAAGGCCCCTGATAACCGTGAGTGGCTGCCAAGGACGTTAGCTCCGTCTATCATAGCGGCCAGGATCTGTCTTCTTAGCTTGTTTTTTCCTGCCCCAAGTGGTCTAGTGGAGTGAGACTTTCAGGGTAATAGGCAGAACCTGTTAGAGGTGCACATCCAACTGGTTTAGGTTTATTGAGTTGCCTCTCATTATAGGATCTTTCTTCCTCATTTCTTTTGGTCAAGCCAGCCCCCTCAGGGTGGTACGTCATGGGCAAAGGCCCCCAAAATGCTACCTTGTTTGTCTCTTGCTGTTGGTTAGTTTTCCCCCTGATCCCGGGCACCTCTCTCATAACATTGTTTACCTGAGTAATGTCAAATCCCAGCATCAAGAAGCTTTCTGATGCACTCAACAACATATTCTTAACTACTGGCGAACAGGTGTGTATAAAGACACTATCCGTTCGTGTCTCATCCTCAAATTCAATGCTCTTTAAGTCAGAAGATTCCACTTGACGTGGGTTCGGGATGCAAAGCAGCAAGTCCATCACACTTTTCTTGTTCAGTATCAGGAGATTATCCCGATCTACTATTTTTCCAACTTCACCAAACGGGTGAAGTTCCTCAAACCGTAGCCTGTTAAGGGGCGAGGTGCTCTTCCACTTGTTCTCCCGCTCATGGCTCATTCAAAAATTGGATGGGCGGCTTCCTTAAGATCATTTGCTTTAATCAATTATTGGCCCCCACTGATACAACCACTTGTGCCCGCTTTATGCAGCTCAGGCAGTTGTGAATTTAAGTTCTGTTTTTTTTGTGAGCAGGGTCGTAATTCTTAAATTGATTTCACATTCATCATGGGCACTGTGTAATATGAATCGCGCACCTTGGTCAGCAGGATTCCCAGTCCACAAGTCAGAGAGTTGGTGTTTCTGGGAGATGTTCTTCCTTTTCTCCTCCAGAGTGAGGAATAGGGGGGATAGGTTCTACGGCCGAGTTTCCCTTCGATTTAGCAATGTCCACTGATTGAGATGATATAGGATTTTCCTGAGGGGGCAAGAGTTCAAATCAACCCATCCCTCGGTGGACGAGTATACAGACAAGTTCATAATGTAGTTTCCTGACAGTTCGAAGACATCCTCTTCTTTGATGTCCAGAGCCGAAGACACATCTTGTTTGTTCACAACCAACAATGATGGGCCCACGGCACGCCATGACAGGAGGGGAATCAGAGCTACCCTTACCATGAGGGTTGGCGGTCCCTGGTTCCAACAGGGTTTCGATGGGAGCCTGGTTTGCTCTTGACCTTTGGGGACAGCAAAGTGATCTCGTAAATTGTTTCACGGAGCATTGTTCTAAAGTTTTTTTCTTTTTCTTTTTGGCTTAAATATTCTGAATTCTTTGTTTTTACAACCGGTCGATGTTTTACCCACTCCGTCCACTTCATTAACCAGTTCAGCACAGACGATTCTGTTGTCCACTGAACTAGGTGCCTGGGCTCCCCCCACCATAACGCTCTCTAAAATGAGGTATGGGGTTCCCCCGATAAGTCGTCCACCTTTAGGGACTCACCCCGATCCAAGGGCCCTGGCAGTGTCTGCGAGGAGTAATCCTTAGAAAGCTCTTGCAATGGATCTGCAGAGTTTACTGCATGACTTCTTGCTGTGTTGGAGTGAGTTCTTGTACCTTGTTACCATGCCTGTTATGAACCCTTCTACATATAACAATTTTGTATGAGCCATTGCCAAAAGAGTAGTATGATCCTTCAAGGTGTCATTCAGTGACTCATATAATTTGGTAAAAGGTGCCATTGCAATGGTTATAGATGACATAATAGTTAATACATCTGTCTTTGTAGATGGAGTTTGTTGGTGTACCAAAGAGGGCCTGTCACGTTCGTCCCTGCGTCAGCTCCTTTTTGGTTCCGATTGGGACTCTGAAAATGTTGATAGATTCAATTGGTGCCTTGTAGAAGCGGGGCCTAGGGATCCAACTTGTGAATAAGCACTTGAGCTTACCCCATTAACCCTAACTTTGCAGGCACTTCCCTCTTTTTCCAATGACTCCACAGTGGTATTTAAGCTGTGCTCCAACTGCTTCTTAGGGCAGGGGTTTTGTGCTTTAGGTCATACAACTTGAGCACCCTCCCTCCTCTTAGCTTTTTGGTCTGTTAGCTTGTGACCCATCTTTGTGTTATAGGCCTGGGGTCCATAGGTGACCTTGTCGGAATTGAAACAATATTATGCCTCCTATCGCCACAATTATATGTGTATTGGCCTACGTCAAGTTGTCTAAACATCATATGCGAACAAACTCCACGGAAATGTCTTGACAGTAAGAAAGTAATGTAAGTCGCCATCTTGGATTAAGCCGCCATTTTAGGTTCTCTTGTTATATGGAAGTCACCCTGAACATCAAAATGGAGGCCGAATGACATTCTGAGTAAGATTCTGGCTGTTGTGACCTCCGTACTCATGAATAATTAATATGCCTGCAGGCCACTTGCCGGGGTCGCGAACTGAGACCTTGTCCTACCGTTGACCTATATGTAAATGTACAACTATATCAGTGAAACCAATCAAAATGCATATATTAAAGGATTGACCTGGCAAGGAACCCATAGGCCCGGCTCACAGAATGGTTAATCCGCGAGAGGGTTGGCCAAGGGCTGGATAAACTGTAAAAAAGACCCAGGTATTCCAATGTGCTCTCTATCTCACTAACGCATCGAACCCTCGTTGAAGTTCGTTATGTTACTCTGAGAGCCGAATAGCTATCCGTTTGTCAATTGACTTTGGTAACTGTTGTAGCTTTTAAATAAAGCACTTGTATATTCTTTGTAACCTGTGTTGCTGTGTTTCTTTTTGGGCTTCCCGGCCTCATATTATTTCTCTGTTTCCACAGTTGGCGCCCAAACAGGGACCCTCAAGATTGATGCCGGATCATTGAAGGTTGACACAGACTATCGAACTGGGATCGGACGGTGTGATACTGCGGGCCCGACCGAACGAGACGCGATACCTCGGCAGCGCTGCACGATCCAATCCTTGGACGATAGTCGTGTGGTCTGACACGGCATCTTGACGAGGGTCCATTTTTGAGACGGGCAGATTTGTCAAAACCACCAAACACAAGGTAAAATTCGTTAGGTAAGTTCTTTGGTAAACTGTACGGTCCTCCTTAGGTTTGGTCAGGTGCAGTCGTGACCCGACTCTTAATTTAACCCTGACAATTTGAATTTGACCTATTGTATCTGCAGACACAATTATTGACCAGGTAACACCAATTTTTTGTGAAATGCCTGGGAAATTGTCTACCTGCTTTAGGGCTTTGTTCCGCAGCGATCGACAATCTTTGGAATTTAGCCGCCCGGCACCACAGGAGGGGTCGCCGGCATGTACTATGTACTTTAAGTATGGCATTGGAAGTATAGTATTTAATGATATTTGGCACAGACAAACCAGACATGCCTCCGAATTTCAGTGGCCAATCAATGGTAGTTTCGAGATCCCCCGTATTGAATACCTAGAATCGCCAGAAGGCCAGACCTGCAGCATTTGATGTTTTGCAGAATTGGAAAAAAGAAGCGTTGCAACAGCTTAAAAGTAGGGATAAACATGCACGCCGTCATAAAACAAATGCCGAAAAGGCGTTGTTATATGATAAGGAAAAACATTCGGAGTCAGTCAAAACTATGGATAGGGCTTTCTCACTCGGTATCCAGAAAATGTATCCCTCTAAAGATTTCCATGCTTCTGAAGAATTTATTGAAAAATTGTTAAACGAACGCAGGCCTGGTGCCTCTGCGCCACCTCCGTATGATCCTCTCCCTGGTGCTCTGCCCATTCCTGCTGTTATTCCTGCTGTTATTCCTGTTCCCCCTGTACAACCTACTGTTCCTATTCCTCCAGTTGTTGTTCCTCCACCTATCCTACCACCCCTTCCTCTTGCGCCGATAGTTGCACCCTCATTGAATTTGCCCACACCTCCTCTCCCGAGTGGTTCTGTATTGACTGAAGTTGATCGGGGTGCGGGGTCAAAGATTGTTACTCGAAATACTGTTTCTGCAGACAAGAAACAGGAATTATTTACATGGGCTAAGCACTGTATGGAGAGAGGTGATAAAGCTAACGTTTTTTCCACATTATCAAATATGGGCAATTCTCCCGAGAAAAATGTTTTTATCGAAGGTTTGGGGACTCATTTATGTGTAATGTGGGGTAGATTACATAATTCGGATCTCCCACAAGGGGTGAGGGATCTAAATACTTTAGCGTTTTCGTGGGACACAAAGGAGAAAGTACATGGTCATGTTGAGAGATTGTTTGAGTATAGGAGGGACTTTGAGAAATTACGGGATGAGGATGGTGAAGACGACAGCATGTATGTGCAGAAACGGTTCCTTCCGTGTCGTAGATCGACATCTGAGGAAGTACAAATTTGTACCAAAGATGCGATTCGATAGATCTCGGATTCAAGGATACCGCCGGATGAAGTATATGACACGTATAGTAAGTATACAGTAGAAATGCAGAGGATGGTGATTCAGGTAATGGTACAGTACCTGCAGGATGAATGTGTAAGGAAGAAGGTTAGTTGTCCTATAGAGTTATTGGGTATTTGTAAGAGGGCTTTTTCGCCCGACACTTCTTCAGCTGCCTTAGCACTCAACCTGGCTCTGTTGCTTAGTAAGCGGTCAGAGTTACCTATATCTCAGTTGCCTATGAGAGAGGTTCCTCCGACATTTGTCCCAAAGGTTGAGATTCCCGCTAACGTTGGGACTGGTGAACCCGCTGTGGACATCCCTGCACATTATGTATCGCAATTTGTTCACGTCCCGTTTTCACGACAGGAAGTGAACACTATTAGACAATCAATTCCCGATATTAGGAAAAACCTGACAGGATTCTACAAAGAGATAGAGTCCGTTTTGCAGTCCTCTGTGTTCACCTTAAGTGATATTGACTTGCTATTCCCTGTACTCCTGCCCGTAGATTTATGGAAGCAGGTTCGAACAATAGACGATGTGCCAGGGTTGGGAGATACGTGGGCTAACATGACTAGGTTTGATGGGGAAAGACCAGCTGGTGAGAAACCACCTCAGGTAATACTTACTTTGCCTGATAGAATTGTTTCAAAATTGAAAACCATAATTCCTGAGAAAAGAATTATTTGGGCCAAGCTTACGACCTGTGTTCAAGGAAAAACTGAAGGTGCCACCGAGTTCTTTAATAGATTCGAACAGGTATTCTCTGACTTCAGTGGACAGGACTTGGGCACAGAATCTGGGAAAAGGTTGTTTGTGGACAAATTTGTACGTGGATTGTTGCCCGACATTGTCAGAAAACGCTCCAGGTCTTGTATCACCCCTGCGGTTCACGTGTCTCATCCTCACCAAAAGCTTCTGTCCCGTTATACCACCATACAGAAGGCGGGCTTGCGGTATCCACGCTCTACGCACGGAACACATTTGCGTCGGGAACTGCGTTCCCGACGCCTCACGTGGAAGTTGCCATGGAGACTACGTCAGTGGACGCAGCATCTTCCACGTGATAGAAAACGTGTTGGGTCACGTGACCATCTTGGTGCCGGTACTTCAAGTACTTAATGATCTGGCGCCCACTTCTCGCTGCTTCTGATCCAATAGTGACAGCGGTTTTTTCTTGCTCAGATTTAGTGGTTTTGTTTGATCTCGGATTACGTTTACTGGATTGCTCTTGGATTATCCTTACCTGTTCTTGTATCTTGACCTCGGATTGTTTATGGATTATTCTTGCCTAGTGATTTGGTTTTGTCGAAATCGGACCTCGAAGCTTGGGAGACCTCTTACCTTCGTTCTTTCCTTCCTTCCTTTTCCCTCTCCAATCCCTTCCCTGTCCTTCCCCAGGGTGCTGTAGGCGTCCTCGTGCCGGCGGGTACAGGCTTGGTGCTGGACTAGAGACTTCCTGAGCACCTTTTAGGCGTCCTCGTGCCGGCGGGAATAGGTGGTTGCTGGACTAGTGACTTCTTACACCTTGGATTGTTTGGTCCACCGAACAGAGGGCAGATACCATCACACTGTTCCTACAGGAAAGAAGAAGGACTTTGCCAGGGACGTTCACTTCCAGGGAAAAAAGGGTAAGAAACCTACCTTTCCTTACCATTATTTCTTCCACTCATTCTCTGGTACTGATTGTCTTTTCTCTTCTTCTGGTCTCCAGAGTACCCCAGTATAGAGGACATTCTTGCATGAAACACTTCTGGTTAAACCGTTTTCTGCAGGTTAGTCTGTTGAGATTTTGTTACGTGTTCTCTTGAAAGGGGTGTATTTGATTGTAATCAGTATAATATTCTGCAGTCGTTGGCTGGAACCTGGAACCATCATCTACCGGGAAGTTGCGGGCCGCTCAGCTCTACGATCCCAACGACTCTACACCATCTTCCGATCAATTGGATTCTTAGACTGTCCTTTCGTACTCCTGAGAATCACATTGGTAGGAAGAAATATATTCTTCACGACGGGTCAACGCGGAACCAGGTTCCCGGATTTCTGACAGAATCAGAAGCCTTATTATGGATGCCGCGAATGACCCGTTGGCCGTTTTGGTTCAGTTAGTGGCCGACCTACGTGCCGATATGACGGCCACCCAGGCTGACACCCACCGGCGCATTGATGAAATGCAAGCCGGTATCAGGGAAGTGGTTACAGGAATACCATCTTTGGCCTCCGCTTCCGCTTCAGGTCAGGCAGGGCCTTCGGTCAGACCTGATTCTACGCATGTGTACATGGCCGCTCAGTTCCCGCTTGCTCCCCCAGAAAGGTTTACTGGGGATCCAAAATCCTTTCGGACATTCATTAACCAATGCAGACTGCATTTCTTGTGTCGGCCTACCTCGTTTCCTGATGCGACTACTAAAGCAGCCTTTGTCTTATCTAACCTTGGAGGTATGGCCGCGGTTTGGGCGAATCCTTTGTTGGAACAAGGCAGTCCGCTGTTGTTCGACTGCGATGCATTGATCAGTGCTATGACGAGGGTGTTTGATACTCGCTACAAGACTCAGGCCACGGATCTGGAATTGCTGAATCTCCGTCAGGGGGACACTCCTTTATTATCGTATTTGGCTAAGTTCAATCAGTTGGTGGCTGAAACTGGTTGGCCGGAAGATAAGAAAGCCGCTCTGTTCTATAAAGGACTGTCGGATACGTTAAAGGATACCATAGCTACGGTTCCGGTGGTTCCTACGTCCTTTTCTGATTTCTTGGATCTAGTACTCCAGATTGATGCCCGACGTACCGAAAGAAAGGGGGAGAAGAGAATGATTACGGTCAATACCACTATATCCCCAATCCCTGTTTCTGGCGGTGACGAGCCTATGCAAATTGGGGCAGTTAGGGGCCCGCTAACGACAGAAGAACGAGAACATCGTAGACGGAACAATCTGTGCTTTTATTGTGGTTCCTCTACTCATCTGCTTAGTGCATGTCCAAAGAGACCCCGCAAGTCGGGAAACGCCAAGGCCCGGTCGTAGAAGGAACCCCTACGCCGAGCTCTTCCCTGCAGGGTTCCTCGTTGTCCACGCCTTTTTACATTGACGTCATGTTGAGTTACGATCAGGTCACTCCTTGGAGTTCTGCAGCTGTTCTTGACTCAGGGGCAACCGGTAACTACATTGATGCCCAATACGTTCGGAAATGGGGTATTCCCTTGTTGTCAAAAAGTGTTCCGGAGGTAGTCAATGCGGTTGACGGTTCAACCCTACTTTCGGGGCTTGTTACTGAACATACCATTCCGTTGTTGTTAACTATTGGCGCCGAGCATTCGGAAATCATCACATTTGACGTCATTATGGCACCGCAATACAAACTCATCCTGGGTTTACCGTGGCTCAAGCTTCATAACCCGGTCGTTAACTGGGAGACCGGGGTTATCGCTTTCAGTGCTCAGCAACGCCCTCGATCCTGCAGTTCCCTAGAGTCCATGTATGAAGTACCTGAAGCTCCTAGTCGGGCGTTGTTGAACTCTGTGGTTACAATCGGAGCTGTTGTTAACACCGTATTACCTGTCGAATACACAAGTTATAAGGACGTCTTTGACAAGGGGAAAGCAGAGATCCTGCCGCCTCATCGGCCCTATGATTGCCCCATTGTTCTCAAACCGGATGCCAAGACACCTTCGGGACGTATCTATTCCCTTACACAAAAGGAAGAAGTCGTCCTTAAAGAATATTTGGATAAAGCCCTCGAGTTAGGTTTTATTCGGCCTTCTCACTCTCCATTTGCTTCACCGCTCTTTTTTGTACCCAAGAAGGAGGGGGACTTAAGACCTTGTATTGATTATCGGGAACTCAATGCAGGTACTATCCGTAATCAATACCCGATCCCGTTGATTTCTGTCTTGCTGGATCAGTTAGGGTCTTCAGAATTCTTCACCAAATTAGATCTAAGGGGTGCGTACAATTTGGTCCGGATACGTCGAGGGGATGAGTGGAAAACAGCCTTTAAGACACGATATGGCCTATTCGAGTATTTGGTGATGCCATTCGGGCTTTGCAATGCCCCGGCCACATTCCAGAATTTCATCAACGACGTTCTACGCGACATGATCGACAGATTCGTTATTGTCTATTTAGATGATATACTCATCTATTCTCCATCCATGGAAGATCATGTACGTCATGTTTCACAAGTCTTACAACGCTTGCGGGAGCATCGTCTTTTTGTCAAACTGGAAAAATGTGTATTCCATGCGAGTGAGGTCGAGTTCCTTGGATATGACATCACCAATAAAGGAGTGCAGATGAGTAGCAATAAGGTGAAAGCTGTCTTAAACTGGCCTGTACCAACTTCAAGGAAGGAGTTACAATCATTTCTGGGGTTTTCGAACTTTTACAGGCGGTTCATTAGACAATTCTCTTCGATTGCTGCACCCCTCACCGAATTGACCAGTAACAAGAAACCTTATTTATGGAACGATAACGCCCAAATAGCGTTTGAGTCTTTAAAAGCCGCGTTCACTACAGCCCCGGTGTTGCTACACCCAAATGTCAAACGTCCATTCGTTGTCGAAGCTGATGCTTCGGATGTCGCGGTAGGGGCTGTCTTGTCCCAAACCTGCGCTGATACCAAGGAGTTGCATCCAGTCGCCTACCATTCGCGCAAATTAACGCCCTATGAACGTAACTACACCGTTACTGAACGGGAATTGTTGGCCGTAAGAGACGCATTTATGATCTGGCGTCATCATCTCCTTGGGACGGAATTACCGGTCCAGGTTTTTACTGACCACAGAAACCTGTTGGCGTTGCAGTCCCTGACGTGCACCACTGCGAGACATGCCCGTTGGCATGAATTCTTTTCCATGTACAACTTTAGTTTGACTTACCGCCCAGGTGTCTTGAATTCCAAGGCGGACGCGCTATCCAGAAGCCTGGGTAATGATGGTTCACGTCCACAGGATGGGTCTTTGTTATTACCTACACAAGTGGTCTGTAGTTGTGTTCTACAACCCACTTTGAAGTCAACGCTCCAGAACTGGGTTGATAAAGAGCCCACAGAACTGGCAGACTATAACATGGATATTCTGCATGGTCTTCCTTATGTCCAGGGTCGAGTTTATATGCCTGATCAGGATACCCGGTGTACAGCTATTTCTTTGTGTCATGACGCTGCTATCGCAGCGCATCCTGGTTCCCAGAAAACTCTTGAACTCCTCAAACGCTGGTGTTGGTGGCCTTCCATGCGAAGAGACGTCTCGCAATATATCTTGACCTGCGCCATCTGTGCCCAGTGTAAGTCCCATTCAGCGAAACCTATGGGGTTATTACAACCATTACCAGTGCCAGCCAGACCTTGGGCGATGATTACCATGGACTTTGTGGTGGAGTTGCCTTTGATTGATGGGTTTGATACCATATGGGTGGTGGTTGACAGCTTTTCTAAAATGTCTCTCTTTGTGCCTTGCCAAGGCCTGCCATCAGCTGCTAAGCTGGCAGAGTTGTTCTTGCGACATGTTTTCAGGTTTTTTGGGTTGCCTGAGATTGTGGTTTCTGACAGGGGGTCCCAGTTCACGTCGCGTTTTTGGAGGCATCTAATGTTCTCTTTGGGGGTAGATGAACGGTGTTCCACAGCGTTCCATCCCCAGACGGATGGTCAAACAGAGCGGGTTAACGCTACCATGGAGCAGTACCTCAGGTGTCTCATCCTTCAACATCAGGAATCCTGGCTAGCAGTTCTTCCTTTGGCGGAATTCGCGTATAATAATTCCAGCCATTCATCAACGGGAACATCGCCATTCTATGCCTTGTATGGGCAACACCCACGCACCCTTCCTCTTGATTGGAATCTACCTGAGGATTGTCCGGCAGTTCAATCTTGTATCAAAGATTTGTCTCTGGTCCGTGATAGGGTGCTGGAACATCTGAAACAAGCACAAGAACAGGCGAAGAAGTACGCGGATCGGAATCGCCGTCCTGCACCCGTCTACATTCCAGGTACACGGGTATGGTTGTCCACTAAGAACCTACGCATTCCAGGTCGACGATGCTTGTTGCCACGTTTTGTAGGTCCTTATGTTATAAAGGACGTCTTGAGTCCATTGGTGGTCAAATTAGAACTTCCGCACTCTTGGAAGATACATCCGGTTTTCCATGTGTCCATGGTTAAGCCTTGTGTAGACAGCACCAGGATACCGGCTTCTCCGTCTCCGATATTGGTTCAAGGGGTGGAGGAGTATGAGGTCAATTCCATTCTTGATACCAGGGTTTCTCGTGGTACCAGGTATTTCTTAGTGGACTGGAAGGGTTACGGTCCGGAAGAACGGACATGGGAACCGGAGCAGAATGTGCATGCCCCGTTGTTGGTTTCCCAATTTTTGGCCTCTCGGGGGCATGGGGGTCCTTTGGGGGAGGATACTGTCAGAAAACGCTCCAGGTCTTGTATCACCCCTGCGGTTCACGTGTCTCATCCTCACCAAAAGCTTCTGTCCCGTTATACCACCATACAGAAGGCGGGCTTGCGGTATCCACGCTCTACGCACGGAACACATTTGCGTCGGGAACTGCGTTCCCGACGCCTCACGTGGAAGTTGCCATGGAGACTACGTCAGTGGACGCAGCATCTTCCACGTGATAGAAAACGTGTTGGGTCACGTGACCATCTTGGTGCCGGTACTTCAAGTACTTAATGATCTGGCGCCCACTTCTCGCTGCTTCTGATCCAATAGTGACAGCGGTTTTTTCTTGCTCAGATTTAGTGGTTTTGTTTGATCTCGGATTACGTTTACTGGATTGCTCTTGGATTATCCTTACCTGTTCTTGTATCTTGACCTCGGATTGTTTATGGATTATTCTTGCCTAGTGATTTGGTTTTGTCGAAATCGGACCTCGAAGCTTGGGAGACCTCTTACCTTCGTTCTTTCCTTCCTTCCTTTTCCCTCTCCAATCCCTTCCCTGTCCTTCCCCAGGGTGCTGTAGGCGTCCTCGTGCCGGCGGGTACAGGCTTGGTGCTGGACTAGAGACTTCCTGAGCACCTTTTAGGCGTCCTCGTGCCGGCGGGAATAGGTGGTTGCTGGACTAGTGACTTCTTACACCTTGGATTGTTTGGTCCACCGAACAGAGGGCAGATACCATCACACTGTTCCTACAGGAAAGAAGAAGGACTTTGCCAGGGACGTTCACTTCCAGGGAAAAAAGGGTAAGAAACCTACCTTTCCTTACCATTATTTCTTCCACTCATTCTCTGGTACTGATTGTCTTTTCTCTTCTTCTGGTCTCCAGAGTACCCCAGTATAGAGGACATTCTTGCATGAAACACTTCTGGTTAAACCGTTTTCTGCAGGTTAGTCTGTTGAGATTTTGTTACGTGTTCTCTTGAAAGGGGTGTATTTGATTGTAATCAGTATAATATTCTGCAGTCGTTGGCTGGAACCTGGAACCATCATCTACCGGGAAGTTGCGGGCCGCTCAGCTCTACGATCCCAACGACTCTACACCATCTTCCGATCAATTGGATTCTTAGACTGTCCTTTCGTACTCCTGAGAATCACATTGGTAGGAAGAAATATATTCTTCACGACGGGTCAACGCGGAACCAGGTTCCCGGATTTCTGACAGACATCCAGTCACAGATTATGTCCTCTGAGAGCGCTTGGCAGGCGAAATCCCAATCTGAAGTTTTGCACATGGCTCAGTATTATGAGAACCGTGTTAATAATGAAAAAGAGAAAATAGAGAAGAGGAAAGGAGATTTGAAGACTAAAGTATTGTTACAACAAATTGTTAGAAATCCCAGAGGAGGGACTTCACAGACCAGAGGTCAGTATGTCCCAAAAGGAAACGCTCCTTTGGGTCCTGTGAATGTTAATCAATGTGCCTATTGCCGCCAGGAAGGTCATTGGCGAGCACAGTGCCCCGTCCTTCGACAAAGGTCAAAAAAAGCATTTGGGAGTATGGGTAGACGACCTAGAGGTCGCCCTGGAGCGGGGGGCCCTGATAGAGGTCAGTTTTTGCAATATCCTCAGCAACCTTTTTCACGGGAAAATCAGACTTCGAGTGTGAACACGAGAAACATATTTGATCACCCTTCTGCTGCCTACTTTTCTGAAGAGCTTCCTTCCGATGACATTTTATTTCGTTAGGACTGCCCGAAGCAGGGTTTGGAACTTTCACCTATTCCCGTTAATCAGAAAGGTCCCTACGTTGAATTGTTAGTGGGGAATAGGAAACATCAGTTTTTGATAGACACAGGAGCACAGAAGTGCTCCATTGATCATTCCTGGGTTCCAAAAATTCCACTGTCAGGGCAAACAAATGTTTCTGTAGGGTTTTCTGGCATACCAATTGTTTGCCCGGTTTCTTCGCCGGTGCCTGTTTCTTTGGGTCCCTTCACGACCATTGTCCCTTCCTCCTGACTTCGAACTGTGGAGAGAATTTGCTGGGGTTAAATTTGTTGAAGAAACTGAATGCAGTAATTCATTGTTCCTCTGACGGAGTGCGACTGACGATTTCCACACAGCAACTTCCCAATCCTCAGTTTTTGACTCGACCATTGCCTCCTGAGTTTAGTGTTGTTCCGGAATGTTTGTGGGCGGTTGCCGACAATGATGTCGGGGTGCTACAGATTGAGCCCATTAAAATAGTTTTGAAACATGGAGATAAACTACCACGCATTCCGTAATATAAAATATCAGTTGAGGGCGAGCGTGCTTTGAAGTGCATTGTCTCCGATTTCGTGCATCGAGGAGTGATTGAAGAGATTGCAGGTAGTTTATGTAACAGCCCGATTTTGCCTGTATACAAGAAAGGCGACAATGCAATCCCATACCGTTTTATAATTGATCTACGTGCTATTAACAAAGTTGTCGCCCCACAATTTCCAATTGTGCCTGATGTAACAATGATACTAACAATGATCCCTGCTACAGCTACGCACTTTAGTGTTGTGGATCTAAAGAATGCTTTCTTTAGTATTCCTATACACAAGGAGAGTAGATATTTGTTTGCGTTCCCCTTGGGAGGACGTTCGTTCACATTTACTCATGCACCTCAAGGGTATACTGAAAGTACAAGCATTTATAGTAGAGCTTTGAAAGAGCAGCTTGATACCCTTGAATTGCCACCTACTTTACACTGCTTCAGTGTGTCGATGACTTGCTTTTGGCTGCAGATTCTGAAAGTGCTTGTAAAGAAGGCACTGTATTGTTGCTTGTTCATCTGGCTAAAAAAGGTCATAAAGCTTCGTTCAAAAAATTTCAATATTGTTGTCAGGAGGTCGCCTATTTAGGCTACCTCCTGTCAAAGGAGGGGAGAAGATTGACACCTGAAAGAATAAAACACATTTCTGGCATGTCTGTTCCAAATACACAGAAGGAAGTCAGAGCCTTAATAGGTATGGCTTCTAACTGTAGGTTGTGGATCCCGAACTTTTCACTAGTGATAAAACCGATGTTGGCTTTGACGAAGAAGGGCATTTCTTTGCCGCTGCCATGGAAATCGGAACATCAACGATCATTTGAGCTTCTCAAAACTGCATTATGCTCTGCACCGGTTCTGGGTACTCCAAATTATGACAAGGCCTTTGTGTTGTTTGTGCATGAATGTGATGGATGTGCTTTGGCTGTGTTAACACAGGAACACGGAGGGAAGAAAAGGCTGTGCGGCTACTACTCTTCCACCCTTGATCCTGTCGCATGCGCTTTGCCAAGATGTTTGCGAGCTGTCGCTGCTGCTGCCGCGTCGGTGAAACAGAGTGAGGGAATGGTCCTAGGACATGATTTAGTTTTGATGGTACCTCACTCTGTAGATGTCCTATTGAATAAAACCCAAACGCAACACCTCACCTCTGCACGGCTGACAAGGTATGAATTAATTCTGTTTGCCCCTCACATTCAAATTAAGAGGTGTTGTGTTCTTAATCCGGCTGAACTCCTACCTTTCCCGTAAAATACTGTTTGTGGTGACGAAGAATTACATGACTGCCTGTATACTACTGAACAGGAAACGAAGGGCAGGATAGACCTTATAGATACTCCTTTGCCCAATGCGGAAGGGGAGCTGTTTTGTGATGGCTCCTACTTCAAACTCCCCGATGGTACATCTACAGCTGCCTACGCAGTTACTACATTGGTACGGTTGTTGAAACTAAGAGAATTCCGCATAAGTCCACGCAGGCCGCAGAGATTATAGCGTTGACCCGAGCTTGTGAACTCTCCGAAGGGCATACAGTAAACATATATACTGATATCAAGTACGCCTTTGGGGTGGCTCACAACTTTGGGAGGCTCTGGTCGGAAAGAGGGTTCCTAACCTCACATGGGACCAAGATTCAGCATGGTCCCCTGATAGTGCAATTGCTCTTGGCACTCTCGCTCCCTAGTCAGTTAGCGATCATGAAATGTGCTGCACATCGTAAGGTCATAGACGATGTGGGAAAAGGGAACGCTTTTGCTGACCAGATAGCCAGGCAAACGGCCACAGACCTTAGCGCAGACATGTATGCTCTAAGGGAAACAAAAAATGCCTATGTAATGGATGAGGGTATCGGGTCTGTGCGAGATATCCAAGCTGATGCCACAATAGAAGAATCTAAAAAGTGGGCCGAAGGAATGGGGAAACTAGATGACGATGGGCGTTGGGTGGATACATCTGAAGGGAAATGGTTGCTCCCTGATTCATATGTGCTGGCAATGGTTACGATGGCACACGGTCCTACGCATGTGTGTGCTCCGCAGATCACGAAAATGTTAGAACAAGTCTGTGTGAATGATAACATTTTGAAGATTGCACAGCGACATGTTCAGAATTGTATGATTTGCTTACAGCACAATGTGGGGAAGGGGACAGTAACTCCAAGTGGTAGCTTTGGGCCCCTTCTGTTCCCTTCGAGGTCATCCACTTTGATTTTATTGAGATGGAACGGTGTAACAATCTAAAATATGTTCTTGTGATTATTTGTGCCTTTAGTAAATGGGTTGAGGCTTTCCCCGTTAAGGATGCTACTGCCATGACCGCTGCAAAGACTATGGTAAAGGAATTCTTTCCCCGATCCGGGCTACCTAGGGTAATTTGGTTGGACAACGGTCCCCATTTCGTTCCAGCAGTAATTTTGCAGATATGCACAGCGTTACACATTGACAAGCAATTTCACGCAGCTAGGCATCCTCAAAGTGCTGGGTTGGTAGAGAGACATAACGGTATCCTAAAGAATAAGCTTGACAAAACATGTGCCAGCACCAAATTGAAATGGCCAGATGCCTTACCTATTGTATTGTTAGCCATGCGTACCACACCTCAAACTAAGACTGGGCTCTCTCCATTTGAGGTAGTGATGGGGAGACCTGCTAACATTTGGGGCCTTCCGAAGCCCAAAACCCTGAAGGAGGTCGAAAATGTATTGCTTGTAGACCACTGTAACCAGTTGACTAAAAATCTGTATCTCATTTATCATCAGGTCCAATCAGCTTTACCTGTACGGTATACGGGCCCAGGTCATGATATTCAGCCTGGAAGTTGGGTCCTGGTGAAGGCCTACGAAAGGTCTTCCTGTCTCGCGCCTCGCTGGCGGGGACCCTACCAGGTTCTGTTGGTCACCCAAACAGCAGTGCGGGTGGCTAGAAAGAAGCATTGGATCCACGCGACGCATGTCAAGAAACTTCCTCACCCGACGCCACACATTACAGAAGAAGCAGAGCCCCTCGCTGATGCTACAATCTCTGATCCTGGAGTAGCAAACAGCGCTGTGAGTGTGTCGGATAATTTCTCTGAGCCCGTGGAGCTTGGGGAACAGTCCATTTCGTCTCCGCAATCTTTGAAAAGATCACTTCCGGAAAACATTGTTTCAAGTTCTGCGACTTCCGTCGCCTCCGATACGTTGCTTCCCTCAGGAAGTGACGTTACCCTATTTCCGGATCAAACAGTACTGGGTACCACCAGGTACGACCTTCGACGAAGAAAATAGAACTACGGCACAGGTTTTTCCTGTGCATCTGGAAAGAAGAAGTGATTGAAGGTTTTCCCTTGTAAAAGAAAGTTCTTTTTGAACAAAAGGAAAAAAGGGATTCTGCTGGCTGGGGTTGGGGAAGGACTAAGAAGTTGCGCGACCATAGTGTCGCCAGCAACGGACATTGGGGTCGTCGATTGAGAAACTACGATGCCTGCCACCTCCACCGCTGCTGCTCGCATTGGACTTGTAAATAAGGGGGTGACCAACTCGGACAACGAACAATGTGCCTGGGCCCCGAAAACGTATTGCTGTATTGTGTTAATACTAATTGGAATTTGTATAGTTACTGCTGTGGGACTTTGGTACTTCGAAGAAATTTACCCTCTAAAACCTCTACTGCCAATTGAGATTGTACCTACTGCTTTGACTCCCTCTGTACACCTTCATACTCTGTCACCTAGAGACTCCCAGCATAGACGAAAGTACCATAATAACACTTTAATGATAATAATGAATTCAACGCATGCCATCTTTAATAAGAGTAATTGCTGGATTTGTACTCATTTACCGCAACATGGGAACAAGGGGCTAGGATGGTATATTCACCCTTTACCTTTGATGACTCTTTGCTATGCCTCTCTTAGAGCACTATTCTTTGGCCGATGGAATGATAGCATCTCAGGGAACTTTGATGGAACTGATTTAAATGATTTTGAGAAACGTGAATTGACTCCCCTGGGATGCTCGCTTTTTGCAAATAGAAGTAAACCTAATGTTGCTTCTATTAGGCCATCTGATAAACTATCTCTTCCTTTTCAAACTCTTATTTCCTTTAAAATGGCTCCGATAGGCAATAAGGACGCTGTACCTCCTTCCTACTCTATTAATCATAGCCCCGATTCAGTCCCCTTTTGTGTACAAAGAAATGGCACTCGGTCAATGGGAGATTTTGAAGGTTGTGTGAACATTGTAAATTTGACTGGGGAGAAAAGGCCTCTGTATGTAGGGGGCCTGTCTATTTCGTTTGTGGTAGTACAGCATTTCCCTGGTTGCCCAAGGATTGGCAGGGAACCTGTTATTTAGGAATCCTGTTACCTGGGGTATTTATAGCCAGTACATTGGAAGTCTCTAAGGCTCGCCCACGGCAGGACGAGAATGGAGATACCCCTGGGAAAGTATTGGGAGATATAGCAAAATCAGTTGTGCCATTTTGGGGACAGATAGCAAATTCTGAAAATATTAGGGGACTAGCAAGGGTACTGGAGAGAACCATCAATCGGACCACGGATATACTCTACAATATGACACTAGAACAAAAGCCAATAAGATTGGTAGCACTCCAAAATCGGATGGCATTAGATGTCATCCTGGCAGAACGTGGTGGAGTATGCAAATTAGTGGGGTCCGCTTGCTGTGTTTTTGTACCAGATTCCTCACCAACAATTTTCAAATCAATACAGAACTTGCACATCCTTAGTTCTGAAGTGCATGTTCCTGTGGGAGATTGGAATATTAGCGCCTGGTTCTGGGATTCTTTACGATCCTGGGGTTTGAAGGTGCTTTCTGTTATACTGGTTATTTTGGGAATTCTACTATTCCTTTGTTGCTGTTTCCAATGTCTACCTAGTATATGTGCAATGCTAGGGGGATGTTGTGCTCAGGCAGTGAGCACAATAGGGCACAAAATGTATGCCCCAGATACAGCATCTAAAGAGTTTGTGTTACAAGAGGTTCTGATGAACGACCTAATGGCTATAGATATTACGGACAATGATTCAGGATGTATGGACGACAATGCATGGAGTTATTTACAGAGATATTAGAAATGATATTAGCACTTGGCATAGGCCAAAAGGAGGGTTTGTCGGAATTGAAACAATATTATGCCTCCTATCGCCACAATTATATGTGTATTGGCCTTCGCCAAGTTGTCTAAACATCATATGCAAACAAACTCCACGGCAAGGTCTTGACCTTAGAGAAAGTAATGTAAGTCGCCATCTTGGATTAAGCCGCCATTTTAGGTTCTCTTGTTATATGGAAGTCATCCTGAACATCAAAATGGAGGGCGAATGAAATTCTGAGTAAGATTCTGGCCGTTCTGACCTCCGTACACATGAATAATTAATATGCCTGCAGGCCACTTGTCGGGGTCGCGAACTGAGACCTTGTCCTACCGTTGACCTATATGTAAATGTACAACTATATCAGTGAAACCAATCAAAATGCATATATTAAAGGATTGACCTGGCAAGGAACCCATAGGCCCGGCTCACAGAATGGTTAACCCGCGAGAGGGTTGGCCAAGGGCTGGATAAACTGTATAAAAGACCCAGGTATTCCAATGTGCTCTCTCTCTCACTAACGCATCGAACCCTCGTTGAAGTTCGTTATGTTACTCTGAGAGCCGAATAGCTATCCGTTTGTCAATTGACTTTGGTAACTGTTGTAGCTTTTAAATAAAGCACTTGTATGTTCTTTGTAACCTGTGTTGGTGTGTTTCCTTTTGGGCTTCCCGGCCTCATATTATTTCTCTGTTTCCACAACCTGGTAGCTCTTGATATATGATATGATGTGGGATTTGTAACACGCCTATACACAAGTGTTTCAAGGCGCAACGAGGCAAGGAAGGGGGAACAGAGGGAGGACAGAGCCAAAAATCTTAATAGGCCAAGTGACATTGGGATTGTGCAAGTGCAGGGGATCTTGTTAGTTAGAGGGGTCCTGAACCCTAGTTTAGATTCATACAAGGGATCTGTTAGAAATTTTGATGAAGGTCCCGACTGTGAGCACAAATTATCAGTTGGAATGAATGGGAGTTCCTGCTCCACGTTTCAATTTTGCATGTTTTCCTTTCTTTGAACCAGTGGATCGGACAAGGCTTCTCCAGCGCCCTCTAGTATTTCAGCATCTGATAATTTCCCTTGTGCTTCAGAGATGCTTTTTCTCGTTTTTGATTTTGTTTTGAATTGAAAGAATGTTGCTAATTTTGCAGCCAGGGGTGGTCCCCCTCTACTACAATGTTTGTTTGGTCTTAATGGTGTAGTGGATGAATCCTCGAGGGCCCTTACTCTTTTTGATGGGGCTTCCGAGGCAGAAGCAATTTTTCCCAAAAACACTGAGCAGGCTTCCCACGCTGTTTCAACATTTGGTACCCCCTTCAGAGAACCAGGAGGAGTGGAAGGGGTCACCTCGCTTTCCTCAGGTCTTTCCACTATCGATTCAGATCCTCCATTTTGGAAATGTATGAGTATCTCACAACTCGGGCTACCAGGTTTGACCACAAGTGAGGCATTTCATGAATCTGTGGGAGAGCACGGAATCTCTGGCGTTGAGATGGTAAGTCGATTCTCGACTAATGGCCTATTCAGAGAAACCAAAGCTGAGGAGTGGACCTGAGCTGTGACGTTCACAACCACTCTTTGGATGACTTCATCTGCATAGCTCGAGGAAAGTATGTCCAATGTTCCCAAAGTGTCTTGCTGAGAATGCAAAGTCCATGTGACAGCTGGGACTTGGGCTCGTTCAAACCTAAAGTCATTGGCCAGAGATTTGTCGTAACTGTGGGATTATCTGGGTTTTCTCACCCATGATCTCATGCAAAGGTTCACTCAAGGTAATTTTGCCACGGGGTCCAGGTCTCTCACCCCCTCCACCCTGAGTCCCTCGTCAATCCTCCCAACCCCCGCACTGGGGACGACACCGGATAAACGCTGCCGTGGAATTCCAAACCGTCAGGCAGTTCACCAAGAGGGATGAAGCTGGTTTAGATGTTAGAAGGTTTTCCGGTGGAGCCGGTAATGGAGTCTGCAAGTGTTGCATCACAATCTTGAACACTGCTTCTATCTGAACAGTCGACATTAGCTGCAAGTGAAATGTTTAGCGACACTGTTTTCAAATTGCGCTTACCCACGAGGGCGCTCATTCTGCAACACCTCTCAGACATGAACTTCTCAGAATCCGGTTGTCGTCCATCTCTAGCGACTTCCTCTACCTTCCTCTGGCCGACTGCAGTGTGACTGAACTCGTTGCCAAACTCTGCGCTGGCCCTCCGCGCCCAGGAGGCAGTCTTATGGCTCCTTAAAGTGACGGAGGATAAGTAAAGGGATAGACCTGCACTCAAAAAGTCCCTGATCCTTCAGGTATAGTATACAGTTATAAGAAAAATGGATCAGTAGAACGGGATGACGTTGGTTAAATTTAATACATATCAAATTTTATTCAAAACTACTCATCACATGAGAAAATTCATCTTAATGTCATAAAATCTCATAAAAAAACATTCACTTCATACCATCATGCGTATCCACATACAAGACTCATTCAAACATCCAAAAATAAATAAAACACCCTAGTGTTTACTACATCAAATATTATTACACCGCATATTTTCAGTTGTCGTGTTTCCCCACTATATTAAAAATGTGCCCTCACTTAATCCACCATATACTTAAGCTTTATTGCGCGCAGCTGATGGTAAAACAACTCTCTATGTGCCTGCAAGCCTGACGTATGGGTCCAAGTAACGCGAGAGGACATAAGGAGGGCCGAGTGAGCATAAGAGTCTGTATTGCCTAGTAGCTTCTGGCAATAAGGCTCTTCGCACCTGGCAGCAGGGCGGGTGCCAAAGGGATTTGCTTTGGGGAGGAGGGAAATAAAGAATCAGAACAAAACACTCCAGAATGGCGGCTGATCAGTGGACACTTTCCGGCCTGGGGAGGGCAGCTTGCTTTCATGTTCACGGATCAGCAGAAGTGGAGAAGGATAGGAGGCACCGCCGCAAAGTGTGGCCTGTATGAACGCCAGACCCATATAGTGCAAGATCCATTGGGTGATAATGAATAGCTGACGCGGCAGGAAACTATAAAGAATTTAGAGTGCTGAGGAGAGGTGATCTCTTAGATCAAGCGTGATTATAAATCTGTCCGCTGTGTTCTGGACTCACGTGTTTATGAGCTCTCCTGTAAGGATAATTCACTTTCTCGAGGCAGGTGAGGACAACTGCCATGGTTGGATTACGTTGGCCTCACAAGTAAAGGAAAAATGCAATTTGAAGTGCGAGAAATAATTTTACACTACGCATTAATTGTCATGTCAGGGTACAGATCCATGTTTATGATGGTGAACATTTTTTCTATGTTTATCCTATTGGATAGCCAGTGGATTGCTCCGGCCAAAGGGATCAATGTCCATGCTTTTGTGCAGAAGCCTGTACAAATATGGCCAATGAGCAGCAACTGAAACACATATGATAGATAGAGTTATGTCTTTCAGATATATTTCCCCAAAAGGAGATTTCGGATGCATGGTTCTTACCCTGTCCAAAAGATTATATATGGCCACCTTAAGTTGGCATGGTCCTTTCCCACATTTGCAGGGTGACGGCCTCAGACATAGAACCCCGTACTCCCGCAGCTCATCACTGCATAATGACTTGGAGCTAGGTAACTGCAACACCACAACCTTCTGGTGACACAATGCAGCCGCCCTCTGGTGCTCTGTGCTGCCCCTGGTGATCCACCAGGTCTCTGGCACCAGTCAGTCACTATTAGAGTCACCAGAAAAGCGAGGAGCTAATTCTCACCACGCATTCTGAGAGGTGTCGACGTATGGCAGCAGCACACAGTGACCATCCAGCAGAATCATCAGAAATCCAGAATGCTGGCAATAAATGCAGTAAAACAACGAATAAACAAAGTCAAACCACCCAAAAATAAATAAACGGAGCTTCATTCGGGTAAGAAAATCCATAAAAGCATTACATTCCAGCATTAAAATCATTATAAAAGAAAAGCAGGGACATCAATTGGGGGTCGTCAGTAGTCGCAGCCACGACCACTGTGTTCTCCCTTCCTACCCTGCAATCTCCCTTGCTACCCCTGTAAAAAAACATATATATATATATATATATATATATATATATATATATATTTCTTTTATTTTTAACTGAAGTTCCTGGAGTAGCACGGAGCCCCTGCAGTGTAGGCGCCCCGCCACACCAGGTTTGGGGGTGCCCCAGCGCAGTCTTCACCCATGGGCTGGGGCTTGCAGCACGAGAAGGAAGCACTCAGTAGGGGTTTGAGCTGACCGTGACATGTGGCACGTATCACATGCCACGTTCATGCCCCTTCTCCTCTGGCTTCCTCGCGGCTCATGTACAGGAACCCGGAAGCTCTCCCAACTTCCTGGTTCCTGCTTGTGAGCAGCACTGAGGAGCTGAGCGTGGCCTGGAGTGATGGACCGAAGCTGGAAAAACAGGTAAGAAAAAAAGGCTTTAAAAAGAATGTGATGTGTATTTTGCATGTGTGAAGTGCATGTCAGATGTATGTATGTGCTATGGGTCAGTGGGTGGTGGGTGAATGAGATGAAAAATGATGGTGTCTGTGTTTGAATGATGGGTGGGTGTGTGCCTGTGTAGATAATGCAGTGGAAGTGGATGTAAGATAAGGTGTATGAGTGAGTGACTGGTGGGTGAATGAGTATGAATGTTCTGGGTGAGTGTGTACCTGTGTAGAGAATGCAATGAGAGTGGATGTAAGAGAAGATGTATTAGTGAGTGGCTGGTGGGTGAATGAGTATGAATGTGATAGGGAGTTTCAATTTTCCTACTAGGTTTTTGTCTATGTGGAGAATGCACTGTGAGTGGACGTGAGAGCAGGTGTATGGGTCAGTGAGTGGTGTGTGAATGAGTAGGAATGTGATAGTGTGTGTTTGAATGTTCAGGGTGGGTGGGTGTGTTCTTGTGTAGAGAATACAGTGCAAGTGGATGTGAGAGGTTTAGAGGTGAGTGAATGGTGGTTGAGTGAATAGGAATGTGAGTGTGTGTGTGTAAATGTTCTGGGTGGTCTAAGGAACTCATGGTGGCAACAGTAAAGACAGACACAAGTGATAACAGTTCAAGGGTGTTTATTAAACTGTAGGAATGTGTGAGAAAAACACCTAATCTAAACTTAAAGCTAAGATGGGAGCAAGCTATGACCATCAAATAATAATAAGGCAGTCCTTGTGGCGTCTTGTCAAATAAAAAGGGCCTATACTAAAAAAAAAAACATTGCAAATCCTTACCAACAAGTTACAAAAAGAGTGTGGTATAATGTTCACCAGAAAAGAAAGAAGTGCTCACAAAATGATAAGTCAGGATGGTATGGCTGGGGTCTCCCTTCCCCACGTTTTAAGCACGGGACAAGGTAGAACTTCTGAGCACAGCACACTCCTGGGCCTCTCCAACACAAGGTTCACTCTTCCATTCAATGTTATCAGGACCTTCAGGGGTCAGGTCTCTTGTCTGCAAAGTCTTTTGCCTTAGTAGGCCTGTTGGACCAAAATAACAAACAAACAAAAGTGCCTTTGGTGATCTTGCACCATGGGCGATTGCTCTTCGCCCCTTGAAGCTCCCTCCGCCAGGCTCAAATCTTTCTTGCAACTTGGGTCTCCCTCTCTCGGGTTCACTAAGGCCTTTCTCTCTCATCACAATCTTCTCCGGTATATCAGACCTCACCCTGATCCGCAGACATCCCTCAACCGGGTTCACATTTGCCAATTTCACAGTTCACTTTGTTTTATCACATTCAGGATTTACTTTCTTAGCTTTTCCCTTGGCTTCCCTCCATCGGGTTCACTTAGCCATTCTGAACACAGTTCATGTTTTACTTCATATTTTCGGAAAGCGTGGTTTCGATTTCCATAGTTTTTCTCTGGCATCCCTCTGTCAGGTTCACACTCGCCTTAGGCTTGCGTTCAGTATTTTCTCAGGAAGCGAGGGGGCTTTACTTCCCCTAGCTTTTCTCTTGTCGAAGACTTTTGATTGTGCAAAGGATTTATATGTGACCTTTGTAGGACTACTCTGACCCTCATGCCGCCCTCTCCTGGGGCCTTCTGGGACTTGCAGTTTCACTAAACAACAAAGGGGACAGCCAGAGTCTTTCGAATGAGCCCTCCTGCAAAGTCTGACCACTTTCCAGCTGGCCCTTCTCTGGGTTTTCTCAAAAGTTCAAAACACAAGTTCTTTGTTTGCATATAATGTTGCCACTTGCAACCTTGGGCTCAACACAGTTCGGTTTGCTATCAGCTTTCTCCGACTCACTGGCCGTGCTGAACCCGCTGGTCTGTTTCACCTCTGATGTCAAGGACAGTACCACAGTAGCCAGCGTGCCTCCCACCTGTGTTATCCATGTGGGAGGCCCCCATGCACCATTGATACCTGTCACACCGCACACCAGCTATACTCCCCGGTCTTGTAATTCCTTTATCAGAGGCTTCGTGATTCTGAGTTCAAAAGGGCAAGGGCAACTTCCTCCTCGACATCTTTTCAGCTCTCGCCGCTTTTCTCCTCCTCTTGAACTGCGCATCTGGAATAGCTGTCCCCTCTTGCATTTGGCCTTGCTTGAAGTGTGCTCTCGGGCTCTGCCATTTTTTCCCTATGGGGAAGGGAAAGGGCCATCAGGTGTATGTAGTTATTGTCGATTGCCTGACTCTGCCTGAACCTTGTGTCGGGACATGTCAGGTATACAACTCTGGTGTTAGTCTGTCTTGTTTCAAAACTGGGACACCATGGCAGGCTTTCATCAGGAATTATATCCCTCGTATTCCCCTGGGGATTCTTTCTACCTTCTATTTTATTACCCCTCGTCCTAGAGGGGTTGGTAATTTCAGAAGGGTGAGATTTGTAGGGTTTGTGAAATGAATGGGGAAAATCCGTAAAATAATAGTTGGACAGTTTGTCGAGGGGAGGACCAGCATTATTGTCGTGAAATGAATTGGGAGAGTTGTTATAATAGTGGTGTTTGGTTAAAGCATATTGCGAGTTCGGGAAATAATAATCAGAGGGACGGTGACAAGAATGACTGGGGGTGCTCAGGTAGACAATAGAACAACAGGGATTCTGGCAGTTGTAGTTTCCCACGGCAGCAGGGTTTGGATTCCTAATAAGTTTACCAGATGTGGAGGGGTTGTTGGATTTAGGTAAGGGAGATTCATTGGCTGGTAGGGAGATTGATCTAGAACTGCCGATAAAAACCTCAGGGACTTGGTCCTCCACGTCTACTTCCCTTATGTCATACCGCCTCTCATCTGGGGTATTCCCCTGAGCACAACCACAGGTTCCCCAACCCAGGTGATCCTCCCCCACTGGTCCACCCCCAGGAACTGGACCCAACAGTGATGGGCGTGTCCTGGCCACCTTGATAAGGGATTCTTGGGCTATACTCAGGAGAACACCCTTAGGTTTCCACAGTGGGTGGACACCAGTATAAGTCTATGTGAGAGAAGGTGTATGGGTGAGTGACTGGTGGGTGAATGGATATGAATGTGATTGAGCCGGGAGGATATCGCAAGGGCAACACATTTGTCTTGGAAGCAAGACAATGCATAGCAACACACCTTCGAATCCTGGCCCTGTGCTTAGAAACTGGTCTCCTGCACTAAGCACACTTTAAAAGAACAATATGCCTGTGTGGTGAATGCAGTGTGAATGAATGTGAGAGGAGATGTATGGGTGCGTGAAAGGGGATGCCTGTGTGTGTGTGTGTGTGTGTGTGTGTGTGTGTGTCTCTGTCTCGGTGGGAGACTGGGGATCACTAGAACATTGTTGACACAGCCTTTTGGTACATCCAGTCTAGCCATTGCTTACTATGGCATGACATGTATTACTCGTAATCTTTGATAAAGCAAGCATGATAAGTATTATTACCTCGCTAAACTGACGTGTTGTTGTAACAACCTACATATTTCTTACTGTAGCATGACATTTTATTAACTGAGCATCTATGTTGAAGCAAGGATGACAAGTGTTCTTATGGGACTAGACTGGCTTACATTGGAAGCAGCCTGGGCATGTTTTCTTATTGTGACATGTCACTTTTAATGGCCAAACCACAGGAGTATGTTCTTACATGGGAGTACTGGCACATATATAGTTTTATGCCTAGTGCCTGTAATGATACTATAAAAACCATCTCAAAGCGAACATGAGTATGTTCTTATATGGCAATACCATCATATGTTGGTGGAGCCAGCATGGAAATGTATGGGCACAGCCAGAATTAAAATGTCTTACTGGCATATATTGAATGGACTGGCTTGACAATGCATTGGGAAATGTGCTTGTGCACTTTTGGTGACTTGCACCTATTGTACTTTTTCCCCACCCTACACCCTACAAAACCAATGGCAAACTGTCTGGCCTTCTGCCCAAATGTTCACAGAAAGTGTGCTGTGTAATACACCATTTTGACCCATTATTCAAAACATTTTCTCATGGGAGGGGAAAGAATCCCCCTGACCCTCACAAACCCATTTTTGTTAGTTTCTGCCCCCTCGCTGTGCTCGGTCGGAATTGCATATTTGTGGCAAATATTTACACTCTCCAATAAAACAAATCTCCAGTCACGACTGGTGGCTGGTATATTTTTGGACCAGGCACCGCCCCCTTCTTTCTACGCTAGGTGAAACATTTAAGCTTTGATTAAAAACATATTTTCTTGTTTCACTTAGAGTAGTGCATGCCCCTGCAGCATCATAATCACATGGACATCGCGCACACGTGGTGCTCCGGGCCGACTGTGGGTGTACTTTATGAAGGAGCTGGGGCCAGCCTCAGCATGTCTAGCCGGGGGTCCCCCAAATATTGTGCTAAGCCACTGATTGGGCTCTGCTCACCTTGAACAAATTAAAGTGTGATGTGAATGGTTGAGAGTGGCTGCAAACTCGTCCAGGACCCTGCTCTGCTGCAACACTGTTTAAGAAAATAAGTGTTGGACACAGAGTCTCAGAAGTGAGAGAGCCATGGAGTGACCTACCCCTCCCCACTCAAACTTCTTCTTGGAAAGGCTTTGTGGAAGCTTCTTTCACGGGACAGTCCTGGGAGGGTCATTGAATAACACACCTCGCACATAAAGTTCTGAAAATCGTAGACACATTGAGCCCCACTCTTGAGGGAAGTGTGGCCCCGCCCCTCCACACACCTCACCCTGTTAAAAATCAATGAAGAAGAGTCATAACCGTGGAATGTTGTTGATACTAAATCCTGGTCAATTATTCAATTTTCAGGACTTGCTCGTGCAGCATTTTACTCTTGGCCAAAGAGACAGCGCACTACTCCCCAGGTCAGTGTTTTTTTGGCCTGTTTAACACATCAATTCCACAGATAATGATTACTTCTGTTTCCATTGATTTATATATGTTTTATATACTAATTGTAGCCTGCGGTAGGGACTTCGGTTACCCTGTTACATGTTCTGCATTATGTATGTTTTACATATAGACTCCTCGTCGAATCTGGAAAATGAGATTCCCCAAATGTGTAATTGGGGACAAATCCTGCCTCCTTCTGGGCCTGGGTTCTTAGATGTGGCTGAAATGAGAGCACCTGGCAACAACGCATCTGAAGGTCGTGTGCCATCACTTTCTGTGATGGCATGATTATTGATGAATAATGCCTCAACTTTCAGGGCAATGTCAAGCATACCCTGTAATAACACAATTCAGATTGAGTCTCATAAATGTATGTTGTTTATTTTCTTAGAACTTTGTCTTTGGTTAAACCTTGCTTTTTACTATTTTTGTCATTTGTGTTTGCACATTATGTTATGGTAACATTATCATTGTTTTGTTTTGACATTTGTCTCACAATTTACTTCATGTGAAATATGCTTTTTTTGAGTTAAGTATATATATGTCATTAAAATAAAAAGCTATAATGGATAAGTATTTGAGATGCTCTTCGTAACTTCTTGAGCACGATACAAAATCTGTCAAATGATTAGAATGTATATTGAGTTGTCTGCAGCGTGGACATATTTATTGTTTTGGTATTGTATATTGACCCTAACCACTCTTGCCCACCAATGGTCTCCCCTACTTTTCGTAATATATCACTTTCTGTGATGTCACTTGGGGGTGGGGTCAAATGATATCACTTCCTATGATGTCATCGGAGGTCAAGGGCCGTGTGAGGTCACTTCCTTTACCCCTGCCATTTTGGTGAAATGACGTATCTGAAGAAAAGCATCATATAAATATAAAAACATCCTGATTAACCAAAAAATTGAAAGAAAACAATTTGGGGGAATTGTTTCTTATGTTTCATAAGAAGATGCAAAGTTGTGTCCAAAACATTGCAGCTGCTACAATCACATCATAATCTTTTGCCATCTTAAAAACAAGCATGTTCATCCAATGTACTTAAAATCTTATTATTTACAATAAAAGGCATAAAAAAAGGCTTCCTTATAATTTCATGAAAACGGCAATCGAGATTCTGGGAGATTCTAGAGGACTATATTTAATTAATACTCGGCCCTGCCCCCACACCCAACTCCTGGACTGGTGGGCATAGGACCCCTCTGGGATGAGAACACCTCAGTGCCCTCCCCGATCATGATTTGCGCACCTATACAGCCTTCCTTACTGATCTGCATTTAGGCCTTGTGTCTATTTGCTCTTGTTTTGTTGGATAAAATGTTAATAAAAAGAGTTTGAAAAAAAAGAAATTGTTTCGCTGGATAAAGTGCACAACCCACGTGTATCAGGAGATGCCAAAAGCCATTTATGTTCCGTATTAGCCAGAGGGAGTAAATCCAAATGGAATTTGATGTAACGCCCACCTTTCCCAGGAGAAACAATCTAATTTAAGCAGCATGCACACCCTAAACTGGTCCTAT
This sequence comes from Ambystoma mexicanum, assembly GCF_040938575.1. Taxonomy (NCBI): domain Eukaryota; kingdom Metazoa; phylum Chordata; class Amphibia; order Caudata; family Ambystomatidae; genus Ambystoma; species Ambystoma mexicanum. The sequence continues at coordinate 1,032,494,810 of NC_090923.1, forward strand.
AACATAAACAGTTCAGCGTTTGGGGTCCCACTAATGGACTGTTAATAAAATGCTTCAGTGACAAATCTTCAAACACAATCCTCACTTTAGCCCTTAAAATAACATTACAGTTGCACATATTACGCCACAAATACAACCACTTAAGATTCAGGAGCACTGTTTTTGTAAATGTAATCCTTTTCAAGTAGGGCCACTCGATATGCTGTGTAAATTACCATGGTACATTTCTTAGCAATCTTAGATCGGCAACCATATTTATCCACATCCAGAATATAATCATTCTGAACTACTTATTGTATGGGTTGGATGCCTACCTCTACGCCGAGGGGAATTGCCGGTCACTTTTGGGAACACATAATACATCTACTAGCTCCATGCCATCAAGTTTTGTGTAGCCCCAAAGCTTCACCCCGTAAAGTGCTGCTGCAGATGCCCGAGTCCTGTAGACTTCTGGGGCTTCCACCACTACTTTACCTCAAAATTTCTTTGTGAAGGAAACGGTGGCACCTATTCGTTGCTCAAGGGGCAGGTGCTTCTCTCTCAACCTGATTTATGCACGAACAATTCATTGAAAATCTAAGGCCGAGGTTATCAAAATCTTCAACCTGATGGATTTCAACGTTCTAATATCTAAACTGAACACGGATGGTCTATCCAGCAGAACCAGCAGCGGTCCAGAATGGTGGCAATAAATACATCAAACAATGAACTAACAGAATACAGCAATATATGGGCCCCCTCCTACACATTACAGAAACCTGAAAAGTATTCGTAAAGTGGAAACATCTGCCAAGGAATTGTGCAAAACTGCAAAGTGCAGGAAACTCCAACAAATCCAGAACTCTGTTGCCAGACTCCTCCTCGCCCTCCCCCCCAGAGAACATATCACCCTTACACTCAGCCGACGAGCCACCTTCAAATCCATGTGCATCACACACCAGACCCTCCATAACACTGGACCAGAGTTCCTCTGTGTTATAAATCGTGCAAATATTACATTGCAAAGGCTTTTAAAAATGAAAGTATAGATAGACCTTGCAGAAAATGCTATGTGTGCTAAGGGAAGTGTGTTGTGACCACAGTATTAATTATGAGAAATTGCAAAGTGTGCACTTTGACGGCGCAGAGATCCCAGGTACAGCAACTCTCATTTGGAAACACTTACAGCTTTGTTTTACAAGATAAATGACTAAAACGATCTAGTTGGACCACGATTTCAGTGTTGGAAGACCCTCTCAACAACTTTAATGCACAGGCTGATAGTTATTACAGTGATATTTCTAAAACAGACATACTGTAGGAATAATATGGACTTGGAAACGCTGTCACAACCTTTCATGCTATAACTAAGCAGACAATACCCAGATCATTTCAAGATCCCAAAAACACCAACATCCCCCGACCTGACCTCTCCTCCTGCCTCTCTGCAATTGACCCAAGCTCTCCTCCTGCCTCTTTGCAATCGATCACTGAATGGCAGCCAACCACCTTATCCTCAACCCGAGCAAAATGAGAATACTACCTTGTGGCAAAACCACTCTCATCCCCCAACTGATACCCTTGTCAGATGCCATAGGAGGCTGGCCTGCATCCACCAACTCTGTAATAAATCTGATATGACCAATGGACTCAGAACTGTCCCTCTCCCAAAACATCAATTCCATGTCCAGAACTTGCAACTTCTACTTACGCATCATAAGGCAAATCTTCCGCTACCTATCCTACCCTCAAAGACTCTCTGCAACACTTGCCATTATTCTCTCCTATTTAGACTATGTCAACTCCCACTATCATGCAATCCAGCACATCTGTGAGTAATTTGACCATCCACATGGGGAGTGTGCGCTTGCCTGGGATTTATGATTTTTTGAAAATGAAAATGAATGTTGGGAGATCAACCTCTGAAAATGTGTGAGGCTATTCTGCACACATTTTCCCAGCTCACCTCATGAAATGCATAGTCACATGTACTCTGTGAGGACACAGCCTACATGCATCATTCTACCCTGTCATGTTCAGCTGGAATGTGACATCCCGGGTACATCAAAAGCATCTCAACAAGGGGGAAAGCACACCTTCCTCCAGCCATGGGCAGCCTAATTAAAATATCAAAGACTCCATGGATCTGCATTCCTGTTATCTCAACTGCTGGTAGCAGGGTATACTGATGAGAGTTAATTGAGGCAAGCCTGTTAAAGGGGCTTTGTCACAGGACAGACAAAAGGAAGGCGGGGCTAACACCTCTTTGGAATGCAATGTGTCAACTTGAAGCTAGTTCCCACCCTTCTGTATGAAAGGCAGTGAATGGCATGTCTGGGCCCATTATTTACTGTGGGCAACCCATGAAGAGCTGGCCCCTTTCAGAGGGAGAAGTATGTGATTTAAGGTACACAGGAAGTCTGCTCCCCTCACAAACTTCAAGGGAGACCTGCACTTTGATCAAGAGTCACAGAGGGATCAATTAACCAGAGAGACATTATGATCTACAACAGACAGGAAGATGGGTGGGATTTAGGAGTATATGTTTTCACCCCTCGCCTTTTCTGTTGCAAAGCACTCTGGTCCTGACCTCACGCATAACAGAAGTTTGTTGGTGGGGACATAGGATTGGTTAACTAAGGTAGGCTTAGCCTGCACCAATCACTGGGACCCATTTGGCTTTAAAAGAGGGCTGAACCCCTCAATTGGGAGATCATCCGATGACTTCAAAAGGAGAAAGAAGAAGGACTCATGTGGACGCTGGATGAAGGTACAGTCTGCCTTACATCTTCCGCCACTGAAGGAAGGCCAGGATTTCCAGGAGGGAAGCAATATCCCTCCCCTAAACATCTTGCAGGGAACAGAGGGAGATAACGGACTCAGAGGAGCCCCATCGAGCAGCTCCAGAACCGGTACCCAGCCAGCAGACAGCGTGCCCTGCTAGGTTCTGCCAGCAAGCTTTCTAGGTGGGAAGTGCCAGAGAGTCTCTGAACAAAGGACAAGGCCGTTGCCTGCAAACACTGTCCTCACCTTTGGGCCATCGACCTTGAAAGGAAGGCACAAGCCCTGCGAAGAAGCTAGGCAGAGTGCCACACAAGCATCAACAAGAGTCCATCTTTTATGGACATTTTTGAGGTACTCAAGCTCTCGAACCATGACCGACTGCACCACTGACTGTTGTCACGCTGCAGTCACTAAAGCCATCCGAGAAGCTTCGACCGGTATTCCAGATCCACCAACCAGCACAGAGACAACGATTCTTGACCCCGAGCCACCGTATAGGCCAGCCTGCAGCCATCCGTCCAGCCTTGCTTGCTGAACTGCCTGCCGCCTGATACCCCCAGCTTTCTCCCGTCTTCAACTCTGTCGCAGGAGCTGCAAAGCATCCTGGAACCGACCTGAGGCTGTTGAGCATCAAAAAAAACTCAAGCACCAGGGACATTGTGTTTCTGTCCCCCTGGTCCCTCTCCGAAGGCCCCTAGTGACATTTATGACCCCTTGCTCCCTTGGTGCTGAAACCAAATAACCTTGATTGGTAAAGACTGATTGCTTTAACGACTACCCTCCTATCAGTATCCAGAGTGCTTCGCTTTCCTTTGTGAAACTGTCTGTCCTCTGTGTTCCTTTACAGTGTGGGTTGTATTTTGTATTGTGCTAGAACTGTCTGTTGTTATAATATAAAGGATATATTTGTATACAACCTTGACTGGACAGTCCCTTTTATCATTGGGTAATAATTGTATTTTCGCTGTGTTGCAACTAACCAGCGATCCACGACCTTGCGAAGATAAGCCTGCCGTTCCGTCCATGTTACCAAAATTGGCCAAGGAGGTTTAAAATCGACTTGTGTTCCAATCTGTTTGGATCCTTTTTGGCGTACTAGAGGTGTGGGGCTGATTGATGGTTTAGAAACCGATATTCATCCCTGGACCACTGATGCCCCGGAAATTTATTCATCACAACATCATCTCAGGAAACTCCAACAAATCCAGAACTCTGCGGCCAGACTCCTCCTCGCCCTTCCACCCAGATAACATATCACTCCTGCACTCAGAGTGCCACGCTGGCTGTCTATAAGCTGACGGGCCACCTTCAAAGCCATGTGAATCAAACACCACACCCTCCATAACACTGGACCAGAGTTACTCCAGGACAAGATCACTTGCTATCATCCGACCAGCTATCTCCAACAAGGCTCCTTCTCATAATCCCTCCACACAACTCCACCAGAATGGATCGACCTTCTCTATTCAAGCACCCTCTACATGCAACTCCCTTCCACTACACATCCGCCACAACAAACACTACCTCTTCTCCAGAAAGGACATGAAAATGTGGCTATTTCCAGTGGCATCCTGAATCGTGTAGTGAAATGGAGTCCCTACCACATACCCATCATGACATCATCACTCCTCAGCCGCAGCCACAATCCTATCCAAACCAGTCGCTCTGCGAGGTGTAGCATAAGACGGGTCAGCCAGGCCATCTCCATCCCCTTAGCAACAACAGTACAAAACTCCACCAAGGGACATGATCTGACACCCAGGCAGCGCCGGCCATTATCGCGGCGGCCTGCCTTGCAAACTGGCAACCACAAACCACTATCCACACAACCCTGTTATCCACCGACCACGGAAATGGGAGGATGGTGCTAATGTTGTTAATGCAATGCCACAATGAGAAACATGGCAATGCTCTACTAGGCGGAGGCTGGCTGTAATCACCCCCCCACCTAAGGCACCAGCATCCCTCTAAATGACTCAAAATACACTGTGCACATCAACAGTCCAGTCTATAAACTACACACACACTCCAAGTCTCAAGAGTTCCTTCAATTACTGAAACCCGGTATGAGGATACCTTGTCCTCCAGACTCACATCTCTCAGTACACCTGGAAGACCTTGTAATTAGCCCATTTAATACGCTTTTATGCATGAGCACTACCAGAAAAGAACAAATAAAGATAAGCAGGGAGGATTGATATTGCCTCTAGAAGATAAGACAACTGATCAATCACACCTAGAAGATGCAATGTGATAGCTTGCTCATGACAGTTGGAAGACCTATTACGGTGATCCGGCTAGTGGGCCTAGAGGACTCCCTCTCACGGACCACAGTGCCGTCCACAAGCCCCATCCAAGCCTCAAGGTACGTATAAATGCAGTACTTCGGTGGACATCGGTCGCAGAATGCAGCAACTATCAACGACACATTTGGTCCAGCTGGTCACATAACGTTTTGCCAATTTACACCAAACTATGCCTCAACACCTCTGCTATTAAAATACAGTGTTTAACTATGACAAAATTCGGTCCACCTGGACACATACCGAGTCTCTTGCACTCGCATACTCACTCTCCTTACCTCCCTCAGCACCCACCCACATGCCTGGTCTCTGGGATTGCTTACAGGAACCTGTCCAGCCCACCTAATTCCTTACCGTGGCCAAAATGCACACACGCATTTTAAACCTCTATGAGAATTTCCCATACTCTGGACTGTGGTCCCCAAGGGAGTTCCCACTACAAGCGTGTTCAGACTCTAATAATGGTAAAAGGCACTATACAAGTGATGACTACAATTACAATTACAAGTGTGTGCCAGAGAATCCTGCATTAGGAAAAAGGTGTGTTGTTGGACGTAACACATGTACAATTTGCATAGGGAAGGCATCCCAAAACTGTAATATGCGCTAAGTGGGTCATTCTGAAAAATTCCAAGGATGTCAGTACCACATGAATTACTTGAAATTGCAAAGCTTCCAATGCAACAATGCTTAGCTCTCAAGTCAAGTTACATCCATTTGGACGATCGATTTTGTTGGATTCTCACATTTTTATGGTAAAAGGCAGGGCTCAAGTCGAGGGTACACGCGAGTGAACGCAGTCCACCCACTTTTTTCAGAGGGTGGACTCAGTCCCCCCGAGCTAAAATGAGAAACATTGAACATTGTCTTTGCATTTAAGAATTAGAGCCAACCTAACCGCAGTTGTCAGGTTTGCAGGCTGGACACTTCACCACTGCACTGTATAACCTAATGAAAAATAGCAAACAACTAAAGGTGAAATATCCAATTTCGGTACAGCAAGTTCCAGGCAAAACATTTGTATTGGTTCTTGGAGTTTAAAACATGCACACTTAAAACCTTTTCAAAAACACTATTAGAAGAAAATATCCTCTTAGTTTTGTGTGTGTGTTGATTTTATGAAAGGCAAATGCCATTCGTCCTGTGTAATTTGGGTGGTTATGCAAAGCCAATTTAATGAAATGTGCATATTTCACCTTGATATGCTCATTTCTGGCGACGTCACATCCCGTTGCGTTTGTTGATGAGTCACCCCACTTGAATTGTTAGGACTTGACCCCTGGTAAAAGGGATACACTTGCTGTGACCTAGAAAGGTGTTCATGCACTCCACTGTGGACGAGAAGCTTCTCGCCCAGGCAGGCAGTGGCTGCTAGTCACCAGTGCATTCTGATTCAGCAGTGCGCTGTGCTTTGCTAGCTGCGTTTGGGGGTGTAATAAGCAGCAGATTTCCTTTCTAACCCATGATTTGAAAATGCACAGCAGTGGACACTTGTGTTCCAGAACTGTCTTCAGGAAACGTCCCATCCTTTCCCCCTATCTGCTCAGATCGTGTTCTGGAAAATGCGGTGGCCATGGCATACCTCTTTCCCAACTCTGGACCTCAGGATGCCGTGTGGCTGGCAGGTTCCAGGTGGTATTTAGCAGTCATTGCTGGCAGTGGCAACCAGCAGACAATGACTTCTGGGTCATGGACGTTGACCCTGGACATTGCCTCCAGACTCCAATGGTCTTTGTTACAGTGAAACCTGTGGGTTTGGGCCCTCATCACCCTCTGCTACCAAATCCAGCCCCTTGCTTTTCTTTTTCCACACTGGGACATGCTGCCAAAAATAAAGAGATAACGTGTTACTTTTTCTTCTACAACAAGGAGGTCACTGAAGCTGTACCTGACACCTTTGATATGGTTCGTGGAGTCCTCGTGCTCTTCATATCCTAGCAGGACTCTAGGGCCCTAACATCCAGCAGGTGTGCTGCTCAGATCTTGGGCCGCTCGAGCTGGGAGTGTTCAAATCTCAACCTGCCAGAGACACCTGAGGTAGGTTATTTATTTAAATTATTAAAACAAGTCACATCAAGGCGCACACTCAAGTTGCAGACTGCTGCAATTAAACTTCGCTGGCACATCTATTGCAATAGTGTTCAGCCACTTCTCAGCAAGTCGTTTCTTCTTGTCACTCTGTAAACTTGCACTCAGTGTTCCAGCATGCAACGTGTTCTCAGAAAATAGTTTCTTAATGCAAATCATGCTCTCTTGGTTCATTTCTTCGGACCGTATACAGCTGCCGAACCAGCAATTGTACTCTTTGGGCTGCTTCACCGCCACGTGCTGCCTTTGCAGCTGCATCCCTCCCCCTTCCCCCCCCCCCCCCACTCCCTCTCAGTGGTCATGTGCGCCTGCGTGGGTTTTCAGCTTTCAAGGCTTTGTAGCTCAGGAGTTGAGTGCTCGCCTGGCGCAAGGCATCATGTGTTATGCAAGTTCAAGTCTTCGTCTGACTCAGCCGTTCATGTGTCCGGAAGGCAATACCATCCTGCGGATTTATTCCAGTGCTTTAAATGGGTCGGTCCTACCCGGCCCCGTGCCTGCCCTTCTTATTTTAGAGCATTTGAAAACTGCACTTCTCAACGCCTGAAAGCTCGCCGAGCACCAAAGTTTTTAATTTCACTTTATCGCTCCTTCCGCCTTTTGGAGAAAGCAGTGCCCTCTCCCTCCCCTCTCCCCGCCACCCACAGTGCCCGTAATGTCCCTTCAGGGCCCACCTTGCAGAAGAAAAGGAGAGACACACATGCATCTACTGTGGGAACAGTGTTTCGCTTAGTGGGATTCACCTGTTACCACTGGAGTATTTTATGGAGCAGCAATTAATTTGGTAAGCCTGGGAAATTACCTTTTTAAAGTGGTTTCGTTGGTATTAGCAGTGCCTTTTCTAATGTATAAATGTTTAAGTAATTGGAGTTGTGATGCCACGTTTTTCACTGAAAACTCGCACACAGCTCCAGTTCCTACAGAACTTCTTATTAGGCCATGAAAGCGAGCAATAATAAAACTCCCCTTCTAAAGCTGAGCGTACAGAAATGATATCTGCTAGTTTGATAAGCAAAAAAGAAAGTTTCATTCGATGTCCAAACTTTCTTACCACAATGTATAACAACAAACTGGAAGTTTGTGTGAAAGGATCTCAGATACACTGCTTTACCGAACTGTGTGCTCCTTGGCACATCATTTTATCTCACTGGGCATTGCCATCAAACAACAGGGTGCACCTAAAAGGGACCTGTGCCCAAGATGCCGCACCGAAAGGGCTGGCACCGAAAGCGCTGCACTGGAATGCCAGGCTGTGTAGTTGGTGAGTACCTGCACTTCTTTTCCTTAAAAAGCACTGATGGCACCCCACTTCTCCCTCCAGGCTGGAATAGTCTCGCTCTCATGTTGCCTTGGAATGGAACATTTGGCCATTAAAATGGAAAACATACCGCACACACCTGCTTCCTCTGCCGGTCTGACATGTGAAATAAATGCTGTCTTATGTGGGTGGTTCTTTCTCCTGTCTCGAGAAGGTCAATGTATCACACCACACAAGCTCTCCTCTTTTGTTTGGTTGATATGTTCGTTTTCTTTTTTGCTCAATGGATTTGTGATTGATATGGCGTTTATAACGTGCCTATAGACCAGTGTTCATTGGAATAGGTGTGTTAATGTCTTTGAACCTTTTTCTAGGTTGTTGGCTAGGTGTTAGTGTTTGGTGTTAAGCCACCATGCCAACACTGACCCCCAAATATTAGCCACGGCAGTCGAAATCACCAATCCTGGTGTGGGAAGGAGGTTTGGGAATTACCTGGACCATCGCTGAAGGGGCGTGTGAGCACTCTGTGCACAGCAGAGAACTGTTGTACGTTCCTGGGTGGGAAATAGGCCCAGGAGCAGCGCGAGGGTCCCTGAAATATGAAGGACAGCATGTTTTAATGTCTATGGTTCTTGGGCCTTTTTCACAGCGATTTTCAATGGTGCAAAATAGGAGATGTCCTTGAGAATCTCAGATTTGCGATGAGTGATTTATACGGTATTCGCAAAGGCTTGCACTCGAACAAACCTAGAAATGCCTGGAGCATCTTCACGCGCAAATACGATTCGCAAAGATGTGTTCGAGGGCATGTCACAGAGCCGCCCAACATCTCCAGATTTGCTCAATTTAATGTTTAGTGACTATGGTAAAAAGAAGCAAGTGCAGACCTGCGACCTCATGGTGTTGTGTTCTCAGTACTTGAAGTAGGTTATGTGAGATATATATATATATATATATATATATATATATATATATATATATATATATATATATATATATATATATATATATATATATATATATATCTAATAAAACATGGGAGCCACGTACTGGTTTACTCGACTTCTTCATTATTTCCTCTTAACATCTCTCCTCTGTCACTTCCCTTTCTCCTCCTTCTTCCCTCTTGATCCCTACTTCGCCTAAGGTGTCCCTTCTAGGACACAACATCTCCTCCTCTCTTATCTGTCCGAATAGATATCTCCTCCATATATCTGCGGCGTCCTGCAGGTTGGGTACCTCTCCTGACTCTTCTCCATCTGATGCACCTCTTTCTTCCGACCCTTCTGCTTCTTCCACCACGCTTCCTTCTCCTTCTCTTTCTTGCCCATCTACGCTTGCTCTCCTGAAAGGGCGGAAATGTGATGCATTTCATGTGACCTCTTTGTTTTCCAGGGCCACTGTGAGCATGGATCCTTTCTGTGCCACCACAGTAGCTGGGTCAGCCATGTATCAGGGGTCTGTCTTTCTTATTTGTCTTTGCTGTGTAGAGAAGGAGTCAAGTACCCCCACCAAAAGCTCCGCCCCCATGTTGCCTATGTGTTGGGAACCGGAAATTGCGACACGTGCACTGCCAGTGAGAATGCATGTACCGCAAATAATTCTTGAGACAAGGTATCCACTGAGAAAACCCTACATGCATTCACAAAGGGGGCTCCGTGGGGAACGCGAAGCGTTTTCCCCCGGGGTTATTTTGACGCTGCACAGGCCAGCGAGGTGGCCTTGTGCAGAGCGTCTGCAGGGGTATTTAAGGGTCAGGGAAGGTTCGGGAAGCAGGCGACGGTTGGGGACTTTGGTTTGGCAAGTCCTGTCGCCTGCCCCAAGCCTTCCCTGATAGTTGGGGTTTACGGTGATTGGGTAAGAGTGTTTGAGGTAGGTTAGTTAATATTATTAATATTAGTATAAGGGATAGGGGTTTAAAAAAAAAAACGTTTTATTATTAGTCGGGGGTACCGTATATAAGGTACCCCCCTTTCCTGTTTGTGCATTTTGTATCAATAGGTGTTTGTGTTTTGGGGGCGGGTATTTTTCTTTAAAAAAAATAAATAAATAATAATTCTTTCCGCGCTTTTATAATAAGAATAATTGTGATTTGGCACTTGTGTGGGGGGCTGGATTTGGCCCAGCTGGGATTCGAGCCTGCGTTGGCAGCTGCTGCGGCCACTTGACCGGCTTCCGTGTCAGCTTTCAGCTGGCTCTTTATTATGTTCACGAACTGCGTTACTAGTGCAGTTATTGTTTCGTTAGTATCGTGTGGTGTTTGGGGGCTCCTGCTTCTGTGTGAGGTTGCTTTAGTATTTAAGGACTTTATTTTCTGTCCTTCTGCACTCCCTGTGTTGCGTTCGGAGTTTCGGCTCATTTGTTCCTTTCATGGAACTTTATGGGCATGGCTTTACTTTCTTAAAGGGCCATTCACGTGTTTTTCTAATTAATATGTTTTCATCCGCTCATTAGGGGTCAGTGTGTTTTTTCTTTGTTTTCCTTCTAAGTAATTTTTCGTGTACTTTTGCTATGCTTTTATTATTCTTTTTCAGTTTTTTCAGCCCATGCTAAGTGGTTACAAGGCAATGGCATTTGATGAGTGTTTTTAAAAATGTTTTTAAAAAAATGTATAATAATAAATTAATGAATAAATAAAAGGGAATACAAATATTAATATTACTGGGTTCAATCATTTATTTTTGAACTTAAAGTGATTTAAATAGGGGGGAATGCTTAGAGTTAATTATTTAATTTCATTAATAGCTTCTTTTCATCTCAATTTATTCTTCTCTTTTTCTTTACCGGGGCCATTTTTTCCACGGTTAGGTGCTGGCTCGGGAGTTTAGGGTAGTGATTAAAGGGATAGGGGCATTAGTGAGCACATAGGCATATTTTAGTGCTATAAGGTGGGTATGGATGCCACCAAGAAGGGTTTAGTGGATGCCAGGGCACTTAGGGAAGCACTGGAGATTATTAGCAGGGCATCTAAAGCCCAACTAGAAGGGGCGGTGGGGGAGGTTACAGGAGAAGTGGTGGGTGGTGGTAGACCACAGCGCAGAGCAGCGGCAGATGGGGCTCTGGCAGCAGTGGTGGCTTGCACCCCTGCAGCTGGTAGAGTGGAGGTATGGGAATCCAGGGGCAGAAAGTTGAGGAGGGAGATTGCTATGAGAGCTTTAGGGGGGAATTGCATTTAGGTGAGGAACCAGTTAGGGTTGGAGGTCAGATTGATCAGGAGGAGGTGGAGAATATGAGGAATGTTCAAGAAGGGGAAGGACAAGAGATCCATGTCAGTGGGGGTGATGGGGCGCAGGGTGGGGCAGCCGGACAGAGGGGCAAGGGTAGCAAATACCTGAAGAAAAGTGTACTTGGGAGAAGGAGAGAGAGGTCCCCATCATTAAGTGAGGTTACGGAGGGGCGCGGAACGGCCCCACCAAAAAGTAGGACGGGTAGCGGAGGGCACTGCGCAGCCCCCGTTGTTCGAGCGAATGAATATGGAGAGGGTTTAGGTACGGCCCCGCCTCGGTCAGTGCAAGGACAGTCTAGAGGGCGCAGCACGGCCCCTAGCGAAGAGGATCACAGGGTGGAGGGGAGCACGCCTCGCCCGAGAGAAGAGGACCAGGAAGGGGTTTCTGCGGCCCCGCCGAGAAGACGTCAAAGGAGTGATGGGGCGGACGCCCCGTGCTCACAAGAAAAGGATCCACGAGACCCGAGCATGAACTTGCATCAGCAATGGTATTTCAGGGATGATGAAGTTGGAATTGAGGAATATGTGGGGCAGTGGGAGGATGAATGTCATAGAGCAATAAGGAGAGGAAGTAATGAGAGAAGGGGTTCTAGGTGGGTTTGGGAAAGACGGGAGCAAGGGGTTTGGGGAGCAAGGGGTCGGGGGAGCAATTGGTTGGGCGAGACGGCTGACATGTTTTGTCCCTGCAGTAGGAGCCCAGTAAGGAAAGAAATGAGGAGCATCGGAGTGGAGGCCAGACCGCAGACAGAAGATGGCGGAAAGGAAAGAGGTGAGCGGGAAAGGGATTGGTCATATGCATGGCAGAGAGGGGATATGAGAACGAGGGTAGGAAATGAAGGGACTGGTTCGCAAGAGGCTAGGAGAGAGATTGGTGTACAGGCTATTGGAGCCATGGGGAGTGACAAGGGAATTTGTTCGGTGGAGGTACAAACGGATAAAGTGATGGAGCCATTGGCGCTCGAGGTACAGGTTTAAAAAATAAATGAGGTTGAAGTGAAGAGCAAGGAGAAAAAGCTACCTTACATGGGCATCACAAAACCTTTGGGGGCGCACTTAATGGCAGCGACAAAAGACAAGATTCAGGCAGGGGAATTTGTGGACATTTTTAAATTGCTTCATAGGGAAGTGAGAGCAAAAGAGGGTTCTAAGGAAGAGGAGAGAGAGTTGGCTTTGCGCCCACGAGTCCCGGTAACAATTGAAAACTGGACATCAGCATTCATTATTTATGCTAGTGTATATTGTGAGAAATTTCCGGACCAGTGTGGCTCTGCTAAAATATATGGATGTGATCAGGAAGGCGTTTACAAGTTTCGGGGGCTTTGCGTGGGTGCGTTATTATGAGGAATTTAGAGCAAGGATGGCCGAAGACAGTCAGGCGGTTTGGGGTGAGATAGACATGGATTTATGGTTGCAGTGGATGGCTCCAACGAGGCCTGCCCCGACATTGCACACAGCAAGTGGACTGCCCGTGCCTTTGCGGCCCTTTCTTGGTCGCCCCTCCCAGGAGGGGGTGGGGTGAGGAAGTAGAGGGCAGTCCTCAGCAGCGTGTTGGGCATTTAAAAAGGATGGCTGCACAAGGAACTTCTGTAGGTTTAGGCATGAATGTAGCAAATGTGCAGGTAAACACTCTCTCACTCAGTGTTTCCAACAGGGAGACAGGGGCAGGGGGAGAGGATCTGGCAGAGGGGTTGTGGGGAAAGGCTTTTACTCCAATTAAATTGGATGTGTTGGAAAAGTGGTTGGAATTTTATCCGGACAGGGAAGGAGCGAGAATTTTGAGTGAAGGTTTTGGACATGGTTTCAGGTTGGGCTATCAGGGGCCAAGGGTGCGTAGTAGGTGGGCAGGAAATTTGAGGTCAGCCAAAGAAAATGTTGATGTGGTGAGATAAAAATTGGACAAGGAAATAGCGGCAGGAAGGATAGTAGGGCCATTTGATGATTTGCAGGAGTGGTCCCTAAGAAAGCCCCTGGGGAATTCAGATTGATACACCATTTGTCATGGCCCGAAGGCATGTCTGTGAATGATTTCATTGCCCCTGAAGAATGCGGTGTTGTATATGCAAGTGTGGATCAGGCTGTGGAATTGGTGAGGAAAGCTGGGTGTGGGGCCTTCATGGCCAAGTGTGACATTAAGGTGGCTTTCAGATTGTTGCCAGTGCACCCAGAGGATTTTTGGCTGTTGGGTTTGCAATTTGAAGACAGGATATACAAAGACAAAGCTATGCCAATGGGGTGTGCAAGTTCTTGCGCCTTGTTTGAGCGTTTCAGTTCCTTCCTGCAATGGGTCTTTTCATACACCTCTGGTTCTAAAAGTGTTCTGCATTACCTAGAGGACTTCCTGTTTATTAGCGGGGCGGAAGGAGAAGGAGAGTGTGAAGAGATGCTGAAGTTGTTCCAAGTTTTGATGGGAGAGCTGGGCGTGCCTTTAGCGTAAAACAAAACAGAAGGGCCGGCAGTGGTGTTGACATTTCTAGGGATTGAGCTGGATTCAATGGTTATGACCTCACGCTTGCCGCATGACAAGGTGAGCAAACAGGTAGGATTGCTGGAGAAAGCGGTAGGGCCAATAAGTTGATGCTAGTGGAAATGCAGAGTTTGGTGGGGCATTTGAATTTTGCATGCAAAGTGGTGGCCCCAGGGCAGACTTTTTGCAGAAACATGGCAAGGTCGATGGCAGGAGCAAAGTGCCCACATCATCGGATAAGAGTGACAGGGGCAGTGAGAAAAGATTGTAGAATTTGGCTTTGTTTTTTGGAGAATTTTAATGGAGTGTCCATGTGGTTGGAAGGAGAGCCGGTTTCTTGGGAAGTGCACATTTTTTCAGACGCAGCAGGCGCAGGAGGTTTTGGACTGTTTTGGGGAGGAAAGTGGTGCGCGGAGAAGTGGCCATCGCTTTGGTTGGAGGAGGGAAGGAGCATTGCATTCCTGGAATTTTTTCCCTTGTTGGTGGCGTTGGAGTTGTGGGGGAAGGAGTTGCAAAACAAGAAGGTGAATTTCAACGTAGACAATGAATGCGTGGTCCATGTAGTGAATCGACAGTCAGCAAGGGATCAGAGGGTGGGGAGGCTGATGAGAGAGTTTGTTTTGCGTTGCATGGAATTGAATGTGATTTTCAAGGCAACACATGTGCCAGGCAAGGATAATGGCATCGCTGATGCGTTATCTCGTTTTCAATGGCAGAGATTCCGTGGATTGGCTCCAGATGCGGAACAGGAGGGGCAGAGGATTCCGGAGGAGCTGTAGAAAATAGGAAGCTGAGAGCGCTATCATTGGTGGAGGGTTCTCTGGCTCCGGCATCTAGAGAGGCTTACAGGAGAGCGTGGGAGGATTTTATAAGAGGAGGAGCTCGTTGTTGGAAAGGTTGGGGTGATGCGGAAGAGCGGAGAAGGGACAATGTCACTCATTTCCTTTTGAGGTGCATGGATAGGGGTTGGTCCAAAGCAACTATATCAGGAAAAATGGCTGGGATTGCTTTCTATGGGAAGTGGTTTTGGGGTTTTCAACCGAGCGGGGGAGAAATGTCAAGCAGGATGATTGATGGTTGGGCAAGGGAAAGCAAAAGGGAAAAAGATAAGAGGAGACCGATATCGGCCGAATTACTAGTTAGGCTGTGTCAGGCCGTAGGGGGAATTTGCTGGTCGGCCTGGGATGGTGAATTGTTTGCAACCTGTTTTACTTGGCTATTCTTTGGGGCTTTTAGGGTTTCTGAGTTGGTGGGGGGGAAGAGGGGAGTTGGTGGTCTGCAATGGGAAGATGTTCAGTTCACTAAAGGGGGTTTGGACCTCAAGATCAAGAGGTCTAAAACAGATCAGAAAGGAAGGGGCTCTTGGGTTTTGCTGGGGCAAGGGAGTAAGGACTTGTACCCGGTTCGGACAGGTTTGGCGTGGAAGGAGCGTTGTGGGGGTAGGTTAGGTTTGGTTTTTCAGCACGAGAAGGGAGAGCCACTGTTAGCGCAACATGTTTTAGGGGTGTTAAGGAAAGCTTTGTTAGCAGTGGGTGAGAAGGCAGAGGATTTTGGAACTCATTCATTTAGGATGGGGGCAGCATCTGAAGGTAGCAGGTTAGGCTATTCTGAAGACAAGATGAAAGGTTTGGGGCGTTGGAAGTCAGAAAGATACAAAGGGTATGTCAGGGATTTGGATAAACGGGATGTTTGAAAGAATAGTTTTCAGAAGTTTCAGGAGTGTTGTATTAAACATAATGTTGGTTTTGTCAGTAATTTATAATTTCTTTTTCAGATGCTGCTCGGAGGCCGGGTCAGATGCCACAGCTATGGGTAGTGGGTCATTCCATTGTTAAGTGGACTGGGAAAGAGGCTGAGAAAAGATTTTTGGGTTGCAGCTATGGAGATGTTTTGGTAAGATGGTCAGATTTAGGGGGCTTTGCTGGGATTAGTTACTCCCAATGTTGGGTGGGTTGATGGAGTCTCACGGGACTCCAGATGGGCTGATTATTCATGCTGGGGAAAATGACCTGGTAAGGCATGCTGATGTGGCTCTCCTTAGAAAAATGAAAAGGGATTTGTTATGGGTTTGGGAAATGTGGCCACAGGCATCTGTAGTTTGGACCAATTTGCTGCCTAGGAGAGTTTGGAGGGGAGCGAGAAGTGAAGGAGCGATTGAGCGAGCAAGGAAGGGCATAAACAGGGAGATGGTAACATTTTGTGCCTCTGTGGCAGTGCAGGTTTTAGACCACAAGGATATAATTCAGGAAGGATTTATGTTATTTAGGGAGGATGGTGTCCACTTGTCTATGATTGGTAATACTTACTATCTGGCGGAAGTGATCTGGTTGGTGAGAGATACGTTAAAGAGTTGGAAGTAGGAAGGATAGGGGGGGGCAGAAAGAACACCTCAGGAGAGGGTTTTTCTGGTGGCATGGCCCCTTTGGATGTGGCGGGAGGGAAGCACAATGGGGGAATGGCGCGGGAAAGGATGGGGTGGTGCTGTTTGCACAAGCGGGCTACCCCGGGGGAGCAGGTATTGAACCTGAAGGGGCATGGCCCCAGGGGAAAAACGGGACGCCTTGAGAAGTGGTAAGGAGACTGTTGAGACCAAGGGATGTTTAGGGAGCAAGTTGATTTCTTTCTTTATTTAATTATTTAATTGTTGGGAAAATGAAAATTGTAATTGTTATTTGGTTGTTTAAATAGTTTGTTAGTTTGTAAGGCCAGGGAGCCAGGTAAGCGTTTATTTTTTAAGCTTTGACCTGTCACATTAAAGCGACCTTTTCCACTCTAACGAGTCTGGGTTTTTGTGCAATAAGTCAAAAAGGGGGCCCCGGGGGGAACACAAAGCGTTTCCCCCAGGGTTATTTTGACGCTGCACAGGCCAGCGAGGTGGCCGTGTGCAGAGCGTCTGCAGGGGTATTTAAGGGTCAGGGAAGGTTCTAGAAGCAGGCGACGGTTGGGGACTTTGGTTTGACCTGCCCTCCCGCCCCCTTTGTTGTTGATTTCTGGTATCAGGTTTTACTTTTCTGGGGGGGGGGGTTCATCTCTTAATTTTCTTTCCTTTGGGATCAATTTTATGTAAAAAGTTGCTGGGGGGCTTTAGGGTACCGTTTTCAGTTTGTATTGCTTTGGTAGTTTTATGTGACAGGTTGGGGCATTAGATGTGTGTAATGTATATTATCCGTTGCAGATGTGGCAGGTCAGACTGGCTGCAGGTTATAGGAAGGAGGAGTTTGGTGTAGAGGGGAGTTTGGACGGGTCTGGGAAATTGTGCTGGTGGCGGGGGCATGGCCCCTTTAGATGTGGGTGGGGGGAAGCACAATGGGGGAATGGCGCGGGAAAGGATGGGGTGGTGCTGTTTGCACAAGCGGGCTACCCCCGGGGACTAGGTATTGAACCTGAAGGGGCATGGCCCAAGGGGGAAAACGGGACGCCTTGAGAAGTGGTAAGGAGACTGTTGGGACCAAGGGATGTTTAGGGAGCAAGTTGATTTCTTTATTTATTTAATTGTTGTGAAAATGAAAATTGTAATTGTTATTTGGTTGTTTAAATAGTTTGTTAGTTTGTAAGGCTAGGGAGCCAGGTAAGCGTTTATTTTGTAAGCTTTGATCTGTCACATTAAAGCAACCTTTTCCACTCTAACGAGTCTGGGTTTTTGTGCAATAAGTCAAAAAGATATGATGGCCTTTTGGACAAAGTCCAAAAGAAGTGAGGAAAAAGGCTGGTGACGTCACATGAAGCAGAACTGACGCACCCAGAAAAGATGAACGAGGCGAAAGAACATGAACATTCTATAAGATCTGAAGAGGAGGTGTTAAAAGATTAGCAACATTTCGGGCTCCAGATGAAGATGCTCACGCTACAGAAATGCTGAAGAAAATGCAATTTCAGTTTGCCCTCGTACAGATGCAGTAACGCAAGTAGACAAAGTGATCTTAAGGCTGGCTACGTAGTGATTAGTTTGCGGCGATGCGGCGATGCACCAACATATATACATAGGAATGTATATAACCTGGATGTGCCACGATGCACTTTAGCAAGGCTTGAAACCCTGTGACTGGAAAGGGTTTTTAGTGTGGCACAGGTACAAAATAGCTGATGGTGAAGGAGAAATTCAAGAAAGGCTTGGCTGGTTCGGCACCAAGAAGTCGAGGCCACCGTGAGCCTGGTTGTCCATCCAGTAGTTACATGATTGCGGGAAAGAAACAAACTTCTGTTTGGGGTGGAATGGAAAAATACTGAATGCGTCAACAGTTAATCATTTAATAGTATTAAAATACAGCAAAGGGTTTGAAAATGCGGCCCCTAGACACATGGTCAGATCAAAATAGACATTGGGTCGAGCTACGCCGAAACAAAGAAGATACTCCCTTTTATTCTCAGGCATGGAGAGCTTCTGCAAGGCCAAGTTCAAAGCCTTAATTGACTGGGAGTGATGATAGATGTTGGGCTAATTGGGAGAGGAAGCATGATCACGCCAACCCTCCTTGCACCAGGAGTGGTAGCCTCTGTGCTGCTAGCGTGTAGAATATTATAGAATGGTACAAGGGTGACAAGCCAATTGCAGAGGGCCACATATCAAAGAGCCCTACAATTTGTATAACTAATTGATCATTGTATATTTTGTGACAATGAAGATGACTTGTACTAGAGGGCTTAGCTGGCCACCTGAGAACCAGGCACTTCACTGTCAGTATGGAACGTATACTTAGATGGTCCCTGTAAACTTAGCACATCCCCAAGTAGAGGTTAGTAGTTTGTCCCATAGTGTGATGTCACATATTATGAGTTTTGACGATAAAAGTTGTGTTTTTAATAAAGTGCATTGAGAGAAAACGGGCAAGCTTCCGTTGATGTTTGTTGTAACTCCCTGTTTTAGATAATTGCAAATACAACAGACAAAGTTTTGCCAACTTCCTGAGTCGGTTTTGATTATTGATGTTTGAGTAACTTCTGCATCCCCATCCATCTCTAACTATTACTACCTCGACTTAAAGGGCCCTAGGTCTATGGGTTAAGCTGCACTAGTACCTCATCTCCAACCTCAAATTAATTTAATATTGCCCTTCTGCATTGATCTGTATATGCTTTAGCTGTTTCCTTCCTCTGATTGTCTCTTCCTATAATGTCTTCATCACTCCTTTTGGTGGCTACTATGCAGCTCGATAACCTTGTCCTGAGAGGGTGGGCCATCATGTGTTCGGTAGGTGATGACCCTGTTGACTCATGGGGTGTCGAACTGTACTGTCTCAGAACCTTGCACGGCGCTTGGTGTAGACGTACATTGTCAATTTCCATTTTCTGGGCCGTTCTATTGATTTTCCTCATAAACGTCTCAGCCAGTCCATTGGCCTTGGGCCAAAGAGGTGTTATGCTCTGCTGCTGAAAACCCAAATGTGCTGCGAACCTGGCGAAGTCATGACCGTGAAACAGTGGCCCATTATCCGATCTGATGACCTCCGGAATGTCCCATTCTCTGAACACTTTGTCCATTGCTTGAGCTGTTGTTCTGAAACATGTCAATGGTACTACCCTTGTCATAGGAAATCTGGAGTACTCGTCTATGCATACTAGGATTTTCGACCCTTCCTGTGTTAGCCTGGGAAATCAACTGCCACTGTGTGCCACACCGCTTTCGGCAGCTCCTTTATCAACAAAGGCATTGGCATGCTGGCTTTCGCAATTATTTCACACGCTCTGCAATGTTCAGTGACTGACTGCACCATTTCGTCAATACCTGGGAACCACACATGGTGGTGTAGTAGTCGTTTGGTGTTTACCACTCCCTGGTGCCCCTTATGTGCCACTTCAAAGACCGCCTTCCGCAATGCTGCTGGGATCTCGTTTCTCTCATGAACAGCGCATTGGCCGACACAGACAGCTCTGCACGCACCGTCGCTAATCGCTTTCGGTCTTCTCCATGGACACCTGGCAGTCCTTTGATGTGCCAATCACAGCCCTTCCTCTGATGGTCCTTTGTGAACGTGATCTCCACCTGTATTGTAGGGTCGTTCCTGGAGGCTACTGAAACATCCTTCACAGACACAGCGCTTTTTCTGCCAGATAGCTAATGAATGGCTCCCCCACCTCACTTTCAACTGACTCTGTACGTGCTATCAGGTTTTTGAGATGTAATCTGCCGGGTGGAGGTCTTTGCGCGGACGTTGAAGGATAGTATAGTCATATTCCTGGAGCCTCAACCCCCAGTGTTCTATTCGGAGAGGCATGTTCACTCAGAGGTTCCATGACTAGTGTGAAATGCTTGCCAATGAGAAAATGGTGAAGTGTGTGCATGCCCACAGAGCCACAAGACTCTCCTTCTCAGGTTGCGAGTAGGCTACTTTTGTTTTGGAGAATGCCCTGCTCGCATACGCCACTATGCACTTGTCATCCTATGTGAATTGGACCAAAATGAAGGCAAGCCCTACTGGGCTAGCATCCACCATGACTTCTGTGTGTTTCTTCGGATCAAAATAGGCCAGATAATCTGCCTCAGCAAGGGTGTGTTTCATGGCTTCGAACGCCACTTGACACGGGTGTGTGCCCTCGAAAATGACCTCGACCTTCAAGAGTTGCCGCAGCAGTGTGGTAGTAGTAGTGTAGTCCTCAATGTACCGAGAGCGATAACCTGCCATTCCTAGAAAGGGGCAGAGTTCTGCTAGGGTCCCAGCAGGTGGGAGTTGCCTGATGGTGAGTATTTTGACAAGCTCAGAGATCATCCTGTCCTTAGAAAAAATGTGTCTGAAAAATTTAAGGACCAGTTTGCTAATTATTGAAGTCTATGTAAAAAGGACGAGTATACTCGTCCTTGGTACTTAAAGGGTTAAAGTGCCAAGGACGAGTATACTCGTCCTTTTTACATAGACTTCAATAATAGCCTGGCACTTAAGAGGCTTTTCACATTCGTCCAAATGTAGAGTCAGCCCACCTCCACAAGCGCTTGACATACCTGCATCAGCGCCTGGTCATGTTCCATTTGTATGCAACGAAATATGAATATGTTGTCACTGTAATTAAAGTATTGGGGAAACAGGAGTAGAATGCGTCTGATGGTGTCGTGAAAGATTTCAGCTGCCAACGAGATTCCAAAACATAGCTGTTTGTATCTATACAATCCCTCAGGGTGGCAAATGTCGCAATGTATCTGAAGGATGGAGGGAGGAGGAGCTAATGATACCCCTGGTTGAGGTCTAATTTGGTGAATGTTGTGGCATTGTCCTGTCTGATGATCATGTCCCCTATATTTGGGCCTGGATGGTGTTTGCGTTCAATAGCAGTGTTGGGGACCCGCAACCGATTTATTTTATTGGAAATGTGTATGATATGATATGATAGGTTATTTATAAGTGCTTAATACCCAGAGGTTTCTATGCTCGGACCCGGGGATCGAATCTGTGTTGCTTCATGTCGTCTTGCTTCTAAGGCGAGCATGTTGCCCCTGAGCTATCCTCCCGAGGCGCTTATACACAAGTGTTTCCAGGCTCTGCATCCCCCTTCTTCGGGTACAATCACCGCTGGCGAAACCCAGGGCTTGGGACCTGTCGCACGTTCAATGATGTCAGCTTTGAGGAGTCAGCACATTTCTTGCGTTACCAAGTGTTGTACGTGAAATCCGATGCACTGCAGATGTAGCAACCAGTGAATTGCTTCATTAATATGCAGAACATCTGGGAGACAGTTGAGCGCACCAGTCCTGTCACCAGTTTCAGGAACAATTTTTGGAGAGTCTCCATGGACATTGGACTTGGAGGTGGTGTCAACAATACCTGCGTGTGCATGTGGCATGTGATTTTGATGAGGCTCAGAGGTTTGGCCGTCTTGAAACTGAGTAAGCATCTGCTGAGTGCAGGTGTCCGAAGAATGCTGAACACCGCTGGAACTGTATTGTAGACATGGTGAAGAATATTCAACCATTGTCCCACACACTGGAGTGGTTCTTGGGTACCCCACTGGAAGATACGAGTGGAGGATGGGGATAATTGTTGTAACACCATTGAAAAGGCGAAATTGGTGCTCATCTATGATATTTACAGTAGTTCCAGTGTCAATTGCGAATTGGACGGCTTTCCCCAGCATGTGTAGTGTCATTCTTGGAGATGTTTCATTGTCCACATCTTCTGTCATAAAGTAGAGGTATTCATCATGTTGATGTAGGATGTAGGATTTGAAATTGTTCAAATTGTTCAAATTGTGTGTTGCAATCTTCTTCTTGAGGGTCTTCGGTCTGCAGGTGATAAATTACAGGTTTGCATTGGTCTGAGTCATACAGCTGTTGTATGGGAAATGGGCGACCATCTCTTCAGACTGTTTGGCCACACTTGCTGCATTGTTGGGTCAAAACCGGACATGGGTTTCGATTTGGGAATGGGAAACCACATCTGTAGCAGAGTCGTGCTCTTCATTCACCGCTTGGTCTGGAATTGAAAGAAGGACGTAGGGATATGTTCTCCGGGGACCGCTTCGGTACCCTGGAACGTGGGTATGAGCTTTCTCTCATGTTGTCTACAGACCACACCAGTGTCATGGGGCGTGGGTATACGTTGTCTTGCGCATTCTGACGTCCATGTTATGTTTTTTGCATCATTGCCTCTACACCTGCTGTCGATTTTGGAAGTTCCATGACAGGCCAAGTATCTCTGCCAACGAAGGTGGCTTCTTTAGCAGTTGTTTCCTGAATGCGGATAATGTGCACCCTTCGATAATGCACAGTCTAATTGCTTCTTCTCCTGAAAAATTGCCAAAGTGGCCGCGTGTCACCAGTTTTTGGAAATAGAGGACATACTCATCCATCGTTTCTTGAGCCCTTTGGCTACATTGATTGAATGTGAATCTCTCGTCATCTCTATTTTGCTGGGCAACACATATGTGGCTGTGTGTTGTTATTAGTGAGGGTAATCTTTCCTGGAGTGTTTTGATGTTTGACTTCTTTTCTCTTCCCACTAGATGTCTATCTTGACAGCCACATCATTGTCCCCCACTAGTTTTATAAAGTCCTCGAAATCCTCCACCCATTCTGACCATCTGGAGCCTCGATCTACCTGTGGCGTTAACTCAAACGGTGATGGTGTTCTCAATAGCGCAGCCCTGTTTGTGGTGGATGGAGGCAGTGCTGTCTGTTCAGCCTGCAATCTACTGGTGGTTTCTTCTGACCCCTATGTCAATCTTGTGTGGTGTATTTTGTCTGTGAGGACTCCCTTTCCCTAAGATGGTTGTGTACATTTCACTTTACTGTCTGTATATTTCTTTGCCATAGATTATCCCTAGATCTGGATCACAGGGGGCTTCATGCAGAGTTTTTGTAAAGGACGTAAATGTGGAGCCCAGTTTCTGGGCGGGAACTTGGTACTATGGATGGAGGAGTCCTGGCATGTGGGCATGGAGCACACCTATACTGTGTGCACAGTACTGAAATTGGAACCTGAGGCGTTGGCAGGGCTTCGTTTGTGCTGCAGAGGCTCCAGATCAGCTATTGGAGCATACTATATGTGTGGCTTTCTGAAAAAGAATGGCCCTCACCCTCGGGGAATGTCTCCACTTGTGGTGTTGTGGAGGTGCTGGAGAAGTGCGTGGGTGGGCCCCTGCTGCTGTTCTTGGCATGGCAGCTTGTCTGTTGCCAATAAAGGAGGACCCAGGGAGAGGGTGAAGGGTGGGGTTGGAGATGACCGTGCGTGCACCCTCAGGGGAAAACTCTGATTCCGAAGTTGTGGGGGTGCCGGAACGGGCACGGACAGATTCCTGCAAGCCGTTTGTGGTGCAGTGGCCCGCCTTCTATAGACAGGGGAAAATCCAGAAAGAGGGCAGACAGTAGGGAGGCTGGCATCGCCACGGCAGGGTGCTGCAGAATCGTCTTCTAGCAATGCTCCGGATCCGTTGTGTCTGGAGGGCGGATGAGCGTGCAGACTCATCCTTCTTCGTCAACAAGATGTCGTGTTCTCAGTACTTGCAGGTAAGTTATGCAAGATATATATATCTAATAAAACATGGGAGCTATGTACTGGTTTACTGGACTTCTTTATTCTCTCCCATTTACCTCTCTTCACTATCACTTCCCTTTCTCCTTCCTCTTGATTCCTCCTATTCTCCTACGGTGTCCCTTCTAGGACACAACACATGGCATCTCCTAATTGGCTCCAATAAAAGCCTTTGGGAAATGTTCCATGTTTTAATGTATAGTCATTTTGCACCACTACTCACTGGCTGCTTGTAGTGTGCATGCTTGGATGTACATGATTATTTCATATACGAAAATGTCGAATTCGAAAATCACAAATTTGATATGACCAAATAGAAATAATCACGTACATGTCCCCAGCCTGCTATCCCCCAGTCCCCTACCCTTCTTGCTCCTTACTTACCTCGGCGTGGCCACAGCTCCGTCCTGTGACGCGAGTTCCACCTCCAATTGAGAGGCGGAACTTCCGCCGCCGAGGACGTTTTAAAAAAAAAATCTTTCTTTGCCCCCCCCCCCCATCGCTGTCCTTGTTATGGAAGCGGGGGACACCCCTGCCACCCCCGAATTCCCTTAATGTCGAAGAAGGGTAGCGGGGACACACCCGCAACCCCCGGGCCCCTTCTTTGACATTTTGAGTCTTCGGTTTTTTGTTTGACTGCCGAATTCGGCATTTTTGCTTGATGCGGTTTTTTTTTACGAGTTTTTCCCCGCTACCTGCATACTTCAGACATCCACCTTCCAGTAAGACATAGAGCGGATTCCCAGCTCCAGTTTGGCCTGCCAAAGAAACAGCAGGACTGGCAGCTGATCTCGCGTGCGGCAACGTGCCAGTGGGCACCTGCTTTCTGGCAGGGGGCTGAAGGCGGCACACTTCTATGGAACAAAACACGTGTAGGCGTTCTAGCCACAGTAATTAGGCAGCTCGTGTTATTTTTGCAAGAAGTAGTGGGAGTATCGAGTTAGCCAGATGAATAATGCAGTTTCCTTTGTTTAAAAAAAAAAAGAACAAAGTCAAACAGATAAGCAGTTTTCAAAAAACACTTTATTAGCCTAATACTTAATTCAGATCACAATGATACTGTGCCTAGGCAAGTCTGTCATGAGAAACGCCCCCAAAGAAGGCAGTCATGCCGTCCCAAAAGCTTGCTACCCTAAACATGCCTGCACCTACTCAACGTGCCATGCTCCCAAGTGTGCTTACTGCGAGCTTGCTCCTGTCGCACACATCCAAGCGCACCATGTTCATGAAGGCCATCGCTGAGTAGCTTCACTCCCTCAACAGTTACCCCCTTTGCTGGAATCGGTAGATGATTTCTCGAGCCCCACAGACACTAGCACCCAAACTGTACCTATTGCATTCTTGTTCCTAATCCGCATATCTATATTGCAACACTTTCCCATGCATCCCAGACCAATTAGAATAAGCATTCCATGAGACCACCAAACATTCTCCCCCGCCTCACCTGCCCCGGGTTTTGTCTGTGGCACTTGCCCCCTCTTGCCACAATCATTTTAGCTTCTGCTTTCTTTCCTTTACTTTTAGCAGGGGCACAATATGCCAACTCTCAGGTAAACCTAGGCATTCTAAGACAAATACATTGGTGACTTATTTGTGCTGATTTTGTTATGTTTCCAATCACTGTGATGAACTCCCCTTCCTGCCTCTGTGAACGAGTGTGGGAGTAGCCTTGGGGAGACATGGGGGACGAGGTACCTCCCCAAGCCAGTGATAGACCCAGAGCCAGAATGGGGTGGATCCCCGGGGCTTCTCTGATTGTCTGCGCTGCGTGGTAAGAGACAGTTACAATGGCATCGCTAAGACCTCGAAGTGCAACAGATACTAGGGGATCCCTCTGTGAGTCAGTGCCACAAGATTCCATGTCCAGCCCCCCAGACAACCTTAACCCGATCCACAAATATTTATGGGACTCATAGGCTCCCGCAGTGCTTGCACGCTAACTCGTGGTCCTCATTCAACCAAGCATAACAGGCGCAGAAAATATCCAAGCTCTACTAGTTTCGTAAACCCACCTATGACTAGCACTGACCTCACACAGTTTTCTGGCCTTTAAACTTGAGGACTATGCATGGGATCTCCAAAGGATTCAAGAACACCTGAATGGGGAATTGGAGACATTCAGGAACACATTTACTTACAGCCAGCACTCAAGCAGCTAGTTTACACGGTCTGCCCGTCCAGCCAGGTGACCAGAGAGAATACAAAATGGCGACCGTAGCAGATATAACTTCTTTCAGCTCCCAAGGAAGCAAGAAATGTAACCATTCCGAGCCTTCAAACGTTTAAATTCCACAGCTGGTGGGCAGAAGTTGGTTGATGGGGTGATTATAACAGGAGGGGGAGGAAGAGGATTGGAGAAGCAGGAGGAGGTTGCAGAAGGTGGCGGCAAGTATGTGCAGATGGAGGATATATCAGGAGAAAGAGCAGCAGAGGTGTTGAAGGAAGAGGAGAGGAAGTTGACAACGACGATAGTGTTAAGGAGTGAGGGATCTCAGACAGTAGAAGAGGAGGAAGTCAAACCAGAAGGGAAGAGGAGGAAGTAGGGAGCCGAGAGTGAGACAGTGCTCATTGCGACATTCGAGGAGAGTAGTACAGAGAAGGAAGAGGAGGAATGATTGGAAAGTGCTGAAACCAAGAAGTGCGTGATAAATGTCAGGTCCTAGCCAGCCAGAGGTGGCAGGTTTCAGCAGGGCAGGCTGGCCCAGGGTAGGACCAGATGGCGGGAGGAGGAGCAATGAGGGGGGCAGGGAGAATACTCTTAGCTTAAAGAGAGGAAGCAGGTCATATCACCCTGGGTTGTGCAAGGGGTCACTGTATGTGAGTGCTCCAGCATATAGTACTGGATTGTATGGTTGGTGTGTCCCCCGTGCTCCCAATGAGTGAAACTAGCCCTGATGGAGGTCTCTGCTGCTATTCCTTGAGTAAGCCACCTCTTAAGGGATAACGGGTGGCTGGTGTGGTGGTGAAGATCCCACTAGGAGATTCCAGGGGTGTCAGCGGGGGCCTGCACGTTGTCAAGAACTCAGGTTGGAAGGTGCTGGATGTGGTGGCGATGGTGCAGAGTGCTGAAGATACAGTGGCTGATCGGGGCGGGTCATGCACCCTTGTGGAGTCATAACTATGACTGTGCCTGCTATGAGGTGAGGAGCTGGGAAATAGCAAGGTCCTATGGACTCAAACACGAGCACTCCAGCAAAAAGATCCATCAGTGATGGCAATGTTGAACAGCAGCCTTGGGGGAAGTTCAGTGGCTTGTACTTAATTGGTCCCGATCATGATGGCCATGCAGAGTAGGTTCACATCAATGAACTCTAAATTAGATGACATAGTGGCCAACATTAACTCTCTGCAAGTCAATTTGGATAGATAGCGGGCGCATAACGCAAGCAGAGACACAGATCAGTCAAATGGAAGATAGAGTGGATAGAGTGGAGTACCACTCCGCTGACGTGGCTGAGACCAGGAAGGAGTTAAGCGCAGTTTGGCTGAAATGCGAGGATTTTTAGTCCAGTTTGTGACGGAACAATGTGCGAATTGTTGGCATACCATAGAGTGCCTCAAGGGGGCCTGTGAAGCAATTTGTGGAAGGATTATTGGAGTCATTACTTGGTGACCCTCATCTTTTGCTGCAATGATTGGTGGATAGAATTTACAGAGCAGTTGTTCCTGTGCCTAAACCTGGGACACTGCCTCGCACAATAATTGCGAGGCTGTTG
The DNA here is from genome assembly GCF_040938575.1 of Ambystoma mexicanum. NCBI lineage: Eukaryota > Metazoa > Chordata > Amphibia > Caudata > Ambystomatidae > Ambystoma > Ambystoma mexicanum. The sequence goes on from NC_090923.1 coordinate 1,032,522,581, forward strand.
AATTACCAAGACACAGATTTGGTCCTTAAAGTAGCAAGGGAGTAGCAGTTTGAATTCAGCAAGGAATTTATGTATCCAGATTTCTCTGCTGGTGTCCAGGCAGCACGTAGATCCTTCAACTCTGTCAAGCGATTGATGAGGGAGCGCCACATTCCATATGCAAACTCTTCCCATCTAAGCTCTGAGTACAGCATGGTGGCCAAGCACATTTCTACAGATCCCCGGATGAAGCCAGAGTTTACATTGAAGCATCGATTCCGGTGAAGACAGCCAGACCCTCTAGCGCAGGGGTCCACAGTACAACATAACTGCAGGCCCGTAGGAATCGATGGAGTGACCGCTTCCAACACAGAGGACAATTTAAGGTTCTGCTTTTTTGTGGTGGAGGCTCAGTGCATAGCTCCGAAGGTGTATGTATGGCAGTGTGAGGTCTTCATCTCTATGTTGCTGCTTGTACCGCCTCCCTTGAATTTTCATTTTTGGCTCAAGGGGCATGACACTGTCATGTTGGGGTGGATGGTAAGTTTAGGGGGTTGGTATTGTTTTGAGACAGTTCAAAAGTATTGCCAGACATCCTCTTGCAAGTTGTACAGGTGGCCATCGTCCTGCTAGAAAATATTGCCATGCATATTGGCCACTGTGGTTCGAAGGATGCCTGAGGTTATAGGGGATGTGTTACATTCCTCACTTGGAACTTTGGGGGTTAAATAATCCTGTTGAAGCAGAAAGTTACTTGCATATATTGCGTGCCACTCTCCTAAAATAATTATGCTACAGGACACACATGCGTTTGGGGGTGTACATGAGGCCTTCGCTGGAAAATGGGGTAATGGGAGGTACTACACGAATTACTCCACACAGGCTCAAGCTTTATTGACCCTTGCTCATTATTCAGTTCAATTCCAATCTACTGAGACATAGATAGACCCACAGGGGATGTATGTGGCAGTTTGGGGATCTTTGACTGGTAGTATCATAGGGTTAGTTAATACATAACGGCCAAATATGGATGACCCAGATTGTTATGGGCAATTGGCCGCTATGTTGGTTAAATCCACAGACACTTCTATTGTTTGGGGAGGGTACTTTAACACAATTCTGGATGTGGACCTGGATTGCTCCTCCAAGGCTCCATGTGCCCTTTCAACTGTGGCTTTGGCTATATTACAGACAATGGGCCTCATTATAACTATGCCTGTCCGGGTGTTTCCAGACTGGTACAGTACGACTCTGCGGGCGGGTGCCGTCCCGCCTGCCAGGGTAAGAACTGGCGGGTGGAACGGCATCCGCTCGCAGAGTTTCATGGAAGCACCAGCTCCATTGTTAACGGTGATGGTGCTTCCGTGGTCCCCATTCCCATGGAGTCCAAAAGGACTCCATGGGAATGGGGACTTACAAAATTACTGCCGCGTGACTACCCGGCCACCGGGGTCAGGATACCCCAGTGTTACCGGGAAGTCAGTCGCTGGTAATTTTTTACGGGTCCGGCAGCAAGCACCGCCAAACCTGTAATGAGGCCCAATGTCCCAGTTGCAGTTGTTGGACTCATGTAGATGCACTCATGCTATTTCAAGGGAATACACCTGCTATTCCACGGTCTATGATTCCCTGTCCAGGATAGATTAATGGTTGATTCCATCCTCCTTAACCTCCTCCATATCAAGATGTGACATTCTGCCTTGTACTTTCTCAAATCACTTGTCTGTATTACTATCACTTAACTTAGCCCATAGTGCTAGGCCACAACCCAAATGGAGGATGTAATGTTCAATGCTATTAGGCCCTATCCTGGCAACTTCCCTCTGTAACAAGTAGAGTTTTTTTTTTTTAATAGTGTAGGCTCCATTGCATCACAGTCCACAGTATTGGAGTGGTTCAACGTATATGTGAAGATGGAGTTATTGTCAACAATGGTCGGGACACTTATAACACTCAGGTCAGACTCAAATGATCTTGAGGTATGAATGTGTCACCTAGAAAATGAATGTGGAATCACCAAGGATAAGGAACTGCTTGGTAAGATTAAAAATGGCCTCCTCACATGCCGTGAATTGGCGGAAAGAGAGACATATTATACTCCCAAACAGGTCCTGGCCCGGAGATATGGGGAGTCTGATAGGCCTGGGAGACGTTTTGCTTGTGTGATTAGGGCAGAAGGAAGGATACACGATATAACCGGGATTACTGGGTCAGCAGGCACGGTTCTCACTGAGAGTATGAGTATTGATGAGGCGTTTATGACTTATATCACCTTGTATGCTAATGCAGAGGCATACTTTGAAGCAGAAATCATAGAGTATTTTTTGGGTATTGAGCTGCCACAGTTGCTTCATGAACCAAACCTTGTTCTTGAAGAGCCCTTTTTTTTCAGTTGAGGAGGCTTTGGCCATGATTTTGGAGCCTTCATCGGTTAAGGCCCTTTGGTTGGATGGGCTGGTGGTGGAATTTTGCAAAGAATTTAAACACAGCCTAGCGCCTCACTTACTCAAGTTGTGGGAGAAAGCACTGGATGATGGGAAGCTCCCATCATCACTTCGGAAATCGGTCATTACTGTAATTCTTAAGCTCAATAAATCACCAGATCACAAGGCTTCATATTGACTGCTCTCAATAATTAATGTGGATGTGAAAATATTTGCCAAAGTGCTTGTGGCTAGAACACTCCCGTACATGTTGGTGCTTGTACATCCCGACCACTCAGGCTTTATTCCAACCAGCTCAACGGCACTCCATCGTAGATGTTTATTCTGCAATATTTCGCAGATAACCCCTGGTGCCAAAGCTGTTGCTGCCTCGTTAGGTGTCGAAAAGGCATTCAATTTGGTTTCCTGGAAATATCGCTTCTCGGTTCTTAGATGGTTTCGGTTTGGCCCATATTTTCTTAGCTGTGTGCCAGTTTTGTATTCCTCCCCCAAAGTGAGCGTTAGTACTAATAATGTCCTATCGCCAGTTTTAATATTGGGTTGGGGAACATGTCAAGGGTGTCCCTTGTCTCCCTTGATTTTCGCCCTCTCAATCAAGCCTCTGGCTGCTCTTATGGGGAGAAAACATGGACATAGGCATATCCGCAAATCCAAGTTATTTCATTATATGCACACGACACTCTATTGTATATCCGTGACCCAGAGATTAATCTGAACCCCATGTTGGGTGATGTTCGTGATTTTGCCCGGTATTTCGGGAATAAGGTTAACAGAGTCAGCGCTATTTCCATTGACAGATGCTATGAAAAGTTTGCCTGATTTATTGGGGTTTCGATGGGTTCCCTCGACATTCATGTATCTTGGGTCTAGAGTGTCCAGAACAATACAGCCCTTTTTTGCAGAAAAGTATGCTGGGTATCTCCCTCGTCTTGCTGCAAAGCTAAATGTGTGGTACAGACTTCCAATTTCAATGTATGGCCGCCTTTCCTTATTTAAAATGGTGCTCCTCCCCAAAGTATTGTATTTTTTTCATGAATATTCCCATTGTCTCGGGAGGATAGCTCAGGGGCAACGTGCTTGCCTTGGAAGCAAGATGACATGGAGCAGCACAGGTTCGATCCCCGGGTACACGCTTAGAAACCTCTGGGCATTAAGTGCGTTATAAATAACCTATCATATCATATCACATAATTTGGACGGGCAAGCATGCTTTACTAAGCAACGGTCTATGACAGCTGGGTTTTTATGGGGCTTTGTAGCAGCTAGAATGAGCTGGGAGAGGATGATGGATCCGTTTGAGCAAGGGAGAATCGCAGCTCCCGATTTCGAGGTTGTGGATGCTTGTGCTGCATGGAATAGAGATGGTCAGCTGATATTGGAGGACATATTCCCAGAGAGTATGTTTGTTTCACTTAATGGGCCTCATTACGACCCTGGCGGTCCTGTAATGAAGGGTGCCGGTACGGGACCGGCACCCTTTGTTACGGGAGCGCCTATTACGAGAACTAGACGTCCTTTCCGGGTCGCAAGAGGGGAAGAGGGAGCTAATAACGGGCCATTTGTAATGTGCCCGTTATTACCTCCCTCCCCATTCCCATTGAGCCCTATGGGGGCTCCAATGGGAATGGGGAATGGTTCCTTCAAGTAGGAATTACCGGGTCCTCCAATGTTGGAATGACCCGGTAATTCCGCATTGAAGGAACCCGGTATTGGAGCCCGGTATGGAGGCAGCCATGGAGCTAAAAGCACCATGGCTACCTCCATACTCGTAATGAGGCCCAATGCCTTTAAGAGCAAATTGGACAAAAATCCCATAACGATACTGCAGTACTTCCCCATGAGAGCAGCGTGCAGGCTTAGATGGCAGCCCTTGTTCCATGAACTGGCATCACATCCATATATTGATCTGATCACCTCAGGAGGGGGGGGTACAGAAGAATCATCTGGAAACTCTATAATCTCGCCCAAGGACATCAGGCCACCACTAGCCGAGTTCGTTCCAAGAGGGAGCGGGACCTGGGATTCGAGCTCTCAGAAGAGCGCTGGGGGAAATGCTGTCACCTCACTAAGGAGGTGTTCCTAACTCACCCACTTAACAGGAAAATGGCACAAAATACAATCCCCAAAACACAACATAATAAAGGGATGGATGGGTAGGAAAAATCATCCACAAGCGGGGATCACAGCAACGTAATGAGCTCTCTGGGAGCAGATCCAAATCCAGTACCGGCCAGCTCAGACTTGCATCCTTCAATGCATGGAAGTGATTTCCAACCAGTTGGATAATAATGGCACCTGTGATTTATTCCAGAGGACAGTTTAGTTTGTGGTTTTCATATATTTATGTTTTTAGTTTGTGTTTTCAAAACCATATAAGTAATTGATGGAATGAAAATAACTTTTAAAAAGTAAACGTACGAAAAAAATCTGTCCCTATTCATTAAATTGTTGGGAAAAAAAACACTTTTCCTTCATTTTTGTTTGGCAACATATTTCAAATGTTTACATTTTCATTATTATTGTCTCTCGCTGTTCGTTTCCTCCTCTTCTATGTTTCAAGGTATTTCGCTCCATCCCTGCTGCTCATTAACTTTGACACTCGCCGCATTCATTAGTTTGCCAGACATGGCTCAGGGTAGTGAGAAATCCCCATATCCCTTACATTTCTATTCTCATACCATTCCAACTACTTAAGTCAAATAAGCTTTAACACAATCTGCCACATGACCTTATTTGTTATAACCGTTTTCTCTGTGTATGTCTGTCATTTATTTTTTTTTTAGAATTATATTTTCCCCAGAGAAATATTCTATTTCAAAGTTTGGTTTTCATCCCATATTTTTGCCAAATCTGTTTTCCACCAAAATGATCAGATGCTGCTGTGTGTGCAATTTAAATGTTAAGTACGTACCATCATTATTTTATTTAATATTATTGTTGTTGTTTTACGAAGTAGGCAAATTATCTCACTATAATTCACCATGCCCCCTAGTGCATTTACATGAAAATGGTGGCCATGCATCTCAGGCTAGGATATTCCAAAGCACACAGTAATGACTAGACCATATTGAAAGAATATTACAAATGTTGCCATTTGCAGGGCAGGAAATGGGCCAGAACAAGATGGAGGTTCCTGCAAAGTTTGCAGCTGTGTTCATACTGGCAACCTGGTGTTGATACGACTAGAGCAGAGGGACATCACTGAATCGATGACATCACTGAAGTAATCACATTTTGTCGCCTACTTGTGCCATGACATACATTGTAGTCAAGTGAGACTTACAAAATATGTTTTCTTAGTTCTCCTTTAGAAAGTGTTTCGACCCTGCGGTACCAAAGCAGCTGGTGCCCGGGGGTTGCAAGTTTCCATGTAATTTGACTTCCCAGGTTTTGATGTATGTGCCGAGGGAGACATGTTTGAAATTAATAATAGTATAGGTGGCCCGCATAGCACGTCTCTCTGAAGTCACCCGAGGCTCGGACTGGCCTATAGGGCAATGCCCGAAACAAAAACACAAAAGGCCAGTGTGGGACAGTTTTTTGGGTCAAAGTGGGACCTTTTTGTCAACCCACGTGGGGCAGCTTGATAAGTCACTTCGCCATACGGTAAGTAGTTTTGACCAGTGTTACTGAATCCATCTTCTTTAAAATGCACACTTGGCATCACATTTGATCAAAAACCTCCCCCTTGAGCGCTCCTCAAACAGTCTGCCACAGAAGGAATGAATTGCCATTTGCAACCGTGGGCAACTTTTTTGTGGTGCCCTAGACAATGTTGCCCATTGCGACCCCTAGTCACCTGCCTGAAGGCGCTTTCTTTTAGTAAGAGTACGTGTGTGGAGGATTCAGGTAAGGCCATGTTAGGGGGGGGGGGGGGGGAGTTCTGAAGGTTGGGCGGTTTTCTTCAGCGCGGAGGATCAAGGGTTGAGGCAGTCGAAATCCGCCGAAAAATAAGCGCAAACCAGCAGCAACATGCTCACGTGTCTGCATTAAAAAAGGGGTTTCCCTGCACTGGAACCCCGAACACCTCTGGAAACAGCAGTAAACATGTTGGTTCTTAAAATTAAATATGAATTTTTTAAAAAAAGGCAGCGTGCGCATTTACAAGCTTCGTGAATGGTGAGGAGTCAGTGCCAGCTTTGACACTAGCTGATGTTTATACCAGCAGGTGGTGCTCGGCTCCTTGAACCCAGTCCTTCCATGCAGGCTCAGTGGGCATGGGTTCTACCACGCAGAGCGGAAACTTCCGCAGGCAGACAGAGAGGACATTTCGAGAATATCTGGTGATGGACATTTCCCGAATCTCTGGGGATTTTTAATATCTGCAGAGAACTTTGGAAATCTGAATTAATTTAGAAACGTGCCCTCTCCGTAGAAATATCTAGGTTGCAACTTTAGACTGCGTACATTCATGGAGCGGGGGAATAGGAGGGGCATGGGACATGGGGCAACCAAGGCGTGGGCACAATATGTAAATCGTGCGAAAGGGCTCATGTCCGGGTAACCGCTACATTGTTAACTTGCAGTATAAATGCCTATCCATTGCATTACATTAGACATGTCAAAAAGGCCAAACAGGGGGTGAGCAGCGCCTGTCCCCTCCTCCTACCACATGTAGTGACTAGCGACAGCAGAGTGATGCTGTGGGATACAAAATAAATGACAGTATTTTAATATAGAAACATAATACACTGCATTCATTATTGCTCTGGTGACAACCTCCTAATTTCGAAGAATGTGCAAGCATGTTGTGTACAAATGAGCAAGAAAACACATCCCGTAATTTACAGAAAGCTTGAAGTTGTGGTTCATGTGCCTCGAAGCCAGGCAGGGTCCAGTTTTCGCTATATGAACGTTATCGACATATGTTATGTTCATAAAGCGCGCCTTTGACATTGTACAGCCTCTTTGGCGCTAAATACTGGCTTTTATGATCACTTATTTCAATAGTCGTGGTCGGACATCATGGTCTGAATCTGAGAGTGGGCGAGGGGGCAGGAGAGCGTGCGTCCGTGCCGTGGGGCAGAACGCCAGCGACCCACCCCAGTCTGTTTTTAAAAATATATATATTATAGAGAACTTGTGGGTGTGGGACGATTTTTATTATCTGGTGCAGTCAGGCCAAGGACTTGGGGGGACTGCAAGATCCCCATCTCGTCGGTAGGGGCGCGGTGTTGTGTTTCAATGGGGTCAGAGAGTATTCTTGTGAGTGGCCCAGGAGGTAGATGACAATAGAGACGTTTAACAAGCAAGCATCCTGAAGGTTATTCAGAGCCTGCCACCCGCCCCGGGGAGTCCCAACTCCCTGCTCCCGCTGTTCCTGGCATCCGTGTCCTCATGCTGGACAGCACAGCAGCGCAGTAATCCCTGCATAAGAAGGGTTGGGTACCCCGCTGCTTTTATGATGCCACTCGCATCGTGGGCCAACTCTGGGGGGTGGGGGGGGGGCGATCCTGTCCAGAAAGGAAGACACTGCTCCCCCCACACGCACTGCCCAGGATCGTCCTCGGGTCACCCTCCCTTGTCCAGGAAAAGGATGTCGTGTTGACACAGGAACAAAGCGGGAACCCGGCTAACTGCAGCTGTTTAAATGTGTCTGACTAATTAAAAGGGGACCACCTTTGGGGGTGGGGAGGCGGAGGATGGAAGGGGAGGGGGAGATCCAATTTACACTTGGGGTGAAACTTTGGAGCCCCTTTGTCCGCTAATGGCTCCTGGGGTGAGGAATCAGTCTTAAGGACCTGGGCTGAATGGCGAGGAATTAGCGGTCCATCGGATCCCGGGGTGATCCCGGCCCCTTCCAGCTGGGCGCTGAGGTCCAATACACAGCGAACTCCTGCAGCAGGGGAGGGGGGGCTTCCTGTCAGCGCTAGCCACATGCTCCGGCTGCAGCCGGCGAACCCTGCCGCAGGGGCAGAGGGCCGCGTTCCCCGCAGCCCCGCCCCCATTGTCTGCAATTTGTAACGGGGCACGAGGACAGGCAGTGCCAAAGACCGACCACCACTCCATCGTCTGCCTTGCCACAAGTGCACGCGCGACAGCCTGGGCAGAGAAGACATTGCCACAGAGTAGCATCCATCCCGCACTGACGCATACATGTTCGGAACCCTGTACCATGGGCGCGCCCACGCCCACTCCAGAAAAGCCCAGACCAATCGGTGTCACTTTGCCATGAACCTTTCTATTCATGACCCCGGTCCCTCCATCGTCCTTAGCCCTAACACCTGCACCAGGAGGGCAGACAATGCCACGGCAAATGCCAAGGGAGTGTGGTATTTATGTATATATTTGTTGTTTGCTTGATAGACTCATGTACAGGAAATACATTCTGTTTCAAAGCGCCCACAGGGCAGCAGGGAGGGAGCATGGGATAGCGGTACAATTAAATACAAAAATACAGAAGGGGAAGGGGAAAACCAAACCTTCTATGCCTTGTGAGTATTCAGAACGTGCAAGCGCAAGGAAGGAAGAGGGCAGTGGGGTAGCTGCTGTGGTGTCCATGCTCGAAGGTGAGCTGTAGATGAAGTGCAAGGTATGGTAAGTCCTATGCGGCCAGGTGCCACGTTGGGTGGAAAGTGCAAATCTCCAATGCAGAGGGTGTGCTGAGGCAAGTGCTGAAGGAAGACAGATGCTGGGGAGATTGGGAGTGAATGGTCAGAGGCCCAGAGGATGCATAAGGGAACCAGACACCAACCACAGCAACTGTGCGATTAGCAGAGGAAGGAAGAAGGGAAGGAGGAGGAAACAGAGGAGAGTCTTGAGGTGTTTTCGACACTTCAGAAGGTCCTGCTCAAGACGCAGCGGGAGGGGGAGGTTGTTCCAGTGGAGGTATCCAGCTGAGGAAAGTAAGCAGCCTCCTGGTCTCTTTATAGCAAAACACTTTATACACAGAGAGTTGGTGCCAAAGGAGCGAAGAGTCCTAGGAGAGTATTTGGTAAGAGAGAGTTGCAGATAGAGTGGTCCCCCGCCCCGGACAGCCTTGTCGATGATGCAGAGGGATTTGAATTTGATCCGTGCAGCAGCCGTTAGCCAATGGAGGCTTTTTAGAGCAGGAGAGATGCGGTCCCTGGGTTCAAGGCCAAGGATGCGTCTTGCTGCTCTATTCTGGGTAAGCTGAAAGGGTCGCAGAGTGGAAGAAGGTAGATTTAGGAGGAGGCTGGTGCAATAGTCAAGCCTAGAGAGGACCAGTGCTCTGGAAACATTAAGCTTCTGGGGGAAAGTAAGAAATGGGAGGATTCCTATGAGAAGGAAGAGATGGAAGTGGCACTTCTTGGCAATGTCCTGCATGTGAGGGAGGAAGGATAAATAGGAGTCAAATATGACTCCAAGGTTTCTGGCTTCAGATGAAGGAGCAGGGGGAGAACCCAAAGTGGGAGGCCAGAGAGAAGGGAAGAAGGAGGGAGCAGGGGTCCCAAATCGGAAGCATCTCAGTTTTGCTGGCATTGAGGCACAGATCATTAGAAGAGCACCAGGCCTGGATGGCAGACAGGCAGTCAGGAATGACGGAAGGTGCGAGTGAGTCAGCAGGAAGTTTGAAAAAGAGGTGTGTGTCGTCTGCATAACACTGGAAGTTGGGAGAGAAGGAGGAGCTGAGGCATGCCAGCTGTGTGAAGGCAAATCCCTTTTTATGCTCACGGGTGAAAAAAATGCAACCCTCTGGGGATAAAAGGCCAAGAGATTGCTTGCAAGGATAACAAGGTTTAATTATACAAAGTAGAGGTGCCAGCAGAGGACTCTGCTGCTCGAGAACATTCTGCCTCCAAATTCTTAGTCCATAATGAACAACCACAGTGTCACTAAAGATGTCACGTATAGGGTCTAAACCTGCACAGCTGATTTGTAAGACAGTATAGATGGTCCTGCTCTGTAGGAGATGCCAGACTATGATTGTTTCTCACCTCCACTGTTTGTTTGTCTCCACGTGGGTCAGCTGGGCTCATCTCTGCAAGGACTGAGGGTCAGGTGCTTCACATGCTTCTGTTTCAAGGCTACTCTTTGTAGGCTCATTATATTATTACATCATTATGGCATGCACCTGGGAGCCTCAGGGACTGGCATCAGGGGGAAGGGAAGACATACAATCATGCTAACCCACACATTCTGGGCTTGAACTCTATTGCACTCCTCGTACCCAAGGCTTCCACCTCGCTGTACCTCGTACTACAAAAGGGTGTATTTATGGGGAGAGATGACATGGTCATGCATGTTCAGGTTTTTATGACCATTTGTTTTATTGCGGGTGGGCTGGGGTCACTCACTTATCAGGGAATGCAGGGACTCTTGGACAGGGTCAGTGAGGGGTGCTATTGGTCCTGGTGGGCTGGGTGGGGGTTAGAGGTCTGCTGTTGGCCTAGTTGTGATGGACGAGCATGGCTAGGTGCCTGGTGCTGTCTCACTGCCTTGCAGGGCGCATTCCTCAGTGTGATACTAAATAATGGCAACAGTCAGTGACCAACAGGGAGTTTCTGTGGGAATTAGCAGTGTGGGCTCGACTCTCCTAAGCATCTGGGCTTGTTATTTTTTTTCCATCGGGCCTACGTTTAACGCACATCCATGTAGGGCTGAATTCGTCTTCCATAACTACAAAATGTCATCTATTTATATGCGCGCACTACATCTATGCATCTAGAATGCCAGTGATATTGTATCCAATCTAAGTTTTTGTAACACAGCCTTTTCACCCTTAGCTCATCGCACTATTCATGGGATTTGCCTCACTCTAAAGAACCTAGGGGGGTGGGATAGACTCATTTGCATCCCAAAATTCACCCCTTTTGTTACTTCTATAGTAACAAAAGCTCCCCTTTATTGGCACTCATTTTCCCTTCTGACTGCAGATTCATAGGGGGGGCGTTCCTTTTATCGGCCTCCATGCTCTGCACACATGTCGTAGGCTTTCTCCTGCTCGCGCATACTCTTCAGGGGTACATGTCATGTAAATACAGCCCCCTTCCCCAGCTAGATCTACCCATACCTCTTTATAATGTTCAGGGTCTGTGGGAGGGACAATGGTCATGTGGTACAGTCGGTCTACTTCATCTCCGTAGGGGATAGGAACCATGTGATGAATGGGGTGGTCAGTTTGTACTTATATTTCCTTTGTGCTACGAGGTACCTTTTGGGCGCCAATTGAGACCATCATCATTGCGCTATTAAGCACTGCTCTGGCACAACACCGCTGACTTAACTGGCACGCACGGAAGATGACCAAAACAAACATGATGATGGGTACCAGCATCTTTATCTTTGTCCCCAGCCATGATGGGGCCCAGCTAAATGCAAGTGTGACCCAATCCTCCTCTTGAACGGCAGCCTCTTTTTTCATTTTGGCCCCTAGATCATGTACTGCTGCGATGACGTGCAACAATGCTCCGTTCTCAGCATTTTCAGAAGGTACGAATGTGCAACATGAACTCCCAATCTTTTTGCACACACCACCCTTCATGGCCATCAGCATATACAAAACATATCTGTTCTGCATCGTCGTCAGCCTTAGGGCACGCAGCTCAGTCCTGATGACATTGAACCCTTGTTTGGTGTCTTTTGCCAACTGGATCAGTTCCCAGCCCACAATCTGGAGCCATATGGCATTGGCTCTTGTTTGCACACCAGGCATCAGTAAGGATGCAAAAAATGTCTCTGCTGTAGTAAAATGTGTGTATTCTTCGTGTATTTGCTCGAGTAGTTCTGATGAGTCTTTCGATAAATAGTTTGAGGCTCTTTTTGTACTCCACAGCTGGGCATACGGTTCTTTCTAAGGGAGAATGCGAAAGTCTGGTGGTGGGAGCTGCAAGTAAGCTTGTTGGCCACAGACCCAGCAGTAGTCCATCACTGCAGCTGTGCCCTTCTTTAGATCTGGAATAAACACTGTTGTACAGGAGGGCGCACAGTCTTCTGACGGGCCCATAGGTCAGTGCCCACCCTCTAGTATCTGTAAAATAAGATAGCTGCACCTTGAGGAGGTTGGGGTGCAGGATTTACATACTCCAACACAATTCAATAAGGACCACCCAAATGGATCAGCACAGAGACTGTTAAGTTCATAAGGGTTTATTTCATCATAGCTGGCACAGCGCAGCCCTATCTGCTATGGTCAAGTTCCCTGCCTCAAAAGAACCCCCCTCCCAGCATTACACAGTGCCTATTTATAGCAAAATGGGAGGGAGCAAAATGCCCCCACCTCTCCCTGCACAGTCTTAAGCAACTACATCGTTAAACATTAGCTCATTGTCCAATTAATTTTAATTGGACTAAAACCTTCAAAATGAAATATACTCTAGCATGCATTCCTGACTCTGCTTCGGTGCTCGGTTCAACTTATAATTGGTGCAGCTGGATTCTTTCAGATAAGGGTTTCGACCAGGCCCAATTTAATCTGGTTTCTGTCCATTAGTCAAGTTTCTGAAGGCATGATGTCCTCGAACGTTTCAACTTTAAAATTAGCTCATCATTACACACTTGGAGCACTCCTCAGTTCCTTCTTGTTCAAGCCACATTTTGGTTAAATGCATTTTCATTAAAGGCATTTTTAGCCTGAATGATTTTCTGTCCGTGTATAGAATATTTCATTGTCCATTCTGTGCTTTACCACCATATTATATCATGGTAATGCCATTTTCAACATTATAAACACAATGCCCTTTGAATATTATATATTGCAACATTATAAAAAAAACATTTTGCATAATTGCACACAACATAAGTCCCTTTGAATTTCTCTGGTTAGGTTTAAGTTGAGGGGGGGGGGGAGTCTCCACTTCATTCAGCTGTTGATTCAATATATATATATATAGGTTGGGACCTCCATTACACTCCCCTGTCTTTAAAGTTCAGTTGTTTGTAAACCAACAACTTTAAACCATATTCTATTTCCATTCACCTTAACATTTATCTAAACATTTCTTAACACGATCATGTAATGTGGCATATTCCAACGTATTGTCATACTAGAAACAAACATGTGTGTGTCATCTCCTTCCATGTAAGCCCTACTTCCTGTAACTGTGTGCCTATAATCTAACTGTATGCCTTGGACTATTCACAGCCATTGTGATACTGAAGAGGTTTGGTCAAGTTATGAGGTAACCCATTAGCCAATTGTCTCGTCGTATGTCACACCTTGTCTGCAACTCCCACCCCAACAAAGTACAATCTCTCCTTGAGCATCTTCTCCTGCCCATGAATATCATTTCACTTCGTCCTTTCCTCTTGTCCACACTCTTTCCTTTTCTGTATCTTCCATTGTAGTTGTCATGAGTTTGGCGTTAGTGGACCGTCTGTGTCCTGTCGCCTTTTCCTTTCCATTGTGCTGTTTTCACAGTCGGTCTCCCAGGTTCTTTTGAAGCTTAGACCAGAAGTCCATTGTTTTTCCTTTTCACATGAAGTTCACTTTTTCCCAGAGTGTTTCTCTTTCAAATGGGTTCATTGTTCGATAGGTTCACAAGAGAGGACGGTTCAGCATGGGGATGCAGGGTTGGGGGAGTCTCTTTGCAGACATTATTCAGCGTCGGGCTTTCACTGGGTTCCTCTACCCTCTCCTCACGTGGTTCAACGTCAATTTTCCAAGGCATATAGGTCCCTCGACGTATACCTGTAATATAAAACGGAATGAATTTCTTTTGTAAAATAACCGGGTCTCTACTTATCTAACACATTTCCTACCAACCCATTGCCTTAAAACCTCTTTTCGCATTGGCTATTATTACTTATTCCCTAAAATTGAGACATTCCCTCTTATTTGACACCCGTGCCTCCTAGACAAGCTACACAACATTTCCTTTTAAACATTCCCCTTTTGTGGGTCATTTTTACACCATAACTAAAATACCCCCCATTCCTAGCACTGTGTCAGCTGGCTCAGACAATGATCTTTATTTTCAATAACACTCAAAACATTATGTCTATCATGGGACACATTTTCCCTTCCGGGTGCCACATGCAACCCTAAGGAGATAAAACAATTAAAGAAGGACGTCTTCTCTTTTCCTGGTCTTCTAGGCACGTCTGTAGTAGATGACAGAAACGTCCTTGGGGATCCCCGTCGTCTGTAGAAAGTCAAAATAAAGGAAAAAGTCATTCGGGCATTTGCAAGGGGTCAGATTTTCTTCCGGACTTTAACCGCCTTCCTCCCTTTCTGCTATCAAAAAATACTCTCTGGGTCATCCTCCCCTATTTGTTGGTGCACATAAACAACTAATTCCCAACCACCCCGCGGGGATACTTAGTTTCGGCTGGGTTCTTTGCTCAGCTTAGCTGTATTTCTTCGAGGTTAGCAGTAAATTCTTCCTGGTTAGCTGCACATACTTCCTCAGCTTAGCAGTACATTCTTTCTGGTTAGCTGCACATACTTCTTCAGCTTAGCAGCCATTCTTCCTATTCTTTTTTTCTTCGTTGGTTGGACCATGGTCTATGCTTGTGCTTTGTGTTCATCCTAAGGAGATAAAACAGGCGTTTCACTGCACACCGTCCCTGTCTAACTTGATCTAGCCTACCCCTGTCTTCTAAGACTATGGCACCAATTCTTACTAAGTGCCTCCACCTTTGTTGTTCCCATTAATGTTTTGCCTATTCTAATGCTTGCATACCTCTATCATAACACTCCTTTTGACATTATGAACACGAAAATAATTACTCACCTTCAGTATTTCTTCTGTTTTCTGTGGTTGTCTGGAATGGCCATGCTGTTTATCTATTTCTCTACTCTTTCCGCACCTGATTATATCTATCTTGGGAAAAACAGCTAACTTGTGAAGACCTTGTGTCTCTTGCTACCTTTTCCTGTTGCTCACCTTGATCCCTTTACCTTTAGTGTGGATCAATTGCATGTTCACACCCTTTTGGCGTGAACTAGTACTTACCTTTTTCTCTTTTCTCCCTAGTTTAAGGCTATGCAGACAATTTCTTGTGCTTCCACGCAAGAGGTCCATAGTTTGTCTGTAAGATAAATCAAAATTTTTACTGGCATTCACAAGTTGTTTTGCTTACTTCACCATATTTACTTTAAAATGGTTTGTGCGAGTTTTCCTTTGTTTAATTGACCCAATGTTATCAGCCATACTCCTTTTCTTGGTCTTCATGGTCTCCTGATGTTTTTTATTGCCCAATGCTCCTTTTTTCTGTTAGCGAGGACACCTCAGAAGTGCTATTTGTTTTCCACTTTTTGCTCTTTTTCTTTATGCTTTTGAGTGTGTCCCTTGTCCCTTTTATTCATTTTTTTATTCAAGATAACCACTCACTTTCAGTATTTCCTGATGTATTTATTTATTTATTTGTTTATTTATTTCTGTGACCAATCCTTTTGCGGTTCCTCGCCTCTTCTCTGACCCTATCTTCTCCATTTTTCTTATCTCTATATTCATTTTTCGTTTGAATTTCCTCATCCCTTCTTTCACGTACCTTTGCTTTTCTTCTAACCTTTGCTGTTTCTACCTGTCACGTTCATAGGCTGCTCTCTGGTTTGCGATCAAGCTGCTTTCCTTGCTCTTTGCGATAAAGCTGTTCTCGCCTTAGACTAACTTTTCTTCTTATCCTTCCGTCCCTTAACTCCTTCTCTTTTTTTTTATCTGTGCCTCATCTAACTCCGCCTTAGGCCTACCATCATCACTTCCTTTCCCATCGAGTTTGATTTGTCCTCCCATCCATTCGTCCTTTGTAATGCTATCTCATCAGTTCTGTCTTCGCTTTTTTTCCTCTTCCTTCCCTCTCTCTTGTTGAGAGATGCCCTTGTCTGTGCTTGATCCCCTCCTTCATTAAAGCATCATCATGTCTCCCCTTGTCCCTTGGCTAGGGATGTGATATTCCTGTTCTTAACCTTCTCTTGCTTTTTGCTACTACTGTATGAAGGTGGCTCATAAGCGGGGTTACTATAACCTGTGGTTGCTTTTAGCTCTCTATAATGGGCAAAGTCCCCTAGGCTTACTTCCCTTGGCTGCCGTTTCAGGCGGGGGCAGGCGTTGCTGCAGGTGTCTCACCCCCCCTCAGTGCATATTTCAACCAAGCTTCTGGAGGCTCTTCCTCCTTTCCTTGCACTTATATTTTTACGATTCGAGAGCAGCATAGTGTTTTTCTAACTTTTTGTTTATATATGTGGCATGCAAGTAAGTTGCCATGCGTGGTAAAATGGCTTTAGATTAAGGCTCAATTTGTGGCCATGGCATAACATCTTGTGGGCGGTACCTTTAACACACTCCTCCAATTGGAGCAATGTTTCCCGGGCTTAACTCTGTTTCTATTGATATCCTTATGTGAGTCCAAACCTTCCCATTACTATGAGTGAGCATCAAATGCAGCGAGCTCCAATCCAGCCCCTTCCCGCAAATTATTACATTTTTTTTTCTCTTCCAATTTACTTGAGATCATCAATCTATGTGCGATTCCTTCTCAACTGTAGAATCGCATTAACTTTTTACTTGATTTCAACCAACAAGGAGACAAAATTCCTTACATTTGACATACAACAGGACATGTATAACAGACACTTTAGAGATTAGACAAACACCAGCTGGACACACATATACCTGCCTTCTAATGAATACCCCGACATGGGGTTCAAACGAACCCCATTTGTGCCGTCTTTAATCGTCACCATAGCCTATCGTCCCCAATTATGTGGGCTCTGGGTTCACGTTTCTTCTGACCACTCTTTAAAGCACAGGAACAAGGCGAATCCTTATGTTTTTGTCTCAGGTGCCCCTCCTGGTAATGCTTACTTTTTCTCTCGGGTGTCCTCCCGGTATCCTTACTTTTTCTCTCGGGTGTCATCCCGGAAATCCTACGTTTTTCTCTCGGGTGTCTTCCCAGAATTCTAACATTTTTATCTCGGGTGTCCCCCCGGAATTCTTATGTTTTTATCTCGGGTGTCCTCGCGGAATTCTAACGTTTTTATCTCGGGTGTCCCCCCGGAATTCTTACGTTTTTATCTCGGGTGTCCCCCCAGAATTCTTACTTGAACCACTACTGTCCTTCATGATTCTTATTTCATTCTGCTCGCTCTTTTACTTATTTGCCATATTTCCCTAGTTTATGGCTGCCTTTATTTTCCTGGAGGCCATCTGTTTCTACCTCATGCCTGTAAATGTTCATAATTCGCAGCCTGCGCTTAAATTTCTAAGAATATGTCCTTCTTCCTCTGCCAGGTCATACCGCTGGCTATATCCATTATGCTGCAAAAATACTGCAATCTTTTACTTCTCAGCCACCCAATCTCATTGGTCTTCTGCCGCGTTCATGCCTTCAGAATTGCTTGTGTTTAACTAAGGCATGCCCTAAATAATCATGCTTTCCTTGGTAACCTCAACACTGTCATCATGCTTTCACTCTTTGTCATTCAAGTCTTTCTTCATTCATCTAATTCCTATGGTACCAGAATCTCAACCGCCCGTCTCAAACAGAAAGTTTTTTTTTTTCATTTAACAATATGCTCTCCACTCCGGCTGACAAGGTCTCAAAATTGTAACCTACCACCCCTGGTATGACTCCATGCAGACGGTCCTACCAGTCACGGTGGAGCTCCTAGAAACAATTCTTAGGAGCACCCCAAAAACCCCCTTCACTATATGTGTGCTATCCCCAAAATTTCCCAAAAGCCGGTCGCAGGTGATCCAGTAACCTCCTTTAATTTCAGGGGCATTCTATAAAAAAATGATAGAACGCATGAATGGCAATGGACCATTCAGCTACAGGGCAGTGCCTGCTCCTGCCTGCACGTTGATTTAAAACCCCATGTAAAATCTCTTGCTCCTCATCTCATGAAGTTTATCACTACCTCCTTTAATTCTAACACTACTTTTGTAGCTGTAAAATAACCCTTGCTCATACCATGCCTGGTTACATGCTACACTCTGTTTGTTGAACTTTATCGTTGGAGTGCCAATGCAGGGACGTCATTTGGTGGTCACCAGGGGTCGTGGCTGCACCACCCTCCGGGGGTGTCCCTTGTTTTCCCGCGGTCCCCTTTGCTACCCTAAGAATTTAAAAATGTTTAAAACTTTTCTATTGTGGTATCATCAGAGGTCAAGGGTCATTGAGATGTGACTTCCGCTACCTCTTATTCTTTTGGTGGGACGATGTCCCTGTGTCATTACTTCTCTTTCAATTTTATGTACGCTAATGCCTCCGGCCTTTTCCTTTCCCCGCCATACTTAAAGAACACCCTGCTCATTAATTTCTCGTGTCCTTATCAGTGTTAAGTTGTATTACTACACAGCCATCCTTGCAGGCATCTCCCAAAAATCCTCACAGGCTCTAAAAGTGCAGGGTGCCACAGTATGCAACTCTCAGTATTCTTTGAAAGAATACACATAACTTTGTGCCAGATGAGCTGCTCACTGGCCAACCATGGAGGAAAGGATACTCTTTTAGAGTCACAAATGTAAGTCTTACACAGCGCTGGTACATTTAACTGGTGCTGCTGCCAGGGTCAGTTCAGCCCAGTGGCGGCTGGTGACTTGGAAGTTGGTGGGGCGTACATGTCTTGGCGGGAATTTGGGAGTGAGCTAGGCCATCTCACCCCACTTCTCCCTCTGCAAGGCATTTTGGAAAAAATGGCTTCCAAGATGTGCAATTTACTGTCCAAGCCCACAGACATATGACATCACAAATCCTAGTCTAATTTTGAGTCTAAGCAGCCTGGAATCCACTGAAATGTCTGCAATGGTTTTTTCCCAGCTCACGGACACCTGGTCTGGACTAATGTGAGGACATTAACAAATAATGCACACGAATATAATTTTCTAAAATAAAGCACCTATCAACACCCCCTAAGGCATATAAAAAAACTGGGAACACTGCGCCTCTGCCATACAACACGCACACACAATGAACTTGACTAAAACTCCACATATCAGAAATACAGCAATATCTGAGCCAAGGTGTCTGCAACCAAAGGGTATGAAAGCCACGCATCCAAACAGTGTCGAACGGGAAATTATATCATGCCTCCTATTTGATGAATATACGTTTGTTTGTTTTGTTTGTTTTATTTATTTATATGGCGCTCCAAACCCAGAGGTAGAAGGGCGCTTAAGAATTTGGTTACAGCATTGAGAAGTATCTTTGTGTCGCATACTTCGTACAAGTTTATAATATATACATATATATACAGTGATCAATAAACAGAGCATATGCAGTACGTACAATATACAATTTTCAATATAAATACAGTGTCTAAGCCAGTTACCGCACGGGTCTGGTGTTAATGGCGTTATTCTTTGTTTAGAAGCCAGCTGATGACCTGCTTCCTAAAGATCTGGAAGGATTCGACAGGTTTGATGTTAAGCGGTAGGGAGTTCCAGAGTTGGGGTGCAAGCACTGTGAAGCTTACCCCTCCAGCTCTTTTTAGGTGGAACCTGGGCACTGATAAGCAAAGAGTGTTGGAGGATCTGGTGGATCTGGTGGCAGGTTTCAGGGTGAATTTATTAGCTAAATATGGTGGTGCTAGGTGATTGAGGGATTTGTACGTGAGGCATATGGCTTTTAGATCAATTTTTTGGCGTATGGATAGCCATTTGCAGGCTTTCCTAGTAGCGGAGATATGCTCTTGTCTGGGA
The DNA here is from genome assembly GCF_040938575.1 of Ambystoma mexicanum. NCBI lineage: Eukaryota > Metazoa > Chordata > Amphibia > Caudata > Ambystomatidae > Ambystoma > Ambystoma mexicanum. Next base: position 1,032,542,550 of record NC_090923.1, read on the forward strand.
ATGTTGAGGGCTGCGCGCAAGGCGTTATTTTGTATTACCTGCAGCTTGTTGAGTACGGATTGATTAGCACCTAGGTACAGGCTGTTACAGTAATCCAGTTTGGATTGTAGTAGGGCCCTGGCAAGGGTGAGGCAGCTGTTGGGTGATAGGAACGGTCTGCTGGCCCTGATGAGCTTGCCGGTATAGGCAGCGACAGAGGCGGTCATATTGGTGTGTTTGCTAAGGTTGGTGTTGGCATCTAGATAGAAACCAAGGGTTTTTATGCTTTTGGCTATGGGGATGGCATGGCCATCGATGGTGATGTTGTTATAGCTAGGGTCAAGTTTAGTTAGAGTGTTGGGGGAGCCGACGATTAGGAGCTCTGCCTTCTCATCATTCAGGCAGAGACCATGGGAGGCCATCCATGCCTGAATGATGGAGAATATTTTGTTGATCCGGGCGGAGTCTTCTTGGTAGTTACCAGAGATGGTGAGGAGTATCTGGGTGTCATCTGCGTAGTTTGTGTAGGTGACACCCAGACGGTCCAGTTGGTCAAATAGAGGCTTTGTAAATATGTTGTACAAAGTGGGGGATACACAGGATCCTTGTGGGACCCCGCATGTGCAAGGGATGGGGTCTGCTGCGGCTGTAGTGGAAAAGACTCGCATGGTTCTGTTTGCCAGGAAGGATTGTATCCATGCGATGGCAGAGGAGGAGAAGTGGGCTGCAGTGGCAAGGTGATTACAGAGGACGTCATGGCTGACCAGGTCAAAGGCCGCTGAGAGGTCTAGTAGGAGTAGGAGTGCTGCATTGCCTTTGTCTTTAATTTCATCAATCTGGCTTTTGAGATCAACAAGGACGGTTTCAGTTTCGTGTTGAGGTCTGAAGCCAGATTGACCTATTCCTAGCAGTTGGTTGGATTCCAGGTATTCCTGAATTTGGATGTAGGCAACTCTGTCCAGGATTTTCAGTAGGAAGGGGACTGTGGTGATGGGCCTGTAGTTGGTGGGTATGGCCGGGTCGAGGGATTGTTTTTTCAGGAGTGGGAGAACCCATGATTGTTTTAAGTTGCTGGGGATAGAGTTATTGGTGAAGGATAGGTTGATGAGTTTGGTAATGAAGGGGGAGAGCTCTCTGGCTGCATCTTTTATGATCTGTGCCGGGCAGCTGTCTCCTTTACAGTTAGAGGGTTTCAGGGAGGTGATGATTTTTTGAACTTCCCGGATGGTGACTTTCTTAAATGAGAAGCCTGTGCTAGTGTTGTGAGGTGTGGGTAGGCTAAGGTTGGTGGCCTTAATGATGAAGAGTTGTTGCCGTTTGTCTTCAATTTTAGTTTGGAGTCCTAGAATTTTATTGTTGAGGGCGTTCTGGATGTTGGTGCACCAGGATTTGTCTTTCAGGCAGGTTTCTGGAGGTGAAGCAGGGTTTTCTAGTTCCTTCAGAATTTTAAATAATTCTTTAGTGGAGGATCCTACCTGAGTGATCCTGGTGTTATATGTATCTTTTTTGGTCTGGATTATCTCGCTTTTGTAAAGTGAGGATAAGTTAGTGAGGTTGGATTTGTTTTCCGCAGTGGGGTTAGTCTTCCAGGTGAGATGAGCCTTAGCTTTCTCTTTCCTGAGTAATTTGAGCTCAGGGGTGTACCACGAGTTCAGATGAGCTTTGGGTTTAACTTTGCGTATTTTTAAGGGGGCAACGGTGTCCATTGCTCTAGCCATGGAATCATTGAAGGTGTCGATCAACAGGTTTAAGTCAGTGTTGGCTGGGAGAGCATTGAGGGTGCGTGTATTGGCCTACGCCAAGCTGCTTATAAGCTACTTGCAAGGAAATTGGCGTCGCAAGGTTTTGACCTCAGAGTTAATGTAAACCGCCATTTTCGGTCTATCCGCCATTTTAGGTTCTCTCTGTAAAGTCACCCTGTGTCTAAAATGGTGGACAGTGACATTCCAAATGTAACATGGCCGTCTTGACCTCTGTGTACAAACTAATGTGTAACTTGCCCGCAGGCCACATGTTAGGGTCATGAACTGAGACCTTGTCCTTCACTGAGCTGTGTGTAGAGGATTACCTGTGCCAATGAAGCTAATCCGCGAGCATATGTCAAACACAATGTGTCCAAATACTGAACTGTGGACACTTGTTTGACTACATTGTATAAAACTGTTTGGGAAGGCTCGGCGAGAAAATACACTTTTGCCATTGAGGCTTGTTGGTGAATGTATTAAAGGCAAACCCTAAATGTACAGATGCGTGAACTCGGCACGAACCCTAGATCTATAATGCATTAACCAATATTAACTCGCAGTAGGGTTGAACATCCTGTTTTCAAAGGTATATAAAGCGAGACTATTCTAATGTACAGTCCCACTCACTGAACACACCGAACCACGCTGGAGTTCGCTGTGTTGTACTCAGGGCCTGATAGCTATCGGTTACTTTGTCCTTTGAAACTGTTCAGTTATAAAATAAAGATCTTTGTATGTTCCTTTGTAACCTGCGTTCGGTGTATTTCCCTTTGGGGTACTCAGCCTCGATATCTTTTACTTGTTTTTACAACAGCACCCCATTGAGTGACATGTATGAGGCTGGTGGCATTCACACATATGCACAGACACAGACTCTGCCCTTTACAGGATCTCTGCTAGCCCAGAAAGGGGTTGAGAGCGAGCAGACAGCTAAATTAGGCTATGACCTCCATTCTCTGGCTCCTTCCGAGCCACGCATGCTATAGAAAGCCACATTCACACACTGACTGCCATATTCCATTTACCTAAATTGCTGGCAGTCCTGCATGTATGTGCCACTGTGATTGCTGGCGCAATGACCCAGCCAGTATTTTCTGTGATGCTCGGCCAGGGCCAGATTGGCTACCTGCACTAGGCTGCTTGCCACCCCACAATAGAACGGAATAGAAATGGAGCTAAGACCTGTTTCATTGTCATCACTGGTGCCCGCATTGGGTGCGCAGGATGGTCATACACATCTTCGAATTCCCCCTTCCCATGCGAGGATTAAAATCCTCATTTAACAATTCACTTATGCGTGCTCACCCTGCAACATTAGTGTTAAAAATCACCACTACTGCTAGCATTCTGTTTCCATACAGCACTTAACAATACATAAACACATACACACGTGTCATTGCAGGGCCTACCTAGGTGAGAAGCTTTTCCGACATGCAATGCGAGGAGCAACCATTAAATACTGCGCTACTCCCCATTGCTCTTGCTCATGGACTCCTTGTTACCCACTGCTGTCCTCATTCACCAAAAAAGGGCTAATGCTACAGGGCTAAGCTCCCCCGTCTTGTCCCCAAATCATGGAATGCTTTCTAATGGATTTGGCGCAGAACCTTGCCTTCTTATTTCTCGCAAAATTGTCAACCCTGCTCTGGTTACCTACCTTTATCATTTCCCACAGCAGTGTCTGCACTTATAACCACAGACGATGCTTCATCACGCAGCCCCTAGTGTATGCCTTTTACTGTAATTCTGCAAGCCCCTTCTTTTCAATAGCACCACAATGCCTATGGGCTTCTGCATGCTCCATGCTACTAGGAATCGCTCATTCCTTGCCACACGACAGTAGACCCCAGAGACGTTTTTATTGGAGGGCTCATGGGGTGGCTGCCCAGGGCTCCCACAATGCTGCCTGGTCTAAAGCAATATTCCAGTTTACATTGGGCTAAAATAGCTCATGCCAGGAGAATTTGATTGCATGCTGCTGAGGCTTCAAACCTATTGCCTGACGGTTTTGACAAGTACATTCTGCCTTGATCAATTAAAACGAGCACTGCCTTTCATTTTCATTGTGGAATACATAGTTTGTGTAACACGATCTTTGTAGCGTTACTTTCCCCTGTGGGAACGTTGCTAATCGTGCGCAATAGCCAAAGTTAAAATTCATATTCATCCACGGGGGTTCATAAGTTGTCTCAGTGTGTTAAGCACTTATTGTAGGGATATGTGTTCATGTGAAGGATCAGAAGGGCACATCCCAGTGAGGTTGGCTGAACCGTTTTTTAAATCTGAAGTTCACAAATATACCTGCACAATTACTTGGGTTTGCAGCACAAGCGGCATGATTAGCAGCACTGTTCCTGCACCAGATAGGGGTTAAAATTAGCTTGCTCAGCTGAGCATTCTTAAAAACTAAGCAATCCCTTAAAAGATGTGGAAGAATATCTGTCCCAGCGGCAACCAAGTATGCAAATTCGAGACTGTGCAGCAAATGTGTTCATGCTTGTATCCTTGCTATGCCAGCAGACGGTACAGTGATCCTGGTCAGAACATATAGGATCCCTTGCATTACTGTGCTATTTTCTGCGAGGTTTTTACCTACTTTCATGCGGGAAATCCCTTTGATAATGGATAACTGATGCTAACATCATTCCCACGTTGTGCAACCCCCTTCTGTAACATTTTGGTTTTAAAAATTGTCAGGTTTGGAAATACATTAGGTTGTTTTAGTTTGTGTTAAGATCTGGTAGAGAAAGTGCTCAGCTGCTTGGAATTGCAATATTGGTACAAATCCCAGCTTCACCCCTTAAATGCTGTGTGATCCTGGGCATCTCATTTAATGTTTTATACATTTTAAATGCTTGTCTTAAGTGCTGCACGGCCGCATAGTGTGTCTCACTGAGAGTACGGCCTCTAGGCAATACTGAATGTTCCCACACAGATGCCTCTCATAACCCGGATGAGGCGCGCACAGGCTATCAATAATAATGCATTTCTTGTTAACCTTATTGGCAGCGTGCAAAAGATGTCTTTTCGTCCGCGCTCATTCATCCTTATCGGAATGAATAATTTTTGTTATTTCCCCAGACCCTCCAGGTCACCCCAATAATGTATGCCTTTTCTTGAAACTCCACAATGGGACCTGGCTTTTAGTCATCCGCTCCTAAGAAGCTGGGATGTCCGCTCACCAGTACTAAAATGAAAGAGTCTTACAGTGTTTTCCACAACAGGCCGGACGCATTAATATGCAATCAAGCCCTTTTCCTACAATTGCTGGGCTGCTCTGTCATGAGACACATTCATTCTGCATGCAATGCACTCTGTCTTTGAAATTAAGTGTAATATCTAACAGACATGCATTCAAACATTCTATAGATCACTGAAAAAAACTCACAATTACATCGGCTGTTAGCATGCCCACCACGAGTCAAGAATAACAAAAATGTGATGATCCAGCCAGATCTGAGCCCTGCGTTTCCCAGCCATCCCACGGAAATATTTAGCTGTTGTTTTCATTAATAAATATCCCCTTAGCGTGTGGTTAATACATGTAACTGCACTAGTGTATTTCCCCTATCTTTAAATGTGGGCCTTTTTCTTTCATAATTCACAACAATGCTCAGAATGATTCTTTGCATTTTGCGATCTACTTTTCATGCCTTGTTTCCACGAGACCTACAGCCTGTCTTTTTATAATATTCTGTGTGATTAAGGCTATCTTACAAGGTGCGCCTGGAGAGCGTCCTCCGTGCTTATCCAAAGGGCTCCTTATTTGCACATTCCTTTCTTTGTTTGATCACCGCGCTCTCGTAGACTCTTAGTGAGGGGCCTGATTTATTTCTCTTGTCAACCCCACTTTACATATTCGTTCTCAACTGTGTTTTTCCAAACTGCTGCTCTGCTGTTAAAACAACTAAAAAAAAGAATACTATCTTTAATCACTACTTGCAACCTCATACAGACATTCTAACAAAACCAGAGCTCTGTTTTTGCTTTAAGAATTTTTCAATCATTTCCCATATTTGTACACTTTACAAGCTTGCAGTTCATGGTTCTTAGCCAGACCTCCCCCGCACCTCACAGTTAAAACATTGCCACATGTTGCATTCCTTTTTCGCGCAGTGCGCTTAATGCACGAGAACAGTACTTCCATAAATCAGATATAACTCAGCCATTTCAATGCGAAAATGTATTGTTCTTAGCACGATCTAGCAGTTATCTTGCCTGCTACAAGGAAATACAACTTTAACTCCATAGCTGCTGGTTTGAAACACAATGTGTTCGCTTAAAGTGTACCAGCAGTTTTGCACTTTTGACGGGTTGTCTTACTCTTTTTGGGCTGCAATCACCACGAATTTGTGTGCTTTAAACTATAATATCTGAGCACTTCTTTTGATGCAATTTTTTCCAATTTCAAAACATTGACTTGACGCCAATTTTTTATTCATACTAGTTCCAATGGTTTAACTGCACACGCAGACAGTTATGCCACGAAGCGAGCCTCATGACCAACCACATCATACAACTTTAGCCATACACATAGTGTGACATGTAACAAAGTTAGACACAAACCCCGACCACCTGCATGCATGTCCCTCATTAATATTTTACTCTTGTTATTAATTTTTAAATGTAGTTAACGTATTTGGTTTGTTCCCAACTCTAACTGCCATTATTCTTTTTCCCCGTGTCCCTGTCTCTATTGGCTATGGTAGCTTTTCACTTACCTTCTGTTCTCCCGACCCTCAAGATCACCGCCTTCTTTAGGTTTTTGTCTGGTCCGCCGCCTTTCAAGCCCCGCCTGCAGTCATTGTCTATGGGGAGCTTCACAGTCCACTCAGACCGAAATGGCGAAAGACTTGTGATATTGCCGAACACCTAGAGTTACATTGTCAACAGCCATTAGGTGATTTATTTTAATCAATAATTGATGGTCAAAAACCGTCCTCTGCTACCAAATGTACAGGAGGGCGCACAGTCTTCTGATGGGCCCATAGGTCAGTGCACACCCTCTAGTACCTGTAAAATAAGATAGCTGCACCTTGAGGAGGTTGGGGTGCAGGATTCACATACTCCAACACAATTCAATAAGGACCACTCAAATGGATCAGCACAGAGACTGTTAAGTTCATAAGGGGTTATTTCATCATAGCTGTCACAGAGCAGCCCTATCTGCTGTGGTCAAGTTCCCTGCCTCAAAAGAACTCCCCTCCCAGCATTACACAGTGCCCATTTATAGCAAAATGGGAGGGAGCAAAATGCCCCCACCTCTCCCTGCACAGTCTTAAGCAACTACATCGTTAAACATTAGTGCATTGTCCAATTCATTTTAATTGGACTAAAACCTTCAAAATGAAATACACACTAGCATGCATTTCTGACTCTGCTTCGGTGCTCGGTTCAACTTATAATAGGTGCAGCTGGATTCTTTCAGGGTTTCGACCAGGCCCGGTTTAATCTGGTTTTTGTCCATTAGTCAAGTTTCTGAAGGCATGATGTCCTCGAACGTTTCAACTTTAGAATGAGCTCATCATTACACACTTGGAGCACTCCTCAGTTCCTTCTTGTTCAAGCCACATTTTGGTTACATGAATTTTTATTAAAGGCATTTTTAGCCTGAACGATTTTCTGTCCGTGTATAGAATATCTCATTGTCCATTCTGTGCTTTACCACCATATTATATCATGGTAATGCCATTTTTCGACATTATAAACACAATGCCCTTTGAATACTAGTAAATTGCAACATTATAAAAAAAACATTTTCGCATAATTCCACAGTTCATAAGTCTTTTCTTGATGCACTTTCACTGGTTTCTCCATTGCTGCAATTCATGTCAGTTTCGTGACGTGCTCTGTCCATGTTTGTTCGCATGTTCTTTCCACGAGGGGCACAGTTTTGTCTGGAAACCCCAGGACTCATTTGGCTCAGCAAGTGAGGGTTGTTTCTTGCCCCTTATTATTAATTTAATTTGCTCCTTCGATCACCAAATTGGGCTGTTTTAGATTGCTGGTGTTGGTCAGATTGGTTTTACACTTCTGGGCGACTGAATCAATGAGTTGTAAATGTACATTGCATGCCTGGAAAGTGTCTTTGAGCCTATATAGTGCAAGATGAATCTGGCATTGTGCCTCTATAATTGGTACTTCTTGTGGTACTAGAACCTTGGGTGCCCATGATGCATGTGGTATTAGTGAGCACACATAGCAACTGCTATTAGTTGTTCACTTACCCACTGCACTCGTGACATAAGTACCAAATGTTCGAGTGCTCGGGATGGGAGATATCTCTGACTGCATCTAGGCCTAGGCCATGGTATGCATCATATTTTTGTTTGCGCACTTGCCTTTTCATTCTGTCATGGCGCAATATATAACATCTTGGTTATCTATTCCTGCTTGTTCTGGCGATGTTACCACTACTGTTTGAGTTACGAAAGAGGTTTTTAATGGTTGGAAGTAATATCTCAAACATTCTACTCGTGCATGCAGTCATACGGGTACTGGTATTTGCTGGGGACGTACTATAAATATATACAGTTGTGTTTGTTCAGTTAAATTAAAAGGTGTGCTTTCATTCATGCTCATATTCAGGTTCCCCCTCAGGTTTTGTTCAGTTAAATTAAAGGGTGCACCTTCATTTAGGCTCATATTCAGGTCACCACCCCTCTTTTAGATGGCCTACCTAAATAAAAGATTTCCCCCAGTATAGTCCCAGCAAAAACATAAGAAAGGTCAACAAAATGGCCGTAAAGTTTAGGCCGCAGTTATATGAATACATCCTAGTCAAACTAATAACATTTCTATCACTATTCACTGAACAATTAGATGGTGCACTCTTCATCTTCTTTTCACCTGCAAAGGGACAAGAACGGGTTGGGTGGGGGAAGGAAGGAGATGAGACAGATAGAGAGATAAAGAGAGAAAGAGAGAGAGATTTGTTTAGTGCACAGAGCTTATACTTTTAGCAGCAATGCACGTTTAATTCTCTTTCTAGATGCATTTATAATGTCAGCATTAAGCTAAGTGGGGTGAGGTAGACTGGGTGTGTTCAGTTTTTAAGGTACCGGTGTTGAATTTGGGTGGGGCGGGCCTTAAGAATATCTGAGAGGTGTATCCAATATCAAAGCCCTTTCACCTTCACAGCAAGAGGGGTGGAAAACACGACCTTGTAGGGCCCATGGAACCTGGGATTGTTCAATTTTTGTACAAAGCTTCTGATATGTAACAGCTCCCCCGGCAGCAGTGGTTGCGAGGGAGCTGCATCAGCTGGTTGATCCGTAGTGTTCTGTACATCATCTGGGTGAGGTTGTGCCATTTGTGGTGAGAAGCATTTGATTGCACATGTTAGATTTGTTAAATATGCTTTGAAACCTTCTCCTAGAATTGTCACAGCCCTATGGGCATTGGATGCCCACCTAACAGGGGAGATGGGCGTCTGTATGTACTGGCCAGTCACTATATCGTGCAGCAAGAGGTGATGGTCTTTGCTGGGCTGAGTGCACAAATTGAACAGGGCCAGGGGCAGGCAATGGACCCAATTCTTTTTTAGGGTGTTACACAATTTTGAAAGCCTGTTTTTGAGAATGCCATTGATCCCTTCCACAATACCATTCGCTTGGGGCTGATAAATGGAACACATACGGTGCTTGATGCCCAATAGTTCTGTGATTTCCTTAAAGAGTTTATTAAAAAAGTGAGTACCGTTGACTGATCTCAGACCATCACATACTCTCCATCGGGGGAATACCTCACATACAAGGAATTTTGCTGTGCACTTGGCATCTGGGTGGGCACATGGACCGGCCTCAGCCCACCGCGAGACAGGCACACCACCACAATGAGACATTGAGCTCCCTTGCATTTTTCGACCATTGTCGGTGAATTGGATACCCCAGCCCCTTTGATGAGTAGCAATTACCCTGGAGATTAATGGGGATGCAGATTGTATTCATACATCAATAATCAAAATTACTCATGTAGTTTGGCAAAAGGAACGCTGTTTTAATGTCAATTATCTAAAACAGGGAGCACAAGGAACAACAGCACTCGCTCAATCCTCTTCACGCATCTTACAAAAAACGGAGGTTATATTAAGAAAAATCGTCCATCAGTGACGTATTGACCTGCTTTATTACCAACGTCATCCTCTATGGCAAACTACAAAAACCTATTGAAGGAAGTGATAGGCTCTAAGTGAATATCTTAAGTATACGTGTCATGATGCCTACCCCCTGGCATCCGGATCGAGTCCATCAGCCGACCCAACAGCCCCGGCTGGGGGCTGTTTGGATTCAGTCCTGGCGCCTTAGGCGCCAGGCTCATCATAGAAATCAGTCGGTGCCAGGCTCATAAACTTTACTTACCTTATGCAGACCATGCTGCAAATGAGTCCAAGCCAACGTGAGGCCTGGATGGGACTATTTTATTACAGGGACTATTTTTTTACTCGGGTGTGGTTCTGGGGAACTTCTTACCTGGGACTACTTTGCAGGCTATTTAAACCACGCCCGAACAGCAGCTCATGCTTCGTGTTATTCTGCATCCAGCAGCGTAACGCTCACCGTGTCTGCAAGTCAGCATCCAGTCTTCTGCCACGCCCGCCTCGAATCCGGAGCTGCTATACAAAAGGAAAAGAAAGGAGAAGAGGTTAGATCACGGACATTATTTGATTCCTTACCTAATTCCGGACCCAGCACATCTCCGAGCCTGGAAAGGACATTATTTCAGCACACGTCGCTTCGCCAGCAGCAGCGCCGCTTTATACTCACCAGTCCACCACATCTTTCAACTCGGCGCTGCCTCCATCATTTTCTTCGTCGAAACCCAGCACCTGGGGGGAAAACAAAAGGAATAACAAGGTTAGCCAAGAAAACCGACAAAGACAATCTCTTTGCCACCATAGGCTTACCTGCTTTACCACCGGAGGTATTATCCTTTAATTCGCCGCATCTTTCTATGCCGCACCTATAAAGGGAGAGAAAACAGCAAGTTAAACTCATGCAACTTTTACCGGACAGTGTTTGGTAATACAGACTCTTACCTGAACGCCATCAGCTGCCTCCAGGCAATATTCTTTTGGACCCAGCTGCAACCTAACGAGGGAATGGAACAAGTGTGAACATATTGAACTCTTTGAACTTTATAGACACTGGAGTCAATCAATATTCCTCCGGAACTCCTCCAGTACCTTCCAACCAGTAAAGTAACTGGTATCTATGCACCCCTGCATGCCATACAGGATGGAGAGCTCATCATTTAAAAACATAAGGTGAGGTTACCAAGAGGGGCTATCAGAGGTGATTAGTGGGGAGAACGAGAACAGTTGGGGGGGCCATCACTAAAGTCCACGGGTGGCTAAATCCCTTTCTCCACTTGCAGGACAATACTTCTATGAGTCCAGCAGACAAGATTAGGCCGGCCAGTCCAGACTGTCATCTCTTCACTACGCATCACGTTGGTGGAGACCGCAGCTGTCTGGGTCGATCGATGCCCCTGTGGGAATCAGGTGAGCGTAACAATACCTTCCATATCAGTATGGGACAGTGAATGAAATTGATGGGGTACTTAACATCGGGTGAGGCAACTAAGCCCTCCCCTTAAAATGGCCACTATGACCGTCACTAAATACACGACATACCATTGGCTACACAAACTATAGGACCTTTAATTACGCGGTCCTCTACAATTGGTTGGCTTCTAACCCCTGTCAATGCCTTTCCACCTACGTCTAGCAGCCAGCAGGCTGAACATCCAGGTGCTGGTGAGCTTGCCTTAACACTAGCTTCCCACCAATTAGCAAATCAATCCATCATCACCTCAATGGTCTAGTGTCAATTAGAGCTTTGAAGCTCAGCCTTGAGTTTATACTATGCTCTGAGAAATGTAATGAGTGTGGGTACACTCTGCCCTCATGCGTAGGTGTGACCACCTCATTCATCCAACTTCATTCTTCCACGTGACTGGAGACCATGGAATCGATCTTTTAGTGTATTAAAATACTATTTAATAATAGTCCTCTGACGTCATTTGGTTTGTTCATCCCTTCTGAACAAGAGTCTCTGTCCTTTCACACGATTTGTATCCAATGTCCGTTCACTCCAGTTTGATAAGACCATGGCTTCTTAGGCTCATCCAACTCCTTCTGCTGAGATACATTTTGTAATTCAATTCTGCCTTTTTAACTGCGACACACTGAAATGAGGCCTTCTTGCTTATGTCCATCATGTGGAACCGTCCATAGTTCACTCACTCCTTATATATATATATATATATATATATATGTATATATACGGTGTTGCTTGCCACAATCTATTCACTACATAGGTAGCCTCAAGATTACTTCGTCTGCTTGTATTTGTTTGCATCTGTACACGTTTAAACTAACTTAATATCTTCATCTGTTTCTATGGCATAAGCTTCTTCACGTTGTTCCCAAGATGTCACTCATCCTTGATGCCTTATAGAATGTCTGCATTCTCTGGTCTCTGAATCTCTTCTGTAGACGTCAGCTCGATTCAGTGTGACGTCACCATTCGTCTTTGCCATTTATCTGCTCTGCTTCTTCAGGAATCTCATTCAAATGGCCTTCATATTTTTCGTGTATGCAAGTACAGTTTTCTTAATGGGTACTTTGCCTCCCAGATTCTCTTAGGTATCGGTACTTTCACTGGTACGGCACAGAGTCCATTCTCTGCTCTTTGTCTGTTCAACTGCTCTGTGTATGTCTCATACTATGGTTTCCAACAGACAGGTAATATGGGCGGGACGGTTGAGGTACGGGTACTTGGCTCCTCTTCTACACTTCCCCCTCTGGGCGATTCATCGACCACTTTCTCATCATCTTTCACATGCAGGCATCCTCTTCTGAAAAAGAGCTTCTTAGGGACCCATATCTTTATGACTCCCTTCAGGCATTCTGCTGACTTCACATGCTCATCTTTGTTCCATGTCATGAGCATGCATTGTTCACTTGGACTGCAATAGATCCATCTTCCCACATATTTCTTATGGTTCTTTGGATAGAGGAAGTTTGTTCCCTGAGGTGCATGGATACTGGCCTTCACAAAGTGTCTGATTTCTTCATCTGTTAGGTCTTTGGGCTTGCATCCTGGTTCTTCATCAATCATGATCTTCATCCTTATGGCTTTCTTGGCTGTCTTCTTGCACTGCGAGATTATTATCTTGATCACACAGAATCCAAGCAATACCATCACTATCAGTGCTCCAAGAAACTTGAACATGTCTGCCATCTATTGTTGAAAAGAGCGATCCAAACCAGCTATCATCAGCAATGTCTTCAACTTCGCCTATCATCTGGCCATGGAGTCTCGCCAGCATGTCTATGGCCTCTGTCAAGGTTCCATTCTCGTCATCATGAGAAGGTATAAAAGTGCAACATGATTCTCCAATTTTTGCACAAACCCTCTTTCCACAGCTGTGATCATGTCCAAGACATATCTGTTCTGGAGAGTCATCAATCTTATGTCTCTCATCTCTACTCTGATTGCATTGAATCCCTTTATGGTAGTGTTAATTGTCTGCAGAAATTCCCACCTGGTTATCTGTAACCACTTGGTGTTTGCTCCAACCTGGATTCTTGACATGAAGATCAACGTGAATACTGAAGAAGTCTGGCTGCCCAGTCTGAGCTCATAGCAGTGGAGGAGGCACCTGGATTTATTCTGGGAAATAGACGGCCGATATACCAGAACATGTATATCATCATAAACCCTGAAACTATAATTGAAAAATGTGTAAATAAGTCTGAAATTGCATCTGACCAAACAAAGGAATGGTTGGAGCTGTGGAAGGGGGAAGCTAGGCAAGCGGTCAGAGACATTGTCATGCAGTTGGAGAATACTTTTGTAAATTCATCTGATATAAAAAAAGAAGGGGGAAGAGGGTGGCAGTATTACTTGTGGCCTCTGTGGTGATGACTATTATTGGGGCTGTAGTGGGTACTACAATGTCTACAGCCAATGCGGTTTTGGTAGGAACGCTAAGTGCTAAAGCACAACAGTTGACCTACAACCTAGATATAATCCAAAGGACCTTATATGAAATTAGAGGCGGACTGGATGAACAGGTAAAATTCATGAATGAGACTGCTTTTCTTTTAAATGAGCAGGCTGATCTAGCAGAAATGTTGTGGTTAAACATGACCGAATGTTAAGTGACATTATAAACATAGTTGATCCTCTTCATAGGTTATTGGTAAAATATATAGGAGAGGTTCAGACTGCAATTTCACAACTGATTTTGGGACACATACCATTGTATTGTGTGTCATCTGAAATCGTTAATCAGGTGATGGCAAGGATAACCCAAAGGGAAGTGGAGATGGTGCAAAGTAAGATCGTATTTGAGATGGGGAGCGCAATTCCCCTGTATGTGAATCTAGAAAGGATGGAGATTGGGTTTTTGTTATGTGTTCCGTATATTGCCCCTGGGCTTATTTACCAGACTAAATTGGTGCACAATGTGGGATTTTGGCAAAATGATAAATATGTAAAGATCAAAACTCCAGAGGTGGTGGCATCTCAGTCTTGGGAGCATGATGTTTACTTGATTCCAAATTTGGACACGTGTATAAGATTTAAAGAAAAAAATTACAAGTGTCCGGGTAAACCATTTGCTCCCGATGCTGCAGATGCCATTTGCGGGTTGAAACCTGATCTGGGGGTGTCGGGAGGATGTGAAGTGGTCATTAGCAATCCAGGTAGTGGGGAAGCTATTTAAAAACAAGTGGTTGGTCAGTACTTCGTTGAATAATTACACAATAACCCATTTAAATCATGGAACGCTTGTTGTCAAGCAGTTGAAATACAATGGGTCTCATTACAAGTATGGCAGTAAGGCAACAACAGCGCTGGTTTCGCTACCGGCACCGTTGCTACTGTACCGCTATACTATGTGTTCTGCTTGTGGGTGCCTTTGCAGCTACTAGGTCCAACCTGGTGGCTGTACCGGCACCCGCGAGCAGAGCAGGACTGTAGCACCGGTAGCGTTATTAATGGTACCAGTGCTACCACCTTTCCCATTCCCATTCAGACCTATGGGGCTGAATGGGGATGGGGAGATCCTTATTACAGGCACACACAAATGGGCAATTACAGGGTACGCCAAACTCGGCATGACCTGGTAATTGCCCATTCGTGGGTGCCGGTAAAATCACGGGTCCATTTCGCACATGTTGCTAACGACATGTGGGAAAGCCAGGTGGAAAATATTGAATTCTTTCAAAGGGACTTGTTCCCGATTGACCCAGATGTGGAATTTTTGTTGAGCCATGAGGAAAGGCACACCGTTAGGGGGAACTTGAAAAAAAACAACATTACTATGAGTAGCTTGGGCGTGATGGAGATAGATACCTTCAACTGGGGAACCTGGGTGGAGCGGAGTATGGTGTGTCTGGCCATTTTGGTAATATTGATGGGCGGATGGTTGGTTACTTTGACCATAAAATTGAGGATGTTGGTCATGCTACTAGCAACAATGGGGAAGGAGAGATATCCTGTGACACATACATTTTAGACACTGATGTGCGTTTCCTCCAATTATGACTGTGCAGGCAATCATAATTGTCAGTAAAAGGAGGGAATATGTAGGGATATATGGCAGTATTTTTAAAAGCAGCTATTACAAAGTGTATGCAGATGAAGGGGTTTTAATAGCAGCCAGTAAATGGGTGCTCATTTTAAAAGCACTCAGTAACATGTTTTCAGTAGCAGCCAGCAAATGGGTGTTCATTTTAAGAAACACCCACCAAAATATGCAGTCATTTTAAAATGTAAATGGGGGCAAATTAGGGATACAGATCAGCAGGTTAATGGGATAAGCCTGAAGGTAGAGACGAGATGGGATTACATGAAGCAGGTGAAATGCCACGTTAGGCCTGCAGTGACAAAGCAGAGTGTTTTGCAGAAAAGACAGTGGGTTCAATGGCCCTCATTCCGAGGTTGGTGCTAGTCATGGCGCTATTAGCGACATGACTAGCACCATTACTGGTACCGTGTCCGCCCTCGTTCAATGGGGACTTACAGGTCTAGTCCGACCTTTGCGGGACCGGTAAGTCCCCATTGAAAATGTCAAACCCCTTTCCCATTTGAGCCCCCATAGGGCTCAATGAGAATGGGGAGGGTGCTAATAACGGTACCGTAAATTACGGTACCGTTATTAGCTCTGAAGTCCCTTTGCGGATCCCGTCCATAATGCCTGGTAAAAGCAGGCGTTAAGGACGGGGCCGCAAAGGGCCCTCGTAGTAGGGCGCAAAGGGTTTACCGGCACCAATGCCCGGTTTTCCTTTGCGCCCTACTCGGAATGACCCCCAATGTGTATCACACATACAAATTATGAAGACTCTAATCTGTGTAAATTGCATTGGGAAATAATCTATATAATAAAACTAACTTCCCATTAATAAAATCCCGACTAATTAGATTTCCTGATTAACATGGCAATGCAATTTCAGCAGACTCAGATAGACTCTGTTTAATATTTCTTCAGGAAGGAGGAATGTGTAAAAAAAAACACAGTAAGTGATGAATAGCTGTTTCTTATGCAGTTTGAAGCCTTCATTGTTCACAGAGGAAGAAGTAGTTACATGAAGGCTCTTATAATGTGATTGGCAGAAACCTAGGTGGTGTCAAGCACATCAGGAGAAAGGCAGTGTTATTCTTGATTGACAGCCAGATAGAATATAGGGAGCTGAGCTGAGAGGCGTGGGCAGTTCTGTTTCTGCCTGCAACATTGCTGGGTGCTGGCTTCCTGGGCTTCAGCCGGAAGACAGTGCAGAGGGAGATGACACTCTGGCATTGAAATGGCTGAGATTCCAAGGCTGAGCCCTGGGTAGTGCAGGCTGTTTGCGCAGATAAGCCCCAGCAGAAAGAGATTACCCAAGCAAAATACGGAAGCTTCATTAATAATTGTAAGTGAGGTTTTTAATTGAGGAGAACGTGGGCTGAGTACATTTTAGTTCAGTCAGCACAGAGATTTATTTTTAAAACAAAACTTGGTGTTTTCATTTTGCATTTCCTAAATGATGACAGTGTAAAATGACAGGTTAACAAATGATATCAAAGCTTTGCAAAGCCTGTTTTGTCTTTTCTCTTAGGAGCTTCAGCAGAACTAATGTGGGTAAGATTGTGGGGAAATGTATTATTTTTGATTGGATTACTTTGTTATTGTAAATCACATGGTGCTTAACAGAATCATAAACATTTTGGATTAGTTTGGTGTAAGGAATTTTCTCTTATGTCTCCAAAGTTTCATGTTTCAGTGGGGAAAGATATCTAGGAGACTCTAGTGTTCACACCACAGTGTTAAAGACACCGCCGGAGATAAAATGAGGGAAAAGCAGATATATAGGCAAGAAAGAATGTGTGTTTGTGGATATGAATGCGCTCCACTCTGCATGCTGAAAGGGGAGCAAAGCCTTTCCAAGGCATAGGTCTTTGGTGTAAAGAAACCACTGACACAATCTACATGTGACAAGTAATATTATTCATCATTTTACTGGTGCACTAGGTCTGGGAGTGGGGTTACAGTCAGCCCTGGGTATATCATATTTATAAAGAGAGAAGGTTTGTCTTATCATAGGGCTATATTGTAGAAGGTATACTCACAGCTAAAATTACCACAAAAATAAGATACCACTAAAAGTACCACCAAAGTAAACTAACACTGAATTATCCCCAAGTAGGATAATACTAAACTATTACCAGAACAGGGTAATACTAAACTACCACCCAAAATGAGGTATGGCCAATTTACCGCCAAAATACCATGCTACCAACATACAGCTAAATTAGGTAATAGGCCCAAAGACAACATTTCTTACAGTGCCTGGCAGTGGGGAGGCACGAGAATGAGAGGGGCTACCTTGCCCTCCCTGGATATAGTCCAAAATTGGCCTGAGGGCAAGGTAGCCCCTCTTTGAACATCAAATGGCCCTCTGCTCCACGTTTGTCCGAATGGGAGGGGGGCCTTTGATATGAGGTGTCAGGGGCAGGGACTACCCGATGTCACCTGCCCCTGCCACCTCCCTTCCGCAGCGGGCACCCGGCAGTCTGGGTCTCCATTGTCTTGGGTACCCAGATGCCCGCCCCGACACTGGCATGCTAAGTGGCCGGACCCACAACAAGCCCACCTCCCTGCTTATGGCCCTGGGCCTCCCATGCTGGCAGGCCCATGTTTATAGAACTAGGGCGATGTTGGGACAGCAGCACAAATGTTTTAACATGGATCCTGCAAAATTGGCAGCCATAATTGCACTGCTGTAGGGGAAGGACTTGGACAATATAATGGGGGCTCTATCAGCAACAACCCCTCTGGCAACACCTTAGGGGGCAGGTGAGGCGGCGGGGGTGGAAGGCGGTGGCCCTCATCGGCATGGCCACAGAGGTCTGGGGATTTCACAGTGAAAAGGGCATTATCCAGCTGGAGGCGGGAAGGGAACATTCCTGGGGACAAAAGGCGCCCGCTGGATCCGGATAAATTGGCTGTCATCATCAAAGGGCTGGAAGAGATATGTAGGAATAGGTGGGAAGTGATTTTATTTAAGGCAGCATTTTCAGCAGCATTTTCTGGTGCCTTCAGGATTGGGGAATTGGTGGGAACCTTAAATCTGATAAATCTGGGGGAATGGCAAGAGAACACATCTCCTTCGTGGGAAATTTGATGGTACAATTTTGGGTGAGGAGGTCAAAGACGGATCAGGAGGGCAAGGGTGCCCGGGAGTCAGTAACATAGCACAAATCTGTGACATTGATGAGGGGTTTTCTGGAGTTCAGGGGAGACAGGAGCGGGCTGCTATTCTTGCCTGGGGATGGGTCGTCACTGGCTAGATTTCCATTCAGGAGTGCATTTCAGAAATCCCTTGAGGGGGCAGGGCTTGGGGGATTGGGGTTCCCCGCTCACTCCTTCAGAATTGAGGCAGCTACAACACCAGCTGGGCATGGGTTCCACGAGATGGAAATTAAAGAAATGGGATGGTGGAAATCCCATTCATACAAAGGGTACATCAGGCTGCATCTGTTATAAAAACGCAAAGAGAGAAAGGATCAGGAACATGATATATAAAAAACAAAAAACAAAAACAGTGTATATAAAACAGTGAGGGGATGTCCTTAACATGCTTTTCTTTGTCATTATCTACAGATTGAGGATGTCGAGACCCGTGGTATGGGCCGTGGGCCATTCGTTTGTTCGTTCGGAGGATGGAAGTAAGGGTCCCTGAGCACCCAGTGTTGTTGGCCGGCATGTCAGGCTTTGTCATTCACTGGATATATGCAGGGGGGGGTTTGCACGTGTACAGGGTGCAAGCACTGGTCGAGGCACAGGAGAGGAAGAGGGGGTTACTGAATCCCAGATTGGTGATCCTTCATGTGGGGAGCAATGACTTGGTTGAATTGGGCAGGAGGAACCTTTTGGAAGATTTACTATCTCTCTTTTCATTGTTCGGATGGTGTTGCCCGGGGTCCTTGTTGGCCTGGTCACAAATAATTCCAAGAACAGTCTGGAGGTGCCCGGGCCCGGCACGCCCATGGAACGTTTCCACATGAAAACTTAATAATGAACTTGCCCGACTGGTGGCATGCCAGCGGTGGCTGAAGATTGTGAGGAATGGCCTGTTGAGGGGCCCCAGGTTGTGTCAACAGCATGAGGTACACCTATCAAAGATGGTGACAGAAATTTTGTTGCAGAACCTTTTGGCTGTCATAAGATCACTGGTGCAAGTGGGGTGGGGGGTCATGGACCGGTGGGTATGTGCCCCCTTTGTCAGGTGGTAGAGGGCCATGTGAACACTGAGATCCCCTTCCTGGGGACTCCAGAGCTGGAATAGTGCTGAGGGGAGAGCACAGGTCACCCTCCCCCATCTAAATAGGTGTAGAGCCACCAGAGATTCCCGGGAGGGAGGTGGGGGCAGGCTCAGGGGGCAGCTAGGGCCTCAGGGGCAGCTAGGGCCGGTAGCAAAGAGGCTGCATACAAAGGCATGGTGGGGAGTGGATAGGGCCCCATGGGGGGTTGGAGTCATGGTCCACCTGAACCAGGTGATCAGAAAATTGTATAGTGTTTTATGATTAAATGTATATTGGTTGAGAATGTCAAATTTTTGGAGGGTTTGTTTTTACATGTAATAAAAATGTGTCTGGAATGACAACCACAGATAGTGACTGGACTATTTACTCCCAAACTGGCGCTACCCCCCTGCTGAGCCCACCTCTAGTACACCAAAAGGGATCCAAACAGATTGGAAACACAAGCAAATTATAAACCTCCTGTCCAATTTTAGTAACGTCGACAGAACAGAAGGATTATCTCCGAAAGTTTGTGGATCATTGGTTAGTTGCAGCACAGCGACAATACAATTGTTACCCGATGATAAAAGGGACTGTCCAGTCAAGGTTGTATAGAAAAATCTACTTTATTATTATCACAACAGACAGTTCTAGCACACTACAAAATACAACCCACGCTGTAAAGGAATGCAGAGGACAGACAGTTTCAAGACGGAAAAGGGATGCACCCTGGATACTGACAGGAGAGTAGTCGGTAAAGTAATTCTTCGCTATAGTTCAAGGAAACTTAGTTTCAGCACAAAGGGAGCAATGGGTCGTAAAATGTCATTAGGGGCCTTCAGAGAAGGTCCAGGGGGACATAACCAAAATGTACCTTGTGGTTGTGGATGTTTTTGGTGCTCGACTGTGTCGAGTTGGTTTTAGGGCGCTGTACAGCTTCCAAGAAGTTAGACAGCTGTGGGTATCAGGCAGCATGGAGGCCTACACAGCAGCTCGGGGTCAGGAATCATTGTCTCAGTGCTGGTTGGTGGGTCTGAAGCACTGGTCGAGGTGTCTTGGATGGCGTTTGCGACTGTGGTGTGACAACAGTCAGCGGTGCAGTCGGTTGCAGATCGAGTGGCTCAACTGTCCTTAAGGTGGATGCTGGTTGATGCTTGTCGGTGCACTCCTCCTAGCGTCTTTGCTAGGCTTGTGTCATCCTTTAAGCCAGACGGCCCAAAGCTGAGGAGAGAGTTGCATGCAACAGCCTTGTCCTTGGTTTGGTTCAGAGACTCTCTGGCTCGTGCCACCTAGGAAGCTTGAAGGAGAGCCTTGCAGTGCACGCTGTGTGCTGGCTGGGTACTGGTTCTGGAGATGCATTAGGGTCTTCTGGGTTTGGTATATCCCTCTGATCCCTGGGAGACATTTATGGGAGGGTTCTTGCTTCCCTCTTTGGAGGTCCTGGCCTTCATTCACTCACGGAAGATGTAAGGCAGACTGTACATTCATCCGAGGTCCGATTTGTGAGTTCTTCTTGCTATTCCTTGCACAGTCATCAGATGATCTGCCCAAAAGAGGGGCTCAACCCTCTTTTAATGCCAAATGGACCATGGGGATTGGTGTAGGCCAAGCCTACCTTAATGAACCAATCCTGGTTCCCCACCAACAATCCTATATGCATGAGGTCATAACCAGAGTGCTTTGGAACAGAAAAGGTAAAGGGGTGAAAACATGTAATACTAAGTTCCACCCATCTTCCTGTCTGTTGTGGATCAAAGGGTCTCTCTGGTCAATGGAGCTCTCTGTAGTTCCTGATTAAAGCCGGCCTCCCGTGAATCAGCGGCAAGACCAAACTTTCTGGCGCTGTCAATCCACATACTCGTACCTTCTGAATGAGGTCCCCCTGTTTGGATGACTACTGTAATACATGCAGTTCCAGACATCACATTTCACTTCCAATCGATTCTGAGGGCGGGGCTAGCTCCAGGTTGACACACTGCATATGAAAGGGTGTTGTGGTTTCCTGTCTCCTTTGTTAGCTTCTGCAACCATGTCCCATTTGGGCCTGTTTGAAGTACATTTTATTTGTACGTTAATTATGTTAATCACTGCCACCAGCTGCAGGGCTCAACAAAAGGACACTGTGGATCCATGGATGGGGCCTTTGTCAGTTAATCAGGCTCGCCATGGCAGGGGAATGTTTGGCCCTGCCTCTTCTGGAGATCCCTTATGTACTCCACCTGTCAGATCTGAACTAAATATAACAGGGGGACTGCGCCTGTAGGCTGTGTCCAACCAGAGGATACACACATCTATCAGTATGTCATGCGGTGAACATCGGAAAATGTGTGAGGATTGGCCACACACATTTTCCGGAGATTGATCTACCTTTGTACAATTTCATTTTAAGATTTTAAAAAAAGCCCAGGCGAGCGCACACCCACCGTGTGGATGGTTGAATTCCTCACACTATAGCAAATTCTGTGGAATACATTTGTAAATGTCCAAAGAACGGGAAGTCTTAAAGAATCAAACCCTGATCCTAGGAGGCCCCTGGATGCAGAAACATTGCTAGCCATAGGGAATTTTCCCAGGTCTGTAACATTGCTAGTCATAGGGAAAATCTTTCCACAGGTCTATAACATTGCTTACCATAGGGAATATACTTCTGCCGTTCAATAAGCCATTATATCATAGTCGTCCCCTGGATGTAGAAACATTGCTAGCCATAGGGAATTTAACGCAGGTCTATAGGCCATTATATCGTAGGAGGCCTCTGGATACAGAAACATTTCTTGCCATAGGGAATATCCTGCCGTAGGTCTATAGGTCATTATATCGTAGGAGGCCCTGGATACAGAAACATTGCTTGCCATAGGGAATATCCTGCCGTAGGTCTATAGGTCATTATATCGTAGGAGGCCCTGGATGCAGAAACATTGCTAGCCATATGGAATATAGTTTCCCTGGTCTATAGGCCATTATATTGTAGGAACCCCATGGATGCAGAAACATTGCTAGCCATAGGGAATATCCTTCCCCAGGTCTATAGGCCATTATGTCATAGGAGTAATTATGTACCGCCAGCACTTCACGCTTTGCCTAAAAGTAATTCATCAGTTTCAATTCTAATAAATGATTGATCTATTAGTGACACAGTTCAAAAACGCTTTATCCATGAATTTATTCTCTGCAATTCACGTATGTACAGCCAACACATTATCGTCTTTTTCAAGGCTATTTACAGTTAGATATGTAAAACAATTCATATTATTCCCATACACGTGTACAAATAAAACCATATAGATTTGAAATTGTATGATAAAAATTATCATGCCAATACAATAGAAAGCAAAAATACATACCATTGACGGGAGTTGGGGGTGGGGATGTGAAGGAAGCAAAGTAAATATATGCACACATTAATAATTTTTCTCATTATCATACATATTTGTAGAAGGTATTTGCCACTCAGTTTTTAACATACAATGTTTAAATGTCATCTCTCATGCAGTATCCTATACATGAGCACGTTTAGATTCCTCCAGGTGCTCCGTGTTTGTCATAAATATTGGACATAAAGATTATGACTGAGTATAAAGTTTCAGTATCTCAAACATGCCCGACTGCTGTGGGCGGGGTGATTGTGCAAACACAATTGTTCCTTTCTAATTACAGTGTTTCAATGGTGACCATTATCAAGTGCGCGGGGAGCGTGCATTAGTTAGTGTCAGCTCATCCCTTTGCCCTATGTGGATACGGTAGGATTAAATTACCTGGTGCGGTCCCTCCCCTAAGCTTTCCGGTCGTGTGCGGTCTGTAATAGTAAGATCATATTC
Source organism: Ambystoma mexicanum (assembly GCF_040938575.1). NCBI lineage: Eukaryota > Metazoa > Chordata > Amphibia > Caudata > Ambystomatidae > Ambystoma > Ambystoma mexicanum. The sequence continues at coordinate 1,032,565,887 of NC_090923.1, forward strand.
TGTTAGTCCAGGACAGAGCAGAATAAAGGTTGTTTATTTAGAGTCGATTCTGTTCCTCCTGATGTGTATGTATAGCTGTTGGTGAGTCCTCTCGAATTAACTGGTTTCCCAAATTAAACTTTTCTCTGGCTCCAGCGTGAGTTAATGCCACTTATTATATACAATTTAAGAATAAGAAAAATGTTGCCATGAAATCTATTGCATAAACTGTAGTTCACAATATGTATATAAATATTACATGGCCTGCGGTAGCGGCCATGTAGTTATGGTTAAGTTGCTAAGCCCATAGGAAGAACACTTTTTGGGCGTCTTATAACTTCGCTCTCGCTGGATGAATCCTCACCAGAATTTGCAAAAAAAGTATATGACCCACTCTTAATTCATTTGCAAAGTTTGGTGAGGTTTGGTCCAGGGGGGGCAAAGTTATAGGAGGGTCCCAAAATGTCTTTTTTCCATAGACTGAATGGAGAAAATATTTCTGTCACGCCTACAGCCCAAACCGCTGGACAGATTTTCACCGAATTTGCGGCAGGAGCGGCGGCTTGGTCCCGAAAGCGTGCTTTTGTTAATTTGGTGTAAATCCGTCCAGTAGTTTTTTTTTTAACAACCAAAACGTAAGGCAAAACAATTTGTGATATCTATGTCCGCTCTGCGGACTCACTTCCCTGTTCGGTCTGCAGACTGGCCTCTGATTGGCCACAAAAATTTGCTGACTTTTTGCATGATCTGCGGACATCGGGACGCGGCCGCTGATTGGGTGGTGAGAATACGTGAAATGCGTCGGTTTTCCTGAACTGTCTGCCATCTTGGATTCGCAGACTTTTTTGGGGTCCAAGGACAGCGCAGTGAAAACATTTAAAAAAAGCAACATTGCACTTGTCAAACCCAACAAACAATCTCTGGGGATGGTTGGGGGATGAGGATGGGATATGGCCATAAGAAGCCAAAAAACGGTTGTTTCACCCCTGACTGTGTGTTTGAGGCCTGCTATTGCTCCATGCATGTGCACCATGAGCTGAGACCAAACCCTAAGGAAAGTACTTTAAGAACATACGACAAGGTTAACGGTTTGATATGCAGCAACTTTTGAATTTTAATATTCTGATTGTCAGTGAATAAAACCATCTTGCCTAGATTTTTCAGTGAACCAAAATAAGTGAGCCAGATATGTGATGTCATCAGTGATGTCATCAATGACATATGGGATGTCATCTTTTATGTCCTGGTGTTAGTTTTAGCAGTGCACGGTGGTGGCGCCAGTTATGGTTGCTTAGCTCACGATAACTGGCGAATTTCTGAGGTTTTTCGGTTTTACCTGTAACCATAACGTCCCTGTAACAATGTTTTTCCATTGAATTTCATAGGTTTTTATTAGTGCAACTTAACCATAACGTCCCCTTAACTAAGTTTTTTCATTGAATATATATATATATATATATATATATATATATATATATATATATATATATATATATATATATATATATATATATATATATACACTTATCAATGCCTGTGTAGGTGTCCTGCCTGGCGTCACCTAAGCGAACCATATGCTCTCACATTGGGGCCGCTATTGTTGTCTTTTATTTCACGGGATGACGTTCACGTAAAACGTGATGACGTCACTCGTTCATGATAAGAAGCGTTTTGGGATATGTAGTTTTACTGAGGATAGTGTAAAGTAGAGTTGCGCATGTATATTGCGCATGGTCTAAACTTGCTAACCTAAGAATTGATCAAAATTATATATATATATATATATATATATACACATTACAGCATGTAGTGCACTGCGTTTTTCTGGGAAAGGCAAGTGATGACGCTGTTATTGTTAGATGGAAAGGGACACGCATAATGCACATTGCCATTGCTCGCTAAGCTTATATTTTTGACTTGTAAAGAGATTAAAAGTGCGGTTCTCCCAGTTCCGGATAAACATTGTGGGTGCACAAAAGTCCATTGCAGAGCAGATCTTTATATTATATTAGAGATCTAGATTTATTGTTGGATGTGAACGCTAATACACTTGAGTGGCCATTGCTGTCCATGCCATAAACCATTGTTTTCAGGCTATGTAGCCAGTTACATTTTTCCCCGTCTTCTTTATCTCACATGTTTGCAGGTTTAACAAGCATTCTATATACATTAGTTCTTGTTTGTAATTTTCTCAAATTTTCCTGTGATTCATGTACAGAGACCTATAGATTATATTTACTATAGACTTATGCAATATGGTTCCTTATTCCATTCTAGTACCTTACATTGGTGGTTGTGCTAGCATGATGTCTGCACATCACATAAGGCCATTGTGATCTAAGATTGTTTTTGGATAATAAAATGTGATGAAATTATTGTATGCAGCCGGGCAAAAATGAATGCTTAACATATATTTTGTCAGACTGCAAGTAGTTAGATTCACTAAAAAAACATTAATTACATTGTCCTTGTTGAGTACGTCTATTGTGCATCTCAACAGACAAATACATCTAGATTCCATTTGGCGTAGTTTAAGTGGGTGGTCACCCCTACGTTTATTGCATTTCGCTTTCATCAAACCAATGCATTTTAGATCTTGTTTGTTGTGCAGTTGATGGATTTCCTGCCAATGTATCACTAATGGCAGTTCAGGGTCTTGGCTGCCAAGGTTCGAGAAATGTTCCCTTATTCGTGTTCGCAGCTGGCGAATTGTGCTCCCAATGTACAATTTACTGCAAGTGCAGATGATTGCATACACAAGATGTGTAGTTTTGCAATTGGTAAAGTCCTTTATCGCAATTTTGGAACTTTCCTTATGTTTGAAACTTGTGCAGTCTTGGTGTGCATGCTTACACATGCTGCGTGTTCCACATTTTTGTAATCCTGTCGATTTTAGCCAATCAGCCCCTGTATCTGTTAAAATATTCTCTAAGAATGATGGGCACGATATGTTTCTCAGTGTAGGGGCTCTCGTAAATGCGAATTGTGGTTGTCTCTCAACGTGCGGTGTTATGTACTTATCCATGTGTAGTAAGTGCCAATGATTTTGCACGATTTGATACATCCCGATTTAAATATAATACATAGTATTGAGGATGACCACATTCCCTTCCTTGTCTGCTTCTTTAATTACTATATTCTTATCCTTAGATAAGTACATTAGTGCCATTGGTTCTTGGGCACTTGGATTGTTGTACTTGTGTTTGTTCTTTATTTGTCTCGTGCCTAGGTGATGGTGGATGTCTCTAGTCACTGCCTTATGAAAAGTATCAATGACATTCTCTGAAACTAGTTGCAGTGGAAATTTGGATTTCTTTTTTAGTTCGGTTACCTTAAGATTGCTGGGTTGTACGCCCAGTTCCTTGCATAGTGCATCTAATCCTGTATTTGCTTCTTGTTCAAGAGACAGGAGGAGATGGATGCTCTCAATGTCTGCAATAGTTAAATCACTGATCAGTGTTGGTACTTCTCTCTGTGAGTAAGTTTTAACTTGTGTTGCATGAAAACATGTTTTTTTTATTTTAATTTCCTGATGAATTTAAAAACATCAATCTGAAAATTAACAAAGTTCATAGCCGTGGTGGGTGAAAATGACAGACCTTTATTGAGAACTGCTATTTCTGTACTAGTAATCTCACAGTCTGATAAATTGGTAACCAAATTGTTTTTAATTACTTCCCCACCTGTTTCTTCACACAGAACTTGGTTGTCTTCCTCCTGGGTCTGCTCCTCGTCTGAGCTTCCTTGTTCCTCCCCTTGTTCCCCTTGCAGGTTTTTCTTAGTAGGAACGCTACATCATAGGAGGCCTATGGGTGCAGAAACATTGCCAGCCATAGGGAATATCCTTCCCCAAGTTTATAGGCCATTATATCGCATGAGACCCCTGGATGCAGAAATATTGCTAGCCATAGGGAATATCCATCCCTCGGTCTATTGGGCATTATATCGTAGGAGGCCCATGGATGCAGAAACATTGAAAGCCATTCGGACTACCCATCCTCAGGTCTGTTGGTCATTATTTTGTAGGAGGCCTCTGGATACTGACATATTGTTAGCCATAGCTAATACCCTTCCTCAGGTCTATAGGCCATTATATCATAGGAGGCGCCTGGATGCAAAACCATTGCTAGACAATCTTGCTGTTCAAGGATTGCCCTAGAACACTTTCGAGCGTCTTATGCATCCAACATTACATTGTGTATTAATTTACAATTCTCCAAATCTGCCATGGAAACAAAACCCAATGATCACAACACGTTAGGAAATATACGCCTCCTACGGTTTGCAGAACGACGGTCGGCCTAACAGGACTGATATCACAAAACAGTATTCCCCTGCTGCATCCCTCTCTGCCTGTACGGGCAAATGTAGGCCACTCCACGGACACGCCTAGGTGCTCTGAGACTACTACAGCAGTGATATGATGCAGGATAAATGTTTGGTAAAGTAACATAACTTTATGACTATAAAATAATTAAAAATGCATTGTTGGTTTACTGTCTTCAGAAGAATGCCCCGGGCTGCTTCATGGTTGTTTTGAGGCCCCACAGGACTCCTGGCAATTAATCCAGCATTATGAAGACCCTCGGCAGGGCTGGTGTGGATATGATTTGGTCCTTGAGGTACGAAAGCCCTGCCCTCTCCAGTAAGGTGGATTGCCACTATGGACTTGGTTTTGGAGTAGACATTTATGCCCTGCTCAGGTGCTAGGCCACTGGCAAGACTGAAGTGTGGAAATCGAAATCCTGCACTGGGGCCCCATGGTAATACAGGTTCTAGATGAACAGTCTGTGTCGCGAGCATTGCTCCCTGGATGGGAAACAAACAGTGCTAGAAGGCATCAGTCTATCCCTAGAGGATAGCCTTGGCAGTGAATCCCCAGCAGCCTGAAGCATTCACGCATATGGTATGGGCAGCGTTGAAGGAGTCAGCAGGCTCAGAGATGTCTGCAGCCACTTGCAAGAATACCAGGTCTTGGGAGAAAATTGATAAGGCCCACAGAAGGAGGTCTTGATAGACACAAGGTCAGTACAGCTTTGGTGCAAGCTGCTCTCTTTCCACCATCAACCATCCCTCATAATGGTTCCCTCTCATTCGAGCTCTCTCACTATAGGCTGAATCCAAGTGGCTCAGACAACTGGAAGTCCCCTGGGCTACCGGGACTGATACTTTTCTTACCACCAGCATACATAATCACCATTTAAAACGCTGTCCCACATGTTTCTATGTTCATGTCTCCTCTGCATTGCCTGAAATGTAGCTCTGATGATCCTGTAACCACTAATTTGCATGTGGGTTTAGGCACTCCCCCTTGAAACATTCTCGCCCTCGAGGATATGCTGCACTTGCTTTGTGAAGTTAGCCAGTAACGTATACACCCTGTGGAGACACTGGAAACCATACATTTCCAAGAACCTCCGGGATCTCCTACAATACCCTGTGAAATCTTTCTGCAGCAGGGGCTTCAACATAGTGTTTCCCCTGGACTCATTGGTGGCCAACCTGCAGCTCAGGGTCCCGAACTCCAGGAGAGGCTTTCCTTGTCTTCATCTTCCACAGTAAGTACCTCAGACAGGGATTTGCAGAGACATCAGGAATGCCCAGAGTGGGAGCAGTTGACTGGGGCATGGGTACCACGACTTTTGAGTGACTAAAATAGTGATCCGGGCTACCCTCAAATTGGCCATGCTCAAAATGATTGCTGTCCGACTCTGGGTCAGTGTTATTTGGCTGATCACCTGACCTTAGTACCTCAGAACTTACTGGAGGTGGGAATTCCATAGCACACAGGTAGAGTCTTGTTAAAGTCCTTGTCATTGGTTGTTCGTCTTCCTCTTAACCTGGTTTGCTGTATCTTGCATGCAACTGCTAGGAGATGTTTCCTGTGAAGGGTCGTGATGTGCAGAGGCCTTCCTTCTTCACATAGTCAGTAAACTGTAAGGTCACCCAACTGATGCTCTGAGACTCCCACTTGTCTCTGAGCTTGTTCCAACCTCTTCGTCCTAGGCTGCAGAGAAGTACCCAATCGCCTGCCTGTAGTGTGCAAACCTTAACCCTGGCATTGTAGAAGCATTTGTTGCTGTGGGTCATCTTTTCAGTAGCGGCATTGGCGAGCTGGTGGGCTTCCTTGAGCAGGTATTCGAGCTAACTCATGTAGTTGGAATAATTCTCACTGCCTATTCTTTCTGATAACATGCCGAAACCTAGGTCTACACGCAGCATTGCTTCTCTGCCACACATCAGGTAGTACGGTGTGAACCCCATGGCATCATTCCTTATACAGTTATAAAAGAGCATGGGTGAGGGTCACCATATGCCTACCCCATCCTTTCTTCCCCTCTGGACTCATGGTGCCCAGCATGGCTAAAATGCTCGAATAGAACCATTATATGTAGGTGTCCCCTTTTAGGAGGTATGGAGTCATATGGATCTTCTTGATGCCGACCAGCTAGAGTGTTTATATGATAAGTGTGACTTCAAAGTCGGACCTTGGTCTGAAGATATAAGTGATGGCCTGCCATAATATACAAAATACCTTTCCCACAACACATTGGCAACCATGATAGCACTTTGGCCTTTAGTGGGAAACGCCCGCATGCACAGTGTGAAATGATATGTCACCACCAGGATTTTCTGGACTCCTCGTCGACCCTTGTCTAGGCAGAGAAACACAATGAAGACAAGGTTGATGGGCCTTGAACTCTCCAGATGATGGGGGTAGGCTACAGGACTGTTCCTGCTGACACACCTGGTACCGTGTTGGCAGCAGTGCTCCACTTCCATGGAAACACTATGCAAATAGATTCACATTAGACCAGCTAGAAGGTCTTATCCACTACAACTGGGCACCACCACTCCTTCCATCTTGGCTGGTAAGAACAAAGTCATATCTGGCAGATTTCCACTCTGGTGTGATGTGGTAGCTCAGGTTCTTCCAGGCTGGTTTATCAGTCTGGCACAGCCTCAGTGGTCCCTAGCATTAGACTTTCTTGGCTCTGTCCGGCCCCAGATAGATGGCACTGGCAGATGATTCTGATGCCAGCATCATGGATGTTCTTCCAGATGGTAGAGTCATCGCGTGGAGCATGAAACCTTCTGGAGAGGGCATCGGCGTCTTGTGAATTCAAGCTGGTACTGTAGTTTGGGGTCGTATGTGAACAGTGCAGCCAGCCAATGATGACCTGTGAAGTTCAGCTTGTTTGTCCAACTTCTACACATATATGTCATTATTATCAGTCCTAACCATAAAGATGGCACTATACAGATAATTGAATTGATTTGATATTTTATTTATATCGTGCTCATATATATGTGTTTCAGAGCGAGACAAGGCAAGGGAGGGGAACAGGGGAGAACAAAACAACGATCTTACTAGGCCGAGTGACATTGAGAACATGCAAGTGCATGGAGGAGGGGAGGGGAAATGGGCCAGTAGGGGGGAGAGATGGCAAGTGTGGAGTAAAAGGAGAACAGAATATTTAATAATAAATAAAATAAATAATAAAAAGCAACAAAAGTGGTGGTGCCGCCAGAAAGTGGCAAGTGCTGAGTTTAGACAGTAGATGAGGTAGGTCAGATAAGTGAAGGAAGAGAAAAAAAAGGGGGGGGTTGTATGGGTACAGATACAGTCTCCAGTGCAAGGGGGGGCCCTGAGGCAGTGTGGGAGGGTGGCAGGGTGAGCAGGAACCTGGCCACGAAGGACAGAGGGTGATAAGGTGCACAGCGCCAGGAGAGAACAGATAAGCAGAGGAGAGGGGGGGTGAAGGCAGAAGCAAAGAGGAAGGCCTTGAGGTGCTTCCGGAACCGCAGATGGTTCTCCTCAAGTTTTAGATTGGGAGGGAGGCTGTTCCAGGGGGAGGCCCCAGCCGAAGACAGAGATCTACCCCCAGCTCATTTCTTTGAAAAACGATGGACCCTGAGGGAGTTAGAGGTAGAGGAGCAAAGAGCTCGAGCGGGGAGGTATTTGCGGAGGGATAGCGCACAGTATTTTGGACCCAGGCCTCAGAAAGCCTTGTGGACAATGCAAATGGTTTTGAATTGAATCCTTGCACCCACTGGGAGCCAATGTAGAGATTTCTCAACTGGAGGGATACGATCCCAGGGCTTGAGGGCAAGGACAAGTCTGGCAGTCCTGTTCTGGATTAGTTGCAGAGGGCGGAGAGTAGAGGCAGGTAGGTTAAGAAAGAGGCTGTTACAATAGTCCAACCTAGAGAGCACAAGAGCTTGGGAGACAGTGAGCTTCTGCGGGAAGGAGAGGAAGGGCAGAGTACCTCTGAGAAGGTGCAGCAGGAAGTTAGGCTTTTTAGAGACATCAGAGATGTGGGCGGAGAAGGAAAATGTGGAATCAAAGATGACCCCGAGGTTCTTAGCCCCACAGGTGGGTGTAGGAGGAGGGAACTTGTGGAACTTCTCTGTTATGACCCACTTCCAGGCTAGAAACTCCAGTTAATGGATAGGATCATTTGTCTCTCCCGAATGCAGGAAACAGCTGATGTAGGCATTGGGTTTGAGCTCACTGTTCATATCTTGTTACAGGACAGCTCCAAATCCCTCCAGACACAAATACACATGCAATATGTAAGGCGGTAGTGGGTAAGAGTAGGACAGTATCTGTGCCACTGTGAGGCTTCACTTCAGCTGCTCAAACCTGGCATTGTTTGATCCAACTCTCTCCCAAGGGCTACCCGGATCAATGTAATGGCTCCTTAGGAATGGTTAATCCTCTCACCCTTCTGCTTGGATTGGTATCCCTTCATAAGGTTCACAAGGGCCCTCTTGATGGTAGCACATTTCAGAGATGAAACACTGGTAATAGTTAGTGGTACATAAAAAGCACTGTAGCTCTTTCAGCATCTGCGCTCCTGGCCAGCTGAGAAGCGCATCCATCTTCACTGGGCCCATGGCAATCCCATCTGCAGAGATGATTTGGAAGATGTATTTTGCACTTGTCTTGTTGAACCGGTACTTGTGCCTATTGAACTTGAGTCCCCAGGTCCTCAGGCGACCCACCACCTTTATGACCCTCCTGTTGTTCTCCTCCAATGTCCTCCCCAACGCAATGATGATATACCAATACCTCCTGGAAGCTTGTGTCTCCTCACAGCTTTACCATAAACTGTTGGAGCATCCACATAAACGCGTCAATTCCCAGAGTACAGATGAACACCATCTTCTCCCGATCCCATGGATGCATGTGGATCTGATAGTATCTATTTTTGAAATTCAGAGCTGAGAACCACCACTCCCTGAGAGCCAATCCAAGCCCTTGTCCACCTCAGGTGTTATGTACTGGTCAGGGATGGTTAAGGCAACCATAATAAATGCACATCCTAACATCACAGTTCTTGTGTATGATGATGATGAAAGCAGCATAGGTGCTCCTGGACTCATGAATGATGCCAGCCTGATGAAGGTCATTCTGGTGACTTTGGACATTCTCCACATCTCCAGGGGCCATAGGTCACAATCTCTCCCTGTATGGTGTCTCATTATTGACAAGGATCGCGTGTTACAAACCATGGACCTCAACAGTCTCCTAGTAGCCGGTTCAATATACTTTGGCGCACTGCGAAATATGTTCATCCATATTACTCTCGGGTAAGCATGGCATCTCCAAAGTTGAGGCTCTTTGGGTCAAACCATTTCCTATGCTGGTTGGGTTTGAGACTAGCTGGCGCCAGAGAACGGTCATCTGAAACTGGGCTATTCTGGTGAATCTTGGCAGGCTGATGGTCCTTTTGGTAAGTGTGGTGATGAGCACTTTAAAGATCTTGATGTCCAGGCCATCATCTGGTACCAGAGCCTACTGTACCCACTCTCTAATATCGCCATCGCTATGCATCTCAGCTGAGGACCTCCACTGACACGTACTCTGACAAACATCACAGTGCTCTCTGCAGGGGTGGTAATCTGCCCAGTCCTGATATTGTGGATGTCTCTAGCTAGTCCACCAGGTTGTGATCTCAGACTGGATCTCTCTCTGCAGGCACACCTGCTGACATAAAGGGTACATAGACAACTGCCAGGCTGGAGAGGTCTACTCTTCCATGTGTACTCCTTGGACTCTTGAGCAAGTTGGAAGAGCTGGTGTTTATGCAAGAGTATCAGTAGCATCAATATCATTCCCTGAAGGTCTTGTTGAAGCCTCATCAGGTTCAGACTGGGTGGGTTCATCCCCTTCCTATGGCAACCCAGGTGCTAGGTTGTATTGATCCTGCTCAGGTACTCTCACAATGTCTTGCTGGTTTGTAGACGAGTGGTGTATAAACTTCATACCTGAGCCACTTTCAAGGAACATGCTGCCCAAGGTATGCATGATATTGGCTGTTGATGTATCTGGGTGTGTAGCACAATATGACTGGATCACCCTCAAATGGTTCCATGTGTTAATATCCCCGCGAAATTATTGCAATACAAAAATATCGCCATATTTTTGCAGTAATATTGAGCCATGGACCCTGCGGGAGACACCCCTGCAACCCCTGCATTATTTTTAAGCCCCCGCTCCCACAAATAACCCCCCCAAAAATATCAGCTATGGCGAGACAAACAACCATATGTACGGCAATATTTTTGGTGGGGATAATATGTAGGGATACCCCTCAAACAGGATATCTCAGACTTTCTATAACTCTATACAATTTCTTCCTGTGAGGAGTTTGCCGGTCATGGGGCATCTGGTTGGTCTGGTCTGCCCATGTCTGGAATTCATCTCAGGGTAGGCTTCTTGCCAGAGTAAGGCCACAGGCAGGCGTTGGGTCAATTTTCTGGTGCAGCAATGTCTAATGCACCATGAAATTAAAGGCATCAGCCATAGAAGACATAGGGCCTCATTACGACTCAGGCGGTAAGGGTTTTACGACGGTGTAAACAGCGCCGACCCTTACCGCCTGAGTACGAGGTCCCTTAGCGCCATTGCGGATTTAACATCTGCTTTTAGCAGGTGTTAAAATCCATGGCGCTAAGGGACCAGGGAGTTAATTACGCCACCGTAATTTACGGTGGCGTAATTAACGCCTTCCCCACTCCCATTATGCCCTATGGGGCAAAAATGGGAATGGGGAAGGGTAAATGGGGATTGGGGACTTACCGCCCCGCCAAGGTCGGAATGGGGCGGTAAGTCCGCCAACCACCATGGCGTAAACGTAGTGGTAAAGTCACGGCCCAGGCGGTAACTTACCGCCTGGGTCGTAATGAGGCCCATAATCAGTTTGGCAGACATTGCTAGATAGGGACAGCTGAGATCGCGCCAAACTGAGATGGCATCCAAGAAAAAAAGTCATTTGTTTTTTGTAAAGAGTCATTTTGAAGTTCATTTAAATATATTTCAAACGCCGTTCATCTTTGTACAGATTTGTTTTTTATAGAAAAATGTCCTTCGTTCCCTGGTCCTCTACACGTGTTTCACCAGAAGGAAGAGTAGTGGCACATCAGGAGGAGATGGATCGATGATTTAGGTTTTTATTAGTGCTAATGCATTTCTAAATTGTTAGCATTTTCTAAAAGGTCTCAAAGATATATAATTGTTTCCTTTCTTCGCAGGACTGCACTTTTGGGTTTTATTTTAGCCGGTAATGAGCCACATGTAAGGACTCGCCATGTGTTTCTCTGGACTTTCCTGCTTGTCAGTGTGGACGACCTTAGGTAGGATTTGTCTTGTCTGGTGAAATCGCTTCCTAATTCCTCCCATAAGAGGCTGATGTAATCAAAGAGTTTTCCGCGTGTTTGGTTTAAGAGGGGCAAAGGAAAAAAAAAACTAAATTATATTAGTTTCTACTCCTAAAGTGCATAAAGTGCAATATTATTCCGGTACCACTTTGCCACAAAACGTGCTAACGTTAAAATACCAAAGCGGAACCACAAATAAAGTGCACGTTTTTGGGGGCATGCATCCCCATATTGTCTTGATGCACATGTGATTTAAAGATTGTGCACTCAAAGAAGGTCTGGAAAGTAAATGTGTCATATATCATTCATGAAAAGGTGTCTGAAACATAGTACCGTCTTCCATGGATGAACTCTGAGAATCATTCCACCAAAGCCTGACTTTAAGATCAGAAAAACCATCTTAATAAATGCAATCTATTGCCAGTGTAGACCTTCCGCTTGTTTACTAAGTTCCCACAGAACCCTTTTATGATACTGTAAATCTTTGTTTTTGTTTAAGCAAAACCAAATTAAGAAGGTTTATCCAAGCCATATAGTCGATGGGTTGCAAACCAACCTCTAAATAGAAGGGACCTGTGGGTGCTCTCTTATGATGCTCTCAGGAGGATAGCTTAGGGGCAACTGGCTTGCCTTGGAAGCATGGAGCAACACTGGTTTGATACTGGGTCTGCGCTTAGAAATCTCTGGGTATTAAGCGTGTTATAAATAACCTATCATATCATATCATGACCTAGCAAGCTTTCCTGGAAGCCTGTTTGCCCAAGAATAATAGGACTGAGTGCTGTGTGCTCCTAGAGTTCTGCTCCATAAAGCACTGTGGAGCGAGCCTTGGCCGTATATACTTCCAGTGCTTCATTACTACTAATTTGCTGCCAAATTACCTCATGAGGGACAATGTGCCACTTCAGCGCAATGCAGCCACATCTTTCCACTCGGTTACACCCGGTGCCAATGGCTGAAAATCTAAGGCCCAGATAATCAAATTGGTCAACTTGTTTAATTACTCGTCCATTAAATACAAGTGGCACATTCGTTTTTTTAAATCTATTACATATCATAGAAACCATTTTTTAGGTTGAACGCTAAAAAGCCCACTTCTTGGAATACATCTCCAACGCTTTAAGTTGCTTCTTGATTCCATTAGATACACGAAGGTGAGTCAGAGCTACCCCTCTCTTTGTCACATAGGTAGCACTAACAACCTACATAGTGCTAAGGTATACTTTCCTCAGCCATTCGTGATCAACCTAGGCATTTTAGAGAGCTGTTATAACAAAGTTTATTCTCAATTAATGATGTTTCCACATTAAAAAACAATACAAAGCAATTGTCAAAAAACTAGTGACTAAAATTGCCATTTACAAAATAGGAAAATTGTAAAACTAGAAAAGTGAGGTTAGTAAATCAGGTGATTGTATGTACTGCAAGCAATGACTCCTCACTTATGGGGGAAATGGTTGTCAAATGATTCTGCCCTGGTTCTAACAATGTGCAGTCCGGCTTTTTGGTTGTTTAATGTTATTGCCATGTACTCTCTATTTGCCATTGTTAAAGTAATCTAGTTTGATGTATTATGACAGGTCATATTTCAATGCTTTGGGCCTCATTACGAGTTTAGAGGTATTTCAGAGGTAAATCCTCTGAAATACCACCAAACGGGTTTACAGTTACCACCACTTGGTCAGGTGGAATATTCCGCCTGATTTCAAGTGGTGGTAGCGGTGTAAATCCCCATTTATTTTGGGGCTTTTTTTGCAGAATTACTGCAGTGGAATAACCGCTGCAGTAATTCTGCCAATTCTGCTGATTTTTTTGGCATTGCGTGGCAAGATTTACCTGCAGGGGTTTGTTAGAGGTAAATCTTCCACTCAAAGCCAAAACTCATAATTTGGCATAGTGGTAAAATTGGAGGTAACTCAGTTACCTCCAGTTTTACCACTTACCGCCATATTCGTAATGAGGCCCATCTTTTAACAAACCCCATCCCTGACCTCTCCTACGCAATGGGGGGTTGATCCTGAGTTTTTTGCCTCCCAATTCCCTCAATCAAACCTGTTCCATCTCCTGTTCCCAGGCCGGAATGTCAGTGACGATTAGACACACTACCTAGGCACTATTAGCATTTAGGAAATTAAAACAGCATTCGGATAGCAACGGTACTCTTTCACCCATTGAAACGCAACTAATACAGAAAGTTATGTACTAACAATCACTACGTAAATAGCTACCTACAACCAACACACGATCTTCCAACAAAACACTATAACAAAACGTACCTATTAGTTATATGTTGGAGAGGAAAAGGGCGAGCCACCTTAAATGAGGGACCACCTTAAGAGAAGAAGGAAGGACTTGACACCAGGGACAGGGGAGGAAGAGGAGGGGCTACTAGAGCCCGGGAAGGCAGAAGAATATAGAGGGCAATAAAGGAGGTTGTATAGCACTCTGTCTCTGTGTGTTGGTGTTGGAGCACTGGGCCCAGGCTCTGAGCTCTAGGGAGGTGGAATGTAGTGAAAGGTAACAACTGCGAGCACCACCAGTGTCATGGAAGAAGAGCCCTGCACAGAAGGGCCCAGCGGCAGGAGACCAGGTGAAGCCCAGCTGAGGACAAGGGGCGCCAGCCCAGGGAGACATGCCACGTAGGCAGTGCAGCAGAAATCTGTGCCGGGGAGGAGGTACAACGGATGAGCCCAACAACACCCAGGAAGGACGTCTGCACCACAGGACTAGAAGGACCTGGCAGTACAGCGGAGGGCGCAGACCCAGCAGACCAGCTGAAGGAGGTGTGCTGTGCGTGAAGAGAGAAGGAAGAGGCGACAGCCAGCAGCAAGGATGCCCCGGCGGGACGACGGGAGCAAAATGCCCACCAGTGAGGCCCATAATGGAGGAAAATGTGCGCCACGGAATGTCAAGCCCAGCTGAGAAGGGGCCCGTGTGCCAGCAGTCAGAGCGCACAGGACCGGTGCAGCAGGAGAGCAGTGGCACACGACAGTGCCAAGAAGGGGCCCGTATGCCCAGCAGATATCCAGAGACCCGAGCGGATGAAGAGGAGGAGCTCCCAGCAGAACGGCAGGCCAGCATAGCCCAGCAAGAGAAGCCACGTCTGGTGAGGAGCCCAGCATGAGGAGTTACGCCCAGGAGGGCTGGAAGGCCGACAAGCCCAGCAGCATGAAGGTGCCCAACTGTGACGAGTGGAGCAGCATACAGCAGCCCCAGTGGAGTGCCCAGCAGAGGGGAAGTGGGACGGATGTACCCAGCAGCGAGGAGTGCAGATGGAGGGATCGACATGCACACCAGTGAACAAGGTGCCCCACGGCCAGCCACTGAGAAAAGCAGAACGGAGGGCCACGCGGGCCCAGCAGACATCCGGCGGTCCAGTAGCAGAAAGCCAGCCATGCACAAGTGAGAAGGAAGCTACAGGTGTGGCACCCCTGGTGGACCGAGGAAGATAAACCTGACGAGCAAAGGAAGACTGCCGCAGGCTGACAGCGTAAATAGCCAGCAGCAGTAGAGGAGGGCCGGTGTGCCCAGAAGCAGGATAAAATGGGCGGTGCGCCCAACAGAAGAGGGATGACACGGATGGCGTCATCACCAGCAGCAGAGGTTGGTTCCCGAGCCCAGCAGCAACGCGGAGGGCCGACTCCGCTCAGGGACAGCCAAGCAAACGGAGACGAAAGCGAAGATCCACCATCAAGAAGCACCCAGATGAGGCTGCAGAAATTGCTAGACGGGGAAACACAAGACATTAAACGCGAACAGGAGGCCACGTCAAGAAGGAGGACCACACACGGAACATAAGGCAAGACTATGCAATGGTAAGAGTACCGGGCCCCCCCCCACAGAGGACCCACGCTGTTGCGCACCCGGAACACTGCACAAATAAAAACGCACAAAACCAGGCCTCGAATAAATGCACACTGCGCGCCCGACAGCGCGCCACGAAAGAATACACATCAGAGCGCATTTACAGTGCAGCTCAATAGCCAGACGAGGCTCCAAACTTATGTACACCTGGCAACGTGACAAGGGAGCCCACACAAACGACCCCACCAACTAGGACACCAACAGTACAATACGCCACAGTCAGGCCTACATACAGTGACACCTAACCAAATGGAAACAGCTTGGCACACCAGTGGCCCCCACCACTCTGGCCAGAAGACCCGTTGAGTAGCAGGCCTACGAAGACAACCACACATGGTAAGGAGCTAGAACCACGTGACACACTGAAGGCCCCAAGCCGCCACACTGAGCAGTTCAAACAAAAAAGGACATAAAGCACATGGGGGAACACACCAAAGCCTGCGGAGAGAACCACCTGCCTAACAGCACAGCACCTCAAGGCAGCTGCATCCAACCAGCCACTGAGATATGCATCTCACCCACATAAAGCGTGCCAAAACCTACCCGCCAGCACGCTCATGGGAGCGCGTAAACAACACATGGACAGCATTGAGTACCTGCCCACCAGCAACTGCTAAAACGGAGACCCCACCAGGGAGTTCAGGAGAGGTGCACCAGCTGCCAGCACAGAGCACAGAGGCCGCTCCACCACAGAGAATAGGAGTGGCACATCACCACCACAGAAAGAATTACGGGCAGTACCTCAACAATCACGGGAGATACACTACCTTTAGCACTTGTCATCATGGGTGACCAGGCACAAGCGGCTGAGGCATGTGCACAGGCCCTGCCGAACTTGGGCCCCACATCTTATGCCAGCCTCATGAGGCGTCCCAACCCATTCACTCTCAACTCACAGCATGATCAAGGACAAAGGCGGGAGGAGTGGATTGAGGAATTTGAAGACTTTGTAGGAGCGATAGAGAACCAGGACCCCCCAAACAAACACAGCATATTCAGGAACCTGGCAGGAAAGGAAGTAAAGGGCATTATCAAGACGATTCCAGCACATGACAAGACCACGTACCTACGCATTCTCACTGCAGTCAACGCCAGGCTGATAGTAGGTTCCAACACGGACTATGAACGCTACGCGTTCAATCAACACATGCAGCTTCCACATGAATCTGTGGGAGAATTTGTCATCCGCCTCCAGAAGAACATTATGGGGTGCGACTTTGCCAACTTCAACAATGAGGAGGCAATATGGCTGAGGATCATAGAAGGGTGCACTTCGTCAACACTCCGGAAACACCTTCTCAAACAGCCGATGCCCCTAACAAAGGTACTCAATCTGGCAAGAATATACGAGCGGATAAAAGACAGACAGCCGCCATCAAAAACAAAAACAAATGTGACTCCATTGCGGCCCTCACGGTAGGACAGATGGAATACTCCAAGCCCACAGGACCCTGGAGGAGAAGACGACTCAGACGACACCGGCACCCAATCCTGAGCAATGCACAATGCCGCAAATGCAGACTGGAGGTCCCACACAGACGACCATGCCCGGCCTTCGGACGGAGATGCCGGCGCTGTGGCCAAGAAGGCCACCTTCATGCGGTATGCAGGATGGGACCGCCTACAAACGCTGCATACCAACCCATACCACCACCAAGCATGTCCAGACAACCTGGATCAGGAGGCCCCCACTACCAGCCAATGCACAGGAGGATCAGGGCACCACCGCCCCAAGGGTGGCACCCAAATCCGCCGACATCACAGCTAGATGTCAGGAAGGACATCAAGGACATGGACACCAACCCACCCAGACCACACTGAGATGAACACCCCCTCCACACAGAAGTAAGAGACCCAAGGAGATACGGACCGGCACATGGCACACCAACACCACCAGTCCGGCGAGACGATCATGAGCCACACAACCGCCCAGGACCCTTCAGGTTGCAACACTGGGGTTGGGGGGATATGGAAGCCACAATAATGGCAGCACAGGGCAACGGTACCAGACAAGAAAGACAGCACACCCCCTGGACCAATCCCAAGACTATGCAGTCCAGTGGGGGACAGCACAGTTGATACAACCAAAAGGTCAGTCTCGATGCGACCCAACCCAGGTAGACCGCAGAGTGCCCGCCACCATCCACATGATACCGAGCCCCGCCATAGGGCACAGCCGTCGCAGCCATCGGCAGCACTACAGAGTGCCCTCATCAACATCCCCTATAGGTCATTCGGGGTAACCCAGAGGAAGGACCACATGCCCGAACAAGATACGGGAGAAGCAAAGAAAGGACATACCGTACAGATCCCACCCTAGCGACAAAGGACCACAGTGAAATGACACCACAGGCCTCCCTCTTCCACGAGTTATACTTCGAAGAACATGAATCAACGAAAGAGGTAGCGATCAAGATGGAGGAAACAGAGAATGAAGAGACATATGAAACGCTGCAACGAGAAAATGCAGGGAAGATCCGCGAGCAACCAAACGGGCCCCATCAAACAGCAAAGAGACCCCAACGTCTCATTGAGCATATGTAGCCTGGGAAGTCTCATGTTAAGTAGGGGGGAGGTATTGCAGAGGAAAAGGGTGAGCCACCTTAAATGAGGGACCACCTTAAAAGAAGGAAGGACTTGACACCAGGGACAGGGGAGGAAGAGGAGGGGCTACTAGAGCCCGGGAAGGCAGAACAATGAACAGGGCAATAAAGGAGGTTGTATAGCACTCTGTCTCTGTGTGTTGGTGTTGGAGCTCTGGTCCCAGGCCCTGAGCCCTAGGGAGGCGGAATGTAGTGAAAGGTAACATTATACATCAATGCCACTATATTTCACAGGTGCAATGCTAGGTAATCAAATCATCAACATGTGACATACGACTGACCAACAGAAGACAAACTGCATTAATGGTGGAAGGGCAGTATAATTGCTGCAATCTCTCGGTGTGGGGTGACTAATCACAGAAGGCAACTGCGTGTATGGCGCCCCTCATGCCAGCCCAAAGACTTCCATAATTGAGCGCCACACTTCTGCCGCTGGTTCGCCCCTCAGAAATATGTCATTGCACCATACTTTTGCCGAAAAATCCCACATGACTCTAGAAAATGAGTGGCTAAAATGGGAAAAAATAGGGCTCCACACCGGTTTGTCCAATGTGCCACTCCCCATTGGTGGGGTGTCCTATGCCATTTTGGAAGTGGTTGAACTCTTGCCAGTGGGTCAAATCAACTTAAGAAACCTCACACAGAATCAAGTAATCCCTGATTTGTACACGGTAAGTCAACAATGTTTTGGCATGCCATTTGTTTGGTCTGGCATTCTTCTGAACAAAATCAGGAGCTGTAAAAATATGTGTTTTATGTGCACCCACATATTGTGATGTTACTGCAGCACTGGGGAATGCAGAGGCGTGTCACTGGATTCCTTAACCACAATGTTCTTTTTCTGGCTGAGTCGTTTATCAGGTGCTGGGGCATTTGGTAAGAATTTGGGTAAATAGCAAAGCTTCTTACTTGACACCCCCTGTGTGTTATGCATGACGTATACCGAAAAGGAGTCATTTTATTCAGCAATACTGTGGTATGTGCTCATGTGCACCACTATTGACTCTAAGCAAAACATGCGCCAACATGTAGGGCGATTACAGTGTTGGCTCGACACGAAAATACAGTTTATATTTTCAAAATGGTAAACAATCTGTAAGCTGAGACACATTCTATGGTACAAGCTAAGGAGGTGATCTGGGTCTATTCTGTGGGCAATTCTTTCAAGGACGGTAGTGTGTGTTTTGAAAGCTTACAAATTAAAGTATGCATTAATCTAACAAAGGTGCAAAGCCTTCAAGATGGCTTACTGCTTATTGCTTGATTGCTCTTTGTCCTAAACAAGATCACCACCTTATTTAATGTGCCACTCAATTTAAAACAGATCTGGTTGTTGTCAAAATAGAGTACTGCAATGTACTCTAGCAACGCATCCCCAAAAATATAATCAGTCAGTCATAACTACCCCAAATAGAGGACGGTTATAAGAATGGTGCCTGGTACCCATGGCAGTGGTCTGTATGCCCCGGCACGCTGCAGAGATGGATTTTTGGATACTCGCCCATTTGCACTGTGCGATTTATAGATAGATGAGGCCTGCATGGGGTAAGGTGAACCTAAGAACATAAATGACTGAGAGAAGTTACACTATAAAACTAATTTAGGCTTAAAGGATACCTTTTGTGCAAAATATACTTTTAAATTACACTGATTCAAATGGAGAGCCATTATACGCATTGGACCGTCTTTCTGTTCAATAAACTGCATCGTGTTCAATGGGCGGGAGTTTTCCATTGCTCCCGTTCTGCCCTGCCCATCCCCCAAATCCTGTTTATCAGACTTTTCAGTTATGACAGTTGCAACATAGCACATTTGTTTTTCCACTCTCCCTATCCCTACAACAGAGGAAGGTTCCACGCCCCATTCTTCCCTCAGGAAGAGACAGCCCACCTGTCCCTAACTGTAGAGAGTGTGAACTAGACACCTTCTGGAACGTGCATTTATTAATTTAATTTTATGGATACAGCAAGTGTGTGATTTACCTTCTGGCGAGTCTCTTGGTCATCCTGTGTTCTGCTGTCAGACCTGCCCGAGGCCTGTCCCTCTGCTGCTGGAGGCCTGTCTCATCTGGCAGGCCCATAGCCCTTATGTGTGCTGCCTTGCTCCTGTTCATCCTGTCATTGCTGGGACCTCTGCAGGTGCTGTGGTCCCTGACTTCATACAAGCACCCTACGTCATCTGGGAGCTTCTCCCAGGGATCTATGTGATTATTGCGACCACTATTATTAGGATGGACGAAAATGCCGACTTTTTAAATTTTATTTTTTATTTTTAAACCCCCATTACACCACATACATATGCGGGGGGAGACCCCTGCACCCCCCATATTACATACCCCCCCATATATATATGGTGTAAGGGGGGTCTAAAAATCAGCAATCTGTGTTTGTAAGTATCCTCTGAACTGTCTGCATCCTACTCTGGTCTTCGGCCTTCCCTCCTGCGTGCCCACAATGTTTCAGAGTTGAGGTTCAACATTGCAATCATGATTTCCCACTGTGGCACGAAAGCATCTGTTGTAGCTGCATGTACCCTCTTCATGTACGTAAGCCTATTGTAAGAAGGTAAGGCTGCACATGCTCCGCGTCTGCATCTCTATACATGAGGAGAATCCATCCCGCCTTTCATGTCTCCTTGGTGAAACCCATCAAGAAGGGTACTCGTCTACCCAACCGTGCTCCCTCGGTACGGGCAAAAGGGGCCAATTCATACAAGGTCTGCACCGTCTTGGCTGTCTTCCGGGTTTGCGAGACAACCTTTTTGTTGATCTAATAGAAACTGTATGGCCCCGAAGATCGGCCCTGGGATGCCTTGTCTAATATCATGTACCTCACTTCTGTGAGCCTTTATTAAGGGACTGGGCCGGGCCTTTATTAAGGGACTGGGCCGGGCCTTGTTCAGGACTGCCATAGGGATGGGTGATGTAAGGAGGTACGGCCACCCACTCTCCATGTCCCCATGTCCATACACTAAGAGTGGACTGGAGGATGCCATAGCAACTTGGATGCCAGCAGGAGACACCATGCGACAGAGCATCCCTTACATCAGCAGGCAGCGTACGAAACACCACGCTGTGACATCTGTCACCGTAAGGTCAGAGGATTGAAGAATCCGATGATGACTGGGCTCCAGTGATCGACAACCCCCCTGGTGAGTCTATGTGTTCGTTTAGCCCTTGTAGTTACCTATACCTGAAATATTTTGTGTTCCGACCTCACCCTGTTCCCGACTTGCCTACAGAGTTTCCTGGTATTGCTTTGCTTATTGTTAGCCTGTTTAGCAGACCTAGTTTGTCTATACACCCTGCCTCAGGATATCCCTAGTGTTATCGAATTACCTTTTATGTGTACTGACTCGGACTGTTTTCAGACCTGCACTTGGATCCTACCTCCAACTCCTTCCTGGACTACTGAAACTGCTCCTTGTGCCCCTAGTTTGCGCCCTCGTGCCACCCGTCAGCCCTTTGCACTCTTATGTTCTTTTGTATCCTCATGCCGTCCAGGGCAGTATTCCCCTTAGTTCATCCCTGGACCTCAACTCTACCTGTATCATTACTAGACTCATGAAAGCACAAGTTGGTGAGTATTGCCTTCAGTCTATCTGTGTTGTATGGAGATTTAGGGAGTCATCACAAGTGCGCCGGTCTGGAAATAAAGAGCCAATCATTCCTTTTACCAGCATATTTTCCAGACCAGTGCATTCTGAGTTGTGTCGCCGGTAACACTTACACCGGTAACACTGCACGCTGTGCCACCAGTAGTACAGGCAACAGTAGTTGCAGCACCTACCCGGACACGTGCTGGAAACACCGGCACCACAGAAACACAGGGTCATTACAAGAATGAATTTACCAGTAGCATTGGCATAAAAATGCTGGTATTACTGGCAAATCAGTGCCAGAAACACTGGCACCACAGAGCAGCGGAAAAACCTGCCCAGGTGTGGAAGAACAGGCCACAGGTGCACCCAATACAACAAGGTGCACCCAATAATCAAAGAAGCAGCACAAAAGGACCACACCCATACCAGAAACTCTTCCTAACACAACCATGCTGGCCCTCATAGTTATAGCAATGGACATGAAGGTGCTGCACGCTAGAGTGCAGATATATGAGCTGGAGCTGCATCAGTGGCAACAGTAGGACAGGGAGTGGAGGAGCAGGAGGAGGAGGAGGAGAAGGAGGTTGATGATGATGATGAGGAAGGATGCCCTGCAATTGGCAATGCAGAGGCATGATGTGATTCTCAGCATACGGGCAACACCCTGGGCCCTGACAGATGGTTAGAAACACACCTTGTACCGCCTAAACAGGGAAATAATCCTGGAACTGGTGGACCTCATCCAGGATGACATTGGGAGCAGCTTTTGCATCCAGACAGCCATACCACCCCTGTTGAAGCTGCTGTCAGTCCTGCACTTCCTCGCCACAGGCATGTTGCAGCACTCTTTGAGCCAGCATGTCGCAGCCTGCATCCTCCAGAGTGCTGGTGCAGGTCGTGGATGCCCTCCTATGCCATGTGGGCCAGCACATTGCACTCCCAACCTCCCAGGCACAGGTAAACTCCACCAAGGCTCGCTTCCATGAAATTGCAGGCATAGCCAATGTTTTGGCAGCATTGGAATGCACACATGTAGATTGCGCCTTGAATCACCATTTGCTGTATAGGCGCATTATAACTACCCAATAAAGAAATAGAGCTGGTGGCCCCCCACGCCACAGAGGAGGTGTACAGGAACTGTAAGCAGTACTATTCACTCAATGTCCAGGTGACCTGTGATGCCGACTTCACCATCACACAGTGCTGTGCCTGATTCCTAGGATCAACCCATAACTCCATGGTCCTGCGGAACAGCACCCTGCCGGCATATATGGCTTGTTATGGGGGACAAAGTACATGGATATTGGGTGAGTAAATGTACATTGCTGCATGGGTCACAGGCCAAGAGGGGGGAATGGCTTGGCACTAATGCATGTCCCAAAGCCACTCTCCAAATGCAAGACCAACAATGGCATGCCTAATTGAGTGCCCAGGACTCACATGAACAACACCAGACATGAGTGGTACCATTGACAGGCCAATCGATTTTGAACCCATAAGGACATGTATATGCAATGCACTACAGGTAGCAGAATGCTATACTGCCATTACACAAAGTCAAGCATACATGTACACCGTCCCACCTAGGCCCATCTAGCACATGCCCTGGTGAGACATGGTGTATGCATGCAAACACCACGACTGTGTAGAATCTACAGTCACAGGCAACACCACTGTCATGCACCATCACTCACACACGTCAAATGTCAATGTCAAAGTGAACATCAATGGTCCTCATATACTCACAGTTGCCACTGGTGTAGACACATGGTGCTCAGGTGGGATTGCAATGAGAGTAGCGCAGGGGTGGGATATCATTGGGAATGGAAGGGAGAGGGACCACAAGTCCATGCTGTGCCATGTACAGCTTCAGTGCATCCAAAGTGGGAATTGGCCTTCCAGGCCTTCCGTGTATGTGAGATGTCACGTGTCATACATGCAAGTCAAGTAATGTACAGTCTGCATTGCGGGTGTTATGCACTGTGTACAGTGGCAGATGTGTCAGGGGTACGACAATGTCCACCCCAGACAATGTGGACATGCATGAATATGGGTGACTCCCACTAGGGCCAGTCACTGGCTAGTCCTGTCCAACCCCCAGCAACCCATCCCAGGTACCCAAACCCTGCATGGACAGCATGTCCTGCAGTTGCTGTCACAGGGTGCAGCAGGGCACCTGTGGCTCTGTCAGTCCACACTACCAGAAACATGAAGTAGAACACACACACAGTCATTGTGAGATGCACTGTCCTGCCACATGCATGTAATGGCTCACCTTGTGTCCTACCCCTTGCAGTTGATTCTGGAAATCCGCTACTTCCATGGTTGATGACCCCTCTGAGAGATCCTCAGACACAAGAGGAGGTGGCCTACAATCATGCACATGTGCAAACCAGGACAACTATTGAGCAGATCTTCGTGCTATTGAAGGCACCAGTTAGGGGGTGCACTCATGTACAGGCCAGAGAAGGTGTGGAAGATAGTTCTGGCCTGTGCAATGTTGCACAATATATGCATCAGACGCAACATACCCCTGCCCCTGGATATGGACATTCCATCACCAGAAGGTGAAGATGATGAAGATGGGGAGGCAGCTCCAGCCAGGCACTGGCACTTGTGCATGGATGCCAGGGATGGGCGTTTAGCCCATCAGGAAATCATTGACAACTTCTTTTGATTCCCTACCGACTATGCACAATTCATGAGCCTCACTGCATGTGATGTGCAGAACCAATAAATCAGACCACATCAATAATGAATGTCCAGTCATTGATGTACATGCTTAACAAGATGTATTATTCACGTAGAACTATGCGCAAATAACACCATGTGCCTCCCTCCCCAAACACTCCCTTCCCAAAAACTCTCTCCCCAAACATTCCTCCCAAACACTCCATCCCCAAACACTCCCTCTCCGCAAACACCCCATCCCCAAACATCAAGTGTCATGAATGGTGTGGTTCGAAGTCACCTCCTGCTGGGCTTTATGACATCACAGGCTTTGGCATGTGCCGTTGAGCCTGGCAGCTGCTGGAAGTTGTGCCATGGGCTGCCCTGCTGGGAGCTTGCTGGTGTGGTGACACTGGAGTGGGGGGTTTGATCCCTGGACACCCATGTGATCCAGGGTGGCCTGCGGGGTGTGTGTCAGAGACTCTGCGAGTGCAGACACACCGTTCACCTGCTGGACCCTCTGGGCAAAGACCACCAGGGCGGAAGTTGTGTGGCCCAGGGAATGGGCACAGCGCCAGCTGCTGGCCTGCACACATTCACACATCATACGGGACACCTCAGGTTGCTGATGGACCATGTCTGCCATCTCATCATGCCTGCCCTGAACCCTGCAAATGCGTGCATGCATCTCCCTGATGTTGGGCAATGGAGGTGCAGGGGGGCTGTGCAGGTCTGAGTCGCTGAAGCTCGGCCTGTGGTATGGGGTGTGGTCTGGGGAGCCATCCGTGCTTTCGCCTACTTCCAGCACTTCATCATCATCATCATCAGTGGATGTGCCGGGATGGGATGGTGGCTGGTGTTGGGTGGGCACTTGACGCCTTGGTGGGCCTAACGGTATCTCTGCAGGGCCAGATGATTGGGGTACAGGGCCTAATGTTAGCTCTGCAGGGTCAGAAGGTTGAGGCCCATGGCCTGATGGCTTTGTCGCAGCGGCAGATGGTTGGGGCACAGGGCCCGGTGGCAGTGCTGTAGGGGCAGATGTTTGGGGCACAGGGCCCGATGACTTCGCTGCTGCAGCCGGCGTTGGCTGTGATGTGTTGTTGCCTTCCTCTGTGTGATTGCCCGGACTGTGGAGGTCCAGCATGGTCACTGTCAGAGGATGTTCCTGTCAGGATGAGATGGGCATGCAGTTATTCGACTGTGTGTCACCTCAATGGAATTGAATTACACAGATACGGATTTGTGTGTAATCTGGCCTGGACATGATGTCTGGATGTCAGGACTGCTCTGATGCGTGTGTGCATATGTGTGTGCTATGGGTGCACGTTGGTCATAGTCCAGCCATGCTGGCTTGTACTGGTGTGTGCATCGCGTATGCGCTACTTGTCATGTTGTCCCTTTGCTCATGTGACCGATACACATGTGCCCATATGTGTGTGTCCATGCATTTTGGGTGGGATGCTTGTACATGTCCTACTTTGGCCCACCCCCCTGGCATCTGTCTGTGCAAGGCCCATATTGATGTGGTAGTGATGTATAGTTCACATGAAGTTGGACAAATCCCCATGATGTGTGTGGTGCATTTTAAATTGCAGCAATGGAGCTGAGTTATTCTGAGTTACGTGAACACCTACATGGCTTATCTCGAGGAGGAGTTTGTTCTGAAAGATATCACATGGACTAGTCATTTGCAATGTTTGTACAGATTCAATGACAATGTTTTTGGAGTGTGGAGAGGCACATCGGAAGGTTTGGAAGAATTCTTTGAAATTATGAATAACTCGGCACCCAGAATGAAGTTCACTACACAACAGAGTACTACCCAAATTCAATTTTTGGATGTACCGCCATATGTGAAGGATGGGAGTTTGGAAACTACAGTCTAATAAGGTGACAGACTGGAAAAGTCTTTTGCTTGCCTCAAGTTTTCATCCACGTCAGACCATTGAAAGTATACCTATATAGTCAATTCTTACAGTACAAAAGAATCATTTCAGAAGATCAAGATATTATTGTGAGATCAACTTCTTTGCATAACAAATTTGCAGAAAGGGGTTAGCCTGAGACTATTATATCCGGAGCAGGAAAAAAGGCAACATCAGTACAAAGGAAAAATGCTCTAAAATCCTCACAAAGTTCAAAGCCAGATAAGTTGGTGTATGTAACTGCATATTCCCAGCAAAGTTATAAAATCAAGAAAATCTTAAAAAAGAACTGGGAAATGTTGAAAATTGATCCAACTCTTGCTCAGCTATTTGAGCAAGTACCTACGTTTGCTTACAGAAAAAGTAAGTCATTAAGAGACTACCTTGTTCGTGCTCAATACAGTGAACCTAAAATGGATGAAAGATCTTTCAAAGGCACGTTGCCTTGTAATAACTGTCAGCACTGTCACAATGTTATTAAGGGGGGTTTTATTAACCAGCCTTATGAGGGGAAGAAAATAGCATTAAGACATACTACTGCATGTGATTCCTCTAATGTTATTTATGGCATTAGATGCGCTTGTAGAATATTCTATGTTGGTTTAACTACATGTAAAGTGAAATTGAGATGGACTGAACACAAGTAAAATGTCGGAACACATCAAACACATTTGCCAGTAGCTCAACATTTTGATGCAGCACACCATACAATTGCACAGATAAGATGTATTATCCTAGAGCAAGTAAAGTTACCTAAAGGAGGTGGAGATTTAACTAATTACTTCATCAAAAAGAATTGTTTTGGATAGAGCAGTAGATGCCCTAAACCCTAAAGAAATGAATCAGGAATTTGACCTCACATGTTTTTTTGTAAAATATGTTCTGAAGTATTCAATACTTGTTTACTATATTTATAATTGATGAACATTGGTCAACAACATTATGTAAAGGTATCTGTATATAGATCTTGTTAAATGTGAGGTTATCTGAATACAACAATCGATTTGATGTAGTATATGTAGCTAAATACATACAACATTGACTAAAACTGAGAATTACTGTGTCTAAATCATCATGTATCTAAGTATGACTTTTTGATTTGAAATCATATTATTAAGGTTGCTCGGATACAGCTAAACTCATATTTGTAGTATTGAGCAAAGATATTTGTGTACAAGTGAACATCAATTTAGATGGACTCTCGATTCAGTTGACTACAAGAGGAAGGCATTAGATTCATCTCTTTGAATAGAAATAAAAATAAATCTAATTTTTTTCTTTCTCAAGGTTACCTTTGTAACACGATAAATGACTTTGATTAATCTCAATTAATGGAGCATGTGATTAAAGCATGAATTCAATGTTGTGATTGGGTAATCGGATGAAGCTGAGTGGATTTAATGGTAACAGCGCACCTTTGAGCACATAACGTTACATTGAGAAATCTTGCATTTACTTAAGTTGCTGCTGTCACTTAAGTTTATGGATGTGTTCAATAACGATCATTGGTTAACTATACTATGTTGTTCATTAGTAGTTGTTCCGGGTGAAACTTACCACATGACTGGATGCACGATATGCCAGAGTCAATTGATTAAACAACAGTAGTATAAGTTCCAGTACAGGATGAGAGGCTGTTTTCACAACCGTCTCCCTTCTTCTCTACCGAGCGGATTCAGAGGTAAGAGTGAATGAGTGAGTGAGTGAATGAGTGAGTGAGTGAATGAGTGAGTGAGTGAGTGAGTGACTGGACCATAGATCATATGGAGCGGTTTTGAAGGATGTGTATTGGTGGAACAAAAATGATTACAGAATATGTATATGTCTTTTAAGTTTCTAGATAAAGGCATTGGGCCTCATTACGACCCAGGCGGTAAGGGGTTTACGGCAGCGTAAACAGCGCCGACCCTTACCGCCTGAGTACGAGGTCCCTTAGCGCCATGGCGGATTTAACACCTGCTTTTAGCAGGTTTTAAAATCCATGGCGCTAAGGGACCATGGAGTTAATTACGCCACCGTAATTTACGGTGGCGTAATTAACGCCTTCCCCACTCCCATTATGCCCTATGGGGCAAAAATGGGAATGGGGAACGGTAAATGGGGATTGGGGACTTACTGCCCCGCCAAGGTCGGAATGGGGCGGTAAGTCCGCCAACCACCATGGCGTAAACATAGTTTACGCCATGGTGGTAAAGTCACGGCCCAGGCGGTAACTTACCGCCTGGGTCGTAATGAGGCCCATTGTGTTCAATTCTGATTCATGTTAGTTACTGGTTATGACACTGGTGATTACAATGGTCCAGAGGAAGATAATCTTTTCAGGTGTTGTGAATTTGGATACTCAGGTTAGTGTGAGATTGAGGTATTAATTACATTTGGTGTTGAGTCTGTATGTTTAAACTCGAAATATGTAGATAAACATTATTCTACAAATTGAGTTTTTGGAAAGATAACATCCGCACCTGATGATGGGACCTTGAGTCCTGAAACACGTAGCGTTAATGATAATGATAATGATGTGTTATTTTTATTATGCCTTTATCCAAAGCGCTGGTGTTGGATATAAGAATATTCAAATGAGAGACCATCTTCATTGAAGTTTGACTAATTATATTCAAGATTGTTATCTGAGACAGCCAGATAAATTATAGAGTTATCTGCCAGTATCAAGTTTCTTTCTAAAAACACAAAATTGTGTCCTTCCTTTGTTTAAAAGATATCTGGATGAAATGGATAATTATTTTTATTTGGATTGTATGTTAATGAAATAGAATTGTTGATTTGTAATAAGGATTATTTATTTGGATTACAAATTTCATGTGGCTAATCTAATGTATTAAAAGAAATGTCTCAAAAGCACATGTGGAATTTATTTTTACATTAGGAGTGACTAGGTATCTCATCAAGAGATTTGATGGGCTATTGTTAAGCATTTCACAAGCGTCTCATGTTTCTATTTTGATGCGACTTGTACTTACCGCCCTCTGCTTGCATACCTGCTCTGGCCTCTGCTCCTCTTCTCCCTTGATCCCCTCTGTGTGCAGAACCGTGCTTCATGTCTCCTCCCATAACATCAATTTCAGTGGGTAGGCCATTCCGCCTTGGGTGGCAAGGCATTCCCTATGATGTGCCAAGAGTAGGTTCCTTACTTGGAGGCAAAGGTCATCCCACCTCCTGTGGCAGTCTTTTGGGTTGCAGGGGACAGGGCCCTCTGACATGACCTTCTTGTTGATGGACCCCAGGGACACAAGATTTTGATGTTCCTGCCATGTTGCCTGTGTTTCTGTGACTGGATGGCTACAGGAAGTGCCCGATTTTATATGGATTGTGTTTTTCAAAATGGCAGCCGGCGAGCTTCCAGTTCCTGCGATAACACTGTTTCTGCTTCCGCTAATTCTGTTGCATGTGTTTCCGGCATTGTTTGGGCCATTGCCGGTGTTTCTGTGATTGTGTATGCCAGAATTGATGTTACCAACACTTTTCTCACGGAAACACCAGTGTTTATTGGTATTTCCATCATGCAGATAACACACTGATATGCCAGTGATTCCGTCACTGCAGTAGCTGGAAACATTGCTACCGGGATTATGGAATCACCAATGCTTTTCCGGTTGACTCGCAATGAGGGTCATAGTCTTGATAACAGCTTTGCAAACGTCATACCACCTATGCTTTGATTTATGCGCTTTGCTTAAACCTGTTTCAGTAACCGCCATCATTAATAGGTGGCACTGCACTCACTTTTCCATTGACACCCATTCTGTGATGTATATCTGTGGTCTAGTTTAAATGCAGTACCTCTAACAGCATGTACAGACCCTTTGCCATGGAATTTCTGTAGGCCTGTGTTTCTAGTGGTATCAGCATGCTCTGGTATTTGAGAACGTTTACTTGGGATTTGGAACTGTTCAGTCTGTATTTATTTAAATATTGTGTGACCCTTTCAAGTGTCATGTATGCTGTAAACAAGTATACTCTTCCATTAAACTGTGTGCAAGAAGAAACTGTTCTTTTCAAGTCTCACATGTAAAAGGTTTTCATAATTAAAGCCAGAGAAAAAGTTTGAAGATCGTATGCACTGTGCTGGTTTAATGAACACAACTTCAGTGTTCATCTTCTGTTGTAAACTAGACATTACACTATAAAGTACAAGTGAAAAACCACTTACTGTTTGGTATCCCTGCTGTGTATATAGATACACATCTCCCCACTCTGTTCCAGTGCTATCCCTTGTATCGGTTGCACAAGAATCATTTGGTAAGGAGTCTTAGGGCCTGGTTGGCGCTTTGTGGAGGAATTTGTGAGTGTTTCACTTTGAATTCCAATCTGTTTTTTGGCTTGATTTGGTGTCTTTGGAGGGACTTGTGTGTCTTTTCCAATCCGTTTCTTGGTCTGGTTGGTGGGTTTTATGTGGACTTTATCTGTGTTTGTCCTTTGATTTGAATCCATTTTTTCAGCTGGTCTGCATCTAGAGTGCCCCGTATTTGTGTTGTAGTGCTTTGATTGTTTCTGGCTTGTTTCCCTTCCCAACCCGGCCCCTTAGCAATTGGCTTAGGCAGTCAGGCGACTCTTTGCTATTGTCCTGGCGGCCATCTCTCCCTGCTTCCCTTTGCCTTCTGCCATCCACCTTCATCCATTCTCTGACCCTCCCTCCCCACTCGCCGCTGCCCGCCAATTTTGTTCTCATTGGTCCACATTCCCCCACGTGGCCGGAGCAGTTGCATTTCAGAGGACCTACCAGTTCCCTGTTTGCCCCTGTTTGCCAATGGACACCTGACAGTACACACTGCAACAACAGCCAGGTAAGGTGGTACCGGCGGGGAGCGCCATTACTGTGCTCCGGAAAACCCTGCCACTCTTATATTACCTCGAACTCTGCTTAACATTGTGCTGATTCACACTGTGCCCTTTACCATTGCACTGCCACCACTTTGCATCCAGAGAATCTGGTAGGGTGACCAAACTGTTGAGCAGGGAAAGTGGTGTGGGGCTAGGTACTGTATTGCACCTTTCAAATTTTCTGGTTCCAGATTGACATATACTCCTCACACAGCGCTATGTTTGAATCTGGGTGCATTTATTTCGCTCAGCAGCATGTTTGGAATGTAGGTGTTCTTTCACACAGCAGTATGCTTTGAATCTAGCTGTATTTTTCACACAGCAGTATGGTTGAACGGTATTTCACACACATGATCATGTTTAAATCTAGGTGTACTCTTCACACAGCAATACGTTTGAATCCAGGTGTATTTTCACAACAGCATGTTTTCAATCTAGGTGTATTTTCACACAGCTTCATGTTTGAAACTAGGTGTATTTTGACACAGCTTTCTTGTTGAATCTAGGTGTATTTTGACACAGCTTCAGGTCTGAATCTAGGTGTATTTTGACACAGCTTCAGGTTTGAATCTGGGTGTATTTATTCACACAGCAGCATGTTTGGAATCTAGGTCTATTTTTCACACAGCAGCATGTTTTGAATTTAGGTGTATTTTTCACAGAGCTGTATGTCTGAACCTAGGTGTATTTCACACAGGGGGGTTTACATTTAGGTTTACTATTCACGCAGCAACATGTTTGAATCCAGGTGTATTTTCACAACAACATGTTTAGAATCTTGGTGTATTTTTCACACAGCAGCATGTTAAGGTGTTATGGGTGCTGTGCACAGCCATTACTGTACTCTGGTAAAACCCAGCCACTCTTACATTACTACCACCTTCTCCTAAAACACTTTGTTATCTTGCACTGTGCTCTTTGTTTTGCCATTGTATGGCATTTAGATAAAATGTGAAGGGTAGCCTATGTGCATCAATTAGAAGAACTGGGCAGCATGTGTATTGCAACTTAGTTGAAATGTGGAGGTTAGCATATGCATTGCACTTAGAAGAGCTACGAAATGGTAGTCTATGTACTGCACTTAGAGGAATTGTGCAGGTTAGCCTATTTATTGCCTCTAAAATGAATGTGAAGCTCAGCCTGTGTATTGAGCCCAGGTAAACTGTGCAGGATAGTCATCTACTGCTCCTGATGAGGCATTTAGGTTAGCCATTGCTTTACACTGAAAATGTACAGGGTAGCCATGTACTGCATATAGAAGATGGTGAAGCTAGCCTATGAACAGCACACAATAGATTTAGGAAAATAGCAAACAAACCACACTCAGATGAAACACAAAGATAGCCAATGTGTTGCAACTTGGAGTATTTTGAGGGGAGACAATGTGTTGCATTTTTTACTAATAACTCTCTAACTTCCAAACACTCAGCAGATCCACCACCCATCACATAACCTACTTAACACAAAGCTACCATACAAGACATCAAAACTACAAACACTCTCCCATCTCTCCACAACACCCAACACACTCCTAAAACACCTGTATACAACATACAAACACCAATCCACCAAATTCATATTAGCACACAGTGACTGTTTTTTCCGGTCACTGTGAACTGAAGCTAGCAACAGCACCTCAAAGCTCTCTTGCGCCTGTCCCTCTTTCCCCAACTAAACTTCCCAACCCCCTTCCTTTTCAGATCTGCCAGAGAGCCTGTAGAACATTAATAATGGCAGCGGTGCGCGGTACAAGTCCCAATAACATAGCATAATTTAACAAATCTGTCACTAAAGGTTGTATTGATTTCTATTTGTGTGTCATGTTTGTTCTTTCTGGAGTCCAGTATTCATTTTAGCATTCACTTTGATTTGCCTGGAATGTGCATACTGACCAGAGTTCCTGCCGTTCAGCATTTGCTTCCCCAATCCCTCTCTTTTAATGCTATGCTGGCCCTGCCCAATTTGTTAAGCACTCAAGTGGGGGATTAGAAGTAAGCCATATATATATATATATATATATATATATATATATATATATATATATATATATATATATATATATATATATATATTTATTTAAGCATTATATTAGTTTACATTTAAACCTTATATGCTTTAAACAATACAAAGTACAATGTAAAAATTGTAAAAATAAAAATGACTAAAGGAAAGAGAAAAAAAGCGGAGGAAAAAGGAAAAGAAACAGTTAAAATGCAAAGAAAAGGGTATTTTCAGTACATCTGTCAATTTCTCTCAGGCAGCTTCTTTCTCTGCTATATTCAAAAACATTCTTTAACAAAAGCTAATAATGTTAAAATTTCAGTAGTTCTCCTCCCCTGACTCAAATAAACCCAGAGTTAGTTGGGGGAAAAAGTCGTTAAGTGCAGAGAAAGTGGGCTCGAGTGCCTAGTTCTCAGGACTGTCAGTGCTCCGCATTCTGTTACCAGGTGTGCAAGAGTTTTTCCAAGGCCCTGATTTAGCCGACAAGTGTAGTTGCGCTCCAATACTGGTTTCCGTCTCTCCATAACTTCCCTGGTAGGATAGAGGTTAAAATGTAGTCTCATAAAGTCTTGCCTCATACCTGGTGAGGGTGATTTAATTAAGTATCTGGGAATTTCCCCTCATTTCCTATATGTCGGGTTATCCCTTCCCCACTTTTTATAGTGCGAATTCGTTCCCCTGTAGATATCCAGTCTAAATCCAACAATTTTCTCTTTACAAGGTCCGGATTTGCCATCAACGACTCTTCATTTAGAGCAAGGCTTTTTAGAATTTCAACACAGGTGTTCCTCCATTCATTAAGAGACTTTTCACATTCGCTAGACAGGACCTTATTCAGTACCTCATAACGCCCTTTTCCTGGAGGAATCAAGCATTTCACAGGAAAGACAGCGATTTCCACACCATAATGGGAGTGAAGTTGTGCCCATCTCTCGCCTTATCACCTCTATTGGAAGTGATTTGGGCATATTAAGGACTCCTCGCCAGAAACATGCCTCCACTTGAGACCAAACTGACCCTGAAAGTTGCAGCCGAGCTTCCGAACCATAAGTAAGGACAGGAGTCACTTTTAATCTCTAAAGTTAATTACCGGAAGTAAGGAAAATGTACTGTATTTACGGTTAATTATTCTCGCCTGGGTGTCCAGATTTTTTAATTATAATTTCACTGTGGCTTCTCCATGGGAATTGACCATGCTGGTGTTTAATGTTAGTCCTAGGTAGTGCATTGCCAGTACCTCTGGGATGTTCACCCCTTGCAGGGTCCAGCTTCTCTTTAAACCTCTAGTGCCCCTTGCACCACCAATAGTCAAGATTTTTGATTTTTTAGGATTTATGGACAGGGCATTTCTTCCAAAATATATTGACAAGGCATTCAGTTGTCGCTGTAGTTATATCTCGGTTTGATAAGCCATATATTTCTTTCCCCACCTCTAAGTTTGTGGAGGCACGCTATCATCATTATCCGGTATCCACTGACTGGGAAAAGGGTTGCCATGGGGCAACGTTTCCCCAAATTTGCACTCCCACAAAAATCAAGTACTTTCCCCAAATATTCTAGGACTGGAGTTAGAATAGAAAAAAAAACATGCTAGAATATGTTGTGAAAGACTTTAAGGGGTTCAGGGAAACGAAATCGCCTACCTGGCAACTTTTCCCACAGGGAACACTTTCACATAGAACCCATTATCCCAGAAATGCCTAGCTGTTGCATAGTCATAACTGACTAGTCTTGTAGGGGGTGGCTTGAATTCTCTTCAACTTGAAAAGAGAATTACGTCCAGAATCCACTAAAGTACACACAAATGCTTCTTCTGGAAGTTGGTCTCACATACTCTATAAACCATCTACCACACCACCAACCTGGCATACATCTGAGATCATCGAAAGCTTAGAGACTCCTTCAGAACTGCAGTAAAGCTAGGACTTTAATTGAATGCAAGTTAGTAAGAGCAGTGCCTTGACAGTCTACAACAACTGCTCCCAGGCCGAGGCCTTGCCGAAACTCCCTCTGCCCTGCACTTAAAGGCTCCTGAGGTGATTTCTACGTTTTGTCGTCAGGGGAGCCATACTGGTTAAGAATTGCAGGGACCAGTAATCCATTTACAATCTGTTAAAGAAATACATTTAGGGAAATGAGAAATTGTCTCTGCACAAGCATGACAGCACAAGTCTCACACCCGAAAGCTGAGACTGTCCAACTGAGTGTAAATGGGTCATGGTTTGCAGCCCATTTTCTGTTAGTGTAAATATTGCGACACATGAACGAAGCACCAAGCCCATTTGCATTAAGTGCTTAGAAGGGCTGCCTTCTTGAATCACTATCACAGCTCTATTTGTACTAAAATCTTTAAAATTAACATTGATTTTATGCAAAGCATCCAAGATCACACATTGGTGCTGTTAGTCCTTCTTCCCTCTCTTCGTGTGGGTTATTTACTGAATGAGGATAACTTTCTCACTGAAAGAACTGTCTAAATACTGAGCGAGTGCATGTTTTATTTATAGACATCGATTTATTCATAAACCAAGCCAAATAGATTAATTTGCAATTTACAGACTGGATACAAACACGTCTTCTTGAGACCATGCCGACTGACCCAAAATACATGCTTCCAGGGTTTAATGACCTATATTTTGGGTCAGATACCACCTCCCCCTTATAGGTCACGCCGAGCACCTAGACCAAACTGCCTTGATATATCCCTCCTTCAATTTTGCAACCAACTTAAAGCACTGGGAACAAATTGGCATGAAGCAGCAGGGCATCCAAAGCCTCACACTTGGGAAGAACCTAAATTTCTATAGTGGTATTGGAGACAGGGTCGGACTGGGGCATAAAATAGCCTCGGGTACCAATGAAAACCTGGCCCACATTTGCAGATGACAATTCATTCATTTTGTGACAGACTGTTTGAAAAGTACCCAAGGGGGAGTTTTTGATAAAAGCTGATGCAAATTGTGCAATTTAAAGAAACTTTATTCAGCAACAATGGTCAAAACTACGAGCCACTTAGTGAACCGACCATCAAACTTGCCCACATTGGCCAAAAAATGTGGCCCATGCTGGCATTTTGAGTTTTTGGTTCGTGCATTGCCCTATTACCCCATAGGCCAGACCGGGCCTGATTAAAGATTCAAGAAAGCACTAAAAAGGAACTCCTGAATCAGGCCACTGACTGTGCTAGACCTTTAATGCACGCTAACTCTCATAAACCTTGAACGCATTGCTCATATGCTACTTTTGGGTCTATGCCAAGATCCTGAGGCTAGCATTATAGAATATCTCTTTCATAAAATTCTCTCAGGATCTTATACGCTCCAAGGGAAGAGCGCTCAGCCAATCAGGTGGCTGGAAACATTGGTGAAATCTGCATGTGACCACCCTCATTCTACCAGCAACCCACCACTTCACTCCACTTCGAGGGGCGCCAGCAATATTTTTAGTTTCTGTGGTGGTGGAAAACTTTGTTTTTTGTTTTTTATAAGTGATTGGGCACACACAACACGCATAGGGGTACGACTAGCCATTGCCTTCTTGTTTGGAGGTATACAGCAACGGTAGCAGCCATCAGCACTCGCCAAGGCCTGAAGGAGAACTCGGCAGGTGGGCCGTTACTAGCCCTGTACTCAATCCAAATGCGGGGTTGATAGCTGATAGTTGATAGCTGACAGAAACAACCTCTTTGATAGGCTGCTCCACAAGAAAACAGGCTCCACTGTCTTCCCTTGCCACTGTTTCCAAATGTCATTCTTTTTTCTCTCTTCCCTGTGGCCATCGTGGCTATTTCTACCATGGCTCTTCCCAGAGGCTTTCCTCTCTTCATTCCCCTTCCTTTTTAGCATTTTCCTAACCTCTCTCACCCAACACCACCTGTGGGCTCTGCAGGGGCACTGCCAGGGCAAGAATGCACACACTTGACAACCTTTTGGATGCCACTTTCGCCACATTTTTTATGAATCAGATCACATCCAATAACAACAGAAATGCGGCTTAAAATCAGCCTGCAAATAACTTTAACACTAACAGGTGGTCCAGGGTGGTACATGGTGGCGAGGCCTTGTCCTCTCCCCACCATGCCCTTCTCTGGGGATGGGGGTGATACCAGGTGGCAGACCCTTGGTCACTGGACCCAACTGCCCCCTGAATCTCCTCCCCTGCCAGGGCCCCTTGTGGTTGTTCACCAATTGTGATGGGGGCATCCTCCGCCCTCTCCTCCAAACTATTTCTACTCTGTAGTCCCTGGGAAGGGGATCTCAGTGTCCACATGGTTCTCCCCCACCTGCAACCCCCCCGCCCCACGAACTCTGCAATTCAGGTTGGGTGGGATGGAAAAGGCACAACGGGTCTGGACAGCAGGAGCAGAGCGGTGTGAAAACCCCAGGATGAGGCAAAGAACTGTGCCCCCATTGCACTTTTGCCTCCCCTTTATACAGACTTTGGTGCCACTGTGCCCCCCCTCCACCGGGCCCGAGCCTGCAAGACCTGGCCCCCTAATGGGTACCCAGTACCAGCAGGTGTCCTCTGGGTGCTACCCCTTCACTCCAGCTGCCAGCCCCGCCCAACCCAGCATCCCCACATCCTTTTTCGTCAGTGGGCTTTGCAGTGGGGCAGTACCCGGTCAGGAGTGAACACATTTGACACACGTTTTGGATGCCACTCAGGCCACATTTTTATTAAATACTTCACATCTAATAACACCAAAAATGCGACTTAAAAGACACCCGCAATAACATTTTCAACACTGACAGGTGGTCAAGGTGGACCAGAACCCCCTTCCCCCAGGGTGGTGCATGGCGTTGAGGTCCTGTCCCCTCCCCATCAATCCCTTTTCTGGGGGGGTGATACCAGGAGGCAGTCCCTTTGTCACCAGACTCAAGTGCTTCCTGAGCCCACCCTCCCAACACCTCCCCCTCCGGGACCTCCTGGTGGCTGTTCACCAGTTATGATGGGGGGCATCCTCCTCCCTTCCCCTTCACACGATTCCACCTCCAGAGTCCCGTGGAAGGTGATCTCAGTGTCCACATAGTGCTTCCCCACATGCCACGGGGGCACAGAACCACCAGTCAGTAACACCCCCCACATGTGCCAAAGTTCTAATCACAGCCAAAATGTTCTGTAGCAATAGTTCAGTACCCAATTGGGAAAAGTGAACTCTGTCCTGATGGCAAGTCCCCGGGCCCCTAAATAGGCGATTCTCTATAATCCGCAAGGGCCCGTTGCAAGCTTCAAGCCGAGCCAGTTCTTTATGCAACTGCCTTGCCGAAATGTTCAATGGGCACGCGATACCCGGTTGCCCTCAGTTCAACCTCGGGATGATTTGCAACCAGGCGGAAACGTCCAAACCAATCAAAGAGGGACAACAACCATTTGATCAGTGCCAATCTCCCCAATTGTGCCAAGTCGTTGGCCCCCACGTGCAAGATCACCAGATCTGGGTTGGACAGCCCCCTCTTTCTCCTTTGAGCTTCCAACACTGGGTGCACCTGGCATACCAGCAAGCCGCCAGCACCAAGCCAGTGTATGTCAAAGGCTGCCGCATCCACCACTATCCCCGGGCATTCTCACACTCTCTGCTCCATTGGACGTATAAACAAATGACCCAGAACCCACACCACTGGCCTCGCCATTTTGTACTACACGGACACAGAAAAGTATGTTTGCCATGTCATGAACAAAACAGCCAGTGAAGATCCCCCCTTGCACAAACAGGTCACTTGATTGCAGACTACATATACTTGCTCACCCCCCCATACTTGTCCCCCGGGAATGGGGTTCTTCAACACAATATGTGCGTCCTAATGTATCCTTTGTAAGCCCAAGACTTCCATCACCTATTTCGTTAGTCTGCCTCTCCTCGCATCCATAACGTGAGACAGTGGTAGCAGCCTCAATTCAGAAGGAATGAAGGGTGAACCCCAATCCCCCAAGCCCTACCCCCCCTACGACCTCCCAAACATCCTCCTGAACCAAAACCTTGAAAGGCAGGCAACATCTTTGGGCTGGGAATGGGGGCTG
Source organism: Ambystoma mexicanum (assembly GCF_040938575.1). NCBI lineage: Eukaryota > Metazoa > Chordata > Amphibia > Caudata > Ambystomatidae > Ambystoma > Ambystoma mexicanum. The sequence goes on from NC_090923.1 coordinate 1,032,605,053, forward strand.
CCCCGTTCACCCTGTGACCCATAAACAATCTTAGTAGCCTTGCCGGACAAATCTCAGCCATGCGATGGACCGTTACCGTAACCCTGGTACCCTTGCCCTCCTGATCAGTTTTAGACCTTCTCACCCACAAATGTACCACATTGTCGCCTTCAAAGGAGAGATCTTTCCAGGATAACCCCCCCATCCAGTCGGTCTTGGGGGTGACCACCAATTCCCCTATCCGAAGGACTCCAAAGACTGCAGTAGCAAAAGCTGCCCTGAACAAGGATACCTCCCAGTCACCCCTACACATTCCTCCTAAGCCCCTCATGATAGAATCCAATTTTTCCATATACAATGTTCGCCTGCTGTCCCCTTGAGAGCCTTCTCCAGCCAGTCAGTGCCATCATTCCTGCAGAGGAGGTTGCCCTTCCCTCCAAACCTGCAACAAACCCAATCTTTGTTCTGTCTACCCCTACAGATACCCCCTGCCCTCGCAGGTATCCCAGAAACGTAATTGCTGCCTCCCTATGGAATACGTCATGAGGGCTAATTTAGTCCATTGTCTATGCACTTACATTGAAGCATACATAACCCTATCCAAGATGGTGGGCGCCACTAACCAACAGCAAGCGCTGTTACCAAGGTTACTGATGCCTCTGCCTTTGGAATCTTCCTTGAACGTAGCGGTCCGCGACCGATAGAAGTGAGGAACACTGTGCGCACTGGTTATTTACAAGAGTAGCGTTTATGAAAACTGGGTATTATGTATCACTGGGCGTTTGGACTTACAAGTTACACTGGTATTCTTCCTTACACAGATTAACATTGAACGATCGCAGCACACAGCGTGTGTTGTTACCAGGGAGACAGACGCTTTCATTTTTGCAGCTAGCGTCTTTGAGAGGAGAACTCTATATTTAGGGCCGTTTTTTGAACATTGAATATTTCGAGCAGATAAATGCAAGAGCCAAAATATGGTATTTAACACTCTTTTAGCATCATCTGGAGTTGGATGACGTGCACCGTGAGCGCTGTAGATTCATTGGGAACTAGGTCATCTAGGAGAATGGAACCCTCTTTCGCTTGGCATACCTGTTGGAATATAGATTCGTAGAAGGATCGACCGCGAGGTGAGTTTTTTAATTTCTTCTGAGTTTGTCATTTTATCCGACAGCCCATTTACTTTACAAAATAGAAATAGAACGTGCTAGCCGTTGGCTACGCACACTGGCCCTCATTACAACCCTGGCGTTAAGGGGTTAACGGCGCCGTAAAATGTGGCGGCGCTGTTAACCCCTTAACGCCTGATTACGAGGTCCCTTCGCGGGTTGGCGATTTTAACACCTGCTTTTTGCAGGCGTTAAAAACCAACCTGCAAAGGGACCTTGGTGCTAAGCATGGTGCCGCAATTTGCGGCACCGTACTTAGCGCCTTCCCCATTCCCATTGAGCCCTATGGGGCAAAAATGGGAATGGGGAAGGGCCATGGCAGCATGGGGAATTACCGCCCCGCGAACCTCGGAATGGGGCGGTAATTCCCCATTCCGCGATGGCGGAGTCGGTAAGTTACCGGCATGGACCATGGTGCTAAAAGCACCATGGTCCAACGCCAGGGTCGTAATGAGGGCCATTGTGTATGATATGATATGATATGGCATTTGTAACGCGCCTATACACAAGTGTTTCAAGGCGCAACGAGGCAAGGGGGGGAAACAAGGGGAGACAGACAACGATCCTACTAGGCCAGGTGTCATTCAGATCGCGCAAGTGCAAGGGTAGAGGGGAAAGGGAGAAGTGCAGGGGGGAGGAAGGGAGAGGGGAAGTGCATTACAGGGTTAATAGCATCCAGGAAGAAAAAAAACAAGGGCCAACTAGTGGCAGTGCGAGTAAGTGCAGATAAGTGCTGGGGTGGGGGGAGGTTGTGGGATACAGACACAGTCCCGTAGTGCAGGGGGTGCCAGGGAGGCAGTGCAGGGGAGAGTGGCTGGGCCAAGGACTGAGAACGGCGAGTGGCCAGTTGCAGATTCAGTGCAGTGCTTAAGCGCAAGTGCTATATAATAACACATCATTATCGTTTGGCCTTGGACATCTGCTTGCATGCACAGTGATTTGGTATTATGGGCCTATACGCACTAACGATACATATGGTGAGCCATTCTTGCATGAAATGTATATCACTTTAGTGATATCGTAACCATATGGTTTGTAGTGTACTTAGAAACAATGCTGTGATGCCACTTCCTGTTTTGTCGAGGGGTGAAAGGTCGTGTTCCATCGCTTCCCGTGATGTCACTTTGGGGTGGGGTCAAATGACATCACTTCCTGTGATGTCATCAGAAGTTAAGGTTCGTGTGATGTCACTTCCGCTACCCCAGGCATTTTCGTGCAATGACGTCCCTGGTGCAGGGGCCTTATTTTGGGGGAAAGTTAATAGGGCCTTCTCATAAAAAGACTTGAGTTTGGGATGGTAGGTACCCGGAATCCCTGGCAACAAAGAAGCAAGTAAGAGGAATATTTAAACCATGAACAAAAATAAAAGTACCGTTTGGACGGAAAGAGGCAGTGCCCGAACGGCCACATGACTTCTCAGGCCGGAAAATTAAAACAAAAATAAAAATGCAGACGTAACTTTGGGCGGGAATCCCGCCAAGTCTAAATAGCGCAGTTGTGGAGCTTTCTCCAAGTTGCTTTCATATTTTGGCCAAGGTTTAAGTTAAATATGATTGGCGTGGTGTTGGTTCCCTTGCACAAGAGAGTTTTCCGAATGTGACAGGACAAACACAAAGCGTGCGCTGCCAGAGCCGTGTTCCCAACTTGAACCCCCACCTTTATGTCTTTTGTTACGATGCACGCCACACGAACACATACACGCCACACACACCACTATCAGAGAAAAGTCAAAAGATAATGTATTGTTTTATCAACTTCAAAATGCACGTATGCAGAGCCATGATACGCGCTGGAGGGGCGCCCACGAGACAACGAAGCACTCCCTTGGGAGCTCCGCTGAGATCACCGGAGTGTCGCCGGAGGAGTACGCGGGAAGCGCTCCGACGCCTCCTCGCCTGGACCCGCCACAAGCCTCTCATCGGCGGTCTCTCCCCCTCCGCCCCCCATCAGCGAGACTGCACCACCCAGGGTTGAGCTGGGGCACACCGGGGACGATCTAGTGCCGCGCTCCCCATCCGGAAGGCATCACGGCGACGGGGACCAGAACACGGCCAGGGGGGGGGGGGGTGAGTTAGCCCCAGGTGCCACCCTGCTTCTTCCCCCCCCCTCCTGTTCCCCACACGACCCCTTATAATCCTGATCCGGTGCCAGGGCCCGGGCAGCCTGAGACCAGAACTTTCGTGGCCCGCAACAGCAGTGTGAGTGGAGGCGGCTCCTTACCCCTCCCCCCCGGGACACGCCAACGCTTCGCAGCCGTGATACGCGCTGGAGGGGCGCCCACGGGACAACGATCACCGGAGTGCCGCCGGAGAATTACGCGGGAAGCGCCCAGACGCCTCCTCGCCTGGACCTGCCACAAGCCTCTCATCGGCGGTCTCTCCCCTCTTCTCCCCCCCCCATCAGCGAGACTGCACCACCCAGGATTGAGCTGCGGCACACCGGGGAAGATCTAGTGCCGCGCTCCCCATCCGGAAGACATCACGTCGGCGGGGACCTGAATACGGCCAGGTAGGGGTGTGAGTGAGCCCCAGGTGCCAACCCTGCTTCTTCCCCCCCTGTTCCCCACACGACCCCTTATAACCCTGGTCCGGCGACAAGGCCCGGGCAGCCTGTGACCAGAACTCTCGTGGACCGTAACAGGCAATAACCGCCCTGGGAACTTTATAGGGGCACGACCCCGCACTCCCTCCAAGACATCTCCCTTGGATCAGGGTCTTACCACACCGGATCTGCGATGGGGGCACGGATGTGAGGATCGACCTGTGAGACAGCTCCCCCAGGAAACCGCAATTACGGGGTGAGCTCCCCCCCACCGGCCTGGCCTGCCAGTCGGTACGAGAGACCCACACCCCGGGGACATACGCCCCGCTCTCCTTGAGGCCTGAATGCACCAGGGTCCCCTCGTGTCACTCCTGGCCCAACTTCGTATTATACCCGTGCCGGTTGCCATACTGGGTTTGCCACCTACGACATGGGGAAAGAAAAATCCAAACGCCAAACTCTTCAAAGTAAGATGGACTTTTACACAACAGGGCCCCGCCAGGGAGCGCAGACTCCGGAAGAGGATATTGCCAGTGAGGAGACTCAGGATCCCCCAATTTCTCTCTCCGATCTCATGAAGGCGATTGGGGACTCGAGAACGTCGCTGGAACTCAAAATTGGCGGCCTGTCCTCAGAGGTCTCCCTTATCCGACAGGATCTACGCAACCTTTCCCTGATGAGATCTCCCCTATCTGCAGGTGGTACACAATCCAGACCAGCGGTCTTGAATATACAGATGATGAAACCCCATGAGGATTAATGGATCCTAGTTAGGAGCATGAGGATATAGAGACCCCTCTAGAGAAAAGGTACTCATCAGTATTACATTTAAACCTACTACTTTTAGCTGAGCCTCAATAATAAGGCTCCCTAAAATGATTGGCCGTTAATTTACATTAATTGGGTACCATGCAGTTGGCTCCATGATCGAATAACTTGTGTATATCTAGTGGATTACTACATGTATAGTGGTTTAATGAACACAATGCCTCTGAATATAGCAGCTTAATAGGTTGTACAACATCTTTGAATTAACATGAGTCTGACATCTCCTTTTTTGTATGATATTTCTTTCACAGTCCGTAAGGCTCAAGGAGAAGAGGTGTTATCCTCAAAATGCGTCAGCCATAGAAAACGGACTTGCTAAATTGTTTTGCCTATTATTTTCTAACATTAAAAACTCTTTACTCTTTTATATCAAAAACTGAAGAGAAATTGTTTCTTTGATTAACTATCCAAGATTAGAATGTGAAAAGTCCCTTAGTAAACAATTTGGACTGTTTCAAACAGCACCTGAAAGTGTGCAGGCGCCTGTGAGGAAGCCCTGTGAGAAAGGGCTGTTCTGTGGCTGTCTCTGTGGCTGTCTCTCCAAGAAATCACATTGGACTTAGTACAGTGTTGCTTTTTTGAAAAACATTTTCCAAGTGTTACTGCCTCCACCCACTCCTCCCACAATCCTATTTCACCAACAGCGCCCGCGCCTGTGAGGAAGCCCTTTGAGAGAGGGCTGTTCTTTGGCTGTTCAGTGCTGGGCAGGACGGGTAAGCAATCCTGTTATCTCGCTGAATTCATTGTGTTGTGTATTAATTGTCTTAACTTTAACTTGGCATACTCCTATCTTGCCTTTTGGTTCTTTGTACAGTGATTTGGGTCTTACTTACATAGGTGTTTCTTATTACGCATGCAGAAACCATTCTGTTCTAAAATGTATACATTAAAACCTAGCATGCCTTCTAAACTAGAAACACTTAAGCTAGTTGAACGGATGAAACGCACGCCGTGCAAAGACCGACAGCTCTTTCAATCTAAAAAAGATTTTATATTTAAATTGAAAAATAGAGCGTGCTCGGCCTCTGCTGCAATACGCTCATTTTATACAACTGAACCCAATAAAAATGAAGAGATTGCCGAGGTTCTTCATATAGCCTACAATCCAGTTATGTCAACATCTGACGGTCCATGTAATAACCACCTTAATGCTGACATAAGTGATTGTACAATGACATGTCTAACTGCCCTAGCTAACACTGGGTCTTCACTCGTTTCGGTAACTGAGAGCGAAAATTACAGGACTCCCATGTATGTACCTACGGAAACGACTGACGATAACGTGTTATCTGATTCACAACCTTGTCCGTTTAATGTTGGTGATTTACTAAGTTTGAATACGCCCATTCGTAATTGTTCTAATTTCAATGTTTTCAATTATCCTGTTTTACCAGTCATGGAATTGGTTCCTGTCCCAATTTGCAGCATAATCTGCCTAGCAGAGCACATCTAATAACAGAACTCAGTGAATCACAAGCTGCTCAACCGACACAACAAAGTGCTTCATCTCATACAGCTGGGAACAATAACTGACCAGAATGTACGTAATTCGATACAACAACGTGACATAAATCCTCAAGCTGATAACATTGGAAACAATGAGAAAGACTTGTCACAACACGTCTCACTATCGCAATCACCAATTATGTTTGTGACAGCAGCCTCTGATTCCTCGCCCCTCTCAATTGTATTTTCAGAGTGGTCGTTTCAAGGAGAACCTGCTATTAATAAATCCCAATTGAAATCTCTGTCAACGAATTTGCAGCTCCAGCCGACCCTTATGTCCATTAACCTGCCTCTAACGACCATGATTAAACTCTATGGGTCTCATTACGACCCTGGCGCTAATGGGTTAACGGCGCCGTAAAAGGCTGCGGCGCCGTTAACCCATTAGCGCCTGATTACGAGGTCCCTTTGCGGGACCCGACCTTAACGGCTGGTCTACACCAGCCGTTAAAGTAGGGACCCGCAAAGGGACCTTGGTGCTAAGTACGGTACCGCAATTTGCGGTACCGTACTTAGCGCCTTCCCCATTCCCATTGAGCCCTATGGGCAAAAATGGGAATGGGGAAGGGCCATGGAGGAAGGGGGAATTACCGCCCCGCCAACCTTGTAATGGGGTGGTAATTCCCCCTTTCTCCATGGCGGAGTCGGTAAATTACTATTGCTATTAGCACCATGGTTTTCCACCTGGGTCGTAATGAGGCCCTATGAGTCTGTCGATCAAAGACAGAACACACATTCGGAGCTCATAAATAAAATCTTGAATCAACAATCTGAGACGAATCGATTTTTACTCAAACTGGAGTCTTACGACATCAATCGACACCCAGAGTCTATGGGCCTCATTACAACCCAGGCGGTAAGTTCCCAACGTTACCACCATGGTGTAAACTCTGTTTACACCATGGTGGATGGCGGATTTACCGCCCCATTCCAAGGTGAGTGGGGCGGTAAATCCCCATTCCCCATTTACCCTTCCCCATTCCCATTTATGCCCCATAGGGCATAATGGGAGTGGGGAAGGCGCTAATTACGGCACCGTAAATTACGGTGCCGTAATTAGCACCAAGGCGGGTTAGTGCCTTGCATTTTAACGCCTGCTAAAAGCAGGCGTTAAAATGGTAATCAGGCGTTAAGGGTTAACGGCGCCGACGGCACCGTTAAACCCTTAACGCCTGGGTTGTAATGAGGCCCTATGCATGCTTTTTGAGACAATTGCACCAAGGTTTGTTTGCATGCAGCAACTCAGTCCCTTGTGCCTACTGAAGTAATTCCAGATCTAATTGAGATAACAGAAAGTCAACCTCATGCAAATTACTCTATATTACTCGTTGGAGGTTCTCAGCCTTTGGAGAAGACGTCTATTGATTCCACACCGACGAAAATACAAAATTTCAACTGTTTAGATTCTCGAGCGGATATCGATATCTTTTCCAAGCCAATTGTGGCGCTGACAAAAAAGGCAAAAACTGTGCTTCAGACGAAAAAAAACAAAAGCATCAAAGCAGCCCCCGTGACATCGCAACCTGCTTCTAAAGAATTTATAAAGAACTTGACCAGAAAAAAAAAGCAGATGTTAGATGATCATGCAAGCAAATCTATCACTCAAAAATATCCCAAAATTACGGAAAAAAAACAATAAGTCGACAGAACAAGTTCAACATGAACCACTTGATGATATAATAGATGCACTTGATCAACACGAACAAAATTCAAATATATTTGCTAATGAAGTAGACACAAAAGATGATGAGGTGGAGCCTAACAAACAAACTAACGGCCATAATGCAGACACTTCCAAGATATTAGACTGAAGACTTACAGACATTGAGAAATTAAGGCAATGTTTCCTTTTCGACAGGCCCAATGATAGTACCCTTCAGTCTCAACCAATCCCTGCCAAGGACTCACAAGGATATCCTCCTCGAAAGCTGGAGCAGAAATCTCAAACAAGTCATGAGCAAATTCTAAAAGCTGCTTCGAGCCTGAAGGGATCCAATGCTACACACGGTTATAATATGATGTCCACCAGACTGACCAGAGAAGTATGACCTAAATCGACTCTTTATACTAAACATCTTTGCAGAATTACCAGCCCTAGAAGATCTATTATCTCTTGATATAGATCAAGAAGAATTTCTCCATGACACGGATTTAACCACCGCCCGATTATGGATTCGATCAGGTGCCATCTTGAATCTAATCGAGCATGCTAGTCCCTTAATTTTTGAATTGGGTTTCACAATCAATTATGAGTTATTTGACCAGTATAATACCATCTCATCTCCAATAGACTCTTCTTGCAAAAATATCGAATCTGCTGTCATTTTGAACCATATTCCCACATAGAAATCCTATACTATACATCTTACACATGATTCAACTCAAAATTACGTTCGAATTCAGGCATGAATTTCACTTACTTCATAACCACTAACATTTATTCCAAATGTAACTTTAAATCTTCTATCTTGGAATACCCGAGGTCATTCTCATCTTTTCCATCAACAATGTCACAATCTCACCAACTTTGATATAATAATCCTACAGGAAACTTGGTTAACCCTGACTCCAGCTTGGGATGGTCATACTATATCAATGGTTCCTGCTGTGACAAAAACTCGGGGGAGACCAACGGCGGGCCTTTTGGTTGCCACTAAAAACACTCTACAGGATTAATCCTGCATGATTGGACGAAACCAAACAACTATACTCAACTTGTTAAAATAGTATTGCATCAATACTGTATAGCATTAGTCAACTTGTACTGGAACCATCTCACCATTACCGACAATTACTTTCTGAATGACATGGAAATGACGCTGGACTTGATAGCGGCTGATCAAGATGTTACATCTATCATCATAGCCGGTGATCTAAATCTACATATTCTTTTTAACAATAAGCTTCCCCAAATGCCTAGTGCGCAAAGATGCTCCAATCTCATGAAAAACCAGCAAATGATAATGTTAAACGAAACAGTTGAGGGTGATCTGCCAGCTAGGCCCACATGGCGTTGTGGCAATCAACAAGCCATTATAGATTACATTTACACAGATCGTGACCTGTTTTCACAGATCAGCACCTTTTTTATAATGAACCAAAATCAAAGCGAGCATGACCAACTTGCTGTCTCGTAGTCATGGCCGGTTCAAGAATTAAACAACCATCACAACGCCATGGTTCCCAATTGAAGGTGAGCAACAGCCATAACCGTTTATTATGGAACGCAGAGCACTTATATAAATTGTGTGATTTGCTGAGAGCTGGCTATGAAGACATAAACAATCAGGTACACCCTGGAAAGGATTATACTTTGATTCTACACCTATTTTTGGAAGAGAACAATTTGTCTAAAAAACCCTTCTACAAGCACAAGCATAATTGTGATTTTGAGCTCAAAAAGAGAAAAACACAACTTCGGAAAGATATACGAAAAGTGTCTGTGGACGACAATGATAGGGCCAGCACGATCAAAGCCCTCAAATCCAAATACAAAAATTGGGTAACCTCTAGGAGAGCAATTTTGTATCAGTGAGATGGGGAATCTATGCTCCTTGCACTAGCCTCTAAAAATTCAGAGGCCATATGGCACTTACTAAACTCCACATCCCTGACATCTCAAGCATCATTACAGATAAATGCTGTTGCAGAACAGAATTGGATTGATTACTTTTCCCAACTTTACTCCAGTGAAGACAAGAATGTTCGATCTTTTGACTTTTCTGAATTTGGCCAAACAACACTTATGTTTGATACTGCAGACATAGAGATGTACATCTCCAAATTAAATTGTTCAAAGTCCCCTGGCCCTGACGGACTGTCCAATCGAGATTTTCAAATCAATCTGAAGCTTTGTGCTAAAATTCTTTATCAGATCTTTCAAACTGTAATTATAACAAAGCAGATTCCTGACAGTTGGCGACAATCAATAATAATTCCATTTTTAAGAAGGGGAATCGCCAGCATCCAGGGAGCTATCGACTGATAACACTACTTGACGCTCTGTGCAAGCTATTTTCCAGGTTAATCTTGCGTGATTTATCACTGTGGATCAGTCAACACAAACTCTTTGATCCACATTAAACGGGTTTTATCTCGGGTATCAGCACATCAATTAATCTCCTGACCATAACTGCCATTCAACAACAGATTATCAATTCCAAACAATCAATCTTTACGGCCTATGTTGACTTCAAATCTGCATTTGATTCGATCAGCAGGCATCTCTTGTTTCAGAAGTTATCAATGGTGGGTTGCCCAACTTACATATTAAATCTGATCATTCAACTTCATACGGAAACATCTATGCATGTTAGGTTAACCTCAGATGGTAAGCTCTCTGCGCCAATAAAAACTGAATGCGGTTTGAAACAAGGATGTGGTGTCCTTGCTTCGATAATATTCAACTTTTTCATCGCTAACATGGGTCATCTTTTTTCTTCTATAATATCTGATCCTCCATGACTGGGACAGCACCCGGTGGCTTGGCTCTTTTAAGCTGATGATTGGCTTCTACTATGAAAAACACCTAATGGCTTTCAAAGACCACCCATAGCATTGGAGGAATATGCTAAAATCAATCATCTGACAATCAACGTTGAAAAAAACTAAGATTCTAACCAACACACCAGCTAAACGAGTCCAATCATGTAATTATAAATGGAGACTCAATGGAAACGAACTGGATATTGTTCAACAATACAAATACTTGGGAATCAATGTAAGCAATCACTACACAGATGCTTCGTACCTAGTAGATCTTGAAATAAAAATGCAAACGGCAATATCACAAGCATTAATAATCAAATAAAACATTTGGCAAGTTTTCGTATTCTTCAATTATCTCCTTTTACTCTCAAAAAGTGACGGCCATAATTCTATAAGGTTTGGACACCAAATCTCCAAAGACACAGCACTTTTGGACAAGACTGGAGGGTAAATTCTGGAGGAGGCTTTTAGTCATCCTACAGAGTACCCCCATGACCATAGTGAGATATGAGTTGGGACTCTCTTCACTTTATGCATTGTACTGTTGGAAGGTGCTGAGCTTATATAGGAAGTTAATCATGGCCCCTAAATCCGAACTTATAGATGAACTTGCCTCATGTATGCTTACATCTGACCATCTATTTCCTTGTAAATGGAGTCTCCTTGCAACAAATGTAATGTAAGAGGCGGGGATATCAGCAGAGATACTCATGACTCATCCTGAAAAAGCCAAGGACAAACTGTGGCGTATTGACTAGATTTGGACTCTAGATAAATGTAAAGATCATAAAAACTATAAGGGAATCGAATATTTAGGCAAGAGATTATGTGTAACAGAGCCTTACCTACTAAAATGTCCAGCCTCACGCTATAGACAAATCTACTTAAGATTTTGCCTTAACTTCGTAAAAACCAAACAAATATTACATCAATGCCGTCAAATAAAAGATGTAGAGAACTGCTGTTGTTTCTGCCTCATTCCAACGTGCAAGGAGACCTCACAACATTTGCATACTGAGTGTCCCAGTTTATCATTCAAGCACATTTTGCTATTCAAATCTCATTTTGGTCATCTCACAATCCTCACAGCTCAGGAATTGTGGAATAGACTTTTCCATACAAATATTATGGTGATTCAGATAGCTATAGCCAAATTTATTATGCAGATCAAAATTGAGGCTTGAATATAGCAAGATTTGCATTTTGAGCTGCAATGCTCACCTTTGACAAACGTCTGAGTATTCCACTCATTGAGATCAACCTGAAGTTTGCATTATTGAAACTGGTGTTTTGTCTCCTCCTCATTAACTTGTAACATCCGTATTAGTCTAACTAATAACTTTGTGAATGTCACTTTTCAATATCGTGCATGAACGGTCTCTTGAGTTTGCACTTTTTACTTTTATTTTAATATATGTTTGTTTCTCCTTTTTAAGGTAATTGACATAGCAAGCAGTTGTTTCTGAATCTTATTGTAAAACATGTGAACATGTAAACATGAGGTTTTCTTTCTCATTTTATGTTTTATATTAATCTTTTAATTGAAAAGTTGATTTTCAACTGTATCAATTGAATAAAAAATAATTTTAAAAAAGTTTGCTGGGGACAGGGGGATCCTACCTATGGATCTTCTTTTCTTTTCTGTATCTTGTGGTGGTTCGGTGCCAGGAATTCTCTCATTTTTTCCCCACCCAGTACAGCTCTGTTTCATCTAGGTAATCCCTAGAGCTATAGGGTCTTTCAGGGACTTTGAGCTGTAGAGTTCTTGCTAAAAGGTGCAAAACACTTCAACAATTTCACCTTTGGTGTGAACGAAATTTCCATGGGGGTCTCGGACACATTGCACGTATGGGGCAGTGTCTGTCAGCGGCTATGAGCCTTGCAAGGAGAGCTCCTGGTTTCTGGCCCTCACCATACTGCCGGACTTGATGGCCTCTCACCAGGAACGGGACTTCGCAGTCAGCGTTTGCCCTGAATTTATCTAATTCTTCTTTGAGTAGGGCTGGGGTTTGAGGTTCCTGGTGTTCAGTGTATGCCCTCTCCAGTTGTTTGAGGCGGGTCTCGCTCTCTGCAAGCTCTCTGCTAATGATTTTCAGGATCCCGTTTTCTTTGGCCATGCAGATTCCAAGGATATAGCATTTTAGAGTTTCCCATAGGGTCCCACTCGATGAAACTGACTCTTGGTTAGTTGTAAGAAAGGACCTGATCTCGGCTAGAAGTTCTTGGGCAAACACTGAGTCATGGAGCACTCCTGCTTTGAATCTCCAACTATAACCCCCCCTTTCGCTACCTGTGGGTATGCACTCCAAGGTGATTGGGGAGTGATCCGAGAGCATTCTCAGGAGAATGTGACTGTCCGCCCAGTGAAATACCCCCTTCGGGACACCAGTATATAGTCTAGCCTGGAGCTAGTACTGTGAACCCAGGAGTGGTAGGTGAATTCGCGAGTTTTTATGTGACTGAGTCTCCATGCATCAGTTAGGTTATAGGCTGTACAGATTTCTTGTATTTGAAGGCTCGCCTTGGTGAATGCACTCGTGGTCATGTGAGATTTGTCCCATTCAGGGTCTAGGGTAGTGTTCATGTCTCCTCCCCAGATGATCGTGGCTGTGCTAAACTCTGCAAGGCGTGTCATCACCCACTCAAATGCGTTGGTGCTATCAACATTCGGTCCATATGTATTTATCAGGACGACCAGTCTCCCTTCGAGCACCACATGCACCAGTAGAGCTCATTTAGTTTTAAATATGACAAAAAGGAGAGTAAGAGAGTGGTATCAGTGGCCTAATATGACTGCGGAAGTTGAAAGCCTGGTGGCACATTGTCTACCATAAGGGGCAAGTGATAGATAACAAGTTACAATAGAACCTCCTTTATGCCTGGTTAAGATACTTGCCCAACAATGGGAAAAGTTGCATTTAGACATGATGATAGAGTCATTACTGTGGAATTATCAAGGGGAAAAGCTTTTGTTTGCATGGATGGACTATTGTACGAAATGGCCATGTGTCAATTGAGTCGGTGGTGCATTTGACTTCCTCTCAATTAAGCACCTATCTTGGTACACAGCTGTTTGACACTCACATAGGCCTCCCTCTTTCCTCGTCTACACAGTTTGTGTGCAGCAACCTCTGTTGCGCGCCTTTGCAGCGTCTAATGTCATGCGTGTGGATCGAGGGCTTTGCTGTTAGTATCCAATCAAGCCGCATACGTACCAGAGGTATGCCTGACCTCTTCTAATCATCACGCGAACAAGCACTGAAGGCTTGGTTGCACATATCCAATCCGGACGTGTATATCTAAGGGGCACGTCAGCCCACATCCAATCAGGGTGTGGGTAGCACGTTATTGAGCCTCTTTAGTCGCCGGCTCCACTTCGGTTTCCATTGGCAACCCCAGGAGTGCACTTTAGAAGCTGGGATCTGGCGTGATACTTTAAGGCACGTTGAAGGGACTCTCATCCACCCACACTTTTTCATGCATTCATTATCAGGCATGTCCGTTTCCCCTCAACCATATATTTATCACTCATGATGCTTTTTCGACCATTCTCTGTTCTTCCATGACAGTTCGGACCCGTGCAAGCAATCACAGAGACAAGAGGCTTTCTGCCCGCCGTCTCCCAGTACAATCCACATTTGAAATCATAGGAAAGTGAAAGACTACGGCTCTTCATTCATGAGAACACATAAAATTGGATCTGTCGAACGCCAACCCAGGTAGGCGGACACTGTACGAACCAACAAACTGTTGTTGCTAACAAAAGGAACCATGATTGTGTCATTGACACTCCATGGTTTATATCTGTTTTATGTTTGGGAATGCTGACCCGTAACAGAGAATCACAACATTTATTACTTCTTACATTTTATCACCTCCTTCTATAGGGTATTGCTACCCGCGAAATCATTTCCATTTCATTCCACTTACCTTCGACTGAGCCTAACTCCCCATTAGCACCACCCGGTGGATCGCATGTTTTGGCACACCGCAACAAGGTATTGTAGAGATGGCTTTCCATTCATCTTTCTTTGTATCCATTGACTTTTCTCTGCCTTCAGATGTAGTCTTAACATATTTCACCACGATTTATAAATTCCTTCACCATCATTCTTGTGTTGGATCCGGATTTCGTCTAACAAATTTAGAGTAACACAGGGTTCAATTACCTCCTGTCCACAGAAGGTGTTTTTCCCTCCATGTCGGTGCTGTGTCATTGAGGCCTACCCCATCTTATTTCTCTACGTGCTCTGCCCTGGAAATTTTGGGTAAGCATTACTACAGTCTAAACAATTGACAGATGCTAATATGTCTTTAAATACTCTGAAATCAATCTTGAAACAATTAACTAAAGACAAATTCTTCTTTTTTTTCCTTCCATCATTCTAAACTGTCCTTTTTATTTCTGCTCCCCACAGGGTCCAGTTGTGTCTTTTTTGCCCCGAGGAAGGCATTTTTCGATTTTCTTTGTCAAGCAGGTGGCTCTATTGACAAAACGTGTCTTAGATGTCTATTCAAAACTGTCATTCATATTAAAACAAATCTATGAGTGGCACTTACACGTAGGCAGACCTGTTTAAAACCTATCAGCCATTTTTTCAAAAAATTCAAGTAGTGGCTGACTACATGATGCACCTTTAGTAGTTGCCCTAATAGATGTATGTTGTTGCTGCCTTTGCTGTACCTTGGCAAGGTGCCTACACTGCTTCTTTATTTGCCTGTAATTGATTTTCTATGATTTATTGACCCAATGTTTTATTGTCTTATTGTTCTATAAATTGGTTTGAGTAATGTGATTTCAGTTCACTCTTCTCTTTCCCTTTTTTTATTTTTATTTTTGAATTATCATTATTTCTCCCTGTACATTGTCATTGTGCTTTGGATCGCAATATCTACGAAAATATATTTTGATTTGCTATTATAAGACTCTCTTGATTGCTTTCAGAACTTGATATAGGCAGAATCATTTTTGAAGTGATATCTGTAAGGATACACTCTATGTCTAAATCATTTGTTTAAAAATAATTCGAAATTAAACCTACAGCAGCTTGGACCATATTGTTATTGTTTAGATTACAGTCCCACTCCATTGCTGCACTCGGGACACCCCCCCCTTTTTTCTCTTTGTGTCTAAATAGAAGCAGACAGCGGGCTGGATTGCAGCATACCAGTGTGGCTCTCTTGAAGAAAGCGAATTAAAGCCGTTGCTTCCCTCACCTTTGGCTCCTGTGTCATCAATACCTAACAGGTGCCTCCTGCTAAACTTGCATGGGAAGCAGTTGGACTATGTGCTTTGGATCTTCTTTGAAGGGGCTTTGTCAAGGAGTTATCATGTTTTGCACTGTTTTTGTTCTTTCGATATCATAATGAGCTGCTGAGAGCATTTTATTACAGAGGGATGCCATAATACTGCATAAAGCACATTTATAAATAAAGAAAAAATGAAACTAAAATAAATAATCACTGCTGGGCCTGGTGAAACAAGAGCAGCTATTTTGATCTTTTCTCGATCAGGGATATAGCATTTCCATCTACAGAATCAAGAGAGATGTGGAGGGGACGGTGAGGAAACAAAGGACGACAGAGACAGGTGAATCCCAACGTGGCACCCCATGGTTTAATCTACAGCAACGGTCTGCACGGACCACATTCTAAAATAAACATTCCAACAAACACAATGGCGTTGGCACATGCCAAACTAAGATCACTACCCCACCAACTCTTAACCCCCCCTCTCCCAACTGAAAACATAAAAAGAGAAAAATCAGGAAAGGGGAAAGTACTAACAGGGAAAGAAAAACCAGGAGAGGATCAGTAAAGGAAAAGGAAAACATGGAAAACACAGAAAGTAAAAGAAGAAACCACATTAGAACAAACCCTCAAAAGAACAACATATGATACCTCCAAAGGACACCCACAACAGACACCTTAAACCCCAAGAACACTTACCCATGGACGTAATCATCCAATTTTTTTAGGCGTGCGCCTCACTCTCCCCGACGTACGCACTGCTTTGCTTGTAGGAGCAGCCAAACCACCAACCACGCCATCATAACATGTCGAGACCCCAACCTCCACACTTGACCCCAAATCAGCAGGAGCAGAACACGCCGAACTATCTACAACAGTACCATACGCACCCTCCACACCTGCCAGGGTACCAGACAGCCACCACCCGCTGGCAACACTTCAAAACTTGAAACACCATCACGGTCATGATCAGGGAACCCATCATGGGTCCATCATGCTCCCGACATATTCTGCAATGCAATTCTCTGTTTACTCCAAACCGTACCATCAGACAACCTGACATAACTGTGACCAACCCCCACAACCTTCCTCAAAGGTAGAAATGCAAGTAACCCCTTCCTCAAAAAACAGGGACTCCTCACTTTTACCACATCCCCCACACAAATAATGCTCTCACACCTTCCCTTGTTGATCTTGTCAGCGGTGGCCTTTTGCGTCTACCTTGCCAACATCACCACTTGTCTCAAATCCACCTTTGACTGGGTACCCCCCAGCCAAACAGGCCGGAGCCTTCCACCAGGTAGTCTACCCCTCTTGAGCACAAATGTACCTGTCAAACCACTGGAGTGTTCCTGTACGCCTTCACCAACTCTGCCAAAACAAACCTCAAATTGAGCCCATTCGCCAAAGACAACTGAACTGCTTCCTTGACAAATGTGTTGACATGTTCCACTAACCCATTGGTGCTCGGACTGTACATGCCTGTTCTGTGATGCATCACACCTTTTTCCCTAAAAAGTCTGTAATCTAGCTTGAAACAAATTGTACCCCATTATCAGTCACTATGCTATCAGGCACCCCCTCAGTGGTCGCATAGGGGCATGTTATATCCACCTTGAAGTGTAATCAATCAAAACAACAATAAACTTGGCACCACCACCCAGAACTTCAAACGGACCCATAATATCCAGCGCAACCTTTCTCCAAACACAATGAGGAACAGAGACAGGATGCACAGGGTGCATCCTAATAACCTGTCTTTTGTCACTAACCGTGCAAGGAACACAATCTCTCACTACCCGTTCAACATCACCATCCATAGCAGGCCACTTATAAGACTCCCTTGGAATCCTCTTTGTCGAAGTCCATCCAAGATGTCCCTCATGGGCCAAAGCTACAAGAGCTCCCTGCACACCAGCATGGGGGATCAACCTTTCACCACTTGATATACCTCAAGGCACATCAGCAAGTTTATTTCCAACCAGATCATACCTTTTGCTAACTTCCATATCAGTAATCGCAGACCACCCCCACTTAAGTCCCTTCCTGAGCCACGACAGCTCTCTTTCTCAACCTCTTCCCACCATGTCTCCTTGTCTATAGCCGGAATTGCACTTGCCACTTGTGCCTGACCCTCCCCACACTCACTCACCATGCTGTCATCACTATCACCCTGTACAGGCAGACGAGATAGGCAATCCGCCACAGCATTCCGCTTACCCAGCACATACTCCACCAAAAAATGGTATTCTTGGAGTCCAACCATCAATTACGCAATCCTGGGAAAGACTGAGTGGTAAGCACATGCACCAACAGTTTATGGTCCTTCCTAATCACATAAGGTAATCCTGCCAACAATGTCCGGAAATGCTTTGATGCCCAACACACGGCCAACGCTTCGCTCTCAATCACTGAGCGTCCAGTTTTCAGATCCCGCAACACTCTGGACACGAAGGCTATTGGCCTGTACTCACCCGCAATCCATTGTGTCAACACAGCACCAAGACCAACCTCACTCTCATCCACAGTCAACACCGTCCTGGCTTTCACATGAAAAGTCACCAGTAAATGTGCCTCATCTACACACTTCCTCACTGTGTCAAACTCCATCTAGCACCCCATAGTCCAGTCAAACATCACATGTTTCTTCAGCAAACCCTTCACGTGAACCATTTTCTCTGCAAAGTTGTGGATAAACCTTACATAATATTCTGCCATCCCAAAAATTTATCGCAGCTGTTCTTGGACACAGGAATAGGCATCGCCTTAAGCACATTGACCAACCCCTTTTTGGGCCTAATGCCCCTCTCATCGATGGTATGCCCCAGGTAGGCGACACTACGCAACCTTAATCTGGAACTTTGACATCTTAACTGTCAATCCCTTCTCACGCAGCACTCTCAACTCACCATGCAACCTGTGATCATGTTTGTCCTCATTCCTCCCCAGACCAAAAAGTAATTTATGAAACAATTTATCCGCACCGGGTCCCCCAAACAACTACTGCATCCAAATGTTGAAAAACAACCACCGCAGATGTCAACCCAAACGGCATCCTGTGGAACATATAAACCACAAAAGGCATGACAAAAGATGTAAAATGGCAAGATGACTTGGGCAACTTGATTTGGTGATAGGCTGAAGACAAGTCAAAATTCGAGAACTACAAAGCTTTTTCCATTGTGGTCAACAGCTCATTAATATTGAGAAGAGGATGCCTGTCCACCCAGATACTGGCATTGAGGTCACAGAGTTCTACACACGTTCTCATACCGCCATCCCATTTCATTGTCAAAACCACCAGCAATAGCCATTCCAAGGCTTTGATGGCTACTATCACACCTTCTTCCGCCAACCGGGCCAGTTCTGATTTCATACCCTCACGAGTCAACACAGGCACACTCGTGACCCTCTGTGCAATGGACTTCACCCACCTGTTCAGCACTTTTTTATTATGCACAAGGGGTGGAAGGAGGATTGTGGGATTGTAATTGGGTTTGTGTCTAATTGTGATCATGATAGTTAAAAAAGTGTAATTGTGTTTAGCGGCGCTGCGTTGTATGGGAAGTGGGATCATACCAGCATGGCGGCCCTTATATGGGGAGTACGGCGGGAAAAGTTGCATCAGATTATTGGCTGACAAAATGGGCAGGGAGAGGTTGCATATCTAAAAAATAAATACAGGCTCATAGCAGAAACCGGAAAAGACTGAGCATGGAGAGGTTGCATATTTAAAAAATATATAGATGCGCATAGCGTAGAACAGAAAAGACCGAGCGGGGTGAGGTTGTATATTTAAAAAAGAAATACATGCTCATAGCAGGGACCAGAAAAGACTGAGTGGGAAGCGGATGCAGAAATGGAATGGTCCAGCGAGCTTGCTGACATTCGAGAAACAAAGTGGGGTGCAGCGTATTAAAAAGGGGGAAGAAGCACTTACAACCGGACGGGGAGAGATTGCATTCTGAGTACAAGGAAACAGAAACTTAGCATCACGCGGGCAGAGGTTGCATGTTAGTGGCAAGGGATAATACACACTTGCGCCAGGCAGGGAGAGGTTGCACCTGAATTTCAAAGGAAAAATGCAGGCACTGAGCGGCGAGCGGTCACAGACAATATGAGAAACACAGGCAGTTAGAGATTGCATAATTTGTGTACTCTGTGAATTCGATAGGGGAGTGAATTGGGGAGGGGGGGATTTTACACAAAAAAAACTGAAATTGAACGTGTGGCATACTATTATAAAGAAATCACAGTGACCACTAGTGTTATCAGAAAGGGATTACTGACAGAAGGTACTGCACATATGTTATATATTGTAAGAGCCTGATTTTAGTTGATTGGTTACACAGTGGTTCGCTTACTATTCTGCTTGTGACCCCTATAGCCGTGTGATTTTACTTCATGACTGACTTTAAGCAGTTAAAGAGGCCAGGTAGGCGCTTTAGATATTCCCTCTCCCCTCAAGGGTTTGGGTGGCCCAATCAGAAGGATAATATATAATGACATCATGGTGTTCACAAGTGCTACAAATGGCGATTTGTCAGTTATTCATAATGTACTGAGTCATGCTCACAGTATACCATAGGCCCTAATCTGTACACCCCCCGGCATGCTGACAGAGGGAATTTGGAGAAGGTACACGGCACACCAACATGGGTAAATGCGATGTAATCAGATATTTGTATGCCATGGAAAAGTACATGTAAGACAGGAAGGGGAAGGCATCCCCAAGAAGCATAGAGCACCCTTGGCCTCCTTCCGAACACTAAAGAATAAGGATGTTTGGACTATCTTAACAGAGTTTCTGAATTCAATATGTTGTAAATAATCCTTGCCTTTAATAATTTGCATCAATAAATTGTCTGATTTATCAGCATTAAGGTGTGCCGGGGACAGGAGTGTCCATAGATTGAACACCTTTTGTTGTAAGGTACTGAACAAACAGGGTTGTGGGCAAGGAATATGGATCCATGTAAATTAGCTGTGCTGATCACAATGATGCAGGGCAACAATCTGGAGGCCATCATGGCTTCCCTTGCAGGGGATCCAGCACCAGGGGTGGGTTGTGGAAAACCTATAAGGGAGGAGGCAAGAGTGGAGGAAAGGCCAAGGAGGTCCAATGTGGCCGAAGGGCAGTGTTCCCTGCAGCAAAGAAAAGTAAAAAGCAGCAAGAAGAGGGGCTCCTACAGCTCGCTCATTAGTAGAGGTAGTAGTGGTAGTGACTCCCATGACATCCGCGGTGCCAGTCCCCAGTGAGCTTGCAGGGGGAACAATGGGCACTGGTCAGCAAGGGGCAAATGCAATAGGCTAGGGGCCCCACAAGGACAGGATACCCTTCGTGGGGGTGGGAGGGGGGGCAGTGGGGACAGGGAATAACCCATGGGCAATGAACGACACCCAGAATAACTCATGGGGAATGGGCAACTGGCAGGGGCCCAGGTATGGCTCGGAGGCCCCAGGGCAGGGGAATTTGGGTGGGGGAACCGGATGGCAAGCAGGCAGTAATTATGGGGGATGGCAAGGAGGGCCACAACAGCAGCTTTGGCCGGCACCACCCGGGAAATCCTGTCCTCTGCTGGCATCTGGGGGGCAACAGCTCCACCCAGCCAGGAGGGGGCAAACAACAATGGGGAGGCAAGTGCTGCCTCAACAGAAGAAAAGACGGCCAACTGGTGGTCCAAATAACAGGACAAGCCACTGGAAACCCATCTACAGCAGCAACAGGGGCAATGTCAGGTGCAGGGTGAGCAATACAAACGATACGGGGGAGGTAAAAAGTGGTGCCAATGATGGATGGCAGCAGAATTACCTTTGGGGTCGGGGATGCTGAGATGGCCTCCACCCCAGGGCAGGAAATAACACCAGGTATGCTTACATGGTACGTGTCACTGGATACAAAGGAAAACATGTGCAAGGATAAATACATTGATATATTCCCATTGTTGGATTTCAGGTGAGTAGAAGAGTGCAAGGACTCAAAGGGAGATGGAAAAGATAGGAACATTTTTGTTGAAAAGAAACAAAGAGCAGAAGAAAAGGGTTGGTGCTGGTAGAGCCACTGGCAGGCTTACCCTCACCAGTGTGGGTAAATGTACTAAGGCGTTTGGCAAATGAATAACCCAGGCATAAGGAGGCACAACTACTAGTAGAGGGTTTCTCACAAGGCTTCAGGACCCCCGTGCAGGAATTTACAACGCTACTAGTCCCAAAGGATGAGTGGGGTGGATAAAGAGAGGAAGATGGGCAGGATGCGGGCCCCTTCTTGTCCCCGCCCTTGCCAAAGTTTGTGTGTTCACTGGTGGGGATAGTCCCCAAAAAAGGGACAGGGAAATTGAGACTGATTTGCAACTTATCATTTCCCAAGGATTCATCAGTGAACGATGCAATTGATGAGGAGCTCTGTTCTGTCAGGTATGCGTCATTCGACGGGGCACTGGCTGTGCTAGAGAAATTAGGGAGAGGAACCTTGTTGGCAAAATCTGACATCAAATCGGCATTCTGAGTGCACCCAGACGAATTACCATTTACCTGGTTCCAAGTTAGGGGGCAGGAGGATTCTACTTTGAGAAGTGTATGCCGATGGGGTGTTTAATTTCATGTTCCTGCTTCGAGGCATTCAGCACATTTCTGTAGTGGGCAACAAAAAAGAATGCAAGGGAGCCCAGGTGCTCCACTACCAGGACAATTTCTTATTAATGAGCCCGGTGGGATCAGAGAGTGACAGAGGATTTGGGAGTACCACTAGCAGAGGAAAAAACAGAAGGGCCCACAATATCGCAATGCTTCTTGGGTATCGAAATACACTCAGCGAAAGGTGCGTGCCGCCTGCCCGAGGACAAGGTCAAGGACTTTAGAGAGGCAGTGGCAACTTGCTTAGGGCAAAGAAGGTGACCATGTGCCAGCTACAGAGCTTGGTGGCGCAGCTGAACTTTGCCCTGTGGATTATCCCGATCGGCAGGCCATTCTCCAGGGCAATTGCAGGGGCCATGTCAGGGTTGACAAAGACGCACCATCACACAAGGCTTTCCAGAGAGCTAAAAGATGACCTGGTGATCTGGGATACATTTCTGGTCAAGTTCAACAGGATATTGGTGTGGCCAGCTGAGACAAAAATACAGTGAGCAACTAGGCCTCTACACCGATGCTGCGGGTAGTGTGGGTTTTGGGGCCATTCTGGGGTACTGATGGTGCAGACAACGGTGGCTGTACAGCTGCGGGGACCGTGGACTAACCAGGAACATTACACTTTTAAAACTATTTCCCATAGTAGTGGCTGTAGAGATTTGGGAGGTGGAACAGGGATGTGATGTTCTGGTCGGACAGTATGTCCGTGGTGTGCTCCATTAACATGGTTTTAAGATTACTGAAGAGATTGGTATTGTCATGTTTAAAAGACAATGTGCGCTTTCAGGAAAAACATGCGCCGGGTATTTACAGTAACGCGGCTAACTCCTTGTCCTGTTTTAAATTACAGGAGTTCCAGTGGTGTCTGCCCACAGCAGCCCCGGCAATGACGCCGTTTACCAAGACACTATGGGGGCTTCGTTTCATGGTACTGAGGGAGTTTTGTCACAAACAGGGTTTGGTGGACGTATTCCGCATGAAGAGCAAAAATGGCCACCATCAGGTTTTTTGCAAGTATAAAAGGGAAAGCACCCCCGCTACAGAGTTTGCAGTAAACAAGGCCCTGGTAGGGTGTAGAAGGATCGAGGTCCCAAAGGGGGACAGCTGACGACCACTGGCCACAATCCGGGGGCACCTGGTAGATATTTGCAGGGATGCTTGGGTAGTGGCTTTTTTCAGGGCAGCATTTGTTATGGCTTTCTTTGGAGCATTCAGTATAGGGGAGGGGTGGGGGACTCCAGAATAGACAGAGCGGGGGGGTTGGTCCCTGAGGACCTGTCAAGGGATGGGGATGACCAGATACATCTATGGCTGAGAAAATCCAAAACAGATCAGGAAGGAAAGGGAGTTGGGCTCCCACTAAGAAGGCAGGCCAGAGTGGAAATATGCCTGGTAAGGTTGTTGGGAGAATTCCTGGCCCTAAGAGGGGAAGAAAGAAGTCCCTTTTTCCAGCATAGGGATGGTTTGTGCCTCTCTAGATTTCATTTCAGGAAAGTCTTCAAGAAAGCCCTAGTGGGAGCAGGGCTCGGGGGGCATAGGTTTTGCCCCTCATTCCTTCTGGATTAGGGCACCCACCACCGCAGCCAGGTTTGGGTGAAATTGGGCGGAGGAAGTCCAGGGCTTACAAAGGGTACATCAGGCCCCATTTGTTATGTTGACATTGGGCTGGTGAGGGAAGGAAATGGTGGGGGTGGAGGGCCAGGACAGTGAGATTATGTGTAGTGCCCAGAAGACAGGGGTCTCCACCGGCTGTGATATTACTGACATGTCTAACATACTCTCTTGTGTCTACCTGCATAGGGTGTATTGGCAAGCCAGTACTGTGGGTCATGAGGCACTCGCTCGTAAGGAAAATGGAGCAGAGAGTGGCAGAGTGGCCGTATTTGTTGTCGTGCGGTGCAAAGTTTGACATACACTGGATTGCTGCAGGGGGTTTGCAGGTACACCAAGTTGGTTGGGTGTTGTAGTAGATGAAAAGAAAGAGGGGGTTGCCAGATCCAGACTTGGTGATCTTGCACGTAGGGGGCAATGATCTTTTTACAGCAGGGGAGAAGGGCTCTGATCATGGACCTATTGTCACTGGTTGGTTTGGAGAATTTTGCCCGAAGGCATTGCTTGCGTGGTCACAAATTATTCCACGGTTGAACTAGGGCTCAGCAGTGCCTTTGCACTCTTTGAACATTGCAGCATGAAAAATGAACAGGGAGATGGTCCAGCTTGCAGGATGCAACGGGCGACTAGAGATAATTGAGAATGGACTACTAAGAGGACCAGAGATTTGTCATCATGATGTGGTGCACCTGTCTCAACAAGGCACCATACTTTTATTGCAGAACCTTTTGGCAATAATGAAAACATTTTTTCGTGTTGGGGGGGCACGGACTGGTGGGTCCACGCCCCTGTGGCAGGTGGGGGAGTATGACAGAGACATTATATATCCCTTTCCAGGGGACTCCAGAGCTGGAATTAGGGGGATTCGGGGAAGGGGAGGGCGCAGTACGCTCCACTGTGGAATTCATGGACAGCTACCCAGGGGTCATGACGGGGGAGAGGTTGTGGAGGCAGAGTCAGGTGGCAAGTTGGGTAGCGAAGGGTCAGCCTCCAGGGATCGCCCACACACAGAGAGCAGGGCATGGTGTTGATGGGATAGGGCCTCACCACCATTTGCCGCCTTGAAGAATGGCGTTCAGGCCCCTCTGCTTTTAAAAAACTTCATACCTCTCTGCATTCACCTTGCAGCTAGTCTTTCAGGCTTCAAAAAAGCTGTTTAAATCTTCTTTTTTAATTTCAATGATTAGATTGGAATTGCTCTTGGATTTTCTGTCCTGGGTCTGACCCCTAGTATTGGCCCTCTTCCTTGCAGCGCCCTGAGGCCTTCCGGCATGGTCAGCCCTATAAGAATAACATAACTCTTCCATGTCCCTATGCACAAACACCATATGGGTTTGTGTAAGTAGCTTCCATAGTTTTCCTATACCTCTATATATCCCTATTCCTATGCATAAATGCCACTCTGGCACACCTGACCAACAAAATAATAAAAGCAAAAGTTGGTTTTTGACACAAGTGAGTATGGACCCAAACAAGTTGGCAGCCATCATATATCTATTACAGGGCAAGGATTTGGGAACAGTGTTAAGCTCCCTTATGGTAAGCGTGGGGCTGAGCAGGTTGAGGTGGCACAAGGGAGCGAGAGGGTTGACACCAGCGGATCCCCACCCTCGAGACCCTGGATGAAAAATGTGGCACCCAGGGCTGCTTTTCCACCTGCAAACAAAAAATTAAGAGTTGGGGCAAAACTGCTGCCGCACCCGCCGCTCCATTGGTGTTGAGGGGAAAATCGGCTCCCTCACAGCAGTGTAACATGGGAATGGGCTAGGGGTCCCAAATAATACCGGGGCTGCAGAAGCCGGTGGCCAGGGTTCACAACCAACAACAGCACCACTGGTTGGTACTAGCAGGACAGGGGTAATGAATAGAGGTTGCAGCGAGAACGAGTGGGATCTGGGAGTGGCCCCCTGGGGGTATGGTGGTGCAAGGCAGCAGGGCCCCTGGGGGATGAACAGTTGGCAGGTGATGGGCTTTGGGTGGGGCACCCCATTGTCCTGCCCACAAGAAGGAGGTAGGGGATGGCCGCCTGAAGGTAATTATGGGAACTGGCAGGGTGGGCCACAGCAGCGGGATTGGGCTGCACCAACTTCGTCACAGGGGGAAGGTGGACTGCGCCAGAGAGGGGAGGCTCTGCCGGCAGAGCAGGTCTGCGGGTGCAGATCTTTGGTCCACTAGGGACAACAGTAGGGTCTGTGGCCACCGTAGGGGTGACAGTAGTGGTTCAGGCGGGAGCAGGTGCGCCTACAGTGAAATTAAATACACAGGTGGCTGTGAGTGTGACAAATAATGAATGGGGTACAAAGGAGACAGGTACAGTGGCAGCAAGCACAGCAGGCATAGTGGGGGGGGGTGGGGAGGTAGGGCAGGCCTCCCCCCCAGTTCAGGCAGCAGTGTCAGGTATGCTTACTTGGCATGAGCCACAGGAGAATAAGGAAACAATATGGAAAGAAAAGTATATTGACTTATTTTCCATTGTGGATTACAGAAGGGTGTAGGAGAGCAAAGAGGTTAAGTGGGAGGGCAAAGAGAAGAAATTCTTTGTGAAAAGATCCCTGGCTATTTGGGCAACAGGTTTCTCAATATTCTCAGCCTTTTTGCTTCAAACATTGCCTGAGCTGCATCAACAATGGTGGTCTTAAAATCATTTAGTGCTAACAATGTATCATGATTGTACATTTGGGGCTTGGTTGGTATATGATGAACGATTTAGGAGTGCCAAGGCAGGAAATGCAATGTTGGATTGGGGGAGAAGGACAATGGATAGTTGTACTGCGGCGCCAAAAAAGGGGCATGCTGTGCATTCAACAAATCCACCTGTGCAAGGCCAATTTGTAAATTGAAGCATGTTTGCTCATTCTGCTGGATGTTGTGGCACGGAGAAACTAAATGTGTCAAGCGTAGCATGGAGCAGTAGTACTGCGGTGCTCGAGGTTCCCTGGGTCGGTCTCCCTTCGCCCGTGCGGCTAGATGTAATGCGGGCCTGGGCGAATGGGTACCCACAGGGAATCAAAAATGTTGGTTGAAGCTCTTTCACAGGGGTTCAGAATCCTGGTGCGGGGTTTCACACCCCAGCCGGTTTCCAAGAACCAGAGGTCTTCCTGGTTACAAGCAGAGATACTATTGGGGAAAGTAGCAAACAAAATCAAATTGGAGAGGTTTTCGGGACCATTCTTAATCCCTCCCTTAAAAGGTTTGGTGTGCTCCCCGCTGTGCATTCTCCCAAGGAAGGAGCCAGGAAAATATTGATAGATCGCTAATCTATAATTTCCAAAGGGGGCGTCAGTGAAGGGCGCCATTAATGATGACTTGTGTTCAGTAAGATATACCTCCTTCGACTCTGCGGTGGCACGGCTGCGTCAAATGGGAAAGGGGGCACTGTTAGCAAAGGCAGACATTGAGGCCGCCTTCGGGCTACTGCCTGTACAACCTGAGGACTATCATCTGCAGGGCTTTCAGGTGGAGGGGAAATATTATTATG
This sequence comes from Ambystoma mexicanum, assembly GCF_040938575.1. Taxonomy (NCBI): domain Eukaryota; kingdom Metazoa; phylum Chordata; class Amphibia; order Caudata; family Ambystomatidae; genus Ambystoma; species Ambystoma mexicanum. The sequence goes on from NC_090923.1 coordinate 1,032,632,533, forward strand.
ATAAATGCTTGCCCATGGGTTGCTCTATCACATGTGATTACTTTGAGACATTCTTGGAATGGGTAACAAAGAGGGAATGCAAGTGGGCCCAGATCCTCCATAATTTGAACAACTTCTCTTTATGGGTAAAAGGGACACAAATGAGTGTGCCACGGTGAAGAAGGCATTCCAGATGGTGGCCAAAGAAATGGGGGTGCAGCAAGGAGCAGAGAAGATGGAGGTTCCTACCACCTGCCTTTTTTATTTTTTGGGTGTTTGACTGCGATGCAGGTGAATGTTGGCTCCCGGAGGACGAAGTGCAGGACTTCCGGGAGGTGGTGTGCGCCTGCCTGAGGGCTAAGAAGGTGACGCTGGGCCAACTTCAGAGTTTGGTGGGGCAGCTGAATTTTGCGCTCAGAATAATTCCAGTGGGGCGGGGGGGCCTTTCTCATGGGCAATCACAGGGGCAATATCAGGGTTGACAAAGCACATCACCACATTAGGTTGTCAAAAGAACAGAAACAGGATCTGGTGATCTGAGACAGCTTTTTTAAGGGTTTTAACAGGGTGCATGCATGGCCAACAGAGACTGAAAGCGGGGGCCATCTGGGTCTATTCACGGACGCAGCTGGGAGTGTGGGTTTCAGGGCCGGCGATGGCCGGACAGCTGGAAGAATGAGGGACTGTGTAAGAACATAACCTTTTTGGAGCTTTTCCCAATAGTAGGGGCACTAACGATCTGGGGAGAGGAATTAGGGGTTAGGGATATGGGGGGTCATTACGACCCAGGCGGTAAGTACACCAACTTTACCACCATGGTGTAAACTACGTTTACACCATGGTGGATGGCGGATTTACCGCCCCATTCCAAGGTGAGTGGGGCGGTAAATCCCCATTTCCCATTTTACCCTTCCCCATTCCCATTTTTGCCCCATAGAGCATAATGGGAGTGGGGAAGGCGCTAATTACGCCACCGTAAATTACGGTGGCGTAATTAGCACCAAGGCGGTTTAGCGCCATGGATTTTAACGGCTGCTAAAAAAGCAGCCGTTAAAATCGGAATCAGGCGTTAAGGGTTAACGACGGCGTTAACCCATAACGCCTGAGTTGTAATGAGGCCCATGGTGTTTTGGTCAGACAGCATGTCAGTGGTCTGCTCAAGCAACAGCCAGAGGGCAGCTTGTCCTATGGTGTTGAGCTTATTAAAGAGGTTGGTGTTGCTGTGTCTAAAGGGCAATATGCACTTCCAGACTAAACATGTTTCAGGTGTCCTTAACAATGCGGCTGATGCTTTGTCCCATTTTAAACTACATGAGTTCCAGTGTTGATTACCAGAGGCAGACCCAGCGATGTCACCTTTACCCGAGAAACTATGGGAACTTGGTGCCCAGAATTAGCATCACTGATAGAGGTATCAGTGTCAAAAAAGACAAAAAGGACCTACGAAAGTACATTTAAGGAATTCAGGGAATTTTGTGAGGTTCGGCGTCTGGAGGACATAGTTTATAGAGGTGCAATTATCAAATTCATGGGTCAGCTGCGAGCAGAGGGGGTAACAGTGGGGGTGGCCAGAATGAAGATGGCAGCCATCAGGTTTTTGCAGGGTTGCAAGGAAGGCCCCCACCATCTGCTGATTTTGCCATAAAAGGCTAGCGGTACCAGGGGGGGATAGCAGGAGGCCCCTAGACCTGCAAAAACTGACAGCAGTTGTACGGGTGCTAGGTGGGATTTGCAGAGATGACCTGGAAATGGTATTGTTCATGGCAGTTTTTGTGACTGCATTCTTTGGTGCATTCAGGATTTGGGAGGTAGTGGGAGCATCCACTTCCAACCCGATGGGGTGGGGGGTTGTCAAAGGATGCCCTTTCATTCAAAGGGAATGCCATGGCCCACATATGGGTGAGAAAGTCAAAAACTGATCAGGAGGGGAGGGTGTCAGGGTCACAATGACGGTCCATGCAATGGCAGATAGATAGTAGGGCAGCTGCAGGCATATTTAATGTACACAGGGGAGCAGGGGGGCCCACTGTTTTTACACAGGGACGGGTCTTGCCTATCCAGGTACCAGTTCCAGAAGGTTATGGAAATATCATTGGAAAAAGAGGGGCTCGGGGGGATGGGTTTCGCCCTGCACTCTTGCAGAATTGGGACTGCCACAACGGACGCACAGTACGGGTGTGGAGAAAGACAGAAAAAAGAATTTGGATGGTGGAAGTCATACCCCTACAAGGGTTAAATCAGGTCACAACTCCTGTGTTAGGTGACAGGCTCCTGAGGAGAGGGGGGTGGAGGGGAGCGTGTATGGCAAAGAATGATAATGGTGGGCAAGCACCATGAGATGTCTAACATGCAGTTTTTGTTGCTTTGGGCGGGAACATGGCAAAAGCAGTGGGTTGGGTCGTAGGACACTCGTTCATAAGTAGGATGGAACTGAGAGTGCGTGAGCGCCATGGGTTGCTGTCTGACATGACAGCGTTTGATATCCACTTAATTAAGTGGGGGTCTACAAGTGTGCCAAGTGCATTAGTGATTTTACACGTAGGGGGAAACAACTTGGTGAAATTGGGCAGGAAGGACCTGATCATACACTTGTTATCTTTGTTCACCTGGTTCGAATGAGCCTGCCCGGGGGCACTGCTCGCCTGATCGCAGATCATCCGACAAATGACCTGGGATTATCCGGGCCCAGCATGCCCATAAAACTTGTCTACACGAAAACTTAACAACAAACTGGCCTGGTGGGCCGTGGGCCACGGCCGCCTACGAATAGTGAGTAACGGCCTGCTGAGGGGCCCAGGGACTTGTCATCAAGAGGGGGTACATCTATCACAGCACGGAACTGAACTATTGCTGCAAAACTATTTTTTGGCCATGATAAAAACATAGGTGCAGGTGGGGGAGTCATGGACCGGTGGGTTTGCAGCCGTGTGGCATGTGGGGGGGGGGGTGATGGGGACACTGCGATCCCTTTCCAGGGGACTTCGGAGCTGGAATGGGGCATGGCTACCAAGGCACCCGGCAGGGGTGGAGGGGAGGACCGGGGGGCAGCTGGGCCTAGTGCCAAAAGAGGGCAGCCTCCAAGTTATGCCTCCCGAGAAGGGCATGGTGAGCAGGAGACAGGGCCTCATCACATTCACCGTCCCTGGAGGGGGGAGCCGTGGTCCGCCTGTACCACTTGCCAGTAGAAGTGTTAACAAATGCATAATGATTATCAATGATTTTGTTTTCAGGACTGCCCCATATTTGGTGTTGATTTAGGTTTGCTGTTGTATTTAAGAAAAGTGGCAGGTATGGCAACCAAAGTGAAAGTTACCTGTGTTCACTCTTTCCCAGGGCATGCACCCATGCTCAGCCCACAAAGGCAAAAAACAGTCATTAGAGGGTTGCCGGATTGGACGGCTGGGGGCTGGCCAAGGGGGAGGTGGCTGGCGGATGCCAGATCTATCTGGTAGCCCCCAATGGGGGTGCTAGGGCAGGTTTTGGGGGCGTGGAACATGGAGGGGGAGAGCGTGGCAGCGCCAGTCGGTGCGCTTATAACCAGCCCCTGGTGATGAGGAGAGCACAGATCTCTGCCTCATCCTGCTGGGGAGTGTCGCTGCCACGCTCGCACTGCCCTGCCTGAGCCCTCGACTGCTGCTGGGATTTTGTTTTCCCATCCCAGTCACCCTTTTTAAGTTGAGGAGCGGAGAGCGGTTGTGGGTGGGGGAGGACCATTTGGACACTGAGATCCCTTTCCGGGGTACTCCACAGCTGGAATGGGGCACGCTTACCAGAGGCTCCCGGTGGGGGAGGAGGAGCAGCCAGATCGGGGGGTAACTGGACCCAGTTAAAAAGGGGACTGCCTCCAAACAACACCTCCTGAGAAGGGCATGGTGAGGAGGGGACAGGGCCTCATCACCATAAGCCATGGTCTGCCTGTACCACTTGCCAGTAGAAGTGTTAACAAATGCATAATGATTGTTATTAATGATTGTGTTTTAGGAATGTCACTTTTATAGTGTTGATTTATGTTTGCTGTAGTATTAAGCAATGTGGCCAATATGCATCCAAAGTGAGAGTCACGTGTGTTCACTCTTCCCCGTGGCATGCCCCCCTGCTCAGCCCGTTCTTTTTCTCTAGGTTGCTGCATCGTTGATCTTATACTTATCTGCACCCCATTACACATGCACGCCAATGCTCCTATACTCATGTTTCTATGCACATTTATAAATGCCATCAACACTGTAACTAAACCAGGAGTCTGCAACCAATTACTAACGAGTAATTTTGGACTACAACACCAATCAGACCTAGCCAGCATATTCATTGGGATACTGTGAGTTGTAGTACAAAACATCTAAAGAGCTTCAAGTTGCAGAACCATGCCCTAAACTGACATATGTTCCTTTGCACATCTATACTTTCTCAGTACTCCTATACACATCTAGGTCACAATGCACATCTATAAGTGGCCACCTTTGTGATCCTCTACTCCCATATTCCTCCATGCAAACGCATATGTTATCTCCTTGGTGGCCCTTTAATAATTGAGGTTCCTATACACACCTGTGTGTGACCTCTGTAGGACACCTATGATCCCTATGACTCGGTGCACATGTGTAAGTGACCTCCTTAGTGGTCATAGAGTCATCTGCGATCCTGTCCACTTGTGCTCCTATACTGCTCTGGGTATCCACGGGCAGCTATCAGTCACCTTCAAAGTGCTCCTCCACTCCTTAATAGCCGATGCATGTGTATAAGTGAATTCCAAAGTGTTTCTATGCTACCCCGTATCCCTGTGCACATCTACAAGTGCTCTCATCAGTAACCTTACTCTTCTCTCTGGATATTGGGACTTAGCCCCATAGTTTCGTTTTTTTAAATTAAAAAGTGATTTCTAGCAGCGTACAGGGAGCCATCCACCACCCACCCCAATCCCTCTTCTTGCTTCCCAGTCTTCTCCCAGATCCCACCCTAGCCCGACACCTGATTGGGCCTGCTACCCTGCTTTGAACACTCAGAGGGTGTTACTGCATTGTAGATGCTTGCACTGCTTTACTAGATGCAGCCTGACCCTGGTAAGTGTGCCTTGAGCTCCAAAGAGTTCTGTTTTCATTTGCCCGTATTGTGCATTTATTTTTAGTTAAAGGTTATTTCCAGCTGCCTCGCGGAGTGCACGTAGCCATCCACCACCCACCCCTGAGCCCTCTTCCAGCATCCCAGTCACCTTCCACATCCTTGCCTGTCCCTTACCCCCCTGATTGGCTGATTGTGCCCTTATTACACATCTCACCAGGGCAGCCCACTGTCCATTGCAGCCCCTGCGGCTAAGGATCCCGAGGCAAAGGACAGCTCCAGCAGAAACAGCTCCATATGGTGTCTGCTGGTGTCCGCAGGGGAAGCAAGAAGCCAGCAGCCATCTACCAGCAGCAACCGACAAGTTAAGAAGGAGGGAACAGCCATCACTGTCTCCCATTAAACTGTCCCTTCATTCTCATTAGCCTTATTACTTATAAGGTTTGGCGAACATCACTTTTCTGCTACACATTGCCCATTGTCTGATGTAACCCATGTCTGCATCTTGGGAACCTATCCAGGAAACTTGAATCTACATGTTTTTATTGACTGTTGCACTGTAAAATCTAGGCCTTTTTCCCACTATCCATGAAACTAGAATCTATATGTGTTTTTGTTTTCTGCTGCACTGTACAATCTATGCCCTTTACCCACTATCCAGGAAACTAAAATCTAGGTGTGTTTTCATTTCCTGCTGCACTGTAAAATCTAGGCATTTCTCCCACTATCCAGGAAACTTGAATCTGTGCTTGTTTTAATGTTCTGCTGCATTGTGAAATCCAGGCCCTTTTCCCACCATCCAGTAAACTCAAACTTAGGGGTGTTTCATACATTGCTGGGCCGGAAACTAAGGCCTTGGCCTCCTCACCTCCCTCCTCCCTATGCAGGAAATCAGAAACATCTGGACACTGCTTCGCTACCTGAGCAAAACATCAGTTGCCCAACCGCTATCGAGATAGTTAGACATCCCCATACAGAAAACCTAGGCATACAGCAGAGCCCCCCAACATAGAAAGGACCCTACCCTAGTTTACCACACCTTATACTATGATTCCAAGATAGTCCTGTCATAGGATAAGGACACCCACAACCGAGTCACCCTCCACCAGCATCCCCTCTGGCCCTCATACCCAGCCTTCAGCTTTCAGATATCAGCCCAAAGACCGCCCCAGAGCAGTACTCCATTGCATAACTGCAAGTCACATTAGACTAAGAAGCCTGAAAACCCATACAATCCCAAAACTCTGGCAGGTGTTGCAGGTGGGCTATAGCCCATGCGAACGAAACAAAATGCAAACATCTAAAACAACACACTCCAAAGGAACGCAATATACCATGACACAGAACAGGATGACACAAAAGGAAAACAGGGGAAGGAATAAATCAAATGGACCCACACCACGCCGGAATTACCAGAAAAGATAGAGAAAAATAAACGCATGGTGCATTTGACCGAATTTAGGCTGTACGAAATTCCTGTACAACCAAAAATTCGATCAAATATGCCATACATGACCATTATGGCAAACAAGGGGAACAGGAGTTGCGGGGGTGTCACCCGCTCCATTTGCTCGCTATAATGGGAATGGGGGTTGTGGGGGGGGGTGTCTCCCACATAGGGGAATAAAGTTAGAAGAAAAAAGAAAAAAAAAGGAAAGGACCCTGAAGAACTGGTTCCCAAGCACATAAGTGAAGGGAACCGGTGTTGTAGGGAGTTGGCGGCACACAACCAGGTGTGCCGCCAAAAGGTAAGTATGGGGGGAGGGAGAGAGTGTATTTGTAGGGTATGCTTGGGGCATTTACTTTGGGTTGTTTGAGTGTAACGGTCAAGTTAGCTACAGTCTTTTCGACTGCAAATTTTTCCGTTATGGGTAAGCAACCTAAATCCCACCACGCCACCTCTCCACCTCTCCATTAGACATAGTCATGACTATGGAACACACCCCACAAACACGCCTGGAACCAGAAGAAATTCTGTGAGAAGAGAAACATTTCTGTACCTAACACTGTATCTCGCTACAAACACCCACTAGAACAGCTCACTACCCACTACCTAGTCGCTTCAGTATCATCCCAAGACCACGCAGAAACAGAAACACCCAGAAGGAACAAGAACATATTCCATTTATCCATTTATCACAAGAATCCTGGGGCACCTTCATTAACTGCAACAAAATATAGAAGAGTATCTGAAACAAATCAAAGCTAGCAGACCTACTCAACGATGAACCAGACCCCACTGAACAACTCTTAGACCTCAAAAACAACACCAAAACCGAGCGACACGACAATCACGAGACAAAGTCAACAATAATAACAAAACTAAACCATGCCACAAAAATTCACTGCAACCAAATTAACCCAAGATCAATGTCCAAACATTCTACAGAGATCTACGACCTACCATGCGATGGTGGTATTGACATCCTATTCATCACAGAAACATGGTTAGATGACAACCACAAAATCACACTCCACAGCTGCCTACCCGAAAACTACAAATGTTCACAAGTAAACAGGAAAGCAAAAAGAGAAAGAGGAATTGCAGTGGCCTACAAGAAACACCTGAAAATAAAAACAGGCGACACGCTAAATATCAGAAACTGTGAATCTCCCATCCTTCAGTTGGCAGTAAACCCCAAAGCAAACCTCATATTCATACTAGTCTACAGACCACCTACCTACAATGCCACCTTCGATGACACTGTCATAGAAGCCATCACAAACCGAGCCATCAAACATGAACACCTGTAATCCTCAGTGATTTCATGTATGGTTTGAAGAAGGGAACACAAACTCACAAAAATCACTAATCAAGCAACTCGAAACAATGAAACTATGCCAGATGGTCAAAGGAGTAACACACGGAGCGGGACACACGCTTGACGCAATGTTTGCCAACAAAAACCTGATCACCACTGTGCCACCAATACAGATACTCTGGAGCGACCATCTCATCATTCCTTTTGTAATTAAACTGCCAACTAAAGCACTCAAACAGTCCCAAAAACTTCCCACAATTATGAAAAGAAACTGGAAGACCATCAAAGGTGGTAATTTACCAGAACAACTGGAACTCACAAAACCATCAACCGCTAGCCTGGACGCAAACAACCTAGAAGAAATAACAGACCTAATTCAGAAATGGATCGCCAAAACAATCAACAACATCTTGGCAACAGGAGGATAGCTCAGGGGCAACATGTTTGCCTTGGATGCAAGATGAGGCAGAGCAACACAGGTTCTATATCCAGCTCAACGCTTAGAAACCTCTGGGTTTTAAGCGTGTTATAAATAACCAATTATAAATTATATAAAAATTATAATTATATCTTGCCAGAAAATCCTTTCAACCCATCCTGAAAGAAAGCAATGGCAAGATGATTTAAGCCCCTCCTCAGTGAAATGAAAAAAGCAACAAGAAGTGTGAACTAGAATGGAGGAAAAATGACGACCAACGACAAATCCGATCATACAATAAGGAAATAAGCAAAAACAAAAAGAAATGCTATGCTAACAGAATCGCCAAAGCCGCCAACACCCAAAAAGCACTGTTCAACATCATCAATTAAATGAGGAATCCGCCTAGATGCAACAACACACTGATACCTTCACTAAAACTATGCAACGACCTTGCAGAACACTTCAAAAATAAAGTCAGCAACATACATCGGATCATCCAAAGCAGACCAATCAACCAAAACATACAAGCTACCCCGCCAACAAAGGAACCACAGAACAAACTCCAAAGCTTTGCCCAAATATCAGTAGAGACATTTGTCAAGCTGGTAAAACAGCAATAAAGCAGGCTCCCCTATGGATCCCTTCCCACCAGACATTTACAAATCAATCCTCACACAGGCCACTCCGCTGGAATACTACAGAAACCTCTTTAACCAATCACCCTCAACAGTGAAAGTACCATGATCATTCAAATTGGCGTATATCATACCAATCCTCAAGGACACTGCAGGTGACATGGAGGACCTCTCCAACTACAGGCCGATATCAAACATTCCCTATCCAGCAAAACTACTAGAAGCATACGTCTTTGAGCAAACACAGGAACACGTAGAAAAACACGAGCTACTGGACCAGGCACAACTCGGCTTCAGACCTACAAGAGGGACAGAGACGACTCTTCTCTCTATCTGGGATGACCTAAAGACCAACGCGGTCTCCAACACAACCTCGGAATGGATACTACTCGACCTGTCCGCAACGTTAGACACAGTCAGCCTTTACATCCTCATCAAGACACTGGAATACATAGGGATCGCTGACATTGCACTGCTCTGGTTTAAATCATTTCTAACTGATAGAACAGAAACAGTTTTTACAAAACCATTCAAATCTGATCCATGGGACACCAACTGTAGAGTACCGCAAGGATCCTCCCTATTCCCACTCCTCTTCAACATCTGCCTGGCAACACTTATCAAACTCGTCAAACGGCACGGCCTCACATGCTACTACGCAGATGACACACAAATCATCTACAATATTGAAGATGCACAAGAGGATAATACAACGCTGTTAGACTGTCTAAAATAACTCAATGAGTGGATGAACACAGACAGCCTTAAACTCAACTCAGTCAAGACAGAAATCATGCTTATATCCAAAACCCAGGAAAATAACCATCACACCCCATGGCCTACAGAACTAGGAACAGTACCCACACCATCTAAAATAGTCAAAAACCTAGGAGTCCTAATGGACAACAAACTAACACTAGAACTGCAAGTAAACACAATTATCAAGAAATGGTGCTTCCTCCTACACACGATTAAAAGGATCCTACCATTCCTCTCCTTTACCAACGAAACACTAACCATCATCTCCCTCATCATATCTAGAGTTTAGACTACGCCAACAGCCTATACCTCGGAATGCTGTGATACCTCCTGAAGAAGCTTCGGCGTGTCCAGAATGCAGCGGCCAGACTTCTCCTTAAACTATCCCGAAGGGACCACATCACTCCAGCGCTAAAGACACTACACTGACTGCCAATCAAACAATGAATCACGTTCTAAATAATATGCATAATGCAGAGAGCAATCCACGGCCAAGGAGCAGAATTCCTACAGAAGAAAATCACCACTTACCAACCGACAAGAACACTCAGGCCCAGCAATGACATGTACTTGGAACCAAAACCATACACACGAAAAAAACTTGGTGGATGTTCATTCTCCCACCAGGCAGCAAAAAAGTAGAACTCCCTCCCGAAAGAAAGACGCAACATCAAAGATTACCTAAAATTCAGAAAACTACTTAAAACATGGCTCTTCTCTTCAGAACCAGACGGAAACGAATGAGAAACACAGGCACCTATTAAAAATATGGAACGCGCCTAAACAAAGCGCATACATAAGGAGGAAAGCCAGGGTGGGAGGGAGTCCAGGGTACACCAACTCCAATGTAGAACCCTACCTGAGGCATCTTTGACGAGACTGGTGCGTCCCAGACTGCACCACGAAAAAAGGATACTATAGCCGAAGAAGAGGGAGTGATAGCCTAACTAGCCCTATCGGGCCCAGGAGCGCCACTAATCTCAGAGGGAAGGGATCCCTGCCATTGGAGCCTAGGGAGGTGATGGCAGGTGCTGCCCAGGACAACCTAAGAGCAGACCCCATAGAGTATACCCGTGGAGGACGGGGACATCACCACTAACTAGCCCCACAGTCGAGTAAATAGTCCTGCAGACAAGCCACAACTCTGCACAGCACTTGGAGAATGACCCATCACGGAACGCCTTAATACACAACACGCGCAGGAACGCCTAACACAGTTGGCAGAGGCAAGGAGGTACGATGGAGCGACCCACTACCCCACCTGCTAAGATCTCAATTCTCTACATACATCTCGAAAACGATAAACAAACAAAACCACTTGTACTGCACAGCCATCCGCACGCACTTCACTACACTGCAAAACAAATCACACATAGCCTTACACAACAGCACATGACAGGCTACCGAGTAAGAAATCGCACCTATGTTCAGTGAGCGGTGCTAACCGAACTGAAGCTGTCAATAGCCAATCACAACTCTCTCTCGCCTCTTTCCCGCTATGCCCTACTAACTCACCCTACCGTCTTGCCTTCCAGATCTGCCAGGGGACCACTCTGGTGGTGATAGTGCACGGTATAAATGTCCTTTAACATAAAATAACATATCTGTCACCAAGGTTGGGGTGGGGACTGGAAAACCTGAACTGCGTTGTTTAGGAGGTCAGTTTTAGTTAAGCGACCAGTCACGTCTGATGAAGATCTTCGCCACCCACCTGAGCCTGTACGATCTTTGTAACCTGCAAGGAAGCTCTTCCCGCTGAGCCTGTGCCAGCTGTCTAACTGGGATAGAGCTCTGTCACCATAACCTCTTCGAGCGGTCTAACCTGGGATAGTTATGTTATGTTATTTTGCACTTATATAGCGCCTTATATACCATTGGTATGGTCTGAAGGCGCTGGTAGGTTGAACGCCCTTGGGAACCGAAGTTCTTGTCAGTAGAGGGAGGAGAGAGGATCCAAAAGGTCCGAGTGCGCATCTGGTATGTGTGCAGCTGGTGTGAAAATTCCTGTGGAAGCTGCTTCATAGCGGTAGGTGTGGTGGCTGAGAGGTCAGGAGTATGTGTTCGAATCTGGCGGGAATTATCCAGACCGAGAGTGGCAGCGTAAGGCCTGAGGAGAACGCCTGGCTGGGGGTGCGAGACCAGCAGTGATTACAATAGAGTGATGTGGAGTGAGCGGCGTCAGATGTTGATATGAGAACAGTTATACCGAATGGTGTCATAGTATCTCTGTGTTCTAGTTGGGTGGTGGTGTAAGGAGAGAGTAAGCGTGGGGTGTGATATGAGGTATGATCTTTTAAAGGATCCATGCATTCTAGGTATAATATGGACGTCATGCAGTTAAGCAATTCATCCGTTCTGCACATTCGTCGGCCCTCCACACGTCCTCTCGCCACACACGTCCTCTCGCTACACACGTCTTCTCGCCAACACGTCCTCTCGCCACACACGTCCTCTCGCCACATACGTCCTCTCGCCACAACACGTCCTCTCGCCATAACCCATTCTCTCTCCATAACACGTCCTCTCGCCACAACACGTCCTTTTGCCACAACACGTCCTTTCGCCACACATGTCCTTTCGCCACACATGTCCTCTCGCCACCCACGTCCTCTCGCCACCCACGTCCTCTTGCCACACACGTCCTCTCGCCACACACGTCCTCTCGCCACACACGTCCTCTCGCCACACACGTCCTTTCGCCACACAAGTCCTCTCGCCGCACACGTCCTCTCGCCACACAACGTCTTTTCGCCACACATAGTGCTCTGTCGCCAGAGCCTGTACGAGCTGTCAAACTTGGGATAGCGCTCTGTCACCAGAGCCTGTACGAGCTGTCTAACCTGGGATAGTGCTCTGTCACCAGAGCCTGTACGAGCTGTCTAACCTGGGATAGCGCTCTGTCACCAGAGCCTGTACGAGCTGTCTAACCTGCGAGATAGCCCTGCCTTTTGAGCCTGTACAATCTGTCTAACCAGCGAGACAGCTTTGTCCTCTGAGCCTGTAAGATACATGCAACCTGCGATTTAGCTCTGATGCCTGAGTAGGCGATGTAACATGCACAATCGGGTCTGCTGATTACGTCTGTAAAATCCATGTAACATGTTCGATAGCTCTGCTGCCCGAGCGTGTTAGACCTGTGTAGCCTGCGAGATAGCATGATTGTTAGCAAGACTGTCAGAACCTGTTTGATCAATGTAACCCGTGAGATAGGTCTGCGGCCTGGGCCTGTTAGATCCGCGATATGTGCACGGGCCTTCATTGCAGAGCCACTGCAGGGAGAGATGGCCCTGGTGCTTTAGCCCGCCCAACATCTGTACCTCACAAATGTAACATGTTAATGTCTGCTGCCTCGCGTGTCTACACGCTCCGCTCCCCCTCCCCCTGCCCAAGCTCCACCCTGGGGTGCTCAGCTGCTCCACCTCAAAGAAGGGTTTCTAAGCATCACTACCTGGGCGATCCATCTTCTAGGTTCTAGGAGTTGGGGTGCTTGTTGGAGGGAGGGGTGCCACCCATGACGGCAGATGTGCAGTCCTGCGAGTCGGCGGCGGGGGGGATAGGGGAGGGAAGTGATTGGGGAGAGCCGCCTCGGCTAATCCAGGAAGGAAGCAGGTGAGCTCTGCTCTTCCTTCGCCCCACACCGGGCACAGGACGCTCCGCAGGCCCACACGCATGCAAATGCGAGACGGAGGAATACACAAAAGGGCCCCCGTGGGCCGGACGGAAGACTCAGGGTCCTGCCCTAATGAGATCAAGAGCCGGGGAGAGAGGCGCACAGTGGCCGGGGCTCAGAGCAGGACCCAGAGAAATGCCCAGACAATGAGGGGGATACAGGGCTCCAATTAACATTTTAATGACTCCATTTATCAGCACTTCCACGTATCAGCCACATCCCCTTAAATTACCAGGCACCCCCGAAGGGAACATCTAGTTAAAGACGACCCGCAGCAGCCCGTCCCTGCCTCCAATTAGGGTGTTAGCAGTGTTGAGCCTCGGGGCCAGAAGCCATTTCATCTGAGCACGCTTACGTGCGTGTCCGACATCATCTTCGCCCGGCTCCCCTCTTTCCATGGACACCTCAAGCGTCTTTGCGGCCTGGTTGGTGGTAGGGATACACTCGACGGTCGTGTAGCTCAGTTTCGATAGCAGCCACAGGGGGGCTTCCTCTGGGGTGTGCGCTTCTCGGAGCCCCTGGTCTGCGCCACCTCTGACAGGTTCACATGGGCCCTCTGGCACTGGCCCTCCCAGAGTCCCCACCAATCCAGTTCAAATGAGGTCTGGCTGCCATCACTCGAAGCCTCAACGCATAACGGAATGCAATGTTTATTATATCGCACTTCGCCTTTACAATACACTTGGGAATGACGAGCGTGTTAGCTTTGTGTCCGCATGGGCAAGGCATTTGCCAGGCACTGCCATTGTGGCACTAACTGGCCATTAATGGTAGCAGCTGCAAAATGGCTCTGGTACCTGGGCATATGCTCTGAGAGAAACAGGATTCCAGCTAGGAATCCTCCTGTCCCCTGCACACTTTCAAATGTTTGGACAGAAGTCCACTACTGAGATTAGTCAGGAAGTATGTAAATATATTATACCAATTCAATATGGATAGGTACATAAAAAGATCTTACAAAAGGGTTGTTTTTATAAGAAGAACATATAATTCAGTGTTAAATAAAAAAGATTTTTGTTTACAGAGAAGAAAACAATACAGCATCATAGTGTACTTCAGATACACATACTCTTTGCCCTCTTCTTTGTAAACTAGTTATTATATATAACAAATTGAGACTTTGGTGATTTGTATGCAATTTAGGTGAATTCCTGTCTTAACAATACAGTTCCTCTCTTTTGAACTACACGGTTCAGCAATATGCAACCTTGTGTGAATTAATTCAGGCGTTTATGAGCTTTTTACTTTTGCATACATTATTCGGGTAATATTTAGATTAAATGTTCATGAAAATGCCATTTCCTATGTGTGTTAACATGTTTAAATAAGTGCTCCTAATAGTGTACACAATGGGCGACCGATTCCTTCTGAATCTCCGGTATAGCACTGAATTTAATTCAATTTAATAAGACAATTCTGTCAGTCGAGTAATGTAATTAAACCATCTTCTTGAGCGACATTCAGGGAGACCTCTAATTACCGATTTAACATCACACGCATTGGGCATCTGTAATATCCATCTTCTTGAGCGACATTCAGGGAGACCTCTAATTACCGATTTAACATCACACGCATTGGGCATCTGTAATATCAGCGGTCCTTGGATGTTATCAATCTTCATCTGTATCTTTGTAATTTCCCCCCCTTTTCTTTCTAAATCACAATTCCACTTCTGTGTTTCCCTAACACATTGATGTTATACCAAGATTTCCCTCTTTTCCAACGTTCGAATACGTTTTACACTCTATTCATACTTCATACTTCCAATATGGATGACTGAGTACATCCACACTAGTAGTTCCTTTTTTATTACTAGTACCTTTGTACCTTTGTACTATATAGCTGCCTTCAAAATGGCGCGTGTTGTCTCCATGGCAAATCACGCGGATGCTGGCAGTCAATGCTGTCCTCAAAACTACGCTCATCTGAGTCTAAGGTATGCTCAGCTCGCAAATCTGTCGCACCTCTTAGGGACCCTCTATAAACTACTAGGCTCTTACCTATTCTCCATACATCTGCTGTAGAATCTCGATGTTGGCTTAGCGCGTAACCACGTCAGATTCAATCTCAGTCAGGGCATTTGGGACAACGGCATCCACACTTTATCTTAGCCCGCTTGCGAAACTATAATTGGTATGTAGATATTTCTTTAATTTCTTTTATTATTCCCACTCTCCGTGGTGGCCCTCGGGATCCCATAGCCTAACAGTGACTTACCGTGTTTATTATTTAACACACTATAGATGGAATTGAACTCACCATATAAGTTGGGATTCCCCGTTTGATGACATGTATTCCTATCTATACATTCTGAATGTTTTCCAGCTACTCGAATGGACGTTCATCTCTCCTTACTATATTCCAAATAGGTATGTTGCTGCACGGAGTTAGAAACTATGGGACTCTGATCATCTTCCCGCTTGCAATGCTAATTTGAGTATACTTATTTTTCCAGGCTGGAGCTTGCCTGTGGAATCACTTGGTGACATTTCTTGGATACATTGAACTCTTATCCGGAGTTGATTCTCTAATTAAGACACGTTATTTAATACTGACTCAGTCCGTATTTTTTATCACGTATCACACAAGGTAATTATGTTTGACACTTTATTTGTATTTTTTGCCTTTAAATAGTCCTTTATACCTACTTTTGATACATTACCTAGTACTTATCCAAACCGTGTTCTTAAGCACGCTTTTCAACATGGTGTTTATGTTAGATTTTTTTACTTGGAGTTCCCGCCCTAGTGGAACTATTTTTTTGTGAAGTGTGTTCCTATCGCTAACTAATTTAGTGACATCCCACGGGGCTCTTTATTCCTTGCTGTGTATTAGAGTTTCCGTCTTAGATTAGTACTTTAAACTTATTCCACCCTGACTATCCAGGGAAGCGTCCATCTATTTAACCTTACATCTACCTTTCAAGGGACCAATCCACCCATGTACCTAATTGAAACAGACACCTGTAAGTCATTACAGTAGAATACCATCACTAAGCTCGAAATTAATATTGGACGGTTGTTAAAATGACTGCAATCCAATTGATATACCGGAACTTCATTAGAATATTGACCATTCTACCAGGAGAAAACTGCTACATTATGCCGCTCGAGGCAGTATGCTGAATTGTGTAAGGGGTAAAAAAATGAAAAAATGTAAGATTTTGAGGAGAGTATAATATTGTATGCCATTGTGTTTTTCCTTTAAAGAGTCCGTATTGGCCATTTGAAGAAGAGGAAAGCAACCTCGAAACGCGTCGCCGAATATAACGGACTGCATCTTTATATATTTGTTTCGTACTTCTTTATACATACTATGATGCTGTATTGCTTTCTTCTCTGTAAACAAAAATCTTTTATTTATCACTGAATTATATGTTCTTCTCATAAAAACAACCCTTTTGTAAGATCTTTTTATGTACCTATCCATATTGAATTGGTATAATATATTTACATACTTCCTGACTAATCTCAGTAGTGGACTTCTGTCCAAACATTTGAAAGTGTGCAGGGGACGGGAGGATTCCTAGGTGAAATCTTGTTTCTCTCAGTGTCTTTTGTAGGGATTTTGTGCCAAGATCCCAGTTCCTCCCCCGCACCTAAAATACAGAATTGCATTCTATACTATCTATTTAAACTTTGTTTACCTTTGGTGTGCACCGGTGTCCAAACTCTAGCACCTGGGCATATACTAGTAGTGTCTAGAAAATGCCTATTTAGTAAATATACACAGCCCAAAACTAGTTTTAACAGGACTTCAGTGAAGAACAAGCACACTGCTTATATATCAATTGGCTGAAGGCACATTTGGGTACAGCTTTTTTTGTTACAGCAGTAGAACATTTACGGCTCCAATTAAGCCACTGCATTGAAATAATACGGGCATGCACTCAAGCACAGAGTTTGATGCTACATTTTGATAAAGCTGGCTCAAGTGGATCTTTTGGATGGAAAAGGGTAGGAAGTTGGTGGGAATGGCCATAGGGATGACCATAGGGATGAGCATGGCCATGCACAGTCAATGGGTGGGTAAATAACCATACCATACCTACCATCTTTATATCCATCATATGCCATACTTCTCCTAGCTTTACTCCATTGCAATAGTTTCGACTTATAGGTGGCACTTCAGCACCACACATTAGCCAAAACTTAACATACAAATATACACAATTGAAAACCCATGCTGCCTTGATCAAAAAGCCAGTTTCATGGTGCCATTATTAAAAAGATGGCCTCCGAAGGATGAGTCAAGCAGCAAATGACTGTAAAGTTTCTGAAAGTGCAAGGTGCTCAGCAGTAACTGGTGGGCGGAATACTAGGATACACACAAGCAATCTTCAGCTTGGAGTTTTTTTCTAAACGCTCCCACATTTAAGGTCTGGCAGTAATGGTAAAACATGCAGAAGTCATTTTATGGAGCCACGCAATTCAGCAGCGGGGACGTGTTACGTGTAGGCATACATGTAGGCAGTACCACGCCACCGCAGTTTTGTCATTTGCACGTTGGAGTGCATAAGTGCAGGGCAAAAGGCAGCATACAAGCATGTACGCCTCCTTTTGCCCTGCACTTTTTCACTCCGACATGCAAATGAAGTTAAAACCACCTGTGAGGAATCAACTTCCGGGGGAACCAGTTGTCCAGGGATGAATATCGGTTACTAAACCATCAATCTGTCCCACGCCTTTAGTACACCAGAAGGGATCCAAACAGATACGAAACAAAAGCAAATTATAAACCTCCTTGTGCAATTTTGGTAACATGTACGGAACGGCAGGATTATCTCCGAAAGGTCGTCGATCGTTGGTTAGTTGCAACACAGCGAAAATACAATTATTACCCAATGATAAAAGGGTCCAGTCAAGGTCGTATAAAAATATCTACTTTATTATAAACACAAGAGACAGTTCTAGCACACTACGAAATACAGCCCACCCTTTCAGGAATGGAGAGGACAGTTTCAAAGAAGGAAAAGGGATGCAATCTGGATACTGACAGGAGGGTAGTCGGTATAGTAAATAATCAGAATAGTTCAAGGATACTTGGTTTCAACACAAAGGGAACAATGGGTCATACAATTTCACTAGGGGCCTTGGGAGAAGTGCCGGGTCAAGTTGGTTACAGGGCACTTTGCAACTTCTGCAACAGAGTTCAAAACATGAGACAGCTGCTAATATCAGGTGGCAGGCAGTTCGGCCAGCAAAGCTTGCCTAGATGGCGTCTTGGGATGAGGAATTGTTTCAGTGCTGGTCGGCGGTTCTGAAGCACTGGTTGAGGTGCCTCAGACAGCTTTAGCGACTGCGGTTTAACAACAGTCAGTGATGCTGTCAGTTGCTACTTGAGGGGCTCAACTGGCTCAAAAATGTCCTTTAAGGCGGACATCGGTCGATTCTTGTCGATGGACACCTCTAAACTTCTTCACTGGGCTCGTGTCGTCCTTTACGACGGATGACCCAAAGCTTAGGAGAGTGTTGCATGCAGCTGCCTTGTCCGTAGTTTGGTTCAGAGACTCTCTGGCACTTCCCACCTAGGGAGCTTGCTGCAGACCCTAGCAGAGCATGGTGTGTGCTGGCTGGGAATCAGTTCTGGAGCTGTTGGAGGGTCCTCTGGATTCGGTATCTCCCTCTGTTCCCTGCAAGATGGTTAGGGGAGAGATCATGCTTCCCTCTTGGAGGTCCTGGCCTTCCTTCACTGGCAGAACATGTAAGGTAGACTGTACCTTCAGCCAGGGTCCAATGATGAGTTCTTCATTCTGGTTCTGGTGAAGCCTTCAGATTATCTGCTAAAAGAGGGACTCAGCCCTCTTCTAAAGCCAAATGGACCACAGGGATTGGTGTAGGCTAAGCCTACCTTAATGAACCAATCCTGGGTCCCCACCGACAATCTCCTCTATGAGTGAAGTGGGTCCCCACCGACAATCTCCTCTATGAGTGAAGTTATAACTAGAGTGCTTTGTAACAGAAAAGGTGAAGGGGTGAAAACATGTAATACTAAGTCACATCCATCTTCCTGCCTGTTGTGGATCAAAGGGTCCCTCTGGTTAATGGAGCTCTCTGTGGTTCCTGATTAAAACAGCAGGTCTCCCTTGAAGCTTCAGCAAGACCAGACTTTCTGGCTACGTCAATTCACATACTTGTACCTTCTGAAGGAGGTCTCTCTCCGGGGATGACTATTGTAAACACATAGTCCCAGACATGACATTTTACTGTCAATTGATACCAAGGGCGGGAGCTGGCAGCAGTTTGACAGAGTGCATATGAAAGGGTGTTTGGTTTTCCTGTCTCCTTTGTTAGCCTATGCAGTGGCCCTGTTTGAATTAAACTCTGATTAGTGTGTGAATGCTAATATGACAGGGGGACTGCGCCTGTAGGTTGTGTCCACCAAGAGTACACAGGTCTATGTGTATGTAATGCAGTGAGCATAGAAAAATGTGTGCGGATTAGTTCCCCACATTTTCCTGAGGCTGATCTACCATCATTCAATTTCATTTAAAATTTCAAAAAAGCCCACCTTGTGGATAGTCGAATTCCTCACACTGTCTTCCATGTTTACATGGCAGGCAGAGTTTACAATGGATCCCTATAGGGTCTGTTTGCTTTTTGCTACCGTTTAAAGCCAGCAAACCACATAGGAATCCCAAGCATTTGCACCAGCATGAAAATGCAGGACCGTGGAAATTAAATGCTGGAGCATTTATCGGTTGGAGAGCAAGGGAGGCGGCGGAAACACATGTTGTGTTAACCCCTCCTCCATACAAATGAATGTGAGTTATATCTCCTCCTCGGCAGCCCTAACAACCAAAATAATCAATGCAGTAAAGTCTCACCTATCCACTATAAACTGTCTCAACATAGCCAGGGCCACCATTGGTGCCAAATTGGATTACTGCAACGTCCTCCTAATAGGCACTTCTGCCAAAACATTAATAGACTCCAAATCACACAGAACAACGCCCTGAGAGCAGCCCTTAATATTCCCAGGAGGGAACACATCTCCTTAGCAAGACAAAATGGTCACTGGCTCCAAGTCAGAGAGCGCATCCAGTTCAAGACTCTCACTATTACCCACAGATGCATATCCCAATCTGCCCCTAGCTACCTTACTGATCGGATACAACCAGGCCAGACACTCAGACCCAAAAGGGACCTGTACGCTAACCAACTCTCAGTCCCCAACTTCATTAGAGTTAAAGCTGGCGGATCGCGCTTCGAAGTCCTAGCGCCAACAGCTTGGAACTCCCTATCGCCCAAACTGAGAGCTGAAACATCCGTCATTGCCTTCAGAAAAGCACTGAAAACCACCTTATTTAAGTGAATCCCACTTATAACACGAATGCAATGTAAATAATGTCTGTATTATACTACTGCACCCACGCTCACTGTTCCCATGTAACTTCGCATCTTCAACTATGTCTGTAACCATGTCTCCATTGCTTTTGTGATACTCACCCTTGACAAGTAAACTTTCTCGTAACAGCGCCACGATGCCCGAGGGCAGCTGTGCGCTTTAGAAATGCGAATAGATAAATAAATTAATAAAGAAATAAAGAAATGAAAATGGGACGTCACATAAGAAACATATATAAAAGCCTTACGGAAGGCTTTTTTACACATGTTTCTTACATTTCGCCCCACGAAAATGAGCCCTGCAGTTTTTCCAAATACTGCATGTTTAACTGGCCCATCGAATTCAGAGATTCAAACATGTAAACACTCCAAAACCAACTGGTGTTGTGTGGAGGAAAATCCCTATACAAAAACCATCATCAATGCATACTACCACATGTGGTAATTACTGCATGCTGTTATATGGCATTCCCCATGGAGTCCAAAAGGACCCCCAACATGGAGAGCAAATGAAGGTCCTGCATGACTCTAAATCATGAAGACCATTTCCATTATGGCTTTAAGCAACAGGATCTTAGTTTGGCGGAATCTCCTCAGCAAACGCTAATAAGGCAGAAGGGATGTGACAAGCAGTTGAGACTGGACCGCCACTTTTGGGGTGGGACCAAGCCTGATTTGCATATGGCCTTTCTCCTTTTGTAATGGCTTGGCAGGCAAAGAACGATGGTCTGGAGGGTTGTCCAGAGCAATGTCAGAGGTTAAGATGTATTCTAAACCTTACAGCCATCACCCCTTTTGTTTTGCTTTTTTGGCCCCACGAAGGCTCGTTGTCAAAACAGTATTGCGATTTATGAAAACATACTTACATGCTCTAGTTGCTGTTGTAGTGTTTAATGATTTTCAGCCTGTCTTTGAATGGTTCTGAGTTCCACGTGGACTGCCAGAGCCCGGAAAGCTAGCGAGTGAAAAGGAGCGTGGAGAGGAGACCTGACATAAAAGAGGAGTAGGGACCGCCGATGGGCGAGGAGTCAGTCATTCGTATGTACCAGGAAATTTGGGTGTTTTTGCATTGCTATTGTGTTAAAACTAGGCCTTTTCCCCTCTTTATAGGAAATTCAAATCTGGATGTTTTGGCTGTGTGCTGTGTCCCCTCCCCTGTCTTCCGAACATACTGTTCCTGCGTTGTCCTATGGTGTGTTGCCTGCTTGTTGCCTCCTTGTGCCTCCTTCTGTGTAAACCCTACCTCTCTTGTGCTTCCTCTGGTGTGTGGCGGTGCTTCTTTTCCTCCCTCACTCTCCTCTCTTGCCTCCTTGCACCATCTATGGTGCTCTCAATCTCTCCCATCTTCTCAAACTGCTACTCTATCCCCTATCCTATCCCTCTCTCTAAGGCTGGAAAAAAAATGTTAAAGAGGGATATCCGGGTCTCCAACCCCCAGGCCTCCCTATTTCTGAAAGCCACATCAGCGATTCCTCCAGACAGACTCTCACCGACATCTTCTTTGTCATTCCCTCTCCAGACCTATGGATCCCCATATGGTCTCTGTACTCTCTCCTTTCTCCTCCTCTCCCATTAATGGTGGCACCAGGTGGGAGGTCCTTCGGCCCCTTTGTAATCTTACAAGACCATCATAAATGTCTATCTAAATGGAACCATTGTGGTCCAAGGCTCTCAGCCCAATCTCCTTCTTGATAGGCATCTCCTGTGTCACATCAATTTCCTCCGTTCTCCTGCCACTCCTTCTAACGCCTCTCTTTCCACTCTGCAACCTCCTTTTTCCTCCGCCGCCTCTATGGCACCCACCTCCTCCTCCACTCTGGCCCTTATGCCACCTCCGTCTACTGCCTCTGCCCACTCTCAGGCCCTTCTAGTGCCTCTGCTGGGTGTACCTCACTCCTGCACCCCAACCTGTAAGTCATTCAAATGTGGTAACCTGCTTCACGTAGCTACTCTCAACTCTCGATCGGCTGACAAAAATTCCTCCGACATCTGCCACCTCCTCGAAGTCCTTGAAATGGATGTCCTCGCTCTCACTGAGGGGAAAAACAAAACTGTGAGTTATCGGCTACCACTCCCTCTCTTGTGCAGACCAATTAATCTAATCTGGAAATTGTGCAGTTAGAAAGCAAATAATGCACAAGACCTAATTCAAATCATTCATAAAATCAATTTATTCAAAATACATATATTGCATTTACTCATTTACGTTAACAGACATCAACACCAAATGACCACTGCCTACTGTTCATGAACAGTTCATTCATAAAAGCAGATTTGAACAGAATCTAAAGAATAGGTTTACACATGATTTGTGAATCAGTGCATACTCAATATCATAAAAGTGGGGATAAAAGTGGGGTTAGTTAAAAAAGCACTCAATTTGCAGAATAACAGATTTGTTTGAAAACATTTTTGCAAATGGGACCTGGAGCACCTAATGGGTATATCTAGGTATTATTGTTCAATCCAGGATAGGTTTACTGCCAGAATATTGGTTTCTGTGTACAATTCCCTGCATTCATGTTATTATTTAAGTATTACACTTCTAAGAAGGATATATTATGCAGAATATAGTGGTTGATACAATGTGTGTCGGCCCAAAATGTGGGATCTGCCCCTTCTTGGCGTTCCTCTTAGAATATAGTCTCTGTCCTTAATCAGGACATATGTTTTTCTGGAGTGCGATATGTGGAACAGAGACTACCCCCATATGTTTTGTCTACTTTAGTCTTGGCTTGTTTCTGGGCTGGTGATTTATTTCGTATTCTAGAGTACTGGTTCTCACTTTGTAATCAAATTGACTTCATTTGCCGGCAGGCATGGGGATTACCTGGCCCACCTTTTTTAGCAGTACCGGGGGCAGTTCCTTATTAAATTAGATTGCTGTGTGTGAAGGTCTCATTGATCGATGTTCCAATTCAAACAGAACTTGTGTTCGGTTATTGAGTCGTTTTTTAATTTTGCGTCTCCCACAAAGTTAGGTGAACACCGCGACATGGTTCACGGCCAGCTCTATCATGAGTTTTGACACTCTCCTCCCTGAGGGCCACAAGAGCCTCTCTGAGCCTAGTACCAACTGGCCCAGAGGTGGGGTGGCCCTGATCCTTCCAGAGTGGATCCCTGCTTCTGTCATTTTGACGCAGGCCTACTCCTCCTTTGAATGCCTGGTCTGCAGGCTCTCTACTTCTCCTGGCCTCTCTCTGACTGTGGCCACCAGCTACAGGCCACTTGGCCAGGTCGCCCTCTCCCTCTCAGAATGGGATGACCTCTCTTCTTCTCTCTGTGTCTCGACCTCTCAACCTCTCCTCCTCAGAGACCTCAACATCCACCTGGATGCTTCAAATTCCTCATCCGCTTTTCCGCAACCTATGCGACTCTCTCTCCCTTTCCACTCTACCCTCTAGTCTGACACACTCTGCTGGACACACCTTGGATGTTCTCATCTCCTTAGACATCCCCCTCTCTAACCCTCTCACCACTCCGCTCTCTTGAACTTACTGTTGTGACCCTAGTTCCATATGAATAATCCATAATATCAATAATGACTCCTAGACATTGAGTAGGTCTTACTTTTTTTAATGTCTCATCTTAACTGCCTTCCAGCTCTCACCAGCCCTACATTCCCCATTCCATTCTCCAGGCTTCCCTAGCCCAGATTCCACATTCTATTCAGCCGTAACACTGACCACTTTCTGTTCTCCTCTCACCTGAAACTTCTTATCCCTCAAGCAATGGCTACCGCAGCACTGCCACATTGATTCATGGTCATTCGGCCCATGAAGCGAGTGTCAGTGGGCGCCTTTGCCTCCACTTTCTCTGCTCGTCCCACTCCTGTGACTCGCACCCTGACACAGCCCTCTCTAACCTGCATCTTTCTATCTCTAACACTCTGGATATCCTTGCCCCTGTCATGAGAATCTGTCTGAAACCTACCTCCAAGTGCAACTCTTGGTACGACTCTGACCTCGCTGCCCTGAAACGTAAGTGCAGGGTGGCTGAGAGGAAGTGGAGGGCTTTGGGCGCATCCTCTGACAATCTGGTCTGTCATCTGCTCCAAAGAGGACTCTCTGTCCTCTCCAAGAATAAGATCCATATCCAAGCCCGTGTCTCTGCGTACTCTAACAACACGGCCAAACTCTTTAAAATCTGCAAGGAGCTGACCAACCCCACTGCAGTCTCCACCTCTCCTTTTCCCTCTGTGGCCCTCTGTACGGCTTTAGCCTCTCACCTCACCACTAAAACTCAGGACATACTATTCTTGCTTTCCTCTTCTTCTCCCCCTACCTCTCTGAGGCCCCCTTTGGCCGCCTCTCACTCTCCTCTCCCTTATTCCTCCTTCACTCTGACAACACCTGACAATGTCTCTAGAAAAGTCTGATCTAGGAAAGAGTCATCCAAACAGGTTTCTCTCCTGCTCCTCGAGATCCATCAAGAACCCCATTACCACCCTGGCTCCAGCCATGGCCAATCTCTGCAATCACTCTTTCACCACTGGATCTTTCCCCTCTCTCCACAAGCACTCCCTTGTGCACCCCCTCCTAAGAAAGCTTTCTGCCAATCCAAAATATCTGGCAAACTATCACCCGATTTCTATCACCCCTTTCTAAAACCCCTGGAAAGCTGGCCATCTCCCAGGTTACCCTCAACGCCAAATCTGTTGGCTGCCTTCATGACCATCAGTCTGGCTTCAGAGCAGCCATAGGTATGGAAATTGTTCTCCTGAGCACCTGTGAAGATCTGCTCTCTAACATTAACTCCAGCTCTCCTTCTGTCCTCATCCTCCTTGACATTTACTCTGCATTCAACATGATCAATCATGCCACCCTGATCAACCGAATCAGTGTAAACCTGGCATCACAAATCAGGCCATGGTGTGGCTGACCTCCTTCCCCTTGCACCATCCCTCCCAGGTCAAACTTGGGTCCTTTCTCTCCACCACCTCTCTTTCCACATGTGGTGTCCCCCAGGGCTCTATCCTCTCACCCTGGCTCTTCAATGTCTATCTGGCCCTTTAGGGCCACCTGATCTCCCCCTTCTTTCTAAATTTCACTGTTATGTGGATGACACTCAGCTCTCTTTCAAGCTTCCCTCAGCCTCCTCTCCTTCCTCGCTCATTCCTGACTGTCTATCCATAATTCAGGATTGGTGTGCCTCCAACAATCTTTTCCTTAATGCCAGTAAATACAGAGATCCTTCTCATTGGGACCCTGATTCCATGTTCTCTATCTCACTCTGGCTGAACTCCTTGGGCCCTCTATCCTCACCTTCGTATGAGGCAAAAAACCTTGGCATCATCTTCGACTCCACGTTCTCCTTCGTTCCTCACATTAAGGACCTTGCCGAAAAGGCCCACTTCCAGATGCACCTCCTCAGTGGTATTCTACCTTTCCCCCCTTTTCCCTCAGAAGCTCACTGTCTCCAGAGCCTTGGTTCTCTCTAGGCTGGACTACTGCAACAGCCTCTTTCTTATTCTGCCTACCTCTACTCTTCGCCTCCTGCAACTAATCCAGAACAGGGCTGCAAGACATATCCTTGGGCTCAATCCCAGGGACCGTATCTCTCCAGCCCAGAAATCTCTCCACTGGCTCCTGGTGGCTTCAAGGATCAAGTTCAAGACCCTCTGCATTGTCTACAAGGTTTTCTGGGGCCGGGGCCCACACTACATCCAACTCTCTCTTCTGAAATACCTTCCTTCTAGAGCCCTTTGCTCAGCTACCTCCAACTCTCTAAGCCACAGATGCTTTTCCAGGCAGAGAGTGGGGGCTTAGATCTCTGCAGTTGCCTCCCTCTGGAACGGCCTCCCTGCCCCTCTCAGACTTGAGCCAGAGCACCCGAAGTTCCAGAAGCAGCTCAAGACTCTCCTTTTCTCCTCTGCCTTCTCTCTCTCCCTCCCTTGCTAACTTACCTATGTGCTGTGCCGACTAGTTTGCTTGGTTCCCTCAGAGTCTCACTGGGTACCAGGCTCCTCCATGACCAGTCTTCCTTTGCACTGCCTCCTAGCCCATGGAGCACTTAGGGGCTGTAACTGTAACTCCTACAGCCCCCCTGCCACCTTGCACTTCCCCAGAGCCGCTATGCCCAGGCTGCACTAAGAGCCGTGCTGCCCTGATCACACTTCCCCCCTTTCCTCTCCCTTGCACTTCCCCCTCTCCCTCTCCTTGCACTCCTTTTGTTGCACTTCCACGGTCCGAATGACACAAGGCCTAGTAGGACTGTTTGTCTTGTCCTCCTCTATGTCTTTCCTCCCTTGTCTTGTGGCATATTAGAAACACTTGTGTACAGGAGCGTTATAAATGCCATATCATATCATATAAGGGGAAGAAATTACAGAAAAGGTTGGCCATTTTAGAGTTATGGGAGATGAACCAAAGTGAGAAAGAAGATCCGCCTGAGAAGGAGTGGATGCTTACTCAGCGTAAAGGGGAGGATGTAACACCTTCAGTTCTCTTTCCCCTTCTGAAAACAAGAGCACAGATACTGAGAAGAAAGGATTTTATCCTTTGAAAGGAATTGAAAGCAGCTGCAGGGTATGTTAATCCGACATACAAGACCCTGCTTGTAACATTGAGGACAATATGGAATATTGTAAAAGTAGAGAATGCAAATATATATCAACACGTGATGAAAGCAAACAGCGTAATGAGAGAAAGGACATACAGATAGAGATAGAGGAAGAAGCAAAGAGACAAAGCGAGGTGAAGGACAAGGCTAAGGGAGTGATGATAGTGCAGAACAAATGGATAGAAGGACAGATACTGCACAAACTAGATGACAAGGGCATTGATGGGGTTTGAAAAAGAGAAGAGTAGGAAAAGAAAGAAATAGAATAAGACAAAGCATATAAGGAAGAAAAGGAAAAAGAAGAAGCGAAAGGAAGAACGAAGAAGGTACGAGGCAAGGAAAGAAAAGGAGAGATTAGAAGAGAAGAAACAAGAGGAAATATAAACACAGAGATTGAAAGTATGCAGGTTGCCAAGAAGGCAAGAGGAAGAAGAGATGAGAGAGATGAGGAGAAGGGAAGAAAAAGTAGGGCACTAAGGATGACAAAATAGATAATCTATTCAATAAAGGTATGGTGCTGATTGAAACATGAGAACGATTGAAAGAAGAGAGAGGGTCACAACAGTCTCAAGGGATACCGAAAATACAAACATGGCTGATGAGCATGAAGCTGAAAACCTAGGGAAAAAGATTGATATGATATGATAAGTCATATACGATAGGCCAGATGATGTTATAACAGAAACATAGAATGCTTTCTTTAAGTATACTAGATCTTGATGATATGGGAAGGGATGAGAGCCATACAAGCTGGGGCATCATGATGTCAGACGAAGATAGGGAAGAAAATGTGAAAGCGCAAAGAGAGGGCGCATGTGTTTTTTTGAAACACTCAAGTGTAGAAAAAGGGGTAAAATTGTCAGACTTAGAGGACCCAAAAGAAAAAACACCAGAACCGGCACCATACACTGAGCGACCACAAGTACAATTGTGCAGTACAGGGGATATACCCCGCCTTATGTAAGCAGATTAAGGTCACTGCCAGGACGGAGACAAACGGGCGAGACTAGCCCCACGTGGAAAACAAGAATTGTAGGTGGGTATGATTATGGATCAAGATTTACACAACTGCCCTTATTAGAGAAAGGGGGAGGATGACCACAATATATTCTGTGGCCACAAATGGACAAGGATCATTTGAAAGGTAGATGATCTAGTTTGACTTCAGGTTCGGGAAAATGGATTTATGAGCTAGAGAGAATGACATCAGGAATGACGTTAGTAATAGGTGACATAAAAGGCCTACTAGCAGCCCTTCTAGGGGAGAAGGCTGACAACATTTGGAAACGAGCAGGGTATGCCAGTGTGACTGCACAAAACACAACACACGGTGGAATGCCATATGACAATTGCAGAGCAGATCTATGGCGGGCGCTCTGGGTACAATATCCGATACATACGACAAGGGTGCGATTATGATGAGGAAACTGGGTGAGGATGAAGATCCTGTTGCCTTTGTTCAATATTTTCAAGAGCAATGGTATCTCATTACAAGAGAACTGTGGGATAAAACAGTGGCATTATTTTACCACATTTTATGTCAGGGATTGCCCGAGTCAGTGCAACAGCAGATGAAGAAACAGGTAGGTATGGAAGCATAACCATGGCCAGAAATACAGTTGACTATTGTACATCATTGTCGATTGTTGACGGAGAAGAATAAGAAGAAAGTTGAGAGTAGAAAGCAGGAGGAAGCGAAGTTACTCCAGAAATATCTTTCAAAACTAGCCATAGAGGGAGCAGTATTGACAAGTTGTGAAGGTGTGACGGCACAAGAGATACGACCAGCGCAGCAAAGCAGTGTAGTATACCCTATGGCTCAGAGTGGGAAACATTTTTGGCCAAGAGGGAGGGGCAATGTACCTAGGGGAAGACAAGGTGGATTTCAAAACCGTGAGGGAGGAGGAGGATTTAATGGCAGAAAGCCACAACAATGTTGAAATTGTGGGAGGATGGGACCTATAGTCAGAAAATGTAGAAGTAAAGGGGTTATGCAGCAAAATTGGCAAACTCCAAGAGGGGGGGTGGGCTATGTTGCACAATACAATACAGAACCACAGGAGTAGTATGCCCAACATCACACGCAGAATCAGACGGTTCTATGTAATAATTTCTCTTTTTCTAGGTCGCCTAAAAAAAATACAGTCGATTTTAGACGGCCTGCAAAAAGCAGAAGAAAAGACATTCATCTGCATAAAACCCCCTTCCCCACCCCGTACCCACCCTCTGGTGTAAATAAATCAAAATCAGGTGGCTTCAACCCCAAAAACCCATCCCCCATCCCCCTGCCTCCCTCCCCAACCAAGACTCCCCCAACTCCAAACATAAACAAACACACACACAAACACACACTTACCCGGTCTCCCTCGTCAGTGCTTCCGGGTCCCGGCATGCCTTTCAGCCCCTGCACGCACTTGGGTGCGGCATGGGCATGACAGTTTGATTTAGAAAGACTGCTCCGTGCGGTCACAGAGTGGTCTTTCTAAATCATTTTTTATTTAGTCGTTTTTAACAAAAAAGGTCATTTGACCTAATACCAAACCAGACACATGTGCCACAAACACAACACGCTCCTTTACAAATGCAACCATCATAAGGGCACACATAGCAAGTGCCTAGGCAAACACAACAGATACAAACCCAGCAAGCGCAAACACAACAGGCAATGGTACCACAATGGAATACGAACACAGGAGTCCTGCTAACACCCACACCCAGAATAAGGAGTGTGACTGTGGTAAGAGGAAATCCTTTCACTGGTACAGGGATGAATTTATATCCACAACAGGATGGCCCACAGAGTGACCTGATGTGTTCACTACTATCAGTGACACCAGGCCCCCAAGAGGAACCAAGGGTAGAGGTAACAATATGAGGCAAGACATTTTCGTTCATTGTTGACACTGGAGCAACTCGTTCCTGTGTCAGTGAGGGAAAATAAACACTGTCAGGCATTGCCATGAATGTGCAGGGATTCTCTTGGGTAATGAGCTTAGTTTCTTTTACAGACAAATTACCAATCTCTATTGGAGAACACGATGTGCCTATGCCATTATTGTATTCTCGGCAGACACCAGTTAACATATTAGGGCGTGACTTGATGAGAAAACTTAACATGACGTTATCTTTTACTGATGAAGGAACAGTGTGTTCCACTCCAGGGATACATTATATGAATGTGAAAAAAAGTTTATATTAGTCTTTACAGGCCAGAAGGCATTACAAGGAATCCCTTTAGATCCAGAAGTATTTTTGTGTGGAGTGACTGTTTTATTAACATGGTTAATCAGGCTGGTAGGTAAAAAGTAGAAAATACCTGAAGAGCTTTTGTTTAGAGCAGAAATACCTATGAATGATGAAGGACAGGATATACCCTTATAATTATAAGCAGCAGTGGTCAGAGAAGAAAGGGTGGTTGTTCATAGGGCAGATGTTGAGGGAAGAGGATGGAGAGCAGTGATAGCCCTCAGTGAAGGATACAGGTTGACAGACTTGACAGATGAGTAGCTTTTCATGGATGATTACTCAGGTGATGAATTAGTATTTTTCATAAGTCTCGCATATTGGATGAAAGTGGAGAATATAGAAATACTGTAGAGAGTGGCAATGGTAAAAAAAGAAATCATCATTTTTCCAGGATGATTTAGAGAAAGTGCCAAATATTTCCTGGACTACCAGGTCCACATATCGTGAGTCTATTGAAAGGAGTAGAAGCAGTTAAAACCAAGCTTAAACCAGGTGCAATCTTGCTCCGAGAAAAGCAATATCCTGTGTCCAGAGAAGCGGATGAAGGTATATTTGAGACTATTTCCTCTTTAATGAAGCTGGGAATATTGTTGCCACCTGAGTCCCCATGTAACACGGCTGTGTACCCAGTGAGGAAATCAACTGGGGGGTCATGGAGATTTATTCAGGATCTCCGTCCCTAAACAATATTGTTGAAGCAGAGTTTCCTATAGTTCTAAATCCCGCTACAATATTATGCAACATCCTATCTAAGGCCAAATATTTTACAGTTATAGATTTAAAGAATGCATTCTTCTCAATTCCCCCTCATGAGGACTCACAAGATTTGACTTCATTTTCATATAGAAATACACACCTGAAACATACTTGTTTGAGGGGTACTCACAGTACCCCTGAGGCAATCTTTAACACGTTCCTCCAGATGGACCTAGGTAATGTACAGCTTAAAAGTGCATTAATTCATGACTCAGTTCGACTCATGACCATAATAGCGGAGAAAGGATACAAAGTAGACAAAGAAAAATTACAATATTGTCAGGAAGAGGTCCTGTATATAAGACAGTTAATCTCTCAATAGACAGATGAAATGATCTAAGGATATGAAGAATTAAAAAAGGCAATCAGTACAGCCCCGGTGCTCGGAATTCCAGACTATCATGAAAAATTGTATTTATTTTCCCATTCAAATGGAGACGTCATGACGGCAGTCCTCACACAGAAAATTACATTAGGACATGGAGATAAACCATTGGGATTTTAGATCCAGTAATAAAAGGGCAATACCATTGCGAACAAGCATTAAATGCTGCTCCATTTGCTATTGAAAATAAGTATCACAATGGGGTGTTCAGTGACATTATTTGTTGAGCTCAAATTATTTGCTATTCTGGAGACACCCAAAAGTACATTGACTACAAAAAGAGCATCAGGATATGAGGTAATTATTTAGAACCCTGTGATTAAAATTGTTAGATACAGAATAGTGAACCCAGCAACATTTATAGCAGAACCAACAGGAAAGGATGACTATGTACATGACTGCACAGCGTATACCGAGTTTTATGATGACATTCCTGTGTTAGAGAAAATGCTCTCGAAGGGGGGGAGGATTCTCTTTATTGATGGTTCTTCAAAAATGGAATAGACGACTGGCTAAATGCATACTGGATCAGCAGTAGTGAAGCTGAACCGTGAGGGTGAATTTGAAGTAGTAACAAGTGTGAGATTGCCTTTGCATTTCTCAGCACAGGCTGCAGAATTAGTGACACTTATCGCTGCACTTCAAAGATATGAGGACGAGGAAGTGACAGTGTACTCTGACTCTGCCTATGTGACGTAAACTGTACACGCAGGTTTGTCACGCTGGAAAAGAAGGGGCTTCCTCCGTGCAGAGGGCACACCAGTGCAGCATGTGTCCCTATTGGATAAGCTTATTGAGGCACTAAGGCTCCCATTGGCTATCACAGAGCCTATCACCCACAGGTGAATGGGCTTTGCAAATGTTTAAATGGATGCCTTAATGGGAGTATAGCTAAAATCAAGATTACTTTAAAAAAGGGTGGTTAGGTTGCTTGCCCCTTGCATTATATGCACTCTGAAATCAGTCTGGCTCAGATCACCAGCTAACTCCTCATGGGTTGGGGACTGGAAGCCATATGAGAATACATCTTGCTCCTCCTACTAGGTTAGAAACTGATGCCCACAGTGTAGCAAAGACATTAGGTGATGAGATGCATGATTATTTGGAAACTATGACCGCTAGTGTCTCTTTCATTTCTCAACAGATCAAGAACTGGAGAGATGGGTCAAAGAGGATTGAAGAAGACAGCCAACCAATTGATACTGACAATCTATTGAAGCAACCGAGTCTATATCCAGGGGACCAAGTGCTGGCAAGAAAATGTGTTTGAATTTGGAATAAACCCTGTTTTAAGGGACCATACGAAGTGGAAGAAGTTACTCCGACAGCTGTCAAGCTACAAGGAAGACAAGCCTGGCTGCAACTGCACAACATCAAACCATACAAAGGAGAGACCTTGACCCCTCCTGCATCTGCTGACAGTGAAGCAAAAGAAGACGTTCCGTGCATGCAGAACAGATTGGTTACCAAGAGCAAAGATAAAGAATATATGGAGTATAAAAACACATTCGAATAAAAAATTATATTTTTTAAATCTAATAAGGAATGAATCGACTTGCAACTATTCTAGAACTATTTTAGATAGGTACAAGAGACAACGTATTGACGTACTGGATCCAAAGAAAAAGAGCACACTGCATCTACTATGCTGCAAATCATAATATAATTGCACACATTCTTGTATGCTGTTTTTACCTATATATTACAGTCTGACCCAGCTCTGATAAGACGACACATGGACATTGTGACATTTCTTGGAACTCCTAAAAACAGTCATATTATTTTCAAAGTTATTATCGCTATTATTCTGCAGTTTTTGATTTAAAAGTGTGATTTACAAAGAATAACAAAATTACATATTGAATTAAAACAAGATGGGAAGGTTCCAAAATATGAGATTCACTTTGATCAGGAAAATCGAGGATTTTTTCTGGAATAGTAATTGTGATTTCATTCTTCATCATGATTTATCTTTTCTTCCACATTATTATGGCATTTAGACACATAATGGTGAAAACATGCTGATAAAGTGTTGACAATGAAACATTTCTTATAATATGTAACAAAAGCATTAGTAGCATCTTCCTTGATTTTAAAAAAACATTGTTCAACTTAAAAAGGATGCTGGTGAAGATAATGAAAATATAAATACTTATCTTGATAATTGGGCCCATTTAAAGAATAACATGTGGTGTCAGCACATGAAGGAGGTGGGAGAGAGTCCGTCAGATTGAAGCTGCTTTATATGTTCACTCATCCCCTATGCCATGGATGCAGCTAGAGCATTAATTGCAAGAGAAATACTTGCACACAATGCAAAGTGCCTCACCCATCTAGCAGCATGCACAACCAGAGGACAATTCGATGGAAGATGGTCAACCCTACGATGGCAATCAAGGAGAACATTTCCATATGAAGATATGTATTTGAAGACACAAAAGATGGAGAAAGAGATAGACTGGATGAGCAAGATGCTTAAATATCCATCCTAAATAAAGGTTGTTGAAATAAAGAGGCTGGGATGTTCAGACATACTGGAAAAATCTGGAGTATCAGGATGCTGGGAGAGACCTCAGCTATTGGTATATGGACGAGTTGCCACCAGTACGGGATGGAATAAGAAATGTTATCTTGCACTGCACACTTATTGAATAAGGAATCAGTAAGCATTGTGCAAATAGTAATTGACATATGCCTAAAGTGAAAGGCCAAGTATTCCAAGCTACTAACATGGGTTGAAAATGAAGCAGGACCGCTGTCTATAATACCAATAAATTATGCAACAACATGCTTCAGGAACAAAGGCCTCATTCTAGCTGGAGAAAATAAAGGATGCAAGCAGATACTCAAAGTACCAGGAATTAATGGAGGATCTGCCACTCTGATGGATCGCTATTGGGCCTGTGGATCCCGAGGATATATGCAGCTGCCCAAGGATTGGGGAGGAATATGTTCTATCGTGGTCATATATGTTCCTGCATTAGTGATACCCCAAAGTGACCTTCATATTGAAGAGTTCCTAAAAATGAATGAATACCAGAGAAAGAAGACGTCGCTCAACCTCCGTCGGATGGAGAGGGAGAATTATTTCTCATCAAAGTCAATAGCAACCTATGACGATATTCCAGTGGAGCACAAATTATTCAGCAAGACGGAAATGATATTTACATCTATATTTATGCCAGGACTCCACACTGCAGTGAATGCCAAGGTTACAAAGCACCAGATGGGATCTGTTATAAATAATCAACGCGATAATAAAAGGATTTGATGTAATCACGGAAGAACTGAGGGTAATCAGTCTAATGACACTCCAGAACAGGTATGTCCTGGACTTAATTACAACAATGGAAGGAAGCGTGTGTGCCAAGATCGGCCCTTCTTGCTGTACATTCAAACCAGCCCATGATGGAGAAAATGGAACCCTGACAGAAGCAATTACTATGCTGACAACCCTGCACACGAAGATGGAGGATGAAGCTTATGAGATGGAAGAAGATTATTGTTTTTTTCATCTCTATTTTTGTGGATTCCAACCTTGCTGGCAAATGCCTTCAAGTAACTTGGAGCAATACTAGTGTTGGTATTGCTAGGATTCTGTCTTATCTAAGTGATATCAATCCGGCACTTCACCTAAGTCAATGCCTAACATGTGATGCACAACTGAAACCCTTCATTATTTATTTGTGTCTTTAAGTTCTTTTATTCTGAACGAAGTATCACTTATATCACGCCACTCTCTTTTAACCCCCCTGGTCACACTGAACCAGGAATCAGGCTGGTTTGCAAAGTTAAAATATTTATTTTTCTAGTTCACAATATATATCACACTATTTTTAAGGGGTACACAATGATCACCAATGGGTGATGTCACACTAAACAATCTCTTTAATCACAAGGAGTAATGATGGGCAAAATAATGCAGCACAGAACTAATACTTTTGGGTATGTTCAATCAAATCATATACCAATGTGGTTACTCTTTCCCCCAGAGAACAAAAGAGAGAAACAGGAATGATTGCAAAACTGTCAAAATAGTTTTAAAGTTGGCTTTGAATGGACTGAGTAAAACACTGAAAATGGTTTAATTCACTGAAATTGTTGAAATTCTAATGGGAGCCGCTTTATCTGGTTTCAGACACACACCAGCAATGATTTGAGAGTAATAAGCAAGTTGAAAACTTAATTTTTAGGTCGGGTGCAATGAAAAGATATTTTACATGTTATAGATTTTGGCTAAATGAAAAATTTGCGGCAAACTTTTTCGCGCGCGGTAAGCGCGATTGCAGAAAAACTATATGGAGTTGAGATGTGGTTTTCGGTTCCTTAGAAAGCTTAGGATGTTAGTTATGGACGTTTTTGTGGAGATCGTTTTTTTTCTGAAAGAGGCAACATTGTAAAACAAGGATGCACTTTTAAAATACAAACAAGGTTTCTTTACGCTAGGGATGGACTATGAAGAAACAAACTACACAGATGCTCAGCCACTTGATCAAGGCAACTGCCAGCCGAGACGCTTGCCTTCTTCAGATGCAATATATCAGCGCAAAGATGATTTTAACAATATTATTACAGAAGGACTATGTTAATGTTAATGTTAATGTTAAGGGATATTTGTACCGTGTACTATCACCACCGGAGTGGTCCCCTGGCACTCTGCGGCTCTGAAAAAGGGAAGGGGGTGTGAGTTAGTTGGAATAAGCTGGAAAAGTGCAGGAGAGCAATGATGTGCTGTTGGCAGCCTCAGCCCGGTGGGTCCGTTGACTGGGCTTGGGGTGTTTTACAGTCGGTAGTCGTCGTGTGCTGTTGTGCAGGTCTATGTGTGGTTTGTTTGTTGTTGCAGTGTAGTGAAGTTTGTGCAGATTGTTGTGTTGTAGGCTTGTGGTTGTGTTTGGTTAGTGTTTGAGAGGTGTATGCAGAGGGGTGAAATTGTTAGTGGATTATTTAATTAGCATTGCTGTCCTTGCAGTTATGTCTAGGTGAGATGCTTGCTATCATTCATTATTCCATCTGAGTGTGGCACTTGCTAATCTTCAAAACCCATCTAGATGTGATGCAGGCTAAAGATAAGCATTCCATCTAGTTCAATCTAAGTCTGGCACATGCTAACATTCACAATCCTGTCTAGATGTGACGCAGGCTAGAGATAATCATTCCCTCTAAGTGTGGCACATGCTAACATTCACAATCCCATCTAGATGTGACGCAGGCTAAAGTTCAGAATTCCATCTAAGTGTGGCACATGCCAACATTCACAATCCTATCCAGATGCGACGCAGGCTAGAGATAATCATTCCAGCTAAGTGTGGCACATGCTAACATTCACAATCCCATCTAGATGTGACGCAGGCTAAAGTTCAGAATTCCATCTAAGTGTGGCACATACCAACATTCACGATCCTATCCAGATGCGACGCAGGCTAGAGATTATCATTCCATCTAAGTGTGGCACATGCTAACATTCACAATCGTGTCTAGATGTGACGCAGGCTAGAGATAATCATTCCATCTAAGTGTGGCACATGCTAACATTCACAATCCTGTCTAGATGTGACACAGGCCAAAGTTCAGAATTCCATCTAAGTGCAGCACATGCTAACATTCACAATCCTATCTAGATGTGACGCAGGCTAGAGATAATCATTCCATCTAAGTGTGGCACATGCTAACATTCACAATCCCATCTACTTGTGACTCAGGCTAAAATTCAGAATTCCATCTAAGTGTGGCACATGCTAACATTCACAATCCTGTCTAGATGTGACGCAGGCTAGAGATAATCATTCCATCTAAGTGCGGCACATGCTAACATTCACAATCCCATCTAGATGTGACGCAGGCTAAAGTTCAGAATTCCATCTAAGTGTGGCACATGCTAACATTCACAATCCTATCTAGATTTCACGCAGGCTAGAGATAATCATTCCATCTAAGTGTGGCACATGATAACATTCACAATCCCATCTAGTTTTGAAGCAGGCTACAGATAATCATTCCATCTAAGTGTGGCACATGCTAGCATTCATAATCCCAGCTAGATGTGACGCAGGCGAAAGTTCAGAATTCCATCTAGGTGTGGCACATGCTAGCTTTCACAATCCTATCTAGATGTGTTCGCAGGCTAAAGATAATCATTCCAATTAAGTGTGGTACATGCTAGCATTCACAATCCCATCTAGATGTGACGCAGGCGAAAGTTCAGAATTCCATCCAAGTGTGACACATGCCAACATTCACGATCCTATCCAGATGCGACACAGGCTAGAGATTATTATTCCATCTAAGTGTGGCACATGCTAACATTCACAATCCTGTCTAGATGTGACGCAGGCTAGGGATAATCATTCCATCTAAGTGTGGAACATGGTAACATTCACAGTCCTGTCTAGATGTGACACAGGCTAAAGTTCAGAATTCCATCTAAGTGTGGCACATGCTAACATTCACAATCCTGTCTAGATGTGACGCAGGCTAGAGATAATCATTCCATCTAAGTGTGGCTCATGCTAACATTCACAATCCCATCTAGATGTGACGCAGGCTAAAGTTCAGAATTCCATCTAAGTGTGGCACATGCTAACATTCACAATTCTGTCTAGATGTGACGCAGGCTAGAGATAATCATTCCATCTAAGTGTGGCACATGCTAACATTCACAATCCCATCTAGATGTGACGCAGGCTAAAGTTCAGAATTCCATCTAAGTGTGGCACATGCTAACATTCACAATCCCATCTAGTTGTGAAGCAGGCTACAGATAATCATTCCATCTAAGTGTGGCACATGCTAGCATTCACAATCCCAGCTAGATGTGACGCAGGCGAAAGTTCAGAATTCCATCTAGGTGTGGCACTTGCTAGCTTTCACAATCCTATCTAGATGTATTTGCAGGCTAGAGATAATAATTACATCTAAGTGTGGTACATGCTAGCATTCACAATCCCATCTAGATGTGACGCAAGCGAAAGTTCAGAATTCCATCCAAGTGTGGTACATGCCAACATTCACAATCCCGTCCAGGTGTGACGTAGGGCAATCTTCACAGTTCTCTCAAGTTGTGGCACTAGTTAACATTGGTAAGTAAGTTAGTGTGTAGTGCAATGCAACATTTGCATTTCAGCCATGAATAGATGTATGCTGTTGGTCACAAATCTCTTTAAGTATGTATGGTGTAGGTCTATGGCAGTCTACGTTATGGAGGGTAAGGTAGAGTGGCAGGGGCTTTCTGGAGTAGAGTAATTGCTCTAGAGCCCACCCATGCCACACTTACAGTTTTGTTGGTGTCTGTTGGCTGCTGGCTTCGCGGGCTTCCCCTGCGGACACCTGCAGACACGTCTTGGAACCGCCATTGTTTGAGCCGCCTTTGCCTCGGGGTCCTTAGCCGCAGGGGCTGCCGGGCATAGGGCTGCCCTGGGAGGTCAGTTAAGACCAGGATAAACAACCAATCAGATGCAGTGGGCGGGGTGGGAGGCGGGGGAAACTAGGGAGGGGATGCCGCGAAGTATGTGGCCACACATAGCCTGGAATACTTTAACGTAAATATTCACTACGATACTCACCAGGCATGCAGGCGGGAAGTGGGGGAAGTGCCAGCAGCATGGGTCAGTAGGCTCAGCTGTGTTAGGGAGAGCGCCAATCAGGGCCGGTGTTGTGGGCATGGTGGCCCAATCAGGGATGGCCAGAGGTGGGCGATAGGAGAATCGAGGAAGTCGGGGTGGGGGTAGGGGAGAGAGGCCGTGAAGGAGCACGGAGGGGACTGGGCATCAAGATGGCCAAAATTCCAGAAGAAGTTACAGGCCCAGAGGGTCTGAAGGGAATGGTACTCACCAGGC
Source organism: Ambystoma mexicanum (assembly GCF_040938575.1). Lineage (NCBI taxonomy): Eukaryota > Metazoa > Chordata > Amphibia > Caudata > Ambystomatidae > Ambystoma > Ambystoma mexicanum. The sequence continues at coordinate 1,032,671,940 of NC_090923.1, forward strand.
ATGCAGGCAGGAAGTGGGGGAAGCGCCAGCAGCGCGGGTCAGTAGGCCCAGCTGTGTTAGGGAGAGCGCCAATCAGGGCCGGTGTTGTGGGCATGTTGGCCCAATCAGGGATGGCGGGAGGCGGGCGATAGGAGAATCGAGGAAGTCAGGGGTGGGGGTAGGAGAGAGAGGCCGTGGAGGAGCAGGGAGGAGACTGGGCATTAAGATGGCCAAAACTCCAGCAGAAGTTACAGGCCCAGAGGTTCTGAAGGGAATAGTACTCACCAGGCATGCAGGCGGGAAGTGGGGAAAGCGCCAGCAGCGTGGGTCCGTAGGCCCAGCTGTGTTAGGGAGAGCGCCATTCAGGGCCGGTGTTATGGGCATGGTGGCCCAATCAGGGATGGCAGGAGGCGGGCGATAGGAGAATTGAGGAGGTCAGGGTGGGGGTAGGGGAGAGAGGCCATGGAGGAGCACAGAGGGGACTGGGCATCAAGATGGCCAAAATTCCGGCAGAAGTCACGCGCCCAGAGGGTCAAAGGGAATAGTACTCACCAGGCATGCATGCGGGAAGTCTATAGGATAAGAGAGAGAGTTCAGGCAAGACAAGAAGGATTTCTAACAATACAGTTCTGGATATAAGATAGATTTGATTTGTATAGGGATGACTATGGACAGGACATAGGCTAGTGACAATCCTGTACTCTGGATACTCACTACCAATGTTTTGAATGGAACCATCAGGGATCTGGTTCTGGTCAGGGATTCTTTCGGCACAGACTTCTGGGCACACTGGACTGGTCTGGTTCAGCGATCAGCAAGGCGCTCTGGATACCGCATGGCAGGACTGGACAGCAAGGCGCTCTGGTCTACACTGCACAGCACGACTGGACTGGATCTGCAATGGCTCTCTGGTCTGCACAGCACTGCACAGCACCAGACAGGGTTTAATCTGTCCTTCTGGTTATGAAGATAATTATTTGGCAGGCAAGCAGTTACAGCACAACCTGGCTGCTTCTTTGGTTTCCCCTTTAAGTTGAGGGATGGGTTCTGGCTTTTGGAATTTTCACGACCAAGCTGAGAATGATTTAGCTCTGGAAATGGGCCTTTCTGCTTGCCAAGTTTCTGGAGTGTGGAAAAATGGAGATATCAGGTGCTCTGGCAGGGTGGTCCGCCAGCAATCGTTGGTGGGTGAATGTGTGTGTCTCTCTAAGCCCTCAGCTGTCTCTATTTATGCATTTAATAAAGGGGCGTGTATGCTGAATTATCCGAAGCGCAACCCCTAGGTAGGCTATTGGCTAAAGTCTGCTCTCTCCTTTGATTGGAGAAGAAAACAGAGTGTCATCATGATGATGTGGTTTATGAGGCAAAACATCCTCCCCTTTGCCTTTTGCACATAAAATCTATTTTTGATATAATACATATTTACATGTGTACAATCTTTATTCCAATAACATACATAGATCACATATTTTGTGGGGTACATCCTCTCCCAAGCCTCGTTGCTGTGAGATCTTGGGTCTGGATTTGACACATTTTTGCACTTTTTGTCTGGGACACGATATCTAATTTGTCCAAAATTGTGTACATATGTGCACATTGTATATGGGCATAATCGTATGAAGTTTTATGCTTCTGACATAAATACAATTGCTACAAAACCAGAATTTTCACTGCACCTTCTCAGAACATCGCAGAGTTCTGGGTCCTCTTAAAATGTGCACAAAAAATCACATTAACAATGCTGTTAATTCTATAATTTTTACATATTCACACAGTCCTTTATGAGTCTTTTTCAAAAATATGCTTTCTGTGCTTTGAGAACCAACAAAAGTGTCTGTCCCCGCCTCCATTTCCATCTTGCAGCTCAAGAGCAATCTCCGCCCTCTTCCCTCTGGCAGAGGCCACCTTGACACTTTATAACCTGCATACCCATTCAGCCCAGGAAGGTCCATTGGTCTCCTCCAGCAGCAGCCCAAAATCCCCTCCCCTGATTTAATCAACACAAAGGTGTAAGTTCCTGGCCTTGGTGCGAAGCAGGAGAGATGCGTTTTGTTGGGGGAAGCTGGGGGGAACTGGTTTGGTTACTTTAAGTTCAGCTTAAATTCATTGTCAATTTATTACATTTTACTTGGTTTAAAAACAATTTTTAAAACAAGCAACTAGAACTCTAATTCCAGTCTCTAAACCATGGAGATTAAATGGTTGCAACCTATTTTACTTTTGATAACTGGTCACGTCATTCCAAACATTTGATTTCAATTGCACAAGTTTAAGCTTCTGATGCAACTAATGACAGCTGTCATACAGGCGGCTGCTGGTACTGCACCCATATTTTGACAGATTTGCACAGGCAAGCACACTTTTTACTGTGGATATTTTGATGATAGATTCCGCCTTTCCTGACATTGTATGTTCATATTGATTCCTTAAATGAAGCGGCGGGATAACACCCAGCAAAGAAATTGGATGTTTTGTGATGTTTTGGACCAGTATTTTGTATTTTCAGCAACCAAGAAAAAGGGATTTAAGAGCAATTTCTGTATTTCTTTCAATAAAACACTGCCTTTCATGCAGTTCCCATTTTTACTTGGTGGGTAGCCCAGTGACAGGTTTCAGCAGTGAGTCTCCTTCCCACTCCTGACAACAGGCAAAGTAGATTTGGCAGCAATCTTTTTCGGTTTCAAAGCGCAATTTTCATAGGTTTTGGTGGCCATTTTGACAATTCCTGCACCATCAGCACACAGGGATGTCGCAGGGCAGAGCCTAGTGTGTTAAAACATCCCACAAGCCCCCCTCAAGACTTGACTTTTGACCGCCCGTTAAGGGGAAGTCGGGACATTGTGATATCCAGTTTTTTTCTTTTGGGTCCAGATGGCAAAATTCATCTGCTTCTCACATCAGTGCTGGATCGACAGGTTCTCCTCGCCGGTTCTGGATGAGAGTATGGAGCAATACCCCGGGCCCCTTGGATCTTTCCTTCTGGTCCCCGAGAGGTCCTCCTTGGTGCTTGGCGTCCATGGTTTCAGTCCTAGGATGACAAAACAGAGCATATTTGTAGACATTTCCCCACCACTATTCATGTAGTGGGGCAGACACATTTGATAGATACGTGACAATCCTAACCGCTTATACTTATTACTAATTACAGCAGATGGAAGGGTTTTTACAATCAGAATTTTCTAGGGAGCTGGGATGTTCCCCTCTGGGTTTCCAGATTAATCCTCTAGTTTCTGCAGAGTGTGTCTAGGATGGCAACACTTCAGCTTGTTGATGTGGACCCACTTATTTTCCCCTTCTGCCAAACTGCCTTTGGGGATACGGATTTTGTAGGCAACTGGTGAGATTTTGTCTAAAATTTCAAAAGGACCCCGCCAGCTAGGAAGAAATTTGCTTTGTTTGGCCTGGTTCCTTTGGAAATTGTTCAAGTAGACCCGATCTCCTACTTGGTATTCTTTTCTAGTAGTCTTCAGATCATAGTGGGTCTTCATACTGTCTGCAGATCTTTCTAGATTCTGCTGAGCATAGGAAAAAGCATGTTGAAGGTGTTTTCTCAGATTTGAAACATACTCATGAGTTGTGGAGGCATTGATCAAGGTCTGCTCTTGGGTTCGGTAGAGCAGAAGCTGGGGAAGCACCATCCTTCGTCCAGTCATCAGCTCAAACGGTGACATTTTAGTTGCAGAAGAAGGGGTAGATCTGATGGCCATCAGGACAAGAGGTAATCGAATGTCCCAACGTGGCCCAGAATCAGCCACAAACATTTTTAATATGCTCACAATTGTCTTGTTGTATCTCTCAACTCCACCGCTAGAGGACACTGGTAGGCAATGTGTAGTTTCCTTTTGACCACAAGCATCTCCCGCATCTTTGTCATTACTTCGCTAGTGAAGTGGCTACCTCGGTCTGACTCGATTCTTTGGGGTAGTCCAAAACGCGAGAAGATGTGGTTGATCATCAGGGAAGCTGCTGTTTCTGCCTTGCTGTATGGGGCCGGGAGACATTCCACCCATTTAGTGAACAATCATGTCACGGTCAACATGTACTTGTTCCCCCTAGAGGAGCGCATCACGGACCTGATAAAATCGACTTGTAAATCTGAATAAGGCAATGTCATCCCCCTCTTTTGGAGAGGCGCACAGTGTGTGAGGGATGTTGGCTGAAATTGTGCACACACAAGACACTCCTTCAAGTATTGGTCGAGGTCCTGCCCCATGTGTGGCCAGTATGCAACCTCTCTTAAGATTTCAAGTGTTGTATGAAACCCTGATGACTGGCTGTGGCCGCATCATGGGCGTGACTTAGCATCAGGCTTCGGAATGAGGTAGGGACCACCCACTGATCATGGCCAGCTAGGGATCTCCTCAACAACAAACCGTCTTGGATTCAAAACATTTTTGGACATTTCATCAACACTCTGAGGTCCTCTTTCCCAATGTAATCGGTATCCGTCAAGGGAAAGTTCTCAGGGTCCTCAATGTGTTGATAAAACTTACCAATTATTGGATCCCCTTTTTGAGCCGTAATCAAATCAGCATCTGGTGTCTCCTTACTCGATTGTGCAGTTGAGAGTTCATTGTGAGCATTTGTCTGGGACCTAGTGATAGCGGAGATCTGGAATTCCCCCAAAAGGGACGTGATCTCCAGTAGATCCCCTTGGATGGCTCTGGTTTTGGCCAGCTGATCAGCTAGGTCATTTCCAGTTTTGTCTGGTCCCTCTACCTTAGAAGGACCCTGATCTTTTTCCAGTAGATGGTCATCCCTTTCGAGGTGACCAGATCATCAATATTTTGAATTAATTTTCCATGTTTCAATGGTTTGTAATTAGCACATAGCATGCCTCTGGTTTTCCAGTTAACCAGGTGCTCCACGAACCTGTTCGGTACAAAATCTGAATCTGTAATTATGACCAGTTCGTGGAGTTGGTGTTGGACAGCAGTAAGGATGGCTTGATGCACAGCCATCAGCTCTGCCACTTGACTACATCGGGGACCGATTTTGTACCCAGCGGAGGTTTCTGGGGCATCATTCACCCATGCATTCCCTACGCCGGCCACAAGTTCTTTTTCCCCGTTGTTGTCAACATGGTAGGAGCACCATCCACATAGACAGTGGACATTCCTTCACACTTGTCTTCTTCAAAGACTTTGTGTGGGGAATTAAGGTATGTCTCCATGTTGACCTTGATTTTAAGACTTTCGTCCATGAGACAGTTTTCTCTGGCACAATCATGCAACTCAGCCAGACCTTGGGGGTGGGGTCTCTTCTTTTTTTGGCCATATCTGACCTCCACATGAAAGCATTGCATTGACAGAATCCAGGAAGTAATTTGGGAATTACTCACATTTCCGGCCTGGATTCTGTCACTTTGGAGATATTGCAGAGGCTGGTGTGGAGTCTCCAATATGATGTGTTCCCCTGGATAAACGGGCGGTAATTCTTCAATGCCCACACCGTTGCCAAGAGTGCCTTCTCACAATCGTTGAATTTTTCCTCCATAGAGGATAAAGTCTTACTCGCATAGGAGATTACTTTATTGACCTTATCATGCTTTTGATATAATAACGCAGTCAAGCATGTATTTGAGAACCCTGTCCCTAAGAAGAACTCCTTGTTTTTGACAGGCTAAGCTAGGCAAGGCGCTTGTGAGAGGCTTCTTTTGAGTTGTCTTACTCGGCTTGTTCTGGACCCCACTGCCACTTGACCCCCCACCCCTTCAAAAGATGGATCGGGGGTCTTGTGATCTATGCATAGTCCTCAATGAACTTTCTACTCTAATTAGTTAGTCCAAGGAGGCTCCTTGGTTCCCGCAGAGTTGTGGGATCCTTTACTTTCTGAAGTGCTTCCACTTTCTTTTCCTGGGGACAGAGACCCTGAGGAGTAATCTCATGCCCCAGGAAATTGTCACAGGTTCTGCACCACTGTGCCTTTTGAAAGGAGAGTTTTACTCCGGCAGCCCTCAACTGTGTCAGAACGTAACGAATCTCTGCTATGTGGTCCTCCACAGTTGAGCTTTTGACTAAAACATCATCTACATAGGCCAGGTTACCCCTTTCACCCAGGTCGGGCATGGCCTTGTGTAGAAAAATGTTAAATTCATTGCCGTAGTTAATGTATCCGAAGAGGGTCCGGGTCCATGTGTGCTGCTGCCCCCCGAAGGTGAAAGCCAGCTTGTCTTGCTCCTCCCTACTGACAGGTACAGTCTAGTACCCATAGGTCAGGTCTATTGCAATGAATACCTGTGACCCCTGGATCTGGGCCAGCCCCTGGTCAATGTAGGGATGAGGCCATCGGGAAGTATGGACCCGTTTGTTGAGCTCCCTTGGGTCGGCACAGAGTCTCCACTGGCCGTTTGGCTCCAAAATCCCCAGCACCAGATTATTGAAGGTGCTGTGGTTTGGATGAATTATCCCACATGACTCGGGGGCTCTTAGTTATTTCAGTAAGGGAATCCATTGATGCGAGAGGCAAGCAATATTGCTTCACAAACACTGGAGTCATGCCAGGGTCCGTGGGAATTGTTGTTGTGTGGATGTCGGTGCGACCACAGTCATATGAGTCCACTGCAAAGAGATCTTGAAAATCTAAGAAAACTTGTTTCAATTTTTGCTTCTGCTCCAGAGTCTCACAGGCATCAGCTAGGTTGACTCTCTCTTCAACCATCTGCCTGGAGCCTGGAAAGACTTCCGGTTTTGCTATCTCAGCGGCCTCCTCCAGCTGGGTGGAGAAGTCCCTGGTCAAAGTGCTGATTTGGACTGGTGGCTTCAGGTGGGGAAGGCAGTCCTCGCGAACCTGAAAGATCACCTCATCCCTCCTGAAGTCACAGGTCACATCTTCCTTACCATAAGGGCAGGAAGTGTACACCAGAAAATTCCCCCCATGCCGGGTGAAGATCCTGTCTGGTGTTGCGTCATCATCGCTATCACTATCAAAACAGTCCTTGGGCATTGGTCCTAACAGTTCATTACCTAAATCTATGGAAAAATGTCGGTCATCAACAGCCATTCCAATAATGGTGCCTGCGGCCAGAGTGATACTCTTTAAGTCGCTGTTATCCACCTCTATTGGAATGGTGTCATGTTCTATGTTGACTAGTGGTGTTGGGTTTACCCCCAACTCTTGCTGTTGGAAATAAGCATTAAGATGAATATAGGCGTCTGGATTTTTCAGTTTCTGTCCTCTTTTAACTTTCACTTCCAGTGGAAATTGTGCGGGTCCTTTCTGGGATGGTGACTTCCTCTCCAATCTGAATTTCAACTGCGCAAGGCAGCAGTTGGGATGACCTAAATGCTTTCTCTGGGTCATCAAAGTCCATGGGATTACCCGCTAATCAGGACCAATCTTTGAAGTTTATTAGGTCCAAACTAATGGCAAAGCGATTGAGAATGTGACTGCCTATGTAAAATGCGGCAGGGACATCTCGCACGACCCAAACATTATGGACTATGCTCTTGTTGCCTATGGAAATTTTGAGCATACACCTGCTAGGCAGGAGATGTTTGGAATTGGGTGTTTCCAGGTCCATTTCCCATTTGTCTATCAGTTTAAATGTGGGAATGGCTGGATCTTTTGGGAGTTTGCGGAACATGTCCTCGCTGATGAAGCTCTTACCGTTGTTCACACATACTCGGGCGAGAACAGAGTCCTCCCCTTCATTTAACTGAATAGGGATGAGCAACTGCTCTCCAATTTTCTGAATATCAGCCAGGCTTTGAGCTGATTTATCATCTTTCTGGACTAGAGGAGTGGGATTTTCTGATTGTGAATTAGGAAAGAATTTCAGAGTGTTCCCTTCCAGTGTGGAATGCCACCTTAGACTGGAAGGAAGGTTGATTTTCAGAAATAGAGAGGACTCACCATCACCAGTTTGTTGTCCTACTGCAATTACTGTCACGTCTGGGATTTGATTGTTCTGGAAGTGAAATTCTATTTGGTCAGGTTTTTGTTCAACCATGTGGCATGTGCCGTTTAAACTAACATGGTTGACACTCTGTTTCAATTTTATTAGTCAGTTAGTCTGGGACAAGAGGACCTTGTTGACACAATCTATGAGGGGTGACAATCTCCGCAGGATGTCATTCCCTAGTAAACAAGGTGTGCCCTCTGGAGTCACAACTATGACCGGGTGCTTCACCTTGTGTCGCCCAATTTTAATGTCCAATTCCGCAGTCCCCTTGATGGGAATTTCCTTCCCGTCGAAGTTCTGAAGTTGTCCAGGAAGAGGGATGAGAGGAATTGGGTATTTCTCCCCCCTTCCCGAATTCAGTTGGTCAAAGGCCCTTTTTGACAGAAGGGTAGTTTGGGATCCAGTGTTCACCAGTGCCAAAATTGTACACTACCCCTGTATTTGGACCGGGACATAAAATCTTCCCTCCTTCTCCTCAAGGGGGCAAAGATAATGTACATTTTTGGACAACTGGTGGGTTAGTTCCTTGGTTTTGGATACTGACAGAGAGGTGATTTGGGTAGGATTCTGTTTGGTGTCTTGGGAATCTGAAAGAAATTAGTGATAGCTAGATATGGGGGATGTTTTGGGTTTCCCTGGTTCTGTTTGTGGGACCCCCCACCCCCTTTTGGAGGCAGTCATCAGGATGAGTTTAAACCAGGGGTTTTTCATGCTGGTGATTCTGGGGTTTGATGAGGGGCGGTGCTAACTCAGTCCCCACATCTACCCAGTCTGGATTTGGATCCCATTTTTCTTTGGGAGGAGTTCCCCCATCTCTGAAGGAGAAGATCCTTTTCCCAGGATCCTCTGAGGATCCCTCTCCTTCAAACTGAAAGATTTGTACCTCCTCCTCAAAATGGGTCTTTTTGGGCTCTTTATTTCTCCTACCCCCCTCTGCTCCTTGGGTTGCAGACTTTCAGGGACAGGAGGTTTTGGTTCCGGTTCCTGGGTTTCCAGGGGATTTCTACAAGTGGGGAAGGAAGCTTCCTTCAAGGCTTTACACCCCCCTTCCCCTTGTGCCTCCTCCCTGTCATTGCTCTGGAGCACTAGGTCCATGGATTTGAGGCATTCTGCGTCGCCATGCTCATCTGACGGTTCTGTTGAGCCCTCAGCATGTGACCCAGATCCTGTGCCATTTTTTGGACCTGGCGCTCTAGTTGGGACACCCGCTCGTGCTGGTACGGGGTTCTCATGTCTCCCCTGGGTTGATCCCGGGAAGGGTAGCTATCCCTTCTCCCAAAATACCCCGGGTTAGGGAAGTTTGGGTACCCCTCCACCCTTGACCTCCCCTCTCCCGTATTGGGCTGTCTGGGCTCAGGAAAGTGGGGAAAGAAGGATGGATTGTTTTGGGGGTTAACATTTTGCGGGTACCTTGGGAAGAAATTCTGTCCGGTATTGGGGGGATTACTGCCCTCCTGGGGAAAGTGAGGAGGCGAGTTCCCTGGGTTAGCGGCTGTCTTGTTGGACCCCCCCCCCCTTGGGCTGGAGGAGCTGGAGGAGTCCATACATAACCCAGGATGTGTCTTTTGCCCTTGCAGCGGGGGGTGATGTAGTCAGGGGAGTTAGGGGTCCCATTTATGGGACAACCTCCATGGCTCCCTGTTTGTGATTGGCCTGAGGGCCTTCTGGGTTTGGGGTTGTTTTGATACTGTGTGGGCAGGTTTTTAGGCCCCCCATCTCTAAATCTAAAATGGGGGCAACCTTCACCTCTGCCACTTTAGCAGCAGCAGGGGTGTTGGTTGTATTTAGGCTTTTGGGATTATTTCTGTTTTCCACAGGCTTTTGCACCTCATAAATGCGCGTGGCCTGTTCAATGACCCAGTCTAGGGATCTTTTCTCATGAAAGTCCCTCACTAGCTGGGTCATGATATACTTAGGGAGAGCATGGATGAAAGTATTTACAAACTCTTTGCTGTCAGTGCACACCCTTCTAGTGGTCTGCGCAAAGGCACGTTTCAACTCTTGAACAAATTCCTGTGGGGCCTGATCTTCCCCACATTGCAAGTTATAGGCTGCCTTACGAGCCTCCTGAGGATTCCTGTGCACAGATTTTTTTTTGAAGATGGCGGCCCTATAGGTGGACCATCTGGAATGATTCTGATCCTCCAGCCCTGCAAAGAAGCTCGAGTACTCAGGAGAGACGGACCACTTCACATATTGAATACAGCTTTGGCTGTCCTTCAAATGGAAAGCCTCCACCATTTGTTCAAAGAGCTCAAAGTGCTCCCAAACCAAATATTTCACATTCTTATGATAGGGCGTGATGACGCTCCTAGTGGCCTTTATTTGTTTTAGGGGATCCTTGAGCAAGACCCTCTTGACCTTGTTGGCTTTTTTGGTTTGGGTGACCCTGGTCCACTCATCCTCTGACTCAGAGGCACTGCTACCAGAGGTGCCTGTCTGGTCTTCTAGGCTCTCCCGGATTCTGCGAGCTTGGGAATGGCTGGCAGAATGTGGGGGCCTAGTTTATTGGGTCCTGTGGTGCTCAGCAGAGTCTTCTGATTCCTCCTTGCTCCCAGGATTTGCTGAGTACCCCCCGACCCCCACTGTCCTAGCTGGGCAGAGGTTTTCAGGATGCCCTTAGTGGGCCTACTCTCATGGAGTTCCCCACTAAATTTTACCATCTGGTCTCTGGGTAAATTATATTTTTGAGGATCCATTTCTCTGACCCTCCCCTCATTGGAGTCTCCCTGATCAGAGAATATGGCCCTACCACTTGGGAACCCATACCCAGATGCCTGCCCATCCATTCCTGGGAGGTGCTGATCTATGAGCCCCATATTCCTGATTGGATTGAAGTCTGCCATCCCCGTGGCCTTTGGCTCATGTATGCCAGTGGACATGGGGGTGGCAGAGTCCATGGGGTTGAAGAGATGAAAGCATCTGGTACTAGGGTTCCTGAGGTTATGCTCAGGTGTTTCCCTTTCCCAGCGGACCTCATCTCTCTCAGCCCCTGCTCCCTGTTGCCATGCAAGAACCTGACCTTTTTGTTCCTCTATCTAGGCTTTACTAGTCTCTTTCAGTTGTTCTTGCATAGCTACCTGTCTGTGGAACCTGTCATTTTTTCTCACAGAGAGCCTCGTTGTCTCTCTGTGCTTCCTGTGTCATTTTAGACTACTGGGCCAATTTTTGCTGCAGGAGGGTTACCTCCTGAGTCCTGTCCTTACTGGCCTGGTCACTCTTTGCCAGAGCCTCTTCCATCCTCCTGGAGTGCTCTAACAGTTTTGTGTAATCTTTTTGGAGCTCACCCAGTCCCTGGAGGGGCAGGTGATTTTCTTCCATCTTATCTTTTAAATAACTGACCTCCTGGCCTAAGGTGTCCCTTTCCTGAATAAAAGTACCCCTCTGTGCAGCCAGGTCATCCCTTTGAATTTGTAGTGCACCAGCTTTCTGGCGCTCCTCATCAAATTCTGTCTGGGTGTCAAGGTCTTTGAGAATTATTTTATTATTCTCTTCTTTTTCTCCATCTAAGCGGTTTTGCAGGGTGAGTACCTGCTCTGCGCATGCTCTATTAAAATGTATTTGCTGTTCCAGTTTTTTTCTGGCTCTGTAGTAGAGAGGCCAAACTTTCTTGGCACTCCTTCTGCAGGGCCAGCACTTTGGTATCCTGCTCTACCTTCTCCTGCTGCGGGATATCCATAATCTTCTTTTATTTTTATCAGGTACTGCCTGGTTTCATTTTCTGACTCATGGCTATTTTGTAGCCTTTGCTCTGCAGAGTCCAGATCAGTTTGGGCTTTTTCTAATGATTGTAGTTGCTTGTTTGCCAGATCTAGGTTCTCGGCATATTTCTCCTGTATTGCTCCAATGTGGAGGTACAGATATGCCGCTATTTTGGCAATCTTACTTTGCTCTTCTTTTACCTTAGGGGCCATATACAGTTCACTCAGTGCCATATGTAATGGACCCTGATCCTGCCATATATTTAATCCTGTTGCAGTGGCCTGTTCTTTAATTCTCTACAACCAAACATTCAGATCCTGCTCTGTCCATTCACCCTGACAAATAGTTTGTGCAGTAGGTGTTCTTTTGCCATATCTATTTCTACCAAATTCGCCATTCCGGCAATATTAATTTCCTTTCTGACTTATAGGAGTTTATTTTATTTTTGCAAAACAGACCAATTCCTTAGAGCGTTCCTATTGAAGGGTGATTTCACACAGAAACAGGAATGATTGCAAAACTGTCAAAATGGTTTTAAAGTTGGCTTTGAATGGACTGAGTAAAACACTAGAAATGGTTTAATTCACTGAAATTGTTGAAATTCTAATGGGAGCCACTTTATCTGGTTTCAGAGACACACTATCAATGATTTGAGAGTAATAAGCAAGTTGAAAACTTAATTTTGAGGTCGGGTGCAATGAAAAGCTGTTTTACACGTTATAGATTTTGGCCAAACGAAAAATGTACGGCAAACTTTTCTGCGCGTGGTAAGCGTGATTGTGGAAAAACTAGAAGGATTGACAGTTGAGATGTGGAGGATGTTAGCTACAAGTAGACACTTAAATTTCGTTTCTAGCATAAAATATGAAGAAGTTATGGATGTTTTTGTGGAGGTCGTTTTTTTTTCAGAAAGAGGCAAACTTGTGAAACAAGGATGCGTTTTTAAAATACAAACAAGGTTTTTTTACACTAGGGATGGACTATGAAGAAGAAACAAACTACACGGATGCTCAGCCACTTGATCAAGGCAACTGCCAGCTGAGATGCTTGCCTTCTTCAGATGCAATATATCAGCGCAAATATGATTTTAACAATATTATTACAGAAGGACTATAGGATAAGAGAGAGAGTTCAGGTAAGACAAGAAGGATTTGTAACAATACAGTTCTGGATATAAGATAGATTTGATTTGTATAGGGATGACTATGGACAGTATATAGGCTAGTGACAATCCTATACTATGGATGCTCACTACCAATGTTTTGAATGGAACCGTCAGGGATCTGGTTCTGGTCAAGGATTCTTTCGGGACAGACTTCTGGGCACACCGGACTGGTCTGGTTGAGCAATCAGCAAGGCGCTCTGGACACTGCACGGCAGGACTGGACAGCAAGGTGCTCTGCTATACACCGCACAGCACGACTGGACTTGATCTGCAATGGCTCTCTGGTCTGCACAGCACAGCACGGCACCAGACAGGGTTTAATCTGCCCTTCTGGTTATGAAGATAATTCTTTGGCAGGCAAGCAGTTACAGCACAGCCTGGCTGCTTCTTTGGTTTCCCCTTTAAGTTGAGGGATGGGTTCTGGCTTCTGGAATATTCAAGGCCAAGCTGCGAACTGTTCAGCTCTGGAAATTGGTCTTTTTGATGCCAAGTTTCTGGAGTCTGGAGCAATGGAGATGTCAGGTCCTCTGGCAGGGTGCTCCTCCAGTAATAGGTTGGTGGGTGAATGTGTGTGTATCTCTAAGCCCTCAGCTGTCTCTATTTATGCATTTAATAAAGGGGTGTGTATGCTGAATTATCCTAAGCGCAGCCCCTAGGTAGGCTATTGGCTAAAGTCTGCTCTCTCCCTTGATTGGAGAAGAAAACAGAGTGTCATCATGATGATGTGGTTTATGAGGCAAAGCATCTTCCCCTTGGCCTTTTGCACATAAAATCTATTTTTGATATAATACATCTTTACATGTGTACAATCTTTATACCAATAACATACATAGATCCCATATTTTGTGGGGCACACCCTCTTCCAAGCCTTGTTGCTGTGAGATCTTGAGTCTGGATTTGACACATTTTCACACTTTTTATCCGGGACACGATATCTAATTGTCCATATGTGCGCTTTGTATATGGGCATAATCGTATGAAGTTCATGCTTCTGACATAAATACAATTGCTACAAAACCAGAATGTTTCACTGCGCCTTCTCAGAACATCACACAGAGTTCTGGGTCCTCTTAAAATCTGCACAAAATATCACATTGACAATGCGGTTAATTCTATAATTTTTACAAATTCGCACAGTCCTTTATCAGTCTTTTTCAAAAATATGCTTTCTGTGCTTTGTGAATCAACAAAAGTGTCTGTCCCTGCCTCCATCTCCAGCAGCAGCCCAAAATCCCCTCCCCTGATGTAATCAACACAAAGGTGTAAGTTCCTGGTGGGAAGCAGGAGAGATGCCTTTTCTTGGGGGAAGCTGGGGGTAACTGGTTTGTTGACTTTGAGTTCAGCTTAAATTCACTGTCGATTTATTACATTTTACTTTGTTTAAAATAAACTTGCAATTTTTAAAACAAGCAACTAGAACTCTAATTCCAGTCTCTAAACCATGGAGATTAAATAGTTGCAACGTATATTACTTTTGATAACAGGTCACTTCATTCCAAACATTTGATTTCAATTGCACAAGTTTAAGCTTCTGATGCAACTAAGGACAGCTGTCATACAGGCGGCCGCTGGTACTGCACCCATATTTTGACAGATTTTCACAGGCAAGCACACTTTTTACTGTGGATATTTTGATGATAGATTCCGCTTTTCCTGACATTGTATGTTCATATTGATTCCTTAAATGAAGTGGTGGGTAACACCCAGCAAAAATATTGGATGTTTTGTGATATTTTGGACCGATATTTTGTATTTTCAGCAGCCAAGAAAAATGGATTTAAGAGCAATTTCTGTGTTTCTTTCAATAAAGCACTGCCTTTCATGCAGTTCCCATTTTCACTTGGTGGGTAGCCCAGTGAAAGGTCTCAGCAGTGAGTCTCCTTCCCACTACTGACAACAGGCAAAGTAGATTTGGCAGCCATCTTTTTGGGTTTCAAAGCACAATTTTCATAGGTTTTGGCACGCATAGGGGTTTTGAGGCCATTTTGACGATTCTTGCACCATCAGCACACAGGGATGTCGCAGGGCAGAACCTAGTGAGTTAAAACATCCCACACTTATAAGGATCAGTATAGGACAATGCAAGAAGACAGCTAAGAAAGCTATTGGAATGAAGATCAAGATCGATGTGAATGAGGACCATACAGCACAGACTGAAAACCCCACCCGTGAGAACATAAAGAAGAGTTTGCTGGCACATTCAGGGATGAAGTTTTATTACCCAAAGATGATAAGAAATATACTGTCACATGACCTGGAGTGTGGATGAGCATATACATAATGCAGGTGACCTGAGGGGGCTGACAAACGTATGGATTCCAAAGAAACCAATGCATGAAGAGAAGATGAAAAAGATTGAAGAGGAGAACATGGTTGAGGACTCGACTGGAGGGGGGAATGTAGAGGAGCAGATGGACACATCATCCCTAGTTCTCGTCCCCTCACCTCCATTATATTGGAATACCAGGAGAAGAGAAATATGTGGGACACCAGGTATTGTACCAATACTGCATAGAGTGTATGAGAGACGATATGCACTCAGACAACCATATTGAATGTGCCCCCGCACTGAATGGGTGGAAGGATGTTTGCACACACTATTGAACATCGAAGTGCCATAAGTGAAATCGGACAAGGGCAGAGTGACATCATGAAAGGAAGATACGAAGATGCACTGAAACGATATGCAAGTACTTAAAGGATAAAGATCTAATTGGAGTGATAAGAGAAACATGTTAGCGAATACAAAGAAATCATATGCACCAAGGAAATAAGTGAGGAGAGATTAGGTGAATGCACATACGCAGAAATGCAAGGTATCTGAGACATATGGAAGCTTGCTTCAGAAAAAACATGACATGGCTAGGGCGGCCATGAGAAAAAGATGGATGCCGGACTCGTGTGGAAACCAATCAAGCTACCACAGAGACAGACTAGGGATTCAGAGTCAGAAGAAACTGGAAAAAAGCTTTGAGTGAGGAATAAAGAAGAGTCTATAGGCCTGGTATCAAGGATGCCACTTCAAGGAATAATTGCAAGGCACAAAGGGAGTCAAAGGATAGGCCATGTATGCAAGACATATTTCACTTGGATTAAGTAAAGAGGAAAGCATCTGCAAGAGCCAAATATTGGACAATAAAAAATTCAAAAAGCCTATGCCAGGTGGAGTGAGCAAGTCTCCAGAGGCCAAGAAGAGTAATAACACCAGCTTAATTAAATCAAACAGCGGTAAATAAAAGGTTGACCTTACAGACTGACACAAATGTTTTAACCAATTTAATAATTCAACACTTTCATTTCCCCCAACAAATAAATAATTAATTAGATCCACTTCATTCCTGCCTATCCCTTGGTCCCTATCGTCTCCTTACCATCTTCTCAAGGTGTCCCGCTTTCTCCCCGGGGCCATGCCCCTTCATCTTCAAAACCCGTTCCCCTGGGGTAGCCCGTTTGTGCAAACAGCACCACCCCCATCCTTTCCTGCACTACCCATACCAAATCCCTTTTCATTTTCCTAAGAAGAGCAAAACCTGTGTCTCTTACAAGGTCATTTTCCCCTGCATGAATTATGACCCCCTCTGGAGACCCATAGCGTTCCTTCAGCCCTGCCAACATAGGCAGCAGCTGATCCCAGCAAAGCCCCCCTACACTGGACCATCTTATCAATGCCACTTTATAGCTTCAACCCAATTGCCTGCCAAAAACTCTTTTCTCCGCCTCGTTCCCTGCGCACTTGACAATAGAGTGGCCCACAATCCAAATCTGCGGCATCTCCCCCGGCCTCTGCATAGCATCTGAAAAAGAAATTACAGCCATGTAAAGCAAGTCGCAAACAACTCACCCTCCCAAGCCCCCCACCGCCCAACACAACCTGGCTAGTAGATCTGCCGATACCGGCCTCCTCTTGTCCTTCTCCCTCTTACTCTCCCTTGCCCATCCTTCCAACGTCCTGCTAGCCAATTCTCCCCCGCTCGGCTGAAATCACCAAAACCATTTACCATAGAAAGCAATCCCTGCCATTTTCCCCATTATAGTTCCTTTAGACCAACCCTTATCCATGCACCTCAAGAGGAAGTTAGTTACATCATCCCTTCTCCGCTCTTCTGTATCCCCCTTGCCCTTCCAACTACGAGTTCCCCCTTGTATGAAATCCTCCCATGCTCTCTTGTATGCCTCACTAGATGCCGGGGCAAGCAAACCCTCCACCAAAGAAAACGCTCTCACTTCCTATCTTCCACAGCTCTTCCAGAATCCGCTGCCCCTCCTGTCCCTGGAGCCAATCCACGGAATCAATGCCATTGAAAATGAGAGAATACATCAGCGATGCCATTATCATTCCCCGGCACATGTGTTGCCCTAAACACCACATTCCATTCCATGCAACGCAGAACAAACTCTCTCATCAATCTCGCCACCCTCTGATCCCTTGCCGACTGCCTATTCTCACCATGAACCACACATTTGTTGTCAATGTTGAAATTCACTTTCCTGTTCTGCAACTCCTTCCCCCACAACTCCATTGCAACCAACAAAGGAAAAAATTCTAGAAATGCTATAATCCTCCCTTCCTTCAACCAACGCGATGGCCACTTCTCCGCGCACCATTTTCCTCCACAAAACACTCCAAATCCCCCTGCACCTGCTGCATCTGAAAATATCCGCACTTCCCATGACACCGGATCCCCTTGCAGCCACATGGATACCTCGTTAAAACTTTCCAGAAAACTCAGCGAAATCCTACAGTCTTCTCAAACTGCACCTGACACCCTTAGCCGATGATGTGGGCACGTTGCTCCTGCCATAGACAGCACCATGTTTCTACAAAAAGTCTGCCCTGGGCCCACCACCTTGAATGCAAAATTTAAATGCCCCACCAGTTTCTGCATTTCCACTAGCGGCATCTTCTGAGCCCCTACCACTTTCTCCAGCAATCCTACCAGTTTGCTCACCTTGTCGTGCGGCAAGCATGAGGACATGGCCAAAGAGTCCAATTCAATCCCTAAAAAGGGTAACACCACTGCCGGTCCCTCCGTTTTGTCTTCTGCCAAAGGCACCCCCAACTCTCCCATCAGATCCTAAAACATCTTTAGCATCTCCCTGCACTCCTTCTCTCTGTCCGCCCCGCTAATGAACAGAAAATCATCTAGATAATGCAGTCCAACCCAGAACTATAAGAAAAAACCCACTGTAAAAAGGAACTGAAACGTTCGAACAAGGCGCAAGAAATGCGCGCCCCATCGGCAGGGCCTTGTCAATGTAGATGCAGTCCTCAAATTGCATTCCCAGCAGCCAAAAATCCTCAACTGGAAAGCTGCCTTAATGTCGCACTTGGCCATGAAGGCCCCACGCCCCGCTTCCCTCACCAACCGCGCCGCCTGATCCACACTTGCGTATACATCCCCACACTTTTCCGGAGCAATAGAATCGTTGACAGACATGCCCTCTGGCCATGACAGGTGGTGTATCAATCTAAATGCCGCTTAACCTTCTTGAGTACAACACCCAGAGGTGATACCACTAAATCCCCTGGCAGATCATCAAATGGCTCTTCCAGCCTCCCAACCGCTATCTCCTTGCCCAATTTCTCTCTCACCACCTCCACATTTTCCTTGGCAGACTTCAAATTCTCCGCCCAACGACGCACCCTTGGCCCCTGGTAACCCAGCCTGAACCCATGACGAAAACCGTCTCCCAAGATCTCTGCCCCCTCCCTGTCTGGATAAAATTCAAACCACTTCTCCAACACCTCCAATTTAATTGGAGTAAAAGCCTTTCCCCACAACCCCTCTGCCGGAACCTCTCCTCTTCCCCCTGTCTCCTTGCTGGAAACACTGAGTAATTGGGTGCTTCCCTGCACACTTACTGCATTCCTTGTGCAGCCAACCTTATTAAAGGCACAGCATGCTGCTGAGGGTTGCCCTCTGCCTCCTCCCCCCACCCCCTCGTGGGCGGGGTGACCAAGAAAGGGCTGGAAAGGCACAGGCAAACCACTCACTGTGTGAAATGTCAGGACAGGCCTCGTCGGTGCCATCCACTGCAGCCAGAGATCCATGTCTATTTCCCCCCAGACCGCCTGGCTGTCCTCTGCCATCCGTGCCCTAAATTCTTATTCGTAACGTACCCACGCAAAGCCCCCAAAACTCATAAATGCCTTCCTAATCACATCCATGTATTTTAGCAGAGCCACACATCTCTCTGGAACTTTCTCACAATGGACACTAGCGTAGATAATAAATGCTGTCGTCCAATTCTCGATCATCACTGGTACCCTTGGGCGCGAGGCCAGCTCCCTCTCCTCCTTAGAACCCTCTTTCGCTCTCACTTCCCTATGCAGCAACTTAAACACAAAGCAAAACAAAGAGGACTGTTTCAGGGGTATCGAACTGTGTGTTGCCCAAACTCGTAGTCACACTAAAGAGACACAGTTCTTTCGACTAGGACGGATTTCAAAGAGTCAGTTGCTCTCACTGCGCTTGCAAATCGTCTCTGGTGCACTGTGTAGTGCTAAAAAACATGTGCTAGACCAACTTGGTCGGTGCATGTGTTGGCTGCCGTGCAGATGAAGGGTATATCTAGTTTAAATTGATCTTCTCTGTATTGGCGGGTGCAGGTTTTAAAACAAGAAAGAGCCTTCTTCAATGGGTGTCTCTCTGGAGATTGTTCACCTAAAAGATGAAAGGGACCCCTAGGTATGTGGTCTGGGGGTCCTTTATCGGAACGAGTTGGACCTGTGCAGCTGGTGCTGTGCACTAGGTCTAGTCGTTCTGTAGCCACCTGCACAGGTCCAACTCGTTCCGATAAAGGACCCCCAGACCACATACCTACGGGTCCCTTTCATCTTTTAGGTGAACAATCTCCAGAGAGACACCCATTGAAGAAAGCTCTTTCTTGTTTTTAAACCTGCACCTACCAATGCAGAGAAGACCAATTGAAACTAGATATACCCTTCATCTGCACGGCAGCCAACACATGCACCGACCAAGTTGGTCTAGCAAGTGTTTTTTAGCACTACACAGTGCACCAGAGACGATTTGCAAGCGCAGTGAGAGCAACTGACTCTTTGAAATCCGTCCCAGTCGAAAGAACTGTGTCTCTTTAGTGTAGCAACTTAAACACATCCACAAATTCCCCTGCCTGTATCTTATCCTTCGTTGACGTCATCAAAAGTGCTCCCAAAGGTTTCGTAATGCCCATGTATGGTAGCTTTTTCTCCTTTCACTTCACTTCTACCTCTTTTTCTTTTGAAACTTGTACCTCGAGCGCCAACGGCTCTGTCACCTTATCTGTCTGCACCTCCACCGAGCAATTCTCCCTTTCTCCAACCACGGCTCCAATAGCCTGTACACCAATCTCTCTCCTCACCCCTTGCAATCCTGACCCTACCCTTCTTGCCCCCGTTCTCGTGTCCCACCTGTGCCATGCAGTTGACTAGTCCCCTTGCTACTCACCTCTTTCTGCCCTACCATTGCCCATCTGCAGTCTGGCCTCCACTCTGATGCTCCTCGTCTCCTTCCTTAATGGGCTCCTGCTGCGGGGACAAAACATGTCAGCAGTCTCACGCAGCCAATTATTCCCCCCGACCTCTTGCTCCCAGTCCCCTTTCTCCTGTCTTTCACAATCCCACCTAAGGCCCCTTCTCGCCGTCCCCCTCCTCCTCCCCGCCCTGTATCCTTCATCCTCCCTCTGGCCTACATATTCCTCCATCCCTTCCTCATCACCCATGAAACACCTTTGTTGCTGCGAGCACATGCTTGGGCCGGGTAGATCCTCCTCTTGTGAGTCCGGGGCTTCCACCCTGCCACTCCTTCTTGGTCTGCTCGGCAGGGCCGCAGAACCCCCTTCCTGGTCCTCTTCTCTCAGAGGGGTCCTCTCCTCCACCCTGTGGTCTTCCTCGCTAGGGGCTGTGCTCTGCCCTCTAGCCTGTCCTCGCGCAGTTCAAGGAGGGGCCATTCCTAAACCCTCTCCATATTAATTCTCTGCAACAGCAGGGGCTGCTATCTGCCCTCCGCCCGAAATCCTCCTAGCCGAGGGGGGGCGTTCCGCAACCCTTCCTAACCTCACTAATTGATGGGGACCGCTCTCTCCTCCTCCCACCTGCACTCTTCAACATGTATTTTCCATCCTTGCCCCTCTGCTCTGTCACCCCCCTCTGCACCCCGTCACCTCCACCTTCATGCCCCACCCTGACTTACACCTTTCTGGACACTCCTAACGTCCCCTGCATCCACCAGTTCATTGTCCCCCAAGCCCCTTTCTGACCCTTCCCCCAACTGCACTCTCCCTCTGGATGCTCTCCTGTCAATCTCCCTCCTCATCTTCCTACCCCTGGATTCCCAGACCTCCCCCCTGCCTGCTGCGGGGCTACAAGCCAACACTGCCGCGAGAGCCCTATCTGCCACTGCTCTCCGCTATGGCCTACCTCCGCCTTCCTCCCCTTCACCCGTAACCTCAACCACAGCCCCTTCCAGCTGGGCTTTGGATGCCCTGCTAATAATCTCTAATGCTTCCCTCAGGGCCTTAGCATCCACCAACCCCTTCTTTTTTGCCCCCTGACCTACCATCCTGCTCACATTGCGCTACTGCGCGCTTGCGCAATGCCCCACTGACCCACCTGTCTAACCCCCGAGCCTTTCCCCCTTTTAATGCACTGAGCTGCTGTGTAAGCTTCAATTAGAAACTCACCAGACAACAGTTAAATAATTAACTGAAATCGACCCCCTAAATTTATACACAAGTTTATCACTTGACACTGGACGGCTGTCCAATTACCAGACCCACTAACAGGATATTTGCCCACTATTATAATAACAATGTTTTTTTTTTTTTTTTTTCCATGCCCTATTAACTATAAACCCTCTCGGCAGTAAGGCAGGGGGCTGTCCCCTACCTAATAACTGAAACTTCAATATATATTGTTTAATTCCTATTTTTAAAAAAATGTTTTTAAGTTCTCCTAACCCCCCATCCACAGGCAGCCCTGTTGGAGCACTCAGTGAAGCCACAAACAGAACGCTCAGAACTGTCCACTAAAAGGAGCGCATCTCCTTTAACAGGACTGCACTGCCCCCTCGCGTCCTCGGGGCGCCACCGTGTGTTTAGCCGCAGCACCGAGGGAGACGAATCTAATCGCCCAATGCTCATTGTTACGCTCATCTGGTATCCACGAGGGCGCCACACAATACTGGATGGAGGTCTAAGCGCTATCCCGGAACCCTCTCTGCTTGGTTATATGCCAGACATTGGGTAGCGCCTATAACAGGAGAATTGAGGGTTAAGATACTGGTTCTGTGATGGGTGGACTCCACCTCCCTCTGGTCCAAATCCCCTCCCTTGGGGTTATTGCTCACCTTAGGTTTTTGTGCGTTGAACTCTCCGTCCTGCGTCTCTGTGCAGGGACGCGTGGTTGGTGTGGGCGTTCCGTGGACCTAGTTGCTTCACTGGTCCCTGTGCCCTTATGTCGGGTCCAGACCGGATGTGACTCCGACTCTGCTTGCTGTCTTCCAGGTGAGTTATAATGTCTTTTCCGTCTTTATTCTGTCTCTTTCTTTCCCTCCATTTTTTCTGTCTTCTCTGCGTCTTGCTCCACTACGCTGTTCCCTAACAATGTCTCTTTTGTTTTCACAGGGATGGTTGCGATCTCGGAGTTGCCACGCCGATGGCGAAGACCACAGTGAGTTATTGATGCGTGGAGCGCTGCGCTGTTTATTGGTGTCCATTGCTAACCTGTGTTCTCTTCTCTTCTTTGTACAGGTTGCAGTGATGTTCTGGATTGATGAGCGCTCGAAGTGCTGCTTGCCCAAGTAAGTGCTTTGTTAATGCTGACCTTGTTCCTTCTCCCTTGCAGGTTGCTGCGAAACCGGAGATGGGCAAGGTAAGAGAAGCACAGGGTGCTGCCAGGACTCGCTGCTTGCCCAGGTAAGAATTGTTATTAATGCTGTCCTTGTTTCTTTACCTTTGCAGGTTGCGGGGGAATCTGGAGATGGGCGAGATAAGCGAAGCGCAGGATGGATTCAAGACCGGTTACTTCACAGGTAAGTGTTCTTGCTTGCTAATGCTGTTCTTGTTCTTCCAGGTTATTAATGGAATCCGGATGAAGGGCTTCAGGATGGGGCCGCCGGAAAAGCAGATGAGCAGGAGCCGGACACGGTGAGCGCTACGCTGCAGGAGTGCAGAATAACGCAAAGCGTGTTCTGCTGTTTGGGTGTGGTTTAAATAGCCCAGGTAAAGTAGTTCCAGGCTAAGTAGTTCCAGGCCCAGCCACACCCAAAACACTAGACCGCATGGCTTGGTTCTAAAGAGCTGAGCTGTGTAATAGGCCTCCATGTGGGATTAAGCTCCAAAACTGGTATTGCTTTATTCCTGATAATGAGCCAGGACTGACTCCATGTATGTTTCTGATGGATTTTTAAGGCCCTTGGGCCAGTGTGAAGGGCTTTAGTCCCACTGCTGCCAGGGGGCTGTTATACCTGAGTGGGTCAGGGTCATGGATCGTGACACTCACCCCGTCCCAAACGTACGTGCCAGTCCCTGTCAGCAGGCTGTGCCCCCCAGATGAGAACCTGCGAGGGAACCCGGCAATGTCCCCCTGACATTGCGTACTCCGCACAGCAAAGTGAAGCCCCCACCTTTCCTAATAAAACTCTTGCGGCAACGGAAGACCGGCTGCCCCCTCCCCCTGCTAACAACGAAACTGAAAACCCAGACGCAGCTTTCTCCCGCCAAAGCCCGCTAACTTGTGAAACCACCGAAAAGGAGCCGGCAACACAGCGGTAAGAGGGGATACCTTATCTAAGGTACCCCCGGCTATGCAATATTTAAAATAATGAACAAAAATATACCTGACTCTATATGTACCCGCCGCCACTAACTACACCTCACCTCACTACCATACACCCAATAGGCCCAGAACGCAGGGAAGGCTCGCGAGCAGGCGACCTGGACAAATGCACGTCCTAACGTCGCCTGCTCCTGAACCTTCCCTGCCCCCTTTAATGCCCCCTCGGGCGCTCTATGCGCTGGCCTGTGCAGCGCCTAAAATCACCCCGGGGGAAACGCTTCTGGCTGCCGCTGCCGACCTCTTGCCACCTTGGGCCGTCTCCCCTGGTCTGTGGGTAGGAGCAGCAATTGTAAACAGCAGCCCCAAGCTCGTCGGAGTCACCAAGAGATCCGAAAAGCGGGGGTTGGGTGAAGTTGTGTGCTGGCGGGGGTTGCGGCTGCAGAGCGTGAGCATTTTTTTCGTCTGCGTTGTGTTTGTGGGCGGGGAGTGGGAGCATCATTTTTATTTCGGCAGCACTATCTGTGTTGGGCAGCAGGAGGTGGGGGAGCCGAGGGGTAGGATCCCGCAATCGCCATACTGGCGCTCGGCAGAACCGGGTTCGGCTGCTCCGTTCCTTGGGTGTGTGCAGGGCCAAGGGCTAGGGGCACAGTGGCAATCGCGTGAACGTGCGAGTGTGTAACAAGACAGATTTAAAGGGAATGACACAAGATGACTTGGAATAAGGACATTTTAGCAGCACTTATAGGAGAAGGGTTGCAACACATTTAGCATTTTGGCAGCACATTTACAGAAATAATGGATCCATCCAAAGTGCCCGACTTATTTGCTTTACTCCAGGAAAGGGGGATAGATAGGGTGATGGACCAGCTGGGTAGCACAAATGGGGTGGGGTTGGGGAGGGGGGATAGCCACTGATGCCAGCAGCTCTGGAGCAGGGGACTCCTCGCCCCAGAAGAGAAATGTCCCCCCAGATGCGGCCTTCCCACCAGCAAAAAAAGAGGAAAGGAGCAAGGAGGAAGGTGCTCCTTTGGTGGCAAATAGCCAGGCTCCTCATCCAGCTGATTGTCCGGTGAGCACAGCCACAGGTTTGGGTACGCCGCAGGCAGCAACATTTGGCAGCCTCAACGTGATAGCAAGTAACGTGGTGTCTTTGGTGACACAAGGGGCGCCCATAACACAATACGCAGAGGGGATGGGGACACCAAACCCCCTGGGGGTTCAGTGAGCAATACCATAGTTCTCAATCATCCAGATGGACCCACCAGGGTCAAGTGGGGTGGCAATCCAGATAGGCAGTGTGCTGGGGATGGGTGCTTGCGTGCTTGGGGCTTCTAGTGCCCTGACAGCTAGTGCACAGCCACAGATGGGGGTGCCACTGGTTGCACCTTCGCAACTTGGTGATCAAGGGGGAAGCATAGGGGGGATGCAGGCAAAACAGGTTGCTGCTCCGGGGTTCACTGCGGGGAAGTCTGGGACAAATAGGGATGAATCAGACGTCCCCCCAAACAGGGGGGCTAGTGTGTCACCAGCAGGTTCATGGGAACACTGGTGCATATGCTGTGTCCACGCAGGGTGCACTTTGGGCCGGGGTGGAGGGGCAGGGACAGCTTCCTCCAACAGTATCTGGATTTGGGCCAGAAGGAGCATTGGAGGCCCTGGGGTCACTAGGAACAGCCCCCATTAATGCTACAGCGGTACCAGGATGGGCCGGTCAGAGTCAGCCTACAGTAGCGACACCAGCTCTAGGTGTGGGCATGGGAGGAACACAAGGGTCTATGGGAATTCCTCTGGCGGGCCCCTCCGTAGGTGATGTGAGGGCAGTCTTGGCCCCCATCGCCAATCCATCAGGTATGCTCATGTGGCACGTGTCACCGGAATTGAAGGATAAGATTTGGAAGGACACATTTGTAGAGGTGTTTTCGTTACTTAACTATATAGTTTGGAGGAGGTTAAGAGGTTAAGGACTCGAAGGGTGAGGGGAAGGACAAGAAAGTACAGTTGAAGAAAACTATTGTCAATTGGGCGACGGGGTTTGTAATTATCTCTGCAGTACTGGTGAAGAAGTTCCCAGAACTTCATCAGAAATGGTCATATTTGCACCTAATTCTCACCATGTACCGCAAATATACATTTGGGGCATGGCTAAACTACTATGAATGGTTTAGGACCTCCAAGGCAGGGAGCGTGCAGCTGGATTGGGGGCCTAGGGCTCTGGACCTGTGGGCTAGCTGTTCCATGGTGCACCCACAGGCGGGGCGAGCACCGGGGGCTTGGGCACGAAAGCCAGGGCAGCCCTTTCAGACCTCTCCCCAAACGGGGGAGACAAAAGGGACATGTTGGGCATTTAATACAAAAACATGTACCAGGACAATCTGCAAATGTAAGCACGCATGCTCCTTCTGTGGGGTGGCGGGAAACCCAGACACAAATATATCAAGCGGGCGAAGGACAGGGAGCACAAGTAGCACATGTGATTCCTCCCTGGGGCAGTGCACTTTGTCCACGCTGGTCTGGGTAGACGTATTTGCGCCTATGGGCTAACCGATATCTGAGGGAGGCGGAAGCAAGGTTACTGGTGGAGTCTTTTTTAGATGAGTTTCGCATTCCAGTGCAGGGGGTCATACGCCTGTAAATACCAATGAATTCGTTTTCAGCTTCTGGTAATATGGGTGTCTTGATGGAAAAAAATGAAAAAGAGAAGAGGTTGGGTAGGCTCGGGGGGGGGGTGCCTTTGAACGCCCCGTTTTCCCTGACTTTGTGTGTTCCAGAGTGGGCATTGTTCTGAAGAAGAGGGCAAGTTCAGAATGATCCATAATATGTCCTTCCAAAAGGGGCCTCAGTGAATTACACAATCAGCGAGGTGGCCTAATCGTGAGATATGCATCCTTTGATGAGGCGCTCGGGCAATTGCAGGCACTAGGAACGAGGTCACTTTTGGCTAAGTCTGATCGAGACTGCATTCAGACTCTTCCCAGTGCACCCAGATGATTATTGGTTGCTCGGTTTCCACGCAGGGGGACAGTTTTACTTTGATAAATGCTTACCCATGTGGTTCTCAGTATCTTGCAACTATTTGGAGACATCAAGTACATTTCTGGAATGGGGCACTTAGCAACAGTGCAAAGGGGCCAGAGTGGTGCACTACTTGGATGACTTATATTTGGGGAGGCCAGGGTAGGGTCAATGCCTGGAGGTCCTACAAGCATTCCAGGAGGTGACAGGGAAGTTGGGTGTACCCCTCACAAGGGAAAAAACAGAGGGGGCCGTCACTACTATCACATTCCTGGGGATTGAAATTGACTCCGTGCTGGGAGTGTGCCGGCTCCCGGCGGGCAAGGTGAAGGGCATCAGGGAATCGGTCTCCGTCTGCCTGCACGCTAAGAAGGTCACATTGGGGGGCGTGGCTAGGTGGCCATGCTGTAGGAGGCACGATCGTAGAGCTCTGCCGAGATCCTGCAGAGATTCTAACCACACAGGCACAAAACGACTGGTAAAGAGCCCAGACTAACAGATACAGACGTCGGAACAGTAGCAGAGCACTCGCTGATTCTCCCGAGGAAAAACGGAGAAAGGATCATGGAGAAAAAAGCAAAAGTAGGCACCGCCCGCGAAAAACAAAATGGCGGGCACGAGGACCTGAACAGCCGAGAAAGAACGTCAGAGCTCCGCAACCCAAAAGGGAAAAGTCCACAGGTGCTGCACGACCGACCAGGGAGGGAAACATCGCCCATAATAGCGGGGGCCCTCCGGAGAGGTGGTGGAGCCTAACTGGGGCAACCCAGGAGGCGGAACAAGGAGCGCGGACAAGGACATCGCGGGAAGACGAGGCCGAGGAGGCCCAGTGGGGAGATAGGCCACCTGAGCCGCGACCCGACACGGGAGCGCAGCGCACCGGCCGCGACCCCTCTCTGAAACCACAACAAGGGTCATACGAGTTGCAGCGCAGCAGGGACGAACACAACAGCAGCAGATAAATAAGGACCCCATAGCGCCAGAGACCCGCTACAAATAGGAGGCGCGCACTGTGCGGATCACAAGGAGAAGGAGGAAAGTACATTGGGACATGCGAACGACAAAGCCCACTGCCGGAGACCTGGGAAATAAGCCCGGGACACCTATCAACTAACAGCGGACCGGGCCTGGATCCATCTACCACTAGGCAGCATTCAATTGGACGAATGTCGAACCGGAAAACGGAAAGTAAATCAAAGCAAACCAGAATAGAAACCTTCACCGAAACACCCGGGAATACGCAATCTGTTCAGCCCGACGCCGCAATGGCCTCCTCAAGCACAATACAACGGCTGGGGGACACAAATGACAGACCGATCCTAGAAGCCATAGCGGCCTTGCAAACATCCCTCGAGGCCAAAATGGACACAGCAATAGGCGCCCTAAAGGCATCCTTAGAAAACAAACTTGACACGTCATGGTAGATGTAGGCCTTCTCCGCCAGGACGCCAGAAATCTGACGGATAGGGTAACGACAACAGAACAACAAGTGCAACAAAACACCACAGACGTTGCAGTCGCACAAACGCAAATGTCGGAGGTAAAACAGAAGATCAAGATCCTCGAACAAAGGGCACGCAGCAATAATATCCGTATACTCGGACTTCCGGAGGGCAAAGAGGGTAGAGACCCCACAGAATATGTTGAGATTGGTGCCGGAAAACTGTCCCAGGGCTTCACGGTGGAGAGGGCAAACAGGGCATTGACCAAAAGACCGCAACCCGGTGCCCCTCCAAGAGCGATGATTGCCAGGATTATGAACTTCAAGGACAGAGCGAAAATATTATCATTCTCAAGAGAGGGGGGAGTGATTTAGAAGGGCTCCTCCAAGATCACAATCTAGCCATACTATACAGCAATGGTTCAAAATCAAAGGGCAAAATTTGGCCCAACTAAAGAGCGCCTCAGGACAGCTGGAATAAGATACATGCTCCTATACCCAGCTAAACTTAAAGTAATACACCAAGGGAAATCACGTTTCTTCGACTCGACCGAAGAGGTCCACACATGGATGGATCAGTAGGGTTTCCCCCAGCAAAGTCGAAGGAACCGAAATAACAACGAGAATCAGCCTCGCTGAAAACAAAAGAAGCGTTAGCCCAAAGAATAAGACGTCAACATATAGAAACATGACCGTGCCAGATGCACAAGACGGAGGAGCGACTCACCCCATTCCAGCAGAATGGCACAAGAAACCACCCCCCTGAAGAAGAAAGTTCAACAAGTGAGGATGCTAGTTTGGAAGCATCACGCTGCGGCAAGCCAGCCCCACCTCGGTGGACAGAGCGAGAGAAGCGGTGAAGCCCGAGCAGGGGTAGGGTGGCTGGGCGTTAGTTCAAAGGTTATAGTTTATGTATTGGTTAGCAGTAAGAATGGCCGACTGGCACATGGCACTATCGATCGGAGAGGCAATTTCAGAGACCACAGAATGGCCCAAGTGTGTGGGGAACAAGAAGACATACAGCAACAAATCAAGGGAAGTTACCCCGGATGCAAAGGCAGGGTGGCCCTGGAGAGGAGAGGAAGACCCCGAGATCTAGAAGGAAGAAAGATAAGCAGAGGAGTGCACAAAACGAAGGCTATGGGACGACAGAGCCGAAACAAGCGTAGCACACATGGACCCTGATGAGATAACAATAGCAACCTGGAATGTGCGAGGCCTCAATGCGTATGTTAAAAGGCTCAGAATGTACGCCTGGTTAAACAGACTGAAAGTCAAAATAGCAATGCTCCAGGAGATGCACTTGACATCAGAAAAATAAGCCAAAATGAGCAAGAAATGGGGAGGACAAGTTTAAAGCACCACGTATTCGAACTATGCAAGGGGAGCGCTAGTATGGATTGCGCCAGGAGTACCGTTCCAGCTAATAAAACAAGAAAGTGACACTGAGGGAAGACTCGTGCTAGTGCATGGTATGCTGGAAAATAAATAGGTATGCTTGATCAATACCTACGCTCCGAACCACGACGCAACGTAATTCTTCAGAAACATGGTGCCCAAATTGGCCCAATATAGGGAAGCTACGCTCATCCGGGCAGGAGACTTTAATTGTACTTTGAACCCACTCCTCGACAGATCAAATGACAAGTACAGAAAAGCAGCTCCCCCTGCCAGGGAGCTCCAGAAAACCCTTGCACAACTGCAGCTGGTGGACGTCTGGAGACAGGTACACCGAGGCGGGAGGGGGTACACACACTATAGAGCACCCCATGGAATATTCACACGAATAGATTACCTATTTACGGGTGCCGAATCTCTAATAGAATTTACAGGCATTGACATTAAGGCACGCACACTCTCAGACCACGCCCCGATACTAGCAACATGGGCGTATACCCACAGGAGGACCCCAATACCGACATGGCGTCTCCGAGCGGAGGCACTGGGGGACAGCGAACTGGAGGAACATTTGCAAGTGGCGATAGATGACTACTTTGAACACAACGAGGGGAGTGTGGGAAGTAGTGCCACGCTCTGGGATGCGTTTAAGGTGGTGATAAGGGGGGCGGCGATTGGGAAGACAGGAGGGCTGAAAGTAGCTATTATGAGAGAACTGGACAAACTAGAAAGAGAAATTAAGGAGGAGGAAAGAAGGGCGGAAAGGGTGGGTGAAGAACCCAGGGAACTCCTAGCGCTAAGGACAAGATGTATGGAACTCTGGGAGAAACCGGGGAAGCTAAACTACGGGAAATACTTACAGAGGCTGCACGCAGAGGGAGACAAACCGAGCAGGCTCCTAGCATGGCTCACTAAGCAAGAAAACAAAAAAGACCCCATAGCAGTACTAATAGACGAAACGGGGGCAGAGGTCAGGAACCAAGAACACATAAACACCCTATTTGCTGATTTCTACGAGAAACTTTACGCCCCTAACCCAGAAGTGGAACCGGAAGACATTCCGGATGCCCTAGCAGAGATAAGATTACCGAAACTAACGGCAGAACAAGCCCAACTATTAGATGCTCCTATTATAGTAGAAGAAATAGAGACTGTGATCTCCGAGCTCCCCTCAGGTAAATCCCCGGGCCCCGATGGACTTCCGGGGGAGATTTATAAGACATACAAAAGCACTATCACCCCAAAGTTGTTAGAAACATACCAGGAAGCATATGAGGAATCACAACTGCAAGACAGCATGTCGGAAACGACAATTGTACCGATCCTCAAGCCCGGAAAACCCCCAGGGGAGTGCGCGTCATATAGACCGATTTCCCTTATCAACCAAGACGTCAAGATACTCACAGCGGTCCTAGCGAACCGCCTGAAATTAGTGATACCCACACTGATCCACTCAGACTAAACGGGCTATGTCCCAGGGCGCAACACGTCATGGAACCTCTGCAGACTACATTATGTTATAGAACAGACAAACCAGAGACAGGGCGAATGTGCGGTAGTGTCATTAGACGCCGTCAAAGCATTCAATTCAGTTAGCTGGAAGTGGCTGCTGAGTGTCTTGGCCTACTTTGGCATGGGAGAAGGGTTTCTTAGATGGATTAGATTGCTATACAAAGACCCCAGGGCAAGAGTGAAAACGGGGAGACAGATCTCGAAAGCATGGAGAATATACAGGGAAATCAAGCAGGGCTGCCCTCTATCACCAATGTTATACATATTGGCTCCGGAGCCATGGGCTGTGTTCCTCAGGGCAGAATACGAGGACACAGGAATAGATATAGATGGGGTGGTACACCAGGTCTCGCTGTATGCAGACGATATCCTCCTCTTTGTGGACAATCCGCGTGTCAACCTACCCTGCCTCCTAGAGGCGGCGGAAGCCTACACTAGACTCTCAGGGATTGCCATCAATAAAGAGAAATCTGTTCTCTTCTCTCTGGCCGAATTAAAACGAGTGCCCCAGGATGAACTCCCAGACATGGGTCTGGCGTGGGCGCCACACTCCTTCCGGTATCTAGGAATCGAAATACACCACAACACTTTAGAGTCACATGAACGCAACACACTAGCAGCCCTAGATAAAATACAAAAGGCCATGGGCTTCTGGGGGACACTCCCACTGGGGATGATGGGTAGAGCGGCCATTCTGAAAATGGTGGTACTTCCAAGATTGCTATATTACTTCACAAACATTCCGCACGCCATACCCAGAGCCTTCTTTAAGAAACTGAACACAATAACACGGGGGTTCCTGTGGGGAGGGGGGAGGTGCAAAATCGCCATGACAACCTTACAGAGAGAGTACGAGGAGGGGGGCATCATCCTGCCCGATTTTGAAAAGTACTATTTAGCAGGGCAACTGCAATTTGTGGTCAAATGGCTGGGAGAAGACGAATCAATAGATAAAACACTCTTCCAACCAACACTGAAATCCTACTATCTACTTGAAGTCCCATGGCTCGACAAATCCCTGCTCAAGACCCTACCAAACATGCTGAAGCTCGCAATGGAATTGTGGGCGAGGGCGTGGAGACTACAGAAGATCAAGGATCCTTGTTCAGCTCAGATCCCACTAGCGGGATTTGTAGGCACAGATCCCAACACACTTGCAATATACAGCTCCCAATGGGAAGCTAAGGGTGCAGCACAAATTGGAGATTTGAGGAAAGACGAGCAGTTGGCAGAATTCCAGGACATGGTGGGGGACTGCGACATACACAACGGTCAATTCATCCTATATAACAGGATAATACTAACAATCAAGAAGAGGTGGCCAGAGTGGCCAGACCAAGAGGACATGGAAAGGGAGTTGGATGCATGGTACGACATATCAGAAGGGGGACACACGACCTCCAGATTCTATGAACAAATGCTAAAAGCTAACAATTTGCAAGTGCTACGCACCAGAGAGAACTGGCAGGAGGAACTTGGGAGACCCCTTGGTGATGAGGAATGGTCCAGGGTGCTGAAATATCCAAAGAAGGTATCAAGGAACGCACGGTTCAGACAAGCACAACTATACGTCACACACAGGGCATACCTCATGCCTAAGAGAAGGAACGCAATGATGCCGGGAGGCCTCCGCACATGCCCCCGTTGCCCGGAAGAGCAAGCAAACATGATACACATGTTCTGGACCTGCCCAGTGATATGGGTCTTTTGGGTCGAAATTAGACAGAGAGCGGCCAGTAGTGGACTCCGAATACAAGAAGAGAATCCTGAACTGTACTTGCTGGGTCTCTTCCCAAGAGGAGGCAGAAACAGGTTGCACCTGGCTAAAATGACAGACCTACTATGCATATTAGCTAAACGGCGGATAGCAATGGCGTGGAACTCAAGGGAGGGCCCAAAAATAGATCTATGGTGGGTGGACTTTAAGAAATGGGCAATGACAGAGACAGCAGTGTGGATAAAGGTGGCACAGAAAGGAGTGAGGGAAACGGGACAGACAATAATGGCATGGAACTCTCTGATGCAGAATTTATTTGAACAAAGAGAAGACAGTGAAGAAGAAAATCCAGGAGGGGGGGAGGAACAGTAAAGGACAGTCATTCGATATGCCCCCACAACAGGAAGGCGTGAAATGTAAACTCTAAAAGGGCCATGAGAAACGAGGTAGTCCAAAAGACTTGATCCCCCACCCACTCTGAGGCAAAAACGTGAAAGGACATCTACGCCCAGTGCCATACGGCCAGTTATGTTGTTGGTTAAATGTTATATGTTTTGTTTGTTTTTTGTAATGTTATTAAAAATCAATAAAGAGTTTTAATAAAAAAAAAGGGCATATTGGGATGGCTATAGCACCTAGTGGGGCAATGTAATTTTGCACACAGGATTATTCTCATGGGGTGTCCTTTTTCACACACTATAGCAAGGGCATTGTCAAGGATGACTGAAAAGCACCATCATACAAGATTATCTACACCCATTAAGGAGGACCTCACAATCTGGGATTCCTTTCTGTTTGAGTTCAACAGGGTCCAGGTCTGGCCGAAGGGAGCACACTCAAATGAGAAGGATGGGTTGTACATGGATGCCGCAGGCAGTGTGATCTTTGGTGCAATCTGGGGAACAAGTGGTGTGGGCAGGAGTGGCCAGCTGAGTGGTTCAGCAGGGGCCTGACTAGGAACGTGACTTTTTTGGAATTGTTCCCCATCATTGATGCAATCACGATATAGGTGGGTGTGCTACGTGGAAGGCATGTGATATTTTGGTCGGACAGCATGTCAGTGGTCATGGCCATCAATAATCAAAATACGTCATGTCCCATGGTACTGAAGTTACTGAAACATCTGTTTTTTTGTGTTTGAAAGAGGCTGTGCATTTTCAAGCAAAGCCTGTCCTGGGAGTGATGAATAACACGGCCAATGCCTTGTCTCATTTTAAGATGCAGGAATGTCACAGCTGGCTACCTCAGGTGGAGTAGGTGATGAACCCTTTTCCTGACACTCTTTGGAGTCTTGGTGCCCAGGTCTAGCACCCCAGATTGCAGGTTCCTTGGCCAAGAAAACAAAATCAGCTTATGAGAGATCCTTCAGCGAATACAGTGCATTTGTGGGGCCCTGTGGATGGGCGACCTGTTCCATCGGGACTCATTGATTAATTTCGTGGGGCACCTGCATGGGGCAGGGGTGTCTGTGGAGACAGCCAGGGGGAAGGTGACGGCAGATAGGTTTGTGGCAGGCCTTCATGGGGCAGTCATCTCGTCTATCGACTTTGCACTCAAGAGGGCGTTGGCAAGCAGGCAGAAGCTGGGCGTGGTAGAGGGCGACTCTAGGAGGCCACTTGACCTTCTCAAACTATACATGAAGGTGGTACATTGGGGAAGATATGCAGGGACGCCTAGGAGGCAGCGCTGTTCTCGGCATCATTTGTCACATCCTTTTTGGGGGCTTTTAGGCTCTGGGAAGTAGTGGGAGCCCCCAGAGCAGACGCAACAGGGGCTTGGTGTTCTCTGACCTTTCGTTTCTGAGAGGATCCACATATTGTCAAGGAGTTCCCCCCTTCTCACCTGAGTCCGTTCTTTACTGGTGTCCTTGGTCGATGCCTTCTTGCGGATGGACCGGGTCTTGTAGAAGGCTGCCCGATTCTCTTCCGAATCCAGAATGTGTTCAGTTTCCGGGACGCTGAATCCAGGAATCCAGGAGGCAGTGGAAGCACGCTAGCCAGGAATCCAGGAGGTAAGTAGAAGGGGGAGGACTAGGAAGGGATAGCTGGATTAGAAAAAGGAGAAGAACCGCGAGCTACGGAGCACACGTCTGGTCGCTACTTCGCAATAGCATTGAGATGCGCGGAGCCGTGGAAGGCGTGGTCTATTAGTAGAAAAGGCTACGTCCAGCGCATGGAGCGAGAAGGGATTACGCTGGACGGCCATGTTGGGAGTATTAATGAGTGTAAACCCGCTGAGACAGGGACCAAGAAGCCCAAAAGGGGCGCACTCTGTGATTCATGACAGCATGCCTCCTCCGAAGACCTTTCCCTCCAGGTTTGCCCGGGTGAATGAGATGAAATCGTCTGAGCAGTCGAGGGGCCTTGATGTTTGACAAAGGCTCCCAGGTTCTTTCACTAGGGGGATATCCTTTCCATTCAACCAGATATTGAAGCTGGCCCCTTCTATACCTGGAATCACAAATCCGGGACACCTCGTATTCCAATTGGTTGTCGACCAGTATAGGAGGAGTTTTGCAGGGTTTCCGGGAGGATGGATAGCAGGGTTTCAGCAAAGATGTGTGAAAGACTGGGTGTTTTTTCTTCCAGAAGTCGGGCAATTTGATCCGATAAGAAATGGGATTTATAACTTCTTTGATGGGAAATGGTCCATAGTATCGAGGGGCCAATTTACTCGGCCGTAGATGTCGGGGTAGTAATTTTGAGGACAACCGGACCTGGTCACCGATTGCATAAGAAGGGCCTGGTCTTCTTTTGGAATCTGCATATTTCTTGGTCTGTTTTCTGGCCTTCTCCAAGAATTCCTTGGCCTCCTCATGTATATTGACAAGGGTTTCAATCCAGGAGTCAACTGTAGGTACTAGTGTAGGTTGAGGAAGAACAGAAGGCAGGACCGATGGATGGAAACCTTGACTGCAATAAAAGGGTATGGTCTTAAGTGCCGAATGGTCGGAATTGTTGTAGGTGAATTCAGCCACGGGTATCAGGAGGGACCAGTCATCCTGAACCTTGGTGGCGAAGCATCGAAGATACTGTTCCAGGGTTTGATTGACACGTTCTGTGGCTCAGTTGGTTTGAGGGTGATATCCTGAAGAAAGGGCACGTTGGATTCCTAAGCATTGACAGAGACTTTTCCAGAATTGTGAGATGTATTGAGGTCCACGATCCAATATGATCTTGGAAGGGAGTCCATGCAAACGGAATATGTGTTCCAGGAAGATTCCTGC
Organism: Ambystoma mexicanum; assembly: GCF_040938575.1. NCBI lineage: Eukaryota > Metazoa > Chordata > Amphibia > Caudata > Ambystomatidae > Ambystoma > Ambystoma mexicanum. Next base: position 1,032,707,772 of record NC_090923.1, read on the forward strand.
TAGTTCAGAGGAGGATGGCAGTTTATGCAGGGGTGTAAAATGAGCCATATGAGTGAACAAGTCTATGGTAACCATAATGGTAGTGTATCCACGGGAAGGTGGTAGTTCCACAATGAAGTCTGTAGCGATAATCTCCCATGGCCTGGTTGGCAGTGTAGGTTGCAGTAGAAGGCCCGCCGGTCTCTTGCTATCATGTTTATTTTGACTGCAGACAATACGGGATTGAATGTACTGCTGTACGTCGAATATCATCCTAGGCCACCAGAATTGCCTTTGTATAAGACAGAGGGTATTGGCGATGCCACGATGTCCGGAGTGTAGGGTATCATGACAGAGATTTATTATTCTTTGTTGTAGCCTTTTTGTAGGGATGACCAAAGCATTGTCCTTGAACAGATACCCTTCCCGAACCCTTAGATTCCATTGATTTTTCTTAGATATATCCTTCCAGAGATCAGAGGATTGGGTCTGAGCTTGGATATCTTCAAGGAGGTTGACTGCTTGGGCTACAAAGATCTTGGGGGAAAACATCTGAGGATATGCCTTGTCTTCAATGGGCTCGTAGTCTGGTCGTCGAGATAAGGCGTCAGCAATTAGGTTTTGTGATCCTGGAACATGAGTGATGTGGAACTGGTACTGGGCAAAGAAGTAGGCCCATCGCGCCTGACGACTATTCCTGCACTCAAAAGACTGTAGAATCTGGAGGTTCCGGTGGTCCGTACGGACCTGAACTGGATGTTTAGCTCCCAGAAGTAAATGTCGCCACTCAGTGAAGGCTTAACGGATGGCTAACAATTCCTTTTCCAGGACTGAATAGTGTGTTTCACTAGGAGTCAGGGTTCATGAAAGATAAGCAATTGGGTGTACCAGTTTATCTCCTAATTCTTGCTTCAGTACCGCACCTATGGCGTAATTAGAGGCCTCCGTTTCTACTAGGAAGGGTCGACTAGTATCGGGTTGGGCCAAGATAGGAGCTTGTGTAAACTCTGTCTTCAGACGCTGGAACGCTGTTTCTTGTGGTGTAGACGAGAGGAACAGAGTGTCTTTCTTCAGGAGAGCAACAATCGGTTGTACTATCTCAGAGAAGTTAGATATGAACTTGCGGTAGAAATTGGCAAGGCCCAGGAATGATTGAACTTGTTTCACGGAAGCAGGAGCAGGCCAGGTCAGTATGGCCTTTACCTTTGAAGGAGCAATACCGATTCCTTCTGGGCTAAGGATAAATCCTAGGTAATGAATGGAGGTTACATGGAACAAACATTTTTCGGGTTTGGCTAGGAGTTTGTGTTCTCTAAGTCTCTGCAAGACTGCCTTCACGTGCTCTTCATGTTGTATTGGGTGCTTGGAGAAGATCAATATGTCATCCAGATATACACTGACGAAGAGAAACAACATGTCAGAAAACACCCTGTCCATAAAGCGTTGGAAAATTGCCGGGCATTAGCTAGTCCAAAGGGCATGACTAGATATTTATAATGGCCAAAGGGTGTTCTGAAGGCGGTTTTCCATTCGTCCCCTTCCCGGACACGAATCAAATGATAGGCGCCCCTGAGATCCAACTTGGTGAATATTACCGCGCCTCTCACGGCTTCCATGATGTCCGAAATCAAGGGTAACGGGTACCGGTCCTTGAGGGTGCATTGATTTAGGCCGCAATAATCGCGGCTGGGTCTGAGTTCCTTGGTATCCTTGTTGGGAACAAAGAATAGGGAAGCACCAGCAGGAGATTTTGAAGGTCTTATGGTGCCACTTTCAAAGTTGGTATCCAGGTATTCTCTTAGGGCCTTTTTCTCGGGTTCAGAAAGGATGAACATCCTGCTGAAGGGAATCACTGCGGAGGGTTCTGTATCTATTGCGCAGTCTTCAGGTCTGTGTGGGGGTAAGGCCTGGACTAAAGCAGTTGAAAACACATCAGCATATCCTTGATAGGCCTCAGGAACGTGTATGACATTAGACACCATGAGTGATGTCTGTTGTTCCCTTGTTGGTTCTTTTGGGTGTGTTAACTGAGGTTCCAGGGATAGGCAGTGAGACATGCAAAACTCTGAGCCTAGGAATAGAGAACCTGCTGTCCAGTTGATATATGGATTGTGTTTCTGTAGCCAGGGTATACCCAAAACCATGGGGTAATGAGCTGACGTAATGATGTCAAACCTAATCAGCTCCTGATGGTGATTTATTGAAAGTTGGATCTCTTTGGTCTGCAGGCTTATGGGCCCTGATGCGAGGGGTCTTCCATTAATAGCTTCCACAGGTTGCATGGTGCTTCGTGGCTCGTACGGAATTCGATGTTTAGTAACCCATTCTTGATCGATGAATATCCCCATAGCTCCGCAGTCTACAAGGGCCAAAATGGAATAGGTCTTATTCTTGGAGGGTGATAGAAAGGCCTGTAATATCACCAAATTGTTTTGTCCAGGAGAGTTCAAGGATGGAATTGATGTGGAGCAAACATCTCTCTCCCGAAGCTCTGCTCCATCTAGGATCGGGAGCTGGCGTTTCCCGAACGCCCAGGGGGTGCTAGAGGGCATTCTCTAACCAAATGCTTATCCGAGGCACAATACATGAACAAGCCCGTATGAATTCTTCTCATTCACTCTTGCGGGGATATGGGTCCATGAAAGGCCCCAATCTGCATGGGCTCTGGTTCCGTGACTGGGCTTGGGTTGGTGTCCGTTCTGACGGTACTCTCAAATGATACCTTGGAAGGAATTCCCCTGTTTTTTTCTTTTCTGTCTTCCTTTCCTGGATACGGAAGTCAATTTGCATGGCAAGATCCATTAGTGACTGGAACGAGCTTGGTCGTGCCACTCTGGCCAGCTCATCCTTAATCTCTTCGTTCAATCCTCTCCTGAACAGGGTAAAGCTCGCCTCAACAGACCAGTCAGCTTCCTTAGCCAACTGTTTAAATCGGGACACACATGTGAGCATATCCTGGGAACCTTGCTGAAAATCTAACAGGCGTTCCTGGGCACTGTAAACCTGCTCAGGGCGGTCAAACATGTTTTTAAGGGCCTGTATAAACCCATCATAGTCGTCTAAGAGGGCATCACTAGAGGTAACGAGAGGAGTAGCCCAAGTTAAGGCATTCCCGGAAAGGTGAGAGATTATAAAACCCACCTTGGCCCTGGTGGTCGAAAAGTAATAGGATTTGAAGGTAAAGTGGACCAAGCACAAATCCAGGAATGCACAAAGATTCTTTGCTGAGCCGTCGTATTTGTCCACGATGCAGCCCAGTAAGACACTTTCTTTTGTAGCAGAATCCTGGGATAGGACCAACTGTTTGAGAGCGGCGTTCTCCGCCTTTAAATTCTGTACCTCGGTTGATAATTCCTGCATACTACGCATCAGGTCCTGCACGGCAGCCTCCATATCAATATCAAGTTCGGTCAGGTGGCGTCTCAAACTGTCAAGGAGTTCCCCCCTTCTCACCTGAGTCCATTCTTTACTGGTGTCCTTGGTCGATGCCTTCTTGCGGATGGACCGGGTCTTGAAGAAGGCTGCCCGATTCTCTTCCGAATACAGAATGCGTTCAGTTTCCGGGACGCTGAATCCAGGAATCCAGGAGGCAGTGGAAGCACGCTAGCCAGGAATCCAGGAGGTAAGTAGAAGGGGGAGGACTAGGAAGGGATAGCGGGATTAGAAAAAGGAGAAGAACCGCGAGCTATGGAGCACACGTCTGGTCGCTACTTCGCAATAGCATTGAGAGGAGCAGAGCCGCAGAAGGCGTGGTCTATTAGTAGAAAAGGCCACGTCCAGCGCATGTAACGAGAAGCGATTACGCTGGACGGCCATGTTGGGAGTATTAATGAGTGTAAGCCCGCTGAGACAGGGACCAAGAAGCCCAAAAGTGGCGCACTCTGTGATTCATGACACATATAGGTGTGGTGCACCAAAACTGATCAGGATGGCAAAGCGGCAAGAGTGACCCTGGTGTGGCCTGAAGACAGGTTGATTTGCCCGGTTATGTCCCTGGGGGAATACATTGGACTGAGAGGGGGTGAGGAGGGCCCTCTGTTCAGACATCAGGATGGGTCAGGGGCATCAAGGTTCCAGTTTAGGATGGTTTTTCAGTAAGCCCTAATAGAGGATGGCATTGGGGGCTTGGTGTTTGCTCTGCATTCCTTCCAAATTTGGGCGGCAACCATGGCAGCCGGGTTGGGGTTGGAGTCTGACAAGATAATGAAGATTGGGAGATGGAAGTCGGGCGCTTTCAGGGATACATTAGGCATCACCTGTCATGTTAGCGGGAGGCCCGAGCAGCCTACGGGGGGATGGACCGTAATAACGTTGGACACTATCATACACCTGTCCCGTGGCTAACATGTTGCTCTTTTCTGTTGACTACCTAGAGGATACTGCCGGTATGAGTAGTCTGAGTGGTCGGTCACTCTTTCATCAGGCGGATGGAGAAACAGTTGAGGGAATGCTTGAAAGGACTGAGATGCCTTGGAGTAGCGTTGCACTGGATCAGCAAGGGAGCAAGGCGGATTGGTAATGTCCACGACGTCGTGATCAGACATAGCACGGCCCAGCAGTTGCCTGAGTCGGATTTGGTGATCCTCCACATCAGAGGCAACAACCTGGTTTCTTTGGGTCGGAAAGAAGTGAGGGAGTCACTTCTCTCTCTGTTTGGCTGAATGGGCAGGTTTTTTCTTAATGCTGTGATTGCCTGGTCGCAAACTATCCCTAGGACTAGGTGGGGAGTGCTGGGCCCCGCTAGGCCTCTGAACATATTAGTAAGGAAACTTAACAATGAACTAACTCGGTTGGCATCTGGCCGCAGGCAGCTACGGGTTGTTGCTAATAGACTGGTGAGGGGATCAGAGAACCTTTACACTGATGGCGTTCACCTGTCCGCACAGGGTACCAATTTACTGCTGGAGAACATATTGGTGCTGATACGCACAGCATGGATTGAGGGGGGTAGTGCCCCCGACCGGTTGGTCGAGGACCCTGTGGCAGGTGGGGGAGGACTATGTGGACATTGAGTTGCCCCTTCCGGGGGACCCTGAGGCCATTAGGGTGCAGTAGCAAGGGCACGGTGCTACTCTTGGTACAGTTCATGTGAAAAGTGTACATTTATTCTATCATTTTGAAACTGACATCAAAGTCAGCTATTATCTGCCTTTGATATTAGTTTTTAGATGTTAATTGTGTAATGTATTAACTGTAAACCTCATAGTCTCTGTACAGTTTGTATGACTTGCCTTTGATGTGAGTTGTCAGGAGATGTTAATTTTGTTATGTACCAACTGCAAAATTCATAGGTTCTGCATACGTGATAGCAGCACATGTTGTAGGTGCCTGTGTGGTAGGAGCATGTGTGTGTAGTAGGAAAATGTGTGTCTAGTAGGAGCATGTGGAGTAGCAGCATGTGTCCTAGGAACATGTGTTGTAGGAGCATGTGTTGTAGGTGTGTGTGTCATAGGAATGTGTAATAAGTGTGCATCATAAAACTGAGTCGGAATAGTGTGTGTTGTAAGAGTGTGCAGTTTGAACATGTGTTGTAAGTTTGAACATGTGTTGTAAGTGTATGTATCGCATGTCCACATGTTATATGCAGCAGGAAACGTGAGTAGTAGGTGCGAGTGTCATAGGAACATGTATTATAGGAGTGGGTATAGTAGTTGCATATGTTATAGCAGTGCTTGTCCTAGACGTTTGTGTCAAAAGCGTGTGTGCCAGTGTGTGTGTGCTGTAACAGTGTGCAGTAAGTGAGTGTCATAATAGTGTCATAATAGTGTGTGGTGGTAGCACATGTTGTAGGAGCATGTGTCCTAGGTACGTAGTTTAGTAGATGCATGTGTAGTAGGTGTGCATGTCATATGAACATGTATCATAGGTGTTTGTGTTGTATGAAGGCTTGTCACAGCAGCATGTGTCATAGGAGCACATGCAGTAGGAGCACTTGTCATAGGAGTGTGTTGTAAGAGTATGTGTGGTAGTAGTGTGTGTCATTGAAGCATGTGGTATAGGAGCATGTGCCGTACGTCTGCATGGTGAATGTAATTGGCATGTATGTAGTAGGTTATGTGTGTAATAGGAACATGTATTTTAAAGAGTGTGTGTTGTAGGAGTGCATGTTATGGCAGAACATGTCTTAGGGGAATGTGTAATAAGAGTGTGTGTCACTAGAGTGTGTGTTGTAAGAGTGTGCAGTAAGTGTGTGTCATAAGAGTGTGTGGTAGAAGCATCTGTCATAGGATCATGTGTCATATGAGCACAAGTCATAGGAGGATGTGTCAAAGGAGCGTGTGTCAGAGGAGCACATGTCATAGGTGCATGTGCCCTAGGTTCATGCGTCCTAGGTGTATGTGAGAGCACGTGTTGTACATCCACATGTTATGTGCAGTCAGAGGGTGTGTAATTGGTGCGCGTGGCATGGGAATATGTATTTTAGCAGTGCATGTTGTAGGAGCACATATTATAGCAGCAGATGCCATTGGAGCACGTGTCATAGTAGTAGTTTCGTGTCATAAGAATGTGCGGTAAGTGTGTGTGTAAGGAACTCATGGTGGCAACAGTAAAGACAGACACAAGTGATCACAGTTCAAGGGTGTTTATTAAACTGTATAGGAAGGCTAGATAAAACATCTAATCTAAACCTAAATCTAAGAAGGGCACAAGCTTAGACCATCAAACAATAATAAGGCAGTCCAAGTGGCGTCTTGACAAATATAAGGGCCTTTACTAAAAAAAAAGGATTGCCAATCCTTCTGCTAAATACAAAAAGAATTGTTATTTTATGATAACTTATTAAGCGCTCGTTCACCCAAGGGCATCATGGCGCTGAAAGGAGAGAGAACAGCATCAACTAGAATCACAATCCTAAAACAGGTATGTTTTCAACGACTTTCTAAAGGGAAAGCGATTTGAAGAATGTTTCAGGATCAGCAGGAGGCTATTCCATAGTCGAGCCGAGGCGACAGAGAAAGCTTGGCCACCAATGCTAGAGCGTCGAAATAAGGGAACAACAAGTAAGCTTGCGGTAGCAGAACGTAATGACCGTAGGGCCTTGAAGGCAATTTGTTGAGCAACCGGCAGTCAGTGCAGATAATGCACCACAGGTGATATATGTGGCCCCATAAGGGGAGCTAGGGGTGACTCCTGCATCTATAATTATGCAGGCGTTGAAGCTGCTGTATTCAGCCCTTTGGGTGAGACAAATAAAGAGAGTTGCAATAGTCTAAGCGGCTGAGCACAAGGGCAGCAACTACAGGAGGATGTAAATGAGAAGGTATCAGTGGGAGTACAGACGGCGGCGACTTGTGACTCCATGGAAAGTGAGGCAGAGACTATTAAACCCATATTTCTCACCTTTTCTCAGCCAGGACAGAAATTGCACCCAAAGAAGGCCAGAAGGAAGACACCCAGAGTGAAGGATCGGTGGGAGAACCCACCTCCAGTCCATCTGTCTTGTCTCCATTCAACTTCAACCAGTTGCATTTCATCCAGTCCCCCACGGACGCCAGGCACCGCCCCAGGCACAACAACACCTCAGACTAATCAAGATCTAAATAGATCAGAATATGAGTGTCGTCTGACTCAGAAGGAGCGGATGAGACATACAAAAGGCCAGATGTAAATATTGAAGAGAATGGGAGATCGGGCGGAGCCTTGAGGGACACCATAAAGAAGAGAGAAAGAAGTAAGAAGTAGAGAGAAAGGGAGGGAGTGAAAGAGTCTGTGTTCTCTTGCCAGGAATGAGGTGAACCAGGTGTGCACCTAGCCTGAAATTCCGACCTGAGCCAGGCGGTCAAGCCGGATGGGGTGCTACACGGTGTCAAATAAGGGCCCTTTCTAAATTCCCCTAACTGTATCATCTTGGCTAGAACTCTCATCATGTCTAAGATTGACTATTGCAGTGCCCTCTACCTGGGGTCTAGCCAGCTCGACCTCAACAAATTGCAAATTACTCAGAATAATGCCATCAGAGCAGCACTTAACATTCCTAGTAACCAACATATTTCTGAATTCAGAACCAATCTACATTGGCTCCCAGTTAAACACTGAATCTCTCTGAAAACCCTTGCCCTGACACACAAGTGCTTGGCTAACAAGGCCCCGTCCTACCTATCCAACCGCCTCACTCTCCACAATTCCACACGTCCAATTAGATCTGCCCAAATACACAGTCTCTCTCTGCCCATATTCAAACTGCATAAAGATGGGGGCGTGAGCTTCCCTGTCCTCGCCACGAAGCTCTGGAACTCCCTTCCTATCTCCATCAGAACTGAGCCTTCCTTTCAACCCTTCAAGAATAAAACTAAATCGTGGCTCTTCACACAGAATATGTGACTCACCTAGTTTAGGGCCTGATGCCAATAGCCTCACGGCCGCTTTGTCTCACTATTACTGTACTGTATTTAATTTATGTTGACAATTTGCAAATTTGGCTCACCTCTGTATCGCTCTGTAAACAGATTGAGCTAGTTCACTTCCATTGACATGTAACTGCAACTGTAACTATGTTATGTAAGATTATGCGCCCAGATGCCTGCGTGCCTGGCGTGCTTTACAAATAAACTAAATACAAATACAAATACAAATGCTGCTGACAGATCTCATCAAATCAGGGGCCCAAGCCCTCCTGCATTAACCAGCGTAGCCATGTTTTCAAAAACTGAGACCAGGACACTCTCTGTCCCCCGATTGGGCATGATCGAAGAGCCCCATCAATTCATATAGGATGACAGCATGGGAGAGACCAGCAACTCCAGAAGTTTCATAAGAAACAGTAGTGGTGAGATAGGACGTGTGGGATAATGTTTATAAGAAAGAAGGAAGTGCTCGCAAATAGTATGTCAGGATGCAGTAATCGGGGTCTCCCTTCCCCACGTTTTCAGCATGGGACAAGGTAGGATTCTGGAGCACAGCACACGCTCGAGCTTTCCTAGCAGGGACTTTGGTGGTTAAGTCTCTTTTCTACAAAAAGTTGCTTGCCTCCAAGGACCTGATGTGATTCAAAATAATAAACAAAAGTTCCTTTCTGCCTGTATGATGGGTGATGCCTTTTCACCCCTTGGATCCCCCTCTTCCGGGCTCAGACCCCTCTCGAATATCAGCCTCCCTCTGCCGGGTTCACCCTGGCTTGTATTCAAAAAGATTTCTCTGTGGTTTACTTGTCGATGGGGTAATGGCTTCTCACCCCTCCAGGCTCAGACCCTTCCTGAATGCTTGCCTTCCCTTTCGTCAGATTCATTATGTCCTTTTTTGATGGGTAATGGCTTTTCACCTCGGGATCCCCCTCTTCTGGGCTCAGACCCCTCTCCATTGTTGGTCTTCCTTCGGTCAGGTTCACTATGGTTTTCAACACAATCTTCTTGGTGAGTTTCACAACTCTTAATGTCTTTTTAAACAGTTCACTGTGGACATTCCTCTGCCGGGTTAACTCTTGTCAGCACACTGTATTGCGGTACTTTAGACTTTGCCCCCTCTTTATCGGCATTCCTCCTTCGGGTTCACTCTTGCAAACTTTGTTATTCGCACATTTTCTCAACCAGTTCTTGCTATGCAGGATTCACTTCCCTTAGCTTCACAATCATCTGTCATTCAAAGACTTTCAAATGTACAGAGGTTTTTACTGGACCCCTGTGTGATCACTTTGACCCTTTCCTTGCCTTTCCTAAGGCCTTCTGATATCGGTAGTTTCTACAATTGGGTAATCGCTCAGAATTTCCTGAGTGAGCACCCACTTGGTGCCTGACTCCTCTGTTGCTGATTTTCCCACTTTTGGTATCAAAAGGTCTTTGTATTTTCACAGTTCAATTAGCCGCTTTCTACTTTCGTTCAACACAGTTTGGATTCTTATCGGTTCTCCTCTCAACTCACCGGCTGTGATGAACCGCCTGGCTTTTCTTCTCTCTAGCGTCAAGGTTGGTACTACAGAGACAAGCGTCTCTCCCCAGCTTGGTTATCAGCGGGGGAGGGTCATGTGTACCGTTAACATCTGATGCAACGCACGCTGGCTATTGTTCACGGTCTTACGCTTCTTTCTGCAGAGGTTTCACAGGCCTTGGTTGGAAAAGGCAAGATCGTTTCTCTCCTTGTCACCCTCTCAGTTCGCTCGGTCTTTCTCCTCCTCTTGATCTGCCATGCTGGGTTAGCCCTCTCGTCGTGTGGTCTGACTTGCTCATATTATGCTCTCGTGCTCCACCTTTTATCCCTGTGGGGAAGGGAAATGGCAGTCAGGTGTGCACGGTTCTGGTCAATGGCTTGACTTAGCCTGACCCTTGTGTTGGGTCATGTCAGGTAAATGGCTTGGGTGGTATTCCATCATCCTTCATGATACGCGAAAGTGTCCGCATCAGAAAATTGGGGATAGAGTGTTTGAGCATCCTACGTGGTAGGTTGGGGAAAAGGTGTTATAAGAAGGGGGATACCACGTCTCACCCGTCGGTGTCCCACTTCCATTCCCCGAGGGCCTCCCAATAAGGTGATCCTCCCTCAATGGGCCACCCCCAGGAACTGGATCCAATAGCGATGGCCATGTCCTGGCCACCTCGAGAACACACCCTGAGGACACGTCAGGGAGATACCTTCAGGTTTCTCAGTGTGGTAGATGTGTTTGTTGTATGAGCATGTGTCGTAGTAGCACGTGTTGTAGGAGCATGTGTCATAGGAGCACGAGTCATAGGTGCATTTGTCCTAGGTGCATGTGAGAGCACAAGTTGTACACTCACATGTCATGTGCAGTAGTGGTGTGTGTAATAGGTGCATGCTCAATGGGAACATGTATTTTAGGTGTTTGTGTTGCAGGAGCAGATATAGTAGCAGTGCCATAGGAGCACGTGTCAGAGGAGTGTGTGTCACTAGAGTGAGTATCATAAGAGTGTGGGGTAAGTGTGTGTCGTAAGAGTGTGTGTGGTAGATGTGTATGTCATAGGAGCACGTGTCATAGGAGCATGTGTCATATGTGCATGTGTCCTATGTGCATGTGAGAGCACATGTTGCAGATCCACATCTTGTGTGCAGTAGGCAAGTGTGTAGTAGGTGCACGTGTCATGGGAACACGTATTATAGGAGTGTGTGTTGCAGCAGCACATATTATAGCAGTGCGTGCTGTAGGAGCACGTCATAGGAGTGTGTGTTTTCAGAGTATGTGTTATAAGAGGATGCTGTAAGTGTGTGTTGTAAGAGTGTGTGTGGGGTATACGTGTTTGTCGTAGGAGCATGTGTCATGGGAGCATGTGTTGTAGTAGCACATGTCATAGGATAGCATATGTAAATTGCACCCTGTATGAACTGTGAAATGCATACTCCTCATACGCTCTGTGCACAGTTTGTATGAAAGATGCACATTCATTCTGTGCATGGGTCATATATAGATAGATTTCAAATGTTTATATCTCAAAATGGTCCAAGTCGATTTTTAAATTGTTTTTCAGTGCACCATTTCCTGATGAAATGTAGGCCCCTGCAAAAACTGAAAAAAATTAAAGCAGCCCATTTTTAGACATTTGGGCTAAAATTGTTTTTTTCCTTTGGGAAAACCCCATGGTAAAAGCTGTTGAAAAGCGATCACAGTAAACATGTTTTAAACTATGAAGCCATTAATGTACAATTTTGCATGCACAGGTGGCTGCCTCAAAATATTACTATGGAATATGTCCACATTTCTTCATGCACGCATTTGAAAGAGAAAAGCCATTTTCTGAACACCATACAGACCTTGGGTCTCATTATCAGTTGGGTGGTATTGTGGCAGTAAATCCACTGGAATACCGCCCAACTGAATTACTGTTACCACCACTTGCTCCAGTGGAATTACTGCCAGATTACAAGTGGCGGAGTAAATCCCCAATTTTTCAGAGTCCATTGAACTCTATGGGGCTTTCTCAGCAGATTACCACCTGCAGAATTACCTCTGTGGTAATTGCACTGATTCTGCTGATTTACTGGAGGTCAATCCCCCACTCCAGGGCCATACTCTTAGTATGGCGGTCTGGGAAAAATGGCAGTAATTCTGTTACTGACAATTTTTACACCGCACCTCTATACTTGCAATGAACCCAATTTGTCTTAACCTCTTAACCTTAACTATACCTTGCTCTAGCGTGAAGGCATACTATATAAATATATATATATATATATATTCAGTAAAGAAACGTTGTTAAAGGGACAGTTCATTCGTTCACTATTCCAATATGCCCCCTTCCAGCCCTGGAGGGTCCCCCGGTATGAGTGTTCCCTTCTGTTACACTCACTGGTCTATTATCACTCCTCCGGGCTTCTCGATTCGGCTTCTCTGCTTCTTTCAGCTCTGCCTGTTCCTTATGTGAGCTCCTGTGAGCAGCGCTTACCATCCTAGGTTTCTGCTGTGCGCAGCCCCACTCTTCCCTAGTGGAGGCTATCAGTGGCCTGCCGTGGTCGGGTGCATTCATTGTCCTACAGCTCCTGCTGCAGACACAATGTAAAGGAGATAGCAGGCTTCTTGACCCTCTCATAGCCTGTGCTGGCCCCGGCATCCTTTCTGCACTCCTGCTTAAACCGGCGTTGCTCCAGCCAATTCCTCTCCAGCCCGCTCTGCCTCTGCACAGAATGTTCTATACTGGATGGCTCTCTCCAGGATGGTTCTTTGTGGCTGCTGGGCAGTCACTAATTTTATACACCTGATAAGTGATCTCAGGTGCACGTCCTTCACTTTAGTTGCCTGACCATAATTAAAAAAATTAGCTATACTTTTACAACAGTGCTCCTGCACAGCCCTTTTCCTCGTCTCAGTAGCAAAGTGGTGTGAATGAATGGAAGTGTGCATTACTCCCAGTTGCTTCTTCCTCATCCCAGTCTTAAAGGTAAATGGCTGTGGGACATTTTGGTTGGCAGAAAGGGCCAAAGTCTGATAATTGCTTATAAAGGCAGGGGGACTATAGGGTTCCTTCTTACAAGGTAAAGTGGAATACCATGGCTCACTCAAAGACATCTTCTCCCCACTCCCCAGGTTTCCTCCCCCAGGTGATCCTCCCTCACATCTTCACACCCAGGCTCAGGATCCAAGAGCGATGGCCTTTCCCTGTCCGCCTGAGAGGAGGTCCATAGGGGATTAGAAGTGAGGATGTCCTCTTGGCAGTGCATGGTGGAGGCGCGATGGTTGCATAGCTTATCATAACTGGCAAATATCTTATCGTATGACCCTCAGCTCTTCTTTAATGGTGTTGAATCCCTTTATGGTAGCATTAATTGTCTACAGAAGCTCCCATCTGGTGATTTGCAACCATTAGTCGTTAGCCACTGTTTGGATTCCAGGCATGAATATGGCTGTCATTATCATAGCATTTTTGCTGAACAACTTGTGCTGCTCAGGAATGGTATAATACACTGTTATTGACTTGGCTGAGAAATAATGTTCTCTTTTCGTCCATTGGAGGAGTTGAAGCGATCTTCTTTTTCTCAAATGGTCATCCACTTTTGGAAATTCTCCAATGTTTAGTTCACTCAGAGGAATCACTGAAGCTGGAACATGGAGAAGCACCAGGAAACACACTCTGCCCCAATCCTTGGGCAACCTCATATAGGCTCTAGATCCACAAGCCCATTATTGATCCATAAGGGCAGCTGTCCCTTCTCTCATTCCAGGAATGTCAATTGTGACTTTGCATTCTTTGTTATATCCCATGTGGTTCTTTCCATGGCTTAGGAAACATAGTGTTGCATTGACCAATAGGATTACAACTACTGGGTCTGATTCGACTTTTACCTATGACAGCAACTTGGAGTGCTTGGCCCATGACTTTAAGCATCCATCATTCACTCTCGATACTTCTTGTACGTATTCTGTCTTCAGCAGATGAGCTGCACAGGACACCATTCCTTCTTCCCATTCCTTCTTGGTATGCACTCGGCCGTAGATCAACAGTTGAGTTTGTTCCAAACATCCAGGTGATCCTGTCATTTCTATTACACCAGGACAATTCATTCTCTTCATTTCTTCAATGATCACCTCGTCCTGTCCTGGAGCAGGATGCACAGGCATTTTGTCTTTCCATCCAGGCTCCTTCTGCATTTGTGTGGTCTTGTTATAGTCATCCTGGTATGGAAACAACCATCTTGATCTCCATCAGGATTCTCAAACTTAGGTGTGGTTTTTCCCCGTGTTTATAATTTGCATGATATCAGTATCTAAATTGCATTGTGAAACCTAGGCCGTTCTCTCTCTATTCAGGATTCTCAAACATAGGTGTGGTTTTCTCCTCCTGTCTTAAAGCGTGCATTTTGGATAGTTCTTTAATCCTGAGTGTTGTCATCTTGTCCTATTGCTCAAACTTCTTGCCTCTCACTGTCTCGCGTGCCTGCACCCTGCCCGTTTCCTTCCCTAGTGTTTACCCCCCTCTCCTTTCCCTTCCTCTTCTCCCCTTCCCCTACCTACTTCATGGTGCTCTCTGTCTCTCCTATCTTTTCTAACTGCTTCTCTATTGACTATCCTGCTCTTCTCACTAAATCTGGCAGAAAGAAGTTTAAAAAGGACATCCTGGTCTCCAACCCAGGCCACCCTATCACTGACACCTATACCAGTGCCTCCTCCAAGGAAATTCTCACTGACATCCTCTTTGTCGTTCCCTTGCCAGACCTATGGACCCTACATGGTATCAGATAATATTATCCCCATATATATGGTCGCTGTATATAATATCGCCGGGAAAAGGTTGTGGCGATATTATATGGGTGACCATATATATGGGGACAGGGGCAGCATAAATAAATAAATAAATAAATAAATAAATAAATAAATTTAAGAACAAAAAAAAGGACGGGGTTGCGGGGGTGTCCCCTGCATGTTCTATGCAATAATGTCCCCACAAAAAACAGCCATTTTTCGGTGACATTTTTGCATGCCGATATTTTTGAGGGGACATTATTACATGGAACCCCTACATATGGTCTCTGTGCTCTCTTCTTTCTCTTCCTCTCCCATTAATGGTGGCACCCAGTGGGATGCCCTCCTGACCTCCTTCCACTCCTCTAAGGTCATCATTAATGTTTATTCGAATGGGACTGTCCTGGTCCAAGGCCCTTAGGCCAACCTTCACCTCTTTGATAGACGCTTCCCATGCCTCATCAATTTCCTTTGTTCTGATGTCCGCTCCCCCCCCCCCCCTCCACCCTCCACTGCCTCCTCTCCTCCCCCTGCTACCTCCTCCTCGGCTACTTTGCCTTCTCATTCACTCTCTGCTCCCCCTCCGGCTCCTTCCACACATCCACAGGGCATACCTCTGATCTGTACCCCTCCCCAGAATTCCTTCAAGGATGGCAACCTTCTCCACATTGCCTTTCTTAACTCTTGCTCAGCTGTTAAACAATCCTCCAACATATGTCGCATTCTGGAAGAACTTGACCATGGTGTTCTCGGTCTCACCGAGACATGGTTCATGGCCAGCTCTGTCACAAGTTTTGACACACTCCTCCCTGACGGCTACAAGACCCTCTCCGCGCCAAGGTCCAACCGCTCCGGTGGGGGCGTAGCCCTGATCTTCCCCGAGTGGATTCCTGCCTCTGTCATTCCTACGCAGGTTTACTCCTCTTTTGAATGCCTCTCTCTCTCTCCCCTAGACATTCCCTTACTGTGGCTACTATCTATCGGCCACCTGTTGAGATTTCCTCCTTCCTCTCTGAGTGGGCTGACATCTCCTCCTCACTCCTGGCCTCGACCACTCAACTCCTCCTTCTTCAAGACTTCAACGTCCACCTGGATGCCTCCTGTCCTCCCTCTGGCCTGACTCACTCTGCAGGGCACACTCTGGATGTTATGATCTCCTCAGACCTTCCCCTCTCTGTCCCTCTCACCACTCCTCTGTCCTGCAGTGATCACTTTCTCCTTTCCTCCAATCTTACCCTCTCTACCCCACAGGCCAAGCCACTTCCATCACTGCCCCCCACCTTCTCGGTCATCCGACCCATGAAGCGCGTATCAGTTGAGGCTTTCACCACCACTTTCTCACCCCCTGTCCCCCTTTGGCTAACTCTCACCCTGACACAGCCCTCTCCACGCTCCACTCTGCTATATCTGATACTCTTGACATCCTTGCCCCTGTCATGAGGATCCGCCTGAAGCCCAAAGCCAAGTGCAACTCCTGGTACGACTCAGACGTCATCACCCTTAAACGCGAGTGCAGGGTGGCCGAGAGGAAATGGCGTGCTTGCTGTACATCCTCTGACAAACTAGCCTGTCGCCTGCTTCAAAGGCAATACCGCCTCTCTGTCCTCACCAAGAAGAGAGCTCATATCCAAGCCTGCGTCTCGGCAACATCTAACAACTGGGCTGAAGTCTTTAAAATCTGCAAGGAACTGGCCAATCGTGCTGCAGTCTCTACCTCTTCTGTCCCTTCCCAGGCCCTCTGCATGGCACTGGCTTCTCACTTCATCTCTAAAACTCAGGACATCCTGTCCTCACTCTTCTCCTCTCCCCTCCCTCCCTCTTCTCCCTGCTCTTCTTCTGGCCCTTCTGAAGCCACCTCTCCTCCCTCCTTCTCTGCCTTTCCCCTATTCTCTTCAGACAAGGTTTCTAGACAAGTCTGATCTATGAAAGTATCGTCAAAACAGGTTCACCCTTGTCCCTCCAAAACCATCAAGGACCACATTGACACCCTGGCTCCTGCCCTGGCTGACTTCTGCAACCACTCCTTTGCCACTGGAGTCTTCCCATCCCCCCTAAAGCACTTCCTTGGGCACCCTCTTCTTAAGAAACCATCTGCCGATTTCTCCTGCCCGGCTAACTATCGCCCTATCTCAATCACCCCCTTCCTGGGCAAGCTCCTGGAGAAACTGGCCATCTCCCAGCTTAATCTCCACACTGAATCTGTTGGTTGTCTTCATGACCATCAGTCTGGCTTCAGAGCTGCCAGAAGCACGGAAACTGCTCGCCTGAACATCCCTGAAGACCTGCTCTCCAACCTCAACTCTAACACCCCCTGTATCCTCATCTTGTTTGATCCCTGTTCTGCCTTTAACACTGTCAACCATTCCATCCTACTAAATTGTCTCTGTGATAACCTGGGTATCACCGGTCAGGCCTGGCGTGGCTGACTTCCTTCCTCTCTGACCGACCCTCCCACGTCCTACTTGGGTCCTTCCTCTCTGCTATCTTTTTCTCTACCAGTGGTGTACCCCAGGGGTCTAACCTCTCTCACTGGCTGTTCAACCAATACCTGGCTCTCCTTGCTCACCACATTGCCGCTCTCTGCCCCAACTTTCAGTGCAATGCGGACAACACTAAGCTCATTTTCAGGCTTCCTTTGGCCACCTCTTCTCCATCCCTCATCTCTGATTGTCTGTCTGCTATCCAGGAGTGGTGTGCCACCAACGAATCTGCCTTAATGCCAGTAAGACTGATAGTCTCCTCCTCGGCACACCCACTCCCTCCTTTCCTGTAACTCTCTGGCCGGTCTCTCTTGTCCCTCTTCCTGCTCCCACCTGCAAGGCCAAAAACCTCAGGCTCATCTTCGACTCCACACTCTCTTTCTCTCCTCACATCTCTGATGTCTCTAAGAAGTCTCACTACCAGCTGCATGTCCCCAGAGGTATTCTTCCTTTCCTCTCCTTCCCCCAGAAGCTCACTGTCTCCAGAGCTCTGGTTCTCTCTAGACTGGACTATTACAATAGCCTCTTTCTAAATCTGCCTGCTTCTACTCTCTGCCCTCTGCAACTCATCCAGAACAGGACTGCGAAACGTGTCCTTGGCCTCAAGCCCAGGGATCGTATCTCTCCAGGACTGAAGTCTCTGCACTGGCTCCCAGTGGCTGCAATGATTAAGTTCAAAACCCTCTGCATCGTCCACAAGGCCTTCTGGGGCCTGGGGCCTCAATACCTTCAACTCTCTCTTCCTAAATATCTTAGTTCTCGAGCTCTTTGCTCATCCGCCTCCAACTCCCTCAGGGTCAGTGACTTCTTGTCATGACCCATAGAACTTGCCCTTTCTGGACTTCCTGGTCCTTATCGCGACGGGGCTTGTATTCCTTGTTACTCCCAACATGGCCGTGCCGAAGGACTTGCCTCGCACCAGCCTTTACGTCGGACACGGCACGTTCTATAAATTGTCCACGCCCCCGCGGCCCCGCGCGTCTCAACGCTATCATTTGGTAGTGACTAGACGTGTATGTGCTGTTCGGTGAATCCACTATTCCTAGTTTCCTGGTCCCTTCTTCCTTCCTTCCACCCTTCCTGGAACTCTGAACACGCGCTGGAGTCGGACGAGACTCGTGCAAGCCTGTACAAGACCCGATCCGCCCACAAGAGGAATCCTCCCACGGAACAGAGCAAGAAGCGATCCCAGGTGAGACGGGGGGAGATTTACGACAGTTTGAGACGCCAAACGACCGACACGGATACTGCTATGGAGAAAGCAGTCCAGGACCTCATGCGTGGCATGCAAGAACTAACAACTGAAGTGCAGAACTTAAAAGCGGACAATGCTGCGTTGAAGCAACTTGTTTTGTCTCGTGACTCCGCTAACAAGGAGAGTGTGTTACTGGATGTAGTGGTAGACAAATATGATGGCTCGGCAAAGTCCTTACGTGGATTCCTGGATTCCTGCTTGGTGCATTTTACTGCTTGGGCGAATGTGGGCTTCATAGTCTCGCACCTCACAGGGAACGCGTTGACCTGGGCCACTACCCTAGTCAACTCTGGAGATGCCCTCCTGGATGATTATGATGGATTTATTCAGGCACCCAAAACTATGTTCGACCCTCCAGACAGGTTTATAGTGCTCAGAAACGGTTACTTGATTTCCGACAGGGATCTCAGCATATGCTAACGTATGTTACTAGATTCAAACAACTGGCCAAGGAAGCAGTTTGGTCCCCAGAAGCAAGTTTCACTCTTTTTCGCAGGGGTCTAAATGAGGATATAAAGGATGAATTAGCCAGAGTGGCTCGTCCTAGCGCATTCCAGGCTCTTATGGATCTAGCCATGCAAATAGACTTCCGAATCCAAGAAAGAAAGGCTGAAAGAAGAAAGACCAAGATACCCCTTCAAAAGAACTTCATTGAGACTTCTGTAAAAACTGATCCTGCCCCAACCCCTGACATTGATCCGGAACCCATGCAAATAGGAGCCTTCCGTGGACCTATTTCCCCACAAGAAAGGATGAGAAGGATCCACACAGGCCTATGCATGTATTGTGCCTCGGATTAACACCTTGTTAGAGAATGTCCTCTAGCCCCTCCATGGCATTTGGGTAACGCCAGCTCCCGATCCTAGATGGAGCAAGGTGTCGGGAGAGAGACGTTTGCTCCACATCAATTCCATCGTTGAACTCTCCTGGACAAAACAATGTGGTGATACTACAAGCCTTCCTGTCGCCCTCCAAGAATAAGACCTATCCCATTCTAGCCTTGGAGGACTGCAGAGCTATGGGAATCTTCATTGATCAAGACTGGGTTGTTAGTCATCATATTCCGTACGAGACACGAAGCACCATGCAGCCGGTAGAAGCAATCGACGGAAGACCCCTCTCTTCAGGACCCATAAGCCTGCAGACAAAAGAGATCCACCTTTCCATAAACCATCACCAAGAGCGGATTACATTCGACATCATTAAGTCAGCCCATTACCCCATGGTATTGGGTATGCCCTGGTTACAAAAGCACAATCCGTATATAAATTGGACAGTAGGATCATTATACCTGGGCTCAGAGTTTTGTATGTCCCACTGTCTATCCCTGGATCCCTCCTCAACACCTCCTAAAGAACCACTAAGAGACCAGAAAACACCACTCATGGTTTCCAACATCATACAAGTCCCAGAGGCCTATCAGGGATATGCTGATGTATTTTCAACTGCCATAGTCAAGGCCTTACCCCCTCACTGACCTGAAGACTGTGCCATAGATACAGATCCCTCAGCAGTGATTCCCTTCGATAGAATGTTCATTCTTTCTGAACCTGAGAAAAAGGCCCTCCGAGAATACCTGGACACCAATCTGGAAAACGGCACCATAAGACCCTCAAAATCTCCAGCGGGTGCTTCGTTATTCTTCGTTCCCAAGAAGGACACCAAGGAACTCAGACCTTGCCTCGACTATCGTGGCTTAAATCAATGCACCCTCAAAGATCGGTACCCACTGCCCCTGATCTCGGATATCCTGGAAGCTGTGAGAGGCGCCGTAACATTCACGAAGTTGGATCTCCGGGGTGCCTACCATTTAATCTATGTCCGGGAAGGAGACAAATGGAAAACAGCCTTTAGAACACCCTTTGGCCACTATGAATATCTAGTCATGCCCTCTGGACTAGCTAATGCCCCCGCAGTTTTTCAACGTTTTATGGATAGGGTGTTTTCTGACATGTTATTCCTCTTCGTCATTGTCTATCTGGATGACATATTGATCTTTTCCAAGGATTCTCTAAAGCATGAAGAACATGTAAAGCCAGTATTACAACGACTCCGTGAACACAAACTTTTAGCCAAACCCGAAAAATGCTTGTTTCATGTTACTTCTGTTCACTACCTAGGATTCATCCTTAGCCCAGAAAGAATTGGTATGGACCCTTCAAAGGTAAAAGCCATATTGGCTTGGCCCGCTCCCACATCTGTGAAACAAGTTCAATCCTTCCTGGGGCTAGCCAACTTCTACCGGACGTTCATTTCCACCTTTTCCGAGATTGTTCAGCCGATCGTTGCTCTCTTGAAGAAAGACACCCCCTTTCTCTGGTCTACACCGCAAGATAAAGCATTCCAACGATTGAAGACAGAGTTCACTCAAGCCCCCATCCTGGCACAACCCGACATAAATCACCCATTCCTAGTAGAAACGGATGCCTCTAACTACGCCATAGGAGCGGTCTTGAAACAGGTACTTGAGGACAAACTGGAACACCCCATTGCTTACCTCTCACGAACCCTGACTCCCAGTGAGACACACTATTCCGTCCTGGAAAAGGAACTGTTAGCCATCCGCCAAGCCTTCACTGAATGGCAACATCTACTTCTGGGAACTAGGTATCCAGTTCAGGTCCGCACGGACCATCGGAATCTTCAAATTCTACAGTCGTTAGAGTGCAGGAACAGTCGTCAGGCGCGTTGGGCCTACTTCTTTGCCCAGTACCAATTCCAAATCACTCATGTTCCTGGATCACAAAACATGATTGATGATGCCTTATCTCGACGTCCTGACTATGTAACCACTGAAGACAAGGCCTATCCTAAGATGTTTCCCCACACGATCTTTGTAGCTCAAGCAGTCGACCTCCTGGAAGAAATCCGAGTGCAAACCCAGTCCTCTGACCTCTGGAAGGACATTTTAAAGAAGAATCCATGGAACCTAAGAGTTAAGGAAGGATATTTATTCAAGGACAATGCACTGGTCATTCCTACACCGAAATTACAACAAAGAATGATAAACCTCTGCCATGATACCCTTCACTCCGGACATCGTGGCATAACTAACACCCTCCGTCTCATACAAAGTCAGTTTTGGTGGCCTGAAATGAAGACCGACGTACAACAGTACATCAAAGCTTGTGCTGTCTGCAGTCAAAACAAACATGATAACAAGAAACCGGCGTGTCTTCTACTGCAACCATTGCTGCCAACAAGACCATGGGAATTCATTGCTACAGCCTTCATTGTGGAATTACCACCATCCCGAGGATACACGACCATCATGGTAACCATAGACCTGTTCACTCAGATGGCTCATTTTACGCCTCTGTATAAATTACCATCCTCCTCAGAGCTTGCTGGAATCTTCCTGGAACACATTTTTCGTCTTCATGGACTTCCTTCCAAGATCAGATCGGACCGAGGACCTCAATACGTCTCACAATTCTGGAAACATCTGTGTTGAATTCTAGGGATCCAACGCGCTCTCTCATCAGGTTATCACCCACAAACCAACGGAGCCACGGAACGTGTAAATCAGACCCTAGAGCAATATCTTCATTGTTTTGCCACCAAGGTTCAGGATGACTGGTCTCTCCTTATGCCCTTGGCTGAGTTTGCCTACAACAATTCCGATCACTCAGCAGTCAAGGTCAGCCCTTTCTATTGCAGTCAAGGTTTTCACCCATCCATTTTACCTTCTGTTCTTCCACATCCCACACCAGTACCTACTCTCGACTCATGGATTGAGACTCTCATCAACATACACAAGGAAGCCAAGGAACAATTGGAAAGGGCCCAGATACGCACTAAGCGTTATGCGGACTCCAAAAGAAGACCAGCGCCTTCTTATTCCGTTGGTGATCAAGTCTGGTTGTACTAGAAACTATTACCACGACATCTACGGCCAAACAAATTAGCCCCCAGGTACTATGGACCATTTTCAATAAAGGAAATCATCAATCCTGTCTCATTCCGGCTCAAGCTACCAGACTCCTGGAAGAGAATACACCCAATCTTTCACACTTCTTTATTGAAACCCTACATCCGATCCACCCGGAAAACCTGCAGACCCAGTCCAGTGATTGTGGACAATCAACTGGAATATGAAGTCTCCAGAATATGCGATTCCAGGTATAAACGGGGTCGACTTCAATACCTGGTTGAATGGAAAGGATATCCTCCTAGCGAGAGAACCTGGGAACCAGTTTCAAACTTGAATACCCCTCGATTGCTTAGAAGATTCCATCTCATACACCCGGGGAAACCTGGTGGAACAGGTTTTCGGAGGAGGCATGCTGTCATGACCCATAGAACTTGCCCTTTCTGGACTTCCTGGTACTTATCGCGACGGGGCTTGTATTCCTTGTTACTCCCAACATGGCCGTGCCGAAGGACTTGCCTCGCACCAGCCTTTACGTCGGACACGGCACGTTCTATAAATTGGCCACGCCCCGCGGCCCCGCGTGTCTCAACGCTATCATTAGGTAGTGACTAGACGTGTGTGTGCTGTTCGCCGAATCCACTATTCCTAGTTTCCTGGTCCCTTCTTCCTTCCTTCCACTCTTCCCCTCTAAATCTACTCCCGGTATCCTCAACCCTAGCGACCGCTACTTCCTTCCTGGACATCCTGGAACTATGACCTGCCTGGAACCCCGAACACGCGCTGGAGTCGGACGAGACTCGTGCGAGCCTATACAAGACCGATCCGCCTGCAAGAGGAATCCTCCCGCAGAACAGAGCAAGAAGCGATCCCAGGTGAGACGGGGGAGATTTACGACACTTCTCCAAGCAACGAATTGGTGGTAGATCTCTCTCTTCGGCTGGGGCCTCCCTCTGGAACAGCCTCTCTGCCTCCCTGAAACTTGAAGAGAACCACCTTCAGTTCCAGAAACACCTTAAAACCTTCGTCTTTGCTTCTGCTGTATTTCCCCCTCTCCCCTGCTGCATTCCTGGTTGATACTGACACTGCACTGGTTACTGGCCCCTTCGGATCTCGAGCCCAAGCCCTGCCAGTTTCATGCCTGCACTGCCTCCCTGGCAACACCTGTATCCCTACAGTCCCCGCACCAGCACTTATTTCAGCACTCACCCTGCATTTGCCACCTGCTGGCCACTCTTTTATTTATCTTGTTTATTTATTATCCCATGTACTGCACTTTCCGTTCTTTTATTTATCTTGTTTATTATTATCCCATGTACTGCACTTTCTCCTCCCCCCCAACTTTTCTTTTTCCCCCTCCCTTGCACTTGAGCGATTTGAATGAAACCTGGCCTAGTAAGATCGTTGTCAGTCTTTCCTCTGTTCCTCCTCCCTTGCCTCACCGCGCCTTGAAAAACCTATGTTTAGGCGCGTTTTAAATGCAGTATCATATCATATCGCAGGGTTGCCCAACTTCCTTGGAACTGTCCTCGAGTAGTACATGCCGCAAGATGACTGAGGCATTTTGCATCGTATTCTGATACCTCCTTTGAAATGAAGTCCTTATTGTATTCATAGCATAGGGGATGAGAGAGCAGACATAGCAACTCTCATCAGATGCTCTTTCCCCCACCTTTTTCATGTTTTTATACCACATGTTATTCCCCAGGTGAGCTGAATTATCTAAATTGGCATTTATCCCTTCATTATCTTCTTCTGCATCTCTTTTACATCTCACAATATACTTATAAAGATCTAGGAAACTGTCATCATTCGTATTCATAGTGGGGGGAATCATAGGAGCTCTTTCTTCAGCAGAAACATTAAGATAATAGAGACTGTGAGAAATAAGGAACAAAAAGATAAAAACAATCATGCAAATATATAATATGCATAGAAATCTGGATAACCATTTTTTGTGCCATTCTACTGCTTGCTGAACTCGTACTCTATTATTATGTCGTCTTCCTCATTAAACATTTCTAATGCAATCATTGAGGTTCTTTCACATTTGTAACTGTACAATCTGTTCAATTATAGCAATGAGGAGCTGTCTTATCACTGAACCGTATTTAGGATCCTGTAAGTGTGAATATTAACGTCTCTTCTGACAATAGCAGGGTAAGATTGAAGTATGAACACAAAGACAGCAACCACGAGCCGATGAAGGTCACTGTCGGCAGGCATCATGTATTTTTATCACCTTAAACAAATTCTCTCCATCAAATGAATCTGGATATTGATCTATCTTCCAATTTCTGATCAAGAACTGATGTTTAGGGATATCTCTGGTGTATTATTCACTGCTTCAATATATTTCTAAAATATCATTTCAACCTCTGGAATTCTCTGAAAGTGCTTACACTCTCTGCTAAAATATATATATATATATAAGGAGTGTCTAGTGAATTCAGTCCATATAAAGTATGTGTTAATCACTCATTGTTTTGTCGTCCTTCTTCTTAGTCATCGATCTGGGCTGCACACGTGGAAATTATTCTTCTTGTCTTGCTTCTGGATCAGCAACGGTGGGAGGGAGGGTCTCGCTTTTATAAATCTTCACGTTGTTCAGATGCAACCAAGCTTGTCTTCCCTGAACCTTAACAGCTGAAGGGGAAACTTCTTCAACAAGGAAGGGGACATTAAAGCGAGGCTCATGCCACTTTCGTGTGAAATATTTGATCAGGATCAGGTCCCCAACATATAACTTAGGTGGTGGTAATAGCTCATTTGGGTTGGTCACCAAATTATCTTCTTCTGTGTTCCTAGACAGTCCCCCCCCCAATGCTTGGCTTGATCTGAAATGAAAGAAATACTGGTAGGCATACATGTCAAACAATTATGCATCTCATCACCTAGAGTTCTGGCTACACTCTGGGAATCACTCCTCATCCTAGACGGAGGTGTAAGGGGTGTTTTCATTCGACCCCATGTTACTAGCTCATGCGGGGTGAGGTGGTGGTCTGACCATGGCTGATTCCGAATGGCATATAAAGCCAGGGATAGGCAATACAGCCATCCCCTTTTCAAAATCAACTTAATCTTGTCAATCCTCTATTTGAGGTGGCTGTGGAGTCTCTCACATATTCTGTTCACTTGTGGGTGATACACAGAAGAGAACTTGTGCTATATACTTAACAAAAGCACTATTTGTTTAAATAGATTATTGACAAAATGTCGCCCATTATCGGATCTTAGCACTTCACACACACCCCACCTCAGGAACATTTTGCATACTAAAAACTTTCCTGCGCAAGTGGAATCCGGGTGTGCACATGGACCAGCTTCGATCCACCTGGAGAAGGGGCCCACCACGACTAATAGATACCTATATCCATTACATGTATGCAATCGACATAGTCAATATGTAAATGCTGAAACTGACCTTTCGGTCGAGGTATTACTCCTCTAATTGTTCTCAGTGTATGCCTAGCAGTAAACCGTTGACACACGATGTAATTCACCATAAGCAGTGCAACGTGTTGCAACAAATTAGGAATTAACTAGTCTTCTGCAATATTGGCAGCAAGACATTCTCTAGTTACATGCACCGGGTAATGCAGCTGTTCAAGAGTGACTTTCAATAAAGTGAATGGCATCAGTGGCTTTCTAGTGCTGTACTGTCGCCATAAAGCTTCAGTTATGTTATGTGAACACATTTCTATAGCGCCAAAGCCAGATGGCATCCAGGGACTGTCATATACAGTGGGGGACATAAAGACCAGTTTATATCATGAGATGGATTACTTGAACAGTCTGTTCTTTAGCAGTTTCCTAAAAGCCAGGTGGTTTTCCTCCTTACAGAGAGTTTCAGGCAATTCGTTCCACGCTCGTGCTGCCAAGACTGGGAACACACGGCCATTTCCCGGGGCTCTTTTTATACAGTGGACTTTCAGGCAGCAAGCCTTGGCGGATAAGAGATCCCTTTTAGGGCAATAGATATTGGGCCTCATTACGAGTCTGGCGGTAACCGAGGTGGTAAAACCGCCTGGTTACCGCCAGACTCGTATTACCATTCCGCCTCTGTGACTCCTGGAATTACCGGGCCATTACAACCCCGGTGTCCGGGGAATTCCGGAGGCGGAATGGTGTTAATCCCCATTCCCATTGAGTCCCATAGGACTCAATGGGGATGGGGATCATGGAAACACCGGCACCATCTTGTGATGGTGCCGGTGTTTCCTCGTCCGCCTGCAGGCGGGCGGTGTTAAACCCGCCAGGTCAGACCTGACGGGTTTGACGCCTCCGCCTGCAGGAGTTGTGATCGCCCGGCATGGAAACAACGGTGGTGGCGGGTTTACCGCCACCGTTGTTTCCATACCGGGCGAGTTATAATGAGGCCCATTGACCCTTTCTTTAAGGTACTGAGGTGCATGTCTAAAAACACATTTGTGACATACTGTCAACAGCTTGAACAAAATCCTTGCAGAAACAGATAACCAATGCAGCTCCCTCCGGGCTGCAGAGGTAGATTCGATGAGACTCATCTGGTGAACAATGCGTACTGCAGCATTTTATACTTTTTGTAATTTCTGAACATCTTCTTTATTTGTCCCACCCAGAAGTGCATTACAATAGTCCAAGCATGGAAGTATCACTGCCCTAGCTAATTTAGCCCGGTTATCTTTTGAGACCATGGGAGCAACCTGTCTTAGTACTTGGAGATGATAGCTGGTGTTTTTTACTATCGCCTCGAAATGAGCACCACCGTTTAGACTGGCCTCCTTGTAAGTGCCAAGAGTTTTCACTTTGGAAGTGACTGCTATCCGACTGCCATCAATAATAAAGCTATCAAAGGCCTGGTCCAAACTGTTTCTAGCATGTTGTGACCCATATATCATAAACTCTGTCTTGGCTGGATTTAAGCATAACCAATTGTTCGACATCCAACCCTTTATGATCTGATAGACAAGATCCAACTTTCCCTGGTCCCCTCAAGAGACAGCTGGAAATCAACTGCGCAGTTAGGAAAAAGAGCCCCACATTTTCCAGTTCCATACACAATGGGATAACTATATATTGAAAAGTAAAGGGGATAGGCATGCCCCCTGAAGGACTCCACATATGGTGATTTCTATTTCGGATGAATTTTCACCCCAGTAGACCCTGGAACTACGGTCCTCTAAGAATGATTTTAGCCATCGGACCGCGTCCTCTGAGAGGCCCCCACAGTGGCCAGCCTATCCAGAAAAATGTTATGATCGAGTAGATTGAAGGCTGACGATAAATCTAATAGAACCAGCCGCCCCGATCTACTAGCATGAGTCTGCAGATCCAATAAGGTGCTCTCGGTGCCATGAAAGCATCGGAAACCGGATAGCTTTTTATGCAGAATGCCAGCTGCTGAGATGTGAGATTGTAGTTGTATGGTTGCAGCGTTATCAATCAGTTTCAGAATAAACAGTGTGTTTGTAATAGGTTGAAAGTTAGCAGCATCGTTAGGGTCCAAGCCCACCTTTTTAAAAGCATGGTTACTGCACATCTTTTATAGATTACAGGATGCCACACATTCTAAACAAAGCGTTAACAAACCTACAAAGGAAGGGGGCAAAGATTTTCTTATGCTCCAAGATTATCTTTGATGGGAGGAGGTCTCCTGGGCAGCTAGTAGGATGCATGTGTTTAAGAATGTTGTGAATTTATTCAGTGGACATCGTAGAGAAACCAAACCCCACAGGGGATACCCCAAGGCTCTGGAATCCCAAATTAGCCATCATATTACCCTCGTCCTTACTTTTCTGCTCACTGCCTAATTTACCAACTATTATGGGTGGCTCCTGCTGGCCCAACACCTTCCTAATCTTGTTCTGGGCATGCTGGAGTTTGTCAGAAAAGGCTTTTTGTACTCGTATGCAATCATCCGTAGTAGGTTTGATAGTATTGTTTAGAACTCTAGTCTTTTGCCAGGATCTAAGCAGTTTAAAGAGTTCTTTTGTTTGATTACCTGCCTGATTTATCTGATCATTATAAAAGTAAAATTTTGCTTCGGTTATCTTGGCCTTATGCTCTTTTTCCTTAAGTGTCCATGCTGCCTTGTTACTAGGAGTTTTATCTTTCAGCCAAGCATGTTCCATCTGCCTCTTGCTGACCTTTAATTGCACTAGAGCAGGAGAGGGGTGTCTCTGATGTTTCTTTCTTTCAAGGGGACAAGTCTGTCTGACATAGTTATTATGTCCTTATAAGAACTGCTAATAAGAGTATCAGGACCATCTGAATACTCTGTTTTGTTCATCAAGGCATTCATACAGTCTAATAAATCAACCGCTGTGATGGCCTTATAGTTTCTATTTTGAACCTTACGCAGAGGTTCATACTGTTTTTTAAAGGCACCGGGAGCTGAAGTTGGCATAAAATGGAGAAATGATCGGACCATACGCAAGGTGTACTTATAAATTCTGTAAGAAGAATTTTACCAGTCCCCACCCATTCAAGGGTATTCCCCTTTATATGTGCTGGGCCAGAGTTATGTATGATTATATTGTTGTTTTTAAGACATTCCTCTAGCTCTAAAGCTTTTTTATCTTTAGGGTGTCCCTTCCAGAGGTTAAAGTCTCCCAACAGTACCACTGCCGAGTTAACTGATTGCATGGGGGTTAACACATTTATAAGATCCTCATTGAACCTTGCCGATTCTCCAGGCGGTCTATAGAGCAATAAGAAATTGATGCTATAATTAAAATTAGGGATAAATTTAATGTGCAGTATGTCACAACTGTCACATTTAGTTTTCACTTCGTATATACCAATTCTTTTTTGCAAATAATGGTGAATCCCCCTCCCGGTCCTTCCTCTCAATGTTTGCCAAAGAAAACATAAATAGCCGGGGTCACTTGCTCTATTGTAGGGCCGTGGGCCTCAGAGAACCATGTTTCTGTGACGCACATGACATCCACCTTATGCTCCAGGATGAAGTCATGCACGTCTACAGTATGCTTAACAAGGGATCTAGTGTTAAGCAAAGCCAAATTCAAATTGGCTGTTGGGCGCGATTGTGTTAATGATATATTGGTTTCCACAACATTCTGCTCTATGGTGGAACTAGGTTGATATAGTGCCCTCAAATTGTTTTGCATGCAAACAGGGAGTTTGGGGCAAACCAAACTTTGTTGCACATGTCCAGTATGAGTACCGAGTGGTACAATACTAAGTAGTGTGTTATCTACTTTCAATCCTCTCTTCCTAAGGCGAGAAAACCTGTTATCCCAACAGGCTGAAACTCCTCCTTACAGCTCTCAATGACATCTTCAAGCACACAGTTGTCCCTCTGAGCAGCTGAGAGACTTAGAATGGGCACAGTACATGCTGCAGCAGCTGCTGCAGCTGTCAGTATATTACTAGGG
This sequence comes from Ambystoma mexicanum, assembly GCF_040938575.1. NCBI lineage: Eukaryota > Metazoa > Chordata > Amphibia > Caudata > Ambystomatidae > Ambystoma > Ambystoma mexicanum. The sequence goes on from NC_090923.1 coordinate 1,032,737,353, forward strand.
CGAGCAACTTGCTCGACTGTCATCCCTGCCAATTGTGTTCTATCAGTGCATGAGGTACATGCATAGGACTTACTTCGGGCGATGGCGACTGCCTCCAGTACTTTGATAATCCCCATGGTGTGGTAGGAAGAAGACAGAGTAGCTGGCCGCAACTGCACATCCCAGCATGGACCGGCACAGACCGGTGTGCTCCTTCGATTATCAGTGGGGGATAAGGAGCACCTCCTTCATTTCCATAGTTCATGCTCTTCCTGTGGTGCGCTTCCCTAAATCTCTATTAATTGGGTTATTGACAGCATATTAAACCCATCATGTACTAACAAAGTTGTGGCGGACTTTTCTTTAATATCCTCAGTGTCAAAACTTTAAATTTCTGGAGAACATGCTACCCTTTGGTGTCTACACCTGCGGCTTCGTTCCGCAAGAGATAAAATCTGTTCCTTTAGTATGCGCTGTGCATTTTATGACCGCTATGGCTAGTGGGAGTTGTAGTTCCTTAATGAGCCCATCCAATAAGGACCTATGTTGCACTGGAGAGCTGTCTGCGTGGAGATGGCCCCTCCTTTTCCAACGTGCCAACCCTGCATGTACGGTTGATGCCACATAGGCTGAGTCACTGTACACCGTCACTTACTGTCCTTCATGTTTCTCAAGCGTGACAATAAGCGCTACTAATTCTGCTGCTTGTGCTGAACAGTGAGAGGGTAGTCTTGCACTCACCACTACCTCGAATACTCCATTCAATCTGTGTCTTACTACTGCAGTGCCTGAATGCCTTTCCACACTAGACAGATCAATTTTCAAGGAACCATCAATAAAAATAATTTCCCCTCCCGCCAAAACATTCTCTTTCACACAGGGTATGTCATCATAAAATTCAACTTAATTTGCACAGTCACGCACATGATGATCTTCTTCTACCGGTTCAGCTACGAATGTGGCTGGGGTTCACTATTTTACATCTTACAATTTTAATCGTTTGGTTAGAAATTATGACCTCATAAGCTAAAGCTCTTTGGGATGCCAATGTGCCCTTGGTTTTTTTTTTTTAAATGGCAAACAGGGCATGCTCCACGTAAAGGGTCATAGAGCAGCCCATGACAATACTCGTAGACTTCTCAATTGAAAATGCAGCAGCTGCCAAAGATTGTTCACAAGGGAAGTGTCCTCTCATAACTGGATCTAAAATCCCACTGTAATATGCCAAAGGTTTGTACCCCAATGTTGTCTTTTGTGTAAGCACTGCTGTAATTACTGACTCATTCATGTGTGAAAGCAAATACAATTTCTCACCATAATTTGGAATCCCTAAAACTGGAGCTGTACAAATTGCTCTTTTCAACTCCTCAAATCCTTCCTCCATTTCTTCGGTCCATCCTAATTTTGTCTTGCCAACTTGCGCTTTCTTTAATGCTTGCAGAAGTGGCCTTATGTAGTGCAATAATCAAACACCCAGGCTGTAACGTAATTGCATAAACCCAGAAACTGTTGCATCTGTCTCACTGTGTTTGGTTTTGGAGTTTTCATGATTGCATCAGCTCTCTCAGGTGTCACTTTCTTTCTTTCATGCAAAATTAACTGACCTTTGTATAACACCTTTTCTTGACAATACTGTAATTTCTCCTTGTCTACCTTACATCCTTTGTCTGCTGAAATAGTCATTCATTGGATAGACTCCTGCCTACACTCATCCTCTGTTTTACTGCATATCAATAGGTCATCTAAGTACTTTATCACTTTTGAGATCAATATTGCCTAGATCCATCTGTAGGACTCTGTTAAAGATTGATGGGGACTCACACTACCCTTGAGGCAAACGAGTATGTTTTAGTCTTTTTTGGTGAAAAATATATGAAGTCAGTCTTGGGAGTCTTTATGCAATGGGATCGAGAAAAACACATTTTTCAAATCGATCACCCTGAAATACTGAGCTTCTACTGGGATACTACACAATATTGTTGCAGGATTAGGAACTAAAGGAAACTCAGCATCTACAATCTGGTTAAGAGGTCTCAAATCCTGGATAAATCATAACCCTCCTTTAGATTTTTTAATCAGATACACTGCGGTATTACACATTTGACTCTGATGGCACCAGAATCCCCTGATTCATCATTTCTGAAATCGTCTGAAATATACCTTTATCAGCTTCTCGAGACATTGGGTATTGTTTTGCTCGTGGTAGAATTGCTCCTGGCTTAAGCTTTATTTTAACCTCCTCTAACCCCTTGAATAAACCTACGTCATAGAGGCCTGTGGTCCATAGGGCACTCAGCACCTTTTCAAGATCCTCCCGAAAAAATGCTGGTCATTGCCGCATTATCGCCATTCTTTGCAGAACTTCCCTTTTTTCTATCCTTATCCAGTATGTAATGTTCATAAAGAACACCACTTCGTCATCACTTCGATCTTCCCTAAACATATCATCATCAGTTATGTCAGTCAATCTGTCCCCTTCCTCAAGAGCTATCACTGTTCTCCATGGTCTACCCTCATTGTTTATGCCTTCGAGCATTGCCATCTCTCTTTGTACTATAGCTGCTTCCAACTCTATAGGAATGGTCTGTACGCCTTCCTCATCCATAGGTATTTGTGATCTAAACAAAAACTTGTCAGGTATCCTTACAATCTTCCCTACCAGACCAGGTAGCCATGTCAACAAAATTCTTTCTCCATAGAGAAATCTCTGGTTCTACTGGAACGCCTTACAGAGCCACTTGCCCTGTGAATGCAAGTATGAATTCTCTCATGTTTAAATAGTGTATTCCTGGAGTGAAGCACACTATTCCTTGATCCGTGAATGAAATCGTCATTTTATGTTTCGGCATTCAATTGCTTCCTAAAGTGTTAACTGGTGACTGTCGTGAATATCACAAAGGAACAGATATGACACATTCTCCTATGGAGATGGGTAATTTATCACTAAAAGGAACTCGGCTCGTAGTTTCACAGAACCCTTGAACATTCATGGCAATATCTGACATTGGATATTTTCCCTCTCTTATACACAAACAAGTTACTCCAGTGTCTAAAAGAAAGGGATTTGCCTCCTATCGTCACATTGACCCTTGGCTTCTCTTGGGGGTCTAGTGTCAAAGATAGTACTGAACACATCAAGTCACCCTGTGAGCTGTCCTATTGTGGGTACAGGCTCATCCCCGTCCACATGAAAGGATTTCCTCCTACCACAGTGACCCCTACTATCCTAGGCGTCAATATTTGTCCTGTATTCGCATACTGCTGTGTCTGCATAGGGGCTTGTTGCGACTGCCCTTGTGGTGGATTCATTTGTGCTTGTCCCTGCTGCGGCACCAGCTGTACTTGCAGTGCTTGTGCCTGATAAGATTTGTGATATTGGGCAAAGCCCTCTCTGGACTGTGTGCTATATCGTGGAGGATAAACTGTCCCCCCTCTGGAAAACTGCCCATTTTGTACATTCCTTTGGATCTCACATACACGCGCAATATGTCCTGTCATTCCACAATTCCAACATACTGGCGGAACCCTTATAATAATCTCTCCTTGGTTATATCCTCCCTGAGCACTCTGGTTCTCGTTCTGTGTGTTTTGAAACCCACCTTGGTTATTCTGAAATCCATCTCCTCTTCCCCTATAACTCATGCCTCTACCTCGTGGTGTAAACCCATACCCACCTTGATCCATGGGGCTTGGATTATTTGCCTGTGATGTACCCACTGCTTCCTGCATTCCCATTCCTTCTCCGCTTGTCAATACAGCACCTTCTATGGCAAATTTTGACAACTTTTTCTGAGCCAACTTGACTTTCTCAATCTTTCTATTCTCATCTTTCTTTTTGTTCTTCTCTTATAATAACTGGCAATGGTGTGCTATTGTCAACTGTATTCCAGCCCATGGCTTCACTTCCATCCCCACCTGTTTTTTCATCTGTCTCTGTACTGGTTCAGGCAACCCCAACATAAAAATGGTAAAACAATGCCACTGTCTTTTCCCACGGCTTGCAATGTCTTGAATATAAGCAATAGGGTCTTCTTCTTTCATTTTACGTGTCATAATTGTACCAATATCTGATGTGTCAGGATACTCCAAACATCTGCCCTGCAATTATTTATTGAATGGTGCTCCATCATGCACTGTGTTTTGTGCAGTTACACTTGAATAGTCCGCTCTCTTCCATATGTCATCAGACCTCTCTACAAGAATGGCTGCTAGGAGACCTTTTATGTCACATATGGCTGGTGTATTTCCTCCTGTCATTTTCTCTAATTCGTATATCCTTTTTCCAGCCCCCAAAGTCAAACTAGGGAGCTTGCATTTTAAGTTATCCTTGTACATCTGTGGCCATGGAATATATTGCGGTCTTGCCCCCCCCCTCTATCAAGGGGAACGAGGAAAGCCCATCCCATGGTCCAATCCCACTCTTAGTGTATCCATGGCAGGGATAATCATCCCTGTCTGTCTTCTTGCCACTAATGACCTTAACCTGATTACATATGGTGGAGATTCTTCCTTCTCACTACATGATCATCCTCGAGGACGCTCAGGATATGCTACGGGATCTGGCATTTTATATTTAGGCTGTTCCAGATCTGACCATCTCACTTCCTTATCCATTTGCCAGCTTCCTACAGGGGTGCCTGCACTCCCTCCTTCTGCCCTAAAACCAAACTCTCCTTCCTCGTCCGACAAGTGTAGGCCCCAATTAGTATGACTAACATCTTTCTCAACTTTATCTAGGTTCAATCTGCTCAAAGACAATGCTCGACGTTCATCACTAAACAGGTTTTCTTCCTAGCTTTGTGATTGAGGTACTGGGGATCGATCATCGTTCCCTCGAGTTCCATACTCGCTATCTCGGCTCAATTGCAGATAGACCTTATCAATCCTTTCTCCAATGCTTTCTGCATCATCTCTTTCTTCTTCTAGCACTACTCTAGATGCTGCTGGCAGTACTTCCTTTATCAGGAAAATCTCATCCACTCTATCCCATCATATTTCTGGGCTCGGCCTCATTTGTTCTTTACGGATGAGACTTGTATCCAAACCTCGCTGTCTCTCCTTTTATGCTCTATTTCTTCAACTACTTCCCTTCACTTTCTCGCAGTCTTCTAACTCTTTCTTCCTCCTGCCTTTGTTCTTCCCTCCTTACTCCTTCACTTCTTTCCTATTTTTCTCTTCTTCTCTGCAACCTTTTGTCCCTTAATCGCTGTGCTTTTTCCTCTTCTCTCTTTCTTTCTTTCCTCCCTGTCCCTCTCTTCTATCGCTCTTTGCCTATTGTCATACTTTCTTTGTTCCTCTGCCCGTTTTTCATCTTTCTCCTGTTCCTCCTGATATATTTGTTCTCGACACTCCCCGCTTTTCCTTTTTTGCTCATCTTCCTTTAATCTCCTCTCTTGCTCGTCCTTATCTTCTCTTTGCCTAACTTCCTTGATAGTTTTCCCATCTATCTTAAGTAATATCTGTCCTTCCATCCATTTGTTCTGTACGAGCTGTACCTCGTCAGCCTTATTTTTTTCTCCTTTCCATCTCTTGATTTCTTTGTCTATGTCTGTTGACAGATCCAACCATTTGCTTCTTTCTTCCTTCTCTTGTATGAATTTATAAATATCTTCTTTTCTTTTATTCTCTTCCAGACTATCGTCACTACTGTAAGAAGGGGGTTCATAGATAGGATTACTGTACCCCGTCTCTGCTTTCAATTCCTTTAAAGGATACACTCCTATCTTTTCCGTAGCAACACTCTTTGCTTATGCAAAGTGGGGGGAGATGAGGGCTCGATGCCTTCCCCCTATGCTGATTAAGCATCCACTGCTCAGGCGGCGGGTCTTCTCTTTCCTCTTGGTACATCTTCCAAAGTTCAAAAATTACTAATCTCTTCTCTAATGTCTTCCCTGTGTCTGCAGCATGTAGGTATGTGGTCATGTGTTGCAATAACGCTCTTGACAATTATACCCCTTGTGGCCATGGCATGAACATTTTATCTGCTGTTTCCTTTATCATTCTGCAATGTACTGTTTGAGCTTGGGTGGGTATTTTGGCAGTGTATTGCATAGGTGCGTGAGAGGAGTGTCCCCCATAATGGCAAGTCTCAATTGACTGTCAATTCTTACCAGATCGTTAAATAAACCTTTTATTATGACTTAAATCACCCGTTTTAATGTTTTAAAACAACAAATATGAGCATGCACCATCAATCGCTGCTCAATCCTCTTATTTCAATTATCTATCTATTCTTTTGATTGTCGCGCATCGTTTTGCTACACTTTATCTTTAATCACTGTTCTTTTTTTTCCAACTCTTCACAATTCTATCGCTCCTCAATACTTGATTCAACAAACAACATTTAGATTTGTCAGACATTACACAGTATTAAACACAGTGATCACCTTCCCACTTATCGATATCTCAGTTATAAATACAGGGTACTTCTACTCTCGCCTTTACTTTACCATCTACAGGGTTTGAGACATTGATTTACACGGTCCTGACCTGTGCGTTTTTTTTCTATTTTCTACTCCCGTTGGAGTTTGAAATGTCTCCTTCTAATTCCCTTGAATTAGGACTTCTAGGCAGTCTCTCTTATCTTCACAATATTTCCAGTTACTCAAAATGATTACAATCCCATCTCCTTATTTGCCATTCCCCTTAGTCTACTTACCATTCGTTAATCGACTCAAGGCCTTCGGTATTGACTCCTCCTCCAATCCAACCACTTCGCTTTCCGTCCTGTGGAAACCTGGCAGGGATTTCTTCAAAAGGGAACCTGCCCACTCTCTCGGTTCTTCTTGTAAGCTTATTTCTATTCGTCTGCTCTCCACAGGAAACTCTGCGATCTGCCAGCTAATGGCAGAGGATGCTCGATCGTCGGAAACTCTGGAGCGGAACTAGTTTGGATCTTTAAACCATCTGCACTTCTACCACGTGAGCTTAGGGCCCTTTAGGAAAGTAATGGATGGGATCATACAGATTAATTCTGAGTCCAAATATCTGAGCCAACTCAGGAAGATGGCAAAGTACTGTTTTATTAAAAATTATCTAAAACAGGGAGTTTACAACGAACATCAACACTCAGTTTCTCTCAGCGATCTTCGCACAAATCATAGCTTTTATATCAAAAATACATCAGAGATGATGTCATACTACGTGGCGATAATGAAAAACCTATCAACGGTTGGGATTGGCTAAGGGGAACATCTAAGTATATCTTTTTATACAGTGGACTTTCAGGCAGCAAGCCTTGGCGGATAAGAGATCCCTTTTAGGGCAATAGATATTGGGCCTCATTACGAGTCTGGCGGTAACCGAGGTGGTAAAACCGCCTGGTTACCGCCAGACTCGTATTACCATTCCGCCTCCGTGACTCCTGGAATTACCGGGGCATTACAACCCCGGTGTCCGGGGAATTCCGGAGGCGGAATGGTGTTAATCCCCATTCCCATTGAGTCCCATAGGACTCAATGGGGATGGGGATCATGGAAACACCGGCACCATCTTGTGATGGTGCCGGTGTTTCCTCGTCCGCCTGAAGGCGGGCGGTGTTAAACCCGCCAGGTCAGACCTGACGGGTTTGACGCCTCCGCCTGCAGGAGTTGTGATCGCCCGGCATGGAAACAACGGTGGTGGCGGGTTTACCGCCACCGTTGTTTCCATACCGGGCGAGTTATAATGAGGCCCATTGACCCTTTCTTTAAGGTACTGAGGTGCATGTCTAAAAACACATTTGTGACATACTGTCAACAGCTTGAACAAAATCCTTGCAGAAACAGATAACCAATGCAGCTCCCTCCGGGCTGCAGAGGTAGATTCGATGAGACTCATCTGGTGCACAATGCGTACTGCAGCATTTTATACTTTTTGTAATTTCTGAACATCTTCTTTATTTGTCCCACCCAGAAGTGCATTACAATAGTCCAAGCATGGAAGTATCACTGCCCTAGCTAATTTAGCCCGGTTATCTTTTGAGACCATGGGAGCAACCTGTCTTAGTACTTTGAGATGATAGCTGGTGTTTTTTACTATCGCCTCGAAATGAGCACCACCGTTTAGACTGGCCTCCTTGTAAGTGCCAAGAGTTTTCACTTTGGAAGTGACTGCTATCCGACTGCCATCAATAATAAAGCTATCAAAGGCCTGGTCCAAACTGTTTCTAGCATGTTGTGACCCATATATCATAAACTCTGTCTTGGCTGGATTTAAGCATAACCAATTGTTCGACATCCAACCCTTTATGATCTGATAGACAAGATCCAACTTTCCCTGGTCCCCTCAAGAGACAGCTGGAAATCAACTGCGCAGTTAGGAAAAAGAGCCCCAAATTTTCCAGTTCCATACACAATGGGATAACTATATATTGAAAAGTAAAGGGGATAGGCATGCCCCCTGAAGGACTCCACATATGGTGATTTCTATTTCGGATGAATGTTCACCCCAGTAGACCCTGGAACTACGGTCCTCTAAGAATGATTTTAGCCATCGGACCGCGTCCTCTGAGAGGCCCCCACAGTGGCCAGCCTATCCAGAAAAATGTTATGATCGAGTAGATTGAAGGCTGACGATAAATCTAACAGAACCAGCCGCCCCGATCTACTAGCATGAGTCTGCAGATCCAATAAGGTGCTCTCGGTGCCATGAAAGCATCGGAAACCGGATAGCTTTTTAAGCAGAATGCCAGCTGCTGAGATGTGAGATTGTAGTTGTATGGTTGCAGCGTTATCAATCAGTTTCAGAATAAACAGTGTGTTTGTAATAGGTTGAAAGTTAGCAGCATCGTTAGGGTCCAAGCCCACCTTTTTAAAAGCATGGTTACTGCACATCTTTTATAGATTACAGGATGCCACACATTCTAAACAAAGCGTTAACAAACCTACAAAGGAAGGGGGCAAAGATTTTCTTATGCTCCAAGATTATCTTTGATGGGAGGAGGTCTCCTGGGCAGCTAGTAGGATGCATGTGTTTAAGAATGTTGTGAATTTATTCAGTGGACATCGTAGAGAAACCAAACCCCACAGGGGATACCCCAAGGCTCTGGAATCCCAAATTAGCCATCATATTACCCTCGTCCTTACTTTTCTGCTCACTGCCTAATTTACCAACTATTATGGGTGGCTCCTGCTGGCCCAACACCTTCCTAATCTTGTTCTGGGCATGCTGGAGTTTGTCAGAAAAGGCTTTTTGTACTCGTATGCAATCATCCGTAGTAGGTTTGATAGTATTGTTTAGAACTCTAGTCTTTTGCCAGGATCTAAGCAGTTTAAAGAGTTCTTTTGTTTGATTACCTGCCTGATTTATCTGATCATTATAAAAGTAAAATTTTGCTTCGATTATCTTGGCCTTATGCTCTTTTTCCTTAAGTGTCCATGCTGCCTTGTTACTAGGAGTTTTATCTTTCAGCCAAGCATGTTCCATCTGCCTCTTGCTGACCTTTAATTGCACTAGAGCAGGAGAGGGGTGTCTCTGATGTTTCTTTCTTTCAAGGGGACAAGTCTGTCTGACATAGTTATTATGTCCTTATAAGAACTGCTAATAAGAGTATCAGGACCATCTGAATACTCTGTTTTGTTCATCAAGGCATTCCTACAGTCTAATAAATCAACCGCTGTGATGGCCTTATAGTTTCTATTTTGAACCTTACGCAGAGGTTCATACTGTTTTTTAAAGGCACCGGGAGCTGAAGTTGGCATAAAATGGAGAAATGATCGGACCATACGCAAGGTGTACTTATAAATTCTGTAAGAAGAATTTTACCAGTCCCCACCCATTCAAGGGTATTCCCCTTTATATGTGCTGGGCCAGAGTTATGTATGATTATATTGTTGTTTTTAAGACATTCCTCTAGCTCTAAAGCTTTTTTATCTTTAGGGTGTCCCTTCCAGAGGTTAAAGTCTCCCAACAGTACCACTGCCGAGTTAACTGATTGCATGGGGGTTAACACATTTATAAGATCCTCATTGAACCTTGCCGATTCTCCAGGCGGTCTATAGAGCAATAAGAAATTGATGCTATAATTAAAATTAGGGATAAGTTTAATGTGCAGTATGTCACAACTGTCACATTTAGTTTTCACTTCGTATATACCAATTCTTTTTTGCAAATAATTGTGAATCCCCCTCCCGGTCCTTCCTCTCAATGTTTGCCAAAGAAAACATAAATAGCTGGGGTCACTTGCTCTATTGTAGGGCCGTGGGCCTCAGAGAACCATGTTTCTGTGACGCACATGACATCCACCTTATGCTCCAGGATGAAGTCATGCACGTCTACAGTATGCTTAACAAGGGATCTAGTGTTAAGCAAAGCCAAATTCAAATTGGCTGTTGGGCGCGATTGTGTTAATGATATATTGGTTTCCACAACATTCTGCTCTATGGTGGAACTAGGTTGATATAGTGCCCTCAAATTGTTTTGCATGCAAGCAGGGAGTTTGGGGCAAACCAAACTTTGTTGCACATGTCCAGTATGAGTACCGAGTGGTACAATACTAAGTAGTGTGTTATCTACTTTCAATCCTCTCTTCCTAAGGCGAGAAAACCTGTTATCCCAACAGGCTGAAACTCCTCCTTACAGCTCTCAATGACATCTTCAAGCACACAGTTGTCCCTCTGAGCAGCTGAGAGACTTAGAATGGGCACAGTACATGCTGCAGCAGCTGCAGCAGCTGTCAGTATATTACTAGGGCGAGCAACTTGCTCGACTGTCATCCCTGCCAATTGTGTTCTATCAGTGCATGAGGTACATGCATAGGACTTACTTCGGGCGATGGCGACTGCCTCCAGTACTTTGATAATCCCCATGGTGTGGTAGGAAGAAGACAGAGTAGCTGGCCGCAACTGCACATCCCAGCATGGACCGGCACAGACCGGTGTGCTCCTTCGATTATCAGTGGGGGATAAGGAGCACCTCCTTCATTTCCATAGTTCATGCTCTTCCTGTGGTGCGCTTCCCTAAATCTCTATTAATTGGGTTATTGACAGCATATTAAACCCATCATGTACTAACAAAGTTGTAGCGGACTTTTCTTTAATATCCTCAGTGTCAAAACTTTAAATTTCTGGAGAACATGCTACCCTTTGGTGTCTACACCTGCGGCTTCGTTCCGCAAGCGATAAAATCTGTTCCTTTAGTATGCGCTGTGCATTTTATGACCGCTATGGCTAGTGGGAGTTGTAGTTCCTTAATGAGCCCATCCAATAAGGACCTATGTTGCACTGGAGAGCTGTCTGCGTGGAGATGGCCCCTCCTTTTCCAACGTGCCAACCCTGCATGTACGGTTGATGCCACATAGGCTGAGTCACTGTACACCGTCACTTACTGTCCTTCATGTTTCTCAAGCGTGACAATAAGCGCTACTAATTCTGCTGCTTGTGCTGAACAGTGAGAGGGTAGTCTTGCACTCACCACTACCTCGAATACTCCATTCAATCTGTGTCTTACTACTGCAGTGCCTGAATGCCTTTCCACACTAGACAGATCAATTTTCAAGGAACCATCAATATAAATAATTTCCCCTCCCGCCAAAACATTCTCTTTCACACGGGGTATGTCATCATAAAATTCAACTTAATTTGCACAGTCACGCACATGATGATCTTCTTCTACCGGTTCAGCTACGAATGTGGCTGGGGTTCACTATTTTACATCTTACAATTTTAATCGTTTGGTTAGAAATTATGACCTCATAAGCTAAAGCTCTTTGGGATGCCAATGTGCCCTTGTTTTTTTTTTTTAAATGGCAAACAGGGCATGCTCCACGTAAAGGGTCATAGAGCAGCCCATGACAATACTCGTAGACTTCTCAATTGAAAATGCAGCAGCTGCCAAAGATTGTTCACAAGGGAAGTGTCCTCTCATAACTGGATCTAAAATCCCACTGTAATATGCCAAAGGTTTGTACCCCAATGTTGTCCTTTGTGTAAGCACTGCTGTAATTACTGACTCATTCATGTGTGAAAGCAAATACAATTTCTCACCATAATTTGGAATCCCTAAAACTGGAGCTGTACAAATTGCTCTTTTCAACTCCTCAAATCCTTCCTCCATTTCTTCGGTCCATCCTAATTTTGTCTTGCCAACTTGCGCTTTCTTTAATGCTTGCAGAAGTGGCCTTATGTAGTGCAATAATCAAACACCCAGGCTGTAACGTAATTGCATAAACCCAGAAACTGTTGCATCTGTCTCACTGTGTTTGGTTTTGGAGTTTTCATGATTGCATCAGCTCTCTCAGGTGTCACTTTCTTTCTTTCATGCAAAATTAACTGACCTTTGTATAACACCTTTTCTTGACAATACTGTAATTTCTCCTTGTCTACCTTACATCCTTTGTCTGCTGAAATAGTCATTCATTGGATAGACTCCTGCCTACACTCATCCTCTGTTTTACTGCATATCAATAGGTCATCTAAGTACTTTATCACTTTTGAGATCAATATTGCCTAGATCCATCTGTAGGACTCTGTTAAAGATTGATGGGGACTCACACTACCCTTGAGGCAAACGAGTATGTTTTAGTCTTTTTTGGTGAAAAATATATGAAGTCAGTCTTGGGAGTCTTTATGCAATGGGATCGAGAAAAACACATTTTTCAAATCGATCACCCTGAAATACTGAGCTTCTACTGGGATACTACACAATATTGTTGCAGGATTAGGAACTAAAGGAAACTCAGCATCTACAATCTGGTTAAGAGGTCTCAAATCCTGGATAAATCATAACCCTCCTTTAGATTTTTTAATCAGATACACTGCGGTATTACACATTTGACTCTGATGGCACCAGAATCCCCTGATTCATCATTTCTGAAATCGTCTGAAATATACCTTTATCAGCTTCTCGAGACATTGGGTATTGTTTTGCTCGTGGTAGAATTGCTCCTGGCTTAAGCTTTATTTTTACCTCCTCTAACCCCTTGAATAAACCTACGTCATAGAGGCCTGTGGTCCATAGGGCACTCAGCACCTTTTCAAGATCCTCCCGAAAAAATGCTGGTCATTGCCGCATTATCGCCATTCTTTGCAGAACTTCCCTTTTTTCTATCCTTATCCAGTATGTAATGTTCATAAAGAACACCACTTCGTCATCACTTCGATCTTCCCTAAACATATCATCATCAGTTATGTCAGTCAATCTGTCCCCTTCCTCAAGAGCTATCACTGTTCTCCATGGTCTACCCTCATTGTTTATGCCTTCGAGCATTGCCATCTCTCTTTGTACTATAGCTGCTTCCAACTCTATAGGAATGGTCTGTACGCCTTCCTCATCCATAGGTATTTGTGATCTAAACAAAAACTTGTCAGGTATCCTTACAATCTTCCCTACCAGACCAGGTAGCCATGTCAACAAAATTCTTTCTCCATAGAGAAATCTCTGGTTCTACTGGAACGCCTTACAGAGCCACTTGCCCTGTGAATGCAAGTATGAATTCTCTCATGTTTAAATAGTTTATTCCTGGAGTGAAGCACACTATTCCTTGATCCGTGAATGAAATCGTCATTTTATGTTTCGGCATTCAATTGCTTCCTAAAGTGTTAACTGGTGACTGTCGTGAATATCACAAAGGAACAGATATGACACATTCTCCTATGGAGATCGGTAATTTATCACTAAAAGGAACTCGGCTCGTAGTTTCACAGAACCCTTGAACATTCATGGCAATATCTGACATTGGATATTTTCCCTCTCTTATACACAAACAAGTTACTCCAGTGTCTAAAAGAAAGGGATTTGCCTCCTATCGTCACACTGACCCTTGGCTTCTCTTGGGGGTCTAGTGTCAAAGATAGTACTGAACACATCAAGTCACCCTGTGAGCTGTCCTATTGTGGGTACAGGCTCATCCCCGTCCACATGAAAGGATTTCCTCCTACCACAGTGACCCCTACTATCCTAGGCGTCAATATTTGTCCTGTATTCGCATACTGCTGTGTCTGCATAGGGGCTTGTTGCGACTGCCCTTGTGGTGGATTCATTTGTGCTTGTCCCTGCTGCGGCACCAGCTGTACTTGCAGTGCTTGTGCCTGATAAGATTTGTGATATTGGGCAAAGCCCTCTCTGGACTGTGTGCTATATCGTGGAGGATAAACTGTCCCCCCTCTGGAAAACTGCCCATTTTGTACATTCCTTTGGATCTCACATACACGCGCAATATGTCCTGTCATTCCACAATTCCAACATACTGGCGGAACCCTTATAATAATCTCTCCTTGGTTATATCCTCCCTGAGCACTCTGGTTCTCGTTCTGTGTGTTTTGAAACCCACCTTGGTTATTCTGAAATCCATCTCCTCTTCCCCTATAACTCATGCCTCTACCTCGTGGTGTAAACCCATACCCACCTTGATCCATGGGGCTTGGATTATTTGCCTGTGATGTACCCACTGCTTCCTGCATTCCCATTCCTTCTCCGCTTGTCAATACAGCACCTTCTATGGCAAATTTTGACAACTTTTTCTGAGCCAACTTGACTTTCTCAATCTTTCTATTCTCATCTTTCCTTTTGTTCTTCTCTTATAATAACTGGCAATGGTGTGCTATTGTCAACTGTATTCCAGCCCATGGCTTCACTTCCATCCCCACCTGTTTTTTCATCTGTCTCTGTACTGGTTCAGGCAACCCCAACATAAAAATGGTAAAACAATGCCACTGTCTTTTCCCACGGCTTGCAATGTCTTGAATATAAGCAATAGGGTCTTCTTCTTTCATTTTACGTGTCATAATTGTACCCATATCTGATGTGTCAGGATACTCCAAACATCTGCCCTGCAATTATTTATTGAATGGTGCTCCATCATGCACTGTGTTTTGTGCAGTTACACTTGAATAGTCCGCTCTCTTCCATATGTCATCAGACCTCTCTACATGAATGGCTGCTAGGAGACCTTTTATGTCACATATGGCTGGTGTATTTCCTCCTGTCATTTTCTCTAATTCGTATATCCTTTGTCCAGCCCCCAAAGTCAAACTAGGGAGCTTGCATTTTAAGTTATCCTTGTACATCTGTGGCCATGGAATATATTGCGGTCTTGCCCCCCCCCCTCTATCAAGGGGAACGAGGAAAGCCCATCCCATGGTCCAATCCCACTCTTAGTGTATTCATGGCAGGGATAATCATCCCTGTCTGTCTTCTTGCCACTATTGACCTTAACCTGATTACATATGGTGGAGATTCTTCCTTCTCACTACATGATCATCCTCGAGGACGCTCAGGATATGCTACGGGATCTGGCATTTTATATTTAGGCTGTTCCAGATCTGACCATATCACTTCCTTATCCATTTGCCAGCTTCCTACAGGGGTGCCTGCACTCCCTCCTTCTGCCCTAAAACCAAACTCTCCTTCCTCGTCCGACAAGTGTAGGCCCCAATTAGTATGACTAACATCTTTCTCAACTTTATCTAGGTTCAATCTGCTCAAAGACAATGCTCGACGTTCATCACTAAACAGGTTTTCTTCCTAGCTTTGTGATTGAGGTACTGGGGATCGATCATCGTTCCCTCGAGTTCCATACTCGCTATCTCGGCTCAATTGCAGATAGACCTTATCAATCCTTTCTCCAATGCTTTCTGCATCATCTCTTTCTTCTTCTAGCACTACTCTAGATGCTGCTGGCAGTACTTCCTTTATCAAGAAAATCTCATCCACTCTATCCCATCATATTTCTGGGCTCGGCCTCATTTGTTCTTTACGGATGAGACTTGTATCCAAACCTTGCTGTCTCTCCTTTTATGCTCTATTTCTTCAACTACTTCCCTTCACTTTCTCGCAGTCTTCTAACTCTTTCTTCCTCCTGCCTTTGTTCTTCCCTCCTTACTCCTTCACTTCTTTCCTATTTTTCTCTTCTTCTCTGCAACCTTTTGTCCCTTAATCGCTGTGCTTTTTCCTCTTCTCTCTTTCTTTCTTTCCTCCCTGTCCCTCTCTTCTATCACTCTTTGCCTATTGTTATACTTTCTTTGTTCCTCTGCCCGTTTTTCATCTTTCTCCTGTTCCTCCTGATATATTTGTTCTCGACACTCCCCGCTTTTCCTTTTTTGCTCATCTTCCTTTAATCTCCTCTCTTGCTCGTCCTTATCTTCTCTTTGCCTAACTTCCTTGATAGTTTTCCCATCTATCTTAAGTAATATCTGTCCTTCCATCCATTTGTTCTGTACGAGCTGTACCTCGTCAGCCTTATTTTTTTCTCCTTTCCATCTCTTGATTTCTTTGTCTATGTCTGTTGACAGATCCAACCATTTGCTTCTTTCTTCCTTCTCTTGTATGAATTTATAAATATCTTCTTTTCTTTTATTCTCTTCCAGACTATCGTCACTACTATAAGAAGGGGGTTCATATATAGGATTACTGTACCCCGTCTCTGCTTTCAATTCCTTTAAAGGATACACTCCTATCTCTTCCGTAGCAACACTCTTTGCTTATGCAAATTAAGGGGAGATGAGGGCTCGATGCCTTCCCCCTATGCTGATTAAGCATCCACTGCTCAGGCGGCGGGTCTTCTCTTTCCTCTTGGTACATCTTCCAAAGTTCAAAAATTACTAATCTCTTCTCTAATGTCTTCCCTGTGTCTGCAGCATGTAGGTATGTGGTCATGTGTTGCAATAACGCTCTTGACAATTATACCCCTTGTGGCCATGGCATGAACATTTTATCTGCTGTTTCCTTTATCATTCTGCACTGTACTGTTTGAGCTTGGGTGGGTATTTTGGCAGTGTATTGCATAGGTGCGTGAGAGGAGTGTCCCCCATAATGGCAAGTCTCAATTGACTGTCAATACTTACCAGATCGTTAAATAAACCTTTTATTATGACTTAAATCACCCGTTTTAATGTTTTAAAACAACAAATATGAGCATGCACCATCAATCGCTGCTCAATCCTCTTATTTCAATTATCTATCTATTCTTTTGATTGTCGCGCATCGTTTTGCTACACTTTATCTTTAATCACTGTTCTTTTTTTTCCAACTCTTCACAATTCTATCGCTCCTCAATACTTGATTCAACAAACAACATTTAGATTTGTCAGACATTACACAGTATAAAACACAGTGATCACCTTCCCACTTATCGATATCTCAGTTATAAATACAGGGTACTTCTACTCTCGCCTTTACTTTACCATCCTACAGGGTTTGAGACATCGATTTACACGGTCCTGACCTGTGCGTTTTTTTTCTATTTTCTACTCCCGTTGGAGTTTGAAATGTCTCCTTCTAATTCCCTTGAATTAGGACTTCTAGGCAGTCTCTCTTATCTTCACAATATTTCCAGTTACTCAAAATGATTACAATCCCATCTCCTTATTTGCCATTCCCCTTAGTCTACTTACCATTCGTTAATCGACTCAAGGCCTTCGGTATTGACTCCTCCTCCAATCCAACCACTTCGCTTTCCGTCCTGTGGAAACCTGGCAGGGATTTCTTCAAAAGGGAACCTGCCCACTCTCTCGGTTCTTCTTGTAAGCTTATTTCTATTCGTCTGATCTCCACAGGAAACTCTGCGATCTGCCAGCTAATGGCAGAGGATGCTCGATCGTCAGAAACTCTGGAGCGGAACTAGTTTGGATCTTTAAACCATCTGCACTTCTACCACGTGAGCTTAGGGCCCTTTAGGAAAGTAATGGATGGGATCATACAGATTAATTCTGAGTCCAAATATCTGAGCCAACTCAGGAAGATGGCAAAGTACTGTTTTATTAAAAATTATCTAAAACAGGGAGTTTACAACGAACATCAACACTCAGTTTCTCTCAGCGATCTTCGCACAAATCATAGCTTTTATATCAAAAATACATCAGAGATGATGTCATACTACGTGGCGATAATGAAAAACCTATCAACGGTTGGGATTGGCTAAGGGGAACATCTAAGTATACTTTTCTATACGGACTAGGATTGTGATTGGCTGCCCACTATCAGGTGGACAACATATGCCCACCTCTAAAACATGTAATCTTCAGAAACATTAGATAGACAGTTTCTCATTGGTTTTCAAACAATAAGGTCCTTCGTTATATGGACTACTACAATTGGTTGGCACGCATGTGCCAGTCTGGAACATTCGGTTCACTTAGCAGCACGTAAGCCCAGACCCAGGTGCAAGGAGATGGAGCATGATGCTACCTCCCCACCCAATTAGCCCAGCATCGCTCATTGCTCATGCCTTCTGCCATGAAGATTGTCTTTGAACTTGGCCTTGAAAAGTATCCTTGTCTCTCGGAATACTTGGGTGTGAGAGCACTCACTATCGTGTCCTGGCACTCCGAGTTCAAACTCTATTTTCATCCCTGGCTCACGTGACACGAGACCATGATTTGGTCCATTTTGCAGGTTTTAAATGCTTTAAATGAATTAAACCTGGCACTCTTAGTGTTCTTTCTTTGCACCTTAACAAGGGATGATACATCCTTCGCACGTTAGCTCATTTCCAGAATAGATAGCTGACCTTGGCTGCTTCAGTCTTGACTCCACCCCAGACAGTCTCATCTTGCAGCTCCACGATTCTGCTTAACTTGCTGCGACACAGCTTTCTCTTCCCGCTTCATGGGTCCTGGCTTACTAAATTCATGATACTGCTGTCCAGTTTCTATATAATGGCGGCTTAGCCTGCGTTCTATTCACTACATATAGACAGCTTGTATGATGACTTAGTCTTTCTTGCATTTTAGCATCTGTACATTTATTGAATGGTTAATTTTCTATAACACTTTGTGCACGTGTAATCTTCTTTTACATCTGAGAGTTCACTCTATTCTTTACTTCGTCATTAGTTCTTTAGAGTCTATACATTTTCTTCAGTTTGTATCGCGGGACGTCGTGCATACTTTTAATGACATCACTGGCTTCTCTTTTCTGCTCTTTCTCATATTCTTTCAGGGAGTTCCTAGCTTAGGTTGTCATCACTTCGGGGATACATTTGGTAGGGTTGTCTCAACGAGTATCTTCTTGCGAACAAACGCTGTGGTATTGGCACAATGGTAGGTGTCAAACACGGCACAATCTCAGGTCTCCAACATATAGGAGGGTATCCTGCATTGGCATGAAGCTGTTCCTCTACACTACCGGGACATTACAAGTCCTAGCAGCTGTGATATCAGGCGGCAGAAAATGTTGTGCCCTATTCCCATGCATTGAAGCATCAGCACCATTGTCAGCTGTGCCGTTGCTTGCATGGCAGCCCTGCCTTCCGGGGCTGATGCACCCAGCAGGTCAGACCAGCCGGGTGCATCTGTTTCAGCAGGCTGAGTTGTAGTCTGATGGTCTGGAAAGGATGCCGGTACGTTGTTACGGCACCCTTGTTTCCAGACCGGCACACTCGTAATGAGGCCCATGTTTTGGCAAAGCCAAGGGAAAGCCAATGAAAATCTGAAATCAATGTTGATTGAAATAGCTGAAGAATACAGAAGCATAACAGAGTGCCAAAGGTTATCGGTTGCGTGACCTGTAAGGACTGCGCCTAGACCAAGTAACCCCTATTTGAAAAAGGTCAAGGAAAGCAAATGTGAAGAAGTTTGCATTCTGCCACGGTTACTTATGTATGAAAGATACAGAGAGAGGAAAAGCACGCTATGTGAACTATTGAAAAGCCTGAATGGGTAAGGAGTTGAACTGAAAGCATTATCAAAGTCAAGAGACTTGAACTAATTGTTGTTTAGAAACCTGGAAGAGCTGACCTCTTGGGGAAGGGAACACCTGGATATTTTGAACTGTGTTGAACTCTTGGGGAAGGGAAACCCAAGGCCTTTTTGGAATAGTTCTGAACTTGGGGAAGGGAAGCTGAACTTAAATCATGAGCTGCATAAGCTTAGAACTTTGTTTTGACTGCCATTTCATTTAATGCTGACATCCCTACACATTATATATATTTAGTTGTGACGGAAAGTATATTTATTTGATGCAGACAGACTTTTAAGTTGAATTTACTGACACCGACTATCCTTAGTTTTCTTTAGGTATGGAAATCACACCTCAGGATAATGAAAGTTAGGCCTTACTCGTCCTGACATTTAAGAAAAATAAAACGTCTACTTAAAAAGTTGAATCTGTTGTCTGTGTCTTACTTCATGATGCCTTCCCAGCATCTACCATGTCCGTGAAAGTTACGTGGCTCTCTGATTGGCCCAGAGGTGTACGCATACACTGACTCAGGAAGTGAGCCTGCGAACCCGGACGGAAAATATCACACATTTTTTGTACCTACTTTTTGGCATTTTAAAAAAAAAACTACCGGACAGATTTACACCAAATTTACAAAAGCATGCTTTCGGGACCAGGCAACCGCTCCTCATTGTAATTGTAATTATTTATTTGTAAAGCGCTTATAGGCAAGTGAAGCGCTTGCAAAGCTCATGCAAATTTGTTGCAAATCTGTCCAGAGGATTTCTAAAGTGTTGGGAGCCCCCTATAACTTTGCCCCCCCTAGACGAAATCATACCAAACTTTGCAAAATCATTTTAAGGTGGCCATATACTTGTTTTGCGATGTTTGATGAGGATTTGTTGAGCGGCATCAGTTATAAGCCGCCCAATAACTGCTCTTCTTATGGGTTGAGCAACTTAACCATAACTACAGGGCCAGTACTAAAGGCCCTGTATATATGTATATATATATATTCAGTGAAAAAAATGTTATTAAAGGGACGTTATGGTTAAGTTGCGCTACTAAAAACCTATGAAATTCAGTGATATTTTTTTTATTAAAGGGACGTTATGGTTTGAAGTAAAACCGAAAAACCCCTGAAATTCTCAAGTTCTGGTAAGCTAAGCAACCATAAATCGCGCCACCACTGTGCACTGCTAAGACTAACACCCAGGACATCAAAGATGACATCACAGTCCACTACTTCGGACTGGCTGGAAGAGAATTTCCCACGAGACGAGATGAGTGAAGAGAGTGATAATAATGGTAGACACAACATTTCTCTATATAAGCCAATTAATAACCATTACTTTACATGTACTTAACACATTTTTTAACAGACCAGACAACCAATAAAACTAATATACCACAAGAGATAATAGAATATCCTCTCAAACGAAAGGAACTGAAAATGTATGTATTACTACAAAACTTCAATCAACTAAAAGAGTGTATTGTGGACCACATTAAAGAAAACATTAAATACCACAGTCCCACATGTACCTGTTGCCCCTCTCCATGTCGCAGCCATCTATCCCCAAACCCTCCCCACCAAGAAAAATGGTACGATGAAACTTCCATCCGTTCTTCCCCTCCCACACATCATGTCCAAACCCCTAATTCCCCTGTATTTGTTTCAGTTTCTGTTTCCCCCTCTCTTTCATAATTTTTCTACTGTTAAACAATAATACAATTTTAAATGTGTTCTTAGTATATACCTGTGTCTTATTTTTGGTTTCTAAAAGGCAGTTAGGGTGTCCGCAAATAGCGCGTGTGTCTGTTATGTCCGCAAATGACCAAAATGGGGGTGTCCTAAGGACACAATACCTGTTCGTACTGTTTGTAATTAAAATGGAGGTATCCTTAGAACACACAAGATGTCCGCCCGTCCGCAATCACCCAAAATAGGGGTGTCCTAATAACACCCCCGCTGTGTGTAATGTCCGCAACCAGAATGAATATATCCATAGAACACATATCCCATCCGCCTGTCCGTAAAGTTTCAATGCACATTTATTTTATTTGGGGAGTTCAACATTGTTCGTAGAACACCTGCGCACATGCGCATCACACACTTGGGTCCTAAGAACATTGCGCGTCTCTACAACTGTCCGCCGCACGTGTGTCGCACTTTTAATTAGTTCGGGGACCCGAACATTGTCCGTAGAACACCCGAGCGCATGCGCACAACCGCCACTGCGTATTTGGTGTCCTGCGGTCAGCCGTCCTATTTGCGAACGTGTCTGTGACATCATCATGTGACCGCACCCACGCTGAGCGTCTGTCCTTATTTGCGGACACTGTTTGGGTCCCCGGACATTTAAAAAAGTGCTTTTTGAGCAATCCAAGGTATTTTACAGTAAAAGTTCATGATTGCACGTGTCCCAGACAATGTCCCAACTGATCTACATACTTTTTGGAAATTTTTGAGCCCGTTCTTAGTGTTCGAAGGGTTCTGGGACGGCGCCGGTGTCCGCGAAGCGTGTCCCAGCACCCCTATAAAAGGCCACACCCCAGAGCTGATCCTCATTCTGCTTTTGGATTTCCAAGATTTACAACAGGACAATTGTGCAAGTTGCTGTTCTTGGTTTCTGCTTCCCAGTTCCTGGTTACTAACCTTCCAGATGGCATCCCAAATTGCTTCTGCTGCTACTGCCTCCGCATCATCACCCCGACCCCCTTCAGCACCACCACGTCCCCAAGGACCTGCAGAGGGGAACAGGTGTGAAGATGCAGAGGAGACGGATGAAGAGGATGAAGAGGATGAGTTAGTGGAAGTCCCTACTACTAGCACTCATCCTGAGTCTTGGGTGTGGTGGATATTTACCACCGTTGATGGATCGTCAAAAGCTAATGCGAACAAGGTAATGTGCACTCAGTGCCGCATGGTGCTCAGTCGTGGCAGCCCTGGTACATATAGCTTTGGAACTACATCAGTGAAGCGACACCTAAAGTCATTCGCGGTGAAGCTATTCGTAAGGTTGTACCTTGCGCTAAACGTAGTAGGTTGAATTCCTCTACAGCATCCTCCGTTTCCACTCCTGTCACCACAAAAGACACTCCTGTGGGACAGTGCATCCCTCAAGCTGCCTCACCGCCCATTCATGATGCTGTTGACCCTTACCTTTTGAGGGTCACAATATTGTGCATGTACTGTGACGCTGTACTCTGCAGGGGGGAGAACCTTTGAACTGCTTTCGAGACTGCGGTCAAGGAGCATGAGAAGGACTGCCCACTACCTAAATAAGGCCCACCCTACATCTTCCTCTCTCCACCTGCACTTTCTTATCCCCGTGGTTGGTGTCCCTTTCTTACCCTCCTTTCCCCTCCTTTCCTTCTCTGTCATGTTTAAAAAATCCCAAAAATATAAGACAACAAAAACAAAACAAAAAAACATAGGCTCTTTTCAGAGCCGCCTTTCACAGTTTATAGATGGAAGTCACAAATAAAAATTGCAGGGCCCTGTGTTTTTTTAGATGTCCATGAACAGTCCGTGAAACCTACAATCTGTGCAGTGCTACCCTGTCACAACCATTGCACATTTCTCTGGGAGGAAGTGGTGGCTCTGAAAATAACCTTTTTGTGTTTTTTTTTGTGTTTCGAAAACTTCTAATGGTCAACACCTACTGCAAAATGGATTGCTCTAATTCCAAAAAAGATTGCAATGCATTTTGTATATTTCTCAGAAAAATCTGATTGCCGGCATAAGTAAGATGTACTCCATCTCTGTGAAAAA
Source organism: Ambystoma mexicanum (assembly GCF_040938575.1). Lineage (NCBI taxonomy): Eukaryota > Metazoa > Chordata > Amphibia > Caudata > Ambystomatidae > Ambystoma > Ambystoma mexicanum. Next base: position 1,032,760,685 of record NC_090923.1, read on the forward strand.
TGTGTGTGCTACAAAACATAATGTTTTCATTCTGAAAAGAGGACATACCAACATCTCTCAAAAAGGCACAAACAGCCTTGTTAACATTGTGCCTTGCTTTCTCCATTTGTCGACCAAATGAAAAAGAACGCAGCCACATTTGTCTCTGCACAATATGGGAAAAAATTACTCTGGAGTTTGGATACATGTCCATGACTTTCCCAAGTCCTTCTTTCATTGCAAATTGCAAAGAGATTCCAGACACATGTCCTAAAATGCTCCCTCCAAAATGAATAATAATAATGTCTGGATGACGCTGTGTCACCGAAGAAGCACAGAGAGGTACCAAATCCACCCACTTCATTCCACGCACTCCATGCCAGTGCACTTCCACATGAGAGAATCCAAGATGTGCAGCCACTCCACAGCAATCTGCATGCAGCGCCAACCAATTTATCCACGAATCTCCCAAAATCCAAACAATATGCTTTCTGAGACACACAGCCATAGCTATCTGCACTTCTATCAGCAAAAAGACCTACTGACAAACTCTCTCCTTACACAACACACCCAGTAAACCTTATTGACCAATCCCTTGCTCTGCACAGTTTCATTTGCATGCCACTGAACCCCAAAATCCCTGTATGTAATACGCACTGTCCTCGGACAACCGCGCTGTACGTGGATAAATCAAAAAATCTGAGCATAGGGGATGAAAAATTAAATAGTGTGCCCCAGACGTTCCAAAACAGCATGGCATTTCCCGTAATAGATAAAGAAATACCATCTTCCTTGACCTTTTAAGTGCCCTTTTTACATAGACTTCAATAATAGCCTGGCTCTTAAGGGGTTAAAGTAATCGACATCATTAGAGTCAATGTTGTCATTGTTGCAAAACAACATGCCCGATCTAGTCATAAAACCAAACATGCCTCGGTTGACTAAGCACCTACCAACATTTTGCAGAGGACAAAAAACAGATGTATTGTCCCATTTTGCCCTAGGTGCCAACCCAGAAAAAATAACCTTCGCATTCAGAAGGACTTTCATGATTGCCTGAACCAAATTTTGCAAATCTTGCAACAAAGTAGGGCCACTGACATAGCCCAAATGCACAGCACCACAGTGTAGCACTGTGAAACCTAGCCAGATCGTGACAAACTACTAGAATTACCTGCAAATTCAAATCAGGCACAGTGTTCCACACCACATCCACTCTTTTTGTGTGAAAATGGTTAGCCACATTCCTAGATTTTGCATACTGCTCCAAACCATTCACAAACATATCTCCAACCACCAATACCCTGACTTTCTGCACCTCCGCCATCTTCACTACACACAGCCTCTCTCAATACGAAGCAGAACCTCAACACCTAATTGGCTAATTGTCAAAATACACTCCCACTTCATGCACGGAAACCCCGGATGTAGCATGTCCTGCCTCCAAACAGCGGTGCTGTCCGCGGAGTGCACAAGTAACACTAAGGCAGCCCTTCTACCCTTTCCACTGCACTCTCTGCACCATTTCCTCATTGGCTACTGTTAAGCAGTCGCACAATCATCCACCAATCACATCCAAGAACTCTACATCTAACTCTGTCATCACAGATCAGCACTTCAGATGTACTATTGATCACTCTCAGTACAATTCGGCTGTCACTGCAAAGGACCTACAGCAACAACTATGATAAAACTTCCTAAGATTTCCGCTTGCAGATTCATGCACATCCACATGCATGAACACAAACTACAGGTATGAATATTTTGAACACAGTACATGCATACCTCTTGTAGAAATACAATACATCCAGAGTGCATAGCTCAGCGGCAACGAGCACGCCTTGAAAGCAAGATGACACGAAGCAACACAGATTTGTCTTTAAGCACATTATAAATACGCAACTAAGACAAAATAATAACGCACCTAAAAAACAAACAACTCCTGTATTAGCGCCTTGATGCGTGTGGGCTGTGTAAGCGCTTTAAAAATGTAAAACAAAATAAATAAAAATATGAACAGAGTAAATGCCACTGACCCTGTATAAACTGTAAAATTAATTTACAGTCACTTCTCCCATCTGCTATGATAAAGTGTCACTTGCAAAGCTTTCAGCTCTCCAAATTTTTGTTTACACACACACCTATCTGAAAATATATTGTTTTATATTATAAGATGTGAAAAATAATAGTATAATTATGAAAGAGACTGTCCAATGTGTTAAAAAATTACATGCAGGCACGATGAGTACATACATCTTCATTCAAGCACACACACAGACAATGGGCCTCGTTCCGAGGTTGGAGGTAAGGGTTAACGGTCACCGTTAATGGCAACGGTGACCGTTAACACTTACCACCATATTCCGAGTTCCCTTTTGCGGGTTGGCATTTAACGCCTGCTTTTAGCAGGCGTTAAAAATCCAACCTGCAAAGGGACCTTGGAGTAAATTACGGCACCGTAATTTACGGTGCCGTAATTTACTCCATCCCCATTCCCATTGAGCCCTATGGGGGCAGGAATGGGGATGGGGAACCGGTACGGTGAATGGGGAATTACCGGTCCCTCCAACCTTGGAATGGACCGGTAATTACTCCATTCACCATGCCGGATTTCCATGGAGTAAATAGCTCCATGGTTGCTTACCATGGTGCTATTTACTCCATGGATAGCGCCAGCCTCGGAATGAGGCCCAATATCATTAGAAAAGCTCCCTGATCAAACAACACCACTGCCTCTATATCAAATCCTTCTGCTTTATTACCCACACCTTCACAAAGGCATACATTAAATGCTTTTATGTACATCTCTGCCATTTACCCTGCAAAAATAGCACAAAATGCATATGATTATTTCTTCTATCTCTTAACATCCATTAACATAACATTAAAAAAACAAATGTGCTCTATACGTTTACTATTAGACTCATTCGAAAAACATATTCAACTAACAGATTCTAAATAAAATATGCAGGATGCACATAGGCAAAGAATAGTGAAAAACAATGTCTACATTAACAAAACTGCTATAACCACACACATGCACTAACTTCTTTCTTTTACACTTTCAGTGAACACCACTCTCCTGAAAAGCAGCAGCGTCTGAAGTACGAACAAGGACCTAGGAGAAACTGACTCTTTCCATGCAAAAAAGTAAGTACAAAACTACCATAATGTTCTGTTACTCAAACACAATATCATTTTACTGTTGTAGAAGAAACACATATATTAACCCTTTACCATTAGATGTAGTATTAGTGCTTCCACTTACCAGTTACAGACTTTATATTCTCATCTGAAGGCCAGTATAGTAACACACAAATACAAGAATAGCCTTCCCAACTTGATGTAGCTGCCCATTGCACAATCACACACCTCCACAATCATCCTTACCATCATACTCAGACGCTTATGCACAAAGCAAGCATACACTGCACAACAGCCCAACCCACACTTTCTTTTTTTCTCCAACAGACCCCAAAGAATGCCTACCAAAAAGCAACTCTGTAGAAAGCAACGCAGAAGTAGAGCAAATCAAAATAAAAGTGTCCAAAATAAGCATCTATCTGTAGCAGCTTTTGTACAAAAGGTTCAAACAAACCAGCTAATACAGTCATTAAGTGAAACAAAACAAGCTTCCACTACAGAAAATTTCCCTCCTCTATCAAAATGTAAAACCAAACAGAAAGTGAGTAACAAGACTTCAGCTACCTCTACCGCTAACACTGGACCTATACATCTTGATGTATTGGCAAGTAAGCATAGCAAAAAAAATGTTTTACAAAAAATGTTCTGCCACAGAGTCCTTCAGAACCTTTTAAAAACAGGAGAGAAACCCTTAAAACCTACCATAGAAACTTTATCCTAGAATCTCTTGTAGACAGTGCAATCCTTCTCAAAAGGAAGTTATTTATTTTAGTTTTAAACAGGATGAAACCACTAACAAAACTAACTACTAAACTACAAAAAAGACTTCTCAATAAACAGAATATCACCAAAAACAGCTTCTTAAACATCTGTGGAGGTGAATGGAGTCACACCACGACCACAGAACAATATTTTAATGAAGAAGCATATACACAAAAGCAAACAAACCCAAGTGCCATACATAGCAGTGGACGAGGGTATGAAAAACTTAATAACACCATTATAGAACAAGAAATTCTGCTCACAACAATATCCCCAGAAAACTCAGTATCACCTCCCCAATCTACTGAACCAAAATCCAGTCTGCAAATGGTCGTGCACATCAATGTGAAACATTGCCAAAATTCTTTCAGATCTTTACGCCAGTTCCTCAATCAGTATGTAAAAAGCAAAGACAAATTCAAAATGAAACTACTACAAAATATGGATGCCTGTCCAGTGCGCAAATACACAGGATTACAAGGACATTCATTAGCCTGCATTTCAGGACCTATTTGCAAAAGCCCCTTCCATCATATCAAAATGATAGCAACACATCATTCAACTATAAGAAATCTAGTCCAAAAACTCTACTATGGTAAATGTCCTGCTTTAGCACCAACAATCTTCTACATGGTACAGCCAAACAACTTCTCGAAGAAATAGACCATATCCAGAGAAAATATTTTGGAATTGAAAGCCACTTACAAAATGAAATAGATGTACAACAAAATATCAACTACTGCACAAATAGCAACCTTCTATTAAACACATACAAAAAAGAAATACTAAAGTTTAACCCTTTAAGTGCCAAGGACGAGGTATCTCGTCCTTGGAAGTGCACACGCAGTGCCAAGGACGAGATAGCTCGTCCTTTTCGGCACCTTGTTTTGAGCGATCCCTGCAAAGCAGGGATCGCTCAAAACTGTAATCCAACCACCGGGCTATGTGAGGGGGAGGTCCCCCCTCACTGCCCGGGGGTTGGATTTCCTTCAGTTTCACGCCGACGTGCGTGACGCACGTCGGTGTGAAACGGAAAGCAATTCCACCGCAGCAGCCATTTTCGGCTGCTGCGTTGGAGAGAGAAGGTGAGTGCCCTTCTTGTTCCGCCTCGATCTCCGGCTGTATTTCAAGCCGGAGATCGAGGCGGGTATCGTTGGAAAGGGGAGATCTTCCCCTTTCCAACGGTACCCATTGTGTGGCTTTTCTGCCCGCGGATCGGGCGCAGGGCGCCTTGATCCGCGGGCAGCAACGTCACGGATCAAACGAAGATCCTTTTGTGACGCGTGGGGCAGGGGGGGCTGCTTACTAGGTAAGCGGCCCCCTTCCCCCGTGGCCCCAAAGCATGGGGCCACAGCGCCAGGGACCCCTGGGGGCAGATGATCACTGCCCCCAGGGGTGGGGAAAAAAAAAAAAAAAATCGAGGGAAGGAGGGAGGTGGGAGGGGGTTTTGGGCCCTGGGGCCCACTGGGCCACCAGGGATTGACCTAAAAGTGGTGTCCCTGGAAAGGGGACTTTCTCCCCTTTCCAGGGACACCACTCATATGCCGCATTGCTGGTCACGGATCAGCGCAGAGCGCTGATCCGTGACCAGAAACCCACGGAACCACCATGGATCTGTTTGTGAGTTGGGGGGGAGGGGGGCTGCTTCAGGTAAGCAGCCCTCTCCCCCCCCCCGGCCCCCAAAGCATGGGGACACATGAAAATGAACCCTGGGGGCAGATGGCTGACCATCTGCCCCCAGGGAAATATATAAAAGAAAACATAATAATAATCCGAGGGATGGGGGGAGGTGGGAGGGGGTTTGGGGTCCTGGGGCCCACTAGGCCACCAGGGATTGAGCAGAAAGTGGTGTCCCTGGAAAGGGGACTTTCTCCCCTTTCCAAGGACACCAAATATGAGGCATTGCTGGTCACGGATCGGCGCAGAGCGCTCGATCCGTGACCAGCAACCCACTAGACCACCATGGATCTCTTTGTGAGGTGGGGGGGGGGAAGGGGGCTGCTTCAAGTAAGCAGCCCTCTCCCCCCTCCCGACCCCAAAGCATGGGGGCACGTGCATGTGAACCCTGGGGCAGATGGCTGACCATCTGCCCCAAGGGAATGTAAAATAAAAAATAAAAATGAAATGATGGGAAACAGGGTTGGGGGAAGGGGTGGGGGCCACTAGCCACCATGGATTTTTTACTGAATGAAAGGGAGGGGGTGTCCCCCCATGGGGGGGGTGCCCCCCCAACCAAAGTAGAAAGGGGGCACCCCTTGTAACAGTCCCTGGGGGCAGATATCTGTTCCTAGGAAGGGGCATCTGACCCCAGGGAGGGATGCATGAGGTGGGGCCCCCCCTATCTGCCCCCAGGGAGGGTTGCATGAGGTGGGGCCCTCCATTTGGGGTGGGGGGGGTTGAGGGCCACCCCCCGTTGCGGTACATCATGCGCTGCCAATTTAGGGTGGCCCTCAGCCCCCCCTAAAAAGCAGCCTGTGGTTTTGTATATTTTTTTTTGTTTACCCAACTTTGCTTGGTGCAGATGGCCACATTAGTGTGGCTATCTGCCCCCAGGGTGCCCAAACCCTACTGCCCCATCTATTGGGGGTCCTGCCCCACCTTTTGGGGTGGCCCTCTCCCCCCTCACCCCAAATGGAGGTGGGGTGTACCTCACGCAGCCGTTTGGAGGAGGCCCAGGGAGGCCTGCATGAGGTGTGTCCCCCAGCCATTGGGGGTGGGAGGGCACCCCAAAAGGTGGGGCAGGACCCCCAATAGATGGGCAGTAGGGTTTGGGCACCCTGGGGGCAGATAGCCACACTAATGGGCCCATCTGCACCAAGCCAAGTTGGGTAAACAAAAAAAAAATATACAAAATCACAGGCTGCTTTTTAGGGGGGGCTGAGGGCCACCCCAAATTGGCAGCGCATGATGTACCGCAACGGGGGGTGGCCCTCAACCCCCCCCACCCCAAATGGAGGGCCCCACCTCATGCAACCCTCCCTGGGCGCAGATAGGGGGGGCCTCACCTCATGCATCCCTCCCTGGGGTCAGATGCCCCTTCCTAGGAGCAGATATCTGCCCCCAGGGAGGGTTGCATGAGGTGGGGCCCTCCATTTGGGGTGGGGGGGGTTGAGGGCCACCCCCCGTTGCGGTACATCATGCGCTGCCAATTTAGGGTGGCCCTCAGCCCCCCCTAAAAAGCAGCCTGTGGTTTTGTATATTTTTTTTGTTTACCCAACTTTGCTTGGTGCAGATGGCCACATTAGTGTGGCTATCTGCCCCCAGGGTGCCCAAACCCTACTGCCCCATCTATTGGGGGTCCTGCCCCACCTTTTGGGGTGGCCCTCTCCCCCCTCACCCCAAATGGAGGTGGGGTGTACCTCACACAGCCGTTTGGAGGAGGCCCAGGGAGGCCTGCATGAGGTGTGTCCCCCAGCCATTGGGGGTGGGGTGGGGGGGCACCCCAAAAGGTGGGGCAGGACCCCCAATAGATGGGGCAGTAGGGTTTGGGCACCCTGGGGGCAGATAGCCACACTAATGGGCCCATCTGCACCAAGCCAAGTTGGGTAAACAAAAAAAAATATACAAAATCACAGGCTGCTTTTTAGGGGGGGCTGAGGGCCACCCTGAATTGGCAGCGCATGATGTACCACAACGGGGGGTGGCCCTCAACCCCCCCCACCCCAAATGGAGGGCCCCACCTCATGCAACCCTCCCTGGGCGCAGATAGGGGGGCCTCACCTCATACATCCCTCCCTGGGGTCAGATGCCCCTTCCTAGGAGCAGATATCTGCCCCCAGGGAGGGTTGCATGAGGTGGGGCCCTCCATTTGGGTGGGGGGGGTTGAGGGCCACCCCCCGTTGCGGTACATCATGCGCTGCCAATTTAGGGTGGCCCTCAGCCCCCCCTAAAAAGCAGCCTGTGGTTTTGTATATTTTTTTTTGTTTACCCAACTTTGCTTGGTGCAGATGGCCACATTAGTGTGGCTATCTGCCCCCAGGGTGCCCAAACCCTACTGCCCCATCTATTGGGGGTCCTGCCCCACCTTTTGGGGTGGCCCTCTCCCCCCTCACCCCAAATGGAGGTGGGGTGTACCTCACGCAGCCGTTTGGAGGAGGCCCAGGGAGACCTGCATGAGGTGTGTCCCCCAGCCATTGGGGGTGGGGTGGGGGGGCACCCCAAAAGGTGGGGCAGGACCCCCAATAGATGGGGCAGTAGGGTTTGGGCACCCTGGGGGCAGATAGCCACACTAATGGGCCCATCTGCACCAAGCCAAGTTGGGTAAACAAAAAAAAATATACAAAATCACAGGCTGCTTTCTAGGGGGGGCTGAGGGCCACCCTAAATTGGCAGCGCATGATGTACCGCAACGGGGGGTGGCCCTCAACCCCCCCCACCCCAAATGGAGGGCCCCACCTCATGCAACCCTCCCTGGGCGCAGATAGGGGGGCCTCACCTCATGCATCCCTCCCTGGGGTCAGATGCCCCTTCCTAGGAGCAGATCTCTGCCCCCAGGGAGGGTTGCATGAGGTGGGGCCCTCCATTTGGGGTGGGGGGGGGTTGAGGGACACCCCCCGTTGCGGTACATCATGCGCTGCCAATTTAGGGTGGCCCTCAGCCCCCCCTAAAAAGCAGCCTGTGGTTTTGTATATTTTTTTTTGTTTACCCAACTTTGCTTGGTGCAGATGGCCACATTAGTGTGGCTATCTGCCCCCAGGGTGCCCAAACCCTACTGCCCCATCTATTGGGGGTCCTGCCCCACCTTTTGGGGTGGCCCTCTCCCCCCTCACCCCAAATGGAGGTGGGGTGTACCTCACGCAGCCGTTTGGAGGAGGCCAGGGAGGCCTGCATGAGGTGTGTCCCCCAGCCATTGGGGGTGGGGTGGGGGGGGCACCCCAAAAGGTGGGGCAGGACCCCCAATAGATGGGGCAGTAGGGTTTGGGCACCCTGGGGGCAGATAGCCACACTAATGGGCCCATCTGCACCAAGCCAAGTTGGGTAAACAAAAAAAAATATACAAAATCACAGGCTGCTTTTTAGGGGGGGCTGAGGGCCACCCTAAATTGGCAGCGCATGATGTACCGCAACGGGGGGTGGCTCTCAACCCCCCCCACCCCAAATGGAGGGCCCCACCTCATGCAACCCTCCCTGGGCGCAGATAGGGGGGGCCTCACCTCATGCATCCCTCCCTGGGGTCAGATGCCCCTTCCTAGGAGCAGATATCTGCCCCCAGGGAGGGTTGCATGAGGTGGGGCCCTCCATTTGGGGTGGGGGGGGGGTTGAGGGCCACCCCCCGTTGCGGTACATCATGCGCTGCCAATTTGGGGTGGCCCTCAGCCCCCCCTAAAAAGCAGCCTGTGGTTTTGTATATTTTTTTTTGTTTACCCAACTTTGCTTGGTGCAGATGGCCACATTAGTGTGGCTATCTGCCCCCAGGGTGCCCAAACCCTACTGCCCCATCTATTGGGGGTCCTGCCCCACCTTTTGGGGTGGCCCTCTCCCCCCTCACCCCAAATGGAGGTGGGGTGTACCTCACGCAGCCGTTTGGAGGAGGCCCAGGCATGAGGTGTGTCCCCCAGCCATTGGGGGTGGGGTGGGGGGGCACCCCAAAAGGTGGGGCAGGACCCCCAATAGATGGGGCAGTAGGGTTTGGGCACCCTGGGGGCAGATAGCCACACTAATGGGCCCATCTGCACCAAGCCAAGTTGGGTAAACAAAAAAAAATATACAAAATCACAGGCTGCTTTTTAGGGGGGGCTGAGGGCCACCCTGAATTGGCAGCGCATGATGTACCGCAACGGGGGGTGGCCCTCAACCCCCCCCCACCCCAAATGGAGGGCCCCACCTCATGCAACCCTCCCTGGGCGCAGATAGGGGGGGCCTCACCTCATGCATCCCTCCCTGGGGTCAGATGCCCCTTCCTAGGAGCAGATATCTGCCCCCAGGGAAGGTTGCATGAGGTGGGGCCCTCCATTTGGGGTGGGGGGGGTTGAGGGCCACCCCCCGTTGCGGTACATCATGCGCTGCCAATTTAGGGTGGCCCTCAGCCCCCCCTAAAAAGCAGCCTGTGGTTTTGTATATTTTTTTTTGTTTACCCAACTTTGCTTGGTGCAGATGGCCACATTAGTGTGGCTATCTGCCCCCAGGGTGCCCAAACCCTACTGCCCCATCTATTGGGGGTCCTGCCCCACTTTTTGGGGTGGCCCTCTCCCCCCTCACCCCAAATGGAGGTGGGGTGTACCTCACGCAGCCGTTTGGAGGAGGCCCAGGGAGGCCTGCATGAGGTGTGTCCCCCAGCCATTTGGGGTGAGGGGGGAGAGGGCCCCCAAAAATGGTGGGACAGGCCCCCCAGTGGGTGGGGCAGTAAGGTTTGGGCACCCCGGCGCCAGATTGGCACACCAATGTGACCCTCTGCACCAAGGGGAGTTGGGTTACCAAAGGAAAAAAATGAAAATGGTGGAACGCTTTTTAGGGGGGGCGGTGGGGCACCCCAAAGGGTCAGGGAATTTTCTAATGGGATGGGGCATTGACCCCCTCCCCCCCACCCGCAATGGAGTGGGTGCCAAGTCATGCAGCCCTTCCTGGGACCAGATATCTGCTCCTAGGAACGGACGCCTGAGCCCAGGGAGGAGTGCAGGACAACCCCCCCCCCTATCTGCCCCCGGGGAGGGCAACATTTTGCTGGTGTGACCGTAGGTAACACATGTTCTTTGTTTTGTTTACAGCTTTTTCTACCCGAGCAGCTGCAACGTTATGTGAGTACTGTTTTTTATTATTCTATGGTTAGGGCCCACTGTCAGTGGGGTGGGTGAGACTGGGGCTGGATTGTTGGTGGTGTGGGTGGGAATGGCCCGTCTGGGCAGATCACCTCCAACTGTCCTGGAGTTGCGGCTGGGCTGCATTACAGCTTTTCCCTTCGGGGAGGTATTGGCACACTGCCGAGACTCCTTGGTGGGGAGAAGCTGTAACGAAGGGCAGCCAGGGCTCCAGCAAAGTCGGCGGTAATATCCCTGGCCTTGGGCACCCTTCTCCCATGTGGGTCTTTGCTGGTGGTTCTGGGTATTACATTCTGGGCCAATTTGCGTAAGTCAGACCTCTGTGGATTCCCACGGGTGTCCTCTTTTGGGAAATGCATGGGGTTCCCTGTTTCCCTTGCTGGCTGCGACACCCTAGGCCCAAATCTGTAGGTTGCCCACATGAACAAAATGGGCAGTGGCGAATGGCTTGGGGTTCCCAGTCGGTTACCCTTTTCCTTTTGCGCCCCCGGTAGGTGCACCCACACATGTGAGGTACCGTTTTCATCGGGACACGTGTGGGGACACGGGAAGGTAGGCCACGTGTTGTTGGCGGTGTGTTTCGGTGGGTGGCCAGAGCGAAATGTCTGAGAATTGTCTTCATTTCCGGCCAATTTCAGAGACATTTCCCTGTGTCCACTCACCGAAACACGTCGCCAACAGCAGATGTCATACCTTCTTGTGTTCCCACAGGTGTCCCGACGAAAAAGGTACCTCGCATGTGTGGGTGCACCTACCGGGGGCGCAAAAGGAAAAGGGTAACCCGCTGGTAACCCCAAGCCTTTCGCCACAGCACAATTTGTTCATGTGGGCAACCTACAGATTTGGGCCTAGGGTGTCCAAGCCGGCAAGGAAAACGGGGAACCCCATGCATTTCCCAAAAGAGGACACCCGTGGGAAAGCACAGAGGTCTGATTTGCGCGAAGCGGGCCAGAATTTATTACCCAGAACCCCAGACAAAGTGAACATTGTGTTTTTTCCCCACCAAATATCACACTTTGTCGGGGATTGTGGCTAATAAAAACTGGGGCAATTTGCGCAAGGCAGACCTATGTGGATTCCCACGGGTGTCCTCTTTTGGGAAATGCATGGGGTTCCCTGTTTCCCTTGCTGGCTGCGACACCCTAGGCCCAAATCTGTAGGTTGCCCACATGAACAAAATGGGCAGTGGCGAATGGCTTGGGGTTCCCAGTCGGTTACCCTTTTCCTTTTGCGCCCCCGGTAGGTGCACCCACACATGTGAGGTACCGTTTTCATCGGGACATGTGTGGGGACACGGGAAGGTAGGCCACGTGTTGTTGGCGGTGTGTTTCGGTGGGTGGCCAGAGCGAAATGTCTGAGAATTGTCTTCATTTCCGGCCAATTTCAGAGACATTTCCCTGTGTCCACTCACCGAAACACGTCGCCAACAGCAGATGTCATACCTTCTTGTGTTCCCAGAGGTGTCCCGACGAAAAAGGTACCTCGCATGTGTGGGTGCACCTACCGGGGGCGCAAAAGGAAAAGGGTAACCCGCTGGTAACCCCAAGCCTTTCGCCACAGCACAATTTGTTCATGTGGGCAACCTACAGATTTGGGCCTAGGGTGTTCAAGCCGGCAAGGAAAACAGGGTGCCCCATGCATTTCCGAAAAGAGGACACTCGTGGGAATCCGCAGAGGTGTGATTTGCGCCCATCGCCCCAGATTTTTTTACCCAGACAGCCCTGCAAAGTCGGAAATGTGGGGAAAAAAACGCTTTTTCCGCACATTTCGCTCGCCGCACCCATCGAAACACGCCCCCCACAACACATGGCCTACCGTCCCGCGTTCCCACAGGTGTCCCGATGAAAACGGTACCTCACATGCGTGGGTGCACCTACCTGGCTGGCAAGGGGCAAGCCGAAAATGCAAGCAACCCCCAGTCTGTTTGCAGAGGGGAATCTCAGCCATTCTGCCGACCGGCACAACATACAGATATGGGCCTCGGGTGTCCAAGCCACCGAGGAAAACAGGGAGCCCCATGCATTTCCGAAAAGAGGACACCCGTGGGAATCCGCAGAGGTATGATTTGCACACATCGCCCCAGAATTTATTAACCAGACACCCCCGCAAAGTCCGGGGCACATTTCGGACTTTGCGGGGGTGTCTGGGTAATAAATTCTGGGGCGATGTGCGCAAATCATACCTCTGCGGATTCCCACGGGTGTCCTCTTTTCGAAAATGCATGGGGTTCCCTGTTTTCCTCGGTGGCTTGGACACCCGAGGCCCATATCTGTAAGTTGCGCCGGTCGGCAGAATGTCTGAGATTTCCCTCTGACAACAGACTTGGGGTTACTTGTGTTTTAGGCTTTCCCCTTGGCGGCCAGGTAGGTGCACCCACACATGTGAGGTACCGTTTTCATCGGGACACCTGTGGGAACGCGGGACGGTAGGCCATGTGTTGTGGGGGGCGTGTTTCGATGGGTGCGGTGAGCGAAATGTGCGGAAAAAGCGTTTTTTTCCCCACATTTCCGACTTTGCAGGGCTGTCTGGGTAAAAAAATCTGGGGCGATGGGCGCAAATCACACCTCTGCGGATTCCCACGGGTGTCCTCTTTTCGAAAATGCATGGGGTTCCCTGTTTTGCTCGGTGGCTTGGACACCCGAGGCCCATATCTGTAAGTTGCGCCGGTCGGCAGAATGTCTGAGATTTCCCTCTGACAACAGACTTGGGGTTACTTGTGTTTTAGGCTTTCCCCTTGGCGGCCAGGTAGGTGCACCCACACATGTGAGGTACCGTTTTCATCTGGACACCTGTGGGAACGCGGGACAGTAGGCCATGTGTTGTGGGGGGCGTGTTTCGATGGGTGCGGCGAGCGAAATGTGCGGAAAAAGCGTTTTTTTCCCCACATTTCCGACTTTGCAGGGCTGTCTGGGTAAAAAAATCTGGGGCGATGGGGGCAAATCACACCTCTGCGGATTCCCACGGGTGTCCTCTTTTCGAAAATGCATGGGGTTCCCTGTTTTCCTCGGTGGCTTCGACACCCGAGGCCCATATCTGTAAGTTGCGCCGGTCGGCAGAATGTCTGAGATTTCCCTCTGACAACAGACTTGGGGTTACTTGTGTTTTAGGCTTTCCCCTTGGCGGCCAGGTAGGTGCACCCACACATGTGAGGTACCGTTTTCATCGGGACACCTGTGGGAACGCGGGACGGTAGGCCATGTGCTGTGGGGGACGTGTTTCGATGGGTGCGGCGAGCGAAATGTGCGGAAAAAGCGTTTTTTTCCCCACATTTCCGACTTTGCAGGGCTGTCTGGGTAAAAAAATCTGGGGCGATGGGCGCAAATCACACCTCTGCGGATTCCCACGGGTGTCCTCTTTTCGAAAATGCATGGGGTTCCCTGTTTTCCTCGGTGGCTTGGACACCCGCGGCCCATATCTGTAAGTTGCGCCGGTCGGCAGAATGTCTGAGATTTCCCTCTGACAACAGACTTGGGGTTACTTGTGTTTTAGGCTTTTCCCTTGGCGGCCAGGTAGGTGCACCCACACATGTGAGGTACTGTTTTCATCGGGACACCTGTGGGAACGCGGGACGGTAGGCCATGTGTTGTGGGGGGCGTGTTTCGATGGGTGCGGCAAGCGAAATGTGCGGAAAAAGCGTTTTTTTCCCCACATTTCCGACTTTGCAGGGCTGTCTGGGTAAAAAAATCTGGGGCGATGGGCGCAAATCACACCTCTGCGGATTCCCACCGGTGTCCTCTTTTCGAAAATGCATGGGGTTCCCTGTTTTCCTCGGTGGCTTGGACACCCAAGGCCCATATCTGTAAGTTGCGCCGGTCGGCAGAATGTCTGAGCTTTCCCTCTGACAACAGACTTGGGGTTACTTGTGTTTTAGGCTTTCCCCTTGGCGGCCAGGTAGGTGCACCCACACATGTGAGGTACCGTTTTCATAGGGAAACCTGTGGGAACGCGGGACGGTAGGCCATGTGTTGTGGGGGGCGTGTTTCGATGGGTGCGGCGAGCGAAATGTGCGGAAAAAGCGTTTTTTTCCCCACATTTCCGACTTTGCAGGGCTGTCTGGGTAAAAAAATCTGGGGCGATGGGGCAAATCACACCTCTGCGGATTCCCACGGGGGTCCTCTTTTCGAAAATGCATGGGGTTCCCTGTTTTCCTCGGTGGCTTGGACACCCGAGGCCCATATCTGTAAGTTGCGCCGGTCGGCAGAATGTCTGAGATTTCCCTCTGACAACAGACTTGGGGTTACTTGTGTTTTAGGCTTTCCCCTTGGCGGCCAGGTAGGTTCACCCACACATGTGAGGTACCGTTTTCATCGGGACACCTGTGGGAACGCGGGACGGTAGGCCATGTGTTGTGGGGGGCGTGTTTCGATGGGTGCGGCGAGCGAAATGTGCGGAAAAAGGGTTTTTTTCCCCACATTTCCGACTTTGCAGGGCTGTCTGGGTAAAAAAATCTGGGGCGATGGGCGCAAATCACACCTCTGCGGATTCCCACGGGTGTCCTCTTTTCGAAAATGCATGGGGTTCCCTGTTTTCCTCGGTGGCTTGGACACCCGAGGCCCATATCTGTAAGTTGCGCCGGTCGGCAGAATGTCTGAGATTTCCCTCTGACAACAGACTTGGGGTTACTTGTGTTTTAGGCTTTCCCCTTGGCGGCCAGGTAGGTGCACCCACCCATGTGAGGTACCGTTTTCATCGGGACACCTGTGGGAACGCGGGACGGTAGGCCATGTGTTGTGGGGGGCGTGTTTCGATGGGTGCGGCGAGCGAAATGTGCGGAAAAAGCGTTTTTTTCCCCACATTTCCGACTTTGCAGGGCTGTCTGGGTAAAAAAATCTGGGGCGATGGGCGCAAATCACACCTCTGCGGATTCCCACGGGTGTCCTCTTTTCGAAAATGCATGGGGTTCCCTGTTTTCCTTGGTGGCTTGGACACCCGAGGCCCATATCTGTAAGTTGCGCCGGTCGGCAGAATGTCTGAGATTTCCCTCTGACAAGAGACTTGGGGTTACTTGTGTTTTAGGCTTTCCCCTTGGCGGCCAGGTAGGTGCACCCACCCATGTGAGGTACCGTTTTCATCGGGACACCTGTGGGAACGCGGGACGGTAGGCCATGTGTTGTGGGGGGCGTGTTTCGATGGGTGCGGCGAGCGAAATGTGCGGAAAAAGCGTTTTTTTCCCCACATTTCCGACTTTGCAGGGCTGTCTGGGTAAAAAAATCTGGGGCGATGGGCGCAAATCACACCTCTGCGGATTCCCACGGGTGTCCTCTTTTCGAAAATGCATGGGTTCCCTGTTTTCCTCGGTGGCTTGGAGACCCGAGGCCCATATCTGTAAGTTGCGCCGGTCGGCAGAATGTCTGAGATTTCCCTCTGACAACAGACTTGGGGTTACTTGTGTTTTAGGCTTTCCCCTTGGCGGCCAGGTAGGTGCACCCACACATGTGAGGTACCGTTTTCATCGGGACACCTGTGGGAACGCGGGACGGTAGGCCATGTGTTGTGGGGGGCGTGTTTCGATGGGTGCGGTGAGCGAAATGTGCGGAAAAAGCGTTTTTTTCCCCACATTTCCGAATTTGCAGGGCTGTATGGGTAAAAAAATCTGGGGCGATGGGCGCAAATCACACCTCTGCGGATTCCCACGGGTGTCCTCTTTTTGAAAATGCATGGGGTTCCCTGTTTTCCTCGGTGGCTTGGAACCCGAGGCCCATATCTGTAAGTTGCGCCGGTCGGCAGAATGTCTGAGATTTCCCTCTGACAACAGACTTGGGGTTACTTGTGTTTTAGGCTTTCCCCTTGGCGGCCAGGTAGGTGCACCCACACATGTGAGGTACCGTTTTCATCGGGACACCTGTGGGAACGCGGGACGGTAGGCCATGTGTTGTGGGGGGCGTGTTTCGATGGGTGCGGCGAGCGAAATGTGCGGAAAAAGCGTTTTTTTCCCCACATTTCCGACTTTGCAGGGCTGTCTGGGTAAAAAAATCTGGGGCGATGGGCGCAAATCACACCTCTGCGGATTCCCACGGGTGTCCTCTTTTCGAAAATGCATGGGGTTCCCTGTTTTCCTCAGTGGCTTGGACACCCGAGGCCCATATCTGTAAGTTGCGCCGGTCGGCAGAATGTCTGAGATTTCCCTCTGACAACAGACTTGGGGTTACTTGTGTTTTAGGCTTTCCCCTTGGCGGCCAGGTAGGGGCACCCACACATGTGAGGTACCGTTTTCATCGGGACACCAGTGGGAACGCGGGACGGTAGGCCATGTGTTGTGGGGGGCGTGTTTCGATGGGTGCGGCGAGCGAAATGTGCGGAAAAAGCGTTTTTTTCCCCACATTTCCGACTTTGCAGGGCTGTCTGGGTAAAAAAATCTGGGGCGATGGGCGCAAATCACACCTCTGCGGATTCCCACGGGTGTCCTCTTTTCGAAAATGCATGGGGTTCCCTGTTTTCCTCCGTGGCTTGGACACCCGAGGCCCATATCTGTAAGTTGCGCCGGTCGGCAGAATGTCTGAGATTTCCCTCTGACAACAGACTTGGGGTTACTTGTGTTTTAGGCTTTCACCTTGGCGGCCAGGTAGGTGCACCCACACATGTGAGGTACCGTTTTCATCGGGACACCTGTGGGAACGCGGACGGTAGGCCATGTGTTGTGGGGGGCGTGTTTCGATGGGTGCGGCGAGCGAAATGTGCGGAAAAAGCGTTTTTTTCCCCACATTTCCGACTTTGCAGGGCTGTCTGGGTAAAAAAATCTGGGGCGATGGGCGCAAATCACACCTCTGCGGATTCCCACGGGTGTCCTCTTTTCGAAAATGCATGGGGTTCCCTGTTTTCCTCGGTGGCTTGGACACCCGAGGCCCATATCTGTAAGTTGCGCCGGTCGGCAGAATGTCTGAGATTTCCCTCTGACAACAGACTTGGGGTTACTTGTGTTTTAGGCTTTCCCCTTGGCGGCCAGGTAGGTGCACCCACACATGTGAGGTACCGTTTTCATCGGGACACCTGTGGGAACGCGGGAAGGTAGGCCATGTGTTGTAGGGGGCGTGTTTCGATGGGTGCGGTGAGCAAAATGTGCGGAAAAAGCATTTTTTTCCCCACATTTCCGACTTTGCAGGGCTGTCTAGGTAAAAAAATCTGGGGCGATGGGCGCAAATCACACCTCTGCGGATTCCCACGGGTGTCCTCTTTTCGAAAATGCATGGGGTTTCCGGTTTTCCTCGGTGGCTTGGACACCCGAGGCCCATATCTGTAAGTTGCGCCGGTCGGCAGAATGTCTGAGATTTCCCTCTGACAACAGACTTGGGGTTACTTGTGTTTTAGGCTTTCCCCTTGGCGGCCAGGTAGGTGCACCCACACATGTGAGGTACCGTTTTCATCGGGATACCTGTGGGAACGCGGGACGGTAGGCCATGTGTTGTGGGGGGCGAGTTTCGATGGGTGCGGCGAGCGAAATGTGCGGAAAAAGCGTTTTTTCCCCACATTTCCGACTTTGCAGGGCTGTCTGGGTAAAAAAATCTGGGGCGATGGGCGCAAATCACACCTCTGCGGATTCCCACGGGTGTCCTCTTTTCGAAAATGCATGGGGTTCCCTGTTTTCCTCGGTGGCTTGGACACCCGAGGCCCATATCTGTAAGTTGCGCCGGTCGGCAGAATGTCTGAGATTTCCCTCTGACAACAGACTTGGGGTTACTTGTGTTTTAGGCTTTCCCCTTGGCGGCCAGGTAGGTGCACCCACACATGTGAGGTACCGTTTTCATCGGGACACCTGTGGGAACGCGGGACGGTAGGCCATGTGTTGTTGGGGGCGTGTTTCGATGGGTGCGGCGAGCGAAATGTGCGGAAAAAGCGTTTTTTTCCCCACATTTCCGACTTTGCAGGGCTGTCTGGGTAAAAAAATCTGGGGCGATGGGCGCAAATCACACCTCTGCGGATTCCCACGGGTGTCCTCTTTTCGAAAATGCATGGGGTTCCCTGTTTTCCTCGGTGGCTTGGACACCCGAGGCCCATATCTGTAAGTTGCGCCGGTCGGCAGAATGTCTGAGATTTCCCTCTGACAACAGACTTGGGGTTACTTGTGTTTTAGGCTTTCCCCTTGGCGGCCAGGTAGGTGCACCCACACATGTGAGGTACCGTTTTCATCGGGACACCTGTGGGAACGCGGGACGGTAGGCCATGTGTTGTGGGGGGAGTGTTTCGATGGGTGCGGCGAGCAAAATGTGCGGAAAAAGCGTTTTTTTCCCCACATTTCCGACTTTGCAGGGCTGTCTGGGTAAAAAAATCTGGGGCGATGGGCGCAAATCACACCTCTGCGGATTCCCACGGGTGTCCTCTTTTCGAAAATGCATGGGGTTCCCTGTTTTCCTCGGTGGCTTGGACACCCGAGGCCCATATCTGTAAGTTGCGCCGGTCGGCAGAATGTCTGAGATTTCCCTCTGACAACAGACTTGGGGTTACTTGTGTTTTAGGCTTTCCCCTTGGCGGCCAGGTAGGTGCACCCACACATGTGAGGTACCGTTTTCATCGGGACACCTGTGGGAACGCGGGACGGTAGGCCATGTGTTGTGGGGGGCGTATTTCAATGGGTGCGGCTAGCAAAATGTGCGGAAAAAGCGTTTTTTTCCCCACATTTCCGACTTTGCAGGGCTGTCTGGGTAAAAAAATCTGGGGCGATGGGCGCAAATCACACCTCTGTGGATTCCCACGGGTGTCCTCTTTTCGAAAATGCATGGGGTTCCCTGTTTTCCTCGGTGGCTTGGACACCCGAGGCCCATATCTGTAAGTTGCGCCGGTCGGCAGAATGTCTGAGATTTCCCTCTGACAACAGACTTGGGGTTACTTGTGTTTTAGGCTTTCCCCTTGGCGGCCAGGTAGGTGCACCCACGCATGTGAGGTTCCGTTTTCATCGGGACACCTGTGGGAACGCGGGACGGTAGGCCATGTGTTGTGGGGGGCGTGTTTCGATGGGTGCGGCGAGCGAAATGTGCGGAAAAAGCGTTTTTTTCCCCACATTTCCGGCTTTGCAGGGCTGTCTGGGTAAAAAAATCTGGGGCGATGGGCGCAAATCACACCTCTGCGGATTCCCACGGGTGTCCTCTTTTCGAAAATGCATGGTGTTCCCTGTTTTCCTCGGTGGCTTGGACACCCGAGGCCCATATCTGTAAGTTGCGCCGGTCGGCAGAATGTCTGAGATTTCCCTCTGACAACAGACTTGGGGTTACTTGTGTTTTAGGCTTTCCCCTTGGCGGCCAGGTAGGTGCACCCACACATGTGAGGTACCGTTTTCATCGGGACACCTGTGGGAACGCGGGACGGTAGGCCATGTGTTGTGGGGGACGTGTTCCGATGGGTGCGGCGAGCGAAATGTGCGGAAAAAGCGTTTTTTTCCCCACATTTCCGACTTTGCAGGGCTGTCTGGGTAAAAAAATCTGGGGCGATGGGCGCAAATCACACCTCTGCGGATTCCCACGGGTGTCCTCTTTTCGAAAATGCATGGGGTTCCCTGTTTTCCTCGGTGGCTTGGACACCCGAGGCCCATATCTGTAAGTTGCGCCGGTCGGCAGAATGTCTGAGATTTCCCTCTGACAACAGACTTGGGGTTACTTGTGTTTTAGGCTTTCCCCTTGGCGGCCAGGTAGGTGCACCCACACATGTGAGGTACCGTTTTCATCGGGACACCTGTGGGAACGCGGACGGTAGGCCATGTGTTGTGGGGGGCGTGTTTCGATGGGTGCGGCGAGCGAAATGTGCGGAAAAAGCGTTTTTTTCCCCACATTTCCGACTTTGCAGGGCTGTCTGGGTAAAAAAATCTGGGGCGATGGGCGCAAATCACACCTCTGCGGATTCCCACGGGTGTCCTCTTTTCGAAAATGCATGGGGTTCCCTGTTTTCCTCGGTGGCTTGGACACCCGAGGCCCATATCTGTAAGTTGCGCCGGTCGGCAGAATGTCTGAGATTTCCCTCTGACAACAGACTTGGGGTTACTTGTGTTTTAGGCTTTCCCCTTGGCGGCCAGGTAGGTGCACCCACACATGTGAGGTACCGTTTTCATCGGGACACCTGTGGGAACGCGGGAAGGTAGGCCATGTGTTGTAGGGGGCGTGTTTCGATGGGTGCGGTGAGCAAAATGTGCGGAAAAAGCATTTTTTTCCCCACATTTCCGACTTTGCAGGGCTGTCTAGGTAAAAAAATCTGGGGCGATGGGCGCAAATCACACCTCTGCGGATTCCCACGGGTGTCCTCTTTTCGAAAATGCATGGGGTTTCCGGTTTTCCTCGGTGGCTTGGACACCCGAGGCCCATATCTGTAAGTTGCGCCGGTCGGCAGAATGTCTGAGATTTCCCTCTGACAACAGACTTGGGGTTACTTGTGTTTTAGGCTTTCCCCTTGGCGGCCAGGTAGGTGCACCCACACATGTGAGGTACCGTTTTCATCGGGATACCTGTGGGAACGCGGGACGGTAGGCCATGTGTTGTGGGGGGCGAGTTTCGATGGGTGCGGCGAGCGAAATGTGCGGAAAAAGCGTTTTTTCCCCACATTTCCGACTTTGCAGGGCTGTCTGGGTAAAAAAATCTGGGGCGATGGGCGCAAATCACACCTCTGCGGATTCCCACGGGTGTCCTCTTTTCGAAAATGCATGGGGTTCCCTGTTTTCCTCGGTGGCTTGGACACCCGAGGCCCATATCTGTAAGTTGCGCCGGTCGGCAGAATGTCTGAGATTTCCCTCTGACAACAGACTTGGGGTTACTTGTGTTTTAGGCTTTCCCCTTGGCGGCCAGGTAGGTGCACCCACACATGTGAGGTACCGTTTTCATCGGGACACCTGTGGGAACGCGGGACGGTAGGCCATGTGTTGTTGGGGGCGTGTTTCGATGGGTGCGGCGAGCGAAATGTGCGGAAAAAGCGTTTTTTTCCCCACATTTCCGACTTTGCAGGGCTGTCTGGGTAAAAAAATCTGGGGCGATGGGCGCAAATCACACCTCTGCGGATTCCCACGGGTGTCCTCTTTTCGAAAATGCATGGGGTTCCCTGTTTTCCTCGGTGGCTTGGACACCCGAGGCCCATATCTGTAAGTTGCGCCGGTCGGCAGAATGTCTGAGATTTCCCTCTGACAACAGACTTGGGGTTACTTGTGTTTTAGGCTTTCCCCTTGGCGGCCAGGTAGGTGCACCCACACATGTGAGGTACCGTTTTCATCGGGACACCTGTGGGAACGCGGGACGGTAGGCCATGTGTTGTGGGGGGAGTGTTTCGATGGGTGCGGCGAGCAAAATGTGCGGAAAAAGCGTTTTTTTCCCCACATTTCCGACTTTGCAGGGCTGTCTGGGTAAAAAAATCTGGGGCGATGGGCGCAAATCACACCTCTGCGGATTCCCACGGGTGTCCTCTTTTCGAAAATGCATGGGGTTCCCTGTTTTCCTCGGTGGCTTGGACACCCGAGGCCCATATCTGTAAGTTGCGCCGGTCGGCAGAATGTCTGAGATTTCCCTCTGACAACAGACTTGGGGTTACTTGTGTTTTAGGCTTTCCCCTTGGCGGCCAGGTAGGTGCACCCACACATGTGAGGTACCGTTTTCATCGGGACACCTGTGGGAACGCGGGACGGTAGGCCATGTGTTGTGGGGGGCGTATTTCAATGGGTGCGGCTAGCAAAATGTGCGGAAAAAGCGTTTTTTTCCCCACATTTCCGACTTTGCAGGGCTGTCTGGGTAAAAAAATCTGGGGCGATGGGCGCAAATCACACCTCTGTGGATTCCCACGGGTGTCCTCTTTTCGAAAATGCATGGGGTTCCCTGTTTTCCTCGGTGGCTTGGACACCCGAGGCCCATATCTGTAAGTTGCGCCGGTCGGCAGAATGTCTGAGATTTCCCTCTGACAACAGACTTGGGGTTACTTGTGTTTTAGGCTTTCCCCTTGGCGGCCAGGTAGGTGCACCCACGCATGTGAGGTTCCGTTTTCATCGGGACACCTGTGGGAACGCGGGACGGTAGGCCATGTGTTGTGGGGGGCGTGTTTCGATGGGTGCGGCGAGCGAAATGTGCGGAAAAAGCGTTTTTTTCCCCACATTTCCGGCTTTGCAGGGCTGTCTGGGTAAAAAAATCTGGGGCGATGGGCGCAAATCACACCTCTGCGGATTCCCACGGGTGTCCTCTTTTCGAAAATGCATGGTGTTCCCTGTTTTCCTCGGTGGCTTGGACACCCGAGGCCCATATCTGTAAGTTGCGCCGGTCGGCAGAATGTCTGAGATTTCCCTCTGACAACAGACTTGGGGTTACTTGTGTTTTAGGCTTTCCCCTTGGCGGCCAGGTAGGTGCACCCACACATGTGAGGTACCGTTTTCATCGGGACACCTGTGGGAACGCGGGACGGTAGGCCATGTGTTGTGGGGGACGTGTTCCGATGGGTGCGGCGAGCGAAATGTGCGGAAAAAGCGTTTTTTTCCCCACATTTCCGACTTTGCAGGGCTGTCTGGGTAAAAAAATCTGGGGCGATGGGCGCAAATCACACCTCTGCGGATTCCCACGGGTGTCCTCTTTTCGAAAATGCATGGGGTTCCCTGTTTTCCTCGGTGGCTTGGACACCCGAGGCCCATATCTGTAAGTTGCGCCGGTCGGCAGAATGTCTGAGATTTCCCTCTGACAACAGACTTGGGGTTACTTGTGTTTTAGGCTTTCCCCTTGGCGGCCAGGTAGGTGCACCCACACATGTGAGGTACCGTTTTCATCGGGACACCTGTGGGAACGCGGACGGTAGGCCATGTGTTGTGGGGGGCGTGTTTCGATGGGTGCGGCGAGCGAAATGTGCGGAAAAAGCGTTTTTTTCCCCACATTTCCGACTTTGCAGGGCTGTCTGGGTAAAAAAATCTGGGGCGATGGGCGCAAATCACACCTCTGCGGATTCCCACGGGTGTCCTCTTTTCGAAAATGCATGAGGTTCCCTGTTTTCCTCGGTGGCTTGGACACCCGAGGCCCATATCTGTAAGTTGCGCCGGTCGGCAGAATGTCTGAGATTTCCCTCTGACAACAGACTTGGGGTTACTTGTGTTTTAGGCTTTCCCCTTGGCGGCCAGGTAGGGGCACCCACACATGTGAGGTACCGTTTTCATCGGGACACCTGTGGGAACGCGGACGGTAGGCCATGTGTTGTGGGGGGCGTGTTTCGATGGGTGCGGCGAGCGAAATGTGCGGAAAAAGCGTTTTTTTCCCCACATTTCCGACTTTGCAGGGCTGTCTGGGTAAAAAAATCTGGGGCGATGGGCGCAAATCACACCTCTGCGGATTCCCACGGGTGTCCTCTTTTCGAAAATGCATGAGGTTCCCTGTTTTCCTCGGTGGCTTGGACACCCGAGGCCCATATCTGTAAGTTGCGCCGGTCGGCAGAATGTCTGAGATTTCCCTCTGACAACAGACTTGGGGTTACTTGTGTTTTAGGCTTTCCCCTTGGCGGCCACGTAGGGGCACCCACACATGTGAGGTACCGTTTTCATCGGGACACCTGTGGGAACGCGGGACGGTAGGCCATGTGTTGTTGTGGGCGTGTTTCGATGGGTGCGGCGAGCGAAATGTGCGGAAAAAGCGTTTTTTTCCCCACATTTCCGACTTTGCAGGGCTGTCTGGGTAAAAAAATCTGGGGCGATGGGCGCAAATCACACCTCTGCGGATTCCCACGGGTGTCCTCTTTTCGAAAATGCATGGGGTTCCCTGTTTTCCTCGGTGGCTTGGACACCCGAGGCCCATATCTGTAAGTTGCGCCGGTCGGCAGAATGTCTGAGATTTCCCTCTGACAACAGACTTGGGGTTACTTGTGTTTTAGGCTTTCCCCTTGGCGGCCAGGTAGGTGCACCCACACATGTGAGGTACCGTTTTCATCGGGACACCTGTGGGAACGCGGACGGTAGGCCATGTGTTGTGGGGGGCGTGTTTCGATGGATGCGGCGAGCGAAATGTGCGGAAAAAGCGTTTTTTTCCCCACATTTCCGACTTTGCAGGGCTGTCTGGGTAAAAAAATCTGGGGCGATGGGCGCAAATCACACCTCTGCGGATTCCCACGGGTGTCCTCTTTTCGAAAATGCATGGGATTCCCTGTTTTCCTCGGTGGCTTGGACACCCGAGGCCCATATCTGTAAGTTGCGCCGGTCGGCAGAATGTCTGAGATTTCCCTCTGACAACAGACTTGGGGTTACTTGTGTTTTAGGCTTTCCCCTTGGCGGCCAGGTAGGTGCACCCACACATGTGAGGTACCGTTTTCATCGGGACACCTGTGGGAACGCGGGACGGTAGGCCATGTGTTGTGGGGGGCGTGTTTCGATGGGTGCGGCGAGCAAAATGTGCGGAAAAAGCGTTTTTTTCCCCACATTTCCGACTTTGCAGGGCTGTCTGGGTAAAAAAATCTGGGGCGATGGGCGCAAATCACACCTCTGCGGATTCCCACGGGTGTCCTCTTTTCGAAAATGCATGGGGTTCCCTGTTTTCCTCGGTGGCTTGGACACCCGAGGCCCATATCTGTAAGTTGCGCCGGTCGGCAGAATGTCTGAGATTTCCCTCTGACAACAGACTTGGGGTTACTTGTGTTTTAGGCTTTCCCCTTGGCGGCCAGGTAGGTGCACCCACACATGTGAGGTACCGTTTTCATCGGGACACCTGTGGGAACGCGGGACGGTAGGCCATGTGTTGTGGGGGGCGTGTTTCGATGGGTGCGGCGAGCAAAATGTGCGGAAAAAGCGTTTTTTTCCCCACATTTCCGACTTTGCAGGGCTGTCTGGGTAAAAAAATCTGGGGCGATGGGCGCAAATCACACCTCTGCGGATTCCCACGGGTGTCCTCTTTTCAAAAATGCATGGGGTTCCCTGTTTTCCTCGGTGGCTTGGACACCCGAGGCCCATATCTGTAAGTTGCGCCGGTCGGCAGAATGTCTGAGATTTCCCTCTGACAACAGACTTGGGGTTACTTGTGTTTTAGGCTTTCCCCTTGGCGGCCAGGTAGGTGCACCCACACATGTGAGGTACCGTTTTCATCGGGACACCTGTGGGAACGTGGGACGGTAGGCCATGTGTTGTGGGGGGCGTGTTTCGATGGGTGCGGCGAGCGAAATGTGCGGAAAAAGCGTTTTTTTCCCCACATTTCCGACTTTGCAGGGCTGTCTGGGTAAAAAAATCTGGGGGGATGGGCGCAAATCACACCTCTGCGGATTCCCACGGGTGTCCTCTTTTCGAAAATGCATGGGGTTCCCTGTTTTCCACGGTGGCTTGGACACCCGAGGCCCATATCTGTAAGTTGCGCCGGTCGGCAGAATGTCTGAGATTTCCCTCTGACAACAGACTTGGGGTTACTTGTGTTTTAGGCTTTCCCCTTGGCGGCCAGGTAGGTGCACCCACACATGTGAGGTACCGTTTTCATTGGGACACCTGTGGGAACGCGGGACAGTAGGCCATGTGTTGTGGGGGGCATGTTTCGATGGGTGCGGCGAGCGAAATGTGCGGAAAAAGCGTTTTTTTCCCCACATTTCCGACTTTGCAGGGCTGTCTGGGTAAAAAAATCTGGGGCGATGGGCACAAATCACACCTCTGCGGATTCCCACGGGTGTCCTCTTTTCGAAAATGCATGGGGTTCCCTGTTTTCCTCGGTGGCTTGGACACCCGAGGCCCATATCTGTAAGTTGCGCCGGTCGACAGAATGTCTGAGATTTCCCTCTGTCAACAGACTTGGGAATACTTGTGTTTTAGGCTTTCCCCTTGGCGGCCAGGTAGGTGCACCCACACATGTGAGGTACCGTTTTCATCGGGACACCTGTGGGAACGCGGGACTGTAGGCCTTGTGTTGTGGGGGGCGTGTTTCGATGGGTGCGGCGAGCGAAATGTGCGGAAAAAGCATTTTTTTCCCCACATTTCTGACTTTGCAGGGCTGTCTGGGTAAAAAAATCTGGGGCGATGGGCGCAAATCACACCTCTGCGGATTCCCACGGGTGTCCTCTTTTCGAAAATGCAAGGGGTTCCCTGTTTTCCTCGGTGGCTTGGACACCCGAGGCCCATATCTGTAAGTTGCGCCGGTCGGCAGAATGTCTGAGATTTCCCTCTGACAACAGACTTGGGGTTACTTGTGTTTTAGGCTTTCCCCTTGGCAGCCAGGTAGGTGCACCCACACATGTGAGGTACCGTTTTCATCGGGACACCTGTGGGAACGCGGGACGGTAGGCCATGTGTTGTGGGGGGCGTGTTTCGATGGGTGCGGCGAGCAAAATGTGCGGAAAAAGCGTTTTTTTCCCCACATTTCCGACTTTGCAGGGCTGTCTGGGTAAAAAAATCTGGGGCGATGGGCGCAAATCACACCTCTGCGGATTCCCACGGGTGTCCTCTTTTCGAAAATGCAGGGGGTTCCCTGTTTTCCTCGGTGGCTTGGACACCCGAGGCCCATATCTGTAAGTTGCGCCGGTCGGCAGAATGTCTGAGATTTCCCTCTGACAACAGACTTGGGGTTACTTGTGTTTTAGGCTTTCCCCTTGGCGGCCAGGTAGGTGCACCCACACATGTGAGGTACCGTTTTCATCGGGACACCTGTGGGAACGCGGGACGGTAGGCCATGTGTTATGGGGGGCGTGTTTCAATGGGTGCGGCGAGCGAAATGTGCGGAAAAAGCGTTTTTTTCCCCACATTTCCGACTTTGCAGGGCTGTGTGGGTAAAAAAATCTGGGGCGATGGGCGCAAATCACACCTCTGCGGACTCCCACGGGTGTCCTCTTTTCGAAAATGCATGGGGTTCCCTGTTTTCCTCGGTGGCTTGGACACCCGAGGCCCATATCTGTAAGTTGCGCCGGTCGGCAGAATGTCTGAGATTTCCCTCTGACAACAGACTTGGGGTTACTTGTGTTTTTGGCTTTCCCCTTGGCGGCCAGGTAGGTGCACCCACACATGTGAGGTACCGTTTTCATCGGGACACCTGTGGGAACGCGGGACGGTAGGCCATGTGTTGTGGGGGGCGTGTTTCGATGGGTGCGGCGAGCGAATTGTGCGGAAAAAGCGTTTTTTTCCCCACATTTCCGACTTTGCAGGGCTGTCTGGGTAAAAAAATCTGGGGCGATGGGCGCAAATCACACCTCTGCGGATTCCCACTGGTGTCCTCTTTTCGAAAATGCATGGGGTTCCCTGTTTTCCTTGGTGGCTTGGACACCCGAGGCCCATATCTGTAAGTTGCGACGGTCGGCAGAATGTCTGAGATTTCCCTCTGACAACAGACTTGGGGTTACTTGTGTTTTAGGCTTTCCCCTTGGCGGCCAGGTAGGTGCACCCACACATGTGAGGTACCGTTTTCATCGGGACACCTGTGGGAACGCGGGACGGTAGGCCATGTGTTGTGGGGGGCGTGTTTCGATGGGTGCGGCGAGCGAAATGTGCGGAAAAAGCGTTTTTTTCCCCACATTTCCGACTTTGCAGGGCTGTCTGGGTAAAAAAATCTGGGGCGATGGGCGCAAATCACACCTCTGCAGATTCCCACGGGTGTCCTCTTTTCGAAAATGCAAGGGGTTCCCTATTTTCCTCGGTGGCTTGGACACCCGAGGCCCATATCTGTAAGTTGCGCCGGTCGGCAGAATGTCTGAGATTTCCCTCTGACAACAGACTTGGGGTTACTTGTGTTTTAGGCTTTCCCCTTGGCGGCCAGGTAGGTGCACCCACACATGTGAGGTACCGTTTTCATCGGGACACCTGTGGGAACGTGGGACGGTAGGCCATGTGTTGTGGGGGGCGTGTTTCGATGGGTGCGGCGAGCGAAATGTGCGGAAAAAGCGTTTTTTTCCCCACATTTCCGACTTTGCAGGGCTGTCTTGGTAAAAAAATCTGGGGCGATGGGCGCAAATCACACCTCTGCGGATTCCCACGGGTGTCCTCTTTTCGAAAATGCATGGGGTTCCCTGTTTTCCTCGGTGGCTTGGACACCCGAGCCCCATATCTGTAAGTTGCGCCGGTCGGCAGAATGTCTGAGATTTCCCTCTGACAACAGACTTGGGGTTACTTGTGTTTTAGGCTTTCCCCTTGGCGGCCAGGTAGGTGCACCCACACATGTGAGGTACCGTTTTCATCGGGACACCTGTGGGAACGCGGGACGGTAGGCCATGTGTTGTGGGGGGCATGTTTCGATGGGTGCGGCGAGCAAAATGTGCGGAAAAAGCGTTTTTTTCCCCACATTTCCGACTTTGCAGGGCTGTCTTGGTAAAAAAATCTGGGGCGATGGGCGCAAATCACACCTCTGCGGATTCCCACGGGTGTCCTCTTTTCGAAAATGCATGGGGTTCCCTGTTTTCCTCGGTGGCTTGGACACCCGAGCCCCATATCTGTAAGTTGCGCCGGTCGGCAGAATGTCTGAGATTTCCCTCTGACAACAGACTTGGGGTTACTTGTGTTTTAGGCTTTCCCCTTGGCGGCCAGGTAGGTGCACCCACACATGTGAGGTACCGTTTTCATCGGGACACCTGTGGGAACGCGGGACGGTAGGCCATGTGTTGTGGGGGGCGTGTTTCGATGGGTGCGGCGAGCGAAATGTGCGGAAAAAGCGTTTTTTTCCCCACATTTCCGACTTTGCAGGGCTGTCTGGGTAAAAAAATCTGGGGCGATGGGCGCAAATCACACCTCTGCGGATTCCCACGGGTGTCCTCTTTTCGAAAATGCATGGGGTTCCCTGTTTTCCTCGGTGGCTTGGACACCCGAGGCCCATATCTGTAAGTTGCGCCGGTCGGCAGAATGTCTGAGATTTCCCTCTGACAACAGACTTGGGGTTACTTGTGTTTTAGGCTTTCCCCTTGGCGGCCAGGTAGGTGCACCCACACATGTGAGGTACCGTTTTCATCGGGACACCTGTGGGAACGCGGGACGGTAGGCCATGTGTTGTGGGGGGCATGTTTCGATGGGTGCGGCGAGCGAAATGTGCGGAAAAAGCGTTTTTTTCCCCACATTTCCGACTTTGCAGGGCTGTCTGGGTAAAAAAATCTGGGGCGATGGGCGCAAATCACACCTCTGCGGATTCCCACGGGTGTCCTCTTTTCGAAAATGCATGGGGTTCCCTATTTTCCTCGGTGGCTTGGACACCCGAGGCCCATATCTGTAAGTTGCGCCGGTCGGCAGAATGTCTGAGATTTCCCTCTGACAACAGACTTGGGGTTACTTGTGTTTTAGGCTTTCCCCTTGGCGGCCAGGTAGGTGCACCCACACATGTGAGGTACCGTTTTCATCGGGACACCTGTGGGAACGCGGGACGGTAGGCCATGTGTTGTGGGGGGCGTGTTTCGATGGGTGCGGCGAGCGAAATGTGCGGAAAAAGCGTTTTTTTCCCCACATTTCCGACTTTGCAGGGCTGTCTGGGTAAAAAAATCTGGGGCGATGGGCGCAAATCACACCTCTGCGGATTCCCACGGGTGTCCTCTTTTCGAAAATGCATGGGGTTCCCTGTTTTCCTCGGTGGCTTGGACACCCGAGGCCCATATCTGTAAGTTGCGCCGGTCGGCAGAATGTCTGAGATTTCCCTCTGACAACAGACTTGGGGTTACTTGTGTTTTAGGCTTTCCCCTTGGCGGCCAGGTAGGTGCACCCACACATGTGAGGTACCGTTTTCATCGGGACACCTGTGGGAACGCGGGACGGTAGGCCATGTGTTGTGGGGGGCGTGTTTCTATGGGTGCGGCGAGCGAAATGTGCGGAAAAAGCGTTTTTTTCCCCACATTTCCGACTTTGCAGGGCTGTCTGGGTAAAAAAATCTGGGGCGATGGGCGCAAATCACACCTCTGCGGATTCCCACGGGTGTCCTCTTTTCGAAAATGCATGGGGTTCCCTGTTTTCCTCGGTGGCTTGGACACCCGAGGCCCATATCTGTAAGTTGCGCCGGTCGGCAGAATGTCTGAGATTTCCCTCTGACAACAGACTTGGGGTTACTTGTGTTTTAGGCTTTCCCCTTGGCGGCCAGGTAGGTGCACCCACACATGTGAGGTAACGTTTTCATCGGGACACCTGTGGGAACGCGGGACGGTAGGCCATGTGTTGTGGGGGGCGTGTTTCGATGGGTGCGGCTAGCGAAATGTGCGGAAAAAGCGTTTTTTTCCCCACATTTCCGACTTTGCAGGGCTGTCTGGGTAAAAAAATCTGGGGCGATGGGCGCATATCACACCTCTGCGGATTCCCACAGGTGTCCTCTTTTCGAAAATGCATGGGGTTCCCTGTTTTCCTCGGTGGCTTGGACACCCGAGGCCCATATCTGTAAGTTGCGCCGGTCGGCAGAATGTCTGAGATTTCCCTCTGACAACAGACTTGGGGTTACTTGTGTTTTAGGCTTTCCCCTTGGCGGCCAGGTAGGTGCACCCACACATGTGAGGTACCGTTTTCATCGGGACACCTGTGGGAACGCGGGACGGTAGGCCATGTGTTGTGGGGGGCGTGTTTCGATGGGTGCGGCGAGCGAAATGTGCGGAAAAAGCGTTTTTTTCCCCACATTTCCGACTTTGCAGGTCTGTCTGGGTAAAAAAATCTGGGGCGATGGGCGCAAATCACACCTCTGCGGATTCCCACGGGTGTCCTCTTTTCGAAAATGCATGGGGTTCCCTGTTTTACTCAGTGGCTTGGACACCCGAGGCCCATATCTGTAAGTTGCGCCGGTCGGCAGAATGTCTGAGATTTCCCTCTGACAACAGACTTGGGGTTACTTGTGTTTTAGGCTTTCCCCTTGGCTGCCAGGTAGGTGCACCCACACATGTGAGGTACCGTTTTCATCGGGACACCTGTGGGAACGCGGGACGGTAGGCCATGTGTTGTGGGGGGCGTGTTTCGATGGGTGCGGCGAGCGAAATGTGCGGAAAAAGCGTTTTTTTCCCCACATTTCCGACTTTGCAGGGCTGTCTGGGTAAAAAAATCTGGGGCGATGGGCGCAAATCACACCTCTGCGGATTCCCACGGGTGTCCTCTTTTCGAAAATGCATGGGGTTCCCTGTTTTCCTCGGTGGCTTGGACACCCGAGGCCCATATCTGTAAGTTGCGCCGGTCGGCAGAATGTCTGAGATTTCCCTCTGACAACAGACTTGGGGTTACTTGTGTTTTAGGCTTTCCCCTTGGCGGCCAGGTAGGTGCACCCACACATGTGAGGTACCGTTTTCATCGGGACACCTGTGGGAACGCGGGACGGTAGGCCATGTGTTGTGGGGGGCGTGTTTCGATGGGTGCGGCGAGCGAAATGTGCGGAAAACGCGTTTTTTTCCCCACATTTCCGACTTTGCAGGGCTGTCTGGGTAAAAAAATCTGGGGCGATGGGCGCAAATCACACCTCTGCGGATTCCCACGGGTGTCCTCTTTTCGAAAATGCATGGGGTTCCCTGTTTTCCTCGGTGGCTTGGACACCCGAGGCCCATATCTGTAAGTTGCGCCGGTCGGCAGAATGTCTGAGATTTCCCTCTGACAACAGACTTGGGGTTACTTGTGTTTTAGGCTTTCCCCTTGGCGGCCAGGTAGGTGCACCCACACATGTGAGGTACCGTTTTCATCGGGACACCTGTGGGAACGCGGGACGGTAGGCCATGTGTTGTGGGGGGTGTGTTTCGATGGGTGCGGCGAGCGAAATGTGCGGAAAAAGCGTTTTTTTCCCCACATTTCCGACTTTGCAGGGCTGTCTGGGTAAAAAAATCTGGGGCGATGGGCGCAAATCACACCTCTGCAGATTCCCACGGGTGTCCTCTTTTCGAAAATGCATGGGGTTCCCTGTTTTCCTCGGTGGCTTGGACACCCGAGGCCCATATCTGTAAGTTGCGCCGGTCGGCAGAATGTCTGAGATTTCCCTCTGACAACAGACTTGGGGTTACTTGTGTTTTAGGCTTTCCCCTTGGCGGCCAGGTAGGTGCACCCACACATGTGAGGTAACGTTTTCATCGGGACACCTGTGGGAACGCGGGACGGTAGGCCATGTGTTGTGGGGGGCGTGTTTCGATGGGTGCGGCTAGCGAAATGTGCGGAAAAAGCGTTTTTTTCCCCACATTTCCGACTTTGCAGGGCTGTCTGGGTAAAAAAATCTGGGGCGATGGGCGCAAATCACACCTATGCGGATTCCCACGGGTGTCCTCTTTTCGAAAATGCATGGGGTTCCCTGTTTTCCTCGGTGGCTTGGACACCCGAGGCCCATATCTGTAAGTTGCGCCGGTCGGCAGAATGTCTGAGATTTCCCTCTGACAACAGACTTGGGGTTACTTGTGTTTTAGGCTTTCCCCTTGGTGGCCAGGTAGGTGCACCCACACATGTGAGGTACCGTTTTCATCGGGACACCTGTGGGAACGCGGGACGGTAGGCCATGTGTTGTGGGGGGCGTGTTTCGATGGGTGCGGCAAGCGAAATGTGCGGAAAAAGCGTTTTTTTCCCCACATTTCCGACTTTGCAGGGCTGTCTGGGTAAAAAAATCTGGGGCGATGGGCGCAAATCACACCTCTGCGGATTCCCACGGGTGTCCTCTTTTCGAAAATGCATGGGGGTCCCTGTTTTACTCAGTGGCTTGGACACCCGAGGCCCATATCTGTAAGTTGCGCCGGTCGGCAGAATGTCTGAGATTTCCCTCTGACAACAGACTTGGGGTTACTTGTGTTTTAGGCTTTCCCCTTGGCGGCCAGGTAGGTGCACCCACACATGTGAGGTACCGTTTTCATCGGGACACCTGTGGGAACGCGGGACGGTAGGCCATGTGTTGTGGGGGGCGTGTTTCTATGGGTGCGGCGAGCGAAATGTGCGGAAAAAGCGTTTTTTTCCCCACATTTCCGACTTTGCAGGGCTGTCTGGGTAAAAAAATCTGGGGCGATGGGCGCAAATCACACCTCTGCAGATTCCCACGGGTGTCCTCTTTTCGAAAATGCATGGGGTTCCCTGTTTTCCTCGGTGGCTTGGACACCGAGGCCCATATCTGTAAGTTGCGCCGGTCGGCAGAATGTCTGAGATTTCCCTCTGACAACAGACTTGGGGTTACTTGTGTTTTAGGCTTTCCCCTTGGCGGCCAGGTAGGTGCACCCACACATGTGAGGTAACGTTTTCATCGGGACACCTGTGGGAACGCGGGACGGTAGGCCATGTGTTGTGGGGGGCGTGTTTCGATGGGTGCGGCGAGCGAAATGTGCGGAAAAAGCGTTTTTTTCCCCACATTTCCGACTTTGCAGGGCTGTCTGGGTAAAAAAATCTGGGGCGATGGGCGCAAATCACACCTCTGCGGATTCCCATGGGTGTCCTCTTTTCGAAAATGCATGGGGTTCCCTGTTTTCCTCGGTGGCTTGGACACCCGAGGCCCATATCTGTAAGTTGCGCCGTTCGGCAGAATGTCTGAGATTTCCCTCTGACAACAGACTTGGGGTTACTTGTGTTTTAGGCTTTCCCCTTGGCGGCCAGGTAGGTGCACCCACACATGTGAGGTACCGTTTTCATTGGGACACCTGTGGGAACGCGGGACGGTAGGCCATGTGTTGTGGGGGGCGTGTTTCGATGGGTGCGGCGAGCGAAATGTGCGGAAAAAGCGTTTTTTTCCCCACATTTCCGACTTTGCAGGGCTGTCTGGGTAAAAAAATCTGGGGCGATGGGCGCAAATCACACCTCTGCGGATTCCCACGGGTGTCCTCTTTTCGAAAATGCATGGGGTTCCCTGTTTTCCTCGGTGGCTTGGACACCCGAGGCCCATATCTGTAAGTTGCGCCGGTCGGCAGAATGTCTGAGATTTCCCTCTGACAACAGACTTGGGGTTACTTGTGTTTTAGGCTTTCCCCTTGGCGGCCAGGTAGGTGCACCCACACATGTGAGGTACCGTTTTCATCGGGACACCTGTGGGAACGCGGGACGGTAGGCCATGTGTTGTGGGGGGCGTGTTTCGATGGGTGCGGCGAGCGAAATGTGCGGAAAAAGCGTTTTTTTCCCCACATTTCCGACTTTGCAGGGCTGTCTGGGTAAAACAATCTGGGGCGATGGGCGCAAATCACACCTCTGCGGATTCCCACGGGTGTCCTCTTTTCGAAAATGCATGGGGTTCCCTGTTTTCCTCGGTGGCTTGGACACCCGAGGCCCATATCTGTAAGTTGCGCCGGTCGGCAGAATGTCTGAGATTTCCCTCTGACAACAGACTTGGGGTTACTTGTGTTTTAGGCTTTCCCCTTGGCGGCCAGGTAGGTGCACCCACACATGTGAGGTACCGTTTTCATCGGGACACCTGTGGGAACGCGGGACGGTAGGCCATGTGTTGTGGGGGGCGTGTTTCGATGGGTGCGGCGAGCGAAATGTGCGGAAAAAGCGTTTTTTTCCCCACATTTCCGACTTTGCAGGGCTGTCTGGGTAAAACAATCTGGGGCGATGGGCGCAAATCACACCTCTGCGGATTCCCACGGGTGTCCTCTTTTCGAAAATGCATGGGGTTCCCTGTTTTCCTCGGTGGCTTGGACACCCGAGGCCCATATCTGTAAGTTGCGCCGGTCGGCAGAATGTCTGAGATTTCCCTCTGACAACAGACTTGGGGTTACTTGTGTTTTAGGCTTTCCCCTTGGCGGCCAGGTAGGTGCACCCACACATGTGAGGTACCGTTTTCATTGGGACACCTGTGGGAACGCGGGACGGTAGGCCATGTGTTGTGGGGGGCGTGTTTCGATGGGTGCGGCGAGCGAAATGTGCGGAAAAAGCGTTTTTTTCCCCACATTTCTGACTTTGCAGGGCTGTCTGGGTAAAAAAATCTGGGGCGATGGGCGCAAATCACACCTCTGCGGATTCCCACGGGTGTCCTCTTTTCGAAAATGCATGGGGTTCCCTGTTTTCCTCGGTGGCTTGGACACCCGAGGCCCATATCTGTAAGTTGCGCCGGTCGGCAGAATGTCTGAGATTTCTCTCTGACAACAGACTTGGGGTTACTTGTGTTTTAGGCTTTCCCCTTGGCGGCCAGGTAGGTGCACCCACACATGTGAGATACCGTTTTCATCAGGACACCTGTGGGAACGCGGGACGGTAGGCCATGTGTTGTGGGGGGCGTGTTTCGATGGGTGCGGCGAGCGAAATGTGCGGAAAAAGCGTTTTTTTCCCCACATTTCTGACTTTGCAGGGCTGTCTGGGTAAAAATATCTGGGGCGATGGGCGCAAATCACACCTCTGCGGATTCCCACGGGTGTCCTCTTTTCGAAAATGCATGGGGTTCCCTGTTTTCCTCGGTGGCTTGGACACCCGAGGCCCATATCTGTAAGTTGCGCCGGTCGGCAGAATGTCTGAGATTTCCCTCTGACAACAGACTTGGGGTTACTTGTGTTTTAGGCTTTCCCCTTGGCGGCCAGGTAGGTGCACCCACACATGTGAGGTACCGTTTTCATCGGGACACCTGTGGGAACGCGGGACGGTAGGCCATGTGTTGTGGGGGGCGTGTTTCGATGGGTGCGGCGAGCGAAATGTGCGGAAAAAGCGTTTTTTTCCCCACATTTCCGACTTTGCAGGGCTGTCTGGGTAAAAAAATCTGGGGCCATGGGCGCAAATCACACCTCTGCGGATTCCCACGGGTGTCCTCTTTTCGAAAATGCATGGGGTTCCCTGTTTTCCTCGGTGGCTTGGACACCCGAGGCCCATATCTGTAAGTTGCGCCGGTCGGCAGAATGTCTGAGATTTCCCTCTGACAACAGACTTGGGGTTACTTGTGTTTTAGGCTTTCCCCTTGGCGGCCAGGTAGGTGCACCCACACATGTGAGGTACCGTTTTCATCGGGACACCTGTGGGAACGCGGGACGGTAGGCCATGTGTTGTGGGGGGCGTGTTTCGATGGGTGCGGCGAGCGAAATGTGCGGAAAAAGCGTTTTTTTCCCCACATTTCCGACTTTGCAGGGCTGTCTGGGTAAAACAATCTGGGGCGATGGGCGCAAATCACACCTCTGCGGATTCCCACGGGTGTCCTCTTTTCGAAAATGCATGGGGTTCCCTGTTTTCCTCGGTGGCTTGGACACCCGAGGCCCATATCTGTAAGTTGCGCCGGTCGGCAGAATGTCTGAGATTTCCCTCTGACAACAGACTTGGGGTTACTTGTGTTTTAGGCTTTCCCCTTGGCGGCCAGGTAGGTGCACCCACACATGTGAGGTACCGTTTTCATCGGGACACCTGTGGGAACGCGGGACAGTAGGCCATGTGTTGTGGGGGGCGTGTTTCGATGGGTGCGGCGAGCGAAATGTGCGGAAAAAGCGTTTTTTTCCCCACATTTCCGACTTTGCAGGGCTGTGTGGGTAAAAAAATCTGGGGCGATGGGCGCAAATCACACCTCTGCGGATTCCCACGGGTGTCCTCTTTTCGAAAATGCATGGGGTTCCCTGTTTTCCTCGGTGGCTTGGACACCCGAGGCCCATATCTGTATGATGTGAGAGTGTGACATTTCCGGTGTGAAAACAGACTTGGGGTTACTTGTGTTTTAGGCTTTCCCCTTGGCGGCCAGGTAGGTGCACCCACACATGTGGGGTACCGTTTTCATTGGGACACCTGTGGGAGTGCGGGACGGTAGGCCATGTGTTGTGTTTGTGTGGTTTTCATAACGTTTTGACCCATTTGCTGGAGCCCTTTGTCTCACAACCCTTTCTTTTCCCAAATGTGACCTACATTTAGTCGCTGCTTTAGCCACCATACACTTTTGTAACCTGCACAAGTCACCTACCCTTGAAAAGGTCTGCCTGTGCTCTTTCAAAAAATGTATGGCTGCCGTTCCTCACCACATTGGTTTTCCCAATTTACACATGCTAAGTGCGTCTGGTCAGGCCGTGAGCGTAAAACTCCTGTGTACCATGGCTCAGTGTTTGGCTTGTGGTATTGCTTGTTTTGTACAAACACTACAAAAATGGTATGCTCTCCTAACTGCAAGAGTCGGGGGAATGTAGCGGAGCATTGCTTTTCTCAGAATTCATAGAAGCCATTGCCGTACCAAGCCAACCATGTCCAACACATACCTTTTTTTTCAGTCATTTTCCCGCTTTTCCCCCATTTGATGGCAGTTTCCCCTACCTAGTTGTTGCCTGACCTATACAAATCACCCCTTCCTAAACTTGGAATTTTGTCTACTTTTCAGAAATATATGCCTTTCTGTCCTCCAATTTGGCTTTCCTGCCCTTTTCTTCCATTCCGTCCATGCATGTCCAATTGGCAAAAATGGCAAAAATCGCCTACCTCTCACAAAACGGTTGATAACCCCATCAAAATATTTTTTTTCCATTTCCACTCAACCTGTTCCTGAAAGCCAACACATTGGGGAACTCAGCACATTAAAACCATTTGTTTCTAGCTCTTACAAGGAAAAAACCACAGGCTTCTTTGTACATCATTTTATTGGCATTTTTTGAAAAAACCCAAAATTTTCACGCTTTTTCCTTATTTTCTCTCCCCACCCTACAGCAACCTGGGATTCCTGGGTGGTGTTACGACCGCCTACATGTAGGAAAAAAAGGAGCCAAATTTGGCCGAGATATCTCATGTAACGAAAAAGTTACAAGCCATTGAATGGCCACATACCAAAATCACCAAAAAAGGCTCTGGCACTGGGGAGAAATACCCATGGCACTTAAAGGGTTAAAAGTACCTCTGCTGATGTACCAAACCATGTGTGCGTGTGTTGCCTCAGACTTATAAAAGTACCAAAAAAACTGTAGACATAACATACAAAATAGAAGAAAATGAAGATTCGAAATGGTTCCAATTAGCTCTCTACCTTATAGCAGAAAACAAATACGACATTACTGACCCCTTAATACTTTGCAATTACTGCACTAGAAAACTAGACAACAACCAAACGCCTTCACGTGCTATCACAAATAACTTGGAATTATTCTCACTACCAAAACCCCTGCAACAACTAAATGTATATGAGGGCATCATAATTCAAACAGTGCACCCATTTCAAGCAATAATACGCCTCTAACCAAAAACAGCAAAATGACCTCCCTCTGAATTAGTCAAAGGAATTTGTGCCAAAGTAGTTTATTTACTATTAGATCTCACAGAAAATGTACACACACTAGAAGTGCAACAGCCAATAGATCAATCTTTAATTGTCTTAGTAAATGGTGTACCTACAAAAGCCCAAAAAAATTGGCAACAACTCATAGACTTGCATAAAGTTAGACAAGCCCTGCAATATCTAAAAAACAACAATGACTATTACAAAGAAATTAATATAGAAGAAAACCTAAAAGAAACCATTGAAATAATTCAAGAGTCACCAGAAACTGGTCAATTTGAACTTCTAAATCCTACTACAGAATCCAATATTTTAGACCATTACACAATTCATCCTTTACACTCTAAAGATACTATGGATGATGCACTTGAAACGTACCAAATGATCTCCAATGAGCATATGGGAAAAAAGTATAGAAGCACAGGCCTTTCCGCTACTCTTTCATACTGGAAAGGGAGGAATGCACGATAATAGACCCACACAGATAACAGCATCAGAATATCGCTCTCTACGAATGTATTCCGACGACCCCAGATTCAGACAAAACGTGGAATACAAATTCCACCTTCTCTTTGAAAGTGAACTAGCAACTCTATGCTATGGAATTGCACACACGTTAAAATCAGGTACCCATTTTCAAAATATGTCAGTTATGCAATTATTGCAAAAAGTGCAAGAAAAAGATTAAGTTTTACAGTCAAGTATTACAAATCTTTTAGCAAACATGCGTGGTACAAAATAATACTGGTTCCGACATCACAGAGATGTACGCTGTATGATCAGAAACCATGGCCCACCCACTTGGTTTGTAACATTAAGTTGTGCAGTATATGCATGGGAAGATTTACACGATTTCCTACGCATAGCAAACAAAAATAAAACAAACATAGATATAAAAACACCAGGAGAACTCTGCTCTCTAGATCCCGTAAATGTATCAAGATATTTCCATCATCGCTTCATTGCTATGCTACACTTTATTTGTAATAAGTCTGTTCCTCCCATCGGAGAAGTTCAACACTTCTTTTGGAGAAAAGAATACCAAGCCAGAGGAGCACCGCACATCCACATGCTTTTGTTGTTTAAAGATGCTCCTAAATTTGGTCAGGACAATGATGCCACTGTTTTGCAGTTCATACAAAAATATGTCACTTGTGAAACCCCTTCCCAAACAACACAAAGTGACCTTCATGCACACATTTTACAATTTCAAAGACACAAATGTGGGAAATATTGTCGTCGCAAATATAAACAAAAAGGGAAATACTACACCAAATGCCACTTTGGTTTCCCTAGACCAGTTTAAACAACAGGTCAAGTAAACAACTTCATGTCTTCAGTCAGACATAGGGCCTCATTACGAGTCTGGCGGTAACCGAGCTGGAAAAACCGGCAGGTTAAGGTTACTGCTGGACTCGTATTACCATACCGCCTCTGTGATTCCCGGAATCACTGGGGCATTGCAACCCCGGTGACCCGGTAATTCCAGAGGTGGAATTCGGTAAATCCCCATTCCCATGGATTGCATGGGAATGGGGAAGAGGAAACATCGCCACCATCTCGTGAAGGTGCCGATGTTTCCATGTCCACCTGCAGGTGGGTGGTGTTAAACCCGCCAGGTCAGACCTGGCGGGAATGACACCTCCCACCTGCAGAACTCGAGATCAGCCGGTCCGGAAACAACGGTGGCAACGGGTTTACCCCCACCGTTATTTCCAGACCGACTGACTCGTAATGAGGCCCATAGTGTCAAAGGTGAATCACCTAAGAACACACATTACATAAAAAGAACAGAAGAATCAAAATACATCAATGATTACAATGCAATCATTGGCCTCCTATGGAATGCAAACATAGATGTGCAGTACATTGCAGACAATTCCACTGCAGTTACACAATATGTCACAGCCTACCTAACCAAAGCAGAGAAAACAGAGCTTCAGGACCTCTGGGATGACATATCATCTGACAAAACATGATCACAGAAATTGTACAGCTTAGGCATAAAAATGCTCTCTCATAGAGAATGTGGCTGCTATGAAGCTGCAGACTATTTAACCAGTACTGCCTTGTATGGAAAATCTGACAATATAGTATGGCTAAGTCTTGGTCCTGCTAAATCTAGAAAAAGAGTTCTCAAATCGTATGAGGACATAGAAACAATAGCCAAAAATGATCCCAACAGCCAAGACATTTTGAAAAACAATTTACTAGACACTACCCAAACAGGAGTACCACTTTGGAAACCCTGGCCCTCATTCTAAGTAGGGCGGTAAGGGATACCGGGCACCGTTAAGGAGCCCGGAGCCAGTAATCCCTTACCGCCCTACTATGAGGTCCCTTAACGGGTCCCTTCCTTAACACCTAGTCTGACCAGGTATTAAGGATGGGACCCGTTAAGGGACATGGGCGCAAACAACAGGCTTGGCATATGCCAGCCCGTTATTTGCGCCCTCCCCATTCCCATTGAGCACTATGGGGGCTCAAATGGGAATGGGGAATGGTTTGGCAAATGGGGACTTACCAGTCCCTCCAAGGTCGGAATGGACTGGTAAGTCCCCATTGCACCAAACCGGAGTCGGTACTGGTATGGGAGGCAGTCATGGTGCAAATAGCGCCATTACTACCACCATGCTCAGAATGAGGGCCCATGTGTCTCTACCACGTAGCCCAAAACTTCACATACAAAAATAATGTTAAACCAGATTAAAGAAAGGTAGATACAGAGTGGTAAATTGTGAAGGCAGCTTGGTGAAACTTACCCAACGCAGCTTATTTAATCATATCAAATTGTCATTAAAAACTCCTCAACATAAAGAGCTGTATTACATGTCCCTGCTACAACTTTTCAAACCATGGAGAAAAGAAGAAGTGTTACTGGATACGTATGTCTCCTATGAAGACGCTTTCAAAGCAAATGAAAGCACTATAACAGACGTAAACTTTACACAGTACCAAACAATGTTGCACAATGAACAGCAACACGAAGAAGAACTCCAGGCCCAACTACAAGTGGACACTCCCGACAGTAGTCAACCTTCTGTAACAGGAAGCCAAGAACCACTTGGACAGCCACTAATTTCAAATGAGGCAGTATGAGCCATGACAGAAGTAGAAAACACTATGTGTCTGTATGAACAAGATACAGAAGACTTTGCTGTACTGAAATCACAACTGAACAATGAACAGCGTAGCATTTTCCAAGAAATAACAAAACAAATTGAACATGGTGTTGAACATGAAATTAAAAATTGTACCTGCCAAGACTACAAACCTACACTGCTATATGTGAGTGGTGAAGCTGGTTCAGGTAAAACATTCTTAATCAAAATCATCAGCAAGTTCCTTCAACAACTGACAAACACTAAACTGTCAGCTGTTGTAACTGCCCCCACAGGTTTAGCTGCCTACAACATAGGTGGTGTCACTTTACACCAATTACTACTCCTTCCAGTAGAACACCAAAACAAATTAGACTACTATA
This sequence comes from Ambystoma mexicanum, assembly GCF_040938575.1. Lineage (NCBI taxonomy): Eukaryota > Metazoa > Chordata > Amphibia > Caudata > Ambystomatidae > Ambystoma > Ambystoma mexicanum. The sequence continues at coordinate 1,032,802,726 of NC_090923.1, forward strand.
ACCTTTCCATGAAGCTGCAATGGAACCACGCAGAGTTTTCAAATAAATGAAAATGCTGCTAATAGATGAGGTGAGCATGGTCTTCAACCTAATGTTGGCTTTAATTGACCTCAGATTACAAGAGGTCCTCAAAACAGACTACGACCAACTCTTTGGAGGAAAACACATTATTGTTTTCAGAGATCTTATTCAACTAACACCAGTGAAAGCTGAATTTATTTTTAAAGCCTTAGGGCACAAACTGTGCCATAAAACTCTTGGCAGTATAGAAAATGTAAATCTTTAGCAACATTTCCAATACAGAGAATTAACTGAAAACATGCGCCAGTCTGCAGATCTCACATACGCCAACATTTTAAAAAGTATTAGAGTTAGTGTACTATCTCAAGAAGCACAATCAATATTATTAAAAACCAGGCACATCCATACATTCTATGGCAATAACTCATGTGCTACTGATGTGATAACAATTAGCACACACAAATGTCAATTGTATGGCCTTGATGCAAACTCTTGCAAGCTGTTCCAAATTCAATGAAACAATGTTGAAAAAAGAAATGCAACCAATAATTGAAATTTGTTCCACAGATAAGTTGGACGTACATGGTATGACACTACCCATGTGTCAACAAGCCACAACAAGACTAAATACCCTAGAAAACTCTATCTCCAACACAGCTGGTTTGGAGAAAATATTAAAATTATCTTTAAACTGTAGAGTAATGCTTAAACGCAGCCTTGACATGGAGCAAGGACTAGTTAATGGAGCACTTGGAACAGTTTTTGGCTTTCAAACATACCCACGTGACAACAACATTCAATTTGTCAATATTCTATTTGACAAACTATCAGAAGTTAAAAGGATCGGATGCTCAACAGCCCGCTTCCTTCTTTTCAAAGACATGTATTTACGCAGAGAACAATTTTCACTAACTCTAGCATACGCAGTGACCATTCACAAATCACAAGGTCTTACCCTAGATAAAGCATTAATAGATATTGGTAGCGCAATCTTTAAAGAAGGCATGAGCTACGTAGCACTATCACGCTTACGTACACTTGACGGGCTATTTCTAATCAACTTTGATGCAAGTAAAGTAAATGCTGATATTCCTTGCATTCTAGAATACAATAGACTACGTTCACTCAACACCCCCATCTAAAAACCTATCCTGTTCCACAAGAAGCAAAACGTTGTAAAAGAAAACTACTTCAAACTGAAACGATACAAGATATCACTACAATTCCTCCAAAGAAAAAAAAAAAGAAACTAATTCTTCATCAAGAACCACAATCAAACAAGAATCTAGTGGTTAAAGTAATTCAACTACTTCTTCAAAAACAACAACACAAACTCCAAACAAATGACTTCCAAACAGAACTATCTGGTTCATTCAAATTTTCAAATGTAACTGCTGTAAATTGCTATGCAAATGTAGCAATAAATATTCTATTCCAATTGCCACCAATTATTGAGAACATTTACTTACACGGTACAGACCAATTGTGTTTGCAAATGTTAGTCCTTCATAGAAATGCAACCAACAATCCTGACAACACTTACAGTGTTCATGGAATAAGACAAGAATTGGACTACTGTGCTGGAATTGTCAAATTCACTATAAACTCACAAGAAGATCCACAAGAATTTTGAATGTACTTACTACAAGTACTTGAAAACAAAAACATAAATATAAATGAAATCTTTCAGATTTCATACATGTGGAAACATACATGAACTCTGTGCAACCGTGTGGCACAGGAAGAAGTCCCTAATGAACACTTTCAGCCTGATTCATGGAATTATTTGCGTGAAAAATGCAGATTTGCGCGTCTTTCTGCCCGAAAATCCCTGTTTGAAGTATGGGGATTTTCGGGCAGAAAGGCACGCAAATCTGCGTTTGTCATACAAATAATTCCCTGAATCAGTCAGTTTGTGTATGTATCCATACCTAAATGTGAATCCATTCCATTTCAGCAACTTGTACAAAATGCAAACCATGGCAGATTATGTACTACCTGCAATTCAGATAATCGCTCCACCTTACAAACACCGGCACATAGTAAATACGTAGTAGTAATGCTTTTACATTACAATGCAGAAGGTACCAAAAACAACTGTAAGCTGACTGGATTCACACATGGTCAAGTATCACTTGGCAAGGAAACTTTCACAACAATAGGTATAATCTACCACGCAGGAGCCACAACCAATGAAGGTCACTACACTGCATATATAAAAAAGAATCATGGATGGTTCGAATGTAATGATAGTACCATTACTCTAAAGCAGAGATTGCCAGCAAATCTTGTAAACGCTTACTTAACATTCTTAAAAACAAAATGTATTACGTAATATAATACACAGTTAGAATACGCCAACAGGTATCTAACTGCCCCAAGATTCTGCAAAAGCAAACACATAAATAAATGCTACTAAAATCAAATAAGAAATATACAGTTATAGTACGCCAACAGGTATCTAACTACCCCAAAAATCTCCAACAAACAAACAGATAAACAAATGCTACTAAAATCAAACAATAAATATATGGTTTATAGTGACTTTTTTCGATTGCCATATTTTCGAAATGCCATTCTGTCGGCACCAAATTGCTGGAAAAAAAATGTTGAATGTTTTTTTTATTTATTTTTTTAAATGGGGGTGTTCTCACCAAACTCCTGTTTTTGTAACACTTTTTTTAACTTACCAAACAAACAAAAAAATATAAAATAAAAAATAATACATTTGGAAAAAACATTCAGCAAATTGTTTTCGACAAAATGGTAATTCAAAAATATGTTTTTGAAAATATGACCGGATACCTAAATATACAGTTATAATACGCCAACATGTATCTAACTGCCCCAAAAAATCTGCAACAACCCAACAGATAGATGAATAGCATAAAAGTAAAAATAAACAATTAGAATACGCCAACAGGTATCTAATTGCCCCACAAATCTACAACAAGCCAAAGATAGAAAATTAGGAAGAAACAAGAAATAAACAGTAAAAAAATGAAAGAAATTTATTAACCACACCATAGACGTTTTTTTTTAATCCAGCATAGATTTTTTTTCCCACAGACCCAATGATTTAGAGACAAACACAGAAACTGAGCAAATTGCGCAGTACACTTGTTTGAACTATAGTACTTGTAAAGTACTAAATAAGAGGGTAAAAAAAATACAGAAATGTCTATTATGCAATGCAATAACTCATTATGAACTACCTGCTCTAAAATATGATCTTTTCTTTTATCACAGAGATTGAAAAAATATGTCTGGTCCAGTTACCCATGTCATGAAAAAACTGCATACAAACACAAAAAACTCAACCAGTAGGTATCCAAAAAATAAACTCAGAAACACTGCACTCCTTGTTACAAACGCTACAATCTCAACTGCATAACCTAGCCAAAACTTCACATACAAACTCTACAAATGAAACAGTACACAAACTTTTGGGTTGTGGATATTTGATGGGTGTTTGATTCTATGGGTGTGTTATGCTGCGGTGGTTGTGGCCAGGGCCTACAGTCTTGGGTGCATCGTCTACGACATACGGCCTTCAGCCATGCACCCAAGACTCTAGGCCCTGGCCACAACCACTGCAGCATAACACACCTACCGCGCTGTTGGTGGATCCAGGATGGCGGGCGCATCGAAACAATGTAAAGCACCTCACGGTTCACCACAACCAATCGGCGAACACGTTCATGTCCGCAGACAAGACGCAAGCTGATCAACCAATCGGTGTCCTGTCCGCAGCGTGAACAGGGAAGTGTGTCCGCGGAGCGGACATCGATATCACTAATTGTTTCGCCTTACTTTTTGGCCATTTAAAAAAAAACTACTGGACGGATTTACACCAAATTAACAAAAGCATGCTTTCGAGACTAAGCTGCCTCTCCTGCCTCAAATTTGTTGGAAATCCGTCCAGCGGTTTGAGCTGTAGCCGTGCGCAAAGTTTTTTCCTATTATGTCTATAGGAAAAAAAGAAGTTTTGGGACCCCCCTATAACTTTGCCCCCCCTGAACCAAACCTCACTAACATTTGCCAAAAAATTCAGAGTGGCCCATATACTTTGTTTTGCAAAGTTTGGTGAGGATTCGTCCAGAGGGACCGAAGTTATAAGCCGCCCAAAAGTGCTCTTCCTATGGGATTAGCAACTTAACCATAACTACACAGCCACTATCGTGGCTGTGTAATGATATATATATATATATATATATATATATATATATATATATATATATATATATATATATATATATATATATTCAGTGAAAAAACTTTGTTAAAGGGACATTATGGTAAGTTGCGCTACTAAAAACCTATGAAATTCAGTGAAAAAACATTGTTAAAGGGACATTATGGTTCCAAGTAAAACCGAAAAACCCCTGAAATTCACCAGTTATGGTAAGCTAAGCAACCATAACTCGCGCCACCACCGTGCACTGCTAAGACTAACACCCACAACATCAAAGATGACATCACAAATGTTTGACATCATTGTGAAAAGAGGACATGCCAAAATCTCTTAGAAAGGCACAAACAGCCTTATTGACATTGCGCCTTGCTTTCTCCATTTGTGGACCAAATGAAGAAGAATGAAGCCACATTTGTCTCTGCGCAATCCGTGAAAGAATTACTTGAGAATTTGGAAAAATGTCCATGACCTTCCCAAGTCCTTCTTTCATTGCAAATTGCAAAGAAATTCCAGACACATGTCCTAAACTGTTCCCTCCACAATGAATTATAATTATATCTGGATGTTGCTCTGTCTCCAAAGTAGCACAGAGAGCTAGCAAGTCCAACCACTTCATTCCACGTACTCCATGCCAGTGTACTTCCACATGTGGAAATCTAAGATCTACAGTTACTCCACAGCTTTCTGCTTGCACCTTCAACCAATGTATCCATGAGTCTCCCAAAATCCATACAATCTGTTTTCTGAAACACACAGCCATAGCTATCTGTTCTTCTCTCAGCAAAAAGAGTATCTGAGAAACTATCTCCTGGCACAACAAACCCACTAAACTTTCCTGACCAATCCCTTTCTATGCTCATTCTAATTTGCATGGCTTCCCAACCCAAAAATCCCCGGATGTAACACCCGATGTCCGCGAACTACCACCATGTCCGCAGACATATCGTAACATGGACAGCCCTTCTACCATTTCCACTTCACTCTCTGTGCCATTCCCTCATTGGATGCAGCTAAGAAGTCACATGACCATCTACCAATCACATAGAAGACCTCTACATCTAACTGCATCATCATAGATCAGCACTGCAAATGTACTGTGAATCTCTCTGAGTACAAGTGTCATTTCATTGGAAAGCACCTTATACAAGAAATACTGTACAAGTCTCCAGGATTTCTACTTGAACCTCCATGCATACCCATATGCATGAACACAAACTACAGGTATGCATATTTTCTGTAAAGTACATGTACAATTCTTCTAGTTTCATATAAACAGATTAACTGACTTTTCGCTTGTATAATCTGTAAAATGAATTTACTGTCTTTTTTCCGTCTCCTAAAATCAACTGTCACTTACAAACCTTTATACTATTTAATTTCTTTTTACACACACATATTCAAATCATGTTGAAGTAACATTTTTTAAATAAAATATATAGACTAAATATAGTCAAACAAAATTGCATACACACACTATGTTCAAATCTCAAACAAAAATACTTGTACAATAACGTAAACATTTATTTATTTATTTATTTACTTACTTATATTTATATAGCCCAAGCAGCCCATGACATTGAGGCACTATTACTTGCAGGAGTTTAGTTACAGGAATAGTGGTATTCAGTGGTACATTATGAATTTCACAAGGCATAGTAAAGATATTTTGTTTGCTACAGTTAGTCATTGCAATACAGTTTATTCATTAAGAACATATGATATGTATTCAACTGGTGCGACGTATCTTATGTGAATAAGACAGTTTTAATGGTTTTGAGGAAGGTGCTGAGGATGTCAATTAAAAAAATCAATGTCTAAATTAAAAACAGTGCTATATACAAACAAAATAATTAATTTGTTTCTTTTACAATTGCAGTGAAGACCATTCTCCTGAAAAGAAGCAGCTGAATCTGAAGTACAAAGAACGACTAAGAAGTGTAACCTGCTCATTTTAGAAAAAAAGTAAGTTGAATACCACCATAATAGTTGTATTATTACTCAAACACACTGTAAGGTTAATTCATGCTATTTTTGTGCCTAAAAATAGAGATTGTGCACCATTCTGTCCAAAAATCACCATTTCTTAAACAGTGATTTACAGCCAGAATGGCCCACAAATTCCTACTTTTCGACACACAACTTACCCAACTCAGTCGCTAGAATTTTGATGTTATAGAACAAACAAATGTTTTAATTGTATAGCATTAGATTTACTATTTGTACTTCTCCACACCACTAGCTTACTTTTTTCTGTCATCTGAACCCCAGTTTGGTAACACATTAATTCAAGAATACCCATCCCTACTAGTTGTAGTTGCCCAATGCAAATCACACACCATTACATACATTTTTATCATCTTACTGAAACACTCATGCACACAGCACACATACATTGCAGAACACCCCAACCCATACCTTCTTTATTTATTTCAACAGACCCTAAAGAATGCCTACCAAAAATCAAGTACGTAGAAAACGACACAGAAGTAGAGCAAATGAAAATAAAAGTGTCCAACATAAGCATCCATCTCTAGCAGAATTTGTAAAAAAAGTTGACACAAAACAGCTAATACAGTCATTTAGTGAAACAAAAGAAGTTTCAAGTACAGAAACTTTGCCTCCTCTATCAAAATGTAAAACAAATCAGAAAACAGTTAACAAAAAATCAGCTATCACTACAGAAAAAACTGCTTCTATAAATCTTGATATAGTGCAAAGTAAGCATACCAAGAAAAGTATTTTAGCCAAAATGTTCAGTCACAGAGTCCTTCAAAATCTTATAAAAACAGGAGAGAAACCAGGTTCAACCCTTAAAACCTATCGTAGGAAATTAATCTTAGAAGCGTTGATAGACAGTGCAATTCTTCTCAAAAGAAAGTTAGTTATTTTAGTGTTAAACAAAATGAAACCACTAACAAAACTAATGACTAAATTACAAAAAAGACTTCTCAATAAACGAAATGTCAACAGAAAGAACTTCTTAAATATCTGCGGAGGTGAAAGGAGTCACACTACAAGCACAGAACCATACTTTAATGAAGAAGCATACAAACAAAAGCAAACAAATACAATTGCCATACATAGCAGTGGTCGAGGTTATGAAAAAGTGAATAATACCCTAATGGAACAAGAAGTACTGCTTACAAAAATATGCCCTGAAAACTTAGAATTACCTCTCCATTCAACTGAATCAGAAAGTCTAGTGTACAAATGGCCATGCACGTCAATGTGCAACATTCCCAAAAAAATGGTCAAGTCTTTACGCCAATTCCTCAATCAATATGTGAAAGGCAAAGACAAAATCAAAATGAAACTACTGCAAAATATGGATACCTTTCCAGTGCGCAGGTACACAGGACTACAAGGACATTCATTGGCCTGCATTACAGGACCTACTTGCAAAACCACCTTCCATGATATCAAAAGGATATCAACACATCATTCAACTATAAGAAATCTAGTCTATAAACTGTACAAGGCTAAAAGTCCTGCTTTAGCAGTAGCCAATTTAAATAACATTCTTCTACATGGTACAGCAAAAGACCTACTTGAAGAAATCGACTATATCCAGAAAAATATTTTCGAAGTGAAAGCCACTTACAGAATGAAATAGCTTTAAACCAAATTAGCAACAATTCTACGCATGGCAACCTTTTATTACACACATACAAAAAAGAAATACTAAAATTTAAAAGTACATCAGCTGAAGTACCAAACCATGTGTGTGTATGTTGCCGCAGAACTTTTTATAAAAGTAACACAAAATCTGTAGACCTATCATACAAAATAGAAGACAATGAAGATTCTAAATGGTTTGAATTAGCTCTCTACGTTATAGCAGAAAACAAATACAAAATAACTGACCCCTTAATACTTTGTATATAATATATTTGTGGAAAAGTAGTGTATTTACCATTAGATCTAAAAGAAAATGTGCACACTCTAGGAGTGCAATGTCCAATGCAGCAATCTTTAATTATCTTAGTAAATGGAATACCTACAAAAGACAAAAAATATGGCAACAGCTGATAGATTTACATAAAGTTAGACAAGCCTTGCAATATCTTAAAGAGAATAATGAATACTACAAAGAAATTAATATTGAAGAAAACTTGAAGGACACAAATGAAATAATTCAAGAGACACAAGAAGCTGGTCAATTTGAGCTCCTAGATCCTGCTACAATATCAAATACTTTAGACCATTATACAATTCATCCATTGCACTCTAATGACACCATAGAAGATGCACTAGAAACGTACCAAATGCGTCAAACAAAAGGATCACCAATCAGCATATGGGAAAAAAAGTATAGAAGCATGTGCTTTTCCTCTACTCTTTCCTACTGGCAAGGAGGAAGGTACAATGATAGACCTATTCAAATATCAGCATCAGAATACCGCTCATTATGGATGTATTCTGAATATCCAAGATTTAGACAAAATGTGGAATACATATTCCACCTACTCTTTGGAAGTAAACTAGCAACTTTATGTTACAGAGTTGCACACACATTAAAATCAGGATCCCACTTTCAAAATATGTCAGCTACACAATTATTACAAAAAATGCAACAAAAAGATGAGGTTTTACAATCAAATATTACAAATCTATTAGCAAATGTGCGTGGTACTAAAGAGTACTGGTTTTGACGTCATGGAGATCTACGTTGTATGATCAGAAACCTTGGCCCAGCCACTTGGTTTGTTACATTAATTTGTGCAGAATATGATTTACATGATTTCCTATGCATATCAAACAAAAACAAAACAAACATAGATATACTAACACCTGGAGAACTTTGTTCTCTGGATCCTGGTAATGTTTCAAGATATTTTCACCATCGCTTCAATGCTATGCTACACTTTATTTGTAATAAAACTGTTCCTCCCCTTGGAGAAGTGCAACACTTCTTTTGGAGAAAAGAATACCAAGCCAGAGGAGCACCACATATCCACATGCTTTTATGGATTAAAGATGCTCCTAAATTTGGTCAAGACAGTGATGCCACTGTTTTACAGTTTATTGAAAAATATGCACTTGTGAAATTCCATCAGAAGCCACAAATAGCACACATTTTCAATTTCAAAGACACAAATGTGGAAAATATTGTTGTCGCAAATACAAAAACAAAGGGAAATACTACACCAAATGCCGCTTTGGTTTCCCTAGACCGGTTACAAATACAGGTCAAGTGAACAACCTCATGTCTTCAGTTAGACATAGGGCCTCATTACGACCCTGGCGGAATGGGTTAAACGGCGCTGTAAAAGGCTGCAGCGCCGTTCAACCCATCCCGCCACATTACGAGGTCCCCTCGCGGGACACGTTAAGCACACCTGGGAAAACCAGGCGTGCATACCGGGTCCCGCGAGGGGAAGAGGGAGCATACAACGGGCCATCTCGTAATGGCCCGTTGTTTACTCCCTCTCCCATTCCCATTCAGCCCTATGGGGGCTGAATGGGAATGGGGATGACCCGTGTCCGTGTCCTCGAGTGAGGAATTACCGGGCCATCCGAATTCGGAATGGTCCGGTAAGTCCTCATTCCGAGGACATGGACACGGATGCGGTTTGGCCGGCAGCCATGCCGCAAATTGCGGCATGGCTACCGGCATAACTTGTAATGAGGGCCATAGTGTTAAAGGTAAGTCACCTAAAAATACATATTACATAAAAAGAACAGAAGAAGAAAAATATATCAATGATTACAATGCAATCATTGCCCACTTAGGGAATGCAAACATAGATGTGCTGTACATTGCAGACAATTCCACTGCAGTTGCACAATATGTTACAGCATACTTAACCAAAGCAGAAAAAACAGAGCTCCAAGACCTCTGGAATGACCTGTCATCAGATAAAACAGTGTCTCAGAAATTATACAGCTTGGGCATAAAAATGCTCTCCCATAGAGAATGTGGATCCTATGAAGCCGCAGATCGTCTAACTGGTACTGCATTGTATGGTAAATCTGAAAATATAGTATGGCTAAGTCTTGGTCCTGCTAAATCTAGAAAAAGAGTTCTAAAATCATGCAAAGATATAGAAACAATAGCCAAACATGATCCCAACAGCCAAGACATTTTAAAAAAACAATTTATTGGACACATACTACCCAAACAGAAGTAATACTTTGGAAACCATGTGTCTATACCACATAGCCCAAAACTTCACATACAAAAATAATATAAAACCTGATGAAAAAAAAGGTAAATACAGATTGACAAACTGTGAGGGCAGCTTAGTAAAACTCACCAAACCGAATTTAATTAATCATATCAAATTGTCATTAAAGACTCCTCAACATAAAGAACTATATTGGATGTCCCTGCTACAACTCTTTAAACCATGGAGAAAAGAAGAAGAAATACTAGATAACTATGACTCATATGAAGATGCTTTCAAAGCAAATTAAAGCACTATAACTGATGTAAACTTTACACAGTACAAAACAATGTTGCACAATGAACAGCAACACAAAGAAGAACTCCAGGCCCAACTAGATAAGGACACTCCTGACAGTAGTCAACCTTCTGTAACAGGAAGCCAAGAACCACTTGGAGAACCACTAATAACAAATGAGGCAGAATTAGCTATGACAGAAGTAGAAAACACCATGTGTCAGTATGAAGATAAAGAAGACAACTATACTAAAATCAAAACTAAACAATGAGCAACGTAGCATTTTTCAAGAAGTAACAAAAGAAATTGCACATGGTGTTCAACATGAAAACAAAGAATGCACCTGCCAAAATTACAAACCTATACTACTGTATGTCAGTGGTGAAGCTGGCTCTGGCAAAACATTCCTAATCAAAATCATCAGTAAGTTCCTTCAACAATTGACAAACAACAAACTGTCAGCTGTTGTCACTGCCCCCACAGGTTTAGCTGCCTACAACATAGACGGTGTCACTTTACACCGATTACTACTCCTGCCAGTAGAACACCAAAACAAATTAGACTATTACAAACTTCCTACAGAAGCTGCAATGGAACTACTCAGAGTATTAAAACAAATGAAAATGCTACTAATAGATGAAGTGTGCATGGTGTCCAACCTAAAGTTGGCTTTGATTCACCTCAGATTACAAGAAGTACTCAAAACAAACTACGAAGAGCAATTTGCAGGAAAACACATTATTGTTTTCGGAGATCTTCTTCAATTGACACCAGTAAAAGGCGAGCCTATTTTTCAAACATTAGGACACAAACTCTGCCGTAAAACTGTTGTCAGCATTGGAAATGTCAACCTTTGGCAACATTGCCAATACAGAGAATTAACAGAAAACATGCGGCAATCTGCAGATCTCACTTATGCCAACATCTTAAAAAGCATTAGAGTTGGTGTACTATCTAAAGAAGCACAAGCAATATTGAAAACCCGGCACATTCATGCACTTTATGGCGATAATGCATGTGCTACAGATGTTATGGAACAATTAGCCCATAAAAATGACAATTGTATGGCCTTAATGCCAACTCTTGCAAGCTGTTTCAAATTCAATGAAATAATGTTAAATAAAGAAATGCAACCAATAATGGAAATTAGCGCCACAGACAAACTAGATGTACATTATGACACTACTCATGTGTGAGCAAGCCAATACAAGACTAAATAGTTTAGAAAATTGACAGGGTAATTCATAGAATTCAGCGCACAAGTGGCGCACGCTGCTGGTGCACAGTGTGCGCGTGCGACTTTCTGCGCCAGCTGCGTGTGCTAAAATCCATTTCTGCGCACAGCGTATTCATGGATTTTAGCCTCCAAAAGCAGCCGTGGCGCAGAGTGGCGCAGCGACCCTGCAGCAGCGCCAGTTACGCCCCCAACCCTCCCCGTGTGCCATGCACAGCACACAAATCCTGTACATGGCGCACAGGCCCCGAACCACGAAAATGCCAGTAAAACTCCCCGCACACCCCTCCGAATACATGTACACCCCGGCGCCGGGAGTTTCACACACGATTGGCCCTGTGCGAGCGGGGTACGTGTGTTACTGGGGTGCGCAGGAACTTTCACACGCGATTGGCCCTGTGCGAGCGGGGTACGTGTATTACTGGGGTGCGCAGGAACTTTCACACACAATTGGCCCTGTGCGAGCGGGGTACGTGTGTTTTCTGGGGAGCGCGGGAACTTTAACACGCGATTGGCCCTGTGCGCGCGGGGTACGTGTGTTAATGGGGTGCGTCGGAACTTTCACACGCAATTGGCCCTGTGCGAGCGGGGTATGTGTGTTACTGGGGTGCGCGGGAACTTTCACACGCGATTGGCCCTGTGCGAGCGGGGTATGTGTGTTACTGGGGTGCGCGGGAACTTTCACACGCGATTGGCCCTGTGCGAGCGGGGTACGTGTGTTAATGGGGTGTGCGGGAACTTTCACACGCGATTGGCCCTGTGCGAGTGGGGTACGTGTGTTACTGGGGTGCGCGGGAACTTCCACACGCGAAATTGGCCCTGTGCGAGCAGGGTATGTGTGTTACTGGGGTGCGCGGGAACTTTCACATGCGATTGGCCCTGTGCGAGTGGGGTATGTGTATTACTGGGGTTTGCGCGGGAACTTTCACACGCGATTGTCCCTGTGTGAGCGGGATACTTGTGTCACTGTGGTGCGCGGGAACTTTCACACGCGATTGGCCCTGTGCGAGCGGGGTACGTGTGTTACTGGGGTGCGCAGGAACTTTAACACGTGATTGGCCCTGCGCGAGCGGGGTACGTGTGTTACTGGGGTGCGTGGGTACTTTCACACGCGATTGGACCTGTGCGAGCGGGGTACGTGTGTTACTGGGGTGCGCGGGTACTTTCACATGCGATGGCCCTGTGCGAGCGGGGTACGTGTATTACTGGGGTGCGCGGGAACTTTCACATGGGATTGGCCCTGCGCGAGCGGGGTACGTGTGTTACTGGGGTGCGTGGGAACTTTCACATGCAATTGGCCCTGTGCGAGCGGGGTACGTGTGTTACTGGGGTGCGCGGGAACTTTCACCTGCCAATGGCCCTGTGCGAGCGGGGTACGTGTGTTACTGGGGTGCACGGGAACTTTCACATGCGATTGGGCCTGTGCGAGCGGGGTACGTGTGTTACTGGGGTGCGCGGGAACTTTCACACGCGATTGGCCCTGTGCGAGCGGGGTACGTGTTTTACTGGGGTGTGCGGGAACTTTCACACGTGATTGGCCCTGTGCGAGCAGGGTACGTGTGTTACTGGAGTGTACGGGAACTTTCACACGTGATTGGCCCTGTGCAAGTGGGGTATGTGTGTTACTGGGGTGCGCGGGAACTGTCACACGCAATTGGCCCTGTGCGAGCGGGGTACGTGTGTTACTGGGGTGCACGGGAACTTTCACATGCGATTGGCCCTGTGCGAGCGGGGAACGTGTGTTACTGGGGTGCGTGGAAACTTTCACATGCGAATGGCCCGGTGCTAGCGGGGTACGTGTGTTACTGGGGTCTGCGGGAACTTTCACACGCGATTGGCCCTGTGTGCGCGGGGTACGTGTGTTACTGGGGTGAGCAGGAACTTTCACACGCGATTGGCCCTGTGTGAGCGGGGTACGTGTGTTACTGGGGTCTGCGGGAACTTTCACACGCGATTGGCCCTGTGTGCGCGGGGTACGTGTGTTACTGGGGTGAGCAGGAACTTTCACACGCAATTGGCCTGTGCGAGCGGGGTACGTGTTTTACTGGGGTGCGCGGGAACTTTCACACGCGATTGGCCCTGTGTGAGCGGGGTACGTGTGTTACTGGGGTGTGCAGGAACTTTCACACGCGATTGGCCCTGTGTGAGCGGGGTATGTGTGTTACTGGGGTGCGCGGGAACTTTCACATGCAATTGGCCCTGTGTGAGCGGGGTACGTGTGTTACTGGGGTGCGCAGGAACTTTCACACGTGATTGTCCCTGTGTGAGCGGGGTACGTGTGTTACTGGGGTGCGCGGGAACTTTCACATGCGATTGGCCCTGTGCAAGCAGGGTACGTGTGTTACTGGGGTGTGCGGGAACTTTCACACGCGATTGGCCCTGTGCGAGTGGGGTACGTGTATTACTGGGGTGCGTGGGAACTTTCACACGCGATTGTCCCTGTGTGACCGTGGTACGTGTGTTACTGGGGTGCGCAGGAACTTTCACACACGATTGGCCATGTGCGAGCGGGCTACGTGTGTTACTGGGGTGCGCGGGAACTTTCACACGCGATTGGCCCTGTGCAAGCGGGGTACGTGTATTACTGGGGTGCGCGGGAACTTTCACATGCGATTGGCCCTATGCGAGCGGGGTCCGTGTGTTACTGGGGTGCGTGGGAACTTTCACACGCGATTGGCCCTGTGCGAGCGGGGAACGTGTGTTACTGGTGTGCGTGGGAACTTTCACATGCAAATGGCCCGGTGCGAGCAGGGTACGTGTGTTACTGGGGTGCGCGGAAACTTTCACACGCGATTGGCCCTGTGACACCCCAGTACGTGTGTTACTGGGATGTGCGGGAACTTTCACACGCGATTGGCCCTGTGCGAGTGGGGTACGTGTGTTACTGGGGTGTGCGGGAACTTTCACACGTGATTGGCCCTGTGACACCCCAGTACGTGTGTTACTGGGATGTGCAGGAACTTTCACACACGATTGGCTCCTTTGTGAGCGGGGTACTTGTTTTACTGGGGTGCGCGGGAACTTTCACACGCGATTGGCCCTGTGACACCCCAGTACGTGTGTTACTGGGATGTGCGGGAACTTTCACACACGATTGGCCCTGTGCGAGCGGGGTACGTGTTTTACTGGGGTGTGCGGGAACTTTCACAATCGATTGGCCCTGTGCGAGCGGGGTACGTGTGTTACTGGGGTGTGCGGGAACTTTCACACGTCATTGGCCCTGTGACACCCCAGTACGTGTGTTACTGGGATGTGCGGAAACTTTCACACACGATTGGCCCTGTGTGAGCGGGGTACTTGTTTTACTGGGGTGCGCGGGAACTTTCACACGCGATTGGCCCTGTGACACCCCAGTACGTGTGTTACTGGGATGTGCGGGAACTTTCACACACGATTGGCCCTGTGCGAGCGGGGTACGTGTTTTACTGGGGTGTGCGGGAACTTTCACAATCGATTGGCCCTGTGCGAGCGGGGTACGTGTGTTACTGGGGTGTGCGGGAACTTTCACACGTGATTGGCCCTGTGACACCCCAGTACGTGTGTTACTGGGATGTGCGGAAACTTTCACACGCGATTGGACCTGTGCGAGCTGGGTACGTGTTTTACTGGGGTGTGCGGGAACTTTCACACACGATTGGCCCTGTGCGAGCGGGTTACTTGTGTTACTGGGGTGTGCGGGAACTTTCACACGTGATTGGCCCTGTGCGAGCGGGGTACGTGTGTTACTGTTGTGCGCAGGAACTTTCACACATGATTGGCCCTGTGCGGGCGGGGTACGTGTGTTACTGGGGTGTGCGGGAACTTTCACACGCGATTGTCCCTGTGCGAGCGGAGTACGAGTGTTACTGCTGTGTGTGGGAACTTTCACACACGATTGGCCCTGTGCGAGCGGGGTACGTGTGTTACTGGGATGCGCGGGAACTTTCACACGTGATTGGCCCTGTGCGAGCGGGGTACGTGTGTTACTGGGCTGTGCGGGTACTTTCACACGCGACTGGCCCTGTGCGAGTGGGATACATGTATTACTGGGGTGCGCGGGAACTTTCACACGCGATTGTCCCTGTGCGAGCGGAGTACGTGTGTTACTGCGGTGTGTGGGAACTTTCACACGCGACTGGCCCTGTGCGAGTGGGATACATGTATTACTGGGGTGCTCGGGAACTTTCACACGTGATTGTCCCTGTGCGAGCGGGGTACGTGTGTTACTGGGGTGTGTGGGAACTTTCACACACGATTGGCCCTGTGCGAGCGGGGTACGTGTGTTACTGGGGTGTGTGGGAACTTTCACACACGATTGGCCCTGTGCGAGCGGGGTACGTGTGTTACTGGGATGCGCGGGAACTTTCACACACGATTGGCCCTGTGCGAGCGGGGTACGTGTGTTACTGGGGTGCGCGGGAACTTTCACATGCGATTGGCCCTGTGCGAGCAAGGTACCTGTGTTACTGGGGTGCGCGGGAACTTTCACACGCGAATGATCCTGTGCGAGCGGGGTACGTGTGTTACTAGGGTGCACGGGAACTTTCACATGCGATTGGGCCTGTTCGAGCGGGGTACGTGTGTTACTGGGGTGCGCGGGAACTTTCACACCCGATTGGCCCTGTGCAAGCGGGGTACGTGTTTTACTGGGGTGTGCGGGAACTTTCACATGCGATTGCCCCTGTGCTAGCGGGGTACGCGTGTTACTGGGGTGCACGGGAACTTTCACACGCGATTGTCCCTGTGCGAGCGGGGTACGTGTGTTACTGGGGTGCGCAGGAACTTTCACACGCGATTGGCCATGTGCGAGCGGGCTATGTGTGTTACTGGGGTGCGCGGGAACTTTCACATGTGATTGGCCCTGTGCATGCGGGGTACGTGTATTACTGGGGTGCGCGGGAACTTTCACATGCGATTGGCCCTATGCGAGCGGGGTTCGTGTGTTACTGGGGTGCGTGGGAACTTTCACACGCGATTGGCCCTGTGCGAGGGGGGAACGTGTGTTACTGGGGTGCGTGGGAACTTTCACACGTGAATGGCCCGGTGCGAGTGGGGTACGTGTGTAACTGGGGTGCGCGGGAACTTTCACACGCGATTGGCCCTGTGACACCCCAGTACGTGTGTTACTGGGGCGTGCAGAACTTTCACACGCGATTGGCCCTGTGCGAGCAGGGTACGTGTTTTACTGGGGTGTGCGGGAACTTTCACATGCGATTGGCCCTGTGCGAGCGGGGTACGTGTGTTCCTGGGGTGCACGGGAACTTTCACATGCGATTGGGCCTGTGCGAGCGAGGTACGTGTGTTACTGGGGTGCGCGGGAACTTTCACACCCGATTGGCCCTGTGCGAGCGGGGTACGTGTTTTACTGGGGTGTGCGGGAACTTTCACATGCGATTGGCCCTGTGCGAGCGGGGTACGTGTGTTACTGGTGTGCGCGGGAACTTTCACACGCGATTGTCCCTGTGCGAGCGGGGTACGTGTGTTACTGGGGTGCGCAGGAACTTTCACACGCGATTGGCCATGTGCGAGCGGGCTACGTGTGTTACTGGGGTGCGCGGGAACTTTCACACGCGATTGGCCCTGTGCATGCGGGGTACGTGTATTACTGGGGTGCGCGGGAACTTTCACATGCGATTGGCCGTATGCGAGCGGGGTTCGTGTGTTACTGGGGTGCGTGGGAACTTTCACACGCGATTGGCCCTGTGCGAGCGGGGAACGTGTGTTACTGGGGTGCGTGGGAACTTTCACATGCGAATGGCCCGGTGCGAGCGGGGTACGTGTGTTACTGGGGTGCGCGGGAACTTTCACACGCGATTGGCCCTGTGACACCCCAGTACGTGTGTTACTGGGATGTGCGGAACTTTCACACGCGATTGGCCCTGTGCGAGCGGGGTACGTGTGTTACTGGGGTGTGCGGGAACTTTCACACGTGATTGGCCCTGTGACACCCCAGTACGTGTGTTACTGGGATGTGCGGGAACTTTCACACGCGATTGGCCCTATGCGAGCGGGGTACGTGTTTTACTGGGGTACGCGGGAACTTTCACACGCGATTGGCCCTGTGACACCCCAGTACGTGTGTTACTGGGATGTGCGGGAACTTTCACACGCGATTGGCCCTGTGCGAGCGGGGTACGTGTTTTACTGGGGTGTGCGGGAACTTTCACACACGATTGGCCCTGTGCGAGCGGGGTACGTGTGTTACTGGGGTGTGCGGGAACTTTCACACGCGATTGGCCCTGTGACACCCCAGTACGTGTGTTACTGGGATGTGGGGGAACTTTCACACGCGATTGGCCCTGTGCGAGCGGGGTACGTGTTTTACTGGGGTGTGCGGGAACTTTCACACTCGATTGGCCCTGTGCGAGCGGGGTACGTGTGTTACTGGGGTGTGCGGGAACTTTCACACGTGATTGGCCCTGTGCGAGTGGGGTACGTGTGTTACTGGGGTGCGCAGGAACTTTCACACATGATTGGCCCTGTGCGAGCGGGGTACGTGTGTTACTGGAGTGCGCGGGAACTTTCACACGCGATTGGCCCTGTGCGAGGGGGGCGTGTGTTACTGGGGTGCGCAGGAACTTTCACACGCGATTGGCCCTGTGCGAGCGGGGTACGTGTGTTACTGGGGTGCGCGGGAACTTTCACATGCGATTGGCCCTGAACGAGCGGGGTACGTGTATTACTGGGGTGCGCGGGAACTTTCACACCCAATTGCCTCTGTGCGAGTGGGGTACGTGTGTTACTGGGGTGCACTGGGACTTTCACACATGATTGGCCCTGTGCGAGCGGGGTACGTGTGTTACTGGGGTGTGCAAGAACTTTCACACGCGATTGGCCCTGTGCGAGCGGGGTACGTGTGTTACTGGGGTGTGCGGGTACTTTCACACGCGATTGGCCCTGTGCGAGCGGCGTACATGTGTTATTGGGGTGTGCAGGTACTTTCACACGCGATTGGCCCTGTGCGAGTGGGATACATGTATTACTGGGGTGCGCGGGAACTTTCACACGTGATTGTCCCTGTGCGAGCGGGGTACGTGTGTTACTGGGGTGTGTGGGAACTTTCACACGCGATTGGCCCTGTGCGAGCGGGGTACGTGTATTACTGGGATGTGCAGGCCCCCACTCATGTCCCCCAGCACCCCCACCCCCAGCAGTGAGGGGCACCTTCCAGCAGGGCCCCACTCATGTCCCACTCATGTCCCCCAGCACTCCCACCCCCCAGCAGTGAGGGGCCCCTGCCAGCAGGCCCCCACTCATGTCCCCCAGCAACCACCCCCCAGCAGTGAGGGGCACCTGCCAGCAGGCCCCCACTCATGTCCCACTCATGTCCCCCAGCACCCCCACCCCCCAGCAGTGAGGGTCACCTGCCGCACATGAAATAAAGATGCACAATCATGGCCCACTTCTACACCAAAATACAACAGCACGCCACCCCATTACTGAGATGCAATGATTTCCCAATCAAACCCACACTGACATGCCCATCTCAAGACACAAACCAAAAGTCAACTATGTACATCAACACATGTCCATCACACACACACACTCGTTGGCATTGATTGTGTAAACCCACATTTTCATAAGCATTAACCCAATGAGCAAATCCCACACATGGAACTGAAATATGAAAATGTATTATGTACAACAATAAATCAATAAAATGAAAGCATAACAAAATAGCAAACATGAAATGAAAAGCATGAAATAGTCCAAACTCTCCCTCCACCAACGCAAATCCAAAGGAAACGTAAAAAAAAATCCATTGATCCATGGTGAAATCAAAAGAAAAAGTTCAAAATAATCCATTGTCCAACTATGTACAATCCATTGTCCAAAAGAAAAATCCATTAATCCATGTACAAAATCAAAATCAATCCAACGTCCAACTATGTTCAATCAAATTTCCAAGGGTCCATGAGCCCAACGAAACAAATCAAACCTATCTAATAACCTACCTAACTAAAAAACTATTTACAAAAGTGTGGGGCATAGTCCAAAAGCCCCAAAATAAAGAAAAAAAAGGAAACCTAACATAATAAACTATTTACAATGGCGACGGGCAAGTCCTGCGGCTCACTCAGTGATGTTTTCGGCCAGGGCATCATCGAACTCCATGTCTATTTGCTGGAGGCGGGCCTCTGTCCTGGCCCCGAGGTCTCTGCAGGGTGGCACTCATGGCCTGTTCCAACTCCCTGCGAGTCGCCTCGAGGCACTCTGCCCGCCTCAACGCCCGATGCATGGAGAACTCTGCCCTGACCATGGTGAGCCGCGCCTCTTCCGCCCGCTGCTGCTGCGCACCTATACGCTGGCCCAACTGCAGCCACACGGAAGACACATCCATTCCAGGGTTCTCCTGCCCTCTGGCCGATGCCTGCCCCCCTGATGTCGATGTCCCCGAGCCATCATTGCTCCCACCTAGAGCCTGCTCCTGCTGCTGCTGCTGCTGTCCATGTGCCCTGTCCGATGATGCCTGCAAATCCTCCATCAGCTGGTCTCCAGTTGTGGTGTCCACCCCTGCTGGACCGCTGACTCCCGACTGTGGCAGGGATGGGATCTCCACCAAGCTGGCTGTCTTGGTCAGGCCATGTCCACAGGGGACCCTGGTGGAATCTGGACCGGAAGACGGCAGGGAGAACGACTAGCGCATAGTATCCACAGAGGTGGAGAGGTCCGCCAGAGTGCGCATCACATGTAGGAACCCACCAACCAGGGCCCCTCCCAACAGTGCCACGTCATGACGCTGCTGTTCATGATGGCGTGCGTTCTCCGTCCAGGAAGAACGCATGTCATCATGAATGTCACACGTGCGCAACGCGACACCAACCAGGACGGAGCCCATACGTTCATTGGACCCCTCGTCCGCAGGTAGTGGAGAGGCAGATGACATGGCCTTCTCCCCTACCTGCGGACGGGCCTGGGTGTCATGATGCCTACCCCCGGGCATCAGGAACAAGCCCATCAGCTCCGGAAGCAGGCATCCAGATACTTACTAAAACCCCAACAGCCCCGGCTGGGGGCTGTTTGGGTGCAGTCCTGGCGACTTAGGCTCATAGACTTTACTTACCTGATGCAGACCATGCTGCTAGTGAGTCCAAGCCAACGTGAGGCCTGGATGGGACTATTTTTCTACAGGGACTATTTTTTACTCGGGCGTGGTTCTAGGGAACTGCTTACCTGGAACTACTTTGGAGGCTATTTAAACCACGCCCGAACAACAGGACACGTATCGCGTTATTTTGCATCCAGCAGCGTAACGCTCACCGTGCCTGCAGTCTGCATCCAGTCTTCTGCCACGCCCGCCTCGAATCTGGAGCTCCTAAAACCAAGAGGAAAGAAAAGGACAAGATTAGAAAACAAACTATTTCGAATTCCTTACCTGATTTCGGATCCATCTCGCCTCCGAACCTGGAAAGAACATCATTTCTGTACGTGTCACATCTCCAGCTGCAGCGCCGCGCCATACTCACCAGTCCTCGCATCATCTTTCGATTCGGCGCTGCCTCCATCATTTCGTCGCCGAACTCCGGCACCTGAAGGACAAAAGAAAACAACAGGGTGAGCCGAGAAAACCAACAAATAAAACACTTATCATCATAGACTTACCTGATTACCACAGGAGGCATTATTCTATAACTCTCTACATCTTCATGTGCTGCACCTGCAAAGAGAGAGAAAACAACACGTTAAACACCGGCAAGATTTACCGGACGGCGTCGGGTAATACAGACTCTTACCTGAGTGCCACCAACTGCCACGAGGGGTATCTTCTCATGATCTTAGTTGCAAGACAAGGAAGGAAGGGGGGAACAAGAGTGAATCATTGGACATATTGAACTCTATGAACTTGATACTTACCGAACCTTGCCAGGAACCTCAGAGTCAATACTCTCCGGAACTCTCCCACGCCTTCAAACCAGTGAAGTAACTGGCATCAACGCGCCCCTACAATCCACGCAGGATGGAGAGCTCATCATTTAAAAACATAAAATGAGGTTCCTAAAAGGGGATATCGGAGGTGACAAGAAGGGAGAACGAGAACAGTGGGAGGGGACTATCACTCATATCCACGGGTGGCTAAATCCCTTTCGCCACTTGCAGGAGAATACTTCTACGGATCAAGCAGACGAGATTAGGCGGGCCAGTCCAGACAATCATCTCGGCACTACGCATCACGTTGGTGGAGACCGCAGCTGTCTGGGTCCGATCGACGCCCCTGTGGGAACCAGGTTAGCGTAACAGAACGCAAAGCCTATCTATAAATCCCCACCCGGGCGTCATGGAAACCTCAGAGACCGTCCAACTAGCCCTATTGTTAGGGGAACTTAGGGCAGAAGTGCACTCTGCGTGCCAAGAAACTAATGCCCTCAGGAGAGAACTGATTGTGTCAAAGGAGCGCACTGATGATCTTGCTAGACAATTGCTGCAAAACCAAGCTGGGCAAACACCATTACCTGGACTCTGGGGGAATCCAACTCCTGTTTCATCGAGCAATCCTGTGCAAGTGGTTCTACCAGGGAGCATTCCTTTAGCTCCACCCAAACGTTTTGCTGGGGACCCGAAAAAGTTCGCCGTGTTTATGAACCAATGCCGCTTGCACTTTTTATGCAGACCTGGAGCTTTTTTTCCGAACGACCAAGCCAAAGTAGCCTTTGTACTATCATACCTTAGTGGCAGCGCAGCGGATTGGTCAATTCCACTAGTCAACCAGGATGACCCTCTTCTTCGGTATTTCCAAGTGTTTCAATTGAGCATGGAGAGACTATTTGCCAGACATTCACAGGGACAGGCCCTGGATAATGAACTCTTATCCTTACGACAAGGTAACCTGGACCTACTAACCTATATCGTAACCTTCAATAGGTTGGTGGTGGAAACCGGATGGCCAGAGGTAAAACAAATTACATTATTTCATCGTGGACTTCGGGGTGAACTCAAAGATGTTTTGGGTCAAGTTGTGAACTCACCTCAGGATTGCGCAGAATATATAGACTTAGTGGTCCAGTTAGACCACCGACTTCATAATAGAAAGGCTGATCGAGCTAAGTTCGAGAATCGGGTATTGGTTAAACCCAATGTTACCCTCAAAGGAACAGATGCACCAGAACCAATGCAGATCGGGGGGTCAAGGGACCCTAAACTCAAAAGGAAAGAGAAAGGAGACGGCAGATGCAGTTGTGTCTGTACTGTGGGGCCTCAGGACATTTTCTACGGGATTGCCCTATAAAACCATCCAAAAAAGTAGTCGGAGTTGCTGATAAAAATCAAACAGAGCCTGATTCGGGAAACGACCACGCCCGACAAGCATAGAGGTCCACTTGCCGAGCTTGAAGAAGGATACTCAGACGTCGCACTTCATCATACCAATGGTCCTTGTGGATCTAAGGCAGCCATCACGTATGCACGCAGTAAGGGCATACATTGATAGCGGGGCCATAGGAAACTATGTGGACCACGAATTGGCTACTAGGATGAATCTACCTCTCTGCAAAAAGACCACTTCGGATGTCATCACCACAGTCGATGGAAATGAAATTGCCTCTGGGCCTGTAACTCATTCCACCACAGAGATGACATTACTGGGTCAAGATGGGTATCGAGAGACTATTGTGTTTGATTTAATCAAAGCCCCGCAGTTCCAAATAATACTGGGGATACCCACATAATACATAATCCTTGTATTGATTGGCGAGTGAAGAGAATAACCTTCCCGGATTGTACACATACCTGGAAAAACCCTTGAACCAAGGCCTGGCCACAGTTGCTACTCCAGTTGTGCAGTTACCTCAGGAATATCAAGAATTCCAGGATGTTTTCCAAAAAGAACAGGCCAACACCTTACCACCTCACAGATCTTACGATTGTCAAATCGATCTCATACCCGGTGCACAACCTCCATGTAGTAGGATCTACGCCCTTACGGAACCCAAAAACCTTCACCTGCGACAATACTTGGACCAATACCTTGCTAATGGCTTTATTCGTCCATCCAAGTCCCCTGCATCTTCAGCTTTGTTCTTCGTGCCTAAAAAGGAAGGTGACCTCAGAACGTGCATAGACTACCGCGCATTAAATCAGATCACGGTTAAGAATCGATACCCATTGCCTCTGATCCCAGAATTACTAGACCAAGTAAAGGACGCTTGCATCTACACTAAATTAGATCTCCGAGGGGCATATCATCTGGTATGTGTATAGAAAGGCGACGAATGGAAGACTGCCTTTCCCACTAAGTACGGGTTATTCGAATACCAGGTGATGCCCTTCGGGTTGTGCAATGCACCAGCAGCCTTCCAGTATTTTATGAACGATGTCCTTTGTGAACTCATTGACGTCTGTGTCGTCGTATACATAGATGATATTCTAGTGTACTCCTCCTCAGAATCAGAACATGTGAAGCACGTTCGTGCAGTCCTTGAGAAACTAAGCCAGCCCAAGTTATATGAAAAATTGGAAAAATGCGTTTTTCATGCTACGGAAGTTGAATTCCTTGAATTTATCCTGACTCCAAAAGGAGTCCGAATGGACTCTCGAAAGGTGGACGCAATTCTCAAGTGGCCATCACCCAGTTCAGTTAAAGGGGTACAAAGCATGCTCGGATTTGCTAATTTCTACCGCAGATTCATTCCGGATTTCTCACATATTGTACACCCTATCACAGAACTTTTGTGAAAAAACAAACGCTTCTTGTGGACCGAAGAAGCTGAAAAGACCTTCCAAGAGCTGAAAGCGAAATTCACGTCTGCACCTGTCTTAAAGCATCCACGCCCTGAACTTCCATACGTAGTTGAAACTGATGCATCCAGTTAAGCCATGGGAGCTGTCCTGTCCCAGAAGGATCCTGAAACCGGTCAACTTCACCCAGTAGCATTTTGGTCCAGAAAGTTCTCGGCACCCGAATTAAACTATGCGGTTACCGATAAAGAGTTATTAGCCATCAAATCCGCCTTCAAGGCTTGGCGGCATTATCTTCTCGGTGCCATGCATACCATAACTGTAATCACCGATCACCGAAACCTGCAGTATTTAAAAACAGCCAAGGCCCAATCGTCATGCCAACTTCGATGGGCATTGTTCTTTGCCGAGTTCAATTTCGTGATCACTTATCAACCAGGCTGTAAAAATGGCAAGGCAGATGCCTTATCTCGAATAGGGATGAGAGAAGCATACGCAAACCCGGAACCGGTGCCTATAATTTTAGAACAAAGAATTCTTGGCATAACTACTCTACAGACACTAGAGGATATTCAGGTAAAGATCCAAAACTCTTCGATCCAACAGCCCTGCAGGACTGGGTAAAGAAAGGCCCGGACTACTCAGTCATCAATGACCTACCTTATTATCAAGGGCGACTATTTCTACCACATAAGGAACTACAAGAACTAGTCATCTCCAATTATCATGACACCCTGATGGAAGGGCACCCAGGTATCGCAGAAACTGAAGCTAAAATGCAGAGACAATTATGGTGGCCTACCTGGCGAAAAGACGTAAAGTCATTTGTGGTGTCTTGTGGCATTTTTGCCCAAAACAAAAGTAAGAAGAAAAAACCAACTGGCCTTTTACAACCTTTGGATATTCTACCTACACCATGGCACACCTTATCTTTAGACTTTATTACAGATCTACCTCCATGTAATGGATTTAACACCACTCTAGTTATTGTGGATCTTTTTTCCAAGATGGCCCACTTTATTCCTTTAAAGGGATTACCTTCTGCTTCAATTCTGGCCAAAGAGTTCCTCGAAAACATTGTTTGAATACACGGATTTCCTTCCATATTGGTCTCTGACCGAGGTAGTCAATTCATTTCACATGTTTGGAAGAAATGTTGTCAATTGACGCAAATTGACGTAAGGTTATCAACCAGTCACCATCCCCAGACCGATGGTCAGACGGAGAGGACCAACCAGACCCTTGAACAGTACCTACGTTGCATGCTACACCAGACCGAAAGTAATTGGAAAGATATTTTCTGGATTTCCGAGTATGCATACAATAACTCTGTACATTCAGGAACCGGACAAAGCCCCTTTTATACCATACATGGACATCACCCTCGAACCTCAGAACTAGATTCGCCTCAGCATTTAGAAATGCCTGCAGTTAGTCATTTGCACTCAACTATTACACAAGCCTTTAAAGAGGCAACAGAACATTTGAAACAAGTAAAAGAGAAATATAAGAAAAATTCTGATCAACATAAAAGTGAAACTCCACAATACCAGATTGGGGATCAAGTTTGGCTGGCTACAAAACATATACCTCTGGAGGGAACTCAGACTTTTAACCCTAGATATTTGGGACCTTACACCATTAAGGCCATTATCAACCCGGTGGCCGTCAAATTGGAATTACCCTCTAATATGCGAATTCATCCTGTCTTTCATGTTTCACTTTTAAAACCAGTTCAACCAGGAACAAGATTAACCAAACCACTCGACCCCATCTTGATAGATGGAGAACCTGAATTTGAGGTAAAAATATCCTGGACTCCAAGATGGTTAAATAAAACTTTTTTATTTAATCGATTGGAAGGGCTACGGACCACAAGAAAGGTCATGGGAGCCTAGTGACCACGTTCATGCACCTCGGTTAGTGAAGAAATTCCATCGGGACTTCCCAGACAAACCAGGGCCAAGGGGATGAACAACTTTAGGAGGGGCCGTGGGGGGGAGTGCTGTCATGATGCCTACCCCATGCATCAGGACCAAGCCCATCAGCTCCGGAAGCAGGAATCCAGATACTTACTAAAACCCCAACAGCCCTGGCTGGGGGCTGTTTGGGTTCAGTCCTGGCGCCTTAGGCGCCAGGCTCATCATGGAAATCAGTCCTGGAGCCATAGGCGCCAGGCTCATAGACTTTACTTAACTGATGCAGAAAATGCTGCTAGTGAGTCCAAGCCAACGTGAGGCCTGGATGTGACTATTTTTCTACAGGGACTATTTTTTTACGCGGGCGTGGTTCTAGGGAACTTCTTACCTGGAACTACTTTGGAGGCTATTTCAACCACGCCCGAACAACAGCACACGCTTCGCGTTATTCTGCATCCAGCAGCGTAACGCTCACCGTGCCTGCAGTCTGCATCCAGTCTTCTGTCACATATCGCCCACAGAAAGTATGGAGGAGATGGTCGATATGGAAGAAGGACTGAATTATTTCATGCAACGCACAGTGCGTTCTAGTCTTCCAGTATTAGCCGCCTTAAAGACCAGCAGATGAGAAGCACATGTGCGTTGCAACTTCCTTACTTTGTTTCCGCAAGTAAGTTTGCTTACGCTCCCTCTTGTGTTCCCTTCCCGGTTTCTGCCTACCTTGTTGGTCGTTTCATAGTGGGTTGCGTCCCACTCGAACGGCTCCTTCCCTCCTTCAGTTCTGGACTGCTTTCCTCTCCGCTTTTTGCGGCGTCTGTCGCTGTTACCTGTTTGCATCTCTCTCCGCCCTTCCTGCTACTGCTGTACTCTCAGCCGCGCAGGGCGGTTCCTCAGCTTTCATTGTTTTCTGTGAGCGATGTCTACCGTTGGAGCGGTGTGATCCCGACACACAGTTCTTCCCTTGTGTACCACTATATCCGCGTGTTGTCCACACGCCAACTGGACCTCTACCCGGACAACAGGCAATCGCCAACTACGACAACAACCTGTGCATTCTGGTACTTGTAGGCAAGACTACTCTTGCCTTCGCTCTAACTGGATTCCTCTACGGACTACATCAACTACCATCCATATCAAGATCTACCAGGGTTTTTTCATCTGTTTTTTTCCCTGGTTTGGGGTGGGCTCCCTGGAGTCCCCGCTGCCGGGCACATAGCCTCTTTGGCAAAGTGGACTCTAGGCGAGCCCGTCCTTCTATCTTCGAATCCAAGAACAAGATCGAAACCACCTGGAGAGAAAAGAACAAGGAAAGTTCTATAGACGAATCTACTGCGTCTCCAACAGATTCATCAGGTGAGGAGTGGGCTAGTGGGGCTAGTTGTGTAGACACTGTACTTGATCAACCTGTCAAACCTGAGATCTTCTGCCACGCCCGCCACAAATCTGGAGCTCCTAAAACCAAGAGGAAAGAAAAGGACAAGATTAGAAAACAAACTATTTCGAATTCCTCACCTGATTTCGGATCCATCTCGCCTCCGGACTTGGAAAGAACATCATTTCTGTACACGTCGCATCTCCAGCTGCAGCGCTGCGCCATACTCACCAGTCCTCACTGCATCTTTCAATTCGGCGCTGCCTCCATCATTTCTTCGCCGAACTCCGGCACCTGAGGGACAAAAGAAAACAACAAAGTGAGCCGAGAAAACCAACAAATAAAACACTTATCATCATAGACTTACCTGATTACCACCGGAAGCATTATTCTATAACTCTCCACATCTTCATGTGCCGCACCTGCAAAGAGAGAGAAAACAACACGTTAAACACCGGCAACATTTACTGGACGGCGTCGGGTAATACAGACTCTTACCTGAGCGTCACCAACTGCCACGAGGGGTATCTTCTCACGATCTTAGTTGCAAGACAAGGAAGGACGGGGGGAACAACAGTGAATCATTGGACATATTGAACTCTATGAACTTGATACTTACCGAACCTTGCCAGGAACCTCAGAGTCAATACTCTCCGGAACTCTCCCACACCTTCAAACCAGTGAAGTAACTGGCATCAATGCGCCCCTGCAATCCACGCAGGATGGAGAGCTCATCATTTAAAAACATAAGGTGAGGTTCCTAAAAGGGGATATTGGAGGTGACAAGAAGGGAGAACAAGAACAGTGGGAGGGGGCTATCACTCATATCCACGGGTGGCTGAATCACTTTCTCCACTTGCAGGAGAATACTTCTACGGATCAAGCAGACGAGATTAGGCGGGCCAGTCCAGACAGTCATCTCGGCACTACGCATCACGTTGGTGGAGACCGCAGCTGTCTGGGTCCGATCGAGGCCCCTGTGGGAACCAGGTGAGTGTAACACTGGGATGGGGCGTCCCTGCTGGTGCATGGTGGTGCAGTCACAGGGTCAAGGACAGGGACATGCACAGGACCCTCCGCGGTGACCTGTGCTGCCTCCTGACCCTGGCCCTGGACTGCACCACTTGCACCAGTGGTACTACCCCCACCAGGCCCCATGTGCGGCTCAGTAGCGGGCTCCTCCTCCTCTGTGGAGCCCACCAACCTGGATGTCTCTGTACCGTCTTCTGCCATTGCAAGCCCCTTTGGGGGCTCACCCGGCCCTTCCGCCACAGCCGTAGTGGCAGACGCGGCACCAGCCCCCTCGCTCCCGGATGATGGCAAGTCCTGGGAGGGTGGCTGGGCCTTGCATCGCCGCCCAGTGGAGGCATCCCCGCTGCTTGGCTCCACAGCGCCGTCTCCGCTCTCTTCTTCACTTGACACTGCGCAGAGGGAGACATAGAACACAAGCATCAAGGTACAGTACAATATTCGCCTAGACAGGAAGCAATAACACATTAGTGACAGTGTCAAACGTCACTTCCATCCTGTCCCTCCACAACACATGGGTGAATGCACGCAACACACATGCATAAGCAGGCACGGCGCCTGCAATCAACATCAGCATCCATGTACAAGGGCCTCTATTAATCCAAATGTTGCCTTCAAACTCACATGCATCATGGCTCACACTGATCCCATGCACACACATCACCGGAGGGTCATGCATCATGCCTTGTACACCACAGACACATTGGATAGACACAGTGCATACAACGGTGACCGCACTGCATGAGTGAATGTACACATCATCACTGACATGTGTCATGAATCCATGGCGTATCAAAGTCACAGACACACTTCTCAGACACACACACATGTGCACCATACATGTACATGACAGCAGCACCCATCCCTCACACCCCCACCATGTGCAAGAACAGACACTGGCATGCTTTCATGTGTGCATTTGCCATACAGCTCCCCATGTTGCATTGGAACTCATGCACCAACCATGTGGTTCGCACATTACTGGTCTCACCTGCATGAACATGATGTCCCTGCACACACACATCCATACATGGCCCATGTCACACATACAGGCAAGTATCAGACTACCAGCACACTGCAACATGCCCTGTCTCACACAACAATGCTTGGCCACTTACCGCTCAACTCCAGACGGGTCTTCCTCTGAAGGATTTGGGCGTGGAGCGCTGGGCATACGTGTTCCAGGACCCTCATCTGGATGTCACTCATGCTGACCCGGCCCCCCTCCGCGAGGCGCCGGGCCTTGTGGAGGGTCCTGGACCTGAAGTCCTCCCAGCGCTTCTTGATGTGCTTGATGTCATGGTTGCCACCCCCTCTGCGTTGATGGCAACCACTACATTATCCCAGATCCTCTCCCGTCCTTCCTTGTTGGAGCGTGATGCTCCGAAGAGGGCATCATACTGCCCCAGGACATGCTCCACCAGGACACCAACTTCCTTCACACTGGAGCTGGTGGCCCTCTGCCTCTCTGGCTGGGGGTCACCAGTGGTCTCAGATGGTGTTTGCCCTGACATGGTGACCCCTGAGGCAGGCGTGGGTGGGCAACTGGGTCCTGGGGCTGGGCTGTGGAGTGATGGTTTCCTAGTCGGGAGTCTTCTGTTCCAGCAGGGGTGGACACAGCAACTGGAACCCTGGCTGATGTGCAGGCACCAAATACCAGGGCACGTGGGCAGCAGGCAGGCAGGCAGCAGCAGATGGCAGGTGGGAGCGTGCTCGGGGCTCTGGGGGGCAGTAATTCAGCCTTCTGGGCAGGAGCATGGTCTTCCGTGTGTTGTTGCGTGGCCAGCTTGATACGGAGTGATTTGGCACGTGAAAATCTTGCACGTCAGCGTGTAATTCGAGGAAAGGCCCTTCATGGTTAAGCGCATCAGCACATGTACACGGTTTCATTGGACCAAAGGCCCTTAGCGCGTAAGGGCTTCTGTGACGTGACTCGCGCAGGCATTTCCCTAGTGACGTGGGCATAGTGGTTCAGCACGCGTGAAAAACTGCACGTCCGTGTGTGCATGCGTGTAATCGGAGGAAAGGGCCTACGCGCGTAAGTGACGTGATGCGGGCGGGCGTTTCCATCAACATGGGTGCATGTTCATCGTACACGTCCAAAAACTGCACGTCCGAGTGTCAGCTCGTGTAATTGGAGGAAAGGGCCTTAGCGCGTACACGCGTAAGTGACGCTGTACGTGTGGGCCGCTTTAAAAGGTACGTGTAGGACCCCATTTCCTTGTACGTGTTTTTCGTGGAGGGCGAGTGGGTGAATTCTGTACTTGTCGGTTCACACGTGATTACTTCACAGCGTTTCAAGTTCGTACTCCCTGTTACCTCTTACAGCGTTTATTTTTTTTTTGGGCCTGTTTCCTCAAACAGCGTTCACTTCTTCTTTGTTTTGCATTTTTTTCACGTTCTTTTTCCAGGCAGACGGTGAGTCGCCCACGCATTTACCAACTGTGCTTGCCCCGTGTGTTGCGTACCCCTTCAGAGGTCATTGTAGGCTGCGTGTAACACGCATACTCTTATTTTTGTGTTTCTGGGTGCCACAGCGTAGTGCGGGTTCATTTTTCCACGCACGTGGTCTACGAGGGGTTGCGTGCACGTTACTTTTTGTTTTCAGGGTGCCTGTGCGTTGCGTGACCCGTCATCTTCCCCGAGGGGTCACAGACAGCCTTGCTAGAGCACTAGGGTACGAATTCCATCTAGTACCATACCCCTTTCACCCCCAATTTCCCAGGACAATTGTTTACTGCAACTCCCATACGCACAACAACATCAGTGCCATGGTTGGAAGGCGACCAAGCGGTAAGGGAGGCAAAGGTGGCCGACCTCCAAAAGGTGGGCGTGGTGGGCACGCTAGGGGATGTGGCCATGATTTGTAGGGTGCCCCTGGACCCCCATGTGTGGAGGACCAATCAGGGACACCCATGCTCCCCCCCCCATGGTTGAGGGAAATGTGGCTGACACCATCCCAGCTCAGCCCTTGTTGGACCAGCCCATTGTGGCACCTGACCCGGCACAGGATGACTCCCAGGCTGACTTCCAGGTCAGCAAGTCTAAGCCACGTGTGCCGGTGCAAGTTGGTGTCACCATGCCACGTGGATCTTGAGCAGCAATGTCATCTGCTGCCCCAAGTAGGCAGGGTGAGGAGGCTGCAGGAGCAGCTGCAGCTCTATCCACCCCAGCTCTGAGTCTCCCAGCCGGGACAGTGTCGGTCCTGGTCCATCAAACTGACGTTGCCCCTGCCAACATCACACTTCAGCCAATGCCTGCATCAAGACCTATAGTCATTGTGCCTTCGCACACTCCCAGTACCCAGTCCACTTGTGCTTCTGCCCCTACTGACCAGAGAGCGGCGCAAGCCACTCAGGCTCTGCTCCACCTTTGAAGAAGAGGAAGAAGGGTGCTCTGGCACTACAGGCTGAGACCCCAGACACGGCTACACAGTCCGGCACGTCAAGGAAGCCTAGCTTTAATGACCCCGAACTTGATGCACTTGTGACCTATGTGTCGGCACATAGCCGCAAAATGGTGGTGACTGCAGGGTGCAAGACCACACCTGGTCAACGTAGGGCACACTGGCAGACCATCGCAAACCGCATAAGTGCCCTTGGATTTGTGAGGCGCACCGCTGATGATTGCTACAAGCGGTGGAATGACCTGAAACACAGAGCAAAGAACAAGCTGGCCTCAAATCATGCCGCTACTCTGGTGACTGGCGGTGGGTCTCCACCAGAGGACAACAAACTCACTGAACATGAGTCTGTTGCTGGGACCTTCGTCACAGAGGAACAGATCCGAGGTGTGGGAGAACTACCCGATTATGAAACATTGTCCGGTGAGTGCCCATGCATGTCTGTGTAATCCATGAGTATGTTGTTTGGGTGACGGGTTCTGATTGAGTGCCAGGTGAGGGTGTGTACTCCCGAGTGTAATGGGTCACCCATGTGCTTCCTCCAATACATTCACGTGCCTTTGATTTGGGTATGACAGTATCCCTTCTGCCCTCGGTAGCCAATTAGCCCCACATTACTGCTGTTGCACTTGAACTATCATCTTGCAACAACATTGTTCTGATTTTTTCTGTGTTCATTCAGGCTGATTGTTTAGATTATTCCATTTTTCATATGCTTTTTTCATCCCTAATGCCACATATGTGACATGCTTCTGTCATTGTTTACACCCCACATTGTGCCACTTTAGTTACCTGGTTATGTGAATGTTTAAACCATTCAGGGCGAGGGAGTATTGGCCTGCTGAAATTTATTTTTAGGGCCTGTTTGCATGTGGATCATGATAGTTGTTTCCTGTCATGTTGAAGTGACCAACCATTGATGTGTACATCTGCCTACAATCACTGTCTAATTGTACACTGAATGTGTTGCAGTGTGCGGCACATGCATATTTTGCAACACTATTCTGCATTAATCTTCTCATCATGTCCATGTGACATGGATGTGTGGCAGTACTCATTCACTGACATATCACTGTAGTTGTCTAATTTACCATGGGTATGCTACATGACATCTGTGTGCTGGCATGTGTCATGTATGTGTATTGGACATGCCACTCACAGGCTGGTGTGTGATGCCAGTGCTACACGACATGCTGCAAATGTGTTGCTTTTCCATCTTGGTGTCCTCATTGTCTGCCTTTTTGACTCCCCTTCAGAATCATTGACAGTGTATGCATGCCAGGGTTATGGTCATGTGGGACATGTGTTAACCATGTACAGGATCTCTGTCTTGTCAGGCCTATGTGTGTGCTATGGTGCTCATGCCTGTTTCCATTTCTTGTGTTTCATGTTTTTGCAGGTGACAACGCACTTGATGCTGGTGAGGTTCAGGAGATGGTGCAGGCCTATGTCAGGCCTATGTGTGTGCTATGGTGCTCATGCCTGTTTCCATTTCTTGTGTTTCATGTTTTTGCAGGTGATGACGCACTTGATGCTGGTGAGGTTCAGGAGATGGTGCAGACCCAGGAGGATTCTCAGACACGACCAGGCACCAGTGGGGGATGTGGTGTGGTGGTGGGTGAAAACACTTTGGTACTGCAGACCATACTGTCGAGGGGTGCCTCTGGGTGCAGCTCCCCAGACCTCTATTCAGGTGTTGAGTCGGATGATGAGACCTATGTGAGGTCGCAGGTCAGTGCTTCTGGCAGGGATTCTGTTCTGTCCAACCCACCTGGACCAGGGGTAGAACCCTCTATGGGGATGTCAGTGTTGGTAGGTCCACCTTTGGCGGTTACCGGTGCAGGGTCACACTCCACAGCATTTGACCCTGTTCCTGGGCCAGCAGATCAGAGGGGGAATGCAGTCCTGCAGCCTCAGGCAGTGCCAGCACAGCAAGGTGCAGATCGCCTTGCCCCAAACAGGTGTGGTGCCCGCCGACGCGGTGGCCGTGCGCCACCAGGCAATACTGTATGGGAAAACTCCATATACGGTATGGCAACCCAACAGGCAGCATCAGTAGAAATGATGGCTCAGGCAATGGAGAGGGTGGCCACTTCCATTATCCCCCCTGAAAGGCAGATGGAGCAACAACAGCAGGCAACAGACTCCTTTTGCCAATCACACAGGGAAGACATGTTGGCGTCCAACAGGGACCGACGGGCGGCACAGGAGACTCTGCACGAATCCATATCAATAGAGTCACAGGGCCACAGGGAAGCCCTGAGGGTGGAACTCCATA
This sequence comes from Ambystoma mexicanum, assembly GCF_040938575.1. NCBI lineage: Eukaryota > Metazoa > Chordata > Amphibia > Caudata > Ambystomatidae > Ambystoma > Ambystoma mexicanum. Next base: position 1,032,837,232 of record NC_090923.1, read on the forward strand.
ACCTCAGGCAGAGTCTGCTTGAACTTGAGGCTTCCCGAAATGTTAGGGCAGAACAGCAGCTGGAGCAGCTCACATGTTCAATCTCAGCTGAGCTGCAGGCAACACGTGAGGAGATCCGGGCATCCCACGAGGCCATGCGTGCAGAAGAGCAGGCAACCCGTGACGTGCTGCATGGGTATCTCCGCACTTTAATTCTTCAGAATCAGACCTTCCAGACCCGCATGCTTGCTGCCATGGAGGACCATACCAGGGATTTGCGTGGGCTGCCTCCCATAGTGTCACCACCTCCTGATGCAGCAGCAGAGGTTGAAGAGACCAACAGCAGTTCTCCCACAATGGCATAGCCGTGCAGGCCATGAGCCCCTGGAGGTATTTTCACAGTGTGTTGACTTGTGTGGCTCCCGTGGGCATCCACTGTATTCCGGCTGGGCACATGCAGGCTTGTCCTGAGTTTGGTTAGATGCTTGGGTTCGTGACACACACCCCTCCTGCTTCCCGTTTCTGTGGGCTTGCAAAGGGTGTGACCAAGTGACAGTGACTTACACAGTGACATTGGGCTCCCATGAGCTGTGTGGGCAGTCAGTAGTCAATACTGTGTGGGTATTGTTGTTGTATTGTACACTGCATGGTGTATTGATATGTGCTTGTGCATCCATTTCTTCCTCCTAATTTGCAGGTTCCTTCCTCATGTCTTCACAAGGCCTTCTCCTTTGCAAATGGAGTTCATGTTGTATGCAGTACACTGACACATTTGCGTGGCAGCAACACTCTACAGTTGGAAGGGGTCGATGTGCTGGATTATTCAGGTTGTAAGACTACCACTACTTTGATTTAGTACTGTCATGTTTTTGCAATGTTTCATGGTGTGTTGCTTTATTGTGTTGGTGGTAATTATTTGTTCATGTGTGCTGTTTGTTATTGATTACTGGGAGCATATTGTCTGTGGGCAGTTTCCATTTGGGACAGTGCACTTTGTGACACTTGTGTCAGGTCTTGAGCATTGCTTTGTTTGCTTTCTCATTGCATGACATGCCATGGTGTGTTGGGTGGCAGAGCTGGGGAGGGGATGGGTGACATGGTGCTATTTTCATGTTGTATTTTGCAAGGGGGTAGTCATTCATGAAGCATACATGTGTGTTTTTTTGGTGACACAGCATTGGTTGTCTTTCGGCAGGTAGGGATGCACACAATGTAACACATCCAGGTGACCAATCTCAGGCTGGTTTGGTTGTGACAGTTGACTGTCCCTTATGTCATCATCATTGATTGTCAGCTGGTATGTGCCAGGGCTGTGTGCACTCCACAGGGGTGTGATTTTAGGTGAAGTAATTATCCATTAGCTGCGTACGGGCTGCCTCACCACGTGCCCTTTCCCATCCCATGCACAGCAGCCGTGCTTGTGGTTGGGGATGTGGGGGCACCACCATGTCCACGGGCAGGCCCCGGCGTGTTGCAACGTTGTGCAGGACAGATGCTGCCACTATGATCCTGCACACTACTGGGGGCGTGTATAGCAGCTTCCCACCAGAGCGGTCAAGGGAGCGAAAGCGTGACTTGAGCATTCCAAATGTGCGCTCCACTATGCCCCGGGTTGCAATATGGGCTGTGTTGTATCTTACCTCGGGTGGTGTGGTGGGGTTCTGAATTGGCTTCATCATGTGGGTGCTCAGTGGGTAGGCACTGTCCCCTGGGGAGGTGATGATGGGTATCATTAGTGGGGTTGTGACATTACTCAGTATCTGACATGCATGCATGTGCAGGGGCATTTATACTCACCAAGCAGCCATGTATCACCATGCTGCCCAGCTTCTAGGTCCCGGTTTAGGGTTGACATTCTGTAAATGAAACTATCATGGGTGGACCCTGGATAGTTGGCATTTACTGAGGTGATGATTCCCTTGGCATCACATACTACCTGCACGCTGATGGAATGCCAGTGCTTGCGGTTTCTGTAGATGTGCTCAGTTGCCCTGGGAGAACGTAGAGCCACATGGGTGCAGTCAATGGCACCTAGCACTTTGGGGAAGTGTGCCACCCCGTAAAAATACTGGACGACAGCCTGCCTTTCTGCAGGTGTTCTGGGCAAGTATATGTGCTTGCGGACTGATGGGCGTGCAGTCATGATGGCCAACACCTGGTGCAGGCAGCGTGACTGCGCGGCCTGTGAGACCCCCCCCACTATGGCAGCTGTCCGCTGGAATGAACCAGTGGCCAAGAAGTGCAGTACATTGAGCACCTTTTCCAAGGGGCTCAGTGCTTGGGGGCACAGGGTGGGTGATGTGAGGTCATCCTCCCACTCACTCACCAGGTCGAGTATTATGTGAGGTGGAAACCTGTACCTCCCATACACCTGGTCATCAGGCATCCCAAAAAGGCTGGTTCTGGGTGTAAAGATTCTGGGCCTGACTATCCTCCTGCGGTATCCCACGACCACTGCTGCGAGGAACAGTATAATCATCTTGACGTCTGAGCTTGTTTGTTGTTTGCGCAGACTTTTATGCTGCGCGGGTCCACGTACACCTGCTTCCTGCTGGCGTACGTGTTTCCGGATTAGCGCATCTTTTTTGGCACACGCATTGGCCCTGTTCGATTCCATGAATACTTGTTGTAGATGCGCGTGTGGGCGTTCCGCGCATTTGGCTCCTGTACTTCCCCCGTGACGCCCACATTTTCATGCGTTGTTCCCCATTCCGCGTGTTACGCCTCCTGTTCTGCCTACTTTAGTTGTGTGCGCTGCGCTATGTGCGCTTTCGCTGTGCGTGTAGCGCACACTGTTTGGAGACCTGTGCGCCAGCATGTGCCACGCAGGATTTTAGCGCACCTCCAGGGATTGACACGCGCACGGACTTCCATGAATCGCTGTGCGCGGGTTTTACTGCGATTTTCGCACTTGCGCTGCGATTCGTATGCTTTCGCACGCTTGCGCGGGAATTTTCAGTGCACATTAATTCCATGAATCGGCCTGTCAATCTCCAACACAGCTGGGTTGGAAAAAATATTAAAATTATCCTTAAATTGCAGAGTAATGCTTAAACGTAACCTTGACGTGGACCAAGAACTAGTTAATGGAGCACTCGGTACAGTTGTTGGCTTTCAAACATACCCACGTGACAACAAAATTCAGTTTGTCAATATTCTCTTTGACAAACTTTCAGAAGTAAAAAGGATAGGACGCTCAACAGCTCGATTCCTTCTCTTCAAAGACATGTATGTACGCAGAGAACAATTTTCTCTAACTCTTGCATACGCAGTCACCATTCATAAATCACAAGGTCTTACCCTAGACAAAGCAATGATAGACATTGGTAACACAGTCTTTAAAGAAGGCATGAGCTACGTAGCACTATCATGCTTACGTACACTTGGCGGTCTATTTCTAATCAACTTTGATGCAAGTAAAGTAAATGCTGATATTCCTTGCATTTTAGAATACAATAGACTTCGCTCACTATACACCCCCCATCTAAACACATATTCTGTTCCACAAAAAGTACAACCTTGTAAAAGAAAACTAAATCAAACAGAAATGCAACAGTATGTCACTGCAAATCCTCCAAAGAGAGTAAAAGAAACTAAAACTTCATCAAGTACCACTAACATTAAAGAACCAATTTGGGAAAGTAAACCAGGTACTTCGTCAAAGAAGGAAGACAAATTAAAAAAAATCAATCAGATACAGAACTACCTGGTCCATTTAAACTCTCAAATATAGTTGGAGTAAGTTGCTACGCAAATGTAGCAATGAATATTCTATTTCAATTGCCAGCAATTGTTGACAACATTTACTTACACAGTACAGACCAATTGTGTTTGCAAATGTTAGTACTTCATAGAAACGAAACAAACAATCCTGACAACACGTATAGTGTTTATGGAATAAGACAACAATTGGACTACTGTGCTGGAATGGTTAAATTCACTATAAACTCCATCCACAAGAATTTCTAATGTACTTACTACAAGTACCGGAAAATAAAAACATACCTATAAATGAAATCTTCCAGATTTCATACATGTGGAAACATACATGCACTCTCTGCAACAATGTGACACAACAACAAATCCCCAATGAACACTTTGTATATATATCAATACCTAATTGGGAATCCATTCCATTTCAGCAACTTGTACAAAATGCAAACCATGGTAGATTATGCACTACCTGCAAGTCGGATAATCGCTCCACCTTATTTATACAAACACATAGTAAATACGTAATACTAATGCTTCTACGTTACAATGCAGATGGTACCAAAAACAACTGCAAGCTGACTGGATTCACACATGGTCAAGTATCTCTTGGTAAGAAAACCTTCGCAATAATAGGTATAATCTACCACGTAGGAGCCACAACCAATTCAGGTCACTACACTGCATATATAAAAAAGAAATGTGGACAGTTTGAATGTAATGATAGTACCATTACTCTTAAGCAGAGATTGCCAGCAAATCTTTCAAACGCTTAGTTAATGTTCTTAAAACCAAAATTTATTAACTAAACTGTACTTAAACCTTAACTAAACTTGCAGTAAAAAAATATAAACTGTTAGAATATTCCAACAGGTATCTAACTGCCCAAAGATTCTACAACAACTAATCAGATAAATGAATACCCCTAAATTAGAGCAAAAAATAGATAGTCAGAATACACCAACTGGTATCTAACTAACCCAACATTTTACAATATCCAAACTGATTAATGAATACCACTAAATTATATTAAAAAAAATAGACAGTTAGAATACGCCAATTGGTATTGATTTGATTGATTGATTTATTTATTTATTGAGCACCTTACACCAAGGCGCTGTGCTAACTGCCCCAAAATTTTACAATAGCCAAACAGATAAATCAATAAAACTAAAATATATATAAAAAATAGACAGTTAGAATACGCCAACTGGTATCTAACTGCTACAAATTTTTACAATATACAAACAAATAAATTATATGTAACTGCTCCAAAAATCTGCAACAAGCCAATATATTTAGCATTAGCCAGAAACAACAAGTGAACACTGAAAACAAACAAACAATAAAGACTGTAGCATAACAAAAAAAGGTATTTTTTTTAATCCAACATGGATTTTTTTTTCTCCCACAGACCCAATTATTTTAGCAACAAACACAGAAACTGAGCAAATTGCACAGTACACTGGTTTGTAATCTACTAAATATGAGGGTAAAAAAAAAAATGTTGATTTTTCAATGTTATAAGTCGTTACAAAATACCAATACTAACATGATCTTTTCTTTTATCACAGAAATGAACAAGAAATACATGTACTCCAGTTACTAAACCAAACAGTAAGTATATTATAATAAGTACAACCACCGCAGCATATCACACCCATAAAGTCAAACATTTTAACTATGCATTATGGGAACTTTTAATGTCTGCGGACATAATGAGTGTTGTTAGAAGACTTTCAACTTGGCAGCGAACAATACGGACAGCGTCCTCAGGAAACCCCCATTTTGTTTATTTACGAACATTTCAGAACACCGCGTTCTCAGGACACCCCATTTTATTTATTTAACACATTTCAGGACACCGCAAGTGTTCTTAGAACAATTTCAATTTACCAGCGAACAGTACGGACACCCCCACACAGTTTCAGCTTGCTTGCAAACAACACGGACAGCGTCCTCATGACACACCCTTTTCGTTTATTTACGGACATTTCAGGACACTGCGAGTGTTCTTAGAACACTTTCAGCTTGCAAGCGAACAATATGGACAGCGTCCTCAGGACACCTCCATTTTGTTTATTTACGAACATTTCGGAACACCGCGAGTGTTCTTAGAACAGTTTCAGCTTGCTTGCAAACAACACAGACAGCGTCCTCAGGGCACACCCTTTTCATTTATTTACGGACATTTCAGGACACCGCAAGTATTCTTAGAACACTTTCAGCTTGCAAGCGAACAATACGGACTGCGTCCTCAGGACACCCCCATTTTGTTTATTTATGACCATTTCAGGACACTGCGAGTGTTCTTAGAACACTTTCAACTTGCCAGTGAACAATACGGACAGCGTCCTCAGGACAGCCCCATTTTATTTATTTACGAACATTTCAGGACACCGCGTTCTCAGGATACCCCCATTTTATTTATTTAACAACATTTCAGGACACCGCAAGTGTTCTTAGAACAATTTCAATTTACCAGCGAACAGTACGGACACCCCCAACTTGTTTACTTAAGGACATTTGAGGACACCGCAAGTGTTCTTAGAACAGTTTCAGCTTGCTTGCGAACAACACAGACACATATTGAGTCCTCAGAACACCCCCATTTCGTTTATTTAGAACATTTCAGAACATCTGCGTTGTCCGCGGACAAAGCGAACACAACAGGGGAGTCTACCACCTAAATAAATACAACATTTGACCCATCTCTTACTCCCCCACACTCCCAAAAAATTTTTACACACCAAAACACTCTACTAAATACAATTTTAAACCAAGTTTCACCGCGCTGTCCGCGGACGTCCACGAATCCAAGATGGCGGGTGCTACCGAAAATCTGAGGGGCTTCACGCTCTACGCCGTCCAATCAGCGAACACGTTGCATGTCTGCGGACATGACGTAAGCCGATTGGCCAATCAGGACACTGTCCACGGAGCGAACAGGGAAGTGTGTTCGCGGACCGAACACAGATATCACTAATTTATTTTTACCTACTTTTTGGTCATTTAAAAAAAAAACACTGGACGGATTTTCACCAAATTTACAAAAGCACGCTTTCGGGACCAAGCCGCTCCTCCTGGTCTAAATTTGGTGAAAATCCATCCAGCGGTTTGGGCTGTAGACGCGAGCAAAGTTTTTTCCCATTCAGTCTATGGGGGAAAAAAAAGTGTTGGTACCCCCCTTATAACTTTGCCCCCCCTGCACGAATCCGTCCAGTAGTTTTTTAAAAAATGACCAAAAAGTAGGTAAAAAAAATTAGTGATATCTGTGTCCGCTTTGCGGACACACTTCCCTGTTCGGTCCGCGGACAGTGTCCTGATTGGTCCATTGACTTGCGTGATGTCCGCGGACATGCGACGTGTTCGCTGATTGGACGGCGTGGAGCGTGAAGTGCGTCAGATTTTCTGTTTGGTCTAGTAACCGGAGTACATGTATTTCTTGTTAATTTCTGTAATAAAAGAAAATAGCATGTTAGTATTAATATTTTGTAATGACTTATTACATTGTATAATCAACATACTTTTTTTTTTTTTGGACCCTCATATTTAGTGAATTACAAACCAGAGTACTGTGCAATTTGCTCAGTTTCTGTGTTTGTTGCTAAAATCATTGGGTCTGTGGGAGAAAAAAAATCCATGTTGGATTAAAAAAAAACAACTTTTTCTGTTATGCTACAGTTTATTTGATTGTTTGTTTTCAGTGTTCACTTGTTGTTTCTGGCTAATGCTTTATACTTTGGCTTGTTGCATTTTTTGGGAGCAGTAACATATTATTTATTTGTTTGGATATTATAAAATTTTGGAGCAGTTAGATACCAATTGGCGTATTCTAACTGTCTATTTTTTTATATATTTTAGTGGTATTGATTTATCTATTTGGATATTGTTAAATTTTGGGACAGTTAGATACCAATTGGCGTATTCTAACTGTGTATTTTTTGGTCTAATTTAGTGGTATTCATTTATCTGATTAATTGTTGTAGAATCTTTGAGCAGTTAGATAGCTTTTGGAGTATTCTAACAGTTTATATTTTTTTAACACAAGTTTACTTAGGGTTTAAATACAGTTTAGTTATCAATTTTTGGTTTTAAGAACATCAAATAAGCGTGTGTAAGATTTGTTGGTAATCTCTGCTTTAGAGTAATGGTACTATCATTACATTCAAACCATTCACATTTCTTTTTTATATATGCAGTTTAGTGCCTTGAATTGGTTGTGGCTCCTGCGTGGTAGATTATACCTATTGTTGTGAAGGTTTTCTTACCAAGTGATATTTGACCATGTGTGAATCCAGTCAGCTTGCAGTTGTTTTTGGTACCATCTGCATTGTAACGTAGAAGCATTAGTATTATGTATTTACTATGTGTTTGTATTACTAACGTGGAGCGATTATCTGAATTGCAGGTAGAGCATAATCTACCATGGTTTGCATTTTGTACAAGTCGCTGAAATGGAATGGATTCATACTTTGGTATTGATATATATATGAAGCGTTCATTGGGGATTTCTTCTTGTGTCATATTGTTGCAGAGAGTGTATGTATGTTTCCACATGTATGAAATCTGGAAGATTTCATTTATAGGTATGTTTTTGTTTTCCAGTACTTGTAGTAAGTACATTAGAAATTCTTGTGGATCTTCCTGTGAGTTTATAGTGAATTTCACCATTCCAGCACAGTAGTCCAATTGTTGTCCTATTCCATAAACACTATACGTGTTGTCAGGATTGTTTGCTGCATTTCTGTGAAGTACTAACATTTGCAAACACAATGGGTCTGTACTGTGTAAGTAAATGTTGTCAACAATTGGTGGAAATTGAAATAGAATATTCATTGCTACATTTGTGTAGCAACTTACACCAACTATATTTGAGAATTTAAATGGTCCAGGTAGTTCTTTATCTAACTGCTTTTTTTGGAGTTTGTCTTCCTTCTTTAAAGAAGTACCTGGTTTAATTTCCCTAATTGGTTCTTTAATGTTTGTGGTACTTGATGAAGTTTTAGTTTCTTTTACTCTCTTTGGAGGATTTGCAGTGACATCCTGTTGCATTTCTGTTTGATTTATTTTTCTTTTATAACGTTTTACTATTTGTGGAACAGAATATGTGTTTAGTTGGGGGGTGTATAGTGAGCGAAGTCTATTGTATTCTAAAATGCAAGGAATATCAGCGTTTATTTTACTTGCATCAAAGTTGATTAGAAATAGACCGTCAAGTGTACGTAAGCGTAATAGTGCTACGTAGCTCATGCCTTCTTTAAAGACTGTGTTACCAATATCTATCATTGCTTTGTCTAGGGTAAGACCTTGTGATTTATGAATCGTGACTGCGTATGCAAGAGTTAGAGAAAATTGTTCTCTGTGTACATACATATCTTTGAAGAGAAGGAATCTAGCTGTTGAGCGTCCTATCCTTTTTACTTCTGAAAGTTTGTCAAAGAGTATATTTACAAACTGAATTTTGTTGTCGTGTGGGTATGTTTGAAAGCCAACAACTGTACCCAGTGCTCCATTAACTAGTCCTTGGTCCACGTCAAGGTTACGTTTAAGCATTACTCTGCAATTTAAGGATAATTTTAATATCTTTTCTAAGCCTGCTGTGTTTGAGATTGATTTTTCTAAACTATTTAGTCTTGTTGTGGCTTGGTCACACATGGGTAGTGTCATACCATGTACATCTAGTTTGTCTGTGGTGCTAATTTCCATGATTGGTTGCATTTCTTTACTTAGCATGATTTCATTGAATTTGAAACAGCTTACAAGAGTTGGCATTAAGGCCATACAAATAACATTTTTGTGGGCTAATTGTTCCATAACATCTGTAGCACATGCATTATCGCCATAAAGTGCATTAATGTGCCGGGTTTTCAATATTGCTTCTGCTTCTTTAGAAAGTATACCAACTCTGATACTTTTTAAAATGTTGGCATAAGTGAGATCTGCAGATTGCCGCATGTTTTCTGTTAATTCTCTGTAATGGAAATGTTGCCAAAGGTTGAGATTTCCAATGCTGCCAACAGTTTTACGGCAGAGTTTGTGTCCTAATTTTTTAAAAAATAGGCTCACCTTTTACTGGTGTTAATTGAAGCAGATCTCCAAAAACAATAATGTGTTTTCCTGCAAAGAGCTCTTCATAGTCTGTAATCTGAGGTGAATCAAAGCTAACATCAGGTTGGAGACCATGCTCACTTCATCTAATAGTAGCATTTTCATTTGATTCAATAATCTGCGTAGTTCCATTGCAGCTTCTGCAGAAAGTTTGTAATAGTCTAATTTGTTCTGGTGTTCTACTGGTAATAGTAGTAATCGGTGTAATGTAACACCACCTATGTTGTAGGCAGCTAAACCTGTGGGGGCAGTGACAACAGCTGACAGTTTGTTGTTTGTCAATTGTTGAAGGAACTTACTAATGATTTTGATTAGGAATGTTTTGCCAGAACCAGCTTCACCACTGACGTACAGTAGTATAGGTTTATAATTATTGCAGGAACATTCTTTATTTTCATGTTTTACACCATGTGCAATTTGTTTTGTTACTTCTTGAAAAATGCTATGTTGTTCATTGTTTAGTTTTGATTGTAGTATAGTTAAGTCTTCTTTATCTTCATACTGACACATGGGGGCCGATTCATGGAACAAACGTCCCCCGAAAATCTACGCGCAAGCGGAAAAAAACAGGCCCACGCGCACGCGTGCGATTCATGGAAGTCCCTGCGCGTGTCTTCCTCGGGATGTGCGCCAAACCCGTGCATGGCGCACACGTCACTGCAACATCCCGAAAGACGTGCGCGACGCGCACAGTGAAAGCGCACAACCTCTGCGCATACACTAGAAAGTGGGCGGAACACGGGGCGTAACGCGCGGAATGGGGAACAACTCGCAAAAACAAGGGCGTAACTGGGGATGTACTGCAGGGAAGCAGACGGAACGCCCACACGCACCCGAACCACACGTATTCATGGAATCGAATAGGGCAAAGCCACGCACAGCGAAAGACACGCACAAGCCCAAACACGTCCGCCACACGAAGGCATGCGGTAGCGTCCGTGCGCATTACAAAAGTGGCAACATACAGCAATAGTGCCTGTGCGAGCGGGGCACGTGTATTTCGGGGGTTCGCGTGAACTTTCACACGCGATCGGGCCTGGGGGAGCGGGCTACGTGTATTTCAGGGGTTTGCGTGAACTTTCACACGCGATCGGGCCTGGGGGAGCGGGCTACGTGTATTTCAGGGGTTCGCGTGAACATTCTCACGCGATCGGGCCTGGGGGAGCGGGCTACGTGTATCTCAGGGATTCGCGTGAACTTTTTCACGCGATCGGGCCTGGGGGAGCGGGCTACGGCTATTTCAGGGGTTCGCGTGTACTTTCTCACGCGATCGGGCCTGGGGGAGCAGCCTACGTGTATCTCAGGGGTTCGCGTGAACTCTTTCACGCGATCGGGCCTGGGGGAGCGGGCTACGTGTCTTTCAGGGGTTCGCGTGAACATTTACACGCGATCGGGCCTGGGGGTGCGGGCTACGTGTATCTCAGGGGTTCGCGTGAACGTTTTCACGCGATCGGGCCTGGGGGAGCGGGCTACGTGTATTTCAGGGGTTCGCGTGAATATTTACCCGCGATCGGGCCTGGGGGAGCGGGCTACGTGTATTTCAGGGGTTCGCGTGAACTTTACCACGCGATCGGGCCTGGGGGAGCGGGCTACGTGTAATTCGGGGGCGCGCGGGAAGTTACACATGCGATTGAGCGAGGTACGTGTATTTCGGGGGTGCGCGGGAAGTTACACACGCGATAGAGCGGGGTACGTGTATTTCGGGGGTGCGCGGGAAGTCAGATACGCGATTGAGCGGGGTACGTGTATTCCGGGGGTGCGCGGGAAGTTACACACGCGATTGAGCGGGGTACGTGTATTTCGGGGGTGCGCGGGAAGTTACACACGCGATTGAGCGGGGCACGTGTATTTCGGGGGTGCGCGGGAAGTCACACACGCGATCTCATCAGGGTACGTGTATTTCAGGGTGCGGGGGAAGTATCCCACGCAACATCAGCAGGGCACGTGTATTCCAGGGGTGCGCGGAAAGTTCCACACGCAATTCCATCAGGGTACGTGTATTCCAGGGGTGCGCGGAAAGTTCCACACGCAATTCCATCAGGGTATGTGTATTACAGGGGTGCGCGGGAAGTTACACACGCGATTGGTGGAAATCCACGTGTGTTCTGTCATCACGTGCAATGAGGGAAACACCTGCGCGCGTCACGTCACAGACACGCTGACGCGCTAAGGGCCTTTGGTCCAATGAAATCGCATATGCGTGCTGCCGTGCATACGCGCTAAGGGCCTTTCCTCGTATCACACGCGGACGTGCAGTTTTTCACGCGTGCTGAAATGCCCATGCACGTCTGTACGCGTCACGTCACAGGGGCGCTTGCGCTTGAGGGGCCTTCTGTCCAATGATAATGCGTATGCATGCAGACGCGCTTACGCGCTAAGGGCCTTTCCTCGAATTACACGCTGACGTGCAGATTTTTCACGTGCCAAATCACTCCGTATCAAGCTGGCCACACGTAAGCACACGGAAGACCACGCTCCTGCCCAGAAGGCCGAACTACTGCCCCCCAGAGCCCCGAGCACGCTCCCACCTGCCATCTGCTGCTGCCTGACTGCCTGCTGCCCACGTGCACTGCCATTTGCTGCCTGCAGATCAGCCAGGGGTGCTGTTGCTGTGACCACCCCTGCTGGAACCGAAGACTCCCGACTGGGATTCCATCGCTCCACAGCCCAGCCCCAGGACCCAGTTGCCCACCCACTCCTGCCTCTGGGGTTGTCATGTCGGGGCAAACACCATCTGTGACCACTGACAACCCCCGGCCAGAGAGGCAGAGGGGCACCAGCTTCAGTGCCACTGAATTGGTGTCCTGGTGGAGCAAGTCCTGGGGCAGTATGATGCCCTCTTCGGAAGTTCCCGTGCCGACAAGGAAGGACGGACTCGGATCTGGACTGACATCGTGACTGCCATCAACGCGGAGGGGGTGGCAGTCCGCGACTTACAACATGTCAGGAAGCGCTGGGAGGACTTCAGGTCCAGGACCCTGAACAAGGCCCGGTGCCTCTTGAAGGCAGCGGATGCCAAGGGGCGCCGGGGCCACTTGTCGGAAGAACAGATGAGGGTCCTGGAACGCATATCCCCAGCGCTCCACGTCCAGGTCCTAGAGAAGCAGACCCGTCTGGAGTCGAGCAGTGAGTGTACATGCATCCTGATTGTGAGCAGTGCGTGTGGTGATTATTCAGTAGTGTGCAGGTTGCACATCTGTTTGTATGGGGTCGAGTATGGCTAGGGGTGTACAGGGCTGTGGGGCTGACACATGCGAGGGCTGTAATGTGTGAGACATGGATGGTGCTTGTGTGTGCAGGCTTGCATGCCAAATGCAGTTGTGTGGGCACACATGTTTGGATGAATGTGTATGTAAGTAGACATGTCCGTGATGTCACGCATGTATGTTGTTTTCAGCTGCATGTATCAGCACTGTGTACATGTGCATGTGTGTGTATTTGACAAGGGTGCAACAGTGATGCAACATGGATGCATGTGACAGCGGTATGTGGAAGCCTGATTGGCAGATGTGACATGGATGCCCGTCTGAACAGTGCGACACTTGGCAGAGGTGTACACATGCATGCAAGTGTGGTGGTGTGTGTACATGTGTGGTGCACTTCCTGTGTTGCATGTGATGTCTGGCTCACCTTTGGCTGCTCATGCTGTTGTATGTGTATGGATGGTGGTGGCAGTTGCGATATGGCTGTGGTATGGCTCATGTGTGCGAGTTGTAATGACATGTGTGTTGGGGATTCTGATGACATGTCTGAGGTTTGCCAATGCCACTCATGTGCAACTGTCATGTGTGTATGTGTCCATTGTACAGTGCCCTGATGCCTGTGTTTTGTTTCTCCCTGTCTGCAGCGTCAACTGATGAAGAGGGCGGAGAAGGTGCTGTGGAGCACAGCGGCGGGGATCCCACCGCCAGCCGGAGACGCAAGGCCCGGCTCCCCTCCCGTGTTGTCATCTCGTCGGGGAGTGAGGAGTCCGGTGCCGCGTCCCAGGCCGCAGCTGCCGGGGGGAGGTCCAAGAGGCGGAGGTTGGAGTCAGACTCCTCGACAGCAGAAGGGGCAGCTGGGACCCCACAGGGCCCAACAGGGGAAGATGGCACGGAGTCATCCAGGTTGGTGGGGGGTTTGGTGGAGGAGGAGGCCGTGCAAGCACCAGAGACGGGGTCTGGAGGTGGGGATCCCACTGGTGCTAGTGGTGCAGTGCAGGACCAGGGACAGGAGGCAGCACAGGCTGCCGCGGAGGTGCCTGTGTGCAATCCTGTCCCCGATCCTGTCCCTGCATCATCTTGCACCAGCAGGGATGCCTATGTCCAGACCCGTTTTCAGGCAGGGGATGAGCTCACGTCAACTGGCCTTCCTCTGATGCGGACGTGGCTATCCAGGTCCGGGTTGAGCCTGTCCTGGCTGGTGTGGCGTTGCGTCAACGGGCCATGCGAGGTGACCTGCAGTCTTTTCATGGAGAGACTGCACGTCATCTCGAATGGCTCGTTGACCACGTCAGCCTGCTGGGACAGGTCACCCAGGCCGGATTCCTCCGTCTGATGGGGCTTGCTCCGACCCCCTCTTCAACTGGACCCCCTACGCGCCAGTCGTCCTCTGTGCCATCTTCCCACCCATCAGTCACCTGGGTGCCCTGTGGAGCTGCCTCTGACGGTGCGGCCAGGCTGGTGGAGGAGGCATCCCTGCCACAGTCGGGAGTCGGACGTCCAGCAGGGGTGGCCACATCAACAACTGCACCCCAGCTGGCGGAGGATGTGAAGGCAGCAGGAGGCAGTGCACGGGCAGAGGCACAGCAGCAGCAGCAACGTGGTGGGAGCCATGAAGGCTCGGGGCCTTCAACATCGGAGGGGCAGGCATCGGCCGGAGGGCAGGTTGACCCAGGACGGGGTGTGTCTTCTGTGTGGCAGCGGTTGGGCCAGCAGATAGGTGTGGAGCGGCGGCGGGCGGAAGTGGCGCGGCTCACAATGGTCAGGGCAGAGAACTCCATGCGGAGGGCCCTGAGGCGGGCCGAGTGCCTCGAGGCAATCTGCAGGGGGTTGGAGGAGGAGACGGCGTCGTCCCTGCGGACCCTCGAGGCCATGGAACAGGACCGCCTCTGGGACATCGAACAGGAGTTCGATGATGCCCTGGCCCGGAACACCACGGAGTGAGCCGCTGGACTTGCCAGCCGCCTTTGTATATAGTTCTTTAGTTTTAGGTTTCCTTTGTTTGTTCTTATGATTTGGAGTCGACGGACACTGCTCCACTTTTTGTATATAGTTGCATTTTAGTTAGGGTTTTTTGTAGGTTTCCTTTGTTCAGTTGGGCTCATGGACCCTTGGATGTTTTGTACATAGTTCTTCATTGGATTGATTTTATTTTTAATTTGACTTTGCCCAACATTTTTTTGGATTAGGATTTGGTGTTTTTATTTTTTTAGACGGACATGCAGCTTATCTTTTTTTCATTGCCATTGTAGTTTGTTTCATTTCATTTGCATTCTTTTTTTTTTAATACAATTTTGTTTTCATACTTCACTGTGTGGTATCATCTCATTGGTTTCATGCATGTCATGTTGGGTGTTTTCCCATTCAATTGCAACCATTGTGTGTGACGGACATGGGTTCATTTGCTTTACGAACATTGGGGGTGTAATATGTAATTTCCATTTCCATGTGGGTGAATGGGTTACTTGGTAGGGCTTTTTGGCTGTGGAGGCTGACCATAACGCACATGATTGGGGATTGTGAGGACCTGGTGGAGGCTGCCCATGGTGGCTGGAGGGTGGGGGTGGTGGGAGACATGAGTGGGGGCCTGGTGGGGGCTGCCCCTGCACTGCTGGGGGTGGGGGTGGTGGGAGACATGGGTGGGGGCCTGGTGGAGGCTGCCCTTGGTGACTGGGGGGGTGGGGGTGGTGGGAGACATGGGTGGGGGCATGGTGGAGGCTGCCCCTGGGGGGTGGGGGGTGGGGGTGGTGGGAGATATGGGTGGGGGCCTGGTGGAGGCTGCCCCTGGGGAGTGGGGGGTGGGGGTGGTGGGAGACATGGGTGGGGGCCTGGTGGAGGCCTGGTGGAGGCTGCCCCTGGTGGCTGGGGGGTGGGGGTGGTGGGAGACATGGGTGGGGCCCTGGTGGTGGGTGCCCCTGGTGGCTGGGGGGTGGGGGTGGTGGGAGACATGGGTGGGGGCCTGGTGGTGGGTGCCCCTGGTGGCTGGGGGGTGGGGGTGCTGGGAGACATGGGTGGGGCCTGGTGGGGGCTGCCCCTGCACTGCTGGGGGTGGGGGTGATAGGGGACATGAGTGGGGGCCTGGTGGAGGGTGCCCCACAGTGCTGGGGGGTGGGGGTGCAGGGGTACATGAGTTGGACATGGGTGGGGGCCTGCTGGCAGGTGCCCCACAGTGCTGGGGGGTGGGGGTGGTGGGGAACATGAGTTGGACATGGGTGGGGGCCTGCTGGCAGGTGCCCCACAGTGCTGGGGGGTGGGGGTGGTGGGAGACATGGGTGGGGGCCTGGTGGAGGCTGCCCCTGGTGGCTGGGGGGTGGGGGTGGTGGGAGACATGGGTGGGGGCCTGGTGGAGGCTGCCCCTGGTGGCTGGGGGGTGGGGGTGGTAGGAGACATGGGTGGGGGCCTGTGGAGGGTGCCCCTGGTGGCTGGGGGTGCAGGGGGACATGCGTTGGTGGGCAGTAGTGCAAGTTGACATGTGGGTTGGCTGGGGGGCATGGCCATGGTGGATGGGGTGCCTGCAGGACATGTGCAGGGTAGGCACCTGTGGTGTGAGCCACCTGCAGGTGCCGTGGAGGGTGTAGAGGGAACACCTGGGAGGGCCCACACGTGCAATTCATGTGTGGTGCTCCCCGCGCACCCCTGTAATACACGTTTCCTGATGGAATCACGTGTCGAACTTCCCCCGCACCCCGAAATACACGTACCCTGATGGAATCGCGTGTGGAACTTCCCGCGCACCCCTGGAATACACGTACCCTGCTGATTTCGCGTGTGTAACTTCCCCTGCACCCTGAAATACATGTACCCTGCTGATATCGCGTGTGGAACTTCACGCGCACCCATGTAAAACACGTACCCTGCTGATATCGCGTGTGTAACTTCACGCGCACCCCTGAAATACACGTACCCTGCTGATATCGCGTGTGGAACTTCACACGCACCCCGAAATACACGTACCCTGATGGAATCGCGTGTGGAACTTCCCGCGCACCCCTGAGATACGCGTACCCTGCTCGCACGGGCCCAATCGCGTGTGGAAATTCCCGCGCACCCCTGAAATACACGTACCATGATGAAATCGCATGTGTAACTCCACCTGCACCCTGAAATACACGTACCCTGATGGAATCGCGTGTGGAACTTCCCACGCACCCCTGGAATACACGTACCCTGCTGATTTTGCGTGTGTAACTTCCCCCGCACCCTGAAATACACGTACCCTGCTGATATTGCGTGTGGAACTTCACGCGCACCCATGTAAAACACGTACCCTGCGGAAGTCACGTGTGTAACTTCCCCTGCACCCTGAAATACACGTACCCTGTTGATTTCGCGTGTGTAACTTCACGCGCACCCCTGGAATACACGTACCCTGTTGATTTCGCGTGTGTAACTTCCCCTGCACCCTGAAATACACGTACCCTGCTGATATCGCGTGTGGAACGTCACGCGCACCCCGAAATACACGTACCCTGATGGAATCGCGTGTGGAACTTCCCGCGCACCCCTGAGATACGCGTACCCTGCTCGCACGGGCCCAATCGCGTGTGGAAATTCCCGCGCACCCCTGAAATACACGTACCATGATGAAATTGCGTGTGTAACTCCACCTGCACCCTGAAATACACGTACCCTGATGGAATCGTGTGTGTAACTTCCCCTGCACCCTGAAATACACGTACCCTGCTGATATCGCATGTGGAACTTCACGCGCACCCCGAAATACACGTACCCTGATGGAATCGCGTGTGGAACTTTACGCGCACCCTGAAATACACGTACCCTGATGGCATCGCGTGTGGAACTTCAGGCGCACCCCGAAATACACGTACCCTGATGGAATCGCGTGTGGAACTTCCCCTGCACCCTGAAATACACGTACCCTGCTGATATCGCGTGTGGAACTTCACGCGCATCCCGAAATACACGTACCCTGATGGAATCGCGTGTGGAACTTCACGCGCACCCCGAAATACACGTACCCTGATGGCATCGCGTGTGTAACTTCACGCGCACCCTGAAATACACGTACCCTGATGGAATCGCGTGTGGAACTTCCCGCGCACCCCTGAGATACGCGTACCCTGCTCGCACGGGTCCAATCGCGTGTGGAAATTCCCGCGCACCCCTGAAATACACGTACCATGATGAAATCGCGTGTGGAACTTCCCGCGCACCCCTGAAATACGCGTACCCTGCTCGCACGGGGCCAATCGTGTGAGGTACTTCCCGCGCACCCCAGTGATACAAGTAGCCCGCTTGCTGTGCTGGTACAGGGTTAGCGCAGCCCTTTGCGCTGGATTGGGTATATTGATGGCTTTTCCCTGTGTGAGAGGCGTTCTTGGGGGCGTAACTGGCGCTGCTGCAGGGTCGCTGCGCCACTGTGCGCCACGGCTGGTTTTGGTGGCTGGAATCCATGAATACGCTGTGCGCGGAAATGGATTTTTGCGCACGCGGCTGGCGCAGGGATTCGCACGCGCACACTGTGCGCCAGCCGCGTGCGCCACTTGTGCGCTGAATTCTATGAATTTTTCAACTTCTATCATAGCTAATTCTGCAACAATTATTATTAGTGGTTCTCCCAGTGGTTCTTGGCTTCCTGTTACAGAAGGTTGACTACTGTCAGGAGCGTCCTTATCTAGTTGGGCTTGGAGTTCTTCTTCGTGTTGCTGTTCATTGTGCAACATTGTTTTGTACTGTGTAAAGTTTACATCAGTTATAGTGCTTTCATTTGCTTTGAAAGCATCCTCATATGAGTCATAGTTATCTAGTCTTTGTTCTTCTTTTCTCCATGGTTTGAAGAGTTGTAGCAGGGACATGTAATATACTTCTTTATGTTGAGGAGTCTTTAATGACAATTTGATAGGATTAATTAAATTTGGTTTAGTGAGTTTAAATAAGCTGCCTTCACAGTTTGTCACTCTATATTTACCTTTTTTTTCATCAGGTTTCATATTATTTTTGTATGTGTAGTTTTGGGCTATGTGGTATAGACACATGTTTTCCAAAGTATTACTTCTGTTTGGGTAGTATGTGTCTAATAAATTGTTTTAAAATGTCTTGGCTGTTGGGATCATGTTTGGCTATTGTTTCTATATCTTCATATGATTTTAGAACTCTTTTTCTAGATTTAGCTGGACCAAGACTTAGCCATACTATATTTTCAGATTTACCATACAATGCAGTACCAGTTAAACGATCAGCTGCTTCATATGATCCACATTCTCTATGGGTGAATATTTTTTTGCCCAAGCTGTATAATTTCTGAGACATTGATTTATCTGATGACAGGTCATTCCGGAGGTCTTGGAGTTCTTCTTTTCGGCTTTAGTTAAGTATGCTGTCACATATCGTGCAACTGCAGTAGAATTGTCTGCAATGTACTGCACATCTATGTTTGCATTCCATAAGTGGGCAATGATTGCATTATAATCATTGATATATTTTTCTTCTTCTTTTCTTTTTATGTAATATGTATTTTTAGGTGACTTACCTTTAACACTATGTCTAACTGAAGACATGAGGTTGTTCACTTGACCTGTATTTGTAATTGGTCTAGGGAAACCAAATCGGCATTTGGTGTAGTATTTCCCTTTGTTTTTGTATTTGCGACGACAATATTTTCCACATTTGTGTCTTTGAAATTGTAAAATTTGTGCATGAAGATCACTATTTGTGGCTTCTGATGGAATTTCACAAGTGACATATTTTTCAATAAACTGTAAAACAGTGGCATCACTGTCTTGACCAAATTTAGGAGCCTCTTTAATCCATAAAAGCATGTGAATATGTGGTGCTCCTCTGGCTTGGTATTCTTTTCTCCAAAAGAAGTGTTGCACTTCTCCAAGGGGAGGAACAGTTTTATTACAAATAAAATGTAGCATAGCAATGAAGCGATGGTGAAAATATCTTGAAACATTAACAGGATCCAAAGAACAAAGTTCTCCAGGTGTTAGTATATCTATGTTTGTTTTGTTTTTATTTGATATGCGTAGGAAATCATGTAAATCTTCCCATGCACATTCTGCACAACTTAATGTAACAAACCAAGTGGGTGGGCCAAGGTTTCTGATCATACAACGTACATCTCCATGACGTTGAAACCAGTACTCTTTAGTACCACGCATATTTGCTAATAGATTTGTAATATTTGATTGTAAAACCTCATCCTTTTGTTGCACTTTTTCTAATAATTGTGTAGCTGTCATATTTTGAAAGTATGATCCTGATTTTAATATGTGTGCAACTCCGTAACATAAAGTTGTTAGTTCACTTTCAAAGAGTAGGTGGAATATGTATTCCACATTTTGTCTAAATCTGGGATCTTCAGAATACATCCGTAATGAGCGGTATTCTGAAGCTGATATTTGAATATGTCTATCATCATACCTTCTTCCTTTGCCAGTAGGAAAGAGTAGAGGAAAAGCACGTGCTTCTATACTTTTATCCCATATGCTGATTGGTGCTCCTTTTGTTTGACGCATTTGGCACGTTTCCAGTACATCTTCTATGGTGTCATTAGAGTGCAAAGGATGAATTGTATAATGGTCTAAAGTATTTGATATTTTAGCAGGATCCAGTAGCTCAAATTGACCAGCTTCTTGTGTTTCTTGAATTATTTCAGTTGTATCTTTCAAGTTTTCTTCAATATTAATTTCTTTGTAATATTCATTATTCTCTTTAAGATATTGGAAGGCTTGTCTAACTTTATGTAAATCTACCAGCTGTTGCCATATTCTTTTGTCTTTTGTAGGTACTCCATTTACTAAGATAATTAAAGATTGCTGTATTGGACGTTGCACTCCTAGAGTATGCACATTTTCTTTTAGATCTAATGGTAAATAAACTACTTTTCCACGAATGCCTTTTACCAATTCAGAGGGAGGTAATTTTGCTGTTTTTGGTTGAAGGCGTATTATTGCTTGAAATGGGTGTACTGTTTGAATTATGATGCTCTCATATAAATTAAGTTGTTGTAGGGGTTTTGGTACTGGGTATAATTCCAAATTATTTGTGATAGCACGTGAAGGAGTTTGGTTGTTGTCAAGTTTTGTAGTGCAGTAACTGCAAAGTATTAAGGGGTCAGTTATTTCGTATTTGTATTCTGCTCCAAGGTAGAGAGCTAATTCAAACCATTTGAATCTTCTTTGTCTTCTATATTGTATGATAGGTCTACAGTTTTTGTGTTACTTTTATAAAAAGTTCTATGGCAACATACCCATACATGGTTTGGTACTTCAGCTGATGTACTTTTAAATTTTAGTATTTCTTTTTTGTATGTGTTTAGCAAAAGGTTTCCATGTGTAGAATTGTTGCTTAATTGGTTTAAAGCTATTTCATTCTGTAAATAGCTTTCACTTCCAAAATATTTTTTCTGGATATAGTCAATTTCTTCAAGTAGGTCTTTTGCTGTACCATGTCGAAGGATGTTATTTAAATTTGCGAGTGCTAAAGCAGGACTTTTAGCATAGTACAGTTTATAGACTAGATTTCCTATAGTTGAATGACGTGTTGATATCCTTTTGATATCATGGAAAGTGGTTTTACAAGTAGGTCCTGTAATGCAGGCCAATGAATGTCCTTTTAGTCCTGTGTACTTGCGCACTGGACAGGTATCCATATTTTGCAGTAATTTAATTTTGATTTTGTCTTTGCTTTTTACATATTTGTTGAGGAATTGGCGTAAAGATTTGAAACATTGTTTGGGAATGTTACACATTGACGTGCATGGCCATTTGTACATTAGACGTTCTGATTCAGTTGAATGGAGGGGTAATTCTAAGTTTCCAGGGCATATTTTTGTAAGGAGTACTTCTTGTTCCATTATGGTATTATTCACTTTTTCATAACCTCGACCACTGTGATGTATGGCAATTGTATTTGTTTGCTTTTGTTTGTATTCTTCTTCATTAAAATATGGTTCTGTGCTCGTAGTGTGATTCCATTCACCTCCGCAGATACTTAAGAAGTTCTTTCTGTTGACATTTCGCTTATTGAGAAGTCTTTTTTGTAATTTAGTTATTAGTTTTGTTAGTGATTTCATTTTGTTTAACAGTAAAATAAATAACTTTCTTTTGAGAAGAATTGCACTGTCCATCAACGCTTCTAAGATTAATTTCCTACGATAGGTTTAAAGCATTGAACCTGATTTCTCTCCTGTTTTTATAAGATTTTGAAGGACTTTGGGACAGTACATTTTGGCTAAAATACTTTTCTTGGTATGCTTACTTTGCACTATATTGAAATTTAAAGAAGTAGTTTTATCTGTAGTGATAGCTGATTTTCTGTTAATTGTTTTTTGGTTTGTTTTACATTTTGATAGAGGAGGCAAAGTTTTTGTGCTTGAAACTTCTTGTGTTTCACTAAATGACTGTATTAGCTGTTTTGTTTCAACTTTTTTTTTACAAATTCTGCTAGAGATGGATGCTTATGTTGGACACTTGTATTTTCATTTGCTCTACTTCTGCGTTGCTTTCTACGGACTTGACTTTTGGTAGGCATTATTTAGGGTCTGTTGAAAAAAATAAAGAAGGTATGGGTTGGGGTGTTCTGCAATGTATGTGTGCTGTGTGCATGAGTGTTTGAGTAAGATGATTAAAACAGTTGTTTGTTCTATAATATGAAAATTGTAGCGGTTCAGTTAGGTAATTTGTGTGTCCAAAAATAGGAATTTGTGGGCCATTCTGGCTGTAAATCGCTGTTTAAGACATGGAGATTTTTGGACAAAATGGTACACAATCTCTATTTTTAGGCACAGAAATAGCTTGTATTAACTTTACAGTATATTTGAGTAATAATACAAATATTATGGTGATATTCTACTTACTTTTTTTCTTAAATTAACAGGTAACTTCTTAGTTCTTCTTTGTTCTTCAAATTGGGCTGCTTCTTTTCAGGAGACTGGTCTTCACTGCAATTGTAAAAGATTCAAATTAGTAATTCTGTTTGTATATAGCGCTCTTTTTAATTTAGATATTGATTTTTTTAATTGAAACGCTGAGCGCCTTCTTCAAAACCATTAAACTAATTTATTTACATAAGATACATTGCATCAGTTCAGTACATATGATATGTTCTTAATGAACAAATTGTATTGAATGACTAACTGTAGCAAAAAAAATATCTTTACTATGTCTTGTGAAATTTATAATATACCAGTGAATACCACTATTTCTGTAACTAAGCTGTTCTAAGTAATAGCGCCTTAATGTCATGTCTAAATTAAAGTAATTAAGTAAATAAATAAATAAAAACAAAAAAATATGAAATTGTATAAGTATTTTTTTAAAGATTTAAACATAGATTGTGCTTGCATGCAATTTTGTTTGAATATATGTAGTCTATATATTTCATTTAAAAAATGTTAGTTTAACATGATTTGAGTGTGTGTGTATAAAGAAAGTAAATAGTATAAAGGTTTATAAGTGATAGTTGATTTTAGGAAATTGAAAAAAATACAGTAAATTCATTTTACAGATTACACAAGCTAAAAGTCTGTTTGAAAATGTGTTCATCTACTGTACAGAAAATATGCATACCTGAAGTTTGTGTTCATGCATATGGATATGAATGGAGCTGCAAGTAGAAATCTTGGAGACTTGTACAGTATTTCTGGTAGATGGTGTTTGCCAATGATATGAAATTTGTACTCAGAGAGATTTACAGTACATGTGCAGTGCTGATCTATGATGATGCAGTTAGATGCAGAGGTCTCGAATGTGATTGGTGCATGGTCATGTGACTTCTTAGCTACATCCAATGAGGGAATGGCAGAGAGAGTGAAGTGGAAATGGTAGAAGGGCTGTTCATGTTACGATATGTCCGCAGACATGGCAGTACTTCGCGGACATCGGGAGTTACATCCGGGGATTTTTGGGTTCAGAAGTCATGCAAATGAGAATGAGTACTGAAAGGGATTGGTCAGGAAAGTTTAGTGGGTGTGTTGTGCCAGAAGAGAGTTTCTCATATACTGTTTTTGCTGAGAGAACAACAGATAGCTATATCTGTGTGTTTTAGGAAAAAGATTGTATGGATTTTAGGAGATTCATGGATATATTGGTTGAAGGTGCAAGCAGAAAGCTGTGGAGTAGCTGTAGATCTTGGATTCCCACATGTGGAAGTACACTGGCATGGAGTACGTAGAATGAAGTGGTTGGACTTGATACCTCTCTGTGCTACTTTGGAGACAGAGCAACATCCAGACATAATTGTAATTCATTGTGGAGGGAACAGTTTAGGACATGTGACTGGAATTATTTTGCAATTTGCTATGAAAGAAGGACTTGGGAAGGTTATGGACATGTTTCCTAATTCTCAAGTGATATTTTCACGGATTGCGCAGAGACAAATGTGGCTTCGTTCTTCTTCATTTGGTCCACAAATGGAAAAAGCAAGGCGCAATGTTAATAAAGCTGTTTGTGCCTTTCTAAAAGATTTTGGCATGTCTTCTTTTCACAATGAAAATATTCTGTTTCGTAGTACAAACATTTTTCGCCGAGATGGAGTCCATCTTACATATGGTGGCAATCAGATTTTTCTGACAAATGTACAAAATGCATTGCGACCTTTTTTGGAATTACAACATCCATTTTGAAGTAGGTGTTAAGCATTTATAATTTTTGACTTACAAACACCTCCCAAAGGCTCTTTTCAGAGCCACCACTTCCTCCCAGAGAAAATTGCAATGTTTGTGATAGGGTAGCAACCCAATTTTTTAAATGTTCGCGAACTGTCCGCGGACTTCTAAAAAATACAAAGGGCCCTGCTTCATTTATTTTCACTTCTATTTTTTAACTGTGAAAGGCAGCTCTGAAAAGAGCCTTATTTTTTTTTTGATTTTTGTTATTTTGTATTTTTTTTGGTTTTTTATACACGACACACTAGGAGAGGAGGGGAAAGGAAGGTAAAGGGGGGACACCAACCACAGGGATAAGAAAGGGCGAGCTGAGAGAGGAAGATGTAGAGTGGGTTTTATTTGGGTAGTGAGCAGATCTTCTCGTGCTCTGAGACGATAGTCTCAAAAGCACTACGAAGTCGCTCCCCTCTGCAGAGTACTGTGTCACGGTACATACATACAACTTTGACCCTCGAAAGGTAAGGTTCATCAGCATTCTATATGGCCTGTGAGGCAGCTTGAGGAAGACGCTGTCCCACAGAGATGGTCCTTGTGGTGACAGGATCAGAAACAGAGGATGAAATAGAGGAAATCAACCTGCTAGGTTCTTCGCAAGGTACAACCCTGCGAATAGCCCCAGAGTGAAATGACCTCAGGTGTCGCTTCATAGTAGTGGTCCCAAAGCTGTACTTACCGCGCTTCCCGCGACTGAGTATCATTTGGCACTCATTGCAGGTAACACGGTTCGCACGAGCCATAGGACCATTCCCATGAATGGTAAATAACCGCCACACCCAAGACTCACGCCTAGTGCGGGTAGTAGGGATTTCCTCTACCTCATTCTCATCATCCTCTTCTTCCTCCTCTGCATCCTCACTCCTGTTCCCCTCTTCTGGCCCTTGGGGAGGTGGTGGTGGTGGAGGGGGTGGGAGTGGTGCTGAAGCAGGTGTAGCACCAGGTGGCAGTAGTTCAGCCATGGATGCCATCTCGATGATGGTGTAATCTGCAGGTGGCTGCAAAAATCGCTGTGTTCTGAAGAATAGCCAGAAACACAATGAGAATAAGCTCTAGGGCGTGGTCTTTTATAGGGGTGCTTGTGTGCGGTCCGCGGACATGCGCGCTGTCCGCGGACAGATCGAACACAAAAAAAGTTCGAAAAGTTTCAAAAGGTATGTAGAAACTCAGGATTACTATGTGGGACTTGTGCCATGGTGAGATTTTATTGAAAAATATTATGGATTAATTGAAAATGTACTTTTAAATTGTTCGGGGAGACGAACAGTGTCTGCATTCAGAACACGCGATCAGCGTGGGTGTGGTCATATGATCCATTCGCGAACAAGTCCGCGAAGGAAGCGCATGTCCGCAGGACACCAAATGCATGGAGATTGGTTAGCGCATGCGCGTTGATGTTCTACGGACACTGTTCGGATCCTGAAGTAATTAAAAATGCGTCACCCGTGAAACGAACATTTCAGGACACTGCGTGTGTTCTCAGAACAGTTTAAACTTGCTAGCGAACAGTAAGGACAGATATAGTGTTCTTCAGGACATGTCCAATTTCGTTTATGTACGAACATTTCAGGACACCAATTGTGTTCTTAGAACAGTTTCAACTTGCTAGCGAACAGTACGGACAGGTATAGTGTTCTTTAAGACACCTCCATTTTCGTTTAATTACGAACAATTCAGGACACCGCGTGCGTTCTTAGAACAGTTTGAACTTGCTAGCGAACACTACAAACAGGTATAGTGTTCTTCAGGACACCTCCATTTTCGTTTACGTACGAACATTTCAGGACACCAATTGTGTTCTTAGAACAGTTTAAACTTGATAGCGAACACTACGGACAGATATAGTGTTCTTTAGGACACTTTAATTTATTTTTTTTACGAACATTTCAGGACACCGCGTGTGTTTTTAGAATAGTTTCATCCTGCTAGCGAACACTATGAACAGGTGTAGTGTTCTTCAGGACACCTCCATTTTCTTTTATTTAAGAACATTTGAGGACACCAATTGTGTTCTTAGAACAGTTTCAAGTTGATAGTGAACATTACAGACAGATATAGTGTTCTTTAGAACACTTTAATTTTAAGTTTCTTTACGAACATTTCAGGACACCACGTGTGTTCTTAGAACAGTTTCAACTTGCTAGCGAACAGGACGAACAGGTATAGTGTTCTTCAGGACACCTCCATTTTCGTTTATTTACGAACATTTCAGAACACCTGCACTGTCCGCGGACACCTACATTGTTTTTTTTAAAAAAAACGAAACTATTTACAACACAATATAAAAATTAAACTTTATTTAACATGTATTAATAATTTATGACAGAGAAGGTGAGGCAGAAACAGAAACAAAATCAGGAGAATTAGGGGTTTCAACATGATTGTTATTAGGTGAAGAAGGGATGGAAGTCTCATCAAAACGTTTTGGGTTATGGAGAGGGTTTGGGGATAATTGACTGGGATATGGTGAGGAGGGACAAGTACATGTGGGGCAATGGTACGAGGTTTTTGGTTTAAAATGATCTTCCACAAACGTTTTCAATTTATTAAAATTAGTCAACAATAAATCCATTTTTTCTTGTATACTGTGAAAAGTGTTATCCATAACAGGTTTTTCTGAAGTATTTTCTATTTTGGTATGCTCTGTACAAAAAATAAAATATATATGTTAAATGTATACAAACTAATAATAATTAAATGGTTTATATTATAAAGTGTTAACCATTAGTTTCACTATCTTGTGACATTTCTTCATGTGGGAAATGCTCCTCTACCCATTCCAGAGTACTAGACATTTCTGTGAGAAACAAAAAAAAGATAATATATTTATTTTTTTATCTAATACAGAAAGTTTATAAATATATGAATAAAATTAAGTACACTTACTATTTCAGGTAAGATATGTCCTATGTACTCAGTGGGTCTGCTCTTGTTCTCAGTTCTGTCGTGTTTGTGAGGTAATTATGTTGGAAGCCAATTTATCTTCTTGTGGTATATTCCATTTTAGAACATAGTGCATTTAAATGAATGGTTAGTGTGTTGCATATATGGGTTACATTTCTTATGTATTAGTACATATAATGTGTTTGTGTGCTCCTTTTTGAATTTGTTAAATATTCCTATGTTATGATATAACTATCAAACATACCCCCCCAGAGTTTTTAGGTAGTGGTACTGTTCTTCGAACATGTCCGCGAACATTAAATGAGTTCGCGGACATCAAGTACAGTAGAAGAGATTCAGTCAGTTCCATATGACATGTATATAAAGTCAAAGTCATTATTGTTAAGTTGCACTACTAAAAACCTATGAAATTCAGTGAAAAAACTTTGTTAAATGGACGTTACGGTTAAGTTGCACTACTAAAAACCTAAGAAATTCAGTGAAAAAACGTTGTTAAAGGGACATTATGGTTAAGTTGCGCTGCTAAAAACCTATGAAATTCAGTGAAAAAACTTTGTTAAAGGGATGTTATGGTTAAGTTGTGCTGCTAAAAACCTTTCAAATTCAGTGAAAAAACGTTGTTAAAGGGACGTTATGGTTCCAAGTAAAACCGTAAAACCCTTTATATCCACCAGTTATGGTAAGCTAACCAACCATAACTCGCGCCACCACCGTGCACTGCTAACCCTAACACCCAGGACATCAA
Source organism: Ambystoma mexicanum (assembly GCF_040938575.1). NCBI lineage: Eukaryota > Metazoa > Chordata > Amphibia > Caudata > Ambystomatidae > Ambystoma > Ambystoma mexicanum. The sequence continues at coordinate 1,032,865,508 of NC_090923.1, forward strand.
AGATGACATCACAAATGTCATTGATGACATCACTGATGACATCACATGTGCATTTACCTTTCATGAAAAGTCTGTACAAGGGATTCTTAGTGTAATGTTAATAAAAAAAGTGTCAAAGATTATTGGAATAAATATCAAGTGCTAATCAGTGTATTAAGCAATGCATTGATAAAAATAGCATTCTATTATGAAGTTCCATCCAGTATACTAAGGTACTCATGAAGAAACATAGGCCTTGTGTGCAGCATACACGATGGAGGTGCAATATTCATAAGCTTGCCATGTTGAATAGTGAAATGATAACTGTTTTCATATTACAGTTTTGCGTATAGTGAAACTTGTGATAAGTAGGTAATAAAACCCACTTACTACATAATTGCATTATTATAGACAAATCACAAAGAGACAACACCAGATACAAATATGAATATATGCAAGGGAATTGAAGTAAGAAAAAAAAAACAGCAATAGTAGCAGAAAGTGTTCATAACCTAACTGATTACCTTTATGCAGAGAAATGATTGCTCTGTTTCAAAGCTGTTACTTACCCTATCTACATATATCACATGATGTGTCTGGACCCTAAGGAAAATAGTGTGAGTACAACATATAAAAATATGAGTATATACAGGGAAAGTACAGTAATAAAAAAACATCAAAACTAACAGAAAGTGCTGATAAATCTACTGATAATTTTAATGCACAAAAAGGATTGCTGTCTTTCAAGGTTGTGTCTTCCCCTATGTATATGTTTCATATGATATGACTGGACCATAAGGGAATTATTGTAAGAACATACTTGAAGGATAAGTCTACGAATATAATACCTTTACAATTTTTAGTTTATGACCTTTACTGAAGAAAATCATGTGGCCTAGATATGTCAGGAAAGGAAAAAAGGGGGAGTCAGACATGTGATGTCATCAGTGATGTCATCAATGACATTTGTGATGTCATCTTTGATGTCCTGGGTGTTAGGCTTAGCAGTGCACGGTGGTGGCGCGAGTTATGGTTGCTTAGCTTACCATAACTGGCGAATTTCAAGGGTTTTTCGGTTTTACTTGGAACCATAACGTCCCTTTAACAAAGTGTTTTCACTGAATATATATATATATATATATATATATACCAATACAATTATGGTTGGTTTAAAAAGGCTTGGAAAAAAACCTTACACCTGAAATGTGAAAGTAGGAAAGTCCATTTGAGCCAAGCCACACATTCCACAACGCCACCTAGTAGCCATCGCTGGAAGTTCACCTCCAGTTCAGAGCTACACCAGCAAGGCATTGAGCTCATCACACTTGGCAATGTCATGCCTACCAGTACTACATTAACCCGATATCAAAAACCCCACAAGCCATCAGCCAACTTCCTCTCTGTGCTGTGACTTATTACATCCTGGGCTCTGCCTTCTGGATCAAACACATTAAAAGATGTCACCTCCAAGCTACATCGTGCAATACCACAACTCAGGACCTAGATACTGCCAGTCTGCACTCATCAACACCTCCAGTTTCACACCTGCATCCTCCTCTATCTCACTAATAACCCCTACCCTCGCTATTTTCTTGCAGCGCAACACTGAAAGAAGCTGCCACTTGACATTACATAACTATCACCTAAATGGACCTCTACCGTTTTTAACACACACGTGACAAAAGCCATTGCATCCTTAAATATCTGCCTAGGTGAGTCCCTTCATTGTCTGTTAGGGGTACACAGCTGCCCCCAATTGAACCAGCAATGAAGCTGTGCTTGATGAATAGAGAATGATTTTTCAAGATAGTCTCAGGTAAGTGCTCCCTTTGCCCCCCTTACCACTCACAGCCATTATCCAACCAAACCTTCCTCTTCAACTGACTAATCTTCCTTGCCTGCCAGGAGATGTAGGCTTCCCTGACAACCTGCACATCGATGGGACCCTAATGACGAACCAGGGCAAGACACCATTGATTCCATTTCTTTGTTATCATTTGTAAATCATTTAGTATAGTATGTAGAGAAAGCCAGGGCCCACTATTTGGGAAGGAATTGTCTAGGCACTGTTACATAGCAGACAACTAGGACCAAGAAGGACGCTAAGACCAAGTGCAGTGGCTATACCTTTATTATGGTCTATATAAGTCAACTTCAATGTAAAAGATGGATCTTCCCAAATGAATCATGCTGGTCTTCTCCCAAATGGAACTATAAACAGGATGGTATTTTTGAAAAATTCCTCGGCTGCTGGATGTAGGGTTGTAGGCCTCCAGACCACTGGAGCAATTGTCCCAGTTTGTAGAGCTCAAGAGGGTTTGGAGTGGTCCCATACCCTAAGATTGGCAGAAGCTGGTCGTGGCTTTCTGGAGCTACCAAACCTCAAAGCCCATGTTGAGTTTACTTATTTATGTTTATATTAGTAGGCACGCACTGGGCAATGAATTACATGTAACATAGTTCTAGATGTGGATGTAGATCAATCACAGTGTTCCATTCACTTGCTTTATGACTTTGATTCCACAGTGATGTATGTGGGTTCTCAGAGTGTTATTATTTGCATTTGTTCTTTAAGCCTCAGTTGAGTTCTGCCTTGAAAGGCAGTGCCTGCTGTCGCCACAGTCTTGACCTGAATAAAGGATCTTGAAGCTTTTAATGTTGTCCGGATCGCTTCACTTTACACTTTCCTTAACCCTCTAAGAACTTCCTCCATCACACTTTGAAAAACAGATGCAGCGGAAGCTAATCCAAATGGCATGCGACTGTATTTAAACACTCCCTCATGAGTGATAAAAGCAGTAAGATGCTGACAATCCTTGGACAAAGGAACTTGATGATATGCTGCTGACAAATCAATGATGGAAAATATCTTCGGCTCCCCCAGGGTGGAAAGGGTCTCGGATATGTTGGGGAGGGGATGTCTCTCCACAACAATGTTCCGATTGAGGCTGCGCAAGTCAACACATAGTCTCAGATTCCCATTTGCTTTGACTACCAGAACAATAGGTGATAACCATTCAGTTGCTGTTACTGGCTCAATTACTCCTTTGTCCACCAAATCATTTAACTCATCACGAAGCTTACTTCTCATCTTCAATGGCACTTGCCTTACCTTGTGTACCACCAGTTGTGCACTATTTTTAAGCTTAATGTGGTGTTCGATTTGCGGTACCGTAATTAGCGCCTTCCCCATTCCCACTGAGCCCTATGGGCCAAAAATGGGAATGGGGAAGGGCAATGGTGGAAGGGGGAATTACTGCCCCGCCAACCTTGGAATGGGGCGGTAATTCCCCTTTCCGCCAAGGCGGTGCCGGTATTTTACCGGCATGAACCATGGCGCTAATAGCACCATGGTTCTCCGCCATCCGTGTAATGAGGCCCATAGTCTCTCAACCAAAGAGGTTTTCCTCTCCTCCTTTCTGTACTGGTATTAACATCTCTGTCTTGTTGTACACTTTTATCAACTCCTCCGGAGTCATACACCGACTCACTGTCGTTGCCGCTGTCATTATCATTAACATTTTCTTCATCCTCTACTGCTTGACCATTGTTATTACATTTTACTAATCTGGACATGGACCAGCATTCTCCACCTTCCATTATGACCACATTTCCTCTTACTACAGCTATTTTCTTAGGCCCAATGATTTTGCTTTCGATGCATTTAAGGGACAACCTGGGGTTTTTTACATATACAAGTTCACCTTCTTTCCATACCAAACTCTTGGATTTCTTTTCCATGTAAAACCTTTCCTTGTATTCACTTTGGGCTTCTTTGATAAGTGTCATAATCTTATTCCTGTCAACATTCACACTCTTGGCCAAGTTAAGCCACCCTGGACAGAGTTTTGTGCCCGTCTGTCTGCCCTTGAAAGACATAAAAGGTGAAACTTTGGTAACTGTGTGGGGTGTCGTGCAATAGTTCCAAACCATCTCTCTCAACACTTTCTGCCAATCCAAACCAGCTGCCATTGCTAACTGCAAACCTCCCTTCACAAATCTATTCGCCCTCTCTACCAGCCCATTTGCCCTGGGTTGATAAAGTGCCGTTCTGTAGTGCCTTATGCCAAATTTTCTGAAGAACTCCACCATCTTGTCAGAAAAAAATTGGACACCATTATCTGAGACCAGTTCCGTGGGGAAACCTTCCCTGTAAAATGTTTCTTCAAAAAATGATATCATTTGGGCCGTGGTAGCCTCACCAATTGCCTTCCACTCTATCCACTTCGAGTGGTAATCTACTAGCACAATCAAGTACTTGAGATTCTCCCCCAAATTCTGCAGTGGGCCCATCAGATCCACAGCCACCTTTTTCCAGGGTTCATCCGGAACACTCACAGGTCTCATGGGTGCTTCCCTAACCACTTTACTTTTATCACTCCTCTCGCACTTTCTGCAGTTCTTAACACACCTCTCTACTTCACTGTCAACTGCCGCCACCAAAAGAATTCCCTGATGTATCTCTTGGTTCCTCCCATCCCTAGATGGCCTTGATGAGCTATACTCACCAATTTGGATCTAACGTTACTGGGCGGGATCACTTTATTACCCTTCCTGAGTTTTAGACCGTCTTCTGATAGGCTCAGCTCATCCTTTATACCATAGAAACAGTCAAACTTCTTTTCCACAACATCTTTGTGAGGCCACCCTGTCCTGGTCCATACTTTGACCTGCTTTAAAACAAGATCCTCACCATCAGCAATCTCCCACTCATCTTTACTTATGGCATTGTATTCAATCTCAGAAATACTCAAACCTTGCTCTAAAGGTACTTCCTTAGCATCTTTACCCTTCACCGGTAGCCTAGACAAACAGTCTGCTACTACATTGTCTTTACCAGCTATGTATACTACCTTGAAATCATAGGCTAGAAGTTCAATCATCCATCTAGATATTCTAGGTGATCCTTTGGCCCATTGCACACTACCTAATAGTTGAACCAAAGGCTTGTGATCAGTTTTTACCGTAAAAGTTTGACCCCATAGATAGAACTTGAAATGTGCCACAGCCCAAGAAACTGCCAGTGCCTCCCTCTCAATAACAGAGTAGTTTTCTTCTGCTCCCTTCAATGGTCTACAGGCAAAAGCAATTATATGTTCACTTTTACCAGAGTCCACCTGAGACAAAGCCGCACCTAGGCCCATATTGCTTGCATCAACCGATAAAATAGTTTTCCTTCCTGCCACAAACCCTCCCAAAGAGGGTGCTCGTACTATGCACTCTTTTATTTTTTTAAAGGCTTCTTGGAACTCACTCGACCACACAAACTTCACGTTCTTTTTCAACAACTCTCTCAACGGAGTGTATATGGTGGCAAAGCCATTTACGAATTTATGGTAGTACTCCGCCAGCCCCATGAATGAACGTAACTGATCTTTGTCTTGTGGCTGGGGAGCACTGCTAATGCTATCAATAAGAGACTTTTTAGGAGCAATGCCATCACCAGAAATTCTATGACCTAAATAGTCTACTTCTCTAACAGCAATTTTGCATTTTTTTCTTTGTACAGTCAAACCAGCTTCTCTAAGTCTGACTAAGACAGCCCTCAAAATCTCATTGTGTTCTGCTTCATTTTCAGCAAACACTAGTATGTCATCTTGGAATACCGTCACTTTCCTTAACCCTCTAAGAACTTCCTCCATCACACTTTGCCTTCCACTCTATCCACTTCGCTAAGATTGGCAGAAGCTGGTCGTGGCTTTCTGGAGCTACCAAACCTCAAAGCCCACCTCTTGCAGTGGGAAATATTAAGACGTTTTGTGGGAACCACATTGAGAAAGGGAGAGAGAGAACCCCTGTATATTGGCTGGGATGGTTGGTTTTCGGATCTGGGCTATTGTCCCTTTCTAGTCTTGTGTTAAACTCCCTGCCCTACTCTCACTCCTCGTTTCGCCATCTGTGCATGCCTAGAGTTGCAGATTCTGCCTATTCTGGTTTGCTAAGCCTTGAACTTCCTCTTGGTAATATCCGTTGCTAGATCTCCTTCATTGCCTCTTCTGCTTCTCTGTAAAACTCTCCCTTGATGCCACAACTGTTTTTTTCTCACTCCCGGAATGTGATGTTAGCTCCTCCTGCCTCGTGGCTCTTTCCATAACCACCTCCTCCTCCTTTGCTTCTGTTATTATGGCCTCCTTTCTCCTTGCCTCTGTTGTCACCACCTCTTCTGGTTCACCTTACATGTTATCAACTTATTACACTATACCCCAGGTTTGACCTCATCCCTCCTTTCCTTTGCTGTTATCTCCTCCTTCCACTCCACTCTAGGTTTTACCACTTCCTTTGCTACCACCCCTTCCTTCCATTCCCCTCAACTCACACCACCTGTTCCAGCTCTTCTTCGCCATCACCCCTCCAGGCTCCTTCTCTCCTGCTGTCTCCTGTAACTTCAACCGCCTTCCAATCTCCAACCTTCTCTTAAAATTAACTTTCACCTTCTGCACCCTCACCAACTTGTGCTTGTTCTATTAACAGTCTCTTCTATCCTCCTCCTGAGTGTGCTTTTCACTGAGGGTCTGCACCTGTGAGTGGTGATTGATGGAACGCTGGGATAGGCTAGGCTTCCTGGAGTGTACCTGGGGCTAATTTTGGCTCAGGGAGCTGGACCAAGCCTATGTCTGGCCTGCCTACCATTTTGATTTTAAAATGATTACTCTGAGCCTCGCTGAGGCTGCTTGCACCGAACTGAGATATTCTGTTTTCCAAACATGTGAATCCGACAGAGTAAGCTTTCTGCTCTGCTTATATCACTTAATAGTTGGTGTGCTTGTGGGAACTTGTACACTGGATTTTCGGCAAATTCCTTCTCTGCTGAGAGAGGATGATTTTGTGGCCTGGTTTTCCTTTTCATACGATGCCTGGTCGAACAGCAACAGTATTGAAATATTGTATCCGCTGGACTGCCTGATTCAGTAAATATGTCTTTTAGGTGGTGAAACAGCGCCCCGGAATTTAACAATGTTTCCATATGTGGCATAACTCTAAGTTATAATATCATGGACATGAGCTAATTTTCCAGACTCTGTCCTGTCTTTTTGTAAGTCTCTTAGAGTTGATGTTACCGGACGCCCGATGCCTGCGGTCTTTCGGCGCCATATATAAATACATAAATTAAATAAATAAATAATAACCGTGTCTGGTGAAGGGAAATCGTTTCCCTTAAACGGAAAAGCAACCATTTTCTTCATTGGAGCAGGAGGTCTTTTTGCAAAGGGCTCCTGGCTTTTTTAATTTGCGGATGGAGATGCCTTATTACTGTGGATGGTGTCCCCAGTGTTTGAATAGGTGAAGTGTGTCTAAGTATCAAACAAACCTTGGACTGGCCTGAGGTGAACCAATGTGACAGTCTCCTGCTTTGTGCCGAAATACAAGGCGGTGTGAGCAGGGCATACTCCCCATTCTGCCCCTGGGTCTAACATTCACTGGCTCAGGGAAGTACCAGTTCCCATGAGTGCCTTCCCTGCTGGTTTTCAGAGTCAGGAATTAGACTGTGTCACAGGAACAAACACAGTAACACCTAACTACCCCTTGCTCTTCAAGCTGTGATAAACCACAGCCGCCAGACCTGCAAGAACTGCATATGCTAACCGCATCACAGTACCTCACTCATGCAGAGTGCGTGCTGGAGGATCTAGCTTCCCAACTATGGCCGCCACTCTCTGGAACAAACTCCCAGACCAGATTAGATCTATCGAGTCCCATGCCGCCTTCCGCAAGGCCCTAAAAACAAGGCTCTTTGTCTAAAGAGGCTATTCTTCTTGTATAATGTCTCCACTCCTGCCATAACTTGAACTCGACATACTTTGTATTGTAGAACATTGTACTCAGTAACTCAACTGTATAAATAACTGTATGTTAAGCTTCACACACTGGGCCACTTATTGTAACCCACAAGCAAGCCTCCTTAAGTATACTTATAGCGCCTCGTTGTCTGGAGGGCTGCAGTGCGCTTTATAAATCCAAAAAATAAAATAAATAAATAAGTGTGAGATGGCCAGCATGGGGTCTCTCCAGAGCCTGTTGCCCGTGCCTGTGATCACGTTGATGTAGGTTGCTGCCCTGACAAGAATTTTTATAATGCATTTGGGCAAGTGCAGGATAATGTTTTTTCTGCCCCACTTGCCCTAATGATCTTGACTACATTGGGGTACACCCTGTCCCTGATTTTCCACTATTTCCCGGACCCATTGCCCCACGTTCACTGCACCTTTCCCACACACAACTTTACTTACCGTTTCACAAAAAGCATTCTTAAACTCCAAATGGTTAATATCCATGGTCAATTCATAGCCTACTGATCATGTAATCACGGACCACAGGTTTGCAGCTGCTTGAAAAGACCCGTCAGGAGAAAGGGGGCATGTTCGACAGCATTCCATGGTAGATAAACTGTGTACAGAGCTGCTGAGGTGACCAGACCAGTGTTGGCAAGGAGAGGTGAGCATGAAAGATCCTGTCCTCCTGCCTGCTGAAACGGGGAAGACCAGAGGAGCGAGACTGACACACAGGCCTGTGTGATATCCGACACAGACCTGGAGACTACAAAGGATGCCCACTAATCAGTTCCGGGTGACCACAGGAAGTACCCAAGGAAATGTGATGGCGCGTGAGAGCAAAGCGGCTTAGAGGACCATACTCCACTGTAGCTCAACAACATGCAAAGGGGCACGCTCTGACCTGAGGGGCCATGTGCAAGAGCAGAAAGAGAGACGATAACACACTGACAGACATCCAAGGAGAGGAGAGAGGGCGAGCCCACAATGCCCACCAGATACCAGAAAGAAGCAGGAGTGTAAAGCCGGACCCAGAATGAGAGAGAAGACGAAGGAGCAATGCTGCATCTCGGGACCTGGAGAAAAAAAGGCGTAACAGCTTTGGGAAAAATGAGAACAGCGAAACCCAGAGTGAGAAAGTAGCCAAAGGGGTCAAGGGTGCACCTCTGCATCAGAAGAAAGCAGCCTGAAGCACTTTGTATGATAGGTGATGCGCTTATCGGACCAACACTGCATGGTGAGATATTGAGTCCAGATTCCCAGAGCAAACTAAGAAAACTATTTGCTGTGCAGAAATTGCCTGGCGGCATATCGAGTCCATATTTTCAGAATTAACTGGGCAAGTTAGTCTGTCTTAAACTGCTGCACAAATGCTGAATTCTCCCTCTCTCCCTCTGGTTTAAATCATATTCCCATAGTTCCACAACCACATGTTTAGGAGCAATGTATATAGTTGCTTTATTAATTGGTCTAATGAAAACAACGATAATGAAAGCACTTCAGGGCTGTGCAGGGCAATCTGTTTGTTGAATTAATGATCGGATATAATGTCAATGTGTTTACTTTGGAATAATAAAAAGTACTTACAAAAATAAATAAAAAGGAAAACACTTCAGTACACTTAAATAAAAGATACATTAAGCAAGCAATGAAACACTACGATCTCTAAGAAAAATATTAACTCACAGGGCCTCATTACACGGACGGCGGTAACCATGGTGCTATTAGCGCCATGGTTGCCGCCAGTATTTTACCGAGTCCGCCATGGTGAATGGCGGAATTACCGCCCTATTCCAAGGTGTGTGGGGGGCGGTAATTCCCCATTCACCATGGCATTTCCCCATTTCCATTTTTGCCCCCATAGGGCTCAATGGGAATGGGGAAGGCGGTAATTACGGTACCGCAAATTGCAGTACCGTAATTACCTCCAAGGTCCCTTTGCGGGTCCCGTCCTTAACGGCTGGTAAAAATCAGCCGTTAAGGTAGGGTCCCTGTAGGGTCCCACAAAGGGACCTCGTAGTAAGGCGGTAAGGGTTTACCGGCACTGGTACCCTTACCGGTACCGTAAACCCTTACAGCCATCCGTGTAATGAGGCCCACAGTCTTAGCAAACTGATTAATGCACTCATATGTGAAACAGCTAAATCCCAGCTTCAAAATATCTCCAAGGGAAAGGCAGTGGCCAGCCGCCCAAATCAAGTGCTATGATTCAAACTGAACATGTCACGTGGCTCTAAAGGTGAAATGTTGCTGATAAACACTGACAACAGATTTTAGACATAGCATTAGGGTAAATGTAGTTGCTGGAAATGTATGGAGGATGGTCAAAAAATGGCGACGCAATGTGCTACCATACTGAACGATTAACGGTAAACATATGCAAATCATACATTATGTCACAGAATGAATTGATAAATCAACGAGACTCACATTGCAAAAGAACAAATGTGTGTAATTGAGTCCCTAACCTGGGCATTTGTCCATCCTTGTACCAACACGCTTCATCATTCTATTTGCACCTTTCGATATCCCCCAGGAAAGGTGCAGAATGAGATATGCTTTCTTTTCACAACATAATAAACTCAAAACACTGCCAACAAACTTTGTGAAACTCGTTCTGAAGATGCGGCAACCCGCCGACTGCTCTGTTGTCCAAATCCTGCTTCCCCCTTTCCCAACCAAGTCCACTGTAGGCCAAAGCCCCCCCCCAACCCGTTCCTGGGCTTGGGGTGCTGTTTGTTCTGGGGAAGCTGAGCCCCCATTGCTACCTCCAGCGCCCATGCCGCTTAGGTCCTCAAGGAGCGCTGGTCCCAAAAAGAGCGAAAACTCTTCTGGCTTTCCCACTGTTCATGAGTAGTCTGCATCTTTCCAATGGTATCCAAAACACAACCACACCAAAGGTGGGTCTTATGCCCACCGTGGCTCCTGCCTTTCCACCTTTTATAATTCCAGCAGCTTTGTGCCACATTCCAGTAGAACAGATCCATGACAGATGATAACACATGCCCTCCGTCCTTCAAATAGTATTCCGGTGAATTCAAATTGATCAGCTTGTGCCTAATCTGCTGAAAACCTCTGCCCCTGCAGAATTTAGCCATTGCTCCGTTGAATTTCCTCCTCGATTTTTCTACTGCTGAATGGCTTTCAGCTCCCCTCCATTCCTGCCTTAGAATGATCTCGGACCACAAGATTTCTGTCTCCCCCAACTCTGCGGACAACTCCTGTAATGAAAACATCATCTCCCTCATCAAGGCCCCCCTACCCAAGCTTGTTAAATCATTGCCACCTAGATGGATATTCAAAACATCAGGCTTGTGTGCTTACCCAGCAATCTGTCGATGTGCCCCTGCAACTGTGCCCATCTCATTCCGGTGCTCCCCATGTCACCAGATCTGGTACTCGCCGGCGGTCATCCTTCTCTTTCTGCTGTCCAGCTGGCCCCGGCCCCAGCCACGAATGAATGCCCCACTACCGAGATGGACCGTCTCCTCCTTTGAGCTGTTGTTAATTGGAAGGAGATGAGAAGGAGGTCATTAAATTACATTTTGTCAGGCCTTATGTATCTTTTGAAACAACCAGACTTCTATCCCCCAATATCCCTGATTGCCTCAGGACCCAAGCCCAGCTCACGCCGCTGATGTGGCCGCCCCCGTCAGAAAGGAGTGTGTACCAAACACCCCTCCTGTCCCCCCCATCCCTTCCAAAGCCATATCCATGACCCTCCTGAACTGAAACCTGCTCAGGGCCAGCCTTCTTTGGAGGTAAGCCGCTACCGGACCCACTATGCTCCCCTGTATTCTGTAAAGGGTGGCCGTCCTCCATTTTCCCATCTGGTCGATCTTAAACTTCCTTAAATAGATGCACACCTGCTCTTTGGTTAACTGCACATCCTCCCGCCTTAAAAACCCCGAGCTCCATCACTCTCTATTCTCCCGCACCAGCCTGCTTACTCTAAAGGCTCCAAAGAAGGCCAAAGAAAAGGCCGCCGTGAACAAAACCCTCCCCACTTCGTTATGGCAAACAGTCCGCAGAGTTGCAATTAAACTGTGCAATTTTACAATATCAATGGACCGACTTACATCCGGCTTCCTCTCTGTTTGCTTTGCCCACCCCTTCATCGCCATTATAATGTACTGCTCCTTAGTAGGATCGGGCTCCCCCCCGCGTTTGAAGTAATGCGCTATTGCAGCCAAGTGATAAGACATTCAGGATCTGGTTTTCCCAGACCGCAAGCCCCATCCGACAAAGGCGCGCACTATTGTTTCCCTCTTCCAAGCCCCCAAAATGTCTTTTTGAAAGGCCAGGAATTGGTCCCAGCATCCCTTTTACATCCTTGCTGTGCCCACGGCCAGGGAGGTGTGGATTAAGAGCTCATATCCCACCAATCATGCCCCACCACCTCTCGCTTGCCTCTGGACAATGCACCTGAAATTTCTCGCACTGTAAACGGGAGAGAGCATCAGCGGCTGTGTTTTTTACTCCCAGAATGTGACGTGCTCTTACCTCTGTGCTTAGTTCGAGCAAGCTTGTTGGCAGCTCCCTCAGTAACTTCAGTATCCTCACATTGCTGGATGTTCCTTGATTAATGATTTGAACCAGTGCCAGGTTATCCGACCAGAGCACCACCCTCCTATTTTGCTAATGACTCTCACATAGTTTGAAAGCCACCACTAAAAGAAACAGTTCTAATAGCATGATGTCCCTGGTCATCCTCTCCCGGTGCCATGCCATCAGCCAGGCCTGGCCGCACCTCCTGGCCGCACCAGTTGCTCCCCAGAATGGCCCCAAAACCGTGTGGGCCTGAAGAATCAGTAAAGAGCTTGAGCTTTTCGCTAGTGGCCCACTGTTCCCGCCACAGCAGTACCCCGTTGAACTCATCCAGGAAACCTTCCCACATTCTGAGATCCTCTTTCACCTCTGCCCCCAGCCGCACATGTTGAGAAGCATGCTGCAACCCCACTGTCTTGAGCTCAATGCTCCCTGCCGGGATCACCTTACCCGCAAAGTTCAAGTTCCCTGCTTATGATTGTAGCTCCCTCACAGTGGCATTGCTCCTGTGCCTCAGTCCCTTGATTGTCACCTTGAGCTTCAACACCTTGTCTTCTGGCAGCTTACACTTCCCTTCCACAGAGTCAATCTCTATTCCCAAAAATGTAAGCCTCGTGAGTCGGCCGACTGTATTCTCTTTGGCCACGGGGACCTCCATCTCGCCCATCTCGTCCATTAATGGCTGAAACATGCTCATGAGATCCCAATGAACAAGAAATCGTCAAGGTAGAGCATTACCCGCCGCTATGAGTCCTCTGCTTCAAAGCATACTCCAGAAAGGTACTCAGCTTCTCAAAGTAAGTGCAAGAAATAGCACAACCCATTGGTAAGCACCTGTCGTAAAAACTTGAAGCCCAGCAAATGGTAACTTGGCTCGTGAATTGGCAGTGCCTGAAGGCACACTCAATATCTGCCTTCCCCATCAATGTCCCTCTCCCTGATGTCTTTACCAATTCTACTGCATCGTCAAATGAAGCATAGTGAACACTGCACTACTCTTCGGCTATGCCGTTCTTAACAGACACACCTTCAGGGAAGGAAAGGTGCTGTATGGGGTGATGTTGTCCCTCCTCACTCTTTGGCACTAAGCTCAGGGGGGTACTATAAAATTCTCCAATGGCGGGGACGTGAAAGGGCCCGCCACCCTACCCTGCTTGATCTCCTTGCCGCCCTTCTCGGCCACCACCTCTGGCATACTCACTGCTGACTTTAAATGGTCCGCTTCCCTGTCCCCCACAGGCACGTCGTAGGGGATCCTAAACCCCCACCTGAAACCTTCCAGGAGCAATTTGGCGTTGGTGCTGTTGTGATATGCATTCAGAAAAGGAACCAACTCATGCAGGAGTATGGGTGTGGGCACGTGAGTGTCAATTACGCGTGGTCCTATCTTTGGGTTTAGCACTACCCCTCTGCTTCCCCTCGCTGGAGGACGAGCTGTGACTCCCTGCATTTTTGCCACCTGTATGCTTAAATCTGCAGATTTTGCCAAAGGGGCAATAACCTTCCTTATATTTCCAGTAAACCGACTGCTCTCCCTGATAACTGGGACGACTATTCCAGGAGGAGCGCCCGCGCAAGGACCCCCTCCTCCAGTCCCCGTAAGACCATCTATCCCTTTTAAAGTGCAGGTCCCCCGTTGTTACGGGCGTCCTTATGCTGGGGCTGCAACCTCCTGAAGGCGGAGACCTGGCGGCTTATAAACTACCTGGCCCGCCCCTTCCCATTGTGCTTTTTCGCTGGCATTTTGCCCGGTTTCGCGGGCTCTCCACCCCTCAGGATACGTGCTCCTTACCCAGGGGTCGGGAGGAGAAATGGCTGCCCACGTTATTAGGGTGACTCCTCCATTACATTCACGTTGCCACCTCCATACCACACACGGCATGGTCTTGTTAACACTATTAGCTAGTAGCGCGTTTAAGAACCAAATCAGAAAAAGTTCCGGTATTCTTAAATATAACAGTCGACCCCCTTCACTCTGGCGTTTAGTGCTGAGCTGCAACCTCCTGAATGGCAACTGCGCCTTGGTATGATTCCAAGAATTGAAAGGCCTTGATATTGCAGGTTGATTAGATTCTGTTCCATGGATCAGACTTGTGTTCAAGGCATCCTCCCTTACTGATCTTGAAGGTCCCCTATATATTGCGATCCATAGGCACATTGCTTTTGATATACTGCATATCTACTTACACATGTGACAAATTGATCTAAACAAATGGCTTTCCCATTAATGGGGCGCAGAAACTCATTCCCTTTCATTGCATTATTGCAGAGAACCTCTCAAAAAGCTAGACCCAGACGTTCTCTGTAATAGAAGGTTGAATGATCATGTCTGTGCGCGTGATTATGTCCCTGATGCCAGAGGTTCGTTTATGGGTAAACCGTGTGCATTGTTGCGCAGTGCTGCCATCTCCTGGTCGCTTTGCAAAATGGTCTGAAGTGATTATGTTAGACCAAATGATTGTATTTCTTGTAGTTGTAAGGTCTCAGATCGTGGTACTTGATTAATGCTCACTCTCGCTGATGCCTCTAATTCAAAGCGGTTTTTACAATCTCACTCTTTCAAACACTCGTGTGTCCCCCGTATACAGACGTTTAATTTGTAGATATTCTGAATGTGTTAGAGAGTCGATCGGACGAGCGGGGGTGATAAAAAAAAAAAAAACACTAGCATATAGATATCTATGACAGGCAGTGGGATTTCCGTATAATTTGATGTTATCTAGAAAATTAATTTCATGGAATTCCTTGTTACGGTGATGTTTGGGTCACGCAAATTTGAAATCTTATAAGTAATGAAGTTTAATGACGTCTGCAAACCTTCTAAATAAAAAAAAAACAATGGACCATCAGCATATTGAGTATAACACCTGATGGCTGCCCGAGGTTACCCTGGTCTCATCGTCTTGCATAAAGATGCTCACAGGTGTAGGTGCAACATTCAAGCCTATTAAGACATGTCGAAAACATGAGTTCATCAAAACAATTGTCAACAGCATTATACGGCACTGATGATTGGCCTCTTGGATAGCTGGGGATACAAAGAGTGTTCATCACATGTAGCAAGAATAGAATCCCAAACATCTACTGAAAGGCTTTCCACTTCATTAGGATGCCTGTTGTATCTTATGTAGAGTTGTTGTCCTTAATAATGAGCTGTTGTGAGCAGTAGTAGTCGGCATACTGCAACAGACTCCAACATACCTCCTGTTTGGGCCACTACTAAAGGTCTACCAGCTGGCGGTCGTCTATTTTTGTGTAATTTTGGCAGGAGTGCAAAATGGGCATTTTTGGGTGTTTTTTACACTTAAAAACCCAACCGTTTTTTCCCATAATGTGACCCAGGTCTAGACCAATGTGCCTCAATACCTTGATGTTGGGCTTGGGGCAGAGGCACAGGCAGCTTTTCGTGCCAGGGGGCGGATAATAGGGCAGCAGCGGGAGGCTGGGGGGTACACTGGGCAGCAGTGGCATACAGAGGGCAGGGCTGCCTCCTTGCCCCCCCCTGACCCCTGGCTTTGCCACTGGCTGAGTGTCTTCTGTCCGATCACTTAGTGCCCTAAGCCTATTTGCAATGCAATTGAGAATACACCCAGTGAAGGTAATGCCGTTTACTTCCTAAATAGTCATCAGCAGAATCTAGGGCACCCATGGGCTGAGCCCCTGGCGTGTTCCCATAGTTCTGCAGTCCGTGCATGCCACGGGATCCTTGCCATACTTCCCCCATGCCTCACAGCACATAGCAGATAGGGGTGCCCGCCCCATGTGTCACCCCCACACACAACCCTAGAGCCTGGGAGGGGACACTGCCATAACCCACTGCATACTGGGACACTAAGTCCAAATTCCCAAAGCCACTGCAAACACCACTGAAGAGAGGGTCCCAAGAATGCCCCTCCTCACCCCCAGATTTATGACAGGATGAAGAACCAGAAACTCTCGCAGCCACCCATCTTATTTCGGACAAATCCCGAGTGCACCAATGATTGACAAATACAACAGAAAGGTATCCTTTCAGCCAGCCTTACAGACCGAATCCAGTTCACAGGTATAGGGGAAGAAACATAGATCGTGGACAGAAATATGGTGATGAACAGCCTCGATTAAGCACCAAGAAGCCACAATGATGATGTTACTAGTGACACCACGACATAGCAGCATTAGTCATGAAGCACACTCGCAGTACTGCACTGCATTACATAGACACACACTTGCATACACGAAGAACATGCTTACACAGTTCTATAGCCAGATGACGGATACATATGCATATTGTCAAAGCTTTTATTATTTTCTCTCAATTAGCCAAATGCAGTAACGCAGAAACGCAAGGCAAACAAGAGATCCTGAGCAAGCTTGCAGATACTTAAAGCAATTAACCCTGTGAGACTGCACAAGTATATATGGAGCCTAGTAGGACCATGAGTGACTAATTTATAGGTAACGTAGCATAACACGAGCATGTAGAAATCATGTTATGAAGTCTAAGGAAAAGATGAAGTCTAAGGAAAATTACAGAAGGCCTCAAGCCACAGAACCTGAGATGAGAAGAGCTGATTCAGGTTGCACGGAACGCAAAGCGGGCTCACAGCCAAGGTCAGAGATACAAGGTCACATTAAAATCTTCAGATGACAAAGGAACCAGCTGCAGAGAAACTGAATAAATCCTCATAAATGCAAGATCAAGCACCTGATTTTATGGTACCTAACCACGTGATACAGATGAACGAGACAATGGACATTCACCCGTGGTGGGAAAGCAGAGCAGGTCCCAGCAAAGAGAGACGAAGGAATCAGCAAGTGTTGCAACGTCGGAACGCACACTCATAGGCAAAGGTGGTACACTACAAGTTACAATACAGACACTTGCAGGCCGATTCATGGAATTAATGTGCGCCGAAAAAACGGCGCACGCGTGCGAAAACGTGCGATTTGCAGTGAAATAGCGAAAATCGCAGTGCAAGTGCGATTATCGCACAGAAAGCATCGCACATCTATTCATGGAAGTCCGTTCACGCGCAAAATGTGGGATGTGCGCTGAAAAAGTGCGCGGCGCATGCTGGCGCACACTGGCGCACGCTGGCGCACAGGTCATCGAACGCCGTGCGATAAGGCCACAGCGAATTCGCACATAGCGCGGCGCACATAACAAAAGTAGTCGTAACACGGGGCATTAGACGCAGAATGGGGAACAACTCGTGAGAATGCGGGCGTCACGGGGGAAGTACAGGAGGCAAGTGCGCAGAACGCCCACACGCTCGCCCACAACACGTATTCATGGAATCGAATAGTGAAAAACGGCGCACGGCCAAAGACACGCACAGGCCCATACATGTCCGCCACACGAAAGCAGGCGGTAGCGTCCCTGCGCAGGAAAACAATGTGTGCCAAAGTTCTACACGCGCGAGAAGTTCCACACGCGATCGGGCCTGGGGGAGCGTGTGCGTGTATCTCAGAGGTGCGCGAGAAGTCCCACACGCGATCGGGCCTGGGGGAGCATGTGCGTGTATCTCAGAGGTGCGCGAGAAGTCCCACACGCGATCGGGCCTGGGGGAGCGTGTGCGTGTATCTCAGAGGTGCGCGAGAAGTCCCACACGCGGTCGGGCCTGGGGGAGCATGTGCCTGTATTCCAGAGGTGCGCGAGAAGTCTCACATGCGATCGGGCCTGGGGGAGCGTGTGTGTGTATTTCAGAGGTGCGCGAGAAGTTTCACACGCGATCGGGCCTGTGGGAGCGTGTGCGTGTATTTCAGACGTGCGCGAGAAGTTCCACATGCAATCCGGCCTGGGGGAGCGTGTGCGTGTATTTCAGAGGTGCGTGAGAAGTTTCACACGCGATTGGCCTGGGCGCGTGTATTTCAGGGGTGCGCAAGAAGTTCCACACGCGATTGGCCTGGGCGCGTGTATTTCAGGGTGCGCGAGAAGTTCCACACCGATTGGCCTGGGCGCGTGTATTTCAGAGGTGCGCGAGAAGTTCCACACGCGATCGGGCCTGGGGGAGCGTGTGCATGTATTTCAGGGGTGCGCGAGAAGTTCCACATGCGATTGGCCTGGGCGGGTGTATTTCAGGGGTGCGCGAGAAGTTTCACATGCGATTGGCCTGGGCGCGTGTATTTCAGGGGTGCGCGAGAAGTTCCACACGCGATTGGCCTGGGCGCGTGTATTTCAGGGGTGCGCGAGAAGTTCCACACGCGATTGGCCTGGGCGCGTGTATTTCAGAGGTGCGCGAGAAGTTCCACATGCGATTGGCCTGGGAGCGTGTATTTCAGAGGTGCGCGAAAAGTTCCACATGCGATCGTGCCTGGGGGAGCGTGTGCGTGTATTTCAGAGGTGCGCGAGAAGTTTCACACGCGATTGGCCTGGGCGCGTGTATTTCAGGGGTGCGCGAGAAGTTCCACACGCGATTGGCCTGGGCGCGTGTATTTCAGAGGTGCGCGAGAAGTTCCACACGCGATCGGGCCTGGGGGAGCGTGTGCGTGTATTTCAGAGGTGCGCGAGAAGTTTCACACGCGATTGGCCTGGGCACGTGTATTTCAGGGGTGCGCGAGAAGTTCCACACGCGACTGGCCTGGGCGCGTGTATTTCAGAGGTGCGCGAGAAGTTCCACACGCGATCGGGCCTGGGGGAGCGTGTGCGTGTATTTCAGAGGTGCGCAAGAAGTTTCACACGCGATTGGCCTGGGCGCGTGTATTTCAGGGGTGCGCGACAAGTTCCACACGCGATTGGCCTGGGCGCGTGTATTTCAGGGGTGCGCGAGAAGTTCCACACGCGATTGTCCTGTGTACGCGATTCCATTGGACCAAAGGCCCTGACATCGCAGGCGCGTCTGTGACGTGACACGCGCGGGCGTGTCCCTGTACCCGGGGGAATGTTACAAGACCAAAAACTGCACGTCCGAGTGTCAGCCCGCGTAATTGGAGGATAGTGCCTCAGTGCGTATACGCGGAAGTGACGTAGGACGTGTGGTGCGGTTTAAAAGGTACGTGTAGTACGTCATTTCCTTGAACATGCTTCTCGTGGAGAGCGAGTGGGTAAAATCTGTACTTCTTGTCGGTTCACACGCAATTTACTTCACAGCGTTTCTCGTTCGTACTCCCTGTTACCTCTGTCAGTATTTTTCTGATATTTTCTTTGACCTGTTTCCTCAAACAGCGTTGACTTCTCCTTTTGTCCTGTCTCCTCAGACAGTGTACAAATCTTCTTCGGGCGGGGGTGTTGCCAACGCGCACATGCACGTATTTTTCACGCTCTTTTCCCAGGCAGACGGTGAGTCGCGCACGTATTTACCAACTGTGCTAGCCCCGTGTGTAGCGTACCCCTTCAGAGGTCATTGTAGGCTGCGTGTGACACGCATACGTTCATTTTTGTGTTTCTGGGTGCCACAGCGTAGTGCAGGTTCCTTTTCCCACGCACGTGGTCTACGAGGGGTCGCGTGCACGTCATTTTCTGTTTTAGGGGTGCCTGTGCGTTGCGTGACCCATCATCTTTCCCCAGGGGTTCCATACAGCCTTGCTAGAGCACTTGGGTACAAATTCCATCTAGTACCCTACCCCTTTGACCCCCAATTGCCCAGGACAATTGTCCACTGCAACTCCCATACGCACAACTCCATCAGTGCCATGGCTGGGAGGCGAGCAAGTGGTAAGGGTGGCAAAGGTGGCCGAGCCTCAAGAGGTGGGCGTGGTGGGCGCGGTATGGGACGTGGCCAGGATTTGCAGACTACCCCTAGCCCCCCACGTGTGGAGGACCAGTCAGGGACACACATCCCCCCCCATGGTTGAGGGAAACGTGGCTGACACCATCCCTGCTCAGCCCTTGTTGGACCGGCCCGTTGTGGCACCTGACCTAGCAAAGGGTGACTCCCAGGCTGACTTCCAGGTCGCCAAGTCTAGGCCACGGTTGGTGGTGCAAGCCAGTGTCACCAGGCCATGTGGTACAGGGGCAGCCATGTCATCTGCTGCCCCGAGTAGGCGGGGTGGGGAGGCTGCAGGGGCAGCTGCAGCTCCGTCCACCCCAGCTCTGACTCTCCCAGCCAGGACAGTGTTGGTCCCGGTACATCAGACTGAGGATCCCCCTGCCATCATCACACTTCAGCTAATGCCTGCAGAAAGTCATGTGGTTAGTGTGCCATCGCACACTACTACTACACAGTCCACCGGTGCTCCTGCCTCTAGTGTCCAGAGCAGCGTAGGGCACTCTGGATCCCCACCACCCACAAAAAGAAAGAGGAAGAGTGCTCGTCCAGTACAGGCTGATGACCCCGACACGGCTACATGGTCC
This sequence comes from Ambystoma mexicanum, assembly GCF_040938575.1. Taxonomy (NCBI): domain Eukaryota; kingdom Metazoa; phylum Chordata; class Amphibia; order Caudata; family Ambystomatidae; genus Ambystoma; species Ambystoma mexicanum. Next base: position 1,032,886,079 of record NC_090923.1, read on the forward strand.
GGCACGCCAAGGAAGCCTAGCTTCAATGATGCCGAACTGGATGCACTTGTGCAGTATGTGTCCGAACATGACGCCGAAATGTTGGTCACTTCAGGGTGTAGGATTACACCTGCTTGACGTCAGGCACACTGGCAGTCCATCGCGGACAGCATAAGTGCCCTTGGGTTTATGAGGCGCACAGCTGTTGAGTGCTACAAGCGCTGGAACGACCTTAAGCGTAGGGCAAAGAAAAAGCTGGCCTCAAGTCATGCCGCAACTCTGGTGACTGGAGGTGGGTCCCCACAAGAGGACATTGAACTCACTCTACATGAGCATGTTGCTGGGACCTACGTCACAGAGGAGCAGATCCAAGGTGTGGGAGAACTGCCAGATTACGAGGCATTGTCCAGTGAGTGCACATGCATGTGTGTTTGATCCATGTGTATGTTGTTTGTGGGAGGGGTTCTGGTTGAGTGCCAGGTCAGGGTGTGTGTGCCTGAGTGTTTTGGGCCACCCATGTGCTTCATCCAATGCATTCGGCGCCCTGGGAATTGGGTATTACAGTATCCCTTCTGCCCACAGTAGGCATTTTGCACTACATCGCGCCAGTTGCCCTTGAAGTGGCATCTTGCTACAACATTGTTCCATATTTAGCTGTGTTCATTCAGGCTGATTGTAGAAATTCACCAGGTTCTACTGCGCATCACTCTGCCCTATTGTCACATATATGACATGCCTATGGTACATGCCATCTGTGTGATGGCATGTGTCATGTATATGTATTGGACATGCCACTCACAGGCCAATGTGTGATGGCACTGCTAGCCAGCATGCAGCTAATGTGTTGCTCTCCCATCTTGGTGTCATCAGTGTCTGACATTTTCCTCCCCTTCCAACTCATGGACAGTGCATGCATGGGAGGGTTATAGTCATGTGGGACATGTGTAAATCAAGTACTGGTACTGTAGCTTGTCTGGCCTAATAGCGTGCCATGGTGCTAATGCCTGTTTCCATTTTTTGTCTTTCATGTTTTTGCAGAGGATGACGCACCTTTTGCTGTTGAGGGAGAGGAGATGGTGCAGGCCCAGGAGGGATCTGAAGCACGACCAGGCACCAGTGAGGGACGTGGTTTGGTGGTGGGGGAGAACCCTCTCTTGCTGCAGGCCATACTGTCCAGGGGTGTCCCTGGCTGCTCCTCCCCAGAACTCTTTTCAGGTGTTGATTCGGATGAGACCTATGTGGATTCGCAGGTATGCGTTCATGGAAGGGATACTGTTCTGTCCGACCCACCTGCACCAGGGGTAGAGCCCACTATGGGGATGTCAGTGTTGGTAGGTGCGCCTGTGGTGGTTACGGATGCAGGGCCACACTCCGCAACATCTGATCCTGTTCCTGGGCCAGCAGTTCAGAGGGGAAATGCAGTCCTGCAGCCTCAGGCAGTGCCGACACAGCAAGGCGCAGTTCGCCTTGCCCCAGACAGGTGTGGTGCCCGCCAACGCGGTGGCCATCCGCCACCGGGCAATACCGCATGGGAGCAATCCATATACGGTATGGCCAACCAACAGGCAGCATCATCAGAAATGATTGCTCAAGCCATGGAGAGGGTGGCCACGTCCATTGTCCCCCCAGAAAGGCAGATGGAGCTACTACAGAAGGCAACAGACTCCATTTGCCAATCAGTCAGGGAGGACATGTTGGCGTCCAACAGGGACAGACAGGCGGCCCTGGACAATCTGAGGGAATCAATTTCTCTAGATGCCCAGGGACAGAGGGAAGCCCTGAGGGGAGAGGTCCGGCACCTCAGGCAGACTCTTGTGGACCTTGAGGCTTCCACTGTAACCAGGACGGAACAGCTGCTGGAGCGCGTCACCCGTACGCTCTAGCAGAGATGCAGGCAACTCGGGCGGAGGCCCGGGCAACTCGGGCGGAGGTCCGGGCAACACGTCGGGTGTTGCATGGGGATCTCCGCACCATATCCCTCCAGAACGAGGCCTTCCACACCCGCATGCTTGCTGCCATGGAGGACCAAACTAGGGCTTTGCGTGGGCTGCCTCCCATAGCACTACCACCTCCTGTGGCAGCAGCAGCAGAGGTTGAGGAGAGCAAATCCAGCAGTGAATCTCCCACAATGTAGTAGCCGTGCAGGCCATGAGCCCATGGAGGTGTTTTTTTTCCCAGCATTCACGCAGGTGGCTGTTGGTGGGCACCCTGTCCTCGGACCTCCTGGGTGGCCTCCCCCACACCTCCTGGCCCACACATGGCCATTTTTGATTTTTGATTTTTGATTTTTTGTTGCAGTGTGTTGCCTTGTGTGGCTCCCGTGGGCATCCACTGTATTCCGGCTGGGCACATGCAGGCTTGTCCTGAATTTGGGTTAGATGCTTGGGTTCGTGAGACACACACCCCTCCTGCTTCCCATGGGCTTGCAAAGGGTGTGCCCAAGTGACAGTGACTTACACAGTGACGTTGGACTCCCACGACATGTGTGGGCAGTCTGTAGTCAATGCTGTGTATACATTCCTAGTGCATATTGTTGTATTGTGCACTGCATGGTGTATTGATGTGTGCTTGTGCATCCATGTCTCCCTCCTAATTTGCAGGTTCATTCCTCATGTCTTCACAAGGCCGTCCACTTTGGAGATGGAGCTCATGTTGTGAGCAGTGGACTTCCAGATGTGCGTGGCAACAACACTGTAGAGTTGGAGGTGGTGGATGTGCTGGCAATCTCATGTTGTAAGACTACGTATCGTTTGCCTTAGTACTGTCATGTTTATGCTATGTCGATTGTATTGTGGTAAGTATTTGGTCATGTGTGTTGTAGTTTCTACATTTATGTGGGCATATTGTGTGTGGCCAGTTTCCATTAGGGACACTGTACTTTATGACACGTGTCATGTTTGGGGGATGACTTTGTTTGCTCTCACATGGCATGTCATGCCATGGTGTGTTGGGTGGCGGTGCTGGGGAGGGGTTGGGTGACATGGCACTGTTGTCATGTTGTGTCTTGCAAGGGGGTAATGATTTTAGCAGCATAGAAGTGTGTCTTTTGAACACAGCATTGGTGGAGGTAGGGAAGCACACAATGGAACACTTCCAGATGTACAATCTCAGGCTGGTATGGTTGTGACAGTTGACTGTCCATTGACACATCATATTTGTCAGTTACAATCATCATTGATTGTCAGCTGGAATGTGCCAGGGCTGTGTGCACTCCACAGGGGTGTGATTTTATGTGAAGTAAGTAGCCACGGGCTGCGTACGGGCTGCCTCACCCCGTGCCCTTTCCCCTCCCATGCGCAGTGGGCATGCATGTGGTTGGTGATGTGGGGGCAGCACCATGTCCACGGCCAGGCCCCGGCGTGTTGCAACGTAGTGCAGGACACATGCTGCCACTATGATCCTGCACACTACTGGGGGAGCGTATAACAGCTGCCCGCCAGAACGGTCAAGGGAGCGGAAGCGTGACTTGAGCACTCCGAATGTGCGCTCCACGATGCCCCGGGTTGCAATGTGGGCTGTGTTGTATCTTACCTGGGGTGGCGTGGTGGGGTTCCGAATTGGCGTCATCATGTGGGTGCTGAGAGGGTAGGCACTGTCCCCTGGGGAGGTGGTGATGGGTATCATTAGTGGGGTTGTGACATTACTCAGTATCTGACATGCATGCATGCGCAGTGGCATTTATACTCACCGAGCAGCCATGTATCGCCATGCCGCCCAGCTTCTATGTCCCGGTTTAGGGTATACATTCTGTAGATGAAACTGTCGTGGGTGGAGCCTGGATAGTTGGCATATACTGAGGTGATGATTCCCTTGGCATCACATACTACCTGGGCGTTGATGGAATGCCAGTGCTTGCGGTTTCTATAGATGTGCTCAGTTGCCCTGGGGGGATGTAGAGCCACATGGGTGCAATCAATGGCACCTAGCACTTTGGGGAATTGTGCCACCCTGTAGAAATCCTGGGCGACAGCCTGCCTTTCTGCAGGTGTTCTGGGCAGGTATATGTGCCTGCGGACTGATGGGCGTGCAGTGATGATGGCCAAGACCTGGTGTAGGCAGCGTGACTGCGTGGCCTGTGACCCCCCCCCCCCACTACGGCACTTGTCCACTGAAATGATCCAGTGGCCAAGAAGTGCAGTACATTGAGGACCTTCTCCAGGGGGCTGAGTGCTTGGGAGCACAGGGTGGTTGATGTGAGGTTATCCTCCCACTCACTGACCAGGTTGAGTATTATGTGAGGTGGAAACCTGTACCTCCCATACACATGGTCATCAGGCATCCCAAAAAGGCTGGTTCTGGGTGTAAAAATTCTGGCCCGGACTATCCTCCTCCTTCTGCGGTATCCCACGGCCACTGCTGCTAGGAACGGTATGTTCATCCTGGCGTCTGAGCTTGTTTGTTGTTTGCGTGCACTTTTATGCTGTGCGGGTCGACGTACGCCTACTTCCTGCTGGCGTATGTGCTTCCGGATTGGCCACGTTCGATTCCATGAATACGTGTTGTAGGCGAGCGTGTAAAACTTCCCGCTCAGCATTGGAATACCCGCAACCAGCCCAATCGCGTGTGGAACTTCTCATGCACCCCTGAAATACACATACCCCGCTCCCCCAGGCCCGATCGCGTGTAAAACCACCCGCGAGCCCCTGAAATACACGTACCCCGCTCCCCCAGGCCCGATCGCGTGTGAAACCTCTTGCGCACCTCTGAACTACACACGCCCAGGCAAATCGCGTGTGGAACTTCTCACGCACCCCTGAAATACACGCACACGCTCCCCCAGGCCCGATCGCGTGTGGAACTTCTCACGCACCTCTGAAATACACGCGCCCAGGCCAATCGCGTGTGGAACGTCTCGCGCACCTCTGAAATACACGCACACGCTCCCCCTGGCCCGATCGCGTGTGGATCTTCTGGCGCACCTCTGAACTACACGCGCCCAGGCCATTCGCGTGTGGAACTTCTCGCGCACACCTGAAATACACGCACACGCTCCCCCAGGCCCGATCGCGTGTGGAACTTCTCGCGCACCTCTGAAAAACACGCGCCCAGGCCAATTGCGTGTGGAACTTCTCGTGCACCTCTGAAATACACGCACACGCTCCCCCAGGCCCGATCGCGTGTGGAACTTCTCGCGCACCCCTGAAATACACGCGCCCAGGCCATTCGCGTGTGGAACTTCTTGCGCACCCCTGAAATACACGCGCCCAGGCCATTCGCGTGTGGAACTTCTCGCGCACCCCTGAACTACACCCGCCCAGGCCAATCGCGTGTGGAACTTCTCGCGCACCCCTGAAATACACGCACACGCTCCCCCAGGCCCGATCGCATGTAGAACTTCTTGCGCACCTCTGAACTACACGCGCCCAGGCCATTCGCGTGTGGAACTTCTCGCGCACCCCTGAACTACACGCGCCCAGGCCAATCGCGTGTGGAACTTCTCGCGCACCCCTGAAATACACACACACGCTCCCCCAGGTCCGATCGCGTGTGGAACTTCTCGCGCACCCCTGAAATACACGCACACGCTCCCCCAGGCCCGATCGCGTGTGGAACTTCTCGCGCACCTCTGAACTACACGCGCTCAGGCCAATCGCGTGTGGAACTTCTCATGCACCCCTGAAATACACGCGCCCAGGCCATTCGCATGTGGAACTTCTCGCGCACCCCTGAAATACACGCACCCAGGCCATTCGCGTATTGAACTTCTCGCGCACCCCTGAAATACACGCACACGCTCCCCCAGGCCAGATCGCGTGTGAAACTTCTCACACACGCGTGTTCCCGAAACCCGTAATACGCGTTCCCCGCTTTGCGTTTGCTGTTTGCCAGTCCGGTAAACTGGTACAGGGTTGGCTCAGCCCTTTGCGATGGTTTTGCGATCTTGATGGCTTTTCCTTGCGCGGAGGCGTTCTTGGGGGCGTAACTGGCGCTGCTGCAGGGTCGCTGCACCACTCTGCGCCACGTCTGCTTTTGGAGGCGAGAATCCATGAATACGCCGTGCGTGGAAATTGATTTTAGCGTACACGGCTGGCGCAGACATTCGCACGGGCACGCTGTGCGCCAGCCGCGTGCAACACTTTTGTGAGGAATTCCATGAATCGGCCTGATAGTCGTTGAGATCACCTTGAAGAGGTGCACAGGGGGATGAAAACCAAATCAAGTCCCAGGCATGGGGAGATCAGATCTAAACAATAACAGCATAGAAAATCAGGGGTGTATGGCAAGGTGCAAGAACCAATTAGTAAGCCCACTACACTGCAACAATGTATTAGATGAGTTCTTGTGGACGGGACAGGCCAGCCACCTGACATGCAAGGGTCAGTAGAGTAATTTCTATAGGGCACCTCCATAGGTAATAATACTCTCGATACCCAATCCTCTTTGGTGATAGGTTTTACGCGGAAGGGCCCAGCTGATCAACAAAGAGGGTAGCTGGTGCACACCAAATATTTGTTAAAGGCTTCAAAGTGTTAAGATCCAGCACTGCTGGTTTCAAGAAAGTGAAGGTGCAAGGGAGGAATTAAGGCCTTGGCACAAGACCTCGCTATACATACGCAAAGAAGAAAAGGATCCACAGTGGGAATCCTCCCGTCCCTTGTACACTGTCTGAATCCATCAGAAAGGCGGTTAGTTATTCATGAGAGAAAATATCAAATCATTTCATATAACATAACCGTGCACTGATTTCATACAACAATTCAATAATAAGTCTATATACCCAGTTTATCTAAAACAGGGATATTTTAATCCAAAAAACATTATTGCAATAAGCAAAACACATCCCAAAGGCCCAATGTCAATAGCCTGATGTGTTTCGAGGTGCTTCCTCTTCATCAGAAGCCTGATAGGACTGGAATCTTCTGCAGTAGCTGTTCGTTCCTCTCTGCAGATTGACTCAATAAGACATGTACAAGTTGAAGGAATCAGTTTGATGGTACATGACAGGCAGGCCACCTTATGCCAGAGGCAGTGCATAAACTTTGCCTTTCTTTCTGAGAGGAATATGACCATATTCCTCTCAGAAAGAAAGGCAAAGTTTATGAACAATACTTCAACTTGTATATGCTGATTATGTTTAATTGCTGCCACCATCCTGCAGGGCCAACAAAGGACAGGGCAGATCCATGGAGCCTTTGTTATTTAATTAGGGTAGCTATGGCAGGAGAAAGGTTTTGCCCTCCCCCTTTTAAGATGCCTTGATGTACTCCTGGGTGTCACATTCCAACTAAATGTGACAGGGAGGACTGCCACTGCAGGCTGTGCCCACCCAAAGAACACAGGTCTATGTGTATGTTGTGCAATGAGCATAGGTAAAAGTGTGCAGATTAGCCCCACACATTTTCCAGACGTTGATCTACCATCATTCAATTTCTTATAAAATGTCCAAAATGACCAGGTGAGTGCACACCCACCATGAGGATGGTCGAATTCCTCACAACATTACACATGCACTACCAGATCTTAAATGTGAACCAACACTTTGTATTTCTGCAGCTATCAACAATTAAAGGATATTTAGGGATCTCGTACCTTTGTGTCATAAATGCAGGGTTTTGTTTAAATGAGAGCAGGTGAAACATACAGTGGAAGCCTTGTTTTCAGACTGCCCCGAGCCTCTCCCAGGGGTCTCTCAGCCTGTCACTATCACAGGATGTAGGCTTTCCACGAACCTGAAAACCATCTTTGGCGCCATTTTAACGGCCAATCAAAATACTAAAATGCTAATGTTGTGGTGCAAACACGTGTGCACACTGGAAACAGCCTGATATTTGGTCGTAGAAGTGGATACAGTGACAGACATCAGGCAGCAATCCTGAGAGGAAACACAAGGCCAGTGATCAGACAGGTCTAGCAGGAAAAAGTGACCAGCAAAACATGTCTCCATTTTCAAGAATAAATGCAATACTACTATATGCCATATGAATGTAGACGAGTTAAGGGGGCATTGGCATCTGGTAAAGCTGTAGTGTGGTCGTGCTCAAAGAAAACTCACCCACCTAGAGTCTATGAGGCAGTGCCAGAGAAAACATGTGGATGCTCTCAATTGAACCCTCTACTGATTTGCAGACTCCAGCAAGGCCAATTTCTCAGGACCTTATTTGGACCAGTATTCCCAACCAACTAGTTTCTGAGATAAAAGTAAAAAACTCAGTTAGTGGAAACTTGAAATCCAAATAGACAAGCTGGTCATGCATGAAGCTTGGTGTGCCTGCCATTGGAATAGGGTGGACTCCCTCTGAAACATCAAAGGCTAGGAGAACAGGCCTCTGTGGCGAAGGATCAACCGAAACACGATTAAGCCTTGGTTCTATAGCTGGGGCTCAAGTAATTAGAATTGAAGCCCGCTAAGCCAGGTACCACAACAGATGCCATGAAGACAGTTTGAGTAGTAGATAGACTCTCCTCCTCATCGGCAAACCCCAAAAGCATTGGTGGTTATGTATGTTATAGGATTCGGATGTTCTTGCATAGATTTCTAGATTTAAGTATGCATTCACTATGCAGAAAGCGAGCGAGGAGGAAAAGGCAGCTTGCAAACTCAGCTGCATACCTCTGTTGTAAATTGACTCATCCACAGAGTGCACACAGCAGGGTCCTGCACTTGCTAAATATCCTGCAATGTGTGTCCTTATCATTGCGCCAGAGCTGCAAGAATTGCTTTGGTGCTGCATGTTGGAAAGAGGCGTGGTGGACGGGTGGGTAGGACAAAGTTCAAAATTCCCCAAGGCTCAGAGAGAGCATCCTACTCTTGGGAGTCTTTGGACAAAAAGTGACACTCCTGGGCATTTTCAGATCTTTTGCAGAAGCAAGTTCTGGTACAGTGAGTCTGAGAAGCCAGAAAGATGCTGGCTGTGCCCCATAACCAATGTCTTGGTGCAGTTGGTGTATGAACTTTCCTGTGTTTGGACATGTGAGAGTTCTTATGCGCAGAATGGGATTACCATAATAAATGATCTTGGTCCCAAATAACCGGACAGACTCAATGAATATGGCAAAACACGACTTTAATATCAGTAGGGAATCCGGGAGAACAACAGATTGTAGCTCACACACTCTCAGTTACATTTTTGGCTACACAAAAGCTTTACACCGCAATGTTCGTCAGCTATGATGGCATCCTATGTGGCAAATAAAACTAATCAGCGAGAGGGATTGGTTAGTGGAACATATCTACTTAGAGTTATATAGGTATTAGTAACATGATTGGCTTCCCTTTATCTGGCAGGCATAACATAAACTTCCCTCTGTAGACAGGGGCGCCAAATATGACCCTCAAGGCCCGCACACGACTCTCAACACGAAGGCAGAAAAACAACCGATGTTCCTCACTCTTATGCCCATTACCGCATTCATCGATGTATCGCAGGTGTGAGAAGCATTACTCTCTCAGACAGCCTTTCAGACTAGTGGGAGGCTCTCCTGGCCTCCTGCCCCTCCTCAAAGGTCATCATTTAATGTTTACCTGAATGGTTCCATCTAGGTCCAAGGCCCTCAGGCCAACCGTCTCCTCTTTCACAGATGCTTCCCACGCCTCATCAATGTCCTTTCTTCTCCTGCTGTCCCCTCTCTTCCCTCCACGGCTTCCTTGCCTCCCCCTGCTGTGTCCTCCTTGGCTACCTTGTCCTCTGCTCATTCCTCTTCTGCCCCCCTCGGGCTTCTTCCACACCTCCCCAGGGTGTACCTCTGATTTGTACACAACCCTGCAAGTATTTCAAGGATGGCAACCTTCTCCATATTGCCACTCTAAACTCTTGCTCAGCTGTCAAACACTCCTCTGACATCTGCCGCTTCCTCAAAGAACTTGACCGCAATGTCCTCATTCTCACTGAGACATGGTTCACGGCCACCTCTGTCAAGAGCTTTGACACTCTCCTCCCAGACGGCTACAAGATACTCTCGCGCTCTAGGTCCAATCGTTCCAAGGGGGTGTAGCCCTGATCTTCCATGAGTGGATTCCTGCCTCTGTCATTCCTTTGTAGGCCTAATCCTCTTTTGAATGCCTCATCTGCAGGCTCTCTCTCCTAGTCATTCCCTTACTGTGGTTACCATCTATCGGCCACTTGGTCAGATCTCCTCCTTCCTCTCTGAGCGGGCGGACCTCTCCTCTTCCCTCCTGGTCTCTACCACTCAACTCCTTCTTCTTGGAGACTTTAACATCCACCTGGATGCTTTATGTCCTTCCTCTGGACTCGTTCGTGCCCTCTGCAACTCACGCTCACTCTCTATCCTCCCCGTTTGCCCGACTCACTCTGCAGAGAACACTATGGATGTTCTGATCTCTAAGTCCCTCTCACCACTCCTCTCTCCTATAGTGATCACTTTCTCCTTTCATCCAAGCTCCCCCTCTCCGCCCCGCAGACCAAGACCTTCTCGGTTATCCGACCCATGAAGCGTGTGTCAGTTGAGGCTTTCACTGCCATTTTATCACCCCCTAAAAATCAGGATATCCTGTCCTCGCTCTCTTCCTCTCCTCCTCCTACCTCTACTCCCCTCTCTTCCCCTGGCACTTCTGTGGCCACCTCTCCTCCCTCCTTCTCTGCCTTTCCCCTGTTCTCCCCAGACAAGGTTGCTAGACAAGTCCGATCTATGAAAGTCTCATTGAAACAGGTTCTCCCCTGTTCCTCTAAAACAATCAAGGACCACTCCCTGCTTTGGCTGGCTTCTGCAACCACTCCTTTGCCACTGGAGTCTTCCCTTCCCCCGTGAAGCACTCACTTGTGCAGTCACTTGTTAAGAAACCTTCAGCCAACCCCTCCTGCCCTGCTAATTAGCACCCAATCTCCATCACTCCTTACCTGGGCAAACTCTTGCAAAAGCTGGCCATCTCCCAGCATAACCTTCACACTGAATTGGTTGGTTGTCTCTATGAACATCAGTCTGGCTTCAGAGCAGCCAGAAGCACGGAAACTGCTCTCCTGAACACCTGTGAATACCTGCTCTCCAACCTTGACTCCAATACCCCCTGGGTCCTCATCTTACTTGATCTCTCTTCTGCCTTTGACACGGTCAACCATGCCATCTTGCTCAACCGTCTTATCACTGATCAGGCCCTGGGTTGGCTGACCTCTGTGCTCTCTGATCGACCCTCCCAGGTCCAACTTGGGTCCTTACTCTACTCTATCTCTACTTGTGGTGTTCCTCAGGGGTCTAACCTCTCTCCCTGGCTGTTCAACCAATAACTGCCACTTCTTGCCTACCGCATTGCCACTCTATGCCCCAACTTTCAGTGCTATGCGGATGACACACAGCAAATTTTCAGGCTCCGTTCCGCCACCTCTTCTCCTTCTCTCCTCTCTGACTGTCTGTCCGCTATCCAGGAGTGGTGTGCCGCCAATGATCTCTGCTTAATGCCAGTAAGACTGAGATTCTCCTCATCGGCACACCTGCTCCATCCTTTCCTGTCGCTCTGTGTCAGGCCTCTTTTGGCCCTCTTCCTTCTCCCACCTGTGAGGCTAAAAACCTCAGGGTCATCTTTGACTCCACTCTCTCCTTCTCTCCTCACATCTCTGATGTCTCTAAGAAGTCACACTACCAGCTGCATCTGCTCAGAGGTATTCTTCCTTTCCTCTCCTTCCCCCAGAAGCTCACTGTCTCCAGAGCTCTGGTTCTCCCTAGGATGGACTTCTGCAACAGCCTCTTTCTAAATCTGCCTGCTTCTACTCTCTGCCATCTGCAACTCATCCAGAACAGGACTGCGTGAATTGTCCTTGGCCTCAAGCTCAGGGATCTTATCTCTCCAGGACTGAAATCTCTTCACTGTCTCCCAGTGGCTGCGAGGATTAAAGGGATGGTCTAGTAAAAAATTGTATTTAAAAAATAGATAGGCAACATAAAAAAAAATACTAGCATTCTCCGTTTTAAAACTTCCCATGTAAAATTTTGAACTATTCAAGCTCAAAATTCGCAAAAGCAAGCACATGGGCGCATCCATTTTGTGAAATGGAGGCCCTCCTGTGCTGGCTTTTGCTTTTGCGGCACTAATGAAGGAAAAGCCAGCCAGCTGTAGTAAACAAAAGCTACCGCTGGGTGGCTTTCCCTTCATTAGTGCTGTAGGCGGAGGACGGGGACCGGAGACCAGAGCAGGAAAGCTGCAGCTGAATCTCGGTAAGTGCTATTTATTTATTTTTTTAAAATAAGCACTAGCTGAGGTTTTTTTTCTAAGTTTTCCGGGCTGGAGGAGCCCGGAAAACTTAGAAATAAAACCGCAGCTTTAAAAACATTGTATTTACGTTTGCGGTCGCTTTTGAAGCGACCGCAAACATAAATACAACGTTATTGTGTTGGAAAACGCTGCGGTTTTTCTTTCCAAGTTTCTCAGGCTCCTCCGGGAGCCTGAGAAACTTGGAAAGAAAAACCGCAGCGTTTTCCAACACAGCCGCGTTGTTTCTGCCTGAATCTGCTTTACCATTTGGGGTTCTCAGGCTCCTGGGGAGCCCGAGAACCCCAAATGGTAAAAACAACCACGTTGTTTCTGCCTGAATCTGATTTCCCATTTGGGGCTCTCGGGCTCCCCACAGGGCAGCTTCAAAAGCGACCGCAAACATAAATGCAACGTTTTTAAAGCTGCGGTTTTATTTCTAAGTTTTACGGGCTCCTCCAGCCCGGAAAACTTAGAAAAAAAACCACAGCTAGTGCTTATTTTTAAAAAATAAATAAATAGCACTTACCGAGATTCAGCTGAAGCTTTCCTGCTCTGGTCTCTGGTCCCCGTCCTCTGCCTACAGCGCTAATGAAGGGAAAGCCACCCAGCGGTAGCTTTTGTTTACTACAGCTGGCTGGCTTTTCCTTCATTAGTGCCGCAAAAGCAAAAGCCAGCACAGGCGGGGCGTCCATTTCACAAAATGGATGCGCCCATGTGCTGGCTTTTGCGAATTTTGAGCTTGAATAGCTCAAAATTTTACATAGGAAGTTTTAAAACGGAGAATGCTAGTATTTTTTTTTTATGTTGCCTATCTATTTTTTAAATAAACATTTTTACTAGACCATCCCTTTAAGTTCAAAACCCTCTGCATTGTCCACAAGGCCTTCTGGGGCCTCAATATCCCTAACTCTCTCTTCCTAAATATCTTCATTCTCAAGCTCTTCACTCATCTGCCTCAAACTCTCTCAAGGTCAGTCGCTTCTCCAAGCAACAAGTTGTTGGTAGATCTCTTTCTTCAGCTGGGGCCTCCCTGTGGAACAGCCTCCCTGCTTCCCTAAAACTTGATGAGAACCATCTCTGGTTCCGGTAGCACCTCAAGACCTTCCTCTTTGCTTCTGCTTTCATTCCTCCTCTCCCCTGCTGAACTCCTGACTGAAACTGCACTGGTCACCTGGCTACACTCTGATCTCGGGCCCAGGTCCCCTCCCCGCCAGCTGCACACCTGCACTGTCTGCCGGGCAACCCCTGCACTTGGGGGCTGTTTCTGTATCCGTACAGTTCCCACCAGCTCTTGACACTTGATGTCCGCACTTACCCCTGCACGTGCCACTAGCTAGCCGCACTTTTACTTACTTTTTTATTTATTCTATTTATTTTTTACTGTTGATCCTATGTATTGCACTGCCCCCTCCCCTTATCCGCATGTTCCCTTTCCCCATTCCCATGCACTTGCACTATCTCAATGTCACTGGCCTAGTACGATCGTTGTCTATGTCTTCCCTCTTTTACCCCTCCCTTGCCTCTCCGCGCTTAGAAACACTTGTGTATAGGCGCGTTATAAATGCCATATCATATATCACATCATATATCATACCAAATCGATGAATTGGAGGATATGGAAATGACATCGATTGAACAAGTCGACTGACTGCAAAGCGAGATATCAATGATGTCATCGCTGTCATCACAACATAGCACCCTTATACGTGAAGTACATATCCATCCATTCATGAAGTTACACTAGCTTATTGCATATAGGTACAAAGCACATGCTTATGACCCACGTAGGTAGAGGATGGACACACATACATATCTCTATATTCACATCTTTTGCCAAAGCTGAAACTGCAAGCTACAAAGAATTCATATATCTAGCTTGCACATGCTTGACTGCTACTAACATGGACAAGCCGGAAGGAATGATATGGAAGCTATAGGCCTCTGATGCGAATGAGAAAGGATAGACAGGCTTTGGTTTTGTGGAAAGGCTGACATGATCGCCAGAGGCTGGCTGAAACAAGGCACCCAGTCAAGGGCAAATGAGGATGGGATGATTCCAGTTGCCAAGACAATGAGCCGCCTGCAAAAAATCATGTAAATTCCTCATAATTACAAGCTGGACAGCTTCATTTCGTGGTCTCACACACGTGACCCAGTCGAACGGGACACGGCACATTCAACCAAGGTAGGCAGAGAGGGCTGTTTCCAATCGAACCAGAGGAGAAAAGTTACAAGTGTTGCCCACAAACTGCTAACTGAATTCACTCATAACCGCAATTACAACAGAAGAGTGTCGGAAGCGGCCTCCCCCTTGCGTACCATTGCGTACCTTCTGCGTTGCTGATTGCCATTGTGGGTGGAGGTGCGGCTTGATACGCCCACAGCTTTGTTTTTTGCCATGGGAACCTGGCGCGTCAGCGTGTTGCCGCTGCTCGTTGCCTGCAGTCAGCGGCTCTCTAAACGAAGGACTTTTCCCTTCGGAGTCTCAGAGCCTTTGAAACCCGATTCCCGCCCCTGACACCCTGATTGTCCGCATATCCTTGGCGAGGCGTTGCGAGGCGAGGTACGAAGCGAGTTCGCCCGCCGCCCACTGTCCTTGTTGGATCCTTAGATCACGGACCGGTGAGAGGGGGACTGAGCTGGAAGGCGTGTGCTGCGCGCAGCTAGCAGTGAGCAGTGCTGAGCTGTGCGTAGCGGCAAACGCTGAGCGGGACTGCAGGGCTGCTGACTAATAATACTAACACTAATAGGACAGCAGCCTGCAGGGTCCCGGTGGCGACTTGGGGAGCACTACTTATATTGCCTTGCCTTATATTGCCCTATTGTGGATCATTATTGGGAAATGTTAAACATCATTTCTGACTGGAGCATTGGGGGCTAACATGTGTTAATATCACCTATCATTTTTGATCAAATCTAAAAAGTCATATCCAATTCAGCTGTACGCCCCCTTTTCTTCCTTGGCTGGGAGCGAATCTATGTGCCTGTTTAGGCACTCTCTGAGCACCACTGTAGGAAGAGATATGGCTGTTTAAACCTGCAGGGTGCTATTTGGCGGTGGCGCTTGTAGAGTCCTGTTTTACAGCTCATACGGATCGGGAAAAGAAAGAACTTACGGGTGTTTGCTGTAGCTATTTTTTTATTTTATTTTATTTTCCAGCAAAGATCTTGTATCTCTCTAGCTGCAGCTATTCACACCCTTTCCCTTAATATAGAGCTGATATACAGTGTGTAGTTGTGGTCAGAAGACTGCAGGGAATTGTTCCCTTTGATCCGGACCGCTGCCATATCGAGGAGACTGTGGGGAGTTGTTCCCTTTGATCCCGTACTTTGCTATATACAGGTGACTGTGGGATTTATTCCCATTGATATAGGTCTTTGATATAATCAAGGTGCAGAGGACTAGAGTTGAGAAAGCCTGAATGCCTCCAATGAAGAGATCTACACAGCTTAAGTATAACCTTAAAAGAACTAAGGGAATGGAGAAAGCAAAGAGTCCTCAGAAAAATGATGTAGTACGGGCAAAACCCAGGATAAAAGCTAAAAATGCCATACCTGCAGACCAGGGCATGATTACCAAGTTTTCCCACAAAACCCGCTCCCTGAAACAAACTCTACTACTATTGAGGAAGCTATTGCTCCAGTGCCATATAATGCTGGATCATTATGTGCCTCGAACTATGATGACATAGACAATAATTCATTATTGGAACTATGTCTAAATATTCAAAGAAATATGACCCCTGCACCAGGAACAATGCCCATTAACATTGACTCTACCCAAGAAAACAAGCAGGGAAATATCCCCTTTGACACTCTTACTCCAATGGTATCAATGGGCAGATTATCAGCATCACCGAACCTGGCAATGGCTTCTATGGAAGACAATCCTGAAGTCGAAAGCGAATGTCTGGCTAATACCTATCCCGGGGCTGCTGAGATTGCAGAGATCCAGTCCTCAGTTGCATCTCTGCAATTCGCTCTTAAAATTCTATTGAAAATGTCTGGGCGAATACTGGATAATTCCAATGCTTTAACCCTAGACATGATCAAGAGGGAGAAAGCTGGTGGAATAGCTGAAGCAAGTCCTTCAGCAGAATCCAATCTATCGGAAGCCATACAGTTGGTCGAAGAAATCGAGGAACAGCAAACTGAAGAACGACAAATCCCGGGGGATGAGGCTGACAAGGAAAACGATGAACCATTCTTCTCGCGTAAACAATGTAGAATGGCGAGGAGGCCGGCTGAAATCAAAAGAGCCAAAGCCATGGCTCCCTCCAGGTCTGACAAGGAACCCTCTGGGCATCCCTCAAAGAAAGCTAAAAAAAGAGCAGACAGAGCAAAGTAAAGGAAGAACAGTGGAGAGGGTACCCGAACGAGAAAAGATGGTTGAGCTTGATGAGGATGATGGAATACTTGAGGGGGACAATTTGAGCGAAGAGGTTGAGGCAATGGACGAGGAGAGCCCCGTGAGAACATCAGAGTTACCAGTCCCAACGTCTAATATAACTCCTTCAACTGAAACCAAAGCTGCCACGGATGGTTATCGTACATGTCTGATAAAGAACTTATACTTAAGTGAAGAACCTAAATGGCTCTCTCGCTCAGAACTGTTAACTAGACTGAGCTATGTACCTCAACTGAGGGTCCTTAAGTCAGATGATTTCAATTTGTGGAACCATTAAAAGGTCCTAATCCCCAGGTTTCAGCGCTGCACTGTAAGTTTCTATCAACTGCACAATTGCTAAGGAATTATAAGGTCGAACTGAAAGCTGTTGATGTGGAGGTTGATGTCGATCTGAATGACATTGACTTAAGATGTTTGCCCAGAAAGGCAGACTTGCCAGTCCAGGTCAGTGCTTGTCCTAATCTCCCTCAAGGGAAGAATGTGGACGTATCGGACATCCAACAAGTATTAAAATGGCTGGCTGATTCGCTACCTGGAGTGTTGTTAAAACAATGAGATATTACAATTTTGTCATGGAACTGTAGGGGTTTTGCACATTTACTGTCAACAGAGGGCTCTACCAAGATCTTGGATAAACATAGCTATTTCTGTCTCCAAGAAACTTGGGCAATGGACCCATTGATTTTGGATGGCTTTGTCACTTATCAAGTGGCAGCAAAAAAAGGCGTAAAGGGTAGACCTTATGGTGGCCTTATTACAGGGGTTGCTAACTCTCTTGGCTCAAGACAAGTGGAAACTCAATTAGCCAGTAACATGATGGCGGTTGAAGTCAACTACGACAATCAGGCAGGAAAGGATCACTTCCTATTAGTTAGCCTATATAACCCCCCCCCCGGTGCATTATTAAGAGAACAACTGCAGGAGGCTCTTCATGACCTATTGGCTACCTGGCTGTTAAAACCCGGAAACACCAGGGTAATAGTGGTTGGCGATTTTAACTGCCACATAACCGGGATTAGAGGGAAGTCTCATAACGCTAAGTTAAAATCTAAAAATCACATGCAACATAGCAAAAGTGATCCCGAAGGTCGAGGGTGGGAATATTTGTTCGATTCATGGGACAAAGAAATGGTCAATGGTAAAACCATTAGCGATCACCCAGGACGCCATACTTGGTCCAATGGAATCTCCTGCAGTACGTTAGATTACATCTTTGTCTTCCCAAGACTGTATGAGATGGTGGATGATATGCAAGTGATCCCTAACGAGTGGAGTGACCACGCCACACTCACATGCAAACTGAAAATCAGCTTAAAAGACACCCCTGCCACTAACATGGCTAACATTAAGCTTAATAAAGCAGGCACGCGGATCAGCTGGTCTGATAAAAAATGTGGCCCATGCGGTGGCAAGTTTGGCCAGTAATAATCTACACCTTTTACTGAATTTTAGGGAGATGACGATCAATTCCATCGAAAATTGGATCTACTCCTTTGTTGGGAAACATGCCGTCTGTCGTATAGGGGCTATGACCACTGGGGGTGAAAAAAAGCCACCTTTTGATAAAATGATTAGAGATGCGAAGAGAGAATGTAGAGCTGAACTTCGGCTTGCCAAGAGACAAACATGTGCCCCAGATCAATATTACAGCATGCTAAGGTGTATTAAAAATAGATACAGAGCTATTATTAAGGCCAAAAGGAAATCCGATAAAATTCTGTCCTGGCAAAGGCAAGTAAATACAATCTGTACAGGCAAAACCCATAACATCTGGTCTTTGCTGGGTGAAGCTCAAGGCACTGTGAAAGGCCCATTAGTTAACCCAATTGAGGCCAAAACATGGATAGCATTCCTTGAAAATCGTAATGCCAAGGAAGTTATGGAAGAACTTTGTCCATTGGACAATATGCCGTTAATTCCTCCTATTAATGCATCATACGAAATGGTGATGAATAAAATCACAGAATCAAAATCTTCACGTGCCCCTGGCCCTAATGGACTGGCTAATATTGTGATGAAGTCTCATACTGAATTTTGGTCATTGCTGTTAGTTATCCTGTTCAAAAAGGGCAACCGTGTGGATCCCAGTAATTACAGACTTCTTTCAATGTTGGATGCCACGGGAAAGATATTTGCCTCACTTCTACTAAAAGAACTACAGCTCTGGGTAGAACAATCTGATATACTTTGCAAATTCCAGAGTGGCTTTAGACAGGGCTACTCCACGGTGCATAACATCATGGTTATGGACCTCCTAAGGTCACAAGCAAGGTCAGGGGGACTGCCCCCACTATATGCCCTCTATATAGACTTCTCGGCGGCATTCGATTCTATTCCCCTGAGAGTGTCTTTGGCAGAAACTAAAATCAATGGGCTGCCCTGAAGGCCTGACTTACTATCTTAGATTACTCTATCAGAATACCTCTGTAAAAGTAAAATTGGACCAGGAAGGTCATACCACCAGAAGCGTGCTCCAAAACAGGGGGGTCAAACAAGGTTGCGTCACGGCTCCTTTAATATACAATCTGTATGTACATGACATCCCCATGGCTATTAGGGCTGCGACTAATTGTCCACCGAAAATAGGAGATACCATCTGCCCTGTTCTTGCCTATGCGGATGATCTAGTAATACTTGACCACACCATCAGTGGGCTACGTAGGTCGGCGTCTGCCCTTTGGGAATACGCCGAGAGAAATGGCCTTAAAATTAACTTGGAAAAAACTAAGGACATGAGATTTACCAAAAGGAACACTACCCGTGTGCAGCTTAGAGTAGGCCTCGATAACATCGCCTACACTCCTCATTATCGTTATTTAGGGATTGAATTTGAGACCGCTGGTGACTATGGAATATGCAAACAGTCACACATTACTAGAGCGGCGCAATTGACTTCCCTGTCCATAGATTTACAGTAAATCAGGGAGCTTTCACTATTTGGGGCACACGCCAACTTTATATACAAGTCTTGTCCCCTATGATCACTTATGGTTTGGAAGCTCTCCTTAATACTGACCTGAAATGGTTACAGGTGACAGAGGGAAAATTTTGGCGCTCTATCTTGGGCCTACCACCAGGAATCCCCATGGCAATAATAAGATTAGAATTGGGGTTGACCTCGTTGAAAGCTATAGTGCTAAAAGAGCGAGCCTTACTCTACTTGAAAATGAGTGGTGTGACCAATAATGGGCTACTAAATGCTGTTCATCAAGAGATTCTAAGGTTAATCCCCCATGCCCCTTAAAGGAGCAGATGACCAAATTTCTGATGGCCATTGGGTGGCAAATCCGGGTGGGCAGTGTTACAGAAGAAGCACTGAGGGCCCTGGGTAAACGTACATATCTTTGGGATTGGGTAGAGAACTACGACCATCTCCGGGATCTGAAAAGCTATCAGTTTGTCCAGTATAGACTGTACAACTTTAAAAACCTCAGAGTTACCTTAACCTGTGCCCTGATGTGAGACTTAGACGCTTCATTTTACTTTTAAGGCTCGAACAACTACCTACGTTAATGATCACTGGGAGAAGAGACAAGATCGCTCCAGAACGGTGTCCAGTCAACTGGTCGACAACAAACTGGTCGACTGCAATTTGGTCGACACCATTTGGTCGAATGCCAAATGGTCGAATTTTTTTTTTTTTTTTATATATGTGTTTTGTGGGTTTTCGTGTGGGGAAAAAAAAGAAAAAAGAAAAAAAAGTGGGTTGGGGGGGACCCCCCCCCAAAAAAACCAAAAAATGGGTAAAAAAAAAAAAAAAAAATGCGACCATTTGGCATTCGACCAAATGGTGTCGACCAAATTGTCTGTCGACCAAATATTTTCGACCATTTGACTGGTAACCCTCCAGAACTATGGCTTTGTCGATTATGTAATAAAGTGAATCAGCCAGAGACGGCCAGACATTTGTTGACAGAATGCCACAAAATGCTAAGTGCCATAAACCTCTGTTTGGGAGATTTTGTGCACAGTTACGGATATCTCAAAGAGGAATTATTTTGGTATCACTGTATTAATTCCAACAGCATGAGACTCTTGATGGCATTGTACAACATCTGGCTGAAGGTGGAAACTAGCCTTAACATAACTATATAGAAAGATACAAACATGAGCCATTGAACAGTCACTGCCGAAGCCTAAGTGATTTTGTTATTTGCCATGGGTCTGTATCAAAACAAGATTCGCTATAATATTAAACCATCATTGTTTTGTTAACTAAGTGTTGGAAGTTTGCCCTGAGGAGTAGCTGTCATTATGAGGCATTGTATGGTTGCTGACCTATTACTAATTTGGGATTACTGAAATCTGAAATCTTAATGATGATGACATCATGGTTTGTTTGTTTAGGTAACTTAATGTATTCTTTTTCCTTTTTATCTTTGTATTTAAATGATATGTGTTTTCTTATTATGATAATTCTTATTTTTCTTACAATTTTCTTATGTAAAAGCTATGTTAATGTGTAAAGTTTCAATGTAAACTAAATCACAATAAATATTATTATAACCAAATTCACTCTTGCAGGCTTAGATGATCAGAGATGGCAACATTAGCAAATACTTTGCACCTCCATGTTTATTCCCATTGCCTTGAAAAGGTACACTCAGTCTAGTAACCGTCCAGGAACCCAGGGATGGGAGCGCACATTCTGCCCAATCCAGATTCACCTTTCACGTGGGGTTATCATTTGTTGCAAGGGCCAGTGGTCTCTTCGCGACCCTGCAACATTGTAGATTGACACTAGCAGAGGGGGTACTAGGAGGAGGTACTAGATATGGATATCCAATGGTAGAATTAACCCTTACAGCTCCTTTATGTAACTCACCCAAACAGACCAATGTAAATGTCTGATAGGTTTCTGGGATGGAACCTGAACTTGTGATGTCACACCAGGATAAAACCGGGTGACACATACTCCCTCTGTCCCCACAGGCCATCCCCACCCCCTCTGGTCCCCTTGTGATGTTCTCTTGTGCCCCCCTCCCTTCTCGCACACAGGTGTTGCCTGTTTTGCTTGATTCTTCTACCCTGCTCCCCCTGCCCCTCTCCAGCCTACTTCTGCAGAAGTCTGTCCTGATACATTCTGGTTTCACCAATCATCGTCTTGTGGCCAATGCTGGATTTGGCTTTTTTGTACTTCATTGATTCACGGTGCATTACCCTTTCCCAACTCTCATGCTGGACTTCCTTTGTATCTTGTACTCATGGTGGCCCTGAATCATGCTGTTTCCATCTTCATCTTGTATACAGGCTTGCAACATTATGTGTTACTACTGACTTCTGCAATTGTATTTGCTCTCCCCTCTTGCTTCTCCACTCTTTGACTTTTTGACTGATTACTCTCTGTTCTCTCCTCCTGTCCCTTTCTCCCTTTTCCTATCTCCTCCCCTACTCTCCTTAACTTCTTCTATGCACTTACTCTATCAGAATTGTCCCTGGACCTAGTATGATAGTAACCCCATCTGTCTCCTCCCACCTCCAGTTACTTGTTTCCCCCCACCCCCTCCAGCACTATCTGAAATGTCATCAGGCCTAGTACGATAGTTGTTTATTTTCGTCCTCCCCTCTCTTTTCTGCACCCTTCTCCCTCACCCTTTGCTTTTCTCCGGCTCTACCAGAAATGTTGTCAGGCCTAGTATGGTAGTTGCTTGTCTGTTTCCGTTTCCTTCCCACTCTCCCCCTCCCTTCCTTATCTATGTCTTAGCTCTTGCACTATCTGAAATGTCCTCAGGTCGAGTGTGATAGCTAATGTCACATCCTTACTGTTCATGGCCTGTTAGAATGTCATTGTATTTTCCCTTGTACCATCCCTTGCCTTGAAGTGCCTTGAAACACATTGTGTATAGGCGCTATACAAATAGACAATCATATTTCATATCTTAGAGGACCGGAGCTCTGGAGGAGACTTGTTTTCCTGGTGTGATCCATGTCATTTTATGCTAATAAAAGTCAGTAACTTTGCCCCATGGCTGAGTCTTCCGTTCTTGTGGTGGGACTCTTTAATGGGCCCAAGTGTTCTCTGCTGCTAATTGTGGGGACTGCTAGAGAGCTCCAGCCACATCTATACACCTCTAACTACCTATAATACAGATTATAGCAGAATAACAGAAGCAGATTGGCCCCTGCAACAATGTAGGTTCACTATTGCAAAGGCCCTCATAATTGGTTGGCATTCTCTGCCAACCTTGGACATTCGGCTTGTTAGCAGTCCGTAAAATGAAACCCAGGTGCAGAGAGCAACATCATAAAACTGCCCATTTGCCCAATTATTCTACCATCTCTCATCAGTTCAGCCTTCAGCCAAGGCTTCTTCTTTGTACTTGGCCTTGCTGAATGTTCTCTTCTCTGGAAATTTAAGCGGAGGTAAGGTACATCGTTATCTTCGTCTGGAGCTAATGAATAGGCCTTGTTTTCTGGTCTTGCACCACATGTGAGGGGACCATGATTTTGTGTGTTTCGCCTTTCTATTTAGTGCTATTTGATTTAATTATCCTGGGTGTCATGACTCCCTTCGGCCACTGGAGACTTCATTGCTCCGTCTTGCATATGCTTTATGTATCTTTAATTGTTCAATACTTGGCATTCACAAATGGTTGCTCATTTACTTAACCTAAGATAAATATGTCCTGCATACATAGCTCATCCTTATTGACTCCCTCTGTACCCTACAATTGCTTCTTACTGTGGCATCCTTGATCTTTGGCCAAACAGCTATCCTTTGTTGGCGTGCAAATTCATTTTCCAGCACCTGTCAGCTCTGCAGCCCTGGTCTCCATCCTTCTGGCCTTTTGCTTACTTTTATTCTGAGCCCACGTCCATCCTTTCAACATGGTCACTTTACCTGTGTTATATTTTCTACTGCAGGAAGCTTCTATGTGGCTCATCTACCTTGCTTTTCTGTGCACATACATTTACTGCATATCTGGTTACTTATCTTTCTTGTATACATGGTTTCTTACTCATATATGTATGTTTTCTTTTGCTTCTTTATTTATATCTTTATTCTTTAGGTTTTCGCATATCGTTTCATTGCATCATCCTGTCTTCTCTTTATAACATTACTTTGCACCTGTCAGATTTTACTCATAGGTCTTCTAATTTCATTGGGGTCTGCAGACTTCCTTCTGCTGCTTCAGTTCTTGGATACATTCAATACAGTTGTCTGAGTGCATAACATCTGTCATATCTTCAGAGCGGAGTTGTGAGCAGTCTGCCGCAGTCAAGCAGTCTTTTCTACAGTGCCATTGAGTGAGAGTGCCTACTTATTCGCCTACACACTGCGGAGCGGTGAGCGGAGTTGTGAGGCGAGGTGTGAGCAGTCTGCCGCAGTCCGCGGCAGACGTGGAGCAGGAGCCAATGGAACAGGCTTTGGAGAGCCCGCGAATACAGAGACACAAGGCTAGCTCTGTAAAAGCTGCAAAAGCTGAAGGAAAAATGGCGACAAACGAAGTCACTGACATCCCCCCTGATGTGGACTCGGAATCGAGCAGAGGCCAGCTAAGGAGTAACAAGAACCTCCCCGAACTGGTACCAACTCAGATGAACAAAGGGGGCACCGAAGTCATACCTGCTACAACGGAGGTGGAGCCTTCAAGCGCCCGAGAGAGTAGAGATGCGAGGTACGAGGTGTCCAGGGAAGCAGTTAGCCCTCTCGGAATGGTGTTAGCCCCGCCTACCGCTGAGGCAAGAGAATTTCCAGCAGAGGCTGCCAAAGGGTGGACCCTCCAGGACTCTACACGCGGGCACGGCTGCGAGGAGTCGGGAGACTGCAGCTCTCCCCTTGTGCTTCTTTTGGCAGTTGGAGCTCTGGGTAACGCTCCGGATGACAATGTCAAAGACGGAGCACCCGCAAGGCCTGCGGACGCTTGTAACAGCAGTGTAGACCTTCCCCATGCGCACGAACCCGAGCCGGAAATGTCGGAAATGGCCTGTGCAGAACCCTCACCAATACCGGAGGGAATTAGAAAGCAGAACCCTCAGTTTGCTGGCAACCAAACCAGCATCAAAGTGATGGTTCACTCAGAAGCCAAAAAAACCCTCACAAATCTCATGCTCAACAACCTCGAACCCCACCTACAATAAAAGCGGCCGGGCGAAATGTCCGTCTCCTCAAGACAACGAGGAGGGTGGAGAAAGTGACTCAGAGAGGAGCCACGGGGAAGAAAACTCTGACCCAGACACTGAAGCAGCGTCCAGCCAAACCCTCTTAAGAGCTAAACCACATGGAGACAAGTCTAAAATTAAACAACTCATGAAAAAACAAGTTAAACCCCCAAACCCATGCGAATATGAAAACAAACAAGCAGAAGCAAGTCATGAACCTATCAAATCCAAACAAGAGGAAACCTATAATGGCTACGCTCCAAGAAACACACAAAAAAAGTGCAGCCATGTCAAAATTTCTACCAAACCCACTGCTGTCATATCTCCTAAAGTTATTCTTCACGAATTATCAAAAGCGGAAATTGGATACAGACACCGAGCTATCAGATGCAGTGATCTTGGAATCCACCCATGAATTTACACCAAACAACAAACTGCGCAAAATCGATGCTCTAGTCATCCTTCAAAAAGTTCGACAAGGGAGACCACCTTAGATGCTATTCTGTCAGACAAAAGAACAACCTCAAACATAACATACACTGGGGCAAACCCCAGGAAAATCGAGTCTAACATGCAATTGGACTGGGACCACACACCAGAAAGGACCGAAGCCCGAAAAACAAAACACAGCAACACAAGGAAAATTCTCTGCAAGTGGTAAATGACACAACTATGCCGGAACAGGTGACTAGGCACCCAAAAAACCTATCAAGACAAATTTCCACAGAGGCAACCACACTACCAAGCCAAGTGGATGCTCCAATAGAGCAGCAGGTTAATGACCGACGCTACGCTTGGACAAATGCTCACATAAACACAGGGCAAAATCCACAATCAGTGGGAAAAAAGGGAGACGTGGACGCTAGAAACCAAGAAGACCACAACGACAAGACACTAATTACAGCCCAAACAGCGGAGTCCCGACAGGAATTTAACTCTTTGGCGGTCATTGAGACTTTTGATTCCCCTCGGCTTAACAAAAGACGGACAAACACCTATACCTCGCCAAAGAATAGGCGCCTTAGTGAAATCTCAACAGCAACTTTCAAAGAATCACCTACAAAAAAAAACGACATGCTAACGATAATGGCGGCAATCACCATAGCTCTAGCTCCATTTTGCAAACTTTACAAGTTGATAAAAGACAGCGTACTGGATAACACCGCCGTCCTTACCAACATGGACACCAAAATGAAGTTCATAGAAGGATACATAACAGCAACAGAGGCCAAAAATAACACCCAACCGAAAGTCTTGGAATCAAAAGTGGCAATGCTTGAAAAACTAATTGACACACTTCAAGCAGAAATCAGCAATCAGCCCTACAATGTTGACAAAAGATTGCAGAAATGTCCAGCTACGGAATCACCAAAGGTCAGTGCGGACTCAACAATAGTAAAAGAAAAGATAAAAGAAACAGCGGTAATGGAAACAAGACCAACGCCGGCTAAAGCAGACAAACAAGTACTACAAAAAAACAAACAATCGATTGTCCTGAAACTGTCAACCCCAGAGGCAGCGACACCCAAAACCACAAACCAGAGGAAAAACAACCAAAAAGCAAAGGTGATAGGACACAAAAGCACCCAACAAGAGACATAAGAACAGGGCGATATTCGGCCCTTCTGTAAGGTCGTAGACCTAACAAGATCACCCAGATCAGCGGATGAATTGCTACTAAACTCAGATCTTATGACCCTGTCGCAACACTGGGAAAATGATCCCAAAGCAATGGAAACAACAACTCCCAACAGGGAGGAGGAAAGAAAACTATCGACGATAGAATTTACCAAAATTACGCACGTGGTCAAAAGAAAACACACCAGCGAAACTGAAATAAACAAAACCCCCAATTCCCCAGATCACTCTGATGATAACATCCAGAGATACCGAAATGACAAAGGAGATAGCAGAGAACTGCCCGAAAAAGATCACACCAAATAAAAATGAACACCAACCATCATTGGAAGCACGAAAGGCCTACAAAAAAGCTGAATCTGATCTGCCCAAGAGCAACAAATGTAACAGAGACGTGCGCCTATTCAGACTGGAGCAATCAAAACGCACAGAAGGTTATATGATCCTAAACAGAAACACTGTCCTAAAAATAACAAGGAAAACAGACTCTCTGAGGAAAATCAGGAATGAAGATCTCACACTCGTTGAACCGTATCACATAGGGAATACAGCAAAAGCATACTTACACATGAAGTCCAATAGAATCCACGAAATGACCACAGGAGTCTACAATGAAATTGAACGTTTAGGTTTTATCCTGACGGAGCTAAGAGACACGGGGCCAGCCGAAACAAAATCCTTAACAAAGAAAGAAGGCGAATCGGTGAAACAGCAATATACCTCAAGAACAGATGAATTATACCAGAACTACCGAAGTGGGAAGTGGCAAGGGCCAAACAGACCCTATCCTGCCAACTCTAACATGGCCCAATAAGAGAAACGTTCTATGCACTATAGGCCCGAATCTGAGGAAGAAAAGTTTTGGGACTACGCAAAAGCGACCAGAAATAGCAATAAGCAACAGGCCCGAGGAACAAAC
Source organism: Ambystoma mexicanum (assembly GCF_040938575.1). NCBI lineage: Eukaryota > Metazoa > Chordata > Amphibia > Caudata > Ambystomatidae > Ambystoma > Ambystoma mexicanum. The sequence goes on from NC_090923.1 coordinate 1,032,913,268, forward strand.
TATAACTCGGATGAAAAACAAAGCAATTTCCGTGCAACCAATTCTCCAAAGAGGCAAAGACAAAGAGATGAGAAAACCCACGACGAAAAGCCAAGCAGGGTTAGGGAAGCGATCTCTCCAAAGGGTCCGTGGACCTGATTGAAATCCACTCTAATCCCAAAAAGTAAAAAATAACAACGACCATCGTCCTCAGTTTCCGTGCACAAAGGATCTCCAAAAACCCACACCGATGCATACACTTTGGGATCTTGGAATACAAGAGGACACATGCACCTAACCATGACAGGTGACATCGACCTGGGCCTCATTGATATCTTGTGCCTAAAGGAAACTTGGTTGGCAGACAAGCCTTCTCTGGATGGTTTTACGGTGGAAATATCACCAGCAAAAAAAGGCCTCTTCGGTCGACCGTCGGCGGGGCTTTTGACTGCTATCAAAATAGGCTCGGGTTTCTCTATAACAAAAACACTGAAAAAAATCCTATGAGATGTTGGCTATTCTGGTAAACTGGAGTCGCAAATCAGCCAGCCAAGATACAGATCTCCTGACACAGTTGGCAATCATAAACATATATTGGAACCCCCAGCGCATAACAATAGGAGCGTTCTGCTCGGTAATGGGGCAAACAATAGATAAGATCTATGAGGCATATGACAAGGTAGACATTGTCGTATGTGGGGACCTGAACGCAAACTGCTCCAAAGTCACAGACGATCCTCTCGACCCGATCCCACATGGACCAGCAGTAGAAAGAGGAAAGGCCTGGTCAAACCTAACAAATCTAAGAAACTTGCATAGTATTGCATCTCTGTTTCCGCAACAAAATACAATCCCGACATGGGAACGGTTAAATTCTAAAGCCACACTCGATTATATCTACGTGAGCCAAGGTCTTCTTCCGACTATAAATACATTTAATGTACAAAGAACTGCCCACAGCGATCACAATCTCCTGCAATGTGCTTGGCAAGGAAAGCGACTAGACAAACAAACATACAATCATAACATCACTATAAATAACCAGCTATTGAGACTCCGCCTCACCACAACAGACGTGAGGACGATAAATGCCAACTACACCGCGAAGGGAACAATGGAGACACATACGGACATGTCAGTAAGACCAAATTATCTCCCATTCTTGCTGGCCCACAGAGTTACAGCATTTGGACAGAAAAAGAAAATAGAACAACACAAAAATGCCTATGATAAATTGGTAGTTGAGAAAAGAAAAGTTCTGCGGAAACTGAAGAGAATTGCTACAAAAACGAACACTGCTGAAACGTGGAGACGCTGGCAGGAAGAAGCAAAAGCATACACCAGAAGGATAAAACACGGCAGATCGTTATTATATCAACACGACTCAGAAGAAATGCTGAGAAGATTGAGCTCTAAAAGATCTGGCGATTTCTGGTCATGATCAAAACGATGACTATCCAACCAGACAACGAGATCGCGAACTCTGTATCGGAAGCACAATGGATAACGCATTTCACCACTTTCTTCGACTTCCCCAATTCCAGCCAACCAATCACAAATCGAGTATCCACCACACCATGGGCAGACATGACGAACACAGATGAGATCGAAAAGCTGATCGCCAAACTCAAAAAGTTAAGAGCACTGGGCCCTGACGGCTTGACCAACATAGATCTGAAGCAGTCTCCTAAAGACTGGGCCGCAGTTATCAGCAAAATCTTCAGTCACTGTGGAAGAACAAAAATGATCCCAGAAACATGGCTGAGGGCCATAATTGTCCTGATCTTTGGTTATGTCATCAATTAATGTGCACTGCATGTCAACATTTCTGCTTCCCATCCTGCACTAGTGGCTACTTGTCCATATAACAACAGCTCAGGTCTCTCCCAGCATCCTGGTAACCCTGGTCTTTCCCATCTGCACAATTTGGTCTCTTTTGTTTGATTATTGTTATCTGTCCTCCAGTTAGGCCACTAAATCTGTAATGGAGCATCCGATAGTTCCATTCTGTATCTTTTTCCATCTTTTGTGTCTTGATGTAAGCATCTTCTTATGTGAAAATTTTCTTTGACATCCATTGTAAAGTTGCCCATTGAACTTCAAAATGTCCTATGGTCAAGAATGCTGCTAGCTGGACGAGACACATTGCATCGTGGGCAGGTATTTGTCTTACTATAAATGTTCTGGCTGTATTCATGGCATAAGGGATGCGAGAACATACATAACAGCTTTCGTCTGATGTTTTTCTTCCCACCTCACTCATGTGTTGATATCACATGTTATTTTTCTAATGGGCTGAGTTATGGTCAAGATGTGTATTTATACCCTGGCTGTCTTCCTCAGCATCCTTTCTAGCGCGACCAATTTGTTTCAAAAGGAAACTAGCACTTGTGCCTTTATCAGGGATAGAAAGAGATGTCTCATTGTCAGGTACTTCAGCTGTATTATAAAATAATATGTCATAAAATTGTATGAGCATGAGAAAATAAAGACAGCAGATGAAAAAAAATGTAGTTACAAGAAGTATTGCCATAGTATTCAGGTGTCACATTATCTCTTTTGGAGTAGCTGATCTTCTTGTTAGCAGTGTTTGCCTTATGTAATGGAAAATTCCCATTTATAATAATTCATCTGTTCACCTCCAATCACTTTTAGAATTTGAACTTTGTTATAACAGGGACTGAATTATGATTGCAATAATAAGTCTGCAAATGATAAGACTCTTTGTAATGTAACAATGTGTCCGTTATATCACATACTAAAGCTGGATATGTTTGAAATATGTATACAAAAACAGCATGCAGAAATGCGTGCACTGTTTCAGGTAACATAAAGTGCTGTGTGCAATCTTTGTGTTCATTTTCAGACTATAGCCTCCTTTTAGCTCAACTGGAAAAGTTATGGAAATGCTGCAAGCCTATTTGTTTCCTATTTAAATTTAAGAAATGCCAATTTGTTCCAGAATGATTTTATTCCATTGGTTCTTTGTTTTGGTCCTTAGTAGCTGATCTGGTTAGCATGCGCGGAACTTCTTCTCTTGCTTCACTGTCACCGGTTGCCAGAGGGGGTCAGGTTCTCTCCTTTGTAGATCTTTATGTCCTTCAAATGTCATTCAAATGCAGCCAGAAATGCAGCCAGGCTCTTCTCCCTTGACGTTTCACAGCAGTGGGAGTGACCTCCTCCACTAGGTGCGGTTCCTCAAAGCAGGGCTTATTCCAATTATGCACAAAACATTTTACAAGTACTTGGTCCCCTGGGTACAAACTAGACTGCTTAAGTAAGTCAATAAAATTGTTTGGCTGTCTTCATCAATCTTTTTCCACTGTTCCCTGTGATTTTTGATCTGTTGAGAAATAAAAGAAACGCTAGTGGTCAAAGTTGTTAAATAATCATGCATTTCATCCCCTAATGTTTTCGCATCACTCTGGGCATCCATTTTTATTTCAGTGGGAGGAGCAAGAGGTACTCTCATACAGCGTCCAGTAACCAACGCATGAGGAGTTAGGTGGTGATCTGAACCAGTCTGGTTTCTCAGGGCAAACAAAGCAATGGGTAAGCAATGCAGCCATTCCTACTTCAGAGTAATTTTGATTTTTGATATCCTTTCTTTGAGAAGTCCATTTAGCCTCTCACAGACACCATTCACCTGTGGGTGATAGCTGGAGAAAAATGTGTGTTTTATGCCTGATATAAGAACTATATGTTCAAACAATTCATTTACAAAATGCGGCCCCTTATCAGACCGCAGGACTTCGCACACACCCCATCTAGGAAACACTTGGCACAGGATGTGGCATTGGGTACATGCATGGTCCTGCCTCGATCCATCTGGAAAAAGGACATACTACCACTAGCATATACCTATAACCGTTACATACTTGTAACATATCCACACAATCTATATGTAGATGCTGAAATGGACCATTGGGTCTAGGGATTGCTCCTTGCACTGTTCGCAAGGTGTTCCCCACTGTGAATTTCTGGCCAAAATGCAATTTACAAAAAATTGTGCAACATGTTCCATTTGGTGTGAACTAGTCTTCTGCAATTGTTGCAGCAAGACTCTCTTGTAGTGTGTGCGGGGTAGTGAAGCTGCTCCAAAGCCACTCTTAATAATGATAGGGGCATAACTGGCTTTCCAGTGCTATCCTGTCTGCATATAGCCTCAGTGGGGGACAAAGAACACCCGTGTTTTTTTCCATAGGTTCTGCTCTTCTTGTGGGGATCGACTTTGCAGCTCAATTAACTGTACAATGGACACAATATTACAACCTTCCTTCATTATCATGCATCGTTGTGATCTTTGCTTAACATCCTCCATTTCAAAATCAGAAATATTTGGAAAATATGCTGCTATTTTGGCTTCCACATCTGTGGCTTTGTTACCCCAAGAAATCATGTCTGCTTCTTTATTATGGGCTGCGCATTTCGCCACAATGATAGCAAATGGGAGCTTTAGTACTTTAATGAACTTGCCCAATATGGACGCATGTTGCACTGGAGTGTCGTCTGCGTGACTAAAACCCCTCCTTTTCCAATGTGACAACCCTGCATGTACGGTTGTCATCACATAGGCGGAGTCAGAATACACTGTCTCTTCCTCATCTTCAAATCTCTGAAGTGCAGCAATGAGTGCCACTAACTCTGCAGCCTGCGCTGAACAATGTGAAGGCAATCTTACCCTCGTCACTACTTTGAATTCACTATACTTTTTTAACTTCACTACTGCCAATTCAGTATGCCTTTCGTCAGTTGTTTGATCCATTTTTGAAGAACTTTCAATAAAGAGAACTTCCACTTCCTGTGAGAACATTTTCTCTAACATGGAGAAGATCATCATAAAATTCAGTATACGTTGTGCAGTCATGTACATAGTCCTCCGTTTCTACTGGCTCTGCTATTAATGTCGCTGGATTCACTATTCTACATCTAACTGGATTTGAAATAACCACTGTGTATCCAGGCACTTTTTGTGTAGTCAATGTACTTTTAGGTTTCCCCAAAATGGCAAATAGGGAATGCTCAACAAATAACGTTATTGAGCATCCCATTGTAATACTGGTAGCTTTCTCAATTGCAAATCCAGCAGCAGCTAACCCCTGTTCACAAGGATAATGCCCTTTCATTACTGGGTCTAGAAACCCATTATAATTGGCTAATGCTTTGTGTCCATGGCATAATGTCCTCTTCTGTGTAATTACTGCTGTCATCACTCCTCCATTTAAATGTGAGGATAAGTACAATTCTTCATTATAGTCTGGTATTCCTAACACAGGGGCTGTACAAATCGCCCTTTTTAATTCTTCAAATCCTTCTATTGTGGAAATCGATATAGTATTGTGACCCCAATCGCATTGTTTGAATATATGTTGGCCTACGCCAAGCCGCCAAAAAGAATACTATGTACATAGGTTCCGCGGCAAGGTCTTGACCTTAATGTATCGTGAAAGCCGCCATCTTGGATTTAGCCGCCATTTTAGGTACTCTTGCAGTGTGGAAGTCACCTCGAATCACAAAATGGAGGCCGAATGACATTTCGAGTAAGACTTCGGCTATGGTGACCTCCGCACACGTGAATGAATAATATGTCCACAGGCTACCTGTTAGGGTCATGAACTAAGACCCTGTCCTCTGTTTAACCTAGGTGTAAATATGTAACTGTATCAGCGGAACTGATCTAATACATGGAAATTGCGTGTTCGACCTGGCTACGAACCCTAGCCGTTGTTCCAAGAATGGTTAACTTGCAAGAGGGCTGGCCAATGCAGCACAAAATGTATAAAAACCCGAGCATCCCGATGATCGGTCTCTCCCACTTTCAGTGCGAACCTAACGTTGAAGGTTCGTGTGTAAGTCAGAGGGCCGAATAGCTATTCGCATGTCAATTGACTTTGGTAACTTTGTAACTTTGAAATAAAGCGCTTTGTGTGTCCTTTGTAACCTGTGTTGGTGTGTTTCCTTTTGGGCTTCCCGGCCTCATATCAATTTCTCTGTTTCCACAGTTGGCGCCCGAATAGGGACCCTCAAGATTGATGCCGGATCATTGAAGGTTGACGCAGACTATCGAATCGGGATCGGACGGTGTGATTCTGCGGGCCCGACCGATCGAGACGCGATACCTCGGCAGCGCTGCACGATCCGATCCTTGGGCGATAGTCGTGCGGTCTGACACGGCATCTTGACGAGGGTCCAATTCCGAGGCGGGCAGATTTGCCGAAACCACCGAACGCAGGTAAAATTCGTTAGTTGAAGTCCTTTGTAAACCGTACGGTCCTCCTTAGGTTTGGTCAGGTGCAGTCGTGACCCGGCTCTTAATTTAACCCTGACAATTTGAATTTGGCGTATTGTATCTGCAGACACAATTATTGGACCAGGTAACACCAATTCTTTGAGAAATGCCTGGGAAATTGTCTAGCTGTTTTAGGGCTCTGTTCCGCAGCGATCGACAATCTTTGGAATTTAGCCGTCCGGCACCACAGGAGGGGTCGCCGGCGTGTACTATGTACTGTAAGTATGGCATTGGTAGTATTGTATTTAATGACATTTGGCACAGACAGACCAGAAATGCCTCCGAATTTCAGTGGCCAATCAATGGTAGTTTTGAGATCCCCCGTATCGAATACTTAGAGTCGATCTTGCTTAAGAAAAAGGCTAGGCCAGCAGCCTTTGATGTGTTACAAAATTGGAAAAAGGAAGCATTACAGCAGCTTAAAAGTAGGGATAAACATGCACGACGTCATAAAACGAATGCCGAAAAGGCATTGTTATATGACAAGGAAAAACGATTAGATGAAACCCAGAAAATGGACAGAGCTTTCTCGCTCGGAGTCCAGAAAATTTACCCCTCTAAAGATTTCCATGTTTCCGAGGAGTTTATCGAGAAAATATTAAACAAACGGAGGCCTGATTCTTCAGCGCCACCTCCGTATGCTCCCGTTGTGGGCGCTTTGCCCATTCCTGCTATTGCTCCTATCGCTATTCCTACTCCTCCTGCACAGCCTACTGCCCCTAGTTCTTTAGTTGTCGCTCCTCCGTCTATTTCGTCTGTTACATTACCTCTTTCCCCTGCACCCTTGTTAGGTTCACCTACACTTTCGATTCCGGGGAGTCCTGTGTTCACTGAATCAGATCCCGGTGCAGGGTCGAGAATAGTGACTCGTAGTACTGTTCCTGCAGGCAGGAAACAGGCACTATTTGCTTGGGCTAAACATTGCATGGAAAAAGGTGATCAAACTGATGTATTTTCAACATTATCTAATTTGCACGATTTTCCCGAGAAAAACGTTTTTATTGAAGGACTGGGGATTCACTTATGTGTAATGTGGGGTAGATTGCAGACTTCGGATCTCCCACAAGGGGTGAGAGATCTGAATGCCTTGGCACTCTCGAGGGATACAGAGCAGAAAGTATATGGGCATGTCGATAGGTTGTTTGAGTTTAGAAGGGATTTTGAAAGGTTACAAAACGAGGATGATGAGGACGATAGGATATATGTGCAGAAACGGTTCCTTTCGTGCCGAAGATCAGCACCTGAGGAAGTACGGATTTGTACCAGAGATGCGATTCGGTGGATCTCGGATTCATCGATACCGCCAGATGAGGTATATGACACATTGGGCCTCATTACGACCCTGGCGGTAAGGGGTTAACGCCAGCGTTAGCTGCGCCGACCCCTTACCGCCAATTACGAGGTCCCCTAGCGCCATGGTGCTTTTAACACCTGCTTTTAGCAGGTGTTAAAATCCATGGCGCTAAGGGACCATGGAGTTAATTACGCCACCGTAATTTACGGTGGCGTAATTAACGCCTTCCCCACTCCCATTATGCCCTATGGGGCAAAAATGGGAATGGGGAAGGGTAAATGGGGATTGGGGACTTACCGCCCCGCCGAGGTCGGAATGGGGCGGTAAGTCCGCCAACCACCATGGCGTAAACGTAGTTTACGCCATGGTGGTAAAGTCACGGCCCAGGCGGTAACTTACCGCCTGGGTCGTAATGAGGCCCATATAGTCAATACACGGTAGAGATGCAAAGGAAGGTAATCCAAGTGATGGTACAGCATTTACAGGAGGAATGTATAAGGAAGAAGGTTGGTTGCCCCACAGAGTTATTAGGTATTTGTAAAAGAGCTTTTTCGCCCGACACTTCTACAGCTGCTTTAGCGCTCGATTTGGCCTTATTACTTAGTAAGCGGTCGGAGGTCCCTATATCTCAGTTGCCTATGAGAGAGGTCCCTCCGACCCTTGTCCCAAAAGTAGAAATCCCCGCCAACGCGGCGGCTGGTACTGCCGCGGTGGATATCCCTGCACATTACGTATCACAGTTTGTTCACGTCCCGTTCTCTCGACAGGAAGTGAACACGATTAGACAATCAGTCCCTGATATCAGGAAGAACCCGACAGGGTTTTACAAAGAAATAGAATCCGTTTTGCAGTCTTCTGTGTTCACCTTAAGTGACATGGATTTATTGTTTCCAGTGCTTTTACCTGTTGATGTATGGAAACAGGTACGAACAATAGATGATGTGCCGGGGTTAGGGGATACATGGGTAAATTTGACTAGAATAGATGGGGAACGACCAGCTGGTGAGAAACCACCCCAGGTAATACTCACTTTACCCGATAGAATAGTTGCCAAATTAAAAACTATAATCCCAGAAAAAAGGATTATTTGGGGCAAGCTTACGGCCTGCGTCCAAGGGAAAACTGAAGGTACTACCGAATTCTTTAATAGATTCGAACAGGTGTTCTCCGACTTCAGTGGACAGGATTTAGGTACAGTGTCGGGGAAGAGGTTGTTTGTGGACAAATTTGTGCGTGGATTGTTGCCCGACATCCAGTCACAAATTATGTCCTCAGAGAGCGCTTGGCAGGCAAAATCTCAGTCAGAGGTTTTGCATATGGCTCAGTATTATGAGAATCGGGTTAATAATGAAAAAGAGAAAATCGAAAAAAGAAGGGGTGACCTAAAGACTAAGGTATTGTTGCAGCAAATTGTCAGAAACCCCAGAGGAGGTACGACACAAACTAGAGGTCAGTACATTCCAAGAGGAAATACTCCTCCAAATTCTATAAATATTAATCAGTGTGCTTATTGCCGCCAGGAAGGTCACTGGCGAGCACAGTGCCCTGCCCTCCGTCAGAGGTCAGGAGGCACATTCGGAGGTATGGGTAGGCGACCACGGGGCCGCCCTGGAGCAGGGGGCCCTGATAGGGGTCAGCTTCTACAAGATCCACAGCAACCTTTTTCACGGGAAAATCAGACTCCGAGTATGGACTCGAAAAATATATTTGATCACCCTTCCGCCGCCTATCTTTCTGAGAAACTTCCCTTTGATGAAGTTCTGCCTTATTAGGATTGCCCGAAGCAGCGTTTGGAACCTTTACCTATTCCCGTTATTCAGAAGGGCCCCTACGTTGAATTATTGGTGGGGAATAGGAAACATCAGTTCTTGATCGACACTGGAGCACAGAAGTGCTCCATCGACCATTCTCGGGTTCCAAACATCCCCCTGTCAGGGCAAACAAATGTTTCTATAGGGTTCTCTGGTATACCAACTGTTTGTCCGGTTTCTGCGCCGGTATCCGTTTCTTTGGGCCCTTTTACAGACCAGTGCCCTTTTCTTCTTACTTCAAACTGTGGAGAAAATTTGCTGGGGTTGAATTTGTTGAAGAAATTGAACGCAGTGATTCATTGTTCCCCTGACGGAATAAGATTAACAGTTTCACCACAGCAACCCTTTAACTCCCAATACTTGACCCGACCTCTACCTCCCGAATTTGACATTGTCCCAGAATGTTTGTGGGCAATAGACGACAATGATGTCGGGATATTGCACATCGACCCTGTTAAGATAGTATTGAAACATGGGGTTAAGCTACCGCGCATTCCGCAATATAAAATTTCAGTTGAAGGTGAGCGCGCTCTGAAATGCATTGTCTCCGATTTTGTACATCGTGGAGTGATCGAAGAGATTACAGGTAGCTTATGTAATAGTCCGATCTTGCCGGTATATAAGAAAGGCGACAATGCAATTCCGTACCGGTTTATAATAGATCTTCGTGCTATTAACCGGGTAGAGGCCCCACAATTTCCAATCGTGCCTGATGTAACAACAATCTTAACAATGATCCCTGCTACGGCTACACACTTTAGTGTCGTAGATTTGAAAAACGCCTTCTTTAGTATTCCGATACATGAGGAGAGCAGGTATTTGTTCGCGTTCACCTTGGGGGGACGCTCATTTACATTCACAAGGGCACCTCAAGGGTATACTGAAAGTCCTAGTATCTATAGTAGAGCCTTAAAAGAGCAGCTCGACACCCTTGAATTGCCACCTACTTGCACGCTGCTTCAATATGTAGACGATTTGCTCCTAGCTGCAGACTCTGAGAAAACTTGTAAAGAAGGCACTATATTGTTGCTTGTTCATTTAGCCGAACATGGTCACAAAGCTTCACTTAAGAAATTTCAATATTGTTGCCAGGAGGTTGCCTATTTAGGCTACCTCCTGTCAAAGGAGGGGAGAAGATTGACACCTGAACGAATAAAACACATTTCTGGCATGTCTGTCCCAAAAACACAGAAGGAAGTCAGAGCCCTGATAGGGATGGCGTCCTACTGTAGACTGTGGATCCCGAACTTTGCCCTAGTGGTAAAACCGATGTTGGCTTTGACGAAGAAGGGCATTTCTCTGCCACTGCCATGGGAATCGGAACATCAACGATCATTTGAGCTTCTCAAAGCCGCGCTGTGTTCAGCACCGGTTCTGGGTACACCAAATTACGATAAGGCCTTTGTGTTGTTTGTGCATGAATGTAATGGATGTGCTTTGTCTGTGTTAACGCAGGAACATGGAGGGAAGAATAGGCCGTGCGGCTATTATTCCTCCGCCCTCGATCCTGTTGCATGCGCTTTGCCGCGATGTCTGCGCGCTGTTGCTGCTGCCGCTGCGTCTGTAAAACAGAGTGAGGGGATGGTCCTAGGCCACGATTTGATTCTGATGGTACCTCACTCTGTTGATATTCTATTGAATAAAACTCAAACACAACACCTTACTTCTGCCCGGTTGACCAGGTATGAATTAGTTCTATTTGCTCCTCATATCCAAATTAAAAGGTGTTGTGTTCTCAATCCGGCTGAACTTTTGCCTCTCCCGCAAACTACTGCTTGCGGCGATGATGGATCACATGACTGCCTGTATGCCACCGAACAAGAAACAAAGGGCAGAATAGACCTCTCAGATACTCCTTTGGAGAATGCGGAAGGGGAGCTGTTTTGTGATGGCTCCTGTTTTAAACTTCCGAATGGCACATCTACAGCTGCTTATGCAGTTACTACTTTGAACAAGATTGTAGAAACTAAAAGGATTCCGCATAACTCCGCGCAGGCCGCAGAGATTATAGCGTTGACCCGTGCTTGTGAGCTCTCCCAAGGGCATAGAGTTAACATTTATACGGATAGTCAGTACGCCTTTGGGGTGGCTCACAACTTCGGAAAACTGGTCGGAAAGAGGGTTTCTGACCTCACACGGGACCAAGATTCAGCATGGCCCCTTAATAGTACAACTACTCTCAGCACTCTCACTCCCTGAACAACTAGCGATCATGAAATGTGCAGCACATCGGAAGGTCATAGACGATGTGGGCAAAGGAAATGCTTTTGCAGATTCGATAGCTAGACAAACAGCCACAGACCTTAGCACAGACATGTATACCTCGAGGGAAGTGAGAGATGGTTGTATAATAGTTGAAGGCATTGGGTCTGTGCGAGATATTCAGACTGATGCCTCTGTTGAAGAATCTAGGAAATGGGCTGAAGGCATGGGGAAATTGGATGACGAAGGGTGTTGGGTGGACACATCTGACGGGAAATGGTTGCTTCCTGATTCTTATGTATTAGCAATGGTCACAATGGCACACGGTCCAACACATGTGTGTGCCCAGCAAATTGCGAAGATATTACAGCAGGTTTGGGTGAATGACAAAATTTTGGAAACTGCAAAAAGATATGTTCAGAATTGTATGATTTGCCTGCAACACAATGTGGGTAAAGGGACAGTGACTTCAAGGGGAAGTTTCGGGCCCCCCTCTGTCCCCTTTGAAACCATTCACCTTGATTTCATTGAAATGGAACGATGTAATAACTTGAAATATGTTCTTGTTATCATTTGTGCTTTTAGCAAATGGGTCGAGGCTTTCCCTGTCAAAGATGCTACCGCCATGACTACCGCAAAGATCTTGGTGAAAGAATATTTTCCTCGATTTGGGCTCCCGAGGATAATCTGGTCGGACAATGGCCCACACTTCATCGCAGCTGTAATGTTGCAAATATGTGTTGCCTTAGGGATTGAGAAACGTTTTCATTCAGCTAGGCACCCTCAAAGTGCGGGGTTGGTAGAAAGACACAACGGTATTTTGAAAAACAAACTTGCAAAAACATGTGCCGACACTAAATTAAAATGGCCAGATGCTTTACCTATTGTGTTGTTAGCTATGCGCACCACACCCCAGACTAGAACTGGGCTTTCTCCATTCGAGGTAGTAATGGGAAGGCCTGCTAATATTTGGGGTCTCCCTAAACCTAAAGCCCTGAGGGATGTGGAGAATGTATTGCTCATAGACTATTGTAATCAATTGACTAAAAACCTGTATTTCATTTACCACCAGGTGAATGCCGCCTTACCTGTACGGTTTACGGGCCCAGGACACGATATATTGCCCGGCAGCTGGATCCTGGTAAAGGCCTACGAAAGGTCTTCCTGTCTCGCGCCTCGCTGGCGGGGACCCTACCAGGTTTTATTGGTCACCAGGACGGCAGTGCGGGTGGCAGGAAAGAAGAACTGGGTACATGCAACGCATGTGAAGAAGATCCCTCACCCGACGCCACACGTTACAGAAGAAACAGAACCCCTTGCTGATGCTACGATCTCTGATCTCGGAGTAGCAGGCAGCGCTGTGAGTGCGTCGGAGAAGTTCTCTGAGCCCGAGGAGCTCGGGGAGCCGTCCATCTTGTCTCCGCACTCTCTTGATCGATCACTTCCGGAAACTCTTGTTTCAAGTTCTGCGACTTCCGTCGCCACCGACGCGACGCTCCCCTCAGGGAGCGACGATACTTTGCTTTTGGATTCAGCAAACTTGGGTACCATCGGGTACAACCTTCGACCACGAAAATAGAATCGCCGCACGAGTATCGTGCATCTGGAAGAAAAAGGAGTGATTGAAATACTATTGTCTTTCCTTTTTTTGGAACAAAGAAAAGGAGGGTTCTGTTGGCTAGGGTTGGGAAGGACTAAGAAGTCGCGCGGCCGAAGTGCCGCCAGCAACGAACATTGGGGCCGACGATCGGGATAACCATGATGCCTGCCGCCTTCACCGCTGCTCCTCGTATTGAACTATTAGATAAGGAGGTGACCAAATCGAACAATGGACAATGTGCCTGGGCCCTGAAAACGTACTGTTGTGTTCTTGTTTTGATTATTGTTAGTTTTGCAACTGCTGCCGTGGGACTTTGGTACTTTGAAGAAATCTATCCTTTGAAGCCTCTGTTACCGACCAAAATTGTACCAACTGTTTTGACTCCCTCTGTACACCTTCACACTCTGTCCCCTAGGGACTCTCGGCATAGACAGAAATATCATAATAACACTTTGATGATAGTGATGAATGCTACGCATGCTATTTTTAATAGGAGTAATTGTTGGATTTGCACTCACTTACCACAACATGGGAACAAGGGACTGGGATGGTATATACATCCCCTACCTCTAACGACTTCCTGCTATGCCTCTCTTAGAGCACTCTTCTTTGGCCGATGGAATGATAGCATCTCAGGGAACTTCGATGGCACTAATTTGAATGAATTTGAAAAACGTGAATTGACTCCCCTGGGATGCTCGCTTTTCGCAAATAGGAGTAGACCTAATATCGCTTCTATTAGGCCGTCTGATAAACTTTCTTTTCCTTTTCAAAATCTAGTTTCTTTTAAGATGGCTCCGATAGGCAATAAGGATGCCATGCCTCCTTCTTATTCTGTAAATCACAGTCCTGATTCTGTCCCTTTCTGTGTACAAAGAAATGGCACTAGGCCAATGGGAGATTTCGAGCCTTGTGTAAATATTGTAAATTTGACTGGGGAAAATAGGCCTTTGTATGTAGGGGGACCCGTTTATTTTGTTTGTGGTAGTTTAGCTTTTCCCTGGTTGCCCAAGGATTGGCAGGGGACTTGTTATTTAGGGATATTGTTACCAGGTGTGTTTATAGCCAGTACCTTAGAGGTATCTAAGGCTCGCCCGCGACGGGATAATGATGGAGATACCCCTGGACAAGTATTCGGGGATATAGCCAAATCAGTAGTCCCCTTCTGGGGACAAATAGCAAATTCAGAAAACATTAGGGGATTAGCGAGGGTATTGGAGAAAACGATCAACCGGACCACGGACATACTTTACAATATGACCTTAGAGCAAAAGGCGATAAGATTGGTAGCACTTCAAAATCGAATGGCATTAGATGTCATTTTAGCTGAACGAGGTGGAGTATGTAAATTAGTGGGGTCCGCTTGCTGTGTTTTCGTACCAGATTCTTCACCAACAATATTTAAAGCAATTCAGAATTTACACACTCTTAGTTCTGAAGTCCATATCCCTGTAGGAGACTGGAGCCTTAGTACTTGGTTTTGGGATTCTCTACGATCTTGGGGGTGGAAGGTGCTTTCTGTTATTTTAGGTATTTTAGGGACTCTGTTATTTCTTTGCTGTTGTTTTCAATGCCTCCCGAGTATATGCGGAATGATGGGGGGATGTTGTGCCCAGGTAATGAGCGCAATAGGGCGTAAAATATACACCCCGAAGACAGCATCTAAAGAGTTCATGTTGCAAGAAGTTCTTATGAATAACTTTATGGCTATTGACATTTCAGACAATGATGCGGAACCTATGGATGATAATGCCTTCAAGTATTTTCAAAAGTATTAGGAAATTATGTTTTAGCACTTGGCATAGGCCAAAAGGAGGGTCTGTGGAAATCGATATAGTATTGTGACCCCAATCGCATTGTTTGAATATATGTTGGCCTACGCCAAGCCGCCAAAAAGAATACTATGTACATAGGTTCCGCGGCAAGGTCTTGACCTTAATGTATCGTGAAAGCCGCCATCTTGGATTTAGCCGCCATTTTAGGTACTCTTGCAGTGTGGAAGTCACCTCGAATCACAAAATGGAGGCCGAATGACATTTCGAGTAAGACTTCGGCTATGGTGACCTCCGCACACGTGAATGAATAATATGTCCACAGGCTACCTGTTAGGGTCATGAACTAAGACCCTGTCCTCTGTTTAACCTAGGTGTAAATATGTAACTGTATCAGCGGAACTGATCTAATACATGGAAATTGCGTGTTCGACCTGGCTACGAACCCTAGCCGTTGTTCCAAGAATGGTTAACTTGCAAGAGGGCTGGCCAATGCAGCACAAAATGTATAAAAACCCGAGCATCCCGATGATCGGTCTCTCCCACTTTCAGTGCGAACCTAACGTTGAAGGTTCGTGTGTAAGTCAGAGGGCCGAATAGCTATTCGCATGTCAATTGACTTTGGTAACTTTGTAACTTTGAAATAAAGCGCTTTGTGTGTCCTTTGTAACCTGTGTTGGTGTGTTTCCTTTTGGGCTTCCCGGCCTCATATCAATTTCTCTGTTTCCACACTATCACCTCATTTGTAAAGTAGTCTAGAGGATCAGGGGTTTGCACCAAATGTATTGCTTAGCAGAGTACCCAGGTCCC
This sequence comes from Ambystoma mexicanum, assembly GCF_040938575.1. Classification (NCBI taxonomy): domain Eukaryota; kingdom Metazoa; phylum Chordata; class Amphibia; order Caudata; family Ambystomatidae; genus Ambystoma; species Ambystoma mexicanum. The sequence continues at coordinate 1,032,929,025 of NC_090923.1, forward strand.
ATTGAACCCTCCCCTGTAAATGACGAGGGACGCAGCCATAGGGCAAAGCAGAACTGTCTTTTGTTAGCCAAATAGACAAGGATCATACAGGAAATGACTCATTCATCAGCAATTACAGCTCCTGAGCCTGTATCATGAGCTTGTATCCTGTTATGACATCATAATCCCCAACGCCTACCCAGAAGCCTCAGAGCACGCTATTGGGTAGCACAGGTACTATCAGCTATAGGTATCACCTATATGAGTGGTCTAACTGGTCCTTCCATGTCAGGTGGGTTTGCCTGAGACTTACCTAAAAACAATCTATTACATTGTTACATGGTTGTTGGATGGCCATTGGCCCTTGCCCCATTACACACCACCCCAGGATGTGGCCTCTCTGATTGGCTGGAGCGGGTCTCCCCAGGCTTGGGACACTGCTCTGTTCACAGCGCTCAGTGTAGGTTTTCAAGGTAATAACTGCGTGTCCCTATTGTTGCCACTGGTATAGCCACCTAGCCTGGGAGAGTGCCCACAGGTTGCAATGTTCGTTGGGCAACACATGCAACAATTCTGTCCATCTTTGCTGGGAACCACTTATTTTCCCACCATGGGTAAATGGCTATTATTAGGCTTAGCTGAGTCACATGGGCGAGTACTGCAAAATGGAGCTTTTGGGTCTGCAATTAGTGAGGATTTAGTCTGTTATTTTGCAGGTGGATCCCTGCACTGGGAGCCAGTAATGTCCCACCCGCCTTTGTCCTTAGCTGCAAACGCTGGCCCTGTGCTTTGTGCTGCAGTATCTGCATCTCTTCATTCCTTATTCAGAGGCCTGTGGTTTCATGTGAATTCACTACAGTCATTCTATTGTTTCCTTACATACATATTATAGTATACTCATTAGGGGTTAGTAGTATTCAGCTCTTTCAGGTTTCTTATATGTCCTTGAAATTACATATGGTTAGTTGCAGCAAAGCAGTTTCAAGCGTGCTCTGTGTGACTTTTTGCTTTCTTGCGTTTCTGCATTTGTCTAGTGAAAAGAAAAAAGGGGTCTGACAGTATGTAAATGTGTCTGTCCTCTATCTACAGAACTGTGTATGCATGTTCTTCGTGTGTGCATGGGCGTGTCTATATGACTTCATGCAGGGATGCGAGTTTACTTTGTGACTAAAGTTACTATGGTGTGGTGTCACTAATGACGTCAGCACAGCTGGATATTTATCATTAGCCAAACTGGTCCAGTGATGGGGCACCTGTATCTCTGAAGACAGAAGGTGGATAGGGTTTGAACGGTTGCCTAAGAGAGTATCTGCTTACATACGCATAATACACCGGTCCACCAGGGGATTGGCCAAACAGTGAATGACATCTGTCATTTCTCGTCCTTTGGGCAGTCATGCGAATATGGGACCGAGGCACATTACAGGGACCCTCTCTTCACATCTGTTCATGTTATACTACTTTTGCCAAACTGTGCTTCCTTAAGTCCTTTTAAAAGTGGTTGAATGTATGTATTGTAATCAAAAGCCCAGACCCTTCAATAATTGAATAGGCCTACAAATTGTTGCATTTCCCTCACTGTCTCTGGTTTTGGAGTTTTCATGATTGCTTCTGGTCTCTCAAGTGCCACTTTTCTCTCCTTTTGAGAGATGAGCTGTCCTGTGTACAGGACCTCTTCCTGACAATATTGTAGCTTTTCCTTATCTAATTTGTATCATTTTTCTGCTAGTATCTTCATTTGTCTAACAAGTCTTCCATGCGTCTTTTTGCCATCTCACTGCACACTAATATATCATCTACATAGTGTATTATTGTGCTCTCGAGTTATATGTTACTGAGCTCCATCTGAAGGACTCTATTAAAGATTGTTGGGGACTCACAGTACCCTTGAGGCAGTCTTGTATGTTTCAGGCACAGATTTCTATATGAAAACAAAGTCAAATCTTGTGAGTCCTCATGAAGGGTAATTGAAAAGAAGGGTTTTTAAAAATCTATTACTATCAAATATTTGGCTTTAACTGGGATGTTACATAATATTGCAGCAGAGTTTTCAACCAGGGGAAATTCTGCTTCAACAATATTGTTTAAGGGGCGGAGATGCTGAATAAATCTCCATGACCCCCTGCCACTTTCTTCACCGGATAGACAGCCGTGTTACATGGGGACTCTGATAGCACTATTATTTCCTACTTTATTAAAGCGGAAATGGTCTCAAATATGCTTTCATCTGCTCTGGACACAGGGCACTGTTTTAAGCATGGTAAAATTGCTCCCGGTTTGAGTTTAATTTGAACTGCTCCTGCTCCACTGAATAGACCCACATCATATGGACTGCTGGTCCATAGGATGCTTGGCACCTTTTCTAAATCTTCCTGGAAGAATGATGGTTTCTTTTTTTTACCAATGACATTCTCTGTGGTATCTCTCTATTCTCCATTTCATCCAATAAGTGAGACTAAATCATCATCTGAATATTCATCTCTGAACAAATCTTCGTCTGACAAATGTGTCAGTCTATATCCTTCCTTAATAGCTATTACTGTTCTCCATGCTCTTCCCTCATCATATGTCCCATGGACAACCACCATTTGTCGATTTACTGCTGCTGCCTCGAACTCTATGGGAATAACCTGTCCTTCCGGATCATCCATAGGTATTTCTGGTGTAATGAAAAATTAATCAGGTATTCTCAATATTTTACCTGTCAGTCCAGGAAGCCATGTCAGCTAAATATTTCCTCCATCCAAAAATATTTCTGGGTCTAAAGGAACCCCTCGTAATGCCTTTTGGCCTGAAAAAGCTAGTATACATTCTCTCACATTCATATGGTGTATCCCTGGAGTTGAACATACTATCCCTTTGTTAGTGAAAGATATCATCATGTTTAATTTTGTCATCAAATCACATCCTAATATGTTAAATGGTGTCTGCCAGGAATACAATAGTGACATTGACACATCATGTTCACCTATAGAAAGTGGTCATTCATCAGTAAAAGCAACCAAACTTTGTGGCCCCAGAAAATCCCTTCACATTCATGGTGATACCAGACATTGGGTATTTTCCCTCTCAAACACAGGAATTAGTTGTTCCTGCATCCACGAGGAACAGAAAAACGTCTTGCCTCCTATCGGTACCCTGACCCTTGGTTCTTCTTGTGGGTCTGGTGTCACAGATAGTATTGAACACATCAAATCCCTCTATGGGCTTTCCTATTGAGGATATACACTCATCCCTGTACCTTTAAAAGGATTCCTTCCCAATACTGCCACACTCCCTGTCCTGGGTGTGGATGCTTTCAGGGCTCCTGTCATTGCCTTTAATTGTGGCACCATCACTTGTTGCATCTGAGCGTGATGTAGTTGCTGTGTCTGTACTTGTGTCTGCATAGGTGCTTGCTGTCGTTTCCCTTGTGGTGATTGTATTTGCTGTGGGATCTGCTGTGCTTGCTTTGTTTGAGGTGCTCTTGTCTGATACTGCGTGTGATCTTGGGCACAAAACTCCTGTGGTTCTGTATTGTACTGCAGGGAATAGCCCATCCCCCCTTGGAGCTTTCCAGTTCTGTTGCATGCCTCCTCCTTTACTCCTATATGTTCGGGCTATATGGTCGGTCCTCCCACAATACCAGCATTGTTGTGGCTTTCCCCCATTAAATCTGCCTCCCCCTTGAGGGTTTTGAAATCTGCCTCATGCTCTAGGTCCATTTCATCTACCATGTGGCCAAAGGTTGTACTGCTTTGATCCATAGGGTGCACTATATTGCATTGCTGTGCTGACTGTACTTCTTATGTGGCCATGCCTTCACCACTCATCAATACTGCGCCTTCTATAGCAAATTTTGACAATGTTTTCGGAACTAACTTTGCTTCCTTTTGCTTTCTACTTTCAACTTACTTCTTTTTTTGACATTTTTTTAATTTGATTTAATTGTATGACAATTTTTACAAAAGAGGAGGAGTAGAAGTCTTTATCCTTTTGTTCCTAGATTATGCCGTTCATTCGTTGAATTGTTCCAAGTCAATCTGCTTCATAAAGGATGCTACTCCAATGACCCAGCGTGTATTAGTGCCGCTTATCAATGCAGCCCGTCTACTGTCTTCGTCGAAAGTTGTAAATGTTGCAAACATTTTCTCCAAGTATGTTGATCTGATGGCCTGTGTTCCACTACAAGATAAAAGTAGGTGGCGACTTGTTTCCACTTTGTCATTATCATTGCAGTAGCGACATTTATTGTAGGTGGATTGGTTCCTAGTCTCCAATATTTCATTAGTCTTTAGCTGGTTCAAGCGGAATCTTAAGAATAGCTGGCTTACAGCTTTATCTGGGAATTTCTCCAGGTAGTCTCTGACTTGGTTGACTTTCATCGGTGTGTCTGGGAAGTTTTTAGTCAGTTTGTAGTTGTCTGCGATATCAAGAGTTTTTATCCAGTCCCTTTCTATCAGCTTCCTTGCCACTTTAGTTGGGTTCTTCATAGGATTTTCCTCAGTAGTGTCAAGATCTGTAATCAGTTTGTTGTTGATCAAAGCCAAATTTGACAGAGTTCTGTTTTTGCCTCTGTCCATTTCTTTTTTAACGATATCGAGGATTTTTGATCTTGTAAAGGAAACTACTTTTCTGTATTGCATCAGTGTGTTTCTGGTGCTGACTGCATTCAAAGATGGTAAACACAGTTCTCGCCTGATGAGGGCCATCAGAGTTGTTTCGGGCAGGCCGAGGACTCTCCTCCAGAAGTAGCTTTCAAATTTAAGCCAGATTTTTTCTGGAATGTGTGGCATGGCATCTGTGCCATATCTTAGACTAGGGGCCACCTTTGTCCTCAAAAATGTTATTGCCGGAGTAAGAGAGAAACAGCCATATTTTCTGTCTAAGGCTTGCACTTGGTTTGCCAGGACTTTTAGTTTGGCGAGTAGCATTTCTTGCATACGTGCTTCAGATGGAGTGCTGCTCAGCATTACTCCTAGGTATTGAAGCAGGTGACTTTCTCCAACGGAAGTCCATTGATGTGCCCGTTTAATTTTTCAGATTTTATTGGCCTTTTTTCCAGAGCCATGATTTTTGTTTTCATCTTATTTAGCTCTATGTTGTTAGTCTTCAGATAATCTATTAGGTTGTTCAGCTGTCTTTGCAGACTGACAGGAGTTAAGTCCAGCAGAATTATGTCATCTGCATAGAGTAGTCTTGAGACCTTTGTGCCCCCTATTGTCGGGGGGAAACGTCTTATTTTATGTTCGGTGTCTGCGTAGTCCACTATATAAGCATTGTAGAAGGCCGGAACCAGGGGATACCCCTGTTTTACACCCCTAGCTGTACTGATTTCCTTTGATAGGAGTCCTGAATGGCTCAGTCTTACTCTCATAGTTGCATCTTGGTAGAGGGATCTAATAGGGTCCAAAACTGTCGCCGAGCAGTTCTTGTTTTTCAGTTTATTCCAGAGGCGGTCCCTGTTGACCTGGTCTAATGCCTGGACCAGGTCAACAAAGGCCATTATACACAGTTGGGCCACCCTGCAGAACCTTAGCCTTGATGGTGCTGAGTAAGAGGATGTTCGTCGAGGTTCCTGCGTTCTTTATAAAAAACAGACTGGAACGAATCAATGTAATCGACATCTTTTAGCCAGGTCTGAAAAGCCTCCAGGGCAAAGGAGCCAAATACTTTGCCGATCACATTGAGCAATGCTATGGGTTGATATTGACAAGTGCCTTCTTTTGACCCTCTTTTAAAAATGGGAACAATAAAGTTTTTTCTCCAAGATGGTGGAATTTCTTGCCCTGGATTACAGTTCCGAAAGATTTTACCAATAAAGGAAGCTCATTCCTCTGTATGTTGTTTTAGGTTTAGGTTTGTTATCCCGTTTGGGCCCGGGGCCCTAGAGTTGTTTAATTTTTTGATGTTTGTCAGGATAGACTCACGATCACACAGAACATTCCAAATTAATGGATTTGAAAGCTGAGGAGGGAAGGATGCATTAGTTGGTGTCTGATATAGATGTATAAAGTGGGCCACCCACTTGTTTTACCCCACATTATTTTGTAGTTGGTCGTTGTTTGTTTTGCCAGTTTCTTTTATTAAAGACCAGAACTCCTTAGTTTTCCTGCCACATATAGTACGCAGCATCGTTTCCGAATCAAGGTGATATCAATTTCGACAATGTTGTTTTACTCAGTTCTTATAGTCCGATTTTGCATGTTTTAGCCTTGTTTGATTTTCCGGTGTATTAGACTCAGTTACCACTCGCTTTATTTAGTGCAGGCTTGATCTTCTTGCTACCAACTGAGAGTTGTAAGTATGTAGGTGTCATGATCCATGCCCCAGACCCCTCATGTATAACAGCCCCCTGACAGCAGTGGAGCTAAAGCCCTTCACACTGGCCCTAAGGGCCTTAAAACTCCATCAGAAACATACATGGAGTCAGTCCTGTAGGCTTTGGCACCAGGCTCATTATCAGGAATAAAGTAATACTAGTTTTGGACCTTAATCCAACATGGAGGCCTATTACACAGCTCAGTTCTTTAGAACCAAGCCATGTGGTCTAGTGTTTTGGGTGTGGCTGGGCCTGGAACTACTTGGCCTGAAACTACTTTACCTGGTCTATTTAAACCACACCCAAACAGCAGAACACGCTTCACATTATTCTGCACTCCTGCAGTGTAACGCTCACCGTGCCCAGCTCCTGCTCATCTGCTTCTCCGGCGGCCCGATCCTGAAGCCCTAAATCCAGATTCCATTAATAACCTGGAAGAACAAGAACAGCATTAGCGAGCAAGAGCACTTACCTGTGAAGTAACCGGCCTTGAATCCATCCTGTGCTTCACTTACCTTGCCGATCTCCAGAGTTCGCCGCAACCTGCAAAGGTAAAGAAACAAGGACAGCATTAAAAACAATTCTTACCTGGGCAAGCAGCGAGTCCTGGCAGCACCCTGCGCTTCTGTTACCTCGTCCATCTCCGGGTTTCACTGCAACCTGCAAGGGAGAAGGAACAAGGTCAGCATTAACAAAGCACTTACCTGTGCAAGCAGCGCTTTGATCGCTCATCACTCTGGAACATCAGCGTAACCTGTACAAAGAAGAGAAGAGAACACAGGTTAGCAATTAACACCAATAAACAGCACAGCGCTCCGCACATCAATAACTCACCATGGTCTTCGCCATCGGCGTGGCAACTCCGAGATCGCAACCATCCCTGTGAAAACAAAAGAGACATTGTTAAGGAACAGCGTAGTGGAGCAAGACGCTGAGAAGACAGAGATAACGGAGGGAAAGAAAGAGACAGAATAAAGATGGAAAAGACATTATAACTCACCTGGAAGACAGCAAGCAGAGTCATAGTCACAGCCGGTCTGGACCAGACATAAGGGCACACGGACCAGTGAAGCAACTAGGTCCACGGAACGCCCACACCAACCACGCGCCACTGCACAGAGACACAGGACGGAGAATTCAATGCACAAAAACCTAAGGTGAGCAATAACCCCAAGGGAAGGGATTTGGACCGGAGGGAGGTGGGAGTCCACTCATCACAGAACCAGTATCTTAACCCTCCATTCTCCTGTTATAGGTGCTACCCAATGTCTGGCACATAAACAAGCAGAGAGGAGTCCAGGATAGCGCTTAGACCTCCATCCAGTATCATGTGGCTCCCCCGTGGATACCAGGTGAGCGTAACAGTAGGCTGGGTGTACCCAAGTTATTGTTTTTTGTTGTTTTCCATTTGTGAGTTGTAAGTAGTGGAGTATAATCCACTTCCCAGTTTTGTTCCTTCTGAGAATTTGCATTTTCAGGATTATCTGTTTGATATAGTTTAGACATTTGCATGAATGCTTTTCCTGTTAATTTTAAACAGTTTCCGCTATGATCCCGTTCCACATCAAGGATTGTGTGAAGTTGGGGGAACTGAGAGACGGCCCAAGTTGTAATTAAGATATTGTGATCACTGTTAGAAACTCTTTCAACTCTAAAGGAGTCAATCAAAGTGAGCATTTCTTTAGAGACATAAGTATGATCAATTCTTCCCTGTTGGTCTACTCGTTCCCACGTTGGGATTGACAAATTAGCTTTTTTACGCATCCAATGTAGGTTTTGAAGGTCTGTTTCTGACATTACAGTCTCCCATAGCCTTCTTCTCTCTAAGATCGGCGCAGAGCTCGGTAAATGGAGTTTCTGATTTCCAATGTCCGGGCATATTGCTTTAAGATCTCTGTTGATGATCACATGACTACATTGGTAAATCAAACTGGCTTCATCTAGGATCCTTTCCATAGATTTTATGTAGGAGTTATTTGTGGTGGCGTCAGTATTCCAGTATGTGTTTATTATAAGAATAGTGTCCACCAGCTCCTTCTTAGTTGGACTAGCCGCGCATTTCCAAGTTTTCAACTTACCTCTTATTTTTCTCTTGTAACAATCGGCAATGGTGTACAATATTCACCAACTGTATTTCTGGCCATGACCTCGCTTCCATCCCTACCTGTTTATTCATCTGCTGTTGCACTGGCTCCGACAGTCCCTATGTTGCACTGGCACCGACATTCCCTCACATGATATATGATAAAATAATGCCAGTTTTTCATCCCACCATTCTCTCGGCTGAAGATGCCAACATTCTTGAATTTCCTGAATAAAAGCTACAGGGTCTTTGTCCTCTCCCATTTTCCTTGTCATGATAGCACCCATGTCTGATGTGTCGGGATACTGTACTCTAAGCAACCTCCATATATCTGCCCTGCAATCATTAAATGGCACTCCATCATGTGTTGTGTTTTGTGCTGTCACACTTGCATATCCTGCTCATCTCCAAATGTCATCAGCTCTCTCCCATAGAATAGCTGCCAGTACGCCTTTTACGCCACCTACTGCTAAGGTAATTCCTGCTGTCATTATTTCTAACTCATAAATCCATTTTCCCGCACCCACTGTCAAAATAGGTAATTTACATTTCAGATTTTCATTATCCATTTGTGGCCATGGTATATATTGTGGTCATCCTCCCCCTTTCTCTAATAACGGGAATTGTGTAAATCTTGGTCCAAAATCATATCCACCTACACTTCTCATCTTCCAGGTGTGGCTAGTATCGCCCGTTCGTCTCCATCCTAGCAACAACTTTAACCTGCTTACATAAGGCGGGGACATATTCCCGGACCTAGGCGACCGTGCTAGTGGTAATTCAGAAAATGGTATAGGTTCTGGTGTTTTTTCTTTCGGGTTTTCTAAATCGGACCACTTTACCCCTCTCTCTATGTTTGGGTCTAGTGAAAAACAACACACTCCTTATTTTCATGCTCTCTCGTTTTCCTCCCTTTCTTCATCTGACATCATTATACCCCAACTTTTATCGCTATTATCCCTTTCCTCAACATCAAGGTGTAGTCTACTTAGGGACAGCGTTCTATGCTTGCCCACCAATGCATTATCTGATCTTCTATTTCATTCGGTGGAGAACCTGCAACGCTCCCCATAGCCCCGCAACCACCCTTCCCTCTCATACGTCTATATAAATCTCCATTCCTTTTCTGTATGCCTTCTTCCTAATGTTTGTCAGCCTGTTAGGAAGCATTTCCATTTATGGCTAATTTTACTTCCAGTTATGAACCCCCCAACGTTTTTCTTTTGTCTGACCATTTTAGCCTGACTTTTACCAGTGGAGACCAGACTTCTGCTGTACTCCACTGGGCTTTTGCTCATTTGTTATGGGGAAACTGACATGCCCTTCGGACTGTCAGCACTGGGTGCCTTTGTTTCCCTTAGTCTTTCACTTTGTTGCCATTTGTTGGTAACAATTTATGAGTGCACAATGCACTTTACAGTACAGCGCACTGGGGTCTCTTTTTCATTTTTAAGGCCCTAGACACTGTGAAAGGATTTTTGGTGAATGTACAAGTGTGCCCAGTACAGGGATGGTGGCAGAAGTTACTTTTAAAACATTTTCTATGGTCCAAAACGTGTTTACTGCATTTGGCTCCAGACATAGGCCAGTTCCTAAAATGTCCATGTCACAAGGTCCTTTGCTCTGTCCTTTGGCCAATTTGCCCCTTGCCTTCCTCAGGTTGAGCAGACCTGGGAAATTCCTTATTTGGTCATGCAAACCCCAGCACAAACCAAAGCTTTTGCGGACTTCTGCATGCCTTCTGTGTATGCGCTCAGGATGTGGGCTGCAGCTGTCTAGTTCCAATACACATCCTGGGTGCCAGGATGTCTGGGGTGCTGGGATGACTGGAACCACCATGGTCCATGATTGGTGCAGGTCTCGAATGGTTGAATGTGAGCAGACCTCCTACTGGTTTCTCTTCGTTTGGCGCAAAGGAGAATCTGGACAAGAGAAGGCACTCTAGACCTATTCCAGGTAAATCTTCTGAGTTCACACTTAACTTGGTAAAGAAGCCAAGTATCCTGAACTGAAGAAGATCCATGGAACCGCTGGTGACCCGCTGTTAGGTTTGGCACCCTGATCCGCTGTTGTCCCATTAGAGCCCCTGTTTCTCACTGATCACAGAAGGCCTGCAAGGGAAATTTGACCCGTTGGAGTAGTGGGGCTAACTACGCTCGGCACCTGCTGCATAACCTGCAAATGAGCCTTTTCAGAAGTGTTCCTGGACCGCCCAGAGAAATGATCAAGTCATACTGGACATTTGCCCTGGAAACGCCATTGTCTCAAGTTGCAACTTGAGACTTTGGGAACAGATAGCTCTTCGTAGAAGGCACTTTCCTGTCGAATTTCACACATCTACCATTCCTAGGTATGGAATTAGGAGAGTATGCTTGAACCTGAACATACGTGGTACCCATATTGCCCACTGTGGTGACAACCTATGTGGGTGCCTTGCTGCTGTGCCCCCCGTTCCCTAAAACTAGCTTCAGTGGAACTGGCCCAATCCCTTCACCAGAAGTGGAGAAATCGCCACTTTTTCTCCACCACAGACTGAGGTCCCGGAACGCAGCCCCTGAAAGCCGGAGGGACGCACAACTTCTGGACTCGAACCTGCAAGCGAAGTTTTTTTTTTAAAACTTTATTTTAGGTTTTAACATAGGCATACAAAGAACCACCTGTGACAACAGGTTTACTTAACACAAAAAAGGGAAAATGAAAAGCCAAACGTTACGTTCATAGCACACACAAAACACATCGGATAATTGCAGATCACATGTTCTTTGGGCTAATTGTCCTGTCGGAAAGTCCACTCTATGGGTGCTCGTGTGAATAGTGGGACCTGGATCTTTATCTGGGTTGTGATTGCTGGGTCTGAGATTGGGAATGTGCAACATCGGTGGTAGTGAGTAAGTATCGAATATAAGGACCCCAAATGTCAGGTGGTCGCGCATGTGGGGGAAGGGTCCGTGTGAACTCAGTGTCCATGTCTTGACAGTAAAGGATATCTTTCTTCCATGCGGTGAGCAAGGGAAGGGGGCCACGTCCCCAGGCCAGGGCTATCCTTCTACGGGCGAGCACTAGGAGCAGAGAGGCCAGCTTCCGCACCGGGGTTTGCTGGTGCCTTGTCATACCCAAGAGCACGACTGTTGGGTCAGTGGCCAGCACCTCGCCCAATATGTCGCTCGTGTGTTGTAGAACTGAGGACCAGAATCGGGCTATACCTGGACAGTGCCATGCAAGGTGGACGAAGTCGGCGGAGGGGGTGCCACATCTTTCGCATTGGTCAGAGGCCTCGGGGTCGTGATGTCGTTTCTTTTGGGGAGTATAGTATGTTTGGTGCACAAAGTTAAAATGGGTCTGCTTGTAGCGAGTGTTTAGCGCTACTTTTTGGGTTTGCCGGAGAATGTAAGTCCAGTCATCTTCGGGTATCGTGTTATGAAGGGCAGTTTCCCATCTGCGCTTCGCCTTAGCGGCGGTCACAGTTGAGTCAGCGAGCAATGATTTGTAAATTATGGACACTAATCTTCCCTCTCCCTTGGCCTGGATCGCATTGTGCAGCAGGGTCCACGTTGGTGGTTGTTTAGGGAATGTTGGGAAGCGGGCCTGCAGGGTATGACGCAATCTGAAGTAAAGGAAAATGTCGAGTGAAGTGGTGCCGCCCCTCTCCCTGAGCAGTTGTGGGGTAATGAACATGCCGTCTGGGAACAGGTCCCCCATAGAGTTTATGTTGGTTTTGTTTAGCCAGATCAGAAAAACTTTTTCGTTGGTTAGGGGAATGCCGGGAATAAACTTGACAGGTAGTAGCGGGGAGTATCTTATCTGTATTCCGTGATTACGGGCGATTTTCCTCCAGATGGCGTATGAGGATAGGACTGTATTCAGCGTGCCATATGGAACCGGGAGATTGCTGAAGATAACAGCTGTTAAGAAATCTGGGGAGGCCAGGGCGCGTTCAACCTGCACATGTGGACGGACATACTCAGAGGCATACCAATGGCTAAGAAATTGAGCCTGAGCGGCCCAAAAGTACTTTTCAATGTCCGGAAGTGCAAGGCCGCCGTGTGACACCGGTAACGTCAGTGTTGTGTAGGCGACTCTCGCCGGTTTGCCCGCGCAGATTAGTTCCAAAATGAGACTTCTAATTTTCTGCAGGAATGAGCGTGGGAGTATTAGGGGTATATTCGTGAACAGATAGAGAAGTTTGGGGAGAATCATCATTTTAGTCAGTGAAACTCTCCCCCAGAGTGTTAGGGGAAGCGACTTCCATCTCTGGATACGCTCACGGAGGGATTGGAGTACTTGGCCATAGTTATCTTTAAATACCTCATCATGATTAAGTGACATGAGAATGCCGAGATAGCGAACCCCCGTGCTTTCCCAACTAAATCTGTGGTTGTCTCGGAACTGAGGGGTGGCTGTTGTTAGCGGGAATATTACTGATTTGGAATGATTTATTTTGAGACCAGAGATGCCGCTAAATCGGATCACCTCACGCATGACCGGATTGAGATTTGTTTGGGGATCTTTGATGAACAGCATTACGTCATCCGCGTAGAGGGAGACGATCAGTCTGAGTGGGCCTAGGGTGAGGCCTCTATCGATTCGGTGCGTTCTTACCCTGGAGGCAAGTGGTTCTATAATTAAGGCAAATATGAGGGCTGACAGGGGGCATCCCTGCCTAGTTCCCCGTTCCAATTTAATTCCGGGAGATCTGGTAGAGCCGAGGGTGATGTAGGAGCGGGGGTCATTGTATAGTAATGAGACCATCTTGATAAAGGTTTTCCCTAGACCCATTTGTGTGAGTGTTGCAAAGAGATACGGCCATTCAACGGAGTCGAATGCCTTTTCGGCATCTAATAATACTGCAATGGCCTGCTGTGATGGGTCGAGTGCAGCGATGACTCCGAACAGTCGGCGAATGCCATATTTCGTACTGTGTCCGGGAATAAAGCCGGCTTGGTCACCCAGGACCAGTGCGGGCATGAGGGGAAGGAGACGGTTCGCTAGGATCTTGGCTAGAATCTTGTTGTCGAGGTTGATCAATGAGATCGGCCTATAGGAGGCACAGTCGTCTCGGGGTTTGCCTGGTTTGTGAATGAGAGTGACATTGGCTTCGCGGAGGGTGGGCGGAATAATCCCTTGCTCTAAGGCCTCTTCGTATACTTGAAGGAGCAGTGGGGCTAGCGTGAGTGCGTGAGCTTTATATAATTCGCCGGTGAGACCGTCGGGGGCCAGGTGCTTTAGTGTTTGGGAGTGATTTTATTGCCTCGGTGATTTCCCCCTGTGTGATGGGCTCGTTCAAAGGTTCGCGAAGCTCATGGATAACCCAGTATAGTTCAGTATCATTAAGGTAGTTCTGGAGCTCCTCCGGGTTACTAGTGATTTGGGAGCTGTACAGGTCTTGGTAAAATTTATGAAATGTGTTCACAATGTCTTCTTCAGTGTTTGTTAGGTTCTCGTTCGTGTCACGGATGCATTCCACCTGGGGGGGTGTCTGATCAAGTCTCAAAAGGCGGGCCAGGAGTGCCCCGGGTTTCTGCCCTTCGCCGTACTGTCTGATCTTATGTCTGCGGCCCAGGAATTTCATTTCACGTTCGGCTGCTGTTTGGAATTTTACTAATTCCATCTTTAGGTCGGCCCGGGTCTGCGCGTCTGGGTCCGGGCCCCAGCTGAACGGACTCCGGGACGATACCAGTAGATAGTCAATGCGGGAGCTGGTGTTATGGACTGCTGAGTGAAAGGTGTAGTCCTGGGAGTTTGGATGGGAGTGTCTCCAAATGTCGGATAACTCAAAGGCCTGGCAGATCTCTGTAACTTGGCGACTGGCCTTGGAGATTCTGTTGCTCGGACCATGCGATTTGTCGATATGGGGATTTAGGGGGGTGTTGAGATTTGCTCCCCAAATGATAGTTGCTGAGGTGTATGTTTCCAGGTTTGACATGATCCAATTGAAGTTATTCGGTCCGTCGACATTGGGGGCGTAGGTGTTCACCAGAACTATTTCTTTCCCCGCAAGTAGACACCTTACCAGCAGGAACCTGCCCTCTTCATCCTTCCTAAAACCGATCAGACTGAAACTGGCCTTCTTGTCGATCAGTATTGCAACGCCCCTCGCGTACGAGGAATATGAAGAGAAGTATCTATGGCAACCCCATGAGCGGGCCCAGTGCTGTTCTGCCGATGGTGTAAGGTGGGTCTCCTGCAGCGTAGCGATAGTGATCTTGTGTCTCCGTAAGTATTGAAGGACTTTCCTGAGTTTGGAGGATTGGTTGCCACCTCTGATGTTCTAGGTAGCGGTTTTAATTAGACCCATCTTGTGACGACAAAAGGGAGGGGGCTGATGCCACCTCTGTCATGCGGATCCGGAAATACTTGAAGGTGCGGAGGTGCCTGTCGCTCATTGCAGGCTCCGGGTTGATGATCTGTGGTCATTGTGTGCTTGAACGCAATTGGTTGGACGAGAACAATTTGGTAACTTTTGGATCCCTCCCTTGTGCGGGCAACCCCCAACAGGCCCACGGTATAACCACCCTCCCGTGCACGGGCACCTCCCAACTGGCCCGTGGTGAACAGTCCCCGGTAAACCAAACAGTTAGCATTGCTGTGCTAGGGGTGCTAGTGGCCCTCCAAGAGGAGGCTGGCTCACAGTCGCATAGAGAGTTTGTTCCATGGTGGTGACGTTGTTGCCTTTATGATAAGATATTTCCTATCTGTGACAGCTGCGGGGTGGGTCTTTATGGCGGCTTTCTTCTAGGTCTGTTTCCTCTTTGGGGGTTTGCATCGTCCGGAGCGGATCTGCAGCCATTGCG
This sequence comes from Ambystoma mexicanum, assembly GCF_040938575.1. NCBI lineage: Eukaryota > Metazoa > Chordata > Amphibia > Caudata > Ambystomatidae > Ambystoma > Ambystoma mexicanum. Next base: position 1,032,944,179 of record NC_090923.1, read on the forward strand.
GTCTAGGTATTCATTGATCTCCTCGGGTGTGTTGAAGAACTGAGTTTTGTCTCTTGCAATCTACGTTTCACTGCTGTGAATGAACGCCTTTGCGCCTGAACTGCTTGGGAGAAATACGGGAAGAATTGAATCTTGTCTCTGTCATGTTGAAGGACCCCCTTGTCCCTGGCGGCTCTCAGAATGGCGTCACGATCCCTGTAATTGAGCAGTTTTGCTATGATGGGTCGAGGATTTGCTCCTGGGATGGGTCTTGTATTGGGGACTCTATGGGCCCGCTCAACCACGAAGAGCTTCGATAGGATCTCTGTCCCGAACAGGTCCGTGCAGATCTTCTCTATGTATTCTTCCATTCTTTGGGGGGGCTGATGTTCCCTAATGCCAACAATCCTTAGGTTATTTCGCCGGGAGCGTCCTTCTAGATCTTCGTTCTTGGCGCTCACCGCCTTCACTTGCGCCTCCAATAAGGATACTCTGGTAGTTAAGGTCGATGTACCGTCATCAAGGTCGGAGACCCTCTGTTCAACGGTATCTAGTCTGTCGGCGTGCTTGTCTAGTCTATGCTGGAGTTGGTTGACTTTGGAAGAAAGGGAGTCTAGTTTGCTCCCTAGGCCTCCTATTCCAGCCTTGAGATCCAGCAGGATTTCCCTAATATCAAGTTCTTGTGGCTCTCCGACTTCGTGGGGCTGTTCTTGATCGGGTGATTGTGGTCTGCTGGTTGGGGCGGTTGTTTTGGCGGAGACACAGCCTTCAAAGTTTAATTTCCTCTGCGACCTATCATTTTTCCCCATCCTTGAGGTGAATATGGATGGCGGGATGCCAGGAGGGTGACGTGCGATGTGCCCGGAGGGTTCAGCTGTATGCACGCCGAGTATACTGGTCGCTAGAAGGCTGGGGGGGGCCTCTGGCCTGCGGTGCAGTCCTAGGGTCGCAGATTCATTTTTGGACTGTTGCCTCAGGCTGAGGTGGAGAGGCAGTGAACGCCCGTGAATTCAGAGTAGATGTGGTTGTACCAAATGTCTGATTTGGACTTCCGATATTAGGCGCGTGGTCCTAGATGTCTTGGGCCTGGTGCGATGACTACTTGCAGGTCTCACGCTTTATAGATATAACATCACGGATATCCGCCGCGCTCCCCAGTCCCCCCTCAGCTCCAGGGTCCGTGGGGCCTCGGAAATCACGAGCCGATGGTCACAGGGGCTCCGGATGCCAGTCAGGCCTGTCGCGGGCTCTCACGGCAGCAGCGGGGGCGCAGGGCGCTCGTACCTGGATTTCCGCTGCACTTCCTCCGCTCTCTCCGCTGCGTCAACCACGCCACCAGCGAAGCCCACCGGCTCCCCGGACACTCGTCGATCACGGCCGCTCTCCCGCGGGCCTTTCCGATCTACTGGGAGCTCCGGTGGTGTGTGATGGGTGGTTTGGCCGTCCTCGACGAGCGCCGCGGGGACACGATCATCCGCTCCACCCCGCGATGCGGGGGTTCCGACGAGGTGCGTGCCGCGGCTCGTGTGGGCGTGGGCGGATCAGGTTTTCCGAGCGTATCAGTACGCTGCGGCCCCAGCGAGGCCGCGTTCACCGGGTAGCCGAAGGGAGGAGGGGGGTGGAGGCCTCACAGACCGTCGCCCACGGGCAAAACCACGGCGGTCAGAGGAAATAAAGGCAGGAGCTTAAGTAGAAACGCCACAGCTGTCGATAACTGAGGATTGAAAACTGTGTAGATGCCACGGAACACACAATTCTTCAGGATCTTTTAGGGAGTTCCACGGAGCTCACAGGGAGGCCGCCATCTTGGACGGCTCTCTAGCGCCCTCTGAACCTGCAAGCGAAGTTGATTTGACTGGCAAAGTTTGGTCCAGAGTGCATTGAGGGTCATGTGTACTTGCATCACTTATGCATTCATAGACTTTTATGCATGAGTGTCCCCCAAGTGCCACTCTCATTTGTTTGGTTAGCCTGTGCTACCATCCTATTCCTGATTCCTGGAAACCGCTTTGCCCTCTTGTAGAGACCCTCCTTAAATAGTGGAACTCTATTCTTCATCATCTTACCCCCTTCCTGCTGTGACACTACAGCACCTTGAAGAGACCCTGTGTGTACTTTAACGCACGATCAAGTGCTGCCGCGCTAAACATACTTTTGAGCACAAGGCTCCACACTTTGTAGGAATTAGACTGCCTATTAGTTAGGGTTGAGACTCTTGAATAATTTCCTAAAGTATATTTGCACTGTCTGACCCCCTTCTGTTACAGATTGTAGATCTGCCCTTGTTTAATATTCCCTTGGGCCAACAGTTACTGTGTATATGTTTCCTAGTATAGTGTTGTGTTGGCTTTGTCAATGTTGATGTGGTTTCACTTTGTGTTTGACTTAATAGGCCTTTAATAAATATATATGTATTTTTGATATATACACACCTGAATGAGAGTAATTTGTGGTGTGGTTTATTGTGTGTGCTCATTGTGGGCTCACCCTCACCCCGCCTGAGATCTAGTCTTGACCGCCGTCAATGCTACCTTGATTGGTCTGGCTTGTCCAGATGGTTACCCTGTTCCAAGAAATTAGGCTGGCCTTCTGAACCCCTGCCCACCAGGTCAGAGTTCAGAAATCCATCTTAACAAATTGGTATACAGGGGTGGGATAGTATCGAAGGTACCCAATTTTGTGAACTGGTAAAGGTACCCAAATTACACTTACCCAGGACACATAGTGCCTTAGTAGAAACTTGACTGTAAAGGCTAATGACCTATCTTAAACCATGGAAGTAATAACTGACATAATCTTGAATGCTTCCAAATCAGAGACACTGAGAATGTTGTGTACCGAGAGAGGCTTATCCGCTCAAGGTACCAAAGGTAAAATGATCCAAAGGATCATGGATTGGCAAGAGGCTCAGCTCGATGCCATTACTTCAGATGAGAGTGCAGAAGGTGGTAGGGCTGCTCCCACTGACAGCACTATCAGAGCTGTCGCTGCCTATATCCATGGGTCGATGAAGAGAGGGATGATGAAGAGTCCCAAGTTTAATCTATTGGCTCTGATGCTGAGGCCATGCTTGAATTCAAGAAGTAAGAATTTCTGTTTAAGCAGAAGGAGCTGGAGTTCAACATGGCAAAGCTGAGAGTTGAGCAAGCAGAAAAACAGAAGGACAGGGATCACCAGTTGGAGCTAGCCATGATTCAGGCTACAACTGGCTCCCCCAACGGATCTGGAAATGGGTCTAGGGCCTCCTCTCATCCACAGTTATAAGGATCTGCTCAGTATGTAGGAGGAAAAGAATGACATCATGGACTGGTTAACTGCATTTGAGTATGCATGTGAAGTACAAGAGGTTTTGGATGCTGCCAAGATTGCATGGTTGCTCAGTCGACTACCCCATTCTGGCAGCATGCCATTATGAAAATGTCAAAGCCTGACAGAAAAGATTTTTTAAGATTGAAGCAAACTCTCACCTTAAAGTTTGGGAAGATGAGATTTAGCAAGTACAAAAAGAAAGAAGGCAACACTTGAGTGTCTTATGTTACTGATTCCTTGAAGAAATTGACTGGCTGGGATGAAGGCTATAAGGTCACCACCTTTGAGGGTGTGATATGTTTAGTCATGCTTGAACATCTTTGTGCATCTTGTTCCCCTAAGCTTAAGCAGCACTTGGCTGATTCAAAGGCGATAGATCCTAAGAAGCTGGCCATTGCAACAGATTTGTGGGTGTCACACAGAGTGTCCCTTGAGGACAAAACTACTCCTGGTAAGCAGGAGGAGGGGTAAAAGAACAAAGATAAGGAGGGTGGAGATCTGATAAAACTTCCCCCCAAAAGAGCCACACAAAGAAACACAAGGGTAAGCCCCAAGAGAATGTTCAGGGTAGTGGGAGTTATACTCCCAGGCAGAACATTGGTTAAAGTAAGCTTTCATATGTCCCAAGACACAGTGGATCATATGTGGCTTGTGGAGCAAGTGACCATGTGAAAGGGACCCCAGATATAAGGTCAAAACCTTGGGGGTCCACTCTGTGAGTCTGGCCTTCCCCCCTATGAGGAGGAAGAGATCACAGTGGCATCCTTCTCCTCAGACTCCTATAGAATCTGAGATACTCCTCATTTTCCTGTGTTCCTTGGTGCCTAAAGTCTCAGTGGTTTATGCTAGCATTCCAGACAATACCAAGCACTACTTTAAAGATGGTGTGCTAATCAATGGAGTAGATACTCCTGCCCTTAGGGATAGTGGGGCCAGCAGAACTCTGGTGGATTCCACTTTGGTAAACCCAGAGGAGCTTTCCAGAGGCCCCCTTATACCCATCAAGTTAGTTGATGGTGCCCCTGTCAAGTTCCCAGCAATGCCTGTGCATCTTACTATCAATGGTACAATGGATGGGATTCCAGTGAGCATACAGAGGCAAGTTCCAGGTAAGGGTCTGCTGGGGAATGATCTCAGAGACTTAGGTCTTGTGGGTGACACAGCAGAGAGACCATGCACAAGGTCACAAAAAAAGGGCTGCCTTAGCGAAGACCAAGGCACAGCCTAAGCCCAAGCTAAAGGGGAAACCCAAGGCTAAAGGAGTCAAGAAAGACAAGAGAGTGAAAGAAAATATTCCCCCTAACTCACCTACCACTGAGGTGGAGGTAGTTGGCCAAACACCTGAATCTGATGAGGAAGAGTTGTTGCCTGAAATTCTCAAACCACATGACCATCCTGAACTCCAACATTTGTTGGTTGAAGGTGGTCCTGATAGGGCGGAGTTTGGTAAGGGCCAACGTGAGTGCCCATCTTTGAAAGGCCTTAGGAGACAGGCCTGATCCCAGCTTGAGGGTGAACCTCCTGGGAAGCATAGGATCTATTGGGAAGGTGGGCTCCTGGACAGTGAGACCACAGAGTCTACAGAAGGAGACCAAAGGAGGTTGGTGGTTCCCCTTCATGTAACACCCTTCTGCTTACAGTTGGTGCATGAAGTCCCCCTTGCTGGTCACCTTGGAATCAAGAGAACCACACAAAGGCAAGCCATGCACTTCTACTGGCCTGAGTTGGGGTTCAGGTAGAAAGTCACTGCAGGAGTTGGCCACCTGCCAGTTATCTGGGAAAAGTGGCACACCAACCCAGGCTTCATTGCTACCACTCCCAGTTGTGGGGGTACGATTTGAGAGGGTAGTGATTGACATTGTTTGTCCCCTTGGCCCTCAGACATCCTTCTGCAATAGGTTTATCCTGGTGCTAGTCGGCCATGCCAGAATGTATCCTGAGGCTATCCCATTAAAAACAGTAACTGCCAAGTCAGTTGCTAAAGCTTTGCTTGACACTTACACTAGGATTGGCTTCCCTAAAAAGGTTGTGTCTGATAGGGGCAGCAACTTCATGTCCAAGTACATGCAACCCATGTGGAGGGAGTGTGGGGTTACTTATACGTTTTCCTCAGCATGCCACTGTAAGGGTGGCCCTAATTATAAGGGCATCCCTTAAGTATGCTCACACCACAGTAAATTATACCCCTCTAGGGAAGTAAGGCCAAGAGTCTATCTTGCAAGGATAACAGGTTTATTCTTTACAGAAATGAGGATAGGAGCAAAGATCTCTGCTGCCTGAATGGTCTTCTGTCCCTCTTCCATTCCTTTCTCAGGGCCAACATGATTCCAGGCTGGGGCTTATATACTCTTGGCTTGGTCACTGGATAGGGGTATGGCTCCATCCAAAACCATGCTGCTTCCATGCAAGGAATGCTGCAAAGTCTCCCTTTCTTCATTGTCAGCGTTTTATTATTGTTTTCATAATTCTGCATGTTGTGCATCAAGCCTTAGCCTGCATGGTCTTTTGACAAACATCAAACAGCTGGTGGGTCCCTTCGTGCTGGCAGTGTTTGCAAGAACACCATGTGGAAGCCTGTAGTCATTCTTTAGCACAGGCTGCATTCTTCTCGGCAGAGCGCTTGCCTCTACCATGCTTTGAGATTTTAGAACTGCATAAAATTTAACATTCATAAATGTATTCAGCTAATAGTTATTTGCACCTTATATTTAAATAATAACTGCCATCTTTTAGTGCCTGCCCATGTCTTTGTGTATATGGTCATATTTGCGTGAGAGAGATTTCCCGGTGCCCCTCCTCCCCCTGGTCCCTTGTAGTGCCTAAAAGCAGTCAAAAGAAGTCTTTCCTTATTTAAGTAGTATCTGTCCTCCCATCCATTTGTTCTGCACTATTGTAATTCCACTTGCTTTGTCTTCCTCTCGTTCTTGGCTCCCAACTTCCTCTTCTATTTTTATCTGTCTGTCCTTTCTTTCATTGTGCTCTTTATGTTCGTCACATGTGGACATATATTTACGCTCTTCTTGCTTTCTTTCATGCTGTCCTCACTATTATAAGTGGGAGGCGTGTGTGCTGGATTAACATACCCCACTGCTGCCTTTAGCTCCTTTAAAGGATACATTCCCTGTTTGTCCTCTGTTTTACTATTGTTTTTGGGAGGAGAAAGAGGAGCCGAGGGCATTATGTCCTCCTCCTTATGATGATTAAGCACCAACTTCTCTGCAGGCGGATCTTCTTTCTCACTCCGATACATCTTTCATAACTCTAAAATGGCTTACCTTTTCTGTAGCTTCTTCCCAGTGTATGTAGCATACAATATCTTGTCATATGCCGCAATACTGTTTTTGATAACACACCTTCTTGAGGCCACGACAGAAGCCTTTTATTAGTCATGCCTTTTACCCACTAAACATGGTACTTTCTAATCTTAGGTGTATATCTTGGTAGTGTGCTGCATAAGTGTAAAAGGGGAGTGCCCCCCCATAATGGCAAGGTGTTTTTAACTGTCAATGCTTAACAGGTTTTTTCTGTGCTTTATTTAATTAATCACATTACAACAATCACTTCAGGCCAGCACCATCAATCACTGCCCATTTGTAAAAAAACAATTCTCCAAACAATTTGCAAGCATATAGAACAATGTCCATATTATCTCTTTGTTTATAGTTCTTATCAATGTATTCTATACTGTTATTTTCATTGATAATTTAAACATCTTATTTTATTCTGTTTGTTTCCAATACAACCATCCTAGGTTTGATTGTCGCCAATCGCTTATTTTTCTAGCGTCTAATAACCTCTCAAATGTATTAGTATTGTTCTTATGGTTTTAAGCCTTCAACCTATTTTATCACAATTAATACAAAACACGTTAATATTTCTTTTCACTGATATTTTTTCAAATCCCCAAACATGTGTGCACACTTTTTCAATGACTGATTTCTCCTATCCTCCTGATAGACATATCTCATCTGTATTTTGCTCCATTTTGGACTGTGTTGAGCACCCTTCTGTGGCTCTAGCCACAGGAATCCCTTAAATAATACTCTGTTCCATAGTTTGGTGCGGTCCCTTCTAACTCCCTGAGAGATTTCATGCTGAGGTTGACAGTACCACACCTCCAACCCTCTGCCCCAGGGGAAGAGAATATGGGAGAGGCAGGCACGTATACAGACATTGGCACTTCCATGCTAACAACGGCAGCTGCAAGCAATGAGACCCGACCCTTAGAGGGGAGGAAGAAGTTCAGGAAAGAGAACAACACTGGAGAGGCTGACCTAGAAATGTCACACCTGTTCAACCCTGATTCAATCAGGCATCCAAGGTCCACAGACTGGCATCCCTCTCCTAGCATGACCGGGTTTATGGCACAGAGGCTTCAGAAGCCACCAGAGAGGGACATAAGGTTGAGAATGAAATCAGAATGTCTGCAACCAGAACTAGTCAGGAAGGTAGAGGAAACCCCGAAGCTCAAACCGCAGATGATAACCTTTGTGACAAAGGCATCCAAGGATGTTTGCAAAGAGGATCTACGTGATTTTTCCACAGCGGAACATCGCAACAGAAATGTTTGCATGGGAAAGAAATGTACACACTACAAAATGTTTGTACATTTCCCATGCGAACATCCATTACAAAACCATACAAACATACACCCCCACCCACAACACACCCACAATACACCCCCCACCCACATCCCAACATACCCCCACTACCTTACTTACCTTTCCTTCGCGCTGTGTCCCTGCGGTGCCGCTTCCCTTCCACTTCCGTGATCGGGAACTGGCGCTGCAGGGACCTTTTTCCTTTTTTTTTCTGTTGGGTATGCTACGGGGGTGTACCCTGCAACCCCACTCACTATACTGCACAGTCTAGTGAGCAGGGTGTTGCGGGGGAAATCCCTGCTGCCCCCCGCAACCTTTAAATTTTTTTTTCAGACCGACCCCACCAATCACCTAAACACAAACCACGAAAAGTTCAGACTTTTGGTAGTTAGAACTTTTCGTGGTGTGTGTTTTAGGTCTTTAGGTGAGGTTGGTCATTTCAGGTTAGGTAATTTTGTCCTAACCCATGCAAAGCAATGGATAGGTCATGGAAGAACTGCCAAGCGAAAGTCCTGAATCTAGCAGGACCTATAGAGAAGATTATGGACATGCCTGAGAGGTCCAAGGACACTGGGGAGCCATTGGACGTGGAGACCCTGGGCAACTGGGCACAGAGAGCGCTTTGACCTCTGGGAACTGCTAACTGCGTCCTGTCGTTAGAGTGAATGAGAAGACTGCTGTTAAAAATTGACAGCAACCTGGGCAATCCCACGACATATGAGCCAGGAGAAGGTGCTCAGTGGCTTTTATTCGCTGAGGTCTTCGCAAAAAGAAATGAGTACGTTTGTTAGGACGTACACAGCCCTGGAGAAGGCCCAATCAGCTGTAAGAAAAATCTTCACCAACAGAGTTTTTGCTGGGACCGCCCATAACATATATCTGGCATCACAGGTGAGAGAGCAAGAGGGGTATTACCTACCTGTGAGGGGAAGAACGAAGGCATGTATAAATGCATGGCGCAAGCTCTCAAGTGATGCCTGGGTCTTACAGATTGTGATGGGATTCAGGCTAAACTTCATAGAGGACCACAAGCAAGCGAGGGTACTGACCAAGATTGTGCATTCTGGGAGGGAGGAGAGTATCCTCCAGGAGGAGATCAGCCACCTGAAGCGCACGGGGTTGATAAAACCGGTAGGAATAGGGGGTCCAAGGTTTATCATCAACGTGTTTCTGGTACAAAGGAAAGACAAGGTCAGACCAGTGATAAATCTGAAGAGCCTCAACGAGTGGATTACCTACAATCAGTTCAAGATGGAGGGCATTCACCTCATCAGGGATATGCTCAGGACGGGGGATTGGCTAGCGAGAATAAACCTGAAGGATGCCTATCTTACAGTGCCTGTTGAGGATCGCCAGTGAACCCGGGGGTCCTTAAATCATTAACACGTCATGCATGGATGGGATGCAGAATAAGTCTTACACCAAATAAGACCGACTCAGGAAGTTAGCAAAAAGTCCCATTCAACTGTTTTAATATACATGATCTAAAACAGGGAGTTACAACGGACATTGACGGACATTCGCTCATGTTCTCTCAAAGCATTTCATAATAAACTAAGTTTTTATAGTAAAAACACTTCATACATGATGTCATACTATGTGGCGAATAAGAAAAACCTACTAAGGGTAGGAATTGGCTTACAGGGAACATCTAAGTATACTTTCTATATAGGGACGTGTTGTGATTGGGTCTCTACTGTCAGATGGACAACTCATGCCCACCCCTAGTGCAAGTCATCTTCATCGGTTTTAAGATACACAGTATGTCATTGGCTCTCAAAATATGCGGCCCTTCGTTATATGGTCCTCTATAATTGGTTGCCATGCTTTTACCCTTCTGGAACATTCAGCTCACTAGCAGCACAAATGATGGTACCCCAGGTTTCAGTGGGTGAACTTTGACCATGTCTCCCCACCCCTGGGAATAAATGGGAGTACAGGCACATGCTATCTCAACTCTAGAGCAGCATGCCCATCTTCTATTTCCATCCATAATCCACCTTAGAGGAGACTGTATTTCAGCATGTATTGCAGCATTTAATTGTCTTAATAAACTTGGCACTCATGGGCCCTCATTATGAGTGTGGCGGAAAGACAACAACGGTGGCAGTAGTGCTACCGGTGCCATTGTTACCTCTCCACCACACTATGAGTTCTGCTCGCCGGTGCCGGACTGCACGCCTGGTCTGACCTGGTCTGACCAGGCGTGCATGCCGGCACCCGCGAGCAGAACTCATGATTGCACCAGCACCGTTATAAATGGTGCCAGTGCAACCATGCTCCCAATCGCTTATTTTGCAATACCCCTATGGGGCAGAATGGGGATCGGGAGGCCGGCCATAACGGCACCCGCGAATGGGCAATTACCGGGTCTGCCAAACTCAGCATGACCCGGTTACTGCCCATTCATGGATGCCGGAAAAAAAACAACTCCGGCTAGCCCCATATAAGGGCACGGCTAGCCCCAGAGTTATAGTGAGGGCCATGGTGTTGGTTTTTTTACCTTAACATGAGATAATTCAGTGTCTCACTGTTTCTGTTCTTCAAGGATAGATAACCAGTTCTTGGCCTTTCCATCCTTTGGCACCAGGCCAAACAGCTCTTCCAGGCCTTTCCAAGCTCTTAGCTTCATGTTGCTGCAACACAACTTTCTGATCCTTCTTTCTTTATGGGTCCGAGCTTACTAAATATGTGACACTGATGTCCACTTCTATATAATGGCGGCACCGCTTGCAATCTATTCACTACATATAGCTATCCTTTAAGATCACTTAGTCTACTTGCATTGCTGCATCTGTACAGTTATAAAATGACTGGCATTTTCTGCAGCGCTCTTCACATGTGCAATCTTTATTCTGCATATGAAAGTTGACTCAATTATTTATTTCATCATCAGATTCCATAAAGTCTATACATCCTCTTCTTCAACTACACTTTTCAGTGAGTAACACTTGCTTCTTGTGACGTCATCCAACTTAGCTTTTCTTCTTCATATTCCTTCGGGGATCGCCTCCAATAGATTGTCATCTCTACGGGGATACATCATATAGGGTCTTCTCAATGGAGACCCTTTCTCGAAGGCACTCCATGGAGTAGGCACCATCACTGGTGTCGTGCATGTAGCAGCTTTCAGCATATCAGAAGGATGGGGGCGGGACTTCCTGCAGAGGCATTCAGACTTCTACACCCTTTTCTGTGCTTCATGTGGTGGGAGCAAGCATGGCAATTCAAAACCTTGCCATTTGGTCTCCTCAGCCCTGTGGGCTTTGTAAGGAACTCATGGTGCAACAGTAAAAACTGACACAAGTGATCACAGTACAAGGGTGTTTATTAAACTGTATAGGTAAGTTGGAAAAACGCCTAATCTAAACCGAAATCTGAGATGGGAACAAGCTTCGACCATCAAACAATAATAAGGGGTTTAGGTGTGTTTGACCCTCTGAGAACTGAACGTGACAAACTGTTTGAAAAAGAACAGCCCGCATGCGATCAGTTCTCAGAGGTTCAGACCCACTCACACCAATCCCCCATTCCCAAACCACCTTCCCAACTTACCTGTTCGCGCACCGCCTGGTTGACTGCAACCCTGCGGTGTCAGATCCATCCCTCAAACGCAGGTCGGTTCCGACGCAGCAGGGTCCCTTTTTCTTTTTTTTTGGTTCCCCGCCTCCAATACTGAGGAAGCGAGGGACACCGCTGCAACCCACCAAGGCAAATACATACCAATCATAGGAGCGGTGGACACCCCTGCAATCCCCGCTCCACATGTTCAGTATGTATTAGCCAATTTGTATGTACCATTTGGCCAAATAAAAATGAACAAATGTACTAATACTTAATAAGGCAGTTTTAGTGGTGTCCTTGTCAAACAAAAGTGCATATACTAAAAACCTATTGCCAATCCTTACGCTAAATACAAAAAGAAGTGTGGGATAATGTTCATAAGAAAGAAGGAGGGGTTCACAAATAATAAGTCAGGATGCGGTACTTGGGGTCTCCCTTCTCCACGTTTTCAGCAAGGAATAAGGTATGATTTTGGAGCACAGCACACGCTTGAGCTTTCCCAGCACGAGCGAACAGTTCTGCACTCAGCAATCAGGGCCTTTGTGATTAAGTGTCTTTCCTACAAAAAGTCTCTTGCCACCGTAGGCCTGAAATATTCCAAATAATATACAAAAGTTATTTTCTTCTTGCACGTTGGGTGATGCCTTTCACCCTTGTATCCCCCTCTTCCTGGTGCAGAGCCCTAGAAAGTTGCTTAATGATACCAGGACCTCTCATAGCTGTGTTGTCTTGCTTTTGAGGGCCTGAAAGGTTTGAAGTATCCAAAAAAAGATTCTTCTGTGATATTCGCAAATCTTAATGTCCTTTTGAAGAGTTCACTGTGGACATTCCTCGGGCGGGTTCACTCTTGTCAACACCCTGTATTTCGGGACTTTAGACTTTGCCCCCTTTTTATCAGCATCCCTCTTTCGGGTTCATTCTTGCCAATCTTGTCAAGCATGCCTTTTTCATTCTACTCTTACGAAGTGGGATTCATTTACCTTACCTTCACAATCATCTGTTGGACAAAGACTTTCAACTGTACAGAGGATATTACAAGATCTCTGTATGACCACTTTGACCCCGTTCTCACCTTTCCCAAGGCCTTCTGGTTATGGTAGTTTTAACAATCGGGTAATCGCCCAGGGTTTCCTTAGTGAGCACTCACGTGGTGCAGAACTCCTCTGTTGCTGGTTTTCCCCCTTTTTCATCAATTGCTCTTTATGCTTTTACAGTTCAATTAACCGTTTGCTACTTTTCGTTCAACACAGTTCGGTTTCTTATCAACTCTCCCCTTGACTCAGAGGCTGTGATGAACTGCTTGGCTTTCATTCTCTTTGGAGTCAAAGTTAGTACCATGGAGTGTCTCTCCCCGGCTTGGTTATCAGCAGTGGAGGGTCTTGTGTACTGTTGACATCTGCTGCAACACACGCTGGCTATTGTTTGCGGTCTTACGATTCCTTCTGCAGAGGTTTCACGGGCTTTGGTCGGAAAGGGCAAGGTCGCTTCTCTCCTTGTCACCCTTTCGGTATGTGCCGTCGTTCTCCTCCTCTTGAACTGCTGTTATGAGTTAGCTCTCACATTGTGCGGTCTACCCTGCTCATATTGCGCTCTTGTGCTCCACCTTTTATCCCTATGGGGAAGGGAAAGGGCCGTCAGGTGTGTGTGGTTCTTGTCAATTGCCTGACTTTGCCTGACCCTGGTGTTGAGAGATGTCAGGTAAATGGCTTGAGTGTTAGTCTGTCGTCCTTCGTAACATGCGAAAGTGTTCGCATCGGAAAAGGGTGGGGGGTAAAGTGTTTGTGTATCCTATGTGGTAGGTTGCGGAAAAGTTGTTATAAGAAGGGGGATACCACATCTTACCCGTCGGTGTCCCATTTCCACTCCCAGAGGACCCCCCATTCAGGTGATCCTCCCTCACTGGTCCACCCTCAGGAACTGGATCCAATAGCAATGGCTGTGTTCTGACCACCTGGATGACAGACCCCAGGGACAAGTCAGGGAGACACCTTCAGCTCACAAAATCAGTGGCAGCAGCGCGCAGGTAGAGGGGCATTTGGATGATAGTTTACCTGGACAACAGCCTGGTTCTTGCAGCTGACAAGGTGACACTACAAGAACAGGTCCGATGGCTGGGGAACCTGATAGAAGCCCTAGAGTTCCTTATCAACCGGGAGAAATCAGAACTGGTGGAACTAGCAAAGGACTTCTTTATTTGTATTTGTAATTTGTTTATTTGTATAGCGCTCCAAGCCCATGGGCATCTGAGTGTATTTCTTACATGGCAAGGTTACAGACAGTGCAATAAAACAGAGAATAATTAACTAAATTACAGAGTAATAATGGCAAGGCTACATATTTACACATCTACAATTTATTTACATAAACTGAAAGTGCAGATTTACGCCAAAACATACAATGATTGAGCTGCGAAGGTTTGGCTAAGGAGCAGTCATAGGGCAGTGGAATCTAGGCCTCTTTTTTTTAATAAAACATTTTTTATTGTTTTACATTCAAAACAACACAACAACAGCTTGTGTGGATTAGCATGTCCTTCCAAAATTCAAACATTAACAGATCAAGTATCAATCACCCATGACATTACCCCAGGTTTTAGTGCAATCCGACCATATCCCCCTCACTGCACACAACAGGGTCCAGCCGGTTCTAGGGTCCATTCTCTTCCCACCTTCCCCATATCTTGTCCGCCTTAGTAGGGCATCCTCTGGCAGTATATACTCGGTGCTCTATAGTGGCACAAATGTTCATATCTGTTGCCCATTGCTCCATCGTTGGGGACTCCGGGGCTCCCCATTTTTGCGCTATGTTGCGCTTCATCAGTCCCGCTGCTGTGTTCAGGAGCAGCTTGCCCCATTTAGTAAGTCCAATCTCATCCGGAACACCCAAAATGAGAATCTTCGGGTCTAGTGGTATGCGGCACGCCAAGACATTGCCGAGTACAGTACAGCATTCACTCCAGAAGGTGCGGATTTGGGGGCATGCCCACAGGATGTGGAAGAAGGTCCCCTCCTCATCCCCACAGCGGAGACAATTCGGGTTCAAGGCTCTCTCCCATCTATATAGTATCGTCCTGGGGTAATAGACCCTGTGCAGGATCTTTAATTGAACCAGCCGAATCCTGGAAGAAACGGCCACCTCCCTTGGGTGCATTAGTACTTGGATCCAGTCTTCTGGATCTATCACCCCTACATCCACCTCCCATTTAGCTTTCAGGGTCGTGAGTTCTGGCGTAGCAAAGGATGTAATAGCATTATATAGGATGGAGGTGCATTTGGTGGGGATGAGAGCTGGTAATATGTTACGCTCTATTGGTGTGTAATCCGGGATATTGGTGCCTGCAGGTATGTGGTTTCTTAGGGCGTGGGCCAGCTGTACATAGTGGTATCGCTCAGTGCCCGGGAGTTGGAATTTTTGCTGGATAGTTTCAAACGAGGCTATTTCCCCCTCCTCAAGAATGTCCCCAACCCTCAGAATCCCAGCCCTTACCCATCGGGGCCATGGTTGAAGCTTCTTTATCTCGGGCAGGTTACAATTTCTCCACAGGGGTTGTGCCACAGTTACACTATTTTCCCACCCAACAAATCTATGCGCCTGTTTCCAAACCACAATAGTATGAATCGTGGTCGTTGGTGGAAGGGGTCTCGGAAGAGTTTGGTATAGCAGTTGCCATGGGTCGGTATCGTGCATGGCTGCAACCTCGGCCTTGATTTGGGGGAGTTCCCTATCTCTATGAAGCAGGTCGTTGACCACTGCCAGCTGTGCAGCCCAATAATATGTTTGGAGGCGTGGAGCTCCTATCCCACCTTCCCAGACCGATCTTTGGAGCGTAGTTAGCGCTATCCTCGGCTGACCACCCCCCCATATTAGTTCCCGAAAAAGGGATTCAACCCGCCTAAAGTCGGAGTCTGGGATCTTTAGTGGGGCATTTTGTAAGACATAGAGAAACCTTGGGAGAGTCATCATCTTAAAGAGTGCGGCTCTTCCCATGGGCGTAAGAGGAAGAAGTCTCCAGTGGTGGACGTCATTGACAAAACGGTCAAGGACCGGTTGAAAATTGTGTAGTGTGTATTCACTCAGGTTTGTGGTCACCCAGATCCCCAAGTATCGAAAACCTTGCGGTTCTGTTCGGTACGGACATTCCCGAGGGTCAGCCTGCACATTGCCTTTCACCGGGAAGAGAACTGATTTTCCCCAATTGATTTTAAGCCCACTAAGGTCACCAAAACGGGTAAGCATCTGCGTCACCTTGGGGCAGGACCGAGCTGGGTCCCCCAGGTAAATCAGGAGGTCATCTGCGTACAAGGAGACGCGGTCCTCATGTCCTTCAGGCCATCTGAACCCCGTCCATGCAGCGTCTTGGCGAAGCCAAATGGCTAGAGGTTCAATTGCCAGGGCAAAGAGAAGGGGAGAGAGGGGACAGCCCTGTCTCGTGCCCTTTCCCAACGGGAAGGACCAGGACGGCCAACCATTCACTCTGACCTCCGCTCGAGTGTTAGTGTAGAGTAATTTCACCCATTTCAAGAAGCTGTCTCCGAACCCCATACGCCTCATGACTTCCCAAAGGCAGTCCCACCTAACCAAGTCGAAGGCCTTTTCAAAATCTACTGCCAGTAGGGCGAGAGGGGTGTCAATGATCGGGGCCCGCTCCAGCGCCAGATGGAGCCGGCGCAGGTTCATACACGTTGATTTGTGTGGCATAAAGCCACATTGATCCGGGTGGATCAAGGTATGGATCACTGATTGCAGCCGGTTAGCAAGGAGCTTAGCAAGAACCTTGGCTTCGCTGTTAATTAACGAGATAGGCCGATAAGAGGCGCACTGTTCCGGGGGCTTATCGGGTTTGGGAATGACCACAATGGTGGCTTTACATAGGTCAGGTGGGAGGGTGCCCTGGTCGCGGGCGCCAAGAAACATCCTGTAAAGGGGGGTCGCCATTTTATTCCCTCCAAGTTTTTGCCAGGTCTCGGCCGGGAAACCATTAGGGCCCGGTGTTTTCCCTGTTTGGAGTTGCGCTAGGGCTTCGGCTATTTCGGATTCAGAGAGATCCGATTCTAGCTCCTCCCGTTGTTGTGGTGTCAGTGCTGGGAGTGTAATTTCATCCAGTAGGGTCGGGTCGAAAGGTGCTGTCGGGACTCGGTAGAGTTCCGCGTAGAACTGGGCGAATGCCTCTGCTATTTCAGCATCTGTCTGGTACCCAACACCACTCGGGGCAACAATCTCCCTGACATGACGTCTCCCCTCCTCCCACCTCTCCAGCCAGGCCAGCATTTTGCCCGCCTTGTCCCCCAGCTCGTATATCCTCGCTCTGGTGTCCCAGTGGGCCTGCCTGGCATTATCTAGCATGATATTTCTGAGGGTTTCTGTGGTTAGTTTGAGGGACCCTTGAGTCTGCGGGGTAGGGTCAAGAATATGCGTGCTTTCGGCCTGGACCATTTCAGCCTCTGCCTCTACTATTTTTTGAAGTCTCTCCCGCTTTTTGTTTGCTACCCAGGAGATGATTTCCCCACGCAGCACCGTTTTATAAGCCTCCCACACCACCACCGGGTCATCCACTGCTGGTATATTTATGTCAAAGTATTCATCGGACACCTCCGTAAGGCGGTCTACCAATTCTGGGAAGCCAAGGTGGTAGCTGTTTAGCCTCCACGTTCTAGGGGGGGTTACAGAGTGCGTTCGTATTTCAATCAATAGGGGGGAGTGGTCCGAGATTCCACGAGGGAGGAATTCTGCGGATATTGCCCTGTATAGGTCTGTGTTCGGGACCAGGAGGTAATCAAGTCTAGAGAGGGAGCCATGGGCTCCAGAGTGGAACGAGTAGCCTCTATCTTGGGGGTGTAATTCGCGCCACACATCTCGGAGGCCTAGGGCGGACACAAAGTTGGAGAGTTTCGTGGGAACATCCGGGTTACGCCCTCTAAGATGGGTACGATCCATAGCATTGCACATGACATCGTTAAAGTCTCCCCCCAGGACCCATCGATCTGGGTGGTGTTTCCCTAGGAGAGTGGTGATATCCTCCAAGAATCCCTGGCCCAGTCCGGGTGGGGAATATATTGACACAATGGCCAGCGTTTCACCCCAGAGTGAACCTAGAATGAGTACATAGCGACCCCGTGGGTCCAGTTCCACAACTTGTGGGGAGAACGGGAGCCTCTTGTGTATAAGAATAAGGGTGCCCCTGGATCCCATCGTGTACCCTGCATGGAATGCGGTCCTGTAATTTGTTCTCTGGAAAAGGGTGCAGTGTGTTCCCGCTAGGTGCGTCTCTGATAGAAGGGCCAAGTCGGGAGAGTGCCTATTCAACAGTTGTTTAATCAGACGTCTTTTAATCCCAGAGCCCATTCCGTTCACATTCCAACTGAGCAGCTTAAGGGACCTGGGGCGATCGGGTGGGGGTGGGTGTGTTTGTGGGTGTGTCATCTAGAGCTTCCCGTTAGAGGGCACGCAGGATGCTTGGGTCGGGAGAGCTGCCTCCCTTTGGTGTGTCTGTCGGGAACATGGTCCCAATACATAGTACAGCAGGGTGTAATGTGCAGAGGGTTGCACTTAGGTCTGTGGTTGGACATGCTATGGATCCAGACTAACAAAGCAACATTAAAACTTTCCCTTTCATCCCCCACCCTATACTCCACCCCAACTTGAAGTACCTGTCGCCCCAACATACAAATACAACCGACTGTCAAGGGACAGTCAACTCATCAACCTAGAACTATTCCTCAAGTGGTATAACTCTACTTAATCTTAAGTTGCCTTGTTCCGGCCGTGGGGGTTGCGTGGTCTGGGCCGTCAGTTATACAGACATCGGGTTCACAATTAATTCGCTGTTAACATGGTCTAATAACATGGTGCCGGGTCTTAAAGCGTAACTGCGAATGGGTACCTTATTCTCCATTTCAGTCATTGTCCCTGTTTGGCTGTGCCTGGGGTTGGTGTTGCGGGAGTTCAGGAGGTACCCTGTCTCGTCTCGGGCGATTCCTACCGTTACCTTGTCTTCCGTCTGGCCTCCAGTCACCCTCCAGGTGTCTTGCTGCCCAATTCCATGCCTCAGCTGGGTCCGTGAAGTGCACAGTTGTTCCATTAAAGTATATTTTCAGCTGCGCCGGGAATAGGAGTCTGTATTTTACGTTGAGGGTCTGGAGACGTTTTTTAAGAGGGCCAAAGGATTGTCTAGCTCTTTGCACTTCTCTAGTGAAATCCGGGAAGAAACCTATCTTGGAGCCGTTGAACGTTATAGTGCCCTTGGTTCTGGCCATTTGGAGTATTGCATCTCGGTCTCTATAGTTCAGGAGTTTCGCGATCACTGTGCGGGGTGGGGCACCTGGGATTTGCCTGCCAGTTGGCATTCGGTGGGCCCGTTCAATTGAGAAGAAGTTCGACAAGGTCTTGGGGGCAAAGATGTCCGCGAGCCATTGCTCTAGGAACAATTCCATGCTTGCTCCTTCCGTTTTTTCCGGCAGACCGAGGATCCGATTGTTGTTTCGTCTTGCCCTGCCCTCCCCCTCTTCCACCCTTTCTTCCAATGCTTTGAGGCGGGCTAGTGCTCCTGACATTTGCTGGTTCATTGTTCTTAAGTTGTCCTCTGTTTCAGATATTCGACCTTCGGCTTCTCCAGTACGGGCTGTGAGTTTTTGGAGGTCGTGGCGTAATAATGACACCTCTGCGCTGATGCCATCCATTTTCTTTTCCATGGAGGTTCTCGAGCTTGCTATGGCGTTCATGACATCCTTCAGCGAAATGTTCTCCTCTGTTTCTGGTGTTGCGCTAGTACTGGATTGCTCCGGCGGGAGGGCTTGGGCAGGGGTCGTATACTGCTCTATTTTGCTCTGCGTTGTCATGCCCCTTGCCTTATCCTTCCCCATATCTGAAGGTATATAGTGGACCGCGGCAGGTCGGCCCCACTCACGCACTGTTTATAAGGCTTTGCGACGTATGTTCGTTAAGACGGTTTGTAGGGCGGGTAGGTACGGTACCCCGTTCCGGAGCTGGTAGGATATGTTGGCGCCCAACGGTTGATGGGTGGGTTGGTTTGTGCACTTGGGGATTGCCCCCCTTTCCCCCCCCCATACGCCCCTTTCCTTGTGTGTTCCGTGTGGTGTCTCCGCAAGGACTCTACTTCTCTATTGCAGCAATGTGTGCTTGATTGTTGGCCTCTAGTTGTGGCACTGCTGAGAGGTCAGTCTGCAGACTGTGTCTCAAGCACCCAACCTCAGGTCACCTCAGGTCTGCAGGCACTCCAATCGCTGCTCATGTAGTGTTTATTGATGGACACCACATTGGTATTGTGGCTTAGTGCGTCGTTTCAGGCGCCGCGGTGCCGCTCTCCCAAATCCGCTCCCCAGGGCCCCAAACTTCCAACAACTTTCTCGCTCCCCCCGGAGCCGCTCAGTCTCTATCACACGGGGCGGGGTGTGGAATCATGCCTGCCTCCGGTGAGACAACGCCTCCGCGGGGGCCGGATTCATGTGCGCCCGAAAGCACACAGCAGGATGTGGCCGCTAGCAGCGGGGCCCGCCTACCTTCCCACTTGCGGGCAGCTCCCGCTGTGCGACTCGTTCCGCCCGGCAGGGGTCCCCGGGCTCGTGTCTCCCCTCCGCCCTCCAGCTGGGCAGGGTGTCTGCCTTCCTCAGTTGGCGCCGTGTTACGCGTTCTCTCCTCGTCTGCCGCTCCGGCGGCCAAGCGCATCCGCGGGGGCTGCGGGGGACGGGCTCGTGTGCGCCCGAAAGCACACGGCAGGATTTGGCCGCAAGCAGCGGGGACCGCCTACCTTCCCAATCGCAGGCAGCTCCCGCTTGTACGATTCGTTCCGCCCGGCAGGAGTCCACGGGCCCGTCTCTCCCCTCCGCTCTCTGCTGTTGTCTTGCGTGGCTGCTCCAGGCACCAGCGGGGCAGGTTGTCTGCCTCCTGCAGTTGGCGCCATATTACGCGTCCTCCCCTAGTCCGCCGCTCCGGCGGCCATCTTGTCCGTTGTCAGCGTCTCGGGCTTCCCGGACCAATTGCGCCCGACTGGTGCTGCGGTTCGGGTCGGTAGTATAGCGACCTGAGCGTCCAAGGTTCCGCTACGCCTGGATATAATTTCCGCCGTTGTGGTGCCCAAATAACAGGATATCTCCAGGATTTGGCTGACGGCCGCGGGAGCTCCGAGGAATCACGTCCTCATCCCGTGCTCGCTGGCCACGCCCCCCCGGAATCTAGGCCTCTTGGTCAAGGAGCCACATTTTCGCATTTCTCCTAAATGGAAGTATGCAGGTTCTGTTCTTAGTGGAAGGGGAAATGTGTTCCACAGTTTAGCTGTGAGAACGGGAACGCTGCTGCCTCCTGCCTTCTGTAGCCTGAAGCTGGGAATTTTGAGGCAAAGTGATTGGGTGGATCTGGTCGGGCAATCTGTGGAATTGCATGAGAAGTTAATGGTGAGGTATCTCAGTACTAGGTTCATGAGGCACTTGTGGGTAAGTGACAGGGATTTAACACAATCCTTTGCTTGACCGAGAGCCAATTCAGGTTAAGTCTAGAGTTAGAGATATGATGGGCTCTAGGGATATTCAAAGCTGATCTGATGGTGTTGTTTTGCATGACTTGAATCTTTTTCAGGTTCTGCGGGCTGGTTCCAAGGTAGAGTGCATTGACGTAGTCAAGTTTTGACATAACTAGGGCCCTGGCTATAGTAATGCAGTTAGGTGTGGTAAGGAAAGATCTGCAGGCCGTAATTTGCTTGCAGGTGTATGCTGTTGAGGAGGCCATCACATTGACATGCCTTTATAGAGTTAGGGGAGAGTCGATGTATATGCCAAGTGTTTTCACATCCTTGGAGACCCTGATAGAGTTACCGTCTATCTTGAAAGAGTCAAATTGTTTGTCTGGTCTGTTGAGTTTAAGTTTGGAGCCTAGGAGTAGTCACTCAGTGTTCTCGTCATTGAGAGAGAGTCTGTGCTTAGCCATCCATGCCTGTATGATACTGTAGATATCATTGAGTACTTTGGTGTCGGTGTCATAGTCTCCTGTGATGGGTATGAGTATCTGGGTGTCATCAGCATAATTAGTGTAGGTGATGCCCAGATAGTCAAGGTCATGAAACAGGGACTTTATAAATACATTGTATAATGTAGGCGACACGCATGATCTTTGGGGTACTCCGCACATGACTGAGGCAGGCTCGGCAGAGGCAGAAGGTGAAAAGACTCTCATTGATCTATTATCCATGAAGATTGGATCCAGAAGGTGGCTTTAGCACAGAATTGAGCTTCTGAGGTAAGATGCTTGCAGAGGACCTTGTTATCTAAAGCAGCGGACAAATCTAATAGTAGGAGGAGGGCAAGTTTGCCTTTGTCTTTCAAATTTTCAATTTGTGTTTTAAGGTCAATCAAGGCTGTTTCTGTACCGTGCCTGGGTCTAAAGCCAGATTGCCTGAAGCCAAGGATGTTATGTTTTTCTAGGTGCTCCTGAATCTGCAGGTAAACTGCTCTATCAATGATTTTCAGAAGGAAAGGGACTGCGATGGTAGGTCTATAGATAGTAGGGATGTTGGGGTCCAGAGTCGGTTTCTTAAGTAATGGGAGGACCTACATGTCTTTTAGCTTTTAGGTTGTTAGGGACTACGCTTGTTTCAAATGAGGCATTGATTATGGACGTGATGAGGGGAGACAGTACCTTGGCTGCTTCTTTAATGATAGAGGCAGGACAGATGTCTCCTTGGCATCTTGACTGTCTTAGCTTGGTGATTAAATCCTCTACGTCTTTGGTGGTGAGGGACGAGAAGTTAAATAGGTTTTGAGATGTTAGGAAGGGCACAGGGGTGGTGTGTTGGGATGAGATAACCGGGAACATACATTTTTTAGATTCAATTTTGTTTTGTAGCATTGTTATTTTGTTCAGTAGTGCTGACTGAATGTTAGTGCACCAGGTGGTGTCTTTGGTACAGGTGATATGAGGTGGTGTCGGGGATTCCAACTCTCTAAGTATGTTGGAGAGTTCTTTGGTGCTTGATTTAGCTTGGATGATGCGATTGTTGTAGGTATCTTTTTTGGTTTGTAGAATTGCCTCTTTGTAGTTAAGGGATGCGATTAGAAGTTTGGCTTTGATAGGGGCTGTAGGCTGGCTTTTCCAGAGTGCTTCTGCGTTTCTTTTGGATTTCCGCAGAGATCTGAGGTGAGGGATGAAAAATGTGTTTAAGTGCACGAGGGGTTCAGCTTTACGCAATTTAAGAGGTGTAAGTGTATTTATGGCCTTGAGTACGGTCTGGTTGAACAGGTCCACTAGGACAGTGTTGTCTAAGTGTTCAGAGGTGGTGTTTTTGAGAATGGGTTGTAGTAGGGGAAGCAGCTTCTCTGCTGTTATATTGCGATGATTCCTTGTGTGAATGGGTGGGGAGAGGTTCGGGGTGTCACTCTGGTTGCATTCTGCCTCTATCATAAAAGATATAAGGTGATGGCCTGACCAAGCACAAGTTCAATGGGAGAGGATATTGATGTTGCAGTTCAGGTCAACAAGCCAGTCTAGCGCCCTGCCTTTGTTATGGGTGGGTTCCGAAATGCGATGCAGGAAGCCTAGTTCTGTGATCGTGTTGGCTAGGGCTGGTGCCTTAATATCCTTTGTGTGTTGAAATCCCAAGCTCAAGTCCCCTAGTAGGATGATTTGGGATCCTGGCTTAGTATTGTTTGTGAGGAGGAGCGTAATGTCTTCTTTGAAGGGGGTTACTGGCCCACGTGGTCTGCAAAATAAGTGGATGGTGATGGTGCGGCTTTTTCGCAAATTGATTGATCCATTGGGCTGGATAAATGTAGTCTGACATTACTGCCGTGAGAAGCAGTTGTCTTGCAGAGCAGAGTATCTGCCAGGAGAACAGAATGCAGTGGGCAGAATGAAACTCCAGGTGTCTACAAGACTCCAGCAACTGGAGACTCCAGAAAGACATTTTCCAGAAGATAGAGGAGCTTTGGGGCCCTCTAGAAATCAATCTATTTGCCTCCAGACTGAACACGGAGAGTCCCAGATTCTTCAGCTGGATTTTAGATTCGGACACGCTTGGTGCAGATACGTTTCTACATCATTGAAAGGAGGCAAGGCATTCCACCTTACCTCTGTTCACGATGATAGCAAGAGTTTCAGCAAAAATCCACAGTGAACAAGCAGAGGTGGTGATAGTTGCCCCTGCCTGGAAGTCGCAAGCATGGTTTCCAGTTCTGATGGTTCTTTCCTCGGATTTCCCAAGGACTCAACCTCAGAATCGGAACCTGCTGCACAAGGGTCAGTGTCAACCTATGAGGATGATGGACGCCCTCCCACCGATAGTTTGCAAGGTATCAGGAGTAACTGATGTATGCCCGGCATATCTGAACATGCTGCCCAGCTTATCAAAGAGTCATGGGCTTCCTCTATGTTCAGGAGCTATGACGCAGCATGGACCAAGTAGGAGTGCTGGTGGCAACAGCGCAATTTTCATCTAATTTCTGCCCGTGTAGTGCAGGTGATACATTTTTTGGCTACTCTGGTGGCAGGTGGCAAAGCCGTCAGAACACTAGAGGTGCATAGGTCACCTATCTCAGCTTGACACTTGGGAGTAAATGGTAAACCAGTGGGGGGAAATCCGACAGTAGTACGGCTTATATAAGGAGTGAAAGTTTGAACATTGCCCATGTCTAAGTTTGCTTACCGGTGGGACATCAACAATGTTCTTGTGTTATTCATGAACTGGCTGTCTAATAGATATTTGTCCCTGCAACAATTGTCAGACAAGTTAGCTATGCTGTTATGTCTGGTATCCTGTAGGAGAGTGTCTGATGTCAAGGCGCTAGAAGTAGAAAGGGAGTTGTTTTCCCCTGAAGGGGTGGCCATTAACATAGTGAAGAGAACTAAAATGATCTCCAGGGTACTTTCTTATCTGTCTTTGCCGGATCAGCCTAAGCTGTGTGTTGCCTCTTATATTAAGGGTATGAGAGTAGGAGGGCAGAGTTCAGGCCAGCGAGGGTCACCCAGCTCCTTATAACTCAGAGAAAGTATTTCAAGGCAGTGGCTTCTGCAACTATAGCCAGATGTGTCAGGGAAGTCATGGCGCAATCAGGAGTGGACCCATTAAGAGGGGTGATGGCCTTCAAAGCATTTATGGTAGGAGCTAGTCTGGCAAGATATAATGCGAGCAGTTGATTAGTCCAATAACACCTCCTTTAGGGCATTTTATTTTAAGCCAGTAGTAACAATGGCAGCACTGGTATTGCAAAGCTTTGAAAAAGCATAATGCTCGCTTTTGGTTTTAACATAGAGTGAAGATTACCCAAGCTTAAAACACAGGGATTCTTCACTCTATTAAAGACACAGAGGTGAGCATTATTCCTGCCCTTCATATGCAGCAATTGCAAGGCTGCAATGATTTTGTATAATGAACAGAGCTGTGTGTGTGGCTGCGTATTCCCACCCTGATCTCTGTTTTTTTCTTATTATACAGGAGAAGACTAGAAGAATGACTGATCATTCCGAGAGCGTTCAAAGGAGCAGTCACACATCCCAATAGGAGAGGCCGGAGGATTATCTAGTACGCGACAAAAGTGTCAGAGTGGAGAATTCTGCTTGGCCATGGTCTCAGTTGCCTCAGAGACAGTTTTTGTTCAAGGGTGACAGTTCAGAGCATCCAAGAAGAGGAGGGCACCTGTACAGGACGTGGCATCATTGGGTGCAGATAGTAGGAAGTGATATATGGAACTACAGGACACGGATGGGATATAGGGAGTTGTAGTGCCCTGTTGAAAAATAAAAGTTACATTTTATGGAAGTTGTATACGTTTTGAAACTGCTGAAGAGTTAGAATTAAAGGAGGTTCAAGCATAATGCTTGCTTCTGTGTCTTTTATAGAATCAAGACTCCCTGTGCTGTAAACTTCAGTAATCTTCATTATACAAGACACCTGCCACTTTCGATTTCTGTTTGGGTAATCTCTGACTCAGCAAAATAAATTGTGAAAGTTCCTACTGAAAGACGGTCACAAAAGTAACAATAAATTATAAAATCATTAGATCATTGACCAGCATACATTTTGATGTATGCACAAAGAAAAAGTCTTTATGTCATACATCAGTGGAAACGCTACCTTCAAGATACTTAAGCCAGTTTCCCTTGGAGCACTGGTTGCGTAGGAGGGATCGAACTAGGTAAACATATGAGTATAGGATGACTTAATTTCTTTAGGCACAGAGAGTTCCTCTAAACTACCTGCACCCTGCAAAATCTGGTCAGGGTTTAAGTACCTAAGTAGTTGGCCAATTAACTTCCGGAAAATATTTTAGGGAGCCTGAAAAGCTAATGGCAATTTATACTGTGCAAAAAAGCATTTGAGTGTTCTAGCCTGTGGTCCACCAACACTCTATCAATGACGCATACCAGGTGACACCTTCTCACTGAGAAGCTGACACCTATAAATGGTGAACAGCACCTAAAGTGGCTTTATTGGCCTCATATTGGGGATACTTCTGGGGCCAAAATTGTGGCACTATATGTTGATGAAACAGCCATTTCGGTTGAGAAATAAAGTGCAATATGAGCAAAAGCTGCTCTCAAGTGCAGTATATGCTGCCCACGGGTTGCATTGTTTGATACATACATTGAATTTGTTTTAGAGGTATCTAGATAGTATCTGTTGTATCTTGCTTCCCTTCCCTTCTGCTTGTATGTGTGAGTATGAGCTGTGACATAATGGAATGTCCTGCAGGTGCTTAAGCAGGAGCCAAGAATGTTATGATTTGCCTAGAGTAGCCTGGGCGGTGGGAGCCAGTGGGCTCCCCAGGAGATACTTGCACAGGGTTCCTAAATGTTCCTAAATGCATCTTTCATCTTCTTTAGGTTTCAAGCACACCATTACAGCCACTGTGGTACACGTCAGCCTTGTGTGCCAAACTACTCATTAAATAATGTCCTCCCTGCCTTTCCTCACGCAGCCTCCCTAGCATGCCGCCCTGTGTATTGGCAACTAATCTGAACTGCAAAACAGCACCCAATGTACAACCATTCCTCTTCAAGCCGTCTTTCCCCCTGCAGCCCACCTGGCCTTGCAGGTCACCCTGGGTGATGGAACACTACTTTTATGGGCAGTGGGTTCTCACTTTCTGCACCCCTCGCAGCAGCTTGCTTGATGTCTCTTCTTCCAGTTACAGATTCTGCACACCCGAGTCTGACTTGAAGAACAACCCTTCGCCAGTGTTGTAATGTAGGATCAATAGCCACTACAGGTAAGTTACATTGAAAGTCCTTTATTCCAGTTACACTTAAGTTACAGAGAGTAACCCACTGGCTCCCACCACCCAGGCATCATATCGTGTCCTCCCACCCATACTTCAACATTCTCTCTTTGTCAACACTCTCTCTGACATCGTGCATTCTAGACTTGCTTGCATCCAATCACCCAGCACAGCAATATACAACAGCTCGCCCTCTAGCGGTGTTAGGCTTAAGGAGAACAAAACAAGCTGGAGAAATATTCAAAGGGAAAAAACATATTCTGCAGTAGGACTGTGGTCCTAAGCCCATAGTTCCTAATTTACAAGAGTTTGTGCTCAGGGTTAAGTCCGCCTGAAGCAACTATACAAAGTCGTTCACAGTAATTTGAGGTTCCCAGATTCTGGGACCCTTCTGCAAATATTGCTGGTGAACACTGGCCCTCCTGGGCTTTGGTTGTATGGCATCCAGATGACAGATGACTTCTGTCCTGTCTGTTTTGGCTGATTTTCAGGCAGCAATCATGCCCAGTTCCAAGCTAAACACCAGATTTGCCAGTTTCACAGCCACCAGAGGCTCTGGTTTTCAAGAGCCCACTACATGATCGATCCTGGCTTCAGTTCTCAATGTGCCCCCCAGGCTCGGATTTGCTGCAAGTCCTCTCTGAGTCTCAATTACCCTGCTATCTCAGAATCCCAATGAGCCTTGCTGGCTCAGGTTCTCAGCAAGTCCTCTCAGGTTCTCAGTGAGCCCTCTGGGTTTTGGTTCTCAGACTCTCCTCTCTGATTCTCAGTAAGCCCTACTGGCCCAAATCAAATTCTCTAAAAGCTCTCTTGGCTCTCATTCACCAAAAGCAAGTCTTATTTATTTTCCTTGATGGGCTTTCTTGTCCCACCAGACTTGGGACTCTGGCACCTGCCTACCGTTTATTTATTTATTTTTCTCCCCTCTTATCTCTTTGTCTCTCTTTATCTTTAACTTGCTTATTTTCTCTCGGGTCTCTAGGCTTGTTGGCCCGAGCACTCTCTGGACCCATGGAAACAAGTCTCTTCACTGTTCTAGCACCCACGTTCTGGCTGCACCATTCCCACCTCCCTTTCTCGCTGTTTGCCTCTCTGCACCCCTTCCAGCCCTTGGCCTTTCCTGTCTTGCCCAATGCAGGTTTTCTGCTTTGGACCTCTATGTCCACTCCTGCATCCTCTCTTAGCCTCTCTATCTCCAACCTCCACCCTCCTCCAATGACCCCCCTCTTTCCTCTCTCCACCTCTCTCCTTTAGCCACCTCAGTTTCAACTGCCTTCTTTCTCCTCTATCCCTCCTCCAACCTTGTCCTCTCCCTGGAAGTGCTTTCCCATATTCTTCTCTGATCTTGCTCTCCTCCAACTCCATCCACTCCCATGGGATTACTTCCTCAGCCTTCCTGGCTCACTTTACACACTTCTTCCCTGTTGCTCTCTCTCCAACTCCTTCACTATGAGCTGACCCCTTTTACACACAAGCTCATTTTAGGATTTGGGCAATGAGCCTCTTATTGTAGACACCTGGGCCCTGGTGCAGAGTCAACCCAATATTGAATGTTGGCCAAATGGTGATTGCAGTATTTGCTGGAAGGCTTTGGCGGCACGGGCTGATACCCTAAATGGAGTACTCGCCATCTTGGAATCAGGCGGGCCCGTCATAACATATTTCAGATGGTGTAAACTGACAAACCCTTTATTGTGTATTTGTATTAATTGAAGAAATGGCTGTTATTTCAAACAGAAATAACCTACAAAGTAGGCAATACCCGAGAGTGGAGGCAGTGCCCAGGGTACGGTGCCTTTATGAAAGAGCATTGTTTGATGGAAGCAGAGTATACCGCATAGTAAAGCAGTAAGAATGGCACATATACCAGAAACGGAGACCGGGGGACATAACAATACTTTTTATTTTGCCCTACTTTGATGTTCGGGGTGGGGGGGCATTTCAGTGAGGAGGGGCAAGTAGGCAAAAAGAGAGAAAGTGAGAGGAGGCATGGGAGGAGACTGACAAATTGTGCAGAGTTGAAGAGTGGAGCGTTCTAGAGGGAGAGTACAGTGTGATGCAGCATAGCTGGTTATGCCGCATGCATGGGGCACTGATGACCAACCTTTTTTGTCTTGTATGTTCCTCTCACACTTCCACCTTTTTTCCCCCACTCTTTGTCACACACTTACACTAGTAGAAATGCCCAGGCCTAGTATGCTAGTCATTGCTGTTAGATTGTTCGGAATCTTCAAGGCCTAAGAATAACGATGATATCCCTTTTTTCCATTCCTGCTTTGAAGTGCTTTGAAGCACTTCACTTGTGTATAAGGACTTTACAGATAAACAATTACAATTACAATAGACCCATCCAGTGGAGTATGGGGGGTTAGGCAGTTGGTTAGGTCTTCAGAGATTACAGATTGGAAGGACGGCAAGGAGGAGAATATCTGAGTATTGTCAGCATTGAAGGGACGGGTAAAGCAAAAGGAGGACATGACTTTGCTGAGGGCAGAGGTCTATATAGTGAAGAAATTTGGACTTAGGATAGATCCTTGAGGAACAGTCCCAGGGAGAAGTGTTGGGGAGGAGGTGCTGGAGTCCCATGGGATGGAGCCATCAGAGAAATAGGAGGACACGTAGATGAGTAGTGTCCTTGAAGCCAGGGAAGGGCAAGGTTTAAAGGAAGGAGGGATGAGCCACAGTGTCTGATGAAGCAGAAATGTCTAAAAGTATGAGAATGGAGGAGAGGTGAGAATGGTGGTCATGGGTAAAAGAATTGATGACATTGATGGCAGCAGTCTCGGTGGAAAGTGTGGATCAGAACCCATATTGCAGTGAGTCAGCAAGTGAGTGCACCTAGAGATAGTTGGCAATGCAGTTGAAGAAAACCATTCTGAGGGTTTTAGCGTGATTGGGATGGAGAGATACCCGTTATGAAAGTTGGTATAAGGTAGAAAGGTGAGCGTATGTGACAGGTACAAGTTTCTTAACACTGTCTGGTGGAAAGGGATCTATTGTAGAGCAGGATGGGCTGGCAGAGCAAAGGATGGGTAGTTCAGTGGAGGTGGAGATGTCGCCTAGAGAGGAGATGTGAGGAAGATGGGATTGGGGGAATGAGAGAGCAGGTGGGTAGATAGAAGGGTCGTCAGGTTGTCCACTTTTTTGGTGATTTTTTAAAAGGGAAATAGGAAGCTAAGGTATTGGCAAAGATAGGATGAGACAGGCGGTTCTTAGTAGTGGATGGAGCTTGACCTGGAGAGTCCTCGATGGATTGATAGGGTGAGAGCTAAGTGAGGGAACAAGATTAGTGTAATCGAAGGAATTGGCTTTGCTGAAAATTGTGGCCAGGGTCAGTGGAGGGTTTTTATAGGAAGCATGGAGAGTGTACCAGCAGCATAGGCAGGGACGCATGGTTGTACTCAGCAGCTGGATGGCTGGAGATCCATGGTTGATGGCTCAGACAGAAGAGGGGTAAATGAGTGGGCACTGTAGTGACAATTGAAGTGGGTGGACAGCGCAGAGTTGAATTCAGTAAAGGCAAGACAAATGGAGTGAGCAAGTGGAGGAGAGAGCTTGGAGTGGGATGACTTGACTGAGGTAGTGGGCCATGGACTGGCTTGAATTTGTTTTGGGTGATAGATGAGGGAGTTGGGTCGTAGTGTAGGGGTGGACTATAGCTGGTGATGTGAATGAGAGACTGATCGAAGGGAGAGGTGACAATTGTGGGAGCAGAGCAGATGATGGTGGGCAATAGGAATATGAGACAGAGAGTTGCCTGGGGTGTGGGTGCAATCAAGCGGGAGCTGTTCAGAGTAACACATATTGGAACAGTTGAGGCCAGCCATCATGACAGCAGACACATCAGCTACTAGGATTTCAAATAAGAGGACAAGATCAGTGAAGAAGAGGTGGAGGGTGTCCAATTGGTGATAAGTGAGGAGGAAAGTAAGAGGGTTGGGAGTGCGAAATAAAGAGGGAGGCAGTAAAATCAGAGAAGGGAAGGCGATGGTGTGGCCTTGCTAATCATGATATCAACTCCACTACCTTTTTTGAGAGAGAAGAAAAGTGAGAGAAAGAGGCAACCTCTGTGTGAAGGACTGTCTGGGTGGTGGTGTCATGGAGGCAAATTCAGGTTTCAGCGTAGCAATCATTGAGGGTTTGGGGTGATGGGAATCAAAATGATTATTAAGAATGACTTTTTAGTTATTGGGCATTCGGGAGACACAGTAGAGGGGGCAGAGGTAGAGGAGGTAGTTGTTGAAGTAGATGAAGTGAGGTGGCATTTGTACATAAGACTGCAGTTTGTGGTATGTGCGAGAGAGGAGCGGCCTGAGTGGAGTTTGAGGAAAGTAAAGGATGGGGTGGGGGAGACAGGGAGGGGGGCAAGAGAAGAGGAAGAGGGAGCAGAGCCATGGAAGTGAGATTGGGTAAGGACAGTAAGGAGGAGGAGCCGGTTTGGCACAGGAATGGTAGTTTGGGAGCAAGTTGAGAGGTTGCATGGTAGGTATAGTGCCCTAAGCGACCAAACCCTGGAAGTTAAATATACAGGGTCCTTGGTAACGAGAAATGCAATTTAAAAAGTGCAGTTGATATATGCATCTGTGGCAAACCACAACAGTGATCATGCAGGTGTAATGCATTTCATTTGCATGGTAGTTCTGCATGGCGGTGAAACTGGCCAGCGGGGACAATAGGGCAGAATGGGAGGCCCTAGTACATATAAGAACATAACATGGCCAAACATGCCCTTTGCTTTGAGGTCCCTCGCTGGCAGGCTGGGGTGTGTGACACGTAGGGCTTGTCTAATGTGGACCTGGCTGGAAGGCCATGACCAAGGAGAAATTATGATGATGCAGGTGAAGAATGAGGACAAGAGATGCTGTAACAATGTGAGTTTGGTCAGCATGGACTGGGATCTGAGGGCATCTCAAACCAAGATCCTCTTTGTAACATATTGCACTACAGTGCGAATGTTTAAGAGGCATCTTCTAGAGAGTGTCTAATGTTGGAAGTGCAAGAAGGCAAAAGGTATACTGAGTCATTTCATTTGGTTTTGCGAGAGGACCAGAGACTTTTGGGAAGGGATTTGTGAGAGGTTGGATCTGGAGTTAAACTGTGATATTGCACGGAGAGCTTTGCTTTTAATTTTGGGGGATGTGTCCTTACAGGAGGATTTGCTGTTTTGTAAATAAATCTGGCTGCTCCGGTGTTGTATACTCACTAAGAGAATGATCCTAAGGTCATGGAAATCATCCTCTACCCGCTGTATTCATGATTGGGTGGAAGAACCTTTGTCTGTGTCACATATGGACGAGCCATTTTCAAGCAGAATGGAGACATTGAAAAGTTCACAGACATATGGGGTCCACTGCTAGATGTATATGACTAAACTACCCTTCAGATGTGTGTCCTGCTATGATCTCATCCGTGTCACTCTACTCATATCATATGACGATCATACTGTACCTATTGTTTTTGCAATTGCATGTTTTTATGACATGAGATGTATTTTTGTTGTTTTTTTTTCATTACTGTCTAGGTGTTGTTTTCTCCAGCCTGCTTGTTATAATCTGAATATCCCATCGCTCACGTGCACTGAGTGTACGGTTAATTATTTTCTTTTACTTTGTTTGATGAATTTACTGTTACTTGCTTACGTTTGAAATTAAAAATGTTAACTGTGATGAGGCAGGAGGACAGGTTCTTTGTGAGTGGCCCAGGCCCAATTTTACCGTGTACCAAAATGTCCATCTTCAATGTTATTCAATGGGCAAGCTGGTGGCAAGGATTTACCCTGTTGGCAAAGAGGCCCTGACTGCTCAACCCTTCCCTTGATCCTTGATCCTTTTCTGTAGCCCACACAGCATACAGGGAGGTTGCAAGTGAAGAGGGAAGGTTAGATCTCTGTACTCAGCCAGGGCCAGTTTAACCCTGTTCCAAAATGGCTACCTTCAATTGGCAAGTACCGGAGCTGTGGTGGTTTTAGGTAATGCAAAAGCCGTTACAAAGCAGAAAAGTATGACGAATCCAGAAAGAAGTACTATTCTTGTCGGATTCCAGCCCGTTTCCCGCAGCTGTATTAAAAAAGAAATATGATTGTTGCCCAAAGTAACGGTACTTAGAAGATAAAAGCATGCGTTGACATTCGGTGGGATTCAAACTCAAGATTACCAACATTTTGAAGAGAAAGTTTAACTTGAGGAAGTTTTTTCCGTCCCGATAAAAACCCTGCAATATTTCGATTTGTAGGCAGCAAAATCTTAAATTTCCCGGCAATACACCACAGAAATGCAGGCCGCGTGGAGAGACGGTAACATACTTGTGCCCAAATCACCGTCTTCGAAGGAGTGGTGATGAAGTTCTGTTTGACCTCATCATCGGTGTTCCCGGAGGGGTAAGTCCAAATAGCACCCAGGCGAGTTCGTAGGAGAAAGCAGCGCTGGGAAGACAGGCCCGCTTGAGAGGGTGCTACGCGGGTTGGCAGTGCACACACACAGAACACAGAGACCGGAACGAACAGAACGTGATATAATAAAAGTGCATCGCTGTGTGGCCTGTTAACGGACATTGCCACACTTATTCCTGTTTACAGTTCAGCTGCATTTAGTGATCAATCGATTGATACCACATCACGTGGCACCTGCAAGCCCCCGGATTGTTCGATATGGAATGCAGGCGCCAAGACCTGTGCTTTTCTGCGGCGGGGGGAGGTGGGCCGGGGTGCCCGAAGGGGACCGGGTGCTCAGTAATTCCCATCACGCAGTTACCTTTTGAACCCGCCTCACTGGCGAAGGGAGCAAACAGCCCTGACAGGCCCAATTGTTCACGGCCCACCTGAATCAACCCCGGGCCCAGAGCAGAGGATGCTCGCCCTCGGTGGCCACTCTGTTTGCCCACTCTCCCGTCTCCTCCCACTTCCACCCAAAGCTGGGATTGGGGTCCTTGCCCCTAGTACCAAAAAAGGGGGTAGGTGTCACTCGCCCGCACCCCTGACTCACATACACACACAGGCCCCGCACATACAGATGGCCTGGCATTGCACACACCCACCCAGCACATGGCATGCATGCATGCACACACAGAAAGGTAGACGATTCACGTGCAGACACATGGACGACACACACAGCTCACCCACAATAGAGCATTTCTGACGCGTCACATGAATCCTTTGTGTACACTATCGGAACAGAACAACGGCTTTACCCCCCACAACAGTCACCATGGGTATGGCCTGCAGAGTTGAGAAAGGACCGCGATTAGGCAGTACATGTTGGCACCACTAGACAGGCGAGGTAGTACATTTCCATTCACCATGTCTCCCTTTAAGAAGCTTAGATGATAATGAGCCTCATCAGGAACTATGCAGAAGGCGTTATTGGGAAGTATGGGCAATACGGACCCAACCTAGGCAGTATAGATAGGGCCGCATTCGTGAGTACACATAGTGCAGCTATTCTGGCCACCATGTGACTGTATAGCCCCTCCGTGTGCAGTACAGGTATTAAGGCGTTCAGGCAGTACAGGTAAGGTCACATTAGGCAGTGCACGCAGTATTTATTGCATTGCTGCCAACCGGCTTCATGCCTTGAGCGCCGCTTCGTTTACTCCAGGCCTTTTACCCAACCACTTGTGGCTCTTTGAGATGTGTAGTAGGGTTCTCCATGATGCCCGCAAAGTGCTGTCATCCGACACAAATGGAGGAAGGTAAACCGCATGACATGGGGGCAGCTAGGCCATTGGCTCCCATCAGGCAGTGTAGTTTTCGTGCCTCTGTGCAGCATAGACCTAAGCAAGGATTAGGAAGGGGGACAATATCAGAGCGCCTACCCGGAGGGTGCAGCATTGTCTCCTAGTGCCCGTCTGTGAACGGGCCCTCCCTCATCTATCACTAAACGTACATTTAAGACATACAAAACAGCCTCCTACCTTAATTGTGTCATTCTCCCTCTGATCTCTCTCTACTCCTCTTGCTCACTACAATGAACTTGAGTTTATTGAGTTTAACTTTGCACTGTCCATTCCCTTCAATGAACACTATCCTGCCCCCTCCTCCACACCATCCTGTCTGCAACCATGGATCTCATCAGTCATCCATCTGCTGAGGACAAACCTTTACTGCTGCTGGTGTAAAGCTTGATGCCCCATACTGATGCCAGGCTTCAAAGACTCTCTCGCTGCCCCCAGTATTGCTCTTGACTACTTGCTTCTACTACACCAGCTCGATCTACCCCCTCTCCCCTCACACACACAAACTATCCCTGGCACTCCAGGCAAAGCTTCCCGACCAAGAACCGGACAATATCAACCTCTCCACTGATGATTTTGCCTCCTACTTCTCTAAAGTTACCAAAAGAAATGTCTACTGGAATCTTGCAGGTCTGTTCCAAAACAGCCACTGTCTTCTACTAAAAAAAACTACTGATGACTGCTGGGTTGTCTGCTGACTCGCTATTTGGTTTACAGAGCTTTTGTGAAAGTTTTTCTAGTTTCTCCATGGGTACTGTTGCAGTGAAACAGCTGGAATCAGTCTCTGTGGCAGCACAGAGCGCTGTGGAGTGCTAGCAGAGTGCTGTGTATCGGCTGGTGGCTGACGGTGGGGAGTTCTCTGTTCAGTGAGTTGAGATTATTTTCGCTTTGGATGCCAAATGTAGGAATGATGCAGTAAAAACATGAATGTAAATCCGGCACGCAATGCTGCACTTATGGAAATGTCCCGTGCTTTGCACTCCCGCATCACAGCTTTCAGTATCCCTGGGTTTACCTCCTGGCCCTTCTTCTGCTCCAATGGACAAGAGGGAAAAAACGTGCGAAAAACACCAATTTCTTTTCCACTATAACAAAGCCTTCTGTCCCTCCGGTCCTCACTCCCACGACTCATGGGGTAGGGTGGGAGGGAGTTTGAGGAAATCAGCCAGCTACAGGACCTCGTATCGGACTCTGTGCTCTTTGAGGGTGAAAGGGACCCCTGCAGGAATGACTCATATTCGAATACACTACCGATAATTATTTACAGATTTTTCTAATCAAGGCAGCAACAGTTCTTTTGCAGAACCTACTAGTTTGTCTCCAAGACTAGGCTTCACCTCTCTGTTACAACTCTGGCATTAATCTGCAACACGTGCACTGAATTATGTGCTGACATCCTTTGTGTCACTTTATGAAAGCATAAAATCAGAGGTGAAAATGATCTCCTCCCGGTTAGAAGCAATTAAAAAGAAGCTGGATAACTTAGAGCAAAGAGGAGATTCTATCCTTATTTCAGTGTAAAACATGTCAAACGCATTAGAAGGAGGCCACAGTGCAGTCCTGTGCAGGCCGTGCCAACAGAGGTCACTAACTTCTAATCAACCTGTGATTATTGAATCAGTTACCTGGGCAACGGAGGCTGTGGTTGACCCCACTCCTCCTCTGCTGGGTCCTACAAGTATCAGTAAACCTCCAACTGAAAGTGACAGCTGGGCTCCGGCCCCTCCCATAACAGATAACAATCCTATTATCATTCCATCTGGTATGGCGGGCCTTAGCAAAGGGAAAAGAGGGATCAAATCGCAATGAAAGAAAACTAAGAAAACAAACGTGTGCATGAAAAACCAAAGGTCATTGAGGAAATGTTTGCGCCATTTAAAACTTATGGATAATCCCCACCAAAACAATGCTGTCAATGTGAACCGAAAAAAATCCTCAGTGAGGACTGAAGCCACTGACGAGTGTCGCCCAATTGGGGTTTCAGATAATGAATGTATTGAAAAGGAAGATATTCCTAAATCTTAAGGTGCAGGCTCCACCCAGCGGGCTTACTAAATCAGTAGCCCGATAGAGGATGGGCCAAAGAATGTACCAAATACGTTTAGGTCCACCTCAGGCCTGTCTGACACGACATTGATCGAGATCACCCACTTCAGGTGTATAGCACATTGAGGGCAAAGGGGGTGAACCCTGTTTTATGGGGTACAGGCCCCCCTCCCTCTGACATAGAGGCCTTATACTCTATTCATGTATTTCTAATGCCTGAGCTAACGGAAAGGCCATCAACAATCCTGTTTTCAGTATTTCTTGTGGCTCAGCGAATTATGTTGGTTCCTGGGGCTCTTGAAAAGTCCACTGACACTTGTGGCAAGGTGAAGAAGGGGGAATGTATTGACAACTCTAATCCAAGACCACATAGAGGAGGTCCAAAATTTCCGCTCTCTTTTCTGAAATTCCCAACTTGAGAACCATTGTACCAAAAGATTTAGACCTTGTAGAATATATTGATGACATACGGACAGAGAAGGTCACTTCGGACATTGGCCCTCATTACGACCCTGGCGGAGTGGGTTTACGCCAGCGGTATTCGTGGCGGACCCGTCCGCCCTACTACGAGTTCCCGTAGCGCCATGGAGCCTTTCTCCGCCTGGTTTTACCGGGCGGAGAAATCCATGGCGCTAAGGGACCTTGTTGTTAATTACGCCACCGTACTTTACGGTGGCGTAATTAACGCCTTCCCCACTCCCATTATACCCTATGGGGCAAGAATGGGAATGGGGAAGGGTAAAATGGGGATTGGGGATTTACCGCTCCGCCAAGGTCGGCATGGGGCGGAAAATCCGCCAACCCCCATGGCGCTATCGGCAGCTTTCCGCCGTGCTCCGAGGTGCATTTAGCACCGCGATTTCCGCCAGGGTCGTAATGAGGGCCATTGTGTCAAATATTGTTTACAACACCATATTGAACAAAGCCACCGCTTTGAAACAACTGGGCCTTGACATACAGCCTTTCAAGCCGTCGGAAACTGATGGATCAGATAAATGGCCGTTCTACATACAGGGGTCCAAAATCTCTGACTTGACTTATTTCAGTCAATAGCAAGAATATGGGAAAGAGAGACGAGACACTGGAGCCTCACAAACAGGATTCTCTCCCTAGGTGTAATGAATGGTTTTTGTTGGCAGAAGCCCTAAATCCGACATCCAAGATTACTAAGAGTTCCCAAAATAATCTTTAGCCATGGATGGAATTTAAGGGCCGACTCTTGGAATACCCAGAGGCATGTCGCGCCTTTTACTAACGCTGACTTGGTCAAAGATTTAAAAAGGGCTGATCTGTTCATGTTGAAGGAAGAGTGGCTACACATCCTACCTGTTTTAGATGGCTACAAGACTGATTTTCAGTTGGCCAAGAAAAATAACAGAGGCTGTTTGGGGGTCTTTTAACTGCTATCAAATCTGGAGTTGATTTAATATGGTGTAACGTTTTTAATTTTCAGACTGGTGTGATCCCAACTTCTATTTGATTCAAAAGTACACCCCCTTTTTAGTTGTAAATATATATTGGCATTAGGGGGTGTCTCCCCTGAATGACGTTCTAGAGGGTTTAGTAAATCTTTTACTTGATCGCAGACAGAAGAACAGCACTGGCCACAGCATGGTGGTGGGTGACTTGAATTCTTCTTGTTTTCCAACTGAAGAATTACAGGATAACTCCCTGCACTTACATATTTCGCATGTGGCCTCTTGTAAAGTTAGGAATGGTGACCGTTGGTCATCCTCATTTAAATCCTTTTGTTTAATCATGCTGGACGGCAATATGGCAGGTGATGAGCTGTTGTGCAACACCTGGCGATGCGGGGGAAAAGAAGCTGTGTTAGACTATGGGCCTCATTACGAGTAACCCGGTCTGGAAACAATGCTGGTAAAACGGCCGGTACTACTGGATCTGGCATTTATTCCAGACCGGGTTACTCCGAGTCTGCCGCTAGGGGGAATGAACTACCAGGAGGCCTGACCTGCCGGTAGTTCATGCCCCAACTAGCAGAAAGATCACAGACGAACCAGCACTGTTAACAACAGTGCCGGTGCTTCATTGGTTCTCATTCCATGTAGTCCCACAGGATTCCATGGAATGGAAACTAACTGCCTTTACCGGCACCAGTAATATTCTGGTAACACCAGGATATCGGCGCCAGTAACGGTAAGGCGAGACTGCCAGTAACACGCCCGTAGCACTGGCAGTTTCCTGGCAGTCTTGTAATGAGGGTATATGTATGTAGATTCTAGCCTTTATTCTGTGTGCCAAAAACTTAAGGAGTATTACAACTACTGGCAGTGAGCATAATATCTTGGCCGCTAATTTCGACATGGGCTGTGATCCTGAGATGGCTACCTGTCCTACAGAGTTCGTTTTAAATCCGGCTGCTAATAGACTAACATTGACTCTCAGGAATTTGGGGAAGTTGAATACTTATGGAAATCTTGGAATATATTTCTGATGAATGGAAGCACAACACCTTCACAGTAGACGCGTTCCATCCTATTGTGGTTGAACTTATAAATGGTATCTGTCCTTGTTCTGAGGCTGGACCTGTAAAAGAAAATAAAGAAACACGAGAGGCAGCATCTTCATGTTTTTGATCAACACTTTGTTGATGGGAAAAACCAACTGAAAAAGCTAATAAGGGTCATAAGAAAATCTTGCAAATCCCCCCATCCCCCCACGGAACACTGGAAATCACCAAGAGCGAAGCGGTCGCATAGGAACTGGGTCAGAAATCATCAGGTGCAGAGATAGAGGGAACTAATGTTAGAAACCCTACAAATCAAAGACTCTATTAACTTCTGGACATTAATAAATTCAATAGGAACCTCGCAGGCAGTCCTACAAATGAATCCCATTTCAGGGGCCTATTGGGTTAACCAATTTACCTCAATCTATACCAGAGAAGATGGGGAATTTATTTTGCACAAAAGCAGTGAAGCGGATCAATCGAATTATAACTCATGATCTCTGGTTATAGAGCATGATGACATTTTGGAGGGTATTTCTAGGCCTAGTAGATCTAGTGCAGGGGGCCCCAATAGACAAACAGTTTCCGTTTTTTATGTCAAATCCAGACAGTTGGGCATCTATTCTTGTGTTCTCTTTAATAACGTGGTGAGGATGGGCAGTTTTCCAGTGTCAGCGTCTCCTCTTTGACTGCACGCCCATTGGGCTCCAAAGGTTAAATTACATCCATTTCTAAATACGTGCATAAAAACCTCCTTAGGATGGATCCCGCGAAAACGAAGGTGATGCGTCTAGCTCTATCTTGCAAGATTTCTAACTTTACTTGGACTTTGGATAGTTTCAGTTTGGACACATGCCATCATTTGATTTATTTGGGTTTTCCGAGACTGGATAAACCCAATAAAACAGATGTAATGGAATTATTGAGGAACAAGGCTGACTCACTATCGGGCCAAATGCTGAAAATTAATTCGAAATCAGGTACATTTTCAACCCTACTCATTGTGAAATTTTATGAGACAGAAGTAGTACCTAAATTGCTATATGGTCTGGAAGTGATGTGTGCCTGGGTGCTTGGAAAACCCACCGTCTTGAAGGCTTTAATCTGGAGGAAGGTTCTTCATCTACCTAACTGTTTTTATATTTCCATAATAAGATATGAATTTGAATTACGTTGGGCACCCAGGGGCTGAACCTCCTGTCCTAGCACCCAAAAGATAAGATTGTAAAAAATAATAAAATCACATAACAGCAGGTCTGCAGTAGTTGACATGAAGTTGGTGAGTCCTAGTGCCCTACTGGACTCAGATTTTAAGACAATTTGAAAGAACACTGTCTCACTGCGATGGCTTGTAAATTATTTATTTACTTGACCAAAAATAATTGTGTGTATAGTTCCTGTAGAGGAGCAGGTGGATGCTTTCTCACTACTTCCCGTCCCTCACCGCTGTCATATTTGAATAGTAGAAAAGCAGTAAATGGGATCCCCTGCATTGTTCCTATACCACATCGAGTGTGGGAGAGACGTTATGCACAGCCATACAGAATGTACCCTTGTACTGGAAGTGTGGAAGGTTGCTGCATGGAAAGATGTCAGCACGCACCTATGGACATCATGGAACGTTAAAGTGAAATCTGATGAGGGCAGAGTAATATCATGAAGAAGATTTATAAACCGATGTTGAAACGATATGGAAATACTTAAGAAGTAACAATGTAACTGAAGCATCAAGAGGAATATGTACTTAAGGCTAAAGTAATCGTGAATACAAAGATGATGAAGTAGCTTACTTGCCAATCATTTTAAATACGCAGAAACGCAAGGTAGAAATTAAACATATAGAAGTTTGCTATAGAGGAATATATAATGTGGAAAGGATGGCCATGATAGGAAAATGGACGCTGGCTCATGCCGAATTCAGCCAAGCTACCTCAGAGACAGACCAAGGTTGCAGAATCAGGAGAGGCTGAAAAGCTCTGTGTGCAGAAGAACAAGAAGGCTATGTTAGCCTAGGATCAAGGATGCTATTTTAAGGAATAATTACAAGGCAGAAGGGGAGTTAACCAGGATAAGCTATGAACGAAGGGCACATTCTTCTTAAATTAAAGAAGAGGAAAACATCTGCAAAGTGTATGAAGTCTATGCAAGGTAGAGTGGCAAGTCTCTAGAGGCAAAGAGGAGTAACAGCACCCTGCAGTATTGAATCAAATAGCAGTAAATAAGAGACTGAAATGGACACATTTGTATTCTCTTCACATGTGACTGAGAGGTTGAAGACGAGGGCTATTCATTATAGCCTCAGACGAAGATATTGGCGTTCTCACACTCCCTTGAATATTCCAGGACAGTGAGCAGGCTGCAAGGTCAACTTCAGACGGAAGACGTTGGCTTATGGCCGACCAATGAGAGATGATGGACTAATTGGGAAAACGAAGAGTAGTTTGACAGGATTCAAACACCTATGTTTCATTTCATATATGTGCTGCTAAAGAGCTAAAAGTCGAAGGTTGGGATAGCATACCAACCAATCAGTAGATCTAAGGGGCATCCTAACACACAATATTGCATATACCAATTGTCATGATGCCTACCTCCAAGGAGCCAGACCAGGCCCAGCTACCCCAGAGGCAGACATCATGTCCCTGAGGGAACTCTCAGCAGCCCCAAGTAGGGGCCCTTTGGACTCAGTCCTGGCGCCTTTGGCGCCAGGCTCATATTGGACAACAGTCC
Organism: Ambystoma mexicanum; assembly: GCF_040938575.1. Taxonomy (NCBI): domain Eukaryota; kingdom Metazoa; phylum Chordata; class Amphibia; order Caudata; family Ambystomatidae; genus Ambystoma; species Ambystoma mexicanum. The sequence continues at coordinate 1,032,985,824 of NC_090923.1, forward strand.
TGGCGCCATAGGCGCCATAGGCGCCAGGCTCATAAAAGATGACTTTGTGTTTAAAGGTGCTTGGTGTAAACTTACCTGATGCAGACCATGCTGCAACATCCGGGCCATCTAGAGGCCTGAATGGGACTACTTTATCTTTGGGGACTACTTAACCACATGGGTGTGGCCGGAGGAAGAATACATACCTGAGAGGAAGGATACATACCTGGAACTACTTCGAAGGCTATTTAAGCCACGGCCAAGCAGCAACTCACGCTTCGCGTTGTTCTGCATCTAGCAGCTGGACGCTCACCGTGTCTGCTCCTGCATCCTGACTTCTGCCACGCCCGCCAGCATCCTGGAACACCTGCAAAGGGAGAAGAGAAGAGAATAGGAGAAAGAAGAGTCCTTACCTGCTAAATCCGCATTCCGGAGACATTTCGCCGCCGATCCTGAAAAGGAAGACATTCATTTTAAAAGCACATCGCATCGATCGCTGCAGCGCCGCATTCCACTCACCTTTACTAGGCGCCTCCATGTTCATCAGCGACCATCTGGATCCGCAACCACATTTCAGCACCTAGGGAGAAAAAGACAAGAACAAAGGTGAGCTAGGGAAGAGAATAAGAAAACCTTAATTTGCCATCATAAGACTTACCTGTTGGGTCATTCCCACTTCATTTTGGGTTGGTGCCGCATCCTGGCATTTCCGGACCCCGCCCCCTAAGGGGAAAAAGAGACATCAGCGTTAGTGAGCGAATGCTAAGACATTACCTGAACGCTCATTAAAGACTTACCTGATATCTACTGGAACTGCACCTTTCACGTCGGGTCGGTGCCATATCTCCAGCATTTCCGAAACCCGGCCCCTATGGGGAAAAAAGACACAAGCATTAGTGCATTAATGCAAGGACACTAAAGGAACCTCTCATCAAACAACTCATCTGAGTTTCCTTCGTCGGTTCCATTGCTCATCTCGAAATCTTTGTTCTGCACCTGAAATAGAGACAACGGACAATTAATATTTCGGGCTCATACTTATAAACAGAATTCTCACAGAGTTTTACCGGGAAGGTCAAGCAAACTTGAACTCTCTACAATCCATGATCCAGTGAAGTAACTGGATTACAACGCGCCCCTGCATCAGAAGCAGGATGGAGAGCTCGTCCTTTCAGACCCTAAGGTGAGACTTCACGGGGAATCGCAGAAGGGTTTCGTGGAGGGTGAGAAGGGAGTGGGAGGCTTACACATTATCCCGCAGATTGTTAATGCTCCCTTTTCACACACAGAAGGATATTTCTGCGAGTCAGACAAGCCAGATTTGAAGGTCTGGTCCAGTCCATCTTCCGAGTCCTGCGCTTCACCATAGAAGAGGCAACAGCACTCCAAACCAGGCCTGCGCCTCCGTGGGAGTCAGGTGAGCATAACAGAACGCAAAGCCTACCTACAATTTCCCACCTGGGCACTATGGAAACTTCTGAGGCAGACCAGCTGGCCCAGCTTTTGGGGGAATTACGGGCAGAAGTACACTCCGCCTGCCAGGAGACTAACGCTCTCAAAAGAGAACTGATCCTATCTAAGGAAAGAACTGATGACCTGGCCAAACGGTTGTTGCAGGGTCAGGCAGGACAAACTCCTTTACCTAGTTCCGGGGGTAATCCCACTTCTATGATTTCGAATAACCCAGTACAAATCAATCTACCTGGAAACATGCCTTTGGCCCCGCCTGAACGTTTTGCTGGGGACCTCAAGAAATATGCCATTTTTATGAACCAATGTCGCTTACACTTCCTATGCAGACCTGGGGCCTTCCCTAATGACCAGACCAAGGTAGCTTTTGTATTATCTTATCTCAGCGGCAGTGCTGCCGATTGGTCAGTTTCTTTGGTAAATCAAGATGACCCAATTCCAGGATTTTCAAGGCTTCCAGGCAAGCATGGAAAGATTATTTGCTCGACACTCTCAGGGACAGGCCCTAGACAACGAACTGCTATCCTTACGACAAGGTAACCAGGATCTCTTATCTTACATCACCATTGGTTGTGGAAACTGGGTGGCCAGAGAATAAAAGGATCACATTATTTCATCAAGGTCTGCGCGGAGAACTTAAAGACGTGCTAGCCCAAATAGTAAATCCATCCCAAGTCTGCGCGGAGTACATAGACCTTGTGGTCCAACTTGATCACAGACTTCAGAATAGAAAAGCAGATGGATCCAAGTTTGAAACCAGAGTGTTGATCAAAACTCACGCTAACCCCAAGAGTACCGACGTTTCCGAACCTATGCAAATCGGTGGAGTTAAAGGACCGTTAACGCAGAAGGAACGGGAGAGAAGGCGGCAAAAGAAATTATGTCTCAATTGCGGAGCTGCTGGTCACTTTCTACGAGATTGTCCGGTAAAACCACCTAAGAAGGTGGTTGGAGCCACTGACAACAATTTAACAGAACCTGATTCGGGAAACGACCAAGCCCGACAAGCGTTGAGGTCCGCTTGCCGAGCTTGAAAACACACTCTTTGACCTCGCATTTCATCATGCCAATGGTCCTCGTGGATCCGAAACAGCCTCGGCGGTTGCATCCTATAAAGGCATGCATTGACAGTGGAGCTATTGGAAACTATGTAGATCGTGAATTGGCCTCCAGGATTAATCTCCCTCTCCGTCTGAAAACTAACAAGGATGTCATTACTACAGTTGATGGAAGCGAAATAGCCTCAGGGCCGGTAACTCATTCCACTACCGAAGTGACACTAGTGGGTCAGGATGGACACCGGGAAGCTATTGTGTTTGACGTAATCAAGGCCCCACAGTTTCAAGTAATTCTAGGATTTCCTTGGTTAGAAACACATAATCCTCGAATAGACTGGCGAGCAAAGAGAATAACATTTCCTGATTGTGAACAAACTTGTTATCCAAGAAATCCAAATATGGGCCTGGCCTCAGTAATTTCCGCCACTATACAACTACTGGCTGAGTACCAAGAATTCCAAGACGTTTTCCAAAAAGAACAGGCCAACACGTTACCTCCCCACCGGTCGTACGATTGTCAAATCGATCTGGTACCCAATGCTCAACCGCCTTGCAGTAGGATTTATGCTCTTACTGAACCTGAGAACCTTCATTTGCGTCAGTATTTAGATCAGTACCTTGCCAATGGTTTTATTCGCCCGTCAAAGTCTCCTGTTTCCTCAGCTCTGTTCTTCGTGCCGAAAAAAGAAGGCGACCTTAGAACATGTATTCACTACCGCGCCCTAAATCAAATAACGATTAAGAATTGTTATCCTCTGCCCCTGATCCCTGAACTTCTCGACCAGGTAAAAGATGCTTGTATGTACACCAAGTTAGATCTCCGGGGAGCTTATCACCTGGTGCGTATAAAAGAAGGCGACAAATGGAAGACTGCATTCCGCACCAAATATGGGCTCTTTGAATATCAGGTGATGCCCTTCGGATTGTGCAACGCACCTGCCGCCTTTCAATACTTTATGAATGATGTTCTTCGGGAACTTATCGATGTTTGTGTCATCGTATATATCGGCGACATCCTGGTGTACTCCTCTTCGGAATCCGATCACAGAAAACATGTCAGGGCAGTTCTTGAAAAATTGCGCCAGCACAAACTGTTTGCAAAACTCGAAAAATGCGTTTTTCATACCACAGAAGTCGAGTTTCTCGGATTCATCCTGAAACCTAAAGGAGTCCGAATGGACTCGCGAAAGGTGGACGCCATCCTCAAATGGCCATCTCCTAGCTCTGTGAAGGGGGTTTAGAGCATGCTTGGTTTTGCCAATTTTTATCGAAGATTCATCCCGGAATTTTCTCGAGTGGTCCAAACCATCACAGCTCTCTTAAGGAAGAATAAATGCTTCGAATGGACTCATGAGGCAGAACAGGCCTTTCAAGACCTAAAGACTAAATTCACCTCCGCACCTGTGTTGAAGCATCCACGCCCAGATCTCCCTTACATTGTTGAAACCGACGCATCCAGCTTAGCCATGGGAGCTGTCCTGTCTCAAAGGGATCCAATAACTAACCAACTACACCCTGTAGCCTTTTGGTCCAGAAAATTCTCGGCTCCTGAAATTAATTACGCAATCACCGACAAGGAGTTACTAGCTATCAAGTCCGCTTCAAAGCTTGGCGTCATTACGTCCTCGGCGCAAGACACACCATCACGGTGATTACAGATCACAGAAATTTGCAATATTTAAAGACGGCCAAAGCCCAGTCATCACGTCAACTCCGATGGGCTTTATTCTTTACGGAATTTGATTTTGTAATCACATATCGCCCTGGTTGCAAGAATGGCAAAGCGGACGCTTTATCCCGGATTGGGATGGAAGAAACAAATTCGAGCTTAGAACCTGTACCGATTATACCTGAACAGCGAATTTTGGGTTTGACCTCTTTACAAACTATTGAGGACGTTCAAACTCGAGTTAAACAACGATTAGACTCCACAGCCTTACAAGAATGGAGACAAAAGGGGTCACACTTTTCCGTTAATAACGATTTACCGTACTTCCAGGGGCGATTATTTCTGCCTAACAAAGAACTGCAAGAACTCGTTATTGCCCATTATCATGATACATTAATGGAAGGACATCCAGGTATCGCTAAAACTGAGGAAAAGATCAAACGACAATGCTGGTGGCCATCCTGGAGAAAAGACATAAAATCTTTTGTGATGTCTTGCGGAGTTTGCGCCCAAAATAAAGGTCAAAAGAAAAGACCAGCCGGTCTTCTACAACCTTTGGATATTCCACCTGCACCTTGGCACACCTTGTCGATGGACTTTATTACCGACCTGCCTCCTTGCTATGGATACAACACTATCTTGGTGATTGTGGATCTCTTCTCCAAAATGGCCCATTTTATCCCTTTAAAAGGGTTACCCTCAGCCTCCATCTTGGCCAAGGAATTTCTGGAGAACATAGTTCGTATGCATGGTTTTCCACCCATATTAGTCTCAGATCGAGGAAGCCATTTTATTTCCCATTTTTGGAGGAAATGTTGTCAACTGGCGCAAATTGATGTACGACTATCCACCAGTCGCCATCCCCAAACCGATGGCCAAACCGAGAGAACTAACCAAACCCTTGAACAATATCTTCGGTGTATGTTGCACCAATCTGAATGCAATTGGAAATACATTCTTTGGATCGCAGAATATGCATATAACAATTCTGTACATTCTGGAACAGGACAAACCCCTTTTTACACCTTGTATGGTCATCATGCTCGAACCTCAGACCTGGACCCTCCTCAAAACCTGGAAATGCCTGCGGTAGATCATTTGCATTCCACAATAACCCGAGCTTTCAAAGAAGCTACGACTCATCTTCAGCAAGCCAAGAAAAAGTACAAAGAAAATGCTGATTTACATCGAAGTGAAGCACCTCCGTACCAAATAGGGGACCAGGTGTGGCTAGCAACTAGACATTTACCTCTCAAAGGACCGCGGACTTTCAACCCCAGATACATAGGACCCTATCCCATCAAAGCTTTATTCAACCCGGTGGCCTTTAAACTCGATCTACCAGCAAACATGCAAATTCATCCCGTTTTTCACGCCTCACTGTTGAAACCGGTGCAACCAGGAACCAGACTGATCAAACCACCAGAACCAATTCAGATTGATGGGGAATTAGAATTTGAAGTTAAAGACATATTGGATTCCAAGGTGTTAAAGTCAAAACTCTTCTATCTAGTTGATTGGAAGGGGTATGGACCTCAGGAGAGATCTTGGGAACCAAGCGACCATGTACACGCGCCGCGATTAATACAAAAATTCCACTGAAAATTCCCAAACAAGCCAAAGCCCCCGGAGAGAACAACCTTGGGAGGGGCCTTGGGAGGGGGTACTGTCATGATGCCTACCTCCAAGGAGCCAGACCAGGCCCAGCTACCCCAGAGGCAGACATCATGTCCCCGAGGGAAGTCTCAGCAGCCCCAAGTAGGGGCCCTTTGGACTCAGTCCTGGCGCCTTTGGCGCCAGGCTCATATTGGACAACAGTATTGGCGCCATAGGCGCCAGGCTCATAAAAGATGACTTTGTGTTTAAAGGTGCTTGGTGTAAACTTACCTGATGCAGACCATGCTGCAACATCCGGGCCATCCAGAGGCCTGAATGGGACTACTTTATCTTTGGGGACTACCTAACCACACGGGTGTGGCCGGAGGAAGAATACATACCTGAGAGGAAGGATACATACCTGGAACTACTTCGAAGGCTATTTAAGCCACGCCCAAGCAGCAACTCACGCTTCGCGTTGTTCTGCATCTAGCAGCTGGACGCTCACCGTGTCTGCTCCTGCATCCTGACTTCTGCCACGCCCACCAGCATCCTGGAACACCTGCAAAGGGAGAAGAGAAGAGAAAAGGGGAAAGAAGAGTCCTTACCTGCTAAAACCCGCATTCCGGAGACATTTCGCCGACGATCCTGAAAAGGAAGACATTCATTTTAAAAGCACATCGCATCGATCGCTGCAGCGCCGCATTCCACTCACCTTTACTAGCCGCCTCCATGTTCATCAGCGACCATCTGGATCCGCAACCACATTTCAGCGCCTAGGGAGAAAAAGACAAGAACAAAGGTGAGCTACGGAAGAGAATAAGAAAACCTTAATTTGCCATCATAAGACTTACCTGTTGGGTCATTCCCACTTCATTTCGGGTCGGTGCCGCATCCTGGCATTTCCGGACCCCGGCCCCTAAGGGGAAAAAGAGACATCAGCGTTAGTGAGCGAATGCTAAGATATTACCTGAACGCTCATTAAAGACTTACCTGATATCTACTGCAACTGCACCTTTCACTTTGGGTCGGTGCCATATCTCCGGCATTTTCGAACCCCGGCCCCTATGGGGAAAAAAGACACAAGCATTAGTGCATTAATGCAAGGACACTAAAGGAACCTCTCATCAAACAACTCACCTGAGTTTCCTTCTTCGGTTCCATTGCTCATCTCGGAATCTTTGTTCTGCACCTGAAATAGAGACAACGGACAATTATTATTTCGGGCTCATACTTATAAACAGAATTCTCACAGAACTTTACCGGGAAGGTCAAGCAAACTTGAACTCTCTACAATCCATGATCCAGTGAAGTAACTGGATTACAACGCGCCCCTGCATCAGAAGCAGGATGGAGAACTCGTACTTTCAGACCCTAAGGTGAGACTTCACGGGGAATCGCAGAAGGGTTTCGTGGAGGGTGAGAAGGGAGTGGGAGGCTTACACATTATCCCGCAGATTGTTAATACTCCCTTTTCACACACAGAAGGATATTTCTGTGAGTCAGACAAGCCAGATTTGAAGGTCCGGTCCAGTCCATCTTCCGAGTCCTGCGCTTCACCATAGAAGAGGCAACAGCACTCCAAACCAGGCCTGCGCCTCCGTGGGAGTCAGGTGAGCGTAACACCAATCCACTGCCCTGTTGTCCGTTATAAACAGTACTATACGTATTTGGAGGTAGTTTGATGTGTGTCCTACAACCAAGGAGCAGCCAATGATGTATTCATTCAAATATGTTCTATATGTAGATATGTTCCCTTAACCAAACCCTTCCCTCAATAGGTTTTATAATTTGCCACGTAGAATGACGTCATAGATGAAGGATATTGGGGCATAAGTGTCACGATTTGCTCCCATTCGTGCCACTTGGGAGCCTGATTTGGTGTTTATTCCCTAATGACTTTCCTTCCAGACCTCATGTGACAGTGCTATGGTGAATTGCGAGTGTAAAATCCTTATTTTCCATGTAACCTCCCTTCCGGATCCATTCCAGGTTTCTGGCAGCCAGTATGCTGCTTTAATCAAAAGACTATGCTTCCCAGAATTCCTGGCAGACTGCTTCATCTCCACCCTTTTAGGACAAGGTTGGGTGAAGGATAAGCAGCACCTGTGGCTGGCAGGTGAAGCAAGCAGCACACCTGAGGTGTGTGCTCGTTAGCCAGCTTTAAGTTTGCTTCAGTCCAGCGCTGTTCATTGATGCATTGTTCCTGTTTGTGACTGCCTCCTTGTTCTTGATTCTTAGCTTAGTGTCTAGCATATGACAACTTATTTGCATGCCACATATAACGGAAAAAAGTTATGGAAGATGTATCAGAGTGCAAAAGAAGATCCAGCCAAAAGGGAACGGATGTTCAATCAGCTTAAAGGAGAGGATACAATTCCTTTTGCTCCTCTTTCCCCTCCTGAAGAAAGGAGTGTAGATACAGAGGAGAAGGCCACGTGGAGATAGAGGAGAAGCAAAGAAACAGAAGGAAATGAAGGATAAGGCTGAGGGAATAATGGTAACACAAAATGAAAGGATGGGAGGACAAATATTACTTAAACTAGATGATAACAGCATTGATGAGTTCTAGAAAGAGGAAAGAGAAGAGTTGGAAAAGAAAGAGAAGGAAGAGGAAAGAACATACAAAGAAGAGAAGATAGGGACAAATAATGCATGCAAAGGGAAGAATGAAGTAGATATGAGGGAAAGAAAGAAAAGGAGAGATTAGAAGAGAAGAAACAAGAAGAGATAGGAGCCCAAATACTGAAAGTATGTGGGATGCAAAGAAGGTGAGAAGAAGATGAATTGAGGGAGATGAGAAGAAGAGAAGAAGTAAGGAACAGGAGTAGGGGATTAACAGATGATGAGATGGATTATTTATGTCATAGGAGCATATTTATTGCTTTATTTCTTTTATGTATTAGTTGCTTGTACTGTAAGTAAATTCTGTTTCAAAGTACCCACAGGCCAACAGGGAGGGAACATGGGATTGAAAACAGTGAATGCAGTGGAAGATAAAGACAAACCTACTATGCCGTGTGAGTATTCAGAAGGTGCAAGTGCAGCAAGAAGGGAAGTAGGAATGGGGGTAAGTGCTGGAATGTCCATGCTCATGGGTGAGCAGCAGATGAAGTGCATAGCATGGAAAGTGCTATGCGACCTGGAGCTGTATTTGGTCGAAAGTGCAAGCCTACAAGATTGAGGCCAGTAGGTGCCGAGGCAAGTACTGCGAGGTAAGCAGATGCTGGAACGATTGGGATTGGGAGGCCAGGTCCCCGAGAGATACATGAGGGCCCTGGCCACCAATTACAGCGACTGTGAGATTAGCAGAGGAGGGAAGAAGGGAAGGAGGAGGTGAAGATGAAAGTCTTGAGGAGCTTCTGGAATTTGAGGAAGTCCTGCTCAAGGCCCTCTGTTTAGCTAAACACTTTATACACAGAGAGCTGGTGCCAGAGGACCGCAGAGGTCAAGAGGGAGAGTATTTAGTAAGAGAAAGTTGCAGAAAGTGTGGTCCGAGGCCCCAGACAGCCTTGTGGATGATGCAGAGGTATTTGAATTTGAATTTAATCTGTGCTGCAAGCGGGAGCCAGTGAAGAGTTTTTAGGGCAGGCGAAATACTGTCCCTAGGCTTAAGGCCAAGGATAAGTCTTGCTGCCGGATTCTGGATTAGCTGGAGGGGTCGTAAAGTGGACGACGGTAGATTCAGGAGAAGGCTATTGCAGTAGTCAAGCCTAGAGAGAACCAGGGCTCGTGTAACATTGAGTTTCGGGGGGAAAGTGAGAACATGGAGAATTCCTTTGAGAAGGAAGAGTTGAAAGTAGGAATTCTTGGCAATGTCCTGAGTGTGAGGTAGGAAGGATGAGAGGAGTCGAAGATGACTCAAAGATTACCCTTTTCAGAAGAAGGAGCAGGGGGAGAGCCCATATAAGATGGCCAGAATGAGGGGAAAAAAGAGGGAGCAGGGGTCTCAATGGGAATGATCTTAGTCTTGCTGTCATGGTAATGCATTCAGGGGCACAGGCATGCAGGGGTCGCATGCACAGGAGAACTGGGTGGACACTGTACTGGCGCCTTTAGCACCAGGCTCATAAACAAAAGTAAAGAACATCCATTTGACACCAAAAAGCTTTTATTATGGACATAGCACTTCAGATGCATTAACCTTGAACATTCCATCCATTAAGCAGGATGCATTAACCTTGAACATTCCATACATCAAGCAGTCCCAAGTGTATTCTTGGGTGTGGCTGCTAATGGATTGCCTTTGCACGTGCTCACTCTCTAGGAGTGGCAGGGTGTGGCTGGTAAGCCGGCCCTAATGGGCGTGCCCACAATCTCAGCTACATAAGCTGCACCGATCCTCAAGACAGATGCTTTGCGTTATTCTGCACTTGCAAGCAGAGTAACGCTCACCATCGCCTGAGGTCAGATTTACCTTTGAAGATCCTACTTCCTGGACATCCTGCTTCCTGCCAGCATACTTACCAACTGGGGGAAGCTGTTCTTACCTGTACATCTCTTCAGCGAACCAAGTATTCATCTTTACACTTTCAGGAATGCCGATATCTTCATCTTGGCACCACAGCACAACACGTTCCATCGTCGACAGCAGCGCCTGCAAGGAAAAACAGAACACAGGGTTAGACATCGAAAAAACAGTCTGTTTAAGGTTGCGCTTCGCCATACTTCGCGCTTTCCTTAAACCATCACTTACCTGCTGTGGAACATTGCGGTAGCATCCATCGTCCATCCGGCCGCGTCTCATAGCTGCATTGAGGCCGCATTTCCATCTAAGTTAAGAAAACAGAAGAGAGACATTATTGCGGGCATAAATAGGAGCAACCTATAAAGACATTAAACAGAACAAACAGCATCACAAGAGCTCAAGAAAGACTTACCAATCATTAGGAGAAGCATAGTCACAGCTGGACTGGAATAATCCTTATCAGGGATCAGTGAAGGAAATAGATCCCATTTGACGCGTCCTGCCAGAAGTAGCAGGACAGAGAGCTTATCTTACATAATTCATAGGTGAGCTTTATGGGCTGGCGTATGCTCACAGAAACCGTACTTTGGGGTGAAGGGTTCCAGAGGTACAATAATCACAGATTGGCACACCCACACACTCTTATCTTCACGCAAGAGCAGTATAACCACGTACCACCGCTCAAAGCTTTTCTACTGAGGGAGAGGCTTGAAAGGGGTGATTCAAGTTCAGGGAGGGCTGCAACCGTGCCCCAAAGCCTCCGCAGAGACCAGGTGAGCGCAACAGAGCACAAAGCCTCTAATACTCTCTGGCAGGGCGTTGTGGAAACTTCAGAAACAGAGCAGTTAGCCCTCGTACTAGGGTAATTACGGGCTGAAGTACATGCTTCAAGACAGGAAACCAATGCATTACAGAGGGATCTTATTGTAACTCGAGAAAGAACTGACGGATTGGCAAGACAATTGCTACAAGCACAAGCAGGACAGATTCCACTGCCTGGAGTGACCCATTCTTCTCATTCTTCTACACCACAACAATCAATACCGGTTCAGGTGGTTCTTCCAGGAGCACTGCCTCTAGCCCCTCCCGAACGCTTCATCAGCGACCCAAACAAGTTCGCTGTATTTATGAACCAATGTCGCCTTCATTTCATGTGCAGACCAGGAGCCTATCCTAATGACCAAGCCAAAGTGGTGTTTGTACTCTCGTATTTAGGAGGTAGTGTGTCAGACTGGTCTATACCTTTGGTAAATCAAGATGACCCTTTTCACCAGAACTTTGGGAATTTCCAACATGAGATGGAGAAATTGTTTGCCCGTCATACTCAAGGACAAGCTCTGGACAACAAGTTGTTGTCACTCAGACAAGGGAGTCAAGATCAATTAACCTATATTGCAACCTTCAATCGTCTCATAGCCCTGACCAACTGGCCAGAAGAGAAGAGGACTACACTCTTTTACCAAGGGTTACGTGGAGAACTTAAGGATGTGTTGGCACAAGTGGTGGATCCCCCTGAGAGGTGTGCAGACTACTTAGACCTGACGGTGCAACTCAATCATAGGTTGCAGAATCGGAAAATGGATCGAGCTAGATCAGAGGGATGGTCAGTTTACATACGACCTTGTGAGAATCAGACTGAACCACATGAACAGTCTGAGCCAATGCAAATTGATGGATTACGAAGTCTCCTTACCAAAGCAGAAAGGGAAAAAAGAAGACAACAACAACTTTGCTTATATTGTGGACAAGCAGGTCACTTCCTCTGTGACTGCTCGGTAAAACCACCCAAGAAAATGTTTGGGGCAACAGACAAAACTGATGAAGAAGAACAGAACTCGGAAAACGCCAATGCCCTGCAAGTGTAGAGGTCCACTTGTAGAGCATAAAAAAGGAATCCGTACAGACCTCACATCTAGTCCTTCCAGTGCTTTTGGTGAATCAAAAGCAACCATCAAAAATACATGCCTTTGAGGCATATATTGATTGTAGAGCTGTGTGTAACTACATTGACCAAGATTTGGCTCTCTGAATAGGCCTTCCTCTCCGACAGAAATAGAAATCGGAAAACATCACTGCTGTGGATGGTTCTCAGCTATCATCCGGCCCGGTGACACAATACACAGAGAAAGTCAAGCTTGTGTGTCAGAACGGGCATCAAGAGGACATTACTTTCGATCTCATTGGTGCTCCTCAGTTCCAGATGATATTGAGAATGCCCTGGCTGGAGACCCATAATCCTAGGATTAACTGGCGAAAATGAGTTCTGACATTTCCTCATGATTGTGCCGACACATGTTACAAAAAAGATGACACCAATCTGAAACCGAAGAAAGGAATCGTGTTGGGCCTCATCAGCTCCTTACTGCTTGAATACCAAGATTACCAGGATGTCTTCAAAAAAGAGAAAGCCAATGTTCTGCCCCGCACAGACCCTACGATTGTCAAATAGATCTTGTACCCGGAGCCCAGATCCCTTGCAGTCGAATTTACACTGTGACAGAACAGGAAAATCTGCATCTTAGAACTTACCTGGATCAGTACCTCGCGAACGGTTTCATTCGCCCGTCCAAGTCACCTGCCTCCTCGCCCTTATTCTTCGTGCCTAAAAAGGAGGGGGACTTAAGAACTTGCATCGACTATAGAGCCATCAATCAAATCACAGTAAAAAATCGATATCCTTTACCACTTATACCAGAGCTCCTGGACCAAGTGAAACATGCTCAAATCTACACAAAACTGGATTTAAGAGGAGCATACCATCTTGTAAGAGTAAAAGAGGGAGACGAGTGGAGAACGGCCTTCCGCACAAAGTACGGCCTCTTTGAATACCAGGTCATGCCCTTTGGGCTATGCAATGCCCCCACAGTATTCAAATTGTTTATTAATGATGTACTCAGTGAAATACTTGTGCTCTTGTTTACATTGACAACATTCTTATCTACTCAAATTCCATGGAAGAACATGTAGGCAATGTCCAGGCAGTCTTATAGAAGCTTCGACAACACCAATTGTATGCCAAGTTGGAATATTATTTTCCTCCATGTGACCCAGGTCGAGTTTCTCAGTTTCATGCTCACACCACAAGGCGTACATATGGATACACGAAAGGTGGATGCAATCCTCCAATGGCCCTCACCAACATCCACGAAAGGAGTGCAAAGCGTGCTCTGATTCGCCAACATTTACCGTCAGTTTATACCTGTATTTTCACAAATTGTACATCCAATTACCTCCTTGTTAAAGAAAAATCAAAAGTTCCATTGGTCGACAGAAGCTGAAGAAGCCTTCCAGAAGTTGAAACTAGCATTCACTACAGCACCAGTCCTTCGACACCCACAACCAGACCGACGTTACATAGTTGAGACAGATGCTTCAAAAATAGCCATGGGAGCAGTATTGTCACAAAGAGACCCTGATGTGTGTTTTCTAAAAGACACAGGGAACCCACGCTCTGGATTAGGGTATTAATATAATAATTGATCACGGAAATAACATCCAAAGGGTACAATTTGAAGGTGGGTATCAAGGGATTTTATTAGACCTAATACATTTTTGGTATGAATTAAATCATGATTTAATCTGCACTTACTGTGAAAATCTACAACGCAGGAAAAAACTTTTAAGAACACATCTATATAATAATACAATTCATACTATTCAAACGTGCACCCATTCATCGACAAGCATCCGTCAATCATCAATTTACTCATCCAAAACACCAATGAGTATAAAGTGTAAAATCTATAAAAAATCATGACATATAATTTATCAATTGAATTATTTATAGAAAGAATATAAAATCAATATGCATGGCCACAGGAGATAATAAAGGTGGCCAAGAAGTTGAGATGGGTCCCAAGAATCTTCAACCACAACCTCATCACAAGTTTCTCTCTACAGGTTTTGACGTATATACTTTATTATAGTGACGTCTTCTTCAAGAGATAAAAATTACATGCTTGGCATAGTAAATACGGAGGGGGCACAGTCCGTCACTCCTTTTATTATAATAACTGGAACTACTGTTCGTTCAAATTGGCAGCGTCCAGAGACTGGTTCCTGCAGGGAAGATATGCTGAATTCACAGTAGGGCAGCACCCTAAGGTGCCAAGCTGGTGACAAACTCAGGGGATGAATTTGCTGGCAACGGGCATCTCGCCGTAGGCTACACAGGAGTCTTACGTCCCTTTGGCCAAAGAATGATATTGCTAAAATAGCAACTGACAACTGGATGCCTTAGAAATACAAGTGGGCAGACGCAGGCGTTCAGAGACCCTGAAACAGGACAACTACACCGCGTCGCATTCTGGTCCCGCAAATTTTCAGCCCCCGAGTTGAACTACGCAATCACAGATAAGGAATTACTGGCGATTAAAGTTGCATTCAAGGCCTGGAGACATTACCTTCTTGGGGCGAGACATATGGTCACTGTCATCATAGACCACCGTTACTTGCAATACTTGAAAACAGCCAAAGCACAATCCTTGCGTCAACTTCATTGGGCTCTCTTTTTTGCGGAATACAATTTTATTATCATTATAGACCTGGAGTACGCAATGGGAAAGCAGAAGCTCTATCACGCATGAGTGAAGAAAAAGAGGCTTTTACAGCATCCAATCCCATAGCCATAATTCCTGAGGAAAGGATTCAAACCAGAATAGCTGCCACCACATGTGTGGATGACCAAAGAACCAGTTAGCAATCCCTGATGGATCAATCAACACAACAGGAATGGCTGTTAAAAGGTGACCAGTACACCATCGAAGACAATCTACCATATTTCCAAGGACGATTATATGTCCAAGACGAAGAACTACAAAAGCAAATCATCACAAATTACCATGATTCATTAGTGGAAGGACACCCAGGAAAAGCCAAAACTCAGGCTAAGGTAAAACAAAACTACTGGTGGCCAACCTGGAGAAAAGACATTGCCCAATTTATTGAAACCTGCAGTGTCTGTGCACAACACAAGTCTCAGCAACAGAACCATGCTGGTTTACTACATCTCCTAACAGTACTGCCAGCACCTTGGCATACCCTGTCGATGGACTTCATCACGGATCTTCCACCTTGCAATGGATACAACACCATATTAGTCATTGTGGATTAATTCTCCAAAATGGCCCATTTCATCCCTCTGAAGGGACTCCCAACTGCATCAACTCTCGCTTCTGTGTTCCTAGAGCAAATTGTTCAATTGCATGGGTTCCAACAATATTAGTATCTGATCGCGGAATGCAATTTGTTTCTGCCTTTTGGAGAAAGTGTTGTACGATTGCCAAAACCGATCTCCGGTTGTCCACAAGCCATCACCCTCAAACTGATGGGCAAACTGAACGAACCAACCAATCTTTAGAGCAATATCTCAGGTGTATGTTGCAACAGTCCGAGGATTCTTGGAAAAATATACTCTGGATAGCTGAGTATGCATACAACAACTCAGTTCACTCAAGCACAGGGAAAACTCCATTCTACACTGTGCATGGAAGACATCCGAGGACATCAGTATTTGATCCACCCGTTACCCTGGAAATGCCAGCCATAAAAAACTTACATAAAACCATCACTCAGGTTCTTAAGGAGACTGCAGAGCATCTGACCAAGGCTAAGGAAAGACAAAACTGTTTGCTGATCGACATTGGAAGAGAGCTCCCACCTACCAGATTGGAGAAAAGGTGTGGTTAGCATCCAAATATATTCCCCTGAAGGGGCCAAGAGCTTTCCGCCCAAGATACATGGGACCCTATACTATAAAGTCCATAATCAATCCTGTCGCCATGAAATTGGAGTTACCATCTCACATGAAAATACACACTGTATTTCATGTCTCTCGCCTCAAACCAATGAAGTACAATACACAGCTTATTCTCTGCCATAGCCCGAAGTAATAGATGGAGAACAGTGGCGCCCCCAGACATTTTTCATAGGGGTGGCCTGATGAGGCCACAGGAAATCATGGGGTGGAACACAGGGTGCCACACAGGGGCTGATCCAGTCTCAACATTTTGGCTGGGTGGATTGGCAGTTTTGAAAATGGTTAGCGAGACGGGACATTAAACCTATTGCCCTACTGAACCCCCTCTTCCTAATACCCCCTCCCCCAAGCCCATGAGGCTGAGCAGATATCTCGCCTTCCTTTGGCCCATTAGATCCATCTTTCCCCCCAACTCACTACAGGCATAGTCATGGTTCTGTAACAAGTGGGGCCTGGAGGTAATGTTGTAGGGCCCACATTAAGAAGAGCCCACAGAAGGAAGGGCACTTGTTCTGCCCCCAGCCAAATGCACAGGAGTGACAGAGAGTAGTGAAGTGGGGGCAACCAATCAAGGGGGGGTTGTCCCCTTGAGAAAAGGTTTTAAATAATGGGTTAAAATAGCGCATTATACAGTACACTTTGTGATAAATTAGGTAAAAAGCCACAACGTTTACAATCGGTTTTGTAGGGTAAGACATAAAAAGTATGTTACATGCCAAGCCACCTACAATGCACAGGAGCATTTTCAAACACATTTTCATAATGCCTTTGTCCACTATATGCCAGTACTCTGCAAGTGTAAAAAAGCACTTTCATATTGATTGTGCTCACACATGTCAATTCTGGTACACCTACATATGCCACTATTCCCACATAGGAAAATACCCATGTTTGCTTTGTCGATAATGCCAGTAATGATACTATAACAAAGCATGTTTATGCTAGCTCTCCCAATACATGCCAGTATCCCCATGTAAGAACATACTCCTGTTGGCTTTGCCGGTGAAAAAAAGCCATGCCACAGTAAGAAAATATATCCTTGCTGGCTACACAAATCCCCCACTACACATATAAGAACACTCAACATGTTGTAATCATGTTGTAATTGCAGTAAGACATGTCATGCCACAGTAAAAAAACATAGCCTTGCAGGCAGCACGAATGCCCCCACCCCAATGAAAGAATACTTATGTTGCCTTTGGCCTTCACACCAGTAATAAACTGCAATGCCACAGAAAGAAAACCTGCTCTTGCTAACTAGCCGGTAAAATAGCTCAGCGGGTTGAGCACATGCTTTTGTAAACCGAGTGTGATTTTCAGGTTCATATCCTGGCAAGGCCAACTAGGCCTTTCATACTTCAAAGTGACCACTGTGATATCTACCCTCCTCCACGGACCACATACTATTATCTTGCTTTTGCACCTTGTTACCTCTCTTACTCTGTACTGTAGTGTTTTCCCTGCTCACCAAGTTGTACCACCGCCGTGATACTTACGGGTTTGGGCGATGTCAATAAATGCAATAAATAAATAAAGCTCATTAAATGAGTGCAAACTTCAGCTGGGTGATACAATTGATGTAAATATGTTCTCTGTACATTGCTTTGGTGAAAGCGCTATATAAATAGCATATCATCACACAAATCCCCCCCATATAAAAACACTTATGTTCCATGCACCATGTTATATTTCCCCATGTAAGGATATGTATGTTGCCTTTGACCTTAAATACTAGTAAAATAAAGACCCAAGTCAAAATAAGGAAACATGCACTCCCCATGTAAGAACACTCATCATGTTCCCTTTGACCTTAATGCGAGTACAACATTCCATGCCACAGTAAGACCCAGCCAGGCTGTTAGGGAGAATTCTCTTATAAAGCTAATTTCCCAAACCTAGTGAGTCCCCCAGCAGCTTTGCTGGATTTTTGGGGTTTGTTTTTTTCTCCTGCTAAGAGTGAGACTCTTTTCCTCCCACTCTTAGGCATGATTTGAGTGTCTTTGACTCTTTCTGTGCTTATGGGCTATGGGGTTTTCTTTCTACTCCATAGAGCATCATCTATTTTTTATGTGTGTGTTACACAGCACCCTCAGTGCAGTAACACAGGGGTGTCATAGTGACCCCCAAACATAGACTCCATACCCTGGGACTGACTATTGTCTCCCAGGGCATGTAAAGTCACCATTGACTTTACTAGTCCTAAATTGTGAACAGAACCAGTACAAACCATCATATTGTGGAAGTACTGGAAGGGGTTAATTATATTGCCCCTGGGTCTGTTTTCAAGGGAGCACTGTCCAGTCCCCCCTTGTCGAGTTTCTGGCTTGTGGCAGTGTTTGTCACGTGAAATATTCCACCGGAATATTCTCTATGGGATTTTCCCATTGATTTTAAACGCACCACGTTTTAGTGCAATGTTAAAGATACCGTCGGTTTATTTATTTAATATTAAATCCCCGGTTGGGTCTTTTTGCCAGAACTCTTTTCTAAAATGGTGTTTGTCTCTGTCTCTGTAACTCTGACCAAGGTCGAGCCCTTTGTTCCACTATTTTGGCAGGCTTCTCCACAGAAGCCCTCCAAATGGTGTCACTCTGTCTGGTTTCCACAGGACAGGTGGAGGGGGGAATTGGCACCATGGACTGCGTTGCCTCGGCAACCCAAGTCACACTCTACTCTGATTGGCCCAGTGGTGAGCCGCCCGGCTCACCACTTAGCATGTGTGATTGACAGCTAGGCTGATGAATGGGGTGTTTTCTGCATTAAAGCAGGGCCTTTGGGACTGGAACTTCAGAAGTCGCCACAGGACCTAAGAATCCGAAGAGGGAAGAATCTGAGCCATCTGTAATGACGACACCACCGGTGGAGCTCTGCTGCAACGACCTCACCACTTTCCCGACGACAAGAGTAGATCTTCTGCTGGACGAGTCTGCTTCCCCTGAGCTGGTGGGACCAACCAGTTCACCCTTTTCGCCTTCCAAAGATGTCTCTTGATCGAATCGCCCGTGCCAAGCACCCCGGCGGCCGGATAGCCAAGCTTCACCACTTTGCTCCTTTTATTGACAAACTCTGCGGCTGGTTTCATCCCTGTGCAGTGCAACTACTCCATGTTTCCTCCGCGACGAGATCCTCTCTTCCCCTGGTCAAAACAATGAACTGCTACCACTGCCAGGAACAACTGCCACCGCTGGAGCTTCCTCTCTGTCTAAGGTACTATGTCCTGCCTGACCTCCCTTTTTTCGGTTTGCCCAAGGTGAGCCTTAAATCCTTGGCTTGCCAACTGGGTTGGCCCCAGACCTTATAACTTTACCTTCTTGAATCACCCCAAACTCTTCTGAAAAGTCTGCAAAGACTTTTAGTGCATTTTAAACCGTATGATCCTGAGCACATTTCGCTTTGCTCCCTTTAAAGTGGGCCTGGCCTATGAACTTGGCTCTACAGTCTATACTGCCTTTACTCCCTTGTTGAGAACTCCTAAAAGTGTTGGCACCTGTTTTCTTTTTTCTATGCTCTGCCTTTTTCTCTCCCTTTAACTGAACTATTGGAGTGCCATCAGGTTATGCGCTCACATCTGTTTAACAAATCGTGGTGTTTTAATTCTGACTTGTCTAATAGTTATTAAGGGAGGTGTGTATACTTTACCTGACTGTGTTTTAACTTGCTTTTGATTTAGAGTGCTAGTATATTGCCTAAAGTCTGTTTTAAATAAATAATTATATACTTTTTATACAAAGCTCTGGTCAGTGTTTGTTTGCTCTACTGTGGTTTTATTCCTATTGTGTATGCTCTATATACTGCCCTACTCTTCTTGAGAGAAGTCTGACTGCTCAGCCACAACTACCAGGTAAATCTGGGTGGTGCAGACTGCTATCAATTGGGTTTACTGCTTACTCCTGTAGTCTTAATCTTTTTGCAGTGTTACCTAAGGGAACTGCACAGGATTCTGCCTAACACAGGCCAGCACCACTGTAGTATTCTTACCCACCCCCCCACTGCAACCCCACCATCACATAGAAACACTCAAGTTGCCTTTCCTTTCCCCAAAAACGGCAGTAAAACATGCCATGCTCTCGTCAAAAAATGTTCATTCTCCAATGCCCCTCCCCAGATACACAGAGATATGGATACATTCAGACACATACACCCACTGTTGGAATTGAAATGATATTATGCCTCCTATCGCAGTATTTGAATGTGTATTGGCCTACTCCAAGTTGTCTAAAATATCATGTAAATAGACTCTGCCGCAAGGTCTTGACCTTAACGAAAAAGTTATGTAAGTCGCCATCTTGGATTTAGCCGTCATTTTAGGTTCTCTTGTAATGTGGAAGTCGCCCTGAACATCAAAATGGAGGCTGAATGACATTCTGAGTGAGATTCTGGCCATTGTGACCTCCACACACGAATAATTAATATACCTGCAGGCCACTTGTCGGGGTCGCGAACTGAGACCTTACCCTACCACTGACCTATGTGTAAATGAACAACTGTATCAGCGGAACTGATCAAAATGCATACATTATAGGATTGACCTGGCAAGGAACCCTAGGCCTGATCCCAAGAATGGTTAACCCGCGAGGGGGTTGGCCAAGGGCTGGATAAAGGATATAAAAGCTCAAGTATTCCAATGTACGGTCTCTCTACTAATGCATCAAACCCTCGTTGAAGTTCGTTACGTTACTCTGAGAGCCGAATAGCTATCCGTTTGTCAATTGACTTTGGTAACTGTTGTAGCTTTTAAATAAAGCACTTGTATGTCCTTTGTAACCTGTGTTGGTGTGTTTCTTTTGGGCTTCCCAGCCTCATATCAATTTTTTATGTTTCAACAGTTGGCGCCCGAACAGGGACCCTCAAGATTGATGCCGGATCATTGAAGGTTGACGCAGACTATCGAACCGGGATCGGACGGTGTGATTCTGCGGGCCCGACCGAACGAGACGCGATACCTCGGCAGCGCTGCACGATCCGATCCTTGGACAATAGTCGTGTGGTCTGACACGGCATCTTGACGAGGGTCCATTTTTGAGGCGGGCAGATTTGTCGAAACCACCAAACACAAGGTAAAATTCATTAGGTAAGTTCTTTGATAAACCGTACGGTCCTCCTTAGGTTTGGTCAGGTGCAGTCATGACCCGGCTCTTACTTTAACCCTGACAATTTGAATTTGGCGTATTGTATCTGCAGACACAATTATTGACCAGGTAACACCAATTTTTTGTGAAATGCCTGGGAAATTGTCTAGCTGCTTTAGGGCTCTGTTCCGCAGCGATCGACAATCTTTGGAATTTAGCCGCCCGGCACCACAGGAGGGGTCGCCGGCATGTACTATGTACTGTAAGTATGGCATTGGTAGTATAGTATTTAATGAGATTTGGCACAGACAGACCAGACATGCCTCCGAATTTCAGTGGCCAATCAACGGCAGTTTTGAGATCCCCCGTATTGAATACCTAGAATCAGTCTTGCTAAAAAAGAAGGCTAGACCTGCAGCCTGTGATGTTTTACAGAATTGGAAAAAAGAAGCGTTACAGCAGCTTAAAAGAAGGGATAAACATGCACGCCGTCATAAAACAAATGCCGAAAAAGCGTTGTTATATGATAAAGAAAAACATTCAGAATCAGTTAAAAATATGGATAGGGCTTTTTCACTTGGAATCCAGAAAATGTACCCCTCTAAAGATTTTCATGTTTCTGAAGAATTTATTGAAAAATTGTTAAACGAACGCAGGCCTGGTGCCTCTGCGCCACCTCCGTATGATCCTTTCTTGGGCGCTCTGCCCATTCCTGCTGTTGTTCCTGCTGTTATTCCTGTTCCCCCTGTACAACCTATTGTTCCTATTCCTCTAGTTGTTGTTCCTCCACCTATCGCACCGCCCCTTCCTCCTGCGCCGATAGTTGCACCTTCATTAAATTTACCTGCACCTCCACTCCCGAGTGGTCCCGAATTGACTGAAGTTGATCAAGGAGCAGGATCAAAGATCGTCACTCCTAATACTGTTTCTGCAGATAGGAAACAGGAATTGTTTGCGTGGGCTAAGCACTGTATGGAGAAAGGTGATCAAGTTAATGTTTTTTCCACATTATCTAATTTGAACAGTTTTCCCGAGAAAAATGTTTTTATCGAAGGTTTGGGGACTCATTTATGTGTGATGTGGGGTAGATTACAAAATTCGTATCTTCCACAAGGGGTGAGAGATCTAAATGCTTTGGCACTTTCGAGGGACACAGAGCAGAAAGTATATGGTCATGTTGAAAGATTGTTTGAGTACAGGAAGGACTTTGAAAAATCACGAGATGAGGATGACGAAGACGATAGTATGTATGTACAGAAAAGGTTCCTTCCGTGTCGTAGATCGGCACCTGAGGAAGTACAAATTTGTACCAAAGATGCGATTCGATGGATCTCGGATTCATCGATTCCGCCAGATGAAGTATATGACACGTATAGTCAGTATACAGTAGAAATGCAAAGAAAGGTAATTCAGTTAATGGTGCAGTACCTGCAAGAAGAATGTGTAAGAAAGAAGGTTAGTTGCCCCATAGAATTGTTGGGGATTTGTAAAAAGGTTTTTTCGCCCGACACTTCTTCGGCTGCCTTAGCGCTCGACCTAGCTCTGTTGCTTAGTAAGCGGCCGGAGGTACCTATATCTCAGTTGCCTATGAGAGAGGTTCCTCCGACCTTTGTCCCAAAGGTTGAGATTCCCGCTAACGCTGGGACTGGTGCACCCGCTGTGGATATTCCTGCGCATTATGTATCACAATTCGTTCACGTCCCGTTTTCACGACAGGAAGTGAACACTATTAGACAATCAGTTCCCGATATCAGGAAAAACCAGACAGGGTTTTACAAAGAGATAGAGTCCATCTTGCAGTCCTCTGTGTTCACCTTAAGTGATATTGACTTGCTATTCCCTGTACTCCTACTCGTAGATGTATGGAAGCAGGTTCGGACAATAGACGATGTGCCAGGGTTGGGAGATACGTGGGCTAATATGATTAGGGTTGATGGGGAAAGACCAGCTGGTGAGAAACCACCTCAGGTAATACTTACTTTGCCTGATAGAATTGTCGCAAAATTAAAAACTATAATTCCAGAGAAAAGAATTATTTGGGACCAGTTTACGGCCTATGTTCAAGGGAAAGCTGAAGGCGCCACCGAATTCTTTAACAGATTCAAGCAGGTATTTTCTGACTTCAGCGGGCAGGATTTGGGTACAGAGTCTGGGAAAAGGTTGTTTGTGGACAAATTTGTACGTGGATTGTTGCCCGACATCCAGTCACAGATTATGTCCTCTGAGAGTGCTTGGCAGGCAAAATCTCAATCTGAGGTTTTGCACATGGCTCAGTATTATGAGAACCGTGTTAATAATGAGAAGGAGAAAATAGAAAAGAGGAAAGGAGATTTGAAAACCAAAGTATTATTACAACAAATTGTTAGAAACCCCAGAGGAGGCACGACACAGATTAGAGGTCAGTATGTCCCAAAAGGAAATACTCCTTTGGGTTCTGTGAATATTAATCAATGTGCTTATTGCCGCCAGGAAGGTCATTGGCGAGCACAGTGCCCCGTCCTTCGACAAAGGTCAAACAGTGCGTTTGGGAGTATGGGTAGACGACCTAGGGGCCACCCTGGAGCAGGGGGCCCTGATAGAGGTCAGTTTTTGCAAGATCCTCAGCAACCTTTTTCACGGGAAAATCAGACCTCGAGTGTGTTGGCTCGAGGAACATATTTGATCACCCTTCTGCTGCCTACCTTTTTGAAGAGCTTCCTTCCGACGATAGTCTATTTCATTAGGACTGCCCGAAGCAGGGTTTGGAACCTTCACCTATTCCCGTTAATCAGAAAGGCCCCTACATTGAATTATTAGTAGGGAATAGGAAACACCAGTTTTTGATAGACACTGGAGCACAGAAGTGCTCCATTGATCATTCTCGGGTTCCAAACATTCCACTGTCAGGGCAAACAAATGTTTCCATAGGGTTTTCTGGTATACCAATTGTCTGTCCGGTTTCTTCACCGGTGTCTGTTTCTTTGGGTCCCTTTACGGACCATTGCCCTTTTCTTCTGACTTCAAACTGTGGAGAGAATTTGCTGGGGTTGAATTTGTTAAAGAAATTGAATGCAGTAATTCATTGTTCCCCTGATGGAGTACGGCTGACGGTTTCACCACAGCAACTTCCTAATTCTCAGTTTCTGATTCGACCTTTACCCCCTGAGTTTAGCATTGTCCCGGAATGTTTATGGGCGGTTGACGACAATGATGTCGGGGTACTACAGATTGAGCCCGTTAAAATCGTTTTGAAACATGGAGTTAAACTACCACGCATTCCGCAGTATAAAATATCAGTTGAGGGCGAGCGTGCTTTGAAATGCATTGTCTCCGATTTTGTGCATCATGGGGTGATTGAGGAGATTACAGGTAGTTTGTGTAACAGTCCGATCTTGCCTATATATAAGAAAGGCGACAATGCAATCCCATACCGGTTCATAATTGATCTTCGTACTATTAACTGAGTTGTCGCCCCACAATTTCCAATCGTGCCTGATGTAACGACGATATTGACTATGATCCCTGCTACGGCTACGCACTTCAGCGTTGTGGATTTAAAACATGCTTTCTTTAGCATTCCTATACATAAGGAAAGTAGATATTTGTTTGTGTTCACCTTGGGGGGACGCTCATTTACATTTACTAGGGCACCTCAAGGGTATACTGAAAGTCCAAGCATTTATAGTAGAGCTTTGAAAGAGCAGCTCGACACCCTTGAATTACCACCTACTTGTACACTGCTTCAATATGTTGATGATTTGCTCTTGGCTGCAGACTCTGAAAGTGCTTGTAAAAAAGGCACTATACTGTTGCTTGTTCATCTAGCCAAAAATGGTCATAAAGCTTTGCTCAAAAAATGTCAATATTGTTGTCAGGAGGTCGCCTATTTAGGCTACCTCCTGTCAAAAGAGGGGAGAAGATTGACACCTGAGAGAATAAAACACATTTCTGGCATGTCTGTTCCAAATACACAGAAGAAAGTCAGAGCCTTAATAGGTATGGCTTCTTACTGTAGGTTGTGGATCCCGAACTTTTCGTTAGTGATAAAACCGATGTTGGCTTTGACGAAGAAGGGCATTTCTCTGCCACTGCCATGGAAATTGGAACATCAACGATCATTTGAGCTTCTCAAAACCGCGTTATGCTCTGCACCGGTTCTGGGTACTCCAAATTATCACAAGGCGTTTGTGCATGAATGTGATGGATGTGCTTTGGCTGTGTTAACACAGGAACACGGAGGGAAGAATACTCCATGCGGCTACTACTCCTCCCCCCTTGATCCTGTTGCATGCGCTTTGCCAAGATGTTTGCGAGCTGTCGCTGCTGCTGCAGTGTCTGTAAAACAGAGTGAGGGAATGGTCCTAGGCCATGATTTGATTTTGATTGTACCTCACTCTGTATATATCCTATTGAACAAAACCCAAATGCAACACCTCACCTCTGCACGGTTAACAAGGTATGAATTAATTCTGTTTGCCCCTCACATTCAAATTAAGAGGTGTTGTGTTCTTAATCCGGCTGAACTCTTACCTTTCCCGCAAAACACTGTTTGCGGTGACGAAGAATTACACGACTGCCTGTATACCACTGAACAAGAAACAAAGGGCAGGATAGATCTTATAGATACTCCTTTGGACAATGCAGAAGGGGAGCTGTTTTGTGATGGCTCCTGTTTCAAACTTTCAGATGGTACATCTACAGCTGCTAACGCAGTTACTACATTGAGTAAAGTTGTTGAAACTAAGAGAATTTCGCATAACTCCGCGCACGCCGCATAGATTATAGCATTGACCCGAGCTTGAGAACTCTCCGAAGGGCGTATAGTAAATATATATACTGATAGCCAGTACGCCTTTGGGGTGGCTCACAACTTTGGGAGGCTCTGGTAAGAAAGAGGATTCCTGACCTCACATGGGGCCAAGATTCAGCATGGCCCCTTGATAGTGCAATTGCTATCAGCACTCTCGCTCCCTAGGCAGCTAGCGATCATGAAATGTGCAGCACATCGTATAGATGATGTGGGAAAAGGGAACGCTTTTGCGGACCTGATAGCCAGGCAAAAGGCCACAGACCTTAGCATGGACATGTATGCTTTGAGGGAAATGAAAGATGCTTATATAATGGATGAAGGTATTGGGTCTGTGAGAGATATTCAAACTGATGCCACAACAGAAGAATCTAAAAGGTGGGCCGAAGGAATGGGGAAACTAGATGATGATGGGTGTTGGGTGGATACATCTGAAGGAAAGTGGTTGCTCCCTGATTCATATGTACTGGCAATGGTTACAATGGCACACGGTCCTACACATGTGTGTGCTCAACAGATCACGAAAATGTTAGAACACGTTTGGGTGAATAACAAGATTCTGGAGACTGCAAAACATCATGTTCGGAACTGCATGATCTGCTTACAGCACAATGTGGGTAAGGGGACAGTAACTCCAAGGTGAAGCTTTGGGCCCCCTTCTGTTCCCTTCGAGGTCATTCACTTTGATTTTATTGAGATGGAACGGTGTAACAATCTGAAATATGTTCTTGTAATTATTTGTGCCTTTAGTAAATGGGTCGAGGCTTTCCCCGTTAAAGATGCTACTGCCATGACCACTGCAAAGATTATGGTAAAAGAATTCTTTCCTTGATTTGGGCTCCCAAGGGTAATTTGGTCGGACAATGGTCCTCATTTTGTTGCAGCAGTAATTTTGCAGATATGCACATCATTACATATTGAGAAACGATTTCACTCAGCTAGACATCCTCAAAGTGCTGGAAAGACATAATGGTATCTTGAAGAATAAGCTTGCAAAAACATGTACCGATACCAAACTGAAATGGCCAGATGCCTTACCTATTGTATTATTGGCTATGCGTACCACACCTCAAACTAAGACTGGGCTCTCTCCATTTGAGGTAGTGATGGGGAGACCTGCTAACATTTGGGGTCTCCCAAAACTAAAGCCCTGAGAGAGGTGGACGATGTATTGCTTGTAGACTACTGTAACCAGTTAACTAAAAACCTGTATTTCATTTATAACCAGGTTTACTCAGCTTTACCTGTACGGTTCAAGGGCCCAGGACACGATATACAGCCTGGAAGTTGGGTCCTAGTGAAGGCCTACGAAAGGTCTTCCTGTCTCGCTCCTCGTTGGAAGGGGCCCTACCAGGTGCTGTTGGTCACTCGGACAGCAGTGCGGGTGGCTGGGAAGAAACACTGGATCCACGCGACGCATGTCAAGAAACTTCCTCACCCGACACCACACGTTACAGAAGAAGCAGAACCCCTCGCTGATGCTGCAGTCTCTGATCTTGGAGTAGCAAACAGCGCTGTGAGTGCGTCGGAGAATTTCTCTGAGCCCGTGGAGCTTGGGGAACAGTCCATTTTGTCGCCGCACTCTTTTGAAAAATCGCTTCCGGAAAACACTGTTTCAAGTTCTGCGACTTGCGTCGCCTCCGATACGTCGCTTCCCTCAGGAAGTGACGACACCTTATTTTTGGATCAAATAATCTTGGGTACCACCAGGTACAACCTTCGACAAAGAAAATAGAACAACGGCACGGGTTTCCCGTGCATTTGGAAAAGAGAAGTGATCGAAAGTTTTCTTTTGTATAAGAAAGTGTCTGTTGAACAAAAGGAAAAAAAAGGGATTCTGCTGGCTAGTGTTGGGAAGGACTAAGAAATCGCGCGACCGTAGCGTCGCCAGCAACGAACATTGGGGTCGTCGATTGAGGAACTACAATGCCTGCCACCTCCACTGCTGCTCCCCGCACTGGACTTGTGAATAAGGGGGTGACCAACTTGGACAATGAACAATGTGCCTGGGCCCCGAAAACGTACTGCTGTGTTTTGATAATGATAATTGTTATTTTTGCAATTACTGCTGTAGGACTCTGGTACTTTGAAGAAATCTATCCTCTAAAACCTTTACTACCGACCGAGATGGTACCAACTGCTTTCACTCCCTCTGTACACCTTCACACTCTGTCCCCTAGAGACTCCCAACATAGACAAAAGTATCATAATAACACTCTAATGATAGTAATGAATGCAACGCATGTCATTTTTAATAAGAGTAATTGTTGGATTTGCACTCATTTACCGCAACATGGGAACAAGGGACTAGGATGGTATATTCACCCTTTACCTTTAACGACTGCTTGCTATGCCTCTCTTAGAGCACTATTCTTTGGCCGTTGGAATGATAGCATCTCAGGGAACTTTGATGGAACTAATTTGAATGATTTCGAGAAACGTGAATTAACTCCCCTGGGATGCTCGCTTTTTACAAATAGAAGTAAACCTAATGTCGCTTCTATTAGGCCATCTGATAAACTATCTCTTCTTTTTCAAACTTTAATTTCCTTTAAAATGGCTCCGATAGGCAATAAGGATGCCGTGCCTCCTTCTTACTCTATAAATCATAGACCTGATTCGGTCCCCTTTTGTGTACAAAGAAACAGCACTCGGCCAATGGGAGATTTTGAAGGTTGTATGAACATTGTAAATTTGACTGGAGAAAACAGGCCTCTGTATGTAGGGGGGCCTGTTTATTTTGTTTGTGGTAGTTTAGCATTTCCCTGGCTGCCCAAGGATTGGCAGGGAACCTGTTATTTAGGAATCCTGTTACCCGGGTATTTGTAGCTAGTACATTGGAGGTTTCTAAGGCTCGCCCACGGCGGGACAAGAACGGAGATACCCCATGGCAAGTATTGGGAGATATAGCAAAATCAGTTGTGCCCTTTTGGGGACAAATAACAAACTCTGAGAACATTAGGGGATTAGCAAGGGTACTGGAGAGAACGATCAACCGGACCACGGACATACTCTACAATATGACACTAGAACAGAAAGCAATAAGATTGGTAGCACTCCAAAATCGGATGGCATTAGATGTCATTTTGGCAGAACGAGGTGGAGCATGCAAATTGGTGGGGTCCGCTTGCTGTGTTTTTGTACCAGATTCCTCGCCGACAATTTTTAAAGCAATACAGAACTTGCATATTCTTAGTTCTGAAGTACATATCCCTGTAGGAGATTGGAATCTTAGCACTTGGTTCTGGGATTCTTTACGATCTTGGGGTTGGAAGGTGCTTTCTGTTATTCTGGTTATTTTGGGGATCCTGCTATTCCTTTGTTGCTGTTTTCAATGTCTTTGGAGTATATGTGGAATGCTAGGGGGATGTTGTGCCCAAGCAGTGAGCACAATAGGGCATAGAATGTATGCCCCAGATACAGCATCCAAAGAGTTTGTGTTACAAGAGATTCTGATGAACGACCTAATGGCTATAGATAATGCAGGCAATGATTCGGGATGTATGGATGACCGTACATGGAGTTATTTGCAAAAGTATTAGAAATGATATTAGCACTTGGCGTAGGCCAAAAGGAGGGTCTGTTGGAATTGAAATGATATTATGCCTCCTATCACAGTATTTGAATGTGTATTGGCCTACGTCAAGTTGTCTAAAATATCATGTAAATCGACTCCGCAGCAAGGTCTTGACCTTAACGAAAAAGTTCTGTAAGTCGCCATCTTGGATTTAGCCGCCATTTTAGGTTCTCTTGTAATGTGGAAGTCGCCCTGAACATCAAAATGGAGGCTGAATGACATTCTGAGTGAGATTCTGGCCTTTGTGACCTCCGCACACACGAATAATTAATATACCTGAAGGCCACTTGTCGGGGTTGCGAACTGAGACCTTGTCCTACCACTGACCTATGTGTAAATGAACAACTGTATCAGCGGAACTGATCAAAATGCATACATTATAGGATTGACCTGGCAAGGAACCCTAGGCCTGATCCCAAGAATGGTTAACCCGCGAGGGGGTTGGCCAAGGGCAGGATAAAGGACATAAAAGCTCAAGCATTCCAATGTACGGTCTCTCTACTAATGCATCGAACCCTCGTCGAAGTTCGTTACGTTACTCTGAGAGCCGAATAGCTATCCGTTTGTCAATTGACTTTGGTAACTGTTGTAGCTTTTAAATAAAGCACTTGTATGTCCTTTGTAACCTGTGTTGGTGTGTTTCTTTTGGGCTTCCTAGCTTCATATCAATTTTTTATGTTTCAACACCACAAAGCTTATCTGTCATTCGCAAGCATTAACACACATAGTCACACCATTCACACAGTCACAATGCATTCATTCATAGGTGTGCACTTGCAGACACCGCCTAGCATACAAACATATTACCATTTACACACTCCCTCGCATGCATGCATACATTCATACATGCATGCATACATACATACAATCCCTGCATGCACACAAATATACCTTTTTTTTGTTAATGGTAATTATTGAAAGCATGGGCCATGTAAAAGCTGAGCCAGGAGTTAAGATTCAAGGTGCAACATGGGGGTGGTGGGAGTCCTATTGATGGGCTGACAGGCCTTTGTCCTCAGCCTCTACCCTTCACTTCAATGCCCGTTTTCTCACCCCGGAGAGCAGTGTATTTGTTTAAGTAAATACACCGCTCTCTGAGGTGAAAAATAAGACAGGTTCTTGCCTGCTGGGCCAGGGCTGGGCATAACAACAATGATGCCTGCTGCTAGTGATAGCGCCGGAACTGGCATATCCTATTCTAAGCTTCTAAATGGGATTTGAAAACTCTACACCTGTAGTGTAGTGTTTGTTTATGACATCAGAACTGGCCAATGGCATGGCTCTCCTCGAATCTTCATATCACATGTAATACTTAAAGTGTGAACACTTACGGACACGTGGGAGAAGCTTGTAGCCCCCATGGGTCCTTTATGTAGTGTTTGGCTCCGAATTTCACCTGCTCTTTATTCTAAAGGCCTAATTCACAGAAGCGTTTTATAATAGGAAACCCCATTGGAAAACGCTCTGTGAAGGATATAATAACCTAGCTCAGGTACTCATTTTATGGACATTGGAGCATTCTTGGCCGGCCCTATTGGAATTTAAACCAATGGCTGCAGGTTGCAATCGGATCTCCGAGGCGAGTTGGCTGAACATGTTTAGGGGAGCCATAGGGGACCTCTTGCCCCCCTCCTCTGTAGTTTCTGAGCAATGTTTTTAAAAGCAAAATGTGCACGTGTCAAGAGGAAATCTATGGTGTACATCATATACACATGTCATTTTTCCGTCTCCACTGTTGTAAAATAGTCAATTGACTTTATTAATGCAACATATTAATATAGATTTGTAGCCGTACAGCCTCCTTTAATATATCTATATATTGCCCGTACAAACATCCACTCACTCCTCGGCTATTGCTACCCCTAGGGAATAGGCTGGGAGCAGCATGGGGGATAACACACGCCCACTGTGCATCAAATAGCAGTGTAAGTGGCAGAGGTATGAAAATGCAGGGTGCTGGGTACGTGTGGGCATTATTCTTTATAAAGCCAAACTACACATTGCTATTCATTTGAAGCAGTCAATGGTAGCACTGAAGTTATACCTGCAGGTAGTAAGGTGGTTCGTATAGTTTTCTATCCAGCCACAAAACCCCCGCCAATCGCCGATATGAAGCCTTTGCTTCTCTGCAAACTTCCACGATGTTACTGTTTGGTACAGCACATCTACATCGCAGTAATACATACCATGTCTCGACAGCTGTTTAGGGTTATGTAAAAAAAATCCTGATTTGAAAACCAGTTTGTAATCTTGCTCAGAGAGAGTATTCATGCAAAATCCAGTGCCCTGTGCACTGCCGGCGCCTGGGTGGAACACAGCCTGATCCAGCACGAGCCAAAGCAGAAAAACACGTGCTTAGGCTGTGTTTGTTTCCGGTCGATCGACTGGCACTGTGTGATCATCAATAGGGGGCAGGGCCACCATTGCTCTCTGACTCTCCAGTCGAGTCCATTGCGGGCTGAGCCTGTGGCAAGAAAAAAAGCACACAAGAAAATACTTTTTTCTGCACTGAACTGGGCATATTATTACTGTCCTTGCACAGTTCAGTGCGAAAAAGTCTTTTCTTTTTGCTTTTTTCACAGGGTGGCCACTGGGGGGGGCAGCATTTTTATAAGGGTGGCCATGGCCCCCCTTGGCCACCCCTTGGAGGCGCCCCTGATGGAGGATCAGAATATGGAGTCAAATCCATCCTGGACTCCAAGGTGGCGTGATCAAAATTGTATTACCTAATTGACTGGAAAGGTTACAGACCTCAAGACCAAACTTGGGAACCCAGTGAACACGTCCATGCTACGCGTTTAATCAGACAGTTCCATCGCAATAATCCCACCAAACCAGGACCGGGAGGAGAACCACCCTTGAGAGGGGGCTTTAGGGGGAGTGCTGTCATGGTAATGCATTCAGGGGCACAGGCATGCAGGGGTCGCATGCACAGGAGAACTGGGTGGACACTGTACTGGCGCCTTTAGCACCAGGCTCATAAACAAAAGTAAAGAACATCCATTTGACACCAAAAAGCTTTTATTATGGACATAGCACTTCAGATGCATTAACCTTGAACATTCCATCCATTAAGCAGGATGCATTGACCTTGAACATTCCATCCATTAAGCAGTCCCAAGTGAATTCTTGGTTGTGGCTGCTAATGGATTGCCTTTGCACGTGCTCACTCTCTAGGAGTGGCAGGGTGTGGCTGGTAAGCCGGCCCTAATGGGCGTGCCCATGATCTCATCTATATAAGCTGCCCCGATCCTCAAGACAGATGCATCGCATTATTCTGCACTTGCAAGCAGCGTAACGCTCACCGTCGGCTGAGGTCAGAGTTTCCTTTGAAGATCCTGCTTCCTGGACATCCTGCTTCCTGCCAACATACTTACCAACGGGGGAAGCTGTTCTTACCTGTACATCTCTCCGGTGTACCAAGTATTCATCTTTACACTTTCTGGAACGCCGATATCTTCATCTTGGCACCACAGCACGACACGCTCCATCGTCGACAGCAGCGCCTGCAAGGAAAAACAGAAGACAAGGTTAGACATCGAAAAAAACAGTCAGTTTAAGGTTGCGCTTCGCCATACTTCACGCTTTCCTCAAACCATCACTTACCTGCTGTGGAACATTGCGGTAGCATCCATCTTCCATCAGGCCGCGTCTCGCGTATTTCCATCTAAGGGATGAAAACAGAAGAGAGACATTATTGCGGGCATAAATAGGCGCAACATATAAAGACATTAAACAGAACAAACAGCATCACAAGAGCTCAAGAAAGACTTGCCAATCATGAAGAGAAGCATAGTCGCAGCTGGACTGGACTAATCCTTATCAGGGATCAGTGAAGGAACTAGATCCCATTCGACGTGCCACTGCCAGAAGTAGCAGGACGGAGAGCTTATCTTCCATAATTCACAGCTGAGCTTCATGGGCCGGCGTATGCTCACAGAATCTGTACTTTGGGGTGAAGGGTTCGAGAGGTACAACAATCACAGACTCTTATCTCCACGCAGGAGCAGTATCACCACGTACCACCACTCACAGCTTTTCTACTGAGGGAGAGTCCTGAAGGGGGTGATTCAAGTTCAGGGAGGGCTGCAAACGTGTCCCAACGCCTCCGCAGAGACCAGATGAGCATAACACTTGCTGGCATTGAGGCAGAGATCTTTGGAAGTACACCAGGATTGGATGGCAGATAGGCAGTCAGGGATGAACTATGATGCAAGAGGGTCAGCAAAAAGTTTGAGAAAGAGTTGTGTGTCATCTGCGTAGCACTGGAAGTTAAAAGATAAGGAGGAAATGAGGATTGCTAGCTGAGCAAGGTAAATGTTGAAGAGCCAGGGGGAGAGGTTTGAGCCCTGGGGGAAACCACATGTGGAGAAGGAATTAGGTGAGTAGAAGGTGACCAAAATGGCTTGCGACAAACGTCTGGTTAGGAAGCAGGTAAGCCAATCCAGTGCCCGCTCCGAGATACCAAGGTTATCATGGAGCTGTTTTATGAGGATTGGATGGTTAACTGTATGGAAGGCAGAGGCGAGATCGAGTAGGATGAGGACAGCAGGAGAGTTAGAGTCCAGTGATGCTAGCAGTTCATCACAGGTGTTCAGAAAAGCAGTTTCCGTGCCTCTGGATGCTCGGAATCCAGGTTGATGGTCGTGGAGACCACTAACAAGTTCAGTGTGTGAGGTAAGTTGTGGACAGGGCAGCTTCTCCAGCAGTTTCCCAAGTAAGGGGGGTGATCGAAATAGGGTGGTATTTGGCTGGACAGGTAGAGTCTACTGAAGGGTTTTTCAGGAGGGCTTGAGGGAGGGTGGGAAAATCCAGTGCGCAAAAGGGTTGCAGTGATCAGCGAGTACAGAGGAAATAGAGACAATGCTGTCCTTGATGGTTCTGGAGGAGCAAGGGGAAACTTGTTTGGAAGAGACCATCATGGAGTTGACGACTCTGGTGGCTTCTTCAGGTGTGACAGACGAGAAGAAGGAGAGAGAGGAAGATTGAGAGTGAGAGGCCGTAGGACGCAAGGGAGTGAGGACGGAAGTTGGTGCCAGGGTAGCAAGGGTACGCAGTATGTCCAGAGTTTAAGCAGTGAAGTTTGAGGCCAGTGCATTGCAGAGGGGCTGTATTGCCTTTGGACCAGACGGCAGGCCAGTTTGTCAGGGGGTGAGCCTGAGGTTTGCCACTTCCGTTCCACAGCTCTGCACTTGCATTCCAGGGTTGTTATGTTTGTAGGCGGGTTTCAGGTGGCTATTCAAGACTGGGGCAAGAATGTCAAGGGTGTTGGTAATGGCCAAATGGAGGTTTCTGAGAACAGAGCCAGTGGTAGAGTCTAGGGGTTTTGGAGGGGAGGTGAAGGTGGATGTGAAGGCAGCTGCTGACACTCATTTCATCGGATGGATGTTCGTGAACAAGGTTGGCAGTGCTTTTGGAGGGGTGGTCAAAGGGCCGAGGCGACCCAGGTGCAAGGAGAGGAGAGAATGGTCTGACCAAGAGAGTGGAGTAACCAGAGGGGGCGGGGAGAGATCAGAATGATGAGGGCACCCAGAGTGTGTCAAGCCGAGTGGGTTGGGCCAAAGGGAGAATGGAGAGGGATAGTGATGTGCAGAGATCAAGGAAGAGAATGGATACTAATTGATGCACAACAACGATTGGAGGAAGAGAGAGGGTCACAACAACTCCGTAGGGAGGTGCAAGTAATTCTGAGATCAGCATGGGTTGATGGCAGGGCATAGATGATGTAGCACAAAGACTTGGGAATTTGTACAGGCAAATAACTGATAACGACAGGCACACATCCAAAGAGAATGCAGAGGGATCTCTATTAAGGGCAGCTGAAGGTAGTTTAGGTGATATAATAACAGACAAGTATGGAACATTGTCTTTAAACAGCTTAGACCTTGATGATGCAGAGATGGATAACAGTCATACGAGTTGGGACATAATGATGGCATGTGAAGAAAGGGAGAGCGCAATCTGGTTTTCATAAGAATCACGTGTAGAAAAAGGGTCAAAATAGTCAGACCTGGAGGAGCCTAAAAAACCCACCAGAACCGACACTGTATACTGAGCGACCACAAGCATGATCATGCAGCACAGGGGATATATCCCCGCCTTATGTAAACAGATCAAGATTATTACCAGGAAGGAGAAAAACAGACGAGACTAACCCCGCCTAGAAGACAAGCAGTTTGTGCAAGTACCATTATGGCCTGGGATTTTCACAATTCCCATTATTGGAAAAGGGGGGAGTAAAACCACAATATATACTGTGGTCACAGATGGATAAAGACAATTTAGGATGTAAATTGCTGAGTTTGACTTCTGGTGAGGGAAAATGGATTGATGAGTTGGAGAGAATAATATCAGGAATGATGCTAGCTAAGGGTGATGTAAATGGCTTGCTAGCACTATCATAGGGGAGGGAGCTGACGATATTTGGAAACTAGCAGGATACGCAGGTGTGACTGCGCAAAACACGACAAATGGTGGGCCGGCTTTTAATAATTGGAGAGCAGACATATGGGGGGTGCTCAGAGTGCAATACTCTGATACATTAGACATGGGTGAGATTATGACTAGAAAAATGGGGGAAGATGAAGACCCTGTTGCTTATATTGCAGATATTCAAGATAGATGGTGTCAGGAGACTGGTGAACAAGTGGATAAAACAGTATCATTATTTTATCATATTTTGTGTCAAGGGCTGCCCAAGCCAAGCAACGGCAATTGAAGAAACAGGTTGGAATGAAAGCAAAGCCATAGCCAGAACTACAATTGACAATCGTACATCACTGGCGATTAATGAAGGAGAAGAATACAAATAAAGCTGAGAGTAAAACGCAGAAGGAACCGAAGTTGGTCCAGAAGAAGTTGTCAACAATAGCCATAGAGGGAGGGGTGTTGACGACTAAGGATGGAGGGGTGACACAAGAGATACAGTCAGGGTAGCAAGATAACACAGGGTATCCCACTGATCAGAGTGGGTACAACATTTGGCCAAGAGGAAGAGGGAATGGGCCTGGAGCAGTAGGACGAGGTGGATTTCAAAACCCTCACAGAAAATGAGGATTTAATGGTGGAGAGCTGCAACAATGTCAGTATTGCAGAAGAATTGGACACATAGCTAGGACATGCGGAAGCATAGGAGACAAGCAACATAATTGGCAAGCTCCAAGAGGGGAGATTGGATATTCTCCACAATATCATACAGAACCATAGGAATATTATGCCCAAGATCACACGCAGGCTCAGACATATGTGCTGCAACCCCAACAAATTCAGCCAGTACTGCTGCAAATGCAACTACCACAAGGGCAACCACTGCAAGTACCCATGCAAGCACGACAGGTACAACCACAGCAAGCACAGACACAGCAGGCTATGGTACCAAAATCGAACATGACCCCAGGAGCCCAACAAGCATCCACACCCAAATTAGGAAATGTGACTGTAATAGGAGGAAATTCTTTCACAGGTACATTGATGAATTTATACCCGCAACATGAGAGCCCAAAGAGCAACCTGATGTGTTCAGTAAGATCTGTAGCACCAGACCATCAAAAGAAATCAATGGTCAGGGTAACAATAGGAGGCAAGACATTTTCATTTCTCGTAGACACTGGAGCCACTCGTTCCTGTGTTTGTGAGGGAAAATATTCAATGTCAGGTACTGCCATTGTGGGGTACATTTCCCAGCCCCAACAAAAAAACCTATAACAAAAACCACATTTCACCATTTCACCCCAATAGTGGCTGTGCTTTCTTTCCATGGTGCAGGAGTGGCCAGCTTTCAAAACTGCCACTACAAAGAATGGCTGCATTTGCGTATTCCATCTAAATCCAGCAGAAAAGGACCTCGCTCAGAACGGCATCACCTTTTTCTGTTCTGTCATGATGAATACTAAAACTGTGCACATGACTCCCATGACGGTTTTGAAATTTGCTCTTGATTCATTTTCCTCAAAGATTGTGCCCTTCAAGGAAACCCCTCCTAGTATGTTTAATTCCTGCTGAATAGCAAGAGGTGAGGCAAAGGCATTCCCAGAGCAGCTGATGTTCTGAGAAACCACTTGAAAGTCCCAGAATTTGGGTTGCTACTGAAACACGGCTTGAATTTACTTTTGGAAACAAGTTAACTCAAGCGAGGTACTTCAAAAGAAGCTCTCTCTCTCACTTTCACTCACTTTCAAAGATCCCATTTGCCAAGCATATCCCTGTGTACAGAAACTGACCAGAGCCATGGAAAACATTCAGAAAGTTAATGCCAAAGAAAATGTGGGCTACAGAAACCACATTTGAAATCTCACAATGAACTGAAATAAACACACGTATGAAATCCGCTTTTGCAAAAACAAGAAAACTGCTCTTTTGAAAGCTAAATGTGAAATCATCCCAATATTCACACAGAAACAGTATTATATGTGTGGGGCTGGGGTGGTTTACATGTATATTATATTTATATACAAAATGATTTGGGTTCTGGGGAAGAAAGAGAGAATTATTATTATTATTTTATTTTTTGAAGACTCCAGAACCAGTTTGGCAAGGCAGGCACTTCAAAGATATCGAGCCTCATAGGAAAGGAAGCCCCTTTACGAATGTGAAAGGGCCAAGGTGTGGAAATTCGAGACCTTGTCAGACTGGCTGGCATTTCCCAGCAGGGGACACTGGACCAAAGGGAATTAGCACTTTACACAGAAGTGTGAGATCCCTCCCATTTTAACTGAAGTACTGGAGGATTTCAAAGGGGGGGAGGGGTCATGGCAAACCCTGTGCAAACTGACCAATGGAAGACATTTGGCTGGGTGTTGGAAAGACCACCCACATTTGGGGACAAATCCAGCCCATTTGATTAAAAATACTTTTTACATTAAGACATTTATTTCAGTAATCTAAAGAAGCAGTAATGTGAAATTATGACAGTTTTAATGTGCTTTTTGCACAAGTAAAATAAGACCATGTGGGTCTTCCTGACATGTGGTGGACGTGAACGGCAGTAAAAAGGCATTTCTGTGGAAAGCGTAAATGGCACAGATACGAAAATTGATGAAAATATGCCTATCACTATTAGGCTTATGTGTAGCCATTTGTAGAATTTTAAATAAAATGTTTTCCATGAGAAATTGCAAAAGTGTGCCAAAAGGGCGAAGCAGCATCACAATGACTGGGCATTTGAACCAGCATATTCCTTGTGAAATATGTGATTTGCCTATTTGATCTTTAAAATTATGACATTTATAAATATAAGGGTTTTGTTCCATAACTTATTTTGGTAAAAGTAACTGTGGTGAAACAAAGCCAGTCGTAAAACACCCACACTTAAACTGATGTCATTTCCTTGGAACCAATCCACCTGCAGGGAGGAGGGGACACCCATAGCCTGACCTATCCCCTCCAAGGGGTATGTTCACATTACTTTCACCCACATTGTAAAAATTCTCTGATGTCATCCTGCCTATATAAGAAGGAGGCATAGGGCGATTCAAGAATCCAGACACTCAAGAATCCAGACATCCAAAAATCCAGACATTCAAAATTCCCCTGCAAGACTCCAAGACTCAAGAACCAGATCCAGCAGTAGCTGATCTAGATCCAGGCAGAACCACCCATGTAGATCCAGGCAGAACCACTAATCCAGGGAGAAAAGAGGAGAGGCCGCTGAGCCCCTTTCGGAGAACCCAGAGCCCTTTTGCCTAGCTGTTCCCATAAAGGAGAGCCCAGCCACTGCCCAATGACCAGACCCTGGCCTCGCTGTCCAGAGACCCGGCTAATCGTTCCCAGTAACCCAACTCCAGTCCATTTTGTAAGTATCACCCTCCCCAGTGCCATATTTGCATATACCGCTTTGTTATCTTGCATTCTGTCCAAATCTATAAAAATATCCTATAAGAAACCCTAGTAATTGCTCAAAATTGTCAGCATCCTCAGTTTTATCCTGTCCTAAGAAGAATCTGTGTTAGTCTCCATATGTTAGTGTAGCTCTTTTCAAATAATTTCAGCAATCTGAAATTACTACTGCACTACTACTTTTGTTTGCTGTTATTATTTATGTATTTATCAGTATTTATTCCTGCTCTCTTTTTGCTCTGCACTTTCCACTTCTCACCTCCCTTGCACTTTATCCTCTCCCCCTCTCCCATGCACTTGCGCGTTCTCAATGTCACTGGGCCTAGTAAAATCGTTGTTTTGTTTCTCCCCTGTTCCCCTCCCTTGCCTTGTCGCGCTCTGAAACACATGTGTATGAGCGCGATAGAAATAAAATATCAATATCAATATCAATATCAATTACTTAGTACCATTTTTAGATAAAGTAATTAATTCACATATAAAGAGAAACGCAGCGCAAATTGGTTAACATTGCAAATTAACCTCCTTGCATGTAGTGTCTTTCTTTAATGATCTAGTCACTAAAATACAGCCTCAGTAGACCGAATCAATTCTGTTAACAAAACCGAGTTTGCCCGTGAAATTGTTTTCATTATAAAATCCGATTTACCTTTCCCATAAAAATCCCATACTGTCATCCCATAAGAAGTCATCCTTTCACTTTAGTATCTTACATGTTACGTGCCTGGTATCCCATCAGAAAAAACGATTTTTGATTTGACTCTTTAGCTCATTTCCTTAGCTATTTGCTTGTTTAAATCTGTGAAAAAAGAAGAAATTGCAATTCTACCACATGTGATTTTTGCTGCCTTGCTTTCCTTCCCAAAGTCGATTTTATCTTACCTGTATTCATGTTGTTGTAGTTCCCTGCCCTGTAGCTTGTAAGCTTTCTTGCCTTTTAGTACAGCCACAAAGATTGCTGTCCTATCCACTCTACCGCACCTGCAAACTGACCTCTAATTATCCAGTGATTTACAAGTGCCATTTTGCTCATTTTCCAACAGTTTTTCCTTTTGTTTTTTTCGCTTCCCATTCTGGGGTGGTAGGTCGAATTTCCAATCTGATTTTTTCCTTTTGTTTGTGACTCTTTGACACTCCTTTCCACCCACACATAATTTAGCCAGCGGGTGTTTGGGGGATTGTTGGAGGGGGAGTGCCTAACAGTTTTGCTATTTATAAGTATGTCCAAAAAGTGCACATCCATTTAAACCTAGGTGCCAAATGGCAGAAAGCTATATTAAGTTTATCATAACATTTTGCTATATATTATCACCACAATGGTGATTGCTGCCCTACCTTTGATTTGTTTGATTTTGTATTTGAATTTGAATTTAAAAATAAATAAATATTGTATTATTACACACCGGCCTGGTACAGGGTCCATTGCGACACAGTCTCTTTGTGTGCCGTCTCAAATCAGAATCCAAAATCAATAAAATTAAAAGTGTTTTTATTGTGCGCCACATCCCTCACCAGTGGAAAGAGGCCCGATCTGTAGTGTGCTGTGTCTTTAAATCCATTACACCATGAATGCTCAGGGATTCTCTGGGACGATGAGTTTAGTTCATTTCACCGATGAACTGCCAATCTCTATAGGAGAACACAATATGACTTTGCTTATTACTATATTCTAGGCAGACCCCAGTTAATATTAGAACGTGACCTGATGACAAAGCTTAACATGACGATATCTTTTATTGATGAAGGAATAGTTTGTTCTACCCCAGGGATACACTATATGAATGTGGGAGAGTTTATAGTAGCCTTTACAGGCCAGAAGGCATTACAAGGAGTTCCTTTAGATCCAGAGGTATTTTTGCATGGAGTGACTAGCTTATTATCTTGGTTACCCAGATTGGTAGATAAAATATTGAGAATACCTGATGAATTCTTGTTTAGACCAGAGCTTCCCACGGACGATGAGGAAGGGCAGATTATCCCCTTAGAGTTAGAAGCAGCAGCGGTCAGAGAAGATGCTTCATGGGACAGATGATGAAGGAAGGGGTCTGGAGAACACTGATAGCTCTCAGTGAAGGATATAGGCTGACAGAGAACGGTTCTGAGATGACTACTCTGATGATGAACTAGTGTTTTATATAAGTCTCACTTATTGGATTAAAGTAGAGAATATTGAAATACCGCAGAGAATGGTGTTGGTAAAAAAAAGGACTGTCATTCTTTCAGGAAAACTTAGAGAAAGTGCCAAAGATTTTATGAACCACAAGCCCATAGGATGTGTGTCTATTATAAGGGATAGATGCAGTTAAAATCAAATTAAAACCAGGAGCCCTTTTTTTCCATGAGCAAAGCAATATCCCATGCTCAGAGTGGCAGATGAAGGTATATTTGAAATCATTTCCGCATTTTAGTTTGGCAGTCCACGGTGAGAATCTCAGTTTTCTCAGCGTTGAGACAGAGGCTATTCAGGGCCATCCAGTTTTGTATTATTGCATATATTTTGTTGATGATTATCGTGTCATGGTCATAGTTACCTGTGATTGGTATGAGGATCTATGTGTCATCTGCGTAATTAGTGTAGATGGCACCCATGGCATCATCTAATGCTGAGAAGATAAGCTTAGTATACGCATTGTATGGGGTAGGCGAGAGACATGACCCTTGGGGAACCCACTGGGATGGGATCAGCAGCCTCTTTTCCAATGGAAACTCTAGACGTGCATTCAGCTAGAAAAGATTTTACTCAGAGGGTGGCTTCTTTGGAGAAGCTAAAATCATTTGCTAGTGTGGCACAAAGTTTATCATGATCCACTTGGTCGAATGCTGCAGATACATCTAACAACAGTAGTAATCAGAGTTTACCTGTGTCCCTAATGGCGTCCATCTGGATTTCCAGATCAAGGCGTGCCGTTTTGGTACTATGGTTGGTCCTAAATCCCGATTGTCTAGCCCTTAGCAGCTGGTTTTGTTCAAGATGGGCTTGAATTTGGGTATGTGCTATTTTATCTATGATCTTAAGCAAGAACGGGACCGTGGTTATCGGTACATAGTTCGTAGGGACTGTCGAGTCAAGAGATTTTTTTTAGCAGTGGGGTCACCCACGCTTCTTTTATACTGGCTGGGACTGAGTTCATTTTGAATGAGGCGTTCATGAAGTTAGAGATAATAGGGGTGAGCGTGGGGGCACATAGTTTAATTAAATGGTCTGGAAAGTTACCCCCTTTACAATTGAAGGCTTTTAATTTAGAGATGGTGTCTATCAATAGTTCTTGGGTCACTGGAGTACAATGGAATAGCGAGTGCACCTTTTCATTTGTTTTATTGAGGGTGATGTTGGGAGCATTTCTATCAGCTAAGATTTTTCTTTTTGTGAGGATTTTCTTTTGTAGTAATTTAATTTTGAAGACTAATGCATTTTAGGCAGTGATACACCATTCTTTGCTGGAGTTCACCAGAGTGGTGACTGGGGTAGGATTTTCCAATTCTCTGAGAATGGAGAATAGCTCCTTGGTGTTCAAGGTGGCGTTACTAATACGAGTGTTGTATGCATTAGCTTTATCGGTTATGATTGCTGCTTTATATATTTTATTGGCAGCTAGGAATGCATTGGCCGAGTCTGTGGTGAGAGATTTTTGTGGATGTATCCGAGGGATATTTTGGTATGCCTAAGCAAGTCTAGCTCATCATTGAACCAAAAACATGTTCGTTTTTCCGTATGTCATGTTTTGGTTGTTATGGGTGCTACTGAATCAATGGTAATGGTGAGGCACCTATGGCAGGTGTCTGCAAGGTGACATGGGTTGTCACTTATAACAGTTTTGGATAACAGTACTTTACTTAGGATAGGGGATAGGTTATCAGCTGTTAGCTTGCAGATGTTTCTTGTTTCATAGGTATCCAATGTCTTGGTCTTAGGGGAACAAGTCTCATTGCTAATGAGAGTAAAATTGATACTATGGTGATCAGTCCAGTCAAGGGGTGTAATCGCATCGATAGATACTTGGGAGTTGAGCGTGAGTATCCAATCCAGTAAGCGGCCCTTATTGTGGGTGGGAGCATTCACTTTTTGAGTGAAGTTCATGTCTTTAAGTGCAGCATGAAAGGCGTCTGCTTTTTGGTCCTGCTTCTCATTTAACCCTAGGTTAATGTCTCCAAGGATGATACATCTCATGTTAGGTTTGATGTAAGGGGGTAGTAGGAGAGGGATATCTAAGTCTGGATGGGTATTACTATAGAGTGATCTGTAAATGACCTGGATATTAGTGGTTGTTTTTGGATTAGATGAAAGTTTGGCTCGGAGAATTTAGTAACCTTCTATTCCTACATTGCACATTCAAATGAAAGGCAGGGCTTTGGAGATTCTTGTTTGGGACCAATGACACCCCTCTTCTGTAAGGATGTTAGGGGTTAAAGGAAAATAGGGTCACCCAATTACCCTATTGGCTATAGTGACTATAACAATCTGGGAATGAGATTTGTTCATTTCGAATTTTAACAAGAATCATCCTGTGATCTTTTCTATAGGGGAATTCATTCATTATTTTCAATCAAATGGGCTAAGGGTCTACAGAGTTTTGCCCCTTCTGCCCACAATTTAAGGGAAAGGATTAAGTCAGGTTGTTTCCCCACTCATTTGATAGCTTTGGGATATATCTACATACATAGGAGATCTCTGTTCT
Organism: Ambystoma mexicanum; assembly: GCF_040938575.1. NCBI lineage: Eukaryota > Metazoa > Chordata > Amphibia > Caudata > Ambystomatidae > Ambystoma > Ambystoma mexicanum. Next base: position 1,033,029,764 of record NC_090923.1, read on the forward strand.
TAGCTCAGGATGCCAGCCAGATTTTAGGACCCTCTCTCGGGGACAGGTAGGAGTCAGCTCACACCAGAGGCATGGACAGCTAAGCTAATCTTCAGCAGGGCCCAGTCAGATTTGGAGGCTGTCTCCCTCAGACAGGGCTCCCAATTCTCCAACCACAAGTCGACCTTCTTTTCTCCTTCTTTCTGTGTATTTACATCTCTCTCTCTCCTTCCCTTTTCTCTATCTCTTTCTGTTTTTATCCCTCCAGTCCCTTTTGTCTTTCTCTTTCTTTCTTTCTTTCTTTCTCTCTCTCTCTCTCTCTCTCTCTCTCTCTCTCTCTCTCTCTCTCTCTCTCTCTCTCTCTCTCTCTCTCTATCTTTGTCACTCCAGTCCCCTTTCTCTCTCTCTGTCTCTCTCCATCTCTCTCTCTGTCTTGTCTGTCCAGCCCACTTTGTTTTCTGGGTCATAGATTAATGCTATTATATAGTACTTATGACACATCACCATTATGAATATTCCCACACATTGTTTGGACATTCATTTTCTCCCCCACCTCTCTAGCCCGACCTCTGCCAGCTAATAGATCAAGGGTTTTAGGAGGTCCAGATTATGGATATTGAGGGGAGGAGAGAAATGCATTTTTTAAAAATGGCATTTAAGTTTCCATTTTTCGTTCTAAGAAGATCACAAAATGACAACTTTCTTAAATTTACAGATAACCCTCAAAAGATATATATTTTCCGATTCAGCGTTTTATGCTGGGTCTGGGGACACTACTTTGACCACAGCATGACCTTTCTGGAGTGAGCTATCATTGTTTGCAGTTTATTCATACACCCAAATAGCTATAAACATCCAACTTCACAAAACACACATCAATTTTACTTTCTATCAGCACACCAAGTTTTGGATTTCTGTCATTTATAGGAGTGTCACAATCACATTTTATCTCTGGCTCAAATTACACACATTGCATGATGTTGATATTTATATAGAACTGACAGGCTTTTTGTCATCTTTAGTATGAGTCCTGGGTGAGCCTAATGGGAAGCACAATTATGTTTTTATCGAGGAAATTAGATGACATACATTTTATTTCCATACATTGCTTTTGGGCCTCCTTTCCATGGGTAAATATATTTCTTTAATCTAACATTTGAAAGGAAATTAGTTTTGATTCTGAATTGTCCAAATATGGGCCATTATTTAACATGGAAAATCAGTGTCCATTTTAAAATCAAGTTGGCCTGTTGCAAAGTGTTTCTGTTCATGTGAAATGAAATAACATATCTCACTTGGCTTTGCTTTTAAATCTGAGTCACTATTCATTTTTATTTTCCAAATGCACAGCATTTTAATGTAGGGCAGTCTCATGTATCATGCTGCTGTTTATTTTTTCAGTCAAAATATGCCTTTCCCCATTTTACATGTAGTCAGCATATGCAGCAACACGTCTTTTGGAATCCATTGGGCACATTCAGCAGTATTATGTTCTAAGGCATACTGTTTTTCACCTGTTGCCTTTCCATTTTGGTAATGTTGAGTGAGGCCCACCTTCCGCATTCACAACGCCTCATGTTGGAAAGTACGTTTTGGGGCTGGCCTGCCTGTTCCAATGGGTCTCATCCATCTGCCTGCTTTGTTATGTTATACAGATTTATAGAGCACACAAACGCCAGAAGGCACCCTGGCGCTGACATGTGAACAGAGTAGCTTAACCACTAAAATTTAGAACACAAATATTTTTAGCAGACAGCGGAAGGCAAAATGATCAGCCGTCTTGTGCAGCGCCAGAGGAAGGGCGTTCCATGCCTTTGCGGCAATGACCAAAAAGGCCCGTCTGCCAGTACGAGTCAGTCTGAAACGAGGGACCACAACAAGAAATGCGGATTGAGAACAGAGACACCGATTAGGGGCATAGTGGGGGAATTTATCCTGAGTGTATTCAGGTCCCAGGCCATTAAAGGTACGGTGCATCACACATACAGACTTAAAAGAGATCAATTTTTCCACTGGAAGCCAGTGCAGCTGCCTCAATAATAGAGTAACGTAAGTGCCAAAAGGGTGCCGAAAGATAGCTCTAACAGGCGCATTCTTCAACAACTGAAGGCGATTGACCAGATAGCATGGCTGGGCTAGATACAATGAATTACAATAATCTGGGCCACTCATAACAAGCATGGCTACCACCAGAGCCTGCCATTTTTGGGGCACAAATGGAGGACCTTCCTAAGTACGCAACGTTTAAAATGACCATTCTTGCATACTGCTGCAACCTGATCATCCATGGCATGGGAAGAAGAGATAATAACCCCCACATTCTTCACTGATAGGACCAGAACTGGGAGAGGACCAAGGGAAGCAGGCCAGTAGTCACTGGTCCAAAACGGAAGAGGCAAAGTAGTACCAACCACCAACACCTCGGTCTTTCTGCCATTTAATTTCAACCAGTTGGACATCATCCATTCCCCTACATCCTGGAGACACATCCTAAACCGACTGGCCGTATCAGCCTTATTTAAATCAAGGCGGACCAGAATTTGCCTATCGTTGGCGTAGGAATGAAAGCGGATGCCATGGGACTGAATGAGAGCTAGAAGATGCCTAACATACAAATGAAACAAAATAGGCAACAGAGCAGATCCCTGCGGAACGCCACAGGAAAGTGGAACCAAACTAGACTGGAAAGGTGGGAGGGAGACCAATTGAGAGCGGTTAGCCAGAAAGGAAATGAACCAGTCAAGTACTCTCCCAGACAGTCCGGCCGAAGACAGCCTGGAGATCAGGGTGGGATGATCAACTGTGTCGAACACAGCTGACAGATCTAATAACACAACTACGCCAACATCCCCTGATCCACCAGGCCAGCCAGGTCGTCGAGTAGAGAACTAAGTACTGATACAGTTCCCCTTCCAGGCCGAAAACCAGATTGAAAAGAGCCAAAATAGGAAGAAGATTCGAGAAAAGTAGACAGCAAAGGGGACACCAGGGCTTCCAGCAATTTCATGAGGAAGGGCAATAAAGAAATAGGGCGATAATTGGCCTGGACCTCATGATCTTGCGAGAATTTCTTTAGCAGTGGAATTACCAATGCATGTTTAAGCGTGTGACTCCATCCATAAATGAGGCATTAACCACTGTAGTAATATGCAAGATAATAGCCTTTGAATTTTCCTTCAACAGCCCCTCGGGAATGGCATTGGTCAGAGAGGCTGATTTCAGGTGTTGGATGGCAGCCAGGATATCAGATTCTGAAAAAATAGGAAATGAGGACCCGGTCCTCTTAGCTAAAGTGAGATCAGCCATTTCAGCAACAGCTAGAGGAGGTGCTACACCATTATTAATGTTAGCACAGATAGCGGAGATCTTGGGCACAAGAAGGAAGAAAGAGAGTCACAGAAAGCTTGTGATGATATGGCCCGTGTGCCAGTGGATAGCGATTGAACAAGCTGAAAAAGAGCCTTAGGCTGATTGAGGGACCCTTCAACCTTGAAGGCAAAGACTGACTTGTGAATGGCTAGGAAAGAGCAAGGCAGTGTGGGGTTTTTCTTTTTTCTAAATAGGTATACAATTTGAAAAACAAAATGACATCACATAATTATAACAACCAAACAACACATTAACATTTATTTGAATTACATGAAACTGTTCCTGAAACATTATTATTTTGAATCCTTATTTAGACATTTCTTTATGAGTATGAATTATCTTACTTCCTTTATGTGTGTTGTATTCTCTTTCTGAGTTTCCATTCTTTCCTTTCATCCTTCTGATGGTTCCTGGGCTCTACCCTCACTTGGCTCCTCAATCAGTCTTAAAGCTTGTCTAGGGTGACATCTCTTTAATTGATTGATATGGACCCATTTCTCTTCCATGTGTTCTCCTTTATGGATGCACATCTTATAGGCAACAGGTGAAATTGGATCGACAATTTCAAAGGCACCACAACAACATGGAAGGAATTTCCACTCCTTGGTCTGGTTCCTTTGAAAATTGTACAGGTAGACCCTGTCACCTACTTCATACTCCTTCTTAATGGTTTTTAGGTCGTAGTAGTTTTTTTTTCCTTCCGCCGACTTTTCTAGCATGCGCTGAGCATAAGCAAAAGCATGCATGAGGTGTTTCCTTACATTTTCAATGTACTCATCGGTAGTGGACACATTTACCATCTTTCGTCCAGTCATGAGCTAAAATGGGGACTTTTTTTGCAGAAATTGGTGTGGACATGATCTCCATCAGAACAAGCAGTAATCATATGTCCCGACTTTGTCCAGAGTCTGCGACAAACTTCTTCAAGATGCCCACAATTGTCTTATTGTACCTCTCAATCCCCTGCTCTAGGCTAGCCCATAGGCAATGTGGAGTTTTCTTTTTGCCCCTAGAATATCTGACATCTTGGTCATCATCTCTCTGGTAAAATGACTTCCTCGGTCTGACTCAATCCTTTCTGGGAGGCCGAAACCAGAGAAGATGTGGTTGATCATTAGTGTGGCAGCTGTCTGCCCCTTACAATTCGGGGCTGGAAGACAGTCTACCCATTTGGTAATCATGTATGTTATGGTCAGCATGTACTTATTTCCTCAAGAGGAGTGAATCACTGGCCTCATGAAATCGACTTGTAAATATGGCCAAGGCAGTGTCATTCCCCTTTTCTGTAAGGGAGCTATGTGTGTGAGATAACTTGGCTAGAACTGAGCACACAAAAGACATCCTTTTAAGTAGAGGTCGAGTTCCTGACCCATGTGTGACCAGTATGCACCCTGGCACAAAATTTCCAATGTCGTACGAAACCCCCTATGCCTGGCAGTGGCTGTGTCAATGGCGTGACTCAATATCAGGCTTCAGAATGAGGTAGGTACTACCCACTGATCACATCCATATAGGGATCTACGTACCAACAAACTGTCTTGGATTCGAAACATTCTGGAAAACCTCATTAACACCCAGAGATCCTCTTTCCCGATATAATCCGATTTGGTAAGAAGAAAATTCAGTGTGTTGATAACATTTTCCAATAATCGGGTCGTCTTTTGTGCAGTAATCAAATCTGCATCTGTGGTTTCTTTACTGCACTGGACAGTTAAGAGTTCATTGTTGGCATGGGATTGGGACCTGGTTACAGAAGTTACTTGGATTTTAACCAACAGGGATTTAGTTTCTATGAAATCCCTGTGCAGAGCTCTGATTTTAGCCAGCTGATCAGCCAGGCCATTTACAGTCTTATCTGGTCCTTCTATTTTGGAATGACCTCTGATCTTTTTCCAATAGATGGTCATCTCATTAGAGGTTACCAGATCATCAATTGATTGGATTAATTGACCATGATTTAACAGTTTATTGTGTCTATTTTAATAAACAAGTTCCACACATATTTACCATGACGTGCTGCATTGGTTGTCGGGGTGAATAAATCACAATTAACGGTTGCTACACTTTGCAAATACGTGTTTCGACCATCATGGTCTTTTTCAAAACAGAAACCCTAAGTCAGCACCCTTAGTCGCTCGCTTCATAAATCAAATCTCTGCACAAAAATAAACATTTAAAATACACAAAAACCATAATCAAATGCATGACATTGGCATGACAGTATTTATTATTGTCCAAACAAAAAAGGGGGAGTGGAGGAGGAAAACATTAGAACCATCAGTAAAAGTCAATTTAAATATGCTCCTCAAATTTGCAGCTCATAATCCAATTGCAAGACAGAAATTCTCAAAGAGAGATTAGGTCAATAAGTAAAAAGCCAATTCCAAAATGCTCCTCTTTAAGTTAACAACTCATATGTCAATTACAGGAAAGAAACCATCATTCATCATTACAATTTATAATCAACAAAGTTATAATTTTGATAATCCTTTTCACAATACATTCAACCGATGGAACGATGGAACAAGTGCATTAGATGATGGCACATTTTGTTTAAATTTGTCATTTTCTAGGCAGTGGTTAGCCTAATTAGTGCCGGTATCTGCAGATGTTCTTCACACCTATCAATTTAGAACCATTTAATATTAACCTAAGCGCCCTTAACTACCTGGTCTAGATGCCCCTTTCTCTTGTTAATTTTAATGGTTCATTGTTTGCACACAGCGTGCCTTGATTTTTCCAGTTAATCAGGTATTACACAAACTTGTTCCTGACATAATCAGTCAGTGATTATGACCAATTCTTTGAGTTGGTAGTGTGCTGCAGTGGGGATGGCTTGATGTATTGCCATCAACTCTGCCACCTCACTACTTCAGGGACCAATTCTGTAACCAACAGAGGGCTCTGGGTTATCATTCACCCAGGCATTCCCAATTCCAGCCACTAATTCCTTTTCCCATTATTGTCAACATGGTAGGAACACCCATCCATATAAACTGTGGGTATCCCCTGACATGTGTCTTCTTCATAGACTTTGTGCGGGGAAGTAAGATGCACCTCCATGTTGACATTGGTGATTAGACTTTTGTCATTAAAGTTTTCTTGAGCAGTCATACCAGTCAGCCAATCCTTGTGCTAGCTGACTCTTCTTGTTTTAGCCACATCGGACCTCCACAGGAAAACCTTGCTTGGACAGAATCCAGGAAGTAATTCTAGAATTACGTATGTTCCCTGCTCGGATTCGGTCACTTTGTAAGTATTGTAAGGGTTGGTGAGGAGTCTCCACAATGATGTGCTCACCATGGATAAAGGGGTAGTCATTTTACAATGCCTTGACTGTTGTCAAGGGTGCCTTTATTCAATCATTGAATTTTTCCTCCACAGAGGAAAAGGTTTTTGATTGCGTCCCAGATTACTTTGTTTAGCATGTCGTGTTTTTGATACAATAATGCTCTTATGCGGTTTATGGTCTTTCCATTGTAAGGGTTTCCATGAAAACCCTTTCCAATGAAAATGTTCCATCAAATTCTTTTAGCATCTAATGCATTTTTAGCATTTCTTTTGTGGGGGTCCCCCTGACCCCCTGTTTTTTACACTTAGACCCCCACCCCAACGAAAATAACCCTTTACCCCATCCATATATTAATTTTATACAAAAAATGTGCATTTGATGCAAAACAATTTGATGCAAAATTTTCGTTGGAAAGGGTTTCGATGGAAACCCTTTCGATGGAAAGACCAGATACCCTCCTAGGCATGTATCTGAAAGCCTTGTCTCCAAGAGGAACTCCTTATTTTTGTTGGGGTTAACCAAACAAGGAGCTTGGTAAAGTCTTCTTTTTAGTTGTTTAACTGCCTCGGATTGTTCCGGACCCATCTCCCACTTGACTCTGGCCTTTAGTAAATGGATCAAAGGTCGAGTGACGTCTGCGTAGTCTTCAATTAACTTTCTACTATAATCAGTGAGTCCAAGAAGGCTTCTCAATTCTAGTGTCTTTTAATCTCAATAAGGCTTCCTGAGGCCTGAGGTCTGAGATTCTCGTGCCCTAAGAAGTTCACACTGGTCTTACACCACTAAGCCTCATGGAAGCACTATTTTGCTCCAGCTTTCAGCAACTGGGTCAGAACATAGCGTATTTATGCTATGTGTTCCTCCACAGTTGAGCTCTTCCTTAAAACATTATCTACATAGGTCAGGTTTCCCCTTTCGTGCAAATTGTGCATGGCTTTATGCAGAAAGATGTTGAACTAATTGTCAGAGTTTATGTATCTAAAGGGGTTTAGGTCCATGTGTATTGCTGCCCCCCAAAGATGAAGGCAAGCTTGTATTGGTCTTCCCTACTCACGGGTACAGTCCAGTAGCCGTTAGTCAAATCAATGGCTGTGTACACTTTTGACTCTTGTATCTGTGCCAGCCCTTGATCAATGTAGCGAAGTGACCACCTTGACATGTGGACCGGTTTGTTTAACTCCCTCAGGTCTGCACATAGTCTCCATTGACTGACAGGTTTGCATATCCCGAGTACTGGGTTGTTAAAGGTACTTTGGATTGGGTGAATTATCCCACAGGGTTCTACATTTTTTAATAGTCTCAGTGAGTGACTCCATGGACACGAGAGGTAACCAGTATTGTTTAACAAATACTGGAGCCATCTCGAGGTCCATGGGTCTGGTGGTTGAATGCATATCTGTGCATCCACAGTCATATGAGCTCACTGAAAAGATATCCTGGAAATTCCGGAACACCTGTTTTAGCTTCTGTCTTTGCTCCTCGGTCTCACAGGCATCAGCAAGATTGATACATTCTATTTGCTTGGAGTCTGGGAAGACCTCAGGCTTGGCAATGTTGGTGGTGTCTTCCACTTGGGTGGAGAGATCTCTTGTTATGGTGTTGATCTGGACATAAGGTTCCAAGGATGTGAGGTAATCATTGTTGACTCAGAATACCACCTCATCCTTCCTGATGTCACAGGTCACCTCTTGCACCCGATAAGGGCAGGAAGAGTACACCAAAAAATTCCCCCCTTGTCTGGTGAAAATCTTCTCTGGAGGAATACCATCAGTAATGTTGAAATAGTCATTTTGGATTGTTCTATTGTTCCTAAATCAATAGAATAATGTTGGGCATCAACCGCCATTCCAAGAAAGGTGTTTGCACCCATAGTTATACTTTGAGAGTGGCTATTATCCACCAATATTCGAATGGTGTAATGTTCTAGGTCGACTAGGGGTGTTGGATGTAAATTCAAACCTTGTTATTGGAGATGATCATTCAAATTTATATAAGCGTCCTGATTTTTGAGGTGCTGTCCTCGCTTAATTTTGAGGGGAAACATACATTGTTACACCTCTGTTGGGATGGTGACCTCTTTTCGCACTTGAACTTCAGCCACATAAGGCAGTAATTGGGCTGACAGGAATGCTTTTTCAGTGCTGTCAATGCCCATGGGGTTACCCCCCAGTCGTGACCAGACTTTATATTAGGTCCAAATTGATTGCAAATTGGTTGAGAATGTCACTACTCAAATAAAAGGATGAAGGGGCATCTCTCACAACCCAACAAGTATGTTCTATGCTTTTGTTGGCAATGGGCTGCTAGGCAGGAAATGTTTAGAATTTGGGATTTCCAGACCTACTTCCCATTTATCAATCAGTTAAATTTGGAAATGGTCTCATCTCTTGGGAGTTACTTGAGTAATGCTTCGCTGATGAAGCTTCTTCCGTTATTCCGTTATTCAGGAATATTTTGGTGAGAACAGGCTCCTCTCCCTCATTTATCTGACTGGGGAAAAACAACTTCACACCCTTTTTCTGAATGCTGGTCATATTTTTTGGCAGTTTTTCATCATCTTTTGTCATGGGGTTCGGGTTTTCTTCTGATTTTAAATTTGTCTAAAATGTATGAATATTCCCTTCATGGGTGAAATGCCACTTAAGACTGGGAGAAAGGTGGATTTTCAAGTATTGAGAAGAGTTCCCATCACTAGTTTGTTCTCCTATTGGGATGACGGTGATGTCTGGGACCTGATTGTTCTTGAAATTAAATTCCACTTTCACTGAACATTGTTCAATCAAATGCCATGCGCCATTCAAACTCACATAATTGTTGCTTAGTTTTAGTTTGATCGGCAGTTAGTCTGAGTCCAGATGACCTTGTTCACACAGTCAATCAGGGGTGAAAACTTCCAAATGAGGTCATTCCCCCGTAGACAAGGTGTGTCCTCTGGAGTCACAACTATCACCAGGTGTTTCACTATATGTCGCCCAATTTGTATTTACAGATCTGTAGTCCCTTCAATGTAAATAGCATTCCTGTCAAAGTTTTGGAGTTGTCTAGTAAGAGGTGTGAGGGGAATTTGGCGACTCTCTCCCTTCCTGAGTTCAGTTGGTCAAAGACCTTTTTGGACAGGAGGGTGGCTTGGGACCCAGTGTCCACCAGTGCAGATAATGAACACTGACCCTATACCTTGACTGGAGCATACAATCTTCCTTCTTTCTCCTCAAGTGGACAAAGAAAATGAGAATTATGTGCCAGCTCAACGGTCAGTTTTTTATATTGAACTCTGACACAGTGTGATCTTAGACAGTTTTCTATTTTGGAGTTCGGAAATCGGTAAAAAAGATTTTGCAACCAGAAACAGACAGAGTTGGGGAGTCCCCTTTTTCCACCAATTCTTTGCTGTTCCCTTTTTCCTGGAGACAGTCCCCAGAACCTGTCTGGGGGCAGGATACCTCTATTATTCCTGGGTCACCTGGGTGACATTATTGGGGTTTAAGAATTTCTTGCCCTGGTTGGTCTCAATGTTTACCCTGTCAAAATCAGGGTATTTGGTGACCCATTTTCTTTGGGAGGGATCCCTCCATCCCTGAAAGAGAAGATATTCTTACCTAAATCCTCCAGGGATTCTTTTCCTTCCACGAGGATGATGTGGAGTTCCTCCACAAAGTGGGTTCTCTTTTGCTTTCTCCTACTTATCCTCCGTTCTTTAGGTTCCAGCTTTTCGGGGTAAAAGATTCGTATTCAGGCTCAGAGTTTTCCAGGTGTTTGGTTCTGGTCTGAAAGGAAGCTTCTTCTAGGGCTTGGCACCTTCCCTCTACACTGGCCCCCTCCTCAGTAACCTGTTGGCTGTCAGAACTTTCTTTCAGTCATTCCCCCCTGGGGCATCAGCATGGGTTGTTCTGGGCAGCAGTTTCCAGTTGAGGGTTCGACTGAGCCCACAGCATGCAACCCAGGTCTTCGGTTAGTTGTTGGACCTGCCATAACTTTAAGCAAACTGTTTCTGGGTAGTAAGGGGGTCTTGATTCATAACGTTGCTGCTCCTGGAAAGGGCAACTGTCCCTTCTCCTGGAGTAGCTCGGATATTGGAAGATTCCCCCATCATTTTCCATCCTAGGTCTCCCTTCTCCCAGGTTCAGGAATCTATTGTCCTGGAAGTGGGGAGAGAGAGGAGGATTATTCTGAAAATTCTGTTTCGGGGGAACCTGGGGAAGAAGTTTGGTTTGGGAGGTGGAGTATTACTTCTCTCCAGAGGAAAGTTTGGAGGAAAGTTTCCAGTGGTGGTACTTACCTGATTAGAGCCCCCCTTGTACCAGGGGAGTATATGCGTATCCTGGTAAGGGTTTTGTTCCTTTGTATCTCAGGCTTACATATGTGGCAGGGTCAGAAGGGTCATTTGTCTGATATCCTGCCTGACTCCCATTAAATTGGGCTGGGTCCGAGGCTCTCCTCTGCCTTTCATTCTGCTTGTTGGCAGAAGGAGTATTTTTAGGCCCCATGCCTCCAAGTCCAATGGAGGGGTAGTTTTGTACCCCTGCCACCTTCGCAGCAGCAGGTGTGTTGGATGGTTTAGGCGGTTGTGGGTTATTTTTACTCTCAGAAGGCTTTTGGACCTTGTCGATCCTCATGGCCTGTTCAATCACCCAATCCAGGGTCGTATGGTCATGGAAGTCTTGCACCAACTGAGTTATAATGTATTTAGGGAGCTCATGGAAGTAAGTAGGCATGTACTCCCTACTATTGGTATGCACCCACCTAGAGGTATGGGCAAATGCTTGTTTCAAATCCTGCACAACTCTCTAGGTGCCTGGCCTTCCCCAGACTGCAAGTTATATGCTGCCTTGCGGGCCTACTGTGGGTTTCTGTGGGTAGAAAAATGTTTCAAGATGGCCACCTTATATGTGGACAATTTACATTTATCTTGATCCTCCAGACCGGCAAGAAAGCTGGAGTATTCAGCGGAAAATGTCCACAAGACAAACTCCATGCAATTCCCATCATTTTTAATACCAAATGATGTCATCATTTGCTCAAAAAGCTCTAAATGCTCCCATGCGGAATATTTTGCATTCTTGTGGTAGGGAGTCATGAAGCTCTTTATGGTCTTTATCTGTTGGATTGGGTCCTTCACCAAACCTTTCTTCTGTTTTGCAGCCTTCCTTGTCCACTGCACCTGCATCTACTCACCTTCTGACTCTTAGCTGTTACAGTTTGTGGTCTATTTTCTGGCTTCTAGGCACTCCCTACAACTATGAGACTGGGAAAGCGTCCAAGAATTATAGGGTCTGGACTCCCCTTTCGTGTGTTGCCATGGATTCTCAAGGTCAGTTCTCCTGTGGTCACACTCTGTTGCAGGGTAGTACTCATCCTCCTCATCCCTCCTTCCAGGTATGCTGGGGAAATCCCCCCATCTCCCTCAATGTGTGAATGTTTTTTAAGATGTTCTTTCTCGGCCAAAAATCTGGCTTTTCTCTTTCTGCAAAGTGGACGAAGTGGTCCATTTGTAGTTTCATTTTCGGCCATTCCAACTCCCTGATATTTTCATCATAGGAGTCCTGATGGTCGGAACTACTCACAGCATTATTTGTGATTTCCTAGGAACCACATATCTGGTCACCTTCCCTTCTGTGCAGTAGATATGAATATTCATCATTATCTGATAAGGAATGGTCTTCTAGCTCAGTTTGACCATGCCTGGGTGAGTCCAGCTGCCTCAAGTTTCCCTGTTCTTGATAAGTGGTATGCATGAGGTCCGTTGCACTCTGGACATATGGAGTGGTGGTTAAGTGGCATGAAGTCACTGATTGAGAGGTCAATGCTCCTTAATCGAAGGGCGTTTTTCCAAACCCCGACTGGTTAGGGTGCATCAAAGCCTGTTTGTATCTTTCTATTTCATCTGCCAACCTCTCACACATGTTTTTCTCTGTCCCTTTCGCTTGCTGGGATGCAGAGACCAGAGTTTTTAATTCTGACACAAGTGATTGATTGTCTTCGAGCACTTTCCTTTGAGTCATCAATCGATCTTTTGATCCCTAGATTTCTTCGTGATTGGACTCTTTTTCATTTTGTGAGACCTGCATTGTGCGCGCATATTATGAGCGATTTATTTTCAAGAGACTAGTCGCTGCCTCTTGCACATTTCTGCACTGTGCTGCCTGCAATAGGTCAGCCTCTGCTTGCTTCACACGTTCCCTTAATTCAGAGTGTTCTCACCTAATGCCAATCAGTTTCTGAAAACCTGGCTCACTTTTCTCTGCATCCATCTTTAACTGATGAACCTCCTGAGACAGAACTCTTGTTTTAGCAGGTCTTTGTCCTTCCTCAGCTGATTTTTCTGTTGTTTCAAGATGTTCATATCTTGGTGCATCTGATTAAAATCACTTTGGGGCTGAATCTCTTGAATAATTAACTGACTATTTTCAGTTTTCAATTGTCTTATTTGTAATTGGAAGGCCATAACGTCCTCCAAGAAAACTACATCATGACTAGCCTGATCATTTAGCTTGTGTTGCAGTGCGCTAAGGTTTTCTACACACTCTTTATGCTCATCTTTCAGTGCAGAAAAATGCATGTCATGCTTTGCACTCTCGTGTTCCTGTTTGTAACTAATTTTCCAGTTGCTCAATGATTCTTTCTTGTTTTAACTCTAAAATGTGGCTCTGTTGTGCTTTATTTTCTAATTGCTTGAGTTCTTGCTGGGCTTCATTCCACACCATAGTCTGATTTTGCACACAGGCCACACTGTTCTGATGTTGCACTTCCCCTATCAGCAAATGAAAGTACATATAAGCTGTGAGCTGAGCCATTTAAGTCTGCTCATCTCTAGTAGTTTGTGTCTTATAAAAGTGTGTTAGAGCTTGATGTAACAGATCATTCCTGCCACATGTCAGCATTTACAGAGGTAACCTCCTGCATCATTCTGGCTTGCCACAATTCATGTTCTTCCTCCAACCATTCACCTAGAATAAATAATTTGGATAGGAGGTGCTTCCTGGCAACATTGATTTCTATTGTGCTCATTTTAAAATGTGTTCTGCAACCTTATAAACTCTCTATGCAGGGAAAAATTCTCACCCTGTCTAACGCTCACCAGACTCCCACGGAGGCGCTGGTCTAGTCTGGGTTGCTGTGGCCTCTTCGAGCGTGATGCGCAGAACTCGGAACACCAACTGAACAGGACCCTCAAATCTTGCTTGTCTGGCCCGTAGGAATATCCTTCTGCAGATGAGAAAGGGGATTAACAGTCTGCAGAATAGTGTGCTTGCTCCCTCCTTCCCCCCTTCGTTCTTCTCTAACTTCCTCCGAAATCCCCGGTTGAAGCTCACCTTATGGTTTGAAATGATGAACTCTCCATACTGCTTCTGGTGCAGGGGCACGTGTTTGTCCAGTTACTTCACTGGTTTTCAGAATGGCGCTGGCAAAATCCACTTGACTTTTCCGAGCGGAACGCCGTAAGTATGAAGATTACAAAAGTTCAAGTGTTGAGCCTCCTTTTCTGTTGCCTTCCTAACCTGTGATCTGTCCTTTATTTCAGGTGCAGAATGAAGGCGATGCCTTGAGGGATTGAATTGCCGATGGTAAACTCAGGTGAGTTTGCGATGGGGGCGATCCCTCTTAATGTCTTTATATTCCTCCAGTAATGTCTTTTGTCCTTTCCCCATAGGGGCCGGGGTGCGGTAACTGCCAACGAAGCGGCGCCGACCCGAAATGAGGAATGGTCCACCAACAGAAGACCGGTAAGTGTTATGGCGGAAAATTAGGCTTTCCTCATATGTTCCTTCTGCTCACCTTTTGTCTCTTCTTCTCTCCCCTAGGCGCAGAGATGTGGCGACTGGTGCAGACAGTCGCGATGGAGCCAGAAGAACTCCCGAGGACAGGTGAGTGAAGCGCAGCGCTGCAGCGAGCAACGCGGTGCTTTTAAATGAAAGTCTTTTCTCAGGAACGCTGGCGTGAAGGTTCTGGATGCAGGTAAGAAGTTTGATAAAATTCTTGGTTTTCACCTTTCTCTTCTCATCTTTCCTTACAGGTGTTCCAGGATCGAGGCAGGCGTGGCTGGAGACCAGATGCAGGAGCAGACACGGTGAGCGTTTAGCTGCTTGGATGCAGAACAACGCGAAGCATGAGCTACTGTCTGGGCGTGGCTTAAATAGCCCCCAAAGTAGTGCCAGGTAAGTATCCTTCCCTGGCCACGCCCGAGTGGCAAAATAGTCCCAATGAAAAAATAGTCCCTTACAGGTCTCAGCGAGGCCTGAACCTTGCAGCATGGTCTGCATCAGGTAAGTGCACAAAACACCTTCCTTTATGAGCCTGGCACCTATGGCGCCAGGACTGATGTCCAACATGAGCCTGGCACCAACGGCGCCAGGACCGAGTCCAAAGAGCATCTATAAGGGGCCGCTGGGCTTTAACCCGGGGGCATGATGCCTGCTCCCAGGGCTGCTGGGCCTGGTGCTCCCGGGGTAGGCATCATGACAGCCTGTTCCTGCTAAGTTTCCACTCACAATGTCAAATTCAAATAAATACTGTTCAATCTTATGTTTTCCCTGCACACTTCTGTGGAACCCAGGGTTTAAGTCTGAGCAGCACCTTAACAATGCAAACACAACTTTCTATCCACTGTAATGCAATTACACCCACATTAATAGTCTGCTGCTAATGCAAATTCACAAGACAAAAGTCTCAACCAATTTCTGGCACAAGCCCCCACTTTGTAACAATTTATTGGACAGGCACTCTCAACTCAAGGAGTTCCTTCCCACCCCAATCAAGATGTT
Organism: Ambystoma mexicanum; assembly: GCF_040938575.1. Taxonomy (NCBI): domain Eukaryota; kingdom Metazoa; phylum Chordata; class Amphibia; order Caudata; family Ambystomatidae; genus Ambystoma; species Ambystoma mexicanum. The sequence goes on from NC_090923.1 coordinate 1,033,045,163, forward strand.
GCATAGTTAAACGCGTAACAGATTCAGGCTTGGTCAGGTTTCAAACCTGTCTAATACCACTCCACTTGAGCCCCCCGTGCCACCAATAATCCTGGAACCAGGCCAGTGTATAGAAGAAGGTAATATCGATTTATTTAAATTACAGAATTAATAATAGCTACAACACAATAACACACCACGACCCACTCTGTGGATCAACACAATAACCACATATGAAATGTACTTGCATTAATAGACTGGCATGCATTTCTTAGTAGACCTGCAGTTGCAACAACAAAACACAGGTTGAATTTTAAATCGGATCACACATGGGATTTCCCTGCACGAGTCTGCTGCATGTCTAATATCTGGGTTAAATCCCTTCTGTAAAAATATAAAATAGAATACACTCTGATCTGTAGGCCTTCACCATGTACACGCAACTGTTGTTAGCAGATTATTAGACACGCAGCAGACTCAATGGAAATACAGACCATTAATTAACAAGGTAAATAATCACCATAACATGACAGTATGCTTAATGTAGAATTCTAAGGAAATAATGTTTGATGTTATGCATTTTTTTCGGTGCCTCAATCAAAGATCCTTAACATACTACAAGAGGTATATAATTAAGCCTTTGAGGGCCATATATGTGCTTTGTCAGACCTAACTTTGTGGCACAATACTAAGGTTCAGCATTTGTAATTTGAGTGCACTCGCATATGCCACATGAACCTGATGATGTTGTGTTTCTCTGTGGTTTATTGGTGACTTACAATATGCTTTATTTCATGATTTGCAAATTATACTATTGTGTTATTTATGTTGGGCCAATAATGCTGTGCAAATTCTTGATTTTTGCTTCAAAGGTCTCGTGTTTTTTGTCCCATTTCCTTTTTCTTTTTCTCTCATTTTGTTACTCCTCATGAATCCTTGCCCATGCCCCTTCCCTCATCTCTCTGTCGTCTATAACATATGTTGACTAATATGTTTGTTGATTTATGAAACATTGATTATTCAGTATGTTAATAGCCTTGATTTGAAAAAGGCAAGGAGGTGTTTGCCGAAACATGTGTCATCATAGGGCAATTTGTGTTATGATTAACACAGGGCAATCTGTGTTATGCATGCTGAACTGTTTGTGCCAATAAACAACAGTTTTCAGCACCCATGAACTTTGAATGTGGCGCATTAATCAATAGGAGGGTGCACTTGTGTGTTCAATATTGTCCAGAGGTAGGGTGTTTACCTCTGCCCCTCCGACAAATGTGACAACCGTCCCAAAAGTAAATCTAAATACTTGGTCGCAGAGTACTTATAAGTTGGTGCTACCAAAAAAACCCAAGTCTTTTCTAGAATTCATTAATTAGTTTCAATCAAATCAGCTAGGGTACTACACAGTCTTGCCCCCCGTCCATAATTTAAGAGAAAGGATTAAGGCAGGTAGTTTTCCCACACATTTGATAGATTTGGTATATATCTACTTACCTGGGAGATCTCTGTTCTTAGCTCAGGATGGCAGCCAGATTTTAGGGCCCTCTCTTGGCGACAGGTCAGAGTCAGTTTACACCAATCAGGTTTGGAGGCTGTCTCCCTCAGACAGGGTTCCCAGTTTTCAAAGCACAAGTCTCCTTTCTTTTCTCCTTCTTTCTCTCTGTGTTCGGTCTTTCTGCCTCTGTCTCTGTCTCCCCTCCTCTTTCTCTCTCTCTCTCTCTCTCTCTCTCTCTCTCTCTCTTTCTCTCTCTCTCTCTCTCTCTCTCTCTCTCTCTCTCTGTCTGTGTTGTCTCTTCAGTCCCCTTCTTTTTCTGGGGCATAGAGTAATGCTGTTATATAGTACTTATGACACATCCACATTTTGAATAGTTCCACACATTGGATTAGACATTCATCTTCTCCCCCACCTCTGTAGTCCAGTCTCTGCCAGCTGATAGGGCATGGGTTTTAGGAGTTCCAGATTTTGAAAAATGAGGAGAGATATGCATCTTTTTAAAATTACTTTTAAAGTTGCATTTTTCATTCTCAGAAAGTCACAACATGACAACTTTCTATTTACAGATAACCACCATAAAATCTATATTTTCCAGATTCAGCAATTTATGCCAGGTCTGGGGACACTACTTTGAAGTCTGCATGATCTTCCTGGAGTGAGCTATCATTTTTCAGAGTTTAATCATACACGCAAATAGTTATGAACAGCAACCTTCACAAAACACACATTAATTTTACTTTTTATCAGCTCACCAAGTTTTGGATTTCTGTCATTTATAGGAGTATCACAATCCCATTTGTTCTCTAGCTCTAATTACACACATTGCATAATGTTGACATTTTCATAGAACTGAGCGTATTTTTTTATCTTTAATGAGTCCTTGATGAGCCTAATGGGACGCACACTTCTCTTTTTATCAAGGAAATTGAGTCTAATGTTATTAAATGGCAATTAATGGATATGGGCATCCTTAAGTTTATATTCTGCTTGGTGGTCTGCATTTCCATGAACAGAAGAAGAAAAAAGTTCCCAATTAGGGAACTCCCATGCCCTGCACACTATCAATGGCTCAACAGATGTGCCTAACTGTTAATAAAGACTATTAATCTGTTATATAAAGGAGATTATATCACTTTAAGTCTTGCTGCTTTCAATTTATCACATCAGATAGTAAAACATTGTTACAATAAGTAAACATCACAATTTAGTGTGTAATTCACAAAAACGAGTTTAATGTTCATGTGGCCCAATGCGTTTTGAGAATTTCTCTTCATCAGGGGCGTATTATTTTTTCAAAAAAGTCTACAAAAAGAAATTGGAATAAATATATCTCAGTATTCAATTGCCTAATAAACACAATAACTAATTTATGCATTCAATTTGCAAGCAAATATTCCCAAAAAGTAATAATTTTTCATATTCGCTTATTGAGTTGCTTGTTCCAAGACATTATTGTTAGTTAATCACTGCAGAGAACGTTATAAGGTACTGAATCTCTTGGTAATGATTCCTTCCCTGCTGACAAAGTCACATCCTACATTCATGATCATAATTCCTTAAGTTTCTACAATTATCCCATCACTTTATCTTATGTAATTACATTTACAATTTATTTGTCCTAGCTGTCACAGTTTTAACCAAAGAATGTTGTTCAACCTCATATTGGCACGTACATTTAGAGGATTGGATACTAACCATCATCCTTTCCTGTTAAACCAAGGATGAGTTGGGGGTGAGGGGTGAATAGAATTCTAGGTGTCAAGCTGTTCAGTGATTCACTAAAGCTACAGAAAGTTAACAACCTGTAGAAAACTATTTCAAATATAGAGAGCAGCTTAGTCGGTAGGGCTATCCTTAATTTAGACAAATGTGTCTAGTCTTAATAGAGAAAACCATTCTTACCCTTAAAAGTGAAGGCCTTGTATGTTGGTTAGAATGGCCTGTTGTCAGATATTTGTAGAGTCAGGAGGGGCGGTGTCTCCAGATCTCCACTGTTTTTTAGGATATCTCAAGTATATCTAAAATATTATGTAGGTGCTATTAATGGTTTTCATTACACATACGAAATGTGAAATGCATATTATTTAGGTAATTCTTACCCTCTGTGGTGACTGCCTTATTCACAAGGTTAAATGGCCAGAGAAGTATTTAGGCTGGTTTAGATATTAACACATCAGCACATGTCCTCTCTGTTGAAGCAAAAGGATCCTTGTTTAGATTACGAAAAATAGTAAGCTTTGTCAAAATAGTGGGTGCTATTATTGATTGATTGATTGATATTTTATTTGTATCGCGCTCGTCCACAAGTGTTTCAGACCATATAGAGAAGGTTACAGCAGTGGATGGATAGGTTCCATTCAGGGATACTTACTCAGGCAAACCAAAGTCATCTAGTAAAAGCTTCTGTGTTTCAAAGGCGAGTATGATTTTCAAAGACAAAATGGCCACTTAATGTAGCAGCGATTCATAATGACATTATCACGTCTAAACGTGAATGGCGTCATGTTTGTAAACATTACCTGCGATGTATACGTGCATATAAATAAGTTATTCCAAATGAGTGGAATTAGATAATTTCAATGTTTGGACCATAGATAACTCCCTGGGGGTCTACATTGAACCTATTTCTTAAGAAATGAAACACACAATGATAAAGGCTATAGCCTACTACATTGTCATCTGTTATGGATCATGTGATATGGGATATCCTGATTTGCTTAGGGTTGAAATACATTTCTTTTTGGGTTGTTCTTATCTAGGACTGCCCAATTTGATTCATCTCAACAAAGATAGGAATACAAGTACAGTTGTACTTGGATGGACTTAAAAGATGTTAGAGGTTAGGATTCAAAATTTGTAACTTCAGATAATTAGATGTTATGCTCTCTAAACAACTGTCTCTTACGTCTCTTATGGGATGTTTGGGAGTGGGTTCTAATTGGCTCATAAAATATGATAGTACAGTGTTTACTTTCTCTAGAATATAACCGCTAAATAGCAAAATTGTCCTGTCTCCAGACAGGAGTTCACATTCTGTGTGGTTATAGAACCAAATTTTAGATCTTTCAAAACATTATGTCAAAAAGGAGAGCATAAAGCCCTTGCATATTATTTCCAATAGGCAAGCGTGGTGACACCTCTGTGTGGTTCACTCCTTTATATCACTGAGAGAGCCTGTAGGCCTTTCTTGTTATATCTATAAGAGAGACTAAGAAAATCTCTTTATGTTTTACAATAAACATGTTGTAGGCTTTACCTATTCAATGGCATACCTTTGGCAGTTTGTAGACACATTTAGATGGCTAATCCAACCTGGAAGGTCATATATTTTAAGCATACTGTTATCTGTCTCCAAATGTAGAGTTTACATTCTTAGTGCCCAAGTATAAATCTCTAACGATATACAGTATATGTTTGGCGAGATTGCTTTGTCAGTCAAAATGGAAAAAGATTCTGTTTAAAAAAAAAGTAACCTAGGTAGTACTCCATTGCTAGTGGTGTCATAGCATCCGTTTTCTGTATCCAATATAGTTCTCTCTGGGCCAGTCTTTTTGCTAAGTCACCACCTCTTGGTAGAGGGTGCATTACTTCCAGGATACCACATCGTAGTTGTGATATACTATGCCTATTTTCTTGGAAGTGCCTGAACACTGCTGATTTTGTTTTGCCAGTTCTAATGTTGGACTTATATTCCGTCCAATGTTCTTTAGCTCTACGTGTGGTCTTCCTGACGTAGTATTTGCCACATGGGCAACGTAGTGCGCATGCCACATCTTTGCTTTCACAGGTTGCACAGTCCTTTAATGGTATTTTTTGCTGCTGTTGGGCTGTCTAATATGGCCTCCTTTATTAGATTAGAACAATGCTGGCAGTTGAGACAGGTGAAAGTGCCATGTTTTGGTTTGCTAAGAGTTATTTGCCCTTGTTTTTTAAATTGTCTCTGGTCTTATTAGGGTAGCTCAGAGGTAGGTTTTTACCTCTTTTGTATGCCAGCATTGGTGGCTCAGGAAATAGTCGGTTAAGGTTGGGGTTTGACTTCATCAGGTCCCAGTTTTGTATTAATGATCCTCTTAATCTCATAACTTTGACGGGAGAATTTTAAACAGTGAATGAGTGTTGTGTTTTCCTTTGTTGGCTGTTCTTTCAGGAGATTACATCTTGTCAATGGTTTGGTTCTCGCAATGGCTTTATCAATAATCTCATCAGGAGATCCTCTTTTTTTGAATCTCGATTTCATGTTTTCATATTCGTTTTGCAGATGTGTTGTATCTGATGTTATTCTCTTCCGTCGTAAGAACTGACTAAAGGGTAGATTGTCCTGCAGGTTTGGAGGGTGAAAGCTTATGAAATGCAAGGTATTATTCACATCAGTTGGTTTCCTGCAGATGTTGGTGGTGAATCCTACTAAGGCTTTATTGATGTTCACATCCAAAAAGTGGATGTTCGGTTTTCCTATTTCAAGAGTAAATGTTATCCTCTCATGGCAGTTGTTAAGATAAACGTAGTATTGTTGGAGTTCTTCTTGTGTTCCTTGCCAGATACCAAAAATGTTATCTATGAAACATTTCCAGAATTAGATTTTTCTTTTCCAAGGTTCTTTCTCAAGTACATAAGAGTGTTCAAAGTAAAACATAAAGGTGTTTGCATAGGAAGGTGCTACTGCTGAACACATCGAGGTCCCTGCTATTTGTAGGTAAAACTTATCATCAAATCAGAAAAGGTTTTTGTACAATATTATATTGATAAGTTGAATAGCGAACACTTTATGTAACAGGGTTTCTTCATCTTTTAGAAGAAACCATTTCAAAGCTCCTATTCCCTCATTATGCCGGATAGATGTGTACAATCTATTCACATCAAGTGTGAATAGTATTAGTGTCGGGTCATCTAGTTGTACTTCTTCCAGAAGTCGTAAGAAATGTTCTGTGTCCTTAAGGTAAGTTGTTTTGTTTGTACCAAAGGTTGAAGGGCTGTCTCTAAATAGATAGCAAGAGGATGAAAAATACTTTCAGTACCTGCTACAATAGGCCTAAATGGAGGATCACTGCTGTTTTTATGTATTTTAGGCAGTGCATAGCACACAGGGGTGATGGGAAATTTTTTGATTAAAAATGCACTTGCGTGTTCAGAGATCCATTCCATATCAAATGCTTTATCCACTTTTTCCTTAACAATGAGCCTCTTTACGAGGTTGGAGGTAGCCTTGCCGGTTTTACTGGCACGGCTACCTCCAAACTCGCATTCGCGTCCAGCACCCGCGAATTGGCAATTACCGGGCTATTCCGGCCCAGCCGGACCCGGTAATTGCCCTTTCGCAGGTGCCGGGCCCGGTACATCCCCATTCCCATTTGAGCCCCATAGGGCTCAATGAGAATGGGGAGGGTGGTAGCACCGGTTCCGTTAATACCAGTACCGGTGCTACCATCATGTTCTGCTCGCGGGTGCCGTTACGGCCACCAGTTCAGACTTGGTGGATGCAAGTGCACCCGCGAGCAGACCTCCTAGTATGGCGGTACAGTAGCAACAGTGCCGGTAGCAATACCGGCGCCGTTGATGCCTTACCGCCATACTTGTAATGAGGCCCAATGTCTTTTATAGAAGTGATGGGATAACTATCTAAGGTCAGATATGTTCTGGAATCCTGTAGTAATTTGAGACAGTCTTGGTAGTAGAGTAGTAATGCATCACCTTTATCAGCTGGTTTAAGGGTGATTGTGTTGTCCTCTGGCAGTTCCTTAATCAACTTAAGTTGATGCCTTCTGATGTTTATTTTGTTCATTGTTACATACTTGAGATGCCTCAGATCCATGAAGTCACATGACAGGGGTCTTCTGTGTTTGACTCAATGTTTCTGTAACAGTCATTGAAGTTCCATTAGAGATCTCTGTTTGAAGCTGAGAGCCAGTTTATTGGGGCTATAACAGCCCAAGAGGTCAGGTCTGTAATTCCTTATCTGCCCTCTGCCATGGATTTGATCTCGCAAATGTATTTACTTGCATTTTAGCCAGCCTTGGAACCCACCAGGGCTGCACTCCTGTCACACACTGGTCAAAGGTCTCGGAGGTCAGAGATTCAGATACACAGTCCAGCAGTTCAATGGGGATACTGAAAAAAACAATCTACAATCACATTTGCAAGCTGCAGCGTCCTTTTTAAATCAACATGATGTGTTTTATATGTCATATATTTTATTTCCATACATTGCATTTGGGCCTTCTTTAGATGCGTAAATATATTTCCTTAATCTAACAGCTGAAAAGACATGAGTGTTTATTCTGAATTGTACACACATGAGCCATTATTTAACACAGGAAACCAGTGTCCATTTTAAAATCAAGTAGTCCTTTCTATTTAAATAATGTCAGTTTGTGTGTTGGAAAGTAAAGTGTTTCTGTTCATGTCAAATGAATTATGTCACTTGGCTTTGCTTTTAGATATATGTCACTATTCCTTTTTATTTTCCAAATGCACAGCATTTAATGTATCATGCTGCTGTTTGTTTTTCTCAGTCAAAATGTGTCTTTTCTTATGATGTCAGCATATGCAGCAACACATGTCTTTTGGAATCCATTGGGCACATTTAGCAGTATTAAGTTCTAAGGCACACCTTTCTTCACCTGGGTGCCTTCGAATTTGGTAAGGTTGAGTAAGGCCCACTTTATGCATTCACTATGCCTCAAGTTAGAAAATACGTGTTTTTGTCTGGCCTGCATGTTCCAATGGATATCATCTATCAGCCAGCTTTAATGTTGCAGTAGTGGCCTTGCTTGGCTTCTCAGTTTATATACTTCTGTGGCTGAATTCATAGCCCACAGTACATGATTGCACATCGTATACTGAGTGTTATAATTATATTCCCCAGGCTAGAGAAAATGTCCTTGGGAGGGAGGTGGGGGGTTGGTTTTATTGATGGTTCTTCAAGATTTGACCAGACAACTGGGGGAAGCCATACTGGATCAGCAGTAATAAAGTTGAATCGAGAAGGTGAATTTGAGGTATTGACGAGTATGAGACTATCTTCAAATTATTCAGCACGGGCTGCAGAATTAGTTGCGCTCATTGAAGCACTGCAGAAATTTGAGGAAGTGTCGGTGTACTCTGACTTTGCCTATGTGACGCCAACTGTACATGCAGGTTTGTCATGCTGGAAAAGGAGGGCTTTCTCCATGCAGATGGCATGCCAGTGCAACATGCAGCCCTATTGTATAGGCTTATAGAAGCATTACGTTTCCCATTGACCTTAGCAGTCGTAAAATGCGCAGCGCATTCCAAAAGAACAGATTTAATTTAAAGACATATCTAGTCTTGAAGAGAAAGATGTTAAACAAATGACAGGATGATGCATGTTGTTAAAAGAGGGCTTTAACATGCTGTCTTTGGTCCAATTAATTGAGCTACAAGGTCGAGCCCACAAGAAGAACAGGATTTAAGGAGAAGGCAGGGGTGTTCTTTATCCCCCACTGAGGCAATTTGGAGACCGGATAGCACTGGAAAGCCAATTATTCCTCCAGCATTATTGAGAGTAGTGCTGAAGCAGCTTCACTACCTAGCACACACGACTTGAGAGAAAGTCTTGCTGCTACGATTGCAGAATAATGGTTCTCGCCCAATCTATTAGAACATATGGCACAGTTCATTGTACGTTGCATTGTGTGCCAGAAATGTACTGCAAGGCACACTTTGCGAACAGTAAGAGGGGCAATTCCTAAACCCAAAAGCCCATTTCAGCATCTACATATAGATTATGTGGATATGTTACAGACATGCAACGGCTGCAGATATATGTTGGTTGTGGTATGTCCTTTTTCTAGATGGATCGAGGTAGGTCCATGCATGCACCATGATGCCTTGGGGCTGATTCATGGAATTTTTGCACCAAAAAACTGTGATTTGTGCGCCATTCTGCCCACAAATCCCCATTTGTTAAACAGGGATTTGCGGGCAGAATGGCGCACAAATCGACGTTTTTCTGCGCACATAATTCCATGAATTAGCCCCCTTGTGTGCTGCCAAGTTCCTTATACGCAAGGTGGGGTGTGCATGGTTTTGCAGTCTGATAATGGACCACATTTTGTAAATGAGCAGTTTGAACAGATAGTTCTCATATTAGCATGCGTGTAATTTTAGGGGGAACAGGGGTGTTTGTCCCCCCCAACTTTCATGGCACCCTATTTTGTCCCCATTCATTTGAATGGGGCACCTTTTCTTCAGAGGTCATGTCCCCCCCAACATTTTCAGCAAAGTTTCTCCACTGCATATTAGTTATTAAACATACGTTTTCTTCCACTTATCACCCAAAGGCAAATGGTGTCTGTGAGAGATCAAACAGATTATTAAAGGAAAGAATAGCGAAGCTCAAAATAAATTTATAAAAGGAATGGCTACATTGCCTATCCCTTGCCCTATAAGCCCTAAGAAATCAGCCTGGCTCAGATCACCATCTAACTCTTCATGAGTTATTCACTGGATGCTGTATGGGAACCCCACTTACTCTTCTAACTAGGGTAGGAACTGATCCCCACAGTGTAGCGAAGGCATTAGGTGATGAGATGCATGATTACCTAACAGCAATGACTGCAAGTATTTCATTCATGTCTCAACAGATCATGAATAGAAGGGAAGGGTCAAACAGAAGAATTGCTAAAGCCCCCAAGTCTGTATCTAGGCAATCAATTGCTGGTGCGCAAATTTGTACGCACCTGGAGTGCGTCCTGCTTTGTGGGGCCACATGAAGTGGAAGAAGTGAGCCCCACAGCCATGAAATTAAGGTGATGGAGAGCGTGGCTGCATCTATATGACATCAAACCATATGAAGGCGAAACAACAACCCCCCCTGCAACTTCCCACAGTGAAGCAAGAGAAGTAGTTTCCGCACATGCTGACTTATTCAATGGCCAGCGGCAAGGATAAAGAGAATGATGAGCATATCTGTCTTTTAGATTAGGAATTAACGTTTTCCAAAATTCAATAAGGAGAAAATAGACTTGAAGCTATACTGGAACTTTTTTAGGTAAGATAAAAGAAACAATGAGAGAAGAATACAGAGTTTGAAGAGAAAAAAGAGTATTGTTCATCATATATGCTACCTATCATAGTGACAATACACACAATGTTGTATGCTAGTTTTCTAACATATTACAGTCTTATCCAGCCCTGATACGAAGAAGAGTACACTTAATTATGTTTTTCGGAGATCCCAAGAATAATTGTTTTGCTTGGAGAGTAATAATCACAATTATTTTACAGTTTCTCATATGAAAGTGATTCAAAAAGAGATAACAAATCTACATATTAAAGTAAACACAAAATGAAGAGGTTTCAAAATTTCAGAAATTCACTACCATCCAAAAAGCTGATAGGTTTTCATGGAATATTGATGGTGATATCATTTGGTATTATGATTAGTCTTTTTCTCCTTATTATTTTAGCATTTCAACATGTTATAAAAAGTGATACAGATATGGAAGGTGTGAATCAAACATCTTTTATTGTCCCCACTCGAGGTACAGAGAGCCTGTCTTACAACATAACTAGGGGTTTATTTCAATTTTAAAGGGATGTTGAGGATAACCATAAAGATATAAATACATATCTTCACAATTCAGTTCATTAAAAAAATTATCTATGATTGATTTGAGGATAGTTATGGCTGGTGGTTCTGTAGGGAAGAAACCAGAAATTAGCAAATTATTGGAAGATCAGGAATTGTGTGTGAGAACTTATAGGCAATTTATGCCTTTTAACAAAACTTTTCATTCAGCATGGACTAGATTGAGGGAAGATTGGTCAAATGATATTGGTAGGGTCATTACTGATGTGGATTGGAATGGCATCCTGAGGGTGAATTTGAACTTGGGAACCGACATGGGATTACGTCTGATTCGACAGAAGGTTATTGGGCGGCTTTATTGGACACCTGTTAAGATGTTTGAATTAGAGCTTCAATCAGATGATTTATGCTGGTGGTGTGGTATTGGTAGAGGCACACTTTTACATTTGATGTGGGAGTGCCCTAGAGTGCAATTGTTTTGGAAGGAGGTTATTGACAGGATTGATTTGATTTATGGAATATCCTTACAGAGATCTGCAGCAAACATCATTTTGTTATCTCATGTTGACAGATGTGTGCGTGCTAGGAAGCTTACTAATTGGATTGATAGAGCTATGGTGGTAGCAACTAAGATGATTCTCAGAATTTGGAAAAAGAGAATAAAGCCTAATGTTGATGAGTGGCTAACCGAAATGCATTTTTTATCACAATATGATAAGGTTTCAATGGAGTGTAAAGATAAAAAACAAGGAATATTGAGAATATGGGGACCTTTTTTGGCCCTTTATGATTGATATGATTGTGGATCTGTTTTGTTGGATATGTCATTCGGGTTGAGGGGGAACAAGGTGTAGGGGGTTTCAAATGTTTTTCTTTTTACATTTTTTTTATTTTTTTTGTCTTCTTTCTTTCTCTTCCCATTTGTGTTGTCTATTCTGCTGTTTTGTGCATACCTGTGGGTTGGAATGTTGTGTTTCACAGGATAATACTTCTTTTGATGGGTTTGTTATTATGTGATGTTTAATATGTTTAACTCATTACGTTATGCTATTTTCTGTGAGACATTATGTAGTTGATGTATGGTTCTTATTGTTTTTTTATTGTAAACTTAATAAATTGTGTTGGGAAAAAAAAATAATAATCTATGGTATCAGTATATGAAATAGGTGGTTGAAAGAACATCAGACGAAAGCTGTTATGTTTGTTCCCTAATTCCCTAATACCGTATGCCATGAATGGGGCAAGAACATGTATTTCAAGAGAAAATGCCTCAGTCATCTAGCACAACAAGAGGACAATTTGAAGGAACATGGGCTATGTTATGATGGCGATCAAAATTAGCATTCCCATATGAAGATACCTATCTTAAAACAAGAAGGGTAGAAAATGGACTAATATGGACAAGTAAGAAACCTATGTGTCAATCCCAGATTGGAGAACTAATAAAGGTTATCCAGATGAAGAAGCTGAATTGCTCAGACAGAACTGAAAAACCAGGAGAGCCAAGATGGGGAGAAAGACCTCAGCTAGTGATATATGCATGTTTTCACTAATAGCAGATGGGAAGGACTATTGGCTTTCCCTGCGCTCTTATTGAAGAAAGAATCGGAAAGTATAGTTCAGATAATAATGACAAATGCCTGGAATCATGGGCTAAGTACTCAAAGTTACTTCCATAGGTTGAAAACAAAGCAGGACCAGTATCCATAATACCACTAAGGAATGTACAACATGCTTCAGGAATGATGGCCTGATCCTGGTTGGAAAAACAAATGATGTGGACAGATAATTGAAGTCCCAGGAATCAATGGAGGAACTGCAGTGTTATTGGATCGATATTGGGCCTGTGGCTCTAGAGCTTACATGCAGTTGCCTAAGAATTGTGGAGGAACATGTTCAATAGTAATGATACATGTTCCAGCATTGGTGATTCCTCAAAGTGAACTCCATATGGATGAATTTCCAAAAATGAATGACCACCAGAGGAAAAAGAGATCACCGAAACTCCGCTGGTTGAAGAGAGAGAATTATATCTCATGAAAATCACTGGCGGCCTATGAAAATATTCCAGATGAACATAAACTGTTCCGCAAGACAGCAATGATATTGACAGCTATATTTTTTACAGGACTTCAAGCTGCAGTAAATGCCAAGCGGCTGCAGATTACAAGATGGCAGCTCCTGCAAATGATAAGTGCACCAATAAAAGGATTTAATGCTATCAGAGAAGAATGAGAGCCATCAGGCTGATGACCCTCCAGAACAGTTATGTCTTAGACCTGATTAAAGCAATGGAAGGAGGCATGAGTGCCAAGATCGGGCTACTTGCTGTATGTTCACACCATCTAATGATGGAGGAAATGGAACCCTGACAGAGGCAATAGCTATGAGACAGAAACAGAAACATGTTGGGAGTTTTAGTGTAGAAACACTTTATGAGTGCCTAGTTTATAGTGTTGTCCATTGTGTCTAGTAACTGTTGAATTATGTATTTTTTATCTGGTTATTGTGATATGTACATGGAGTTATTATCCACTTTGTGAATCTATGGGCATTTTAATTAATTATTCATACTATGATTGAATCAATAAATTTTAAATATTTGCAAATGTATATTTTTGAGGAATACTATGTCCATTTGTTCAGGACATTTGTTATTAAGAGGGACTATGACACATCACTTTCTATGAGAGACCATCTTTAAAACATAAAGCATCTATCTCTTTTCTTATATCTACTTTTCAGTCTACCCCTAACTGTAGAGATAGGTTGACTCTGCATATGAGTCAATTATTGGGGACATTTTTTCGACCTGTATTAGATATATATATATATATATATATATATATATATATATATATATATATTCAGTAAAAACTTTGTTAAAGGGACGTTATGGTTCCAAGTAAAACCGAAAAACCCTTGAAATTCGCCAGTTATGGTAAGCTAAGCAACCATAACTTGTGCCACCACCGTGTACTGCTAAGACTAACACCCAGGACATCAAAGATGACATCACAAATGTCATTGATGACATCACTGATGACATCACATGTCTGGCTCACTCTTTTTTCTTTTGCCGACATATCTACGCCACATGGTTTTCTTCAGTAACAGTCAGAAATTAAACATTTTATTTTATTTGTAGACGTATTCTTCAAGTAGGTTCTTACAGTAATTCCCTTAGAATCCAGTCACATCATATGAAACATATACATACGGGAAGACACAAGCTTGAAAGACAGCAATCCTTTTTGTGCATAAAGATAATCAATAGACTTATGAGCACTTTCTGATAGTTCTGTTTTTTTTTTATGGCTGTACTTTCCCTGTATATGGTCATATTTGTATACATTGTACTCACAGTACTTTCCTTAGGGTCCAATCACATCAAGTGATACATATACCTAGAGTAAATAGCAGCTTTGAAACAGAACAATCATTTATTTGCATGAAAATAATCAGGTAAGTTATGAATTGTTTCTGCTACTACTTGTGCTTTTTTGCTAACTTCACTTTCCCTGTATATACCCATATTGGTGTGTGCAAACGTAGTAAAGTGTTCTTCCATGAAGGAGGAACACTTCCCCTACAAATACCATATTGTGATACAGAAACAAAGTGGTGCAGAGAAACGAATGCATCGCTTTGCATGTGCCTGATTTATGGCTTGACAACAGCCCTAGTGACCATCAGGAATGCAGGGCAGGCACATGGAGGGGATTCTCCTCCCAACTGTGCTGGTTTAGCAGGACAAAAAAGGAGTTGAAATACGGCACCTTTGAGGTGCTGTTAAACTCTATTGCACACCGTTTCCCTCAATAAAAATAGCATTTCGACTGCAGCAGCACTTTCCTAGTTTAATGAAAGTTTAAGAAAACGTTTGTAAATTAGAAATGTGGCAGTCTTTTAAGAAATGCTTGCAATGGCAGTGGAGCACATGTTTATCACAAAGTGAGTGATTTTAGCAGCTTTTGCTGATGGAAAGCATGACACCTCCTCCAGTCCAATATTTCCGCCCACTTCAGAATGGTGGTGCTTGAAACTGGAGGGAAGAATTTTGTATTTCCATGCTCTTTTTATCATGAGCTCCGAATCAGCCCCTTAGAATTCTGTTATGAGAGGCATGCATGGCCAATAGGGCATGTAAAGATATGTTTAAAAAAGAGAATTTTGGAGCACCAAATAAATGTCAATCTGTGTTCAGTGTACAAGTGATTTCAAAATAGGAGATCATGTTTATTGTTCCTACTTGTAATTGTGTGACACATCAACTTCCGGGGCACCAGTGGTCAAGGGATGAATATCGGTTTCTAAACCATCAATCAACCCCACACCTCTAGTACACCAGAAGAGATCCGAACAGATTGGAAACACAAGCAAATTATAAACCTCCCTGTCCAATTTTGCTAACGTGCTAACGTGGACGGAATTGCAGGCTTATCTCTGCAAGGTTGTGGATCGTTGATTAGTTGCAACACAGCGATAATACTATTATTACCCAATGATCAAAGGAACTGTCCAGTCAAGGTTGTATGCACATTTCTACTTTACTATCCAACACACAGTTCGAGCACACTACAAACCCACCCTGTAAAGCAATGCAGAGGGCAGACAATTTCAAGAAGGAAAATGGATGTACTCTTAGTTCAAGGATACTTGGTTCCAGCATAAAGAGAGCAATGGGTCATAAAATGTCACTAGTGGTCTTCGGAGAAGGACCATGGGGACAGAACCACAATGTACCTTGTGCTTGCAGAAGTTCTTGGTGCTCGACAGGGTCGAGTCGGTTACAGGGTGCTTTGCTGCTCCTGCAACAGAGTTCAAGATGGGAGACAGATGCGGGTATCAGGCGGCAGGCAGTTCGACGAGCGGGGCTAGAGGGATGGCTGCAGGCTGGCCTACATGGTGGCTCAGTCTCAGGAATCGCCTCAGTGCTGGTTGGCTGGTCTGATGCACTTGTCGAGGCGTCTTGGATGACGTTAGCAACTGCAGCATGACAACAGTCAGCGTTGCAGTCGGTTGCAGCTTTAGGGGCCTGACTGGCTCGGAAATGTCCTTTAAGCCAGATGCTGGTTGATGCTTGTTGATGCACACCTCCTAGCTTCTTCACTGGTCTTGTGTCATCCTTTAAGGTGGGCATCCCAAAGCTGAGGAGAGTGTTGGAGGCAACTGCCTTGTCCTTGGTTTGGTTTAGAGACTCTGGCACTTCACACCTAGGGATCTTGCAGCAGAGCCTAGCAGGGCACGCTGTGTGCTTGCTGGGTACCAATTATGGAGATGCTGGAGGGTCCTCTGGATTCAGTCTCTTCCTCTGCTCCCTGGGAGATGTTTAGCGGAAGGATCTTGCTTCCCTCTTTGGAATCTTGTCCTTCCTTCACTGGCACAAGCTGTAAGACTGACTGTACCTTCAGCCAGGGTCCAATGCTGAGTTTTTCTTTTTACTCCTTGCAACGTCTTCAGATGATCTGCCCCTTTTTTAAAGCCAATGTGCCACAGTGATTGGTGTAGGCTAAGCCTATCTTAATGAATGAATGAATCCACACGAACAATCTCCTGTATGCATGAGGTCATAACCAGCGTGCTTTGCAACACAACAAGGTAAAGGGGTGAAAACATTTCATACTGAGTGCTACACATCTTCCTGTCTGCTGTGGATCAAACGGTCTCTCTGGTTAATTGAGATTTCTGTGGTTCCTGATTAAAGCGGCTGGTCTCCCTTGAAACTGTGGAAAGAATAGACTTTCTGTCTCCATCAAATCACATACTCCGACCCTCTGAATGGGGTCCCCCTGTGGGGGTTGCCTCCTACTGTAAACACATAGTCCCAGACATGACAAGCCACTGCCCTTTATACTGAGAGGTGGGAGCTGGCTTCAGGTTGACACAGTGCATATCAAAGGTTGTTGGGGTTTTCCGTCTCCTTCTTTTAGTCCTGCAGCCAGGCCTCATGTATGCCTGTTTGAAGTATACTCTATGAGTATGTTAATTATGTTAATTGCTCCCACAATCTGCAGAGGGTAAACAAACAGACAGGGCGATCGATTGAACCATTGATAGTTAATAAGGCTGGCCATGGCAGGAGGAAGGTGTTGTCCCTCCCCTTCTGAGCTGCATTATGTACTCCACCTGTCAGATCCCAACTAAATATGACAGGGAGGACAGCGCCTGTAGGCTGTGTCAGCCAGAGTACACAGGTCTATGTGTATGTCATGCGGTGAGCATAGGAAAATGTGTGCAGATTCGCTCCACACAATTTCCAGGGGTTGATCTACCATCATTCAATTTCATATAAAATTTCAAAAAAGCCTAGGTGAGGGCACACCCACCGTGCAGATGGTCGAATTCCTCACATGCCCCCAGCCTCAACATGTGAACCACCACACTAATGAGGGTCTGGTTCGTCATCAAGGCGAAAGTACTGGCTGACACCACCTGCATTTCCGTGTTGGGAGCCTGGCTTGTGCTGGATGTCCACATCTAATCCCTGTAGGGCTATGGATATGTCCCAATGCAAAAGCTTATGGTTCTCCCCTTGCATGCCATTAACCATAGAAGAGGCTGTTAGTCTGTCTGGATCGTAAAGTGTGACCCAAAGATTTATGGTTTCAGCTTCTTTATGGCCCACACAACAGTGTAAGCTTCTTTTTTTAATGACACCCCATTTCCTTTCCCTTTCTGTCAATTGCCTGCTAACGTAGGCGACAGGTTGCTCTGCCCCTTGAGAATTCAGCTGAGCTAGCACTGCTCCAATCCCAAAATCACAGGTGTCTGTCTGGATAATGAAATCCTGACTATAGTCTGGCACTTTCAGAACTGGGGCTCCGCACAATCCATCCTTTAAATGCTGATAGGAGGTTTGACAGGCAGGGGTCCAACCTTTCTTGGAAGCTGCATCATTCTGGGGCATGGAAATGGTGCCATGCCCCTTGATGAATGACCGTTAGTACCCAGTGAGACCTAGAAAGACTCTCACCTGCATCTGTGTGGGGGGATGTCCCAATCCTTCACAGCTTGTACCTCCCTTCGAGAGGTTGTTTATTACCTCCACTGACCAGGTGACCTAGGTAAGTCATTGTGCCCTGTGCTATCTGGCACTTAAAGGCCTTGATAGTCAGACCTGCATTTAGCAGCGCTTGAAGCACTTGTTTCAGGTGGGATAAGTGATCCTCCCAGGTGTGACTGAAGACAGCTCCTGAAAAGTATCAGGGACATACTTCAGTCTGAAAGGCATCACAGTGAACTAATAATGTCCTTCTGGGGGAGAGAATGCTGAGCTCTCTCTTGCTCCATTAGTCAAGCTGACCTGCCAATACCCTGCAGTGAGGTTGAAGGTACTCATGCACTTGGCAGCACTGATCTTGTCAATGAACTCATCTGCCCGAGGAATGGGGCTGTCTTTGTGACAGAATTTAGCCCCCTCTAGTCCACATAAAAGCAAACTTCCCACCACTGGCCCTTTTAGGCACTCGTACCACCAGTTTAACCCAGGAGCTATTGGATGGCTCTATCACTCCTAGGGACAGCATCTTGGAATATTCCTTCTTGGTGGTGCCCCTGACCATATCCGACATTTAGAGAATCCTATTTTTCACTGGCTTACTGTCTCCAGTGTCCACATCATGGGTGCACCAATCTGCGTGACCTGGAGTCAGTGAAAACAGACCGGCAAACTGTCCCAGTAAACAGCAGCAGTCTGTCAGTTGTTGCTCTGATAGGTCAGTTGCAAGGTTGACAACTTCAACTGACCAATCTGTGGCTTCTGTGTGCAGGAGGTCTGGGAGGGGATTGGTCTCTTCCTCAGTTTATCCATCTGTCAATAATACAATGACCAAGTTTTAGAGGAGCAGGTAGACCCTATGCTGCCAGTTCCTGCCCCCTCGCCACCATCATATTGGAACAGTCGGAGAAGAGCCATAGATGGGACCCCCTACATCGTTCCTATACTGCATTGAGTGTGTGAGAGACGTTATGCACTCAGACAGCCATATAGAATGTACCCTTGCACTGAAAGTGTGGAAGGATGTTGTATGGAAGAATGCTCTATGGAAGGATGTTCCCCTCCAAGATGTGAGAACACATCTGTGGACATCATGGATGTATGTTAAAATGAAATCTGAAAAGGACAAAGTGATGTCATGAAGGAGATATATGAACCTATGTTGAAACAATATGAAAATACTAAATAATGATGCAATTGAAGCACTAAGACACATGTACCTAACGTCAAAGTAATCATGGATCTAAAGGAAATGAAACAACTTACTGACCAATAGCAGTAATGCAAGGTAGAAAGGCAACATACAAAAACTTGCTATAGATAGAGGAATATATGTGGCAAGGATGGCCATACTAGGAACATGGCTGCTGGCTCACGTTGAACATAACCAAGCTACCTCAGAGACAGGCAGAGGCTGTAAGAATCAGGAGATGCATGAAAACAGTTTTGTGTGCATAGCCGACGATGAGTCAAGGTTAGTCTTGAGGTAACAATGCTATTTTCAAAAGATAAGCACAGAGCACAAACGGACTACATGGATACGCTCTAAATGTGGGGCATTCTTCAATTGATGGAAGAAGATGAAAACATCTGTGAGAGCCAAACTGTTGGTTAATTAAAAGTGTATAAAGTTAATATGAGATAAATATCAAATAGCAGTAATGGAAGGATGAAATTGACATATTTGTGGTCTCTTCAAATGTGACTCAGAAGGTGAAAACATAGGCTATTCATTAGAGCCTTAAGCTAAGATCCTGGTGTGCTCACACTTCCATGAATGTTCCAGGACAGTGAGCAGGCACAAGGGCAACTATAAATGGAAGACTTTGACTGATAGCCTGCCGATGAGAGATGATGGACTAATTGGAAAAATGGGGAGTAATCTGATGGGATTCAAACACCTATGTTTCGTTTCACGCATGTGCTGCTAAGGGGCCAAAAGTCCAAGTTGGGATAATATGCCAACAAATCAGTGGGGTTGGGGGAGAACCTAACATATAATGTTGCAGGAGCCAATCCACTGTTGTTATGTTCACTGCAATCAGTACTATACATATTTAGAGGTAGTTCAAGGCATACCCTACAGATAAGGGGTAGCCAATTATGCCCTAACCCCTATATGTTCCATAAGTAGTTATGTTCCCTTCACCAATCACTTCCCTTGATAGGTTTTGTATTTTGCCACGTAGAATGATGTCATAGATGACACATATTAGGGTATAAGACCTTCATGTAATTATTTTTGGTTGTGAATGTGCAAGCATCAGTCCCATGTCTGTCAGTTGACCCTGCTTTATTCAATTGATAATAAAGTAGTACTTTGCCATATGCTTTGATTCTGTCTGATTATTTGGCCTAAGATCTATTATTGTAACTCCATCTAGCACAAAAGACGCTTCATGGTGCTAGAGCACATTTGGTAGGTGTGCGGATGGTTGCGGTCTAGTCGACCTAGGCCAGATCCATATCCCTGGATGCTCGGCTACCCCTGCCATTAGCCAGAAGACCACAGAATTTACTGTGGAGATCGGTGTGCAGAGTCACATGTGAAGAAGATTTGTTTGCCTGGTCCCCCTTGGACAAAATTTCTGTTCGGTCCCCACAGGTGCCCCATGGATGGAAGACAAACTGGTCGGTTGAGGGAGAGTGGATGCCGGAGGACTCACACTGAGTCACAGATGTTAGTACAGCAAAGAATGTGGGAAAAAAGGGGCAAGGATTGTGTTGTGAATAATAAGTGTAAAAGGTATCAGGAGTTTTTGGAGAGATTACGACGAGAAATAGATACCTGGATTCCTGGTCCAAGGGAACAGAAGGGTACACACTAACACACTAAGGTAAAGGGTATTAAGGATTCCTGAGGCAAGGTCCGCAGAACATTGTGTATCAAACTCCAGAATGGAGTGAAACAGAGAAGAGATACATTTAGTAAGAAAGTAAGTGAAGGCGTACGCAGTAAAAACATTTTTTTTAAAGTGCACCTGTGTGTGGTTATGAAATTGTCAATATAAATCTTTTTGTTGTGTCTAGAGTGATGAATATAAAACAATAGTAAAAATTCAAAAGATTGTTGAAACATGTAGACCAAGAGATTGACGTCAATCAGGAAGGGAAAAATCAAAGGAAAGTAATATATAAATAAAGAAGAGACACTTAACATACTAATAATATAAGAACAATATAACAAAAATTGATAGAAAGTGTAAACAAAGGAGGAAATAAAATATCAATGCATAGATTTAAAAAAAGAAAAATATAATAATAAAGTGAGCAGTTAAAATATATCCCGATTGGGATTATAAACAGTGATTGATGGTGACTGCGGCAATTGATCGCTCTGGTATATTTAATAAAATAAAGACCCAAATAAAACAATGGGTAAGTATTGATGATCGAAACCGATCTGTCACCATGGGGCATACACCTCTTTTACATGTATGTAGGACATTACCGAGATACACAGCGAAAATAGGGAAATACCATTCGGAATGGGTTAGAGGCACGACCAATAAGGCACTCATGCCGTGGCCTCAGGAGGGTTCACTGTCAAAAGACATATTACGGCATATGACGACATACTTGCATGCCACATATAAGGGAAAAAAGCTTCAGTAAAGACTAGCCATTTTAGAACTATTTAAAATGTACCCAAGTGAGAAGGAAAATCCAGCCTATAGGGAGTGGATGCTTAATCAGCATAAAGGGGAGGATAAAACATGTTTGGCTGCCCTTTCGCCTCCTGAAGAGAAGAGTACAGATACAGAGGAGAATGGATTTTACCTTGAAAAGGAATTAAAAGCAGTGGCATGGCATGTTAATCCAACATATGCGCCCCCCACTTATAGCAGTGCAGATAATGCGGAAGAGAGCAAGAGCAGAGAACACAACGATATATTGGCATGTGATGAAAGTAAACAGCGTGATGAGAGAAAAGACAGGCAAGACAGATGAATGAAGATAGAGGAAGGATCAGGGAAGCAGAAATAAATAAACAATAAAGCTAAGGTAATAACAATAGCACAGAATGAATGGATGGGAGGACAAATATTGCTTAAGCTAGATGATGAGGGTATTGATGAGGTTCGAGAAAGAGAGGAGAGAGAAGAGCGGGAAAAGAAAGTGATGGAAGAAGAAAGAGCACACAAGAAAGAGGGGGATAAAGAATGCAAGTGAAGGGAAGAGCGAAGACGATATGAGGCACTGAAAGAAAAGGAGAGATTAGAAGAGAAGAAACCTGAAGAAAAAGAAGTCCAATGAATGAAAGTACATAGGTTGCAAGCAAGGCGAGAGGAAGATGAATTGAGGGAGATGAGTAGAAGAGAAGAAGAAATTAATAAGAGTAGGGGATACAAAAATGATGAAATCGAATATTTATGCCAAAGGAGCATAGTGCCGATTAATGTATGAGAATGAATGGTGGAAGAGAGAGAACGGTAGCGACCTTGGCTTCAGGAACAAAGAAGAGTCAGTGAAATCAACACAGCCAGTGAGTTGGGGAGACCAATACAAGACCGGTCTGTGTTGAAGCCAAAGTTGCAAGCAGCAACCTTATATGGCAAGTGCTGGAACGAACATTGTTAAAACGCGTGTGATAAAGGGCACAAGTAAATTGAACTGCAGATGAGTGATTGAACATTCAAAGTAAGATATAATACCTTTGACAGAGTGGGCTGCCACCGTCGGGGTGCTCAATCAGAGGTCTCTTTAAGGTATCTAGCTGAGAAGTGGCAAAAGTGAAAGTGAGAAAAAAGTTATATCAAGAAGAGTACGAGAAATTGTAAATCGAAGTGGTCCTGCGACGTGTTTAGCAAAATCCAGCGCACAGTTGAAAGTCTTCGATTTTTGAAGTAGAGAAAGCTTGGAAAAGTAGATAAAGTTGGTTTGAGCATGGCAGAGTGAGATCAATTGACAGCTTAGTGTTAAAGTGGGTCTGAGCCCAGTGGAGGGGGACCCGCGGTGAACAGTGAATCACCCGAGAAGGTTTGGGTTAAAGTGGGTCTGAGCTCAGCAGAGGGGGACCCGGGGTGAATCAAAAAACACCTGAGAAGTTGTATATGTGAAATCCTAAAACGACAGGAACTTTAATGTTTGTCATGTTGCATCAGGCCCTCTGAAATAATAGACTTTGAATGGCAAAGAGACTTTGGCACAGAAGATAGTGATGTTGAGGTTTTGAACTACATCCTCATGCTCTAGAAGCCAGAGAGTGTGCTAAGCTCGAGTGTGCTGCCTTGTCGCGTGCTGAGAACTTGGAGAGGGGAAGGCAATGGCTTGAACATCCTGACATATCATTTCTTTAACACTTTTCTTTTTGCATAACATTGTTTCC
The DNA here is from genome assembly GCF_040938575.1 of Ambystoma mexicanum. NCBI lineage: Eukaryota > Metazoa > Chordata > Amphibia > Caudata > Ambystomatidae > Ambystoma > Ambystoma mexicanum. Next base: position 1,033,068,513 of record NC_090923.1, read on the forward strand.
AACACTATTTGTATTTAGAAATAAGGATTGGCAATAGGTTTATTAGTATAGGCCCTTTTATTTTGACAGACTCAACTAGGACTGCATTATCATTATTTTGATGGTCGCAGCTTGCTCTCATCTTTAGATTCAGGATTAGATAGGCATTTTTCGAACCCAATTGAAGTTCAATGAACACCCTTGAACTGTTATCACTTGTGTCTGTCTTAGTGTTTGATGCCATGCCTTCATTATATATGGTATCAGAAATGGGATGTGACTCAATTGAGACAAATTGGGGAACCCTAAAATTTCAGAAGCTTAGTCATAGAGCCTCAGATCCCTCTATTGCCATGAAAGAATCCATAGGCTTTGCTATCTTTAGCAGCAGAGAAGCTACTATCCCTCCAGGGAAAAGAGGAATGATTCCGACAGACTTAGTCCTGATACCCTCTCCGGGTGTTATATAAGATTGGCTTCAAAATCTGGCCTGGCCTGGAAGTTTGGTCTCGATGTCCTAGTGGGCATCCTAGATCCTGACTTCCGGGGAGACATAAAGGTTCTCCTACAGAACCATGGCCAAACTCCATTTGAAGTACATAGTGGGGAAAAAATAGCACAGGGAATTCGTGAAAGGGCTCTATTTCCTCGTTTTATAGAGAATGAACCAGATCAAACTGAGAGAGGTACCTTAGGCTTTGGAGAAGAAGATGAACCATCTACCACTGAGGCAAAGAGGGAAGAAGAACCTACCATGCTTCACGATATAGCCTTTGCCCAGCGAAATGATCCAGCACTCGCAGAGGCTTTCTTGCAGGTGATTCCTGAAATGTAATGGTTAGAGAAGGGATGTCCCTTTTTCTTCCTACGGCAAGGTTTACTGTATAGAAAGGAAACCTCCAGAGAAAGCCTAAGTAAAACTCAGTTAGTAATCCCCAAAACCCATTGTAAGATTGTGCTACAGATTGCACATTCTCATTTGACAGGGGGACACTTAGGGCAGTCTAAGACCCAGGGGCACATCAGTGGGAAGTTTTACTGTCCTGGTATCCATGCTGATATAAATAACTTCACTCAGACCTGTTTTTTTCTGATTCAGAAAATATAACAGAGGGAACCCTTACCCCGCCGGAAGACTTGGCCGACCTGACAGCCATCATGGTACAGCTGGCCGCCCATCAGAATCAGGCCGAAACTCACCAGCAAAAGAATTTGACGAAATTGGTTGAGTTACAGGAAAGACCCCTACTACCTCAAGGGATACTACTACCGTACCAAGAGGGCGAAGACCTAGGTAATTTCTTTTTGAATTTTGAGTGATAATCCGAGCAGTTAGTATGGGAAGAATATTTAAAAAACAATTAGTTAGGCACTCTGCTGAAACGTGAGCTACAGACTGCCTACCAGCTACTTAACCTTGCCTAGGGGACTACCTTTATACACATAAAAGAGGGGCTTCTAAAAGGGTAGGGCAAACCTATTACTTCTACCGGCTAAAATGAAGGGCCATTAGAATCAACCCCGGGCAAACCACCCTTGAATTAGGAGAACAAATTAAAAATACAGTCACCTTCTGGATTAACAACAAAACAATGGAACAATTGGAAGACATGGTTACTTTAGAACAATTAATTCTTTATCACCTCTTTTGCAAAAGGCAGTACTGCAACTGAATCGGCCCATAACCACTCGGATGCAGTCAAACACTTCCACTTGGTACATCGAAGTGAGGAGCGGAAGGATCACAAGCTTACTTACTGCTCCCAACCCCAGGTACTAGATAGAGGGGGAGGATCCTATAAATGCAAGGGGTGGATACCGAAAGAAAGAATGGAAGCTAAAAGAAATGACCCAAGGGGTAGAGAGGAAAGTAAAAGAGAAGAACCTAAAGGAATCAAACCCTCTTCTCCTATATACTTTTCATGTAGAGAAACTGGCCAACTGGCCAGAAACTGTCCTAAAAATCTAAAGGAAGAACCCATGGAAATAGGCTGTCTAAAAGGGGAAGAGTGGGAGGAACCCGAAGAAGATCTGGAAACCTTTAGTATATGTCTATGTCAAGCTTCCGCTGACTTTACATATGAAAGGGCCATGCTAAATGGAAAACAAGTAAAGCCATTAATCAAATCAGGTAGCAAACAGACCGCAATAATGGACGATTTGGTTACAACAGATCTCGAGAATGCAACCCTAGTTAGAGTTACATGTGTGCACGGGGATAGTTAAATATACCCCAAAATAGCCATGTACATTAACATCAGGGGGTAATCATATCTAGTATCATCGGCCATTATTCCTGGACTCCCTGAAGAAGTCATTGTGGGAAGAGCCTTTCCTGCATTCTCCACTCTCTTCCCCATGGAGAATGCATGCTCCAAAACCATTTGAATTCCAACGGTTACTCCTGAACTTCTCCAGTGTGGGAATGGACGAGATAGAGCCCCTTGATCCTGCCATTTACCAAAAGCCTTCCACGAAATGTGCAGCGTACCTAACTCCAGAGTCAACCCCTCGATTCCAGTCTATGGGGTGCATTCGGGAGACAAATAGGAACACCTTACCTCTACCAGAACAGAGGAAAAGAAACTTGTGGACTATGCAAGAGTCCTTGGATATATTTCTATTTTGGATTTATGGCCTACTTTATTGTCATGGTTACCCAGGTTGGCAGGTAAAATATTGAGAATACCTGATGAATTTTTGTTTAGGACAGAAATTCCTATGGAAGATGAGGAAGGGCAGATCATTCACTTAGAATTAGAAGCAGCAGTGGTCACAGAAGAAAGAGTGATGCTTCATGGCACAGCTGATGAAGGAAGGGGCTGGAGGACAGTGATAGCTCTTAGTGAATGATGCAGGTTGACAGATTTGCCTGACGAAGAATTGTTGTTTAGAGATGACTATTCTGACGATGAACTAGTGTTACGCTCACCTGGCTCCCACAGGGGCTTCTGTCGGATCCGGACGGCTGCGGTCTCCACCCACGTGATGCGTAGTGCAGAGATGACTGACTGGACTGGCCCTCCTAATCTTGTCTGCTTGACCCATAGAAGTATTCTCCTGCAAGTGGAGAGATGGATTTAGCCACCCGTGGATTCAAGAGATGGCACCCCCCACAGTCCTCCCAAATAATCACCTCCGAAGTGCCCTCTCAGCAATCTTACCTTATATTCTAGAAAGATGAGCTCTACATCCTGCATGGATTGCAGGGGCGCGTTGATGCCAGTTAATTCACTGGTTTGAAGGCGTGGGAGAGTTCCGGGGAGTATTGACTCTGAGGTTCCTGGCAAGGTCTAGTAAGTATCAAGTTCATAGAGTTCAATATGTCCGATGTTTCACTCTTGTCCCCCATTCCTTCCTTGTCTTGCAGCTGATATCATAAAAAGATGCTCTCGTGGCAGCTGGTGGCGCTCAGGTAAGAGTCTGTATTACCCGACGCTGTCTGGTAAATGTTGCACGTGTTTTAAGTGTTGTTTTCTCTCTCTTTGCAGGTGCGGCACATGAAGATGTGGAGAGTTATAGAATAATGTCTCCGGTGGTAAATCAGGTAAGTCTATGGTGATAAGAGTTATATTTGTTGGTTTTCTCGGCTCACCTTGTTGTTTTCTTTTGTCCCCCAGGTGCCGGAGTTCAGCGAAGAAATGATGGAGGCAGCGCCGAATCGAAAGATGCTGCGAGGACTGGTGAGAATTGGCACGGCGCTGCAGCTGGAGATGCGGCGCGTACAGAAATGATGTTCTTTCCAGGTCCGGAGGCGAGATGGATCCGGAATTAGGTGAGGAATTCGAAAATAGTTCATTTTCCAACCTTGTCCTTTTCTTTCCTCTTTGTTTTAGGAGCTTCAGATTCGAGGCGGGCGTGGCAGAAGACTGGATGCAGACTGCAGGCACGGTGAGTGTTACGCTGCTGGATGCAGAATAACGCGAAGTGTGTGCTGTTGTTCGGGCGTGGTTTAAATAGCATCCAAAGCAGTTCCAGGTAATAAGTTCCCTAGAACCACACCTGAGTAAAAAATAGTCCCTGTAATAAAATAGTCCCATCCAGGCCTCACGTTGGCTTGGACTCACTAGCAGCATGGTCTGCATCAGGTAAGTAAAGTCTATGAGCCTGGGGCCTATGGCGCCAGGACTGATTTCTATGATGAGCCTGACGCCTAAGGCACCAGGACTGAACCCAAACAGCCCCCAGCCGGGGCTGTTGGGGTTTTAATAAGTATCTGGATGCCTGCTCCCGGAGATGATGGGCTTGATCCTGATGCCCGGGGGTAGGCATCATGACAGCACTCCCCCCAAGGCCCCTCCTAAAGTTGTTCTTCCCCTTGGCCCTGGTTTGTCTGGGAAGTCCCGATGGAATCTCTTCACCAACCGAGGTTCATGAACGTGGTCACTAGGCTCCCATGACCTTTCTTGTGGTCCGTAGCCCTTCCAATCGATTAAATAAAAAAGTTTTGATTTAACCATCTTGGAGTCCAGGATATTTTTTTCCTCGAATTCAGGTTCTCCATCTATCAAGATGGGGTCGGGTGGTTTGGTTAATCTTGTTCCTGGTTGAACTGGTTTTAAAAGTGAAACATGAAAGACAGGATGAATTTGCATATTAGAGGGTAATTCCAATTTGACGGCCACTGGGTTGATAATGGCCTTAATGGTGTAAGGTCCCAAATATCTAGGGTTAAAAGTCTGAGTTCCCTTCAAAGGTATGTGTTTTGTAGCCAGCCAAACTTGATCCCCAATCTGGTATTTTGGAGTTTCACTTCTATGTTGATCAGCATTTTTCTTATATTTCTCTTTTGCTTGTTTCAAATGTTCTGTTGCCTCCTTAAAGGCTTGTGTAATAGTAGAGTGCAAATGACTAACTGCGGGCATTTCTAAGTGCTGAGGCGAATCTAGTTCTGAGGTTCAGGGGTGATGTCCATATATGGTATAAAAGGGGCTTTGTCCGGTTCCTGAATGTACAGAGTTATTGTATGCATACTCGGAAATCCATAAAATATCTTTCCAATTACTTTCGGTCTGGTGTAGCATGCAACTGTAGGTACTGTTCAAGGGTCTGTTTAGTCTTCTCCATCTGACCATCGGTCTGGGGATGGTGACTGGTTGATAACCTCACGTCGATTTGCGCCAATTGACAACATTTCTTCCAAAAATGGGAAATGAATTGACTACCTCGGTCAGAGACCAATACGGAAGGAAATCCGTGTATTCGAACAATGTTCTCGAGGAACTCCTTGGCCAGAATTGAAGCAGAAGGTAATCCCTTTAAAGGGATAAAGTGGGCCATCTTGGAAAAAAGATCCACAATAACTAGAATGGTGTTAAATCCATTACATGGAGGTAGATCTGTAATAAAGTCTAAAGATAAGGTGTGCCATGGTGTAGGTGGAATATCCAAAGGTTGTAAAAGGCCAGCTGGTTTTTTCCTTTGACTTTTGTTTTGGGTGCAAATGCCACAGACATCACAAATGACTTTACGTCTATTCGCCAGGTGGGCCACCAGAATTGTCTTTTAATTTTAGCTTCAGTTTTTGCAATACCTGGGTGCCCTTCCATCAGGGTGTCATGATAATTGGAGATGACTAGTTCTTGTAGTTCCTTGTGTGGTAGAAATAGTCGCCATTGATAATGAGGTAGGTCATTGATGACTGAGTAGTCCGGACCTTTCTTTACCCAGTCCTGCAGGGCTGTTGGATCGAAGAATTGTTGGATTTTTACATGAATATCCTCTAGTGTCTGTAGAGTAGTTATGCCAAGAATTCTTTGTTCTGAAATTATAGGCACCGGTTCCGGGTTCGCATATGCTTCTCCCATCCCAATTTGGGATAAGGCGTCTGCCTTGCCATTTTTACAGCCTGGTCGATAAGTGATCATGAAATCGAACTCGGCAAAGAACAATGCCCATCGAAGTTGGCACGACGATTGGGCTTTGGCTGTTTTTAAATACTGCAAGTTCCGGTGATCGGTGATTACAGTAATGGTATGCCTGGCACCGAGAAGATAATGCTGCCAAGCCTTGAAGGCAGATTTGATGGCTAATAACTCTTTATCGGTAACCGCATAGTTTAACTCGGGTGCTGAGAACTTTCTGGACCAAAATGCTACTGGGTGAAGTTGACCAGTTTCAGGATCCTTCTGGGACAGGACAGCTCCCATGGCTAAACGGGATGCATCAGTTTCAACTATGTATGGAAGTTCAGGGCCTGGATGCTCTAAGACAGGTGCAGACATGAATTTCGCTTTCAGCTCTTGGAAGGCCTTTTCAGCCTCTTCGGTCCACAAGAAGCGTTTGTTTTTCGCAAAAGTGCTGTGATAGGGTGTACAACATGTGAGAAATCTGGAATGAATCTGCGGTAGAAATTAGCAAATCCGAGCATGCTTTGTACCCCTTTTACTGAACTGGGTGATGGCCACTTGAGAATTGCGTCCACCTTTCGAGAGTCCATTCGGTCTCCTTTTGGAGTCAGGATAAATCCAAGGAATTCATCTTTCGTAGCATGAAAAATGCATATTTCCAATTTTGCATATAACTTGTACTGGCGTAGTTTCTCAAGGACTGCACGCACGTGCTTAACATGGTCTTATTCTGAGGAGGAGTACACTAGAATATCGTCTATGTATACGACAACACAGATGGCAATGAGTTCACGAAGGACATCGTTCATAAAATACTGGAAGGCTGCTGGTGCATTGCACAACCCGAAGGGCATCACCTGATATTCGAATAATCTGTACTTGGTTGAAAGGCAGTCTTCCATTTGTCACCTTTCTTTACATGTACTAGATGATATGCCCCTTGGAGATCTAATTTGGTGTAGATGCAAGCATCCTTTACTTGGTCTAGTAATGTGGAGATCAGAGGCAATGGGTATCGGATCTTCACCGTAATCTGATTGAATGCACGGTAGTCTATGCACGTTCTGAGGTCACCTTCCTTTTTAGGCACGAAGAATAAAGCTGAGGATGCAGGGGACTTGGATGGACGAATGAAGCCATTAGCAAGGTATTGGTCCAATTATTGTCGTAGGTGAAGGTTTTCGGGTTCTGTAAGGGCGTAGATCCTACTGCATGGAGGTTGTGCACCGGGTATGAGGTCGATTTGACAATCGTATGATCTGTGAGGTGGTAAGGTGTTTGTCTGTTCTTTTTGAAAAACATCCTGGAATTCTTGATATTCCTGAGGTAACTGCATGACTGGATTAGCGACTGTGGCCAGGCCTTTGTTCAAGGTTTTTTCCGGGTAACAGGTGTGTGCACAATCCGGGAAGGTTATTCTCTTCTCTCACCAATCAATACTAGGATTATGTGTTTCCAACCAAGGTATCCCCAGTATTATTTGGAACTGCGGGGCTTTGATTAAATCAAACACATTAGTCTCTCGATGCCCATCTTGACCCAACAGTGTCATCTCTGTGGTGGAATGAGTTACAGGCCCAGAGGCAATTTCAGTTCCATCAACTGTGGTGATGACATCCGAAGAGGTTTTTTTGCAGAAAGGTAGATTCATCCTAGAAGCCAATTCGTGGTCCATATAATTTCCTACGGCCCCGCTATCAATGTATGCCCTTACTGCGTGCATACGTGATGGCTGCCTTGGATCAATAAGGACCATTGGTATGATTAGGTGCGAGGTCTGAGTGTCCTTCTTCAAGCTCGGCAAGCAGACCTCTACGCTTGTCGGGCGTGGTCATTTCCCGAATCAGGTTCTGTTTGATTTCTTTCAGCAACTCCGACTACTTTCTTGGATGGTTTTATTGGGCAATCCCGTAGAAAATGTCCTGAGGCCCCACAGTATAGACACAATTGCATCTGCCATATCCTTTCTCTTTCCTTTTGAGCTAAGGGTCCCTTAACCCCCCCGATCTGCATAGGTTCTGCTGCATCTGTTCCTTTGGGGATGACGTTGGGTTTAACCAATACCCGATTCTCAAACTTAGCTCGGTCAGCCTTTCTATTCTGAAGTCGGAGGTCTAACTGGACCACTAAGTCTATATATTCTGCGCAATCCTGGGGTGGGTTCGCAACTTGGGCCAAAACATCTTTAAGTTCTCCCCGAAGTCCACGATGAAATAGTGCAATTCGTTTTACCTCTGGCCATCCGGTTTCCACCACCAACCTATTAAAGGTTGCGATATAGGTTAACAGATCCTGGTTACCTTGTCGTAGGGATAAAAGTTCGTTATCCAGGGCCTGTCCCAGGGAATGTGTGGCGAATAGTCTTTCCATGCTCATTTGAAAACCCTGAAAGTCCTGAAGCAGAGGGTCATCCTGATTGACTAGTGGAATCGACCAGTCAGCTGCACTGCCACTCAAATAAGATAATACAAAAGCTACTTTGGCTTGGTCATTTGCAAAAGCTCCAGGTCTACATAAAAAGTGCAAGCGACATTGGTTCATAAACACGGCGAACCTTTTTGGGTCCCAAGCAAAGCGTTCAGGTGGAGCTAAAGGAATAGCCCTGGTAAAACCACTTGCACCGGTTTGCTCGATGAAACAGGAGTTGGATTCCTCCCTGAGTCCTGGTAAAGGTGTTTGCCCTGCTTGGTTTTGCAGCAATTGCCTAGCCAGATCGTCATTGCGCTCCTTCGAGACAATCAGTTCTCTCCTGAGGGCATTAGTCTCTTGGCGAGCGGAGTGCACTTCCGCCCTAAGTTCCCCCAATAATTGGGCCAGTTGGTCGGTTTCTGAGATTTCCATAACCCCCCGGTGGGGATTTATAGAGCGGCTTCGCGTTCTATTACGCTCACCTGGCTCCCACAGGGGCGTCGGTCGGATCCGGACGGCTGCGGTCTCCACCCACGTGATGTGTAGTGCAGAGATGACTGACTGGACTGGCCCTCCTAATCTTGTCTGCTTGACCCGTAGAAGTATTCTCCTGCAAGTGGAGAGATGGATTTAGCCACCCGTGGATCCAAGTGATGGCACCCCCCACAGTCCTCCCAACTAATCACCTCCGAAGTGCCCTCTCAGCAATCTCACCTTATATTCTAGAAAGATGAGCTCTCCATCCTGCAAGGATTGCAGGGGCACGTTGATGCCAGTTACTTCACTGGTTTGAAGGCGTGGGAGAGTTCCGGAGAGTATTGACTCTGAGGTTCCTGGCAAGGTCCAGTAAGTATCAAGTTCATAGAGTTCAATATGTCCGATGTTTCACTCTTGTCCCCCCTTCCTACCTTGTCTTGCAGCTGAGATCATAAGAAGATGCTCTCGTGGCAGCTGGTGGCGCTCTGGTAAGAGTCTGTATTACCCGACGCTGTCCGGTAAATGTTGCATGTGTTTTAAGTGTTGTTTTCTCTCTCTTTGCAGGTGCCGCACATGAAGATATGGAGAGTTATAGAATAATGCCTCCGGTGGTAAATCAGGTAAGTCTATGGTGATAAGAGTTATATTTGTTGGTTTTCTCGGCTCACCTTGTTGTTTTCTTTTGTCCCCCAGGTGCCGGAGTTCGGCGAAGAAATGATGGAGACAGCGCCAAATCTAAAGATGCTGCGAGGACTGGTGAGTATGGCACGGCGCTGTGGCTGGAGATGCGATGCATACAGAAATGATGTTCTTTCCAGGTCCGGAAGCGAGATGGATCCGGAATCAGGTGAGGAATTCGAAAATAGTTAGTTTTCTAACCTTGTCCTTTTCTTTCCTCTTTGTTTCAGGAGCTCCAGATTCGAGGCGGACGTGGCAGAAGACTGGATGCAGACTGCAGGCACGTGAGCGTTACGCTGCTGGATGCAGAATAATGTGAAGCATGTGCTGTTGTTCGGGCGTGGTTTAAATAGCTTCCAAAGTAGTTCCAGGTAAGAAGTTCCCTAGAACCACGCCCGAGTAAAAAATAGCCCCTGTAATAAAATAGTCCCATCCAGGCCTCACGTTGGCTTGGACTCACTAGCAGCATGGTCTGCATCAGGTAAGTAAAGTCTATGAGCCTGGCGCCTATGGTGCCAGGACTGATTTCTATGATGAGCCTGGCGCCTAAGGCGCCAGGACTGAACCCAAACAGCCCCAAGTCAGGGCTGTTGGGATTTTAATAAGTATCTGGGTGCCTGCTCCCAGAGCTGATGGGCTTGATCCTGATGCCCGGGGGTAGGCATCATGACACTAGTGGATTAAATTAAAGAATATAGAAATACTGCAGAGAATGGCTTTGGTAAAAAGAAGAACGTCATTCTTTCATGAAGACTTAGAGAAAGTGCCAGAGATTTTATGTACCACAAGCCCATAAGATGTGGGTTTATTAAAAGGGATAGGTGCAGTAAAAATTACCACTGGCAAAGAAATACCCCATGTCGAGGGAGGCGGATGAAGGTATATTTGAGATAATTTCCGATTTAATGAAGAAAGGCAGATTGTTGCCACCAGATTCGTCATGTAACACGGCTGTGTACCATGTGAAAACAATCAAAGAGGGGATTATGGAGAGTCATTCAGGACCTTTGCGCTCTAAGCTCAGTTTCCTTTAGTTCCAAATCCTGTGACAATATTGTGTAATATCCCATCCAAGGCTAAATATTTTACAGTTATAGATTTAGAAAATGCATTCTTTTGGATTGCACTTCATGAAGATTCTAGGATTTCACTTCCTTTTGCTATAGAACAATCCACCTGAAACATACTTGTTTTCCCCAGGGGTACTGTGAGTCTCCTTCCATCTTTAACAGAGTCCTCCAGATGTACTTGGGTAATGTCGAACTTGAAAGCACAATAATTAAGTATGTGGGTGACATTTTAGTGTGTAGTGAGACAGAGGAAAGGTGTAGAGATGGCTCAGTGAAACTCATGACCATAACTCTCAGAGAAAGGATATAAGGGTTACAAGGAAAAATTGCAATATTTTCAGGAAGAAGTCTTGTACAACAGACAGTTGATCTTTCATGAAGGGAGACAAGTGACACCCGAAAGAGCAGAAGCAATCATGAAAACCCTAGTACTAAAAACAGTGAGGGCAATGCACCATGTTTAGGCTTATGGAATAATTGCAGGGCCTGGCATTTCGAATACAATACGTATATTCAACCACTTTTAAAGGGGCATAAAGAAGCACAAGTAGGTGAGAGCATGATAACATGGACAGATGAAATGACTGAAGGGTTCAAAGAATTGATAAAGATGATTAGTACAGCCCCTGTGTTAGGGATCCCAGATTATAATGAAGAATTCTATTTATTCTCCCATTCAAATGGAGAAGTCCTGACAGTAGTTCTTACACAGAAAACGACATTAAGACATGGACATAAACCATTGGCATACTACAGTGGGATTTTAGATCCAGTGATGAAGGGGCTCTATCCCTGTGAGCAATGTTTAGCTGCTGCTGCATTCGCAAATGAAAAAGATTTGAGTATAACGATGGGGTTCCCAACAACATTATTTGAAGAGCATGCATTATTCAAAATTTTAGAGAAACCCAAAAGTACATTGATTACACAAAGAGCGTTGGGGCACGAGGTGATTATTTCCAGCTCTGCAATCAAAATTATTAGATGTAAAACAGTGAATCCACCAATGTCTATAGCAGAACCAGTAGGAGCAGATGATTATGTATGCTGGATGCTCCATCAAATATCTTCTCTCATTTATTGCTAGATGAATTGTGGAACTGGGCTAAAAGCTCCAGTCTCACTCCATTTAATCGGGCAGGTTTCCAGAAGGGCTTGAGTATGACTGCCAACTGTCTGGAGTATTCACCGGAGGACAGTGTATCTAGCATTTATTGAATACAGCGCTGTCTTCAACTCAGTTAATAGGACCAGGCTTTCGAATAAACTTGTGAACTAGAACATCCCTACTGGGCTTCTTACCATGATAAATGCATTCCACGATAGGACTAGAGTTAAAGTCTGGCTCGACAAATCAGGTAGGACGTCATCTTGGATCCCAAATCATCAGGGACTTTATCATTTATACCTGGCAGACATAGGAATGGCCTTGAGTTACCCTATCTCTATTCCACCAAACCGGGGGAATTTTCAGCTGTGGTGGATGAGATATGCATACAAGATAGTCCTGTTAGATCTCCCCCCTGCTGGGCTCCAGGCAGCTTTAAAGCCAACTCAAGGAATTTTCTGATATTAATTCCTTGGCTATTAATATTAATAAAGCCAAAGTTATAATCTTTACCCCGCCTCATGGCAAGGTGCAATCTCTAAATTGGTGATTGGACAGGAATAAATTGGAGGCGGTAAATATATATAAATATCTTAGTATCTTTCTTGACAACAAGTTATCTGGTATCCGACACATTGACCCTCTTGAGTGAAAATGTTCCCAGGCCATGGGTGGTTTGGCTAAGCTGGTCCGCAGAGGAGGGGGTTATTCTTTAGGGATACTGGTTCAGTTATACACGGCAAAGATCCTACGGATCATCATGTATGGAGTTGAAAACTGGGCATTCAGTAAAATACCCGACCTAAATAGGCTGGAGTCCTAACTGCTGAAGAAATTGTTTCGATTACCAGCGCATGCCCCAGTGGATTTGATTCACCTCGAATTTAACATGGCTTCATGTGAGACGATATTTCAGTTATCATGTGTTAACACACATTGGAAAGTGGCCAACGCCCCAGTGGCGGTTAAAGGCAAGTTTCATGCCAAACAGTAATATGGCCAACATTACTGTGGCGGCGGATCGCCGGCATACTATGGCATTGGCTGGTCCCCAGAGTCTTGGATACCAGATACTTAAATTTATTATGAAATCCATTATTTTTCAAAGCTAATATGACCAGCAGTTTGCAAAGCTCCCCGGGAGCAGTAACTGTGCTTTATTCCATGAACATATCCTACCACGGGAGCGATACCCTGAATACATACATCAGTTTGTGGGTAACTCCCTGGTGTGGGACTGAATGCAGTTAAGACTCTTGAAATAACCAAAGCCTGGTTTTACATTCCATGGTCCCTTCGTTACTGTAGACTCTGTGGGGACCTTCAGCTTGAAACTGCTAAACATCTCTTAATGAGTTGTGAAGCAGTAGTGGCATTAAGGACAGTTGCCTGCCAGGCTGCTGGAATTTATGATGGTGTAAATGAGTGAACGTCAATGCTGTTTTTGAATGGCAATAATGAATATTGTATCATCTTTTATAATTATGTGGAAAAAGCTTATATCCATTTTGAATTATCTTTACATGTATTGAAAGGGGTTGTGAGTGTTTGGGGAATGGATGACTCTGTTGGCAAGGTATTAATGGGATTTTCCATTTAAGGATTTTGTGATTTTTTTCTTTTTGAATTTTGGAAAGTTGTCATTATTGTATAACTATGTAACACGTTAAATAAAATAAAATGATGTACATGATTGTACAACGTATATTGAGAATTATAACGAAATCCCCCAAGCAAGAGAAAATGCCATTAGGAGGGGGGAAGTGGTTTTTATTGATGGTTCTTCGAAAATTGACCAGACGACTGGGGAAAGGCATACGGGAGCAGCGGTAGTGAAACTGAATGGAGAAGGTGAATTCGAGGTAGTAACAAGCATGAGATTTTCTTCAAACTATTCAACACAAGCTGCAGAATTAGTGGCACTCATTGAAGCTGCACAGGTTTGAGGATGAGGAAGTGACAGTGTACTCTGACTCCGCCTATGGGATGTCTACTGTACACACAGGTTTGTTACGCTGGAAAAGAATTGGCTTCCTCCACGCAGACGGCACACCAGTACAAAATGCAGGCCTATTGGATAGGCTTATAGAAGCATTGAGTCTCCCATTGACCCTAACAGTCGGAAAACTCTCAGCGCATTCTAAACGAGCAGATTTAACTTTGCGTAGCAATGAAGCCACAGAAGCAGAGGACAAAAAAGCAGCCTTTTATCCACCCGCATCTAGCTTAGAGAAAGGTGTTAAACAAATGATAGGATGATGCATGTTAGCAAAGGAGGGCTTTAATGTGTTGTCTATTGTTCAACTGAACTAACTAATTGAAATACAAGGTCAAGCTCCACAGGAAAAACAGGATTTCTGGAGAAAGCAGAGGCAATTTGGAGATAGAACAGCACTGGAAAGCCAGTTATGGCTCTAGCATTATTGAGAGTAGCGCTGGAGCAGCTTCACTACCCAGCACACACAACTCGAGAGGGTCTAGCTGCAACAATTGCAAAAGAGTAGTTCTCACCCATTCTTCTGGAACATGTAGCACAATTCATTGTGAATTGCATAGTGTGCCAGAGATTCACTGCAGGGCACACTTTGCAAACAGTGAGAGAAGCAATCCCTAGACCCAATGGCCCATTTCAGCATCTATGTATAGATTATTTAGATATGCTACAAATATGCAACGGCTACAGATACATGCTGGTTATGGTATGTACTTTCTCTAGATGGATAGCGGCAGGTCCATGCAGACACTGTGATGCCCTGTGCGCTGCCAAGATCCTTGTGCACAAGGTGCTCTTCAGGTAGGAGGTGTGCAGGACTTTGCAGTCTTACAATGGACTGCATTTTGTAAATCAGTTGTTTGCGCGGATTTTATTTCTGTTAGATATAACACATAAGTTAATTTCCGCTTATCACCCACAGGTGAATATCACCTATGAGAGATTAAACAGATTATGGAAGGAGCACATAGCGAAGTTAAAGAATACTTTGAAAAAAGGATGGCTACATTGCTTGCCCCTTGCGTTATTTGCCCTTAGAAATCATCCTGGTTCAGATCACCATCTAACTCCTCATGAGTTGGTGACTGGACGCTTTATGCGAACCACATTGATTCCACCAACTAGGGTAAAAACTGATTCCCACAGTGTATAGAAGGCATTAGGTGACAAAATGTATGATTATTTAACAACAGTGATTGCAAGTGTTTCTTTTATGTCTCAAAAGATCAAGAACAGAAGGGAGGGGTCAAAAAGAAATGACAAAAACAATCAAGTGTATGAAACAGAAAATTTGATGAAACCTCCAAGGTTGTATCCAGGAGACCAGGTGCTAGTGCACAAATTTATAAGGACCTGGAGTATGCCCTGCTTTGAAGTGCCCCATGAGATAGAGGAAGCTAGACCCACTGCAGTTAAATTGAAGGTACGAAGAGCATGGCTACATCTACACAACGTCAAACCTTATAAAGGCGAAACATCAGCCCCTCCCGAAGACATCCCAAGAGAAGCAAGAGAACTAGTTCTGCATATGCAGACTCACCAGATGGCTAAAAACGAGAACAAGGACAATTAAGTGCACACAAGCACTATAGATTAGAGTTTAACGTATTTCAAATTAACTTAAGATTGTTGTTTCTTAAAGTTGACAAGGAGAAAATAGACTTGCAGCTACCTTAGAACACTTTTTTTGAAAGGATTATCAGAACAATGAGAGAAGAGCTTGGACGTTGAAGAACAAAGATGAGTATCAACCATTGTTTATGATACCTACTATCACACTAGTCTACACATTCTTATACATTCTTCTTTTCTATATATTACTGACTTATCCAGGCTTAATACAAAGAGGAATACGTATGATCACATTGTTGGAGGACCCTAAGAATAATCGTATTGACTGGAGCGTGATAATTTCAGTAATACTCCAGTTTTTGACACAGAAGTGATTAAAAAGGAGGTAACACATGTGCATATTAAAGTAAATACAAAATGGAGGGGCTTCAACATTTCAGATATTCATTGTCAACCAGAAAATCCATAGGTGTTCATGTAATGTTGGTGGTGGTATCAGCTGATATTATGATTTGTGTTTTTCTCCTAATTATTATGACACTGATATGGAGGGTATTAATGAAACATCTACTATTGTCCGCAATAAAGGTATAAACAGCCTGTTTTATAATATAACTAGGAGTCTATTTCAATTTAAAAGGGATATTGAGGAGAACCATGAAGGTATAAACACATATCTTGAAAATTCAAATCATTAAAAAAAATAACCTATGGTACCAGCACATGAAAGAGGTGGGAGAAAGAACGTCAGACAAACATTGTTATGTTTGTTCCCTAATACTGTATGCCATGAATGCGGCGAGAACATGTATTGCAAGTGGAATGTCTTCACATGATGCAAAATGCCTCAGTCATCTAGCAGCATGCACAACCAGAGAACACTTTGAACGAAAATGGGCTATGTCACAATGCCAATCAAAATTGAAAAGAATGGATAATGGACTAGGATGGACAAGTAAGAAACTTATGTATTAACCTCAGATTGGAGAAAGAATACAGGTTGTCCAGATGAAGAAGCTGAATTATTCAGAAATGACTGAAAAACCAGGAGAGCCAAGATGTGGAGAAAGACCTCAGCTAGTGATATATGGACATCTCTTCGCCAGTACCGGATGGGAAGAAGGACTATTGTCCTGGCCTGCACATCTATTGAATAAAGAATCAGAAAGTATAGTGCAGATATTGAGTGGCAAATGCCTGAAATCATGGGCTAAGTACTCAAAGCTACTCACATGGGTCGACAGTGAAGCAGGATCAGTATCTATAATACCACTAAGAAATGCAACAATATGCTTCAAGAATGATGGTCTGGTCCTGGTTGGAAGAATATAAAGGATGTGGACAGATAATTGAAGTTCCAGGAGTGATGGAAGGAAATGCAGTATTATTGGATCACCATTGTGCCTGTGGATCCAGAGCTTACATAAAGTTGCCTAAGAATTGGGGAAGAATATGTTCCATGGTAATGTTACATGTACCAGCATGAGTGATTCCCCAAAGTGACCTGCATATCGAATGGATGAACACCTAAGAACTAAGAGATCACCCAAACTCCACCAACTGAAGAGACACAATTATTTTTCAGCAAAATTAATAGAGTATGACAATATCGCAGATGAGCATAAACTGTTCAGCAAGAAGACAATGATAATGACAGCTATATTCTTTCCAGGACTTCAAGCAGCAGTAAACAACAAGTGACTGCAGATTACAAGATGGGAGTTACTGCAGACGATTAATGCAACAACAAAAGTATCCAATGAAATCCGAGAAGAATTGAGAGCCATTAGGCTGATGACCCTCCAGAACAGGTATGTTCTAGTGTTGAGTACAGCAATGGAAGGAGGCTTGTGTACCAAGGTCGGGCCTTATTGCTGTACATTTACACCATCTCATGATGGAGGAAATGGAACCCTGACAGAGGCAATAACTATGCTGACAACCCTGCATACGAAAATGGACGATGAACTTGATGACCCAGCAGTAGACAATTGGTTTCAATCTTTATTGTTGTGGATTCCAAATTGGCTGACAAATGCTTTTAAAGTATTTGGAGCAATACTAGTGTTCGTATTGCTAGGATTCTGTCTCATGAGGATCATTGTGAGAAAATGCAAGAAGACAGCCATGAAGGCTATTGGGATGAAAATAATGATTGACATTGATGCTGGAACAGGTGAGCAGATACAAAATGAAGTCAGTACCCATTCAAATGAATGAAAAGTACCCTTGCACCTGCAGGAACCAAGTTCCATTACCCTATGCATCAGTAAAAATATATAGTATATTGGATTTTCTGTTCACCATCTGGAGAGTACTGCCGAATGACCTGGAGTGTGGATGAGCACATAAAAAATTCAGGCCACCTGATGGGGGTGACAAAGATTTGGATCCCAAAAAAGAAACAGGATAGAGAAGATGCTAATAAATGATGAAGAGGAGATAAAGACAATGGAAGAAGAGATTTTGGTCAAAAATTCGGCCAGTGGAGGGAATGTAGAGGAGCAGGTAGACGCTATCCTGCCAGTTCCCGACCCTTTGCCTCCATCACATTGGAACAATCCGAGAAGAGCCATAGATGAGACCCCCTACAACATTCTTATACTGCATCTGGTGTATGAGAGACGTTACACACTCAGACAGCCATATAGAATGTACCCTTGCACTGAAAGTGTGGAAGGATGCTATATGGAAGCATGTCGCCTGCCAAGATGTGAGAACGCATCTGTGAACATCATGGACGTATGATAAGATGAAATCTGAAAAGGACAAAGTGATGTCATGAAGGAGATAAAAGAACCTATATTGAAACAATATGAAACTACTAAGTAACGATGTAACGAATAATAATAATAATAATTTAATAATAATTGAGCATTTTATATATAGGGCTACGAAGCACTAAGAGTAACATGTACCTAAAGCTAAAGTATTCATGGATATAAAGTAAATAAAGCAACTTGCTGACCAAATAATGTAAATACGCAGTAATGCAAGGTAGAAGACAATGTATACAAGCTTGCTATAGAGGAATATATAACGTGGCAAGGATGGTCATATTAGGAAAATGGACGCTGGCTCACGTTGAGCATAACCAAGCTATCTCAGAGACAGTTTAAGGCTGTAAGAATCAGGAGAAGCATGAAAACAGTTTTGTGTGCAGAGCCGACGATGAGTCAAGGTTAGCCTCAAGTTAATGATACTATTTTCAAAGGATAACCACAGAGCACAAAGGGAGTAGGTGGATAAGTTCTAAGTGTGGGACATTCTTCAATAGATGGAAGAAGACAAACACATCTGTGAGGGCCAAACTGTTGGTCAATTAAAAGTGTATAAGGTTCATGTGAGATAGAGTGAGAAAGTCTCTAGAGGCCAAGAGGAACAACAACATGTTGAATAAATTAAATCAAATAGCAGTAATGTAAGGATGAAATGGACACATTTGTGGTCTCTTCACACTTGACTCAGAAGGTGAAAACAAATGCTATTCATTAGAGCCTTAAACTAAGATATTGGTGTGCTCACACTCCCTTGAATGTTCCAGGACAGTGAGCAGGCACAAGGTCAACTAAGAACGGAAGGCTTTGACTGATAGCCTGCTGATGAGAGATGATGGAGTAATTGGGAAAATGGGAAATAGTCTGATGGGATTCAAACACCTAGGTTTCGTATCACGTAGGTGCTGCCAAGGTTGGGATAATATGCCAACCC
The DNA here is from genome assembly GCF_040938575.1 of Ambystoma mexicanum. NCBI lineage: Eukaryota > Metazoa > Chordata > Amphibia > Caudata > Ambystomatidae > Ambystoma > Ambystoma mexicanum. Next base: position 1,033,087,359 of record NC_090923.1, read on the forward strand.
ATCAGTGGGGTTGGGGGACAATCTAACATATAATGTTGCAGGAGCCAATCCACTTTTTTTTATGTCCACTATAATCAGTACTATACGTATTTCGAGGTAGTTCAAGGTGTGCCCTACAGATAAGGGGTAGCCAATGATGCACTAATCCTTATATGTTCTATACGTAGATATGTTCCCTTTACCAATCCCTTCCCTTGATAGGTTTTGTATTTTGCCATGTAGAATGATGTCCTAGACGTCGTATATTGGAGCATAAAACCTCCATGTAATCATATCTGGTTGTGAGGGTGCCAGCATCGGTACGATGTCTGCCAGTTGACCCTGCTTTATTCAATTGATAATAAAGTAGTACTGTGCCATACTCTTTGAGTCATTCTGATTATTTGATCTAAGATCTATTATTGTAATTCCATCTACCACAAAATACGCTTCAAGGTGCTAGAGCACATTGTCATCCGGTTATAATGGAGTTTTAGCCAGTTGACCTGAAAGATCCTGCACATCTGTTTAGTTTGTTTCACGTCAATTGGATAATTCACCTCACTGACTTGTTGTAGCATACAGTAAGGCCCAGTCCACTTGTTCTGATGGGCACTTGGTTTGACATGCTCCATAATCCACACCCACTGGCCCGGAGAATAGACTGTTACTGCGGCCTTCTGGGCGTGCCAGTGCTTCATCAGCTCCTAACTGGTGTGAGATACCAGAGGTTCTCTCACCCGCTATTCGCTGGGGGTCTCTCTCTCAGGTGGGCAGGGCACGGCCATCACCTTTGGAACCAGGCCCTGGGGGTGTACCAGTGCATGAGGATCACCTCAGTGAGGGATCTTTGAGAAGTGGGAGAGGGACACCTGATGGCGAGACACACTATGCCCCGTCCTGTAACACCTTTACCCCATCCTACCTGGTAGGACATGTTGGAACTTTACCCCCACCCCCTTTCCCTTCACAAACACTTTCACATGGACAGCCCGCTCTGGGAAAAAACAGACTCACACCTGAGCAGTGGACCAGACATGCCCCATTACTTTGATCAGGGAAGGTCAGGAAATTACTGGTAAATACTCACACCTGACTTCCATTAAACTTTCCCAAACTGATAAAGTCGGAAAACAAAAGCACAGTCTGAGTGAGACAAATCACATGAAGGAACAGTATTTTCCAGACAGCAGCTGAACAAGGGAAGAAAGACGGCAACCCAAGAAGTGTGCGCCAGGAGGGAGATACCCTTGACCTTTTCTGCAAGAAACTGTTACTTTCAAGAGTCCTTCAGAGTTAACACATAAGGCCAGGGAAGCAGGCTGAAGAATCCTGCATGCATTGTGTGTCGGCGATATCCAGGGCGCTCTGCATGGCTGACCGATCCGAGGAGGAGCAGCAGCTGCCGTGGAACCATCCTTGGCTTTAAGATTAAAGCAGCACCATAAAAATCAACATAGCCGTTGAGTTGGGGAATCCAATACAAGACCGGTCTGTGTTGAAGTCAAAGTTTCAAGTGGCAACATTGTATGAAGGTCACAAGAACGAAGATTGGTAACGCATGTGAGGAAAGATGCGAGGAAAGATTCATGACTTATGAACTGTGAAAAGATACAATTCCAGTGACAGAGTGGTCCGACACTGCGAGTGTGCTCAATCGAAGGTCTCTGTAAAAGTATCCAGCCAAGAAGTGGGAGAATGGAAAGTAAAAGAGTGTAATAAAATGAGTCAAAGTGTCAAAGTCTTAGATTCTCGATACAAAGAGGAAAGCTATAGAAAGTGAGGTTGCATGGTCCGAGCCTGAATAAGGGAGACCAATTGTGAACATTGTTTAAAGGGGTCCAAACCCAGAGGAGGGAGATCCGTGGTCTGTCCTGAATGAGGGAGACCAATTGTGAATATTGTGCTAAATGGGTCCAAACCCGAAGAGGGAGATCCGTGGTCCGAGCACGAAAGAAGGAGAGATCAATTGTGAAATTTGTGAATGTAAAATTTGTGAGAAGAAAGGAACTTTGGTGCTTGTTTGTTATATCAGGCCCTCTGGAATAAGAGACTGTTTGAAGGAGAGAGACTTGGGGCAGAAGGCCTTGATAACTATGCTTTGGACTCTATCCTCATGGCAGAGAAGCCAGAGTGCGTGTGAAGCTTGAGTGTACCACTTTGTCCCATACTGAAAACGTGGGGAAGGGAAGCCAACTGCTCAACTATCCTGACACATCATTTTTGGAACACTTTCCTTTTTGCATACATTATTGTCCCACACCATTTGTATTTAGAATTAAGGATTGGCAATATGTTTATTTGTATAGGCCCTTTTATTTAGACAGAGACTCCACTAGGACTGCATTATTATTATTTGATGGTAACTTACTCCGATTCTTAGATTTAGAGTTAGATAGGCGTTTAACCAACCCATTGCAGTTCACTAAACACTCTTGAACTGTGATCACTTGTGTCTGAATTCAATGTTTGATACCATACCTTCCATGCACTGGCCTTTTAGTTTCTCTTTGACTGTTCCATGTACTTGCCATTCTAGACCCAAGGCCAAGTACACAGTCCACCACATCTTGTGTAGGGGATGCTGGGTTTCCCTACCATCCCTCTTTCACTAGACCACTAGACTGAGGTGACCCCGTACAGGGTGTCCAAACAGAAGCTCAAAGGGGGTAAAAACTACTCCGTTCTGTGACACCTCCCTGTAGGCGAACATAAGGCATGGCAGGAGAATATCCCATTTTCTCCTCAGGTGCTCTTCCAAGCCACCTATCATGCCTTTCAGGGTCTTATTGAACCACTCAACAAGTCCATTTGTTTGTGGATAGTAGAATGTAGAGAACAGAGGGTGACTCCACAATCTCCCCACATAGCCTTCAAATATGCTGATATGCAGTTTGAAGTTTGAACCCCTCTCAGAAACAACTTCCTTGGGGAGTCCAACACTGGAGAATATCCCAATAAGAGCCTTTGAAACCACATGGGCTTTGATGCTCTTTAGAGGGACAGACTCAGGGTACCTTGTGGCATGGTCTATCACCACCAAGATGTATCTGCTCCCTGAACTGGTTTGAGGATCCAAAGGACCCACAATATCCATGCCTATTCTCTCGAAAGGCTGCCCAACCATGGGTACTGGAATTAAAGGGCCTTTGTGGCACCACCTGACTTGCCAGAAGCTTGACAAGTCGGACAGGACCAGACAAATTCTTTACCATTTACATCAAAATGTGGCGAGTGAAATTGCACAAACAACCAGTCTGATGTCTTAGTCACTCCCAAGTGACCCGCTTTGGTGAGTCAAATCTAAAAGGAACTTTCTGTGGCACTGGGGATTCACCAACCTTCATGTGCCCTCCCTCAGAGTCTTTTGGCTCACTGTACAGGAGTCCATGAGCCTGCTCCTCTGCCTGCTTCTACAGACCCGCCAGAGTGGGACACTCTTTCTGGGCTGTGAAAAAGTCACTCTGAACTGGGCACCCAGCTGATGCAAACTCATCCAGCTTGGGCAAGCCCTTCAGATCTGTGCCCACCTGGTCCTCTACCTCAGGTTCCTGCACTGCGCCAGGCAACTCTGAATTCACTGTGTCCCCTGCTACCAAAGTAGGGTCCTCCGTGACTACTAGCCCCTCTCCCGCAGAATTAGGTGACTCAGTAGTCTGTGGAACTGGACTAGGGGCTACCGGCCACGCTGGTCCTTCTAACACACCCTCTGGAAGCACTCCAGGCCCCAAGGCACAGAGAGTGTTCAATCTGGCGATCTCTTTGGCCCTCAATCGGGTAGCCGGTGCAACTATCTCAGGATCAGGAAGATCATTACCCAACAGACATGGGACAAGGATGGAGTCTTTCACAGCTACACAGCACTGGGTCGTTTCACCTCACCAGCTGAACTATACTATCGCCAGGGGACACTTAATCTTTCCATCAAACCCACTGATGCTACAATCAGGCCCAACAAAATATTGGCCTGGCTGTACCCACTACTGGGTGACAGCAGTGATGCTAGCCACAGTGTCTCTGACCACAGGACATTTGTGTCCATTGATAAACACATTTTCTAAATAGAGTTGAATATTATTGGTAACTGGGATCTCTTCTGGAGACCCGGTACAGTTCCCACTAAGTGCAACCAATCCACATTCAGCCACTAGTGGGAAGTCCTCCTCTATTAGGCCCACACTAATGATTGCCTCTTCCATGAGCCCAACATTCACTATGGCTTGTTTGGTTAATCCCTTGCAGACCCCCTTTCTATGGCTCAGCTCCTTAAACACGAAACAACCTTTGGGTGATGAGACTGCAGGTGTCCCAGTGTTAGGGGTGCCTGCGCTCTTGGAAGAGTTGCATTTTATCTACTTTAGCTGCCTATTTGATGTAGCCCCCTGTACCATGGGTTGCGGCTCTGGCAAAGCATGCTTTCTTTAACTTGACAATCTGGACATAATCTAACTAGCGCCGGGATACCTCAGGGTCCTGTACGCTGCTATAAATGTTACAATAAATGATAATTAAATAAATAGCAATAGCGCGTTCCGCTCTGGCCGACACTTCCTCCGTATCCTCTGCTCCCTTGTACTTCTCATGGACTAATACAACCATTTTGTTATGTGCCGTTTTCTAATTCTTGTTACTGCACTTGCATGATCCGAATGTCTCATGGACTAGTAGGACCATTTTTGTTTTTCTTCATCCCCCGACCCCCACTTGTCTTGTTGCACCTTGGAACACCAGTTGCTCTATAGGTGCATTATAAATACCTAATAAATAAGTAAATAAATAAACAAATAAATAAATAAATAAATAAAACAAGGAAGCAGTCAAGACAGTGGATAGAGTATGTACATTTGCATGGCCCAGTCTACAAATGACATCATCTTTGGGCACTTGCCTGTGTTTAGGTGCACATGAATAACATGCATGTGGCTTCCTCGTTGCAATGCCCGTTAGTGGGTGACTTTTTTGTCTTGAGGTATGTAGCCGTGGTTCTTACATAGTGTTCCACACTGGTGCCAACATGCATCTCAATGCATTCAGGTTGAAGAGAGAGGGAAAGGGAAGCGGGGGAGAGAGGAGACAACATCATCTCTTGTTATTTGGATTGCTTGTGTGGTGTTTTGCACCGTCGTTGCACTGTATATTCACCGCTGAATAAACAATTGTAAGTATCAGGGATTGCCTTATGCTGATGTTCGCATGTTTTAATGCACTCTAACAGCCTAATATTTGTGTTTTCGGGCATTCATTTATGGTGGCTTCTTGGGCATGGCGGCTGCCATTATTGACTCCCTCCATGTGCGCCTGCAGACAGGAGCAGTGATCAAAGAATATTTTTACCCGGGTGAGAAAAAGGCACTGGAAGAACACACCACCTTATTAAAAAATAATTCCGAACAAAAACAGTCCGTGGAGCGGGCCACTTGGGCAAATGCGATATCAGAGGCAGTCCGCTCTACCATGGTCTTGTGAAATACCCAAACCAGGACTAGAACTCATGCCTTTTGGTTTACAGCCAAACAAAAATGTAACAAATAGACCATACAGCTTTCCGCTTAAAGCTGACCTGCACCGCCCCCACTCTCCATCGCCCCCCACGCGGTGATATGACTCTAGGAATGTACATTCGAGAATGCATTGGGAGCTTGAGACCGGAGTGCATGGCGAAGCTCTCCCCATTCTATTACTGACGCTCTATGCACTATTCGGCCACTTGAGGGCAGCAGACACCAGAGCTAAGAAGGAATAAAGAAGAAGGGCTGCACATTTTTTTTCATTCTAGGAGTGCTAGATTCTTGTCAGGCTTTTGATGAAAATTAATCCCTACCTAGGTTGCGACCAACATGAAGGGATTCGTAATACCACATCACCAAATATATCCCTGCTACAGAATACGTCCATGTCATGGATACACAAACAAGATCGCAAGTACACATATCCTACACACAGACAATACACCCCCTTTTTGGATTGTTATGAATGTGTTGATGTGTTAATAGTATTTTTCGGTCTAGTTTGTATAGTGATTTTGTTTTTGTGTCCTTATTTGTACTTGCCACGTTTACGTTAGCTGATGTTTGGTGTGCAGGGTGGTATGACGGCGGTAGTAAGACTATTTGCTCACTCCTCTCACCTCCAGAAGCTTGCTGACATCACTCAACCATATGCAAAGATGACGCTGTAACACAATGACTACCACTTTATAGCAGTACAGGGATGAGTAGTGGCCAAACGGCTGCTCGACGCCACACTGCTACTAAACCAGCAGTGACCCCAATCATAAAGGTGAAACAGGCGCAGTGTGACGGGTGCACCTCTTTCGCCTTGTGTGGTAGTGCAGGCCAAGAGCAGGCTATGGCTTTAGGAAAGGTGTGAGCTGATAACAATAGCAACTCAAGCAACTTAATTAAATACTCCAAAATAAAAGAATGGCCATTCAAAGTTCTACAGAAATGTAGACTTTGAATCAAACAATAAAATACAAACAACTAATCCAAAACAACTAAGGAAATCCGCCTGTGGAAAAAAAGCACATAGAATGCAGACTTATAGAAAAGGCACCTTAGGTAGATGAGCAGTGCTGTTCAAGCACACAATTTGCATAATGGGCCTCATTACGAGGTGGGCGCAAAGGGATACCGGGCACCGTTAAGGACATTGGTGCCGGTAATCCCTTTGAGCCCTATTCCGAGGTCCCTTAGCGGGTCCCTTCCTTAATGCCTGGTTTTACCAGGCATTATGGACGTGGCCCGTTAAGGGACTTCAGAGCTAATAACGGTACCGCAATTTGCGGTACCGTTATTAGCGCCTTCCCATTGAGCCCTATGGGGGCTGAAATGGGACTGGGGACGTCTTTTTCAATGGGGATTTACCAGTCCCTCAAAGGTCGGAATAGATCGGTAAGTCTCCATTGAACGAGGGCGGATTCGGTACCAGTATTGGAGGTAGTCATGGCGCGAATAGCGCCATGACTACCTCCAACCTCGTAATGAGGCCCAATGTCATTGTTCAAAGGATCTGGTTTTTAGAACCAGGTGAAGGGTGTCCGGGGGGCCTTAAGATTCACAGTGTTCCCAAAAGGTAGCCCAGTGGGACAAGACCTCTTCACAGTGCCTTAGATCTTGTATTTGGGGCTCACAGCTTTGTACAGGTTTTCTGGTGTCAAACCTGAAGTATGGGCACTTTTGGCTCTGGGACAATGTTGTGCCGTGGAGCAGCGGTTCCAACGATCCAGTAGAATCGTTGGCTTATGGGTCGAAGGAGCTGTGGATGGCAGGTGGTGTCCGGTTGATGACACTAGAAGACACAGTGACCTTTGAGAAGAAGAAGCAAAAGACTTCAGCGGTGAGTGGGCTCGGCTGGCACACATGGCATAAGGGCACTGCAGCTTTGTCAGCTGCAGATCGAGGGAGACGTGACCAGGTGGCAGTGTGGAGTTGGGGATTCTAGGAGAATCAGTGTGTCCCAAAAGATCCATAATGTATATGCCAGTGCTCTAAAAAGGCTGCACCACCACTGGAAGCAGTATTAAGGGGGCCTTTGTTGCCTACCTGACTTATTAGATGATTGACAAGTTTGACAGGAGCACACAAAGGACAGGAAAAATGTCAGACTGCTTGTCAGCTGTCTTGGTCAGTCATAAGTGACCTGCCAAAGGAACATTAAGAGCCAAGTCCAGTAGTAACCTCATCTTGCATTTGGGCACTGACAACCTCCGGCTGGCCCCTGCCTCTGAATTCTTGGGCTCACTGTATTGGGGACCAGACTCGCAGTACACCTTGAACATCACATGGCTCTCCCCCTGAGCCTGCTTCTCTGCCTGCTCACGCAGTTGCTCTGCGCCTGGCACAATTCAGCTTGACTTTGGCCCCCAGCTAGTGAAAACTCATTGAGTTCTGGAAGGCCCGAGATCTCAAGGTACCATTGTCCTTCATCTCAATGTCCTTTGTTTATGCCAGTAGGCAACCTGAGACCACTGAATCCAGTGCTGCACCATTAGGCACACCAGCGGCCATGAGGCCCTCTCCCACAGGAGTAGGCGACTCAGTGAATTTCATATCTGGACAAGGTGCTACTGAGGTCTCCGGTCTCTCAGACTCTATAGCAAGAAGGACTCTGGGCCCATAGTTGCAAGGGCTTCCTCTCTTGCTGCTCCCAGAGCTCTCGCCCTAGTGCCACCATGATTATCCCAGATGCAGGAAGATCATTAACAAACAGACAGTCTGCAGGAATGGATTCTTTAACTTCAATGCAGCGCTGAGATGGCTTCCTCCTTCATCTTACCTACCACGGCCAATGGGTATCAGCTGTTGCCATTACACCCCCTGACATGGTGGTCTGCTGTCCATACCACCTTTGATGAGCTGGTCTTGTTGTACCCGCCACCGTCTACCAGCTGTGGAACTAGGTGCAGTGTCACGCACTGTGGGAGATTTGTTCCCATGAATGAAGACATGCTCCAAACAGATCTGATTGTTCTCAGGGATAGGGACATCCAATGGGGACCTGGCACCTTTACAGCCCAGAATCGCAAGGGAACATTCGGCCATCGCAGGGGGGGCTAGTGCAAATTCCTCTGATGAGAAGCCCACACTAATGATGGCCTCCTCCATGATGCCAGCACTGACTATGGACTGCTTGGGTCTACCCTTTCAGGTCAGATCACCCTTCCTATGTGTCATCCCTATGAACAAAAAACAACCATTATGTTCAGAGGATGCTGGCGGCCCAGTGTTAGGGGTACTCCCACCTATCCTCTCTGTGCGAGCTGATGAGCCATGTGGCTGGGATTTCCAATCAGGACTTTGGGGGCCTTTCTTGGCATACGGTGAGAGCCTCTGTCCTTACCTGCCTGCGTTTTACTTTTATCAGTGGCCTTTTCTTCCGATTTTGGTGGGTTCACCAAATCTTTTTACGGGACTCAGGTGTTCACATACCTGTCAGTATATTTCACAAGGTCCTGAGGGTCTGTGATATTCTTGTCCACCACATGCTGGTATAACCATGCCTCACAATCTTTAAGGACATGCTGGCATGCAATCCAACTGTACATCCCTTCTAATGTGTCAATTGCGTTACCAGTGACACACCCACTCAGATACTTCAAGGACTGATGTGTAAATGTCTCGAAGACTTGATTCCTCCTTTCTGTGAGCTCTCTAAAGCTCCTGAACAAGTGTTCTGGGTCTTGAAGAATGCCCTGTGGACGGCAGCCTTCATGTTTCTCTAAACGGCCCTCTCCTCAGGAGCATACATAATGATCACATAAATGCCAGCCATCAGTAGACAACCTATAAGTGCTGATCCCTGCAATTCCTATTCCACCTCCTGGACATGGGAGTCAAGTCCAAGTGCTTCAAACCAGTCAAAGATGCCTTTCTCCACCTCATAAAGTTGGACTAAGTCCTTGGAGATGTGGTGCCAAGTCTTTTTTTGGATACCAACACTGGACACCAAACCCTCCTCAAGCTCTTATGCAGAATCACAAAATCCATTGCTTCGTCTCTGCTTGGGCCAGCCTCCTCTCCTCTAAGAGGAGCTTTCTTTCAGACAGTTCTGCCCTAGATAGACCTGGCTGTGACCTACCTGAAGTTCTGAATTTTATTAAAACACAGGACCACTGGGCTATTAGCGATCTGGAGCCATCAACCCAGGTATCCATTCCACTAGGGGGCATAGAGATGGAGGGGGACAACGATAGTGCAGCTGTTCTCTCAATTCTCCCCAGAGGTGAGAACTACTACTAATAAACCCCTAAGAAAATGCACTGTTGTAAAAGAACACAGTGAATGAGGACTTTTGTGAAAGGGCACTGTGGCTAGATGAGCAGGGGTGCAGGGGTGGTACAACTGGGGACAATGCATGTTTGCCAGTCTGGGAACATTGCTGGTAAAATTGCTGGGGATTCCAGCACCGGCAAATTTCCCAGACAGGTAAAACCCAAGAGCTGGAGGTAAATCAGGCCCCTGCTGGAAAATAAATGCTGGAATTACCAGCACTGGTATTACTGGTGTCAGTAATTCCAACAATCCTGTCAGTCGAGTCCTTTGGGACTCCATGGAATGGGGTTTTACCACCCGTTCCACTGCCTGTAATATCCCGATAAAACCGCAATACCAGGTAGCAGAAACGGTAGGGAAGTGTACCAGTATCCCACCAGAATTACTGGTGGTATACCAGCAAACTTGTAATGAGGACCAATGTCACTGTTCAAAGGACAAGATAGTGCAGGAGGGTGCTTAAAAGCCACTATGGTCCTAAACGTGGTCCAGGGATGCTTCACAGTAGCTTAGTTCTTGTCTTTGGAGCTCAACACTGTTGATCTAGGCTTTTCAGCATTGAACCAGGAGTCTAGGTGTTTTTGGCTCCGGACCAGTGCCAAGTTGTAGAGTGGCAGTGATAGGTCCCACTGGTGTAGTTCTATTAAACTACTGCATTGGCTTGCGGGTTGAAATCACTGAGGATGACATGTGATGCCGTGTCAGTGGCACTGGACCTCGGGACATAGATGCCAGGAGTTCCCTATAGCAATGAGCCGGTGCGGATGACTCAACATGGCATTGGGGTACTGCACCGCAATTGACCTGAGGGCTCAAGAATCTGGTGACCATGTGGCCATCTCAAGTTCTGGATGCTAGAAAACTCTCAGGTGTCGAGACGGTGAAGCTCGGAGATGAGGAGGCGATAGGGCGTGAGGTCAGAGAGGACTCTGGTGGTTCTCGTGTAGCAGCTTTTACACCAACTGAGCTTTCCAAACTGTAATTAAGGCAACTCATGGTTGCAGGGAAAGCCAGGGGTCCCTTATTTGATTATGTGGTAGATAGAAGTCCCAATCCAAGGGCTCCAGGACAAAGTGAGTCCTTCTGTTCTGTAGTCCTACTGCAGAGAGTCTGGCTCACACCAACAGGGGATCCTTCAACTGAAGAGACAGGAGCCTGTTTCCGGTACAGCCAACAATGAGGCCTTGGTCCAACAGCAGTCACCCTGCCGTTCTCTGGGGATTGTCAGGGGAGAGAGAACTCTCCTCTGCCTTGGACGCCTTCTGTCATCATGTCTATGGCAGAGGACTTTGAAATAGCAAGTACTTCCTGCAGAGCTCCAGTCAATCTGTCTTGTCCGTGTAGAAGTCAGATAATGAATACAAAAAATGAAGGGATGCCCTCTCCTATTTGGAGGTAAAATATCACAGGGGATTGGACCAAATTGAGCCTGCTGTAAGGGGTCCAATCCTGGTTCTTGTAATAAGTGCTCTTTGGCTCATGACATCACACCCAGAGTACGTAGCCCACAGAAAATTGAGAGGTTATGAAAAAGGAAATTAGCCCCCACAGAAATCAAGATGTTGCAACCCTTCTTCTCACCTACTTTCCTTCTCTGGCTAATCTAGCTCCTGCCCATTCCCATGCCTCCTGAGTTCAAATGGACTCCAACGGTCAACACCCTGATGTGGAGGAGACTTTTCTTATGTCACGGACTGTCTTTGAAGCATGGTAGCCAGAGGACCTCCTAGGTGAAACTCCTGTGACCTGAGGAGAGGTGTTACCCTTTCTGTCTGAGAATCAAAAGGGGCAGCCTCCTAGCTATTGTTCCACATGGCTGTACTGGAGACAGTCAGACTACACACCAATTCACATTAGTCCTGGCATAGCTGTCCTGGGTCACAGAGCGTACACTACTGTGATAGAAAAATGCTGTGGATGTATAATTGTATGCTCTTATCAGTCACCAGGCCACAACTAGGCCTGGCTTATATTTAAAGATTTACAGATTGATGTCCCACCAGACTGATTAAGGCATTCAATTATTCCAATTAAGATCAGAGGTATAGAATTTTAAAAAGCCACCTCTGCCTGTAGGAATGTTTTGTCCAAGCAGCTGTCAGGGATTCACATGTGACCTTGGAACCTGCCCTATGCCATTAATGATCAGTGGCTGAGGGCCCTTGCAGGCTGTCCCAGAAAAAAATCACTATCATATTGGCTGGAGCATTTATGAAAGGGGGGTTTAATTAGCAGACCTCCCTTGCAGCAACAGAATTACCTGTATCTGATTAGATCAGTAAAAATAAAAAAGGGTTGGGCTATGCTGCACTCATCACACAGCTGTTCTGTCACAGATGTGTAAAATGTTGCGGGAATAGAGCTGGCTAAGGGGTCCAAGCTCACCCAACTCCTGAAAGTATAAACTGTCTCATTTACACAAGCTATTTTCTCAAGCACCCTAAAAAAGGACCCTATTCTCAAAATCTTGGTCCCAAATGATTACACTAATTTCAAGTCTCCCATTCTATGGAAAATCATTGTAAAGGCAGTGCCCCTCCAACTCCACTGTAGGACTAACAAACACAGACTTCTCCATGATTACCAACCTGAGTTCAGACCAAATTCTAGCACCGAAAAAGCCACCATCTGGGTCATAGATGACGCTCATCAAATCATGGAGTCATATCTCTTATTCCTCCCCAACCTCTATGCCCTGTTGGACATAGTCCACCACTTCCCACAGGGCACATTTCTCAACTGGTTTGCATCTTACCTCTCAGACAGGTACCAAGCCACCAGATGGGTAACTTTAGGTTAGACCGCCACTGGGACAAATTTACAGCTCTTTACTCTTCTGGGTGATCCTTAATCTATACATGGAGCAATTGGGATCAGTGCTCAATGACACCGACATCTCATTCCATCAATACATGGAATGTACCCAATATTGGAGTTCCAGTGACTCACCTGGCCCCACTTAAGACCCCCAACACGCTGTGGCACGACTTGAAACAGGAAACAAGAAATTCAACCACATTTCTCCCATTCTACAATTGCTTCCCATCCCAGTCAGAATACTCTTAAGACTGCCTGCATTATCTATAAAGAATTGCCACTCGCACAATGACCTGCCTAGCAGCAATGGTAGATCGTGCTCAACCACGAGCCAAGCCATCACTAGGCTCGAGGAGAAACTGGCATGCAAGGAATCAAAACAAGAAATAGGCCTTCTCTCCATCCTGGTGCCAATTCAAACTGCACTTACTCTCTTGCAGTTGAGGAAGGAAATCAAGACCTTAGCAGGGAGGATAGATCAGGGGCAATGTGCTCATCTTGGAAACAAGACTCCACTGAGCAGAATGGGCTTGATACCCTGCCCCGTTGCTGCGCTTAGAGGTTATAGTCCAGCACGAAGCGCAACATTAGAAACCAATTTATTTATTTTTCTTTTAACTCTTCAGTCAGTATCCTTTAAGACAGCCTCTTTGTGCTATTTTCACTTTCCTTAATTTTCTTCAGGTACAGATAAACACTTGAGGGTGGCTTCCATGGATGATTTTGAAGTCTGCACGGTTCATGAACCTGGTACCAGGTATGCAGGCCTACTGAAAGGGGGGGACACTGTATTTAAATAAATTGTGACAGCATTTTTGGACACACGGCCAGATCCGCAGACTATGAACATGCTAGAAGACAGGCAATTGGCATGTTAAGCCTGGGCATGATTCCCCAACTATCCTGGGGGAGGGCGCTTTGCATGAAGAACCCAAACCCCATATTATTCAAGGCACACTCACTGCTTCATTAGAAAAGTAAGGCATACAGACAGCGTGTAGGCAGAGTGGTACAGGGCATCTGTGTGAACTCCAAAATGCCTGCCCCACCTCTCAAATCCTCTGTCTTGCTAAACTCATCCCAGGGCGGGACAGCAGAAGTTAAACATTACAGCTTAGCACTCTTCACCAACTATAAGTGAAGACAAGCAATCATGGAGCCAGCCCAAGGAAGGAGTAATGTCAGCATAAAACGACCCAGAGTTGATGTCAGTTTAATGTTTGTTGGAGCAGTGGAAGGACAGCACTTGGAGGGTGTTGGTGAGAAGGTGAAGGTAGAAGTGCAGAGACTGGATGAGAATGGAGGAGCAGAATGTGCTGGAGGAGGAAGGGTGAGGAGCTAGAGGGCGGGAAGGTGCGGGAGGAGGTTAGGATGTATCAGCAGGAAGAGGTTAAAGACTGGAAGGAAGAGACTGGACATTGGTTGGTAGAGTAATGTCAGAAAAACTGGGGGATTGGTCAATCAGCAAGAGGAAGTTATTATTAATATTATTATTATGGTATTTATTGAGCGCTGACCTAACTTTGAGAAGCAACAGAGCACTTTATAGAGGTATACAATAATGCAGATGCATAACGGAGGGCGTTTCAGAGGTAACAACAGAACAAGATACAGAGGGGCAGCGGGGAGGGGTACAGCTGTACTGGGTGGCGGGGAGAAGAGGGGCTGCCAGTGTCTAGCGAGTCTGGCGGCCCTAGGTGTGATGTGATGGCCTAGGTGTTGAGACAGAGAGATTCCTTGAAGAGGTGGGTCTTGAGTTCTTTTCAGAATTGTAGGAGCGTGGGTGCAATTCTGATGCTGACAGGGCAGAAGTTCCATAGTCTTGGGGTGTAGGCGGAGAAGGCTTGTTTTCTGGTCCTTTCCTTTTGCATTGGTGGATTTCAAGGCTGCACGTGTCCTGGCTCCTGGTGGTGTACTGTCTGCCGGAGATGCTGAGTTTCTCCGTGAGATAGCTGACTTGAGGACGACTGCATTATAGATGATGCAGCAAGACTTGAAGGTGATTAGTGTGTGCGGTGGGTGCCAGTGAAGGTTGATGAGGGCCGGGCTGATGTGGTCGTATCCGCGTAGAATGTAGATGAGGCATGCAGCCGCATGTAGGACACATCTCAGGGGCACAAGGTAGGACAGTGGGAGACCTTTGAGAAGTGCATTGCCCCCAATCAGATGGGATAGGACCAGTGCTTGAACGGTGGATCTAAAGCTGTCTGGAGGGAGGAAGGGCTTGACCTTCTGCAGGAGGGAGAGCTGATACCAAGCCGATTGAGCTTTCTTAGCTATGTGTGTCTTGAGGGAGAGATGTTTGTTTGATGTGGAACCTGAGGGACATGGCACAGGAGGTGAGCTCAGGTGTGAAGCCCTCAGAGTTCATGGTTGATAGCCAAGTCTGTATGTCTGGGTGTTCGGTGTTGTTGATGAGTAGTAGGAATCCGGTCTTGGAGGGGATGAGCTTCAAGTATGTACTGGACATCCAAGATTGAATCAGCAAGAGGCAGGTTTTGAACCTATGTATGTCGTTGATGGAGTCGGTCTTGATGTATAGCTGTGTGTCGCTGGCGTATTGGTGGATGTGGATGTTGTGTGTGGCTAGAAGGGCTCCCAGCGGCTCCATGTATAGCTTGAAGAACACTAGAGAGCAGATGGATCCCTGCAGGACTCCACAGGTGACGGGTAGCATTAGTGATCTAGAGGAGTCTATCTGAACAAACTGCTGGCGGTTGGCGAAGTTGGACTTGAATCAGCGTAGGACAAGGTTGCTGTTCCCCATGCACCATTGTAAGGTGTCGGTACGCGCCTGGTGGTCTACTATGTTGAAAGCGGCTGGGATTGAGTAGAATCAGGAGGCAGGGGTGGCCACCATCAAGGATGTTGATGGCGTAGTTGACCACCAGTGTGATTGCTGTCTCCGTGCTGCATCTGGGTTTGAACCCAGATTGGTAGGTTTGAAGGAGATTGTTGGTGTCGATGTGTTGCTGCAGTTGTGCAGCTATCACTTTCTCAATGATCTTACCTAGGGAGAGAAGATGAGTGATGGGACGATAGTTTCCTAGGTTGTTGGGATCCAGAGTGGGTTTCTTTAGTAGAGGGAGGATTTGTACTGTTTTTAGGGTTGATGGAAAGGTGCCTTGAGTTAGGGAGCTGTTTCTCCAGGTAGGGAAGGAGAGCTTCTGCTGGGAGGGTCTTGAGGATGGATGCTGGGAGGATGTTGTCTGTGTACGATGTAGCTTTGAGGGTGGCCATGGTTTCTATCAGGTCCTTTGTTGAGAGTGTCTTGAATGTTGCCCAGGGTGTGGAGATTTCACAAGGAGGGACGTGAGGTGGATCTGTGGCTGAAGAACTGGTGTCTATGTGCTAGCGAATCTTGCTGAATTTGTTGATGAAGAAGGTGTTGATGGCAGTGGATTATTTGATATGGTGTGGTATGGCAGCTGCGGGTAGCGGGTTGACGCAGTGCTTGACCACTTTGAAGAGGGCTCTGCTTTTATTGTTGGCTTCTGCTATAGTGCTCTGATAGTAGGAGGCCTTGGCTGTGTCGATTAGTTCTCAGCGGGTTGCTCAGAGTTCCTTGAGGAGCGCCAGGTCGGATGCGGTCCTGAAGTGGTGCCAGTTTTTCTCTTGTTTCCTGATGACTCTTTTGCTGAGGTTGAGTTCTTGCGTGTACCAGGGTGCTGATGGTTTTGGTTAGCAGGTGCATTGTTTCAGAGGCGCGTGTCGGACTATGGAGGCCTAAAGGGTGGTGTTGATTGATTCCAGTAGAGAGTAGCAGTTTGGTTTGGGGTGTTTGGTCCATGTAAGGTGGGAGTTGACAAGGTCTTCCATGAGGGCTTCCACAGGTAAGATTTTGATGGACCTGAAGGTTTCTCTGATGCGTTTCTGCTGGGAGTGCTTGACTGGGGTGGTGTGCAGGATGTTGAAAGGCAAGGAAAGGTGATTAGACCCATCAAGTGGGAGAGGAGAACGGTAGTTGAGGGAAGACAGTGCAGTGATGATTAGGTCAAGGATGTTGTCTTTCTAGTGTGTTGGGTCTTTCGTTTGCTGTGGGAGGCTGAAGGTGTCGAGAAGACCAAGGAGAGTTTCCTTCATCAGTTTGGTGGCCTTGTTGCCTGGGAAGTTGAAGTCACCTAGGAAGATGCTGTTGGCATGTATGAGAGACATGGTGGTGACCAGGCCGGTGAAGTCTCTGATGAATGCAGTGTTGGGTTTGGGTGGTCTGTAGATGAAATGGAAGGTGACTGTGTCAGTTGGAGAGAGCGAGAAGTGACAGGAGAGGAATTCAAAGGAGCCAATGTTGATGACGCCAAGTCTGGTGCAGGGCCACAAGGTCTTGTGGATGACTGCGAGGCCTCCGCCTGTCTTGTTCTGTTGGTCTCTGTGTTGGTTACTGTAGCCGTTGGGGACAAGGATGTCCAGGATGTGGGTGGAGGTTTGTGTCAGCCAGGTCTCGGTGATGAAGATGGCATCAAAGTTGTGTGTAGTGATGAGGTTGGTGATGTCTGTTGCATGGGTGATGCAGAGCTGCGTTGGCAAGCATCAACTTCCGTGTTGTGGACAGTGAGGGGGTGCTGATGGACTTGGTGCAGATGTGGGTGAGGCTGCTGCATTGTGGAGGCCATGCCTTAGAAAAGGCGTGATGTCGTTGACGTTGGTGTTGCCTGATAATTGTGGGGATGTCCTCTGGGGGCGGAAGGAGAAAACACATGTGGAAGGATTCTTACATGTTGTCTGAGCAGGGGTTCGTGTCCTGGTCCTCCCGGTCTGAACAGGTCCAAACAGGGATTGCCCTTTTCTTTTACTGCCCTTCACTTTAGATGCCCAGGTGCAGGGGAGTTGCTAGGTCTGGAAAAGACCCGGGGCTACGCTGATGTCGGAACTGTTGGGTCTGGGGGCTAGCTAGTCTTTTGACTGTAGCTCCTGAGATTCTATCCGGGGCTACAACCAAAAGATCAGGGGCTATAGCTCCCTTAGCCCCCCCCTTGCAACGCCCCTGCCCGGGTGAGGACTCCCTTGATCTAAGAATTAAGGGCAGAAAGGAAGAGGCATGGCTAAGAAGGTGGGTGGGGCTTAGGCCAGATGACCTAGATCCACTTGCACATGCTCACCAACTGCAAAGAAAAAGAGGCTGGAGGACTGCTTAGTAGGGAATAAGAGCAGCAAATCAGGAAGGCACCAACAGTTTAAAGTGATTGATAGGTGGGCGGGGCTTAGGTCAGGGGACCTAGATCTACTTTCACCTGCTCACCAACTGCAAAGGAAAAGAGGCTGGAGGGATTACGTAGGGAACAAGAGCAGCAAACCAGGAAGGCACCAACAGTTTAAAGTGAATGACAGGTGGGCAGGGCGTAGACCAGGAAACCTAGATCCATTTGCACCTGCTCACCAACTGCCCTGTTGGTGAGGTTAACCTGGGATCAAACGAAAATAGAGAAGGAAATAATGTCGAAGCCAAAAATACTGAAATTCCAGACCCCCATTTTACCACATATATGTGTGGGGAGGTGGGTCAAGTAAATTTAAAAGGTGAAGGAGAATTGAGGGCTTGGGGGTCTTTGCCCTTATAAATATATAAACTTTGCACCAGAAGCTCCCTAAACAACTATCCAGTACTACTGATGCCATTCCCACTGATGTATCTTCCTCTGATGTCGACACTACCGAAAGTGAGGGTGAACAGCCCTCTAGAAAGCTTAATTTTTTAGAGGAAATGAGACTGTTAGGTATGGAAGGAAGACTAAACAGCGGCAAGAAAACCAGAGGCCGAGGAAGAGGAAAATCCTTGGGCCAAAGAGGCAGAAAAAAACAAGGAGGGGAAGGTGTAGCATCTACATCAAATGTGGACAAATCGGAGCGACTAACACGCTCTGGAGCGAACAAATAACTCACATGACCATGAATTTATCAGACATGTCTATCATTATTTATCCACCCACCATCTTACCTCTGAAGAAACTAATGTACTGCAAATGGGCCTCAACTTTTGCCCTTCATCGAGATAGGACTATGATGAAACTAGAATTGACTTCGATAAATACATGCGCAAAGTAAGATTGAAAACATTCTTTGCCATGTATCCACCTAAACCCAAACCTAAATCTAATCTCCAGGGAGGCACCAATGTTTCAATACAAGACACGTTCACCTTGAGGGATCTGGAACACCTTGAAACTGAAGGGGATAGAGTCACTGATGTTTGGAACCGAGAATCTGCCTCAATGTATGTTGACACTGCTTGGCATGGGAAGACTCAACTCAAAGCCAAGTCTCGCTTCAACCCTATATTTAATCTAGGAGGACACGTTGAGGCTTTTCAAGACCTGGTTGTCCATGACCTGAAAAAAATCAGGAAGAAATGGCTGCCTCTTAAAAAATCTTACTCCATCACAACAATGCATCATTGATCGATTGAGTGCCATGACGGAGTAATCAAACTATCAGATAAAGGCATGAACATCGTCCTGATGAATCATGAGGACTATATTAAAGAGGCCCACAGACAACTGTTGAAAAGGACTGCTATGCAAAATTAACTGAAGATCCATCTGAAACCATGAGCGGTAAACTAGGCCATCTTCTACAGACATGGAAAGAGAAAGACCTGCTGATGAGGATATTTGTTCTTATCTACATCCCAAGTTCCTGGTTATTCCGACTATTTACTTTCTGCCCAAAGTACATAAGAGTCTCACTAGACCTCCGGGCAGACCTATAGTTACACTATGCGGGGCTTTGTTAGAAAATACCTCGAGATTCATAGATGAGACTTTGGTATCTTTTGTTACTACCCTGCCCTCTTATCTCAGGGACACCAAAGACTTTCTTAGCTGCATAGAAGGAATACCATGGGAATCTACCTATCTATTAACGACACTTGATGTAGTCTCTCTCTACACGTCAATAAGACATACAGATGGTCTCAAGGCTTGTGAATATTTTTTGCATACTAGATACTTGAATTAGCTTCAACATTCACAAATGATACTCGAGATGATTTTACTTTGCCTGATGAATAACTGTTTTCTCTTTAACAAGCAGTTCTTCATGCAATTACAAGGGGCTGCAATGGGCTCCACATTTGCCCCCTTCTATGCTAATTTGTTGATGGGCTGGTGGGAGAAATTTGTGCTATGGCATCCTAGAAACAGTCAATATACATCTAAGATTGCCCTTTGGTTAAGATATATGGATGACTTGTTTGTTATTTGGGAAGGAACCAGTGCAGAATGTTTAGACTTTGTTACGGTTCTTAACATCAATGATCTTAATCTGCAATCACAGAGAGCCACAGCAAGACTGCTATCACATACTTGGATATTCTTGTTACTGTGGCTCAAGGTGAATTGATCACCAGTCTGTACAGAAAACCTCCGAGTTCTAATATCCCACTCCATGCCAAGAGCAACCACCCTGCAGCCCTAAAATGGAGTATCCCATATGGCGAGTTCATTCGCATTCGTAGAAACTGTTCCAAGATTGAAACTTTCGACTGCGAATGTGCTCTCATGGCGAATAAATTTAAGCAACGCGGATACCCCAAAAAAGTATTGGAGAGAGCTTTTCCAAAAGCCAGAGACACAGATCGCTCTCTACTACTGGTAGCAGACACTTTGGAATACATAACCACAGATACTAGCGAGCCTCGGCTCATTTTGACCTATGGTGAAGGCGCCCACAGCATTCGACAAGTCATGAAATGACATTGGCATATCCTTAAATCAGATGAACATCTAAATACTATTTTGGGAGATCCCATAAATATTACTTTTCGCAGATCTCCCTCATTTAAGGATACTTTAGTTCCAAGTTTCATGAGGCCGATTGATAATGCATTGACTAATGGTTGGTTGAATACCAAACCATCGGGCTTCTAAAAGTGTTCTAAATATAAAGCCGGCACCGATGCTGTAAACAAGACATGTTGCACACACCCTATTCTGGGCAATAATGTCAAGATCTCGTCCAGAATAACTTGTGATAGTGATTATGTGGTTTATGTTTTGAATTGTCCTTGCAACATGCGGTATGTGGGCAAGTCGAGAGGCAAATTGAAACTGAGAATGCTTCAACACATCAGAGCCATAAGAAATGTTGATTCCAACTATCGGATGGCTCTGCATTTTTAGTCTCAACATGGCAGTAAATTGGAGGGTTTTTCCTTCTTTGGTATCCGGACAGTGCCTAAATCACCCAGAGGTGGCAATCGGGAGCTATTGTTGAAACAATTAGAAACAAAGTCCATATTGGACCTTGAGACTAAATAACCGAGGGGTCATAACCTTGATGAAGAGTTGTATATGTTTTTAGGCACCTAATAGTACATCTTTATAATTTTTCTCTATACTTTTGGTACCTTTTTTCGTTTTTTGATGACCCTTTATGTGTCCGACATAACATTAACTTGGCCCTAGCCACCATGTATATTTCTCTCTCCTTTGACGTATATTTCAGATTGTTTTCTTATGAGATTGTGAAGCTTAATTTGTATATGATTCTTTTTAGCATGATTGTTAGGAGGGTTTTTAAAGTATTTATCATTATGATAAGTATTTTTACACAGTGGCCCTCATTACGAGTTCGGCCGGTAGCCATACCACTATTGGCGGCATGGCTGCCGCCGAAATCGCATCCGTGTCCGGGTCCTCGGAATGAGGACTTACCGGGCCATTCCGAGTTCGAATGGCCCGGTAATTCCTCCCTCAAGGACCCGGACACAGTCCTTCCCCATTCCCATTTCAGCCCCCATAGGGCTGAATGGGAATGAGAGAGGGAGCAAACAACGGGCCATAACGAGATGGCCTGTTGTTTGCTCCCTCTTCCCCTCGCGGGACCCGGTAAGCATGCCTGGTTTTCCCAGGGGTCCTCGTAATGTGGCGGAACGGGTTGAACGGTGCCGTCACCTTTTACGGCGCCGTTTAACCCGTTCCGCCAGGGTCGTAATGAGGCCCAGTATTTTTTATGATTCCTTATGCTTTTTTACTCTGTCCCACCACCTCTTGTGTTTTTTTATTTTTTTAGTTTTTTTTTTTTTGTCGGTGACTGACATCTCTCACCTTTTCGATGCGGACTATGACTTTATAGGTTACAGTTATTGTATATTTTTATCTGTGTCTAATGAGTCCAAGTCAATCTATTGGTATGGTCAAGCGAGCAAATACTATTTTTTGATATGCAGCAGCAGGCACTTTACATAGCAGCTTTGCCATTAAGATTGGCATTTTTATCATGAGAATTGTTTACATGCACTTTGCACTTTAACTCTGATATATCTGTTGTCTAATCTCCAGTAGTCCATGTATGCATGCTTCCATGTTTTGTTTCTTACCACAGAAATAAGAGTATTTTTTAACATTTTGATACTATGCCTTTTAACTATTTTTGTGATAATTGTTTTCAATTGTTCACTGGTAATTAACTGAATGGTTTTACGATATACAAAACAATCTATTTCGCAATACAGAAGTGCATGCATGGACGTAGAGCACTATGCATATCATTATTACTGTTGAGAGGACAAAATCCTCCCCCCCATTTTTTTCTGCTGCTAAGCACTATGCACCTTTCTTTGCTGCTAAGCACTATGCACTTTATACTGCTATCATATTGTATAACTTTGCTTGCCATGACTATCATGCATATCAGTATCCAGACTAACACGATGTTGTGTCTATGTATTTACGCAATATGACGTTACTATCTGGCGTTTGTTTTACAATGATTGGTAACTGTGCAAGCGATATCTACATTACAAGACTGAGTTGAGGAAATGGATGCCTAATAGCGCTTGTGCAGTCCCTTGTACAGACGGGTTACCTACTTGTTCTGGTGTTACCTGGCTTGGCTTCTTCTATATGAATAATTCATGTTTTATTTCTTAGAGGCCAGAGGCAGCCAGCCTTGCCAGCATGTTTTATACTATTCTAGAGGTTTTCTTATTGGCTGATGTAATTTACAGTTGTAAATACTTATTGACATATTATTGTATCACGTTGCAGCCTTACTTGCACACGATTTTTGACATTCACTGCTTTATTTACAGCGCAGTGTATTCATTTTAATGTTTTCCTCCTCTTGCCACCCCCCCTGTTTTTTTCGCTTTTTCCTCCTCAGTTTATGTAATTGTGGTATCCGTGCACTTGTTCAAACAATTCGAACTACACAGTACTTTTACAATGTATTGGTGACTGTGGTGGGTACTTGACTTTTACAGTACACATTATACTGTGTTGTTTTAAACTGTTGTAATATGGCTGCCAAATGTTCACTAAAATTACTTTCTTGTGGTCGGGGACACTCTATGCATTTTTACCATTGAGTATTGTAAAGCAATTTAAGGAGTCCTTCTTCTGTGTTATTCCCTACCTACGTGAACAAGCGGTCAGAATACCGCGAAACGCGTTGTCTGTCATCCAGGTTTTCCCTTCTGTTGCAATTGAATAATAAAGATATTTAGGTGCTGCCTGGACCTGTTGTCATGCCTTTTCCTTGCTAAGACTGGACGTCCATCTCTCAGCTGCTCCCGGGAGTGCAACCCGCTGGACTGATCCCCTTTCGAGGGCCTTTTTTCTTTTGAAAAAAAAATATATATATATTATATATATATATATGGTCAAAAGGGGTACAAAACATTATTCAGTATTTTCAGCTTCAACATTATTTTTTCGCAGTATTCACACAGATCCGTTTAACCTCACGCTGCAGTGGTTATTTTTATTGGCCTTAGCCTTCAGGGGTTACTTGAAGGAGTTCCTACCTGTTCCTTATCTTACAGATAGGTGGAGGCACATTTGAAAATATTGAAAGCCATAATGTAATTTTCACTGTCCTACTTCTCCAGCACACCATTCCCATCTCTATTCACAAAGGGGTAATGCAAGTCAACACGCTGACTACGAAAAGAAATTCCAACTGTATATATTAAAGAGAATCTTACCCACCCTTGGAGTTCCATTGTAGGTTGGAGCTGGGCAGAGCCTAGGTTCTACCCCCACCTTGATGGCTGCAATAGTTTATATGTAGGTACCCCTTTCATAGGCTACCATGAACTTTTAACAGATTCAGACTAGAACAGCCCTTATGATAGCGGACACAAAGAGGCGTGAAATAATCTCACCAGTCCACAAGAGTTTACTTTGACTTCCAAGGGATTACAATACAATACAATCTTCTCTGCATCACCCACATGGCCATGCGGAACAAGGGACCTAGATACATGGTCACCAGTGCCACCCCCTTCTTTCCTGGGCAGGAATCTTCCTTCAGTGACAAAGTGGCTGGTCTGCGTGGGCGAATTCACAAAGGCATGGATCGGTGGCAGACCATGGCCCCTAATCTGCGGAAGACCCACCCAAGGGTCCTGCATCTTATAGATCACTTGAAGTGTAATAAGCCACTGAACACACTCTGGCACCTTTGGGCCTTCCAGTACACCTCGATAATTACAATAATAATATTGTGTTTTTATATAGCGCCTCATGCCAGATCGCTCAACTTCCAAGTTATGCTATAACAGGTTTTATTGACATCCCACTTCGTCTTGCAGATTGCCTTGTAGTCTGATGGCTGCCCTTCACAATTGGCAGGAGACCACATTTTTTCACTGCTATGCTATACCACTTTTTTTGCTGAAAAAATGTAGTCGGTTCGTTT
The DNA here is from genome assembly GCF_040938575.1 of Ambystoma mexicanum. Classification (NCBI taxonomy): domain Eukaryota; kingdom Metazoa; phylum Chordata; class Amphibia; order Caudata; family Ambystomatidae; genus Ambystoma; species Ambystoma mexicanum. Next base: position 1,033,111,568 of record NC_090923.1, read on the forward strand.
GGCTGCAGCAATATTGGATGGGAAGAGGTAGGGTTGCAGGGAGAAAGGACTGTGCAGGGTTTTCGTGGTATAAATGTGTGGGGGAAAAAGTCAGTGGTGAAACATCGGTTGATAAAAACACATGGAAGGGAAAGTACACTGCTGCATGTGTTCATTGTACAGCTTTCCATGATTGCAACATTTGCTTATGTTTTACATGGGTCCTACTGCCTCCTTCCTTCCTCCCCTTCTGCTATTTTACTCCCGTGCTAGCTTTTTCAAGTGTGGCACATTCTGAGACCCCAGTAAAAAAAAAAAAAAAAAAATTAAGCTAATTAATAAATTGTATTTTGTTTGACTCTCGCCAGGCGGTGCTCTGGCACCACCTACTAACCAAAACTAAAAAGGATATTTCTGTGTATTTGCTCTTGCTAATCGGGAGACGCAATCACTTCTTCAAAACAGTTTTTGGAGCACATTTTGGCAATCTTCAAAACATCTGTGAAAAAAGAGCATTTTACATTTTTACAGCAGTTGCCCGGGAAATTAGAAGACAGGGCACCCGTATTTGCCCATAATCCCGTTAATTGACTCATTTCATATTCAGGCCTGCTAGGCGGAGTGGTAAAGGGAGCCGGGTGTCGCACACATATGGAAAACAGGTACATGGCACGTGTCCTGGAACTGAGAGCAATTAGAAGGTAAGCAGCCCCTCGGTGCTGACAAGCGACACGCCCATGGTGCCCACGGGCAAATCAGCGACTGAGGAGTTCCAGCTAAGCTACAGTGCATACGCACTCTGCATTCAGCTTATCTAAACATGCGCATGCGTGGCAACCATCTCACCATTCACATAATGGCAGGACGAAGTTTGGTCCTCTCCTTCCGAGGGTCGCCATTTACCTCACCAGTCCCTCCGCGCCCTCTTCTCCTTTAAGTTACTTTTTTGGTTATAATGCCCCAACACACCCGAAGGCCCTAGGACACCCCTAAACAAAGGGCAGACGGACAGCACAACAAGTCAGAGAGGCGAGATGGGCCAAGAAAAACGGATCAAAATGTCTAATCTACTCCTCTCCTTCAAGTTATCAAAATCATCTCCCTCCTCTGCTCCCCTCTCCAGCTCCACCACCTCTCTCAGCCGCTTCTCTTCTGCTGGCCACCCCCTCCTCTATGGCCCGCTTTCATCTTCTTCGCTACAGCGGGCCCACCCACCTACCCTTACCCTGTTCTCGAAATCCCAGCCATGCTTCCTCACCTCCACCCAACCTGTGCCTCCTGCATACACCAACCCTGATGCTACCCAGTCCTCACAGCTATACCGTGTTTTTTCACGATGCTGTTTTCTGAAACGCCCCCATCTCCCCACCCCTGTCTTGCTTTCTCGCCCACACCCACCCTCACTCTCAAAATCTCCTGAACTGAACGTTATGTTATGTTTATTTGTAAAGCGCACGACCGCCCGAGGGCATCTTGGCACTAAATAGCGGAGGAACAGCAGCAACATAACAAAACTCAAAATAACAAGGTCTTCAGAGAGCGGCGGAAAGATAGATGGCCAGCAGCGGCTCGAAGAGCCAGCAGCAAGTCATTTCAAGCCCTTGCAGCCACCATGGAAAACGCCCGGCCACCAGTACGCGACAGCCTGACACGCGGGATAGGCAGAAAAAGAGTAGACTGGGAGCGCAAAGAACGAGTGGGATCATATTGTAAGAACTTTTCTTGAAGATATTCCACTCCCAACTTATAGAAAGCAGTGGACAATACACATTGATTTAAAGAGAATCTGCTTCACATCTGGCAGCCAATGAAGCTGTCTGAGAAGTGGTGACATGTCTGTCCGAGGCAGAGGGTGCGAAATTGCTCTGGCAGCCGCGTTCTGAAGGATTTGCAGTTGATTAATCAGATAGCGTGGTTGACCAAGATAGAGCGAGTTGCAGTAGTCTGCTGTACTAAGAACAAACACAGCGACCACCGAAGCATGGAAGTGACCAGGGATAAACAGGAGAACGCTCTGCACGATGCGTAGTTTGAAATGGCCAGATTTACAAACAGCCACAACCTGCTCAGCCATAGATAAGGAGGGAGAGAGCTGTACCCCCAACTTTTTAACTAACGAAGATGAGATAGAAAATGGTCCCAAGGAGGAGGGTCAAAAATCAGGCATCCAGAAGGAAAGAGGACTGGAGGTACCTACAACCAAAACCTCTGTCTTATTACCGTTCAGTTTCAGCTTGTTAAGAGCCATCCATGAGCCTAGGTCTAGCAGGCAGCTCCTAAGCCGAGTCGCAGTGTCAGTCTGGGTCAGATCCAGATGAACCAAAATCTGCATATCGTTGGCATAGGAGTAATATCTGAACCCATGTGAGAGAATGAGGAGAAGCAGAAGTCTAATATATATGTTGAACAGTATAGGGGAAAGTGCGGATCCCTGAGGGACGCCACATATCAGTGTCACAGATTTAGAGCAGAAAGGAGGCAAGGAAACAGATTGGGAACAATCAGCAAGAAAGGCAGAGAACCAGTTCAGAACTTGGCCAGATATCCCAGCGTCCGAAAACCGGGAGATCAGGATGGAATGATCCACTGTGTAGAATGCTGCAGATACAGCTAACAAAAGTACAGCACCAACACCGCCCTGAGCGACCAGACGGGCCAGATCATCAAGGACGGAGTTAAGAACTGATTCAGTGCCTCTCCCAGACCAAAAACCAGACTGGAAAATATAAAAAAAAAACACAGGATTCAAGATAAGATGAGAGAAGAGGAGAAACAAGGGCCACCAGGACCTTCATCAAAAAAGGGTAAAAGGGAGATGGGGCGGAAATTGGCCTGCAGTCCAGGGTCTAGAGAGGGCTTTTTCAACAAGGGGAGCACAACCGCATGCTTCAAAGGACCGGGAATAACTCCATCTTGAAGTGATGCATTAACTGCAACTGTAATGTGAGAAATAACATCTCCTGAAATGTCTTTAAGGAGGGCCAAGGGAATATCATCGGTTGGAGGAGCAGATTTAAGGCAGTGAATAACCCTAAGAATCTCCTGATCAGAGAAGGAGGGAAAAGAAGACCATATGGAATTAGTAATGGGAGGATTGTTAGAGATTGGAGATATAGAGGCTTGGCCAGCCTTAGCTCTAATATCACCACAAATTGTCATAATCTTGGAGTGAGAGAAACAGGAGAGCTGGTTTTAGTGGGAGTGGGGAGAGATCAGACCAATTCAAATAAAGCCTTAGGTCTTTTTACAGCAGTTTCAACCTTCTGGGTAAAATAAGATGTTTCTGCAGCAGTAATTGCTTTATTGCAGACATTTCGGGTTTGGCAGAAAGCAACTTGTGATCAAGAATATCACCCTCTGCCTGCACAGGGCTCTGTCTCTCTGTTTGTGCTTAACAGACCACCCCGGCCACCAGAGCTACAACATGCATCATTTTTACTACCTTGCCCTCTCTCTCCCCTTTGCATAAAAAGCAAAAGTGGGGCTCCTTGTCAAAAGCGGCTGATACGTGTCAGTAGTTATGACCACACCAGAATCACCCTTTTGGGCCCAATTGCTGTTATGCTGTTGTGACAAAATGACTAGTGTTTTGCAGGAGAACAGTGATGAGAACTAAACTGCCTACTCAGTTCCACACTACAGCAAAACCAGCAGTGATCCCATTCATAAAGGCTGATACAGGCACAGCCCAAAGGGTAATCCTCCTTCACCTCTTGTGGTAACGTGGGCTGAGGGCAGGCTATGGACTTCATCACGAGTTTGGCGGTAGCCTTTAAATCCAGCGGTAACAGTGTTACCGCTACATTTACTGCTCCGCCCAATCTCGAGTCTGGAATGTTTACCCGCAGCTCAGAGCTGGTGGTAGCGAACAGGTAATTGCACTGAAAATTCCCCATTGGGTCCAATGGGAAATGTGGAGTAACGATTAGAGCCCAACCCGTGATACAGCGGTAATACCGCCAGACGGGTGGGCTCTAATGTAAATAAAGCTGGGCAGTACCCCAGCCAGGATACCACCCTACTCGTGATGAGGCCCCATATCTTCAGCAGGTGTTTGAGCTTATAGCAGTAGCTACCAAAGCCAGATTAGCACAAAGGGTTAGATTCTTAAAAATAAGCGCAAATTAAAAAAGCACAGAGAAAGCGCTTTTTTCATTTGCGCTCATTGCTGAAATGCGCAGGTCACCTTATTCTCAGAGGTGACCTGCACATTTCTGGAGAGGCTGGATAATAGTGCAAAAGTACGCTGTCCAGCCCCTGGTATACATTAGTGTCGGGAGCAGACTAATGTATGACAAGTTACCAGCAATGATGTTGTTTGCTGAGAGCGCATTTCACAGAGACGTGCTCATAAAGGGGTGCATCTCATCACTTGCACAAAAACATTTTTTTGGGAGAAACTGGTCCAAGGACTCAAAAATAGAAGAATGTCAAATAAAGGTTCTGTAAAATAGAGAATTGTAATTGAACAATAAAAATGAAATCAACTACCTAGAAAACAATAGGAAATGCTATCCATGTAAAAGAAGATACAGAAAATGCAGGCATTTGGCAAAGGGCACTCTCGGGAGATGACCAATGGTAATCAGGCAATTCTTTGGCAATACAGTCACTCTTCAAGGTTATTATTGTAGGCAGCAAAGAACACTCGTACTCAAGGTTATGAGAGGGTACTTTTAATTTTTGCCACCCAATGGCTGTCTACTCCAGGACTGACCAGGAACGGTCAATACTGAACGTTGGAGAAGTTCCATGGAACTCTCGTACAACATCTAATGTGAATATCCAACATCACAAATTCATCTGTATTGTACTAATGACCATACGTAGTATGCCTCAACACATCGCCCTCCCTTGTTTAGCATTTCTCTGGCCTGTAACACACTGCATCACAACATTATATTCCTGGAGATCTGCCAGCCATCTGGCAATTCTAGGTGACCCAGAACTCAAATCCTTAGTAGTCAAAACGTGAACAAGCGGTTTATGAGCTGTCCCAACTCAAGTACACACATTTGTAGATGACCAAAATACCACTAATGGTTCCCTTTCATTTATGTAATGTCTCTTTCCAGGGTCTCTTAAAACTCTTGATGCAAAGGCGATCGGTTTGTATTCTCCTCCCTTCCTTTGAGATAGCACAGCCCCAACACCCACTTAGTGAGCATCTACTGTTAAAACTGTTTTTGCTTTAAATCAAATCTGGACGAAGATGGAGCATGATCCAGATTTTGTTTCACAAAGTCAAATTCCTGTTGACACTCCCCATGGCAGTCCAAAACTATATTTTTCGTAAGTAATTCCCTCATGTGAATTGTTTTTTCTGCATATCCTGGAATTAATTTCACATAATATCCGGCCATTCGGAGAAATTATCTAAAATGTTCTTTGGATACAGGTGCAGGTGTCTGCTTCTAACATTTGCTAAACCCTCCCTAGGCTTGATTCCATGGCTATCAATAGTCTTCCCCAAATAGGTAACACTGCATTTTCACAAGACATTTAGGGCCCGATTCATGGAAAAGAACGCATAAATCCTGCAAGGGCAGCGTGCTGAGAACGACACAGTGTGAGCCTGTGCGCACAAGTAAATCTGCGTGCTCTGCGTATTCATGGTTCCAAACGTGCATTTCTACCAGACACATAAAGGGAATTGAGCTGCGCGAGGAATGCCCACAACACCCCCCCATACAAACCAAACACATAGCCAATGACCAATCTTTCCGTAAAGCTGCGTGTCCACCACTGACAAAACACCCAGCACCCCAGCTACTCTGCGCGAGGTTTCACTTACAGCTGCACCCCAGCTACTCTGCGTGAGGTTCCACATAAGTAACGGCTGCACTACAGCTAATCAGAGTGAGATTACACGTAATTGCTGCACCCCAGCTACACTGCTTGAGGTTCCACATAAGTAATGGCTGCATCCCAGCTACTCTGCTTAAGGTGCCACGTAAGTAACGGCTGCACCCCAGCTACTCTGTGCGAGGTCCCACATATGTAACAGTTGCAACCCAGCTACTCTGCATGAGGTCCCACTTAAGTCATGGTTGCACACCAGCTACTCTGCTCGAGGTTCCACATAAATAACAGATGCCCCCCAGCTACTCTGCGTGAGGTCCCACGTAAGTAACAGTTGCACCTCAGCTAATCTGCCCAGTCACCTCCGCCACTACCCCAGGCAGCCTTTATACCACCCACCAGCCCCACTCACCTCTGCCACTACCCCAGTCAGCCTCCTCCAGTCCACACACCATTCACCAGCCCCCCTCACTTCCACCACTTCCCCAGGCAGCCCTCACACCACCCACCAGCCCCCCTCACCCATGCCATTACCCCAGGCAGCCCTCACACCACCCACCAGCCCCCTCACCTCCACCACTACCCCAGGCAGCCCCTCCAGTCCACATACCAGCCCCCTCACCTCCGCCACTACCACAGGCAGCCCCCTCATGTCCACACACCACCCACCAGCCCCCCTCATTTCCACCACTATCCCAGGCAGCCCTCTCAATTCCTGACACCACCCAGCAGCCACCCTCACCTCCACCACTATCCCAGGCAGCTCTCACACCACCCACCAGCCCCATCACCTCCACAAATACCCCGGACAGCCCCCTCTAGTACACACAACACCGACCAGCCCCCCTCACCTCTGCCACTACCCCAGGCAGCCCCCTCAAGTCCACACACCACCCACCAGCCCCCCTCACCTCTGCCACTGTCACAGACAGCCCTCATACCACCCACCAGCCCCCCTCACCTCTGACACTACACCAGGCAGCCCTTACACCACCCAGCAGCCATCCTCACCTCCACCACAACCCCAGGCTGGCGCTGCCACTTCAACCCCCTAACAATGCAATATTGCACAACTTATCTCAATTCTACCGCCTGCCACCAACATGCAGCACACTGGCCACATACCCACCCACATACCCAACAATGGGGTGCACTGACACAGAATGCAGGTTTTTAGCTCATCACAGGACTCCCTGGTACATCACAACCAGTGGCACAACAACAGGACAGCTGAATTTAGCAGCAGCTACACAGTGAAACCACCATGTACATGTCACACAGGAAAGCAATGTGATGCAATATGACGTATCATTGTGCACATGTGCCATTGCAATTGCCTCATAATGCTGTAGGTGAATGACGGACAGTAGCCCAAGACATCACTGACAGCACAGAGTCACATATGATGCCAGTGCATAGTAGCAAACAACATGCAATGAATCAACGGACTGAGGTCGGAAAGTACAGCATTCTAAGCCCCGCAACAAACATAATTTGAACAGGCATGTTTTGGGTCAATGCAAAGGAATTCTGAAATTGTGTGAGCCAAGCAGACGTATTATGTGTACAGCCACATATAACCAATTTCACAAGTGATGAAGAAACAATACAGTGGCAGAGGTGCTGCATGATATGAGAACACGCTGATGTGTGTTGGTGGGTGTCCATGCATTGTGAGGCCCCACCACACCACCCCCATAGATAAGTGTTGAGAGTATGCCACCCCTCCAGAGTTTGGACCCCAACCCACATGAGAGTGACATAACAAATGCATATTAAAATAAAACAAAAACACATGAACAAAGAGACAGCTGTGTAATGAACAACGAGAGACAGTTTTAACAATATATACACCGTCAAAAATCTCTATGTGGAAAGGGGGAAATGTCCAAGGGAAAAAATCAACCAAAACAATAAACCAAACAATCAACTATTTACATAGGCAGCGGTCTCAATACTGTGCCATTATGTCCTCCAGGGCAGAGTCACATTCTTCATCCTCCACCTTCAAGGCGGGCCACTGTCCGGTCCTGGATGGCTTGCAGGCCGTCCCTAATACTCCTCTTCTCCTCCCCCACATCCCTGCAAGCCTCCTACAGAATCTCAATCTGCCTCAGTGTCCTTCTTTCAACCACCACTGCCCTGGCCCTGGCAACTTGAGCCAACCTAGCCCATTGCCTCTCCGCCATCAGCTGCATTCGCAAATCCATCCTGACACACACCATATGCTTGAAGCGGCGGCTTTCCTCCTACCAGTTGTACAAACATTGCTGTGTAGCTTGCCTCCCTGATGTTGTTGGACCCTGTGTCTCTTGCCTCCGGAAACTCCTATAGTGCTGCTGCCTGGCCAAGTGTACCCTGCGCATGCACCCCCGCCATCTGGATGTTGCAAGACAGGAGATACATTACCAACAGTGTCCTGACATGCCAGCTGCCCCACTGATGCCTGTTCCTGTGCATGTGCCTGGGCAGGCACAGCGACCACCCCCGCTGTACTTTTTTGGACTTCCACCTTAGGCAGGGATGTGCAGACCACCAGACTGGGTGGTGTGGGTAGGACAGGAGGAGAGGGGTCATGATGGGAAGTGGCAAGAAAGGTCCCCCGGGGGCGACTGGGGCACAGAGGAGGCAGTGGGGGAGGGGGCAGCTGAATGTGCCAGTGCACAGAGACCACCCGAGAGCAGCACACGTGACAGCTGAGACAGCAAGATGCACATCGACTGGTGATGAAGTGAGAGCAGCTCACAAATCCCTCTCACATCATCACAAATCGCACTAGTCCACCTTGCAATACAAACCAGCAGGGCATGCAGCATCTCGTGGCTGATCTCTGTGGTCCCAAAGGGGGCCTGGACTGGGTGGAGGCATCCATGACGGTGGTCACGGGTGCATCAGATGGAGCAGGGACAGGAGGTTGGTCAGCTCCCTTCACAGTGCACTGCACATCCTCCTGTCCCTGCCCAGGGGTGCAGCATGATCCCCCTCCTGGATGTCCCCACCAGACTCTGTGCGCTGGCCTTCATCTTCCTCCTCCTCCACCACCTCCATATCCCTGGATGACTCCAGCAAGCCTTCCACCCTGGATGGCCCCTCCATCCCTGCAACCTGGCTCACAGCCACTGAGGAGTCCCCTTCCACAACAATCTCCTGTGACATATCCCAAGCAGCTCCGCCTGATGGAACTAGCGCTCTACCAGCCAATTCACCCTTGTATGGTGTAAACTCCAGTGGGGCTGGCTGGGGTGTGCACGTTTACCTGGTGGCTTTATCCTTGCCCTGGCACTCCACAACGATGCCTCCACCCTCTGCACGAGCTGCAGCAACTGTAGAAAAAAAACAAAAAAACATTGACATCAGTAATCGTCATCAAGGGATGTCTTGCATACACAAAATGAACAAGAGAAATCATGCATCATGTCACAACCATGAGCTGACACACACACAATGCACACACAGATGTATGTGGCCTGGCATACTGCACTGAAAATGAGGCATGATTGTAGTGTGAAGGCTCAATCACAGACATAACCCATGCACATGTGAAAAAACAAACATTCTACAGTGCCCAACAACACATCCTCTACAACAGGGAATGCCACCATACCAATCAGCAACCAACCCAAGAACGATCTGCAGTCATGGGCATGGAGACACCACCAAGGCACCTGCCCACACAAACACAGTTACCAATGTCCACATACCACAGCATGATCTGCAAGCCACCACCATGTACCGTGAGCCATGTCTGTCATCAAATTGCACATGGTAGTTGGCCAACCATACTAATATTGCATGTACACACATACATTTGTCTTACAAATCCAGTGGAATGATATGTCACATCCCAGTCCTAGAGGCGTGAATGCATGAACCCCACACATGCAGGCATCAAAGCACATGTGTCACTATCATCAGATGTGCCTGCATGGATGTACTGTCAGTTGTGCCACACATAGACTTGGACATCATGCATGTCACTCACGTGCCCACAACATAGCATGTCCACATCTGTCATGTCCAAACACTTGTTCCATGCTCATACAAAGCACATGCAGAACAACAACAAGCCATGAATGCACAATCCGCCAATCTTCATGCCAATAGCAGCATACAAGGTCTGACACCACAAATGTCTTGCATTGGCTTGAACCAGCACTCAGCTGCATTTCACAACACACACAAGCCACAAACAGGATGTGGCATCTGCAAACATGCATGCCACACATACGCCCTACAGTATTTACCCACATTGGTATTCAACAGCAGCATCCAGATTGCTTTTCCGGCCAGGAGTGAAGGTCCGGATAGAACCTCTCAAGTACCCTCAGCTGTATCTGGCTGAACCAGTGGCAGCCAGCATGGTAGATCACCACGGTGGGTTCTTGGAGCGGGCTGCCAGTGCCTTGGTATGGCTGTGATTCTTGAGGTCGTCTACGCATTTCCGGACTGTCTCCTTGGGGCAGACTGCCACCCCCTGCATTGATGGCAGCCGTGATGCCATCCCAGAGCTTTCGGCTTGCGGTGTTGCCCAGCTGTGTAGCTGGGTTGAAAAGGGCATCAAATGTGCCCAGTGCCCAATCCACCAGGATGCCAACTTTGGTGTTGTTGAAGTTGGCCACCCTCTGCCTCAACGTGGGTGTGCTGCCCTCTCCAGATGATGTGGATGCGACAGACATGACACACCCGAGGCAGGTATGGGCTTCCTGGGTAGGTGTTGTGGAGCTACAGTGGTGTTGGCAGAGGTGGAAGTCCCAGTAAGTACAGATGAGGTGGTCACAGGGCCAACACAGAAGTCCATGCACAATGGGGCAGTTGGCACACCAAGACAGTGCAGGTTGCAGGCAGGCACTCACTCCCAAGCAGGCAGCAGCACTATAGGACAGAATGAGGCAAAGCAGGGCCAGAGGAGGCAAAATCAGCAGCAGTTTAGGCAGGTGGAACAGTGGTGTGCGTCTTGCATCCGGAGCAGCATAGTAAAGGCCCTTAACGCGTAAGTTACGCCCTGTGTGCGGTGATGCTGCGCACTTATGCAACATGCCTACACGGCTAAGGGCAATGATGCCGTAATGTAAGTCAAGGGATGTGTATCACTAGTTGTGCACGTGAACGTTATGATCCGAAGGAGCTGTTTCGGAAGTTTCTGGTTATCGCTTATGCAATTTTTGTTTTTTCAGGGTGCCACTACATATCGCATACCATCTCTTTCCCTTTTGGGGTACATTTGAGTCTTGCAGGACCACACATCTACGTCGTACAACACGTACACTGTTCCCCAACTCATATTGCCCAGGGCAATAACTTGGTGTGCCTTTCATTCATCCCTTACACCTGTGACATGGCTGGAAAGGCCCCACGAGGGAAAGGGGGCGGACAGGGTCTGGGTGGGGATGTGATGGTGAAACATCTACCCCAGTCCTAGGGGGTCCGGGATGTGTTGTGGAGATACCTTTCCCAGCCCCAGGGGGTCTGGGACGTGGTGTGGAGATATCTGCGCCAGCCCCAGGAGGACATGGCAGGCCCTAGTCCACAGGCAGCCTTGCACCTGGATGCCAACGTGGTTCCAGCCAGACAGGGGCAGCTCCAACACCCCCTGTTACTCGTGGTAGGATGTGATGCCTTGCACAGCATGAACAGGCTCAACCCCAAGACACGGCACAGCACACTGGCCCACAGAGGAAAAAGAACTTCACTGATGAGGAGCTACAAGTTCTCATTGACTACCTGACCGATCACCATTGTGACATGTGACTGTATGCAGGGAGCACACATACAGCCACACAACGTTTGGTGCATAGCATCATGTCACGGACCAGGGTGGAGATGCACACTGCTGAACAAGTTCACAAGCACTGGACTAATCTCACCTGGCGCACCAAGCACAAGTTGAGTGTTAACCTGTCCTCTGCTCTGGCAACCGGAGGGGGTCGAGTAGAGGAGGAGCAGCTGACATCGCATGAGGAGGCCACAAGGCATTTCACCCTCCTCCAGGAGGTGCAAAGAGTGGGATATGTAGAGAATTATGAGGACACATGATGTAATATGATAGGTTATTTATAACACGCTTAATACCCAGAGGTTTCTAGGCGCGGACCCGGGGATCGAACCTGTGGTGCTCCATGTTGTATTGCTTGCAAGGTGAGCACGTTGCCCCTGAGCTATCCTCCTGGATAGTGTCCATCAGTGTGCCTCCTGTGTTTTGCCAGTCATGCATCACCCACATCATTTGTGTATTGGCACATCTAGCTGGTTCCAATGATAATTCCACCGCAAAAATATTGCGATGAAAAAATATCGCCATATTTCTGCTGCAAAATTCACATATGGACCCTGCGGGGGACACCCCCACAACCCGGGACACCCCCGTAATCCCCGCTCCCACATAATATCCCCAACAAAAATACTGCCTATGGCGAACCAAACGGCCATATATATGGTGCTATTTCTGTTGGGGATATTATTACCTGATACCATCTAGCTGCATTTGTATGACATCCCTGGGTAAAGCATGTCCTGTGACGTGCAGGCTCATGCCAAATGGCCATCATACTGGGAGTACCCAGTGTGGCTGCCATTTGTGACACATGTCTGTGTGACAGGACACATCCCCCAGAGAGTTCTCCCCCAGTACATGTGCACTATGTGACACCGACATGTACTGTTGAGTGCTACATTCATTTTGAATTTCACTCTGCACTGCTAGAAAGGTGCATGCAGACAAAGTTTAACTTTCACACCATGTCATGCAGAGTTGCATGTTCCATTTGTCACCTGCTCGTATGGGTTTACTAGTCATGATTGTGACGCCCGCTCCCGTTTACACACCCACACTCTGCCCTCACCCTCTTGTGGCTCAGTGGACCTTGTTTACATCACCCAATCCACTCTCCGTCTCTCTGCAGTTCATGGACCTTGACTATAAGGCATGCTTTCGGCTGTACCTAGTCATGGGCTTTTTCCCTTTCCACACCTTGCTAAAGGTCTTCCTTGTATCTTGTTCCCTTCCCCAGACCTGATTAGAGTGTCATGTGTTCACTGTGGTGTTGTCTGTGGATATGGATGTCTGGCTGTTGCCACGTGATGTCATTGAACATTCAAATGTCACATGTGCATAACTTTTCCCCTGCTATGTGTGGTAAATTGACAGTTAAATGGCCCCTCATTGTGTGTTTACACCACAGTTGAATGTCAATGTGTCCACTGCTGGCATGGACATGATGGGTAGGGGGGGTCACTTGCCAGCAAATGCCATGCATCTGTTGCTTACTGAACAAAGTGTATGAATGCACAATGTCTGATGGGTGCATGTCCTGCCATTTGTTGTTAGAATGCACCTTGAAGCATATGTGCATTGTTGTCTCTTTGAACATGTCTCAATATGTCTTTCTCTGTACATGTGCAGGTGAGGATGCACCAGATGCAGAGGAGGAGGAATAGGAGGAGGAAGAGTTAATGGTGCATCAGACCACCAGTGCGGGATGTGGTGTGGTAGGCCGTGACAAACCCACTGGTGCTCCAGACCACCCTGAGTCATGCTGCAGACTCTCTGGACTCTTTTGGACTCTTCCGACTCAGCTGGCTTTGATGCTGAACCTGATATGCATCCCTGAAAGTGGGCAGAGGTGAGTGGCCCAATGGAAGGATCAGATAGGGTCAGTGAGACTGCGGTGGGCCAGTTGGCTTCACAAAGCCAGTCAGTGGTTGTCCCCCCCATCTGCAGTGGATACAGCTACAAGACCAGACTCCCATGATCTGGCTTCAGAGCCTGGTGCTGATGTCGAAGGAGGGTTGCAGACCTGCAGCTAATGACAGGGGTACCACACCAACGCACATGGTCCCTTGCATCAGGCTGCCATGGGCCTTGCAAATATGCGGGATGTGTGACATCTGGGTATACAGTGCGAGCAGCAGATGCGACGTGCCACCCTCCAACATGGGAATGTGTTGGACAAGTTATCAGAGGGGATGGATAGGATGTCCAAGTCCATGACCCCACCAGAGGCCCGGGTGGAGCAATAGCTGCAGGTCATGCGGTTCTCATGCCGCTCCCACTGACTGTGCATGGAGGCAAACATCAAGGGCCGACGGGCTGATTTGAGGTGTTTGCAGAATTGCCTGCATGGAGACGCTCAGGCACACAGAGAGGCCATGAGGTGTGAAATGCAAGCCATGAGAACTGCCATCCATGAAGAACTCTCAGCCAGAAGGACACTGATCCATGAGGAGATAAATGCCTTCAGGCTGCCACTGTCTGAGCAACTCAATGCATCACAGATGTGCGCGCATACAGACTCTGCAGCCATCCATGAGGAAATGAATGGAGACACCAACCTCACTGTGCCGGTGCATTTGACCGTGTCACATCTGGCCATGGCCACTGAAGACCAGGCCATGGCACTGTGTGGTAGGGCTCCAACACCACCACCACCTGCAGATCAAATGCAGGATGGGGGTCCCAGCACATACCAGCCTCCTCGTCCACCATTGCTGTGAGGTCCTTGAGCCCATGGAGGGGAATTTTTTTTTTGTTGTTTTTTTTTTTTGTGTCCACTCATGTGGATGTTGACATGCACCCTATCCCCACCCTTCCTGCATGGGCTCACCATGCCTTCCAGTCCATGAAGGGCTATTTTTCTTTCTTTTCTTTTTTTTGTCCACAGCCAGTGTTATTATATTTTTCTTTTTGGTCGACGTTGATTCACCATGGACACTTTTTTTTATATTCCCTTGGCCCAGATATTGGCATGTGTTTTTGTTTTGCACTTTCAATGGTGGAATTCTTTTTCTTCTTTTGTTGTCCTTGAGCCGTGCAGTTGCACTCTCAGGGGCATTCTGAATGCAGTTGTGGAAATGCAGCCAAGCACAGTGACAACAACTGGCATGCTTGCATTGTGGTCAACAGGAGGGAATGTGCAGGTAACATTGGGTTGAGTGAATCTTTCTGCATGTATGCTCTATGCATGATTGTGCAATACGGCAGTTGTAATGCATTGTCCCATGTTTTTGCAGTGCTACAGAATCATGCAGTGAATGCACTCCATGGGAGGTCCACCCTCGACACTTTTACATCCCTAGTCCCCATGCCCTTTGGCAGGCACTGGCCCTCCTCTCACACATTTGGAGGCACAGTTCCTGGTGGAGGTGATGAAGGAATCGCTTCATGCCAGCTCAGTAAGCAGGTAAGTATGTGCACTGCCTCGCATGTTGTGTCAGTGTTATTGGTCACCATGGTATTTGCATGCAGTACACATCTTGACATACTGGTGGGTTATCCTTGTGTCACAGAGAATGCCTGGGCAGATGTGTGGCTGTACACATTCATGTGTGAGTATGTGCAGTTATACTTCAATGTGTGTGTGCATTGTTTGGGTGGATGCACTTAGATAAGTGACACCATGATTGGATGTAAATGGACAGCACTATACACACTTTACCCATTGGCAGTGTTTCATTCAGTCAGAATGTAAGCACTGATTGATGCCATGCATTCACTGTGCATCTGCATAACCAACAGTGATGATGTATCCTTACTTCCACCCTTCAACTCCCCCTGTCCCCATGTTTCCTACAGTGCCCTGCATCTGTGCTCCCTATGAACACTTCTCTTTGATCTGTGCAACTTCACAATCCAATCCATTCTCCACTTACCTGACCTACCCAAACATGCCACTGTTCAACCATTTGCCACATACATTGATTCTCATGTATCTTCATCTTCGACTGCAACGCTTCATGACGTAGCCCATGGAGAATCATTCTGGTCTTGTTTGTGCATTGACTCCACAGGACACGTTTGTCACACTTGATGCATGTCAGATTGGCCAAATATGCGCATGGGTTCCAGTGACTGACTGCTTCTGTGTTACACAATGATAAGACTTTTGTTACAGTGTTTAATTTTGTTGGTTATCTGCACCAGGGTGTGTTCCATGTTCATTGTTTTGGATTCCTTCTTCATGTCATCTGCCAATGTCAGTAAGTGAACATTGCATGCCCACATTGGGGACCCATGAATGTGTGGGATTGTCCACCCCCAACAGCTTTTCTTCATCTGTTCTCCCCGTGTGAGTTATAAGTGCACCCCGGAATCCATGCACACTTACTGGGACAGTCTCAATCAAGGTGTGTCGTGTGTTGTGGGGTGAGTACACAGCTGCATGTTGTCTGCAGGTCCATTTGCAGTGTTGTGCACAGGGGTGTATGCTTGTTGCTGTATGGTCTGGGTATGTGTTTGGAGTGCCTTCTTAGCAGGGATGTGGCGTGCATGGGTCTTTTTTTGCGATTTGCATGTCATTTTGAGTGTTGCCCGCGTTGTTTTTTATGTAGAGCTGATGATTGACCTTTCACATGTGCACATTCTTTGCCAGTCTGAACTTCAGCTTCACCCTCTGTTGTTCTTCATGGACGACTATATGTGGTTCTAGTCCATCTCTGTATGTTCCGTGCTCTCAAACTAGGATGCTACTTTCAGAGGCATTCATGTCTCCATCTTCATCCCACGGTTGCCTTATCTACGCAGTCACCCACTATGGTGTCAGACATCTCCGTCCTAATCTCCGCTGCAGACAGTCTCCTCCTTGAAATGCTTTTCTCCTGTCACTATCTCTCTCCCGCTCCACTCCACTGCTAGTCAATCATCACTATGTGTCCTGTCTACCTCTGTGATCCAAGTACACTGGGTGTTACAAGCTAAATATTTTGTTCACTACATGAGCTGTCATGGATACCAGTATCTTTTGATTGTTGCAATGCGTGTCTTTACAATTTGTAAATGTATTTCCAGGTGTGATGCAGTTGATGCAAGCCAGGTGGGTACCCTGTCCAGGTAAGTGAAGGGCACTCAGGGTGACACTTGTCTTGTGGTTTGTGGCAGGTTGTCTGGCACTGTGTGGGGATGGTTTCCTTTTACTTTTATTTGTGGGCGGGGGTCCAGCTTTATGGGTACATGTCACACATGGTTTTATTGGACTGATGAGTATATGCATGAGGTTGTGGACAAACATTGATGGTGGTTCGGGTTGCAGCATCCTATTTGGGGCGGGTGGCTATCATGTTTAAGGTTGGGAGTGTTTACTTGCACTCTCCTGTTGCATGCTCCATTTTGCATGTGTTTGTTCTTGGCCTCTGTTTGTCATTGTTTTTAATCATGTCTGTGTGTATCTTTTAGCCCAGTTGACTTGGTGCCCTGCCTGCCAGTCTAACAGCTGCCTCTATGGAGTTCTGCCTTCTGCAAGATCCTATCTTCTGTGCAATTGGTGAGATTGTTGTTTCACGTCTTCTTGGGCTTTTCATCATCGGCTACCCTGACAGTGTTTGCCGCATTGTCCTATTGCCACATTGATGAGGGGGTGGCATATCATGGCATGGAGACTACTAAAAAGGTGCTCCTGGGTTTTCTTCCTCGATGTGGCCTCTTTTTGGAGGTCCTCTCAGTGTCATGCCAGATAAATGTGACATGGTCCTTTACTGCATGGCACTCGGGTGGTGGGGCAGTGTAAGTGTTGTGGGTGGGTAAGGTGTCACTGTGAGGATAAGTGTGTAAGGTGCCACTGTGGGGATGGGTGGGTAAGGTGTTACCGTGGGGATGGTAATTGTTTCATTGGCATGAGGTGGGCGGATGTGGATGCATGTGTGCCAGGACTCATGGTGATAGGTGGCTCATGAGCTATTGTATGCATCTGTTGCAGGTCAAACAGGCGGGTACATGCTGCTGTATGTCTGGATGCATGGATGTGTTGCCTGCCCTCACATTGATTTGTATTACTCTACAGATACATTTTCCATGGAATGATGGATGCAGCAATTGTGGAGGAAGTTCATGCTGGATGCATATACAGGACACTACAATTATGTTTTTTGGTTTACAGTCCAACAGAATTCCGGAGTACTGCACAGTGCAGCTGCTGCTGGCTCACATGAGATGAGGTAATATGTGCATTTCTCTTGCAGTGCACTTATTTCTTTAACCATTTAACTGCCATGGGTCCCTCCCCAGTGCCAAGGCCTTTTTTGGTGATTTCCGTATGTCACTATTCAAGGCCTTGTAACTTTTTGTTACATGCGATATCTCGGCCAAATTTGGCCCTTTTTTCCCCACATGTAGGTGGTCGTAACGCCACCCAGGAATCCTAGGTTTCTGTAGGGGGGTGAGAGAAAATAACCAAAAAGTGAGAAAATGTTGTTTTAAAAAAGAAATGCCAATAAAATGATGTACAAAGAAGCCTGTGTTTGTTTCTTTGTAAGAGCTAGGAACAAATCGTTTGCTGTGCTGAATTCCCCAATTTCCTGGCTTTCAAAAACAGGTTGAGTGGAAACAAAAAAACATTATTTTGATGTGGTTATTAACCGTTTTGTGAGAGGTAAGCGATCTTGGACATTTTTGCCAATTGGACATGCATGGACGGAATGGAAGAAAAGGGTAGGAAAGCCGAATTGGAGGACAGAAGGAATACATTTCTGAAAAGTAGACAACATTCCAATTTTAGGAAGGGGTGATTTGTGCAGGTCAGGCAACAACTAGGTAGGGAAAAATTCCCTAGTTTGGGGAAAAAGCGGGAAAGTGACCGAAAAAAAGGTATGTGGTGGACATGGTTGGCCTGGTCCTGCAATGGCTTCTATGAATTTTGAGAAAAACAATGCTCTGCTACATTCCCCCGACTCTTGCAGTTAGGAAATCACACATTTTTTGTAATGTTTCACAAAACAAGCAATACCAAAAGCCAAAAACTTAGCCATGGTACACAGGGGTTTTATGCTCATGGCCTCAACAGACAAACTTAACATGTGTAAATCAGGAAAACCAATGCGGCGAGGAAAGATAAGCATATATTTTTTGAAAGAGCACAGGCAGACCCTTTCAAGGGTAGGTGACTTGTGCAGGTTACAAAAGTGTATTGTGCCTAAAGCAGCGACTAAATGTAGGTCACATTTGGGAAATGAAAGGGTTGTGTGACAAAGGGCAGTAGCAAATGGGTCGAAATGTTATGAAAACCATGCAAACACAACAAATGGCATACCTTCCCACATTCCCACAGGTGTCCCGACGAAAACGGTACCTCACATGTGTGGGTGCAGCTACCTGGGCGCCAAGGGAAAAGCCGAAAACGCAGCTAACCCCAAGTCTTTTCGGACAGCAGAATTTGTTGAATTCTGCTGAAGTGCACACCATACAGATATGGGCGTAGGGTGTCCAAGCCACCAAGGAAAACATGGAACCCCATGCATTTCCAAAAAGAGGACACCCGTGGAAATCCACAGAGGTCTGACCTGCGCAACAAATCGGCCCAGAATGTATTACCCAGAAACCCAGGCAAAGTCTGAAATTCGGTGAAAACACAATTTCCGCACATTTAACTCGGCTCACCCACCGAAAAACGCTGCCAACAACACATGGCCTACCATCCCATGTTCCCAGTGGTATCCTGACGAAAACGGTACCTCACATGTGTGGGCCTAGTTATGGGCCTAGGGTGTCCAAGCCACCAAGGAAAACATGGAACCCATGATTTGCCGAAATGAGGACACCCGTGGGAATCCGCAGAGGTCTGACTTGTGCAAATCGGCCTAGAATTTATTACCCAGAACCCCTGGCAAATTCCAAAATGTGGCGAAAAAACTCAATTTCTGCACATTTCACTCGGCTCACCCACCAAAACATGCCGCCAACAACACATGGCCTACCGTCCCGCGTTGCCAAAGGTATCCCGACAACAACGGTACCTCACATGTGTGGGTGCACCTACCTGGGCGGCAAAGGGGTTGTCATTAACAACAAAAGTAGTCTTACATTGACAATATTCTGAGGCAATGACAGTATTCTGGGTTGAATCACAGTCCTCAAAAGCACGCAAATGTACTCAGAAGATTATTCATGAAGTAACACATTAAATAAACAGGGAATTCATATGCGGCTAAGTACAACAAAGTAACCACATTGGCTCGATTGTCCATCTGGGCAGTATAATTCTTTCTGCTCAGAGTCTCCTAAAACACAACCATGTGTGCCGACGCGTTTCGGATTAGGCAACAATCCTTCTTCAGGGCGGGGTGTGTAATAGTTTCAAAATTGTTCATTAATTCCTACAAAAGGAAAGGATAACCTAATTATTCCTCTATGCCAACCGAGAGATTTCATTAGTAACTCTCAAGGAAAAAGTGAAACTAACCTCATTCCTGTGTATGTAGCAAAAACCGGATTCAACCTGTATGGTAAAATGTCAAGAGTGCATTGTAAAGATTTATTCTCAAACATGATTTATCTTTTCGAATAATATAGTTAGAGTTTAGTGTACTCACCCGGAAGGAAGAAAAGTGCCTCTCCACGGGTGAAATAAATGGTGATGAGCTGGGTTTTCCAGTAGGCAAGGGCTAAAGGCAAGAAGAGATCAGATGTGTGCCCTTAATGTGTTATCGAAATTGTCACCCTGCACTTGTAACAACATTCAGGTAAATAAAATAAAGGAATAACTATATCCCTTGCCCTTGGAAGAGCCTATCGAAATGACCCGAATCAATCATGCTACTTGGTGTTTTAATAATGTGAACTGTACTTCTGAGCGTCAAAACGGGCGTACACCGTGGTGCAGTTCATGTCCGGCTATACACACTACGTTCCTCCCCAGTTGTTAGACTGTGATTAAGCCAGTACCCCAATAGGGATACGGCCCTTACGCGGGTTGAAGATTACAAGCAAACATAAACTTAAAGGCTAACACAGGCTCTCCTGTGTCAGTGTGCTGAAATGACACCCGTACTGGTTGAAAATTATATATACACAAGAGCATGTTGGCGCGCAGACGCCCTCTCTAGTGGTCCAATTCCGTAGTGCTTGTCATAATGAGCACAGGGCTATAACAACTAAGGGTATCTCGTTAAAGACACTCACCATTCAGAGATACCAACTTCCAGTTCAACCGAACAGCCCGTCGCTAAAGACGCGCTGCTCGTGACTATTCTATTTACATGGTCGTCATGGATGAGGCGCGCAGGCGCGCCTCGGCTCCAGACTTCCATCTTAGTGTGGGACTCGGCGACCACAGTGCAAGACTCGCGGAACGCCCGTCCCACATGCCTCCGCTCATTACTCTGCCCTAATCATGTCCAGGTGTGAGCAGAAATCCCATTCATTGTGAAAATAAGATCTAAATGGCATGACTTGTGGCACGTCAGTATGCGCGTGTCCAACGGTGGACAGTGGGCTAAGTGTTACACCTCAGTGTTATCACAAGTATTTTTACAGCCAGTCCTTAAGGGAGTACAAGCTGGGAAAGTGAAGGTGTCGCTATACCTATGCGTAAAGTATTGTTTATAAAGGTGAAAACCACCCTGAACGATTCAATACGGAAGGAACTGGAGAGGGGAGGGAGGGGGGGAAAAGGAGGGATGTAAGGGAGGGGGGGCATCACGACAGTGAATACCCCGAGGTGCCCCCACCTATCACTGTCATTTCAGATGAAATAATCAAGGATTAAATACTTTAAGGCGGGAGAAGGGGCAAATAGCAGTGATAAACTGCTCTGTGCCCCAAGCTCCTGTAAGGTAGTCAGGGTGGCCATAAGGTGAATATGGTGTGATCCGGGTATCCAGTCACTCCCATCACCTTAAGGCACACCCCATTAGTGTAGTAACATAATTAAAACTCACAACAAGTCTCCTTTTATATTGGCATGTCTCAGGCAAAGAAACCCTTCCTAGCATGTTCAGTTTGTCCTGCGGTGTCAACACTGCTCACATTCTAATTAGTCAGTCTACTGACTATCTGTTACCAGGCTCAACAGCGAACTCCCGGTGCCTCTGTCATTCACAATCTGGAAAACCACCACAAATATCACCGATAAACAGTTTGTAGATAGATTTTTACACACCCAAACTCATAAATTCAATCCATAACCGGAAATCATGTTTAAGATCTGGCCTCAAAAATAATGCAGAGAGTGCATAGAGGCACATTCATTAACAGGCACGTCCTTGCCAACTATTATTGACAGTCTAAACGCAACTTAACACAAATGACTAAAAGCACAAAAGAAAAGCTTAAAGAAAACACATGAGATCGAATTCACAATTCATTCCTCTTGGGCTCAAACAGTCCAAAAGATCAATCCAAGCAATCTCCCTCTGGAGTAATCTCTTATGGACATCTCCCCCTCTTGGTCCCACTCTAACTTGTTCTAAGATCATACACTTAAACTGGGCAATACTATGTTTTGCTTCTAGGAAGTGCATTGATACTGGGGATCTGAGACTTTTTGTCCAACCATGAGAAAAGCGAAATTATGCTGGACCGAGCACAAGTCTCAGATCCCCAGTATCAATTACTTCCACACTATTAATTAATGGTGTGGTTGTTAATTTGAATGCATTTTTGGTTAAATTGACTAACCTTTATATAAAAACACTGTATCTGTTTATAAAACTGTTCTGTCTCAGCTTTGTGGTGCTTCTGTGTAGACGAGCAGATAGACAGATGTTTTGCATATCTTGTTGATCATATGAATAGTTTATGAAGACAATGAATGCTGGTTGCATTATAACTACATTTAGATTGTGGTCTCTCATGACTCAAAACTTCTCCTGGCTGGAGTGGGATTGGGTTCACGAGACACTAAAAATAACCACGGGGACTTTTGTCCCATTAGGAGTGCAGCATAGGGTAATCAGCTGGCAACACGGGAAGGTAGGACATGTGGCGTTGGTGGCATGTTTTGGTGGGTGGCCAGAGTGAAATGTCAGAAAATTGTGTTTTTTCAACAAAGTTTGGACTTTGCCGGGGATTGTGAGTAATACATTCTGGTGTGATTCGCGCAAGGCAGACCTCTGTGGATTCCCACAGGTGTCCTCCTTTGGGAAATGCATGGAGTTCCCTGTTTTCCTTGCTGGCTTCAACACCCTAAGCCCAAATCTGTAGGTTGCCCACATGAACAAAATGTGCTGTGCTGAAAGGCTTGGGGTTACCAATGGGTTAGCCTTTTCCTTTTGCGCCCAGGTAGGTACACCCACACATGTGAAGTACCGTTTTTGTCGGGTCACCTGTGGGAATGCGGGAAGGTATGAAATCTGTTGTTGGCGACGTGTTTCGGTGAGCGGACAGAGGGAAATGTCTCTGAAATTGTCTGGAAATAAACACAATTCTCAGACATTTAGCTCTGACCACCCACCAAAACACGCTGCCAACACACATGGCCTACCTTCCCGCGTCCCCACATGTGTCCCAATGAAAACGGTACCTCACATGTGTGGGTTCACCTACCTGGGCGCAAAGGGAAAAGGCTAAACCACAGGTAACACCATACGGGTGTGGGGAGACAACCTACAGAATTGGGCCTAGGGTGTCTAAGCCACCAAGGAAAACAGGGAACCTCATGCATTTCTGAAAAGAAGACACCCGTGGGACTCCACAGAGGTCTGACTTATGCATATCCGCCCAGAATGTATTACCCAGAACCCCCGCAAAGACCCACATGGGAGAAGGGTGCCCAAGGCCAGGGATATTACTGCCGACTTTGCTGGAGCCCTGGCTGCCCTGCATTACAGCTTCTCCCCACCAGGGAGTCCCGGCAGTGTGCCAATACCTCCCCGAAGGGAAAAGCTGTAATGCAGCCCAGCCGCAACTCCAGGATGGTTGGCGGTGATGTCCCTGGCCTTGGACATCCATGTACCATGTTGGTGTACCGCCCCTAGGTACAGTGGCAGCTCCAGGGAGCCCCGCCAGGATCCCCATTCCTCCCAAGAGGTGACATCTGTAACGTAGCACAGCCAGAGGTGCAACCTGGGCTTGCAGATTGACAACCCACATGGGAGACATCCACTCCCAGGGAAACACCAATGTTCTGCTGGCATGGGGGGCAATTTGTGGCCTGCCCCTGCAATTGGGTCCCAGCCCACCAACATATCTGCCCAGATAGCCCATTCCCAGCCACACCACCAGCAATCCAGCCCCAGTCTCACCCACCCCACTGACATAACCATAGAATAATAAATAACATTACTCACATAACGTTGAAGCTGCACGCGTAGAAAAAGCTGTAAATGAAACAAAAAAACATTTGTTACCTACGGTCACCACAGCAAAAACAAATCTACACTCATACTTTCCAATCATGCCCCCCTTGCAAGCCATGCCTGGTGGTCTACTGAACCTCCTCCTCCCCCAGTGAAAACACATTTGCACCTTCCTAGGGGAAGAAATCATATTTTTCAAGTACAATATTACATTTCTTTCCAAACCGCTTGATGTGTTTTGTCAAAGCTTTTTCGTATGCACTGACAACAGTTTCTCCTTCACCCCCGTCTTCTGTCACAACATCCTCAGCGTGCAAAAGTCTGAAAATGCGCAAACCTTTTGTGCTCAGACAGTTCGGTAAGGCTGCCTTTTGATCATCTGTGTAATGACGTAATCCTACTGCCCGAATATATACTTTAAATTAATCTAGCCATAATTCTTAACATATAGGTGGTACCACTAAATTGGCCAAGAAACATGGGGGTGGTTTTGCATGTGTTCTCTGTGTTTCCTGATTTATTTCAACTTCTACCGTGGTGTTTAATAATCCTGCTCAGACTGTTACCAAAATTGGCCACCAGGTGATGCTGGCACACTATTTATAAGCTTTTCCTCTTTTTTTCCCCACACCCTGTGGGTTACTCTCCCACAGCGTGAGGTTCTTAGCCCAGTGCTGCAGTACCTGTTGCCTCTCTTGCGCCGACTGACGCTGCACTCCCACGCTTATCGAAACCATGAATGTGGTGGCCTGCCCAGGATCAGCTCCATCGTGAGTCCAGGACCATGAAGGTATTTCTTGTGCTGCACTGCCCCGCACTAGGCTGCTCGGCTTCCCCTTCCACCTCGGACCTGCACAGAAGGGGTGGACAGTCAGTGTCCTTGGCACAGCATGATGTCCGCTTAGCAGGTGCCTCAACTCATTGCCAAAATGTTGGAGGCTGTAAAGAACACTCGTACTCCATGTTATGAGAGGGTACGTTTAATAAGTGGCACCCCACTGCGGTCTTCTCCAGGACTGACCATGACCGATCAGTACTGAACATTGGAGAAGGTCCATAGAACTCTCGTATAACATCTAATGTAAACATCCAACACTACATATTCACTGTATTGTACTAATGACCATATGTACTTTGTCACAACAGTTATGACTTGGAAGAAAAAGGTAGGGAATGGGGGCTTAAAAGTCACAGTGGTCCCAAAAGTGGACCAGGAGGACAGGGCCTCTTCACAGTACCTTTATTCTTGTCTTAGCATCCTCGAAAGTGTCGAGCTAGGCTTCTAGGCATTTTTGCCATTTTCGAGACAGTATCAATACATTCAAGTTCATTCAATCCCACTGATGTGGTGGCTTTGAATCAGTTCAAAGGAACAGGGAAACCTTCATCTGGGTTCTGGCTCCAGTTCACCCAGCAAAAAGGCCTTGGTCCAGCAACAGTTCACCCCACTATTTCCTTGGGATGGATAGAGGACAGAGCTTTCCCCTGCCCTGGATGCCTTCTGTCTTCACCTACCAGGCAGAGGACCTTGGAATGAACTGCACTCCCAAGAGAGGTCAAAAAGTAAATCCTTCTTCTTCTCCTGATGGTCCAAATATGAATCAAAGAAGGTGAGGGGTCCCTCTCCTTAAAATGGCACAGGGGATTGGTGTAAAGCAAGCCTTCTGTAAGGAGTCCAATCCAGGTTGCTGTAATAAGTGCTATTTGTTTTATGACATGACACCCAGAGTACCTTGCCTGCAAGAAATGAAGAGGACAGGAAAAACAAAGAGAGCCCTAACAGAAACCAAAACGGTGGGGACATTCTTCAGTCCGCCTCTATTTTCTAGCTACTCTAGCCTCACCAATTCCCATCTGCTGACTTTAAGTTGACTCTGGTGATCAGCACCTTGGTCTGAGAGGGGCTTTGTTATGTCAGTGCTGCCTTTGGATCACTTGTTCCCAGGTTGTCTCATGGGGTGTAGTCCTGTGCCCTGGGAGAAAATATACCAGAAAATGAAAGAGGCAGCATCCTGACCATTTTCCCTCGAGGTTGTAATGGAGACAGTCAGATCAGACACTTATCCACAGATGGGCCCTTTTCCCTGAACCGACATAAGTGGGATACCAAATTGCTGTGACTTTATAACTGTGTGACCCTAGCAGCTACCATGCCAACTCCGGCAAGACTTATATTTACAGATTTACTTGCAGGGTTCGAAAATGAGGGGAGTTGGGAGCTATTTAGCTCCTGCTTCTAGCACAGGAGAGCCTGGTTAGCTTGAAGCCAACAACTACCAGGAGCTAATTTTGGCTCCTCAGGCAATTGGTGCTGTATAAACATGCATATGTTACATTCACTTTGAGTATTTCAAAATGCTAATAAAGAAGAATTACGACACATCTAGTACACATGGGCCTCATTATGATTTTGGTGGTATGTGGGTGAAAAATCTGCCCAGATACCACAAAGCTGTATTACAGTTACCGGCACTTGGTCCTGGGTTTTACCGCCAGATTACAAGTGGCGGGGACGGAGTCAATCCCCATTTCCTTTGAGTCCATACAACTCAATGGGGCATTTTCTGCAGAATTACCGCTGCAGTAATTCTGCCGAAATTTGGCAGAAAGCAGGCAGATTTACCCCCATCTCATGGTTGGAGGTGAATCCTCCAACTTTCTGTCAAACCTATAGTTTGGCGGTGCAGTAATGCAGCAGTATTACCGCTGCATTTAACCCACACTGACCAACTTGTAATGAGGCCTACATAAAGGACAAAAAGATACAGTCTGCATCTCATGTGCAAGTTAGATTTGCGGTGTACTGGGTGTTTGCTCATTGCATCTTAATTTTGAACCCTGACTTGCCACCAGACTGATTAGGGCACTGTTTCGAATCTGGGCAATTCATCAATTCTCCTCAGATGGGAGCCACCCGCAAGGAGGCTAAGAAGATGAGGCTGCACCGCAAGATCCTCCCTCGTGGTCTGGGCAAGTGGAACCTCACTGGGAGTGTCTTCCCCCTTGGGGACAAGGACTCCCATTCTAATGAGGACTTCTCTGAAAGAACCAGATTATCCTCCTACATGGGACATGAAAAATCTATTTGTCCTCAGATTTTAACTACAAGTACCAGCGATCCACCTTCCACCCTGTTGGCTTTAGTTAATGCTGGATTACATCTGAACGCTGTCGTCAAGGAAGAAAGACACACCTTTTTGAATTGTGATGATGTATTTAAACACGGAACTGTGAATGGAGAGAGACTGCCTACACCATGACCAAGTCTCTGTGGATATGTCCTGGAGGGGCAGAGAAGCCACAGAGTCAGCAATGGCATAGCTGGAACGAGACCCGCTAGCTGGAGGCTATGAGGCGGGTACGATGAACAAGCAAGAGGCTGCAGTCAGGAAAAGAATCAAGATGGAAAGCACTGTCTTCCTGGGTGCGGCACCGCTAGAGAACAGTGGTGGCCCGGCTGCCCAGCAACCGACATCAAGACATGGATAAAGAAAGGAGCTGAATCCCCAAACTCCACACAGCAAGTGCAGGTGCCGAAGAGATGAGCATGAACTTGGAAGCGAGCGCGCTCAGCAGGAGGACACCCGTGAGGGCTTTCCACTCTGGGGTCAAAGACTGTTCACGGTAAGGGAAGCTGGGAAAGCGGAACAGACACACCACCCAGGTAAAACAGAGTGAAAAAGATACTGATATTGTATATCAAGGCTGGAAAAGCTGCCAAAAGCGAGGAAAGTCTGCAAGAGTGGAATGGGCATGAGCCCCAAGTAAAACAGAGTGAAGGAAAGACGAACACTGTATATGAAGGCTGGGGAAGCCGTTCACAGTACAAGAATATAAAAGTAACATATAAGCATACATCCTTTGATCCAGGGAGTGAAAGGGATCTGCGTGTTTTCTATCAAGGCTGGGAAAGCGGACACATGTCTGAGATTAATTGGACTAAGAACTAACAACCCTACCAAAGAGCCACAGGACTTTGGGGGGTCCCAGTGCCAAAAAGGTGGGATAAACAAAAGTGTATGCAAAAGTGATCCTGGAGGGATTTAACTACTGGTAAAAAGCTGAAGTGATCATGGAGGGATTTACCCAGTGGTAAATAGCTGGAAAATACATAAGGAAGAAGAAGTAGTTTTTTTCCCAAAAGGAGGGAGAAGAGAAAACAATCTAGAAGACATTATAACTTTAACCAACAAACCATCTGTGAAGACTGTGAATTGTGTAAAGCTATACTTAAGAAACTCAGAGACTGATGATAAGTCCTCTAAGAGCCGGGCCAGGCAGACGCCCATTCTGAGGCTGTTTTGCAAGCCTCCTTTTCTTTTTAGTTAAATTTTCTAAAGTGATAGGGCCAGTTAGTACCTAAGTATTTGGACCCAGGATGCTTTATTTTTGACTTTGATGGGCACCCTTAGTTTTTGGTTTAAAAGGCAGGGAACTTCCCTCATAGCGATTGGACCAGGTAGGCATTTTGCTTTTTATTGAATAAACCAATCTACACCATGACCCATTGTAGTCCAAGTCCGTCTTCTAGTTCACCACAGCAACAACTATTATAAATTATATCAGAGATGCAGGGAATTACAAAACCAAAACTGCCTTTGTGTTTAGTCAGCTATTTGCAATACACATGTGACCATTGAGCCTGCTCTGTGCCACTGAAGTGCGGTGCTGAAGATGCTAGGACATGGTAACAACAAGGCACATGTGTGCTCTATCAATTTGTCATGGATCATTTATGAATGGAGGAGATCTGATTAACAGACTTCCTTTTCAAAACAGAGTTACCTGCATCATATTAGTTTTAACTATCTAAAAAGCTCAGGCTGTTCCGACCTCAGCAGATGCCATTCTGTTACAGCAGGCATTGTGAGGGTTGCTTACCTGTTTGAGATTGTGCGAACCAGAAGTGACAGGGGCCTCTTATAGTGTCAGGAGGAGGCTGGTCAGGTCCAATAGATTCTTTATTCATTCTCTGCATCATATATTCTCTCTCTCCTCCAACTATTGGCTCGCACTGCCTTTTCCTGTCGAGTCCCCTCCCTATCCTGTCACTGACTCCCAGCTGCCCTTCCTTGGGCCATTGACAGGAGCGTGTTATGTCATCCATGCCGAACTTGAAGATTTAACTCTTCACAGGAGGACACAACATCCTACTTAGAGGTCCACTTGTAACATCACTCTTAGCGTCATTGTACTTATATTTTCTAAAGTAAGAGTCATGTCTTGTGACAACTCGATATAGTGTTCTTGCGGTTACCATTGTTCCATTGATGTGTCCGATGATCAAGGGTGATGAGTCAAAGGTGAAGTCAGACTTCCTCACCTGATGACATGTGAACCAACACAAAGGGCCTCATTAAGACCCTGGCGGTATGAATTTAACAGCACTGGTAGAGCTGCCGGCGCCTTTAAACCCATACCGCCCTATTACGAGGTTCCCTTGCGGGACCCGCTCTGGACGTCTGGTCAGACCAGACATCCTTTGTGGGTCCCGCAAGGGGACTAGCATGTTAACAACGGGCCCGGGGCTCAAATGGGAATCGGGATGCTCCGGGTACAGGTTCCCTGAATGGGGAAGTACCGGGCCCTCCAAAGTCGGAATGGCCTGGTATTTCCTCATTCAGGGACCACGACCCGGAACCGAGTTTGGAGGCAACCATGCCCTTATTAAGGCATGGCTGCCTCCAAACTCGTAATGATGTCCAAAGTCTCCTACCTTTAGACGAGATGGCTTGTAATGATGTCAGCGATCTGAATATGCATTAATCTTACCTGTGTGCCAACAGCCTCTTTCTTCCACCACTGCATGTTGCTCAGGTTTCTTCAGCGGTAGGCAAGGCAACCCCTGGTAAGGTTTCCTGCCAAGCATCTATTCTGCAGGACGGGGCTGGGTCGAGAGAATGAAAGGAAGAGGGAAGCGACACCCGGAAGCAGTGGAGTAGGATACACCGAATAAAGCTCAGTACTAGAAAATGTCAGTTGGCGGTGCGCTGTTGAGCAGCAACAGGAATGGCTGCTTAGCTGTGAGCTCTGGCCCCAGCAAATCTCCTGAATGTGAAATATCCTAGATAGTGCCTGCTGACTATACCCTCTCCCGCTGTGTAGCTGAATACTGGCCTAGTATACACGCATTTCGCCGACCTATTTTTGGTCGTGGTACTTTTCATCGCCGGATTTTACATCGCCAGAAACCCCTTTTTTAATTTTTTTATTTTGGGGGATGTTTTGTTGGGGTTAGAGTATTATTATAATAGTAAAGGGGGGTCTGGGAGGGGAACCCCCCTCCAGAATAAAAAAAAACCCCAAAACAGGGTTTCTGGCGATCTAAAATCCGGCGATGAAAAGTACCACGACCAAAAATAGGTCGGCGAAATCACGTAGAACCGCTGGCTGTGGGGTGAACTGACCGAGTCGTGGAACCCCCGGTAAGATGCAGGCTCCGTTGCGGCTGAGCAGTAGAGCGGACATCGAGCTGGGCTGATGGACGCCTCAGCAGGTGTCCAGGAGCAACAAAGAAACCCCAACATGAGCCTGCAGCGGAAAGGCCCATGCAGGGGGAGGGAAGCATAAGAGTGCAAAACTGGGATGGAAAACCCACACATGAATAATTATAAAAGGTTTTGTAGGACAAATGATCGGAGACAGATGACGGCCATCTCCAACGCAAACAGCCCTTAAAAACACACGAGGACACTGTTAGCAGCAGCTCCTACCCTTTATTGGCGATCATCTGAAATACTGGCTGGGAGCTCCGCCGAGCCTCGCTAACGGAGGATCGGTGTGCTGAGGAAGAACGTCATACATGTTGGGTGGGCCCCCAAGCTGCTCTGGGCCACAATGTAGGCCCAGAGACTGGGGGTCAAAACGGGACACCAACCCCTCTAATTAAGAACTGTGCCAGGGGGTGCAGCGCTGGTCCCCCGGCAGAGCCATTTACGATAGAGCCCTGCAATCAAAGTGCCCCCAGCTAGTGGTGTATGAAGCTGAAGGTGAGGCTGGGGAGCGATGAGTAACCTCCAGGCTGCATCTGAAATTGGATGCACCTGGGGACGCCAGTAAGGAGCGGGGAACGATTCTTACAGCTACTGGAACTTCACAGGAGTGAGCAACACTGAGGGCATTGACTTATTAAAACTCAAGAGCTGGAGTGGCCTGCACCGTGCTCCAGGGCATCGGATGACAGGCCTGGGTGAATACTAATTGATCCAGGGAGGGCCCAAATGATACGCGGCAGTGTGGAAATGTTGGTAATACCCCACAGGTGGATGTGGAGCCGGTTCCCGCACTGGGGGTGCAGCGACTCTCCTCATAGCTGACCCTGGGTGCTAGGTGCTCTGAGACACACTGCTGTGTGTACCAATCCTGTGGTCGACATAATTGCATGCAGGGGCTGGTGCTAACCCCCATTAATTAAATAGGGTTGATTGGGAAGAGATAAGAGGGACAACATGACGAAAGGAGCCAGGAAGAAGCGTGGCCCAATGGACTCATTTACCAGCAATTGTGCCCCAAGCTCCAGACCGACGACGCCGGAACAAGCGGGAACCTCCAGTGCACGAATAATGAGACCCGAGATGACCAACTATTGTCAGCAATGCAAAGCAGATTCTTGACCGTTAACGTCAAATTAGATGACATTGTGCAACCATTGGGTCCTTGAAATCTGAGCTCGAAAAAGAGAGTGGTCGTATCAACAAGGCTGAGGTCAGAATAGGTACGGTGGAGGACATGGTGAACCAACGTGACCACGATATCGTGCTACTAAAAGCTGAACTTAGTAAGACCAAAAGGGAAGTGCGACAAACTTGATTCCCGATCGAGACGGAACAAGTATGCATCATCGGGATTCCAGAGGCTGCATGCAGAGGAAGTATGGAACCATTTATCGAAGATTTCTTGAACAGTCTATTCGGCACAGATTAGTTCTCCACACACTTTCTGTTTGAGCGTGCACACCATGCCCTGGCTCTGGTTTCTAGACCGGGGGCCCCACCACGCACGATTATTGCGAAAATGCTTAATTATATGGACAGAGACCTAATTTTAAGGCTTTCGAGAGAATGCGGAACGCTTCGATACAAGTCCAATAACATTCACATTTATCATGGCAGGGGTCCAAGACCTGAGGAGATCATATGACTCGGTGAACAGACTACTCAGGGCTAGGCATGTCCTGTATGCCCTTATGTTCCCTGCAAAACTACACATTCAACACGGGGGAAGAGTGCATTTCTTTGATAATCCTTCAGACGCCATGGCCTATATCGAGGCGTCGATCCCGCTCCCTCTACTGGAGCATGGGAGAGAACCCAGTCCGGACCCAGGAAACAATGCATGGCAGAATGCCATGTAGAGTTGATTTAGAAATGTCATTTCGATGTTGTTAATTATGATGACATATGGAGGCACACAAAGCTGTTGAAATGTTGCCGGGTATGCAGCGGCTGGAACAGCCCACTGAAATTGGATCTGCTCAAAGGCGTACCTCTGGAAATGTCCATGGTTACACAGGGGCAACATCATTAAGTTGGGGCAGATGGTGAGGGTGGCGGGAGGGTGTCATGACCCATAACCCTGGCCCTCACTGGCAAGTCAGCCTTCCAGTTAGGGCCAGGTCAAAGGCCTTAAAACCTTATCCAAGACTCTCTTAGAGTCATACCAGGCTCATAACCATCATGAAGACCAACATTAGAATGGGACTATTTACTTGGGACTATTTAACTTGGGGTTTCAGCCAACATGTAGGCACACACATAGCTCAGTTACAAGGAACTGAGCTATGCGGTCTAGTCTTTTGGGTGTGGCAGGCCTGGGACTTCTTTACCTGGACTACTTTGGGTATGGTAGGCCTGGGACTACTTTACCTGGACTACTTTACCTGAGACTATTTAAACCACACCCAAACAGCAGAACACACCTCGTGTTATTCTGCTGTGGGCAGCATAACGCTCACCGTGTCCAGTTCTTTGATGCCAGCTTACCTGAAACCAAGGACCTGCAGAGAAAGAAAGAACACTACGAAACTTACCTGGAATAGTATCCTGTCTTCAATCCATCGCCAATTTCAGTTCCACTCACCTGAAGGTACGAACTCCATCATCCGGCACCGCATGCATCCTGGAATACCATAACCTGCAAAGAGGAGGAAGAAAGACATCATTAATAAGCGTTTACTCACGTTTCCTCCAGAACGAAGAAAGCCACACAATTCTTGCCTGGGTAGTCATCTCATGGTCAGTATCATTGCTGGAACATCACAGCGCTCGGCGAGGAACATTGCGACCTGCAAGGAGAGAAAAGACACAGGTTAGCAATATAAAAGGTGAAACAGCGCCGCGCATTGCGCATTACTCACCGGACAGCATCGCGCACACCGCGCTTTCGCCTACTGGGCCATGCTCATCTTCAAACTGCATGACAACACCAAAATACCTTTCCATACCAAAAAGGAAAGAAGCAAGACATTATTATTCAAACTAAGAGGAACATAAGAACTGCATATAAAGACTAAAGCAGCAAACCTACAGAGTAGCAGCAAGCCTGAATTCCCACAGGGGGCTTGCACTAGTGAAGTAACTTGGTCACTGCTCGCCCCCCACATCTACGCGCCCCTGCCACAAGGAGCAAGATGGAGAATCCACCTTTTACAATATTAAGGTGAGGAGAAAGCCCAAGGGGGAAGAAGGAGTTGAGGCCAAGGGAGGTGGGAAAACATAAAGACAATCTGGTATTGAATCCAGCTCTCCTATATTGCAGACCCATCTTTAACCAGAGGCCTTACTAAGGGACCGGGAGAGGGTTCGAGAGTGCAAATCATCCAACCAGGGCTTGGTGGCGTCCCCGTGGATACCAGGTGAGCGTAACAGAGAGATGGGATAGTTCAAGGAAAACATCGGGTTAAGGGAAGGAGTGCTGGAGGAGGGTGGGTGGAGGGGGATAGGACGGAGGCGTTAAAATGTTCTTTAAAGTGGGAGGACGGCAGTACTTGGGTGGCACCATGCCCCAATTGTAGTATTAGGAAGGGGCAGGAGGATTGGTAGTTGGGGGGGTTCGATGTTAAAAAAGGCTGGCTGACAGATTGGCAGACCAACACTGGTTCACACATAGATAATCCACACTTTAGGAAGCATGCAAACAAATTTGATGAATGGCTAAATAATAAATGGACAAATCAATAGGATGGATATCATAGAACATGGGAGGCCTCAATAACAAGATTAAAGACAGGAGATACTAGCATATTTTGACCACCACTCTCCCAAGATAATGGTGCTACAGGAAATGCTAGCACTGGGGCCACTGCTTGTGAGTTTCGCTCCTAAATGGGAGCGACAGAGATTCTATACCTCTTATTTGGAACAAGCCAGGGGGACTTCAATACGGTCCTCGACGTGGCCATACATAGGTCAAGGACCATGCAACGAAGACCGACTAGCGCAGCTCAGATGATCAGGCAGGTCATGGATCAGCAGGGGTTGACAGTTGTATGGAGAAATGAATACCCGAAGATAGCTGAATATACGTACTACTCGACAGTGCACGATGCAATGTCCCGAATCAATCTCTGGGTAATTTCAGCTGAATGGGCATCCAGACTACAGGGCAGCAAAATACTGCTACATACCCGTTTAGATCACTCTCCAGTGGTGATTACTTTATCATTGAACGAAACACTGAGACTATGCCCAATGTGAAGGATGTCACCGTCAGTGCTGCAAGATGACTCGTTAGTCATGTCC
The DNA here is from genome assembly GCF_040938575.1 of Ambystoma mexicanum. Lineage (NCBI taxonomy): Eukaryota > Metazoa > Chordata > Amphibia > Caudata > Ambystomatidae > Ambystoma > Ambystoma mexicanum. Next base: position 1,033,146,085 of record NC_090923.1, read on the forward strand.
TTGCTTGAGAAAATAGAAGGTTTCTTTGAGGTGAATGAGGGTACAGTGCCACGATATGCCACGATATGGGAATCCTTTAAAGTATGGCTACGTGGCACGTTGATTTCAAACACCACAGGGGTATTAAAAGACACTAGACATGAAATGTGGGAAGTCGAATAGGAACTACGAGAGCTAGAGAACCAATATGGCATGACTAAGGACACAGTTCTTTTGGGACTCATTAAAGGTAACCATATGAAGTTCTGCGAACTGGCGGACCAGGAAGTGCGTGACATGGCTTAACCAGCCCAAGCTCGCAGATACGGGGAGGAAGACCGACCTGGAAGATTACTGGCAGGAGTGCTGAGGGGTTAGATGGGGGAGCAAATCATCACCGGAATTGAAGGAACTTCAGGTCAGTTCATAACGACGGCCGAGGCAATAAATGAGGAGTTCCGGAACTATTACATGGCACTATATGCCAATGCTGATGCCATTACAAATATGTAGATAGAACAATGCTTAACCAGAGGCTCCTCTAGAAGCCTCCTGACAGAGGCAAAGGAGGAACTCATGGGGCGGTAGAGTTAGAGGAATTAGAAGAGGCAATGAACTCACTGGCTTCAGGCAAAGCCCAGGGCCCTGATGGACTCAGTACCAAACTATATAAGACATATAAGAGAATCCTGGCCCCGTGACTCCTTAGAGTCTGGGAAGAGGTGCTTAAGAACGGACAACTCCCTCCTTTGCTGTCAGAGGCCGTGATCTCACTACTGCCAAAGCAGGAAGCCACCAGGGGACATAGCCTTGTACCGCCCACCCTCCCTGATTAACACAGATGCCAAGGTTTTCACCAAAGTATTAGCAAACAGACTTCTCCCCCACATGCAACAACTAGTGCACCCAGATCAATCAAGCTTCAAACCTACAAGATCGACGGCCCTGAATCTAAGACGCCTCTATGGCATCATTTCACAAATCTATCCTTGAGCTAGAGCAATGGCAGCAGCAGTGTCTTTAGATACTGAAAAAGCCTTTAATTCGGTTTCATGGACATTTTTGTTTGGGGTACCTAAACACTTCGGGTTGGGAGACAATTACATTCGATATGTTAGACTGTTGTATACTAACCCGACTGCTAGGATCCATACCAATGGGTGTCTGTCCCAGGCCTTCGCACTGTCTCGGGGTACACAACTGGATTGCCCATTTCCCCCTTTATTGTTTACACTCACAATTGAACCCCTGGCCCGAAGGATGTGTGATCGACATGGACATAGGGGAATACACATAGCAGGACCCCCCAAGATAATCTTCCTATACGCGGATGACACACTGCTATACCTACAAAACCCTGAAGATAATCTTTGACTGGAAATGAAGGAAGTGGCTGAGTTCATGACACACTCTGGATACAAGATTAATAACACAAAGTCTGAGTTATTCCCGCTAACTGAGGATACAGCCAAGCTTGCCGATTTAGTGGGATTCAAGTGGGCCCCAACCAGCCTTAAATACTTGTTTGTGATGGTCTCACGCAAATAGTAAACGCTATATGAAGACAATCGTGAAACTTACCTGAACGCGTTGGCGACTAAATTGACAGTATGGGCTAGACTTCCCTTGTCTCTATATGGCAGGTCGTCCTTGTTGAAAATGATAGTGGTGCCCAAATTACTGTATTACTTTACTATGATCCGATATGGCCGGGACGTAGATTCTTTACTAGACTGCGGTCCGTAGCCATACAATCTGCTTGGAGGGATGGTGTGCCCAGGATGAGTTGGGAGGGGTTAGCAGAACCATATTAGTGGGGGCCTTTGCAGCCCCATATTTTGAGCTATATTACATAGAAGCACAGGCACAAAATGCAGGACATTGGTATACACAGGACCATGTCCCGAGCCACTTAGCACTGGAGCGATACGGGGCAGTCCCTCAGATTTTAGGGCAGTAATCTTGGAAGACCGGTACATGGACTCATGTGCATTTGACCCGGTGCGCACGACAGTCAATGCGTGGGCACGGGTGTTCAAACGCCTGGGTGTAAGCACAACATACAATAGCAAGATCGCTCTATGGAAATGCCCAGGCCTCCCCCTGATGTATGATCCAGATATAAGGAATGCCTGGGACCCTAAGAGGGAGATGAGGTTAGGCGACTTTTTTCCGAGAAGGACATTCGTGACCCAAGAGGAGTTCACAGCGAAGCCCTGTTAGGCTATTATCTCAGCATGAGGGCAGCAGTGTGCCGACGATGGTCCTCATTCCCGCAGGAACCAGAGTCCTGTACATGCTTGGATATCATAATGTCAGAGGTGGAACCGAGGGGACATGTCTCCAAATTGTATAAAATAATGCAGACCTGCCAGACACAAGAGAACAAAGCGACGGTTAAATAGGAAAGGGATCTTGCAGTGAGCATAGATGAAACCAAATGACAGAGATATTGTTTATTGACAAAGGAGGTTATGCTAAATGCACGTTTACGACTGATACAATTTAAAATACTAAACTGACTCTGCTCTATACACCGGCGAGGTTCTTGCGGCTCTTTCTCACAACAACAGATGAATGCATGAAATGCGGGAATGAGGGGCGGACTCAATACACATGTACTGGAATTGGCCAAAAATAACAGTTTTGACGGGAGGTGGCAGAGATACTGTACGACATGATTGGAATTCCTCCTGTGCTTTTACCATTGAAATATCTATTGAGGGACATAGCAAACTATCTATAAAGGTGCGCAGATCATTTGATATGGGTTGAATACTTGCCAAAAAAAATGTCTTGATGAAATGGAAATCCAGAGGAGCACCAACTAGTCAGGGATAGTTGAGAGAAATTACTTTTGTGAACGAGATGGAAGAGAGGTATATCTGGTCAATCAACGTGACGATTAGACCCAAGGACATATAGGGCCCATTTAGAGACTACTTTGTATTGTATTGTATGGTATAGGTATTTATAAAGTGTAACAAAGACCTGGTGGCATCACCGTGCTGAAAGGAACCAGAAAGCTGAGGAGAGTGTCCAATATAAAACAACAATGTTTTGAGCTGTTTGCAAAAGCTGGATAAAACGTGGTTGCTCCTAATATAATAAGGAAGAGCATTCCACAGTGACGGGGCCAGCACAGAAAAGGATCTGCCTCCCACCCGAACACGTCAAAAGCGGGGGACAGACAGCAAATATTGGTTGGATGAGCGGAGTGATCTCTTAGGTTGGTAAAGAGATGGCTTAGTTTGAAGGAACTCTTCTCCCACACAGTGACTAGCACGGTGGACTGTGCATAATATCTTAAAGTTCACCCGGGTTTTAGCAGGCAGCCAATGTAGGTGCTGAAGAAGGTCATAAGTGTGTGACAGTCTGGGAGCATTAAGAGCGAGCCTGGCGGCCACGTTCTGAAGAATCTGGATGCGCTGAACTAGCGCCTCTGGCTGACCAAGTTAAATGCTGTTACAGTAATCTATTGCCCTCATAATGGAGGCAGTGACAATTTTGTCCCTTGACTCGTTAGGAAGGAAATGGAGAACCTTCTTCAGAATTTTCTGTTTAACGAAGCCAGTTTGCCACACCGTACAGATTTGTGCTTCTCTGGAGCCAGAAGCCACAACCTTAATGCCAAGCATCTTGACTACAGCAGAAGGTTTCGGGCAGGGCCCAAGACTTGCTGGCCAATAATCAGAGGTCCAGAAGGAACTAGTGGAGTCCTGGCCAACCACCAGTACCTCCATCTTCTCCCCGTTTAACTTCAACCAATTTTCAGTCATCCACATCCCCACCGCTGAGAGGCAGTCTCTCAGAAGCTGGGGGGAATTTCCTTAGGGGCATTAAGACGGAAGAGAATCTGAGTGTCATCGTCGTATATAAAAAAGTGCACACCAAAACAAGACATATGTTTGGCCAGTGCAGCCATCTATAGATTGAAAGGCAATAGAGAAAGTGCAGACCCTGTGGAACTCCACAATCAAACACCATAGGAGGAGAAGTGAAGGGGGGGAAGTGACACCACCCGAGTGTGGTCAGAAAGAAAAGACAAAGACCACTTCAAAGGGACATCCAAACTCCAGAGAGGCACTGTAAAGTGTCTGGTGGTCAACTATGTCAAAGGCAGCAGAGAGATCGAGTAAAATGAGAACACTCGTCTCTCTGCGGCCCTGTAACCTCGCAATATCATCATGAAGTGCAATCATGATTGATTCTGTGCACATCCCTGGGCGAAAGCCAGCCTGGAGAGGGTGGAGAATGTTATTGGCCACGAAATAGGCCGAGAGCTGAGGAGTAATAACAGATTTTAGCAATTACATCATAGCTGGAAGTAAAGACATTGGACGATAATTTTCGGCCAGTACCGGGTCGAGGTGGGTTTTTTTAAGCAATGGAGAGACCACGGCATGTTTGAGGGGTTAAGAAATGAATCCGGTGTTGCGTGAATATTCAAGTGCCTCTGTAAGAAGAGGGACGAGATCCCCAGAGAGATCGTGAAGAATGTGCAGAGGAATAGGATCAGCGGGCTGAGGCAGATTTCAGTTTAGATAGGGCATCAGTGACCAAAGTTGAAAATACTAGAACGATGTTCCATCAGACGATTGGGGAAATTCTTAGTGCTAAGTGAAGTGAATCTTTCTGCACAGATCTTCTCCCGAATAGTGCAAATCTTTTCTTGAAAAAAAAGAAGCGATAAGATCACAATGAGCTTGGGTGCGGATGGTCATAGAAGGCGTCTGAACACGGGTGGACAGCTCTTTAGCTACCGAAAAAAGCTCCCTATAAGAGGCATTTAAAATACAGTTGGCATAATGCTGGGGCTTGGATGTTTTATAGAACATTGATAGTGGTTCTGTGCCTGTGTATAAGCCAACTTGGTAAAGGGATCAGGTGAGAGGCGCCATTTTCGTTCGAAGCAGCAGCACTTTTGTTTCCACAGCCTCAGCTCCGAAGAATACCAAGGGGCAGAGGGCACTGTACGGGTGGCGTGCAGCTGAGAGGGGGCAGGAGTGTCAGCCATGTGCTTGAGAGCAAAGGCTACAGCATTACAAATATTCATGCCCTCATCTCTATTCTGTTGAGTTGCGGTTCCAACAGAATTTGTGATAACATCACTAGGGACCTTAGCCCAGCGACGCTGATCTTTCATAAGAGGAGGGGTTTGACTTTTGGAAAAGTGCAAGGAAAGGCAAACAGAATTAGAAAATGATCTTATTAAAAAACAACCGGAAAAAGTATAAAGATATAACGCAGAAGGAAAATGGTTAGCGTGGCGAGTGTACCTAAGAAAGTAACTTATTTGTGATTGAAATGTGTGAACTTGGCATCAGATGTGACCTGTGGACCTGTTACTTAAATAAAGATAAAAAATAAAAAAATAAAAATAGTCGTTCCCTCCAAAGTGCCCCTATGTATACACCAAAGTTCTCCAGCTATTGAGTCCTTTTTGATGAGGGAACAAAATAAAGTACAAGCGAAGGCTAATCGAGTACAATTAGATCATGTTTCCCGTACTCTACAACAGACATTTACTCCCCTCCAGCGACTGGCTTGCGTTGACATTTCCTGCCCAGTCTCCCCCTTATCCCTTCGCTGGCTTCCAACTACTACTTTTCTGAAAACCAGTCATGGGATGGTGGTGTGTCACCTACGTCAGCCGTAAAGATTGAACGTTTTTCAGGAGGACAAGATAGCTGTCCACTCACAACCGAAGAAACCAGCAAGACAAATGCGATAGATCTCAGTGGCAGCCTTCCACCCTCATGTGGTCAGCAGAAGCCCATGCATGCTATTCATAATAGCCAGAATGTAGGTCCCCTTTTGAATCTTGCACAGTTTCTGATGTCTGTCTGTCACTCTCTTGCTTTCACTTTTACCAGCCGGACCACACCTGCACTGTGTTCACTAAAAGACAGACCACTTGCACCTGTTTTACGGCATTCTGGTTAGATCCCTACTCCTTACACGTTAGAATGCTTGACCCGGAACCAAACAGTTATAATCACCAGAGAACAACAAAATTGGACCGGATCTCTCACTACAACGTAACCCGGAAACACCCAGGCAAACCAGAGCACTGCTACCGGCCACAAGGTATGTGGCATGCGGTCAGAGATGAAATCAAGAGGAAAAGCCGGAGCTCAAGGCACAGAGAGGGGTACAGACACCACATTGGCCCGAGAGGATTCCAGCTCCTACTGCCCTTCTTTCTTCCGCAATGGCTCCTGAATAAACACATATACAGTAGCATCAAGCTAATTGATCCACTGCCTCTTGCCATACTTGACCAAACATTGGCAATGTATTAGCTACACCGACAGCACTGCCCAGAGTGGCAAAGATGCTTGCACAGTACCACAAGAAATAGACAGGACTGGCAGGGGCAGCCTTCGAAACCATGAGATTACATTAGACCATCTACGAAGGGCAAGAATGTGCAACTGAGCACAGACAGACTGCCCAACTCAGCAGCCAATTAACAGAAGCCTGGTTTAAGGGATGTAGAAATCCAGCTTCAGGTAAGGTGCCATGAACCATGAGCAAGAACCCCCTCAAATGTGGCTGGTTAAAACTCACTTGGATAGGTTCAACCCTCACCTCACCCACTCATCAAAATCCCTAGGCATCATTGTGCATAGCAATCTACACTTCTAACAGCACATCATGAAAAAAGGCACAAACTGATGCATATCAGATCTCATTGATCCCTAAGAGCAAGTACTTACACCGCAGGACTTAGAAAAGATGGTAAAGGCACTAGTGATCTCTCTTATTGATGGAGGGGAAGGTCCTCGTCTCAGGGCTTCTGACCGCTCACATGCCCCCCCTCAAAATGGCACACCATGCCTCAGCTCATTTCAACCCAGACTCTAGGAAATGTGACCACACCAGCCCAATCGTTTGTGAATTACATTGGGCCCACATCCAGACTAGGATCTGGAGCAAGCCTACCAGACAATCACCACCGGTACGCCGGCCTAGCTGATGGACAAACTGAAAACACCGGGCAGCACATTGTCATCTAGCACCAGACTGGAAGCTAGACTGGATTGCAAGGAGAAAGCTAGTAAACAGTCCTTCAAAAGCTAAACGCTTGCCCTCTAGAAATCCATCCTGTTGAAACTCCAGACTGATTTAAGTGTTCTTCAATTTAGGAAAGAAACGGAAGACCTGGCTTTTGCAAAAGCACCTTGGTTTAGCCCACATTCTGTCTGTCTTGATCACATGGTTTCATGTATTTTTCCTGCATTTTTTGCGATAGCCCAGTTTCCCGGGTCTGGCTTGGGAAACACTTTGCATGGGGCCACTCCACCCTGCTCTTCTTCTCTGTTACAGGCACATCCCTGAAAGCCCCAGAGGCATCCTGCTCCCCTTTTCCTTCCCAACTCCATTGTCTCTGGCTTGGGACACCTCTGCAGCCTCCTGTCTACCTCTGGCCCCACTCCCCTGCTCCCTAACCCCTATAATCCCTTGCCTCCACCATCTTTGCCATCCTGGCCTCCCACTCCTCCACTATCCAGTCCCCGACCTGGCTTCCACCCGCTTTTCACCTTATTGGCCTGCCAACACTGCTTCCGGGTTTGCCCAAGCATGAACGAATTTGGACCTGCTCTGTTCCCAACGGGCCACTGTCCATGAAAGACGGACTGTCGGGACCTTTTTTTATCAGCGAAAGTCTGTGATACCGTTCACACCCTTCTATATATTGCACCTTAGTATTTGTTACTAATGTTTACTTAATTACTTATTAAATTATCCCAACCAGTATCATATACAGTGCTCCATTGCCACCAAGCTATATGTGTGCTATAAAAATATGTATTAGTAATACAAATAATATTAATAATGTGCTACTGACCTTCTGAATAATGAATTATGACTTCAGCAAACCTACGAGCCAACACCCAGCAAAATCAAGGGACGGCAATCTGAAGAAAAGAAGCAAACACTGAACAACAGGGACAACTGTAGAGCAGAGGCATGCCTAACCTTTAGCCACAAATCACGATTGAGCAAACTGAAACACACACATCGCCCCTTGTGCAGGTCTTTCGTATGCTCCAACCAGACTATGACTTAACACTAAGATCTAACTCTCAATCTTGCACCCAACCTGACATTGTCTTCCTCTATGTAACCACCCTCCAGGGACTTCTCTTCTCCAATACCCAACATCCACCCCACACTACTGGCTGATGACAGGTATCCACTTCCATCCAACACTCTAACCCTCAATTTGATCATCACTCCATGCCCCACTACATCCACAACACCCACTGTCTGCCTCGGATTATTCTCAAGCAGGTCAGGAAAACAAGGACTCCAGACACCATCCAGCAGGAATCACCACAAACATCTCTACACTTTTCTCAATATGTAGACCCTTACCCACACTTACCCACACGCTTGGCATCAACAGTTTAACAACAGAAGCAGGAAGAAGTTCTGCAGATGGAGACTCTCTTCTGTACAGTACCCAATAACATACCATATGTAAGGATGTTTCCTTAGATTCCAGTGTATAACACAAACACAATTTTTTTAAATTTTGTTTTATATTTTTATTGGTTTCAACGAAACCTTTAAAAAAAAACAGAAAGGTGCAAAAGACAGAATTGCAGCATAGCGATGACCCCCACACAAATCCTCTATATGACAACATCAAATACCATGATTTCCGTCAAGTACAGTAAGTGTCACATCAAGGGTAACACGGTACATTAAACGACTTTTGTTTGCCATCTAAGAAGGGGGGTTACATTCGGCTAGACACATTTTCAAGTCTTTGAAGAATGTTACTAGCCCAAACGTGAGTTTTCGCTCTGACACATCAAACATGGATTTCCACCAGTCATCGGCAGAAAATGTTTCTTGCGCCCCAAAGATAGAACCAAATAAGCGAGTTCTTATACTTCTAACCTTTGGACAAAACAAGATTAGATGTTTAAGAGTCTCTGTTGCTTGCTCACAGAGATGGCAAGTTAGATTTACGTTATCTTTTGAGCTCCAGGTTCTGGTACGATCCTTGGTGAGGAAAAGGTTGAGTCTAAATTGTACGAAGAGCAGTCTTGAGTTTTGGTCTGGCGACTGGAGCAGGTAAGGCTGAAGTTTGTCGTATGCTCTTGCTTCAAAGTGAACATCTTTCATTAAGCGAGAGCTTGTTCTATCTGCACAGGTTACATGCCAGTCAGCTCTCCATAACTGTAGCTTCGCTTTGTCAGGGTTGTCTAGCAAGGTCGTGATCTTTATGTCGTTCACATCAAGCACTTCAAGACATAGTTTGCTTCACATAGAGAGAATCGTGTAATCCGGATCTGTATTTGGCTTGAGTAAAATTTTGAATTGTGGTGCCGGATTTATTGTGATAGCCTTTCTTTAAAGGTTTAGGAGATTCCAACACACTCTGGCGTGTATGGATGTCAGGCCTAATTCATCTCTCAAGTTGCAGGTAGGACAGCCCTTGGGAAGGTGAAGCGCTCTAGTCCAGAAACTATTTTCAAGTGTGTTCCACAGGTCATGTGGGCGGCCAGACATGTTTTCCGCTCCGTAGATGAGGAACGGAACGGCCTTTTGACGATAGAAATCCAGTATAGGAATTATAGTACATTTTCCACATTTTGTATTAATAATGGCAGCTTGGCAGGCAAGCTGTTGACATTTCTTTTTGTTGCTTCCACCCAAGGACCATTGTTTATGTCAGAGCTTATCAAGGTACCCAAGTACTTGATAGTAGGCGAAATTCTTGAGGTTGTTTTTTAAAGATACCAGGCCTGTTTGTTGCATTCCCCTTTTTGAATTGACAAGTTATGAAGGGTCATTATTTTGCTTTTTTGTTTGTTGATACAGAGTCCGTTATTGATTACATAAGTCTCTAGGGCGTCCAACTTGCGTTGAAGTCCGATGGGCATTGCATCTAGAATGATCAAGACGTCTGCATAGATGAGCCATCTGATATGTGACCCATGTATTTTGGGAGGAAAGGCTGCCACTGCCTTGAATGTATCTCCAATGTCTGAAATGAAGAGGTTAAACATGATGGCCGCCAGAGGACAACACTGTTTCACTCCTTTAAAGATTTTATTTGCTGGAGATAGAGTGCCTCCTTGATCCAGTCTAATTTTGATTGTCGTGTTGGAATGAAGTTCCTTTATTGCAGTGAGAAGGCTTTGTGGACACTTCCATGCCTCCATTTTCTTCCACGGAATTTGGCGATCTACACTGTCGAAGGCGTGGGAGAAATCAGTTGCTGCCACGTAAATTTGAGAATTTGTTCTAATGGTTTCCATTTTTAGTAAGTTCAGCAGAAGAGTGTTAAGACCGCATCCGACACCTTTTACAAAGCCAGCTTGACGACAGTCAATGTAGTTGTTTTCTGTAGACCATTTCAGCAGCATTTGTTGGAGTTGGTGTGCGTACATTTTTCCCAGTACATCGAGGAGGGCAATAAGTCGATAATCTTTAGGTTTTGACCTATTCCCTTTTTTGAAGATGGGGACGATGATGGTGCTTTTCCACGATTTTGGCGTTGCACATTTCAATGTTATTCTTTCAAACAGCGTGAAACAGATGTCTGCCCATGCGTCAGGATTTAGTTTTTATGGTGTAGTTCGTGAGCCCATCAGGTCCCGGGGTTCTCGATTGACAGGATTTGTTGATGGAGTTCAGGATGTTGGCTTTATCAAATTTCATGTCCCAAGTGACCAAGTTTGAAAGATTTACATGGGCTTCCTCTTTATTTGTGCTGAACATGTCGGTAAAGTGTTTCAACCAGATTTCTTCGGAGATAGTAGAAGCTTGTAGCGCATCCTGGGGAGCAGCAAGATTGTTAATAAGGCTCCAAAATGCGGAGTAGTTCTTGTTTTTCAGTTACGTCAGCATCTCCTCCGAGTCATTCTGTAGAAGGACTGATTTGTGGGCCTTGCTCCAGTTCTTATATTTCTGTGTTGCGAATATTCGTTTTGCACAATAAAGACCTGGGTCTTCACGCAATAACTTTCTTATCTCGCAACGCAGCAAGCGTTTGTGTTGCAGCACTTGGATGTCGAACTTGTGTTTATGACGAAACTTGTGCTGTTTGAAACCCTGTTTTTGCTCTAAGAATTGAGACAGGAGATGCTGATATTCAATTATATCAGGTTCTAAGATTAGGCTGTTAACAATCTTGTTGACATCAGTGGTTTTTAAATTGAGTTTCAGCCTGCCAGAATGAAAAGAGATGGCATGGGGCCATGTTTGTTGTATTGAGATGTTTTGGCCGTTGAATGTCATCTTCAGCATGTCATGTTCACTGTGTTCCATCTTAGTGACATCTAGACGACTTGACTTTGTTAGAAGTGATTCAGACACAAAGATGTAATCAAGGATTGAGAGTTGCTGATCTCTGCTACATGTTGGCTTCGCTGGAATGTCGCCACACAGATTCCCATTTAAAAGTGCCAGCTTGCGAGAATCCATTTCAGCACACCATAAATGGGCCGCTAGGTCATTGACCTTCCTTCTTTGCGGTTTTGTTGAAACACTGGTGTCATGATTCAGGCAATCAATGTTTAAGTCACTGCAGATGATAATTTTTGCGGCGCTTGAGTTCTCGAGTATTGTGTCCACAATAATAGTCACGTGGTCAATAAATGGGTCGATTCCTGTGGTGATCTGGTTCCAGGTAAGGCTGAAGTTTGTCGTACGCTCTTGCTTCTAAGGCAACATCTTTCATAAGGCGAGAGGTTGCTCTGTCTGCACAGTTTGCATGCTAGTCAGCTCTCCATAACTGTAGCTTTGCTTTGTCAGGGTTGTCTAGCAAGGTCGTGATCTTTATGTCGTTCGCATCAAGTATTTCGAGACATAGTTTGCTTCACATAGAGAGAATCGTGTAATCCGGATCTGTATTTGGCTTGAGTAAAATTTTGAATTGTGGTGCCGGATTTATTGTGATAGTCTTTCTGTAAAGGTTTAAGAGATTCCAACACACTCTGGTGTGTATGGATGTCAGGCCTAATTCATATCTCAAGTTGCAGGTAGGACAGCCTTTGTGAAGGTGAAGCGCTCTAGTCCAGAATCTATTTTCAAGTGTGTTCCACAGGTCATGTGGGCAGCCAGACATGTTTTCCGCTCCATAGATGAGAGACGGAACGGCCTTTTGATAATAGAAATCCAGTATAGGCTTTATAGTAAATTTTCCAAATTTTGTATTAATAATGGCAGCTTGGCAGGCAAGCTGTTGGCATTTCTTTTTTGTTGCTTCGACCCAAGGACCATTGTTTATGTTAGAGCTTATCAAGGTACCCACGTACTTGATAGTAGGTGAAATTCTTAAGGTTGTTTTTTCAAGATACCAGGCCTGTTTGTTGCATTCCCCTTTTTGAATTGACAAGTTACAAAGGGTCATTATTTCGCTTTTTTGTTTGCTGATACATAGTCTGTTATTGATGACATAAGTCTCTAGGTTGTCCAACTTGTGTTGAAGTCCGATGGGCGTTGCATCTAGAACGATCAAGTCGTCTGCATAGATGAGCCATCCGATATGTGACCCATGTATTTTGGGAGGAAAGGCTGCCACTGCCTTGCATGTATCTCCAATGTCTGAAATAAAGAGGTTAAAAATGATGGCCGCCAGAGGACAACACTGTTTCACTCCTTTAAAGATTTTATTTGCTGGAGATAGAGTGCCTCCTTGATCCAGTCTAATTTTGATGGTCGTGTTGGAATGAAGTTCCTTTATTCCAGCGAGAAGGCAGGGTGGACACTTCCATGCCTCCATTTTCTTCCACGGAATTTGGCGATCTACACAGTCGAAGGCGTGGGAGAAATCAGTCGCTGCCACGTAAATTTGAGAATTTGTTCTAATGGTTTCCATTTTTAGTACGTTCAGCAGAAGAGTGTTAAGGCCGCATCCGACACCTTTTACAAAGCCAGCTTGACAACAGTCTATGTAGTTGTTTTCTGTAGACCATTTCAGCAGCATTTGTTGGAGTTGGCATGCGTACATTTTTCCCAGTACATCGCGGAGGGCAATAGGTCGATAATCTTTAGGTTTTGACCTATTCCCTTTTTTGAAGATGGGGACAATGATGGTGCTTTTCCACGATTTTGGCGTTGCACGTTTCGATGTTATTCTTTCAAACAGCTTGATGCAGATGGCTGCCCATGCGTCAGGATTTAGTTTTTATGGTGTCGTTCGTGAGCCCATCAGTTCCCGGGGCTCTCGATGCATGGGATTTGTTGATGGAGTTCAGGATGTCGGCTTTATCAAATTTCATGTCCCAAGTGACCAAGTTTGAAAGATTTACATGGGCTTCCTCTTTATTTGTGCTGAACATGTCGGTAAAGTGTTTCACCCAGATTTCTTCGGAGATAGTAGAAGCTTGTACCATATCCTGGGGAGCAGCAAGATTTTTAATAAGGCTCCAAAACTCAGAGTAGTTCTTGTTTTTCAGTTTCGTCAGCATCTCCTCCGAGTCATTCTGTAGAAGGACTGAGTTGTGGGCCTTGCTCCAGTTCTTATATTTCTGCGTTGCGATTTTATTTTGTGCATAAGAAAGACCTGGGTCTTCGCGCAATAACTTTCTTATCTCGCAACGCAGCAAGAGTTTGTGTTGCAGCACTTGGATGTCGAACTTGTGTTTATGATGAAACTTGTGCTGTTTGAAACCCTGTTTTTGTTCCAAGAATTGAGACAGGAGATGATGATATTCAATCATGTCAGGTTCTAAGATTAGGCTGTTAACAATAGTGTTGACATCAGTGGTTTTTAAATTGAGTTTCAGCCTGCCAGAACGAAAAGAGATGGCATGGGGCCATGTTGGTTGCATTGAGATGTTTTGGCGGTTGAATGTCATCTTCATCATGTCATGGTCGCTGTGTTCCATCTTAGTGACTTCTAGACGACTTGCCTTTGTTAGAAGTGATTCAGACACAAAGATGTAATCAAGGATTGGGAGTTGCTGATCTCTGCTACATGTTGGCTTTGATGGAATGTCGCCACACAGATTCCCATTTAAAAGTGCCAGCTTGCGAGAATCCATTTCAGTATACCATAAATGGGCCGCTAGGTCGTTGACCTTCCTTCTTTGCAGTTTTGTTGAGACACTGGTGTCATGATTCAGGCAATCAATGTTTAAGTCCTGCAGATGATAATTTTTGCGGAGCTCGATTTCTCGAGTATTGTGTCCACAATAGTAGTCACGTGGTCAATAAATGGGTCAATTTCCGTGGCGATCTGGTTTCAATAGAGATTGATAATATATAGGAACTCAGATTCACAGGTTCCTAGTAACAGCACTTTGACTGTCTGAATGTAGGGAGAGATGTTTATAATCTCAACAATCCTGAGTCCAGATGATTTTTTTGCAGCAATTAATAGCCCAGCCATTGGTCTTCCCTTCCGCTGTTTAAGTGCATGGTTTAAGGCTATCTGAAACAGTGGTAAGATTGGGCAGTCCGTTAACCATGTTTCCTGTAAGCACATCAAGTCTAAGTCATTCATCCATGGTGTGTGAAACAGATGTGCGAAGTCACGGGTATTCCAGGAACCGAAGGTCATACCAAGCTGTCTGTGGGTTCCTGGCGTTACTTACTCGGCTTCTTATTTACAGCAGCTGGCAGCCATGCCCATTTTCCAGTGTCAGAGGTGCATGTTGTAGGATCCTCTTGGGCAGCTACGATGAACTTTCAGCTTGGGCCCTTGATGGTTATTGTTATTTGTTTGTCCACTGAGAGATTGTCGGCCACCATAGTTTTATTTGTGGAATTGTTTTCAGTTGGCGCTAGAAACCTAGGGCCTCCTTGGGTTTTTTCATTTTCATACATTGTGAGGGTCGTCACATGTTTTTGAGTGGCTTTAGGACAAGAGCTATTGTTTAAGAACCTGATAGAATGGAGAGGCCTGATTTGTTATCATTACAGAACCATTACCCATTATTACCCATCATTCCATTATTGCATCCTCTTTAGTTATCCATCATATATTCTGATTAGCACATGAAATAGTAACATTAGACTATCCACATTATACTGCCACTTGGACAATGCATTTGAAGAGAGAAATAGGCCCAGTTATATGAAGGGTTTACTTAGTTATGTTATTGCCATATTTGTTGAAAGAGATGCTTTTAGAATTATGTATTATGCCATTTATGTAGCGATTAGGCTGAGAGAAACGTGCTAGGCACTATAGAGAATGAATGAGGCCTGGTATATTCACAGAGACATGTAGAGCCATGTAGAGACACAAGACACATGTAGAGATATGTTATGTATTATGTATGCATGTAGAGAGACAAGTATGCATTGCACTTAGAATATGCTTTGAGCATATAAATAGCACGTGGGTTTTTTGAGAGAAAGAGCAAACGCTAGAAAACATTTAGCTGGCAATATAAAGCCATTTCTGAATCGAGACACAGAGCGCCGCGGAGTGCAAAGTTGTTATGGTACACTGTGAAAGAAAGGAATTTGTAAACATTTTGGTTGATAAGAGGTCGCCTTTGCCTTAGTAGAGACACAGAGAAAGGGGCCTAATCAGCCTTGGGCTGGTGTTCGCAGAGACAGAAAAGATGGGAGGCAGCGCCATGGGCTCTGCAGGGAGTGTTTTTTCATGGTGAGAGGGAGAGCGTGCTTTTGCGAGGAGAGACATGTACGAGAGGGATTTCATAGTTTGTGAATGGAGAAATATGAAGATGGTGTATTGCAGGCAGACAGAAGAAGGCCATGATATAGATAGGCCGAAATGTCACAATGACAGAACACGCAGTGATTGACCAGAACACAGAGTGATTGCAAAGTGAAAGAACATGCAACACAGATATTCAGGTACAGCTCAAATATAGAATGCTGACACACAGAGAAATGAAGGAATGCTTAAAGTAACCATGGATATGAGTATGTCATGGAATAGTATAAACAGAGGTTTGAGATTGGAGTTTTCTAGTTGTTGGAGATGGCATTTTGGATGGAGCTGCTTTCTGAGAGATAGATCGAGAGATGTTTGGATGACTCTGAGATTGAGGGAGAGGTGTTTTTGGTGCAGCAGAATCCGAAGGCTTTGGGAGTTCGGAAGCTTGGGGAAGCATTCGGACGAGAGGAGAGATTGATGAGCTTGGCAGAGACTTGAGGCAGTTCGAGGGACCAGACTTAGCTGAGCTGGACAAGGGAGAGATGGGACACATTCAAATGGGAGGTATGGTTCATGGCCTAAACTGATTGATTAGAACAGACACTCACAAAGACCTTTGGGTTTGGGAAAGGGGAAATCAGACAGGGATTGTCATAGCAAGAGAGAGTGAGGAATGGTGTGGAATTGAGAGGAATGCTGAATGCTAGCACTTGCCATATGTATATTGCATTAGACACGATAGATCCAGCCAATCACAGGCTTGCATTAGAAGCCTGTAAGGCTTATAGTTATCACACTGCATGGTAGATTTGCACCAAAAGTTTAGAGGTGCAAATTCGATATTTGCATTACATTATTGTTTGCATCATGCCTTGCTGTGCATGAATAAATGTATTCTATTGTTATAATTGAATCGATTCATATGTTTTCTTTGTGTCTTATGTTATTGTGTCCACAGGAGTAAGATAGGAGTAAGTAATCTAGGAGTAACACAGTGCACAAAGGCCCTGAGATACAAAAGCAGGGGGGGCATAGTGATCCACACCCCCGAGGAGATTGTCTAGGGTTGTCTAAGACTGATACATGGTCGCCCACATGGGGCTAGACCATTGTAGGAATTGTTTTACGGTCTCACAGTGTACAATTTAAAACCCAGAGACAACAGCACCGGACCTGCTTCCAGCAAGATGTCTCCTATTATTCTCGATGCAAAATGTAAGGTCACCATATCGTTTCTTTTTTCCGAGTGAAATTCCACAAATTTCAGATCATCAGGAAGAATCGTTCTCAAACTAGGCACGAGATGGAATAGCCTAGTTATGTAGTGACAGTTCAAAATCAAGTCGTCAGAGGAGTCCACTCTTTCCAGAATCAGTTGCTGATATTGAGAGACCTTTTTTGTGATTTTTGAGTTGGCCATATCTCGTTTATCAACAGTATGAGTTGCCTCTGAAGTAGGAACACGAGAATGGGAATGTACTTGCGCCGAGAGCCTTAGGGGCTGGTTTGGGTACTCGTTGGCTTTATGAGAGACAGAAGTTGTCTTGGATAATTCAGTTTACCAACTTGGTACAAGCAACTTTGTAGCCGAAAGTTTGGCTCGTTTTTCCTCCATGGTCAAGAGGGGGTGCCCATGTTTATGTTTTTATTAGGGGCCAGAGTGACAGGTTTCACCAAGGTACAAGTTCTCTGGCATTTCAGGGAAATGGAAGCTGTTCGTGGTGCAAGGGAAGGTGCCATAACGGGTGTATTGCTGCACATGTTAGGTGAAGCAGTAAGTGGCTGGTCAGTTTGTAAATTCTTTGTAGGAGGTTCCTTTTCATTTAGGTGGTTCTCTTCTTCATCTTCGTATGTCGATAGGTTAACCAAGTCAATTTCGATGTTCCTAGACTTGTCTGAAGTAGTAGGTTCAGTGTTTTGACTTGTGTCCTCGCATGCCACTTTTTGTTTTGGAGAGTTGTGTGCTTTAAACCCAGAGTTATTGTGTACAGTTAGGTTTACAGTTTTTATGTTGCGCAGGAATTTTCTGGATCCATTCCCTCACCGCATTTTGGTTGCTGTTTGGTTTTTGGGTTTTCTTTTCTTTGCTTGAGTTTTTCCAAAAGCAAAGGTGGTCCCGGGGTTCATTATATGATGAGCTCCTTTGAAGATGTCAAAAACTCCCAGGCTCTTAGAAGAGCTAGGATCGACAGGGACTGTTAAGGCGATTCCATTCTTCGTGCTTGTGTCAGTACTAGAATGTGGAGTGCTTGAAGATGAGGCCATTTGTGGATTTGCAAGGGCAGGATTACTTGTTTGAAGACTAGTTGCCAATGCTTCACCAAAGGAAGATATGACCAGCAGCGTTGGATCACGAGCAAGTCCATCTAAGGCAACTGGGTGACCCTTTGTAGAGATATCTGTGTGGGGAATGTCAGTCTGGCCGTTGTTAGTCGGTATAGTACTTTTGTTCTTGAGTTGGGGTTGGTTGGATGTCAGTTTGCCCACTGACAAGGTGGGACTTGAGAGAGAGACGATCTTTGTCATTTCGGTTATCGGTCTCTCAGGTACAGATGGACATGTCAGAGGCTTGGAGAGAAGGTACGTCCTATCATTAACATCCACAGTATTGACCGCGTTCCCATGCGGCTCTGGTTGATGATGTCCAGAGAGTTCTTGTGCACCTACAGGGTCACAAAGTACGGAAGACGTCTGTATCAGTCCAGGGCCGATTGAAGCAGGCTTAGGATTGAGTATGGTAGAGACATATACTAGTTCTCTGTCTTGATTTTCAACGACAAGTTGGTGTGACTCAGTGTTGTTGTTTCGCGTAGGGTACTCAGGCTTTGTCCTAACTAGTTTCAGTGCTTCTTTGGCTATTTCAGCCAGAGGTTTTTTGTCCTCGTTGTTGTTTTTGGATTGAGCAGAAATGGTATTTATCATGGACTCTATTTTACTGTTAAGAGTAGTGAGATCTTCCTTACAGTAAAAGCTCCTGTGGTCGACATCAACTAATTTAGTGTTTAAAACTGCAGTCTAGGTTGTGAGATCTTTAATGTTTTCGTTGAGATGTTCGTAGAGTTTAATGAAGGGGGCGATCGATATCGCCATTGATGCCATGATGGTTGCCTGAACATCTCTAGTCAAAGTTGGGTCACTACGGTTCGTAGCATTCTGGTTGCTGAGTACCTGTTTATGGTGACGGTAACGTCCACTTGTCCTGATTTTCAGATAGGGACGTTCCATTATGGAAGAGTCGGTGGGTGAGGTGTCTGAAAGGGAGGAGTCTGAGTTCAAAGTGCCGACAGCCCTCGAAGCTTTAGGACCGTGCTCATTTGCAAGGGGTAAAGTGCCATTTTTTGGTGAGTTCTGAGCAGCACGTATGCTGTATTTAGATTTTTTCCTCTGTGAGCATTGCGGAAGAACTGCTAGCGCGGTTCCTCCTGCGTTTGGCGCCGCCAATGTCTCTATTTAGAGGTGTCGCCAGAGGGTCAGAACAAGCAGCCTGGCCGTGAGTTATGTTCATTTGGGATGTGCAAACAAGGTTTCTGATGGTTGTAGGTTCTACTCGGTGAATTTGGCGGGCTTTGTTAATCAAGTCTAAATCAAGGAGCAGCTTATCAGCAATGTCCAGTGATTTGCGACGGTTTTCCAAGATGTGTACGGGAAGCGTAGTGCTTGAGCTTTGTGGATGGACAACCGGGAGAAAAGTTGAAGAGTGCATCGTAGATGGATTTACCTGACGGTCAAGTAGCTGTGTAGCATCTGTAAACACACTGTCGCAACAAAAACCATCAGTGTTCTCAAGGTAGTTGGCTGAGGCACTGAAGTAAATTGAGCGCCCAGGCTTGAGTGGCGCTGTATCCTCTGCCAAGTTTGCAATTATAAGTGGATCAGCCCCCGCAGTAGGGCTCAGCAGTGTTTGTGAGTCGTAACACGTTTGCTCCGTCTGCAACTCCGAACGCAGTGCAGAAGGGCAGTGTTCAGGGGAGACAGCGTCGTCCAAGGTGGCTTCGGAGTAATGAAGGCACACCCCCTCCACGGCGCACATCGAGTCCACCCCTCCAGGCCTCGCGGCATCCTCCACGGGCGCTGACAGTTGGATTAGGGTCGCAGTCACCACCAGTTCAGATGTTAAGGGTATTGACGGTTGTTCGCAGGGGGTGGGTACAAAATTGATTTTATTGTTGATAGCTTTAATGACCTTAGCAGTCTTCGTGATTCCACTTTCGCTTTCGCTAGGGGAGCTATGTGTTTGTGAAGTCGACTTACACATTCGTCAACAGCCGCAGCTTCAGCGTCCTGGCTGGAGCAGCGCGGTTGACTTACTTGGTCTCAGCGAGCTCTGGAGAACTGAGAGGCAGCAAAGGTGGACGCATCCTGCAGGTCCTCAATGGATTTCATCCGTTTCAGTTGAGCCTGCGTCTTAAGAAAGGCTTGCGCTGTCACTGGCAGGTTGGCCGTTTCTACGAGACTGGTCATAGTTGCGTGGTCGGGGTCTAGAGAGAAATGGGGAGATCAGGGAGAGGAGGAGGCGAGGTCTACTAGGCTGCTCGGCTGCCTCGGACTCCTCAGACTCAGCCCTGACTCTGCGCCCGCTCCGTGGGGAGAAAGAGTCTTTATGCACACGCCCACAGGATCAGTAGACAGGGAAGACAGAACGAATATAGCAGAACAGCAGCACACAAGCTCCTGCAGCTCCTCAGACTCAGCCCTGACTCCGCTATCTCTACACACTTTTTGAAAAAATTACTATGCACAGAAAACTATCTACACAGAGTTACACATTTCAATCAAGAAGCTTAACACATGACATGTATATCCTCACAAAATAAATAACAACACCTGACATTGCTCAAACAAAGGGCCTCATTACGACCCAGGCGGTAAGTTACCGCCTGGGCCGTGACTTTACCACCATGGCGTAAACTACGTTTACGCCATGGTGGTTGGCGGACTTACCGCCCCATTCCGACCTTGGCGGGGCGGTAAGTCCCCAATCCCCATTTACCCTTCCCCATTCCCATTTTTGCCCCATAGGGCATAATGGGAGTGGGGAAGGCGTTAATTACGCCACCGTAAATTACGGTGGCGTAATTAACTCCATGGTCCCTTAGCGCCATGGATTTTAACACCTTGTTAAAAGCTCCATGGCGCTAAGGGACCTCGCACTCAGGCGGTAAGGGTTGGCGCTGTTTGCGCCGCCGTAAAACCCTTACCGCCTGGGTCGTAATGAGGCCCAAAATGTTTTTTCTTAACTTTTGTTATGCCTCGTTTGGCTAATTCCCAATATGAGATATGCGATTGCCAATCATTTTATATAGTCAACCAACACAATGCATTATTTTTGCCATCTTTCAGAAAAACATGTGTCATGCAAATGTATTTCATTCCGGTCGATTTAAGTTTACATGAGTGGCTTTACAATTAAATACTCTCACTTCCTCAGGACCTGAGATTATTTTCAGTCATGTTCAACATTTCAGTGGTTCTGTGAAAGCATGTAACATATTCTCTTTAATTTGTATGCGTATTACTATTTCCATTTTTTATATTCATTTAATAATAGGCACCAACTATTTCTTAGTCAATGGTGTCGTTATTCCTCTAACGTAAAGAGGGTGTTTAATAATTAGCCAAAAGGACGTTTTTTTCACCACTAAACAACCTAGTGTCACATCCAGTACGGGAAATTGTTGTCTTTCTAAAATAGTAAATACAATGACTCAGTGCCCCTCTACATCAGCATGGGCACACTTATTGTCATGTAGATAAGGCTCAAACTACAGCTTTTGCCAAGGGGAAAAGGGAAAAGATACGTAATTGTTGATTCCACCACACCGGGTGCAACATCATTGTCGCCTCAGATTATTAAAAACACAACTTTGCTCCGAGCCAGAAATCTTTACAAGGGTTTGCAACAACCCAAAAGGTATCGTCAGACTGCTCAAGAAACAGGAACGACAGCACAGTCCCTCCCACGGTGTGCATGGATTGCAACACTTTTTTGAAGGGACGCAGGTTGGCAAATTAACTCACCTCTTCAAAATGAATGGCTGCTCTGGGGCTGGGATGAAAAAGGTCTCAGTCACCTAATCGATCACGTTTCTATACCGAATGTCATTAAACACATATGCCCATGTGTGGCATCTTGCGTCATGACCTTGTATGCCAAAGTCATGATATGAAATGTCCACATAATGACGTGTTGACTTGGGCTCGTAATGCCAAGTTCAAAGAGTGATGCTCATAGCACAGTGTGAGCTCAGCAGCCAACCTAAGTTATTTAATAGCTAGCCCTTTACCTTAATGTCCGATTAAAACCGTGCATGCACAACTATTTATAAAAGGGTCACATGACTACTTGGGGATATACAAGCATATGAAACTGCTGTTACATTGTGATCTCGTTAGAGAGCCAAATCTTTAAAGAAATAAATCATCCTGTTTTCACGTTGAACATATAATCCCTACATTAAATATTCTGAAACAACATTGACCACTCAGTATTATCATTAAACCCTTTTATGTCAATGTTAAGCCTATGTATCCAGTGTTGCTACACTGTACAGTACATAGAACCTTGAAAAAGTTTAGTATACATTCATGATCGGTGTAACCATATCAATAGGTAGCCATTTCAGTTGATCTTCCAGAGGGTCATATCATTTTCTGAATGCAGTGCTGACCAGACTGAGATATCCTAGGGTTTTAGTTGTCACTCTTCTGGATATGGAACAATTCATTGTCATTTCTGCCTATGCTTTTATCTTTTTTAATTATATTTATTTTGTATAAAGCCTGAAAGCGGCTTCCTAGCAGTGTTGGGTGTCACGATTTATGGATGAGTGTCTCTATAGACGTAACAACACGTGAGGTCAAGTGTTTCTTCTTTGGTTCCTACGATTGCACAGGATGGACCAACACAGAATTCCAACGGAGGCACATTTTACACATCTCTAATATGTGCCTGTAAACACTGGAGGGGGGTGTCTGTATTTCTGACCCCTATACAGTTAGGGTAGAAGCACAGAGCACCTCAGCCAAAGTTCTCTGTGTGGTAGAAATGGACTAGCACCCAAGGCTGAGACTCAAGGGAATTGATGCAGGCTGGTTCCTAAGTACAGTGAATCTCCAAGCCCCCACAAAAGAAATGTCCACATACTATGTCAAGTGATAACACCATTTTTTTAAATATAAAATAAGGACACATTGCACTATCCTAGTATTGATAAATAAATACACACCTATGTGGTCCCATAATATTCTTTAGATTCAATTTAGACTGCACCAGCTGCTGACGGTTATTAAAATTCATAGGAATCATAAAGCATTGGATAATGGAATAGATTTTACTGTATAAAGGCAGGTTAGATTAGGAAATTGGCAGAATGCTTTCTTTACATTAGATACTGTGTGAGGCTTCCCCACCTGGGCAACTTGTAAGGGGAAAGTTATGGTGTGCATTATCTTGTCTATTACAGCCCCGACCAAATATGAGCCCACTTTCCCAAAGTACCCGCGAAGCCACAGGAGAACAGGATCCAAGATGGATCAGGGACCCCTGGATGATTCCTGAGGATGGAAGATGCTCTTCCTTGTCACAGTACCTTAGGTGCCTTGGCAGGTGAAGTGGTGGAATTTCTTGGCCTTACTCGATGAGACCCTTCAAGGATGGACCGCCTTTGGAAGAAGAGCTCACTGTGATGTCGATGGTGAGAAGAAAGAAGTAACCAAGCAGTGTCAGAAAGGCAGCACTTTTGATCTTCACAGTGGTCTCCATTGGCTGGTCAGTACTCCGGCAGTGGATGTCCCACGAAGGTGTAACCTGCTATGGACACTGACAAGGTGGGTCATTACGACCCAGGCGGTAAGTACGCCAACTTTACCACCATGGTGTAAACTACGTTTACACAATGGTGGATGGCGGATTTACCGCCCCATTCCAAGGTGAGTGGGGCGGTAAATCCCCATTTCCCATTTTACCCTTCCCCATTCCCATTTTTGCCCCATAGGGCATAATGGGAGTGGGGAAGGCGCTAATTACGCCACCGTAAATTACGGTGGCATAATTAGCACCAAGGCGGTTTAGCGCCATGGATTTTAACGGCTGCTAAAAGCAGCCGTTAAAATCGTAATCAGGCGTTAAGGGTTAACGACAGCGTTAACCCTTAATGCCTGAGTTGTAATGAGGCCCAAGGTCTGGCTGAAGAAGATAAGGCTTGGACTTGGATAACTTTCAGTGGTGATAGGTGCAGTTGCAGAAGTAGGGGTTGGGTTTCGGGTTTTCATGGTTTACCGCATTTAGGCCCTTTGCTGCTGCAGCCGCAGCATGACCTCTGCGTGGCTTCGGGCAACCTAGGCTCAACAGCTATTGGTCTGTGGACCCTCACCAAGTCTGGGCACTCGAGACGTCTTCTTTAGATTTTGGTTGTGGGAATCCCACCAGTGGATACTCCACTGCAGGAAGCGATCTCGCACCTTCTCCTGTGTGGACAAGTGGACAGATGTCATGGCAGGGATACCACTTGAAGTATTCTTCAGAGTATTGGAATTTTTGCAGCTCCAGGTGTCAAGCAGCACTATGCTAGGGTACCCCCTCTTCCAGGCGATACTCAGCAACCTGGCGTCCAGAGGTCACAAACACTCCTCTAGACCCTGGGTGCCACAAATGAACTTCTTCTCTTTAAGAGGTTTAGGCACACCTCTTCTGGCACCATGAAGATCCCTTCTTCGGAAGTCAGGCACACTGGACTGGCTTCCAGGACACTTCGGGTGAAGAGCAGCAGTTGCACGATGTTCCCTCTTAGCTCGAGAAGAGGTTGCCTTTCCAGACATCAGTCCTTGTGTCAGCACAGCAGCTGTTGGAATGCTTGAGGATATGAAGCTGCAGACTTCTTCTCCCAACTGGACTCCAGGATGCAAGCTTCAGATGATTTCAGCTTCAGCTTCAGGTTTCTTTTACCACTTCTGACAAGGAGGTGAGTTTGAGGCCCCCTGTTATACTAAACACTCCCCATTCACTCAGGCAGAGGCAGGCTCAGCCAGCCAATACCACACAAGTGCATTCATGCAGGCAGCCCCCAATTCAGCTCACAGACATTCAGGGTATACACCAGAAACCAGACACCCATAACACAGTATGTGGATTGGGGATACTTCCCAGCCTTTCAGTGCACCGCAATGCTTTCATTCTCGTTTCAGTCAGGGCTGGCTCAGGCATTGTGTCACAATACCAAACCCAGACACTCACAACACAGAATTCATATTGACTACTTGCTCCATTCAGTTAGGCTCCATCCCAAGGGTGTGCCCACAACAAGAAGCCCCTGTGAAGGCTCCAGCCAGTCTGGCAGGAGGCAGCCCCAGAGCCATATATAGTCCTTCCACCAAACAACCATTCAGTGAAAGAGAACAGAGTCAGGACGTTTTAGGACATTGAGAAACAAGGGGGTAAAGCAAAGGTCACCAGAGGCCAGCTTGCCTTTGTGCAGGAATCCATTGATTCCTATGGCAAGGTCTGGGTATCCCAAAAATGGAGGATGTCTAGAGCCACTGTCACATCAGCATGTAGCTGCCACCAACCCATACCCTGCTCTGTGGGCAACACACATGTGCCCAAAAACATACAGTAGGGGTACACGTTTGTACCCCTACCCATGGGTGCTCTAAGGGTATCCCATGGGTCCTGTTCACCAAGAACAAAATGAAGCGCTGCACTCCCAGGGGTCCAAACTGGAATTCTGTGCAGAAAATAAGCAGAACACTCAGTTTAAGGAGGTAGAGGACAAGGAGTCCCTGTCTCTCCAATGCATTTCCAGCATCACAATGCTGATGTCTCTAAGCATCTGGTGTTGATGCATGAAAAATATCTGTACCTGTTAAAGATATGCACATTTTTCACACAGCTCCACTCTGTGGAGATACGTGTTCACACATGGTGGTGACACACGTTTTGTGTGGAATACATGCATGCTTTTACACATTCTGTTCATGGGCTGGCTAGATTTAATTGTTTGATGTGACAATGCATTGCTTTACCCTTGTTTAAGGGTCAGCAAAATATTAGTAAAGATAGGTTTTATTGGATGGCTTCTATTATATAAATTATGTTTTTAACATCTATTTAGGTGGCATTCTGGCCCCTTGGCATACTTTCCCAAACGACTCATTCTCTGAATTGCGAAGGCACTTTGGTGAGCTACTATTCTGGGGTTGCCTCGCGGACGCTGCAGTTAGGCGTTACATAGAAGTGCCCAGTAGGCATATCAAACATGTGTCAGTCTGAGGTGAGTCTTACCCTCTGCCTTTGCTTTTACGAATTCTGATTTAACTCTGTGTTAGAGTGCGCTCCTAATTAGCTCATTCCTGTTCGAGGACTAACCGGAATTAATTGTTTGATGTAACACTGCACTGCTTTACACTTATTTAAGGGTCAGCAACATTTTATTTATTGGATGTCTTCCATTATGTAATGGTATGTTTTTCTTTTTTTAATTTATTTTATTGGTTTTGCACAGGGATGTTTCAGTATTCAATACAAACATAATAATGAAACTTGACATGAAATATGAAAAAGGTTGAGAACATAACACCTGATGCCAGCCATCTGAAAAGACATGTTACATTAACATTTCTAATAGCTAATATCCCCAGATCCCCCCCCCCATCCCTTCCCATAGTACTGTAGGTGTCGAACAAGTGTCTCAATATCTGGCGAAAAGTTCTCAGGCTTAACAATTGGATTAAACAGTGGCATATCATGGTACATCATATCTCTTGCGGGCATAGTCGGCAGATCATCAGAATGTCTATTATACTTTACCATATCGCAAATGCATTTATTCATATGATATATTTGGCCTTGAATTCAGACCATTCGTTGTCGATGGAGGTACGGTCACCATGGAGGGCAGCGGATAATTTATCCATTCTGAATATGTTTCGGGAGACACCGATCCATTCCGTTTTTGTAGGTAGGCTTGCCCTTTTCCAAACTGTCGTGAGACAGGCCCTTTGCGGCCAGCAGGAGCCTATGTACCAGTTTAGGTACCTTAACTACCGTTTCCTCCATCTTAACCAAGCTAAATAGGATCATGAGTGGCTGTTTCTCCCTCTCCTCCCCATCTAGGTCTGAGTACTTCATCCTAGTATGCTTGGACCGCCCTGCACTCCCACTACATATGACAGTAGTCTGCCATCCGTCCACAACCCCGCCAGCAGTGTGAGCTTACATCTTGGTACATCCTGGCTGATCTGAGCGGGTCATGCTGCCATCTATACAGTAGTTTAATACCATGCAATTTATACTGACATGAGATAGAAGTTTTCGAAGTCCTCCTACATTTCTGGAGCTACGTCTTCTGGGAGAGATGTCTACCCAGATCTACTTTCCATTTGTTCTTCAGTATGACTGAGGGGGTCATGTCGACCTCCACTAGTGCTGTGTACATCGCATTTATAAGACCCCTGGAGCCTGTGCAGGTGTCGAGGATCTTTTCAAACGGGGTGAGGTTCCTCTGTAATGCTTCTTTCCAGGACTCTCGAGTCATGACACCTTTTAGCTTCAGATCTTGGAACACCGAGAGCGGGCCTATACATAGAGCTTCCTCTAGCTCTTGGATGGTGATGAATGTTTTATTACTCCATAGTTGTCCTCCTCTTTCGAGCCCTGCCTCGTACCATGATTGGAAACTCCCCTGGTCCGGGATGACGTCCTGAATCCCTGGTACCCATAGATGTCCTATAGGGGAGGGCCATGTTGTGATCCCCATCATTCCCTTACTTGGTTTCCACACAGCCCATATGGTTCTGAGAATAGGGTGATTCCTAATTCTGTTTTGTAATTGGGGACCAGGCACCTAGAGCCATTCTCCTACGGTGAATGGGCAGAGGTGGTAATTATCTAAGCCTTCCCATTGCAGGTCTTTCTGCTGTCTGAGGTGTGGGATTAGCACTCGCAGCTGGGCCGCCCTATAATACCACTCTGATTCTGGGAGGCCCACACCTCCATTGTCTTTTCGAAGGTGGAGCAAAGTTCTGGGAACCCTGGGTTTCTTGTTTTGCCATTGGAAAGTGAGGAGGGTTTTCCTGGAGGCAATGAAGTATTCTTTAGGCAATCTAATAGGGAGCACCTGAAATAAGTAGAGCAATTTAGGCAGGATTACCATCTTGATGGTATTCAGGCGGCCCATCCAAGAAATGGTGAGTTTTGACCATCTTTCAATGTCCCTTTGTATATTGATAGACAACGGAGGAAAGTTAACTTCGTATAGATCACCCAATTCTCGGGTAACATTGATGCCAAGGTATCGCAGCGTGGTAATGCTGACTTTCATCCCCCGGGGTGCAAATCGCTCCACCTCAGAATCCCTGCTCTTATCGATTGGGAGGTGGATCGATTTCCCTGTATTGATTTTGAGACCTGCCAGTTGACCATATTCCTCAATTATTTCTATCGCGGCTGGGATGGAACTCAGAGGGTTAGTTATGTGCAGGAGAATATCATCAGCGTATAGGCCCAATTTGTATTCTAGCTCCCCTACTCTAATTCCTTCCACCCTTCTATCGAGCCTCAATTTTTGTGCCAGTAGTTCAAGGGACAGGACAAATAGTATTGCAGACAGAGGGCAGCCCTGCCTAGTCCCTCTTTCCAATGCAAACCATCTCCAGTGGCCACCTTTCACTACCATACAGGTCTTTGGAGATGTGTATAATGCCTTAATGGCATGTCGTAGCCTCAGTCCCAAACCTATCCAGACTAAAACCCTTTCCAGGAAATCCCAGGCCACCCTGTTGAATGCCTTCTCAGCATCTAATGACAGGAGAGTTGGATCATCCTTCCTCCCCTGCGCTTCGTATATCAGGTGAAATGTTTTCCTCGTTGTGTCTGCTCCTTGTCTCCCCATCACAAAGCCAATCTGATCTGAGTGTATTAACCTCGGTAAGTGTGTTTCCAATCTGGCCGCGATGATTCACGCACATATTTTGCCATCTATGTTGAGGAGCCAGATGGGGAGGTACGAGCCGCAGTGTTTTGGGTCCCTACCTTCCTTTGGAATGACCGTTAGAAGGGCCTGTGCAAAGGAGGGGGGTGCCCGGCTCGTCTCAAAAACATCACTGATAAGGGTTACCAGAAAGGGGGTGAGGAGCGTGGAGAACATTTTAAAGAAACCAGGTGTGAAGCCGTCTTCACCTGGTGCCTTCCCTGCTTTGAGATGTTTAATTGCGTCTAAAACTTCCTCTCATGTGACAGGTGTATCAAGGGCTTCCGCTTCAGTGTGAGATATTGCAGGGACACCTGGCTCTTTGAGATAAGCGCCTAAACTCCTTGGGGGCGGGAGGTCACCGCTGTATAAGTCTTCGTAGAAGGAGGCAAACGCTTCTTATATTCCTTCTGGAGAGGTTTCAATTGCGTCTATGAGAGTGCCATCCGTTCTCTCTATTGTGTCTACCCATCTCTCCGCCCTCTGTGCCCCGAGCCAAGCCGCCAGGAGGGCGTCTGCCTTGTCTCCCTTTTCATAATATTTTTGTTTCAAATATTGCAGAGTCTGAGCTATTGTACCCATCTCCAGAGCTTTCAGTTCTTTCCTAAGTTCTTTGGCTTCAGTGAGGTGTTTTGATCTATTTTGTGGGGATGACTGTGCTAACTTCTCCTCTATGTCTTATTTCCGCCTAATGTTTTTCTCTAATAGGGTGTGTTCTCTCTTCTTTCGGGCTCCTTCTCTGATGAGGATCCCTCTCCAAGTAGCCTTAGCAGCTTCCCATACATACACCTTCGCGACTTCACCCGTGTCATTGCTAATGAAGAATTGTTTGATTTCATTCTCTAAATCCTCTCTGAAGACTGTTTCAGACCATAGTGATTCATTACATCTCCACTTTGTGTTACGTGGGGCGAGTCCACCCCAGTCCATGTCCAACATGACCATGTCATGATCCGACCATGCAATGGGGTGTATATTTGCAGTTCGGAGTACTCTTAGCAGGCACTCAGAGAGGAATATATAGTCAATTCTTGTGATAGGATCATGGGGGATGGAGTGGAAAGTAAAACCTCTATCTGATGGGTGTAGGTGTCGCCAGCTATCAGTGATGCCGTTTAGAGTGAGGGTTGTTTTAATTTCGGCCTCCTCCTGCGCCTGAGGTGGGTGCTGTGTTTCATTTATGGTTTGCCTATCCATGGTACTATTCATACATGTGTTCAAATCACCTCCGAGGACTATGTGACCTTGTGATATGTTAAACACCTTCTCAGTCATTGTGTGGAGAAACCTCTTTTGTCCCTGGTTAGGTGCATAGACCATGACAAGAGTAATGACTGTGTCCCGGATTGTTCCCGCACGAGCAAGGCTCTTCCCTTTGTGTCGGCCCAGGACTTCAGGATCGTCATACAAAGGCCCTTTTAGAATCTGAATCCCCCACACCTGCCTTTTTAGAGATGCCATAGCTCCAGAAGGTGTGACCTATATTGCCACTAGGGATCACCCTCTCGTTCCCTCTCTGATATTGCGTTTCCTGTAGGAACAGAATATCAATATCGAATCTTCTGAATTCCCTCGCTACCATAGATCGCTTGGTGGGGGAATTCAGGCCTTTCACATTGAGTGTGCATATGCGTAGTGTGCATTTTCTAAGTGTATTAGACATTGTTGCCCTTTAGTGTATATTTGCGTGACAAGTGTACCCGCCTTGGTGCCTCTGCTCCTGAATCCGGCCTTATGTATGACTCTTCGCCAGCAAGTCGTGTCATGATTGACCTTGAAAGGGCCGTTGTTTGATCTTCGCGCTCTACAGTCAACTTTTCCCATAGTACTCCCTCTTCTTTCCCTCCCTCCCACCCGTCCAACCAACCAACCCCAACTCGTCCAACTCTCCCACCCACATCTCCCCCATCTCACACGGCATCCGATCTGGCCGGGTTATTGTCACCCAGTCATTCTCGGACAACAAAGTGGCAACCATATTATAATTTGAATAACTATGAGCCCCCAACGCCCTCCCTCCATTATAACAAAATCATATCAATCCAAGCTGTGTTTTACACCCAGATATGTTGTTTGCGGACGCCCTGACCTAGGCTCCCATCCCAGCATCAAGAAGACAACCATTCTATCTGAGGTAACTTTTGCACCATTCGTGTTTCCCCTCCCTCCCCACATTCGGCCTCAAACATTCCAGTCCCCCCTCATTTTCTGATGGCCTATTAAAGTACATTGGCTTTCAGCATGCAGTCGCGACCATACCCTAGTCCAGTCATCGGGTACCTTATGCAAGATAGTTGGAGTGTCGCAAGGGGGAAGTCCCCGCCCCCTGTGCGGTACCTCCAGTATGCCAGACATTCCCACCTATGCTGATGTTTGGACAATGTTTATTTGCCGTTGAAATTAGTCTCTGTCTGGCTCACCTCCCATCATCGGGTGCACTTACTCAAGGTCACCGGAGCATCACAACGGGGGACTCAATGCTCCATGTCTGGGGAAGCGTTCATCTGTCTGTACTTCCTGGAACCCTGTATTTTCTTTCGTCCTGGTCCCTTAATTTGCCATTCCTTGTCCTCAGTCCTTCTCCCATTTTGGGGTGCTTCCTCCTCATGGACACTCAGTAAGTCTGCTATACAGCCGTGGATGTCCTTCTCAGAAGTCAGCTTTATCTCAGTCCCTTCCCACTCGAAGGCGAGTGAGAAGGGGTATCCCCAACAGTACTGTATGTCTTTTTCTTTAAGCATTTTGGTGAGTGGAAGACATTTTCTCCTCATTGCCAGCATGAGGGAGGACATGTCTTGGTAAATGGAGATATTTGCCATGTCCAATGTGATTTGTGGTGTGCGTCTAGCCTTTTCCAGGACTCGGGTTTTGTCCGCGTAATTATGGAATCGGGCTAGCACTGTTCTCGGACCTCCTGGCTTGCCGCCGGCCCTATGGATGCGGTCGTTTTTGGGCTCATCCACTGAGTCGTCATTAAATATCAATTTCAATAGGGCATGCAGGGTTCTCATCAGGTTGAGCTCAGTTTCGCCCTCCTTTTCTGGGATGCCGAAAACACGTATGTTGTTGCATCACTCTCTTTTTTCCAGGTCCTCGTCCTTTAAGCAAAATTCCTCTTCCCTGCTCTCGATCTCAGCAAGCCGTACGTCCATTTGGGTTTCTAGTCTACTTAGGGATGTCTGGTTATGCTCGTCTTCTTCCAGTCTATCCTCTATCTTGTCAATCCTTTGGGTGATTTTGTCCATTTTACCATCAATGTCGGCTCTCATGCTCCTCATCTCAGTAAGTAGGTCAGCGATGTCCGTTTTGTTTGCGACTGCTTTGGATTTCGGTGACGCCATTGTTATGACGCTAGGTGAGCGATGACAGTCGTGTAGTGGCGAGAACCTATATATTGCCAATTTCTCCTTAATGTCCATGAGTAGCAAGTCTGAAGTGCTAGGATGGGTGGTCCCCTTTGACGTGTAATGAAAAGGTGGGTAACAGTGCCCTTTCTTGGAGCTGTAACCTGCGAAATAGGTATAACTCTGTGGTGGTGGGTAGTGGGTCTCAATGGATTGTAATAAGCGCTTGTGGTGCAGGAGGGACGTGGTTTGAGCTGCACGGCAGTTCCGAGGAGGGCACATGCCCTGCAGTGCAGAGGCCCAACCCTCGGTGCAGTAGCCCTGGGGGAGCCTGAGTGGGGTCTTCCTGGATGACCGTTCATCTGGTTCTTCAGGAGTGTGCTCGTAGTTCACCAGCGGTGCGTAGCTTGGTTTTAACTGCTGTTTTGGATCGCTGGTCGTGGTTTATGGGGTTTATCAGTACACCCCTGTGTCCTTATGCCGTGTTCCTTCTAGTGGTGTTCCACTTTGGAGTTACTGCCTTGCGTTTGATCCCATTGTTGAGTGTCTTTCAGGATCGGATGTCTCCAGTATGCTTCCACGAATCTGGTGTCAGTTTGGGCCACACGGCTAGTGCGTGATGTGGTGTAAAACAAATATGAGGGCCATCCTTTAATTTCTGTTTTCCTTAGGTCTATGTGCACTTGGGTGGGGTGTTGCTGGGTGTCTCAGGCGTTCGCAATTCCTCTGTCAGGCTGTCAGGGGCCAGGGGAAAGCATGGATGTTATTGTTCGCTGGCGCCAAGGAGGGCACACGCCCTGGGGTGCAGGGGCCCAACCCTCGATCTCATGGTCCGGTGTGGTGCGCTTTGAGGACTTCTTGCGTGCCTTCTGGTCAGGATTCTCAGGGGTGTATGGGTCACATAGCCCAAGGGTTCAGCTTAATGGGTGCTCGGGGTGGGGCGGACATTGCATTGAGAGACTGAGGCGTTGAACCCCGTGCAGGGAGGGTCCAGGTTAGACCTCAACCAACGTTGTGAAGGAGTGTCGAGGTGAGTATCTGGGCTGTTAGGGAGGTCCTACCGCGTGAGTGTGGTATGTGTTGTTTACTAGCTACCAGTCACTGAGAGGCCCAGGGTTTTGCATGACTTTGGATCACCTTTACGGTTGGTGCCACATCCCAAGTTTCAATTCTGATGAAGCAATTCACACTGCGGGGGATGTCAGGACTGTTCCGGGCACTGGGGGTAGTCCTAGGTTTCCTCACCTCATAAAAAATTTGCCTTGCATCTCTGCTGGTTTCTCCCTTCGCATAGTGTACTGTGCTTGGGTAGTTCCTAGCACCTCCAATGCATGCTTTGTGCGGCTAAAGGCCTTGACTACGCAAGGGGGCCGCCTCGTGTCCTGACGTGGGGCCAACCGGCCAACTTCAAGCCACGATTATGGCGTATTGTGTCTGGGGCTTGTGGCCTGTATGGTCGCGATGCAGGCAATGGCACAGTGATTCTTTCCCTTCATTGCGGTGGGGGCGATCCACCCAAAAGCAGACGGCTCCGCTAAATTTGGGATCGGCACGTATTACACTGCAGATCTGTTCCGTCGGTTGAGCTGCTTAATGCTCCACTTGCAGGACCGGACTCGTGGCACGGATTCCTCTATGAGGGTGCTCACGAGGGTAAGCCAGAGGGTTAGAGACAAAGGACGTGTCCACAATAGGGGCTGGGGGCCATGCGTAACGCATGGTCTTGTTGGTCCGGGCCCGTACATCACTGGGCCATGCAGCGGGATCTCTCCACTCACCCCGTCCAGCTCGCGTGATGTCGGGGGATCCGATGGTTCACTTGGGCTCCCCGGTGTGCTGACTGCTACTGGAGCACCACCTCAGCGAGTCACGGGGCTCGGAACTCCATAATTGGCAAGGGCCCCCACCTGGGCCGTCCGGTGTTGAGGTACTCTCCTATCGTGGCACAGCTACGTGTCGTGCCGAAAAGTGGAGATTTCTCGGCCAAAACAGCTCCGATTTATTTTGGATTTTTTCCCACCAGGTGGGGGGTCCCTTCAGACGCCTGAATCACCAATTTTCTGGGGGGGGTCCATCAGCGGGGGCTCAAACTGCTTTTGGGACCTGAAGAGTGGAGCTCACGTGGGAGGAATACATATCTGTGCGCCCCCTGTGGCCAGCATAATGGTATGTTTTTTACATGTTTTAAGCCGGCCTAATATGATAGGATATGAAAAGTCATTTATAACGCGTTGGTACACAAGTGTTTCTAGACGCAACAAGACAAGGAAGGTAAGACAGACAGAGTACAAGACAAACGATCTTTTAAGGTCATTCAGATTGTGCAAGTGTGAGAACGAGAAGTGCAAGGGGAAAGGGAGCGGGGAAGGGAGAAGGTAGGGGAAAACAGGGCAGAAATGCTCTAAGTAAGTGCAGTCAGGGCAGCGCTGCTCTGGGTAGTGCAAGGAGAATAAGGGATTGTAGGGTTACAGTTATAGCCCCTCGGTGCCTGGTAGGCCCAGAGGCAGTGCAAGGGCATATTTTCCCCCACACGTCACTTCCACTGCTTAGGTGGACTACAATTCCCGGTTTGACTGGCAGTCGCACAGATTAGGCATCACCTAGAAGTGCCCATTGGCCATACAAGACTTGCTCAGCGTGAAGTGCTGATGCGAAGCCTGTTATTGCCATTTGTATAGTAATTTGCCTAGTCCCATTGACTCCTGGAGATTGTTCTCCTTCAATAATAGGACTTTATCCTCCAGCACTAAATTTCGTACCTACCCAGAGTGATATGTCTAGCAGCAACACCGCTCCTTCTAATATCAACTCTGCCACCTGAAGCAGGCCCTATACGCAGCAGGCTTTACTTTATGCCAGCTCTGTTCCCTGTCACTGCTCAGAGATGCAGAGTCTATTTTACAACATCATATTGAGTATATGGCTATCACAGAAACCAGTCTGAAAGAATGCTCCTGCCCTGCTGTTGCCGCAACCCTTCCCCTTGATCCTAAAACAGTCTTGGGAGGATAGCTCAGGAGCAATGGGATCGCTTTGGTTTCAAGACAATGTGAAGCAACACAGGTTCGGTCCCCGGGTCCGGTCTGTGCTTAGAAACTTATGTGTATTAGCGGTGTTATAGATAAGCAATTATAACCTTTTATGTCACATAGGCAAGGTGGCAGCGTAGCTTGCATCTTGAAATGTTTGGCCGTGGCATCTTCCTCCTCTTGTTTCCATCTGCCCGGATGAAATTCTCTGTATAAATTGTAAGCATTTATCTCCTCGCCTTCTACCAATGATTATTATTTTCACCCTCTCGGATTCGAACTTGGCTCACGAACATAACATAAAAACACATGACATGACATGATTTCATGGAGTTATTTCAGTCTGGTTTGAAGCTTTCGCCACCTTTAATGCTGTTACAAGATTTTTATTTGGAATGTAAAGATCTGAGTGACATTCAAGTCTCCTAAATACATTCTTTGCTTGTTTAGCTTGGATTCTACTTCTTGAATACTCCACCTTCTCAAAATAAGGGTTGAACCATTGGACCAGTTTTTCGTTCGGTTAGAGGAACAGTGCTGACACTCTTGGGGAGGAAAGATGCCTGCCTACAGATTTTGGATCAGGGTCAGTTAGGACTGCTGATGCTCCTTGATCTGTCGGCGACATTTGAAGCCATTTGATTGTGCCATTCTATGACACTGTGTCAGGGAGGTCGCTCCTGTAGCGGAGGGGTCCGTCAACTGGATTAGTTTGCTGCTCAATAATAGACATATTCAGATAAAATCAATGGTCATTTCTCTCAAACTGAGCTGGTTGATTGTGGCGCCCCACAGGGCTCTTGTATCTCCCGCACTTTTTTCAACATTTATATGAAACGGGTCAATGATCTAGTGACAGAGCATGGCGTACACAGACACCAACGTTGTCTTTCGTTTTGATCATGGTCCAGAGACCAGCATAGCCCGTTTATAACTTATTTTCGGCTTCATAGAACTTGAGTGACAGACAACTGGTTAGGGTAAATCCAAGAGAAAACTGAAATGATGATTGCCGTGTCTATATTTCCAATTTGTAAAGTTATGGCAACTTACCTGGACTTCCTGCTTGTGGAACAATCCATAAAGACACAAAAAAGTAAAAACTCTAGGATTTAGCCTGGATTCTTCTTTATCTCAAACCCACAAGCAAATCAAGTGCTTAGTGCATCTGACTCTCACTTCCTGCATCTGAAGCAGAAGACACCATTTCTCTTGGAGAATCATTATGCAGCCATAGCTCAGGCCATGGTGGGTTCTTGTTTTGACTTCTGCGATGCCTTGTATACTGGTATTCCTAAAGGTTCTCTGCGCGGCTTGCAGGCCGTACAGAACACGGGAGCACGCGTTATCCCCATTACACCTACATGTGCACTTACAACTCCAGCGTTGATAAAACCTCATTGGCTGCCCGCACAGGCAAGGATAGATTTGAAACTTCTCAGCACAGCTCATGAAGCCATATGTGGACTTACCCCTTCCTACATTCGCGAGAGTTGGGAGTGGTATACCTCTACCAAGCCTCTAAGGACAGCTTTCTGCTATACAATGATCATTCATCGTTTTAGCCTTTCTAAAGGTGTACGCAGGTTCAGCGCGGTTATTGCCGCCAAACTCTGGAACATACGTCATGAGGATATTCGCTGTATAAGTAGCTAGTTAGTGTTCACTTCTGCCTACTTGTGGGACTCTTGGTTGAGCACCTGGATACTTTTGGGTTGGAGCAACCCTTTGCATGCTTTATATTTCAATGTATAATGTGTGTGCACATATTGATACACTCTATTTGCAAATTCACAACCCACAAAGAGAATCATAATGGTGCAAGGGTATCCTTGCATGGCTGGGCCTCGCCTGGTGATTCACACATTAATGGAGATCAGGCATAACATGTAGAAGTGAGTCGTGTATCCAGAGTTGGAAATGGAAATTATGAACTGAGGGATCCCACCAGCGGGATGGGGAGGGGGTTTAGGGTAAGGGGGGATTGTTCTCAGCTCCCCACCAAATAAACATTTACATTTCAGGACACTCAATAACAACCGCAAAATCAACCAATATAGAAGGAGACTTTCCTATAATGTTGCAAGCAAATTATAAAAGGTGCACATCTTTTAAACTCCAAAAACTATATTTGAAACTACAAAACTATACTTAAATATGTATGTTTTGCAGATTTCAATGCTAGCATGCATATTCACCAGTGGTTAAACCAGACCTTCCAGTACCCTAGTGGGTAGGTCTCTCCACTTTGTTGCAGACGACCCGAGTTCGAATCCTGGCTTTGGCAGAACAAATATCAATGGCCCTCATTCCGAGATAGGAGGTAAGTACCGGTATTTTCCGGCATGGCGTAAAGTACAACACCGCCCTGGCGTCAGACCGCTAATTGCGGCACATTCCGACCTCGCGGACACGCGCTTTTCGCCATGCCGGAAAAGTACCGAGCGGCATGCCGCTAAACGACCCACAAACCCCCTACCGGCATGCTTCGACACATAAATAACAACACCGCCTTGGAAGCAGTAGCGTCTGTACATAACGGTGACCGTAAATTACGGATACCGTAAATTACGGTCACCGAAAAAAAAGGAACCGGAAATTACATCATCACACAGGAACGGGAAGGAGGGCGGCGGCCATCTTTAAAAACACAATCCATTGCCATCCTTAGAAGCCAGCACCCTTGGGAGCAAACTAAAGTTGGGAAAAGGACCAGACGACTACCATCATGCCAAAAGCTCCAAAGAAGTCTGCGGACCGCCTCCGAAAGAAGAAATTCAGCCCGGAGGAACTCCAGGCCATGGTGGACTACCTGGCTGAGCATGCAAATGTCGTTTTCAGCCTCGACATGCGGAGGGAGTCTATCATCCGCAAGAAGAACATCCGGGCTCAACTTGCACAGAGGGGAGCGCTGTAGGCACCACCCCCCGCACCCACAGGGACTGCCGCAAGCGGTGCGATGGCCTGCGGGTGCGGGTGCGGGTGCCGGGCCTCCTCTCCAGCAACCGGAGTCAGGCCATGCAGACGGGAGGCAGTCCAAGTACCCCTGTGCGACTAGAGCCGTGGGAGGAGACATGTGCGGCTCTGATTGGCACAGAATCGATAGAGGGCGTGGGCGACATGGAGTGCGGGGCAACGTCGTCTGCCGAAGGAGGTGAGTGTCCACAGTGTATACTGCCAATGTCCATTGCATGATTAAAACTGGCCCAAGGGCCATCGAAGGCACCCTCTCATGTTGCCCTCCCTCCATCCAACTCTTCCCCCCATCCAACTAATGCAGAGGCAAGTGCCACGCAATCAAGGGCCAAGTGCGAGTACATAACGCACATCAACCATAGTGCATTAACTTGCACATCCCATCATGCACACTGTGCAGTCGGCTCGGCATTGCGCCAGCAAAACTGCACATAACCAGGCCACGATGAGTCACTCCCAAACATGCGTACATGACATACTGATGCACATGTACCACTGCCGTTGCTACACCCAAAAGGCCACAAACCACAGTTGACTGAAATGTGAATGCAGCCATGTATGCAAATAGGACATCTTACAATCACTCATGTTGTCCCTCTCTTCTACCCCCACAGGCACTGATCATGACAGCGCCGAGCCACATTCCAGCCAGCCAGGCACCTCCATGGGTAGTGGCAGGGTCAGGGGAATTCCTGCACCAAAAACAACAGCCCCCCCCGGCTCCGGAAAGGCTACTGGATGCTGCACCACCACAATCCATCCCAGCATTGGCGCCTGCCACAATGCCAACCCCAACATCGGCACAGTCGAGCATCTCTGGGGAGGCTGCTGCTAGCGGCCCTGACGAGTGTGTGGACAGCCCGTCACCCATCTGTGGGGCATCAGAGGAGGAGGGCCAACACACAGTCCACACCCTGCATTGTCACCCTGGCCTCATGTAGTGACTGTGTAGATGCACAAACACCTGCCCGTAGCCCGCAAATAGACTTGCAGGGATATAATGATGGTGGCCCAAGTAGTTTCAGCGATGGATTTCCATCATTCAGCACACGTCGAGCAAATCAGCTCACAGATCTCATAAAGGAGTTCATGGAGGGCAACCGCCAGGCCAGGGTTCAATGGCATAATGAACTAAGGGAAATGCGGGAGACACTCACCAACAGCACCAACCGGTTGTGTGAGACTGTCACTGACAGCACAACCCGTCTGTGTCACATCCTTGGCCGCATAGCCAATGCCCTTGAGGCAGCCCAACCTAATCCCCAGCCACAGCAGGCGGACACGCCCGCGTCCAGTGAGGCCACACCAGCCAGCCCAGCAAGACGCACTCTGCGTTCCATGCGGCGCAGGGACATGCCTCCCCCGGGCGAGGGGAGCAAGAAACAATAGTCATTGCTGCCACATGTGGCCTTTATGTCCTAAATGGGACCACTGCTGTGGAGTTCGGTCGGAGCGGGGTGGGGTGTAAGGGTTTGTTGTGGAGTTGGAGGGGAGGAAGGAGGGGGGTGAGGGTTTGTTGTGGAGTTGGGGAGAGGGGGATGATGGTTTGTTGTGGAGTTGCGGGGGAGGGGGGTGGCTGCAGATAATGTTCACACATTCCTTTTTCACAATACACTATTGGTGTTGCAAAGTTCAATTGTTGTGGACATTCATCATTGAGCATGTGTATAATGACGTCTGACAGTGCATGGTGTACAAGTATACACACATCCAGTGCCCTGTGTGCCCATGTAATGCCACCCTCTTCTGACTTGTGTTCTGAACATCCTGTCCACTCTTAGTTTGGCGCATGACATGTCCCTCAAGTGCACTGCCTCCATGATGCTTTCTTGCCACTTCCTCCTCCACCTTCACCACATCGTCATGTGGTAGTAGCAGTCCCATGTCAGGGGACAGAGATGCAATTTTAGGGATGCACATTTTGTACGGGTATGGCTAGTGTTTTAATGCTCCCTGGGCCTGTTCTGTGGGTTACTGACAGGGGTCATGTACCATGGTGTCAAGGGACAGCCACCAACAGCTGCATGTCTAGCCAAATAAAGTGAGTGTTTGAACTGTCATGGTGGAGAACTGAACTTGGCTGACATGGCAGGGTTTCACTGATGGCCATATGCACATGTGCATGGATGCATTTCGCCCATTCATAGCCACAATATGTGTCCAATTCAAAGGAATGCTATGGGGGTTGCGTCTACAAGATGGTCCGTGAACGATGGCATGGACATCTCGTGGTACATGCTTCGTTGATGCATGCAGCTGTCCTGATGTTAGATCCATGTGGTGCTGTTCACTGTGTAGATTTGTATTTGGGTGTGATGGATGTAGTCAGTGGTTTATGGTCATCATCCTGCTCTGATACATACTATGGTGAATTCCAACACTCCTATGGGTGTGCCATGCCGGTGACGTGGTGTGGTATCCCTGCTGCCCTCAGTTCTATCCACTCCCAGGGATGGGTCTCCGATGTGGTGCCATGCTGGGGGCAGCCACATTGTGCATATGCAGTGTGTCTTCCTATATGCGCTTACGGTTGTGGTGGGCGCCAATGAGTGGTGCTAGTGTAGTGGGATTTGCCGTTGTCCGATGGTGGAGATGTAGTATATTGTGAGTGCCTTATTCCATCGATGTGGGAATCTGTTCTCATGTGCCGCTGCACTGGTTCTGTGCAGGTTGGTTGGTGGGGTGAACATTGTACGATGGCTTCATCATTTCGACCCAGTTGGTTCATGCAGGCACCCACCTCATGGCACCAATGCACTAGCATGACACAGTCAGACGACTCAACTGGCAGCCAGGCACGTCATCCTGCATGTCGCACCATGTGGCATGGTAGCGTGGTAAACTGCTCGCCCATTGAGTCATGAGTTGTTCTTTGATGTCAGGCCCACCCATGTGTGATGTTATTGGTTGCGTTGCATTCCATCTGCACGGAAGGGGAGTGGTATTGTTTGTAGTTGCTCTCCGCCACCTGCATGCCATGCAGGTCCACCTACGACACGTGGGTGCTGTCAGGGGCACCAATGTCATTTGGCATGCATCCATATGCATGAGGTCCACATTTACTGTTGTGTATCTCCTGGGTGGTCCATGTTGGGGATTGGTAGGCCCTTGTGTGCTTGGGGAGGTGAAACAGCACTTGTTTATGTGGCCGTGTAATGGACGGTTGTGACATGCCATGCATGGGCACCAGTGTGTGCTGGTAGGTGCCTGTGGCATGGGTGTGGGGCACAGGCAACACCGTCACTTGTGCCAGGATAGCAGTGTATATTTGTATGCTGCTCGCTTATCTCGTTATGTCTCAGGCCAAATATGGTGGTGACGGTGTCACAGTCAAGGTGGTCAAGGGTGTCTATCTGCTAAGGGATTTTCTTGAGTGGCCGGACATGCTACGTGTGCATGGGGGCTGCTGTGGTGGTGACGGAGGCTGCAATGGTGCTGCATGCAGGGCCTGTCTCCCCCTCCTTCTCCCCCTGTGTCTCCTCAAAGGGGGGGGCCTGGTGTTGTTGATGAAGTTTTTGTGGGTGTGCCCTTGCTGGTTCTATTGGTCTCATCTTGGTGTGGGAGGGGGTGTGATGTGTGGGTAAGTTCCTTTTCTGCTGTGGCAGACTCCATTGCCTCCACCTGTGCTGATTGTGTGCACCTGTGGCTCTGGGAACCACTGCTCAGGGTTCTTTACTCCTTTTCTGAGATGCCTGTATGTACTCCATGCCGGTAAGGTACTTTACGGGCTAAAGGATGCCGTTATTTACGTGTGCTCCTTACTTGTGATCAGCTCCGGTTTACGCCATGACGCTAATTTCGGCATGGTGGGGCGCGCGCAAAACCCTGGACCGATAATTACGGCATTGTAGTTTACGGTGCCGTAATTAGCGGTCTGAGGGGTCAGAATAGCATGTAGCGGTAAACGATGCCGGTAAATCATTACCGGCATGGTTTTTACCTTACCTCCAAGCTCGGAATGACCCCCAATTACTTTAAAAGGTGGCCCATGGGGAGACCGTTTTTGTTGGATCTTGGATCCGGGAAAATCCGGCCCAATGGCCAGTGCTGCTTTCATCTATAAAGGACAATAACATTATAATTGGCTGCGTTTTGAATACCTATTCTTGCCACCCCTCTCACCTGCCTTAGCACACAGCATTGCAGTTTTGCCCTTGTTTATGCTCCTGTCCGAACACACGATTGCCTCATCAACTCACCCCGAAGAGCTCCCTCCCTGAACTGCACCATTTATTTATTTAATTGGTACCCAGGGATTCAAGTTATGCTTGCACCAGTGCCTCTATTTGCATGAGTAGGAAGGAGACGTGCATTCCAGCTGAGGGAAGGCAGGCAGAGGTAAAAGACGGGAGGCGGCCCTCAGGTGCCCATGACAACCATTGGGACCTAGCGTGTGTGCTGTATAAAATCAGAAAAATACATCTAATTCACTGTCTTTAAAGGGCCTGATTCACAGCGCGTTTTTCAATGGGATCCTGCCATTATAAAACGCTTATGTGTTGCGTTCTTATCCTCTGTTATAGCTTGCGTCTGTTAGTAGCTGCGGCTTCAATCGTCAGCGAATGCTTTTTCATTGCATTTCATTGTATTGCCAAAGCGCTGTGCAAAAGTGCATAGCAATACAAAAAGGGAACATGATAACAGAGCCATTTATTGCAGCTTAATAACGGAAGAGTCCCAGATGCATGCGACAAGGGATTAGAACGTAAATGCTCTCAGAAAAGGGCAGCGCGCAAAGAGAACAGGAGCAGGGCGAGTAGGAAGGAAGGAGACGTGAATTCCAGCTGAGGGAAGGCAGGCAGAGATAAAAGACTGGAGGAGGCCTGCAGGTGCAGAGGAGAGACAAGGAGAATAAACTAAGGGGGGGGGGGAGATCTTAAGGGAGGAGGCGGATAGGTGTGCAGAGAGTGATCAGAGGAAAGGTAGGGAGGGGTGTGCGGTCGTGGATGTGACTGGATTTCCACACTCTACACAGGATCCGGAAGCGGAAACCAGCGGGAAAGGGGAGCCAGCGAAGAGAAGGAGAGATGTCAAGTCAAAGTGGGACGAAAGAGAGCACAGAGAGAAGCCTGAAGGAGTGATTGAAGAGGGGCCACGAGGCTGGTAGGGAGGCCACAGAGGACAATAGAGCAGTAGTCACGTGTAAGTAAACAGTAGCAGACAGTGTTAAGAAAGGGTGGCTTTCTCATATATTTTGAAGCTAGAACCGAGGTGGAAAGAGATTGGAAGAAGGATGGAGACAAGCATGTGGTGAAAGGGCATGGAGGAACATAGCTTTGGTCTTATTTGAATGAAGGTGGAAAGAGTGAGAAGCCCTGCAGTGCTGGGCAGCTGATTGACAGCTGAAAACTAAGAGGAGGCCAGGAAGAGAACGGCACAGAGATGTGTGTTATCAGTGGAGAAGGCAGAGGAAAGAACAAGTGAAGAGATTATGGCAGGAAGAGGAACAGTACAGACAGTACATAAGAGCGCGCTGAAGGCAGAGCCCTGAGGAAGCCGGGAATAGAGAGGTTCCCGAGGAGCAGAAACAGCAGCCGAGAAGGCAGATGAGTGTGTGCAGGCAGATACTGTTCCCCCTCTGGTGTTTCCCACTGGTCTCGGTGAGGATGGGGGTACTGCTCGATCAAGTCCTACAGGTTATGCATCGTGGTAGCGGGTAATAAAAATTAAGGGATTAATTAATACGTTAACAGTATCAGTGCCAGAGATGGGGTGCTTTATTTTCACAAAAGGCACATTATGTGCCAAAACTAAAAGGAACATAATATATTGCTTGTTGCACATTCTATGCCCACTTGAGATCAAAGGGAGGGAGGTGTCTTGGAGAAGTGCCCAGATCATGGCAGGTCTTGGTGGCATTGATGTAAAACAGAGAGACCAATTCTGCCAACCTATTCCAACATCATACAAGGAACAATATTTCTGTTTGGATTGAAGGCAATTGTGAAAAAGTCACTATGGCTGGAACAGGGTTCAGTAATTCATGTGATAGGAAATTAGCTGAGTACACAGTGCCTGTGTCCTGACACTCCACAACTCCATGTGCAGTATTGTTTTTCAATTACCTTCTTGTGCTAGCATTAGCTGTTTTCATTTCCAAATGCTGTATCTTCCTGCTGTGATGTCATAGCAGAGAATTATGTCAATGTTAATGTTAAAGATATTTGTAGCGCGCACAGTCACCACTGGAGTCATCCCCAGGCGCTCTGGCGGATCTGAAAAGGGAAGAGTGTGGGAAGGTTAGTAGGATTGAGTGGGAGATTGAACGGGAGAAAGGCAAGAGAGGGGTGTTGTGCTGTTGGCAGCCTCAGCTTGGTTTGCATCAATCGCTGATCTTCGCTGTGCTTTTCGTTTGGGAGCTGCCATGTACTGTTGTGTGAGGCTATGTGTAGTATATTTTGTTGTTGCAGTGTGGTGGTTTGTTGTGCATTAGAGGTATGGTTGTGTTTAGTTTGAGATGTGTATGCATATTGGTAAAATTGTTTAGTAGGTTGGTTAGTGGCATCGCTGTTTAGAAGTGGCATGCTAATCTACACAATTCTGTGTAGATGTGATGCAAACTGTCTTCATAAATCTGTCTAGATGTGACACAGGCTAATCTTCACAATTCTGTCTAGATGTGACACAAGCTAGTATCACAGTTGTCCAGATATGAC
The DNA here is from genome assembly GCF_040938575.1 of Ambystoma mexicanum. NCBI lineage: Eukaryota > Metazoa > Chordata > Amphibia > Caudata > Ambystomatidae > Ambystoma > Ambystoma mexicanum. The sequence goes on from NC_090923.1 coordinate 1,033,190,638, forward strand.
GTGATACTAATCTTCACAATTCTGTTTAGGTGTGATGCAATGCTAATCACAATTCTGATTAGAGGTGACGGAGGCTAATCTTCACAATTCTGTCTAGATATGACGCAAGCTAGTATTACAGTTCCCGCTAGATGTGAAGCAAAGCTAGTCTTCACAATTCTGTTTAGATGTGACGCGAGCTAGTATTACAATTCTGTCTAGATGTAACAGAGGCTAATCTTGACAATTTTGTCTAGATATGACTCAAGCTAGAATGACTGTTCTTTCTAGATAGGACATAATGCTAATCTTCACAATTTTATCTACATATGATGCAAGCTAACCTTTACAATTCTCTCTAGATGTGACGCAAGCTGACATTCACAATTCTATCTATATGTGACGTAAGTAGTATTACAGATCTCTCTAGATATGACGTAATGCTAATCTTCACAATTCTGTCTAATTGTGACGCTGGCTCATATATGCAATTTTTCAGGACTAGCTTGCACAGAGTATAGTCTACCTAGTTGTGAGATATTGTAATCTTTTTTCCTTTTAAGGGTAATATGGGGGAGGGGAAATTTAGATACCGCCAAACTAGTTTACCATTTTCTCCACTCACAATCACTCAAAATCCACCTGGTTACAACTGGCAATTTTGATCACCATTCCTTCGGGCCTTAGGACTTCATTGGGCATTTGGGGAATTTCCCCCCGGCAAAAATTCCACCTGTAGACAATCCTCCATAGTTAAGAAAAATTGAGGAAATCTATCCAGCAAGTGCCAGAGGTATTTCCTGCATTTTACCCCCAAACTCAGAATTTGACAGTGCATGAAATGGGTGGTGAAGTGTCTGTAATCAAACTATTGCCACTATACTGCTTATTAGCCTGCACCAACAAATTCGTAATTAGGGTATTTATATTTTTTTGCTGTGTATATAGTGCCTCGTGCCTCCACTCTACACCCCCTGCAATGCTGATCCATAAGGGACAGCGCAGTGGTTGGTAAATGAGGGCAGAGGCTGTACACAACATAAAGTTATAATTCGATGGCTTTTGACCCTGGGGTGCATTTCACCCGAGCTTCTGATTGACATCATAGAGAAATCATGCTTCGCTCTTGTATCCTATAAGATGTCCCTCGGAACCCCTCAATGAAATATATTCTCATAGTTGATAGCTACCAATCTCTAATTCCTTGTTTAGTGACATTATTAAAAGGAGATTGAACAGCAGTATCCGAGACACAGAGGCGCCAAGGCCACAGTATATGTGAACTGAATGTTTGATTTAACACAAATACCAATGCAATTCATGGATGAGCAACATATTCCAAAGAATTCAGACCAGTTATAAGGCATAGATAGCTGTAAATGAACTTTTATGTACAACTGAGTACTGGGCTTAAGGTGAATACAGTCAACACGTGTTTATACCCAACCAGTCCCTTTTCAAGGCTGTAAATAATAAAAGAAAACATTAAAATCATAAAACTCATAACAAAAGCATGTACAAATTTGAATCAATACATAGAAGGGACGACGGAGGAGGACAAGTGAACAAAAAAGGCAAAAAATAAATCGCACATTCAGTTGAAATATACTGTAACGTAGGTGCTGCAGTGTCTGGGATAATGCTGTTCAATTTGAGTTTTGGTGATCCAGGGCATTTGTCCACCCTCTTCCCATACGCTAGCAGCCACGTCCCACAACTAGACAAGTCTAGACAGGTGTAGCAGACAGTTGTTGATTGTTTTGCCCTCTTTCTTTCTTACTATTAAAAGTAGACTTTTTTTATTATACTTTCCTAAAAATCAGTGGCTTGGTTCTTCTGCATCGACATAATATATCATTAGGTCTCCAAGTTCCACGTATGGAAATCGGTGAATATAACAGTGTGGGAGGGACACCTCTGTGCATCTGCTCATGTGAAAATTTGCAAATGTACTGGTAAAGATATCTGTACAGGGGGATGTGCAAAAGAACACCCTGGGTCCACGGCTTATCACAATGTATGCACATGTATGTGCCATCTCAATTGAATAATATGGAAAATTACAGAAATGAAAATGGATATCATTGTCTGGATTCCCTTTTACATCTTCTCTGACAGGCATTTGATTAGGGCCTGATATGTGTCATCCCGCTGACAGGCATTTGATCAGGGCCTGATATGAGTCATCCAACAGAACCCTCCTGGCAACCATCCCCGGCTACATGGGACTTGAGCCATTCCCAAGGGGGTCTGAAGGTTTGATATCAGAAGTCACCTGTGAATTGTAAATCAATGGAACATGGTTTGTTTGGGCATTCTTTATAATGTGTTTTTGTGAATAATGTCTTTCACTGCGACTTCTTCTCAGGCGTTCTACATCATTTGGGCCTAACGGCCCAGGGCTAAAGGCAGAGTGCCGGCCTCATGGCGGTGTTTTACGCCCTTGTGATCCCACCTGCGCTGCTGTGTTCATCCTGAGGACCCCGTTTTCAAGCACAGCTGCCAGAGCACGATGCCTGATGGGGAGCATTACCTCCTTGTACCCTGAGGGATGCCTCACAAGGGGTGCCCGTGTTCTGTGAGACCACAAAACCAAAGATCATAGAGCAGACTAGTGTGGGGATCTAAAGCAGCAAAACAGCACGCCCCACTTTTCCTGTCTTTTTCATGCTGTAGTCTCTAGCCGAAGGTGTGCTTTCCTTTTAGTTGTCTTCACGTTGCTCAGCTCAAGCTCTAAACAGACCTTGCGTTGCCAAAGCCGTCGCGCCACTTGTTCTGCACCACAGGATACTATCATCTTTTTCATTCGGGGTTGTGCAGTTCAAAGTGAGGAGTTTTGACCTGTTTTAGGATATTCTGGTGGGGTGGGTAAGGGACGGTTGGAGGGAGCGCGTTCGAAGGTAAGTATAAGCACAAGGTATTGAGCATATGATAACTTTCTTTCAGCACTCCAGCTGGTTACATAAAGTAGTACAACCATAATCCTGCATGAGGGTGTTTCTAAACATGCAGGTCACTGTATTATGGTGGTTAGACTGAATTGCAAATGGAAGGGGGAACGTATTCCTATATCCTAAGGGTTTTCCAGGCATGTTTCCTTCATATATGTGGATGTTGGCACTATAGCACTCTTTATTCAGATTCCATGCAGCACAACTTCAGGTGGCATATTAATAGTGATGACTGTGACCCTTCTGCCCTTAAATTCCTGTGTAGATCCCAAACAGGCTCCCGCATTACACCACAGGAGAAAACATAAAGGAGTTACAGTTGGGACTGTTGTTGAGATGATGACTGTATTTAACAGTGTTTTATTGGGGTGAGAGGAATCAGAACCTCACAATCGAAAGACAATATTGTCTATTGGGATAAACAAGAGGACCTAGCTTATCTTTCTTAAAGGTTTACTGTGAAAGAATGACTTCTGACATTGCTGGCAACTGCTTTCGAGAGCATGCACAAGCCATAGATGCTCTCACGTTTAAAATTGAGTTGGGTCAACAGAGGTTTAAGGGGCTTACATAATATGGGAATATTTTTTCGTCAAAATCCGATTGGTCGAATTTTTTACTGCTGTTTTTTTAATGTTTTTGTCTGCACAGAGGTAGATAGTGGCTTGGGCATTGGGGTCAGGCAACGTAGGATGGGGAGAGGGTGGGTTGATGGATGGGGTCTCCCCCTGCTTTTGGGGGTAGAAAATCACTTTAAAAAATGCAGTACAAATGATTTGAGCAGTTGGAATACTACCACAACACACAATGACTAGCCACCCACACTGACGTGAGTCGGGGCTTAAATTCTATAAAGAGTCATGGAAGCGAGTATTATGCTTTAATCACTTTACTTTCAAAACAGCAGCAAAGAAATAAAACATGCTTTTTAAAACATTAGATCTTTTTAAAAAATACAACATATGTATCAATCTGAGAGAGGACTCCATTCCAAGATGGTAGCCATGCCCCTCTCAGCCAATGGGGGTCCGAGCTCCTTTATAAAGTCTTAATCAGATAGTCCCTTGTCCTCTTCTGTAGCTGCGAGTCAAAGGCAAGAACAACAAAAACAGTACAAAGAAGCACTGACACCCATCCAGAGAGTGACGCCCATCCACCATGCACCTCCTTCGGAACACTCCATGAAACGCCTGCATGAACAACATTCTCAGAAGGGAACTTCAACAAAGCAAACACATGATGAGGGAGGGCTGGAGGGATAAAACTCAGCTCTGTGTCTCTTAATAGAATCTAAACCCCACCTCACGTCAGTGTGGTGAGTTACCCATTTTATGGCGAGACCAGAGGCTTCATATTATACAAGTTCAAAGCTCTTGCAAAACCACATTAGCAACATGTTGAACTTTTTTGTGATAAAACGTCTTTAACGTAGACTCCCTGGACCAATCAACTGCTTTAAGGATATATTGTGAACTACCCCCAAGGATAACTGCTTTAGAAGCCATAGCCCCCCTAGAAGAATGTGCCCGAAGATGGAAGACGTCCACCTCTGCTTACTTCATTACCCAAGCACCCAGCGCGCCAATGCGGCAGAGGAAACTGCCACAAAGGGCTTCCTGATGGAAATAAGCAGCTGAGAGGTAGATGAGGATGGTAAACAGAAGTCATACGTTCATAACATTGCAAACAGTTGACCATACATAATTTCTAACCCTCCTGGAATGAAGGATACGAAATTTAGGTGGTGAAATGTGTAGTTGTACATTTAATGTATTGATATCAGGAACTCTTTAATGGAAATAAGACATAGAAACATAGCTAGCTTGGCCAACAACTGCTGACGTGACAATGCCTCATTATCAGGCCAGGACCGAAACACGTGAAAACCGAATTAACATCCTAAAAGGTAAAATATTTCACCTGAGGTGGAACCTTAATCCTAATGGACCACAATGCCTTCCTGACCAGGAAATGCTTCCCCACTGGTTCACCTTTAACTAGTTCGCCTCCTGCCAAAATGACCGACTGGTAATTATTAATCGTGTTATATGCCTTTCCCTCCTTGAACAATGTTACCAAAATATTTACCACTTCTACCAGAGGGGTGAAAATGGGATTGAAACCCCCGTCCATGCCCCAGTCCACCCACGCAGAAGAGGAGGAAACCTGAGTGAATATAGACCAAGAAGAGTCCCAGATAACCTGGAAAGCGTCTCTGGAAAGCCCAGAGAATGGCCAGGAATAGCAGAAATCTACCCAGAAATGAGAGACAGCTGTCCCTGCAGAACCCGCCCCCCCCCAGAATTTGTTAGAAGGGGAAACGATGGAAGCAGCTGGGGCACATCCACCCCCAGTTCTAACAGAGCCAGAAACCACACCTTTATGCTAGTATGGAAGAAAGAAATCTTGTGACAGGAATATGGGTAAGTATGCACCCACAATAGGGCAGCTCACAAAGCAACTTGATGTCCTCCAAATTATTAGTAAGCACTAGGCCCCAAAAGGTGTCAAGGAATAACATGGCAGGTGAGAAGAAAAATATGTGTTTTATTAATGGACACTGGAGCTGCATGTTTATGCAGCAAAGGCAGAAAGGTGTTGGATGATGGGAAGTAATCATGAGATTGAGGGTTCTTTTGAAGACTATACATGGAGTTTTCTTGTTTAGTAATGAATTATCAGTCTCTGAAGGAGAATGTGTATGACGGATTTTTGTTACATTGGCAACAGGCATCTGCCATTGTTTTGAGAAGGGATTGGATGACAAAACCTAACCATGATCATTCTATTTAGGTGATTAAGGGATAGTGTGTTTCACACAGGAATGCACGATTTGAGGTCAGATTTATATTGGTGTAAAGGGCAAGTGGCTCTGCAAGGTGTTTCTGGTAAAACCAGAGGTTTTATTGTTGTGAGATAAGCATAGTGTTACACATGCCTATGTGGCCTAGTGGGGAAAAATTGTGACAATATTTGATGAATTAAATTTTGGACCACGAAGGGCGCGGGGGCAGATAATCCCTATGAAATTAAAAGCAGCAATAGTGCAAGAGAAAATGGTGACATTCAAAAGAATGAAAAATGAGAGTGGACCACGGAGAACAGTGATGGTTCTCCAGGTTGATTGACGTCACTGATGACGACATAACTAGATAGGGTTTAACAAAGGATGAAGTGTGTTTCTTTGGGAGCATCATACACTGAAAAAAAGAAAAGAGGTAAACATCTTATATAATGGAGCTCAGTATGCTTTTAGGAAGGGTTGGAGAGAGAGCCAAATGTCTGGTGGACTGTGGCCCATTATGACACAGTCCAACAAAAAGGGGAAGATGAAAATAAATTATTGACCTTAAACAGTATAGGAGTAAGAAACTCAAAAACTGAAGGTTTGATGATAAATGTAGAGAGTAAATAAAAAATAAATAAGTAAAAAAATCCCAAAATTGAAAACATAAATGGCACCAATTTAGGTTGCTGGCCATAATAGAAAAATATAAAAAGATCATGGGAATGATGAAGGGCCACAGGAGTATTATGTGCCAAGGTTGTTTTGATCATAGGGGAAATAACCTCTAGTAAAACTGCACAAAAGATCATATGAGAGCAAGTATAATAACATTATTTAAATGTGTATAATGGTGTTGGTTTATATTTTACAGATGAAGATTATTGATCTTTTCTTGAACATGAAAGAAATGTTTGCATGGCCTTCAATAGGGGAAGAGACATTATTACCACAACAAAGGTGAGTACTAGTGAACAGGGAGAGAAGAAAGAGGTGAAAACTGGTTCACACCACAGTGTGTGGACACACTGTTGATCATTATTAGGAGTAAGAGGACCCAGGTGACTACAGAAAGAAAAAACGGCAGTTAGGGATACAGTGTTTCAATTATGTACCCTTTTTTCCCAAGATAGGTGCAAACAGGTGTGAGCACAGAGTAGCATATAGATACAGGCATGACGTCCTCTGACAACGCAGGAAATAGAAGACATAAAATAAAAGATGGGTAACCTTTTTATATTTTGATAATTGGTAAGATGCCAAAAAAGGTAGGTTTGGCAGAAGTATAGGAAATGTTTAGAATAGGAAACACAATGCGTTTTCTTATGTTAAAACGTGTGGGCATGTGGTAGAAGCAGTGCCAGATTCCAGAAAAACAGGGGTCGACTAGGTTAGTGTAGGGCAAACAGGTGCAGCAAGCAATTAAGGCCGGGTGAGACGCAGGGCAAAATATGTCTATTGTATTTTAATAGGATCAAGGCACAGAAAAAGGAAATGACCGCGGTCCTATGCGAACGAAAGGAAGATGGTGGCGAAGGAAAGAAGAAGAACTTTCAGCTAAGCACAAGAAGAACATTCAACTAAGCAGGAAAAAGCCAAGTACAGGCCTGAGTGCAATGCTAAAAGTGTTTTATTTAAAGTGCACCGAAAACACACAAGAAAGGCTATCCTTTAGAAAGAGAGCTAAGAATATTAGAAGAAATGATCTTAGTAAACATCTTTTTTGAACAGCACCAGGGAGCAAGGGTTTATGTTAGGAAGAACCCTGACCCCCTTGCCAGTCCCCGAATGACTTTTGTCTCTATTTCGGTTTTCTGCAGAAAGCAAGGTCCTGCGCCCGGTGTCCTGTCCAGCTATGGATGCACCAAGAAGACAGAAGCAGAGCAGTACACGAATAAGATACGTCCCTTTTTTAATGTTTTTTTGGGGGGATTTGTCATGCTGTTTGTTGTTTGTTATTTTTCAGAATCCCTAGTCTGAGAATGTCGACTTTAAGGGAAATGGGGCCTCATTACACGGAAGGCGGTGAACCATGGCGCTATTAGCGCCATGGTTCATGCCGGTAAAATACCGGCACCGCCTTGGTGGAAAGGGGAATTACCGCCCCCTTCTAAGATTGGCGGGGCGGTAATTCCCCCTTCCACCATTGCCCTTCCCCATTCCCATTTTTGCCCCATAGGGCTCTATGGGAATGGGGAAGGCGCTAATTACGGTACCGCAAATTGCGGTACCGTAATTAGCTCCACTGGTCCGTTTGCGGGTTGGTTTTTAACGCCTGTAAAAAGCAGGCGTTAAAGTCCCCAACCCGCAAAGGGACTTCGTAGTAAGGCGGTAAGGATTTACCGGTACCGGTAAAATACCGGTACCGGTAAACCCTTACCGCCTACCATGTAATGAGGCCCATGGTGTCCTGTGAAAGGATATCATTTTGTGATAGAAAACAGAGCCCATAGAAAACAGGGCAGATGGTAGACACAGGTGAATATTTTTTTGGGAAAACAAACCAGGTCCCAGCAACCAGACAGTGTGCAAACGAGAAAAAGTAAACATGTACACAGAGAAAGAAAAAAGTAGTTTGCTTAGGAGGCAGGAATGTTGGAAAATAATATATAATTGAGATTGTTTAAAAGGCAGGAATGTTTTACAGGCACACAAGAGTAGGTTTTTTAAGGGTTGGATTGAGGAGGAAGTATTGATGATAGAGACATATTTGTTTTTCAAAGGAAACTCATTCAGATTTTTATTACAGGTGGACAGGCAAGATGAAGTATACATCGGGAGATTGAAGGCACATGAACCTATGAGCAGAGAGAGGGTAGAGAGACCCATCCAAAATGCCTGTTCACAGACATTCTGGCAGACAACTCCCCTATCCTTGTGCCCCCCTTGCTTAAATGGTTTTTTTTATGTTCTGTGATAAAAGACACATCAAAAAAGACAATGGACTCCTGGCCGAGGTATCGAAAAGGCCTGGGAGACTTGCTGCAAAGCAGCCCAAAAAAGGACAAAATCAACTTGACAGAGCTGGTCCATGGATACCAAACCAAGATGAATAGGATGGAAGAGGTGCTAGTGGAAGATGAACCAATGAAAAGGGAATGAACATTGAGAATGTGATTGGGGTTAGCAATGAAGAAACAAGGAAATAAAATGTCGTTATGGGGTGGGAGTGATGGAAAAATGTGAAGTATAAGCCACATGTGAACAATGTGTGAAGACGGGCTGGTGGGTTCCCTCAAAGTGTGACTGTCTTTCGATTCTCATAGTGGCCGTAATGACCTGATGTATAATTAGTATGAAATTAAACTGGGTAATTGATGTGGGACTCAGATAAAAGTGAACAAAGGTGTTCTTTAGGGATACGTACATGTTTAGACTAGGAGAATATAATATGTTAGTACTGATGATGTAGAAATGTTTTTAGGATGTCTCCCATATTGAAACATATCGCCTCATAGAGGGGGTGATTAGGACAGAGGTGTATAGGTACACTGAATATGGAGGAGGGTGGACATTGGGTGTAGTGGTATGTATTGAGTAAGTGACTAAATATAATCCAGAGGGGGTAGTGTATAGGGATAGCCCTCACCCCCCTCAAACCGAATATATAGGAGATAGACCCCATCCCCACCTCAAGCTGAATGTAGATAACTTATTGGGTTGATCAATAATTTCAGTATTGTGAAAATTAGAATTGTAGTGCTTAAAAGGCCAAACAAGCACATTGTAGGGCGACAAATATTTTGGGGTCAAAATGCTTTGCCAAGTGAAGAGCATGTTGGGTACCATACATTTATCAGCGTAACTACAAATCTACATTTAAACCTGAACAGAACTTAAGTTATAAGTAAAAATAGAAGGTCAGTCATTTTATAATTTGGTCGGCCATCTTGGCTAAGACAGAGTCAGGCAAACTGTAAAATGGATGCTGAAAACACAAAATAGATGGGTTTTGAAAATCATGCTGAAATAATTATATAATTCCATCATAGCAGTTCATGGAAAGACCACTGGTCTACATTAAACTAAATAAAACAGGTCCAGACTTGTTTTGTGGAACTGATGAGTGGCAGTCATGGTAACCAACCTTGGACTGAAGAAAGGGCTGTCTTTAAGTTGCCAAAGCCAATCAGAATGTTTTGTATTAATTATTAAATTACAACATCATTGAAAATGTATAAAAGACCATGAAGTTAGGAGAGGGTTGGGAGTTGCTGACTTTTCTGCTGTATGCTGTTTGCTGTGTCCTGAGAAGAATTAAAGAGATGTCTTTGAAATTCAGCCTGAGTCTCTTGATGTCTTCCTGCTTGATCTCCAGCATGCCTTCCCTAAGCTAGGGGTGCCAACAGCCCAGAGAGGGCAGTGAGCTCATCTCTACATAACAAAGACTGCAAAACTACAGTTGACGTTTCCAGGATGGGAGAAGGGACAGATGTCCTCATGGATCGATATTGGGCTAGTGGGCCTAGGGCGTACATGAAGTTGCCCAAGGATTGGGTGGAGTATGCTCCTTGGTGCTCACCCATGTTCCAGCATTAGTGATTCCTCAGAGTGACTTGAACATTGAAGAATTTCCAAAAGTAGATGTCCATTTGAGAAAAAAAAGATTGCTTGAATTTCGCAATCAAACCAGAAGAGAGAATTACTTCTCAGTCAAGTCAAGAGAAGCATATGACTCCATCCCTCATGAACACAGATTGTTCAGCAAAACTGCTTCAATATTTACAACTATATTCATGCCTGGGATCCAGACGATGGACAATGCCAAGTGGTGCAAATGATGAGATGGGAGCTTCTGCAGACAATCAACACCACCATAAAGGGATTCAATGATATCAAGGAAGAGCTGAGGGCCATACAACTAATCACCCTGCAGAACAGATATGTCCTTGATATGATCACAGCGATGAAAGGAGGAGTTTGGGCCAAATTCGGGCCATCATGTTGCACATTCATATCTTCTCACGATGACGAGAGTGGGACCTTGACAGAGGTCATAATGTTGCTAATGAACCTGCATAACAAGATGGAAGACGAGACAGAGGACATTACGGATGATAGTTGGTTTGCTTACTTATTCTCATGGATTACGCAGTGGATGGCAAACATCTTCAAGTTTCATGGAGCAATATTGGTGATGGTGATGTTTGGATTCTGTGTAATCAGGATAGTGATCGCCCAATGCAAGAAGACGGCAAAGAAAGCACTAGGAATGAAGATCATGATCAATGTCGAATATGGGTTTGGGCCTAAGGAATTGACTGATGAAGATGTCAGAAAATACATAGAGGCAAGCATCATAGCACCTGAAGGAACAAAGTTCCTGTATCCAAAGAATTATAAGAAGTACATGGGACGATGGGTCTATTGTAATCCAAATGGACAGTGTAACTACATGACCTGGAGTGTGGATGAACATGTTAAATCAGCCATCACCCTGAGGGGGGGTGATGAAGATCTGGACTCTGAAGAAGCACTTCTTCAAAAGAAAATATCAAGATGTGGAAACCATTGAAGAGGTGGTCGATGACTCGCCCAGAGGGGGGAATGTAAAGGAGCAGCTGCATGCCTCTGCCGGAAAATCCCATAACCCTGCCTCCTACATGTTGGATATTGGAGGGATATCGGATTGGATATCGGAGACTGCACCATGTTTGACACCAGCAGTTGTGCCAATTCCGGAGTGAGTGTTTGAGAAAAGGTATCCTCTGAGAAAACCCTTTCAAATGTATCCCCAAAGAGATGACAATCTGAGGGAGGAACTCCCTGAAGGAATATGAAAAAGAGTGAAAGAGAAGCCTGTGACGTCACAAGAGATGAGCGTGACGCACTGAGAATACAGGCTGAAGAGAATTTATGGCTCTTGCAGAAACTGATGATGAAATGTAAGCATCGAGTAAACTTAAATATGCAGAAAAGAAGATTGCTTGCATGCAAAGTGCTCAAGAAATGTGACCATTCAATGAATGTACAGAAGGTGAAACGCAAGTAGACTAAGTGATCATAGAAGCTGCCTATATGTGGTGAACAGACAGCAGGCGAAGCCGCCATTGTATAGAAAGTGGACATCGGTGTTGTGAATTTAGTAAGCCAGGACCATGGAGAGAAAAGGTGAGAACTGTGTCCCAGCAAGAATAAGCGGAGATCGTGGAAACAAACTGTGAGGCTGTTTGGCCTGGCATCAAAGCTGAAGCAGCTAAGGTTGGTTAGCTATTCTTAAAGGCAGTGAACGTGCAAAGCTGAATCATCCCTTGTTAAGGTGCAAATAAAGAACACCAGGCATGCCAAGTTTTATTCATTTAAAACAGTTAAATGCTGTAAAATGGACCAAATCATGGTCTCCTGTGACGTGAACCAAGGATGGAAATAGTGTTGAGCCTGGAGTTCTAGAACAACGATAGAGAGTGCATACACTCCCATATATTCCCAGAGACTAGAATACTTTGCAAGGCCAAATTCAAAGACAATCATCATGGCAGAAGGCATGGGTGATGAGAGATGTTGGGATAATTAGGTGGGGAGGTAAAGTCAAGTCCACCTCCTGGCACCTGGGTCTGAGCTTACATGCTGATAAGTGAACTGAATGTTCCAGATATTTTCCCCTTCCTGGCTTGGTTGGGGAGGGTGAGTCCGGGCTCTCCCACCAGTCTCTTTCTGCACTGGGGCAGGGGTATCTCATCCACACTCTATGTGTTGGGACCCCAACTTAGTGGTGTCTGCACCTTCTTCGCCCCTGTTGAGGGGGCTCACCAGCTTCCCAGCCGCCTTGCCGAGCAGTCTCCTCTTCCTTGGCAGCCTCTTTTCTGGTTTTTATTCCCCTAGGGAGGGGCCGGGGAGAGAGACAGGACTCTGCGTCCCTGTTCGGGGGCCAGCACTCCTCCCCCGGGAACCGCTCCAGCTGGGCGTTTTTATTTGACAACACACCACTAAAGGTTAATCGCCCAATGTGAAGGTTCAAAGAGGGAACTTTTGTTTTTTTGTTTTGGCATATCAGGCCCTCTTAAGCAAGAGACTTTGCTTGAAGAGACTTGGGCACCGAAGGTCTGATATAGAGAAAAGGAACTGTAAGCTTGTGCCAGAGAAGCCCCGTAGTGTGCTGTGCTCAAGAGTCCCGCCATGTCCCGTGCACAATACATTGAGAAGGGAGACCCCAGCCAGAACATCCTGACCTAACTTTTTGTGAACACTTCTTTGTTTTCGTGTGAACATTATCCCACACAATTTTGTAGCATAGCGGTAAGGATTGGCAATAGATTTTTATTTTAGTATAGGCCCTTTTTATTTGACTAGACTTCACTAAGACTGTATTATTATTATTTGATGGTCGTAGCGTGCTCCCAACCTACCTATACAGTTAAATAAACACCCTTGAACTGTGATCACTTGTGTCTGTCTTTACTGTTGCCACCATGAGTTCCTTATAGGGAGATAGGGTTGCAGACACTCCAGCTTCAACTTGTTATGGGTCTCCTTCTCCATGATATAATATGATATGATATGTTATTTATAATGCGCTAAATACCCAGAGGCTTCTAGACCCAGTGCCTCATGAAAGATTCTACTGTTACCACACTGCTCACTTCCTGTAGCCTAGGGACCCACCTGAACCTGCCTGCTAGGAACCCCTTCAGAAGAACTACCATCCTCCTCCAACACACTATTAACTGCCACCAGCCCCCCAGAACCTCCAGAAGATTACATAATACTGATGGGACAACAGCAGAATAAACAAACCAACCATGGTTCCTAGAGAACCTCTTGAGAAGAGGCTTAAACTGCCTCAGCCAGCAGGCCAGCGCCACGCTTCAGAGGACATGCGGAAAAGGCAGAGCAGGCCTTGTCAAAGTGTGCCTTGGTTTTATAGACCCTGAGGAGCACCTACACATACATGCCAACCCTCCCGATTTAGGCGGGAAATAGCTGTAGCCCCAATGCAAGCCTATGGGGAAATGTTGCTCTCCCGATTTCATTGTGGAAATCTCCCTCCCAGCTGTGTCTGAATGTTAGCATGTATGCCTACGGCTCTCTTGAGCGGCACTTGCCGCTAACATGTGCCTAGCAGGCACTGTCTCTTAAGAGGAGTGCACTGCTACATGAATGCAGCCATCAAGCAAATTCACCAAAGCCGCGCCAAGAAAACACACACGCTGGCACAAGCATGCCAGGCTGCGTGTAAAAAAAGTGCACAAGCAAAGGTGAATACCTGGAGTGCACACACACGCTTCAGAGAGCGCATCCGCCGTGAGGAGAATGAATGAGGCAGGCACAAGCGAGCATGAAGCAGAGCAGCGTGCCCCCCCCCCTCGCAAGAACTCACGCTGAGCTAACAAAAACAAACTCTCCCAGGCTAACACCCGGGATTCTAACAAAGGCAGAAACAGAGTAACGGCAGCAAAGTACAATACAACAATGAAAAAAAGCAGATCTTGCTTAGACAATGCAAAGATACATTAACACGCAGCCCTACAGCTTGGTACAGTAGAAAAATACGTAATGCTGTGACAAGCAGCAAAGAAGAGGACAACGGCCTGTCTTTGTAAAACTTTATAGGCAGCTTGGTCCACCATGGTGGAGAGGAGCATGGCTGCCATCTTGGAATGGGGTCCTCTCTCAGACGGTTACATTTATTGTACATGTTTTAAAAAGGTTGAATGTTTTAAAAAGCATGCTTATTTTCTTTGCAGCTGTTTAGAGAGTAAAGAAATTAATCCATAATATGAAGCCTCCGGCCTCGCTATATAATTGCTAAAATAAAATGAAAGTGTTGACTGCTCTCATGCCCCTTTTATCACCTAACCCATGTAATCCATAAAAGGGTAACTTAACAAAAATGTACACTGGTGGAATAAAACACTTCTGCACATAATACATTTCCACCTTCACAATCGAAGGTGTGAATGGAAAGAAACATTTACAAAATACGTTTTCCTGTTACCACTGGTAGAGGTGGAATTTTTGGAAAACGTTTGAAATGGAGATCTTTTGAAGTACCTACGCAGAGTTGGTAACTGCTGACGGAGGTATTTCACAAACATGTCTACCCTACTTGTAATGACAACTGTAATGCTTTAAACTGTGGACTAAATCAAAAGCCTAGCTCACAATATGGCATGCAGTGTCCTTCCTCTGTGTATGCCAGCCAGTATTGTGCTCAGCCTCCAGGCCTCAGGGCCCACAGAGTCTGTGCTGTATGTTAACTAGAAAACAAACCTGGCAGGAGGAGATGGAATTATAAAATGATGGCGACAGAGCAACAAGCAGTATTTCAGTTGGTAACAGAACTGGGGAATGAAGGGGAAGACCAGAGGTTGAAGGGGAGAGGGAAAAGCGAAAGGCTGAGTAGGGAAGAAGTGGGCTGAGAAGCAAGGTGTATGGTGGGGCACAGTGTGCAGTGATTCCGTAAGCTAATTTTAATTGTGGTAAATGGGGGCGAGTTAGATTGTGATGCCATCAGTGTGCATTAGTATCCACATGATGTCATAAGTGATGTGATTTGTGATGTCATCAGTGTGCGTAATGGGCTCTGTAATAGGGCGCTCCTATTCAGGTGGCTTAGCTTCCAATACCTTCTGACATTCAGGGGTTTTGCTGTGTTAAGCTGGGCACCTTCGTGTCACTTTAACATGTGCAATACCAAACCTGGTGAGGAGCACAGCTCTACTTTGTGCCACAGAGAACAACATAACAATAGTAGGGTAATGAGGGGGAGGGTAGGGAGTGGGGCTTAAGGGGACCCCATAAAAAACTTTTTTTAAAAAGGTTGAATATATTATGATCGAAAGAACTCGACCAATCTGACCACCATTAAATTAACCGAGTGGAACCACGTAGAGCTGATGAGGTGCATGATTACAAGGAGAAGGCATCAAGAAAGCCGAAAAGAGGCACCCTGCCCTGGTAGATCAATGCACCACAGGGAAAAATCAAGGGGCCTCATTACGAGTTTGGAGGTCGCCCTGGAGCTAATAGCTCCAGGGCTGCCTCCAAACCGGGCTCCATTACCGGGTTCTTGCAATGAGGAATAACTGGGTCATTCCGACATAGGAGGCCCGGTAATTCCTCCTTGCAGGAACCATTCCCCATTCCAATTTGAGTCCCCATAGGGCTCAATGGGAATGAGGATGGAGGTAACAACGGGCACATTACAAGTGTCCCGTTGTTACCACCCTCTTCTCCTCGCGGGACCTGGAAAAGACGTCTGGTTCTACCAGAAATCTGATCCAGGTCCCTCAAAGGGAACCTCGTAATCGGCCGTGACGGAATGAAGGGGACCGGTCCTGTACCGGCCCCCTTCATTCCGTCAGCGCCAGGGTCGTAATGAGGCCCAAGGAATTGGGTCAGCTGTTAATAAAGCACACTTAAGCCGATGGAAGGTGTGGTTGCAGCGATGCTGATCGAAGGAAAAACAATGAAGGGGAAGATACATGGTGGAGATACCTAGAAAAAAAGGGAAACAACAAGAAAAACGTAAATGGATGGAAAACGTCAAATTAAGGTAACAAAAACATACAATACATACAAATACGAAAAAATAGTCCATATCCAAATCCTGAGAATTAATTATTGAGAAAGAAACAATTCCAAAATGTCATAAATGGCTTTAATAATTTAGTCTCCAGGAAGACTCAAGGGTTTTTATTCTAAAAATCAAACAGAGTAGGGTTTACTGACTGTTATCATCATCAATTTCACGTTGTTCAATATTACGACAGGCAGTTAGTTCAATTGTTGGACAGGTGGGCCTGTTCAATGGAGAGCTCCATACTGGAAAGGGCTGGGGGGGGCTTTGCTAAGGCTGTCCCTCACTCTCCCTCGTCTCGTTTGGCACCTCCCTAACCCAGGCTAGTCTCCATCGAAAGGTAGCACCTACTGTTGAATACCTTTTCTGACTTAATGTGATGGCCTAAATGCAAAGGCCTTATCTATCTAACCTCCCTCAGGAAGTTACTAAACTGGTCCTAAACTGTCAATATTGTTATTTCGATAGGGTGGTGTATGGACGTGCTGTCTGACCCTCAAGCCCCACTCTATCTCCTTACTCTCTCCTCTTCCTCCTACTCTCCTCCATCCAACTCCGCCCACCTTCTCCTTCCTACGACTTTATTCTCTGCCTTTTCAATATCTCTCTCCCATTTTACCACCTACCACTATCCTCCAGTGTTCTAACTGTCTTTTCTAACACTCTCCCATCTACTACTACTCTCCCCTCTGTGCACTACTGCTACACTCCCTGCAGTACCATTACTCGTCTTCCATTCCATGAACTTCCAAGGATATTGTGCCCTGCTCTCCTTTCCAACCCAATCATTCTCGCTATTCTCACCCCATTACCACCTGCCCTCTTCTCCCCAAACCCCACTACTACTCCCCTCTCTACTATAATTTGTTTATCCTAACACCTCCTCTCTCTCACACTATAACCCTCACTCCCCTACTCTCAAACTGTCTTTATCATTCTCTCTCACTCACCTTCTATACATTCACCCTCCCCTTTTCCTACACTACACTACACTACGCACAACCGACACCACTCTCTCTCACAATATACCTCACCTACACTCTGCTTAAATTCTGCCACCAACTCTTCAGAACTCCACTCCTCCATCCACCCTCTGGCAGGTCACCTTCACCTCCTCTAACCTCACCCGAACAAGCCACACTCCGCCTCTCCTTCGGTCTTCTTTTATACTGTTGTTGCTGGTAGTTCTGTATTGCCCTCTTCCATTGGCTGCGGCACTCACCTGACTCTCAGCACCAATCAGTGACTGTCAAGGCCTTTACACCCGCTCCAAACCCATCCCTCCTTTCAAGTACGATTTTTGGCAGGATCTGATGGTTTGCTCTGATGTTGCTCTAGCTTGCTGGCGGCCTAGAAGTGCCTTTTCTGGCTTTTCTGAGCTGCTGGTTGTTGTTGGGAAATGGTGAAGGCTCATATTGCATCTTAGTTGCAGTGTTTCTGTTGTCCCCTTCGTACGAGTCCTGCCCGGGTTTTCTGGTTTGCTCCCAGACGTATTATGGGGTTGCACCTCTGAAATGGAAAAAAGAGAACATGGGCCTGAATGAATATCGGACAACAGTAAGCAACAAAGAGTGGCACCATTGATAGCTCATCCAAGACACATGGGGGGATTTGGAGACTGGGGGCCCCCCACTCCCACTTCCTGTTTCTGGGGCAGGGCTTGCTCTGGCTTAGTGAAGCTCCTGCTCCAGGTTGGGAAAGGTCCCCCTCCCCTTGACAGGGCCATGACCCTGGCTGGCCCTGTCACAAAGTCTCCTGACGAATAGATGCAACATCTATCATGGTTAGTGAGAAATATTGACTTTATTTTTGTTTTTTGTAGGATTGTAGTTATGTGAGCAATTGATAACTATTAGGAGACTCACGCTTGTTATTAGAAGAAATATTCAAGGAGCATGATGCGTTATTAACATTTAGAAGACTTAATATTAAAGTATGCTTTCCCTTTCAAGTGAATGACCTCAAAGGTGGTCCAAGTGCTCAGAATAACTGTGATTTAAGCGTGATAATATTGCACAGAGACGGTAGAAAGGTGGCTGGATTAAAAGTACAAAACTTACAATGTGATTAGCATACTCTGCCCAGTCCCCCTTCTCTCACACACTTAGGGTCGATTTTCTAAGGTTCCCAGAAAAGATGGGGATGCCGTCTTTGATGTGCAGAATCATTCAAACTGGTATTTCAGCCAATCCTGGACAAAGAGCAGACCAGCTGTTGAGCTTCCATCCCATACAAATAGTTTACAGCATGCACGACCATCAATTGTCAAAATATTGTGGCCACACGTTATCCAATCAAGTACCAAAATGTAGGTTTCTTATTTTTGCTTGTTTCACACAACTCCATTTAACATGTCTACTTTGAAACCAAACGCATACATTCCAGCTTTGTGCATTCATGGCGACATGTGGATCACGATAGGAAGCATCATGCGGGATGATAATATGAACACTAGTTAAAGGGAAAACGACTCTGATCCACAGTATGGCAGGTGGATTAAAATGAGTCTTACATTAGCGGTATGACTGGGTGGGTTCTTTATAAGACTATTCACTCTAGTTTTCACTATCTATATTTATGATCGAACTCTAGCTTCTTCCTCTTTATGTCTGCAATCCTGAAAACACCACTGTTAGAGTGTTTTATAATCATGCCTTATAATTATGTATAACTACACTAAATCTAAGTGAAAAAATGAAGGATGGTGAGGCGCGCACTCCAGGTCCTGGTCAATTAAACCTGTTGCAAAAAATATATATCTGGGTTAAATCCCAAAAGGGACAAGTATTCACCAGCGTTGCGAGGTAGTGAGTGTGACTGTGTGCACGAATCATGTGATCTGGTAGGCATACTCTGTGTGAAGCAAGACAGGAAAGGTGAAACCCCAACTCGATTCCTGACACGCTTGCACCCATCAAAGTTCCTGACATCTGTAGGAAAAATTGAACCCTAAACTTAAAAAAGTTGTCTTTTAGAATTCATTTTAAAAAGTGTGATCACAAAGATCTTATTTCCTTGGATATTGTCTGGCTGCAATAATAACCACTCCATAGCTTCAATTCCATCAAATTGATTCCACCAGCTAACGGGTCAACGCCAATGCAAATTACAAGTGACCATGGGCAACCTTGCCTTCTTGTCAATGAGAAATCCTCTCCAAACCCCATTTTTGCTATGATGCAGCAGAAGATGAGCCACTCAATGGGATCGAGCAATTTCTTGTATTGAGTGACAGCAAATCTGATGGGGGTTTGGTCCTCTATGCAATGTTGACCAGGCTGATCATACACCAAACATTTTATGTCAACTGTCTCCCTAATCTGACTGGTCCTCCACAACCAATGAGCGAACAACAGACATTAGTCTCGAAGCAAGGGCTTTAACATACGATCCACCCACTTCTTGAGCAAAACAATATTCTCAACAGGCAACCTTTCCTAAATAGTGGCCTGATGTGAATAGTGCATGCCGGAAATCATGCATGAGAACTGGAAGCAGAGGTGGCAGACTGGGAAATGAAGGAGTGGGCAAAACAGGGGCTGATGTTGGGGTCTCCCGTCACCCCCCCCTCCAGCCGACTTCTGCAAGAGTCTGTCCTGATACATTCTGGTTTCACCATCACTGTCTTGTGGCCAATGCTGGATTTGACTTTCATGGACTTCATTGATTCACAGTGCATCACCCTTTCTCAAATCTCATGCTGGATTCCCTTTGTATCTTGTACTCATGGTGGCCCTGAATCATGCTGTTCCCATCTTCATTTTTATCTTGGCTTGCAACATTATGTGTTACTACTGACTTCTGCAATTGTATTCACTCTCGCCTCTTGCTTCGCCAATCTTTTTGACTGCTTACTCCCTGTTCTCTCCTCCTCTCCCTTTTCCTATCTCCTCCCCTCATCCCCTTACTTTCTTCTGTACACTTACTCTATCAGAATTGTCCCTGGACCTAGTATGATAGCAACCTTGTCTGTCTCTTTCCCCCTCCCTTTACCTGTCCGCCCCCCCCAGCGCTATCTGAAATGTCATCAGGCCTAGTACGATAGTCGCTTGTTTTGTTCCTCCCCTCCCTTTCTGCACTCCTCTCCCTCACCTTTTGTTTTTCTCCGGCTCTACCAAAACTGTTGTCAGGCATTTCTGTTTCCATTTCCTTCCCACTCTCCCCCTCCTTTCCTTATCTATGTCTTAGCTCTTGCACTATCTGAAATGTCGTCAGGCTGAGTGTGAAAGTTAATTTCACATCCTTACTGTTCATGGCCTATAAGAATGTCATTGTATTTTCCCTTGTTCCCTCCCTTGCCTTGAGCGCTTTGAAACACATTGTGTATGGGTGGTATATAAATAGACTATCACATCATATCATATCATATTATATCATATCATGGTGGATGGGGCCAGATGGGGGGAAGAGAATGTATTGCAGGGAGGGAAGAGACGCGGTGGGAGAGTTTTCAAAGGACCACCAGCATGAGTCGAGGTAGTTGGGTGATGGATGGGGGCACAGTGTCTCTGGAGGTTGCAGGCTTACCCTCACATCAGAGAAGGGGGAACAGGTAGAGCAGGCCCACCGAAGCAAAGGGTATCACCACAGCACCAAATCGAGATCCAGGAATTTTGTCTTAGGCAAAAACGACCTTCGGGGAAAACACATGGAAAATTCACATATTGTTTGCTGTCTATATTTAATAGGGAAATTGGCCTGCAAATGGCACAGAATTCTCCATGTCTCCCTTCCTTAGGTATAATCATAATATTGTATTCTTTCATTAGCTTCATGACCTGCCATCCTTCACATCATGATTAAACAAGCCAGTTAAGCCTTTTTACTAGCCTGTAGTTCTGAGTTTCGCCTCCGGGGCCTTAATGTCCTTTTTAGTGATGCAGCTTATTTTATGAGGGAGCCTTGCAAGGACACCTTAAGGGCATCGCATCTAACACACTAGTCTATAACCAATATATATATTTTCTTTTAAACAGGGGACACTCAGCAATGCCCTTTGCGACTGGAAGGCATTGGGGTCTTTCTCTCCCTGACTCACCACTCATCAGATGATCTAAATGGGGGTCCAGCCATTCTGATCTCCTATGACTCCAAAGAGACTGGAAACCTATTCAGAAGGTTGCAGCAAGCATACACATTAAATGTATTTCTTTCATCTGCTGTATTGGGGACTGGGAGATGTTTCTTCTTTTAACCCTTACATGACTGTCATCAAACGGTGGTCCCATGGGCATGTCGTTTAGCATCAGTCTCTGTAGGACGAAAGGAGTGCACATCGGTTATAACAAAACTTTAATATATTTGACAGCTTCCTAAAATACAAATTTCCCAACTCCATCTTTCCTTCTTGTCTATGGTCTTAGAGCTGATTGCACACCAGGCACGAAGCATTGTTGGCACCCCTCCTCCCCAAAAATGACAACAACAAAAATGTTGTATTACATATGTTAATAGGGCACTCAATTAAGAACTAGAAGGAAATGCAATACAACATGCATACATTAGATACTAGGTGATAGTCTTAGAATGTTACCTGTACTATATGTTCTAAAAGTATCTTTTCTTGACTTTGCCCTTGCAAATTGAAGCACAGCGTCGGATAGATCCAGGGATTGGCCAATGTCATTTTCAATTGATAAAATAGCAAGCATTGTCAGTCTTTCATTGGCCATTGTTGATCGGAGGTAAGGTATAGTCACCCCACTATAGAATAGAGGAGCACACACCGTATACTGGTGATGTCTGTACTTAAGCAGGCCTGGCTGAAGATGTGTGAGGGCCCACTTTCAACATGATGGTTGGGGGGGCCCCCTGCTTAGAGCGAAAACAGACTGAAGCACCTGTGTGGTGCATACATTGTAATGGCGAGAAAGATAAGGTTAATAGCCGCCGATTATCATGAGACGGTCAGCCCGCAGGGAGCTTAAACACACAATGGGCCTCATTACGAGGTGGGTGGTAAGGGATTACCGGCACCAGTAAGGGCACCGGTGCCGGTAATCCCTTACCGCCCTACTACGAGTTCCCTTTGCGGGTCCTTCCTTAACGCCTGGTTTTTTCAGGCGTTAAGGATGGGACCCACAAAGGGACTCTTGAGCTAATAACGGTACCGCAATTTGCGGTACCGTTATTAGCGCCTTCCCCATTCCCATTGAGCCCTATGGGGGCTCAAAAGGGAATGGGAATGGCCCTGGTGAATGGGGAATTACCGGTCCTGCCAACTTTGGAATGGACCGGTAATTGCTCCATTCACCAGGGCGGAGTTGAAACGAGTTTGGAGGCAGCCATGGTGCTAATAGCGCCATGGCTACCTCCGACCTCGTAATGAGGAACAATGCCTACCGAATAGTTCTAAACCCTTCTTTGTAAGTAAGTGGCTGATGTGGAGGAACCAGTGTTAGACTTCAATGGAGTGATAACACTTCTGCATGTCCCATGGGAAGAGAAAACACAGCTTGTAATGCAAGCGCTGCAAAGCACACATTTTAAGCCCCAGAATGAAAACAGATAAAATTAATATATTGCAAGACTGCTGTTTTGGCTGAATGCGTGGTGGAAGTTGCTTGGGGGGACTCGAGGCCCCTTTCATTTGAAAATGTTGAAAGGCCCCAACACCATCCCTGTACTCCAGTACAGTGGCCTTTGCTAGGTACACAGTCTTTCAGCCTTTGCTCAGCACACATGTAAACTACAGAGGCCTCAGAAAGAATGGTTCACCACCCTCTATCGCAATGATCTTAAAGGCTTCACATCTAGAGCTGTGGCATGCCCCAGAGGCCAGTCCCCTTTCCTTAGGGTTCAGATCTGGCCTGCCTGAAATAGATCTCAGCGCAGTACTAGGTCTGTTCACTTGGGGGTATGAATCCCTTGGTTGCCATAGGGATTAGCATGGGTAGTCAATGGATTGGTAAATAACCAAACAACGCTCAGAGGCTGTGGGTCTTTCCTTACATTCTAGCTTCATCCCATCTGTACTCCTATGCAATCATTTGCGTTTATAGGTGGTGCCATAGTGCCACTAAATAGCCGAAACTAAAAATAGTAACCCAGATAATAACTGTCGGCTTGCGCCCTGAAGTCTTCATCAGGCGCTAAAAACAAGTGTATAAATTAGAAGCAACACTATTTGTGAATACATTATGTGATGACTATTTCCTGTTTCTCTTTTATTGTTTAGAAATGTCTTCCATTTAAATATTTGATTCAAATCTTCTCTAGACGCATAGCTGTAATGTCTTGTTTCACAACCCGGTGATGCCCCTTTAATACACCCCAGAGTTGTAGAGCTGGAGACCTGCTGGATTTGTAATGCATGGCTTGCCGTTTAAAAGTGGACCACTACAGCCTATGCTCAACCCATTAAGCAGCTATCCAATAAGATGTGTTATTGACCCATCCTCCATACTGTGGACATACAAAATTGGTAGAGATGCATAGAAAAAAATATATCCCCCATCTCAGTTGCATGAAGAATTCTATTCATTAGCATTTCATCCCAACCACTAGTTTCCAATACACCAATATCCAATGGCGCTGCCCCTGGAAATGGCCTGTGCTTTGCCCTGGCTGTTCCAGATGCCCTAAGTTTAGTCATTTAGATTTGAATGAATGGCAAGCAGTGAACCCAGCTGTGGGCATACCAAGGACTCCAGGTGGCAATGCATTCTGTGTTTTTGGGGTTGCTGGAGAACACTGTGTGTGTGTGTCTCTCTCTGTTCATTATTGGATAATGCCAATCATCTTGCCATTGAGTGCTAGTAACCACGCACATCTATGCTGGCGTGATTGCACCTCAGGAGCTAATATTTGTCTCTGCACTTCCGAAAATGAGGCAGGCATCCAGTTTAAGAAAATGTAGCGTGTTTATCATGGGCTGCATATTACATTGACCGCAAGCGCCTGTACTCACCAGTTCCTGCATCAAACATTCAGTAGTATGGTGGTGGTGGTACAACCGAAAACTGTTCTTACCCAATAAACACACTGTATCGTGTAATGTCTATTTTTGACCTGAGCACAATGGCATCTAGCGGGACAGCGCCAGTCAAAGGAATCACGGACATACAGCCGGAAGAAGACAGCGTCAACAGTGTTGCCAGGTCAGAAGGAAAAAATAAGCTGAATGCTCCTTTAAAACAAGCCCAAAACAAGCTGCCTACCAACCAAATACACTGAAAAAACAAGCGCACCTCTAAAACAACGTGGAAAGTTCTCAGAAGTTGAAAAATAACTATAACACAAAGAATACATCCCCGAGCACAGACATAATATGTTAACAAAAAGCATTTATTAAAATTGTTATTTTCTAACAATTGGTGTCTTTTAATTTCTTGTATGTGTGCAACTTATAAAAGCACATCATTGGCTTTTTGGATCCTTGGCTACTCTGGTCCTTAATTCGTCACTCACCTCTGGTCCTTGGCTCCATTGCAGGTACCTGCCAAGTAGCCCCATGTACTTCATGACACTGAGCCAGTCCAGGCATTTCCTGTTAAATGCTAGGACTGGTATTTTACATCTTTCCATTATAAGTATGGGCCTACAAGGACCAGTATGCAAAGTGAAAATCCAGGACTAGCTCATGGCGATACGCGTGACATTGCCCCCCCACCGTCGTCCTTCTGGTATTGGGCAACCTGGTAGATCGCTCTCCTCTGGTCCTTGGTTCATATAGTCCATCACCCCTCTGGTCATTGGCTTCCTCAGGACTTGCTCCTCTAGTAAATCACTAGCCCACCCATTGACTGCCCATTGCCATGCTAATCCCCAACCCTGTTCTTGCCCCTCCCCGCCCAAAACACCTTCTCATGGGAACTCTTTGAGCTCCCTTTAATCAAGCCTTAACATTAAACTTTGCACTCAATGATGACTTAATTTGAGCTGTAAATGCTAATGGTGTAATAGAAATGTCTTAACCTGGTGTGCCTTCAGCCAATCAAGTTAAAAGCACTGTGTTTGTCCTTAAGTGAAGTAATGTTAACAGTTTTTGGCTTTTGTAAACATATTAGCCATTTGCCAGGCACTGCCATTAGATGCCCAGGTACTTGCACCATTTTGCACTTGCTACCGTTCATACAACTAAAGACAGCAGTGCCTACCAAGGGCCTTTCCCATGCCTACACAAAACCCCAAACTATTGTCATTGCCAATGCTTGTTTCCATCATGACTAAACTACATGTTGCCGTAAATACCCTGTGTTTACCTCTTGGCTAGGTAATACGTCTTCAAAGGGTCTCTCATATTGAAAGAG
Organism: Ambystoma mexicanum; assembly: GCF_040938575.1. Classification (NCBI taxonomy): domain Eukaryota; kingdom Metazoa; phylum Chordata; class Amphibia; order Caudata; family Ambystomatidae; genus Ambystoma; species Ambystoma mexicanum. The sequence continues at coordinate 1,033,216,123 of NC_090923.1, forward strand.
CACATCAATGCAAAATGCCTCCACACAACTTACAATGGGAGAGCTGGTAATAAAAGAAAGGAGTACTTGCAGGTCGTTAAGGGGCTGCAGACAGCCCCGTCCAGAAAGCTGCGTGGGACTTCACATTAGAAAGGCAATCAGCCCAAGCCTCACAGCGTGTGTATAACTGGTTACGGGAGGACGGATGTTAGTCTTTCATATTCATTTTTTTTCTTTTTTTTAAATGGGGCCAAGCCAGACAGGGACTGGCAAACAAGCGGAACAAGAAGCACACATTTAAGGGAAAACGCGGACAAAAACCACGACAAGCGACCTGCAAATATTATAAGCGACTTTGGGCAATAACAAGCCCAAAGTCGCTTATAATACGCGGACATGGCAACACTGAGCGTCAATTCTGGTTCGCCCGGATAAGAACGGATGCCATGATCAGCACGGCGTCTGAGCAGCGTTTGAAGTTTATGCTCCAACACCTTAGATCCTGTTATTTCAACATTGCTGATTACCAGCTCCAGGTCCGGTTCACAGTGAGTATTTGGCTAGTGAGGGACAGCAGAAGCTTTAGGTCTCATAGAGGGTTCCTTTTCTCCATGATTGTATTAACAATCAACATTGTGTTGTCAGTGTGTTATCCCTTCCACACGCCCCACTTCCCCTTTATTGTGTTCGTGCAGGATTTCAGCCTGTATTTCCCAGCACTCTTTAGGTTGTCTGACAGGTTCCCCACACATACCTGTAAGTATACTGGGGATGGGTAATCTATTAAAAAGCCTTACCAGTAAATATCAGAATAATAGAACCCTTTGATCATCCTTACAGCAAAGGAGAGAAGGAAGAATCCCCCATTCAAGACACAAAGTCATCCTCCCTTGGCTGTGAACCCGGGAGGGGATTGTCTGAGTGCATATCGTCTCTCATACACTCAATGTGGTATAGGCCTTACACATGGGGTCCCATATATGGCCATTCTCCGGCTGTTCCAGTATGACGGTGGTGCGGGGGCTGGAGTTAGGGAATATGTGTCCAACTGCTCCTCTACACCAGGAGGAACCCCCATGTTCTTCATCCCCAAGAAAGATTGTGATGAACTGAAACCATGCACTGATAATAAGCAGATGAACACTATCACAGTGAAAGAAACGTTGCCCCTTATCCCCTATTCCTGTCCTAATTGATCAGGTTCAAGGCGTTACTATGTATGCAAAATGTGACAAATGAGGAGCGTAACATTTGGTACATATATTCCAGGGGGACAAATAGAAAACAGTTTTTCTTACCTGAGGCAGGCACTACGTCCCTAGTTATGTATGCCATTTGGCCATTGTACTTTCAGTATTTTTTAAACGATATCTTCAAAGACAATCTCGATGATTACATCGCCATATACTGAGAAGATATCCCGATCTATTCGGTATCCAATTCCCATCATGTTGATCAGATAAAGGAAGTGTTATGTCAATTGAGAGGTCAACGACTATATGCCAAGCTATCGAAATGAGTATTCAATACAGACACTGGGCCTCATTACGAGTCCGGCGGCAACCAGCCGGTTTTTCCGGTTCGGTTACCACCGGACTTGTATTACCATTCCACCTCCGTGACTCCCGGAATTACCAGGGCATTACGACCCTGGTGTCCCAGGAGTTCCGGAGGCGGAATTCGGTAAATCCCCATTCCCATTGAGTCCATTAGGACTCAATGGGAATGGCGAAGTGGAAACACCTGCACCATCTTGTGATGGTGCTGGTGTTTCCACGTCTGCCTGCAGGCGGGCGGTGTTAAACCCGCCAGGTCAGACCTGGCGGGAACGCCACCTCCCGCCTGCAGGACTCGAGATCGGGCGGTCCGGAATTAACAGTGGCAGCAGGTTTACTGCCACTGTTATTTCCGGACCGCCCAACCCGTAATGAGGCCGACTGTGTCCCTTTAGGGACATGTTCTATCACCTTCGGGAGTACAAACAGAACAAGAAAAAGAAATTGCTGTCTTAGAATGGACAGTACCTCACAATCGGAAGGACTTTGCAATTGTTATGTTTAGCTAACTACTACAGACGATTCATAGCACACTCTTCCCACATAATCGCTCCTCTGACTCGATTGCTTAAGAAGGCAGTGGCATATTACTTGGACCCACCAGCAGAGGAAGTATTCCTGAAACTGAAACAAGTATTCAACACAGCACCAGTTCTTCTCTTATCCACTGTTAACCTCCCTTATATAGTGGAGACTGATGCCTCCAATCAGGCACTCAAAGCGGTTCTTTCTCAACAAAAAATGGATTCCAAAGAACTACATCCAGTGGCATTCCACTCCAGGAAACTTCCACCATCCGAGAAATCTACACCATCTGTGATAAGAGGTTATTAACCATAAAAGACGCCTTAGTCTGGAGAAACCACCTACAGGGGGCCCAATTTCCTATCACCATGTTAACAGATCATCGGAAACCTAGGTTTCTTGAAAACTGCACATACCACAAATTAACTGCAGCCATTATTTTAGTCATTTTGACTTTATCGCAACGTACACACCTGTTCCCCAGAATGTGAAAACAGATGGTTTTTAAAAAATGTACAACACCATTGATGATCAAGAAGAACCAGGTCTTCCATTTGGGTTACCAGAAAAGGTGATACTGGCCCTTTCCACAATGACCTCTAAATTCCTGGATTGCGTTAAATCACCATAGATGACACAAGAAGTCCTCACATATTTTCAAGAAAAAGTTCAACAGACTCCTTTATCATGACAAACAATTGTGGATACCAAGGACTGCAGAACAATAACAGGTTATGGAATGGAGTAGCCACAGAAATATTGGAATAAAAAAACAAAACGAGGCAGAAAAGGCTGAATTTGTGTATTCAAACTTTTCGACTTTTTAGCAAATTGATAGATTGGGAGTTGGGTAAGGGGATATATTAGGGTAGGGGGGATGTTGGGGAGGTTGCAGGGAGTGTCCCCCCTACATTTCAAGTAGAAAATTTGATTAAAAGAAATTCTGAATTTTCTGCCTCAGTATTTTATATTCAATCTTTTCATGGCCACCATGGAATGGTGCAGTGACAGTCCAGTGGCAGGACATTATAGACAAAGAAAAACCCTTGACTGCATTTAACGTTATTTCTGGTGGGTATCAAATAATACGTGAATGGATGTGAGGTCTGTACCCGTGCAAAAAGCATCAGTCAAAGACCTGTAGGTGTAGTACACCCATACCTCTAGAATTTGGCACACAATCAGCATGGATTTTATCACTGACCTTCCGGTTTCAAAGGAGTATGATACCATTTGGTCTGTAGTGGATTTATTCACGAAAATAGTGTGCTTTGAATCACTCAAAGGGTTACCACATCTGCAGAGCTTTCACGTTTGCTTTGAATACCATATTTAGACACCATGAACTCCCCGAAATCATTATTTCCGACCAGGGCACTCAGTTTGTGTCCACATTTTGGAAAATCTTAAACCAACATTTGGGAGTGGACGTGCATTTCTCTACAGCCTATTATACTCAGAGCAACAGTCAAACCAAACATGTCCATCAAACCATTGAACAGTGTTTCCATTGTTATCCTAGCAATAGAGAGACTGAATGGTCTTACTTTCTAGCTTCAGCAGAATTCACGTACAACAACACCTTGCATACTTCGACAATGTTTCTCTATTTTTGCCTATACTGAACATCGTCTACATATGTTACTCATTAAAACCTTGGAAAACAGCCAAGTCCCCTCGGCAGATGAATGGAACTAACAATTCAACAAGAACAACAGCACGTTAGTGATCACCCCCATCAGACTCAAGAAACTGCAAAAGCTTATGCTGATCACCACAGACGGCCAGAACTTAAATATGAGGTCGTTAAAAAGTATGGTTATCCAGCAAGAACATTACGATACCCAATACCACACGCAAATTCAAACCTAAATAGTTAGGTCCTTATGATCATCAATTCTGTTGCTATGCAACTGTTACCACAACATTTCAAAATACATTCTGTATTCCATGTTTCTTTGCTACAACCCTATCTTTCTACAGTGACTTCCAAGAAAACATATTGCATTATCAGTGTGTTATGCCTTCAACGCTCCCCCTTCTCCTCCTTTATTGTTTTTGTGTGGGATTTCAGCCTATATTTCCAATCACTGTTTAGGTTTCTTCCCGGTTCTACAGACATACTTGTAAGTATACTGGGGATGAGTAATCTATTGAAAAGCCTTACCAGTAAATACCAGAATAATAAAACCCTTCTATCATCCTTATAGGAAAGGAGGGATGGAAGAATCCCTCATTTGTCTCGGGAGGATATCTCAGGGGCAACGTGCTCGCCTTGGAAGCAAGACAACACAGAGCAACACAGGTTTGATCCCCGGGTCTGCGCTTAGAAACCTCTGGGTTATAAACAACCAATTATATATTATATATATATATTCAAGATACCAAGTCAGCCTCCTTTGGCTGTGGACTGGGAAGGGGTGGAACTCTGGGTACTCTCTATAATTGTAGGTGAAAGCCTCACCCTTTCGCCCGTCTTTCACTACTTACACAGCCAGTGACTCGTAATTACCCCCAGAAGCCTTCCACTTGATCCAGGTACTGACAACTGGAGCTTGGCCTCCTGAGTCGAGTCCTTCCCTGCTGAACTTGCTGTTTCTTAGCCTTGACCCAGTCCTGAACCAGATGGTAATATTAGAGTGTCCAGTCGGTGAGTTGACGTTCCCTGATGTCCGGTGGCTGAAATATGAGCTGACTAAACAGCCCAGCCAGCCGAATCTATTATCGGCCCCTGATTGCAGAGCATGCGCTGAGGAGAAGGCACATGCAGTCAGACCATGCCGGGCCCGCAGAACTGATAAGCAACAAATGTTGCTTTTAGCTGGAGGATCATAAAATCAAGCATCCGGGGCTTGCAGACCCCAGGTGCACTGCTAGCTCTGTCTTTACTACCGCAATGGAGTTTATCTTGGTCAGCCAGTGGCGTTACTCCAGCACCTTATGATTTTGCAGAATGCAGCGACCAGGCTTGCCCTTAATCCTCCTTGATTGCCTCACTCCTGTGAGCTTCTTCAGTGCCTTCATTGGCTGCCTGTTAAAAGTAGAGTGAATTTTAAGATGTGCATTGTTCACCTGGCTATTCACTCTGCTGGGGCTGAAATTCATCAATCGAAGCTTTCTCTTTACCAACCTAGGAGATCTCTTCGCTCATCTAATCAGTTTCTGTTGTCTGTTCTCCGCTTTCAACGTGCTCATGTGGGGGGCAGATCCTTCTCTGTGTTGGCTCCTTAATTGTTGAATGACCTCCCTTACCACTTACAGGCCACTCACGCTCTAGCCATCTTCCGTAAACAGCTCAAAACACTGCTGTTTTAATGTCAGTTGCTTCCTCTACTCTCTTAGGTTTTTTCAGCGCCTTGATGCCGCCAGGCCTTTGCTGCCTTTACAAATCCGATTACATTACATTTGCCGGCCTGCACTGCTGCTGACAGCCTCATGCAGTGCTCTCCCAGACAGAGTGACTAGTCACTGATGATTGACTCAACTTTGTTTTTTGTTCCTATACTGTAGCCGAAACATAGTGTATTTAAGTTAACTTAGTACAATAAAATTAAATGATGCAGTATTAGTTAATTTGCAGCAAACCATCAACAATCATGCATGGCGACGCCCCCTAGAGGCTGGCGTGCCAGGCAGCCGCCTGAAGGGTCTGATGCAAATACCGGCCCTGACCCCTCTGATACGTGAGTGGCTCATGGAACATTGTGACAACAAACAGTCAGAGGCACTACAAATTGCTCTAGACCGGGGTACCTTTACAACAATTAGCCCTGACCCCTTGCCTAGAAGTCAGTGCTGCCAGTGTTCTGTCCACTGACTGAGGCCTGCCAGCGTGGGCCTCTTCGTTTGCTGTCCCCCAAGTGACGTGTTAATCCTGCTGTAAAGGATTAGCTGTGTGGCACTCCCTGAGCCAGCAGGAGCGCCACCATGATCACTGCTGATGCTTCCTTCTTACATTGCAGTGCCTGCAGGAACATTGCTTTTTGTATTGCCGGCCTCCACTGCCTGTTCCATTCATTACTCAGGCTGGTCTGTCTGGCAATGCGGTACTGGGCTCATTACGAGTTTGGTCATACCTGGGCAGTAAATCTTCCCAGATACCACCAAACTGTGTTACTGTTACTGTCACTTGGTGCGGCGGTATTACCTCTGGATTTCAAGCGGCGGTGGCAGTGAAATTCCCCATTTTTTGTTAGTCCATAGGTCTCAATGGGATGATTTTTGGTGGAATTGGCGCAGTGGAAATTCTGCAGCAGTAATTCTGCCACAATTGGTGGAAACCTGGTGGATTAACCTCCAGCACAGAGGAAAGGTGAATCCACCAACTTTATGCCAAACTCATAGTTGGGCAGTGCAGTAATGCAGCAGTATACAGTAATGCTGCTCCATTTTACCCGCATCACCCATTATATTTGTCTTCACCTGGACACCAACTCTCTCTAAGGCTCGGCACGTGGATTTTACCTGCCAGCGCACTGCATTCACCAACTCGGAAACTCTGGAAACGTGGCCTGAGAAGTCCTTCTGGACACAGCCTGCCACCACTTCAGCTGCTCTGCACACTTAGCCTGAATATACAAGAACGTTAAGGACCCAGCCCCCTGCTGGTTAGAATAGTGCAGGTCGTTTCTGACATACATAGGACAGGATCCATAAACGTACTGCCAGCCCCCACATACAATCAGGGGCCATCACCTCCCAACTCCTTCCAGCACCGCGTTTGGCTCCACCACCACCAAGTGTTTCCTGGATGTAGAGGGACAGGAACTCAAGCAATCCTAGCCAGGCTGCTTACTCAGCAAGAGCACTTTCAACAACACTTCTTTTTCTGTAAGTGTGCTCTTTATGTGAACCAGTCTGCCTCCCTGAAGAGTGCTGATACAGTAAAGCGCACTAGGAGGAGAATAACACTGGACTGTGGGGTTCAGTGCAGCTGGGATGCAGAGAGCGCCACTCACCACCCTTTCTTGATAAATATATCAGAGGAGATTCGAGCTCCAGAGGGCCTACACACAGGTGACCCAAGCATAACTGAGGAGTGCCACACTGATGGTAATTCACCCCACCTCCCACTATGGATGAATAATGAGTAATGTGGGAGAGTTGGATCCTGACTGACTCTTAAAAACTACAGCAACCAGAGATCCTTGCACCTATTTTTTTTCACTTACTGAAATTAGATGGATTTAACCTGAAACACCTGAACCAGTCTGCCCCTCTGATGAGTGCTGAGTTATGAAAGTGTGCTAAGAGGAAATCAACACTGGACTGTGGGGCTGACTGCAGCTGGGTTCCAGGCTCCAGACACGTGATATTCAGGGGCCCTATGCCTGACTGAGTCACTGTTGGAAATGTTCTCCTCCCCACCCCCACTGAGATTGAAGACAAAGTAATGGTGGGGGGGAGTGCAATCCTGGTTGGCACTTAAGAACCTCTATTCACATGAGTCTTCCCTCAATTTGTTGTTTCCAGGGTACCTACCTCAAACAGGGGATGCTTAAAAACTCCAGCAACCATAATTCCTTGCACCTAGTCTTGTAACTTACTGATGTGGGATGGAGTTAACCAGGTACACCTGAAACAGTCTCCCATCCTGATGTGTGGTGAGGCATGAAAGCACGCTAGCAGGGCAACAACACTGGACTGTGTTGCTGACAGCAGTGGGGATCCCTTGCACCCCTTTTTTTAAAAAGATGTCATAACCATTCTGGGCTCCAGAGGAGCTTCACCTAGGTCACCCATGTCTGACTGAGGAGTGCCACACTGTTGGTAATCTCCCACCCCCAGTCAGGCTGAAGACTTAATAATGCGGAGGTGTGGATCCTGGCTGGATCGTCAACACTATATCAACCAGAATGTCTTGCATCTATTTTCTTCAATTACTAAACTTGGATGGACCGAACCAGAAACACCTAAACCAGTCTACCTCCTTGATGAATGTTGATGCATGAATGCTCCCTAGAAGTAGAACAAGTCTGGATGGTGGTGCTGACTGCAGTTGGGATCCAGCGACTGCCTGCCACCCCTCCTCTTGGAAAAAAAGATTCATGTTTGCTTTACTCTTGATGTCCATTTTTTTATTATGTGTCAAGTCTGGCCTACATTGGTGGGCCAGTCTGGATATATATACTCACAAAATATATCTAGACTGACTCACCAATGTAGGCCAGTCTTGACATGTAATAACAAAATTGGCATAAAGAGTAAAGTAAACATGAATCATGTTTCATTTACTATTGATGCCTGTTTAAACATGCAATATCATGTCCTGGCATACCCCCATTTTCCCTCATTGTGAGTGGTGGTAAGCCAGGACATGACATTGCAACCTCACTCCCCTCCAACCTTCCTCACACGCAGACAGACCCCGGCACACACACATGCATTTACACATGCATTTATACATTCATTCATACATCCATTCAATTCTCCATTCACTCGCCCATACATTCAACAGACACTCTCATTTACTCACGCACACCAGATACAAACACTCTTATGCATGCACTAGGGAGCAGAAGCACCCCCAAACCACCCCTAGGGAAGCCTGAATGTGCAGGGAGGTGCTGGAGTGCTGACTACGCTAATGTATGCCTGCAGTTCCCAAGCCTGCATTTGCAATGAACCGTGAAAGGCTAGGCAAGCAAAACACCCCGGCCTTGCGCAGCCCATTGGGCATGCATGCTGGGGGTATTTACGAAACTATGTTTCCCTTTGACAGTATGTGACTATGAACTTTATTGATATTTTTTGAACAGGTGGATGAATATGGCACGGAACTCCTTTGCCCTTTTCATTTCCAGCACAGGCTGGAGCCACGTTATCGTGGGAACACGAGGGCTAGGGAAAATGATAAGAAGGCCTCACTGAAAGAAAGATGAATGCGGGTGCTAGAGTGAAGGGAGCACCTGGTTTACGCTCCGCTGCAAAGGAATACAGCGTTCTGCTTTATGTGCAGGACCTAAACAAAGGAAGGTTTGGTGAAAATACAATCAGCCTCAGAAAGTAGGTGGGTGAATGGATTGTTGATACCGGGGGCGTGCAGCACCACACGTCTACTGCAAATATGCCTGCATATTCTCCTGCACTGAATTTCCCTGCGGACATCGATGCTGGATGGATTCTGCCTGTATTGTACACCTGTAAAACAAGCATTGGCAATGCCAACAGTTTGGGCTTTTGTGTAGGCATTGAATAAGCACTTGCCAGGCACTGTAACAGTGGTATAAGATGGCCATTGACGGTAACAGGTGCAAAATATTGCGAGTACCTGGGCATCTAATAGCAGTACCTGGAAAATACCTAAAACGTATACACAAGCCAAAACTGTTGGCTTTGCCAATGTTTGTTTTTAACAGGACTTCAGTGAAGGACCCCCATAGTGCTTATAAACTGAGTGGCTGAAGGCAGACCTGGTTAAGACATTTTTATTACACCAGTAGTAGGTTTACAACTCCAGTTAAGTAATTAACTCTCATAGGACTGCTTTAAACAAAATAACAACAAAAAAACAAAAAAAACACTGGCAGGCACTTCAATTGCAAAGTTTGATGGTGGGGCTTGATTAAAGTGAGCTCAAAGAGTTCCCACAAGGAGGTGTTCAGAGAGGGGAGGCACAGGAACTGGGTGGGAATGGTCAATGGGGTGGGCAAATAACCATACAACACCTCCCCATATGCTATTTCTCCCTAGCTGTACTCCAATGCAATAGTTTCGGCTTATGGGTGTTGCAGCGGCAGGCAATATGCAGGGAACATGTTCAATCCTTCCACACCTTTGCATCGCTCGACCTTCACTCTCTTCTCTTTCCCCCTCCATTCTCCATTGCCTGGCCTTTCTCCCTCCATTCTCCGTTGCCTGGCCTTTCACCCTCCATTCTTCGTTGCCTGGCCTTCACAACACGCTGCTTTCCCCAATGTCCATGCATTCCCTTCTGTCTTTCCCTACCTCCTTCAACCTCCTTTCTTTGGTCCATTTCTCTCTCTTTCTCTCCCTTCACCCTACCCCACTCTCTCCCCTTCTGCCCTCACCCAGCCTCTTTACCCACAGGTACCTGCACTCCCCAAAATCTGCGACAAATCAGAGAGAGTAGGAAGGGCTGCACTTTCCTCGGGAAGGAACCAGAAGATCAGTAAAAACCTATATGTACTCGCGAGAGCTTAGCAGCCCCTAAGAAAACTACTGGAGCTCGCTCGTCAGCCAATACACGTGAGGGGCCTTTACCTCCCATCTTTTCACTGCTGCGTGTGCCTCTTTCTTTCCACCCCTCCACCTCCATTTCCCGGATTTCTCCTTCTCGCTTTCCCCACTTCTCCCTTCTGCTCACTCTCTCCCTGTCTCCCCCAGCCAGCTCTGTTTGTCTCTCACACAATGAGTCATTGATATGTGTGTCTTTTTTTGTGTTTTTGTTTTGTTGCTGTCTCGTGGAAAGCTAGTAGATGAAACCTAATTTCTATTCACCGCCTGCAGGGCGTTCGGGGAGACAAGGAGATGGAACTCGACTATGAAATGCCGGCCAGCGTTGCGTTATCTGTCTTTTCTGCCCAACCGAATGAATGCGTTTTCCTGGGTTACCTGTGGGCAGCAGGAAGGATGTTCTTTTCTATCTGCCAGCCCGCTTTATTGACAGAAACCCTGGCTGAGAAAAGACCTGTTTAGGGGGAAAGCGGAAAAAACGGCGGCAGCGCAGACAGTTTTCAACAGTGCTCGCCAATCTCCATTTATACATGCACGCGTTTTTCTACACCCATGACTGGGGGGTCCTAAAGTTTCCAGCTCAGCGCTTATTCAGCATCACCCCACCACGGGTGGCCTTTGGGGATCCCGCTGCGATATCTGGAACCTCATCAATTCTGCACACAGTTCACCTTCAAAGCCACCGGATTTATGTACCGTGGTCGGCGCCGGCCCTAGAGTTTTTCATGGCCATGATGAAACTTTGAAAGTGCTCCCCCCTCCACCAGCCTCCTATTACCTTATCAGACAGTCAGTGTGGGGGAGGTGTGCAATTACCTGATTACCTGGAAGCAGGGCAGTTTCTAGCCAACTTGGTGCCAAGGGCAAAACCTCAGAATGCGCCTCCCTCCAACATCGCCGCTACACCCCCACTGGCACACGCCATTCCGACGCTACACCTCTGTGTCGTGGGACAACACCCCTCCTCAATATGAATAAATAATTACTATATAAATGAAGCTGGTTTAATTACTTTGTAATTGATTTCCAAGATGGACCGTCTGGTACACTCTTATTGTACTCCTTCAAAATACCTCTATGAGAGTGAGAAAGGGGACAAATAGCACCAATGAGGATTGGTGTATGTTTTGGATTAAATCACAGAACATTTCAGGACTATAACAGTGATCAGAGATCACTACATTTGATTAAAAAAAGTCTGTGATAAAAGGATTGTATGTGTGAATCTCTAAATTCATAACCAAAGCATGGCTTGGTGCTCACATCACGGTTCACAATACTCACTCTAACATTAAAATGTTTGTAACCATTAACCATACATTCTCATTTAGACAGCTTAAGTTTTTGGATGTGAGTATAACATGGCTGAAACATCAGTCACGCAAATGGGATACACAGGCTCTTTTGCTTCTCGTGTCTGAAGAAATTTAGAGGAGAAACGGCTGGGCCTCAGTGTGGGCATGCCCAACCCCAATACAGAAAAATCTTTAGGGAATTATATCCACGGACAGGATAGCACACAAGAGAGACCCAATAAACAATGCACAGAAAGGCTACACAGAAAGGATTGTACCGCTTACAAACTTTAGCCTGACCAGTAATGAGCAGATGAAGCGTTTTGAACGAAACCCGCTTTTACTGCACCGTAAAGGGTCCACAGTTCCTCAGCCACTACCTACTCACTATTACAAAGGCCTCAGAGGTTATTTCTGCAAATAAGAGAGGCCCATGCATTATCTAACAGAGCTGGCATTAGCATCTCTCATTAGTGCTGGCCTGCAGCGAGTGAAAATCATGGCGTGGCAGTGTGGAGGTGGCGTTTGGCCTAGTGGATGTACAATTTGAGGCAACTTCTTTGATTGCTTTATGTGTTTAAATGTGGGCACAGCATGCATGCTCGTCAGAGCCACATACACAAAACATTCCAGTGTGCTATTGTAGGGACATTGGACACATCAGACAAAAACAGGTGTAAGTGCTGTTACATAAGGGATCTCCACATAGACGCCATTACCCAACAGGGTGGTGACTTGTGCAGTGTACAAATCATTGCTTCACACATATCACTGCATTGATTTGCCATGGACTACTGTCTGCACGGTGACACACAATGAACTCTGTTTTCCTAATCAAGGTGCCAAATCACAATGAGTTGCCATCTGGTGTGCGCGCTAGGCAGTGGCTGGCTGGTTTAGAAAAGCAAAAGACCTTTGATACTGAGAGGTTGCATTTAGTCCATGTGACAAAGCAGCCAACAGAATACTTAAGCAAGATAATTATAGTTAACCGTCCCAGGGATGCGCCATACGTAACTAAAAATTAATATACCAAAAAACCCGTTTTGGTCTGTCAAATAGAGACATGAAAATAAAGAAAATAGTTTAAAACTTTTTCTCTGTGGCACATTAATTCTTTTTGAAGAATGCAAAGGTTTGGTCAGCTAACTGATACTTGTGCTGGCCTGGTAAATAACATGCCCCATTTTCAATTCTTAACAGTGGAATGATAACCACATACTGTGTAAAAAGAATGGCTTGTTAAATGAGCCATCACTTCTAAATTGCCCCCTAGAAAGGCTGTCAGCACAAAGAATGAGGGGCACAGAGTGTGTGATTCCAGAGTATCTCACATGCTGCGTTTGGAATATGCATTCCTTTGTTTGCATATTCAGAACGCATCACAGCACATTGCAGAGGAGTGCTCACTGGTACAGCAGGCTGCTTAATCAGTTGTCCTGCAAGCTCGGAAGCAGCTTTCTGGGTGGGCCCCTTACTGCACCCTCCTCCTAAACTATTTAGCTCTGCCACCCGGGCTGTCGCCCGCTCCGCCCATGTCAAGTAACAGGGCTGCCTGGGAGGTCAAAACTATGGTGGGTTTTAGGGTTAATGAACTTGTGAGGTTTTCCGATTGCTCACTTCCCTCTCTCCTCTCTGTTTCCATCTGAATGTGGGTTCACGTGCTTCTCTTGATCATTGTTGTGATGCTGGAAATGCAGCGGTGGGACAGGGACTTCGTATCCTTGTCCTTTACTGCTTTTTATCGTGTGTTCAGTCGTGTTTTCTGCGTAGAAGTTCAAGTGGGACTCCTGGTGGTGCAGCTCTCTCCTTTGGATTTGGTGAACCGACCCATCGGATACCCTTATGGCACCCATGGGAGGGGGTACAACCCTGTGCCCCTAGTGTATGTTTTTGGGCACCTGTGTGTGGCCCACAGAGCAGGGTGCGGGCTGGTGGCAGCTCTGTGCTGAATTGACTGGTGCCCTGGGCTTCCTCCATTTTGGGATGCCCAGGCCCTGTCATTGGGATCGGTAGATTCCTGATGGAAACAAGATGGCGCCCATCGCCTGTTACCTTGATCTTCCCGAAGTCTCGGGAAGCCCTGACTCTGTCCCTTCCCCCTGACTGGCTGTTGGGTGGAAGTTCCATATATGGCAGTGTGGGGAAGTGATGACCAGACTGGCTGGAGCCTTCCCAACGACCGTATGTTGTGGGTGGGACCTGGGTGAATGGAGTGTGTGACGAATACGCATTCTGTGTTGTGGGTGTCTAGTATCTGGTGTTTGAAAAAATGACTGAGACAGCCCTGCCCGAAACTGGTATGAATGCAGTGTGGAGTGTTGAATGGCTGGGTACTTGTCGCAATACACATAACTTGTTGTGAGTGTCTGGAGAGAAGTGAATGGCCTGAATGCACCGTGTGCCTTATTGGCTGCCTGCCTGCATGAATGCCCTTCGCCTGATTGGATGCTTGAGTATGACCCAGCAGAATGAATGGGAGATCAACAGTATTCTGGGGACCTCTCACTGCTAGGAATCGTGTTCAGAAGCTGAAGTCCACTACGACGAGTAACTGGAGTAACTGCAGCTTATCCTTGAAGCCCTGCTGGACGAGAAGAATTGCTGTTGCTCTCCTTCACAATCTGAAAGCTGCTGTGTCTCCAAGGACTGACCCAGAGAGGACCTGGTAAGGCGCCCTCTTCCCGAGCTACGAGGGACCATCGTGCACCAGCTGATCTTTGCCAACGCTCCCTGGTAGACAGACCTTCGACAGGCTGCCGACCCGAGATGGGGACTGCCAAGGAATTCCAAGGAGAAGCGCCCAGACTGTTGTCCGCCACTGACGACGACCGCCGTCGCCGACTGGAGCCGCTGTGCTCCCGCTTTGCCTCAGAACATTCGAATCAAAGGACGCTCTCGACCGCATCACCGCCGTCTTATCCCGCTGGAGAAGGCCTGACCGTCGATGCGCCGAGGAGTATCCATCGGTGGGTTTCCTGCCACCAAAAGGCCACAGAGACGGTGACAACTCGACGCCCTTGCTAGGCCACAGTTCTTCAAACTCTTTGCGGTCCAGAACTCTCGACACTGAGGTGCCCCGCACACCTCTTCCTTGCAGGTCGTTTACGCTTCCCCATCAACGAGCACTGCTAGGAAAGAAGCTGCCACTTCACCACCGTAGTTCACCCTGTTCTTCGCCGGACGTTCGACGACCCGTGACTCCTGCCTCAAAGGGAGAGCACTCAAGAAGGGCTGTCGATTCCCCGACGAGGAACTCTACAACACCAGGTACTTTTGGGTTGCAGAACTATTGGGAAAATTGTTGATGAACAATATATGGACTGGGCTTGTGATATCTCTGTATACTACAGGTTGCCCAGGTGGGGGGATCTCCACACAGAACTGTGTCTCGGTAGGAGCCAGTATTCTGTCAATTGTCTTAAACAACTGCTTTCCTCTTACCTCTATGGTTGGTTTCCTTTACGACTTGATTTGTGTGCCATTTAACCGTACAGTTGATGCACTTTAAAGAGATCTAATAGTAACTGTGGTACCACATAGAATTGTATATTTGCCATTATAGATAACCGAGTACAAAGTGCGTTATCGTGATATTGTATATAACCTTGTATATTAATTATATAAAGACTGTGTTTTAACCAATACAGTGTGTGGACATTCCTTTGTGGGTGCTTGGGGACTACACTGTACTTGAGAACCAGCCTGCATCACCTCCTGAGAAGCTAGGCCTTGAGTGCTCGACCACGTACCAATAATAGAGAATCTTTGCTGGGATCCTCTGTGCCTCTCCTCTACCATATAGTGAGCAGAAGTACAGACCCCCCCTCCCGTCCTTCACAATTGTATGGGCTATCATGCCCCCACATGTCCAATTAGGGTGAACAGGGACTCATATAAATGAATGCACACATTGCATATTTACTTATACTTATTAATTCAAACAAACTAAAGCAATACTAAATTGACAAATCCACTTCTGGGGCACCAGTGTTCCAGGGATGAATATCAGTTTCTAAAGCATCAATCAGCCTCAAACCTCTAGTACACCAGAAAGGATCTGAGTTTATGTAATCTTAACGTGAAGCGCGGATCATGCAGTAGATGGGATGCAGAGTAACTCTTACACCAAATAATCAAACCAACACAGAAAGACGGCAAAGTGTGTTTACTGTTTTATTATGAATTGTCTAAAACAGAGAGTTTACAACAGACATCAATGAACGTCGCACAGCATTATCTCTCAAAGCATTTAATAAAAAACAACTCTTTCAAAGTAAAAACTTGTCATACATGACATCATACTATGTGGCAAATAAGCGAAAACCTATGGGGAGTTGTGGTTGGCTTTAGGGGAACATCTAAGTATACTTTCTATACAGGAACGGGTAGTGATTGGGTCTCCACAGTCAGGTGGACAACTCATGCCCACTCCTAGTGCAAGTCATCTTCAACAGTTATCTGACACACAGTTCATCATTAGCTATCAAACTATAAGGCTCTTTTCGTTATATGGCCTTCTACAATTGGTCGGCACGCTCATGCCCTTCTGGAACATTCGGCACACTAGTAGCACGTAAGCTCATACACCAGGTGTCACGAGGTGGACTTGACCGTGTCTCCCCACACAAATAGCCCATCATCTCACATCTCCCATGCCTTCTGCCATGCAGATTGTGGATGAACCTGACCTTGCAAAGTATCCTTGCTCCTGAGAATATATGGGAGTGTGAGCACACGCTACCTTGGTTCTGCACTGCATGCCCAACTTCTATTTCAATCCTTGGCTCACGTGACAGGAGACCACAATTCGGCCCAATTTCTAGTATTTAATTGTATTAAATGAATAAACCTGGCACTCATGGTGTTCTTTCTTTGCACTGTAACAAGGGATTATTCAGCGTCTCACACTCACTGTTCCTCAAGGATAGATAACCAGTTCTTGGCTGCTTCAACCTTGACACCAGGCTAGGCACCTCTTACAGGTCTTTCCACAATCTCAGCTACTTGTTTGCTGCAACACAATTTCCGCCTTCTCTTCATGGGTTTGTAACACTGATGTCCGGTTTCTATACAATAGCGGCACTGCTAAAATAGCTAGCTTCTAAGATCCTACTTGCGTTGCTGCAGCTGTACAGTTATTCAACAATTTGCATTTTCTGCAGTGCTCTTCACACAGGCAATCCTTATTTCACATATGAAACTTTACTAGATTCTTTACTTCGTCACCAGTTTCTATAAGGTCCATAGATTCTCTTCTTCAGCCAGTCTTCTCTGTGCATCATACTTGTTTCTTGTGACGTCACCAACTTCTCTTTCTCTCATTTTAATATTCCTCTGGGATCTCCTCCAACAGATTGTCATCTCTATGGGGATACATCAGATAGGGTTTTCTTAGTGGATACCTTTTCTCGAAGACTCTCTGCAGAATAGTCACAACCACTGGTGTCATGCATGGTACGGTTTCTGGCTTCCAGCATATAGGTAGGAAGGGGGCGGGACTTCCTGCAGAGACATTCAGCTGCTCCTCTACACCACCCCCCCGGTGGATTATTCGAACACACCTTCATTAATCTCCACATTTTGATTTCTTCTCTTGAAGAAGTGCTTCTTCAGAGTCCAAATCTTCACTACTCCCTTCAGGGATCCTACTGATTTTACATGGTCATCTACACTCCAGATCATGTAGCTGCACTATCCGTTTGGATTACAATAGACCCATCGTCCTAGATACTCCTTGTGATTTTTCGGATACAGGAACTTTGTTCCCTCAGGTGCTACGATGCTTGCCTCTATGTATTTTCTGATATCTTCATCTGTCAACTCCTTAAGTCCAAACCCTGATTTGACATTTATCATGATTTTAATTCCTTCTGCCTTCTTTTCTGTCTTCTTGCACTGTGTAATTATTATCTTGATCACACATAATCCAAACATCACCATCACTAATACTGCTCCAAGAAACTTGCAGATATTGTCCATCCATTGTGGAACCCGTGTGAAAATGGATGCAAACCAACCATCATCTGCAATGGCCTCTGCCTCGTCTTCCATCTGGTTGTGTAGTTTCGTCAGCAACGTTATGGCCTATGTCAAGGTCCCATTCTTGCCATTGAGAGAAGGTATGAATGTGCAACATGATAGCCCAATTTTGGTGCAAACTCCTCCATCCATCTCTGTGATCATGTCAAGGACATATCTATTCTGTAGGGTCATCAGTCGCATGGCCCTCAATTCTTCTTTGATAGCATTGAATCCCTTAATAGTGGTGTTGATCGTCTGCAAGAGCTCCCATCTGGTTATTTGTAAACATTTAGCATTCACCATCGTCTGGATCCCCGGCATAAAGATAGTTGTGAATACTGCAACAGTCTGGATAAATAACCTGCGCTCATATCGAATAGTTTCAAAGGCTTCTATTTATTTCGCTGAGGAAATAGTTCTCCCTCTTTGTTCAGGTGAGAAATCCGAGTGATCTTCTCCTTAAATGGGCATCTGCTTTTGGAAATTCACAAATGTCAGGTCACTCTGTGATTAACACTGGAATATGTATGAGCACCAAGGAACACATCCCTCTCCAGTCCTTGGGCAGCTTCATGCATGCCAGGGAGCCACAAGCCCAATAATGATCCATCAGAATGGCTGTCCCTTCCTTCATGTCTGGTATATCAAAGATTCGGCCACACTGGCGATTCTCTCCAATTGTCCTCGTGTCATTATTTCTGAAACATAAGGATGCACTCTTCAGAGGTAGTATCTGCAATGGTCCTCCCTTATCGTCGACCCATGTCAACAATTTTGCATTCTTTGGCCATTGATACATGCATTCATTTTCTGCATTTGCCACAATTTCTTCCCACTGTCCAGTTAATGCTGCTGCTTTGCACACAACTAGTCCATCAACCCATCCTTCGTGAGTAAGCACTGTTCCTTTGATTTATATTTTACCTCATTCCCAGCATTTGTGTATTTCCTTCCTATTCCTAGCTGTGCATTGCAGAATCTTGTTTTCTTCCATCTTGATTACTGCTCCATTTATTCCAGGCTGTTCCTATCTTATTATTTGATGCTTTGTTTCTGGCTTCTCTCTTGTCTTTCAATCTTGCACAAAATTATATTCTCTTTGAGATGTCTCTTTATTCATCCATACTATGGATGCTGTTCGGCCCTGGAACTGTCCTTTTGAAGTGTGAGATTTGTCAGGCAATGCACTCTTTTCACTGATACTTCTGTGGCTATGAATATTTTAGAGGTTCCCATAGCATAAGGCATTAGGGAACACACCTAGCAACTCTCCTTAGATAACTTTTCTCCCACCTTTCCCATTTGCTGATACCACATGGTGTTACCAAAGTGTGCTGCATTATCTAGATAAGTGTTTATCCCTCCATTATCTTCCTCTTTATTTCTCTTGTATCTCCCCAAGGCACGGTTTGTGTAATACTCATGAAGTAAGTCAAAAACAGTTCTCCCAGTGGGGGGAATCATAGACTCCCTGCTTCAGTGGAAGTAAACAAATCAAAAGCAATTCCTGTAGTAGGGGAAATCATAGTGGCCGCCATTTTAACAGTAGAATCAATATAATGGGTAATGCTAACCAGGAGAAACAGAAAGACACAAAGGGGGTCCTTACGACCTGGGCGCAAAGGGATACTGGGCACCGGTAATGACACCGGTGCCGGTAATCCCTTTGCACCCTATTCCGAGGTCCCGTTGCGGGTCCTTCCCTTAACTGCTGGTCTTACCAGGCATTAAGGACGGGACCCACAAAGGGATACCGGGGTCAATAACGGTACCGCAATTTGCGGTACCGTTATTGCCCCCTTCCCATTGAGCCCTATGGGGCTCAAAAGGGAATGGGGAATGGCTCTGGTGAATGCGGAATTACCGGTCCCGCTGAGCTCGGACTGGACCGGTAATTACTCCGTTCACCAGACCGGAGTTGGACCGATTTTGGATGCAGCCATGGCGCTAATAGCACCATGGCTACCTCCAAACTCAGAATGAGGGCCAGAGTGTAGTTGCACATACGTATATCACGAACCGACATATTAACCTCCACCATTTGTGGTATTCTGGAATTGGTTTGGCTTGTTCATTCCCCAAAAATGTACTAGCTTCAACATTCCTCACGTTTACTATGATTGTTTAAGGGGAAAAAACACTTTTACTCCTGCAACTGTAATATCGCCTCTATTATTTCTACGAGTAGTCTTCTGATTACAGATACTCAGTGAGAAACAATTCAGGATATTGCTCTCGTTTCCAGTCTTCAAATTCAAAATCAAGCTCAGGCATATTCGTGACACATCAATACTTTTCTAAAGTTCATTTTTCAAAAGATTCCTGTGACTCTCAACAAGGGTTTGCAAGCCCGCTATAACATCTATAAGGAGTGTCCAAATGAGTCACAGTCCATTTGCAAACTCTGCATTAATTAACTGGTTGCTTTATCATCCTTCTTCTTTGTCATTGATCGAGTATTCACACGCTAAAATTCTTCTTCTTGTCTTGCTTGTGGATCGGCAGCTGTGATGGGAGGTACAGTCTCACCTTTGTATAATTTCACGTCGTTCAAATGAAGCCATGCTCCTCTGCCTTGTACTTTTACTGCTGAGGGGGTTATATTTTCAACGCAAAAGGGGCCTTTAAACTATGTCTCATGCCACGTTCTGATGAAATATTTAATCAGTACTGTGTCACCAACAAATAATTTAGGTGCTGATAACAGTTCAGGAGATCTTGTTGCTGAATGGTCTTCATCTGTCTTCTGAGACCGACCCACCTGACGCTTGAGTTGATCTGAAATGAGAGAGATGCTAGAGGTCATACCTGTCAAATAATTGTGCAGCTCGTCACCTCGCAGTTACACAGTGCTCAGGGCATCACTACTACTCCTGGATGGAGGTGTAAAAGGTGTTCTCGTTCACCTCCTTGTTACTAGTTCATGGGGGGTGAGATGGTGGTCCGATTCCTTAGGGCATATAAAGCTAAGGTCAGGCAATATAGCCATCCCTTGTTTAAAGTTAGCTTGAGCTTGGCAATCCTTTCTTTAAGGAGGCCAATGAGTCTCCCACATAGCATCTTTGCTTATGGGTGATAAGCAGAAGAAAAAGGATGCTTCATGCTCAACAATAGTTCTATTTGTTCAAATACTTCATTGACAAAATGTGGCCTATTATCGGATATCAGCACTTTACACACACCCCATCTTGAAAAGACTTCTCGCACTAAAAACGTTGCTGCGCAAGTGGCATCAGGGTGTGTACATGGACCTGCCTCGATCCACCTGGAGAAGGGACACACCACCACTATCAGATACC
This sequence comes from Ambystoma mexicanum, assembly GCF_040938575.1. Taxonomy (NCBI): domain Eukaryota; kingdom Metazoa; phylum Chordata; class Amphibia; order Caudata; family Ambystomatidae; genus Ambystoma; species Ambystoma mexicanum. The sequence continues at coordinate 1,033,236,997 of NC_090923.1, forward strand.
TGTATCCATTAAACACCTGCAGCATATCAACATAGTCAAAATGTAAATGCTGAAAAGCACCATTCGGTCGAGGAATAACTCCTCTAATCGTTCTTAGTGTATGCCCAGCTGCAAACATTTGACACACGATGTAATTCACTACATATGAACCAGTCTTCCGCAATCGTAGTAGCAAGACTCTCCCTACTCACATGCGTGGGGTAATGCAGCTGCTGTAGCATAATCTTTAACAATGCTACTGGCATTTATGACTTTCTAGTTGTATCTTGTCGACATAATGCTTCTGTGGGGGATAGAGAAAACCCCTTTTGTTTCCATAATTCCTGCTGTTCCTGCAGTACACTCTCTTGAATTTCCATTAATTGGGTCTTTGGCAAATGATTAAACACTTACAGGCCGATTCATGGAATAAATGTGCGCCGAAAATTCCGGCGCAGAGGGGCCTATACGTGCGCTGCGCCGAAAAATAGCGAAAAGCGCAGGGAAACCAGCGCACGTCGATTCATGGAAGTCCGTGCGTAAGAAAAGCATAGGACGTGCGCTGAAAAAGTGCGCGGCGCACGCCGGCGCACAGGTCAACCAACGGCGTGCGCCACGGCCACTGCGCTATCACTCCGAGCGCAGCGCACAGCTCTAAAGTAGGCGGAACACAGGGCGGGACACTCGGAATGGGGAATAAAATGGGGCACAACACTCGGAATGGGGAAGAATGTGGGCGGCACGGGGAAGTACAGGAGGCAAGTGCGCGGAACGCCCACACGCTCTCCGGCAACACGTATTCATGGATTCGAACAGGGCAAAACAGCGCTCGATCAAACCAGCGCACAGGCCCAAAAACGTACGCCACAAGTAAGCAGGCGGTAGCGTCCCGACGCACTCAACGAAAGTGCGCCAAAACCTGCGCCAACAAATACCACCCACATACAGCAATGGGCCATACCGTGACCCCAAAGGACTAATGATGTGCAAAGGTGTACGCCATTTACACGGACACCCACTGTTCAAAAATTCGCGCGTGTGTGTACAACGGGTTGCGCGAGAAGTCACTCGCGCGATTGCCCTGGGTACGTGTATCCCGGGGTGCGGGGAAGTCCCACACGCGATTGCCCTGGCCACGTCGATACCAGGGGTGCGTGTGAAGTTCCACACGCGAAAAGCCAGGGTACGTCATTTACAGGGGTGCGCGGGAAGTTTCACACGCGAAAAGCTAGGCTACGGGAATTCCAGGGGTGCGCGTGAAATCCTACACGCGAAAAACTAGGGTACGTCATTTACAGGGGTGCGCGGGAAGTTTCACACGCGAAAAGCTAGGCTACGGGAATTCCAGGGGTGCGCGTGAAATCCTACACGCGAAAAACTAGGGTACGTCATTTACAGGGGTGCGCGGGAAGTCCCACACGCGATTACAGCAGGGCAGGGTACGTGTATTTCAGGGGTGCGCGGGAAGTTCCACACGCGAATAGCCTGGCCGCATGTATTTCAGGGGTGCGCGGGAAGTTCCACACGCGAATAGCCTGGGCGCGTGTATTTCAGGGGTGCGCGGGAATTTCCACACGCGAATAGGCTGGGCGCGTGCATTACAGGGGTGCGCGGGAAGTCCCACACGCGATTACAGCAGGGTACGTGTATTTCAGGGGTGCGCGGGAATTGCCACACGCGAATAGCCTGGGCGCGTGTATTTCAGGGGTGCGCGGGAATTATCACACGCGATTTGGCTTGGTACGTGTATTACAGGGGTGCGCGCGAAGTCCCACACGCGATTACAGCAGGGTACGTGTATTTCAGGGGTGCGCGGGAAGTTCCACACGCGAATAGCCTGGCCGCGTGTATTTCAGGGGTGCGCGGGAAGTTCCACACGCGAATAGGCTGGGCGCGTGTATTTCAGGGGTGCGCGGGAAGTTCCACACGCGAAAAGCCTGGGCGCGTGTATTTCAGGGGTGCGCGGGAAGTTCCACACGCGAATAGCCTGGGCGCGTGTATTTCAGGGGTGCGCGGGAATTTCCACACGCGAATAGGCTGGCGCGTGTATTTCAGGGGTGCGCGGGAATTTCCACACGCGAATAGGCTGGGCGCGTGTATTTCAGGGGTGCGCGGGAAGTTCCACACGCGAATAGCCTGGGCGCGTGTATTTCAGGGGTGCGCGGGAAGTTCCACACGCGAATAGGCTGGGCGCGTGTATTTCAGGGGTGCGCGGGAATTTCCACACGCGAATAGGCTGGGCGCGTGCATTACAGGGGTGCGCGGGAAGTCCCACACGCGATTACAGCAGGGTACGTGTATTTCAGGGGTGCGCGGGAAGTTCCACACGCGAATAGCCTGGTCGCGTGTATTTCAGGGGTGCGCGGGAAGTTCCACACGCGAATAGGCTGGGCGCGTGTATTTCAGGGGTGCGCGGGAAGTTCCACACGCGAAAAGCCTGGGCGCGTGTATTTCAGGGGTGCGCGGGAAGTTCCACACGCGAATAGCCTGGGCGCGTGTATTTCAGGGGTGCGCGGGAATTTCCACACGCGAATAGGCTGGGCGCGTGTATTTCAGGGGTGCGCGGGAATTTCCACACGCGAATAGGCTGGGCGCGTGTATTTCAGGGGTGCGCGGGAAGTTCCACACGCGAATAGCCTGGGCGCGTGTATTTCAGGGGTGCGCGGGAAGTTCCACACGCGAATAGGCTGGGCGCGTGCATTACAGGGGTGCGCGGGAAGTCCCACACGCGATTACAGCAGGGTACGTGTATTTCAGGGGTGCGCGGGAAGTTCCACACGCGAATAGGCTGGGCGCGTGTATTTCAGGGGTGCGCGGGAATTTCCACACGCGAATAGGCTGGGCGCGTGCATTACAGGGGTGCGCGGGAATTTCCACACGCGAATAGGCTGGGCGCGTGTATTTCAGGGGTGCGCGGGAATTATCACACGCGATTTGGCTTGGTACGTGTATTACAGGGGTGCGTTCGAAGTTACACACGCGATTAGGCTGGGTGGGTCCTGTCACCCTCGACGGCCCCTGCAGGCAGCCCACAAAACAGGGGACTACCCTGCACACCTGCTCATGTCTCCCACCACCCCCACCCCCCCAGTCACCAGGGGTACCCTCCACCAGGCCCCCACTCATGTCTCCCACCACCCCCACCCCCCCAGTCACCAGGGGCACCCTCCACCAGGCCCCCAACCATGTCTCCCACCACCCCCACCCCCCCGCCACCAGGGGCACCCTCCACCAGGCCCCCACTCATGTCTCCCACCACCCCCACCCCCCAGCAGTGCAGGGGCAGCCTCCACCAGGCCCCTAACCATGTCTCCCACCACCCCCACCCCCCAGCAGTGCAGGGGCAGCCTCCACCAGGCCCACACTCATGTCTCCCACCACCCCCACCCCCCCAGTCACCAGGGGCACCCTCCACCAGGCCCCCAACCATGTCTCCCACCACCCCCACCCCCCCAGTCACCAGGGGCACCCTCCACCAGGCCCCCACTCATGTCACCCACCACCCCCACCCCCCCAGTCACCAGGGGCACCCTCCACCAGGCCCCCACTCATGTCTCCCACCACCCCCACCCCCCAGCAGTGCAGGGGCACCCTCCGCCAGGCCCCCACTCATGTCCCCTATCACCCCCACCCCCCGCCACCAGGGGCACCCTCCACCAGGCCCACACTCATGTCTCCCACCACCCCCACCCCCCCAGTCACCAGGGGCACCCTCCACCAGGCCCCCAACCATGTCTCCCACCACCCCCACCCCCCCAGTCACCAGGGGCACCCTCCACCAGGCCCCCACTCATGTCACCCACCACCCCCACCCCCCCAGTCACCAGGGGCACCCTCCACCAGGCCCCCACTCATGTCTCCCACCACCCCCACCCCCCAGCAGTGCAGGGGCACCCTCCACCAGGCCCCCACTCATGTCCCCTATCACCCCCACCCCCCGCCACCAGGGGCACCCTCCACCAGGCCCACACTCATGTCTCCCACCACCCCCACCCCCCCAGTCACCAGGGGCACCCTCCACCAGGCCCCCACTCATGTCTCCCACCACCCCCACCCCCCAGTCACCAGGGGACCCTCCACCAGGCCCCCACCCATGCCTCCCACCACCCCCACCCCCCCGCCACCAGGGGCACCCTCCACCAGGCCCCCACTCATGTCACCCACCACCCCCACCCCCCCGCCACCAGGGGCACCCTCCACCAGGCCCCCACTCATGTCTCCCACCACCCCCACCCCCCAGCACTGTGGGGAACCTGCCAGCAGGCCCCCACACATGTCCCCCTGGCCCCAGGTCCTGACGATACACAATCATGGCAGTAATGGCCAGCATACCCAGCACAAACACCCAGGCAAGGATTGCATCCACCCACATAGTGAATGCAATCACATGACACAACCCCAATGCCAAGTATGCAAAAGAACACATGTCCGTCACACACACATACACAATGGGTGCAAGTGAATGTCAAAACCCATATCATGACATGTAACAAACCAATGAGAAAATAACACAAGTGTAAGAAAATATAAAAAATGTATTAAATACCAAAAATAAGTGAAATTTTCAAACATACAACGATGTGGCTAAGTAAATAAATGGTCCATGTCCGAGAACAAAAGTGATAAACAAAAAAACAAAGGAAAAAAAAATTAAAATGAATTTGTCCAAAGCAATATCATGTAATAGGAAATTAATGAAAAACCATTACGTCATGGTGAAAACAATAAGAAATTAAAAAAATGTATCTCCCAAAAAAACAAACTATATACAGGAATGTTCCAGGGTCCATGAGCCCAACACCAAAAATGAAACCTACCACTAACTAATGAAAAATATATGTACAAAAAAGTGGCCATTGTCCGAGCGGTCCAAAATAATAAAAATAAATAAAGGAAACCTAGCACTAACTAACTAAATAACTATATACAAAGGCAGCGGGCAAGTCCTGCGGCTCACTTGGTGATGTTGCTGGCCAGGGCATCATCGAACTCCATGTCGATGTCCTGGAGGCGGGACTCTGTCCTGGCCCCGAGGTCTCGCAGGGACAACCCCATGTCCACCTCAAACTCCCTGCGAGCTTCCTCGAGGCACTCAGCCCGCCTCAATGCCCGACGCATGGAGAACTCCGCCCTGACCATGGCGAGCCGCTCCTCTTCCGCCCGCTGCCGCTCCGCACCTATCCGCTGGCCAAACTCCTCCCACACGGAACACACCACCATCCCAGGGTTGCCCTGCCCTCCGGCCGATGCCTGCCCCTCGGATCTTGATGGCCCCGAGCCATGATGCCTCCCACGTCGAGCCCGCTGCTGCCTCCGACGCCACTGCCTCTGCCAGCACGACGGCATCCAGGCTGATGGAAACCACTGACGCCGTCGTGCACGTGCCCTGCCCGATGATGCCGTCACATCTTCCATCTGCTCGGGTCCACTTGCTGTGTTGTCCACCCCTGCTGGACCTCCGACTCCCAACTGTGGCAGGGATGGGATCCCCACCGAGCTGGCTGCATTGGTCGGGGCAGGTCCACAGGGGGCCCTGGTGGCATCTGGGCCGGAAGACGGCAAGGAGAACGACCGGTGGATAGCCTGCACAGAGGAGGAGAGGGCCGTCAGATTGGCCAACACATGCAGGAAACCCCCGAACATGGCCGATCCCAATTGGGCCACGTCGGCACGGTGCACTTCGTGATGACGTGCTTGCTCCTCCCGGGAAGCACGCACGTCATCACGAATCACAGCCGTGCGCATCGCGACCCCAATCAGGACCTTCTCCACGCGGCCAGGGGTTACCACGTCCGCAGGTGGAGGGGAGTCAGGTGACATGGACATCCCCTCTACCTGCGGACGGGCCTGGGACGGGGCATCCCTGCTGGTGCATGGTGGTGCACTCACAGGGTCAGGGACAGTGACATGCACAGGCCCCTCCACGGTGACCTGTGCTGCCTCCTGCCCCTGGCCCTGGACTGCACCACTTGCACCAGCAGGGATGCTCCCACCAGGCCCCATGTGTGCACCAGTGTCGGCCTCCTCCTCCTCTGTGCAAACCACCAACCTGGATGGCTCCTCACCGTCTCCCGCCGTAGCAGGCCCCTGTGGGGCCTCACCCACCCCTTCCGCTGCAGCCGTGGGGGCATCCCCGCCGCCTTGCTCCACAGCCCCGTCTCCGCCCTCTTCTTCACTAGCCGCTGCGTAGAGGGAGACAAAGGACACAAGCATCAGGCTACTGTACAATGGTCCCCTAGACAGGAAGCAATAGCAGATGAGCACCACTGTCAAAGTACACTTCCATCATGTCCCTCCACAACACATGGGTCAGTCCAGGCAAAACACACACAGTAACAGGCATGGTGCATGCCATGGACATTTCCATGCATGTCCAATGGACTCTAGAAACATTCAATGATATGTAACTCACATGCATCATGGCTCATGCATATCACATGCACACACTTCACCTCAGTCACATCCATCTGGCCCCAAACACACCGAACACAGGCGAAACAAGGGTAAGTTGGGTGCGTCACTGAATCTGTGCATTGTCACACACATGTGTCATGCATCCATGGCATGCACAAGTCACAGACACGCAGGTCAGGCACACAGACATGGCTACCATATATGTACCTGGCATCAGCACCCATCCTTCACCCCCATCCATGTCCAGGTACAGAGACTGGCATGCTCTCATGTCCAAAATCTGCATAGGGCTCCCCATGCCGCATTTCAACACATGCAACAACCATGTGGGTCACACATCACTGGTCGCACATGCATTACCATGATGTCCCTGCACACATACATGCATACATGGCCCATGGCACACATACAGGCAAGTATCATAGAACCAGCACACCGCAACATGCCCTGTCTCACACAGTAATGCTTGGACACATACCGCTCAACTCCAGACGGGCCTCCCTCTCAAGGACCTGGGCGTGGAGCGCTGGGCGTACGCGTTCCAGGACCCTCTTCTGGATGGAACTCATGCGGCCCCGGCCCCCCTCCACGAGGCGCCGGGCCTTCACAAGGGTCCTGGACCTCAAGTCCTCCCAGCGCTTCTTGATCTTCTGGACGTTGCGGGTTGCCACCCCCTTCGCGTTGATGGCAACCACACAGTCGGCCCAGATCCTCTCCCGTCCTTCCTTGCTGGCGCGGGACGATCCAAAGAGGGCATCATACTGCCCCAGGACATGCTCCACCAGGACACCAACTTCGGTGGCAGTGAAGCTGGTGCCCCTCTGCCCCTCTGGCCTGGGGTTGCCACTGGTGCCAGATGTGGAAGTGCCCGACATGGCAACCCCAGAGGCAGGTGTGGGTGGGCAACTGGGTCCTGGGGCTGGGCTGTGGAGCGATGTAATCCCAGTTGGGAGTCTTCAGTTCCAGCAGGGGTGGACACAGCAACTGGACCCCTGCAGATGGCTGATGTGCAGGCACCAAATGGCAGGGCACGGTGGCAGCAGGCAGGCAGGCAGGCAGGCAGCAGCAGATAGCACGTGGGAGGCTGCTCGGGGCACTGGGGGGCAGTAACTCGGCCTTCTGGGCAGGAGCGTGGTGTTCCGTGTGTTTTCGGGTGGCCAGCTTGATACGGAGTGATTTGGCACGTGAAAATCCTGCACGTCAGCGTGAAATCCGAGGAAAGGCCCTTAGCGCGTAAGCGCGTCAGCACGCATAAGCGATTCTATTGGACCAGAGTCCCTCAGCGCGTAAGCGCGTCTGACGTGACCCGCACGGGCGTTCCCCACTCAGCACGTGATGACGGAACACACGTGGAAATACTGCACGTCAGAGTGTCATCGCGTGATTGGCCTATGTACGTGTATTTCATTGCGTGTAATTGGACAAAAGTGCGCGTACACGCGATTGGCCTATGTACGTGTATTTAATGGGTGCGCGGCCACTTACACACGCAAGTACGTCAGCGAACCTGTATCCCGTGGTGCGTGTGAATTTCCACACGCTATTGGACTGGGAACTGGATTCCAGGGGTGCGCGGGTCACACGCTCGCCCAGAACACGCGCAAAGCATAAAATTGCGGACTTTAACAATAACAAGCTCAGACGCCAGGATGAACATACCGTTCCTAGCAGCAGTGGCAGTGGGCTACCAAAGGAGGAGGAGGAGGATAGTCAGGGCCAGAATATTCACACCCAGAACCAGCCTTTTCGGGATGCCTGATGACCAGGTGTATGGGAGGTACAGGTTTCCACCACACATCATACTGGACCTGGTGACTGAGTGGGAGGATGACCTCACATCACCCAGCCTGTGCTCCCAAGCACTCAGCCCCCTGGAGAAGGTCCTCAATGTACTGCACTTCTTAGCCACTGGATCATTTCAGCGGACAAGTGCCATAGTGGGTGGGGTGTCACAGGCCACCCAGTCACGCTGCCTACACCAGGTCTTGAACATCATGACTGCACGCCCATCAGTCCGCAGGCACATATACCTGCCCAGAACACCTGCAGAAAGGCATGCTGCCGCCCTGGATTTTTACGGAGTGGCACGATTCCCCAAAGTGCTAGGTGCCATCGACTGCACCCATGTGGCTCTACGTCCCCCCAGGGCATCAGAGCACATCTATAGGAACCGCAAGCACTGGCATTCCATCAACGTGCAGGTAGTATGTAATGCCAAGGGAATCATCACCTCAGTATATGCCAACTATCCCGGGTCCACCCACGACAGCTTCATTTACCGAATGTCCACCCTATGCCGGGACATAGATGCTGGGCGGCATGGCGATACATGGCTGCTTGGTGAGTATGTATGCCACTGCACATGCATGCATGTTGGATACTGAGCAAGGTCACAACCCCACCAATGATACCAATCACCACCTCCACAGGGGACAGTGCCTACCCTCTCAGCCCCCACATGATGACGCCAATTCGGAACCCCACCACGCCACCCCAGGTAAGATATAACACAGCCCACATTACAACCAGGGGCATAGTGGAGCGCACATTCGGAGTGCTAAAGTCACGCTTTCGCTCCCTTGACCGTTCTGGCGGGCAGCTGTTATACGCTCCCCCAGTAGTGTGCAGGATCATAGTGGCAGCATGTGTCCTGCACAACGTTGCAACACGCCGGGGCCTGGCCGTGGACATGGTGGTGGCCCCACATCCCCAACCACATGCACAGCCGCTGCGCATGGGAGGGGAAAGGGCACGGGGGGAGGCAGCCCCTGGTGGCGGGGGGGTGGGGGTGGTGGGAGACATGGGTGGGGGCCTGGTGGAGGCTGCCCTTGGTGGCGGGGGGGTGGGGGTGGTGGGAGACATGAGTGGGGGCCTGGTGGAGGGTGCCCCTGGATGGTGGGGGCTGGGGGTGGTGGGAGACATGGGTGGGGGCCTGGTGGAGGCTGCCCCTGGTGGCGGGGGGGGTGGGGGTGGTGGGAGACATGGGTGGGGGCCTGGTGGAGAGTGCCCCTGGTGGCGGGGGGGTGGGGGTGGTGGGAGACATGGGTGGGGGCCTGGTGGAGGCTGCCCCTGCACTGCTGGGGGTTGGGGGTGGTGGGAGGCATGGGTGGGGGCCTGGTGGAGGCTGCCCCTGGTGGCGGGGGGGTGGGGGTGGTGGGAGACATGAGTGGGGGCCTGGTGGAGGGTGCCCCTGGATGGTGGGGGCTGGGGGTGGTGGGAGACATGGGTGGGGGCCTGGTGGAGGCTGACCCTGGTGGCGGGGGGGTGGGGGTGGTGGGAGACATGAGTGGGGGCCTGGTGGAGGGTGCCCCTGGATGGTGGGGGCTGGGGGTGGTGGGAGACATGGGTGGGGGCCTGGTGGAGGCTGCCCCTGGTGGCGGGGGGGTGGGGGTGGTGGGAGACATGGGTGGGGGCCTGGTGGAGGCTGCCCCTGGTGGCGGGGGGGTGGGGGTGGTGGGAGAAATGGGTGGGGGCCTGGTGGAGGCTGCCCCTGCACTGCTGGGGGTTGGGGGTGGTGGGAGGCATGGGTGGGGGCCTGGTGGAGGCTGCCCGTGCACTGCTGGGGGTTGGGGGTGGTGGGAGGCATGGGTGGGGGCCTGGTGGAGGCTGTCCCTGGTGGCGGGGGGGTGGGGGTGGTGGGAGACATGGGTGGGGGCCTGGTGGAGGCTGCCCCTGCACTGCTGGGGGTTGGGGGTGGTGGGAGACATGGGTGGGGGCCTGGTGGAGGCTGCCCCTGGTGGCGGGGGGGGTGGGGGTGGTGGGAGACATGGGTGGGGGCCTGGTGGAGAGTGCCCCTGGTGGCGGGGGGGTGGGGGTGGTGGGAGACATGGGTGGGGGCCTGGTGGAGGCTGCCCCTGCACTGCTGGGGGTTGGGGGTGGTGGGAGACATGGGTGGGGGCCTGGTGGAGGGTGCCCCTGGTGGCGGGGGGGTGGGGGTGGTGGGAGAAATGGGTGGGGGCCTGGTGGAGGCTGCCCCTGCACTGCTGGGGGTTGGGGGTGGTGGAGGCATGGGTGGGGGCCTGGTGGAGGCTGCCCGTGCACTGCTGGGGGTTGGGGGTGGTGGGAGGCATGGGTGGGGGCCTGGTGGAGGCTGTCCCTGGTGGCGGGGGGGGTGGGGGTGGTGGGAGACATGGGTGGGGGCCTGGTGGAGGCTGCCCCTGCACTGCTGGGGGTTGGGGGTGGTGGGAGGCATGGGTGGGGGCCTGGTGGAGGCTGCCCCTGCACTGCTGGGGGGTGGGGGTGGTGGGAGGCATGGGTGGGGGCCTGGTGGAGGCTGCCCCTGCACTGCTGGGGGGTGGGGGTGCAGGGGGACATGAGCAGGTGTGCAGGGTAGTCCCCTGTTTTGTAGGCTGCCTGCAGGGGCCGTGGAGGGTGTACAGGGAACACCTGTGAGGACCCACCCAGCCTAATCGCGTGTGACTTCCCACGCACCCCTGTAATACACGTACCCAGCCAAATCGCGTGTGATGATTCCCACGCACCCCTGTAATACACGTACCCAGCCAAATCGCGTGTGATAATTCCTGCGCACCCCTGTAATACACGTACCCTGGCTAATCGCGTGTTAAACTTCCCGCATACCCCTGTAATACACGTACCCTGGCCAATCGCGTGTTAAACTTCCCGCGTACCCCTGTAATACACGTACCCTGGCTAATCGCGTGTTAAACTTCCCGCGTACCCCTGTAATACACGTACCCTGGCTAATCGCATGTTAAACTTCCCGCATACCCCTGTAATACACGTACCCTGGCTAATCGCGTGTTAAACTTCCCGCGTACCCCTGTAATACACGTACCCTGGCTAATCGCATGTTAAACTTACCGCATACCCCTGTAATACACGTACCCTGGCTAATCGCGTGTTATACTTCCCGCGTACCCCTGTAATACACGTACCCTGGCTAATCGCGTGTATAACTTCACGTGTACCCCTGATATGCACGTTACCCGCTTTGCGTTCCTTGTTTGGCAGCCCTGTAAACTGGTCCAGGGTTAGCGCAGCCCTTTGCGATGATTTAGCGATTTTGATGGCTTTTCCTTGCGCGAGGGCGTTCTTGGGGGCGTTACTGGCGCTGCTGCAGGGTCGCTGCGATACTCTGCGCCACGGCTGGTTTGGGAGCCTAAAATCCATGAATACGCTGTGCGCCGGATTCGGTTTTGGCGCACGCGGCTGGCGCAGACTATCGCACGCGCACGCTGTGCGCCAGCCGCGTGCGCTACTTGTGCGCTGAATTCTATGAATTATGGCCTTAAAGCATTACCATAGCCGTGGCTACTCCCTCTCTTATACTTGAAGTATCAAAACTCGATATATCTGAAGAACATGCAACCCTTTTGGCTTCTATGTCTGTGGCTTCATTCCCGCAAGAGATAAAACCTGTCTGCTTAGTGTGAGCTGCGCAATTAACTATTGCTATGGTTGCTGGGAGCTGTAGTGCCTTAATAAGCCTGTCCAATAAAGATGTGTGTTGCACTGGTGTGCCGTCCGCTCGGAGGTAGCCCCTCCTTTTCCAATGTGCTAGCCTTGCATGTACAGTTGACGTCACGCAGGCAGAGTCACTGTACACCGTCAATTCCTACCCTTCATGTTTCTCGAGCACGACAATAAGCACCAATAGTTCTGCTGCTTGTGGTGAAAAGTGAGACGGTAGCCTTATACTCATTACAGCCTCCAATTCCCCATTTGATTTATGCCTCACTACAGCTGTGCCAGAATGGCTTTCTCCATTTGTCTGATATATTCTCGAAGAACCATCAATAAAGAGAATTTCCCCTCCCGACAAAGCGTTTTCCTTTACACATGGTATATCATCATAGAATTCAACATAATTCACACAGTCATGCACATGCTCATCCTCTGCCACTGGCTCAACTACAAATGTGGCAGGATTCACTGTTTTACATCTGACAATTTTGATCGTTGGATTCAAAATCATTACTTCATAAGCAGAAGCTCTCTGGGATGTCAATGTACCCTTGGGTTTCTCTAAAAGGGCAAACAAAGCATGTTCCACAAAAAGCATCAAAGAGCAGCCCATTACAATGCATGTAGACTTCGCAATTCCGAACACGGCGGCTGCAAAAGTGGTCTTCTGTACGAACTGTAGTCAAACACCCAGGCTCGCACATAATCGCCTAGTCCAAAAAATGGTTGCATCTGTTTTACTGTGTGCAGATTTGCGGTTTTCATAATCGCCTCAGCCCTTTCAGGTGTTCACCTTTTTTCCATTCTATGAAATCAACTGTCCTATGTATAACACTTCTTCTTGACAATACTGTAGCTTCTCTTTGTCTACTTTGTATTCTTTGTCTGCTAGGATAGTCATTAACTGAATCAAGTCTTGTCTGCACTCATCTTCTGTAATGCTACAAATTAAAACGTCATCTATGTACTGTGTGATATGATATGATATGATCTGGCATTTATAACGCGCCTATACACAGGTGTCTCAAGGCGGAATGAGGCAAGGGAGGGGAACAGAGGGAAGACAGACAGCGATCCTACTAAGCCAGGTGTCATTCAGATCGCGCAAGTGCATGGGAAGGGGGAGAGGACAGTGCAGCACATGGGATAAGAAATAATAACAATAGGTAAGGTGCGGCCAGCAGGTGGCAAGTGCAAGGGAAAGTGCAGAAAACAAGGTGTCAAGTGCCGGTAGTGGGACATTTGGGATACAGAACAGTCCCCAAGTGCAGGGTTGCCAGGAGGGCAGTGCAGGAGTGCGACTGGCGGGGGGGGGGGACCTGGGCCTGAGATCGGAGGGCGGCTAGGCAGCCAGTGCAAAGTCAGTGTCAGCCAGGAAGTCAGCAAGGGAGAGGAGGAGAAAAAGCAGAAGCAAAGAGAAAGGTTTTGAGGTGCTACCGGAACCGAAGATGATTCTCCTCAGTGATCACCACACTTTTCAAATCAACATTGCCTAAGTCCATCTGGAGGACCCTGTTAAAGATTGATGGAGTCTTGCAGTACCCTTGAGGTAGCCTATTGTGTTTCAGACGTGTCTGGCAGAACGCAAATTAAGTAAAGTCTTGTGAGTCCTTGAGCAACAGGATTGAGAAAAATGCTTTTTTCTAATCAATCTCCATGAAATATCATGCTTCCACTGGGATACTGCATAGCATCATCGCTGGCTTAGGAACTAAAGGAAACTCTGCCTCTACAATCTGGTTAATTGGTCTTGTGTCCTGTATGAATCTCCACGACCCTTCCTTTGATTTTTTGACAGGATACACTGCGGTATTGCACAATGAATCTGATGGCATCACAACACCTTGTTTCATTAGTTCTGAGATGGTCTTAAATATACCCTCATCTGCCTCTCGAGGCATGGGGTACTGTCATGCTTGAGGTAAAATCGTCCCTGTCTTCAGCTTTATTTTGACTTCCCCTATTCCCTTCACGTCATTTGGGCCTATAGTCCATAGGACGCTGGGCACCTGCTCCAAGGCTTCCTCAAAAAATGTTGGACGCATTATTGCCATTCACTGTGGGATTTCCCTCTTCTCTATTCTTAACCAGTAGGTGATGCTCATTAAGAACACTTCTTCATCGTCTATTGGGTCATCTCCAAACAAATCATCATGAGTAATGTTTGTCAACCTGTACCCTTCTTCGAGAGCTATTTCTGTTCTCCATGGTCTGCCCTCATCATCTGTTCCTTCAAGCATCAACATTTTCCTTTGTACTATGGCTGCTTGTAATTCTAGAGGGATAGTCTGTCACCCCTCTTCGTCCATAGGTATCTGTGCTCTGAACAAGCATCCGTCAGGTATCCTCACACTCTTTCCCACTAAGCCAGGTAGCCTTGTCAGTAAAATACTTACTCCATGAAGAAAAACCTCTGGCTCTACTAGAACGCCTCGCAAAGCCATTTGCCCTGTGAACGCCAGTATAAATTTGCCCACATTGAGGTAGTGTATTCCAGGAGAGGAACACACTATTCCTTCATCAGTAAATGAAATTGTCATGTTATGTTTGGTCATCCAATCTCTTCCCAAAATGTTAACTGATATCTGTCATGAATGCAACAATGGAACAGACATATCACACTCTCCTATAGAGACTGGTAATTCACCAGTACAAGGAACTCGACTCGTAACTCTAAAGAAGCTTTGAGCATTCATGGCAATTCCCGACATTAGATATTTTCCCTCTTGTAAACATGAACGAGTAGCCCAGTGTCTACTAAAAAAGAAAAAGATTTGCCTCCTATCGTCACAAAAACCCTTGGATCCTCTTGGGGGTCCAGTGTCACTGATAGTACTGAACACATCAAGTCGCCCTGTGAGCTGTCCTATTGTGGGTAAATGCATACCCCTGTACCTGTGAAAAGATTCCCTCCCACTAAAGTGGCACCTCCTATTCTGGGTGTGAGTAATTGTCCTGTGTTTGTATACTGTTGTTTCTGCATGGGGGTGTGTTGCAACTGCCCTTGCAGTGGATTCATGCACATTTGCTCCGGCTGTTTTGTCTGCTGCATTAGCGGTGCTTGTGTCTGATACACTGTCCGATCTTGGACAAGCCCTTCCCTAGTTTGTGTGCTATATGGTGGAGGATAAACTGACCCCCCTCTTGAGAATTGGCCATTCTGTACATTCCCTTGGCTCCCACATACGCGTGCAATGTGTCCTGTCATTCCAAAATACAGGAGGAACTCGTCTGACTAGTCCCCCTTGGTTGAATCCTTCTTGCGCATTCTGATTCTCATTCTGGGCATTTTGAAACCCACCTTGGTTGTTTTGGAATCCACCACTTCCTCTATAGCCCATGCCTCTGCCTTGTGGCATGAACCCATTTCCTCCTTGGTCCATTGGGTGCTGATTATTCACCTACAATGTACCACTGTTTGCTGCATTTACAACCGTTCTCCACTTCTCAATACTTCCCCTTCTATGGCAAATGTTGAACATTTTTCGGAATAACTTGGCATCCTCAATTTTCCTCGCCTCATCTTTCTTCTTGTTTTTCTCCTGCAATAGCAGACAATGGTGCACTATTGTCAGCTGTATTTCAGTCAATGGTTTTGCTTCCATTCCCACTTGTTTTTTCAATTGCCTCTGTACTTGCTCGGGCACCCCTTACATAAAATGTGGTAAAATAATGTCACTGTTTTTCCCAAGGCTCCCTGGTTTCAAGTTGCCAATGCTCTTGAATGTCCCGAATGTAATCAATAGGATCTTCATCTTCCTTCATCTTACATGTCATAATTGCATCCATATCTGATGTGTCTGGATACTGCATCCTGAGAGCCCTCCAAATGTATGTTCTGCAATTATTAAACAGCACTCCATTGTGCACTGTATAGTATGCTGTCACACTTATGTCATCAGCTCTTTCCCAAGAATGGCTGCCAAGAGACCCTTAAGGAACCCGTATGACCAATGTGTTTCCTCCTGTCCTTTTTCTAATTCATAAATCCATTTTCCCGCACCCTACGTCAAACTCGGGAGTTTGCATCTTAAATTATCCTTATCCATCTGCGGCTATGGAATATACTGTGGTCTCGCTCACCTTTTTTCCAATAAGGGAAACTGCGTAATCCATAACCCTCAACCGGCTCCCATAGTCTGCCTATCCATGGTAGGGACAATTGTCCCTGCCTGCCTCCTTGTCGGTAATGACCTTAACCTGTTCACATATGGTGGTGATTCTCCCTTCTCAATATACGATCGTCCTCTGGGATGCTCTGGATATGCTACAGGTTCTGGTGTCCTATCCTTAGGTTGCTCTAGATCGGACCATCTTACTTCTTTGTCCGTATGTAGGCTTCCCTCATGGTCACATGCACCTCCTCCCTCTTCCCCACAGAAGGATATTCTCTCCTCATCTGACATGTCTGATCCCCAACTAGTGTGACTCTTGTCCCCTTCGCCTTTGTCTAAGTTCTCGTTTGTCCCTATCTTCTATTGCTCTCTGTCTGTTGTCATACTTTCTTTGCTCCTCTGCCTATTCAACATTTTACTCTTGCTCCTCCTGATACATCTGTTCTCGTCGCTCCTTGCTCTTTCTTTTATGCTCATCTTCCTTCAATCTTTTTTCTCGTTCCCGGTCTTTCCTATACTGTTCGTCCTGATCTTCTCTTTGCCTTACTTCCTCAATGCTTTTCCCATCTAGCTTGGGTAATATCTGTCCTCCCATCCATTTGTTCAGCACGAGCATTACCTCGTCAACTTTATCTTTCTCCCCTTTCCATCTCTTAATCTCTTATTCTATTTCTGTCGATACATTCGATCACTCACTTTTCCCCTCCTTGCTTTGTATGATCTTAAAGATCTCCTCTTTTGTCTTACTGTCCTCTGGACTATCATCACTGCTATAAGTGGGTGGATTGTATATCAGATTATTATACCCCATTGCTGTTTTCAGTTCCTTTAAAGGATACAACCCTATTTCTTCCGTACTAGCACCTTTAACTTCGGGCGAGGTAGGGGAGCTGAAGGCTAAACACCTTCCTCCTTACATTGGTTAAGCATGCACTCCTCAGGTGGCGGATCTTCTTTCTCTTCTTGGTACATCTTTTAAAGCTCTAAAATAGCTAGCCTTTTCTCCAATTTCTTTCCTGTGTACGCAGTGTGTAAGTATGGGGTCATGGTCATGTGTTGTGATACTTCTTTTGACAGTGATCCCCCTTGTGGCCACAGCATGAATATTTTATCTGTCGTGCCTTTCAACCATTCCACACTATAATGTTTGAGCTTGGGCATATGCTTTGGCAGTGTCTTACAAAAATGCATCAGAGGAGTGTCTCCCATTGTGACGAGTCTCAATTGACTGTCAATACTTACCAGATTTTCTAAAGTACCTTCACCAATTTTTACATATTCTTAAAACAACAAATATGAGTACGCTCCAACAATCGCTGCTAAGAATCTCTATCTTTTCAATTATCTCTGCCTATCTCTGGATTGGTAAAACCACTTCCCTAGCTAGTCGCTTTAGCACCTTAACTTCATTTCAATTTCTTTGCAACGCATATCACTCTTCAACACCTTAACTTGACACAAATACACAGACCAACTAGTCAACTTTACATATTCACTAAAAATACTCTGTGATCACCTTTTTTCTCTCTGCCCTGATTCAAATATCCTATCACAGGATTTAAATTGTCTCCTTATATGAACCTGTTAATACATAGCCTAGGGACTCCAACTGGAATGTGAGACAATTTCTTCCAGACCCCTCTTAGGTCACGCTTCTGGGTGATTCTTATCTCTATCTCTATCTCTACACAATATTTTCTGTTACTCTCGTCACTTTTTAAATTACCACAACCCCGTTCCCTTCATTTTTCATTCACCATTTGTTCCTTTGACTAGGGTCCTTGGTAGCATCTTCTCCTCCAACCGACCACTTTCGCCTTCTGTCCACATAGCGCCCATGGAAACCAGGTAGGGATTTCATCAAAGAGGGACCCTGCCCACCGTCTCTGTTTTCTTGCAAGTTTTCTATTCAGCCGCTCTCCACAGTAAACCCCGCGATCTTCCAGCTAGATGGGAGAGGATGTTCGATCGTTCAAAATACTGGAGCTAACTTAATCGATGGGTCAGAACAATCCTGCCACTGCTACCACGTGAGCTTATGGCACTTAACATGTAGCGGATCGTGCAGTAGATGGGATGCAGAGTAACTCTTACACCAAATAATCAAACCAACTCAGGAAGACGGCAAAGTGTGTTTACTATTTTATTATAAACTGTCTAAAATAGGGAGTTTACAATGGACATCATTGAATATCACACAGCATTATCTCTCAAAGCATTTAATAAAAAACAACACTTTTATAGTAAAAACTCATCATACGTGATGTCATACTATGTGGCAAATAAGCAAAAACCTACTGGGAGTTGTGGTTGGCTCAAGGGGAACATCTAAGTATACTTTCTATATGGGAACGGGTAGTGATTGGGTCTCTATTCTCAAAACGGTACTGAATCACAGGTAGGGATAAAACAGACCTCTTGCTCTGTGCGCATACACTTATATAAACAAAAAGACAGTCCGATATTTACTTAGGTGTCACTAAACACTCTTCCCACAACAAAAAGTGGTATCAATTATCACAAAATTTTATTAAGATTCTAAATTTCATAAAACAATCATAAAAATGATCATCGTACATACAACATATACATTATGCTTAAAACCACACAAGTAGAAATACCATAAGTACGGCAAGTTTTCAGATGTTCTATAAGGATCTTACATTGTGTGTACAACTCACACTCTGATTCCTATGTCACACTACTAATGGCTTATTTCCTATTGGTATAATACAAACAACCCGACTTGTACAAGTTTCTGTCCTTAAGATACAGTGATGTAGGACATTCTTCAGGGGAAATTGTCTTGTGCCGCAATTTAAAAATTCTTCTTTCTTAGGGGAGAACTCTGTTGGTCAAAAAGTGAACACCCTATTAGTATCTAGTCATTGAGTATAAATCTCTATTTACATAAAACATGTATACCCTCATCCCTCCAAGGGTAAAGAGTATGTCTTAAATTACATACCTCTCTGCTCAATCATGAATCTTGGGCTTTCTCAGTTAAATATTGTAGATTCCCGATTTCTTCAGGTATTCTAGCGCTTCCTTATCTCTCCCTTCTCTCTAGTAGTGTGTAAATAGGGCAAAAAGATATGGGATTTAACACAACCTCCCATATATGTCAACTTCCTAGGCTAAAAAATAGGTTCAAAGTCTTACCTATATCAAAGCAGGGTTATGCTACAGTATGGCTGAACATCTTGATCCCAAGTGTTCTGTAAGGATTCCTCCTGTATACTGGTGAGTACCAGACTCCACTCCCGTTATAGGGCCAAGTTCCTGTAAGAGATAGATCCCCATTCAGATTCTCTTACAGGAACTTGGCCTTATAAGGGGAGTGGAGTCTGGTACTCACCAGTATACAGGAGGAATCCTTACAGAACACTTGGGATCAAGATGTTCAGCCATACTGTAGCATAACCCTACTTTGATATAGGTAAGACTTTGAACCTATTTTTTAGCCTAGGAAGTTGACATATATGGGAGGTTGTGTTAAATCCCATATCTTTTTGCCCTATTTACACACTACTAGAGAGAAGGGAGAGATAAGGAAGCGCTAGAATACCTGAAGAAATCGGGAATCTACAATATTTAACTGAGAAAGCCCAAGATTCATGATTGAGCAGAGAGGTATGTAGTTTAAGACATACTCTTTACCCTTGGAGGGATGAGGGTATACATGTTTTATGTAAATAGAGATTGATACTCAATGACTAGATACTAATAGGGTGTTCACTTTTTGACCAACAGAGTTCTCCCCTAAGAAAGAAGAATTTTTAAATTGCGGCACAAGACAATTTCCCCTGAAGAATGTCCTACATCACTGTATCTTAAGGACAGAAACTTGTACAAGTCGGGTTGTTTGTATTATACCAATAGGAAATAAGCCATTAGTAGTGTGACATAGGAATCAGAGTGTGAGTTGTACACACAATGTAAGATCCTTATAGAACATCTGAAAACTTGCCGTACTTATGGTATTTCTACTTGTGTGGTTTTAAGCATAATGTATATGTTGTATGTACGATGATCATTTTTATGATTGTTTTATGAAATTTAGAATCTTAATAAAATTTTGTGATAATTGATACCACTTTTTGTTGTGGGAAGAGTGTTTAGTGACACCTAAGTAAATATCGGACTGTCTTTTTGTTTATATAAGTGATTGGGTCTCTACAGTCAGGTGTAGAACTCATGGCCACCCCTAGTGCAAGTCATCTACAACAGTTATTTGATGCACAGTTCATCATTGGCTATCAAACTATAAGCCTCTTCGTGATATGGCCCTCTACAATTGGTTGGCACGCTTGTGCCCTTCTGGAACATTCGGCTCACTAGTAGCACGTAAGCTCATACACCAGGTGTCAGGAGGTGGGCTTTACTGTGTTTCCCCACCCAATTAGCGCATCATCTGTGCTATCTTGGTTCTTGACTGCAAGCCCAACATCTATTTCCATCCTTGGTTCACATGACAGGAGACCACAATTCGGCCCATTTTCTAGTATTTAATTGTATGAAATGAATAAACCTGGCACTCATGGTGTTCTTTCTTTACACCTTAACAAGGGATGATTCAGCGTCTCACGCTCACTATTCTTCAAGGATAGATAACCAGTTCATGGCTGCTTCTGCCTTGACACCGGGTCAGGCAGCTCTTCCAGGCCTTTCGACAATCTCAGATACTTGTTTTCTGCAACACAGCTTCTGCCTTCTCTCCATGGGTTTGAACGTACTAAATTGTAACACACATGTCCGGTTTCTATACAATGGCGGCACCGCCTGCGGTCTATTCACTACGTATAGCTAGCTTCTAAGATTACTTAGTCTACTTGCATTGCTGCAACTGTACAGTTATTGAACGATTTGCATTTTCTTCAGTATTCTTCAATCATGCAATCCTTATCTTGCATATGAAAGTTTACTCGATTCTTTACTTCGTTATCAGTTTCTGTAAGGTCCATACATTCTCTTCTTCAGCCAGTCTTCTCTGCGTGTCATACTCGTTTCTTGTGATGTCACCAACTTCTCTTTCTCTCATTTTCTTATTCCTTTGGGGATCTCCTCCATGTCATCTCTGCAAGGATACATCAGATAGGGTTTTCTTACTGGATACCTTTTCTCGAGGACTCTCTGCGGAATAGTCACAACCACTGGTGTCATGCATGGCATGATTTCTGGCTTCCAGCATAAAGGTATGATGGGGCTGCTCTTATGCAGATCCAAACAGATTGGAAACACAAGCAAATTATAAACCTCCTTGTCCAATTTTGGTAACATGGACGGAACGACAGGTTTATTGCTGCAAGGTTGTGGTTCGTTGGTTAGTTGCAACACAGCGAAAATACAATTATTAGCCAAGCATAAAAGGGACTGTCCAGTCAAGGTTGTATAAACATATCTACTTTATTATTATCACAACAGACAGTTCTAGCACACTACGAAATACAACCCACCCTGTAAAGAAATGCAGAGGACAGGCAGTTCCAAAGAAGGAAAAGGGATTCACTCTGGATACTGACAGGAGTCAGTATAGTCAATGTTCACAACTGTTCAAGAATACTTGGTTTCAGCACAAAGGGAGCAATATGTTGTAAAATGTCACTATGAGCCTTCAGGGAAGGACCAGCGGGACAGAACCACAACGTACCTGGTACTTTTAGGTGTTCTTGGTGCTCGGCAGGGTCAAATCGGTTTCAGGACACCTTGCAGCTTCTGCGACAGAGTTAAAGATGGGAGATGAGAGCTGCGGGTATCAGGCGGCAGGCAGTTCTGCGAGTGAAGCTGGACGGATCGCTGCAGGCTGGCCTAAACGGTTGCTCGGGGTCAGGAATTGATCACTGTCTCAGTGCTGGTAGGCGTTCCTGAAACATTGCTCAAAGCATCTTGGATGGCTTTAGTGACTGTAGCGCAACAAAAGTCAGAGATGCAGTCGGTTGCGGCTCGGGGTGTTTGAATGGCTCAAAAATGTCCATTAAGGTGCATGTCAGTAGTTACTTGTTGATGCACTCCTCATAGCTTCTTCACTGGACTTGTGTTGTCCTTTAAGGCAGATGGCCCAAATCTAAGGAGAGTTTTACAGGCAGCTGACTTGTCCTTGATTTGGTTCAGAGACTCTGGCACTTCCCACCTACAAAGTTTGCTGCAGAGCCTAGCAGGGCATGCTGTTTGCTGGCTGGGTACCGGTTCTGGAGCTGCTGTAGGGTCTTCTGGATTCGGTATCACCCTCTGTTCCCTGGGAGATGTTTAGGGGAGGTATCTTGCTTACCTTTTGTAAATCCTGGCCTTCCTTCAGTGGCGGAAGATGTAAGGCAGACTGTACTTTCAGCCAGGGTCCAATGATGAGTTCCTCTTGATACTCCTTGCAAAGTCTTCAGATGATCTGCCAAAAGAGGGACTCCGGCCTCATTTAAAGCCAAATGGGCACCAGTGATTGGTGTAGGCTAAGCCTACAACCAATCCTGTTTCCCACCAACAATCTCCTGTATGTGTGAGGTCATAACAATAGTACTTTGCAACAGAAAAGCAAAGGGGTGAAAACATGTACTACTTAGTCCCACCCATCTTCCTGTCTGTTGTGGATCAGAGGGTCTCTCTGGTTAATATGGCTCTCTGTGGTTCCTGATTAAAGTGACAGGTCTCCCTTGAGCTGTGGCGAGACCAGACTTTCTGTCTCTGTCAATCCATATACTTCTACCTTCTGAATGAGGTATCCCTGCGGAATTACTACCATATACATACAGTCCCACACATTGATTGATTGTTTATTTATTTATTATGCGCTTATACACAAGTGTTTCAAAGCTCAACCATGCATGGGAGAGGAAGACATAGGGGAGACAGGACAGACGATCTTACTAGGCATAGTACATTCAGATCAATCAGGTGAACATAGCAGGAAGTGCATGGGGGGCAAAAAGGACCAAGTGTATCCAGTCCCATCAGAACATGGGTTAAGTGCAGAGAGATACCACTCTAATGAGTCGTAACAGAAGTGCAGTAGTGCTGCAGCAAGTGCAATTCCCTGGGGCAAGTGTAGGGTACTGGCGAGGAATTCTTGGGACCTGTGAGGTTCTGAAGGTATCCCAGGAAGCCAGTCAGCGAAACTGAGCAGATGTAGAAGAGAGAATGAGAGAGCAGAAGGAGATGATTAGCAGGGTAGAGGCAGAGAGAAGGAGGTGAAGAGGAAAGCCTTGAGGAGTTTCCGGAACTTAAGGAGATCCGGCTCAAGACGGTGAGAGGCAGGGAGGCTGTTCCAGAGGTAGGAACCTGCAGAGGATAAAGATCTCCCCCTTGTCTCTGCATGGAGAAGCAGTCACCCGCAGAGAGTTGGAGGAAGACGAGCAGAAGGCTCAGGAAGGAGAGTATTTAGGGAGAGAGCATTGCAGATAGATTGGGACCAGGCCCAGAAAGCCTTTTGGACAATGCAAAGGGTCTTGAACTGAATTTATACAGCCACAGGAGCCAGTGAAGGGATTTCAGTGCCGGAGAGATGCAGTCCCTGGGCTTGAGGCCAAGCATAAGTCTTATGGTTCTGTTCTGGATGTGTTGAAGAGGACAGAGGGTAGAAGATGGCAAATTGAGAAAGAAGCTGTTAAAGTTGTCCAGCCTAGAGAGGACCAGGGCTCTGGAGATGGTGAGCCTCTGGGGGAAAGTGGGAAAAGGTAGAATACCTCTGAGAAGGTGCAGTTAGTAGTGGGACTTTTTAGAGATGTCCACAATGTAGCACGAGAAGGAGAGAGTGGAGTCAAAGATTACCCCAGATTTTTTGCCTCTTTGGTAGGTGGAGCCGCAGGTCCAAAGGAGGCTGGCCAGAGAGAAAGAGAGAAGGCAGGAGCAGTGGTCCCGATGAGGACAATGTCTGTCTTATTGGCATTGAGGCAGAGGTAATTTGTAGCACACCACGACGGAATTGCGGACAGACAGTCAATTATGAATGAGGAGCAGGAAGAGGCCGAGAGTAGCCTGAAGGAGAGCTGCGTGTCATCCGCTTAGCACTGGAAGTTGGAGGTAAAGATAGCTATCATACGCGCCATGGGGGCCATGTAGCCATTGAAAAACCAGGGGGATGGGTTAGATCCCTGAGGGGCACTGAACTTAGACAGAGTAATAGGAGAGAGAAAAGACCCAAATTCCACCTGGGATGGGCGGTCAGAAAGGAAAGAAGTTAGCCACGCCAGTGCCTGATCAGTGATGCCCAAGGTATCACGGAGACGTGCGATGAGGGTGTTGTGATTCACTGTATTGAAGGTGGAGGAGGGTTGGAGTAGAATGAGGACAGAGGGAGAGTTAGAATCAAGATTTGAGAGCAGATCTTCATGGGTGTTCAGAAGAACAGTTTTCGGGCCTCTGGATGCTCTAAAGCCAGACTGGTGGTCATGGAAGCAACCAACAGATTCAGTGTGGAGGGTAAGCTGAGAAATTGCCAACTTCTCCAGGAGTTTGCCCAGGAAAGGAGTGATAGAGATCGGGCGATAGTTTGCTGGAATGGAAGGGTCAGCAGAGGGTTTATTGAGGAGAGGGTGCACAAGGGAGTTCTTAAGAGCAGTTGGGAAAACTCCAGTGGTGAAGGAGAGGTTGCAGAGGTCGACCAAGGCTGGGTCGAAAGAATCAATGTTGTCCTCGATGGTTTTGGAGGAGGCTTTCACAGACCAGACTTGTCAAGTGACTTCCTCAGGTGTGACAGGGGAGAGAGAAGAAAGAAGAAGGGGAGCGGTGGGTGTGGCCAAGGGTGGTTCAAGAGATGTTAGTGTAGGAGGAGTAGAGCAAGAGAGAGAGGATAGGATATCCTGAGTTTTTGAAGTGAAGTGTGTAGCCAGGGCCGAGCAAAGGGCCTGGGTGAGTGCAATGGTGTAGGAGATGGGATAGGATTGTGTAGTTCCTTGCAGACTTTGAAAAGTTTGGCCATGTTATAGGATGCCACATAGATGCAGGCTTGAATAAACACTCTTTTCTTGGAGCAGATGCAGAGTCTGTACTGCCTTTGAAGCAGGTGGCAGGCCAGTTTATTAGAGGGTGCACCCAAGGAATCCCATTTCTGTTTGGTTGCCCTGCACTTGTGTTTAAGGGCAGCCAGTTCAGAGTCGTACCAAGAGCTGCATTTTTTGATAGGCTTCAGACGTACCCTCATGACAGGGGCAAGAATATCAAAAGTGTTGGAAAGAGAGAGGTTAAAGTTGGAGAGGGTTGTGTTAAGGTGAGAGTTAGCTGCAGGAGTAGAAGGGGAAAAGTAGGTAGAGGCAGAGGCAGCCACTGACACTCTTTCCATGGGTTGGATGACCTTGTAAATGGGAGGCAGTGCCAGCCCTTCCAATGCCAGATGTGAACAGAGCTTCAGGTGAGAAGAGAGAAGAGAGTGGTCAGTCCAGGAGAGAGAAGTAGTGAGAGGGATAGATAGAGGAATGTCAATTGAGATGAGAGCAAGGTGTGGCTAGTGGTGTGCGTTGGGCCAGAGGGTAAGATGAAAAGGGAGAGAGCCTCGCAGAGATTGTGGAATGTCATGAAGGAGTCCCTGTGTCGAGTGTTACATCGGACTCCCGTACCATTCCAGTTTATACACCTATAGCTGTAGAGGTGACGTTACATTTTGCTGATCAAGAGTTAGTTTCCAGGGCCATGCTTGATTCTGGAGCCACAAATAATTACATCGACATTACATATGCAAAAAAATGCTCTATACCCTTGATAACCAAAAACAAACCTGAAACAGTGAGCACTGTGGATGGGTCAGTCTTGACTTCAGGTTTGGTCACTCAGGAGACTGTACCTATTCGAATGACTTTATCAAATGGGCATTCAGAGGAAATGGTTTTTGATCTCATCGCGGCTCCTCATTACAAATTATTGCTTGGTCTTGCATGGCTGACTCTTCATAATCCAAACATTGACTGGGTTATGGGATTGATTCAATATCCTTCTGCCTATTGCAACAAACATTGCTTTACCAGTCAAGGGGTGTCATCCAAATCACATATTCTGGCCTCTATGGAGGGAGGTTTTTCTATCAGTGTCGTACATCAGAGCAGTACACATATACCATGTGAATATACTGAATATGCAGATGTTTTTGACAAGGGCCAAGCAGAACAGCTGCCTCCTCATAGACAGTATGACTGTCCGATTGATCTAATTCCTGGGGCTAAGATACCTACTGGTCATGTGTATTCTTTAACTCCCAAAGAAGATGCTGTCTTAAAAGACTACATTGATAAGGCTCTTGATATGGGGTTCATACGGCCATCCCAATCGCCTGCTGCCTCTCCATTATTCTTTGTTCCTAAAAAAGAAGGAGACTTAAGGCCATGCATAGATTACAGGGCTCTTAACGACATCACCATAAAGAACCAATATCCATTACCCTTGATAAATGTTTTGTTAGATCAACTTGGCACTTCTGTGTATTTTCTTAATTAGATTTACGGGGAGCATATAATCTGGTTCGCATCCGTGAAGACGATGAGTGGAAGACCGCTTTCAAGATGCGGTACGGCCTATACGAATATCTGGTGATGCCTTTTGGTCTCTGTAACGCTCCAGCCACGTTTCAGTTCTTCATGAACGGCATCTTCAGAGACATGATGGACCAGTACGTGGTGATATATTTGGATGATATATTGATATATTCATCATCTTTTTCAGACCATGTAAAACATGTGTCCGCTGTTCTACAAAGGCTCAGAGAGAACAAACTCTTTGTTAAAGCAGATAAATGTGTCTTTCATACACAGGAATTTGAATTTCTGGGTTACGATATCACCAACCACGGTGTCCGAATGAGCCGTTCCTAAGTGAAAGTTATATTGAATTGGCCTATTCCACATAATGTCAAGTCTTTACAGTCATTCCTAGGTTTTGCGAATTTCTATCGCAGATTTATCCGTTCCTTCTCCAAAATAGTGGCCCAATTGACAGCCTTGACTAGTTCCAAAGTACCATTCTATTGGAATCCGAACGCCCAAAAATCATTTGAGACCTTAAAGGAAACGTTTACCACTGCACCTGTACTCCAGCATCCCGACCCTGATTGTCAGTTTATTGTAGAAGCGGATGCTTCCAGTGTCACTACGGGAGCAGTTCTTTCCCAAATCTGTGCAGAAACCAAAGAGGAGCATCCAGTTGCTTTCTTTTCTGTAAACTAACATCTTATGAATAGAACTATACCATTACTGAACGGGAATTGCTTGCGATCAAGGATGCTTTTCGAGAATGGCGACATCATCTTCTTGGTGCCAAACATCAGGTGTTGGTGTATTCAGATCATCGGAATCTTCAGGCATTCAAAACTATGACATGTCTTACTGCTAGCCAGGCTAGATGGCATATGTTTTTGGCTCAATTTGATTTCCAAATCACATATCGCCCTGCCAGACAACATGGCAAATCAGATGCTCTATCCCGCATCAGTGAGGAGGTGAAGGAAGATCCTCCGGTTCAAAACACGTTGTTGGCAGATCATGTGATATGTAGTTGTTCTGCGCAGTCTTCCCTCAAATCTGAATTACAGGAATGGGTGAAACAAAATCCAAGATTGGTTCAGGAGTTGAATCTAGATATCCACAACGATTTACCTTTCACCCAAGGAGTGCTTTATCTACCAACAGAAACCACTCGGAACCGGGCTCTCACTTGGGGACACGATTCAATTGTGGCAGCCCATCCTGGACAAAAGAAAACCCTTGAGCTGCTCAAGAGATGGTGTTGGTGGCCTTCTATTACTCGAGATGTAATTGATTATGTTTCTACATGTTCAGTACGCATCCAATGCAAGAACACTCCCGGAAAACCAGTGGGTTTACTATAATCTTTACCTGTGCCTCACAAACCTTGGTACATGATATCAATGGATTTTGTGGTGGAACCCCCAAGTAATAATGGTTACAATACCATATGGGTTGTGGTAGACTACTTTACTAAATTGGCCCTTTTTGTTCCCTGTATTGGGTTACCAACAGCTGCAGAGCTGGCTGATTTATTTATCAGGCATATCTTCCGGTTTTTGGTCTACCTTCAGTGATAATTACTGACAGGGGCTCACAGTTTGCCTCCCATTTTTGGAAAGCACTAACCTTGGCATTACTTATTGATGACAGGATGTCTAGTGCTTATCATCCCCAAACAGACGGACAGACTGAGAGGACCAATAGCACTATGGAACAATATCTGCAGTGTTTGTGTCTTCAGTTTCAGTCAGACTGGATCAGGGTCCTGTCAGCAGCAGAATTTGCCTACAATAATTCCTACCATAGTGCCATAGGCACTTCACCTTTCTATGCTCTATATGGGCAACACCCCAAATCCATTCCGTTGGATTCTGGTTTGTCTTTGGACACTCCTGCAGCCGTTCCTAATCTCAGTGATCTAAAGAATATACAGGCGAAGGTAATACAGCAGTTGGAGCGGGCTAAAAAACGAGATAAGTACTATGCTGATACTCACAGAGAACCCGCACCTGTCTACAAAGCAGGCATGAGAGTATGGCTGTCTACTAAGAACTTGAAAATACCGGGAAAAAATAAACTGTTGCCCAAGTACATAGGGCCATATGAGGTGCTCAAGGTGATTAACCCGGCTGCTGTCTGCCTGGCATTGCCACAACGATGGCGAGTGCATCCAGTATTTCACATCTCACTCATTAAACCATGCTCTGATGCCACTAGATTGCCTATACGGCCTGTTGCTGTTTCTGTGAAAGGATCAGACGAATTTGAGATACAAGAAATACTGGATATGAGATTACGTTCGGGCATGGCCTTATTATCCGGTGAACTGGAAAGGTTATGGCCCAGAAGACAGATCGTGGGAAACTCTTTCCAATATCCATGCTCCCGCTTTATTGAGAAAATTCCACTTGAAGAGGGGAGATGCTGCTCCTTTGGGGGGTGGCACTGTCATGCATGCTGGACATTTACCTCTGCATCTGGAACTCCGTCTTACGCAGAACGGGTTATGCTCATAGAACTGCTAGACCGTTTATTCGAGATGGAGGTTGTTTGATGTATTACCAGGAAAACGACGTCTGCATTATTCACGTTGTTGAATTCACGTGATTCAGGATTGTCACGTGTTTTATGGCAGAACGTTTATAAGCAGCGTGGATACGTGGCTCGCTGCTTCTGATTGAACATTTTGGCGTCTTGGTAGCTGAACTTTTCATCTGCGTCCTCGCATCCCGTCAGTTGCTTCTTTGGCCTTCATCGACGTGTTCCTTCACACGCGATCTCCTGTATCTGCCTTCAGCAGATTTTGTGAGCGTGTCTTCTCACATGCGGGTTCCTGTTTCATTTGTATGCTGTTTTCCTGTCCACGTATAAGATTCCGCTTTCAATCCCAGGCGGACCCTGGAACTCTTCAAGCGCGGCTGTCCTGGCAGCGTGTACTTGATTCGCGTGTAAAATCCCACGCGGACGCTGGAACTCTTCAAGCACGGCTGTCCTGGCTGCGTGTATTCGGTTCGCGTGTAAAATCACACGTGGACGCTGGAACTCTTCAAGCGCGGCTGTCCTGGCTGCGTGTACTTGATTCGCGTGTAAAATCCCACGCGGACGCTGGAACTCTTCAAGCGCGGCTGTCCTGGCTGCGTGTACTTGGTTCGCATATAAAATCACACGCCGACGCTGGAATTCTTCAAGCGTGGCTGTCCTGGATGCGTGTACTTGGTTCGCATGTAAAATCACACACGGACGCTGGAACTCTTCAAGCGCGGCTGTCTTGGCTGCGTGTACTTGGCCTGCGTGCATCCAGCACGCGGTTGATTTTAACCTGTGAGGAAATAACAGGTGGACTCCTTCCAATTTATTTTGTTCCTGGTGGGAAAGGAAGGTGTATCTACAACTTTTATTTGAAGGTGTCTGTGCACAGAACTATGGACGCTATCCTGTGGTGCACCAACCTGGTATCTAGCGAGAGCCTCGTGCTGTTCAGGATAAATCTCCCTTACTAACCTTCCCTATTTTGTCATTGGTTTTCGTCCTGGATTTCTTCATTGACTTTGGTGGATACTCCATTTCTAAGCCTACAGGTTAGTGTTGGAATTTGCATTATTGCCATTCTATCAGAGAGGTTAGTTGAGATAGTTTCTCATTATGCTTTATTTTTCCTAGGCTGCCTTTCTATTACTCTCCCACGCCCTTTCCAGTGATCCTTCTCTCTGCCTGTTTTACCAGTCAGAGAGCTGTATCATTTGGAAGGTCTAAATTGACATCACTTCTATCAAATCGTGTGAATGCAAGGATCCGGAAGACCCCTATCAATTGTCTCCTTTTGGTTACCGTATCCTTTTCATAAGATACCTTGGGGATTTATGACACGGAAATGTCCTGAGGAATCAGGTGAGTCAAGATGGATGTTGAAAGCAACCATTAGGAGGAGTTGAGAAGAGGAGGAAAGGAGAGAGGTGGCCAGGTCAGCCCATTCCGATAGGAAGTGGGAAGGCTGACCAGGTGGCTGATAGAAGGTGGCCAGCAGGAGTGAAGATCTAGGAGAGAGGGAGATCCTGCAGACCAGGCACTCAAAGGATGTGTAGGCCTGAGTGGGAATGAAAGACACAGGAATCCACTCAGGGAAGATCAAGATCAATGCTACTCCCCCAACAGGTTGGTTTGGTCTAGGAAGAGGGAGTACATTGTAGCCTTCGGGGAGAAATGTGTCAAAACTCATGACAAAGTTATCCTTGAACCAGGTTTCAGTGAGGGCAAGAACATCAAGACACAGGAGTTCAAGGAGGTTGCAGATTTCAGAGAAGTGTTTGACAGCTGAGCGAGTGTCAAGTGTGGCAATGAGGAGCAGATTGCCATCAGTGAAAGACTTACGGGGGCTGGAGCAGGGGACAATGGTCCCCCCATAAGCAGCAAGAGTGCCTGAGGGACAGAGGTAGAAGGGGGCTGAGGAGCCAAGGTCATCAGGGGAGCCGGGACCACAATGGTTGAGAAGGGAGCCAGTTTGAAAGTGGCCACGGGGGAAGCAAGGGAGCCCCAGATACAGTGTTTATGAGTGGCAGGTTCGCCAAAAAGGAGGAGGCTGACAAGGTAATCAAAGTGGGGGATGATGGCAAGGAGGCTGTGGGGAGGGTAGACGGTGGTTATGAAGCGTCAAGGGAGCCAAGGGGGGCACAGCTCGCAAGGGAGCCAGGAATGCCAAGGAGCATGTGCAGAAGGAGAAGGAAGGTTGATAAGGTGAGGGAGGGGACTATCAAAGAGTAGAAGGTTGCATTGAGGACCCTGTACCATGATGCTACCATTGCGGTAGACATTGATGATGACCTCAGGCACAGACAGGAGCCGTACTATGGGCCTTGCATGCAGGGGCCGGCTTCCGCATGCCGGCGACCGTGATTAGCTGCTTAGTAGCCGAGGCTGCCTAATTACAGGGGGTAGTTTGCTCCTGGAAGTTGATTCCACTAAACAAAGACTGAATTGGCCATTTTGGAATGGCAATGCCATTAGCAGGCCAGATGGCTACAGGGAGGCGAAACACATTCAGTGCGCTAACCCCAGATGAGTCCAACAGTGAGAGGCAGCAAAAGACAGCACAAGCCAGATTACAAGTGCATGAGAAGCTCGGTGTTTGATATTTTCCGATCCTCAATGTTAGATTTATAGTAATAACCCCAGGGCTTTACCTTTGATGGTGGAAGTGCCTGGGATGCTGTTCCTGTAGCACACAGTGGAGAAAGAGGTGCTCTTGGCCTTGCAATGTTGTTACAGTGCATTTGATAATGGAATTACATTTCCCTGTCAATCGATATTGAAGTCGGGAGCTGGCATCATGTTGACACAGTGCACAAGAAAGGGTGTTGGGGGTTCTTGTCTCCTTTTTTAGCATCTGGAGCCAGACTGCATCTGGGCCTGTTTGAAGTACATTCTGTTTATATGTTAATTATGTTTATTACTACAACCGGTGACAGGGGTCAACAAATGGACAGGGTGGGTCCATGGATTACTTGTAAGTTAATTTGGCTGGCCATGGCAGGGGAAGGGTTTGGCCCTCCCCCTTCTGAAGATGCCTCGTGTGCTCCACCTATCAGATCCCAACTAAATAAGACAGGGGGACTGCACCTGTAGTCTGTTTCCACCCAAAGTATACAGGTCTATGCATATGTCGTGCAGTGAGCATAGGAAAATGTGTGCAGATTAGCCCAACACATTTTCCAGAGGTTGATCTACCATCATTCAATTTCATTTAAAAATTTTAAAAAGCCCAGCCGAGTGCCCACGCACCGTGCAGATGGTCAAATTCCCCACAGCTAACTCATGAACTTCATTACACACAGGATTTATTGAATTCAACTTTTGGTTAGACTAATGGTAATTTCTTCCTGCATGGGTTTATTAACACTGTACCTATCCCCCTTCTTGCTTATGATGCCCATTAGGCCCGGTCCAGGATTTGAAGGGCCCTTGGCAGGAAAAGATGTGTGGGCCCCCCTAATATGCATAGTGACATCAGTGATATCACAGAAGGAGTGTTTAGAATGCAAAGGTACCATGGGAAGTTAAATTATAAACATGTTGCAATGTTTAAGGTAGTAGACAAATACACTGTGACGTCCAGTATGTAAATTGTCAAAATTAATATTGACCTATGTCGCAATATCAGGAGTGGGGCATTCTTTTTAACTAGCAGACAGCTGACTACCCTGTACAGACTTATAATTTTGGCAGATAAGACAAAGGGCCTCATTACAAGTCTGGTGGTAGCCGTGCCAGTAAAACCGGCAGGCTGCCGCAGGACTTGTGTGAAATCTTTCCGGCACCTGGATTTATGGAAACACCGGGACATTACGACCCCGGTGTTTCAGGAAGTCAGGCACCGGAAAATCGTTAATCCCCATTGCCATTTGAGTCCCATAGGACTCAATGGGAATGAGGATGACGGAAGCACTGTCACCGTTAATTAAGGTGCCAGTGCTTCCGTGAAAGTCTGCGGGTGGCTGCCATCC
Organism: Ambystoma mexicanum; assembly: GCF_040938575.1. Classification (NCBI taxonomy): domain Eukaryota; kingdom Metazoa; phylum Chordata; class Amphibia; order Caudata; family Ambystomatidae; genus Ambystoma; species Ambystoma mexicanum. The sequence continues at coordinate 1,033,269,868 of NC_090923.1, forward strand.
CACCCGCCAGGTCAGACCTGGTGGGTGGGACGACAGCCGCCCGCAGATTTGGAGTGTGACGGTCCGGTAACAACGGTCCCGGTAGACTTACCTGGACAGTTGTTACCAGACCAGTAAACACTGAATGAGGCCAATGGTGTGATGAAAGGATTTGCCTAGGAGCACTCACTTTGGTTAAGTGAAGAAGCCCAGATTTGAGAATAGTCTGCAATTCAGGAACATGAACACATCTCTTCCCAGATGTGATTGGTTGAACTGTTTGCAAAAGATCTTTTTGAAACTTTGGTTTGAAAACACTATGGCCCTCATTAGGACCCTGGCGGAGTGGGTTTCCGCCAGCGCTAATCGCGGCGGACCCGTCCGCCGTACTACGAGTTCCCTTAGCGCCATGGAGGTTTTCTCCGCCTGGTTTTACCGGGCGGAGAAAACCATGGCGCTAAGGGACCTCGTTGTTAATTACGCCGCCGTACTTTACGGCGGCGTAATTAACTCCTTCCCCACTCCCATTATACCCTATGGGGCAAGAATGGGAATGGGGAAGGGTAAAATGGGGATTGGGGATTTACCGCTCCGCCAAGGTCGGCATGGGGTGGTAAATCCGCCAACCCCCATGGCGCTATCGGCGGCTTTCCGCCATGCTCCGCGGTGCATTTAGCACCGCGGATTCCGCCAGGGTCGTAATGAGGGCCTATATGTGTGGATGGCATTTCAAAAATATGTTGATTGTGTTTTGCTAACCAAAACTAACAGCGGTTTTTGCAGAAGTTTCACGATTGTTTTTATTTTTGTTGTGTGTATATTTGGGCAATACTAGCGCCTAGATGGCTACGGATTTAGTGCACTTTACAAATGTAAAAATAAATAAATACAAAATAAATACTGTCCAAACAAGCAATATGCTTTTATTTCAGAAGCTAGAGATGAGTATTTTTTTACATTTATCAAGTGCTGCTCACTATAAAATGAGAAGGGAGCCTCATTAATGTAGCCCCTGAGCCTTGATTGAAGGGGGTGAGTAGGCCAAAACTGCTCACCGGTGTAGAATAGCAGGGGATCCTATAGCAGAAGGTTGCAGAGGCAACTGAGCGGTTGAGGAGAATGTTGCTGAGATGTTATACGTTTAGACCTTCCTGTAAATAATATGTCTTCTTTCCTATTCCTGCGGCAACATGTGCTGTAAAATGTGGTGTTTTGACATGGGGATGAGTAGATGGGGATGATTAGAGCTCCTTTGCTTCACTCAGTCTGGCAACCTTTGCCCCCATAGAGAAAATAAAAAGCTGACAGCCAAGAATATACACAAAGTAGGTGAACATATCTTAGAAGAAGGTGCACTAGACAAAAGAGCATTGGCCTTTCAAAAGAAGTAATCAACAACAGAAAAATAACCTAAGAGAGGATATTTTCCAATAAATACTGTGGAAAAGTATAAAGGGTGCTCACCTTTTAAACCCAGTAATATGTAGTGAAATATTCCCTGGAAACAAAATCCCAATATGAGCATGTGCTTTAAAGATAAGTGTATGTGTCTGCACTGGAAACATGACAACCTGGGTGAAATCCTGGTAGCCAAATGCTTGTGAAAGCTTGCTGACCTCAAAAACACTCAAGGGGGTTACATCCGCCCTGATAAAATTCTACACTGTCCACACTGTCCACCCACATATATTCTTTACTTGTGCCCTGAGTTGGAGGACATGGCCACTATTAAGGAAAAATAATATCACCAGCCTCGAGGATTGCAACCTCTCTTGCCACATCCTGGGAAATTATTCAGGTCTCACTTGCCCTCAGGCCCTCATTACGAGTTGGCCAGTCCGGCAACAAGGTGCTGCTAACAACGTAACTGGCACCTTTCCAGACCGGCCAACTCGAAGTCTGCCAGTAGGGGCTGTGGTCTATCTACCGGCAGACAATTGCTGCAATCACAGGCACCAGTATAACTAGTGCCTGTGTGTGTGTGTGTCAGCCCCATCTTGGGAATGGGGATTTACTGGCATCTCCGCCACCCGCAATATCCTGGTAACACCGGATATCGGGTGGTGGAGACTGTATGGTAGTCCCCCGTTATCCTGCCGGAATTACCGGTGGGATTCCGGGAACTCTTAAGGAGCCCCAATGTCTGGCTTTCAACAATACTGCTTTATGAAGATGACTTGAAAAGTACACGAACCATAGTAAGGTACCCACTCAAATATATAAATCCTGACAGAAATATGTTAAGCAAAAGGAGAGGTATTATTCCCCCATCTTGACTGGGAGACTACAAATGCCAGAATGCAATTCACCAAAAGGCAAACAAATTGCTTTTGTATTTTCAAGACGTATAACAACATGTAATGTGTGAAAAGGCTACCTGTTTGTGTTTTGCTGTTTGACAGATGCATGGTTCATATGTGATGTGATGAAAATATCACATTCTACCAAAAATAAACGCTTTTTGGTGCGTCAACTTTGAACATCTGAAAATAATGTAGCTAATTGAAACCGTTTTGTGTTATATATTGTAATTGACGTGGAGGAGAGCATAGATTTAGGAAGCTAACTGGTGCTTTGTTTGGGCTTTCAGAATGAAAATGACTATTGCATTTCTTAACACAGAAACGTTACAAACGTCTCTATCAAAAAAATTGGTCTCTTAAATCAGCTATTACTTGTAAATCGCCCCCACTTTAAATGCTCTGCTTGAAGAAAGAAAGTGATAAGTAGTTATTAAGGGGCCTGCAGCATCTGATGGGCAGATGGGAGTGGGGAAGTCTCTAGAGAGCCACAGGAGGTTGGGAGGCGACACTGTGACCTCACACAAGCTTAGCATGAGGAAGCAGCACAGCCACCATTAAAACAATTTTCTTGGTATAGTTGAGGCAGTCACTGGTGCCTGCGCGGGCCCCTCTGACAGCTTCTGTTAGCGAGGCCCTGGGCCACCGCACAGACTGTCCATGCCTCGGCCGGCTCCAGTGCTCAGAATCTCACGTAGAGATCAGCATTGTTTGTAACGCACACAGTAGGGAACCCGTTTATCCATCTTGAAGGCTGCTTCAAATCTTGGGGGAAGATATACCCTCAACTGTGGAAAGCCTGGGCCTCTGTGGAGGTCTATAGTAAAGTGGTGAAAATGACCCTGAGGAGGAAAGGACTCAGCTGTGTTCAGGTCTTGTAGATCTCTAATGGTCAGGCCTTGGCAAGAAACAGAGATTGGACAATTCACTTCTCCCTCTGTCTTGCCCTCCATTCTTCTTTCGCTCTCTTTCTCCAGTGGATTGCCTCAAGTCACTTAGCTCTTGGTCAACCTGCGCCATAGCTCTTACTTCTAAAGGTCGCCCATTCTGTCATTATCACCTGGCTCCCTGGGTGCCCAATTCATTACAGAAGCTCTGCCAGGACTAAAGCCCTGACATTCTCTCGCTTGAGTTATTCACCTTACGGGGTAGACCTATGCATCAATGGGAAATGTGAGGGCATAGTGTGGGGACTCCTCCTTGTCTTGCTAATGACTGACACCAAAAGTCCCCTGTGAATGGTTGTGCATGGTCCCTCAGCAATGGCAGATGTTTCTCCTCTCCTCGGCTACCGTACCAACATGTTCCTTTGCAACCCCTCCCTTCTCCCACTTATGCAATCCTCCACTTGGCCAACATATTTCTGCTGGATAGGCCATGAATCCTGTCTCCTGGAACCCTTTTGCCTATGCCGCAACCTTCTTTTCTGAAGTAGTCACCACACTCTCCATTCTCTTACTGGAGGATCATGTCATATCTCCTATTCTGGGCACTACACACGAGGATCACTGTCTACTACGGGCCTGCAAGCAGTCCTAAGCCTCCCATTTAAGTCACAGATTCCCGTAATGGTATACATGTACTAAGAATATACATATTGTACCTAAGACATTTAATGACCTACCAATGGTTGATCACATCTGTCTTTCTTTCTCTTTCATTTGACTCATAATCGTTTGTGATTGAAAAAAACACCAACATCTTGCACCTAGTTTAGTTAACTGATTTAACTATCTCAGTCTGTTTCCCTGAATGCAGCTTTTTTCTTTTGTAAATAAGCATTACCTCTACATTCCTCTTCTTTGTCCCAGTCCGTAATAATAAAGTGTACCTGCGTCGCGACAGGAACCTTACCAAAAATGGGCCAAAGCCCTCCCACCTTAGCATCTAACAAATCTGTGTTTTTCTGTATCCATGTAGACAGAGACCTAAATGTATTGGTCGAGTTGTGAATGCAGGGCAGCCTGGCAAGTGGCAGAGTTTGCAAAGGCTGGCAATATATTCAGGCTCCCTGTGACCTGAACGCACATGGCATTTGGTAAATAAGCCTTGCCACTAGTGGAGTAACTTTGCTGAAAATGTTGGGGTGGGAGCATCATTTAAATGAAAGGGGCCCCTGCCTAATGAGGGGGACAAAATGGTGTTCCATGAAAGTTGGGGGGGCAAACACCCTTCCCTCCTAAAATTATGCCCATGCTTGCCACTGGTCATCAAAGGGAGATGTTGAGGGACGGTCATCAGGGTATGAAGTTGCAAAGGCCAGGTTAACAAGAGGTGGGAATTGAACACTTGATTCTGGCTGCAGATGGCTGGTGTGGATATGCTTCCATCATTGTGAGCACCCATGCGGTGGAGCAATTTGTTTGGAAGGAGATGGTCCAATCCCAACCCCCTAGCCCTCCCCGTGGTATATAGATGATGTGTAAGCCAAGAGGGAGACACACCCACCCCCACGGTGCACCCTGTTATGATATGCCATAGAGATTTATATGAATAACGCTGTTCACAGGCCTGTAAATAGACGCCATTTTGCATTGACACAGACGCCATCTTTTACTAGGCCCACTAATCATCCCTCTGCAAACCTCAGCTCTTCCATCCCCAGCGCCTCACACAGAGAGCCCAAGACACCGTCACCCCCCTCTTTGCCAGCTCCACGCGAGCCTTGTTCTCACAGTAGTTCAATCATTTATTGTTGCAATTCGTGAGATCGAAGCAAGCCCCAGCACAAGTGCCTATCCATCTCCACAAAATTGCCCACGGCTTCTCTACCCCCACTCCACAAGGCCAGGGCCCACCAGTCCCCGAACCTCCACTCTCTTTCATGTTGAAACCCATCTCACCTCCTCATACTGACCATTCCTGAACACCCACCATAGACCTAATCCTGCATAATAGTATATTCTCTCCAAATCAAAACATGTCTGTTAGTGTCATGAGGCATCAGGGATCATAAATTGTAGATCAAACCCTGAGAAGGAGACACCTGGGAGCAGGGCCCCGGAACCACTGAAGGTCTGAATGCCAATATATTAACCCATTTTCCCTAAGTACCCCAAATCATGCAAGGATTTTATGGTTTCCATTATTCTCTTATTATCAGTTCCTGTTGTGTAGCTTAGACAGTTAGGGATGTTGCATATTTGTCCTGACCTTGTCAAACGGGGATGAGCCCAGCTGATGCACGTGCATCATGATCGACCGAGGAGCAATAGCCAATGGAGCCCAGGTTTCCTATATGGAGCTGGGTTTAGTATATGTCTCCAACCAACCCAAGATGCTGAAATGTTACCTATACATGATGTCACACATGACGTTTGGTGCCTTTTTAATGTGCTGCCCGTGTACTTTTTGGCAGACCGCTCTCGGACAGCAGAGTTCTTTGCGTGCATACTTTATTTTATATAAATGTTTGTTATCCTTGCAACTTATTTCCTGGTCTCATTCCCTAATAGGGTGTGTTATCCTTACTTTTGCATACTGTGAGGAAGCATGTTGGGTGCCCACCTTCATTTGGTAACCCCTTAGCGTGATTTCCTCGAGACTCCTGTACTTGCGGCGAGATCCAGGGTTTCTCCAGTCCACCTCCACCTATGACTGACCAGTCCCCAAAAATGCGTACGCAGAAGAGAAAGGTTCTTGTGGGTTCCCAGGGAGAGGCCCAGAAATTGTGGATAGACCGTGAACAGAGGCTGTCGGAATAACACGGGCACGTGAGTATAAATTGCAAGGAAAAATAAATGTTGGGATGTTGGGAATATAGAGCGGTATGATATATATCACAAACGGGTTGCATGTGAATGAGTAGTGTGATTGTTTGAAGTGAAGTGCTTTTTTCCCTTTTTATGGTCATTAGTTTTATATAAGAGAGACAAGGTGAAAATACAGAGGAGATACGGTAACCTAGCTACGAAAGGGGGTGGAAGGTGGTGCCGTGGTGCACTGTCCCGACCAGTGCAGAGAATAAATAAGGAGGCAAAAGTATGAGTCCCATATAATTAGATTGCTCGGGTATAAGTAGTGGCTGTTGTTTTAGCTTGTTGTTTTAGCTTATTATTTTCAGTGTGTTTATAATATGTGGAGGAATGCCCAGGAGGGGCAGAGGTGATGTGAGTACTGAGTGAGTGAGGAAATTAATATGCTCTAAGAAAGGGCGGTGGGGTATATGTTTGTGGGGTATATGTTTTTCGTTCATTGTTCTTGGTTTGTTTTGTTGGTTTTTAAGATAGTCTATGTTCTTCGTATGAAATTGTACAGTGTATTCTGATGTTTAAGATAAAGGTTTTAAGATATTATTGAGTGTCCCAGAAAGCAGGACCCAGGTGTAGCAGAGGGGTGAGGGGAAATAAGGTCTTACAACCCCTGGGAACCCCATACCCAAAAGGGAAAAGGGTATTTGGTAATGGGGATGGACACTCCACTATGATATATTTGTAAGCATCTCCCCAGTATAGTGAGCAAATCAAAAAAGTGCAACAGCCAATGGGTAAGTGAAATGAAGGGGGAGGACTATCACACACTTGGCTGGAAGAAGGATCTTTTGATAAGGGGACATTAGATCACATATCCACATATTTGACAGCTAAATACAAGGGAAACAGCTCCAAAACAGAAAGGAGGTATTAGATTTGTTGCGGATTTTCGAAGAAACCCCTACCACAAATAAGAGGGAAAAAGGATCAGAAGTACCATTAATAATAAAGGGAACTGAAGGAGGAAAGGAGAAAGGCAGGGAGGAACCCAAGAAGATATACCCATTGCTCACAAGGGCGACGGAAGGATACAGAGACCCAACATATGAATCAGAAGGCGCTATGCCCATTACCCCAAGTACAGCCCCAACCCCTCCATATGACCCATCTACCATCCCCCTAACTCACACTGGAGCAGTATCTGAAGCAGCGCGAGGGTCGGCGGGAGCGCCCCAACCCCTGTAAGGCACCTCTTGCATCCCCGAAGGTGAATTTAAATCGGGAGACTTCCTCTTGAGAGTAGTCAGTGCGCCCATATGGGCTGTACGAATAGAACAAAAATGGGAGACTGATAGTTTGGGGTATGACAAAGTGGCCTCTGTGAGGGACGAAGAGTATTGGAGCAATTTTGACAAAAAAAGGTGCCAAAGGAGGGATACAGCAGGTGCAATGGGACTCCCTTGAGTGAGCGAGGCATGGGAGTGGAGGCTCCGAAACAAATGGGAAAGATGGCTTTAGCAAAGAAGAAAGGAACCAAGATGAGTAACGGGAAGGTAAAGTCAAAATTACAAATGCCTCTGATCCATAAGTGAGTGGGGCGACCCCATTATCTACCTTGGGCAAAGATGGACAAAAATAATCTCATTAAGTCCCACCCCCCACTCACAGCAGGCATGGGGAAATGGATCTATGCCTTTGAGAAAAACACAGCAGGCGTCCCACCCGCTATAGGAGATATTAAGAACCTCCTGGTATGAGCGATAGGAGATCAAGCTGACACAGTGTGGGTTAAAGCGGAATTGCCAGGGGTGACAATAAGTAACAACACTCATGACGGAGTATCGTTCAATAATGTTCGAGCACAGGTATGGGATGCCCTGTGGAGAACCTTCCCTGACACCCCCGATTTACATTCCATTTGATTTGATTTTATTTTATTTTATTTATAAAGCGCAAAAAACCAGGCCCAGGGGCAACCGGGTGCATACTCTTAAACATGTTACAAAAAGCAGTAGTTACAGAAGTTACAAAAATATACAGCATATATACATGTACATACTCTTAAACATGTTACAAACAGCAGTAGTTACAGTGAGTTACAAAAATATACAGCATATATACATGTACCAAAGGGTACCATTAACAGCGTATAATACAGGGACAGAGCAGAGAGAAAATGTATATTCAGTTCTGTACCCCACATGGAGTCTGGACTGTGTCAAGGTCTCATGAGTCTTGGGAGAGCAGCCATGTTTTAGCATTGTTCTTGAAGGAGTGGAATAATGCGGTGCACCATGGGGGATGAGGAAGATGCTGCACAGTTCATTCTTCTGGTACAGGAGATGTGGTGTGTGGAGACAGGCACCACGTCTACCTCCCTATTTTACTTCATAATTATGCAAGGCCTCCCAAAGGAAGTACGGAAGGCCCTTGATAAAATAGCAGGGATAGAAGCCAAAGGCTGGCCTGAGATTCCGAACATTATAGTACACCACTGTAGGAGTATCAAAGAGAGGGAGGAGAAAACAATTCAGAGGAGATTAGCTAAAGAAGTGAAACTGGTACAGACAAAATTGGGGAAGGTTGCGGCAGTCTCAGCAGCTTTGCCTTCGGAGCAGCCAGGGAAGGAGGGAGGTGTTTCTGTAGCAACACAGGCAAGGATGGCTGCTATGTGGGCAGACATTGGGCAGGAGCAGTGGGGAGAAGAACAACAGTACATGGGACCCCAATGGCAAGGAAGGCCTGCAAGGGAATGAGGTGGGTACCGGGGACAGAGGGGAGGTGTATACGGGGAACAAGGGCCCAGGGGAGGGAATCCCGGGCAATGCTGGTTGTGTGAGAGGAGAGGTCACTTTTCATGCAAATGCTGCAGCAGGCAAGGTGGAAATTACCAATATAACCAACCTTCACTGCAATGTGGACACCCCCACCCGGGAAGCCCACACAGCCTTCCTCAAGGGGCGTACAAACAACCTCTGCAGCAGGCACAATACCCCCTTCCCCCACCCAGTTACAATACACTCTGTCACCCCTGTATAACATGCAATTACATCAAAACCACCCCAACCAGATGGCCAACCGTCACAGCAAACCTTTCGCCACCACCCCAAACGGCACACCCGTACCCTACAAGGGGGCGTGTGTGCTTAGTGAAAATATTTTCCCTTGCACCGAGACAGATGCCCACCCTTATTAGGACAGCCCACAGAGAGCACTTGCGTGTCCAGTCCTAACCACTACCTTAAGTCCAGAAGAAGAACCACTGGTGAGGGCAGAAATAGGAAACAATATGTGAAGGTGATTTTCCGTTATCTGGCCAAAATCCCGAAACTCAAGGGTTCTCTGGGGCTGTAGTCACAGTTCCCTATACAGAAAATGTGGGTGTCATGATAGGGGTAAAGGCAGTGCGAGCACATCTACTCTATTATGAAAGTTCGTTCCCCTGTCAATTTAGTGGGGCTAGATTTGCTCAGCAAGTTAAATATGACAATATCATTCACCGACTGAGGGATTGTTTATTCCACCCCTTGGCATGTGTCCCGTCAGAGCACTGTTATTGATACACACCATGGCCAATGACCTTACGATGAGGAGGTACCAGTAAATCCCAACATGTTTGTGTACGGAATCAGAGTGCTGGCTAGAGCAGTGCCTGAGCTCACTAGAAAAGAATGGAGGGTGCCCTCTTATTTTGTTTTGCGCCCTGTAGCTGCCCCCAAAATGGTTGCTGCCACAATACTGCCAATAGATTTAGAAGGAGTACAAGTATCCACAAAAAGAAGAGTGGCACTAGGGATGGACATGCATGGATGCGAATGGCGCACAGTACTGTGCATTGACCAAAACATACCATTGCGCGACTTAACAGATGAGGAACTGTTCACTGATGATGACAATGATGGGGAAATTATTTTGGAAATAAGTATACCCTGTGAAGTGATCGTACAGTACCGAAAAGTACTGAACCCCTCTCACGGCTGTCATCATTGCACCACATTCCTACTATGACACAGATATGCAACAAGTGCCCCCTCACCTGTGGCCCACAAATCCCCATGATGTGGGGCTATTGAGAGAAATTACCCCAGTAAAGATTGCTCTGAAGTCAGGAGCAATACTACCCAGAGTAAAGCAGTACCCACTGTCCAGAGAAACAGAGGAAGGGATTCAGGGGACACTAGGTGCGCTCCTTCAGCAAGGGATTATTGTCCCCTCAGACTACCCATGCAATACGGCCGTGTATCCCATTAAGAAAGTGACAGGGTGTTGTGGCATATGATCCAGGACCTTCGCCCACTTAATGGCATAGTCCAAAAGGAGTTCCCTTTTGTCCGGAACCCCGCTTCCTTTTTGTGTAGCATTCCAATACAGGCCACTCATTTGACTGTAGTTGATTTGAAAAATGTGTTCTTTTCAGTACCCCTTGATCCAGATGCTCAATACCTCAGAGCATTTACACCGGATGGGAGAATGTATGAACACCGTTGACTGCCCCAGGGGTAATGTGAGAACCCCAATATGTTCAACAGGATATTGCACAAAGATCTCTGCAATTATCAAGTCCCAAGTGAAAGTGAAGAAAGTTGTTGAAGAGACTCTATTGTTCTCCTCCAGTTACTTGCCCAAAACGGGTATAAGGTAGACAAGAAAAAACTAGAGTACTGTCTGACTGAGGTCCTGTACCTGTACCAACTGATCTCAGAAGATGGTAAGAGTATAATATCTGATTGGGCGGCAACAGTGCGCGCCTCAGCCAGACCCCACACAGAGAAGGATATGCAGAAATTCCTCGGGATCTGCAATTACTGTAGGGCCTGGATACTAGACTATGCAGCATACAAGAGGCCGCTTTTGCAAGGTCTAAAAGAAGCACAGAAAGACAAGACACACAGAAAGTGGACAGCAGAAATGCAGACAACCTTTGAGGGCCTAAAAGAACTGATCTTCAACCCCAGTGTGAGCCACACCTGTTTACGAGTGGGAATTGTACCTGTCACACTCGAATGGGACCCTAATGACCGCTGTGTTAACACAAAAAACTTCCATGGGCCATAAACCACTGGTATATTACAGTGGCACACTCGACTAAGTAATGCAAGGTCACCTTGTGTGCGAACAGGCTCTTGCAGCTGCTACCTTTGCTATCGAAAAGAGCTCAACAATTGTCATGGGGTGCTCTGTCACCCTGTATGTTGAACACTGCCTATTTGCGATACTCAAAAGGTAAAAATCCATCATCACCACACAAAGGGCAGCAGCCTATGAAACAATTCTGTCAAGCCCCAATATTCATGTTGTGCGCTGCAAAACAGTGAACCCAGCCACATTCCTTAAAGAGCCATGCACTGTGAAAGATATGCAAGAGCATGATTGTGCCACGTGTGACGGAGAAGGAGATGACATTCCTAAAGTTAGGGAAAATGCATTGCAGGAAGGAGAAGTGTTCTTCATAGATAAATCAGCATCCATTTGCTAGGAAACAGGTTAAAAGCATGTCTGAGCAGCAATAGTGAGATTGGAAGATTAGGAATATGAGGTGCTGATTCAAAAACCTTTGCCCATGCAATATTTCGTCCAAGCGACTGAACTAGTGGCATTGATTGAAGCACTCTATGCAGCAAAGGGGTGTGCAGTAACCATATATTTGGATTCGGCATATGTAACCGCTATAGTACATGCTGGACTATCCACATGGAGAAGAAGGGGAATCAGGAGAGCGGATGGGTCCTCAGTACAACATGCAGAATTATTGAATACATTAATTGAGGCACTTGCAGAACCCTCCGTAGTGCCCCTAGTGAAATGCGAAGCACACACATACAATGATGATGAAATCTCTTAAGAAATTCAGCCCGTGGACACAGCTGCCAAGTGCATATTGATAAACAGACAAGGGGAATCCAAGGCAGAAGGATACAACTCATTACCCAATGCCCGTATAAATTAAAGAGTTACAGAAGAGAGCCACACCCACAGAGCAAGAGTTATGGACCAAACAAGGGTGCACACCAACTGATTTACTGTGGCAACTGGAGACAACGGGGAAAGTGGATATGCCAGTAGAACTATTGGGTGTGGCATTCGAACAGTTGCACTTTCCAGCGCATACTTCCAAACAGTACATTGCCGCCGATCTCCAAGAAGATTGGCTTATCCCAACCCTTCAGGAATACCTTAACAGAATGGTAATACAATGTACAACTTGCCAGGTATTCAATTCAGGAATGACTCTTAGAACACTAAGGGGGACATTACCCCGCCCTGTAGGACTCTTCCGTGAGCTGCACATTGACTATGCAGACATGGGAGAGAGATGCAATGGAGCCAGATATTTAATTGTGTTGGTGTGTCCCGTTTCGCGATGGGCAGAAGCAGGGCACTGTGCCCACCCGGACGCAAAGTGTGCTGCTAAATTCCTCGTTAGAGAAGTTTTCCCCGGTGGGGGATATGCAATGTCATTCTTTCTGAAAATGGAACACATTTTGTAAATGATTTGTTCAAATAAGTGACCTCACTATAGGGAATAAAACACAAAATGTGCTTGATTTACCACCTGCAAGCAAACAGGATGTTAGAGAAAATCAATGGCCTCCTTAAAGGTAGGTTAGCCAAACTGTGCCACTCCCTAAAAAAGAACTGGATATACTGCCTGCGCTTGGCCATTTTCCAGCTGCACACACAACCCAGCAAGGACCACCACCTGTCTCCCCACGAAATAGTGACTGGTCGACTCATGCAAATGCATCTGTCACCAGTGAGGAGAATGTCTGATGCACATGGGACAGCAACTGTCTTAGGGGAAGCATTTAAATAATATCTCACCCAGCTCACACAGGTAGTAAGATGTATTGTCAAACAAATTGCACCAATTATTTACAAGAGAAAGCAAAACAGACACAACAACTGCAGAAGCAGACAGCTCAGCACATCCCTTGATGTCTGGTGAACTAGTATATGTGTGAGGCTTTGTGAGAAAATGGAACACCCCGAGATTCCATGGACCTTACGAGAGATTTACTGAACCCCCCTGGCTGTAAAAGTAAAAGGGCTATGATACTAGATACACCGTTCAGATGTCAGGAAAGAACATGATAGCGTAGCACCTGAGACATTGAATAACAATAAAAAAAATGCTATAGTACCTTAAAAGGGTGTTGGAAATGGATAGTACAGAAAAAAGTGTAAAAATTAAAAGATTAAAAGCAATACACAATACAAAAAAGAGGTGTGTATATAGTATATATATGTATATATATATATATATATATATATATATATATATATATATATATATATATATATATATATATATATATATATATATATAATATATATATATATTCAATGAAAAAACTTTGTTAAAGGGATGTTATGGTTACAAGTCAAACTGAAAAACCAGAGAAATTCACCAGTTATGGTAAGCTAAGCAACCATAACTCGCGCTACCACAGTGCACTGCTAAGACTAACACCCAGGACATCCAATATGACATCACAAATGTCATTGATGACATCACATATCTGGGCCACTTGTTTTTGTTCACTGACATATATAGGCCAGGTGGTTTTGTTCACTGACAGTCAGAATATTAAAATCGAAAAGGTGCACATAAATGGGGAAATGAGCAGGTCTCAAACACACAATTCATTTGTATACATGAAGATAAACTTTAATGTTATTAACATTTTCTGATGATGCTGTTTCTATCTTCCTTACTTTAGTTTCCCTGTATGTGCCTCTGATTTGTATGCATTATGGTTCTTCATATGTATTGTTTGTACCAGGACACGTGTTGTAAGTCTTGAATTGTTAGCTAGTTATTATAAAATGTTTAACATTACTCAAAACTCTGATAAGGTAGCATTCATTATTGTACTATCCACAATTACAAGATTATAAATAGTGTACTTCTAGGGTGCATGCTGCAGTCATTGCCTATGTTCATATATGATTAGGTTTCTGTATTAACAACAACACTCCAATATAAAGATTTTAGATGAGTACATTCTTTAATAGATTAAGTAGTTCATGATTGGTCTCCCGATCACCCCTGACATCTTGTTATTAACAATATAAACACAATTCCTTGTAGGGACATTTCATCAAAATTTATTTCACATGTGATGTCATCACTCGGTCTGTCCTGTAGAGTGAGGACGCTCCACATTATAACTATAGAAACAAATGAAGGACTAACACCCTATGCATCCCAGAGTGAGGATTATATGTATTCCTCACTCAAGATGGTGGTTTTTTTCGGCATCTATCGTCCATTTTCGGTGCTTCTGAATAATCTCACCCTTTATGCATGAAGGGACTGATCACCCGGACGACAATTACACTCACGAGCTAGATTGCCATGGCTGGAAGTTTACACCACCGCCTAATGGTAAAATGAGTAACTCCCTATACATTATCTATAGAGTGTCTAAACAACCTGATAGAGACACAGAGAGCTCCGAACTATGTTAAGCAGGGCATTTAGTAACACAATAGTTATATCTGTAAATATAATTGATGTATGAACATGTGGCTGCATGGCTTTTGACTAAATGTACTTTTTTGTAATTACTTTTAGTTGGCAGCCACGAAGCAACATCGCCATATATGAGACCTTTACCCTAATTTGTGATACGGATAAGACTGCTCAGAGAGTATACTTACCTCCAACTCTTTATTGGACAGGTAAGCAGTCTCTTTCTAGCTCTAGAGATGGATATAAGGAAAACTAGACCTGTTGAGATTTAAGAGCCACTTTTGAAATCATCACTAGACTTACCTTTATCTAACAGAACGAAGAGGAGCTGCCGTGAATGCTCGATTATCAATAATTTTGACCATAAACTACGTGGTATACGATTCCCCTAACCAATGCTGAGACACAAATTGGTAATTCATGTGTTCCTTTTGAATGTGAATCATGAATCCTTTATATGCAAAATAACAAAAAAATGAAGTTTGGCATGCAGTAACTCTTAGAGAGCAAGACATGTATAGAGACCGGTTGTCTCATGTAGTCTGATATAAACAATATGTATTGTTCAGACGATTTCATCCAATTGGGGACCTAAGTCATACTGGAGAACCATAGAAGAACCCAGTATTCCGTATACACTACGACCACTCCCACACGAGGTAAAGATTTTCTCTTTAACCTTGTGCGTTTGCAGATATATGTACTGCCTAGATATTAAGCACTCATTTGGCTTAAACCTTGCTTTTATCCTTTACCAACAGCACTCCCATTATAAATGCGTGACTAATGGCATATTTTGGAAAGATCATCTTAGATCGACCATAATGTTCAAGTTACTGATTAAGCGATCCTCCTGAAGAAAGTTCCATACGAAATATATAGAACTGAAACATAGCGAGGCAAAAACCCATTAATTCAATATAATAGATATGTATTGAGATCCTTGTTGATCAAACTTCACTCTCAAATGTTGAGCAAGACCTGAGTTTGAAGTTAGCTGATGTCATCAATATATCAGTAGTGAACTGCTGTTATTAGACCATTAGCCTTTTTGGTGTCACAAGTACTTTATTTTTATAGTGTTTTATTTCTACTGTGTTTAATTGTGTTTTATTGATTATTAATAAATTGAAAAAGTTTTGAACTAATAATTGAGTTTTGGAAGTGCTGTTGTGTATTTATCTACCTCACATCTATGTATACTCTCATGAATTCAGTAAGGACTTTCATTGCAAGAGAGGTTCCAGAGCACAATGCAAAGTTCCTCAGTCATCTTGCAACATGCACTACTCGAGGTCAATTTCAGTGAAGTTGGGTGACCTTGCTATAGAGATCAAAATGGTTGTTTCCATACGACAATGACTATATCAAGACACTACAAATGGAAAAAGTGCCTGGATGGAAGAGCAAGAGGCGTGTGTATCCTGCTGCAGAACAGGATGAGGTGATCTTTGAAGAAATGAAGAGAATGAATTGCCTTGATGTGACTGAAATAGCCGGATCACCTGGATGTTGGGAATGAACTCAATTATTGATCTATGGACGAGTGAATTCCAAGAAGGGATGGGAAGAAGGAATGATGTCCTGTGCAGCTCACCTGCTGAAAACAGATTACGTACAAGAGGTACAGAAGCTGAGTGACTGATGTTTAAAGTCATGGGCTAAACACTTCAAACTACTGACATGGGTAGAAGACAAATCCCGCCCAGTAGTTGTAATCCCATTGGTTAATGTAACACTATGCTTTTGAAAACACGGAAAGAACCATGTTGAATATAACAAAGAATGCAAAACCACAATTTACGTTCGTAGGATGGGAGAAAAGACAGCCGTCCTTATGGACCTATGCTGGGCTTGTGCATCTAGAGCTTATATGAGGTTGCCCAAGGATTGGGGTGGAGTATGTTCCCTGGTGCTCATCCATGTTCCAGCATTAGTGATTCCTCAAAGCAACCTGAACATTGGTAAATTTCCAAAGGTGGACACCTGTTTGAGAAAAAGGAGATCGCTTGAACTGCTGCATCAGACAAAAAGGGAACATTATTTCTCAGCCAAATCAATAAAAGCATATGACTCCATTCCTGTGGAAAACAGGTTGTTTAGCCAGACTGCCACAATACTGACGACTATATTCATGTCTGGGATCCAAACAGTGGCAAACGCCAAGTGGTTAGCGATCACTAGGTGGGAGCTTTTACAGTCAATCAATGCTACCATTAAGGGATTCAACGCCATGAAGGAAGAGCTGAGGGCCATACGATTGATGACCCTCCAGAACTGATATGTCCTCGATATGATCACAGCGATGGAAGGTGGAGTTTGCACCAAAATCGGCCATTATGTTGCACATTCTTACCTTCTCGCGATGAATAAAATGAAACCTTGACAGAGGCCATAACATTGTTAACAGACCTGCATAACAATATGGAAGATGAGACGGATGACATTGAAGATGACAGTTGGTTTGCCTCAGTGTTCTCATGGATTCTGCAGTGGTTGGCAAATATATTTAAAGTTCTTGGAGTAATATTGGTGCTGGTGATGTTTGGGTTCTGTATAGTTAGGATAGTGATTGCCCAATGCAAGAAAATGGCAAAGAAAGTGGTAGGAATGAAGATCATGATCAATTTCAAACCTGAACCTAATGCCAAGGAGCTGACTGATGAAGCTGTCAGGAAATACACTGAGGCCAGCATTGTAGCACCTGAAGGAACAAAGTTCCTGTATCCAAAGAATCATAAGAAGTACTTGAGATGATGGGTCTATTGTACACTGAATGGACAATGTAACTGCATGACCTGGAGTATAGATGAACATGTCAAATAAACCAGCACCCTGAGGGGGGTGATGAAAATATGGACACCAAAGAAAAAAAATGTCACAAGAAAATATCAGGATGTGGAAACAATTGAGGAGGTGGTTGAGAACTCGACCAGAGGGGGGAATGTAGAGGAGCAGCTGCATAACTCTGCAGGAAACCCCGCCTCCTACTTCCCACCTGTTGGATGCCTAAGAGTGTGCCGTGCTTGACACCAGCAGTGGTGCAAATACTGCAATGTATGTTCGAAAGAAGCTACCCATTGAGACAACCCTATCGAATGTATCACCGAAGGGAAGACAATTTGAGGGAGAATCACTCTTAAGGAATATGAGAAAAGAGCAAAGAAGGACGCCTGTGATGTCATAAGAGAGTATGAACGAAGTCTCAGGATACTGGCTGAAGAGGATGTATGGATCTTATAGAAACTAATGACGAAGTAAAGAATCAAGAGAACTTTTAAATATGAAAAAGAAGATTACACATGCACAAAGTGCTGCAGAGAATCAACCATTCAATAAGTGTACAGACTCTGAAATGCAAGATAGACTAAGTTATCATAGAAGATGGCTATATGTAGTGAATTAAATGCAGGCAAAGTCGCCATTTTATAGAAGCTGAACATCAGTATCATGAATTTTTAGCAAACCAAAACCCATGAAGAGGAAAGGGAAAATTGTGCTGCAGCAAGAATAAGCTGAATCGTGGAGCTGCATCTCAAGGTTGTTCACCCTGGAGTCAAGACTGAAGCAGCCAAGGTCGGCTATCTATTATGGAAAGGAGTGAATGTGCAAGGATGAATCATCTCTTGTTAAGGTTCAACGAAAGAACAGCAAGAGTGCCAAGTTTAATTCATTTAAGACATGTAAAACCTGCAAAGTGGACCAAATCGTGGTCTCCTGTCACATGAGCCAAGGATGAAAATAGAGTTCGAACTTGGAGTCCTAGAACACGATAGTGAGTGCCCAAACTCCCATGTATTCTCAGAGACAAGGATACTTTGCAAGGCCAAGTTCAAAGACTATCATCATGGCAGGAAGCTTGGGTGATGAGAGATGCTGGGCTAATTGGGTGGGGAGGTAGAGTCAGGCCCAACTCCTTGCACCTGGGTCTGGACTTACATGCTGCTAAGTGAACCAAATATTCCAGACATGGCAGAATCATGCCAACCAATTGTAGTGGTCCATATAACGAAGGACCTTATAGTTTGAAACCAATGAGAAACTGTTTATCTAATGTTTCTAAAGATGACGTTTTAGGTGTATGCATATGTTGTCCTCCTGACAGTGAGCAGCCAATTACAATTCTAGTTTCTATAGAAAATATACGTAGATGTTCCCCTTAAGCCAATTCAGATCCTCAGTAGGTTTTTCAGTATTTGCCACGTAGTATGACGTCACCTCTCACATATTTCTAATATATATATTCATGTTTTCATGAAAAGATCGTTGAGAGAAATCAAACGTATGTCTGTTGTTGCTCATTGTAACTCCCGGTTTTATATAATTGTTAATAAAATAGTACTTTGCAATCTACCTGTGTTGGTTTGGTTATTTGGACTCAGAGTTACTCTGTGGGAACCCATCCATTGCATGCACTTTCCTAAAGGACCCTAAACTCAGTATGCTTTATGTGGCCTTCTAGCTGTGGTAGAGAGGGAGTCAAAGCAGCGGTGCCAATGTAAAACTATTCTGTGAATTAACCCGTCCCACGGCTTTCTTTTGGCAAACCTGCCAATACATTCTTCCGACTAGTGATTAATTTGTAAAACAATAAGTGTCGGGCTGAAATATTTTCTAACACGCACAAGACACGTCAGGATGGCCAGCTAACGGCCCACTGTTGCCACCACCGACGGCTGGTCCCCATTCTGTCAATATATATGGGGTTAAAGCTTATTGTGATTGACAGATGTACTCACTACAATAGAAGTGTGATTTGCAAATGCCAATCAACATACACATAACAGTTTAATTGTCTAGTGCTTTCTGCTCCCCCTCACAGCCCCACTAACAATATCGGTCATTGAGGATGATGATGATGTAATGATATCAGTCATTTAAATTATGCATACATTAACAACCCCATTAGGCGGAATGAGCGAGCCAGGCCTTCTGGGACCTGCAGAGTGAACACAGATCTCAGCAGCAAGCACCAAGCTCAATGAGTTATCTCTCCTAGAAGTGGACGTGAGGTGTGTAGAAGCAAACGACTGTGGAGGGAGCTGCTACTGGTGAATTAGTTGTGCTTCTGACTGTTTTGTCTCTGATGATTTGGCCCTTGGGCTGATGGGGAAGAGTTTATGGGGGTGCTGCCAAGCGGGGGGCCAGTCATAAACCGGCATGGCACCAGCCCTGGAGGCTTTGATGCTGAGGGCTAGCCAGCCTGTTGCCCACTCCCTTTAGTGACCAATCTGCCCCTGTTCTCAAATGAGCCAAGAATGCCAATTTGAGTTAAACAATCTGCTTGGTGCACCGAACCCCCAAAAAGCCCTATCCCCTACTACAAGCGCTAATCTCTAGTCATATCTTTTACCTTCTTAATTTCTTTGAACATTCCCTTAAAGTGTTGCTAACTTCAGGTCATTGGCATTCTGTGGGGAGTCGATACACGCTTGGCCATCCATCTGTGTGCCCAGCTATTAAAAGGTTTCTCGATCACAGCACCCGCCTCCAGTGCCATTGCATAACATTATCATACATCAGAGCTTGCAAGAAAATGCAAACTGCTGTTTTAGTTTGCATTCACAATTTGTGTTTGCTATCCTGACCAGGCTGATTGGGGGTGGGCGTTTAAGAGAAATAGGACTCTGAGCCCTGGAATCCAGCAGGGGGTCTATGGTACCATGCAGTACAACCAGGAGGTAAGTGACAGTGGATGGCCTTGCAAGAACCAAGGATGGCTTTTCATGCTCAAGCGGCCGATTCTATCCACTATGTATAGAGGTGTATTCAGGTGGCATGGTCTCGGCATGGTTGTTACGGCATTTGGCGTGGCATTTCTTTAGGGGTGTGCGGTGGGTGAAAAGCCAGGATTTGAATTTCCTGCAAAATTTGTTTTAGACCAGGGTTGTCCAACTTCAGTCCTCGAGGTCTGGAAAGATGTCAGCTTTTCAGTGTGCCCCTCATTAATATCCATGAGAAACATTTGGATACAATGGTTCTGAATGTATGCGCCTGTCTTCTTATGAATATTAATATTAAATGATATGATAGCCTGAAAACCCATCAGGATTCCGGCTCACTAGGCCTGGAGTCGTGCAACCCTGTTTTGGACCCTCACAAAAGTACATAAGCTCAGAGTAGAGACCTTAATCACCAGCCCTGTGTGGGAACCTACTTACCTCCAGTCTATTTCAACCTGGTTTCCCTTCAACACCTCCTCACACTAAGTGGCTGGAGAGGCAATCCCTTTGCCTGAGATTTCGGCAAATGATGGCCTGGGATGTAGTCTGCTAGAGAGTGAGTAGTCCAGGTTGTCAAACCCTCTGTCATTGTTTCTACTTCGAGGTGCTGCTCTTCTAAATTCTGCGGATGAGCCACCCAGCGCCCCGGCAACTGCTCCCCCCTTAGCGTGTGCAACTCATGGGGTGTATTGGCCAGAAGTAATCGATATCCCACCACTACAGGAGCGGGGCAGGTATGAGTAGCAGCGCTAGTTAGAAGTAGATGTTGACTGGTAATTGCCAGATGATTCCACTGTGGATGTTATTTTGCGCAGGATTGAGACATTGGTTTCATTATTTCGTGCACTTTTGTTTCCCGGAAGTAATTTACATCGTGGTAATTGACATCGCCAAAATTACCTCGTGGTGGTACAAAAAGGTATGCATATGTTCAAGGTTAGAGCGTACAGGGGGAAGAGTAGTGCTGTGGTGGGTAGCGGGATATG
This sequence comes from Ambystoma mexicanum, assembly GCF_040938575.1. Classification (NCBI taxonomy): domain Eukaryota; kingdom Metazoa; phylum Chordata; class Amphibia; order Caudata; family Ambystomatidae; genus Ambystoma; species Ambystoma mexicanum. Next base: position 1,033,291,024 of record NC_090923.1, read on the forward strand.
GTGAACACCCCCTATTAAAAGAAAAAAAAGAAACAGACACCAGGTAATTTCAGCAAAGTAAACTACAGGTAGGTAATTTACTTCATGGAAACTATATGCAACCCGTTATTTTCCCTCTCCCACCATTATAACACATTACTGCCTTGTGCTTTCTGTAATATGTTAGATGGAGGGCACTGTACGAACGCCAGTACACCCTTAGACCTGAAGTGCAAGGCGTCCAGGAATTCACAGTGGCTTGCAAAGCCAATGGCGAACTGGCAAACAAACATCAATCGCAGTGCACCAAAGGGTAAAGTAAGGAATTGTAAAGTGTGCGCTGCACTTTGAAAAAGCAGACATTCAAAGGGAAAACTTAAGGAATCAGACATTGTCGTGTGCAATGTGTGCACGTTGCTAACAGCGAATGCCAGTTCTGAGTTAGCAAAAATGTGCAATTAGCAAATGCTTGCACAATCTTTAAAAACGTGCAAAAAATCATCTTGAACTGAATGTACCCCAGAAGGCCCATAAGACTGGGGGTCTCCAAACAGCGCTATAGGATGTGTAGCAGCGCCCTCGAGATAGATGGGGATGCAGATTTGTACTTTTGCACCAAATAATAATGACAACTCAATAGTTTGGCAAAGGGAGTCCGTTTAATGACAAGTACAAAAAAAGGGAGCTCAATGAACATCAGCTACCGCTCGATCTTCCTTCTCGCTTAAACTCCAATTAATTTCAGAAAAAACACATTTATACCAAAAACTCATTATCATTGATGTGTAATCTTAAAAACCTAACATGCAACTTGATTGGTTATAAGAAGGTAATTCTAACACAGGTACTATATCAGTACATGGTAACGGGGAGAGAGGATTGGATAATCAATGTCAGGTGGGGCAACTAAGCCCTTCCTTCAAACTTGCCACTGTAACGTCACTAAAAGTTGGAGAGTAGAGCCAACTTTCCATTGGCTCTACTCTCTATAGGACCCTAGATTACATAGTCCACTATGATTGGGTTGGCATGGATCCCACACATACTTTTCCACTTGCGCTTAGCAGCATGCAGAATAATTAGCCAGATGCAGGGAGTAAGTCTGCACCCCAGCTTCCCTCCAATTATTTTACAATCATCCATCACCTCAGTGGTCATGTGTCAATTACTGATTTGTAGTTTGGCCTTGAGTCTGCTTCTTGGTCTGAGAAAGTTAAGGAGTATGGGTACGGCAAGGCTTCATGCGTAGGTGTGAGTCTCATCCCGTTCTGCCTGCCTTGCCACGTGATTAGGACACCGTGAAATCGGCCTCTTCTTCATGCATTTTTGTGTATTTGATTTAATTCTGCCAGTCTTCTACCATCTGTGGCTTATCTCGACCTTGCTGAACAGGTTACTCTGTTATTTTTCTTCTTAATTGTATCCATTACTGGCCTATTCCAGCCTCATACGACCTTGGCTTCTTTGCATGGTTACCTTCAGCTGTGTTTCTCTCCATCTTAATTCTCAATTTGTTTGCTGCAACACTCTCCTCTTGAGACCTTTAGTAACGTCTGTTCAATTCTGCTCATGTGCGTAGTGGATTTTCACTCATCTATAAAGTGCTTTTGAGGTAGATATGTGTATGGTTGGCACTTGCCACAATCTATTTTACTACTAAGCATAAGCAAGCTTCACGATGTCTCTGCTTTTTGTGGTTTCTTGCATATGTACACGTTTAAACTGGTTTAATGTCTTCATTGTGCATGTGGCATAAGTTTCTTCATCTTGAAATCAACTGTTTCACCTTAGGCTCAAGATGTCACTTATCCATGATATTCCGTCTCCTTGTGAGTATTCTCAGGTCATTATATCTTCCATATGTGCATCAGCCGGTTTCGTATGACGTCACCATTCGTCTTCCTTTAGTATCTTCTTGGCTTCTTCAGCTATTTCATGCCGACAAACGTCCTTTTGTCTCATCTCTAGATATGGGGCCTCATTCCGAGTATGGCGGTAAGGGATAGCGGCCACCGCTAACGAGAGCGGTGGCGGTAATCCCTTACCGCCATACTCCGAGTTCCCTTTGCGCCATGGTGGTTTTAACACCTGCTTTTAGCAGGTGTTAAAAACCATGGCGCTAAGGGACCTTGATGTTAATTACGCCACCGTAATTTACGGTGGCATAATTGACGCCTTCCCCACTCCCATTATGCCCTATGGGGCAAGAATGGGAATGGGGAAGGGTAAATGGGGATTGGGGAATTACCGCCCCGCCAACCTTGGAATGGGGCGGTAATTCCGCCATCCACCAAGGCGCTGCCGGTCTGATTACGGCGTCAACCAAGGCGTTAATAGCACCATTGGTTAGCGCCGTACTCGGAATGAGGCCCATGGTCTTCTCAGTGGTTACCTTACGTACATGTTTTCTTTGGTGTTGGTACTTCACTAGATGCTGCTACTCCGCTAGGTACTGGGCAGAGCCCAACTGCGGCTCTCTGCTGGTTTACCTATTCTTCATACATCACATATTTTGGCGTGAACGTTCCTGGCACTTTGAAGGGGGTGGCTGGAGCGCGGATGATGCCTGGCACTTCCTCTTCAATCTCTAATCACTATCTGTTGCCAATAAGGCGAAGTGTCGTAAGAGTTCACAAAGTACCCAAAACACTCACAAGGGGAGGCCTGTATTCCAGGAACTCACAGTAGCTGTTGACCAGGCAGCGGAGCGAGCACATTCGCACTGAAAGGCTAGAACTCAGGAAACCCATCGGAAGGAACTGAACGGGATTGGTTAACACCTCTTCTGCAGATACTAATGGCTGTCAATACCCATGACAACCATTAATAGTTTCTGCCTAAGCTGGACTTGCCAGATCATTAATGTTACTTTATGGAACACATCCTTTATTTTTTTATCTTTTTATTTTAGCATTTATAGCAGCACACAAAGCCCGTAGGAAACTAGGTGCTGGTTACAGACATTAGACATTTTAAAACATTCCCACAAAGAAGCCAGGCCGTGAATATTTGCTTATCACAATCCGAAAAAGAGTTTTACTGTCTATTAACACACATCACAACGTATTGCCTGTGAACATTGCTTGTGTTTACAGGCGAGATTTAGACATGAATTCTATAAAAGGGACCCTACGCTGAAGAGCGCAGTGGGCTCTTTCAGGCATGCAAAATAAGGAAATTCGACTCCTTCAAATATCAAGCTGAAAGGGAGTGCGACTATTCAAGCGGACATAATGACCGTCGATGACAAGGGGACGATATTTCAACAGGCCAACCAACATCGAGATTGTCCCTCTATCTTATGAACATGTTGCCATTAAACATAATATGCATGCTTTCATGTCATATTCTGCTCACTGAGAATTCCTTCTCACCCGCAATACATTCAAAGCAGTTTCCCTTCCAAGAAAATAAGCCGCCCACCTCCTCCAGTGGCCATGGGATCACACCGTTCCTTCGCCGGCCCAAAATGGCGACTTATTTTTTTTCCGATCCCGTCTTCTCATATGTATGTGGGGGTTGGGGTACAGTAAATAATTAATGTTGGTGAGAATAGGCGGGCTGCAGGGTTTCTCCCGCCCCCCCACCCCGCCCCACATATATATGCTGAGGGTGACCAGATGTCTTAATTTTGCCAGGACTGTCCCGGAATAAAGCCTTGTTCCCTTGTCCGGAGAGTTTTTTTTTAATTTTTAAAAACACACCCCGGTTTTGGGAAACGGGAGGGATGGCTTCTGCATGCAACAATTCAAGCTGACATTTTTTTCATAATAAAGAGTTGAACTGCTCTCCAGCCAAATTCCCATTAGCTCCTTGTCAGACACCTCAGGACAGTCTCGAACCTTCAACCTTCTTTTTTATACCCATATTCATTTACTGATTACGCCACAGACACTGCTGAGCCTTGAGCAACAATTGAATAAAAAGTGCTCAATTAACGTGTAATTTTGTAACCCTGAAGTTTATCAATATGAGAAGTGCTGGAAATATTTATTTTTCTGCTTGCTCTCCTTGGGAGGTGTGGGCCATGGGGAGGGGACAGGCGGTGCAATGGAGTTGGGGAGGACTCTGAATGGGCTTGGGGTGCTAGTCGTACTTTTATGCTTTTGGCCTGTCCTGTTTTTTTTTTTCATTTCCACACGGCGCAGTAAACTCGGCGCAGTTTTCACATAGATCCCGGGATATAAAATGGGACAGTGGGTGAACTGCAAACTGCTGCCTAAAATGCACCCCCTACTGCGAGAAATCCTAGGCGCGTGCCGCAAATGAAACAGCATGATCGTTGTTTGAAAGGTAAACTGTATTTCCCAATGTACCCCCTACTCCGTCAGGCTGTTATGGTATGACGCGGTTCTTGTGACAGACGCAATGGCGGGCGAATGCGCCCACGAAGGAGGCATGGCGGGCGCCGCCCCTTAGTGGGGGTTGCCCGGCCAGCCTCACCCATCCCCTCGGAGAAGCAGGGTGCGCCCAAAGCGGGGGGGGGGGTCGCTCCCGGAAATGGGAGGAACCAACACCAGAAGGGGGTTGGTTGAGGAACCGAGAGAGAGGAAGGGGCTATAAAGGCCCACTTGCTGGTGGCTTTCTCTTTCGGTCTCCTGTGTACCTCTGGCATGCGTATTGGAATTGTTTCCGGATTGTTGCTGTTTTCATCCGCGGCTCCCGTTACAGCTCCTGCTTCGTGGCAGTTGTTCCGGCGCCAAGCAGAGTAGTTCCAGCGTCGGTCGGGCTCGTGAAGACCAGGCCAGGTGTTGGAGGGGAACGGTGCGGTTCCAGTGGAAGGCCGGTCTATTGAGGTCACCATGTCACTCCCGGCAAGCTCTGGAAACCCAGGGCTCGACTTCGTAGAACTTGTGTTAGTGGAAGAAGGGCTAGCAGAAGAGGAAGTCGCAGGAACGTCATCGACAGGGTGTTTCATGGATGCCCAATCATGGGCAGAATATTCCGCACTAGCAGAGGTCATTGGGTGGCAAGCTGGAATGACCAGGATGGCGGGCCCATCCCTGTGTAACGCCAGCAGAACACTGCTCGCCAACCAAGAAACAGACAAAGCAACCAGTGACTTTAAGGAATCGCCACGTCATGAACTCGCCAATGGGGGGAGCTGCCGCCATCAGCGGGCAGGCAGGAAGTGACCGCTGCATGCAAAAGAACAGCAAAAACAAGCAGGGGTGCACACCAGAAGAAGACAAAGAGGGACTTAGAGGAAGAACAGGCTGCATTAAAAGCACGCATGGGGGCACCGGCCCCATTGCCCGCAACTAACACAAAGGGTTAGCCCATCCCCTGCGCAGCTGCAGAACCACATTGTGAAACCATCTGCCAACTTGGCCATCACCCCGAACAGCGAAGGTGGGGCTGGCCCAACCACCACAACCATGAACATGGATGATGGCTACGTATCTGGTGCTTCAGGAAGAGACCGGCTAAGGGTGTCCATGCTGGTTGGGGGCACGAGAAAAGTCACAATGGTAATGCCACCTCTCCAGGGAGTGGGGGGTTGGTGGGTGGGGGCGGTCAAATGAACTTAGCAAAAAAGGTCTTTCACCAATCAGGGTGGCCAAACTGCTCCCTTGGCTATCCTGATACCCATTGACACATGAACGAGATCTCTTGGCTGGGGGTTTCACAATGGGGTTTCGCATCCCCTACAAAGGCCGCCAGGGAGCAAGAATAGCAAACAATTTGAAATCAACTAATGAATGGCCTGAAGTGGTCATGGACAAAATTAAGAAGGAGCTGGCATTGGGCAGGGTGGCGGGCCCATACCAGTCAGCACCACTGAAGGACTGATTAATATCACCATTAGGGATAGTACCTAAGAAAGAAAAAGGTAAATTCCGCCTCATCCACAACCTTTCGCATCCAAAAGGCGGCTCTGTGAACGATTGGTTGGACGAAGCGGACTGCTCTGTGTCATAAGTGTCTTATGACCAGGCAGTCAGCCTCGCCAGGAAAGCGGGAAGGGAGGCTTTACTGGCGAAGATGGACATTGAGGCAGCATTCAGGCTACTCCCCGTGCACCCAGAGAGCTTTTTCTTACTTGGGTTTCAGTTCAAGGGACATGTGTATGTGGACAAATGCATGCCGATGGGGTGCAGCATTTCATGCGCATACTTCGAGGCTTTCAGCTCCTTCCTGGAGTGGGCCCTGAACGAGTTGGAGAACAGGGAGGGGAACTCTTTACTTAGATTATTTCTTATTTGTGGTTAAGCGAGACTCTTACGTATGCATTACACTCCTTCACAAATCTATTGCATTGGCAGAAGACCTGGGGGTACCGCTAGCTGGGGAAAACACACAAGGTCCCTGCACAAGATTAACATACCTAGGGATCGAAAAAGACACACAACAGGGACCTGCCGCTTGCCTTAGGAAAAGATAGTTGAATGCATTTCCGACATCAATGCAGCATTGTCAGGCGATAAGACGACTGTTAAAACTATTCAGTCACTGGTGGGCAAGTTTAACTTTGCAGCAAGGGTCATCCCGGCAGGAACAGTTTTTGCAAGGTGATTAGCAGCAGCAACTGGGGGGGCATCGAAAGGGTGGCACAAGGTACGCATGAGCACAGGTTTGAAGGAGGATCTGAGGGTGTGGCTCGAATGTTTGAGTGACTTTAATGGGGTGTGCTTGTGGCAGTCCCCCTGTGATAGCATGTTCACACTTCAACTTTCTTTTTACCGACGCAGTGGGCCGGGTGGGGTTTGGGGCAATTTTGGGGAGGGAATGGTGCAGGGGAGACTGGCCAAATTCATGGAACAGGAAAGGGCTGAGTAAAAACATCAATGTTTTGGAATTGTTTCCAGTGGTATTAGCTTTGCATATCTGGTCAAGTGAATTGACGAACAAGCGCTTAGTGGTTTGGTCGGACAACATGGCGGTAGTCCAGGTGGTCAACACCCACTCGGCCCGGTGCCCTGCCACATTGTGTATGTTGCACCACTTGGTACGAAAATGCTTAACTATGAACACAGCAGTGAAATTGCGGCACATTCCCGGGAGTTATAACACAGCAGCTGATGCTTTTTCTCGTTCGCAGATGGCGTGATTCCGGAAATTACACCCACAAGCTTTGCCAACCATGACCCCGTTCAGCGGCCGACTATGGCAACTAGTGAGTTGGGAAAAGGCATGAGACAGCTAGCGGCAAGGTCACTGGCGGGAAGCACAAGAGTTAGATACAACGCCAACTTCAGCACATTCCTCGAGATCACCATAAACTTGGGGGAGGTCAGCAAGGAGAATAAGGTGGACTCATTCGTGCTATGGGCCAAGGGGGCGGGGAAATCAAGATCAAGGTTGTCGGCTCATCTCAGCACAGTAGCATTTCACAGCCTGCTGGCAGGGAGTCACGACATAACCAAGGGCTTTCTAGTAAGGGTGGCCCTTAAAGGATGGGACAGGGACAGGGGGCCACCTCAGACCAAGGGCGAGAGGAGACCCATTGATTTTGACCTTCTGAAAAAGGTCATGTCAGCAACAGGAGCGGTCTGTTACTCATAGTATAAACACATAATGTTCAAAGAATGTTTTGCTTTAGCCTTCTTCGGGGCATTACGGGTCAGCGAGTTGGTGGCCAGAGCCAAGGGTGATCACGAACACAGGGCCCTATGGTTGGCGATGTGTCGATAAGGGACGAGGCGCTGCATGTCGGCGTCAGGATATCAAAAACAGATCAAGGTGCCAAAGGATGCGAGCTGGTATTGGGAAAATTGGGCCAGGAGGCCTTTTGCCCAGTTGCAACCATGGTAGCCTACCTAGCGGCTAAGGGTGGAGGGAAGGTTAACCTACTTGTTCATGTATGAGGATGGAACGCCTCTCACGCAGTTCCAATTCAGAAAGGTTTTAGCCGCAACTCTGGTAAAGGCTGGCGTTGACCCAGCTACCTACTCCACGCATTTGTTCCGCATAGGGGTGGCAACAGCGCACAGGGAGGGTCTGGGGGACGACATTGTAAAAAAGATTGGGAAATGGGATTCGGACAATTTCCAGCTTTATGTCAGATAGGACGAGATGATGAAGGGGGCAGGGGTGGGGCGGGCGGCCATCAAGGGTGCAGGGAGGGCACCCCATCCATCTCAACATGGGCCTCCAACACACCCATATTTATTGGATGTCAAAGGCTGGCTTACAGAGCGACCAGCTATGGGGTACACTGGAACAGGCAGCCCAGCATTACCCACCACCCGACATATTGTTGCTTCACATAGGGGGCAACGATCTGGTGGCAAGAGGCAGAAGGGAATTGACAGAACTGTTGAGGACGGTTCTCACACGAGTTGGGAGGGCCTTTCAGGGCACCGAGGTCATGTGGTCAGAAATGATCGCCAGGCAAGAATGGAGGGGCGCATTGCGTCATGGGGTGATAGAGGTGGCAAGAAGGAAGGCAAACTCAAGGATGGGGGGTTTCTTAAAAAGTAAAGGGATGGGATGGGTCCGTCACCCACTTATCACCTTGAAAGTACCAGGTTATTTTGGGGGGACAGGGCAAATTTTTCGCATGTCGGCACTGCTCTCATGGCAATGGAGTGGAGGGATGCGTTTACAAATTCAGGGTGTACGTGAGGTTGCAAGGGGGCAAAGGCGAGGTCGCATGAAAGAGCCAAGAGGAGGGGGGAGGTGATGGGGGAACTTCTGGCAGGTCGGGAGGGGTGGGGGGGCGGGGGATTTACCCCCCCGACCCCTACCACCCCACCTTTTAAGAGTGAATGAGCAAATGCGAGCTAGGTACAGCAGGATGGGGGGCCTAAGGAGCGACCTGTTCTCTGGGCAGAGGGAACTCTCTGCCACCGGCAACCAGCGGAGAGTCTTGGAAGCTTCACAGGTTGATCCCTTTAGCAAAGCACTGGCAGACCCATAGGGGACTGCTCAGCCAACAGCTTAGAACCTATGGCGCCCAAGAGTAACAGACCCAGGGGAGGCCCTGGGGAAGAAGGGGAGGAGTTAGGGGGCTTGGAAGCCATTCCAACCCCAAATGCGGGGGGTGGAAAGAGAAAAATGGAAAATAAGGAAAAAACAAATGTCAACAAGGGAAGTTGGGGGGGGCAAGATGATGGTATGGTGGCACAGTATGGTTGCCAAAGAAGCAGGTGGGGGAAGGGATAACTGAAAGATAATACAGAAGGGGAAGTGGGGGGACGGGTAAGGGCTCGAGGGGTGACAAGAGGGAACCGAGGGGGCGGAAGTTCCAAGTGGGTGAAGGGGGGGGAGCGGAGCACAAGGCTGGGTGTGAAGAGACGGGGGTACTTGGGAAACAGAGAGAATGTCACATGGAGGTCAAGGGGGGTGGGAGTATGTGGGAGCATGGATCACAGGGAACTGAATGTGGAGGAAAAGGCGGTGGATGTAAGAGAAGTGAACCGGAAGGGAGAGGAGGAGCGAGCCGCGGGGATGGAGGATAGGGACTAGGGATATACGGAATGGGGGGACACACCATGGGTAAGATCACTAAGGAGGGCCTAGGGTGAGGGAACCAGGAGGAATTAAACTTAGGTGAAGCACAGCACTCTGGGACAGAAAGGCGAAATGGGAGCACTTAGCACAGAATCAGATGGTAGAAGGGGTAGGGAAAGGGAACCTTAACGCATCAGAGTTAGAGTTGGCACCGAAAGGGGACCGGAGCACAGAGCAGAGTAGAAACGTGTACTGTGATATTGGACACTGAAAAAGTGTCTGGGGAAGGTTGACCGAGAATAAGGGCAACGGGGAAAGTGTCTGGAAAAGTCCAATACAAGCAACAAATGGCCATGGGTAGAGAGAAACTGGTAGTGAGGGCCGGGCTCAACCGGAAGGGTCCACCGGACGGTGGGAGGGGGAGGGGAGTATACCTAAGAAACCCCACTCGGCGTAGAAGAACCTGTGGTGTGGTGGATTCACGGATCGTCTGTAAGATAACTCCTTGACTTTATGCAAATAAAGCTGCTGTGACATTATGATTTCCAACTTTAAATTTTGTTTGAGTCGTTATTCCAGGGAATGCATCACTGAGGGGAGGAGGGGTACGAATGTGGCAGGCAGAAAAGGGGTAAGGAGGGGGAGGGGGAGAGGCACGGCAATGGGATGCCCCCGCTAAGGTATTTCTCTTTCGTCTCTTAGCTAAGAGTAACAACTTGTCCCATAACGGCCCTCCAGAGCGCAGAAGTAGGCACAGCACAGCTTGTCCCATAATGGCCCTCCAGAGCACAGAAGCAGTCGCGGAATCCTGCAAATAATTTACTTACCGGAGGAGGAGGTGGGGCAAAGTAGGGCTCAGGGATTATGTATCTGCTCAGCCTAGAGTACAATTGTCCCTGATAATCTTTGCTGCAAATGGAAATTATTAACTGGGGGATCCCACCAGCAGGAGGGGGTTGTGGTTAGAAACAGATGGAGGGTTGTTCACTTCTCAGACTCACCTAAATAGACATTTCCATTTCATTGTAGACTTTTCAGCTGCCTTTGACAGCGTTGACAGAGATAAACTGTTTGAAATGTTAGAAAGCTGCCAAATAGACCCATCTCTGCTTTACTTTATTAAAGCATTGTACAGTGAGATAGAGGTTCGTATCAGACTTTCCCAGGATGGGGACCTATCAAGCCCCGGTAATACTAATATGGGATTAAAACAGGGATGTGCATTGGCCACCCTGCTTTTTAATTTATATACATTTCAGCTAGCCCAGAGGATAGGGGAGGTGGTGAATTTCCCCCCACAGTATGGGGGCAAGGGCCTTGTGTGCATGTCATATGCAAATGATGTAGTTATTTTAGAACAAACAAAACTTGGACATCAATGCTCATTACAGGCTTTATTTGGCTATTCGACTGATCTAGGCCTGAGACCAATTATTAAAAAGACCAAGGTTTTGGTTGTAAGAAAGGGGGCATTTGCAAAGAGCAGTCATAATAGGTGGTTAGGGGAGGAGGGAGTTGGAAAGGACAAAAGAGTACAGATTCCTAGGAATCTCTATCTCGGGTGCCCACTAAGTGGATGACATTACCCAGAAAGTATGGTATAAATGGTTTACACTCAAAAAAACGATTGGCTCCCAGGGATGAAGATGTATTGAAGCCAAGATTCTGGTATATAAAACTTAAATTGTGCCTACCATGATGTATGCCTTAGAGGTTTTCTGTGGAGTTGGTGGCCCCCCTGGGTAAGTTAGAGGGAAAGAGTCTTCCGTCCTTGTTGAACCGGCCATCCTGTACACCTATACAGGCCATCAGGCTTGAACTTGGTGTACCCTCTCTTTTTACAATATTGTCTCTCCCGTCCTGTACATTTTGGGCAAGAATGAAATACAATATAGTGGGGAAGGATTCTCTGCTGCCGCACACAAATCAACATGCCCTGAGATTTGTGAAGAGTGAGTGGTTCAAGAACTTATACACAAGGGTGGGAAGATATCTGGATGACTTTGGGGTATCTCCAATGCCGGACTCTAGGCTTGGATTTAACCTGGCCAGGATTCCTGAGAGAGCCCGGAATGTTGATGCTGATCAGGCGCTAACCCATCTTGGAACCTTAAGAAAATTTGGGGTGCACGCCCATCAGGCGTTTGTTCTGGGTGTTCCCAAGACATATTTAATAAAATGGTGCAATCTGGCCGTGACCAGGTTCATTCTCTCATTGATGCCGCAGACCCTAATGGTACTTGAAATTCAGAGGTGTGGGGGGTATACCCTATGAAGACAGTGTCGGGGGGGAAATTCTGCCGGGGTCTGCTGGGCCGTCCGCGGACCCCCGGGCAGGGAGGCCCCAACTCCTCCCGCGTATCCCAAAAATGAGTATGAGGCACACGCAAGAAGCAAGGTGGTTCTGCTGTTTATTAAACAACGGCAGGGATGGGTCAAGGATCGTACGTGTCCGTCCTGACTCACTCTCAAAATTCGTGGGGCTCGCAGACCCTTTTTACCTTAGTATGACGCGCTACTTGCGTCACCTGGGAAAGTTAGCAAAAAACCTATCGCCACTCTGGATTGGTTCCTCGAGTGGTAGGGTTAGTATAGCATACGTATAGAGAACGCTGTTAGTGGTTAAGGGTCAGTCAGGTGGTATACTTGGGTTGTCCCTTCTATTAGATACATGAAAATTGTTACATGAAGACCCCTGATGATTGGCTAATGTTAATGGCGTCAGTGATAAGTGCCCCATGTTCTGATTGGTCCACTCGCGAGCCCCCCAGCTTGGGACCATCGTTGTTCCCAGCTTGCGGTGCACCTGCCAGTTGCAACAATGTATAACTATGTGTTTGTGCAGACAATGCGTGGATTTGTTCATAAGCTTGAGAGCAGACTACTCCCACCGCCGCAGATGTCCATTGAGTCGCTTCATTGTTGCTCCCTGTGTCTCAAAACTTGGGACCCAGGCGCCTCCTCCCTCCTGGGCCTGGCACCCTGTCAGGTTCGGCTTGGTCACGTGAGGAGAGACCGTGGTTGAGGCAGAATTCTGCACATTTAATGTTGCATTTTCCACTGTGTGTCTGGCTTAGTTTGCAGGTGTGAACTTGGCTTTGGCTTGTGGTATGCGAGTTTGCAACATTGCTCCCTTGGCTGTCTGTTCTCGCCGGGCTCATTCTGCAGGGTCAGCAATTGTACTCTTGCTCATTCAATGTTCATGGAGGCTCTTGCTTGCGGCCTACTTGGGCCTGGTGCATAGGTGGAGATGTTTGATGCACGGCGCTTTAGGTTATGGTATCATATTGCTTTATCCCCAGTATCATGTCTTTGTTATATTTCTCATTGCAATGCATGGGTTAGGAGAAGCGTCAGCAAGCATTTTAGATGAGTTCGTTGTGCGTCTTGCGTTTCTGCATTTTGAAAAACCTATTTGAAAAATATTAAAGATGCGCGTCAGTGGGTGTGTCCGTCACCTACGTCATAGCACTGAATATGTTCTTCGTGTGGATTGGTGTGGGAGTGTCCAGTGTGCATGTTTGCACGGGTGTGCTGACCGTTGGCTAGGTCGTCATGGCATCTCTAACGATGTGTTTATTTACTGTTGAATGGTTCAGTCGAGTTCATCAATGCTGCAGTTTTCGGCATGGGCAGGGCAGGCTGGTGGGCAGGCTGGTGGGCACATCCGTATGTTCCTGTACCAGGGTATTTGGTCGTCTGGTAGATAGGCAAACTCCTCTCGTGGCGGGTGTCTGGGCCGCGATCCTCTAGGCCAGGGGCGTGAGGGGATTGGTGGGATTCTTTTGTCCCATTCTCCCACTTCAGTCCCCCCTCTGGTCGACTTGTCGACCACAAACATATCTTTTTCCTTATCTCCTCTTACTCTCCATATTTTAGTTACTCCTCCCAAGTGTCCATAGTGGTTGACATGGTCTTCAAATGACCAATACATATATACACAGGTTCCTCCAGGTGTGCAGTATACCCATTTCCCTATGTAGCTCCTTGGGTTTCTTGGGTTTTTGAGCTTCACAGTTGGTGGGTCCAGGTGGTTGGTGATGATCTGTTTGCGCAGTTTTTCTCTTTCTTTTATTATTGTGCCTGTGTGCTGGCCATCATCTGCCGGCATCAAGGGGTGCATACCAACCATTTCAATCATTTCGTCTGTAGTGCGTGCCTTCCGGGCCTTCCAAAATCTTATTATGATCAGTGCAGCTCCAGCCAGTATTATGCATCCAACTATAATCTTCAGTCCGTCCGACAGCCAAGATGGCATCCATGACCATAACATTGAAAACCAGCTGTCATCCTTCTTCACTCCTTTACTTTCTTCCATCATTTTGGAGTGCATCTGGGCCAGTTGTGATACTGCTTCTGTCAGTGTACCATTGTCAGCATCGTTAGCAGGAATAAATGTGCAGCATGATTGTCCTATCTTTGCGCAAACTCCTCATTCCATTGCTGTAAGGAGATCTAATACATATCTGTTCTGTAGGGCTACCATCCTCGCTGCTCGCAGTTCCTCTTTTATTGCATTGAATCCATTTACTGTAGAATTAATTGTCATCATTAGCTCCCATCGAGTTATCTGGAGCCACTTTGCGTTTGCGTAAGCTTGTAGTCCCGGATGTATTATTGACGAGAAGAACATTGCTGCTCTGCTGAATAGTCTGTGTTCTGGTGGGATTGAAGTGAGTGCTGTTTCCGACCTTCCCCATAGGTAATTTCCTGTCAGAGGTTCTCCTTGTCTCTTCTTTCTATTCAGGACATTGTTGTTGTTGTTGTTTTCGTTCTCTGACCTCTTCTGAGGTTTTACAGATCTCTTCTTCCTCTTGTTTCCTTCATCCATTTTAAGGAAGTTCGCCATGTTCACATGTTTCTGGGGCACCACTAGTGATGGTACATTAACGTGTACCATTGTGCATATACCATTCCACAGGTGGGGCAGTGTGTGGTATGCCTTGTTTCCGCAGGGCCCAGTAATGGTCCATTAATACTGCTGTTCCTGCTCCCCCCTCAGGTAACTCCATCACGCTTGCACAGTTGGTGTTGTATCCCACGTCCACTTCTCCTCTATGTTGGTAGCATATCTTAGGTGCAGACAGCGGCAGTATGCTTATTGGGTCTTCATCCTTCTCCATCCACGTCAGCATTGGTACGTACTTGCCCCAAATCGTCCAACATCTGTTATTGTGTTCATCAATAGTTGTAATATTTTCTCTTGTTACCATGTTGCTGCCAATCACTTCTATGTCCCATTTGTTGTCCATGTACACCTTCCCTGTTATTGTTACCAATGGTCTTTCCCAACATCCTTGTTTACCAGGAACTTCAGTTGCGTACCAGTCACATGGTAGGTATTGTAGTGTTACTTTCTTTGTTTCTCCCTTTTCAGGACCACTTGTCATGTATCTGAATGCTTCAGCATGCAAACTGCTCTTGTGGTAACTCAAATAAGTCTTGAGGAAGTTGTTTTCGTATGGATATGTGTCTTGCTTCTTCCACACCAGTTTCACCACCGTCCCTTGAAATCTCCCTTTCGTTTGGAACAGTGCCAGGTATATTATACATCGTGCTGTCTTTTCATCTATTTCCGTGGCAACGAATGTTCGAGAAGCGCTCATGGCGTATGGGATCAATGAGCAGACGTAGCAGCTGTCTTCTGTTGTCTGCTTACCTATTTGGGTCATGTGTTGGTACCACATGTTGTTCGAGACGTGTGCTGAATGTGTTATGTAATTATCAATACCTTTATTATCGGAGTATGTACTTCGTTTAACTCTATTTCCCTTATGTGGAGGCTTGCTAGTACCACCTGACGTAACACCTGTTGCAGCCGTGGGTGGGGGTATATTAGGTTTGGGTACAGCCAGAATATTGATAGCATAACTTTTCTGCCATACAGAGGCAGCCAAAAACCCAGTGATCATCAAAATCCCTATCATCTTTATTACAGAAGCTAGTCTCACCGGCATTTTGCTCTTACCTTGCTGCAGTCCGGCAGCTTATTCTTGCGACGTTAAAGTTGCCCGCCTGAAAATTCTCAATATGCTTGTTATTAGTGTTAGTTGTTGTTTTCAAGCTCTCCCTATCAAGTAGTCGTTCAGTGCCCAGGCGAAGAGCTGTTCCCACGCCAATCTAAGCGATCTGTCTCTTAGGGTAGGCAAGTGTTGGTGAAGATGGGGCATTGATTGTTCTATGACCAAGATAAATGCTGTGTAGTAGACACGTACCCTCCTTCTTTTTAGGTACTTTGGCCTTTTTATGTGATAGACAAATTGGTGTGATAGGGCTTCAGGGTAGTTATCGTCTTAGGGTAGCATCTACTCCTGGGCAATGAACTTTATTGGTTATCTGTTTTCTTAGCAATACAATAATACGCGGTACCTGCATGTGCGAGAAAGAAAAAGAGAACATTCAAGTGTTTACATGTGTATATGTGCAAGACAATGTCCTTCAATTGGGTGGTTACTGTAGTGGGTAGGAGGTCGATGGGCAGAGGGTTTGGGGTTCAACTGGCAGAATTCTCTTTACTCTTTGATCGTGTGACCATGGGGTGGGCGGTATGGGAATTACCAGTTTCTATTTCAGTAGTTGTCTCTGGGGAATCTGGGGGGTGGCAGGGTATGGAGACACTTAGGTCATCAGCTGTGGTAGAAGTCTCTTCCTCAGTGGGTGACGCTGTTGCTGTTCTTCTAATGGCCCTGTCGGTGACGCTAGGGCGGGTCTAGAGTTTGCAGATCTTTACGTCGTGTAGGTGATTCCAAGCACACTTATCCTGCAACTTTACTGCTCTCGTAGATACCTCCTCTACAAGGTGGGGACCAGTGAAGCGTGGGCTGTTCCACTTTCTATTGAAATTGCGGAGTAGCACGTGGTCACCTTTAGCAATTTTGCACAGTTTTTCCTTTTCCGATCCTTGGTCCTCGTCTTCTTGTTGATAACTCTTAGACCCGCCCCGCGTGCGCTCGAGCTGTTGGGACATAAACACTACACTAGTAATCAAAGAAGACACATATTGGTACATTTCATCACCAAGAACAGTTGCAGTGTTTTCATAGTCTGTGAATGCCCTTGATGTTGGCGTTAGAGGAAGGCGCATTTGACGTCCGGTCACCACCTCATGAGGAGTGAGGTGGTGGTCGGAGCCTGGTCTATTCCTCAGTTCAGATAGAGCTAGTGGAAGGCAATACAACCAACTCTTCTTTGTTGTTTGCTGTATCTTTGCAATTGCCTCCTTCAGTAGGCCATTCAGGCGTTCGCATATACCATTGGCCTGTGGGTGATATGCACATGCAAATTTATGCTTGATGTTCAGTAAGGATGTGATGTGCTGGAACATTTCATTAGCGAAATGCGGGCCATTATCCGACCGCAGTACCTCGCACACTCCCCACCTGGGGAAAATCTCCCTCACTAAAAATTTAGCTGCTCTAAATGCATCTGGATCTGAGCAGGGTCCTGCCTCAATCCACCTGGAGAATGGGCATACCACTACAATCATAAACCTATTTCCTTGACATACGTTGATCATATCAACGTAGTCAATATGGATGTGCAGGAAGGGTCCCTCTGGCCGGGGTATAGTACCTTTTATCACTTTCAGCATGTGACCGGCCGTAAACTGCTGACATGTGAGACAATTGCTGATAAAATTTGTCACATGGGAATTTAACTCGGGACAGAACCAATCTTCCCTAATTTGTGCTGCAATAACTTCCTTGCCTGTGTGGGCTGGGTGGTGGAGTTGGCTCAGGGCGGTGTTCAATAGTGCCAATGGCATTACCATCTTTCCAGTGTTACCCTGGCGCCATAGTGCGTCATTTTGTCGACATTGTACATCCTCTTTTTACCCATATTTCTTTTTCTGCCATTGGTGCAGCCGCTTGTAACTCCATTATCTGTGTGGCTGGGAGATGGGTGTACCCTTCTCTTATCAACATCTCTTTAGCTATCCCCCTCCCTCTCCCTCTCTCTCACTCTAGGGGGTTCCATATCTCACCAAAATATGCAGCATACTTCGCATGTGCGTCTGCTGCTGCATTTCCTTTTGAGATATGATCTTCTCCGTTAGTGTGTGCGAGACATTTGACCAAAGCTAGTTCTTGGGGATCATTTATTACTTCAATTAACTCAGCTAACAAGAGAGCATGTTGCACTGGGGTGCCGTCAGCTCTCCTAAACCCTCTTCTCCTCCATTTGGACAATCCTGAGTGGACAGTAGACGTGACATATGCGCTGTCAGAATATATAGTCACTCTTTTGTCAAAGCTTTCCTTCAACGCCAAGATCAGTGCAACAAATTCTGCTGCTTGAGCAGAGTAATGTTGTGGTAATTGTACGCATTTCACCGCCACACACACCAATTCCTCTGTCATTTTTACCACTGCTGCCCCAGTTCTCCTTGTCCCATCACTTTGGTCTATTGTTGATGACCCATCAATGAACAAGAGCTCACCTCCATTTAGCGCGTCCTCTTCAACTTTTCTAGTACATGAGTACATTTCGGTAGTCTGCGTACAATCATGTGCATAGTCGCCTTCCTCAATTACTTCCGCTATAAACCTTGCAGGATTAACTGTGCTGCATCTGACAATTGATAATTCTGTTCTAGATAAGATGATCTCATAACCTGACGCCCTCTGCGTGGTTAGTGTGGACTTAGGCTTGTTCAATATTGCAAATAGTGCATGCTCCACAAATAGTGTGGTTGGGCACCCCACTGTAATTGATGATGCTTTCTCTACCGCGAAGGCAGCTGCGGCGAGGCCTTGTTCGCAAGGGAAATGTCCTAACATTACAGGATCCAAGTGACCGCTGTAAAATGCTACTGGTTTGTAACCCATGCTTGTTTTTTGAGCCAACACTGCTTTCATTACTGCTGAGTCGCAATGTGAAGATATAAAGAATTGTCGTTCATAATCTGGGGTGGCCAGTACCGGAGCAGTTGATATTGCATCTTTCAGTTCCTCAAAGGCCTCTTTCATTTCCATTGTCCACCCCAATTTTTTCTCCCCTTTGTTAGCTTCTTTTAATGCCTCAAGTAGGGGTCCTATGTATGAGCTGTAATCAAATACCCATGCTCTACAGTAGTTGCACAGTCCCAGGAACTGCTGCAATTCCCTCACTGTTTGTGGCAACGGCGTTTTTGATATGGCCTGTGCTCTTTGTGGTGCAATCTTTCTTCCGTATTGGGATATGAGCTGACCAATGTGTAGTACCTGATCCTGACAGTACTGTAACTTTTCTTTGTCTACCTTGTAACCCTTTTCAGCCAGTATTGTCAGCATCTTCAATGAGTCCTCTCTGCATTGTTTTTCGCTTGTGCTGCAAATTATTATATCGTCAACATACTGCAACACTGTGCTTTCCAATTCAATGTTTCCCAAGTCCATTTGTATTACTCTGTTGAAAATTGAGGGCGACTCGCAGTACCCTTGTGGCAATCTGGTGTGATTCCATTTTGTGTTTCTGTACGTGAAGCTTGTTAGATCTTGTGAGTCTGGATGCAGGGGTATTGAAAAAAAGGCATTTTTGAGGTCAATCACTGTGAATCGTGATGCCTCTGCTGGAATGCCACACAATATTGTGGCCGGGTTTGCTGCTATGGGGTATTCTGCTTCCACTATGTTGTTCAAGGGCCTGAGGTTCTGGATGAAGCGCCAAGACCCTCCTTTAGCTTTGCGCACTGGATATACAGCTGTGTTACATGGTGATTCTGATGGTACCAATATGCCATTATTTATAAGGGCTGTTATTGTTTCATATATGGCCTCATCTGCCTCTTTTGATAGTGGGCATTGCTTCACTCTAGGGAGTATTGCACCTTTTTTCAATTTTATTCTTACTCCCCCTATACTCTTTATGCACCCCACGTCATAGGCACTAGTAGTCCATAATGATGTTGGGACTTTTGCCATATCCTCTTCAAAGAAGGGAACTGGGATGGATGTTGGTGCTTCAAGTGCCATTGCAATTTTCTGTGCCACTTGTTTGTATGTCACTCTTAGCCATATTTCTACACTCATCATAAATACCATTTCACCTTCTTCCATTTCTTCTGAAAAGAGCTCCTCGTCTGACACCTGGGTGAGCCTGCATCCCTCAGCTAGGGCTATCACTGCCCTCCATGCTCTTCCTTCCCTGTCTTGGGCATGTACTGCGATATAATCAGCAGTTGCTATAATGCTCTCCATGCTCACTGAAATCACCTTTCCTTCTGGTTCATTGGCTGGAGTTTCTGGTCTAAACAAATAGGCTGTTGGCCTCCTCCAGATCTTTCGTTCTATTCCTGGCATCCATGCGAATGCCATGTCTGTTCCGTACTGGAACAGTTCGCCAACTACTGGCTCAGCCCTAATCACTGTCTGTCCACAGTATGCTTGAATAATTTGCCGTGCAGTGAGCATGTTTATTCCAGGAGTGGAGCAAATTATGCCGTCCTCCGTAAAGGAGATCGTCATATTCAATCTGCTCATTATGTCTCTCCCAAGTATGTTTACTGGTGAGTCCCTAGAATATAAAAGCGGGACGGACATGTCATAATCCCCTATCGATAAGGGAATGTTATCAGTAAAGGGAACCAACCCCCTAGCCCCAGAGATTCCTTGGGTGATCATGGCCTCACCTGAAATCTTAAATTTACCTTCCCTTATGCAAGACCGGGTCGCCCCGGTGTCAACAAGGAATGACAATTTTTTGTCACCTATCGTTACCTCTATGCGTGGTTCCTCTGCACTATTAGGTGTTACCGACAGGATGGGACACACCAAGGCCGTCAGTGGGCTGTCCTATTGTGGGTATAATGATTGACCACTTCCTGTGTAAGGGTTGTGTCCCAGGACCGTCACCCTTCCCAGTTGTGTTTGCTGTAGTTGTGTATTGGTAGATGTTATTTTATGGTCTTGAATTTGGGCAGGTTGCTGTATTTGCTGCACTTGATGTTGTTGTGTTATCGCTACCTGTTGTTGTGGTAGTGAATATGTCTGTGGCTGTTGTTGTGTCACTAGTTGTTCCTGCACATTTCCCGGTTGCAGTGCCTGCTGTTGTTGGGTGCCCTGCTGTTCCCTTGTAGGCCCTTGTTGTCCCTGTTCTCCCCATGCTGGTGTGCCTGGTCTCATTCTACATGTGTGTGACATGTGCCCTAGTAATCCACAAATCCAACATACCGGTGGTTCCCTGTTCTGCCATGGAAAGCTCCCTGAATTGTCCTGGTATACTGGTTGCCCGGTGGGGTAGAAATTTCTCAATCCTCCCCCTTGCTGTTGTGTATTATAGCCGTATCCCCTCCCCCTCATCATTCCTCCCCTTCCCCTGTTATAATTATAATATCCGGCTCCTGGCGTTGAGTATCCTCCTCCCATGTTAGTTGTGTATGGTTGGGGTGGTGGCAGCTGTTGTGCTACAATCTGTGATGATTGTATTTGGGAGGGATCTTGTGCAGCCACTACTTTTGTGGGGTTTTGAGTCACTGTTGTAGGTGTAGTTATTAGTGCACCTTCCATCGTGTATTTAGTAAGTTTTTTCTGTACCAATTTAGCCTCTTCCGCTTTTCTATCCTCTTCCTTTTGTTTCATCTTTTCTTGCCATGTCCTACAATGATGTACTATCGTCAGTTGTATTTCTGGCCATGCTTTTGCTTCCATCCCCACTACCTTCTTCAGTTGTTTCTGAACTGCTTCTGGGAGCCCTTGTATTAGTATATGATAGAATATTGCTGGTGTTTGTCCCATTTTTCTCAGGTTTCCATACGCCACTTATCTTGAATTTCCTGGATATAATCAACAGGATCTTCGTTCTCACGCATCTTGCGTGATGTAATTGCTCCTATGTCTGATGTGTCTGGGTACTGTACCCTCAGCGCTTGCCATAATGCATGTCTGCAGTTTGCGAATGGTGCCCCATCGTGTGATGTGTTTGTTATTGTGACCCCGGGGAAGCCTGCTCTCTTCCAGATGTCATCTGCTGCATCCCCCAATATTGATATTAGAAGGCCCTTTACATCCCCCACTGCCAGTTTCTGTCCTGCGGTGTGTTTTTCCATTTCATATATCCATTTTCCCGCACCTCCACTTAATGATGGGAGCCTGCACTTTATATTTTCCTTGTCTGCATGCTTCCAAGGGACGTATTGTGGTCTAACCCCTCCCCTCTCCAGAAGTGGCATTAAGTTGTGTCCTGTTTGACCCTCTGGGTTCCACAAAATCGAGTCTGTGTACCCCTCCTCTTCTTCCGTCTCTTCTACATCGTCAATTGCGTCCATATTTCCCCTGCTCGTAACTGTTTCTCCTCCATCTCTTCGCCTTCTTTTATCGTTTCCTTTATTTGATGTGGGCGTGTGTATTCGTTCTTCCTGCCTGCAGAGATCTCTAAGCCTGCCTGGTAGGGTGTGTTTACGTGAGGGGCGGGTGCGGGTGTAGGTGGGCATGTTGCACGGGATGATGAGGGTGTAGCTGCACGTGTCTGCCTTCCCACCATTCCTCGCTCTTCCCCCTCACTTCCCTCAAGTTCTTCCATTCTCCTGCAGGCCCATGGTGATTCTCTATTTGTCCGGGTGATGTATAATTTATCTAGGCTTTCCCTTTCACTATTTCTTCCTCCCTTCTCCATTCCTTCTTCTTCCTCACTACAAAAGCCATTCAGGAGTGACAATCCCCAATCTGTCTTTTTCCCCCGATCGTTACTGTTTTTAAGTCTATTAGATCCGTTCCTCCCGTTTCTTCTTTACTAATTTCTCCCCTTTGTGCTGATGTTGTTGCTACTTCTGTGTCTCTGCGTACATACCTCCTTACTTCACTTTCCCCTCTCCTATCTTCTCTTTCCCCTTCTTTTTTCTCCGCTATTTCTCTAACAATTTCCTCTCTTTTCTTTATTAATTCCTCCATTACTTCACTACTCATCTTTTCCAATATCCTTTCTTCTTCTCTCTTCCTTTCCCATCTCGCTCTTTCCTGCTCTAATATACTCTCTATCATCCTCCCTTCTTCGTATTTCTTTGTCGTTTCTGATAGTAATCTCCTCTTCCACATTTCCATTTCTTTTTCTTTCTCTTCTTCCTCTCTTTTCTTGTCACGCAGTGCTGCTCTCGATACCCTTTCTGCTACTGCCTTTTCCCTTTCGGCTTCTCTCTTTTGCTCCTCAGTGAGTTCCCTCATTTTTTCCAACTCATTCTTACTTTCTTTCCTTTCCCGTGCTCTCTCTCTTTCCTCTCTCTCAAGCTGCTTGATCAGTTTATTCTGCTCATCCCTTAATTCTGCTAATCGTTCCTCCAAAATCTCTTCCTTTTATCGTAACAGCTCTTCCTCCTTTCTTTTCCCCTCTTCCCCTTTTATTTAACTCTTTCTGGTATTATCCTTGTCCATTTTCCTTACTACCTCCTTCTCTTCTCCTGTTAATGAACCTCGTAATTTTAATAATACCTGCACAGCTACCCACTCATCATGTCCTATTCCCGCGATCTGTTCTTCGCCAGTCCTCCCCTCCCCTGCGGGCATCTTCGTATGAGCTGATCCCGTCGTACTATTCTGCTCCCTTCCCGTGTGGCCACCTGTAGCTGTATATGGTGGCGGGCTGTATGCCGGGTTCGAGTACCCCTCAGCCGCCCTTAATTGTTCTCTTACTATTTCTCGTAGTTCTGTTAAAGGATATAACCCCCCTTCCTCCATTTTCACTACCTTTGCTAGGGGCATATCGTCGCTCTGTTCCCTTTTTATTTCCTTTTCGTTTAGGTTGTTACTCTTTTCTCCTCCCTCTTGTCCGTTCCCAGTGTTCTGTGTGCCTTCACTCTCTTTTTCCCCATTCTCTCCTTCCTCCTTAATCTTCTTTTCTTCCGTTGTTTCCCCCATAGTGAACATTCCGTTTGGTCCTGGTCGGGACCCTTGGAACATCCTCCATAAGTTAAACACCTCCACGTGGTGTGTCAACTTCTTCCCCTTGTATGTGTTATGCAGATGGGTTAATAGTGAATGTTGGGTATATGGATCGAAACTGCCATTAGGCGGCCATGGTGTCGTCATTTTGTTGTCCGTCCCCTGTGTCCATTCTATGCTGTATTTGATCAGTTTCTCCCTATGGGGTGACAGTGTTTTACATATATGCTGTAGCGGGGTAGTGAGGGTGTTCCCCCACCCTCCCGATCCTGTCCCGTATGACATGGTAGCACTTCACTTGTTATCCTACCCCTATTTGGTAGCGGTTATCTTGCTAACAGTGTATGCTATACAATCTCAGATCCTTACCTGGCCCCGTAATTTTGGGGACTTGCGATTGTCCGCTAAGGAAAAATAGTAAAATATAGCATTTGCATTTGTATATTCTTTTCTTTCTTTTCTTCCTTTACCGAACACCTTTACGGCCCCCTACGGCCGAGGCGCACGTAGCCCCCTGCGGCTGCGTGCCCTGTGCGACGTTCTTATACAGCCGTCCCACTTTTGTTTTACCCCTCCTCCTCTTTCTTCATTTGTCGTGGCCGGCGTTCTCCGTGCGCAGCCACGTCCCAATTTTCACCTTGCCCCGATCTACTCGTTACCGTTTATCTCCCTCTCCACTCCCTTACCATTATTCTCTTCCCCACCACTCTCCGAAAAGTGCCTTGTGTTCGAGATATCCTATGAAAGCCCTACTGGTGACGTCACCGATCTCTTCCACAACTACTGGTAAGTTCTTTACATGTTTTTAAAAGTTCAAAATACGCTTGCAATCTACCCCCGTTAACCCCACAGCTGTCCTCTTGTCACGCCTGGAACAAGGTAATCAACAATATAATCAGACTGCGCACGCTGCGTCACCTCGCGTGTGACGCGCCTCGACAGGAGGGCTTAACCAGCCAATTATCTTCCGTATTAGGCAACCAGTTAGCTACCGCCTACAGGGAAACGTCATCTATCTATCGAGTTTTCTGCTCGATCAATAGGGATCCTCATCTACTCATTGATCAATAATCACCAAATCGTAGGAAACCGCACACACACACCCTTACAGGTGGTCGCGACCTAGGCCAATCAGTGTCTACGAGCGGCCGCACGTGATGTTTTCGTGCTCCGCCCCCTCCTCTTCCGTAACATAGTGGACTGCTCTCGCACTTGTCCAGCTACCATTCACTTCACCCTCAACACTAATTTATCAAACCTTCGCCGCGCACCTGTGTAACACCTCCCACCTCCCGTATTGTATTCCCTCCCCCTCCCTTACAATTTCACATTGCTTGTTGGGCGTGGCATACTCACCAAGTTCTCCTGATGCGGGGCCGCTCGACTGCGTGCACCCCTCCAAGCGGCTCGCCACCTCCCCTCGTCTGGACCACGTCTGGACACTCGCCAACCGCGGGCGGGATACTTCTCAACCGGCTCCCGAAGGCCAATATCCGGATTGCGCTGTCCGGTCTTCTCGCAGTTCCGCGATGGTCCTGTAGTCCTCAAAAGGGGGCAGCGGCAGAGGGGGCCGCGCCGCCGGGCTTCCTCGCAACGAGAGCACTCGGAAAAATAAAATAAAAGCAGATCTTAAACAGATCTCAACAGTGCCTCCAACTTGTCGGGGGGGAAATTCTGCCGGGGTCTGCTGGGCCGTCCGCGGACCCCCGGGCAGGGAGGCCCCAACTCCTCCCGCATATGCCAAAAATGAGTATGAGGCACACGCAAGAAGCAAGGTGGTTCTGCTGTTTATTAAACAACGGCAGGGATGGGTCAAGGATCGTACGCGTCCGTCCTGACTCTCTCTCAAAATTCGTGGGGCTCGCAGCCCCTTTTTACCTTAGTATGAAGCGCTACTTGCGTCACCTGGGAAAGTTAGCAAAAAACCTATCGCCACTCTGGATTGGTTCCTCGAGTGGTAGGGTTAGTATAGCATATGTATAGAGAACGCTGTTAGTGGTTAAGGGTCAGTCAGGTGGTATACTTGGGTTGTCCCTTCTATTAGATACATGAAAATTGTTACATGAAGACCCCTGATGATTGGCTAATGTTAATGGCGTCAGTGATAAGTGCCCCATGTTCTGATTGGTCCACTCGCGAGCCCCCCAGCTTGGGACCATCGTTGTTCCCAGCCCGCGGTGCACCTGCCAGTTGCAACAATGTATAACTATGTGTTTGTGCAGACAATGCGTGGATTTGTTAATAAGCTTGAGAGCAGACTACTGCCACCGCCGCAGATGTCCATTGAGTCGCTTCATTGTTGCTGCCTGTGTCTCAAAACGTGGGACCCAGGCGCCTCCTCCCTCCTGGGCCTGGTACCCTGTCAGGTTCGGCTTGGTCACGTGAGGAGAGACCGTGGTTGAGGCAGAATTCTGCACATTTAATGTTGTATTTTCCACTGTGTGTCTGGCTTAGTTTGCAGGTATGACCTTGGCTTCGGCTTGTGGTATGCGAGTTTGCAACATTGCTCCCTTGGCTGTCTGTTCTCGCCAGGCTCATTCTGCAGGGTCAGCAATTGTACTCTTGCTCATTCAATGTTCATGGAGGCTCTTGCTTGCGGCCTACTTGGGCCTGGTGCATAGGTGGAGATGTTTGATGCACGGCGCTTTAGGTTATGGTATCATATTGCTTTATCCCCAGTATCATGTCTTCGTTATATTTCTCATTGCAATGCATGGGTTAGGAGAAGCGTCAGCAAGCATTTTAGATGAGTTCGTTGTGCGTCTTGCGTTTCTGCATTTTGAAAAACCTATGTGAAAAATAATAAAGATGCGCGTCAGTGGGTGTGTCCGTCACCTACGTCATAGCACTGAATATGTTCTTCGTGTGGATTGGTGTGGGAGTGTCCAGTGTGCATGTTTGCACGGGTGTGCTGACCGTTGGCTAGGTCGTCATGGCATCTCTAACGATGTGTTTATTTACTGTTGAATGGTTCAGTCGAGTTCATCCATGCCGCAGGTGTCGGCATGGGCAGGACAGGCTGGTGGGCAGGCTGGTGGGCACATCCGTATGTTCCTGTACCAGGGTATTTGGTCATCTGGTAGATAGGCAAACTCCTCTCGTGGTGGGTGTCTGGGCCGCGATCCTCTAGGCCAGGGGCGTGAGGGGATTGGTGGGATTCTTTTGTCCCATTCTCCCACTTCAACAGACAGAACTTGTGAACTATGTATTAAAAATATTGAACCTGCTCAACATATTCTAACTCAATGTGAATTGTTGGAAGGTGTATATGAGCGAGCTTATATTAAATTTGCTATGCCTGCGTCTAATCAACTCTGGAGCAGTGTGTTCAGGGCTGAGTCTTTGGCTATCTCGGCAGCTGCCTTGCATGCATGGGAAATAGCCGTCAGTAAACATTTGTCAATATTGGGATCCCCAGGAAATGATGATATGAAATTTTAATTTGTAATTTTGAGGATGTTCTGTCATTACGTTTATGGTGATGTATCCATTTTAATCGTTTTGGTTTGGTGTAGTGATGGTATGTGACATAAGCTGTTTTATACCGGGTTTTTTTAAGCAATATACCCCGAGTGGTGGGGGCATTACCTGACTCAGTAATGCCCCTGCCACAAGGGCCATATTGCTATTAGTATCCCGGCTCGCAAGATCTGTGTGATTGGGGCACTAAAAGCACTTTTTTCTGTTGAAAAAAAAATAAACTCCAAGAAAATGCCCACCGGGAAAGGGAAAACGGAGTCCATTTTCCCTTTCTATGGTGGCCATCGGGAGCGGACGCGCTGGGAACAGAAATGTTCCCAGCGCGTCAGCTACCGAAAGATGACAGAGAAGAAGGTAAGTGGGGTTGGGGGTTGGGGTTGGGGGAGGAAAAAAAAAAGACGCACCAGAATCCCCGGCGGGGGACGATGGTATCCTCAAGCCGTGTGGCCCCGCTTCGAGGCTCCACATAGACGGAGGCTGCCACGCCACAAAGGAGGCAGAAGGTAAGTGGGGTGGGGAGGGTGGGGAGGTGGGAGGAAAGGGGGAAAAATCCCCGCTCCGAGCCGTGTGGAGGCTCGGAGCGGGGATGCCCCCGCTTCGAGCCTTCTCATTGGCTGAGGGGCTGCTACACCCCCCACCGGGAACAAAGGCCGTGGAATCCCGGCAGAGGGATTCCCGGCCAGGTAATGCCCCGGTGAGGGCCAATCAGAATGCTTGTTTCATTCTGATTGAGCTCTCGCCGGGTACTAATATGTGATATGTAATAGTGTGAGAAGATTTCAATGTAACCAAATGCACTTTAATATAAATAAAAATAAAAAAATCAATTTCAGGTGGTTCATTATTAAATTATTAACAACAGGAAAATAAACCAAGATACAAGGAGCGTTTCCTATAATGTTGCAAGCAAATTATTAAAGGTGCACATCTTTTAAACATACAAAGCTGTAATCTTGAAGCAGTCAATCTCAAATCCGGTGGCTTTATTTGACCAGCTGCACACCAGAACAGAAGCCCCACACCTAGGAAGTAATAACATGTCCCCGTCATAGAGCTCATCCATGTGTACTCGGAGACTGCTGCACTAGTGCAAGGCCAATGCAAGTCACTCGATTTACACGCAGAGCTACCCAGACCCGCCCTAGCATGCTCAGTGTCATTGCGTTATGCTATGTCATCAAGTATTTGTACTGCGCCCATCGGCATCGTAGTGGTCTTATGGCACCTAGCCTTGTACCATAATTTAACGGATCAAGACCCTGCACCTCTGGATAAGGTTGGGAGAAGTAGTGATGGGAGAAGGTGAGTATGGGGTGGAAGGTGATGGTGAAGAGGAAGACTACAAAAAATTGAACAAATTCTGAGGGCCGAAAAAAAAAATATGAGGGTAATTGGATATGGTTGTGGGTGTAATAACACAATAATTAATCTTTGATAACACGCTCAACACCAGAGACCAGTCTCTAAGCATGGGACCAGGATGTTGTTGTGCATTGTTTTGCTTCCAAGACAAGCGTGTTGCCCATGAGCTATCCCTCCAGCCTTTGATAGTTATTGTTATTCATAAGAAGCAAAGTCAACTACATGCAGCTCATTCTTACTGCAAAGGCAGTATCTAGACCAGCCAAATCAAGGTACTAGATGGTGTTGGTGCTTGGCTGCTTGATGTGCTCCAGCGGGACCTAGTATTGTGGAGGCTTTTGCCAAATCTCCTTGTAAAGAAAAACCCTGTCTGTATCAAGGGAGTGAACTGGGGTGACCAGGTCAGCTGGAAGAAGTTTAGGCACCAAGGATTTTACTTGTGAAGCTTTATGTATGGGGAAACATGAGGTGAGTGGGGGGACGGGTGAGGGGACATGATGGACTTAAATCCAGTGTTATTAGGTTTTCTACACTATGCAAGGGGTATGAAAAAACTATAATGTTTACTAAAGTTTCCAAGAAAAATAAATGCTTACTCTGGCATAATGTTAAAACCATAGTCAGTAGTTCAGTGGATTAATGCATACACTGATGGATCTGTGCTTGACTTCATGGTGAGAGGTTTAAATCCGAGCAACTCCACTCAGACTTTTGTCCTTCTGAGGTTACCAAAATGATTAGTATTGGTTTGGGTATAAACGTTATGGCCAGTAAACGTTTATTATCTTGACAGGCTGCAGGTGTGGTTGTCTGATTAGCCTTTCCTGACCATAATTAAAGGGACATGCTTGACCCTCACAGCTCTTAGCAGGCATCTTCCTCTTCCCGTTACTAGAGTGGTGAAAGGGTGTACTCTTAATCACTCTTAGTTGCCTCTTTTTTGTCTCAGAACTATGAAGTGTCACATGGGGATAAAGGAGGGGGTCTGGCTTAAAAAAGTCCAAAATGGTTTGGGGAGGGTTAGGTTGGTCATCTATGGGAAAAAAGGGGATACCATGTCTCATCCAAGGGCACCCCAAACCTACTCCTCAAGGACCCTCCACCCAGGTGATCCTCCCTCGCGTCTCCACCCACAGGGGCAGGATCCAAGAGTGATGACCTTTCTCTGACCACTTGTGCAGAGGATCCAAGGGGAGCAGAAGTGAGAATGCACTCACACCATGCACAGCACAGTGCACAACACTGCTAATCTCTGTACCCATCCTCATCATGCCCATCCATGTCACTCAGCACAACAAACACTAGATTATTAGGTCCTGATACATGAAATCTTTAGCAAGGTGCAAAGTGGCTTTTCACTGGTGCAAAGCGACTTTGCACTGCCAACAAACACCCTGATTCACAGAGCGGTGCAAAGTGTATTGTTGCAGTGCAAAGTCACTTTGCACTGCAAAAGTACACTTTGCACCTCTCTGTGAATCAGGGTGTTTTCTGGCAGTGCAAAGTCACTTTTCAGCGCGCTAAAGGTTTCATGAATCGGGCCCAAAATATTTAAAATATGTCAAATGCCCATACTTACATGTTAGACTGATGGAAATTATATAGGGGATATGGTGCTGTTTAATTTTCATGGACAAATAGCCTTCTTTTTACATGCACTTGTTTTTAGATTGTTTTTCAAATAGACCCATAATTCAAGGTAACTTCAGGTAAAAAGTGTATTTGAATAGCATGTGTTCAAAGGGGGGAGGTTTGAGGTGGTCACAAGTTATGGCAATTTGAACAAAAACACTTCTTATCCATCAATCAACAGAAAATATTAGGCCCTGCCCAACAATTACATAATATTCTTAGATCTTTCAAAAATATATCTTTTGCATACCAAATACACTAAAATTGCGGTCTTCTGACCTGATATAATCACAGGATTATTTCCCTCACCTCTAATCTGCCTCTGTCCCTCACTTCCTTTGCTTCCACTCTAGCACTTCACACATCATGCTCACATCCCAAGCACAACTGGCTGCACTGCCTACCTGCACTTGAAAATGTCCAATGTTTGTTGTTCTTAATCTATGTGTGTCCACGTATGTATTGTCCCCGGTGACTGTTCCATTTACTCCCCTCCACAACCTGGTTAGAATGTCCCTCACCCCATTGAAAGAAGGTCGCTGCTTCCCGTCAAATCTGATTTCTTAGTTATTGTCCATTCTTTTGTGATCAAAAGAGCATTGTTTCTCCCGTATATCAATAAATAAAATAATGTGATTTCCCAATCGAGGTATGAGCCCATGCCTACTCACTGTGGATGCATCTGTTGTGTATCGGAGGAATTGGGGATGCACAATAACAATGTCCCACGTTAGCAGAGAATCTTGGGACAATCAAAGACTCCCCAATGCAAAAACTGAAGAGTCAGCCATGGGGCAAAGTGTACTGTCTTTTATTATACAATACAGACAGGGATCATACAGGAAAACAAATCTCCACCAATCTCAGCTCCTGAACCTGTGTCACAAGTTTTTATTCACGAGTGATGTCACAAAATTCAGGTCCACCCCAAAAACCTCTGGGGTGTCCTCGTTTGTCATCTTAGACTAACAATATATAGGAACTATATACGTTAATGATTCTACTGGCTTTGGATATCAGGTGGCTTCGCCTGAGACTTCCACTAACTGTGGAAAACTACACTGTTGCAGAGTGTCAGGACGGCCATTCGTCCATGCAACATTTTACACCAACTCATAAATCGAGCTTCTGGATTGGCTAGAGCCAGTCCTCCCAGGCCTGGGACTTTTTCTGATCACAGAGCTTGGTGTACCTTTTCAAGGTGATGGGAAGGGACGTGGAGGGCTGTGTGTTTCCTATTGTTGCTACTGGTCTGATCACCAAGCCTTGGAGAGTGCCTGCAGGTTGCAGTTCTGGTGGGCAACACTTGTATTTTTCTACTCCGTCTCTCTGGGAACAGCTTCTATTCCCACCATGAGTAAATGGGGATTGTTCTGCCCTGCTGGGTCACATGAGAGTGGACTGCAAAACGAAGCCCTTCTGTCTGCAATTATGAGGGTTTTATTCTGAATTCTTGCAGGTGGCTTGCTGCCTCAGGAACCAGAACTTTTCCACTCGCCCCGGTCCTTGACTGTGAACACCAGATCTGCACCTCGTTTTGCAGGGATCATCTCTCCCCTTCCATGAACTTTCCTACCTGATACACTTCAGTCACTCTATAGGTTCCCTATGGGTTTTCATGGCTTCTTATAAATAGTTGCAATAAAGTATATGCGCGCTTCCTCCATGTACATTCTGAAACTTACATTTTCGTTTTGGAGAAAGAAAGAAAGAAAGAAAGAAAGAAAGAAAGAAAGAAAGAAAGAAAGAAAGAAAGAAAGAAAGAAAGAAAGAAAGAAAGAAAGAAAGAAAGAAAGAAAGAAAGAAAGAAAGAGTTCTTAGCATTATGTAAATGTATCCATTCTCGACCTACAGGAGTTATACGCAGGTTTTTCATGTCAGTCTAGTGCATGCCTGTGTACCTTCATGCCTAGATGCATATTTGCTTCATGGCCAACGCGGCTATGTCATGATGTCACTAATGATGTCATTGATACCTGCCTTTATTATCAGTCGATCTGATCCATTGCTGAGATCTCCCTCTCCTCTAACCCATCACCTGGATACGGTTTGAATGGATGTCTGAGAAAATATCTCTTGTTATACCTTTGATATATTGATGCAGTCAGTGGGCCTCATTCCACGGTAGGCGGTAGGGATTTAACATTACCGGTAATGGAATACCGTTAACGTTAAATCCCCATACAAATTATGACCTGGATCACCGCTATTTGCGGCACCGCTAAGTACAGTGCCACTAATAGTGGCTTGTCCGCGGCCGTGCGTCCCTCGAGTCCGTAATTTACGCCATGCCGCTATTAGCACATCATCACAAGCCAGGCGGACGTGCCAAAAGCGGCATGGAAAAGCACCCAAAACCCCTTACCGCCATGGCGCTAATACCGCCATCGCGAACCTCCTGTTAAGAGAACTGAGCAGTGTTCCCACCTGCCACAGATGGACACAATCAGCACAGGTGGAGGCAATGGAGACTCAGGCAGCACAAAAGGAGCACACCACACCCCTTCCCACACCAAGATGATTCCAATACTAGCAGCATTACATGGGCTGGAGGACATGATCGCAGCGCAGCAGCAGCAGCAGCAGCAGCAGGCAGCACAGAGGAAACGCAGGAGGAGGAGGAGGAGGGCAAGACAGGCACAGCAAGCACCACCACGGCACCTAATCATACCACAGAGGCACCCACCAATCCCCAGGATCAGAGCCAATCCATTTAACCTAACCCCAGAGCAGATACACACCCTGTACGGTCTGGACCGGGATACCATAACCAGCATTGTAGACATGATACACAACGACATTGTGAGCCTCATAGACATCCGAACTGCCATCCCCCCTCTACTCAAGGTGGTGACTATGCTCCACTTCCTGGCCACAGGCACTTACCAGCATACGGTGGGGCAGATGCATGGCATCTCGCAACCAGTATTCTCACGCACGCTGACCCAGGTACTCGATGCCCTCCTGAAGCATGCACCTTAATACATATTCATGCCACGGACTGCCCAGGAGCTTGCAAACACCAAAGTTGGCTTCTATGCACTGCAGGCATCCCAAGTTGCATCGGGGCAATCGACTGTACCCATGTGGAATTGGTGGTCCCACATCACAATGAAGTAGTGTACCGAAACAGGAAGCAATTCCACTCCATCAATGTATGTGACGCCAACAAGATAATCACTCATTGCTGTGCCCGATTTCCTGGATCAACCCATGATTCCATGGTCCTGCGGAACTCAACTATCCCACACTACATGGAGCGACAAGCCGGACAATGTTCGTGGCTACTTGGTGAGTAGCAGGGCAAGCACATGGCAGTGTGATTGGGGGGGGGGGCGATACATACTCCGATTGGGTGTAGCTTGTTGTCCGTTGGACAAATGCACATACAGATGCACGCCAACATCCATCTGGGTAGGCCCAAAACGTACTAGAGATGAATGACATGCAAGTGTGAGCTACATAACATAGATGACAATCCAGGTCTAGAAAAAACAAACATCCATCCACATCCACATTGCACAATATTCCACACCTCAAAATACACAAATCTCATACATGCCACCAACATAGTCCTACTAAATGAGCGCAGCACAACA
The DNA here is from genome assembly GCF_040938575.1 of Ambystoma mexicanum. NCBI lineage: Eukaryota > Metazoa > Chordata > Amphibia > Caudata > Ambystomatidae > Ambystoma > Ambystoma mexicanum. Next base: position 1,033,324,322 of record NC_090923.1, read on the forward strand.
GCAATAATGCATTGTGGCCTTGAATGCATGCGAAGGGATCACCCCTAGCCATAGCATTACACCACGCACTTATAGCACAACTCAAGTGATGCCTCTCAGCATGGCAACATCAATGTTGGAATGGCAGTACACCAGCAGTGTGATACCAAATCTGCCTAGGACCAAGGAACCCCTAACACACGGCTTCAGCCAGGTCATGTCCATTACTGTTGTAGGCATTGACCCGGCATGTGTACTTGCAGGGTCGCCCTTACCTTTGCACATTCCAGTCACACAGACAGTTTGCATGTATGCTGTTAATTGTGCACCTCAATCACAATGCAAATTAAAAAAGTCTGAAATGAACTGGCCGCACTTGTGCTGAACAGTAACAGGTCCCAATTTGTCCCCCATACAGGTGTTGCTGGCTATTCCCTGAAGAGGTGGCTCCTTACCCCTGAACGGAACCCACAGAACAGGCACGAGGAGGAATACAATCGTGCACATACCCGTACACGCAATGTGATTGAGCACACTTTTGGCCTTTTGAAGACACAGTTTAGGTGCATGAGCGGGTCTGGTGGCGCTCTCCTGTATGGCCATGAGAAGGTGGCCAAGATCACCATGGCATGTGTCATGCTGCACAATATGTGTATCAAACGGAATGTGCCACTGCCCCCTGACGTTGATATGGAAACACCTGATGAGGATGATGATGGTGATGAGGACGGAGGTGAAGGGGATGCAGGACATGCAAGAGGGGATGGCCAGGAGGGACGTGCTGTGAGACAACATCTGATCAACCAAATATTCTGAGTAACGTGGTTTTTTACTGTCACATGGATATGGGTATTAATGCACTGGTGTATGTTTGGAAGCGCACAATGGACCCTGTCGCCAATAAGGTACACAAACACAATGAAGATGTCCAAGCCTGTGTTTTGATCAGACACCAGTGTATTAAGTAACGGAAAGATGAAAAAGTGCATGTCCCCAAACATCCCACCACCCTTCCACCCACCCCCACAACAGACCCATAACACCCTTCCACCCATCCCCCACAACAGACCCATAACACCCTTTCCCCCACCCCCCACAACAGTTCCTCATGTGTCTGCCACTATGTTTGCGTCGGGCCATGCACGCAGAAGCTTCGCCATAAACTCCCTATTGGCCATTGTCTGCGGCAGCATTTGGAGGCTGGCTAGACATGCGCCTGATGGTGCGTGTGGAGCGGCGGAGGTGGCTTGTCTGCGTTGAACCGGCGGATGATGACGTGGCTGACTTTCCTGGTGGTGTGAAGTGGCGGTCCATTGTGTCTGCTATTCGAGTGAGGACCTCCCTAAGTCTGCCTATCTCCTGACACAGCCTGTCTGTACAGGCCTCCATCCTCTCCCTGGAGTGCCTTGCCGTCTCCACAATCTCCTCCCTGAGATGGGCAGCCTCCTCCACATGCTGGCCAACCAGCACAGTTAGTTCCTGTTGACGCTGGCCGATGGTGGCCAGGTCGAGGGCAGTGCTGGGTGCTGGTGGAGTAGCTGCTGTGCCCTCAGATGCATCCATGTCAGCAGGTGAAGCCACCATGGGGGACATTGAGCCTAGAATGTTGTCCTCGCCAGTGGCATCAGACCCAAGTGTCTGGAGTGGTGATGGCTCGGGGGTTACAGGGGGGGTTGGGGTGTGCACCTCCATTGTGACATCTGTTGTGTCCTCAACATCAGATAGTGGGGCAGTGGCTGCTGCCTCTCCTGCAGAGCTTGGCGCAGCTGATGGTGGGCCCTCCGTGGCTGGGATTGGTGGTTGTGGGTTCACCTCCGGTGGTGGGGCTGTAGTTAGTGGTGTGGCTACTTCTATCCTGGCAGTGGCACTCCTCCGATGCTTGACACTCATCACCCCCCTTGCCCCTTGATGTTGTGGGGGAGTCCTCAGAGTCCTATGCCCTTGGTCTCTTACTTGCAGGGGGTGTCTGGGATGCATTTCTGGCATCCTCACCGTCTGTATGTGAGCCTGTCAGGGACAAGAAGGGGGATGGCATTGGTTACGTTTCTATGTACTTTATGCAGAATACATCAATAATGCAGTTGTGGCCATTGGGACTTCATTGTTGGGGATGCAGGTGATGTGTCAGTTCAGTGCCTCATCCATGCATGGTTGTGTTGGGTACTTGTCTCTGGTGATGTGTGCATGTGTGTGTGTGTTTGGGTCTGACACTAACATGGGCAGGAATGGATGCATGTGTGGATGTTTGTCCATCCATGAGATGATTCTGGGCTCACATTTGGGGGGACCAGTACATTCACATAGCATCTTGTCATGTGTACACTCACCTCCATCTGAAGTGGTTGCCACGCCATGCTCCATAGTGCCGACTCTCTCAATGCATTCCACTCCGATTAGGTTCGCACAGGTCTCTTCCCATTCCTTTAGTGTGATGGGTGAACCGGATCCACCTGCAGTGGCTATTCTGTGGTTTTCGGCAAGGATGCTCCTCACCCGCAGTCTGAGGTCGTCCCACCTTTTCCTGCACTCACGCACATTGCGGGTGGTGGTGCCCACTGCACTAACTTTCACCGCAACTTCATCCCAGATGGCCTTTTGTTTTTATAAGTGTCTCCCGCCGCATGTCGTTGGCAAAGACAACGGTGGCATTGTCAGCCAGGGTCTGGGTCAGCATGATCAGCTCCTTTGATGTAAATTTTTCTTTGCGCTGCCTGTCGGTGCTTTTTTTCAATGCCTTGGGCATGTTGAGGGTGTCCCTGATGATTTGCAACTGCAACCTACTCCAAACAGGTCCAGGGGGCAGAGGATGGCAATGGATTGTGTTTTTAAAGATGGCCGCCATGCTCTTTCCCGTTCCTGTGCGATGACGCTATTTCCGGTTCCGCAATTTAACGGTCACCACTAATAGCGGTGACCGCTATTTGCATGCAGCGTGAGGGCGGAGGTGCTATCTACACTTTCGTCGAGGGCGGTAAGTGACTGTTTGGGGTCTTTAGCGGCATGGCGGTAGGGTCATTACCGGCATGGTGCTATGCTCGTGTCCGCGTACTCGTAATGGTACGCTATTAGCGCCCTCTAGCGCGAGGGCGGACACGTTAAGAGTGCATGCAGGTAATTGGAGATTTTTACCACACGACGTGTAATGAGGCCCAGTGACTGGCCAAACAGCGAGTTACACCTTTCATTCCTGTTCCTGCAAGTCGATATTCACATAGGCATAGGAGTCATGAGGTTCATTCCAGGGACCCTCTCTTCACATTCACAGCCGATCGTCAACTTTCTTGAATATCCTTAGTCTGCAGATTCATTTTGGAAATGTAAGAGAATTATAACTGTGCAAGCTAACTATTCACAAATGTCACCATTTATATACTGGCAACCTAACAACTTGTGACAAAAAAAAGACTTCTGAAGTCTATATTTTATGTCCATTGCAGAGGGACTGTATCATGGGAGAAGTTTAATAAAAAAGCAGGAATATGTCAAGAGTTAAGCTCAGTAGCCAGTTGCTGGGACTGTATGTTGAGCAACAATAAGATTTGTGAGCACTGTGAGATGTGGAAGACATCAGTTGTGAAAGGAGGCGAGGCCAGATGGGAGAGTGCTGACGAGCAAATACCATGTTGTGGATAAATGTGAATGGTTAGGAAGAACACTGCACCATACAGTGTCATGGGAAGGTGGGAGGAGATATCAGTGAAATGTGTTGATATTTGGTGGATGATTGCCAAACTGAGTGACAGGTGGTCTGCCAGTATGCTAGGGAAAGTGGATAGAGGAAATGCTGCTTGACAGACCATACAGATGCCCAAAAAGACAATGAGGGGGTGTCCACCAAGCAGCACTGTGAAATGCACTGACAAAAAGGATGCGAGAGACACTAATAGGGATGATTGAATTAAGCACGACACTTTGGCCAACACTCATGCCTTAACGTTTTCCCCATGGCATTACCTGAACCACTAATACCCCCTGGAAGGGTTCATTACTATTAATATTGTGCTCTAGCAACTTGTAGTGTCTTTTGTGCTAGATGGAATTACAATAATAGATCTTAGATCAAATAACCGGACCAACTTAAAAAATATGGTGAAATACAACTTTAGTAAAGCATGGCCATCTGGCAGACATCGGACTGATGCGTGCACACTCAGATTGTTGCTTGATTACATGGAGGTCTTATACCACAATCTACGTCACCTATGGTGTCATTCTAAGTGACAAAATACAAAACCTTTCGAAGGGAGGGATTTGTTAAGGGAACATATCTACTTAAACAATATATAAGTATTAGTGCTCCATTGGCCACGCCTTGAACTATGTCTAAATGCATACAGTACTAATTATGATGGACAAAATATATAAGGATTTTCTCTTGCAATGTTGTATGTTACGTTGCCTCCTCAACCCCATGGATTGGTTGGCATATTATCCCATACTTGGACTTTTTGCTCCTTAGCTGCACGTACGTGAAATTAAATTTAGGTGTTTGAATCCCACCAGAGTACTCCCCATTTTCCCAATTAGAGCATCATCTGTCATCAGTAGGCCATCACCCAAAGTCTTCTGTTTGTAGTTGACCTTGTTGCTGTTCACTGTTCTGGAACATTCAAGGAACTATGAGAACATCAGTATCTTAGCTTAAGGCTCTAATTAATATTCTTTGTTTTCGACTTTTGTGTCACGTGTGAGTGGACCACAAATGTGCCAAATTCAGTCTTCCATTTACTGCTATTTGACTTAATTATGTATGCTGCTGTTGCTCCTCTTGGCCTCTAGAGACTTGATCACTATCTCATATGAACTTTATACACTTTTAATTGACCAGCAGTTTGTCTCTCTTTCGGCTCCTTCTTCTAAGAAGAATGACTCACATTCCGAGCTCATCCATATAGTCCCTTTGTGCGCTGTACTTATCCTTTAAAAATAGAATCTTCACTCTGGGATGATCTTGACTCATTGTCGGGTCAGTTTACGGGGCTGTCTTTTTCATGCCTTCTTATTCTTACAGCCTCGGCTTGTTTCTGAGGTAGCTTGGTTACATTCAACATGAACCATCATCTATTTTCCTAATATGGACGTCCTTGCATTGTTATATATTCCTCTATAGCAAGCTTCGATACATTGACTTTCTACCTTTTGTTACTCCGTATTTACAGTTATTGGTCAATAAGTATCTTCATTTCTTTTTAGATTCATGATCACTTTAACTTCAGATTCATGTTACTCTTAGTACTTCAGTTACTTCATTACTTAGTATTTTCATATTGTTTCAACACAGGTTCATATATCTTCTTCATGACATCACTTTGTCCTTGTCAGATTTCATTTAACGACCATCTATAATATTCATTGATGCAGTCTGACATCTTGGCAGGCAACATCCTTCCATGCAACATCCTTCCACGTTTTCAGTGCGAGGGTACATATGGCTGTCTGAGTGCATAACACCTCTCATACACTCAATGCGGTATATGAACAATACAGGGGGTCCCATCTATAGCTCTTCTCTGATTGTTCCAATATGATGGTGGTGAGGGGGCGGGGACTGGCAGGATAGTGCCTACTCGCTCCTCAATAATATTCTCCAAACTCAAGACTTCGGTGGATATTTATATCTTACCTTTGCGGGTTTGTTTTGTCATTCAATGTGGCGTTGGAGTCGGAACATGGCGTTCACATCAGTGTTACTGCGCATATCTAGACTGCTTAGTGCAGTTCATACGCGGATATGTGGGGGCCATGTTGGATCTGAAAAAACACACTTTGTTATATCATATAAGTTTTATTGAAACAATTAATTTCAAACACTTTATTAGCACAAAGAAAGAAAGTGTAGGGTGAAATATAACTGTAAAAACCTTTAGAACATATAGCATTTTGTTTGAAGCACTAATAACATGTGCAGTTACTTGTAGTCAAATGGCACATTTCCAAGGAGGGAGAAAGAACAGTTAGAAAACTGGGGGTTGGGGACAACATTAGAAAAGGAGGTTACATTACTATTGGAGGTACATTGCAGTGGGGTAAAGATTAATAGGGAAAAGGTTTGGAGAGAGGTGGCCTATTGTGAGGTTATGGGCGGAAGTAGATGCTCCTGTATGGTGCAACAATTGCTGAACAGGTACTACATATGCTTGGTTGTGGTCTCCAGTTACGTTCTATTGATGAGGGGCTTCGGTGTCCAGTTTCTGACAGAATTTGTCGAGTTTCTAGACTTGCATTTGCTAGGAGTTGTAGAGTTGTTGCGCAAATAGAGTGGTTGGTGTACATTGTGGACAGATGAGCATGCTTGCTTATTTTATGCATAAAAGTGGCACTTGTATTTTTTCCCAATGGGCAATTAGTGTACCATGTTTTTTCGGTAGTGTACTGTTCTTTATCCAGTCTACATGGAGTTACAAAAAAATAAGGTGCATCACTTGGGCGTTTTGATATGTATAGCAGTAGAGAATTAACAGGGCAGTTTCGTGTGTCATACATTCTTCCTCAGAGCTCACTGCAGTGTCTTTCATGAATAGATTGATGGTTTTTGGTCAGTTCATTAAATGGCAGGGTTGCGTACTTCAATCCATTATCATCTGTTAATATTCCAAAGGCTTTGGCTGGTAAACGTCTTAGTCCTTCTCTTCCTCTCTGTGCAAAGTGCAATTGAATGTCAAACCATACTTAAAACTGCAGAGTTTCTGGGTGGATAGGAATGAACACACCAGATAGTTAACATTTAATCAATTTAATGAAATAGGGGTTTAATGTAGATCCATGTCTTTTCATTCATATCTGAAACATGTATATTAGGCTCGTGAAAACATTGTCGGCACTGAGAAAAATGTCATTATGCATAATATTTGCATATGCATAGTGCCCCCTGCTCCGCACCTGGCTTCTCCATCCTGCCGACAACAGATCCCGAAAGAGAGGGCCTCTGGCGGTGGCCATATGAGGAGAAGCCCTGTTGGGCTCAATTGTGCAATCACCCCAGAGTAGATAGCCTCTGGAAATGGCCATCTGAAGGTAAGACCCGTTGGGCTTAATGCAGCAACTATGCCAGCAATTGATTTGTTTGCAGACTCCCACTTAACCACGGAGCAAAAGCTCCAAGCAATCATGGCTGCTGTGTTTGCATCGAAGAGTCCTGGGAACTTGAAAAGGATAGTCCCACCTCTTATGCCTGAGGATTGGCTGCCAAGAAAATCTTTGCCCTCAGTTGCAAGGACCCAGCAGGTGATGCCAGCCTTTCACAAAGGGCCTCCACTGAGGCTCATGCAGACTACTGTCTGGGCCTGCCTGGCCCACGAGTGCCTTCCTTCCGTCATCTCTCCAAGGTATTTACAGTACATTGACGCGGGCTACACCTCTACCACATTTCTGCCTGCCGTTGTGTCAGACCACTCTGCTATCCCTCCTTCATTCTTCCTCCCTCCAACCTCCCATCCCTTCTCCTAAAATGCTCTGTTCGCCCATCCCATTCAAGCCATGTCACCACTATCTCACCCAGTATTGCGCATACCCCCGACTCGCACCCCAGCCTGCTCACGACTAGACTCTCCGGGCTAAGGGTCCTCACCATGGTGCCTCACCCTACCTTTCCTGCTGCTTCCACTTACAGGAACACGAGACTGCGTGCACGCACATTACCGCCCAAAGCCAGACTACTCTGATCCAACTGGACTCGCATGCCATTTGCTCTATCTCACACTTCCCAATGCCATCTGTATGCCAGGACTCTACCTATCAGCCTATCAGCCCCCAGTTGCCTAAGCCCAAACCTTGCAACTGCATTACAGAATGTGACATCAGGTGCTCATCTCACCTGCGCAGGACCTACAGTAAAAACCAAACCACCCCTCACTCAAGTCCACTGACTATTACATGTAATATCACCCTTAACCACATGCACACCGGCAATAATAATTATCGACCTGCTAACTTCTCTTCTTCTAACCATCACCTAGGCAAAGAACACCTAGCAACCATGACTCCAGTAACACTCAGGCCCCAATCTAATCTGCACCCTGGTCAATGCCAGATCCATCCTAGCACACCCACTAGATATACATTACCTAATAATTTCTAAAAATCTTCCTCGCCATCGCAGAAACATGGCTGCACGACACCTCCGGCCCTGCCCTCTCTATAGCCATCCGACCTGGTCTCACCATCCACTGCTGTGACCGCCTCAATGCCAGAGGTGGAGAGGTAGTGCTAAACGCCAAAGACAAGCTTAACATTAGACAGGTCAGTACCTCCCAAATACCTAACTGTGACCTGCTCTCACTCTAATTAGCACTCTCTCACTCCTCCACTATCACCATGCATGTAATTTACCACCCACAGGCCCACCTCTCGCTTTCAAAGAGGAACTCCTACATGTCCTCAATGCAAACATCAAGATGACCTAAAAAATAATCCTTTTTAGGTGACTTCAATCTTGGGATGAATGACATAGGAGACTCTAATGCGGCAGTGGTAGTCACATCCCTCAACACCCTATGCATAATTAAAAGGATCACCTCTCCGACCCACTCTAAAGACTGCACCCTGGCATGGCTTTCTGACCACAACTGCCACGTCTCTGTTTCTTCCAACTTGCCTGCCCTGTGGACAGACCACCACATTATCATATTCTCCATCCCCACCACCATCTCACTGCCTCAAACAACTCCTCCCTTACTCCCCACCATTGCCAGAAGCTCTTGAAACCTAACCAAAGAGAACATCATCCCTCTAGTAGGCAGTCTAAAGCCTACCCTCCCACTAAGTACCAACCCTGTCACCCTTGCACACTTCTACCATGAACCTATCACAAAATCTGTTGATACCATCAGCCCAGTGGCACTCTGCAAAACTAAACCTACCATTCACTTCAATGCGTGGTTCACCCCTGACCAGAAGCGTTAAGCGAAAACCAGATGGCGAAAGACTCGCTCACCCACTTCTAAATCCAACCTCTCCATAGCTGCAAAAGATTACAAACCGGCCATCCACCTAGCAAAAAAAGCAGACTATAACACCAGAATTGCAAATGCCAATTCAAATATGCAAGAGTTTTCCTCAAAGAACTCGAATCCCCATTTGCCCCAACATCGAACCTCACCAAAGACGAAACTTGGAGCAGTAACATTCAGAACACCCTGCTAGGGATAAATTGGCAATCTACATGAAAAAATCGCACTAAAACAGAACTCCATCAGCACAAGCTCACCACCCCCAGCCATTAATCCCATATCCGCCTACCCGCAGGACTCCTTGCCATTCCATTTCAATCAAGTTTCTGAAGCTGATGTGACCTCCATGCTAACAGGCCTGAAACCATCCAGGTACAAAGATGATCCATGCCCAGCCACAATCATTAAGGATTGCTCAGAAGCATTGACATCCTTCATCACCACATTCATTAATGCCTTGTTCTCTGCCTCCCTAGTCCCTGCCAGCCTAAAGGAAGCCTGGCTTCTACCACCTCTAAATAAAAACTCCCTCGACCCATCCATACCTACTAACTACCATCCTTTCACTACTGTCCCATTCCTACTCAAAATATTAGACAGCGCAGCATACCTCCAAGTCAAGCAATACCTGGAGACTATCCGCATCCTTGGAACCCGCCAATCCGGCTTCCGCCCAGGTCATGGCACAGAATCTGCACTGCTAGAACTTAAAATGCAACTGGATGAAATCACTGATGCAGATAAGCCTGCTTTCCTCCTCCTCCATTTAGACCTCTTGACAGCATTTGATCTTGGTGATCACAAGATCCTCTGCCCCCACCTTTCCACAGCAGCCAACTTCTCACCAGAAGGTAACAACTGGATGACCTCCTTCCTTGCAGAAAGAGCCATTGGGGATTTTGCAGATAATGTGAATGTTTTCCCGCCTGACCCAATCTGTTGGGGGTTTCCACAAGGCTCATGCATCTCCCCGACACTCTACAACATCTTCACTAAGCCTCTGTTTGACCTCCTGGACTCCCGCAATATTTCCTACATGAACTATGCTGAGGACGCCCAAATCCTTCTCCCCCTCTCAGGTGACTATACTGAGAACTCCACCACACTACTTGAAATCTACCACACTATTCAGGCTTGGATGGCCTCCAACCTACCTTGCCTGAACAACGAAAATACAGAGACCTTCCTGTGGAATCCCCACCCATGCTAAAAAACCTGGACCATCGCTACATTGCCTTCACTATCGATTGGCATTTCTGTACCAGTCTCCTCTATAGTAAAGAACTCCTCGTGTGAATGAAATTGCCTCTGGTGCTGCTCACGCCACAAAAATCATGAATGCCAGCAAGCCGTTCTCTGCACTGACAGCTGCCTTACCGTTGCCAGCGCTGTCACTGGATTGAGATTAGACTACTGCCATGCCCTCTTTATTGGCACCTCTAAGAGGAATATCCAGAAATTACAGGTGATGCAGAACAACTCACTCTGGGCCGCCCTCAACGTACCCAGGCGCGGTCACATCGCTGGCGCTAGAAGAGCGACTCACTGGCTTCTGATACAAGAGTGCATCACACCAAAGCACTCTCCATTACCCACAAGTGCCACTCTAACTCGGCCCCCTCATACCTTTCCAGGAAATTCACCAGAGTCCAATCTACAAGACCCACTTGTTATACCTATGCACATCGACTTGTAACACCAAGATTCAGACGGGCTAGAGCAGGCGGCGCCAGCTTCCCTGTACTGGAAGGAAACATTGCAACGCACTACCTCCAGCCCAGAGAGCTGAGAAATCCTTTTGGTACCTTCCGCAGACAATTGAAAACACTGCTCTTCCCATAGAGTGTCCAGGGCTGTTCCAGATACACCTATGCCTATGCCCGATGGTCTTGAATAAACTACTTATGTATATGGTACTGCAACTAGTGCCTAGATGCCCACGGACTGGGAGCGCTGCTACACATGTGAACATAAATAAACAAATACATTTGAAATGTGACTGTATGGTGGATTGTTTAGGTGACGATTAATTCCAGAGAGCAAGGAGATTAGGCTCTGTGGTTGGTATTCTGATCCAGAAACAGAGCACGCTTCTGCGTAGAAGTGCCCCAATGTAGAGGCTAATATAGCAAGTGACTCAAGTTCAACATTGGGAGAATTACCCTTTTGCACTAACCACCCTTTAAACATGTCAACAGCCCATTTAGTTGCTGTCTGTGTATTTATCTCAGTTGTATTCATTTCAAGTGCATCCAAATCATTACTGTAGATTGGAGCACGTCTGTTGCTGTGTATATATGCTGTTTATGCTGTGTGTATAGCGAAAGCTATACCTCCTTTAATGCTGACCATATGGTCAGCATTAAAGGAGGTATAGCTTTCGTCATTCGAGGAGGGAGTCAGATTGTGTTTTTGTAATATTTCGTCACTCGTTGTGGGGCTGTCATTCAGCCATTACTCAAATGTCTTTGGGCCAATTAAAGGATATTGCAGGCGGCGCGCCATGTCCATTCAATGGCTGCGTCCGACTGTCCACCTTCTCTGGTGCCCACCCCCAGATGTAGATATGGACGTGAAAGAAGTCGCGTTTTTTGTATTCGAAGGGGAGACGCGATGGTGGCTTTCACAGGGAGAGAAAGACCGCGGTCAGGATAATAAAAACTGATGTGGGTCATGGGCCTGTGATGGTAGGGTACTCATTCCAGGTAGAATGTTGTCAGGGGCCCATCGCTGACCCTTGGACGTGTTCTGAGAGATAAACCATCATCCTTAATATCATTATTCGTATTATTAATGGATTTGTAATGCGCTGTAACCCTCAAAAGGCACCAAAGTGCAAGAGACAAAAAGCAAGATCTTTTTGTTTAATTTTTTTTTTACTTTGGTTGGCTAATTAATTAACCTTTCAAAACAAACATTTAATAAATACAATCATATAAAAACTTTGTCAAAGACACATAAATTATTACAAAAGAAAAACAAAACACAGAAAACCCATCCTTTAAATACTTTGAAACAAATAAATAAAAAAATAAGAGACGGGGAGTATACATAAATGATAAAAAAGGATCAAAAATCACCCTATATATATACATGTTCACATTGCATTGTGGAATTAACTAGCATGCTCATTGCCCTCCTATCAAAGGATCATAATTGTGCTCCATTTTCAAACACCTCAATAACTTCACTCACGCCATGTCTTTTTTGATAATCGTGGATTGTCTTAGCTTCACTCATTATAGTTCACAATAAGAATCAATCATCTATTTCTCTAGACACGTAGTATGTCAGCAAGATCGAAAATCAAATGATGAACATAGCAGAGTTCAGAAAAGGGAAAACACTAACAACAAAAGAGCAGCATCTGAAGTCGCTTCCTCAAGGTTGTTAACTCTGTCATTGTTCTTAATTCAAGTGGGAGCTGATTGCCTAAATTCGGTGCTATCACATTGAAAGAATGGCCTGTGAAATGCAGCAGCTTGAAACGAGGAATCTGAAGAAGCGATGTGCTAGAACAGCGCATTTGGCTACGTCTGTAGGGTGCAATGTGGCCCTTCGGGTATCATGGAGCGCTGCACTCATGAGTGGTGCTCAACACCTCATGCCTCATTCCTGATGTGCAACTGGACGCCAATGCAATTTCATCGAGGTGGGCGAAATGTGTTGGTGACGCGGAATGTCAGCAACCAACCTTCAGAGAGGAGCGGGGATAAAGCAATGGAAGACTTGGGGGTCATGCCAACCTATGGCCTTGTTTACCTCCTTCGCAAATCCACCAGGCGGTGCAGTGGGACAGGAGCGTATATATAATTAGGGGAAGTGAACGATGCGACGACACGCAGAGATGACATGTACGTTACCAGGTGAACCCATCTTGGAATGCTAAACTGCTTCCGAAATGGTCAAATAAAGAAGGCGTCCTCGGTGCGCACTGCCTGCAAGGCACACGTGCTGCCGTGGACGGTAGCCATTTCCAGAGCTCTAAATCCATCTGACTTTTCAATAATCTGGCATTTAGCAGCGTCAACCAAGCCCACCCCGCCTTTATTTGTAAGCACCACTATTATGAGTCATGTGCTCCATAACATCCACTCACGTAACCCTGGCTTGAAAATGGCACAACGAATGTCCTTTCAGCTTGTGTGTCACCCCTGAAATCATCACAGGCCATGACCATTAAAGCTATCCGTTGCATAGTGCATGGCCCCGAGGCGCCTCATTCCTTAATGTGACTCATTGCAGGAGATGAGGCGCCTGTAGGATCGTGCACTACGCTTACCTCTGTCAATATGTATAATTGCATAGGACAGGCATTCCATAGAGGTACACGTGCATTTAGGCGTGCACACCTGGTTCACCCATGACGTCCCGCGGTGTGATAACAGAGACACGATGCACAGGTCCTAAAGCCACAGGCTGCCTTATGCCTCATTATGAGTTTAGCTGCCTACCACCTCACTTTACCAGCCCCACCCTTTATGACGAGGGCAGTAATTACCCCCGGCTGTATTTGGGATACAGCACATGCAGGAAATATTGCACGATAATGGTTTCCAATATGCCCTGAAAACGTTATGAGGTAGTGAGTGGAGGTGATTTTACCTCTACTCTAAAGATGGGGATGTATGTAGTCCCCGCGCTCCCCCACCCTGCTTCACAACCCATGTTGCCCCATAGGTGAAGAGGATACACTTGTGCACCGCCTTCATGTATGAGCTAAAAAGATTTGTATTTGTATTTTTAGTTTTATATAGCGCCTTAATCCAAGGCGCCTAAAGATGCAGGGCACCGTTTCAGGGGGTAAACATGTGAGCACCTGTAATGTTACCTCTTCTGTGCAGGGGAAAGCGTGATGGACAGAAGGGTCAGGGCTGACCCTCCGGATCATTTTTCTTCTTGGGGGAGTTAGTGGTGTGACTCACTGCTGTTCCGTGTTCACTGACATGCTTCAAACAGTATGAAATGTATGTTTACATTTTTTTCGTTTTTTTTACCAAATGGGACATGACATTTCTAAAATGCACTATATCAGAAACACTATTGAATTGCTGGTGGGTGGGCACAGCTAGATTTTTTAATCATCTATGTGTGATAGTATAACTTTTAAATCATGTCAGTAGGGTGCATACCCTCTAGTTAGTGCCTCCGCGCATGACACAGGAGTAGAACTGGAGAAAAAAAGGACCGAGGCTAGACAGCTGTCGTTGAGGGCTGCACACCCCAAAAACCACTGGGTGGTCTAGAAAAACTTTAGATCTGTTAATCCCTCTTCAATCACAATAGGAGATCAGGTTTTCAAATGCAAAATGTTCTTAGTGATGGTTTTCATTATGTCACTGTCATATGCAGTTGCTTCACATGCCAATGCGTTTCGGACTTAATCTAGTCCTTCTTCAGGGCAAAGCTCTATGTTCTGCGTAAATGAGTCCTCTATCCAGAACTTGCCTGTATCGCAACTACAGCGTTTGGGTGCAGGCTGGCAGGCTCGGACTGGCGATAGGGCAATAGGCCCATGGCCGAACCAAAAATGCAAAATGCTGGTGTGGGGGATTTTTTTGGGTCAAAGTGGGCCACTTTTTTGGCCAATGTGGTCCAGTTTGATGAGTTACTTCACTCTGTGGCTAGTAGTTTCGGCCAATGTTGCTGAATAAATATTCTTTGCAATGCACATTTTGCATCGCGTGTTATCAATACACTCCCCCTTGGGTACTATTCAAAGAGTGTCACAAAGGGAATTAATAGCCGTTTGCGACTGTGAGGCACTTTTTCATTTGTGCCCGAGACCATTTTATGGTCCGGTCGGGCCCCTGCAGGCTGGTCAGTCGAGGTGCTGGTTTCGCAGCACAGTAGTGCCCGTGTCTGCCTCCTTGCACACCGTGGGAGCTTATGTTGGCTACATGCTTCAATCGTTTATTGCAAAACAATGAACTGAAAAACAATGCACTTTAAAAATTGATACGAACTATCAGTGCACTATATCATGATTGATTGCCTTAAGTGCCACATATGTTGTGACACAAAGAAAGTCTATGAATTCTTTTAAAAAAAGATTCCTACGGCAGACCATGTTCTTGCATGACATCACCTGTCTTCGCAGCCTGTAGTGGTGCCAGAATGTGTCCCACCCTTGATTCCCACATTGCGTCCACGAAGGTGTCCAACAACTCGTTGGATGATGTAGTTTCGGCTTTAGGGCAGGCCTGCCGGGCGACCGCCGGGGCACTATTAGCCCCCCCCCAAACCCCCACCCACCCGCCACGCCAGTCTTTCAAGGTCTCCCCTGAGCTGGCGTGGTGGGAGAAGGTGCAGCAGGCGTGCATTTAATAACAACAGAGCGCTGATGCTTTTGCATCTGTGCCTTTTGAACACTTTGGCGCACTCCACCCAAAACCCCACCCCCGCAGGACCATGTGCGCGCAGTGGGCGTGGGGGGTGGGTTACCACATTTTTGTTTTGCTGCCTGGGCCGTCCCTACTTGACCCCCATATGCTCTTGTCCTGCCATCGTCGCGCACACGTAGGCTCACCTTCACAAGACCTAACACAGGACATCTTTATTTTAGACAACAATTGGGAAATGAAAGCAGATGTATATGAGCCTATAGTCCTGTGGCGAGGGCACCATTAGAACCTCGGCTGTCAGCAGCAAAGGCTCGGCACGTGATCCTTGTGTAAGCGTCTCTCCCGCAGCCTTTCCTGTGTGTCTCCTGTTGGGCCCAACTCTGCGCGCATGCTGTCAATCACAGCGGGCAGTCCAATGGGAGCTTCGAGAGGTGCTCTGCAGCGTTGCTGAACTCGCCCTCCTCGGCTCACTCTGACACAGTGCAGGAACACACCGCCATTACCTATTCTGTGGCCGGCTGCTTTGTAATGGCAGCCGGCAGGCAAAGAGGTACACTCTCCTCTGAACAACCCTTAGTTTAGAAAAGCCAGGCATGGGGTGAAGAGATCGGGTTAGGGGAGGCAAGCAGGGGAAAGTGAAGTACCTCGGCAGTCACCGGGTCAGGTAACAGGGCATGGGGCAAGTACCTGCACCAGTGACTGCACTCCTTAGCAATGGAGTCATTAACCGTGCATTTGATGGCAATTATTGGCAGGGGTGCAAATGCCTGGGCAGCTGATGGCCATCCTTGGCAATGAGACAGGCACCCGGGCAGACGTGGGCTGTCTGTGGCAATGGGGCACACTTCTGGTCATTTAATGGCAATCCCTGGGAATTGGGGAAACACCTGGATAGTTGATGTCACTCGTGGGTAATAGGAAGACTATCTTGGCAATTGATGGAAGTGAGGACTTTATCTGACATTTAATAGCAGTCCTTAGCGATCAGGCAAGTACCTGGGCAGGTCCATGGCAAATCCTGGTAGTGGAGTAAGTATGTGAGCATGTGATGCAATCCTGCACAATGTGGCAAGATCTTGGGCATTTGCTGGTGACTTGTGGGTAGTGGGGCAGGTGTTATGGGCATTTGATGGCAATCGTTGGAAATGGGCACGCTCCTGGAGAAAAACTGTCTGTCTTTGGTAATAAAGCAAGCGCCTAGCCAGTTTGTGGCAATCCTTGGCAATGGGGAAGGACCTGGTAGTTGATGACCTTACTTGGCAATTGGCAGCAGGAGTAGGGAGCCAAGTCGCTCCGCTGCCATCCTCCTTTGGACATGTTGGCTGCCTTCCCAGCCCCATGCCAAGGACCTCGGAGGCAGCATGTGAAACCACAGGAATTGGCTAGTCCTTATCTCCTGCACTGATTTCCAGTGTGACAAAGGAACATGAGAGGGTTCTGCGTGGTACTCTCGCTGTGCCTTCCTGCATGCAAACAGAAATGCCTCTTCTCAGCCGTCTGTTCAGCTGGCAAAGGGGGCTTGATATAGCACTGACAGACTGTCTTCCCTCTGCGTCTAAGCGCTTTGAGACAATGTGGCATGCTGCAAAGCCACATGAAGACAAGATTAAGACAGGTGCAGTAAACAATGTGACCATCAGTGCGCCACAGTTAAGCCCTCAGGTCCATACCCCCGAAAAAGACCTGAATGCCCACGAACCTCGAGGTTTATCGGCAGAGTAGTTCGGGTGCCCTCAATGTGCAATTTCCCAAATGAATCCAGCACCCCGTGGCATGGTCACCCATCAGCAGGTCCACCCGGCCAGATTCCTTTTGGGGTTTCATTGGGGTTGTGATGACAGGGCCCCTCTTGAGCCAGCAACTGGCTCTTCTGGTTATCGTCTGCCTAGGCCACCAGTTCCCAAACTGCCTCCAGGGGCCGCAGAGTGAACCTTGGATGCGCTCTTGAGGGGCTACCCCAGAATTGCTGTGACAGGCCTACTCTTTACCAGAAAAGCTTGAGGGGTGGGGAGCTTCCAGGGGTGCCCAGGGACGGAGAACAGGTAGAGCTACGGACGCATTAGCCCCAAATACAGACACAACTGGCAATGGATCAGTGAGTGCAGGGGTCGGCGACCTTAGGCTCTCCAGATGTTTTGGACTATAACTCCCATGAATCCACACCATTGACTGTGCTGGCTAGACCTGATGAGAGTTGTAGTTCAAAACATCCAGCGAGACCCGAGTGAGTGTGAAATGTGAATGTGTGTTTATGTGGTACATACATTTCGCTGCACCGTGAGCATAGTTGCTGGGGAGAAGGATGTCCTGTTTAGATAACATTTTCGGTAACAAGTAATACATTATGTGAGAGAAATATGGTATTACAGTAGGTCGCCTGGGAGAGATGCTCACCGACAGAGTAAACTAACATGAGAGTAGAAATACAAAGGAATGCAGAACATGTCATTCCAAACACCTTTCACTCTCAATCCCTCAACCTCCAACCCCAACACAGAAAACGCTGTCCTACTCAAAGTTTCAAATTTCGAGGCCTCCTTCCATGCAGGCTGACTTGCACACCGAGTTGAGACTGTAGAGGATACATCAGGGTACAATACATGTGTGAGAAACTATTTAAAACCTATGGTGAGATGCCCTAGTTGATTAAAAGTCTTCCCCATTCGAACACGCTAATTATCAGTTTATAGGATGATTGTCTATTTGCATCTTTTAATCTGCTCTTGCATTTTGCCTTCCTGCAGCTTCGGTGCGCTTTGAGGCAATGCAGCATGCAGCAAAAGCATAAAGGACCAGTGCAGACAGAGCGTGGGAGTGAGCATCAATGCAGCACGTGGTCTACCTGGGGGCATTGAACAGCTGGCAGATCCTGAGAGGCCCTGAATCCCAGCACACTGAACTCCCCCTTCTACACTGGGTGGACCTGAGGGGGATGAGTTTATGGCCCTTAAGAGGTAGCGTGTTGCAGTAGATGGGATGCAGAGTAACTCTTACACCAAATAAACCAACTCAGGAAGATGGCAAGGTGCGTACTGTTTTATTATCAATTGTCTAAAACAGAGAGCTACAATGGACATCAACGGACATCGCACAGCATTATCTCTTGGAGCATTTCATAAAAAACAACACTTTTATAGTAAAAAGCCGTCATACGTGATGTCATACAACGTAGCAAATAAGCAAACCCTACGGGGGGTTGTGATATGCTCAAGGGCAACATCTTAGTATACTTTCTTTTAGGAATCGGGTAGTGATTCAGTCTCTACAGTCAGGTGGACAACTCATGCCCACCCCTATTGCAAGTCATCTTCAACACTTATTCAATACACGGTACATAATTAGCTATCAAATTATAAGGCTCTTCGTTATATGGTCTTCTACAATTGGTTGGCACGCTTGTGCCCTTCTGGAACATTCGGCTCACTAGCAGCACGTAAGCTCATATACCAGGTGTCAGGAGGTGGATTTACCCACGTCTCCCGACCCACTTAGCCCAACATCTCTCATCTCCCATGCCATCTGCCATGCAGATTGTCTTTGAACTTGGCCTTGCAAAGTATCCTTGCTCATGACAATTTATGGGAGTGTGAGCATATGGTATCTTTGTTCTGGACTGCATGCCAAACTTCCATTTTCATCCTTAGCCCACATGACAGGAGACCACATTTCGGCCCATTATTCTGTATTTAATTGTATTAAATTAATAAACTTGACACTCTTGGTGTTCTTTCTTTGCATGTTAACAAGGGATATTTCAACGTCTCACGCTCACTGTTCTTCAGGGATAGATACAATTCTTTGGCAG
The DNA here is from genome assembly GCF_040938575.1 of Ambystoma mexicanum. NCBI lineage: Eukaryota > Metazoa > Chordata > Amphibia > Caudata > Ambystomatidae > Ambystoma > Ambystoma mexicanum. Next base: position 1,033,343,398 of record NC_090923.1, read on the forward strand.
CTCCATCCTTGACACTAGGCCAGACAGACCTTCTTGAGTCTTCCACAATCTCAGCTCCGTGTTTGCTTCGACACAGCTTTAGCCTTCTATTCTTTTGAACTTACTAAAATTGTGACAGGGATGTCCAACTTCTATATAATGGCGGCACTGCCTGCAGTCTATTCACTACATATAGTTAGCTTCTATGATCACTTAATCTTCTTGCGTTGCTGCATCTGTACAGTTATTAAATGGCTTGCATTTTCTGCAGTGCTCTTCACACATGCAATCTTCATTTCGTATATGAAAGTTCACTCGATTCCTTACTTTGTCAACAGTTTCTATAGGGTCCATACATTCTCTTCTTCAGTCAGTCTTCTCAGTGATCATGCTTGCTCTTGTGATGTCACCAACTTCACTTTTTCTCATTTTCATATTCCTTCGTGGATCTCCTACATGAGATTGTCATCTCTTCGGGGATACATCCGATAGGGTTTTGTTAGTGGATACCTTTTCTCGAAGATTCTCAGTGGAATAGTCACAACTGCTGGTATCAAGCATGGCACGATTTCTGGCTTCCAGCAGATAGGCGGGAGGGGGGGCGGGACGTCCTGCAGGGGCAGTTGGCTGCTCCTCTACAGGGGGCTTCATTTTAATTTTGCAACTGAATGCATTGTACCGTGGCCTGTTCTCCTGGTAGTCTTCCTGTCCTCTAGGTTTCCTGTTGGGATTACAGTGGCATTGCAAAGACAGCACTAATGACTTGCATGTAACACTCCTTCCCTAACTTCCTCGTTGTTTTGTAGTTACCCACGTATGTTACAAGGAGCAATTTGGTTATCCCAGAGTTTATGCCGCTCAGACTAAATCAAAGTTGCTGGGAAGCCTGCTCTTTACATGAAAAAGCAGCAGCATTCAGAAAATCCTATACAGTCCCAGCAGGGACACAAGTAAAATCTGCAGCGCTCTGAATTTCCTACACATGCCCGGCGAGGACACAAGTGGAGCTGCAGTGCTCTAAAACTCCTATGCATTCCTTGGCAAGGACACACGTAGAAGCTGCAGGGTTCAGAAGCTCCTACACAATCCGAGTGGGGACACAAGTAGAAGGTGCAGCACTCTGAAGCTATTATGCATTCCCTGGTGAGGACACAAGTAGAGGCTGGAGTGCTCTGAAGCCCCTACGCATTCCTGGCAAGGGCACACGTAGAAGCTGCAATGCTCTGAAGCTCCTATCTATTCCCGGCAACAACATAAATAGAAGTTGCAGTGCTCAGAAACTCCTACATGTCCAGCGAGAATACACGTAGAAGCTGCAGCACTCAGAAGCTCTTACATGTCCTGTGAGGACATAATAGAAGCTGCAGCGCTCTTAGGGTCCTGCACATGCAGAGAGAGGATACAAGTAGAAGCTGCGGTGCTCTGAAGCTCCAATACATGCCCAGCAAGAACACAAGTATAAACTGCAGCATTCTCAAGCTCCTACACATGCCGGGTGAGGACACATGTAGAAGCTGCAGAGCTCCTAATTTCCTACGCATTCTCAGAAAGGACACAAATAGAAGCTGCAGTGTTCAGAAACTCCTACATGTCCAAGGAGCATACAAGTGGAAGATGAAGTGCTCAGAAGCCCCTACACATGTCAGGCAAGGACCCAAGTAGAAGCTGCAGCATTCAGAAACTCCTATTCTATTCCAATTCTATTGTAATATATTGATGTAAGGCGCCAACTCGCCCACAGGCCTCAGACAATACAGACAGAAAACAAATAGCCAAGATTTACAGAGGGTAACAGTCCGGTCAGGGTTAGAGAGGATAAATGATGGCAAACAGCCTATGCAACATTTCCATCAAACAGATGGGCTTTAAGTGCTTTCCTAAATTGAGAAGATGATGGCAATTGTCTGATGGGTACGGGGAGACTGTTCCAGATTCTTGGCCCCCAGACATCAAAGCTCAAATCCACATATGTCTTCAGTTTAAAACAAGGTTGTGTAAGGAAGTGCCTATCATTAGAAAATGTCTGTATGGCAAGCTCTTGATACGTGACTGAAGGTACCTGGGGGCAGTGCCTGCTAGGCACTTGTAAACAAGGCGAGAAGCTTTAAACTGGACCCTTTTATGAACATGAAGCCAGTGCAGCTTCTTCCGACCGTGAGGCACATGGTCTCTACGTCCTAAACCACACACTGCTCTGAAGGCTCCGTTTTGGATTGTCTGCAGCTTTTTCATGTTAGCCGTTGTAGTACCGACCAGTTAGACATTGCAGTAGTCGATCTTTGACTTGATAGTTGCTGTTGTTATTAGGGCTCTGTTGCCCTCTGAGAGGTATGGTCAGATCTACCACAGCAAATGTGTTGTATAAATACAGATGGAGCTTACATTTGCAACCTGCTTGTCAAAGTTTAGATTGCTGTCAAAGACCACACCAAGTGTCTTGATGGAATTGGAGACCTGGATGGCGGCTCCTCCAACTAAAAATGTCTCATATTGAGGTGCAAGGGTCTTAAGTTTGGCCATGCTGCCAGCAATCAGGATCTCTGTCTTCTTGTCATCAAGTGCCAAGAAGTTGTCTCGCATCCAGGACTTTATGGCGTCAAAGACTCTGGAGACCAGCAAGGAATCTGCCTCATAGGAGCCAGTTCCAGGACGATCTGGGTGTCGTCCGCGTAGTTTGCAAATTTGACACCCAGACCATCCAGTACATCAAAATATGGTTTGGAGTCTATGTTATAGAGCAGAAGGGACATGCTGGCCACTGAGGGACACCACAACTAAGAACCCCCTTCTGACTTAAAATCCCTGTGAACAACCTTTGCTCTCTTGGGACCCAAAAAAGATCTAAACCAGTTTGCTGCTGATTTTGAGCATTTGTCCGTCAGCCTATCCTGATTAACAAGATCAAACGCGGCGGACCGGTCTAACAGCAACAACATTGCCATTTTCCCCTGATCAACAATTCCAGTTAACATAGATTTGACATCTACCAGCACTGTTTCTGTACCATGATTTTTCCTGAATCCAGATTGTCTGCCAGACAATAGACCCTTCTCCTCGACAAAAGCGTAGTATTGTATGCAGGCGACTTTATCAATGATCTTGAGGAGAAAGGGAACGTTGGTGATGGGGCGATACTTCAAAGGTTCCTGTGAATCCATCCCTTCCATTTTCAATAAGGGGAAATGCCGGCTTCCTTAATGCACTTGGGACTATCTCTTCATGAAACAAGCAGTTTATGAAAGTTGTGAATGGGCGGCTATGCTAGAAAAATTGTTTTTAAACAAGGAAGCAGGGACAATGTTGTCCCTACATGAGGTGGGTTTGAGATTTCAACAATAGTTGATATTTCATCGACTGTAAACTGCCTGAATGAGAACGTCTCTTCATCGCATTCCACCTTGTTGCTAACCATCCTGGCTTCTACATCAGCCTCAAGGCATCTAGGGGAGTATATCGGGGTAGTCCCTGGATGCTGTTTAACCTTTTGTACACCAGGCATCATTCACAACTGGCTGGGATTCTTGAGTTTTTCCCTTAAGTTTTCCATGTCCGACGAGGACACAAGTTGAAGCTGCAGCGCTCAGAAGCTCCTACACATTTCCGGCGTGGACCCAAGTAGAAACTGCAGCATTCAGAAACTCCTACTTGTCCGACAAGCATACAAGTAGAAGCTGCAGCACTCAGAAGCTCCTACACATGCCCGGCGAGAACACCAGTAGAAGCTGAAGTGTACTGAAGCTCCTACGCTTTCCCGACGAGGACATAAGTGAAGCTAGAGCATTCAGAAACTCCTATATGTCTGGAGAAGATACAAGTAGAAGATGCAGCGCTCAGACGCTCTTAAACATGCCCGGTGAGGGCATAGAAGCTGCAGTGCTCTGAAGCTCCTCTGCATTCCCAGCGAGGATACCAATAGAAGCTGCAGTGCTTCAAAGCTCCTACACATTCCCAGCAAGGACACAAGTGAAGCTGAAATGCTCAGAAACTCCTATATGTCCGCAGAAGGTACAAGTAGAAGATGCAGCACTCAGAAGCTCCTACACATGGCTGGGAGGATTCAAGTAGAACAATCGACGCACTGGGTACATTCTGGGCAAAAAACGTGAATTGTCCAGTTAGTGCAAGTCAAATGTGCGTGCCAGCGTTAATGCTGCTGTATGCTGTATGTTAAACTAAGCTGCTGGGCTTAATATTTGCCTCAGGGGCTTAGCCAGTCTCTTGACGATGTCTTTGAGTCTAGGGAGAACCTTCTCTTTGGAAGATCAGAACCTGCCTTGCTATTCGAGTCCAAGGACCGACAGAGTCTGACATCTACTTGCCCCATTACTCTAGAAGGGATAGCACATAGGAGTAAACACACGGTCTATTTGGCCCTACCAGAAATGTTTGGATGTCTTAGAAGACAACTTAAAATAATATTCAGAATGATCGCACAATGCACACAAGGACCACAATGTCCCTAATGCCCCACATTCCCATGTACAGCCATATATGTCTGGAATACTTTGATGTTCCCACATTTTGTCTCACAACAGAAATCTGCATGTGAAGGAGCATAGCATAACTGCTGGGTGTTAAAAATCAAACAAAATCTTGCGATGTCAATAAGCACCACACTCACCAAACATCACCAGAGAACAGACGATGACAATGAAGCAGCTCACTCAAAAGATTGCACATTGTATTTTGCAGTCCTTGTTTCTTTAAGTATATGTAATTTTCCAAGTATTTGTAGTTTTTACACCGTATAAAGGCAGGTCTACAAGGACTAGAATTTATAATGAAATAATCCTAAAAGCAAAGACTCACTGAATATTTCCGTCCTAGTTTGGGCAATTTGAGATTGCTGTAAACTACCACATGGGTTATTCTGCTTTTAAGACATATAGTGGACCATGTAGGCGCCCGCCCCGTCTTTAGACATGCAAAAGAATAAATGAGACACTCCCCAGACTGGGAATAAGGCTAAGAGGACTGGTTGCGCGAGTTCAAAACATAGTTTATATATTTGGCATCCAAAGAACTCAGCTGCCTGAGAGCGCTCTAACAATAATCACAGTTACATCATATTATAAAGGTGAATTTCGTCATAAATGACGTAATTAGTGTAGGGTGTCAAAGCGGTAGATGATTGGTTAACAAGTATAGGCACATATGGCGATGACGATACAGTTTGATCAGGATTGGTTGTTCTTTCGGCTGGAGGATGGACTTCACGTGACTCGTTGCCAGTGTCCTGGAGGGGTGAAGGTCAGGTTGCTGCGAGGTGGGGTGATCACTAACTAAGCTAACATAATACACCTCTATGAAGCATGCACTAAATAATTACTTTGCAATGTGTTTGAACAAATCACTATAAACCTATAAATGTCTTATATGTATTTACATCGTTAATAACAGTGGTTTATATTGAACATCAGGTTAAAGGGCTATGTTGTCCATCATGATAACATTGATTGAAGCTTGGGTCTGGACTCGTAAAGACTCGAAGGCACGTTAGCATTTGTTAGTATTAGGAGGCGGTATACTGTGACAGGGACCTAATACTAGTCAGGGGTCTACTTGGCAGGTCTCATGGTGGGGTCACATATTTGGTACATCAAGTGAATACCTTGCAGGGACACAAATTTTCCAAAGGCGAGGGTGAGGGGGCATGGAAAATTTGTGGAGATGGATGCTTGGTTCAAGCCGGTTCACACACAGGGCAGTGATCTCAGAGGAAGAGTGAGTTGTTACATTATTTCTTTGTTGCAATTACCTCCGGCTTCAGCGTGAGAATGGAGCCGTGGAGTTTTCCAGACACGGTGAGAGAAAAGGTGGGGGCCATGTGCTCTGCGTGCGTGGTGCTGCAGATGGGAGAGAAGCCTTTAGAAGCCTTTTAGTATTATAGCAGTGAGGCCTAGTTACCAAGATGGAGTCAAGGGGGCACAAAGATGGATGCCTTTTGTCCTGCGCGATGGTCCCATCTACACAGATGCCAGCCAATGCTGACATTGCATAAGGGCGATGGGGGCACCCCCCACCATTGGAGGCACATGGTCCAAGTTTGTACTAAGGAAAGAAGGGGCGGGGGCCTACTGGCCCCTCACTCCCACATATTACCCCCTTTCGTTACATCTAAAGTAACAAACTATTAGTTCTTTTTATTCTCCCTTCGGTAATACTCAGCTTCAGCTACAGCTTCATCCCATGAGGGTGTTCCTTTTATGGGCATCCATGCCCTACATACGCTTTTCAGACTGTACCCTTTTCTTGCATATTCGTCAGGGATGCATGTCATATAAATCCCTCCATCCCCATCCAGGTCCACCCATACTTCATTGTACCATTGTAGCTCCCTGGTTTCGTTTATGGTGATATGATATAAATTGTCAACACGGTCCCCATTCTGGTGGTATATTGCTGTCATGCTATATTTGGGTGGATTAAGTTCCCCAGTTTGCATTTGGGCATCTATCATAGTTGTTATCGTTGTCTGTCGGCCCATTGTTACCATCATCATAGTTGAATAGGCATAGATTTTGCACAACATCGGATACCTAATTGGCATTCACCGAAAAATAGCATTACGAAGACGATGATGGGAACAAACATTTTCATCACTGTATTGAACCAGAAAGGTATCCAGCTGAACATGTTGTCAAACCAGGTGGTTGGTTCTACTCCCCCTTCTTTCGACATTCTTTCTCCCAGGCTGTGTACTGCTGATATGACATGGGAAAGTGTTCCATTATCTGCATCGTCAGATGGCACAAATGTGCAACATGCGCTCATGATTTTTCGGCAAACACCGCCGTCCATTGCCGCAAGGAGATCTAAGACGTACCGGTTTTGCATTGTCATTAGGCGCAAGGCACAGAGTTCCACCTTGATCACGTTGACTCCCTCTTCAGTGTCATTGGCCAGTTGGATCAGCTCCCAGCGCATGATTTGTTACTACTTGGCGTTTGTTCGTGACTGGAGACCTGGTGTTAAAGCGAAGCAAAGAATGTCTCTGCGGAGTTGAAGAGCTTATATATCAGTGGGATTGCGGCTAGAAGGGCGGATGATTCAGAGGAGATGTAGTTATCTCCGTTTACGAGAGGGTTTGTTTTTTAAGTAATTTTCTGACAACAGTTCATATCCTGGGGGCTCTGTATCTTCTGATCGGGGTGCTGCCGATGCATCAGCCGATTGCCCTGCTGCTGATATGCCAGACGATTCTCCTGCTGCCGATATGCCAGACGACTTTCCTTTTCCACCTTGGATGTGACATTTTGGTATTACCATCAGAGCTGAATGTAGGGTTGCAAGGGGGCAAGTGCCCTTCCATGATGCTGGGAGATGCAGGTATGCTTGTTTGCTGCAAATCCACTACATGTCCATGAGGGCTGCCGTTCCTTTCTTCATATCTGGAATTATGATTGTTTTATTGCATTGTCTGTTGGTGCCCATGGGCACTTTCCTTTCTCCATGGAAGCACAGCTCATGTGGTATCTCTTTCTGCATTTTGATCATTTTTTCTAGTGCTGTGACCCATGTCAGTTTGGCAATATGCTGAGACCATACGGGTGTGCATATTTCTCTTGAAAATTCTCTTCAGTCAGCTCTCTAAGTGCCTCAGCTTTGCACTCAATTGTTTTGTCATGCCATTTGTTCTCTGCAAATCTCGTTCCTTTTATGATGAAGAATGGTTCTTTGATGCAAATCACTCCTTGGCGTCTGCTTATGCATGTCCTCTCGTTCTGCAGCATCTCTATTGTAACTGTGTGTGCCTGGAAGGTGCTCCGAATCCTACACAATAGTAGATTAATTAAACACTGGGCATCCGACAAGGGTACTCTTGCGGCACAAGTATTTTGGGTGTTCCTGATGCATGAGGAATGAGAGAGCAAACGTAACAGCTCTCATTTGTGGCTTGTTTTCTGTGGCGCTCATGTCTGAATACCATTTATTTGACTGGTATGGGTGGGGGGGGTCTTCTATTTCATCTAATCCCAGGCCATGGTAGATGTCATACCTCTTCCTATCCGCCCCCTTTTTTCCCTTCACTTATAACTTCTGACTTTTCGATAATGTATTGGGGACATTACTGACCATGCTGTGTCAGTAATGTTATTTATTGTGTGTTTGATTAGTGGACCTGGTGGTTCGTGGGTAGCAGCAATATAAAATGAAGTAGGATCATTGGTTGTTTCAGCGTTAATGTTCTGTTCAGTTAGTTCATTCGGCCAAAAATAATCACCATCATATTCGTTTGTTTCATTCTTATCATGCCACCTTATTACAGCAACTGAGGAATGGGGGACAAGTGTTGTATCATTAAATTGCATCGTAATGCGGGTTACATTGCCTTCATTGTCATCAGCTGAATCATTGTCTTTCCACATTGTTTGTACAGCCTTCCAAATTAACGTTGACCCTTCCTGTATCAGCTGTGCCCCACTCCCTCCTTTGTTCATGTCATGGACAATAAAAGTGTGTAATACCGCGCCATAAAGAATAACATTACAGATAATAAAACTGCAGAGTACTTCAACATGCATTCGACAGTGTTATATTTGTTAGCGCTATTAACAATCCTATCGCTAACTAACAGTAAGCAATTTTCTGGGAGTGGACTCCTTTCGGCCGTTGTGTCACCTGGAGGGGCGATCTGAAATTGTTTCACATTGCATAATTTACTACTTTTGTAACATTCTGCTTTATTTCATTCACGCAATGCTATACGTCATTACCCCCCTGCCATTTTATTTTGATGGTGCACTTTACTTGTATTGAGACATTGATGTTACTATATCATTTATGTCATTTTCTGTATTCATACCAGCATTGTTACCGTGATAGAGGGTTCACGGTGTGTAAGCAAGATATAGAGAGAAGGAACAGAAGGAAGGATAAAAAAGATGGAGTGAGAGCGATAGAGGGAGAGAGAGAGCGAGAGAGAGAGATTCATGCAAGCACATTGTTGTACTTTGTTTCTGCTATAGCCCGTATAATTAAGTTTCATCTGCATTCAACATTTCAGTGTTGCTCACTTGTTCACACTGAGGGAGTACTGTATCGCGCGCTTTTCTCACATCTGAGAGGTGCACCAAATATTTCAGTCCCTTCACCTTGATGGCGGTGGTTGTGCAGTAGACCACCTCATACGGTCCATGGAACCGTGGAGAGTTCCATCGCCAAACAAAACTCCTCACGTATATATTGTTTCCTGACATTAATGAGCCATTTGGACTGTCTGGGGCTGGAGTTACAGTGTCTGTTGCAGCATTTTCAGTAAAGGGTGGGGCAATTTGGCACGCTATACTACGCACTGTCGCAGCCCGGTGTGCATCCAATGCTTTTCTTATTGGGGAGAGTGGCGTGTGTATACGCCTGCCAGTTACAATTTTGTGGGGGCTTAAGTGGTTGTCTTTGCTCGGTTGCGTTCTGAGTTGGAACAGTGCTAGGGGCTGGCAATACACCCAGTTTTTCTTGAGTGTGTTGCACAATTTGGACAACTTACTTTTGAGCAGGCCGTTGATCTTCTCCACCACCCCATTAGCCATGGGATGATAAATAGAACCCAATTTGTGCTTAACTCCTACAAGTGATGTCACTTCCTTGAAGAGGTCATTCACAAAATGTGTGCCATTATCTGATCTGATAACATCACAAATCCCCCATCTGGAAAACACTTCCCCCACCAGAAACGTAACCACACTTTGCGCCTGGGTGGGGGCATGGTCCTGCCTCCGCCCATCTCATGAAGGGGCATACCAACACAATCAAATATCTTGCCCAATTACACCTTTCTCCCATGTCCGCATAGTCTATGTGGAGCTCTCTAAAGGGCCCCACAGGACGCGGTAAAGTCCCTCGCACTGTTCTTAGAGTCATCCCTGAACTGTATGTCTGACATGTGGTGCATTCGATGATTAACTTTGATAGGTGCTCCTGCAAGTTTTGGATAAACCAGTGCTCTTGTATGTCTGCTGCGATGTGTTGTTTTGTCACATGGGCTGGGAAATCTAACTGTTGGAATGCTACTTCTAATAATTCCACTGGCATTACTACCTTTCCAGTCACTTCATGTCTCCAAATCAGGTCTGTAGGGGATTGCTTACATCCTCGTTTAGTCCATAATTCTTGCTCTTCTACTGGTGCTCTTCTCTGTAGTTCTATTATCTGTGTTACTGGTGGGTTGCTATAACCTTCCTCTACTGGTTGTGTAGTGGGTGTTTTAACAATACATTCAATTTTTGGGGGTATATTGAAGTACGCTGCGTCTTTCGCCGCTGAGTCTGCTGCCGTGTTTCCCAATGAGATTGCATCTGTGTTGTTGGTATGGGCCTGGCATTTCACCACTGCCACTAGTGATGGTTCTGCTAGTGTTTCTAATAGTTCATTTAATAATGTGGCATGTTGTACTGGTGACCCATCTGCTCTACGGATCCCTCTCTGTCGCCACCGTGATAATCCTGAGTGTACTGTTGTGGTAGCATAGACTGAATCTGAATATATCGTTACTGAAAATCCTTTTGCTGCATGTAGTGCTTCAATTAATGCTACCATTTCAGCTGCTTGTGCAGAAAAATGAGAGGGGAGGCGATTTTGGACAATCGCTTCATAACTATCTTCTTCCATTCTCACCACTGCCATCGCTACGTGTTTCTCCCCCGTTTCAGGGTCTATGGATGCTGACCCATCTGAAGTATATTTAACCTTCTTGCAATGCATTCTCGCTTGCCTTGGGGATATCATCTCCCTCTCCCCCGTATGTGGCACAGTTGTGCTCCTGCATATCTTCCAAAGTGCATGGCTCTGTAATGAATGTGGCGGGATTTACTGTTTTACATCTTACTACATGCACATTTGGGCTGGAAATTATTATTTCATAAGCCGTTGCTCTTTGTGTTGTCAGTGTTGATTTGGATCGCTCTAAGATTGCGACGAGCGAATGCTCTGCATACAGTGTTACCGAGCAGCCCATTACAATTGTGGCGCTCTTTTCAATCATGAAGGCCGCTGCTGCGAGAGCTTGTTTGCACGCAAAGTGACCTTGCATCACTGCATGTGCCGCTGTAATATGCCAATGGCTTGTGGCCTAGGGATGTTTTCTGTGTCAATACTGCAGTCATCAGTGTGCCATTGCAGTGTGAGAATAGGTAAAACTCCCTGTCATAATCTGGGTTTGCGAGAACTGGGGCATGTGCAATCATGTATTGTAGCTTGAAGTATTGCTTCATCATTTTATTGGGATGTTATTCTTTTGGGACTCTTTCAGTGCGTGGAGCAATGGGAGGGTGTAAGCTGCATATTTGAGTATCCATGCTCGACACTAATTGCAAATGCTGAGAAATTTCTGCATATCTTTTACAGTTTTTGGTATTATCATGTGGCATATAGCCGCTGCCCTGTCAGGTAGTATTCGTTTGCCGTCTTTGGATATAAGCTGTCCTAAGTATAGTACTTCAGCTGGGCAGTATTGCAGTTTTCCTTTGTCTACCTTATATCCTTTTGTAGCTAGTAGGTTCAGCAGCGCTATAGAGTTTTTTCTGCACTTCTCTTCAGTTGTACTGCAGACGATCAAGTCATCCACATATTGTATTATCACGCTTTCTACATCAATATTTCCGAGATCTTCATGTAAGATTCTATTGAAAATGCTTGGGCTCTCACAATTTCCCTGCGGTAGTGTGCAGTGTTCGTACCTGTTCCCTCCTAGCGTGAACGCTGTGAGGTAACAGGAGCTTGGATCGAGTGGAATGGAAAAGAAAGCATTTTTCAAGTCCACCACAGTGAAACATGCTTCTTTGGGGATGCTGCACCAGATTGATGCCGGGTTAGGAACCAATGGGAACTCTTTCTGAATGACGTCATTGAGTGGGCGGAGATCTTGGATCATTCTCCATGCCCCTCCTTTTGTTTTTTTGATCAGAAAAAAAATTGCTATATTACAAGGGGAGTTGGATGGTACAATTATCCCTTGTTTCAACAGAGCACTTATTGTCTCTTTTATTCCCTCCTCTGCTTCTTTTGATAGTGGGTTTTGTTTAACTCTTGGGGGTATGGCACCTCGCTTCAATTTTATCTTAATGGGTGTTACATCATGCAATAACACTACATCATGGGGACCTGCGGTCCAGACCTCAGGCAGTACCTTGTTAATATCTTCTTCAAAAATTGTAGGTGGGATGTTAACGCTGGCCATGAGTGGGTTGTGTATTTCCCTGTATTGAATCATGATGTCACATGGTATACTTATTTCCATTATTATTTCTCAATCACTCTCATTGTCAGTAAACATTTCTTCATCAGTTAAATCATGCAACATTATGTTTGGCTCTATGCATAGTACTGTTCTCCATTCGCAGGCATGTGTGTCCCGTCTTATTACCGCAATACGTTTGCTTGAAACTAGAACCCCCTCTAAGTCAATGGACAGGATGGTTCCTGGTACAACATCTGTGTTTACAATTGGGCGGAAAATGAAATCTGCGGGCACCCTCCATTCCTTTCTTGTTATTTCTGGCACTACCCGGGCCAACACTCTGATGCCATAAATTAACATGTCCATGTCAATGGGCACCCCTCTCACTACAACTTCATTTGTCATTGTGCTGATCATTAACATTGCTCGTGCGGGGCACACCACTGGAGTTGAACATACTATTCCTCGCTCTGTAAAGGAGATGATCATGTTTAATTTACTCAACAAATCCCTTCACAGTAAATTGATTGGCGCATCTTCATGATACAGTAAGGGTGCGCGCACTGTCTTCCACCCTACCGTTATGTCAAGATCTTTTGTGTAAGGAACTTGTAAAATAGCCCCAGAGAACACCTGCGTTTCCAAATTTTCTCCCGAGAGCGGAAACAGCCCTTCCATGAGACATGATTTTTCTGTTCCTGAGTCTACCATAAAGATAAACTGCTTGTTTCCTATCTATGCTCCCACTAGTGGTTCCTCTTCTGCACGTAGGTTAGTGGATAGGACTGGACAGGCAAGTGCTCTCTGTGGGCTGTCCTAGTCTGCATATGTTTCAGTTCCTGTGCTGAAAAAACATTATCTCCTACCACTGCTGTGCCGCGAAAAGGTGCGGGCGCACCATTGGCCGATGTTGCGAAAATGTTGTTATTTGCGTTACCTACTGTATTCTGTCTGGCCATGGGCTGTTGTGCTCCTCTCTGTAGTGGCTGTTGTTGCTGAGGTTGCGGCCTTTGCTGAATCTGGGGCTCGCTATAGTATTGATCACCTTGTCCGGCCCCTCCCATAGGTAACCGATAGGTAACCCATAGGAGCTGCCTGGATGTGGATGCCCGTATTGTTGTTCATTTCCCACTGGGGGCTGCCCTTGGTAATACCCCATAGGTCGCATTCTACAATCTCTTGAATAGTGCCCCCATCTACAACAATTCCAACACAATCCTTGTGGTCCTCCGCTCATCCCAGGCCCTCTGAACCCTCTGTTTCCCATTCCTCCAAGTCCCCCTCTTGGCCTCTGTACCCACCTCGTCCTTTTGCTGGTCTTCCTTGCCACTGGGGTCCTCTGTACGGTTCTTCTACGTCCCACTGTTCTTGCCCTCCTGTAGCGCACGCTGCAGCCATCCTAACTGGTACATTTCCAGCTCCGTCATCTCCTTCACTACTCCTAAAAGTTGATGTGGTTGCGTTCAGCGTACTAATTTCGCTTTGTCTGCCAACCTTTTCTGCGCTATCTCCTTTTCTCTTTCTTTGATCCTCCTGCAGTGGTTTACAATTATGCTTTGAATCTCAGGCCAACCTTTGGCTTCTATCCCAGTTATTTTATCCAAGGCCTTCTGTACCTCCTTTGGGAGCCCCTTTTGAATTATGAAATAGAACAGGGCGGTGGACTGATCCCATGCCTTACCCGTTTCACTTCTCCACAGGGCTTGCACCCGGAGGATGAATTGCGTAGGCTCCCATTGTGCACTGCATCACTAAGTGTATATCTGGAATGTATGGAAATGTGCACCGCAATGCATCCCAAACTTGTGCTCTGACTTTGTTAAACAGTGATCCATCATGGCGGTCACAACTCATTGTTACTCCTGGGAACCCCGCCTTCACCCACACTGCATCTGCTTGATCTCCGACAACGGATACCAACAAACTTTTCACGTCCCCTATTGCTAATGGCACTCCTGCTGTGTTCTTTTCGAATGCGTGTATCCATTTACCCGCCCAGCCTGAAAGTGGGGGGAGGAGCTTCAGCAAGTTGTTTTTGTCCATTTGGGCCCACGGAATGTAGTGCGGCCTTCCTGCCCCTTTGTGTATCAGTGACATCTGTAGTTTGTGCTTTCTCCCTGTCTTACTTACCGTCCCCTTCTTTGTCTTGCTCACCAGCAAATTCCCTACCTGTTGTCTTAACCGTCCCTGTCATCAAGCGGTGATCTTTCATCTAAGTCATCAAAATGAAATGGCAGTGGGGATCCTGCTGCCGCTACCCCTTCTTCATATTCATCAAGATCACTCCATACTTCTTTTATTCTTCTACTTCTTCTCGCTCCCTCTCTTCTTCTTGTCTTTCTTCATGCTGACTATCTGGGGTTGTGGGGTGTATTATTCTTACTGGATTGCCATTCAGATGGAACAGGAACTCTCCTGCTTGCCATTCTTGCTCTTGCCCTCTTGGTATGGGGGTTGACTGTGATGGTGCTGATTGTGATGGTACTGGCGTTGCCGGCACCGACTCTCCTGCGATACTTGGTGGAGGTGTAAGATATGCTGCTGCTAATGGTGGCACTTACCCTCCCCCTGGTAACATCTGGCCTCTATCGCATAACGCTCTTAATCGTGTTATTTCCATCTGCGCGTGTGCGAGCTGTCTATCTAAATTCCCAGTTAGCTGTGCTAAGTTTACAGGTGGGGCACTAGTTGGGCCATACAATCCTCCTTTGTCGTACGGAGGTGGTGCAGTGGCTGCTGTCTCCGCTGAGGTGGTTGGGGCAGGGCCCACTGGCACATATCGAGGCTCGCTATAACCTACTGCAGGTCGTGTTAACAACGGGTATATTTTAGTGGTGTCACTCTCGGTTGTGGTGGTCACACACTCTCCTCTCGCTGACCCACCTACCTCTTCTGGCACTTTGTCCTTCTCTGATTCTTTGATTGTACTTACCTCACTTGCAGGCGTTATTTCTTCAAACATCCGCCACAAGTCAAACACTTCTCTTCTGTTCTGTAACTGTTTTCCTTTGTAGCTGGCCAGCAAGTGTGTCGACACTAGGTCCAACACTCTCTTATCAAAGGATCCTCCTTCTGGCAATATGGGGGTTACGTTATCTCCTTTTATTTCTGTCACCCACTGATCGTGGTATTTCTGTATCTTTTCACTATACAATGGGAGATGTTGACAAATGTGCGCTAAGGGTGTCACTCCCCCTATGATAACACAATTACCTACGTATGAATGCACAAACACTTTGTTCACTTTCTCTTCTGTTCAATGTTGTATGTAACCTTTTTCCTTCCACTTAGTACCAGTATTTTTCAACAATGTTTCCCTCTTTCACCACTTACCAAGACCATAGGTTATTTCAACCATGAACATCCGTCATTTACTATTGTTCAAAACATTTTCGTATACATTGCATTTCCAATTTTCTTAATCAACCTTAATGTGTTCTTAATTTATTAACACGTAAACAGTTATTGACAGATCAACATATGTTACCTTGACGTATGTGAAAACATCATGAAGACACACCACACATAACATGTACTTCCTGCGCGCTTTTACTTTTCCTTTTGATTATTTCAGTTTGTTACCCCTCTCTTCTATCTTTCTCACTCACTCCCCACCTCTTACTCCCTCTTACTACCTCACCAAGAATTCTACTCACACAGAAAAAGAATATTCTAAATTACTACTCTGAGTCTACTAGATATATGAGACCACTACTATTTTCTCTTTATCTTCACTTATGTAACTGCACTGGACGAGACAATGCTACGCGGCGCCGCCTTCTACCCCGTTCGGGATAGGTTTCCTCACTCTTCTCTTATTTCTTTATCTCCAAAAACCTAATGGCCATATAAAGGATAGATCAGAAAAAGCCTCAGTATCATTCACACAGACCCTGACTTCCTTTTAGTCAACTATTACCTGTTCCCCTTCGTTCTTAACCCCTCCCATACCTCTTGGGAACTTTTGCAACTGGTACTTACGTGTTCAGTCGGGTGGTCCGAGAGTCACTGTTCAGGGTTCATCCACAATCTGGTCCACACCCCAACCAAGCCGTGGCCCGCCTCGGCGAGCAGCTTTTACAGTTGGGTATTCGTTAACCAGGAACCCTCTACCCCTTCTTGTTGTGCGCACAGGATGGTCGGCCGCGGAGGCAATGGTTTTGCTGGGGGGCGTCCCGGATCTCGCCGCACTGCACGGGCCTCGAGGCACCTGTCCCAAATCACGTCGCGGGGGTCACCAAAAAAGTAGACGCCCTCCCCATCTTTAGATGTGCAAAAGAATAAATGAGACACTCCCCAGACGGGGAATAAGGCTAAGAGGACAGGTTGCATGAGTTCAGAAAATAGTTTATATATTTGGCATCCAAAGAACTGTGCTGCCTGAGAGCACTCTAACAATAATCACATTTACATCATATTATAAAGGTGAATTTCGTCATACATGACGTAATTAGTGTAGGGTGTCAAAGCGGTACATGATTGGTTAACAAGTATAGGCACATATGGCGATGACGATACAGTTTCGTCAGGATTGGTTGTTCTTTCGGCTGGAAGATGGACTTCACATGACTCGTTGCCAGTGTCCTGGAGGGGTGAAGGTCAGGTTACTGTGAGGTGGGGTGATCACTAACTAAGCTAATATAATACACCTCTATGAAGCATGCACTAAATAACTACTTTGCAATGTGTTTGAACAAATCACTATAAACCTATACATGTCTTATATGTATTTACATCGTTAATAACAGAGGTTTATATTGAACATCAGGTTAAAAGGCTATGTTGTCCATCATGATAACATTGATTGAAGCTAGTGTCTGGACTCGTAAAGACTCGAAGGCACGTTGGCATTTGTTAGTATTAGGAAGCGATATACTGTGACAGGGACCTAATACTAGTCCTGGTCTACCTGGCAGGTCTCATGGTGGGGTCACATATTTGGTACATCAAGTGAATACCTTGCAGGCACACAGGGTTACACTCTACACAGATGTCAGCCAATGCTGACATTGCATAAGGGTGACGGGGGCACCCCCCACCATTGGAGGCACATGGTCCAAGTTTGTACTAAGGAAAGGAGGGGCGGGGGGGCCTACTGGCCCCTCACTCTCACACAACCATTACAAGCTAGTCGGTATCCTGCTGGTAATTGCGGCGGGATACCGGCAAACTGACATACTGTTTCCGCTGCTTGATACCCCACAATTACCGGGATATTACATGTGGGCAGAAAGGACGTTAAATCCCCATTCAATGGAGTGCCATAGAAGTCAATGGAGGGGATTGCCAGTATTACCATCACCGGTACTACCAGTAATACTGGCAGTTATTTGCCAGTGGTGACTGATTTACCTCGAGTACCTGGCTGGAGGTAAATTAGTGACCCCCACTGGCCGGTCCAGGAAAATTGCTGGACACAGAATTACCAGTAATTTACCCAGACCGGCAAACTTATAAGTGCCCCATTGCATAGTAGAGCCTGTGTGATAACATCACCTGCTTTAATTCATTGTTTGTTAAAAGATGCTTGCAACCTGTTACTGTGAATGATGTGAAAGATATATACAGTGCCTCAAAATAGGGGATAAGGATTTTGTGCATTTACCAAGCAATTAACATGATCTAGTCAGCTGTCCAAAACTTCAAAAAAGAGCTTTACTTTGTGATTCAATTTACTTTACATGAGGCAGATTCAAAACCCAACTTAAGCTTTGAAATTCATATGTCTTTTGGACCGGGCAAGTCATCAGTCAATAATAGTTAACAACATGAATGAAATGGTCAGAGAATGGCATCACTCCCACATTTTGCTCATCACTGATTGAAGTGTCTGATGCCTCAATGCTGGCAAAACTGAGATTCTCCCTATTGGGTCCATATTGGGTCCCCTGCACCATACTTCTTCCCTGCACATTTGCCTTCTACCATGATCTTCCCCCTGCCCCCTCCACTGTAACTAGGAATCTCAGAGTCCCTTTCCTTCATCCCTCATATTCAGGACATTGTCAAGAAGTCCCACTTTCAGCTCTTCCTTCTCAAAGGGACTCTACCCATCCTCATCTTCCTCCATAGACTCAATGTTACCGTGCCCTGGTTCTCTACTCCTTAATCTGTCTTACTCCATCCTGCAACCCCTCCAGCTTTCCCAGAATAGGCCAGCAAGATGTATCCTTGGCCTGAAGCCCAGAGAATGCATCTCTCCTGCCCTACAAAGCCTTCACTGGCTCCCGGTCTCAGCACAGATTACATTGAATATCATACACAAGGTTATCTGGGGCTGGGGACAACTCTATCTTCAATGCTTCCTGACCAAAGACTCTCCTTCTAGGCTCCTCTGTTCCTCCAGCACTAACTCCCTGAGTGTTAAGAGCTTTGCCAAACAGAGAGCTGGTGGGCGATCGCTTTCCTGGGCTGGCTCCCTCCTGTGGATCAGCCTCCCGCTCCCTATGCGTCTTAAGCAAGACCTCCTTAAGTACCGAAAGAGCCTCAAGAGCTTTCACTTAACCTCCTCTTTCTCCTCCTCTCTTCCCTGCTAATCCCACAGCAGGGTGACTGATGTGCAGGGCACCTCTGTCTCCTCTGGGCTCTGACACCCCACATCTCTCATCTCAGTTGCTGTCTTTCCTTCTACTGCACTTACTTGGCTCACCCACTCATTGGTGGTTGCATTTACGTTCTTCTCCTCTCAGCACTTACCCTGAGCACTTTTCCATGAGCATGAAAGCAACGTATCCCTCACCCATCTCCTCCTCTGCACTTGCAAGTTCTGAACACTCGCAAGGCATAGTAGGTTTGTCTCCCCTTCCCTCGATTCTCAATATTTGTTTGTACTATTAATGCAATTATTTATCCTTGCTATAATTCATTGTCTGCCTCCCTTGTCCCCGCCCTGTAGGCGTTTTGAAACAGTTTTTCTAATTGTATAAGCACCTAATAAGTGACAAAAAATTGATAAAATAAAATCTCTGTATTTCAAAAGCACTGCTTCAAATAAATAGTCTGTGTAAGTCACACAATAATCGCCAGTGGGTGGGATTATGACAGAGCAGCATGGGACACATTCTGAAGGCTCCTTTTGTTGCCAGTTTAAAGTATGTCTATCAACATTTTGGGCAGACTGCATCTCTCTTGTTTGGGAAGTTCTGCAACTTAGACTCAAAACCTAGATGTACCTTGCCAGATCTCATTGGGAGCTGGCAGATAGAACTAACCATCTCCGGCCAAGAAAAAGACAGCCAAGTGTGGAGAAAAAAACTGTTTGCATCAGGAACCGAAGCATCCAGAGTTTGGGAAAAACTACATTTCAGGAAAAGAACATCACAAAATCGATGTGTTCAATTTTGCAGTTCACAAAATGTGTCCATGATGCATTGCTGAGTAGGTGTGAGAAAGACCCTCTCAACACCCATCAGCCTTAGCTCTCACTTGAAACCTTTCTACCTGTGCAAAGACTCTACATCAAGGACACTGTCATTGCACACCCAAGGCTGTGCAATTGTCATCCGTCTGCGTTTGTAAACAACGTGTGCACCTTTTCCCACCTCTTAACCCCTGTGACCATTAATGGGCATCTGGACCAACAGGGCATATGGTGAAGACAGGCACAGCATGTCGTTTGGGGGGCTCAAGACCAGGTTTTTGCTGCAGAGCCAACAGGTCAGTCTGGCACTTGGGTATTTGCTACTCAGCAGGAAACACAGGTGGATCAAGACACGAATGACATGATTAGGAATAGTCGTCGAATGATGAATGGCTTCATTTGTGGTAAGCTAATGGAAAGCGGTCTTGATATGATATGATATGGTATTTATAACGCGCATGTACACAAGTGTTTCTAGGCGTGACAAGACAAGGAAGGGAAACAAAGGAGGACAAAATAACGATCTTACTAGGCCTTGTCATTCAGATCGCGCAAGTGCGGGGAGAGGGAAGGGGAGAAGTGCCAGGTGGGAGGCGAAGGGGGAAGTGCAGTTAACTCACAAGTGCAACCAGCGGGTGGCTCATAAGTGCCAAGAGAAGGGACTGTAGGGTTGCAGATACAGACCCTTAAGTGCTGGGAGGCCGGAGGCAGTGCAAGGGCAACTGGACATGCAGGAGTCTGGGTCCGAGTTCAGAGGGTGACTAGGTGACCAGTGCGCCCGAGCAGTAAGCGAAAGGAAGGTCTTGATTACTAGAGGTGCCAGATGTATGCTCATTTATTTTTATTGTTAATGTCCCAAGAGAGATGTTTCCTTTAAATAGTCCACCTGTTTTCTGCTCCAGTATGGCTGAATGCTGTACCCACCATACCTCTCTTCATGGCTGATGATGGGTGGGGTCAGGACATTTCTAAATTTCATGATGCCTGGCTAGTTCAGTTTCAGTTCAATGACATAGTTTTGTTTCAGATCAGCCAAAGCTATGCTTTATGGTAGAGGATGTGTCTGGGTGGGTATTGTTTCATTGATCTGATATTGCCCTTGCAGCTGGGAAAATCTATTTGCTTTTGTGTGCCGCAAAGTTCAGACATTTGGCTTAAAAAAAACAGTAGGTAGAGAGAAAACAGTATAATTGTTTTCAAAAAGACAGATGGAGGACATCATGGGTTGATCTTTAAGAACGGTTTGCCCTCTGACCTTTCAAGGACTAGATGAGCGTGTCCTATAGACTGATCATAGTTTAGAAGGACGAAGACATAAAAGAAGGGAGGAAAAATATGGGAAGGTACTTGGCTCCCCAGGAACTGGCATTATCAAGTCTGATGTCACTGTGGGATTTTCTGAGTCATCAGAGATTGCTGATCCAATCTGAACTGGTTCATTAGATGTTCTCTTTCAAAGGCTACGAGAGGACATCAGAAACAATTTGGTTTCTGTTTGTGTAGCGTCACTAATCGACATTTGCTAAAGAAGTGTTCTGTTCATGCTGAAAAGTGCCCAGGGAAATAATGCCATCCTTCAAGAATGGGTGATGAGGTCTACCTTCCACAGGTAGCAAATCAGAAGTGTGCTGATCACTCTTCCAGCCTGGGAGCATTTTGAAGGTGACATTGTTGTTTAGTGGACATGAATATAGACTAAGTCTTGTTGGATTCTGTGCCCTCTACAATGCATGTGGCTAACGTGGGCTATGTAGATCGTGGTTACAGTCATAACCAAGCTGTTTCTGATTATAGTCCAGTGGTTGGAATAATTTTGGCCACTGAGCCTGTTAATACTAAGACTATGACACTGGATGTCCAGCGTGGGAACCACAAATAGGACTTATTGTTCGATTTGAAACTTCTATCCCAGTTTATCTTTCATTTTGGGTATACATTGGTTGGAATGGCATAATACCTATTACGCCATTACCTTGCGAAGCCATCTGCATGGCAGAGGATGGTTATTGGGCGCCTGAGATGGGTTAAAGCGTCTTTTGGAGTCAAACAGTGAGAAGAGTATTTGCTGGGACATTTGGTAATTGCCAATGCCTCATTGAATCCTTCCCAATATCATGGCTCTTTCCATGTGTTTCAGAAGCATGATGGACATGTCAATCTCCCAATCAGAACGAATCTATATACAAGAAATTGAGTTAGGATCTGTGGGTCTTCTCATTCAAGTACTTACTTAGTATGAGAAACGGCTGACCTTGAAAGAATATTTAGAAAATAAACTTTGCAATAGATCTATTGTTTATTCTAAATCACCTGTTGTGACTGCACTATGTTCCATAACAACAAAATACATGACCCTTGGGCCCTTGTGTGGACTTTAGGGGTTTGACCACAGGAACAATAATTTTTTTTTTTAATGTTTTCTTTGAATTAACAAACTTTTCATTTGACCCTACATAGACAATATCCTTCAATTTACTCATCTATGTTTCCTCTAGTAATGTCCTTCCAAAATTTGATCACAGTGAATACAATATTGTCATCCTTTGCCTTCAGCAAGCAATAGTCTGAAGTGTGTTACGTTGTTGGCATTTATAGTGAATTGGATTTGTGAGTGCGTGGAATACCCCTTTCAGCAAATTAAGTTGGGCGGTGGAGGAAAGATCACATTAAAGCTTCCATTTGGTTATTACGAGTATTGTGTAATGACATTTTTGACATTGTGATAGTTTTGCGAATTTTCAGAGATTTATGGACACTGTCATCTCTGCTACCTTGAATCGACATATCATTGTGTATTTGGTTGGCAATATGATGTTCTCATCGTATGCATAGGAGCATCAATGTCATGTATGAGCAGTTTAAAACATCTATGAAAGAACCACTTAAAGGCAAAACCAAACAAGTGAGTACGATGAATCATCTTCCGGGGCACCAATGGTCCAGGGATGAATATTGGTTTCTAAACCATCAATCAACCACACACCTCTAGTACACCAGAAAGGGATCCGAACAGATTGGAATACATAAGTAAATTAGAAGACCTCCTTGTCCAATTTTGGTAACGTGGATGGAATGGTAGGCTTATCTCTGCAAGGTCATGGATTATTGGTTAGTTGCAACACAGTGACAATTATTACCCAGTGATAAAAGGAACTGTTCAGTCAAGGTATAAAAATATCTGCTTTATCATTACTACAACAGACCGTTCTAGCGCACTACAATTACAACCTTCAATGTAAAGGAACACAGAGGACAGACGGCTTCACAAAAGAAAGGGATGTACTCTAGATACTGACAGAAGGGTAGGTGGTAAAGTAATCAGTCTGATGGGTCAAGATTATTCGGGTCCAGCGTCAAAGGGGCAAAGGGTCGTAACTGTCTCTAGGGGCCTTAGGAGAAGGACCAGGGTGGCAGAACCTCGATGTACCTGGTGCTGAAGAAGTTCTTGGTGCTCAACAGCATTGAGACGGTTCCAGGGTACTTCACGGCCCGTGAGACAGAGTTACTGGCAGGAGACAGCTGCGGGTACCAGGTGGCAGCAAGTCAGCAAGTGAGGCTGGATGGACGTCTGCAGACAGCCCAGTGCGGCTGCTCAGGGTCCAAGAATCGTTGTCTCTGTGCTGGTTGGCGGATCTGGAATGCTGGTTGAGGCGTCTCGGACTACTCTGGTGACTGCAGTGTGACAACAGTCAGCGGTGCAGCTGGATGTGGTTCAAGGACTTGACTGTCTTGTGTCCTTTCAAGGCAGACAGCCCAAAGCTCAGGAGGGTGTTTGCATGCATCGGTCTTGTCCTTTGTCCAGAGACTCTCTGGCACTTCCCACCTAAGAAGCTTGCTATCAGAACCTAGCAGGGCACGCTGTGTGCTGGCTGGGTACCAGTTCTAGAGTTGCTGGGTGGGTCCTCTGAGTCTGGTATCTCCCTCTGTTCCCTTGGAGATTTTTCGGGGGGGATCTTGCTTTCCCCTTGGAATTCCAGGCCTTCCTTCAATGGTGGAGATGTAAGGTAGACTGTACCTTCAGCATGGGTCTAAATTAGTCCTTCTTCTTACTTCCTGTGAAGTCTTCAGATGATCTGATCAGTGAGGGGCTCAGCCCACTTTGAAAGCCAAACAGGCCATAGGACATGGTGTAGGCTAAGCCCACCTTAATGAACCAGTCCTAGGTCCCCACCAACCATCTTCAGTGATGCTTCAGTTCAGAATCAGAGCAGTTGGCAACAGACAGGGGAAGGATGATAACATATACTTCCAAGCCCTGCCCATCTTCCTGTCTGCTGTACATCAAAGTGTCTCCCTAATTAACTGAGTCATATGTGGTGCTTGGTCACAACATGGGCCTCCTTTGAAGTAGGGGGTTGCAGGCAGACCTTCATCTCCTAGAATTCACATACTTCCTGCTCTGAAACGAGTGGCTCCAGACAGGACATTCACTGCCCTTTCATACCAAGGAGGGATGTTAGTACCAAGTTGACACATTGCATTACAAAGAGGTGTTGGTCTCTGCTCTCCATTGTCACTTCCTGCACCTATGCCTCCCTGAGGCCTGCTAATTAACATTCTTCAGTATTAACTGCTACCAGCAAGGTGTAACAATGGAGACGCAAATCCATGGAGCCTTGAAATCCTAATCAGGCTGCCCCTAGCCAGAGGCTTTTGATGTACCAACAGCTGTCAAGTGTCAGCTACACATGACAGGGGAGGGCAGCACTGGTAAACTGTGTCCTCCCAGAGTACCTGACTATTTTTCAGCTGTGCAGCGAGCATGGAAAATATGTGCAGAATGGCCCCACATATTTTCCGGAGGTTGATCTCCCATCATTCATTCTTTTAAATAAACAAAAAATCAGTTAGCCCAGGCGAGTGCACTATCCCTGTGCGGATGGTCAAATTCCTCACAGTGAGTTTGGGAAGGAGAACATTGAATATTTTCCTCACTGTGGTTGTCCATGTACCCTAAACAAGTGTCATCAATTCTGGATTAGACATCTCCACTGACTTGTAAAGTTTTTTTTAAAGGTTTATATAAAGAGTATCACCTGTATTCGAAATATAATTCTGAGATTACTTGTCTATTGATGAAGGAACATTTGAATACAGGATTTCAATGATATTAGGTAGCCGAAATAGACGTTCAACTACTTGCGATGAACTACACTTCTGGCTCTTTTTTTGCATCATCAGGTTCTTCTAGGCCATTTTTTTCTTTTGGAGCTTGGTGCTTTCCAAATGGTCATTTGAGCTGCTGGCTTCCATTACACAGCAATGATCTGCCAGAACATCCTAATTTTGTTTGTTGTGTACTATTACCACTTTTGGGAGAAATTGTTCTGTTATTGAGTGTAAATTGTTCCATATAAAGACAGGTTGTTCTGAAAAAACAGTTGTTATTAGGGGCATGGTTCCCCTTTTAAAGTTGAACTGGTAGTAGCAATATGTAGTTCAGTGGCAAGTGCAGGGACAAACAAATCTCCCTAATATTTTGGGTGTGTTTTTGCTCAAACAATTTTGTTATAACCTTTGTTCCGGGTTCTAGTAATGTTAAGGCTAATACTTTATCTAGAAGATATGCAGAGTTTGCTGGTGCCGAAGTTCCAACTATTTTTGCAGCAGAACAGGTAGTTGGATTAGCACATTGTTTTATCTCCAGGGTGAAGGAGGTGCTGAGTTTGGATACAAGATCCCTTTCTGCTATGCCTGTCACTCTACAATTTGAATAAACATGAGTTAGAGGCTAAATGATGAGCCTATGTCATGTTGCTACTTCACGGCACATAAGCATGTGAGGCCTCATTTAGAGCTGGTACAACATTTATTGTTTTGTTCAACTTTACCTGTGGATCCCAGCAAGCACAAACTCCTTATTTCCATTAGCAGAAACAGAGGGAGGCAGAACAGTTCAATGTCAAAAAGCATCAACAAATGTCCTGGAAGAGAGCTTCTCCTGGAAGATAGGCAATACTTATGGGTTGTCCAATTCTAATATTGAGAGAAAGGGCCATAGGACTTAGCAGGCTTCCAGCCAGCCAGAAGCAATGCTTGATCCAGAGAAGATTGCCTGAACTAGAAAAATAGCAGACAAATGAGTGAGGATAACCAAAACCTGTCTCCCACAGCAACTTTCTGACTGGCCTTCAGGGAGCATCAGCAAACATTTTCATGACCTTCTTTCTTTCACATAGATTCCCTGAAACATTTACATCCTGAACGATCCAGGAATCCGCACAAATCTAATGAAAGAATGGTGACACCATAGAACAGAACAAACACCTTTATTATATGCAAATGATTCTCTAAAAACCTTCTTGGTTGGTTTATCAAAACAAGATAAGTACTCTGACATTACTTGATTAATCCTCTTTGTCTGGCCATTTCTCTTAGGAGGATAACTAGAAGAAAAGGACTTCTCCCCTCGTAGAATCAATCATATTAACCTCTCACCAGATATGTGATACATTTTGTAAATCTCTCTCCAAAACATTCTTGCATGCCAGAGCAGGAAGCTGACATATACAAGACCACTCAGGAGCAGTCATCAAACCTTTCAAAGGAGTAGAATTCTGAGAAAAGCCATCCACTGCAAGCAACATTACATGATACCGCTCCAAGGATATGGCATGCTACACTTCAGTATCTATCTCTAAGAAGCTCTACAAACCCACTGGTGCTTGATGAAAATATTTACTCTGAAACCGCAATGGGGTTGAAAGTCCATAATGGTGGACACCTACCAATACTGCAGGCCACCAGACTGATGAACATACCAGTTCTAATGTAGATTTTATGCACGTGTGCCCCTGAGTGGCAGACAAAGTGCATGTTACAAACACCTTATCTCTACTTTTCAAAAACGCATCTAAAAAAAAATAGCCAATCCTTGACCCTAACACGAAAAGCATGGGGTGACCAAACATTTGTTTAGGAAAATCCTGATGATACAATTCAGGATATCTCCTGGACAAGCTACCTGCTTTTACATTATCCAGGCAATTGATCATATTGGGTGAAATAAATATCCCCCTTGTCTGATGTCTACTCCAACTCTGAATCTATATATAAACTGAAGTCTGCTATAGAAAATACAGGCTTCAAATGGAAATCCAGCCATTAACGACAAATTACTCCACGTGGACCTTGCCGTTTTCATGTTCAGTTCAGAGTATAGACTCATTGCTTGAGGCGAGGCATAGATCAAGGCATAGACAAATAGTAAACAGGATGCCGTCCCTAAAAAACACCCCTTAGAAATCCCTATAGAAGTTTCTATTTCTTCAAACTGCACATGATCTCAGAAGCATTGCATGAGTACTTCTGAAACAACTGTTTAATACATTTCATATCCTTTCCAAAAACGTGGGTCCCCTTTACAGAAGATGAGGCTGGCAATATGTTTTTGGATCCTAACATAAGCTAGATGATTGCTTTGCTAGACCCATGAGCCCTTCATGTGCATTCCATTGTAAATTGGTCTTTAACATCTCATTCTCACTTGAAGGGAGCGGCTCAGGTGTTAATAACGTTCATTTAATTAAATATTTCATATGCAGGCAGAGTATTCATCCAACCAAAAGAACTCAGATGGAATGCCCATTCATACCCCCATACGGAGTGGAAGGGAATTATCCTTAGGGTTCTGAAATGTATCCAGAAATGCATGGTACCTAGTTTCAACAAGTGACACGTTGGCAATGATCATTTGCTTCACAGTAGAATAACTTGGACACCCATGGATTGCCCGGTTCCACATGTGGAGTCTAATTGCTATGTTCAACCAAACAATGCTCCTCACAAAAGGATGAACCACCAAAAACCAAAAGAGTACTGCAGTTAATAGAAGAGTAATGCCCCTCCAAACATGGTACCCATAAATCATTGCAAAACCCTACGAGGCAATCAAATCAAAATTGTGTGCATCATTATAGCTATCCAACCAAGAACTCATTGCCTTACTTTGAGTACTCAAAGGCTCTGAAGCCAACACCATCTCATCAACAGCATGGATGACATCCAATGGGCCTTTGGCAAGAACCTGATTAGGCTGGCCACAAAAAGTCACACACAACATTAACATCAGTGAAGACACGAAACCAAGTAATCTAACATCTTCTAAAATGTCACACAAAAGATTGGCTAATTTTCAATATAGAATGGGCAGATGTCCTTAAGTGCAGCACTCGGGACAACGCAGAAGGTGTCAAATGTCCTATCATTGATCTTACCTTGGACCAATCTGAAGAACAATGCTGATCCTTAAACCTGAATTGCATTCACGTGCACCCAGGAATTCCTTATTCTTCTCTACTTCCCGGTCAAACATGGTCCTAACCCCCAAAGTAGCTCAACGCATAAAGAGGATGTGTAGCTCCCACTACATTCAACATGGCATTATACATCTTGACTTCTTAGACATTGACCGTTGTTCTCCACATAGCTGATGATGACTCCTACGTCTGGTCCATACAGTGAATCATACTGCTTGGACTTAACCTTCTTTTTCTTGCTCTGGAGGAATGGCCAGTCCTTTGCCATATCGGCCCAGACAATGTTACAGTTAGCCAAGTGAAATGTAGGGTACTCACAAAGATAGATATCAGGCAAGGCAGTGAGTGATGACATTCCTGCAGGAAATTGTTCACTGCACACAAATCTTCATGTTTCATGCATTTAATGAGTAAAAGATTCTTTCGACCCATGATAGCAGAAATACTTTCCCAAGTATATGTTTTTGTGTTATGTTGAGTGGTTTCCATACTGTACCAATCCCCACCGTAGTAGTCTAACAGTTCCGAGACTTTTCTGGCGTTACGCTCTCGCCAAAGGGGTTGAAGCCTAAGTCTGTAAGAAACTAGAAAAGGGCAGTAGAAAAGGGAAATGATAAAGGAGGAGAAAGGTAAACAGGTATCAGCAAAAAAAACCAGGAAAAATGCATGCACAAAAATGCCGAATTCAGTAGTGCAAAAAATAACTAAAAAACCATTATGGTGATCAAGAGGAGCCGGGGTTGAGGGGGTGTCCCTTTGAAGCATGCATGCTTTATTATTGTAAACTGACTGACTCAAGAGGGATACATCTGTGATTGCCCAGTTGGTCATCAGAAAGGACAGAGCCCTAACCCAAAGTGGTCTGTGTGCAAGGCAAATGAGGTGGACAAGAAGGGAAGGAGAAATTAGATGAGGTGTCCCTCATAGACGCATACTTGCATGGTCACATACTGTGTGATGGATGAATTAAGTGAGAATAGTGTTAGTCTGTGTGTGTAGGCATCATGAAGGAGGACACAGACAACAGATTCTATATTCAAAATAATCAACTTTGTGAACTTAAATGTCAGGATGGAGAAAGGCCTAACTTGCCCTATGCTAAGGTGGGATTTCCCTACCTAAATAAAACTAAGGAATGTCTGAGTCAAAGAGTTCAATTTAGGAATCTGTCTGAGTACAAATCCTATGCTTGCCCTCACAACTATAACCATATAATGTGTATGGATGGCAGCAACCAAAAGGAAAACCAGTGATTAACACAAAGTCATGAGCTTTTTCCAGCTCACCGCTTTCTTCAGCTCCCTTCCCCAAGTATAAAACAGTTCAACTAAGTATAGTCTCAAAGTTCCCTTTCTTAGAGTTAGAAATCAATTAGTCTTTTCAGATCTCAGGGTCTCCTTCCCAAAGTTAGGAATTGGGGTGCCCTTCCCCAAGTTCCAAGTCATACAATTCAAACAGGTTTGAAGTGAAATGTTTCTTGTCACAACCAGGGTTTCCTTCCCCAAGCTCCAAGTGCCACACTTCAAAAAGAAACACAAAATGTTCTTGTCTTCCACAGTTTAATTAAATGTTGTTGTCAAATACACTGGATGATTTTGCAGCTTTCACACATGTTGAAAAAATGTCACTGTATATTAAGCTTCAATATCTTTTAGTTGCCTGTTCTTTTCAAGTCACATATTTCAGCATACTGGTTGGTTTGGAATGATGTTCATTTTAGCACTTCATTGTATGATGGTTAGTATGAATTTAAACTTCCTCTCCTCTTATTGACTTTCATCTGGTTAGCAGTAACGTTTTAATTCAATTTGTTATTCAATAATGAAATCTTTAGCTTAGGGTTCTTTTTTCCTTCATTTTGCGATTCAATAATTGTTTGTTTCACTTTAACTAAATAGTTAAATGTTGCCCCATCTGATCACTCCGATGCAAAATATTCCCCTTTGTTTAATAGTTCACAAATATAAGTGTTTGTTTCACTTTACTTGATTTGTTCAGCATTCAAAAACTTTTGAAAACGTGTGCTTTAGCACACGCGACCACACGCAACCACTCCGATACACTCTGATACAGAGTATTTCCTTCTGTTATGTAATTGACAAGTACATTTGTTTGCTCCCCTTTAATGAGCCATTCAATGTTCAGTGACCTTAAAAAACGTGCATCTCGATACATGCGACCATTCCGAAACAAGGATTTTCAAGAAACGTACAAGTTCACACATGCGCATTGGATTTCTCCATTTTCAGAAACTCACTGGTCGCTTTGAAAGTTGATTCTGGAGTGCGGGTCTTCAGTGTTGGGGCTCCAGTTCTGGTCCTCCACCAGAGGGGAACAAGCATGTTGATTTGAAATGAAAAGTGCAGCCTTCCAGCACAGCTTCCTTGCCTTTCCTGCTCTGCTCCAGGGAGTCCTCACTGCATGCCCTGTTGGAGGCTCCTCTGCTTCTGGCACTGGCCTCCTGGTCCTTCTCCTGTTGTTCCCCTTGCCCACTGGGTTGGGCTCCATTTATACACCTGGAGTCCTTTAACAAGCTGCAGGTGTGGATGATTGTTCCACTTTTCCTGACCACAATTAAATGGAGATGCCTGACCTTCACTACTCTTAGAATGCATCTTCCTTGCCCCTGTACTAGAGTGGTAAAAGAGCCTAGTCTTCATTGCTCTTAGTTGCCTCTTCTTCGTCCCAGTACTGTCAATTGTCAGTGGTGGAGAAATGAGGGGAACAGACTTATAAATGCCTATAAAGGTTGGGACAGGGTTGGGTTGGTTGTCATTAGGAAAAGGGGGATACCATGTCTTGCCCACAGGTACCCTACTCTTTCTCCCCCTCTTTCTGGATCTTTGAGGCTTGTCTTTTCTCTTGATTTTATTCTGACCAAAGGAAATGAGGTAACAATATCCTGCAAAGGCTTCTGGAATTAGGGTTTTATCATGGTCTGAAAAAGGGAAATACTGTGTCTCACCTGAGGATATGTCATTCCCTTTCCCCAATTACCCTCTACCCAGGTCACCCTCCCTTGCTTTTCTGCCCCCAGGATCAGGATCCAATAGTGATGACCTTTTCCTGGCCACCTGTGCAGAGGATCTAAGGGAAGTAGATGTCAGATTTCTCACATCTGATAATGTATTGCAATATATTGTTTGATAGTGCAGTCACTACACAGATCACAGCTTATTTCGTATGCCTTTTATTACATACGATTATGGCTCACTTTCCGATTGTATAGGGCTTCATGCCATAGTAAATCCACCTCACATAATCTTTGAGACTATGGGCCAACACTTTAAACACCAGCGTGCATTAAGGCCACTCAACACCAAATGGTCAATTCTTTAGTAGGGATACGTTGGGGACACTGACACTGGCATAGTTGGGGCCCCAGAAACTCTTGTGGTGGCTCTCTGTACCATGACCTTCGTCCCCAAACTTCAGAAATAAATAATGTTTTTCTAAAGCCAGGGCATTTATTCTGAAGTCAGAGTGCATGGATACTCTGACTTCAGGTGTTGGATGAGGTGGTATGGCTCCAGCTCCACTGTGCTTGTTAGGAACCAGGAAGCACTCACTTCTCTCTGGCACCTGTCAGCATGGTGGAGCACAGGAGCCTGCGGCTTGCCTGCAGAGGAGTCCCTCGGGAAGGCGGCTTCAGGAAACAGCAGGTAAGAAAAAGAAAATTGTTCTTATAAGTGTTTGCATGTGTGTGCCAGAGAGTGTTGCATGTTTATGATGTATGTTTGTATGTTCGTGTCCATTCAGCCGGTCAAGTGGCACAGCGAGTAGAGCGCCCGCTTTGACACCCGTGCAGAGCCTGTTAACGCAGGTTCGAATCCCGGCGGGGCCAAACTCAGCCTTTCATCCTTCCGAGGTCGATAAATGAGCACCACACACCGTGGGTAATAATAAGCAGCGCTCAGATACCTGAGGGTTTGTAGCGCTATATAAAAGCCTAATTATTATTATTATTTTTATTATTATTCAAGGGTGTGTTGTGAATTATGTAATTCTGTATAATGTAATGTGAGTGTGAATGAGTGATTGTGTGATGAATGGGTGGCTGGGTGCATGTGTGAATTGGTTTGAGTAAATGAATGAGTGAATGTTGTGTGAATGGGGTTATGCATGTGTTTGTGCAGGGCCGGCCACTGAGGAGCAGACTTTGGTGAGTGGGGTGAGAGGCGGATGCACAACTATGGCAATTTTAATGGGCATCCATCCATGATAAAGCAAGCATCATTTGTGTTATTACATTGCTGGACTGGCATTTTGATCTAGTCAGTCTAGCCATTTCTTACTGTGGCATGGTATGTGTTACTGGGCATCTAAGATAAAGCAAACATGATATGTGTCAATACCTGGCTAGACATTTCTTATTGTGGCATGACATTTTTACTGAGTAAACTGTCAGACTTTTAACCCAATTATTCACAGAAAATGAGCTGTATAATGGATTTTAACCCCTCGGTACACTGGGTCACTCTAACACATTTGTGGGAAATGTTTACTTCCCTCCAATTAAAAATATCACCAGCCGTCGTTGGGTGAGCAACTGATGGGTAAATGGGTATGAATGTGTGCCTGTAAGGCTGGGGCGCAGGCAAGGGGCATTGAGGCATGGTTGGTTTATTACATGCTTTACAGGTATTTTTAGGCAAAGCCAACTTGATGAATGTTATTACACAGAGGGGGTTTGGGGTGCACAGTGTATAGTGCAAAGGGGCATGGATATTGGACATTTTCTTCCCGTGGAATGGCATTTTCTACGCATATAAGGGGCAAGTCCAATATAGTGTTTGTTCTTACATGGGGAGGGTGCAAGACTCTTGCAGTCAGCAAGTACATGTTTTCTTACTGTGGCATTGCATGTTTTACTGGTGTTAAGGGCAAAGTCAACACGATGAGTAATCTTACCTAGTGGTTGGATAGATTTGTGCAGCCAAACAAGGAAATGTTTCCTTAATGCAGCATTTTCTGGCACTGAGGGCAAAGTCAACATGAAGAGTTGTCTAACGTGGTGGTGCGGGGGTTGGGCAAGTATTTGTGTGGCAGCAATAACATGTTCTCTTTCTGTGGTGGAAGAGTTTTACTGGTATTAAGGGAAAATCCAACAAGAGAATGTGCGTACATTGGTATACTGGAATATACTGGCAGAACCAACATGAACATGCTATCTTATGGTATCACTAATGTGCACAATATTACTGGCCATGCAGAGTTGGTGGGAGCATAAGGCAGTCAGGACTCAGCAGCCCGGCATAGCCCCCTTGTTTCAATGCTAGGTGAAAGATGTAAGGTTTGTCTAAAACACGTACTTACATCTTTCACCTAATGCAGTGCCCAGTGTGCAACTGCATCAGCATGATCATCATGTGCATTCAGCATGCATGGTGGTACAGACCTTCCTGAAGTGCGGTGCCACCTTGTTGCAGAGCGTGGGGGCCCTCAGCATGGCTCACAGGGAGCTCACACATTTTGTGTTACGCCAATGGACACTGAAGATACTGGATCATCTTCAGTATGTATGCTCCATGCTCAGGATACACACCTGAGGCTACTGCCCGAGCTGACATTGGGCTCTTTCTACAAACCTATCAGGATTCCTGAGTTTTTGTAGAGACTGGGCCCTTGTATGTGTTTGCTTGGCTTAAATTAATTCATTTGCACCAAAACCGACTCACATGCCAAATAAATAGTGATCCGAGGAGTGGATATGTCAGTACCCACCCACCTAACCGGAGCTATTTCACTGCATTTGCTAAAAAAGGGGGTAGGCAATATGAAATATGGGTTTGTAGGGTAGTGGGGTAGGTTGGAGGGTTGGAAGGTATGGAGGAGCCTATAGGGGGCTTTCCCTCAATAAAATAGACTGCAAAAAATGTGGTGCAACTGCCATCGCAAAAAGGTGAGCCAGATCCGGATAAGCTTGTAAACCCTTTATAAACACTTTTGAGATTGCATTAAAGCCTGTCAAAGCAAAAATTAATTTGCTTGAAAACATATTGAAATATCTGAAATTAAAAATGTTTTGTTCAGAATTCTGTTTATAAATCACAAATGTTTTAATAAATCATAATCATGAATTATCAATAGTTGAGCCTGCTCAGGCCTTCCGCTGTCTACACCTTTGCACCCGGCTCACCAGAATACACATCACCTTCCCCAGCAGAGCTGACTCACAGGAGCTGACACATGTGCCATATCAGTTGAAATGTGATGGCCGTGATCATAAGTAATACATGCCCTATGCCTAAACTCAGGCATAGCTTTATTTTAGATATTATCCTTTCACCATCATGGGCTACTTATGATCATTGTCGTTTGTGTACAGTGGTGCATATCTTAAATCCCGCCCCTGCATGACAGAGACTTTTATGTCACTGTCGCATGGACAGCTGTGCCCTCCAGACCGTTCAGTGCCACAGGTAGATCAGGTGCTGTGACTCGGGTTACTGATGTAGCAGACCACAGATGCATACTATGCTTTTGGCATGGAGCTGGTGAAAGAGGAACCTGATCAGCAGATTACCCTTTCTTAGATGGGTAAGAAATAATGTTATTATTCAATACAAATCAAAAAATGCCAGGGCTTTGCACCCTTGCCAGATGGCAGATCCTCAAAACATCTGTAACTGTGTATTCCATTGTTGTGTGGGGTGAGGTTTATTTAGGTTCTGCCGAAACCCTGCTCCGTTTTTTGGCAAATGGCACACACAGGAATAATCTCACCTTTTATCTCCTTCTTAATGACATTTCAGAACACTTTGGTCCTTTCAATTGTCTTAGTAAGGTATTTGGCCCTTTTTTTCTGGCACCAGCGAGCCCCGTCCCCTAAATGGCTTTCAAATATATGTGGGTTTTTCCCGTTCTCCATTTCCATGACATGATTGGATTTTCTTTGCTGGGAAGGAATTTTGACAGCCAAGCCAAGTGTTGCGTGTGCGTACATGCATGTTTGTGTGTGTGTGTGCGCCGTGCCCTGTTGGTAGACAATTTATTGCTGGTGGCAACTTTGTTTTTCTCTATTGGTGGCTCAGTGATTATTTTGACAACTCTACTGAAGGCTGTTTTGTGGCTAAAGGAATAATGCAGCTATATGTATGTGCAAGCAGAGTTTTTGTTGCACGTTGAGGGTTGAAACAATGGCATTGCAGGTTTATGTGTATCTTTTGAAGGGCGGTTTGCAGCTTCTTTGGCAGAGTTCAAGACAGGAGACTGATGCGGTATCAGGAGGCAGGCAGTTCGGCAAGTGAGGCTTGACAGACGGCTGTAGGCTGGCCTACACAGTGTCTCAGTGGTGGTTGGTGGATCTGAAGCACTGGTCGACGTGTCTCAGATGATGCTAGCAACTGCGGTATGACAACAGTCAGCGGTGCAGTCGGTTGCAGCTCGAGGAGCTCGACTGCTCAAAAATGTCCTTTAAGGCAGAGGCTGGTTGATACTTGTTGATGCACTCCTCCTAGCTTCTTCACTGGGCTTGTGTCATCCTTTAAGTCCGACTGTCAAAAGCTGAGGAGAGTGTTGCAGGCAACTCCCTTATCCTTGGTTTGGTTCAGAGAATCTCTGGCACTTCCCAACTAGGAAGCTTGCTGTAGAGCCTAACAGGGCATGCTGTGTGCTGGCTGGGTGCCAGTTCTGGAGCTGCTGGAGGGTCCTCTGGATTCAGTATCTCCCTGTGTTCCCTGGGAGAGGCTTAGGGGAGGGATCTTGCTTCCCTCTTTGGCAATCCTGGCCTTCCTTCACTGGCAAAAGCGGTAAGGCCGAATGTACAGCAGCCAGGATCCAGTTACGAGTGCTTCTTGTTACTCCTTGTTAAGTCTTCAGGTGATCTGCCCAAAAGAGGGTATTGACCCTCTTTTAAAGCCAAATGGGCTCCAGTGATTGGTGTAGGCTAAGCCTACCTTAATAAACCAATCCCCGGTCACCACCAACAATCTTCATAATGCCTAAGGTCATAACCAGAGTGCTTTGTAACAGAAAAGGTAAAGGGGTGAAACGTGTAACACTAAGTCCCACCCATCTTCCTGTCTGTTGTGGATCAAAGGGCCTCTCTGCTTAATTGAGCTCTCTGTGGTTCCCGATTAATGCAGCACGTTTCCCTTAAAGCTGTGGCAAGACCAGACCTTTGGTCACCGCCAAACCACATACTCTTCTGAAGGGGGTCTCCCTGCGAGGATGACTACGGTAAATTCATAGTTCCAGACATGACAGATCACTGCCCTTGATAATGAGAGGCAGGAGCTGACTTCAGGTTTACACAGTGCATATCATTGGTTGTTGGGTTTTCCTCTCCTTTGTTAGTCCTGGACCAGGCCTGTCGCGGGACTGTTTGAATTAACTATGATTAGTTTGCGAGGCTGCCACCAGCAGCCAACAAAGGAAAGGGAGGATCCATGGAGCCTTTGTTAGTTAATTAGGCTAGCCATAGCTGGAGGAAGGTTTTGCCTTCCCCCTTCTGAGATGCCTTGATGTACTCCTGGTTGTCATATTCCAGCTAAATATGACAGGGGGGATTAGCCCCACTCATTTTCCTGAGGTTGATCTACCATCATTCAATTTCATTTCAAATTTTAAGAAAAAATCCCCCAGGTGCATGGTGAAACCTCACAGGGAGGCTGTCCTTGGGTGATTTGGGCTGCAATAAAACACTTGCATGCACATCCTGCCTTTTCCCTCATATCTTTGGTGGGACCAACCTCACATTAGTGACAAGAGGCCTTTGGTCACTGGACCAAACCCCCCCAACAGACCATCAACCCAAGGGCATCCACCCACCTCCTCAGAGCCGCGCCATGGCCTCATTCATGACTAGTACGGCACACAGCAAGCCCCATGAGTTGGGCATGAGGGAGAATTGACGCTCGACCATGCTCGACCAAGAGTTGAGCCCTGCATCAGTTTTCATTTCAGGTAAGCATCGCTTGGCGATCCTCAGTGTGGTGTTACCCAGATAACCAGATGCTCCCTCATCCGCAGTGAATCAACCCACATCCCGCACAGAGACACACCTTAAAAAAGAGATGCACCATAAAAAAATAAAAAGACAAAAGTATAAAGACATAACAGAAGTAAACCAGAGAAAAGGAAAAAAACGCAAAAGACACCCCGGGGGAAACACAGAACTAAACAAAGGAACAGAGACAGCACACACTCAGGCACAGAAGTGAGCACCAGGAAATGAAAAAGGAAAGCAGTGAAGTTAGAGACAAACAAAAAAAGGTTTATACATAATTGAACAAAATTGAGGAAGCAGGATACACAAAGAGGCAGTTCTCAGCAAAGACTACAGGGTGTTCGCTAACATGACAACACCTCAAAGATTTCCAGCAACTACATAAATGGCAGGTGGTGAAATGCCATGCCACCCAATCTGCCACACACATTTACCCTTCAACATGCGGAACCCCCAGCCAAGATGCTACCAATGCCAGGCACCCCAGCAGACAAAGACAGAGAAGCAATCCAATTGAACTGTTTGGGCTTGGATGCTCAGGAAGGCAGCATACATCTGCCTGCCATACAAAGTTCCCCTGAGGCATACCAACTATGCCCCTTTGTACAATTATTGCAGAGACTGGACAAGTATTTTCCCAAGACCAACACAGCAATGGAGCAACACCTATTCTACACCCGGGTGCAAGATCCAGGTAAAACCATTGAGCAGTATGTATCCTCACTCAGGACTTTAGCTGCTACATGCAAATTCAGACCCTTCCTAAACGAGGTTGTGAGAGATCAACAGATGGTACTCACAAATAATTAACACACTAGTGATTTTCTCTTGCTAGTGGTGTAACTAACCCTGGGCACTGGGCAAGGCATTGAGCAGTCCATGGCATGGAGCAGTACCATTAGAAAAGAGAATCTTCAGGGGACCAACGTAGAAAGGTCTCACAAAGCCGAACAGATGAGCACATAAGAATCCCATTAGTGCAGTCATTGGAGGAAGGACATGAGGGAAGCAGGCAATGGGTGACACTCAATACACACCCAGGAGGCAGAACACTAAACCCAAGATGTCAGGGAATCATCTCACGTGTTGCAGGAATTATCACAACGCTGGGCACAAAACATGCCACAGCTGGGGCAGGAAGTGTGCTGTATGCGGACGTATGAATACTTTTTCACAGATGTGCAGGGGGATCCACTAACTTGGTGTAGCCACCCTGACGAGCAACTACCCATAGATGAAGATGAAGTGGGAAGTCATCTTTCCAATATGGTGGCTATCATTGATGGGCATGAGGAAGAAGCAGAGCCACCCAGACCAACAATACTAGTAAGTGGGCAGTTAGAGTTTTGTTGCTAATTGCCAATTCAGGGTCATTTTATACAGTGATTCCCAAACACTTACATGCAAGAGAATGGCAAGAGGTGGAAGGACAGTTGTTGCTGAGAAAGTTTTCCTCCACTTCTTACTCTGGACATTCTGTCAAAATATTGCAGTACTTTCAGCACAAATGCAATACCAGGAATAATCGACAATTGACATTGTGTATGTGGCTGCTAAAGGACCACCAGTACTCAGCAGGAAGCATCAAGCAGCATTTCACCTCACTCTGAAACCAGGTGAAGACCAACACATTCTCTCTGTGAGCCGTCACCAAAATCTGGCCTCAACAAGAGAAACACAGGCCCTCATTCCGAGTTTTGAGGCAGCCATGGCGCTAAAAGCGCTATGGCTGCCTCCAAAATCGGTCCGACTCTGGTGAAGGGAGTAATTACCAGTCCAGTCCGAGGTCGGCGGGACCGGTAATTCCCCATTCACCAGAGCCATTTCCCATTCCCATTTGAGCCCCCATAGGGCTCAATGGGAAGGGGGAAGGTGGCAATAATGGTACCACAAATTGCGGTACCGTTATTGACCCTGGTATCCCTTTGCGGGTCCCGTCCATAATGCCTGGTAAAAGGGAGGGACCCGCAAAGGGACCTCGGAATAGGGCGCAAAGGGATTACTGGCACCGGTGTCATTACTGGTGCCCGGTATCCCTTTGCACCCAGGTCATAATGACCCTCACAGACATTGTAATGGGCTCCTTAAAGAAATGATTAAAACATACTCCACAGTCTTCGCAGACAATATTGGGAACTTGAAATGTTTCAAGCACCACATAATGTTAAAAAAAGGGCACACAAAAAGTCAAAAATCAAGTAAGTAAGGTACCAATCAGACTTCAGGAACAACTAAAGAAACAACCTCAAGAGTTGTTAGAAAATTGGATCATAAAGGAGGTTGAAGGCACAGAATTGCTAGCACCAATTATTCTGGCTTGCAAAGCAGATGGGGACATAAGGATGTGTGTAGATACTTGGAGTCTGAATAGGAGCATAAAAGTAGATGCCAACCCATTGCCCAACATATCATAAATGGTTGGTAGAATCAAGTGATCCAAGCATTTTATTACACTTGACCTTGGTTCAGAATATCACCAAGTTGAACTCACAGAAGAGTTGAGGGAGCTGACCTCTTTCATCACCCAATTTGGAGCTTTTTCAATGTTTGCAAATGTCCTTTGGTCTAACATCTGGAGGGGCTGTTTTTCAGAGAATAATGGACAGGTTATTTGTTCACTTGGACAATGCACTTACATTTCAAGATTACATGCTGATTTATACCAACAAGATGGAGAAACACGTAAACATCCAGAAACAAGTGCTTAAAATATTGGAAAAATATGGCCTCACCGAAAAGATAGAGTATAGAGGTGCCAACCACTTCCCCCCCAACTGAGTACAGATAACATGATAGGCAGATCAAATAATTCCATTATTGCAGAAATCAGGATTATAGTGCCTTTAATAAGGTAAAAAGTGCCAAGGCACTGTGCATATTTGTGTTAAAATGACCAAGAAATTGAAGGGTGCTTTAAATATCACCCACGTATCATGAGTATATAAAGATATATCATGAATATGGGATACAAAGTGAGAAATGCTTAAATAAATAAACAATGGCTCCCTGAAGGATTAATACAGTGGTAGACAGAGATATATTTAAAAATGGATACCTCAAGCACACACTGGTGTCTAGTTTTAAGGCCAGGTGTGAAAACCCTGACTCATGCTGATAAGCAACAGAGGCTGGTACATTTGAAATAGTCTTTTGCAGCATCTCATGGTGAGATAATTGAGTTGGCTAGCCACAAATGGAACCTGGCAGGAAAAGCAGACAGAGTTCATAATGAGAAGGGCACACTATGCTTTCTGCAGACTATTTTGAGAGATCAGCAGTATTAATTGGTAACATATAAAAGAGCATATCTATTTTTCTACAGTATGAGGCACTAACTAACTTGTCAGAACCTCGAAAATCAGATAAGGGGTAGACATTGGTTTAATGAAGGTTTTTTTTTTGGCAGGAGTTGAGAACTGTCATAATTTCCAGCCAAGTTGCAAAATAAGCTCATCAGTCTTGTGCATCAGGAAAAACAGTGAATGCCAACTATGCTAATGTGGGCTTGTTGTGCATCCGATAAGTCATCCAATCGTAGTGAAGGGAGGTTTTTTTCTCTGGCTAAGAGGACCAATCAGAAACATGCTCCAAACAAAGCAGTCATTTTCTGTCATAAAGCAAAAGCAAAACACAAAGCAAAAGCAAAACACAAGAAAACAGACAGTAGCAGGCACTGTGGTGGGGGCCTATTTACTCAGAAGATGCCACCTTTGCCCTTCATGTAGGTATATCAGGTGTGACAAGATGGAATCTGCTGGCAAAAGACACAGAGAATCCAAAACAAGGCTAAAAGGAGGAGGAAACTACAAGCCCCAGCATCCCCCACAGCGCTTTCTACATATAGGGAAACAGGCATATAGAGCCTACAAACTCGCTGGCCAAAGCCCAGGGCAATGCCCTGACTCGTGCGCATGTGCGAGGACTAAGCGCTTGTTTGCGCTCGACTTTTCATCTGGACGGACGCATTCCAGGGAGTTACGGTCTGGCAGAGCACATTGCGGGGTCCAGCTCTTGCGAGAAGTAGCTCCTTCAGGCTCTGCAAGCCTTAAAGATAAGTGGCATTCTCCAGCACTTCCATTCCACGAATGAAGGAGCATGTTTTATCTTTTACTGACTGCATGCCAGTGTTGGGACAGGCACCAGAGGGCAATCCGTTTGCAGAGGCAACACCAGAGCATTGATGGCGCATGAGGGGGAACCCGGCTAACACAGCAGATATGCTGAAACATTAACCGGATGCAGCAAAGTTAAAACACTGTTTGGGGAATGCATGTAGCTTCTCTGAAAAGACATACACTCCATGATTCAGAGCTCATACTAATTGTTTCTCCTTTGGCAGCCCCAGACGTGGCCCGCAAGCCCTCGAGAGACCACAGGTAGCAGGGATAGAGCACAGGACCCACAGAAAACAGCCCGAGCTAAGTGCTGGTTTTCTTTCTTGATGTTTTTGGCGCAATAGTGTGTACATGAAAAACTACGCTGTGCAGCACATCAACTAATGGTTTAGCTGGTGAACCAGCAGTGCTCAGTTGGTATCCAATGTAGATTCTCTCTCTTGTTTTGTTTTGGTTAAGAAGGCACTCTTGTAAGGTGCTCAGTTAGCTGCCTCACATTGGGGCTCAAGTGTAGGTGCTCATTCTTGAATCAGCGTCAAGGGATTAAGCAACCGCTGTATGTGTTCTATTGTTGGTAACAGTTACACCTTGGGGGATAACTCAGTGCAGATACAAAGTGAGTGGCAAGGCCTCCGGTGTGGTGTATGACTGTGAGTGCATGTCTGAAAGTGGATGGTGCTGAAGGGTGCATCAGCACAGTGTACCAGTGCAACACCAGTTGGATCAAAACTTCAAGACAAGAGAGTTTGTGCTGCTTCTGCGCTGGACCGAGATTCGCCTTCACATTTGAATAAGGATGTTGCATTATCCAAATAGGGTAATTAAGCATGTTGAAGGCACAATGTTGCTGAGTGCTTTTCCAGAGTGTGTTGTGTAACCACATTTAATAAAGAATGCTGAGAAAAACTCCCAGGTGTCTGATTCCCTTTTGTCTCTGTCTCGGTCCCTGAGAAGTGTTCATAGATGCCAGAAGCTTGATGTGATGGGAAGAGGACCCACTTTTCACTTGGCGCTCAGCCGTGGGGCCCGAAGATCTTTCATAAGATTCTGGGACATGGACCCAGGCTTCATGTTGGTGTGCTGACGGACAGGGGGAGATGCATGGAAGAGATAACAAGGCGAGTGACAAAACTGCAGTATGCACTCATTTCTGTCAGGGGCATCTCCCCATGACCGCCAGCATGGCACAATTGGCATCCTGGAATTATGGTATGTATTATGAGGGACAAAGGCAACAGAAAATAAAAACATGTTTATGTACATATTAAGGGGACTGTGGTAATTTAAAAGTAACAGGAAATATTGTGTGGAGATAAGAAGCACACTGAAACCTGACTCAAGGGGGTCTAGAAGAACTCGTCTCACACTCCAGGTTCATATAAGGAGATTAGTTAAATCTTGTGACAGGATATTTGATTAGGGGCGAGGTAAAAAAAAAAGTGATCACGGAGTATTTTATGTAAATGTGTAAAATCGACCAGTCTGTCTGGTGTGAAGTCATTGAGAAAAGTTGAGGAGCAACAGTGATTGAGAATAGCAAAGTGGTTGGCGCCAAACAAGAGAGTAGATAGGCTATTGAAATTAGAGGCTTGAGCAAGCAATTGATGGGGCGCGCTCATATTTGTTGTTTTTAAATGTTTGGAGGTTTTGTTTAAGGATCTGGTAAAAGTATGCAGTCAATTGTGACTCTACTCTACACTTTTAAACAAGCGAGTGAAATCAAGTGATGGGGCAAAGACAAATACAAATTTTATACGCACAATGAGAAGGCTTTTGACAGATTGAAATGCTTTGAATGGTAGAAATTCGACAAACGAAACATTAAAATGAAGAAGGAACAGCTAAGACATGTAGGAGATTCTGAAAGCATTTTCCTGGCTAGGAAAACAGTGTGCAGTTGAAAGAAATAATTTCCTTAAACTGGGTTCTGAGCCAAAAGCCGACAGTGATTTCCTTTTCTGACTGAACATATTAAGACAGTTTTATACAATGAATGCTCTAAAATTAACAGAAGAAAGAAAAGTGTTCATTTTGAGAAAAAGAAGAAAGTGTGTAGCTGATAGAAGCTATGCATCATGAACAGTGATATTTATGTTTGAAAACCGTGCTGCTGAAGTTAGCCAAGGCTCTTTTTTCACAACTAAGATAAGAAGTGACAAAGAACCAGGAAGTAATTCATAGTTACAGAAAGCCAAGGCTCTGTGCCTTCGAAAGCCCGGCCAGTGAAAGCGGCTATGAATCAATTGAGTAGGTTTTGAGAACAGTATTTCTTCATGGCATTTGTGCATGTTTATTGAAGCGATGTGCTAGAGAAGCACTGGATAAAATTTTATGATATGGGATAGTTAAGCCCCTGGTTGTTTAAATTAAGCAAAGATATATATTTTGTAAAAGTGTTGATTTTTCCAAAGGAACTATATGTGAGTGAATCCTATTGTGAATTTACTGTTTTATACTAGAAGCTGCCCCCAGTTATTGAACATATGTGAACTAAGGATGTCTCATTAGGTCACTGTTTAAAAGTCAAACAAGTCACTTCTCATTTAAAGGGGTTGGTTATTTTTAAAGTTAATGCTAGATACTTTCTCTGTTAAGCACACACTAGATCATCCCAGATGTTTTTAATTTCATTTTAAACAATGTAGGCATTTGCATTAGTGATAAATGGGACATTTTGAAAGAGCATAGAACATAGATCATAAGGCATGCATGGGCCAATCACACAGATGAGGGGAAAAGGAACGGTGCTTCACTAAATAGTGTGCTACCAAAAGGAAGAGCAGATGCACACAGACAGTTTATTTTCATAGAAATTGAAACAGAAGTAAAGGAAATATGTCAGAAGAAGAAGAATGAGGAAGGGACACTAAATGATCAGACGAGCAAAACAAAGACAGATTTCAAATGAAAGCACAGGAGAGTGCTATAAGTAATCAGAACAGTGAGAATATTGGTAATAAAGGATAGAGAGAGGAGAGATGGGATATGCCCCATAATATATTAGAGTTATACAGATATTACACATGCAGACTCAAGCACATGCTCCAAAGCCACAGCAAATCAGGCAAGCTTTAAGAGGGGGACAGCGTCTCCCCCACACCACAGCAAAAAATAAAATAAAAATGAATGAGCCCAAGATCACACAATTCGTGAAAAAATGCGCTGAGAATAAAAAATATCATTATGAGTGCAAATTACATTCAAATGTAGATGTATGCAATAGTGAATGATAT
Organism: Ambystoma mexicanum; assembly: GCF_040938575.1. Classification (NCBI taxonomy): domain Eukaryota; kingdom Metazoa; phylum Chordata; class Amphibia; order Caudata; family Ambystomatidae; genus Ambystoma; species Ambystoma mexicanum. The sequence continues at coordinate 1,033,387,468 of NC_090923.1, forward strand.
TACATTAAGTACAGTGAACATTTATGGGGAATAGCAACACATTAATAAGATAAAACACCTTTTCTGCAACAATGTTAAAAGTCTATGTATTGGTGCAAAAATGTGTATTTAGAACAGGAAGCAGTAAGTAACAACAGGAATTGCTCTCAAACGCGCCACGGCTAAGGTTACACACAATATAGATGAAAAGCATGACATATTTAACAGTTGTATTGAGGAGAGATCTCAGTAAATAACTAAGGAAATAACATTCATTAGTTTAGGGATTAGTTATGAAGACACACAAGAAATCATACTAAGTTTTTTTTAGGGTCTGAACATGTAAAGGAGTGTGCCATTATGTCAAAGGAGTACTTTTAATAGCACACACACCCTAATTGGTCTGACTTCCAAGAATAAGGAGTGCATTATTTAGGGGTTTTACAGGGTTTGTTTAAATGAAACATATTCATGAATAAATACGAGCAGGCTGGGCACTGACAAGGAAGAACAAGGAAGGCTTGGCACACTTATTGAGCACAATATGGATTGGATGATGAATTGATTTATTGGGAGAAATAGAATTTGGAGATATGACAAGGGAAGACATTATTCATGAGATTGGGAAAAAATTAAGATAATTAGGTCAGAGTCCCTATCATGATATGCATATGTGGAGAGGGGGAGTGGCACATGCATGCACACACACACACACGTGCATACATACACGCGCACACACACACACATGCACACATGCATGCCCACATGCACAGATGCACACACATGTATACACACACATGTACACACACACATGCACGTATGCACGCATGCACACACACACACATAAACAGACACCCATACATGTGCACACACATTCACACATGATTTTGTGACAGTACATGAAATCAATTGATCACAGGCTCAATTCACATAAAAACACATTTAGGTAGTCATAGAAGGAATTCAATACTGCAATGAGAACACATAAACACACACACACATAGGACACTTTCGTTCTACATTAGGAATATCAGTTAGGGACATAGGGTCCCATCACGGGTTGGGCTGCATCCCTTAAATGCAGTGGTAATGCTATTACTGCTGCATTTAAGGGTCCACCCAAACATGAGTCTGGCAGCATGTACCCCCAGTGCCGAACTGGGGGTAAATGTGCTGGAAAAATGCTGATTTTCAGTGCAATTACCGCAAGGTAATACTGCCAGTGGTAATCGCGCCAAAAATTCCCCATTGGGTCCAATGGATCCATGGGTAATGAGGAATAACATTTACCGCCCAACCCATGATCCAACGGTAATAGCGCTGGATAGGTGGACGGTAATGAAAATACAGTTGGGCGGTATACCAACTCGTGATGAGGCCCATTATGTCTTGCTAAAAAAAAGATAGAAGAGTAGCTAGATTTTGGCGACTATACATGGAAGGAAGATAGGGACACTCTGAATTTACCAGCTCAAGAAGAGACAAGAGAAGGGTTTGCCCAGGATAAGACATTGTATCAGACATAAGCACCGAGAATTTTTGAAATAGTTTTCAATTTTTGAAATAGTCGGCAGCATCTCGTGGTGAGATAATTGAGATTGCTAGCCAAAAATGGAACATGACTGGAAAATCAGACAAGATTCATAATGAGACGGGCACAATGTGCTTTCTGCAGACTATTTTGAGGGATCAGCAGTATTAATTGGCACCCTATAATAGAGCATATCTATTTTTCTACGATATACGGCACTAATTAACTTGGCAGAACCTCAAAAATCAGATAAGGGGTTGACATTGGTGTAATGAAGGTTTTTTTTGGCAGGAGTTGAAAACTGTCATAATGTCCAGTGAAGTCTAAAAATAACCTTATCAGTTTTGTGCGTCAGGAAAAATAGTGGATGCCAACTATGCTAATGTGGGCTTGGTGTGCATCAGATAAGTCATCCAATCATAGTGAAGGGAGGTTTTTTCTCTGACTAAGAGGACCTATCAGAAACAGGCTCTAAACAAAGTAGTCATTTGCATAAGGATGTTGCTTCATCCAAATAGCGTATATAAGCAGGTTGAAGACAGAATGTTGGTGTATGCTTTTCCCCAGTGTGTCGCGTAACCACACTTAATAAAGAATGGTGAGAAAACTCACTGGTGCCTGATTTCCTTTTGTTTCTGTCTCAGTCCCTGAGAAGTGTTCATAGATGCCAGAAGCTTGATGGGATGGAAAGAGGACCCCCTGTTCAATAGCAAAATGTCAGCTGCTGCTGCTTGAAGATGAATGCTTAGAACACACAATTTCATCACTAGGAATCAAACCAAAGAAGAAACTATTTACTGCTATAGCAAAAGCACGACCTCCAACCACGAGAGAAGAACAGGCATCTCACCTTTGGTTGTGCAAATTCTATCCGAAATGTATACTAATCATTGCAGCTGTGGTAGAGCTCTTACAAGCAAATAAGCAAGCAATGAGTGGTGTACCACTGGCACAAGGAACTACAACAAGTCTTTGAAGCTGCAAAATGGCTAATACTGAAAGCTTCTGCATTGAAGCCTTGTGGTAGGCCGGGCAAATCTGTCATCATGGTAGACACCAGAATGAAAGATCTAGGAGAAGTACTTTCACAGGTCAAAGACGGCATGGAAGCCACTATAGCCTTTGCGTCCTGAGCACTCAAAGAAGCATTGACCAACTACCCTGTTATAGAGAGAGAGGCAATGGTTTGTGTCTGGGCTACATAGCATTTCAGGTGATATATATGGGGAGCCTTGTTTCTGATTGGAACAGACCACAGACTTCTAATTCAGGTTCCTTCTGTAGCATGTATGACAAAACTGGCTCCTAGGTTGGCCAGATTCTCTGCTCTATCGTAGGAGTATGGCTATACCATGGAATACGAGTCGGGCAAGAATAATGTGACTGTCAGTCTCAGATAATGTTGAGGAGTTGCCAGATGCAGACATGTCTATTATTGATGAATTGGTTTACGTGAATGAACTCACTAGCAAGGAAGACAAGACTTAAGAAGAAGATAGAAAAATCTTCAGAATGCATGGCCACTTCAGAAGGTGTTGGAAGACTTGATTATTACATTTCGCAGAGAACAAGATTAACTCTCTGTGGAATGCTTGTGTATAGGGCGTACAATATCATTCAACCACTGTGGCATGAGAGTGAAGCTTCTCCTAGCAGCACATCAGGGACATCTAGGATGACCTATTTCATTTTATTTTTTTATTGATTTTATTGTTTGCTTGTTAGGCGCTTATATAAAAAGAAAATACTATTTCAAAGCACCCACAAGACTGGGAGTGAGTGCGGGAGAGAAAACATAAAAAAACATTAAAAAGCACAATATTTATGAGCAGCGAGGGGAAAAGGCAGAAGGGATGAACCTACTATGCCTTGTGGAAATTCAGAATGTGCAAGTGCAGCAAGTAAGAGGGGGTAAGTGCTGGGGAGTCTGAGCTCATGGGTGAGCCACAGATGAAGTGCTGGGTATATTGAGTGCCACACGGACTGAGGCCACAGGAGATGTAAGTGCAAACCTCCAGGGAGGAGGGTGTGCAGATGCAAGCGCTGTGGATAGACAGGTACTGGGCAGCATTGGTGTGGAAGGTCTGTGCCTCGAGGATACATAAGGGTCCATGACACTGATCGCAGCAACTGTGGGATTAGCAGAGGAGAGAAGAAGGGCAGGAGGAGTAAAAGATGAAAGTCTTAAGGAGTATCTGGCATTTTAGAAGACCCTGATCAAGGTGCAGAGGGAGGGGGAGGCTAGTCTATACGACGGAGCCCACTGAGGAAAGTGAGCAACCACCTACTCTCTGTTTAGCAAAGCAATTTACACACAGAGAGTTGGTGCCTGAGGAACGTAGTAGCCTAGAAGGAGAGTATTTGGTGAGATAGAGCTGTTGGGAGTTTGGGGGGGCACAGTTCCAAAGGGACCAAGGTGGATGGAGAGGAGAGAATGGTCTGTCCAGGAGAGACTGGTGACTAGTGGGGGGAGAGAGAAAGGTCTGAGTATATGATGGCATCCAGAGTGTTTCCAGATGAGTGCGTTGGCCCAGAAGGGAGAATGGAGATGGAAAGCAAGGTGCAGAGGTTAGTGAAAAGAATGGATGCAGAGCCAAGAGATTCCAGTTGAACATTGAAGTCACCCAGGAGGAGGAGGTTAGAGGTGGATGAAAGCAAGAAGAGCAGAAGGTAGCCCATTCAGAGAGAAGCATGGTGTTGGCGCCTGGAGGCCGGATGCAATGGTCAGGGTAGAGATGGGAGAGGTGACTTGCAAACCAGGCTTTCAAGGGAACAATAGGACTGGGTAGAGAAGATGGAAGCTGGAAGCCACTCTGGGAAGATTAAGGCACAACCCCACCTCCCAGTTCGGTGAGGTCAAGGCTTGGAGAAGATCTTGAAGCCGTTAGTGAGGAGGGAGCCAAAGGCAGTAACTGAGCTGGCATTGAACCAAGTCCCGCTAAGAGCGAGAATGTCAAGGTCAATGTCTTCACGAAGAAGGCAGATGGCAGAGGAGTGTTTGTTGGCTGAACAAGCATTAAGAGTTTCCAGGTGGAGGAGTTATGTGCCTTTGAAGGTTTCCTGCTGTGGAGTACAGGGACGTGGTCCACCAGTCAGAGGAGGGTAAGAGAGAGTTGACGGGGGAGGTGCAGGAGAAGGAAAGAAATTGATGAGAGAAGGCAGGATGCGGTAAAAGAGAAGGAGGTTGGGTTGTGGACCCTGAACCAGGATGGTGCCAGTGTGATAGACATTAACGAAGCACTGTGAGGATGAGAAACTGTCCGAGAGGACTTCCCAATCGGTGCCACCATTATTGGAAGACCATGTGGAAGGAGAGAGAGTAGAGATGAGACTGGGGCTCCATAGATCTGCTGAGGGGACAAAGAAGAGGATATCAGTGAAAACCTCCCTAGAGGAAGTGCTGAGATAGGTGTCTGCAATGGGAAGTCCAGGGTTTCCACTCAAGATGTCTTTTTTGTGCTTTTTCCTACCAGAATTAGAGAGATAGGATGGATAGGTGATAGTGTAGCAGTTACAGAATATAAGAGTATTGGAGAGAGACATTAGGTCAGCAGAGGTTTAGACAATGAATGAAGGAGGAGTGGCTGCACAGCACAGTTCTAGCTAAACTCAGCAGGAGGCCTAGTAGATGAAGCCGGAAAAAGAGTAAGTACAAACCAGAAGGAATAGAATTACATCAGATAAGTGGTACAGAAATGTATCAACTATACACACATAAAATTAATTTTAGAATGGAGGCAACAATACAGTGCAAAGCAGATGGTGCACAGATCTAATGCTAAACACAGCTAAATTCGATTTAAAATGGAGGCAGAAATACAGTGCAAAGCAGATGGTGCTCAGAACTAATGCTAAACACAGCTAAATTTGATTTTAGAATAAAGGCAGCAAAACACTGCAAAGCAGATGATGCAGCGATCGATGCTAAACACAGCAAAATTCGATTTTAAAATGCAGTCAGTAATAAAGTGCAAAGCAGATGGTGCACAGATCGATGCTAAATACAATTGGGAGTCACAAATGTTGTGAAAGAAAAGGAGTTAGTTGAGGTGGGGATGGAAGCGGTGAAAGGCACAGTAAACGCTTCAGGAGAGTTATTGAAGCAGGGCAGCCAAATTCACATTCATGTCTGGAGGGATTGTGGAAAGACTAGGATCCAGTCACACAAGAAGCAGTCCAGTAAATAGTCAGGAGGACGGGTCATTGTTAGTGCAGGGAATCTACACTGAACGTGTGGTGAATAAGAATTATTGGTGACCAGCTGTTGATGCAGAAGTGAAGAGATACATAAAGGAGTTCAAGGTTTGTGCTAAGTCAGATAAAATGCTGGTTACCAAGTCAGCTTCGATTTCACCAAAGCCAGTAGCAGATTGATATTGTCAATTGCTATTGGCAATTGATATTGTCATTCATTATAGCATGCTTCTCTTCAACAACAGGCATACAATGGTCATAATTGATTATTTCTCAAAGTGGCCTGAAATCTGTTTTGTAGAGGACATCACACCCACTTCAGTGATAAAGACTTTAAGAGATTTGTTTGGGAGAGACGGGTTCCCTGAAGTCCTCATATCTGACAATTGGGTACAATTAGTGTCTAATGAGATATTTTATTTTTTTAAACATGTGTGGTATCATACTCTGCACTACATCTCTCTACCATCCCCAGGTGAATGGGCAAGTATTGTATTTGTATTTATTTATTTATAACGCGCAAACCAACAGGCCCGGAGGCATCAGGGCGCAATTTGTACAAGGTTACAGATATGCAGGCATAACAGAGAATCATTAAACATTTACACATGGGTGCAGGTATAAAGTGGAGAGGTTTAATAAAGTAGTGTCCTCCACCATAAAATTGGTAATAGAGAATGGGTTAGCACACTACATACAGTTCAATGCATATTATTTATGACTGAGAAACATGGGAAACTTTTTTATTTCACCCTTAGACCTCTGCGACTTCCATTAGTATCACAATGATTTTAGTATCTTTAGTGTCGCATTGGTGCGTGCAGAAACCGAAGACAAAGAGTTTCCCTACTTTGTTTGTCATAAGTAGAAAGTATTTGTCTGCACACATCTATTACTGCGCCACTAGGAAGTATTCAATATCAACCAGAGCCAATTTCATAATTTTCTTCCTGTATTTTATTTTCTTGCCCTTAAGGATGACACGTGTTTCGGCACTTTTGGCGTGCCTTTATCAAATCCGGGCATTTTATAACCTTTGTGAGATCCAACAGAAAAGGTGCAAATAATATCAAGTATGACGATCAGCATCAAAACATAATACACATTTTGACATGTCATTTATCATTGCAGTTCAAACAACATACATCATTATGCATTTAAATTAAAATTAAAATACAAAAATTAAAATACAAAATGTTACCATCATAGTGCCCTGTTGTTGTGGTCAAACATAAGGGACCCCGTGTAGAGTTTGGGGGAAAGAAGCATCGAAATGGACCATAGGAAAGAAAAAATAAATAAAGATGTATATGGGCTTATGGTTAGGTTTGTGTTCACTTATTTCACTTATTTATTTTATTTTACTTAATTTTAGGCTTCTTTTTTGCCTCAGCCTTCAAAATAATGCTTACCTATCGTCGGGGTGTAAGTTCCTAGTTAATGTCGTAATCATAGAACGAGTCCCATCAGACTAACAAGCGCCTATAGCACTGCAAGAGAAAAAAATAATAAAGAAAAAGGAAAGACAAAGCAAACCGTCAGGTTTCCCAGGTTTGTTCCAGTCCCATACTATTAGTGTTTCCTATGCCTACAAATTGTTTATTTTTGTATTTGTATTTATATTTTATTTTCATCTCTTTACGTGTTCTATTCTATGATTTAGAGAACATTGGCAAGAAAAACCCCCATTTTGCGAAAATTCACTGTTTTGAGTGTCGATTGTTTAGCAAAATGACCATTCAAATTTCTAAGCGTTAGCCAAGTGGTGCTCATAAGCATTATAGAAGTTAAAGTCCGTGTACGGAAAAAACACGGACTATGGGGCAGGCATGTCAGAGCATGCCTATTTAATACGGGCCATTCCCTGATTGGTGGGCTTCTCTGGTGGGCTTGCACCAGACCGCCAGGGCTTAACTTCAAAATTCAGGTTCCTGCTTCACGCGTCGGATTGAGAATACAGAACGCGTGAGTGTGGATGTGTATGTAAAGTTGTCAAGGCAACACTGGAGTCCTTTCTCAGTCTCTATCACTGCTTAGGTGTCGGCCATATTTTGGGACAGAGTACTTGTACTAATACTGATACACGTTCCTTTGACAGTTAGATATTGCGTGTGAAAGTATGCAAGCTAAATAATATATGTGTGTTTTCCTTGTCATTTTAAAAAACAGCGGGTGCATATAAATGCATTCTATTCCTTGCAATACTAAGTTACAATTCACATGAGTCCTAGGACAAAGCCCCATATGTTGGGAGTCCACGCTCGCAGTGATCTATGGGAAATGTAGTTGTATGATCGTATGTCATTACAAATTCCCCCATTTTGGTGGGAGTTAGGTAAATTAAAATTACCGTTTTGCGGTACTGTTGGTCATTCAAATTAACGGATCACACAAATCCAAAGGCACCGTCCCATATGTTTGGGGATCATAACTTACTAGTGATTTCTGGGAAATGTAGTTTTTACTGTATTTGGTCACATTTTGTATTTCATTCTCTTAGTTAACCAGTTTTCACAGAAAATAAGACATTTCATTGTCCGTGTTCAATCCCGTTTGTATACATCTGAAATAATTAATAAGTTTGGCCTCTTCCTGGCGTAATCGCAATTCTTGGTTGCCCCCTCTTCGTCCCAGGGTCACCTTTTTCAGGCCAATAAATTGAATATTACGTTTATTATCCATTTGGTGATGTTTCTGCCAATGTTCAGCTATTGGAAGGTTCTTTTCTTGACTCCCGATGGTTGCTAAATGTTCTCGAATCCTAGTACGAAGTTCTCTAATGGTACTCCCAATGTACATTTTCCCACACGTACATATGATAGCGTATACCACGTAGTTGGAGCGACAGTTAATCTGGTCTTTTATTTGCATCTGAATTCCATTTATGTTTTTAAAAAACTCTGTCTTATTAATCGCATGTTTGCACATAGAACATGTTCCACATTTTCTGAAACCTGGTCTAGATTCTTGAAGCCAGGTGCCTGGTGCCTGACTACTCTTCTCGGGTAGAAGTGAGGGACAGAGACTCCTTTTGAGGGTTTTCGCTCTTCTGCAGACTAGCGAGGGGTAGTCCTGTATGAGTGGTCCTACATGAGGATCTAATTTTAACAATTCCCAATGTTTTTTAAGAGTCTTTTTGATTACATAATTATCTGCACAGTAAGTTGTTATGAAATGCACTTTGTCTTCCGCACTTGGTCTGTTTTGCTGACTCAGTGTTGTTGCCCGAGGGGTTTGTTGAGCTTTGTTATAAGCTGTTTGTATTCTCTTCTTGGTGTACCCTCTTTCATCAAATCTAGTAGTGAGTCACCAGGCACCTGGCTTCAAGAATCTAGACCAGGTTTCAGAAAATGTGGAACATGTTCTATGTGCAAACATGCGATTAATAAGACAGAGTTTTTTAAAAACATAAATGGAATTCAGATGCAAATAAAAGACCAGATTAACTGCCGCTCCAAGTACGTGGTATACGCTATCATATGTACGTGTGGGAAAATGTACATTGGGAGTACCATTAGAGAACTTCGTACTAGGATTCGAGAACATTTAGCAACCATCGGGAGTCAAGAAAAGAACCTACCAATAGCTGAACATTGGCAGAAACATCAACAAATGGATAATAAACGTAATATTCAATTTATTGGCCTGAAAAAGGTGACCCTGGGATGAAGAGGGGGCAACCAAGAATTGCGATTATGCCAGGAAGAGGCCAAACTTATTAATTATTTCAGATGTATACAAACGGGATTGAACACGGACAATGAAATGTCTTATTTTCTGTGAAAACTGGTTAACTAGGAGAATGAAATACAAAATGTGACCAAATACAGTAAAAACTACATTTCCCAGAAATCACTAGTAAGTTATGATCCCCAAACATATGGGACGGTGCCTTTGGATTTGTGTGATCCGTTAATTTGAATGACGAACAGTACCGCAAAACGGTAATTTTAATTTACCTAACTCCCACCAAAATGTGGGAATTTGTAATGACATACGATCATACAACTACATTTCCCATAGATCACTGCGAGCGTGGACTCCCAACATATGGGGCTTTGTCCTAGGACTCGTGTGAATTGTAACTTAGTATTGCAAGGAATAGAATGCATTTATATGCACCCGCTGTTTTTTAAAATGACAAGGAAAACACACATATATTATTTAGCTTGCATACTTTCACACGCAATATCTAACTGTCAAAGGAACGTGTATCAGTATTAGTACAAGTACTCTGTCCCAAAATATGGCCGACACCTAAGCAGTGATAGAGACTGAGAAAGGACTCCAGGGTTGCCTTCACAACTTTACATACACATCCACACTCACGCGTTCTGTATTCTCAATCCAACGCGTGAAGCAGGAACCTGAATTTTGAAGGTAAGCCCTGGCGGTCTGGCACAAGCCCACCAGAGAAGCCCACCAATCAGGGAATGGCCCATATTAAATAGGCATGCTCTGACATGCCGGCCCCATAGTCCGTGGTTTTTCCGTACACGGATTTTAACTTCTATAACGCTTATGAGCGCCACTTGGCTAACGGTTAGAAATTTGAATGGTCATTTTGCTAAACAATCGACACTCAAAACAGTGAATTTTCGCAAAATGAGGTTTTTTCTTGCCAATGTTCTCTAAATCATAGAATAGAACACGTAAAGAGATGAAAATAAAATATAAATACAAATACAAAAATAAACAATTTGTATGCATAGGAAACATAAATAGTACGGGACTGGAACAAACCTGGGAAACCTGACGGTTTGCTTTGTCTTTCCTTTTTCTTTATTTTTTTTTCTCTTGCAGTGCTATAGGCGCTTGTTAGTCTGATGGGACTCGTTCTATGATTACGACATTAACTAGGAACTTACACCCCGACGATAGGTAAGCATTATTTTGAAGGCTAAGGCAAAAAAGAAGCCTAAAATTAAGTAAAATAAAATAAATAAGTGAAATAAGTGAACACAAACCTAACCATAAGCCCATATATATCTTTATTTATTTTTTCTTTCCTATTGTCCATTTCGATGCTTCTTTCCCCTCCACTCTACACGGGGTCCCTTATGTTTGACCACAACAACTGGGCACTATGATGGTAACGTTTTGTATTTTAATTTTAATTTAAATGCATAATGATGTATGTTGTTTGAACTGCAATGATAAATGACATGTCAAAATGTGTATTATGTTTTGATGCTGATCGTCATACTTGATATTATTTGCACCTTTTCTGTTGGATCTCACAAAGGTTAAAAAATGTCCGGATTTGATAAAGGCACTCCAAAAGTGCCGAAACACGTGTCATCCTTAAGGGCAAGAAAATAAAATACAGGAAGAAAATTATGAAATTGGCTCTGGTTGATAATGAATACTTCCTAGTGGCGCAGTAATAGATGTGTGCATATTATTTATGTACAAAACCACGCCTCATCCGACTACCAGTGTCACCATTTGAAATTCTTAGAGGTGCTAAAACACTGCTTCCATCTAAACCTTGGTGGATTTACAATGAATGAAGGAATCATTTGGCCAGTACCTTGGATTTAGGCATGTGCAGGCTAATCTAAGTGAGCGTCTGGAGAAATTGAGAACATATGTTTAACAGTCGCGTTACTCACGCCAGCCCAGTTTCAAGATGGGTGAGTGGGCACATGTAAAACTACCAGAATTTGTCCCCAAGGAATGTCTCAATACTTCTCACCCCAGAGGTTGATCAGATACTACAGGGTGCTGTTCGTATTATGGATGGAAGGGTGTGGAGCATGTGGCGCATTGCAGTATTGGCAAGGATACAAACATTCCAAGCCACTCAGTTGCAGCTTTCACTACATCTATAACCTCTGACCACAACAGAGGCCGTTTGGAGTCAGACAATCACATGGATGGTGCTGTCACTGTCATGAGTGAAGGTGATATGGCACAACCACAGGGATCATATTCTCTTACTATAACACAAAGTGTAAAGACAAGGTGCCACAATTCAACGATTCCAATCAGATGCAGAAGAATGTTGTTGACATTAATTAGAGTATACATGACAAAGAGATGTTACTAGGTTCATTCTTTGGTATTTGAAGTAACACTTTAAAACAGTTGCAGATTGAACCTTGCTATAGTGTAGTTTGGGGTTTTACAACACAGTGGTGGTCATTATGCTAGTTTTCATTTGCATGCTAAGAATAGTTAAACTTGGTTATGCATTTGTTCTGAATATTTTGAAATGTTATAAAGGATGAAGTGGTGTTGTATTCAAATGTTCTCGAGCAGTCCCAATGCTCAGTTAAAACATCGAAGCTGGGACGCTGGCAAACAGGTGAAGCGTGAAAGGGGAGAGAGACCGAAGCAGGGATGCTGTCTTTTGGTGTCTTGGTCTGCAATAAATCACTTGCCCGTACATCCTGCCGCCATCCTGATTTCTTCAGTTGGATAAACCCCACAGAGGGGGAGTGGCACAAGCTCAATTGATCATGAGAGGATTTAACGAGAGCCAAGCAGCAGCATGCACAGGAGAGGGCTCGATGAGTGGGTGATGCTGGCAATTTAGCACAGGGAGAGGCCACGCCTCGCTTGTCTGGGTGGAGAAAGTGCATTAGCAAAGAGTAGGTGAGTGGCGGGAGCTGAACTGTGGTGCAGCATTCACTAATGGCACAGCAAGAAACTCAACCTCCAAGGTGGCTCACAGTTGCGCACAGGTGGAGCACAAGTTCTGCTTAGTAAATGGGTGATGCTGGGGATCGTACGAGCACACCAGCGGCGTGCTCGGTGGTGGAAATGGACACATTTAAAGGGGGATCTGACAAGTTCCAGGGCAGAGTTTGGGGAAGAGGGAGGAGTTCAGAGGAGGCAGAGTTCAGAGGGGGCAGATCTGGCAGTTAAACTACGCTCAAAGGAAATGTTAAAAAAAATGGTGCAATTTCTTTTGTGCTGTTTCTTTCCAAACGCCACACTATCCATCGGTTCCACTTTAAATCATTTCCAATGCAGTGGTGCCCCCAGAATATGTTATCATTGTCACTTTAAAATCGCTTTGGGATCTCATCTGTTGAGGTTTGCAGGCAAGCTGCTGGGTAGGGTTTACATGTGAGGAGCCTGGGGTAAAGAGTATTATTTGCATGGCATTTTCCAGACTTTGAAAACATTGCTGTCTATAGATATCTATATCAATGTTTATCCCTTCCTGCAAAGTAACCATTTGAAATTGTAGAATATTGGCAAAATATGTGGCAAGTTTGGGGATCTCTGCTTGCCTTCTTCCTGCTGCAAGATGTACTGTAAAATGTGTTGTTTTGACCTGGGGATGAGTATGGCTCTCTCACTTCACTCGTTGTAGGAACTTGTGGCCCCAAAGTGAAAATCAAAAGCTGGCACCCATGAATACGCACATTAAGTGAACATATCTGAAATACATATATGCAAATGTAGTTCAATTGACTTTACCCCTTAGAACAAAGTGCACAAGACAAAAGAGCATTGGCCATTCAAAATAAAATCAACACCAGAAAAATAACCTGAGAGATGAGATTTTCCAATAACTACGCGGGCAAAGTATGAGAAGTGCTCACCTTTTAAACCGAGCAATCTATAGTGCAATATTCCCTTGAAAATAAAATCCAAATGTGGCCTTGTGGGTAAGCATCAACACTGGGAATTTGACAACCTGGGTGAAATCCTGGTAGCCAAACACTTGCGCAAGCTTGTATTGGGTATTGGGAACACTAGAACTGCGGGACTGCTGCACTTTCCCGTGTGATTGTTTTGTATCCTGCGTGCGAAAAGTGGTCTACTGAGGACAGTGCCCCACTGTCCCCAGCTGAAAATTTGAGGTATTTTTGTGAGACCAGCCACATTTGCATTATACACTACCTAAATTCTAAGAGAGAAGTTCTCTCTTAACAAAACTTCGAGATCTGAATTTGATGAGTATTGACAGGTTTTTAATTGTATTAGCCAACACGTGTTTCGACCTTGCAGGTCATTTTTAAGGCATGAAAGTGTGGTAAGGCTTGCAAAGACGTCTTAGGTCTGGAAGGAGCAGGCCCCTGTAGGGATGTGTGGTGGATGATACGCTATGTTGGTGGAGCCTGATAATTCTCGCCAGTGAGATCGACCGACCTAGATAACCTGTATGAGAATTATCAGGCACCACCTACATTGTGGATCATTCACCAGACATCCCTACAGGGGCATCCCCCTTACAGACCTAAGACGCTTTTGCAAGCCTTACCACACTTTCATGCCTTGAAAAGGACCTGTATGTTCTAAACACGTTTTGGCTAATATAATTAAAAACCTGCCACTCCTCACCAAATTCAGATCTCAAAGTTTTATTAAGAGGGAACTTCTCTCTTTGCATTTTGGTAATGTCTAGTGCAAATGTGGCTGTTCTCACAAAAATACTTGTGCAAGCTTGCCAACCTCAAAAACACCCAAGGGGTGTTGCGACAGCCCTCTGAAAAAGTGGCACTGTCCACCTACATTTATCCTTTACTTGTGCCCTGAAAAGCAGCACATGACCACAATCAGGGGAAAGAAAACACTCCAGTCTCCAGGATTGCAACCTCTCTTGCCAACTCATGTGCAAATAGTCAATACGCACTTGCTCTCTCATCCTGTCCCCTCTCACCCCCATGTTTGGCTTTCAACAGTACTCTACTTGAAAAGTACACAAACCAGAGGAAAGTACTTGAACAAATATATACATCCTTATAGAAATATGCTATGCAAAACGTTTTAAATTGTGGCATTATCCCCCCCCATACCCTGAATGAAAGACTACAAATAGCAGAATGCAATTCAGCAGATGGCAAAAAAATGGCCTGTTGATTTTGAAAATGCATTTTCAAGACATTAAGATTCACAACAAAATGTAATGGGTCTCATCACGTGTTGGGCTATAGCCCTTAAATGCGGTGGTAACAGTATTACCTCCGCATGTAAGGGCTGGCCCTATCACAAGTTGGGCGCTAAATGGGCTGTTTTACCTCCAGCTTTTTTCTGGAGATGAAAATCCCATTTAGTGCTCTGTATTACTGCTGGCTCTATTAGAGTGCAATATTAGTGCCAAAAATGTCCCATTGGATCCAATGGACCCATTGGGGAATGGGGATTTACCTGTAATGACCAACACGAGATCTGTCGGTAATACCGTTGGACCAGTGGTTGCTAATGCTATTACACTCAACCAGTGGTTGCTAATGCTATTACACTCAACCAGTGGTTGCTAATGCTATTACACTCAACGATATTACTGCTGGGATACCGCCCAACTCGTGATGAAGCCTAATGTGTGAATAGATTACTTATGGGCCTCATCATGAGTTGGCTTGTAGTCCTTAAATGCGGCGGCGGTAACTGTATTACCGCTGCATTTAAGGGCTAGCCCTATTACGAGTTGGGCACTAAATAGGCTGTTTTACCTTCAGCTTTTTTCTGGAGGTGAAAATCCCATTTAGTGCCCTGTTTTCGGTGGTATTACCGCTGGCTGTATTAGAGTGCGGTATTAGCGGGAAATATCCCATTGGGTCCAATGGACCCAGTGGGGAACAGGGTTTTACCGCTAACACCCAACCTGTGATCCGGCTGTAATACCGCCAAACTGGTGGGCTGCCGAGCAGGAGAGGTGTCCCACTCCCAAATGTCCCGGTCTGAACTGCTTGTCAGGGCTGAGGCAGGCAGGGTTCGAGATTCGGGGAGACATATGATGTCTGATCTCGGACCCTGCAAAAGCTGGCCCATTGACCAGCCTTGGACATGCTGAAATGAGTGCATGGAGAAGGTGGGACAGATACTTGCCTTCATTTTTGTGGTATCTATGGGACTGGTCTTGTCAGTCAATCAGGACAGTCCCTGAAGAAGTAGCCAATGTCACTGATAGGGCTCCGTGCCGCAGCCTTTAGGCACCGTGATGCAGCCACACTCGGCTATGCACAGAGAGTCATTGGAGAAGGTGCGCAGGCACTGTAAGGGGTCAGTGGCTGAAGCCTTTGTTGCCAAACTGTTGTAACCACACAGACAGAGCAGTGGGGGAAGCACTTTTATATTAGTACAAAGCAGTGTGTTGTGCCCTACCTTGTGCTCTGTTGGAGATGGGGCACCACGGAAGGCCTTCTGGGCAGTGCCCTGGCGCAGGGCCTGCAATCCAGGTTGCTGGGGGAACTGGCAGGTAGGTGGTGGATCACTTCTGTACCCTAAATGCCAAGGAACTGGCTCTCTATACATCAGGAAAAGTGCCACCGCTAATAAGAACAGGACTCAGTTTGACTATCTGTGTGTGGGTCTCCTTCCACATGCGCTATTGCTTCATTAGCACGTTGGCTCCTTCCTGCATCACGACGTGCTTGCATGTGTGCGAGAGTGTGTGTCCACGGGCCGCGTGAGTGGCATGCAGCCCAGTTACAACAGTGTCTCCTCAACACCATAACATCCCTCTGCTCCTTCAACAAACGTCATAACATGTACCATGTGACAATCATCCCAATGCAAATTCTTTAAAACTGCCTGGTGGCCGGGTTGGACATCTTGTCTGATAAACTGTCTCGAAGGGTGATTCTTCTCTTGTTGTTGCCGGCAGCTGTTCTTTGGTTTGTGGCTGATTGGTTGTGAGCTCTTGGCGTATGTTGTTTTCCAGATCATCTTCCACTTCTCCATCTTTCCCTTGTGTTCTGCTTCCTAGTTCTTCAATTTGTTCATGAAATTCATTCGGTGGACTTCCTGTGAGGGGTTTGAAGTGTGAAGGGTTCTGAGTGATGCAGGACGACCCTCTTTGTTTGGTCACCATGCTAACTTCTTTTGCTGTGACTACCATCGCTCGGGCTTGAATACGAGGCCAAACTTCCATTTCAGTCTCAAGATTTTTTTTTACCAATACCTTGTCTCCGATGCCTAGCGTCTGCTCTCTCCTCCCTGCCCTCTTGCTTTCTGCTCGGTGGCATTCTGCTTACCTTGAGGCACATTGTTGAGTGTCCAAATTGGCTTTCCAAGTCAGTTCTGAGGGCAAATGCAAAAACATCCAAAACAATGTGGTAAGGATTATTAGAAGGAAGTAAAAAAAGGAACACATAAGCTAGGACAGAAAGAATGTACACTGGTTAGCCATTGAGGAAAGAATTAATTGCATTTAAGGCTATGACACTGACACACAGATGCAAACACGGGTCTGCCCCGTCTTACCTGAAAAACAAACTGGCCACAAACGTACCAAGACGGACACCCAGGTCGGACTCAAATGGTCAAATCAGAATTGCCAGATTCAAAAAGGCTAACAGACTTGGGATAGCTTCCATAGTAAAGCATTCTCGATGTGGAACAACTTGCCCATCTCTGTAAGACTAGAACAAAAATACACAAGCTTCCGGAAAAAACTCAAGACTCATCTGTTCAAATGATAATCCGGTCTAAAGAAAATGATACCCCTAATGACTTTTGAGCGCCTTGTCCTGTGATTTTATATGTTTTGTCCCTTCGTGTATATGTCAGCGCCCTGATGCTTGCGAGCTGCTGGTGCTATATAAACTAACAAATAAAATAAAAACAAAATAAATACCATAAATTGCTCAGCGTCTCCAGTTGCCTGGGGTCAGCTGGGAGTGATCTTGCAGTGTCTGATATTCATATTATCCAGGAATCACTGAAACTCACTAGATTGTAAAGGGGGGCATTGTCAGTTTTGATGGATGATGGGAGCCCATGAGCATCGAAAATCCTTTCCAGTTTCGGGATCAGAGTTGCTGTAGAGTTGACGATTTCCAATTCTGTTTAGGGGGCGAATTCTTCCACCACTACTGATGCCCGTTGAGGTGTGAACCAAAGTTTGCGCTGATGTTTTCTCAGTGATTCTGCCCTCTGGGCAGGGAGCTTGAAGCATAGCTGCACCCATCGCCTGGCACGGGATATACCATGCTACTAATGTCTCAATTACCCTTTCCAGTCCCAGGAACCATACTTTCACTCGATGTCAGGGCTTCATCTTGCAAATGCTGTGGTGGCCGATGTGAGTCAAGTGGACCACTCGATTGGTTAGTGATGTCGGGATCGCTATGCATGATCAACCCAGCAACAGGCCTCCATCTGATAGGGATAGTTCATCCTTGCGACTTAGTTAATTTAGAAGAAAGATGGGTTTGGTGGAGTGTGGTGGTGTTCCATGAAATCATTCCATTGTGCGGCAGTCAGTGGCTCTTTTATGGCACGGATGCACTCCAATTTTGCGTGTTGCTTCTGAAACATATTCCAGCAAAACTGCTTGCGGGACGTTTCCTTCCGCCAACATGTTTATATGGTTTGAGTACATCCCTGGGGTCATCACTCGAGGGTGTCAGGAAATGAATTCCACCAGATTCCTTACTCCTGGACGCTATTCAATGGCAAAATTAAACTCCTCAAGCTTAATTCCACTTTTCACTTTTTGGAGCCGGGTGGAAGCAAAGAGCTGTTGAAGATGGCAATCAGTGGTTTGCGATCAGTGAGGTACTTGAATACCAGACCATAGAGGCACAAGTGGAAGTGCAGATATCCCCAGACCACAGAAATAACTTCCTTCTCAATCTGAAAGTATGTGCATTCAGATGAGGTGATCACATGGCTTGCAAAAGGATTGGTGATGACTCAGACGATCACTGCATCAGGAAGGCACGTAGCCCATGAGGGCTAGCATCAACCACTACCTTGGTGGCTCTCTTGGGATCAAAGCAGGCCATCATTGTGTCTTTGGCCAGGGTACTCATTGTGTTTTCGAAGGCAGTTTGTGGCTGATCGGCCCACTCCCAGCGTTCTGCTGCCTTGGTAAGACTTATAAGACAATAGCGTGGCGAGATGGCAATTGAACCTCCAGCGTCAATTGATCATCCAGAGGAAGCTCCTTACCTCAGAGTGATTTAGAGGGTCTGGTGCTGATTTCATATCTTTGACTTTTTATAGGTCAGGGGAGACTCCCTGTTTTTGGAACACAAAGCCAAACAATTCCAGTTTGTTTTTGTGGAACTCACACTTATCTTTATTCAGTGATATTGTGAACTTGTAGCCTTCGCAAGCCTGCTCTTGGCGTCTGATGATGCTCAGCTGTGTTTTTAGCAAAGATCAAAATGTCATTGCTGACATGATGGCTCCCGGGAATCCTGCAATGACCTCTCGTATGGTGTTCTGGAAAACCTCAGCAGCTGAGGACATGCCAAAACTCAGTTGCTTATAGCAGTGTAGTCCAACATGTGACAAGAATGTGGTAATGTTTCAGTAGTATTTGTGCAGGGAATCTGGTGGTACGCACCGCCATGATAGGTACCGCAGTCAGATATAGTTTAAAGAAATGTTGCACCCCGGTTGTTGTTCCAATTGAACTGCGTTATTTGGCAGTTGCATGTCCGTGCAAATGCCCACCTCGTCTTGTCTGTTGGGTTTTCTTGTAACTGCTATGGTGGAGACCCAATGGAGTGGGAGTATTTGCTTTTTTGTATAATCCCTGCATCTCCCAGTTTACACAGCTCCTTCCCGACCATTGGGCGTAGGTGGAATGGTCCTCGTCTGAGTTTGAGGACAACAGGCTAAACGGTCTTGCCCATGTGCAGGCAAACTTCGTGTGAGCGCAGGCACCCTGTGCTGTTGAACAGGTCTTTAAATTCTGCCAGGAGATCCTGTACTGTCTCCACCAATACTCCAAACATTGAGCGAATGAGTCTGAACTCTTCGGCTGTGCTGCAGCTAAGGGGGGGGCCCTTGTTTACGACAAAGGGCTGAAATCATGAACACTGCATGTTTGTCCTCTGAAAGGTCTGGGTCGGATAGCTGCAGTGATTGCGCTTGACATACCCTCAGGTGTACAGGATGGCTGGCTCTTGTTGAGGGCACAAATGTACCTGTGTGGCCAGGGGTGGACTGTTAAGCAAAAGAGGCCCTCGAAATAATGTTCAAAGTGGTCCCATATAACACATTTTGAGCAAGCCCAAAACCATTCCTATGAGAAAATGTGGATTAAAATAGATACCCACACAAAAGAGGTCAATGGAGCAGGGGCCTACTGGCAAATCTCCAGACCATAGAGATAGCCTCTGATAACGACATGATCCTGAGCTACTATAGTGCCTGTTTCCTGGGTTGCGCCGATTATGCCATATTCCTGCGGTTCTGCATTCGGCCGGAATAGATGGATACCTAGAGAAGAGAATGTGTCCGAACCCTGGGTATGTAGAAACCGCAACAGACAAATAAAACAGGTGTCACAAGTGGGAAGAAATGGCAGGGAGGAGTAGAAAACCAAGAAATACACATGTAATGTAAGTTATGCCACTGTGCTGTGCATGAAGATCGTGCCCTATGACAGATCACATAAGAAGTCCTACACCTTGACACATGCTTGTGCATGACAAAGTGATGCTGTGGCACATATGCACAATCCCACAGAGACCAAGATGGGACTGAAGGTACCAGCATGCACAGGGAAACAATGTGCACATAGGGAATAGCACAGATCTCAAGTCTAAGGTGAGAATGCAACCCTATGAAAGACATTTCTGGAGTGCATGATCACAAAGTGCATCTAATCCTTCAGCGCCAAGTACAGATGGAGGTTCCATGTGAAGATGTAGTCTGCAAAAAGGTGTTTTAAAAAATATAGTCATTCAATACAACCAATCCAAAGTCTGGATATGCTGCCAGGAAGGTCACCAAAAAAGCTATTTTTAAATATACCAAAGATACAAGGGAGGAACCCTAAATATGAACCAAACCTCTAACAAACCTCCACTATCATCCTAACTCCATTCCTAAACCTTCCACTAATTACAACCTTTATTCCACCCTGAACTGTTACAGAAAACTAAGCCTTCAGCACACTAAAGCATTTTATTTGCATTTTACTCAATACAAAAAAAAATAGTAATTGAACAGTGAACCTATCTCCAACCCCATCACCGGCTCGCCACAAAGAACATAGTCTTTGCATTGTATTACTTATAATGATGCTCGAATTGTAGACATACGGGAGGATGTAAATACAGCTACTTCTTAGATGCACTTTAATGGGGAGGATTTAATTGATTACATATTATAGCATGAAGCTGTATTATTGAAACTTGGTTACGACTGTTCAGCCCTAGAGGTCGAGGAGTCCTCCAACCCTGGTAGTGACCGCACTACTGACTCTGTTGGCCAAAATGTGACTATGGAGGAAGGACAGGCTCGTGTCTCTGACAGGGAAACGAGTGATGCACTACAAAGATGCTTCTGGTGAGCAGGCGTGATTCGCACAAAGGGGGAAGGGTTCACTTGAGCACCTTACTGGTGGGAATGAGGATTGCTGGGAAGGGTTGCTTGAAACCATTCGACACAAATTGGCCTCCTGTTCCCATTAAAGTGCTCTGTTATTTCCTGGAATACCAGGGGATGTAAAGACTTATTCGAACAAGGGAGGCTCCTAGAGGCCATTAATAACTTTAGTAAAAATACATTTCAGGAAACATGGCTAGTGTCTTCGCTTGTGGTTGATGCGTGGAACTTTATTTCCAAACAGGCCATTAGGTAGGCCCAAGGGAGACCCCTCTTGGGTGTTACATTTGCACTCGAGATAACTGAATATAACATTAATTCCAACTACCTACTGGCAAAGATTTACAGAATGTGCCGTAGGCGAGCTTCGCCGGATAGAATGTATTTTTACTACGGTTTATGATCCTCCTTCCTCAATTGAGCACAATGTAAGATCCTTAAGGAACTGGAACAGTTTTTACCATCGATTGGGGGCTTTACCGCAGTTATACTTTGTGGTGACCTTAATGCTGGGTCCCTAAAGATTATTTGTCTAATGCTATTGAGCAAAGTTCTGCT
Organism: Ambystoma mexicanum; assembly: GCF_040938575.1. Classification (NCBI taxonomy): domain Eukaryota; kingdom Metazoa; phylum Chordata; class Amphibia; order Caudata; family Ambystomatidae; genus Ambystoma; species Ambystoma mexicanum. The sequence continues at coordinate 1,033,408,982 of NC_090923.1, forward strand.
ATTTGCTCTATTGGGAGGTTGGACATAGGATGTAGAAGAGGAATGAGTTGGGCTTGTCTGTTATATCCCCGTGGCCTATATGGTTAATGGTAGCCACCCTTCTGATTTACCCCCACAGTTTACTTGGTCGTCTCAGAGAAGTTCAAGTATTATTGATTATGTGTTTGTTTCTCAAGCGTCTTCCCTGGTAACAGGCATGTGTGTTGTAAATAGGGAGGAGAGTGATCACTCTCCTCTTATTACTGGCCTTGACTTGGCTATTCATTCTGGTGAGCAAGGTTTGCTCACTGTTAATCAATGGAACAACCACATTTCTTAGTCACCTAACAATCTACTACTGGCGAGGGGACTAGCTAACACATTATATGATATGATAGGCTATTTATAATGCGCTTAATACCCAGAGGTTTCTAAGCACGGACGGGGCTGGAACCTGTGGTGCTCCGTGTCATCTTGCTTCCAAGGCAAGCACGTAGCCCCTGAGCTATCCTCCCGAGACATTACTCACTAAATATACTTCTGCGTGTGCAGTCTTTATCGAAGTGCTGACGACTAATGATTTGGCTAATATTGGTATCACTTGGTATGAAAACTGTGCAGACGATCAGCTCTAGCATTGCGACAGATAAGAGAAGGCTGTTCAATCAGGGACCTAAATGGGTCAGTGATGTGCATCGAAATAATTTTGACATGGCACTAAGGAACAGGAAGAGGCAACTTAGACTTGAATTGTTTAGGATTGCATGTGAGACTCACTCGCCGACGACGCAGAATTAGTCTGTCAGAGTCGAGCCCAGTATTGTTTGTGGCTAAAAAACACAAATGTTCAAGTGAATGTGAAAAATTGCATAAATTGGTACACCGCGCTTTGGTGGGTGACGCCAGGTTATTTGTGGAGGATAATGAACTCTACCGAAGACTGTAGTGCAGTGAACTGCGATGTGTCGGAAGCAGACTTGCTTAGACATATTGAGGTAACGCTGGGTGCGCTTGTGCTTTGTACTGCCCCTAACATAGAATCTTTGGATCAAGGTTGGGTGTACGACTTGGAGCGGCTGATTTAATCAAAATTATTCAGGCTTGTAAACCCTCCAAAGCTCTGGGCCCTGACAGTCTTTGTAATCAACTTATTAAAAATGATCCGCAGGTCTGGGTAGGTGCCCTACACCACTTGTTTCAATGGATAAGCAAAACCACAGCTTCTCCTGTCAATCTGGAGGGATAGCACTATAGTCTCAGCATTTAAAAAAGGCAGTAGGCAGGATCTGTGTAATTATCGACTTTTAGCAATGCTTGACGCTCTTCCAAAAATCTTTACAACGGTACTACTCTTGGAACTTAATAGTTGGATCTCGGCTAACAACATTATCCCTTATAATCAAACTATGTTTTTGAGAGGGTTCAATACCACCAATAACGGGCTGTCTCTTATTACCATCATTGAACAAGCCTGGTGTATTCAGAGGTTACAGACTTTTGTGGCCTTTGTGGACTATAGTGTGGCCCTTGATATGGTGGATAGATGTAGGATGTGGAAGAAGCTATCGAATTGGAACATACCTAGGAGCTTGCTTAAAATGATTATTGCCTTGCATGAAAGGTAAGAGTGCCTATGAACCATCTGAGGGCAATGACGAGATTGATTAACACCTGTACGGGCCTGAAACAAGGCTGTATTCTTCCCCCTGCATTATTTAATCTTTATCTGTCAGACCTTAGTGAAGGTATCCAGAATTCTGTCTCTCCTACCCCCAACTTGGGAAGGGTCGGCATTCAGTGGCTTGCCTAGGCCGATGACCTGGCTCTCTTGGATTTAACAACTATGGGTCTGCGGGCTTCATTGGATAAACTATATGAATATGCTCTGCTCAATTCCTTAAAGATCAACACCAATAAGACTAAGATCATAGTGTTGGACTTAAGAAATTGTACAGCTGTGGGTGGCAGGGCTTGGCGTTGGTAGCTGAATGGGGACCGCTTAGAGAGGCTGACTGCCTACAAATATCTTGGGGTTATCCTGGATCCCAAATTGGAGGGTAATTCACATCTGCAGCAAATCTTCATCAAGACTGCCCATATAACTGGTGCTATTAAGTCCTTTTTTTCATAAAGCTGGGGATATTCGGTTGTGACGATTAGGTTGTACCTCACCAATATCTTGTCTATTATTCTGTATGGGGTTTAACTTTGGGGCTTAATGCTAATACTGTTGATGGCATTGTTGGAGATGAATACTTTGCAGAGGTTTCTCCGTTTGAGTAAGGATACTGCAGCTGAGTTTTTTCTATTGGAGTTCAACATTATGTGCATCACTAGCAAGATCTACCCCATTGCCTGCGCATGTACTGGAAAATTATGACCACCCTATCTGATTCCTTGCATTTTTTTTTTAAAGGGATGTTCTGATAGATGAGAAAGATTTTATGAATTCTAGTGTTGCTTTTAAGCTGTCAGATATTTCTAGGCTGTGGCTTGAAAGGTTCTCTTTTGACGTTATTGCATGTCCCTACTCTGGGTTTCGATGTAAGACTCATTACATCTTACATGATTTTAGTAGAGAACAGAACTTGGTGGCTCTTGCAAGCAAATCATTGGCAGAATTGTATGTTGAATATTTCTTTGGGCGTTCGGGTATATCACTATCTCTGAAACAATTCTGTTTGGACATATTTAAGATTCAAATGTAATGGCTCTCCCTCATTTGAACTAATTGGAGCTTGTATTGGGATTCCCAGTCACTGATTACTAGAGTGTCCTGCACTATCTACCCGAAGGAGGGGGTATCTTCTGGCCTGGGGACTACGTGGCAAATATAATATTAGTCATAGCTGGGAAATGTTGATGAATGGGAACAATGAAGCTTGTATTTATAATTTAATTACGTTTTGGAACATAGTGCATTATCTGTTAAGGATAATCAATTTTTAACTGATGTAGTCCTCTATGCGGAATGTATGTTTGCTTTAATTTTCGTGGATTTGAATTCTATTAAAAGTTGACTGATTTGTTAACTGTATAATACAAAACAAATTAAACCAAATAAATTGAGATAGAACCTCCAGTTTGTGAAGTTGATACAATGACACAAAGAATGGCTCCGCTGGTTGGTAGAGTCAAATACATTGATGTAGAACCCCCAGTTCGTGAGCAGGCCAATCATGTAACTCACCTCCAGGTGATACGTGTCTGGCTCTGATGCCTGACTTCCAAATCCCTCAAGACCACCAAGGTCAAGGAGAGAGGCTGCCTTGTTATCCCACTGTGTTTGGTGAGCTGTGGTGCAGTGCAACATCCTATGGTCAACACATCCTGCTGCGGGTCTCACTAGTGGCATCATTGTCCGCTAGAGGAAATTCCACCTCTTTAAAGTCTTCCAGCATCTTGTAGTGGGTGGAGACCGCACTGACATGGTTGTGTAGAGGTGAGCCAAGTACCCCCACCCAAAGCTCCTCCCCCATGCTGCCTATATGTTGGGAGCCAGAGTGTGAGACACATGCAGTACCAGAGAAAATATCCATACCGAAAAGAATCTTGGAAGTCAGGTTCCCATTGAGGAAGCCATACATGCATTCACAACAGTATGATGGCCATTTGAATGAAATCCCGGAGGAAGTGTGAAAACTGAGCAAAAGAGAAGATTGGTGACGTCATGAAGAGCAGAGCTGACGTACCTAGAAAAGAGACGAGAAGCTGAAGACCATAGACATTCTATAGGCTCTAAAGAGGAGGTGTTAAAGATGAGCAACATTTCGGGCTCGAGATGAAGATGCTCATGCTACAGAAGTAATGAAGAAGATATTAAGTCATTTTACAAATGTACAGATGCAGTAACGCAAGGAGACAAAGTATTCTTAAAGGCTGGCTATGTAGTGACTAGATTGCGGCGATGCCCCAACATATATACATAGGAATGTATGGACTATGGATGATTCCACAACTCATTTAGCAGATCTGGATCCCATGCGCAGAAAGGCTTTTCAGTGTGTCACAGTTAGAAATCGAAAACTTAACCACAGAGGTGAATTGAAGAAAGGCTTGACTGGCCCAGCACCAAGAAGTCAAGGCCACGTGAGCCTGAATGTTCATGCAGTAGTTACAAAACGTGTGAGGAAAACAAAACTCCTGTCTTAGTTGAGGAACTAGTACATTGAAGACATCAGAGGTTCATCATTTAACAGTATTTTAAATACAGAAAGACTCTGAAACATGGTCTGCAGTCACTTGGATGGATGAAAATAGATACTATGACGAGCTGTATCAAAACCAAGAGACAGAGTATGTTTATACCCGCTCGTATTCTCCAGAGCAAAGAACATTTCCAAGGCCAAGTTCAAAGCCTTAATTGACTGGCAGGCAGCAAGAGTAATGACAGGCTAACTGGTGCGAAGCTATGGTTATGACCAACCCATCAACACCTGAAGGCCAGCCTGCATGCTGCTTGCGTGTGTTGCATATTACAGAGGGGTATGAGGGTGCCAACCAATTATAGAGGGCCACGTAACAGAGAGCCCTATAGTTTGTATAACCAATGGGACGTCTTGTATTCATTTGATGATGTTCGTAGAAACCTGCACTAGAGGAGGGCTTAGTTGCCCCACCTGATGTTAGAGACCCAATCACCTTCCTTTACAAGTATGGAACGTATACCTAGATGTTCCCTGAAAGCCAATCACTTTCCAAAGTAGGTTTTTGTAGTTTGCCACGTAGGTTGATGTCAATGATGACGGGTTTTTCGTATACAAACCACATTTTTTTATGAAATGTGTGAAATGAGAAGATCGAGCAAGTGTGTTGATGTTCGTTGTAGCTCCCTGTTTTAGATAATTTATATTAAAACAGATGCATTTTGCCAACTTCCTGAGTCAGTTTGATTATTGATGTTTGAGTATATTCTGCATCCCCATCCATCTCAAAGTATTGCTACCTTGTCTTAAAGGGCTGGGTCGGATACCCCAGTTCAGTTGTGTATGTGGCACCAGAGAGCAGAACTCGTTTAGGACACCGTTTTGGCATTTCCATTCTCCATGAGTCAGGAAACCTCCTGGGCACCTTCTCTGTAAGGACAGTCATCTCTTGTACTATGAATTCCTTAATGCGTTTTCCCTCTGCCTGCCGTCTCCAGAGGGTTCCATAGTTGCTTACTGGCTGCCTGCTGCTGATATTCAGAATAAATTGTCTTCCAGTTTTTAAAATGGGGGTTGCCACACTTTCCATTTTCCAACCATACAGTAAAGGTGTTTACTGCTTTCAGTATTTGTGCCACATGCACTGTTTGGAATGTCTATGTCTGTGTGTTTTCCAGCCGTAAAGTTGTAAATGTGTGGCGCTCCTCAGATTTCTGCATGTGACAGCATGACTACCACCTACAGAAATCATTAACTAACACATAAATCCATAACGGGTGTCAGTTCTGTCTGAAAGTAGCTGTCAGTATATATTTTCCTTAATTAACTGTATTCATTGTCTCTCTTTTCTGATGATCCTTCTTCCAATGGACCCAATGGGGAGTGGGGAATAACGTTTACCACCTAACCCGTGATCCAGCAGTAATACCACTGGACGGGTGGTCGGTAACGCAAATAATGTCGGGCGGTATCCCAATCGGGATACCGCCCAACTCGTGATGAGGCCCATAGAGTGCAGTTTTACTCTGGCCAAGGAAACCCCAGCCTCCTTCCGAAGAACATTATATTTAGCAAATGGATTGCCGATGCTGCCACGCGCGAAGCACATGAAACTAAATCCCATTTACTCCAGGCAGCCGCAACGGACCATTCATCTATTTCTGATATATACCAAGCAAGGTTGATAATGAGTCATTGAACCACCACCTATCATTACTGTAGCCATTTCAAATGCACCCAAATTGGGTCACCATATGCCTGCCATTCATTCCCTGAAGAAGTCGTTCTTTGGCGAAACATGTCTACAACTACTTGTAGCAAATGAAGAAGAAAAAAAACAAGGAATTAAGACACGCATTAACCACAAAACTCCCCCAAGTCGGTTACTAAGATATAATTCTGTGTGATATATCAAATAAACCACAAGCATTATCACCACCTCTCATTATTTTCGTCAGACTGAGCGTCTAACGTATTAATCAGTCTGTATGCTTCTTATTCACCATGGTCAAATCTATTTTATAACTAGGCTTGGACTGGCCTATCGGCATTCGGCAAAAGCTGAAGTTGAAAGGCCAGTGTGGGGCCAGGTTAGAAATGAAGTGTGTGGGTCGGTCTGCTGTGAAAATGAAGAGCACCAATAAAGCTTTCAATACGTTGCAACATTCGCACAGACCTTTGTGGCATCGTGCTGGCATATTGACAGGCCGCAGCTGAAATGCGTGTCCCCTGCGCCTTGCGTGAGGCTCACACACACGTTTGGCACATCTGCCTCATTGGTATGCACAAGCCCCGTCTGCCAACCCTGGGCAGCTTTGCTTCTGGGCACACACACGTGCTATGTGAGGCTGGGCACAGCTGTTCCCACTTCTAGAGCTTGTATCTATTCCCGGTGCATTGATTTGCTGCGGAGAAGGCAACTTGAACCGCAGCAGGCAGCCATTTGCTTTTGTCTGCAAGTGTCATTCAGTTTGTGGCAAGTTGCCCCGGGGACTCTCACACAGGCCGGAGGGATTCTCATTGAGGCTTCGAGGATCACTGCGCTGTGCACACATGGGATCAGCAGGCTGCTCCCCTCCATTGCGGTTTCAGGTAGCAGTCGATATTCATAGCCCAGATGCTGACGTGCAGTAACAGAACACTTTTTCTTAAAACATGATCTACTTGTCTCCTTTTGCAATAGTACATCCCAAAGTGCCACACCTCTCCTCTTCTTCAGTTTTAATCTGTAGTACAATAATTGTGTCGAAATTGACATAGCAGCAAAAGCACGCACTTTTGGTCCCTTATGCCTGATATTGGTAAATCATTAGAATATTCTCAAAAATCCTTCCTTATGCAACTCCTTCAGCTGCTCCTGCTTGCAAGCCAGTCCCCTCCCCCAAAAAGAGAACTATTACAACTTGGTGTGGGTGGGAGAATGCCCCAGCTGCTTTCTTTGTCAGGAGGTAACTGACAGGTGATCCGTTTTGACAACGCAGACTCGGGGTTCTATACTCTGCTAGCGCCCTGACGGTGCCCTGCATCCGAGATAATGTATTCCTTCTCGGGGGGCACCCACTCTTTCACTGTTGCCAGGTAACCTTTCATAACCTCTTAAAATAACTGGAGTATGGATTTATGACGTTGTCCCCTTTATTGGCCTACGGGACTCATGACCTCATAAACCTTATGCTGCTTTTTAAAATAGGCGCTGACCTAACCCTTCCAGAATGAACACCAGCCTCTTCCTTTCCCCTTGAGACTCTGCTTCCGGGACGCAGGTGGGTAACCTCTGTCACTAAGAGAAGTGGTCACCTGCTGGTCGGCAAGGCCTCAAACCATATTGTACTGGTCTGAATGGATGGCAGGGAGCCAGGCCCAGAGCAATCGAACCACTCACCATCCCTGGCTATGATCAGGCTCTGCCTAGATATCCTTTTAAGGCACCATGGAAACAAGTTGCAAACAGACAACCCCTGTCTTGGCTTTCCCGGTCATTGACTGCCATGCCCCGATTGCATAGAAGCAGGCAGGCACAGGCAGGCTTTCAAATTTTACGTACAGATAGGAAATCAATCTTCGGTCAGGTGTTACATTGGCCTCATTCCGAGTTCGGCGGTGACATCGAGGATATCAGGCGGCGGAAAGTGTAAGTCCCGATTCCCATGGAGTCCAAGGAGACTCCATGGGAATGGGGACACGGAAGCAACGGCACTGTTGCTAACGTGCCGGTGCTTCCGTGACAACACTGCCTACAGGGCCAGTTGCACCCGGCATGTCAGACCTCTCGGGCGCAACGGGCCAGGAAGGCAGAGTTGGAGTGTGGCGGTTGTGAAAGGGTGCTGGTACGGTGCGACCTGCACCCTTATTTCCGGATGGCCACATCTGTAATGAGGCAGTGTTTTGTCATTTGCAATCAGCATTGTTTGGAGAGAAATGTAGGAACAGTGAGGAATTGTAGGCCCATGTTCCTCACGGGGACTTGAAACTACAAGTCCCACACTGAAAAGTGCATACAAGCAAGATCCGGGCAGTTGAGATACACAGGGCTTGATTGGAGAGGCTCAGAAGATGTAAAGTGACGAGAAACGCTGTGCATGCAGCACAGTATCGTGCCCTACAAACCAGTTCCTGTTCTCTGCAGATGGAGAGAGCACAAGTGATAATCGAAAAGTGCTAATATTGCAGGTCGATAACAAGTACATTATTATAAGCAACCTGTAATAATCGCTGGTTATGTAATCTGTTGCATCCCCAGCTTTCTAGGCCAAACAAGCACATCAGTCTGCGCTCACGTTTTGGGGAACTGCAAAAAGATGTCTAGTATATATATTCACTGAAAAACGTTGTTAAAGGGACGTTATGGTTAAGTTGAACTAAGAAAAACCCATGAAATTCAATGAGAGAAACATTTAAAGATACGTTATGGTTACAAGTAAAACCGAAAAACCCTTGAAATTCGCCAGTTATGGTAAGCAAAGCAAACATAATTTGTGCCACCTCCTTGCACTGCTAATAACACCCAGAACATCAAAGATGACATCACAAATGTCATTGATGACATCACTGGTGATATCACATATTTAGGCCACTTCTTTTTGTTCAATGATAGAGACAATTTTAAAAATCCAAAGGTGTTACATATGTAGAGATTAACCTTGTTGTATGGTGTTAAGGCACTTTCCTTATCATTTGGTCTCAGTTCATGGTGCAGATACATGGGAAAATACCCAAGCCTCAATCACCCAATTCATTTGTGTACTTCATTATAAAGTCTACTGTCACTGTAATTATTTGGTGGTGTTGTTTCTTTCCTCCTTACTGAAGTTGCCCTGTATGTGACTCAGATTTGTATGCATTGTGGGTCGGTATGCAGTGATAAAATCGCTGCAAAAATGTCGCCTGTACAAACAATTGCGGCAAAAATGCTGTGGTTTGACCCGTTAAAGGTGTACCCCATTACACCATTTAAGGGGAGCAGGGGCTGTGGGGGTATCCCCTGTTCTCTTTAAAATGGTATAATGGATCCAGGGGTTGCAGGGGTGTCCCCCGCATCCTTTACATGGATTGCGGCGGCAAAACCACAGCGATTTTAACACATGGAACCTTGTGGGTCTTCATATGTATTGCTTATAGTAACACAAGTATGTAGTAAGTCTTAAATGATTAGCTATTAGCTATTTATTTCATGTTCATCATTACTCTAAGCTCTTATAAGGTACCATTCATTAATTTACTATCCAAAATTACCAGATTAAAAATATTGTACTTCTATAGTGCATGCTGCTGCCATTGTCTATGTATATGTATGATTAGGTTCCTGTATTTATTTCTTTATGTTTTATAGAAAGCCGAAAGCCTGCAGGCATCAGGCACTGTAACAAAAACATAAAGGACACACCATATATAACGATACAGGGCTGAAAAACTGAGGTGGCAAAACCAGTTGGGGTAGGAGAGTTACCTAAATAAATGAGTTTTCAAGGCTTTCTTGAAAGTTTTCAAATTGCTGTGCTCCGTAAGAATAGTGGGCATGACGTTCCAGAATTTGGTTGCCTTGACTGTGAAAGATTTTCCTAATCCTTTTTCTCACTTGTATCTTGGGCATTTGATAAATTTTTTCTTGCTGAATATAGTGCTCTGATGGGTGGGTATCAGGTATTTTTTTAACAACAAGACTCCAATATCATGTTTTGTTCAGATGAGTACATTTCGTTAATACATTAAGTATTTCATGATAGGTCTTCCATTCACCCCATCTTGTTACTAACATTAAAAACACAACCCCTTTTAGAGACTTTTAATCAAAAATAATTTCATATGTGATGTCATCAATGACATTTGTGATATCATTTTTGATGTCCTGGGTGTTAATCTTAGAAGTGCACGGAGGTGGCGCGAGTTATGGTCACTTAGTTTACCATAACTGACGAATTTCAAGGGTGTTTCGGTTTTAATAGTAACCGTAATGTCTCTTTAACAAAGTTTTTTCATTGAATTTCATGGGTTTTTGTTAGTGCAACTTAACCATAACGTCCCTTTAACATTTTTTCAGTGAATTCTATAGGTTTTTACTAGTGCACCCTTAATCTGCTACAAGTTCCTTATATGATACTCACCCCCAATGTGGCAGATATGCATTCCGCGGACAGTGCAGTAGTCTGCGGATGTCAGACAGCATTCACAATGCCTAGAATCATAAGGGAGACCCAAAAAAGTTGTACCCCCATCAACCAACAAACAGATGTACCTAACATCATTACTAATGTTTACGACACAAAAATATACCTTTTTCTACCAACAATTACTTCAAAAACCTGAATTATTCTTTCATTTACCACACATTATAATGGAATGCAGCAATCCGAACCATAACTGTACACATAATCTCCTCAGTAGAACTCGGCATACAGTTTGAGAAACACTAGGTGCTTATTGGAAAACACATTCTCGCTAAATAGTAAGTGCATTGTATTTATTTTTCTGTTATTACCATTAATTATATAAACATTTTTTATAAGACAGAAGCACTTTTTTTCTTCACAAAAATGGCATACACACTTGTGGTTAGCAGAGAACTTCCCAAAAGAAGAAATTAGTGACAATACCATCTCTAATGGTATACAATACATGTTTTAATGTAAACAAATAATGAAATTTGTATAGACCTCACTAAAATAATAATTTCTTTTTTTCTTACAGTACATAGTTTTTATAAAGAAACCAACCCCCAGTTTTAATGTAAACAAATAATGAAATTTGGATAGTCCTCACTAAAATAATATTTAATTTTTTTATTACTTTTTTAATTATTATTTTTTTTATTGAAAACTTCAGTTTAACAAAGACAAAAGAAATGATTAAACTTTTGTTACATTCCATCTTTACTTATTTCTTATGTCTCATTAAGACAACACGACACAAAAGATCTTCGTTACAAAACACTGTCCTTCTGGCCGCCAACATAGATTCATGTTAAGTTGTATTTCGTGAATCTGAGTGGTTCCTTTCGTTTACGAGAATCATATCCATGAAGTCAACAACTGCACAGGAAAGCTTTATGTTGTTGCCTGTAATTACATATGACCACCAGGATTACATATCATCAGTTGCTGGGGCAAATCGTCCAAGATGCAGAGTGCGTTGATTACTGATTCCTGGGCACGCGATTACAAGATGCTTCAGAGATTCTGCTACTAACCCACAGAATCAACATTGATTGTCTTTCACATCTTTACCGCATCTAAGCCACAGCATTTCTTTAGTTTTTAGAGCATTCAGTATGAATTTTAGAAATTGGTCGCAAATATGTCGTGATGGGCAGTGTTGCAAATATCTGGGTTGAACATTTAACTTGTTGTGTCCAACACAGTGCGAAGCTGAATAAAGTTTTGCACATTTTTCCAGATTTATTATCCAACACCAAGTCTCAATTTTTTTCTTGGCTATTTGTGGATGTTTGAGCAAGTTAGATATATTTATATTGGCTGCTGACAAAATTTCTTCCAACCGGTTTTTCCGGGATTTTAATAATAATCCGGTTGTCGCACCTTCAAGACTGGGTGTGAATAGTCGATAAGCTGGGATTGATGGACTCAGATACATTTTTCTAAGCGCAGCCAAAGATTTCCACATTACTCTGGTGTGTAGAGAATTGAAGGCTAATTCGTGTCTCAATACTGTCATTGAGACATATTGAGGAAGGTTTAGCAAATGACGCCAGAAGCGGCCTTCTATCGTATGCCAGTTGATCTCTTGGATGTTCCATCCTGCTTCTGGACCAAATGTAATGGCCGGAAAAACCTTTTGCAAGTAGAAAGTCATTACTGGGGCTATAGTAAATTTACCATAATCTTTATATATTTTTGCTCGTTGCAGACCAAATTCCGTTATCCAGTTTGTTAATTCTTGGATCCAAAAATGTTCACATATTGAGTTATTAAATGTGATGTCTAAATACCTTATTGACGACACTTGGCTCAAAGTTTCACTGGCAATCGTCAATCAGAATGATTTGTCTTCTTGTTGCCTGATGGACCGATGGATATGATTTTTGTTTTTGAGATGTTTATTTCAAGTTCATTATCTCCCAGATACTTGTGTAGTTTATTTAACAGGCGTTGCAGGCCAATCTGGGTTCTATCCATTAGAACCAAGTCGTCTGCGTAAGTTATGCATCTTATTGGGACATCATTTATCCTGGAAAGCACTGAACTTGATCAAGCTGCATAGGCAAATCAGAGATAAAGAGTTTAAACAACTCTGCAGCAAGGGTACAGCCCTGCTTAACGCCATTCTCAGTATTTATTGAGTCCGACAAGTCACCCATGTTGTTCAGTCTGACTCATATGGAGGTGTTCATATGTAGGGCTGGTTCTAATAATGAGACAGGACATTTCCAGTGGAGTAGTTTCATCCATAACATTCCACGATTGATACTGTCAAATGCCTGTCTCATATCTATAAATGCAACGTGCATTTTTTTCCTTGCTTTCAAAACCTCTAAGTTTAATATATTCAGGATCAGGAGATTTACCTCCTCACCCATGCCCTTGAGAAACTGGTTTGGCGAATGTCTGTCATCTTTGCGTGAAAGGCCCAAGCTGCCAGCTTTTGTCTCAAAAATTATCCAAAGATCTTACCAATTGAGTCAAGGAGGGCAATCGGGCAGTATTTCACAGGATCCGCTGGTTTCCCTTCTTGTATATTGGAACTACCACAGCCCTTAGCCATGATACAGGAATCTGTTTGGTTGTTGATAGTTGACTAAATAGGGCTTCAATGATCTGAGCCCACTGCATCTTGTGTTATTTCAGGCCTTGGATTGCCATTTCAATATCTGGCAGTGGAATTTTCACTTCCCAAGAGGTGGCTGAGTTATGAGTCGTCACTAGTGGTTCATTTGAAGGCTTCTTATACACTGCTGCAAAATGCTTTTCACAAACCACACCAGTAATTTCATTTGCAATGGTGGGGGGGGGGGGCATTTTGTATGACCTACATTCAAAATGGCCTAAATGTCTTTTTCACTAATAGTTCCATCATTATTTCCCCTCGGCTTTGTTCAATGATTATGGCATGAGATTTAAGCCAGTTTTGGTAGTGCTGTCTCCTACATTTGACAGCGTCCACTGCATCTTCTTTAGGCAGCTTTTTGAGTACTCTCAGAACTCTCAAAGATTTCTTTGCACTGTCAATTGCATTACTATATCAGTGCTTATGGGCCTGTCCCATAATCGTTGATGCCACTTGAGTTACCGTGAAATCAGTCAACAACGGTGCATAATCTACGGCCTGGACACAGGTGTTGTTAAAAAGCTTGTTGCTCAAATTTTGTATTTGCAGCCCATTAATGCGAAGTCTATTGCCCTCTGCATTTGTAGTGACAGGCGCATTGTGTCTTTGAAGGAACGGCACCCATTCTATTTGGCAGCAAAGACGTAAGAGATTGTGGTCACTATTTTTCATGGGAAGCACTTGCATGTCGACAACTTTTTCGACCACATTACGCGACACCCATATATAATCTAAAATGTTGTGACTCTGAGAATGACACCAAGTTGATTTCGGTGGCTGGTCTCCCCTCACGTTCCTCTAGAAGCTACTGGCCAGTTTGGAAGACGCTTATATATTTGGTGTCCACCATCGCGTTCAAACCATGTACAGTACAGGTCGCCACAACAAATTATTGATAAGTTGTTATATGCCAGGCTTGCATTATCCACCAGTTGAATGACTGAATTCACAAAGTTCTTGGTGCTTCTCTTGGCAGGATTCCAGTACCCATTTATTATCAGAAGGTATTTATTTTCTGAATTTTCCACCTTTTTGGTCTGAAGAATTGTTCCTTGTACAAAAGGGTTCGGATTAAACAACTCTAAAACAAACCACCAATGGTTGATTTTTATCAGGGTTAAGAGGCCTGAACATGGACAACCTTCTGGATTTTTTTCAGCGGGATTTAGGAAAGTACTAAATTGTCCTTCATTGGTGCATCCCGCAACCAGGTTTCCAGCAAGCAAATTATGAACACCCTATCCAGAGATATATCAAAGTCGTTAAATAGATGTAAAAAACCTTGGGTATTCCATGATAGGATTACACACGGGTGCTCAAGCACCTCCAATTATGGCTATTGATGATGTTGATGTTTCCCAAGACTTGTGGACAGCCCAATTGACCCTGTGCCATTGGAAGTCCCTCGTTGTTACCTGGAGTGTGTACAGTTCAAGGCTTTTCTCAGCTTGGCACTTCTTTGTTCAGGAGTTGGTTCTATACCTGTATTTGATTGTTGCCCCAGGACCTTTTGGGACTCTGGATCCGGTTCAAGCGTCATATCAAAGTCAAAGAAAAGAAGTTCATCAGTTGCTTTCAAAATCGTGTTGCGGACATCAGCTGATACAATGCAAAGTAGGACTTGCTATGAGGTTTTTTCGGTAGGATATTCTATTTTCTTAATATCTTCAGAATTAGTGGTTCGTAATGATGGAACACATTTAAATAATTCATCACATTTGGGTGATTTAAGTTGACTTCATTACCGTCTGCCTGAATGTTTTGACGTCTCAATTTCCATATTTGACTTGACGGTTCAGAACTTTTGTTTAAATGAACCCTAGAGATATAGTGAACTCGTTGTTTTTGTTAATTAGTTGTTATTTTCGGGTTCAAATTTGACTCAACTAATGGCGAAGGAGCTCTGCCGTCACTCAGTCCTCGTCCGCCGACAGCTTTAACTCGTCTATCCATTTGATTGTTGATAGCAGCGCGGCTCGGTGGCCGTATCATCGGGATTTGTGTATCCTCTGAATTATGAGAATCGTCAATACATGCAATACTTCCACCCAATGCTTTTTCAGAGTTTGAATATGTTGACAAGTCACATAGATTGATGTCAGGAGAGGAGAGTAATAAGGAAACACTTTCCACATCGGAAGTTACTCTCCTCTGTTTGTTAGCTGATTTGTTTGTTGTTGCATGACAGGAGCCAGTTGTTTTAATGGGAGCAACTATGTTCGACTTCTGGATTTTCGCTGCACCTAGGCGATCAAACAACCCAATTTGTGGAGGAGAAGACAAATTCCTAATACATTTCTTGGTATTTGGCCGGCCTTGCTTTTTACTGTCTGTTTTTTTCCTTTTGGAAATTATCCGATCTTTGACGACACTTTCATTGGTAATATCAGAATCCAGCTCCTTCGTATTAGACGATACAGTTTGTGCAGAACCTGTAAATATTCCAAACGAGACATGGTTGCCACTAGTTGACCCAACAATGGTACCGTGTTAGAACCAGTGTCAGCTGCAGAGATATTGTTAGTGCTTCCAAGTGGGTTAACTTTGCCGCTCATGTCAGCAACCTTTAAAGTAGTGAGTTTTTGAGCATTTTTAATGGATTTTCCAGTTGGACTTTTACTTTCCTGTAATTGTTGTGTTCTTGTTGGACTGGCCCCGTCACTTGCTTGAAATTTAATAATTTCTGGTAAGCCTGGTGTCCTTTGAGTCGGGACTGACAAATAAACTACATCATCGGAACCGACATTCGACCCAATTTCCTCGTAGACAGGAATGTTTGGGTTAGCCAAATGGGTGCTCTTGTGCCGCATTCATTTGACAGCCTCTAACAGACACTCAGATAGGTTGTTGTTTTGACAATGGTGTCTAGCTAACAGATCACCAAGACACTGCTCCCAGCAAACTGTCTGGTCCGCTTCTCTTTCAATCTGTGCTTGTAAAAATTTGCTAAAGAAATACATTTTGTCCATTTTAGTCATAAGGTTCTTCAGCATGGATACGTTTGTGATTTCAACTCTCTGGTTGGCAGTTAGAGAGGTCGGTCGATTCAAATGCTTAGACCTGTTTCCTTCAGGTGGTGCATGTTTAACATTCGCACATGGGGTGCCAGCATTGTCTTTCGAGACTCCTCTGCTTTTAAATGGAGACAGGTTTAAAACAAGACTTGTGCTTGATCTCATTTTTGATATTTGTTCATTTGGCACTACAGTCTTTGTGTTTACATGCAATCTTGTTCCTACAGATGCACTTTTTGACCTCGGTACGTCATTTGAGTCTCCTTCATCATATCTTGGATCAGACTCATTGAATACTACATAGGATTCGGCTTTATTAGATTCAATATTAACAATTGATGTCGGATAACTCGCCCTTCCTTTTTTTTTATCGTCAAAAAGTCGGCCTTTAGACGCTCTATCAGGCAGGCTTCACAAGCCGCAGAGACAGGGCCCAATATTTGGGCCGTTTTGAATGGATGATGCACATGGGCGTCAGTTTCTTGGGATGTATCAAGTTGTTTCGTCACTATATTTATATTTTTCTTGCTTTCTTCATTATTCGTTTTGGACAATAAAAACTTCGTAGCTTGATGTTCACAGTAGGCATGTGGTCTGATTCAACTATTTGATCTAGAGCTACTGCTCCAGCTTGTGGAACTCCTAGCTCGGCTCTCTGCAAATTGTCTACATGAGAGTCAGACGATAATCTGCTCGTGCTTGTCAGATTGTTGCTCTCAAATACTCCAGCCGAGATTGACTCATGTACTAGACCTTGCACGCTGGATTTGGCAATTGACGTTGAATGCGTATTGGCGCATAAAGGTCTGTCACTTGGAGCGCTCAGGGCACAGTTAACAGTTTCGATGTTAGGCACTCCCATTAGTTCGGCATCAGGGACATCAAAAGGAGAAAAAAAGACGTCGGAAGATTCCGCAGTTTGTGGCTTCTCCGCACTGGCAATTTCAGGAATGTCAAAAGTTACAGGCAGCAAGTCAAGTAGTGTTAGTAAAACATTTGCATTTGCATTTGTTTTAGAGCATGCCTCGTCATCTGTAGGCTTGCGGGGGCGTTCGGACTCACATTCCCATTCCTGATCTCGTTCCCCCACCATAGACGGCATACTTAAAAGGGGTGGTGACACAATGTTATTTGTATGAGGCAGCGGGGCTCCCACTTGATTGCTTAACTTTTTGAGGCTAGCGAAGCAGCTTTGGCTGCAGTCCATGGATCCAGCATCCAGCGATGTTGCAACGTCTATCGCCTGGTCACAGAACCGGCGGCTGCGGTAATTTTCCCGCTACGGCCCGGTGGGGACTGAGGCAGACTGAGACTCTGCACCTTTACTCCGCGCCGCGCTCCATGCGAGAGTTCAGAATTTATGAACAAGCTTTTCCCAATTAAAGCAACAGGACCAAATTCACAACCACGTCACTGCAGCTCCTCTCACCAGGGAAACAGAGTAGCAACTGAGGCAGACTGAGACTCTGCACCTTGACTCCGCAGTACATAGTTTTCATGACGAAACCAAACCCCAGTTTAATTATGTACAATCCCAAGAATCTTTTATTTTTATTTTTTATTGTTTAACTTTTTTGTGATTTTCTGAAGCCCGTTTGGAAGGGTTTAAGCAATTCACTTTCAAGGACCCACTGGTTTAATTTTGCAAGGAGAATCAAAGAGAATATCTTAATGCTTGAGTCAAGCAGGGCGAAAGAGTCTATAATTCAAGGGGTCCTCCCTTCCCCCTTTTTTATAAACTGGTATCAATATAGACTTCAGCCAGATTTCAGGGACTTGTCCAGTACGTTCTATCTGACAAACATCTTAACAGTGCCCAGAAAGTTTGGTTGGCCTTCAAGGTAACATTGGCCATCGGGTCTTGGCAAGCGAGAGGATTTGAGCTTATTTATGTTGTAGATAAATCCTCCACATCATAATTTATACAAAAGAAACAATTGGAAGGTGCATAGGGAGTGATAGCAGGAGAATCCTCTCTATCAGAATAGTATGACTGCGAAATCTGCTCCATTCATTGGAGTTCAGATATGGGATTCAATTCATTTGGAAGATTTCCAGCCATATGTTCTCTAAAATGCATCCAGAATCTACAGCTGTTGTTAGTTTTAAGTACACGTAACATAGTAAGCCAATTGACTCTATTCAGTGAGAATCTATTCTGCCTAAGCCAGTTTTTATATCGAGTTGCTAGAGACAGTAATATAGACTAATGTCTCGTTAGTATGGAGGGACAATTGGCTTCTAACCTGTGCCCTAGCCTTACGGCACAGCAACTTTATATGATGGAAAGAGGTGTCAAAGTTGTTCAAATTGGTCCTATTCGTTTTTCCAATTGCTCTGTGAGGTTATCGTTCAAACTAAATTGGCTAACAGTAGTTCACTGTCCCAGGCATTTAGTGCAAGCCAAAACTCTTTATCAGCCTAATTTGGCAGAATGATGTCACTGAACTTAACTGTCATTCCCACTGACCACAGGATACGATTCCCAGCAGGATTCACTCTCACTACAGAGGAGTGTGGCATAATAGCCTCAGGTTTATCCATGCTAAATGACCAAGTGAGTGAAGCATGGTCACTCATGGTGTTGTGTGTAATTGCAAATTGTGAGCATTGCCTAAGCATGTTGGCATTAACTATCACATAGTCAATAAAGGATCTAGAGCTACCATTTGACCATATATATGTTGAGGCAGGCAATTTGGGGTTTGCACAAGATAAATATGTGAGATCATGATTGTGCACAAAGGAGGTCCAGCCACATGCAGCCACTGGCGGCATATGTAAGTTACCTGTGTCATGGGTATTTCCCTCCATATCGTTTGGTGTAAAAAGATGCAAATCATGTGCATTCAAATCCCCAGCAATCAATACCTTGCTATCTGGGTGGGTAGGATACCATGTCCAAAGAGTCTTAGATATCAGGGATTGAATTGTATGGATTACCCCACAATTCAGGGGGGTCGTAAATGTTAATGATCAACATCCACTCCTTGGTCAGAGGGATAGATATAGCATTCTACAGGACTTGAGGGAGGTGGATAGCTACAGAAAAAAGGAATCGTTTAAATATCGAACAAGCCCCTATGGCCATCACCCTACTAGGGCGACCTCTAGTAGAAGCTCTGGCAGGATAACAATGGATGGTGTAGCCGTCAATAAGAAGATTGGTGGTGAGTCAGGTTTCCTGTAAAAGAAATATATATCAGAAGCAGTAAATAACGCTAAACTCAACGGCTGTTTGCTAAAGGTGCTATGGCCATGAGTGTTGCATGTTAACCAAGATAAAGTGGGTGAAGAGACCTGCTGTTAACCAGTAATAGTAGTAATATTCTCACATTGCCATTGTACAGTGGGTTTCTTGGTAATCAGGTTTGATGCGTCATGTGAGCAAGAGACTAGTAATAAGGTGCATTTAGAACTAGTCGTAAATGTTGTAGTTGTTAAACACAACAGTTCCTCTGGGAAATGGATGAAAATATTGTGTTGTAAGCCTCTCCTTGTCCGATTTTGAGTTGCTGTCTACAGACCATCAGTCTGAATCCCAAGGACTCCAGTTCCTCAACACAGGATATCAATAAAACTACCATCAAAGACGATGTAAATTCAAATATTGCTGAATTGGAAGAGCTGTTGCACTTAGGCAGCTCTATGCGGATAACGGCTGACGAGCATAGGACATTGAGTTTGGGAATTTGGGTGAAGATTTCCAGCACAATTCTTCTATTTAGGAACATGCTGGCGTGTGTTGCATACAGTTCCTCTAGCTTGACCCATTTTCCAAGTCATCCCAAATGTTCACGTGCTGCAGCTTCCTTGTCAGGGCATTGCATCTGTGCAGTTGTTTTTTGAGTGAAGATGGTGGGAGTGGAAGACACTACCTGGTTGGAGCTCTGAGCACCAACTTGCAATGGGGCAATAGGTGGTAGAGATTGAGCCAATTTTTGCATACAGTTCCTCTAGCTTGACCCATTTTCCAAGTCATCCCAAATGTTCACGTGCTGCAGCTTCCTTGTCAGGGCATTGCATCTGTGCAGTTGTTTTTTGAGTGAAGATGGTGGGAGTGGAAGACACTACCTGGTTGGAGCTCTGAGCACCAACTTGCAATGGGGCAATAGGTGGTAGAGATTGAGCCAATTTTCCAAGGGGAATGGTTGGCGTTCATATGGTAGAAGTGAGCGGTGAGTATTGGCCATAGAGAGTGCCAGAGAAGCCAATAGCCAATTTTTCAGGGGGCCGCCTAAACTTGCCTTGTCGTACCATCTGATAGAGTGGAGTTACTAAGTTAGAATTTGCAGCGAGGAGTACTTCAGGGCAAGGATGGGACCTTAAGGAGGGGACAGGACTGCCATTTGGTTTAGCATATACTGCTATAGTTTAGTTAAAATCGTTCGACGTTTCCTGGGGCCTGGGGTTGTGCAATAAGGTCAGGCCCAGTAAATTGCTCATTAGAAGATGCCGAGATTGATAACTCCTCAAAATCCCAATAGCTCTCCTCTATGTCATCTAAACAGTCTTCAGACACATTAAGCAGGCCTATATTCGTACCTGTAGTTGATTTACAGTATATGTCGGGTAAGTGCGTCATATTTCCTTTCATGGAATGAGATACTTTGACAGCCGTCTTTGCTGTATTCGTAGGTGCCTATTCAGCTGGGGGCAATGCATTTTCTAATATTACGTCAGCGATCATAGACAGAGCATGTTTTATCTCCTGCTGTTGTTTACCGAGTGTTGCACATAAAGCAATAAGAACTACCACACTGGGTGAAATAGCATTTAGAGTTCCAATGATGAGTGTGTCTCTAGTCGGAGCATGTTCAATTAATGCTCAAGGGGAGTTGGGCTCGCTAGCACTGTCTGTTTCACTGTCGTACCGGGCTAAAGAGTCAGATGAGGGTGTTAGAATGGCCATTTCCGACGAAGCCTTCAGTCTCATCAGATCAGGAGAGCCTGATAAGTTGGTACTGGGAAGGGTTTCAAAGCCGCCTGATGTAGAAATTGCATTGCACTTGGCTCCAACAGAACTCCTCTGGAGCCCGATGCACATATCGAGTGAGTAATGGTTGTCACTCTTTGGGGAGGAGGCCCTACTGAGAGGTCGCTGTGGGGAAGATGTTTGGGCCCGATTAGATGGACCAGAGTTTGGAGGGAGCACATTAATGAACTTGGTGATAGCAGTCTTTGTGCCGGTTTCCACATCAGGGCAAGGCTTTTTTTTGGCAATTTTGAGGTTGATTCCAGGCTTCTCTGTCTTTTTCCGGGCCTTGCTGAGGCGCTGCGCAGGCTGTATTTATAAAGTGCTGTGCGTTTCATGCTTGCACTGGGAACAGGGGACTACTCAAATACAATTTATAATTCTTGCGTGGTCCAAATGGCAACTTCGACGACAGTACAATGCGAAGCAAGCCAATAAAGTATCGAAAATAACAGTATTATGTAAATGGTGCAGGTCAAATAGCCCACAATTTGAAACACAGGGACCTTTTACCCGGCTCCTCCTGGTTCCACTGCAGACCACTCCACTGCCACTCTCGCGCCACGCTTCGTGCATATGTGGGGTTTTTAAGGCTGAGATTGTGTTCCTGATTCAAGGAACCACCTCTTTAGAAGAGATAGTAAACAGACTCCAGTCTCTCAAATCCACCGTAGGGACCACAGCAGTCCACTCCACCGCCACTCTTACGCCACGCTTCACCCATATGTGGGGTTTTTAAGGCTGAGATTGTGTTCCTGATTCACAGGACCGCCTCCTTAGAAGAGATAGTAATCAGACTCCAGTCTCTCAAATTTACCATAGGGCCCACAGCAGACCACTTCACTGCCACTCTCACCCAATCACAAAGAGAAGCCATATCCCCAACTGTACATGATAAAATCATGAACTTGCCCACAAAATTGGATGAACTAAGTAATTATTTTAAAGAACTTTTACAATATGTGAAAAATCATTCCATTAAAAATGTTCCCTATCACTGTCCTTCTTGCAACTTTCCCCCTTGTCCCCAGCAATCATCCCCATCAAATTCTGAACATTTTAATCAAAGACACTTTGATGAACTGTCACTCCCTTCCTCCCCTCATCATTATTGAACAGAAATTCCTAATCCTCCTATTTATGCTTCCCATTCCGATCTCCCATCCTTTTCAATGAATAATTGTATTTTTGTTATACTATAAATATGTTGTAGTAGAGGAACTGAGTTTGGCTTTGGTAAGCTGGTTAAGCGGCAACACCACAAGATTGGCCCATTATATTCAATTACTGGTATTAGTTGACTGGAGAGTTTTGTATATTTCAAAAGCGGTCGCGTTTTGAGAGAAGCGGATATAGCCAAAAACCGCTATTAGAAAGTTATACTGAAAAGAATTCTCAAAACAGCGGCAGTAACAATTCATACCAGTCAAGTATTCATGATACTTTCTTATTTTTTAATTTTGTGCCCCTTAGTGACACGTGTTTCGGCTAACTCAAGCCTTTCTCAAAGCTGGGCAAAAAGCTACAAAAAACATATAACAATATACAATTGTTCAGCCAAATCAAAAAACAAGTTCAAGAAGCCAAAGTAATAATGTTTTTAAGAACAGACAGTATATAGTCATAAAAATTAAATAAACAAAATTATTGTTTGTATACATTTAACAACAATCATTATATTTCAGTTTTCATGTCCAGACAGAGAGTTGGGGTTGGTAAAGGGAAGGATGGTGAGGGAGGGAGAGAGGAGAGAAGACCAATATTGTCAGTTGAAGGGAAATCTTATTGCTCTAGGTATCGTATTCATTGCGACTAAGAAAGTGCTTATGCTTACCTAGTTTAAGTAGTTTTCATATTTAATCGGGTTGAATCCCATGTTGCCTGTGAAGATTAGTTAGGGGAAACAACTGCCCATTACTAATGCATCAGACAGGTATATATTATTCATCATTAAGTTTGATATGTAGATGAGTTTAGGTTCCTTAGGATAAGAATTAAGGCGGCATATTACTAATTCATGTGCTAAGTAGTAAATCTGAGCATCCATAATTTGCAAAATGCACTCTGTGAACAATGTTTATCTTATTCCATATAAAGTGAGAATTATACATTATTGCGAGTCCAATTGTTCATTATACTATTTGGTACGAGCTCCAGGAGAGTCCAAAAGGACATTCTGGTCATGCCAAACCATAAATAATAATAATGCCCTGCTCGTGATTGCAAAAACAGCTCGTACTATTCCTGAGCGCGGCAATAACCCTGCTGTGTGACTAGTTTGTTACATTATTTCGATGCAGTCATTTTAACCATCCGTCGGGCGTTTCCTTCCCCAGTGAAGGATATAAATACAAAAGCTAGTGCTGCCAGGAGCTTACCATAAGGTGTGTTGAAGGATGCGTTCTAATATGGGTCTGTTCTATCTCCAAAGTAACCACAGCACTATAGTTACTGTTTAAAGCCTTCGGTTTCCCTTGGAAACCCTAACGCAGAGTTTACACGTTGCTAGAGAAACGTGTCATGCTTGAGGGAGTCCCTTTTCGACTCCACTGAATTACAAGCTAAGGCAGTTGCCATCTTGAAAGGGACTCATCAGATGTATTGAAAAACCCATTATATTATAAACTAGTTTAAAGCTGGCTAATTAGCCTGAAGAGATCTGATAATTTAAATGGTATGCTCATAATAATTATGCAAGGTACGATGGTACAAAACAAAAATATGTAACTAGTGACAAGCTTGATAAAATGTTAAGTGAGGGTAATGCGTGAGCAGCCAGCAAAGTAATATTTTGTATATCATGAGGCTTGCCCAAATTTTGTGGTTTTATGCTTGCCCCATCACATATAGCCCAAGTTTTATCTAAAAGGATCCATAAGAAAAACACAGCGTTAAAGCAGTTATTTACATCCTATCTCGTTTCTCAAATGGCATTCATTTACCATGTAGTATGGAAAGCTAATTTCTGTAGAACGTGCATATGTTGAATGGTAACAAAGAGACAGTGCATTTGGTTACCTGTAATTGCATCGAATGTCTTTGTCAAGTGAAGACTAGATTGCCAATTAAATAGTATTGAGACATTGCTGAAAAAAGAATTACCTGGAAATGGGTAATAGTAAAGTTGGAATATTAAAACAATACATTCAATCCAAAAGCTAATCCCCTTATGTTAAGGTTATTACTATAGTACACCACCTTGTTATGTGGGCCACTAATATACAAACAACTCTTCAAAGAAAAGAGATCATCTCGTTATCAGAATTGAACCCATTAACAGTAGTATTAAGAGAATAAATAATTTTAGCCTTTGCTTGCCTCAGTTTTAGAAGTCTATTGCCCCCTCTTCTTGCTTGAGGAATTTATTGTAGTCCTATGAATTTTATTGCAGTTTTTTCTTCCATCTGGTGGTGTGCCTGCCAATGGTCTGCCAGAGGGAATCTCGGGTCCTGGCTCCCAATCGTTGCCATATGCTCTCTAATTCTGGCACAAAGTTCTCTCTTGGTACTGCCAATGTATTTTAATACAGATACAAATGATCCCGTATGCAACGAATTTCGTCCTGCAATTGATTTCTTGCTTGATCCTGAAGGTAAGTCAATTTTTATCCTGAAATTCTTTGGTTTGTACATGTGCATACTTGCACATTGTGAAAATGCCACATTTTCTAAATCCAATACGGTCAGTTTCTAACCATGTCCTCTTTCTTTTTTCTTTTAAGTCAGGTAGAAGTGATGGGCTCACAATGTTCTTCAAAGTATTAGCTTTCTTAAATGTAATGATTGGTTTAGTATCTATATAGTTCTTGATATGTTCGGCCAAGTTCAATAGATACCCGTGTTTTTGTAAAGCTTTCCTTAGTACATAATGTTCTGACTGTATTTGGTGATGAACCTGATTGGCATCGGATTAGGGATACTATCTTGTCTCCTGTAGAGCATATCTACTTGCTTCTATATATAAATATGTTGTATATCATAGTGTGATATATATATTTTCTTTAAGCCCCATTATGAGTCTGTGGACACTACAACTGTCCAGGGTGCCTGCACCAAAATGGAGGTGCTCCTGGACAGGCATGATGTCTAGACATGTCCGGTTTCGCATGACACACTTTTAACTAGTCCGCAGACACCGCACCTGTGCTACCGACACCCAGAGCATGCGTCCTGCAATTCCTGCCTGATGGGTGTGCGCAGATGGCCATCAATGCTGCGGACGTCCCCGGATGTTATCATGTGACCGCACCAGTGCAGCACGATGGGGGTGTCCGCATAAGGTATTCATGGTCGCCGACAGTTTAAAAGTGCATTTCCACCAATCTAGGGTGTCTGAAGCTATGCCATTCAACAGCTTCCAGACCAATTCTTGGTTGAAATGGCAACTTTTAACAACTTTTCAAGGCCTTTTTGTGACTTGGTTGTCTGCAGACAGCACGACTGTTTGAGGACGGTTCCTCAGAAGGGATACACCCATTAATTTTCCTCATTCTCAGTCTGGCTATCCAGGAGAGAGCACCTGCTTTTCTGCATTGCGGGTTTGCAAATCTGTGGAGGCCATCATGGCATCTGTTATGGCCATTCATCCTCCACAACCACCACTACCAACACCACCACCACCACCACCACCACCATCACCATCACCATCTGGAGGGCCTGGACAGGGGAACAAGTGTAATGATGTAGAGGAGGATCAAGAGGAAGAGGAAGATGAGGTAGAGGAAGTGCCTACCTCCATCACATGGAGTGAGTCCTGGGTGTGGTGGTTCTTTAAGACTGTGGGTGGGGTCACGAAGGCAAAGGATGCCTGTGTTGAATGCATTGAGTGTGTGGTGAAACTCAATCGCGGACAACAGGGGCACTACTCCTTCAGGACCACATCAATGTGCTGCGACGTCCATTCTAAGCACCCAGTTGCACTGAGAAAGGCTGGTCCTTTCTCACGGAGGAGCAGGCTATCTTCCTTTGCACCATCTTCTTCAACTGCTTCTGCCAGCACACAGGGTACTCGTTTGAGGCAGAGGATTCCACCGGCTGCCTCACAGGCCATATGGGATACTGTTGATCCTTACCTTTCGAGGGTCACAGTGTTCTGCATGTACTGCGACACACCACACTGCAGGGGGGAGCAGTTTCAAAGTGCTTTTGAGGCAGTTGTCCAGGAGCATGAGAAACACTGCCCCCTAGCTTAAATTTAAGGCATGCCCAACATATTCCCATGTTCACCTGCCCCTCTATCTCTGTGGTTGATGCCCCTTCCCCCCATTCCTTCCCCGCCTTACCTGGCCTCTCCTGCAAAAAATAATCAAAAAAGCCTCAAAGAAATATAAAAGCAAAAAAAAGGTTATTTTGGGAGTCACATTTTACAGTTAAAAAATAGAAGAGAGAATAAAAGTCACAAGCTCCTACACAGTCGGCATAGTTCACGGGCAGCATGGTAGTCTGTGTATATCAGAATCAGAAAAAATTGCAGGTGTGGGGTGACAGAATTAAAATAATTTGTTTTGCGTTAAGAAAGGGTGGCTCTTAAAAGAACCTTTTTTGTGTTACTGCCTTTTATATATATTTTTTTAATTTTTGTTTTAATAAACTGAACTAAGAAATATTTTACTGACTTAATCATATCTTCTAAGTTTTACAAAAACTGCTTCAAAGCATTTTTAATGTTTTCCAGAAAAATCAGATTACCCACATTAGTTAGATGAACTCAATCTCTCTGAAAAATTTGACAATATCAAATTTATGGGGTAATTAATGTAATTATTGTGCGCCGGAAATCTCTAGCGCAAGCGCGAGAAATGCAGCGCATGCATCCAAAACGCGCGAAAGTGCCCGTTTCCCGATTCATGGAAGGCACTGCCCGTGGCTTACCTGGGACCTGTGCCGAATCCGCGCATGTCTCACATGTCATTGCGACATCCCCAATTACTTGCCCGAGACACCCAGTAAAGGCGCACACCGTCCAGTGCACACACCTAAAAAAGGGCGGAACAGGCAGAATGGGGAACAAGACGTGAAAATGTGGCCGTTACGGGAGAAGTACCACTGCGAAATCCTCGCAATGCCCACACGCATACTAACAACACGTATTCATGGAATTCAACACGGCAAACGCGCATTCCAAAAGATGCGCAAAGCTGGAAATACGGAAGCCATGCGAAAGCAGGTGTAAGCGCCCCCGGGCAGCATAAAATGTGTGCGCAAACAACAAACATGCATATACAGCTATGATGAATATACCATTTCTCGCAGCAGTGATCATGGGACACCGCAGGAGGAGGATAGCCAGGCCACGCATTTTTTACCCAAGATCAACCTTTTTGGGATGCCTGATGACCAGGTCTATGGCAGGTATAGAATTCTAATTCATATCATCCTAGACCTGGTCACCCACATTGTGCTCTCAAGCACTGAGCCCCTTGGAAAAGATGCTCAATGTCCTGAATTTCTTGGCCACTAGGTCATTTCAGCGGACAACTGCCATAGTTGGGCGCGTCTCACAGGCCACGCAGTCACGCTGCCTACACCAGGTGTTGGCAATCATGAATGCACACTCCTCAGTCCGCAGGCACATATTGTCACGGCTCGCTCTCTTCGCTCCCGTTCTCGCTCCCTTTGTTCCCGTCCCCGCCACTTGGGGGCATGTTCTGGGGTTTATTCCTTACTGGACATTTCCTTCGAACCCTATGCTACAGTGTTCTGATGAATTGGGAGAGTTAAAACCTTATTTTCCCAGTTACTTCCCTTCCGGATCCATTCCTGGTTTTTGGCAACCAGCATGCTATTTAAATCAAATGACTATGTTTCCCAGAATGCCTTGGCTCACTGTTTCACCTCCTGCTTCCCAGAATGCCTGGCTCACTGCTTCATCTCCTCCCTGGCATCCGGCATGCTACTTAAATCAAATGACTATGCTTCCCAGAATGCCTGGCTCACTGCATCATCTCCTCCCTTGCAGCACAACGCTGGGAGGAGGATAGGCAACACCTGTGGCTGCAGGTGCAGCAGGCGGCACGCCTGAGGGGTGTGCTCGTTAAGCAGCTTTAAAAGCCTCAGTTTGCTTCAGTCCGGCGCTGGTCATTGTAGCAGTGTTCCTGTTGTGACTAGTCCCTGTTTCCTGTACTTAGTTTCTGTGCCTTGTACCTAGTTCCAATTCCCTGTTTATAGATATTGAGCCAAGTATCTATTTCCAGTTCCTTGTTCCTAGTTTCTGTGCCTTGTACCTAGTTCCAGTTCCTTGTTCATAGATATTGTGCCAAGTATCTAGTTCCAGTTCCTTGTTCCTAGTTCCATGCCTTGTACCTAGTTCCTGTTCCTAGCTTTGTGCCCAGTTACTAGTTCCTGTATCTTGTTCCTCTGTCCTGGATTTCGGATTTATGCGCTTATTTGATTTATGCTTTCTGAATTTCCCTTTCTGTCTTCCTCTGTCTGCAGACAGCCTTTCTCTGTACTTTACTATTTGATGCAGCCCAGTTTGCCGGTGTTTTCTGTCCCTTTATGCTGTCCTGGTTACTGAAAAGCATGATGTATTAATATTTACTTTCGTAGAATTAGTTACTGCCTTTTCTCCTTGGATTGGGTGGGAAAGGTTTCCTTTTGTGATATCATTTTCCCTGCTCCTGATCCTACTTTATTGAGATTCCACTCCATGTTTTCCATTGCACTTCTGCATTCATTTTCCATTGATTATTAGGTGTGGGTTTGTTGTTACAAGTTCCAGAGTGTTCCCCTTTTAGTTTTCCTCACGATTTATTATCACAATTCAGACTTGCCTTTTACTAGGGTTTATGTATTTTGTTATCTTTAACCCTTTGCTTTTACAGCCTTCTGGGTCCCTGTTTGATCTACAGGGTTCGTGAAATTACTGACATTCAAGTGGTCTTTCCGGTCCTCGTGAGTACTGTTTATAATTTCCTTATTCAGTATTCTACAGATTGTCAGTTCACAGAATCTGTCCTTGCTTGCCCGCTACGTGGGTTTAGCGCTGTCAGTATCTGTAAGAGCATAGTGGGTAAAGAGTTTGCCGACTTTCCTTTCAGTCATAAGGAGGTCCTAAGTGTTTACCCCACATCCCTTTTCCTATATTGGTAATACTGTTTTACCTTATTGACGTTCCTGGGTTTTACATATATACACAAGACTTGGGTATTATATACACGTTGTTAGATTCAGAGTTGTTCACAGTGCAACTGTGTGCATTTTCCCTTTTGCCATAGTATGCCTTCTTCCTTTCTTAACAGAATGACCAGCCATTCTTCCCGTTTGTATACGGCCAGATCAAGAAAGAAGGGTAGCAAGGCTACTAAAAAATGTGTACAGAAAGTTTTGACTACGTTTGCCTGTGATAATCAAAACACTGATCCAGACTTAAATGAACTCCTTGACACGAATGGGTATTTACGTGCAAAATATTATACCCATCGCCTGGCCCATCATACATTGCCTGATCCTAATTCTGTTTTTAATTTTGATCCAGATATGTCCGCACAAGCCTTAGCAGCGGAAAATAAAACACTGTTAGATTTACTAAATATGAGTACATCTGTTGTTGAACCCCATGATTCCGGTTGTGCTTTACCTCAGATTGAACAGTTTCATGATTCAAACATAAAGAATGAAGGGGTTCATTACATAACTTCTGTTTTCAGCCCTCAGCCAACTCCTTACTCCTCTGCACAAGTACTTACTGTAGTCCCTAATGTCAAGAGGTCTGATGTCAGTAGTTTACTTAAGGGTAACACAGACCAAGTCGGTAAGCGAGAGTATAGATCACAAGACCTGCAAGCAGTAAATGACGATATACAATCAGTACACGTCCAGATGACTAGGGCAGGTTCCAGCCCCGATGCCACCATGCCTTCCCTTGTGACTACTGATAGGGATGTACAGTTAAGCTTGGGCATGTTAAGAGTTGAATTTGAGGAATTAAGACGAGAATACATCAGTTTACTAGAGGAGAATAAAACTTTACGATTTTTTCTGACTACACCTCAAACTTTATCCGTTGATGAAGTGAATACTGTTCAATCTCTGAGTGAGGAGGTTTTAGTAGGTCATGATACTTGTCAATATGAAAAACCTATTGGGAGTGAAAGTCCTCTTTCTTGCACAGCACTTATTCAGAGCACAGATTCTGACAATTGTTCTACCGTTTGTCAGGAATTGCTGTTAGTAGAAGATTTACAAGTCACTCCTTTGCCTAAGAATTCCTCTGTAGCAGTCAGTCATAATTCAGAGTTTGAACACATACATGCTTCTGTATTCCAATCACAATCCACAATGGTTGCATA
The DNA here is from genome assembly GCF_040938575.1 of Ambystoma mexicanum. Lineage (NCBI taxonomy): Eukaryota > Metazoa > Chordata > Amphibia > Caudata > Ambystomatidae > Ambystoma > Ambystoma mexicanum. The sequence continues at coordinate 1,033,439,162 of NC_090923.1, forward strand.
CACAGAATCAGTCATTACTGTAGGCTTAGGTTCAGCCCTTGATCCAGCTGCTGAGACTGAAGTAAACATTCAAGCTGATGTGGAAAACGATGCTACCTCTGTGTTCACTCCTCCTTCTGCCAATTTTTGTCACAATGAACAATCAAAGACAGTACATAATTCTTGTTTTGATGGACTCATTCCACAGTATACTAAAACAAGGACCAGGCAAGCGATTCCTGAACTGTTGATTGATAATCTGCCACCTTCGGAAGTTAAGACAAAGGAATGGACACTTGACGAAATCCTGATTAACAGAGACTTTGGAAATGACTCTGTGTCATCCACTAAGGAAAGGTACGGCATGGGTCCAGCTCAGTCTTTGGGTAATGGTGTCATGGAGTCAACCGCCCTAAAGGTGCTTTCCATTCCTGAGCCACAAATATGTCTGTCGACTTCTGGGACTTCAGTCTGTCCTTCTACAACTATTGACTCTTCGACTACCCAGTCCACGGCTCTGCAGTCATCATTGTCAAATGTGTCTTCAATCAATGAACAATTGCTATGTCTGCCAGTCACTCAGGAGCCTTCACCATGTACGTGGTCAGAGCCAAAGACCTTGACAAGTTTGTCTTCAGCTAACGAGACAGCTCCAGCTTGCATGCCCTCAGCCTCTGAATTTCCTCTGGCATGCCTGTTTTCAGATACAGTGACTCATCCAGCAGTTTATCCTTCAGCCATGAAGCCTCCGGTAGCACATCCTGAGTGCCTGTCTCCGGTCCCAGAGCCTACTGCTAGTTTGGCTTCAGTTCATGAAAGACCTGTATCCTGCTCAGCCTCGCTGCCAATATCGGAGGTGAACCTGTCTGCTTTGTTTGATCATGTTGCAGGTTCATCTACTTCAGAGCTACCTCCTAAATCCCAGTCATTTATTACGGATGAACATCCAATCTGCCCATCCTATGCTTCAGGAGGATCACCAGAAGGCCTGCCTTTTACACAAGCTAATTCCCCCAACTGCTTGTCTGTAGAGTTAGCACCTCCCGCATATGCTACATCTGAGTCTGAGACTTCTGCCAAAAACATCAAGCTGGTTCACGACTTGGGAGAGCCTTACATGCAAGGCCGTTGGACTTGCCTGGAGTGTTACAAGAGGGTGACGGATACCATCAGCCATGGCCTAGACATCGAACAAGCAGCCAACCAGGATAACGGGCCGGACGGTTTACATTTGGGGGCCGGTTTGGATAAGCCGCTTGACAGCCCTTTTGTTGCCGGATCTCACATGAGCCTGAAGGAAGGGACGGGCACGGTTCCCCAACTGCTGCACCATTCGGGTGCTAGTAGCCAAAGGGAGGATATGACTGCTGCAGTTCAAGATGTGCCTGTTATTGCTCCAGCTGCGAGTGTGCCTGATGTACCAAGTACTGCGTCTATCACTCCTATCGGTATGCCAAACGTCCCTGCGGTTGTATCCCACATGCAACAAGGTGGCCATATGACTGACATCAGGAATGCCAGCCTTGTACAACCCATTGGACTTCCAGGCCCCCAAGGTGTGGAACAAATGCAATCAAACCTTGGTCACCCTCAACCACAGGCCTTGAACCAGTCACCACCTTCTTTGTCTGAACATGAACATTGTCTGAAATCCGCTGTTTTCTCACCTCCTGTGTGTTCGCTCTCAGCAGGGGGGCTACCAGAGCATCTATCATTGTCCAAAGCATGCACCAGCCAGCCTCCCTCCTCAATGATGTATGAGTGTTCGCTCCCAGAGACTGACCTTCCTGGACTTTCCAGCTCTGCTTCGGGTCCTGCAAGTCCTTCATGCCTTTCTTCAACCCATGAGTCCTTTCCTCACCGATGGTGGTGTGTCTGCCAATGGTCTGCCAGAGGGAATCTCGGGTCCTGGCTCCCAATCGTTGCCATATGCTCTCTAATTCTGGCACAAAGTTCTCTCTTGGTACTGCCAATGTATTTTAATACAGATACAAATGATCCCGTATGCAACGAATTTCGTCCTGCAATTGATTTCTTGCTTGATCCTGAAGGTAAGTCAATTTTTATCCTGAAATTCTTTGGTTTGTACATGTGCATACTTGCACATTGTGAAAATGCCACATTTTCTAAATCCAATACGGTCAGTTTCTAACCATGTCCTCTTTCTTTTTTCTTTTAAGTCAGGTAGAAGTGATGGGCTCACAATGTTCTTCAAAGTATTAGCTTTCTTAAATGTAATGATTGGTTTAGTATCTATATAGTTCTTGATATGTTCGGCCAAGTTCAATAGATACCCGTGTTTTTGTAAAGCTTTCCTTAGTACATAATGTTCTGACTGTATTTGGTGATGAACCTGATTGGCATCGGATTAGGGATACTATCTTGTCTCCTGTAGAGCATATCTACTTGCTTCTATATATAAATATGTTGTATATCATAGTGTGATATATATATTTTCTTTAAGCCCCATTATGAGTCTGTGGACACTACAACTGTCCAGGGTGCCTGCACCAAAATGGAGGTGCTCCTGGACAGGCATGATGTCTAGACATGTCCGGTTTCGCATGACACACTTTTAACTAGTCCGCAGATACCGCACCTGTGCTACCGACACCCAGAGCATGCGTCCTGCAATTCCTGCCTGATGGGTGTGCGCAGATGGCCATCAATGCTGCGGACGTCCCCGGATGTTATCATGTGACCGCACCAGTGCAGCACGATGGGGGTGTCCGCATAAGGTATTCATGGTCGCCGACAGTTTAAAAGTGCATTTCCACCAATCTAGGGTGTCTGAAGCTATGCCATTCAACAGCTTCCAGACCAATTCTTGGTTGAAATGGCAACTTTTAACAACTTTTCAAGGCCTTTTTGTGACTTGGTTGTCTGCAGACAGCACGACTGTTTGAGGACGGTTCCTCAGAAGGGATACACCCATTAATTTTCCTCATTCTCAGTCTGGCTATCCAGGAGAGAGCACCTGCTTTTCTGCATTGCGGGTTTGCAAATCTGTGGAGGCCATCATGGCATCTGTTATGGCCATTCATCCTCCACAACCACCACTACCAACACCACCACCACCACCACCACCACCATCACCATCACCATCTGGAGGGCCTGGACAGGGGAACAAGTGTAATGATGTAGAGGAGGATCAAGAGGAAGAGGAAGATGAGGTAGAGGAAGTGCCTACCTCCATCACATGGAGTGAGTCCTGGGTGTGGTGGTTCTTTAAGACTGTGGGTGGGGTCACGAAGGCAAAGGATGCCTGTGTTGAATGCATTGAGTGTGTGGTGAAACTCAATCGCGGACAACAGGGGCACTACTCCTTCAGGACCACATCAATGTGCTGCGACGTCCATTCTAAGCACCCAGTTGCACTGAGAAAGGCTGGTCCTTTCTCACGGAGGAGCAGGCTATCTTCCTTTGCACCATCTTCTTCAACTGCTTCTGCCAGCACACAGGGTACTCGTTTGAGGCAGAGGATTCCACCGGCTGCCTCACAGGCCATATGGGATACTGTTGATCCTTACCTTTCGAGGGTCACAGTGTTCTGCATGTACTGCGACACACCACACTGCAGGGGGGAGCAGTTTCAAAGTGCTTTTGAGGCAGTTGTCCAGGAGCATGAGAAACACTGCCCCCTAGCTTAAATTTAAGGCATGCCCAACATATTCCCATGTTCACCTGCCCCTCTATCTCTGTGGTTGATGCCCCTTCCCCCCATTCCTTCCCCGCCTTACCTGGCCTCTCCTGCAAAAAATAATCAAAAAAGCCTCAAAGAAATATAAAAGCAAAAAAAAGGTTATTTTGGGAGTCACATTTTACAGTTAAAAAATAGAAGAGAGAATAAAAGTCACAAGCTCCTACACAGTCGGCATAGTTCACGGGCAGCATGGTAGTCTGTGTATATCAGAATCAGAAAAAATTGCAGGTGTGGGGTGACAGAATTAAAATAATTTGTTTTGCGTTAAGAAAGGGTGGCTCTTAAAAGAACCTTTTTTGTGTTACTGCCTTTTATATATATTTTTTTAATTTTTGTTTTAATAAACTGAACTAAGAAATATTTTACTGACTTAATCATATCTTCTAAGTTTTACAAAAACTGCTTCAAAGCATTTTTAATGTTTTCCAGAAAAATCAGATTACCCACATTAGTTAGATGAACTCAATCTCTCTGAAAAATTTGACAATATCAAATTTATGGGGTAATTAATGTAATTATTGTGCGCCGGAAATCTCTAGCGCAAGCGCGAGAAATGCAGCGCATGCATCCAAAACGCGCGAAAGTGCCCGTTTCCCGATTCATGGAAGGCACTGCCCGTGGCTTACCTGGGACCTGTGCCAAATCCGCGCATGTCTCACATGTCATTGCGACATCCCCAATTACTTGCCCGAGACACCCAGTAAAGGCGCACACCGTCCAGTGCACACACCTAAAAAAGGGCGGAACAGGCAGAATGGGGAACAAGACGTGAAAATGTGGCCGTTACGGGAGAAGTACCACTGCGAAATCCTCGCAATGCCCACACGCATACTAACAACACGTATTCATGGAATTCAACACGGCAAACGCGCATTCCAAAAGATGCGCAAAGCTGGAAATACGGAAGCCATGCGAAAGCAGGTGTAAGCGCCCCCGGGCAGCATAAAATGTGTGCGCAAACAACAAACATGCATATACAGCTATGATGAATATACCATTTCTCGCAGCAGTGATCATGGGACACCGCAGGAGGAGGATAGCCAGGCCACGCATTTTTTACCCAAGATCAACCTTTTTGGGATGCCTGATGACCAGGTCTATGGCAGGTATAGAATTCTAATTCATATCATCCTAGACCTGGTCACCCACATTGTGCTCTCAAGCACTGAGCCCCTTGGAAAAGATGCTCAATGTCCTGAATTTCTTGGCCACTAGGTCATTTCAGCGGACAACTGCCATAGTTGGGCGCGTCTCACAGGCCACGCAGTCACGCTGCCTACACCAGGTGTTGGCAATCATGAATGCACACTCCTCAGTCCGCAGGCACATATTGTCACGGCTCGCTCTCTTCGCTCCCGTTCTCGCTCCCTTTGTTCCCGTCCCCGCCACTTGGGGGCATGTTCTGGGGTTTATTCCTTACTGGACATTTCCTTCGAACCCTATGCTACAGTGTTCTGATGAATTGGGAGAGTTAAAACCTTATTTTCCCAGTTACTTCCCTTCCGGATCCATTCCTGGTTTTTGGCAACCAGCATGCTATTTAAATCAAATGACTATGTTTCCCAGAATGCCTTGGCTCACTGTTTCACCTCCTGCTTCCCAGAATGCCTGGCTCACTGCTTCATCTCCTCCCTGGCATCCGGCATGCTACTTAAATCAAATGACTATGCTTCCCAGAATGCCTGGCTCACTGCATCATCTCCTCCCTTGCAGCACAACGCTGGGAGGAGGATAGGCAACACCTGTGGCTGCAGGTGCAGCAGGCGGCACGTCTGAGGGGTGTGCTCGTTAAGCAGCTTTAAAAGCCTCAGTTTGCTTCAGTCCGGCTCTGGTCATTGTAGCAGTGTTCCTGTTGTGACTAGTCCCTGTTTCCTGTACTTAGTTTCTGTGCCTTGTACCTAGTTCCAATTCCCTGTTTATAGATATTGAGCCAAGTATCTATTTCCAGTTCCTTGTTCCTAGTTTCTGTGCCTTGTACCTAGTTCCAGTTCCTTGTTCATAGATATTGTGCCAAGTATCTAGTTCCAGTTCCTTGTTCCTAGTTCCATGCCTTGTACCTAGTTCCTGTTCCTAGCTTTGTGCCCAGTTACTAGTTCCTGTATCTTGTTCCTCTGTCCTGGATTTCGGATTTATGCGCTTATTTGATTTATGCTTTCTGAATTTCCCTTTCTGTCTTCCTCTGTCTGCAGACAGCCTTTCTCTGTACTTTACTATTTGATGCAGCCCAGTTTGCCGGTGTTTTCTGTCCCTTTATGCTGTCCTGGTTACTGAAAAGCATGATGTATTAATATTTACTTTCGTAGAATTAGTTACTGCCTTTTCTCCTTGGATTGGGTGGGAAAGGTTTCCTTTTGTGATATCATTTTCCCTGCTCCTGATCCTACTTTATTGAGATTCCACTCCATGTTTTCCATTGCACTTCTGCATTCATTTTCCATTGATTATTAGGTGTGGGTTTGTTGTTACAAGTTCCAGAGTGTTCCCCTTTTAGTTTTCCTCACGATTTATTATCACAATTCAGACTTGCCTTTTACTAGGGTTTATGTATTTTGTTATCTTTAACCCTTTGCTTTTACAGCCTTCTGGGTCCCTGTTTGATCTACAGGGTTCGTGAAATTACTGACATTCAAGTGGTCTTTCCGGTCCTCGTGAGTACTGTTTATAATTTCCTTATTCAGTATTCTACAGATTGTCAGTTCACAGAATCTGTCCTTGCTTGCCCGCTACGTGGGTTTAGCGCTGTCAGTATCTGTAAGAGCATAGTGGGTAAAGAGTTTGCCGACTTTCCTTTCAGTCATAAGGAGGTCCTAAGTGTTTACCCCACATCCCTTTTCCTATATTGGTAATACTGTTTTACCTTATTGACGTTCCTGGGTTTTACATATATACACAAGACTTGGGTATTATATACACGTTGTTAGATTCAGAGTTGTTCACAGTGCAACTGTGTGCATTTTCCCTTTTGCCATAGTATGCCTTCTTCCTTTCTTAACAGAATGACCAGCCATTCTTCCCGTTTGTATACGGCCAGATCAAGAAAGAAGGGTAGCAAGGCTACTAAAAAATGTGTACAGAAAGTTTTGACTACGTTTGCCTGTGATAATCAAAACACTGATCCAGACTTAAATGAACTCCTTGACACGAATGGGTATTTACGTGCAAAATATTATACCCATCGCCTGGCCCATCATACATTGCCTGATCCTAATTCTGTTTTTAATTTTGATCCAGATATGTCCGCACAAGCCTTAGCAGCGGAAAATAAAACACTGTTAGATTTACTAAATATGAGTACAGCTGTTGTTGAACCCCATGATTCCGGTTGTGCTTTACCTCAGATTGAACAGTTTCATGATTCAAACATAAAGAATGAAGGGGTTCATTACATAACTTCTGTTTTCAGCCCTCAGCCAACTCCTTACTCCTCTGCACAAGTACTTACTGTAGTCCCTAATGTCAAGAGGTCTGATGTCAGTAGTTTACTTAAGGGTAACACAGACCAAGTCGGTAAGCGAGAGTATAGATCACAAGACCTGCAAGCAGTAAATGACGATATACAATCAGTACACGTCCAGATGACTAGGGCAGGTTCCAGCCCCGATGCCACCATGCCTTCCCTTGTGACTACTGATAGGGATGTACAGTTAAGCTTGGGCATGTTAAGAGTTGAATTTGAGGAATTAAGACGAGAATACATCAGTTTACTAGAGGAGAATAAAACTTTACGATTTTTTCTGACTACACCTCAAACTTTATCCGTTGATGAAGTGAATACTGTTCAATCTCTGAGTGAGGAGGTTTTAGTAGGTCATGATACTTGTCAATATGAAAAACCTATTGGGAGTGAAAGTCCTCTTTCTTGCACAGCACTTATTCAGAGCACAGATTCTGACAATTGTTCTACCGTTTGTCAGGAATTGCTGTTAGTAGAAGATTTACAAGTCACTCCTTTGCCTAAGAATTCCTCTGTAGCAGTCAGTCATAATTCAGAGTTTGAACACATACATGCTTCTGTATTCCAAACACAATCCACAATGGTTGCATACACAGAATCAGTCATTACTGTAGGCTTAGGTTCAGCCCTTGATCCAGCTGCTGAGACTGAAGTAAACATTCAAGCTGATGTGGAAAACGATGCTACCTCTGTGTTCACTCCTCCTTCTGCCAATTTTTGTCACAATGAACAATCAAAGACAGTACATAATTCTTGTTTTGATGGACTCATTCCACAGTATACTAAAACAAGGACCAGGCAAGCGATTCCTGAACTGTTGATTGATAATCTGCCACCTTCGGAAGTTAAGACAAAGGAATGGACACTTGACGAAATCCTGATTAACAGAGACTTTGGAAATGACTCTGTGTCATCCACTAAGGAAAGGTACGGCATGGGTCCAGCTCAGTCTTTGGGTAATGGTGTCATGGAGTCAACCGCCCTAAAGGTGCTTTCCATTCCTGAGCCACAAATATGTCTGTCGACTTCTGGGACTTCAGTCTGTCCTTCTACAACTATTGACTCTTCGACTACCCAGTCCACGGCTCTGCAGTCATCATTGTCAAATGTGTCTTCAATCAATGAACAATTGCTATGTCTGCCAGTCACTCAAGAGCCTTCACCATGTACGTGGTCAGAGCCAAAGACCTTGACAAGTTTGTCTTCAGCTAACGAGACGGCTCCAGCTTGCATGCCCTCAGCCTCTGAATTTCCTCTGGCATGCCTGTTTTCAGATACAGTGACTCATCCAGCAGTTTATCCTTCAGCCATGAAGCCTCCGGTAGCACATCCTGAGTGCCTGTCTCCGGTCCCAGAGCCTACTGCTAGTTTGGCTTCAGTTCATGAAAGACCTGTATCCTGCTCAGCCTCGCTGCCAATATCGGAGGTGAACCTGTCTGCTTTGTTTGATCATGTTGCAGGTTCATCTACTTCAGAGCTACCTCCTAAATCCCAGTCATTTATTACGGATGAACATCCAATCTGCCCATCCTATGCTTCAGGAGGATCACCAGAAGGCCTGCCTTTTACACAAGCTAATTCCCCCAACTGCTTGTCTGTAGAATTAGCACCTCCCGCATATGCTACATCTGAGTCTGAGACTTCTGCCAAAAACATCAAGCTGGTTCACGACTTGGGAGAGCCTTACATGCAAGGCCGTTGGACTTGCCTGGAGTGTTACAAGAGGGTGACGGATACCATCAGCCATGGCCTAGACATCGAACAAGCAGCCAACCAGGATAACGGGCCGGACGGTTTACATTTGGGGGCCGGTTTGGATAAGCCGCTTGACAGCCCTTTTGTTGCCGGATCTCACATGAGCCTGAAGGAAGGGACGGGCACGGTTCCCCAACTGCTGCACCATTCGGGTGCTAGTAGCCAAAGGGAGGATATGACTGCTGCAGTTCAAGATGTGCCTGTTATTGCTCCAGCTGCGAGTGTGCCTGATGTACCAAGTACTGCGTCTATCACTCCTATCGGTATGCCAAACGTCCCTGCGGTTGTATCCCACATGCAACAAGGTGGCCATATGACTGACATCAGGAATGCCAGCCTTGTACAACCCATTGGACTTCCAGGCCCCCAAGGTGTGGAACAAATGCAATCAAACCTTGGTCACCCTCAACCACAGGCCTTGAACCAGTCACCACCTTCTTTGTCTGAACATGAACATTGTCTGAAATCCGCTGTTTTCTCACCTCCTGTGTGTTCGCTCTCAGCAGGGGGGCTACCAGAGCATCTATCATTGTCCAAAGCATGCACCAGCCAGCCTCCCTCCTCAATGATGTATGAGTGTTCGCTCCCAGAGACTGACCTTCCTGGACTTTCCAGCTCTGCTTCGGGTCCTGCAAGTCCTTCATGCCTTTCTTCAACCCATGAGTCCTTTCCTCACCGAAAACCTGCCTATGACTCTTATAGACTGCAGCCTGATTCTATTCATTCCAGTCCTTCTGCTTCTGCCCGTGGATCATTGTTTTCGTCAGTGCCACCTCCAAAGACAAAGCGCTCCAGTCATGGAAGGAAGATGTTTTGTGCGAGTAACGGCCGCCTGGAGTCGGCCGTGGGAGGGGGTATAGTGTCACGGCTCGCTCTCTTTGCTCCCGTTCTCGCTCCCTTCGTTCCCGTCCCCGCCACTTGGGGGCATGTTCTGGGGTTTATTCCTTACTGGACATTTCCTTCGAACCCTATGCTACAGTGTTCTGATGAATTGGGAGCGTTAAAACCTTATTTTCCCAGTTACTTCCCTTCCGGATCCATTCCTGGTTTTTGGCAGCCAGCATGCTATTTAAATCAAATGACTATGTTTCCCAGAATGCCTTGGCTCACTGTTTCACCTCCTGCTTCCCAGAATGCCTGGCTCACTGCTTCATCTCCTCCCTGGCATCCGGCATGCTACTTAAATCAAATGACTATGCTTCCCAGAATGCCTGGCTCACTGCATCATCTCCTCCCTTGCAGCACAACGCTGGGAGGAGGATAGGCAACACCTGTGGCTGCAGGTGCAGCAGGCGGCACGCCTGAGGGGTGTGCTCGTTAAGCAGCTTTAAAAGCCTCAGTTTGCTTCAGTCCGGCGCTGGTCATTGTAGCAGTGTTCCTGTTGTGACTAGTCCCTGTTTCCTGTACTTAGTTTCTGTGCCTTGTACCTAGTTCCAGTTCCCTGTTCATAGATATTGAGCCAAGTATCTATTTCCAGTTCCTTGTTCCTAGTTTCTGTGCCTTGTACCTAGTTCCAGTTCCTTGTTCATAGATATTGTGCCAAGTATCTAGTTCCAGTTCCTTGTTCCTAGTTCCATGCCTTGTACCTAGTTCCTGTTCCTAGCTTTGTGCCCAGTTACTAGTTCCTGTATCTTGTTCCTCTGTCCTGGATTTCGGATTTATGCGCTTATTTGATTTATGCTTTCTGAATTTCCCTTTCTGTCTTCCTCTGTCAGCAGACAGCCTTTCTCTGTACTTTACTATTTGATGCAGCCCAGTTTGCCGGTGTTTTCTGTCCCTTTATGCTGTGCTGGTTACTGAAAAGCATGATGTATTAATATTTACTTTCGTAGAATTAGTTACTGCCTTTTCTCCTTGGATTGGGTGGGAAAGGTTTCCTTTTGTGATATCATTTTCCCTGCTCCTGATCCTACTTTATTGAGATTCCACTCCATGTTTTCCATTGCACTTCTGCATTCATTTTCCATTGATTATTAGGTGTGGGTTTGTTGTTACAAGTTCCAGAGTGTTCCCCTTTTAGTTTTCCTCACGATTTATTATCACAATTCAGACTTGCCTTTTACTAGGGTTTATGTATTTTGTTATCTTTAACCCTTTGCTTTTACAGCCTTCTGGGTCCCTGTTTGATCTACAGGGTTCGTGAAATTACTGACATTCAAGTGGTCTTTCCGGTCCTCGTGAGTACTGTTTATAATTTCCTTATTCAGTATTCTACAGATTGTCAGTTCACAGAATCTGTCCTTGCTTGCCCGCTACGTGGGTTTAGCGCTGTCAGTATCTGTAAGAGCATAGTGGGTAAAGAGTTTGCCGACTTTCCTTTCAGTCATAAGGAGGTCCTAAGTGTTTACCCCACATCCCTTTTCCTATATTGGTAATACTGTTTTACCTTATTGACGTTCCTGGGTTTTACATATATACACAAGACTTGGGTATTATATACACGTTGTTAGATTCAGAGTTGTTCACAGTGCAACTGTGTGCATTTTCCCTTTTGCCATAGTATGCCTTCTTCCTTTCTTAACACATATACATGCCCAGAACACCCGCAGAAAGGCAGGCTGTGGTCCAGGACTTTTACAGGGTGGCACACTTCCCCAAAGTACGTGGTGCCATTGATTGCACCCATGTGACCCTACGTCCACCTAGGGCCACTGAGCACATCTATCGCAACCACAAACCCTGGCATTCCATCAACGTGCAGGTTGTATGCAATGCCAAGGGAATCATCACCTCTGTCTATGCAAACTATCCTGGGCCCACGCATGACAGTTTCATATTCAGAATGTCAGCCCCCAAAGGGGAAAGGGCAGGTGGCAATACAGCCCATACCCAGCTTGTGGCTACATTTTTCACCTAAACTCCTACCCCTGTGGAGTGCACACAGGCCTGGCACATTCCAGGTGACAATCGATGATGACAAACGGACAGTCAACTGTCACAACCTTACCACCCTGAGAATGTGTCCTCGGAATGGTAGCATTGTGTGCATCCCTAGTCACTTAAACAAACACAATCTTGTGTTACCAAATGGCACACATGAAAGCTACAGAATCCACCACCCCCTTGCAAAACAGCACTCCTGGTATGTCACCTAAACCCCCCAAACCCCATGTCACCCGCCCGACACACTCTGCCATGGCATGCAAAGTGAAAACTCCAAAATAAATTCACAACACATGACACAACTGTCACAAAGTGCAACGTGACAAATGATAACAGGCCAGAGACAATTCCTTCCGACACAGACTCTGACGAAAAGACTGATCCAAAATATCCAACCTATGCCAAAAGGACACAAATGCATGCCATCAAAGGTTAGAACACCAAAAGTTTGAACCATTGGTAGCATGCATTTCAGGCAATTTAAAAAATAAAATAAAATTGCGGGTGCTGTGGGGGTGTCCCCTGCAACATCCCGCTCACTACACTACACAGTAAAGTGAGCGTGGTTGCGGGCTGGAAATCTCTGCAGCTGCAGAAAAAAATTATCAAAATAAATGAACCTGCGGCGCCAGTTCCAGATCACGAAATTTAAAGTGAACTTGCGCAGCAGGGACACAGTATGTCTCTGAAGGTAAGTAGTGTGTGCGTGGGGGTATGTTGGGGTGGAGTTGGGGTTGAGGGTGGGGGGTGTTGTGGGTGTGGGTTTGCAGGTGTATTCAAAGCATGTTTGCAGGTGAAATGTACAAACCTACAGTGTTGCGTACATTTTCCATGTGAACTACTCCGTTGTGGACTCATCGGCAATGGAAACATTTCCCCAGACCCCTGACACATCAAAAGCAAACCCAACACAGGCCTATCTATTTACCAGCATAACAGGTCATGAACACAGGACCCAACAGTGACACTGTCAGACTGTAACCAATCACTATAGCACAAGTGTCTCAATGTGACATTGCCACCACATGGCCCCCTTCCATCTTTAGTGTATCTCTGACAGCTCAAGGGGCCAGGGTACCGCATACAGCATAAAGTGCATCAACAATGTGGACAAGCAAGGCAATACATGAATAAGCAACATGAAAGTATGCACAGTTACCAATATACTCACCAAAATACAGGCCAACCATGCACTGGAGAAACCATCATGAATCCCCACTAGGGGTGTATACACATGTTGGACTTCAGACTTGCCACAGATATGACGGAAGCCCAATGCCTCTGTGTAAGTTACTGTCACACGGCGCCATCCTTGAGAGCCCATGGAAAGGGGGAGCAGGAGTGGCATATGTGTCCGGACCCCAAACCACAAACACTAACACGAGACAAGCCTGTATGGGCCCAGCCGGAACACACAGTGGATGCCTTCAGAGGCCACAAAGCAACACACTGTGACATTAATGCACAATAGACAAAACAAGGGAGAAAAAAATGAAATGGCCATTGTGGACTGGGGGGAGGGCACACATGAGGGGGGGCCTGCAGGGTGCACCTCAACACCCACATGCTTTGATGTTAGAGAAAAAAAAATCCTCCATGGGCTCATGGTCTGCATGGCTAGATTGAAGTGAGAGATCAGCCATCGCTGTTGTCACCCTCTGGCTGAATATCAGGAGGTGTGCGTGGTAAGGGTGCCTGCCCATGCATAGCCCTGCCATTCCCCACCATGGCAGCAAGCATGCAGGTCTGGTAAGCCTGGTCTTGCAGGAAGATGGCACAGAGCTCCCCATGCAGGACCTCATGTGTAGCACGGAGTTCCTCCTGAAAGGTCTCGCGTGTAGCACGGAGTTCTGCCTGCAAGGCCTCACGTGACAGACGGACCTCCTCACGGCTTGCATGGAGTTCAGCCGAGATGGTGCGTTCCAGCTGCTCCATCCACTGTTCTGCCCATGTACCCTGGCCCATCAAAAGTGTAGCTAAAGTATTTCTGAAGGAGATGTTGTCTTCCCTCAGGGCTTCCCTATGGGCCTCTACCTCAGCAGCAATGGCTGTGCGCAGAGCCTCCAGTTCAGCCCATCGGTCCCTGTTGCTGGCCAACATGTGCAGCCTGTGTGAGTGGCACGTGGACCACGTTGCCTGCTGCTGGAGCTCCACCTGCCTACCAGGGGGGAGAATGGAATCGGCCACATGTTACATGCCTGAGCCATCATCTCAATAGCTGCCCCTTGTTGCTGTGCAATGGCATATATGGTATTCTCGCACACAGTATTCCCCGGTGGTGCACGGCCACCGCATTGCTGGACACCACACCTGTTTGGCCCAAGGCGCCCTGGTCCTTGCTGTGCTGGCGCTGCATGTGGCTGCAGGACTGCATTCCTTTGTTGATCTGCTGCCCTAGGAACAGGAGCAACTGGTGTGGAGCATGACCCTGCATTCCTAACCACCACAGGCTGACATTCCAACACTGACTGGCCCCTTGAGGGTTCCACCCCCACTACACGTGTGTCAGACAGAACAGCATCCGCTGCAGAATCACTCATCTGCGATCGCATGGATTGATGAACATCCAATTCAGCATCAGAGTCAAGAGATCCTCAGAGGTGTACCCAGAGCCAGTCCGGGACAGGATGGTCTGGAGCACCAATGGATGCTCATGGCCTACCACACCATGCCCTCCACTGGTGCCTGGTTGGTGCCCTGAACCCACCACCCTCTCTGCCATCGCCTCCTTTTCCTCTGCTTCCAGTGCCTCATCACCTGTGACAAAACAAAAAAAACACATGAGCACACATGTCACCAGCATATACCACACACATAGACATCACAATATTGACAGCCAACACATGAAGCAGCCATGTCACACATGACACAAACTCCAGCATGCATGCAGTGCAAATTAAATGGAAGGGGACCCTGAAAGCAGACATGGGTGCATGTCAATTTTGAAGTCTGCACATGTCCTGCATGTTGCATAGCACCTGCATCACACACAAGCTCCTGCATTGCATAGACCTTACACAAAAATGACAGAGACCAACAAACATATGGCATGTAGGATAGGCATGGCACAACTGTCAATCAACCCCAGATGGAAGACAAATAGTACTGTCTGTGGCCTATGTAGGAAGAATGTCACCATACATTACATGTCAATCACTATGACAAAAAACACACGTGTCACAGGATGCAACAATGCCAGTGTATTTCAATGCAGTGAAGGAAGGCACATGGATACATACATGCTAGGTCACCTTGACATCACACAAGTGAATAGGCATATAGAAGGCTGAAACAGGGCTCAGAAGTGTGTGGGTGCAGTGCAGTACAAGTGTACGGTCTCATTGGTCAATTGAAACACAAAACAGTCATTTAAATTTTGTGTGATGATGGCAGTGAAAGGGCACTTGCAGTCATCATGTGCAAAGTGTTGGCAGTGGATTGTCGGGATACAATACCCCCCTACCCCCTGTTCGGGGAATGGCTGGGAGGTAGCGCATGTCCTCAGTATGGTGGACCAGAGTACTGTGTTGTAGCAGACAGTCATCTGAGACTACAGCAGATGAGAGGAGGACAGAAAGCACAACACATGAGTAATCATCAGAAGCTCACCAAGACACGGAGAAGCTACAACACCAGTTGCATAGAGGCAAGGAGGCTGTAACAGAGGGAGTCCTACACTCGAGACAGATGAGGACACCCAAAAACTGAGTGTGATTAGGCACTGACCCTGAGTGAGCATAAAAGGGATGACCAAATACCATGAGACATATGAAATACCGGAGATGGAGTAGAATGAGTAGCATGACACAGACCCATAGAATGAACACTCATGTACACTGTGAGCCTGTGCCATCTGCACAGTGCAAGTGAGGCACCCTGCATCAAGGACAAAGGATGTACCACACAGTACAGGTCTGGCAGAGTTGCAGAGGGAAGTGGGCATATACACAGAATTCTGGGAGAGGCCATTTCTTGAGTCCAACATGTGAATCACCAGTACCATGGAGACAGTGAGCTTCTGGGGGATAGAGAGGCAAGGAAGCATGCACCTGAGGGGGACCAGCTTGCAGGGTGACCTCACAGAGACGTCACTCATGTGACGACATAGGCCGAGTGTTGAGTGGAGAATCAGCACAGGCAATCAGCAAAATGGTCTGGGAGCAAGGATTTGGACAAGAGAGGCTGCCGAGTGTCTGGCATGTAGGGAGGGTGCAGGTGTATTGAGGAGGATTGGTTCTTTGTACTGCACATGGCCTGTATGCAGACTGCATCACCACAAGCACGTATCAGTCAAGCGTTGCACGGGTCACACATGGCAGTCATGAATACATAGCCTGAACTGGAAGTCATTCACGATACATCACCCAAGCAAAATACACATGGGCTGGACACACATGCATCAACACTCACCGGACGTTGCATCATAATCCGGCATCTCTTCCACTCCTTGGATTTGACCCTCATCCATGAACCCTGAAGCTATCTCCTCATGAGTAGTGAGTTCATCGTCCACTGGTGCTGGCCCGCTGCCAGTCACCAGAGTTGAGGCGTAATTAGAGACCAGCTTGTTTTTTTCTCAGAGTCCGAGGTCAGACCAACGCTTATAGCAATCATCCGCTGTGCGCCTCTCAAATCCCATGGCACTGACACTTTCTGCGATGCACTGCCAGTGGGCCTTACGCTGGGTAGTCGTAGTTTGGCACCCTGGCCTGACCAGCATTTCGTGTTTGTGTCCCGAAACAAAGCCCAAAAGTGCATCCAGTTCCACTTGATTGAAACTCTTCTTCCTTGATGTGCCGGAGGAGTCCCAGCCTCTTGCGAAGGAACACGCTTCCTCCTCTTGGTAGCAGGTGTGGACCGTGAGTGACTACTGCCGCTCAAGCCAGTAGGGGAAGGGGCTGAGGTGGACTGGGCAAAAGGAGCAGGCAATGGCAAGGGGACGGAAGGCCTGACTTGAGTAATTGGCTGCTGGATGCTGTCACCAGGACCCAGCACCACAACTGCCTCATTGCCAAGGGCCGTGACCAACACAGCCGTGGCTGGCTGACTCCCAGCTGGGGTGGTGTTGGCTGCATCTGCCCTTACAACTTCCACCACCTGGCTGTTCGGGCAGCAATGGCACCACTGCCCCAAATACACGTGGCTTGGTCACAGGAACCTTAGACACACGTGCCTTGACCTTCCTGACCTGGAAATCTACTTGGGAGTTCTCCTGTGCCAATGCAGCCCACGCTCGCTGGGCCTGAGCCTGGGTTGTGGTAGCTGCAGTAACACCTTCAGCTTCCGCTAACTGGGGGCCCATGACAGCAGATGACAATGCCTGTCGGGTCATATGGGCACTGGGGATGTCTTCAGCAGCTGCATCTCCCTGAGCCACGGGGGGTGGTGGCATGGCTGTCCCAGCATGTAACTGGACATCCTGCACCTGTGGAACACCCTGGCCACATCCCCCTCCGTGGCCACCTTGTCCTCCATGGACTCCCTGGGCTCCCTGGCCACTCTGGCCACGTGCCCCAACACACCCACCTCTGGGATGTCACCCAGCTTTGCCGCCCTTACCTTTTGGTGGCCTCCCAATCATGGCACTGATGGACTACTGCAAATGGGAGTTGCACACAACAATTGTCCTGGGCAATTGGGGTGAAGGGGGCTGGGTATGTGATGGTAAACACAGCCCTGTGCCCCTGCAAGGCTGTCTGTGACCGCTGGGGAAAAATGACAGGTCATGCAGCGCTCAGGCACCCCAAAAAACAAAACAAACGTGCACGCAACCCACCGGTAGCCCACGTGCATGGTATAGACGTCCCGCAGTATGCCATGGCACCCAGGGACACAAAGAAATGCGTACGCGTGGAACATGCAGGCTACTCTGACCTCACAAATGGGGTACGTGACACACAGAGGCAACCACAGTGGGAAAAAAAAGCAGGCGTGCCTCACCATCTGCCTTGCATGAAAAATAAAAACACATGACCGTAGGCAACACCCCCACCAAAACAAGAAGTACGAACTGTAATCGCAGTGAAGTTATCAATATCATGTGTGAACCCATAAGAAGAAGAATCACACGCATCGGTCCCCATGAAAAGCATGTACAGCAAACTGGTGTTCTACGTGGACCTTTAACCCGTACCGAAGGCAACGCCTGTGCACATCACATACTTACACGCTTACGCGCTAAGGGACTTTCCTAGAATTCCACACTAAAATGCAGTTTTAGCACGTGGCCATGCGACAACACACGGAAGACCATGCTCCTGCCCACAAGGCCATATAACTGCCCCCCAATACCCCGAGCAGCCTTCTATGAGCCATCTGCTGCTGCCAGCCCACTCAGTGTGCCTGCTGCCTACCTGCCCTGCAATTTGGTGCCTGCACAGAAGCCATAGCCAGGGATCCTGTTGCTGAGACCACCTCTGCTGACACAGAATACCCGAGTGCTGTACCATCCCTCCACAGCCCAGCCGCAGGACCCAGTTGCCCAGCCACACATGCCCCCACACCTGCCTCGGGTTTGCCATGTCAGACCAAGAAACATCTGGGGCTAGTGGCAACCCCCCGCTAGAGAGGCAGAGGGCTGCCAGCTTCAGTCCCAATGAAGTTGGCATCCTAGTGGAGCAAGTCCTGGGGCATTATGATGCCCTCTTCTCAACATCTCGCCTCGGCAAGGAAGGGCGGAGTAGGATCTGGGCGGACATCGTGGGTGCAATCCACGCGCAGTGGGTGGCACCCCACGACTACGACCACACCCAGAAGCGCTGGGAGGACTTCAGGTCCAGGAACCTCAACAAGGCTCGTCGAGGATGATGATGAAGTGGGGCGCCGGGACCAGTTCGGCAACAACCAGATAAGGGTCCTGGAGCACATAAACCCAGCGCTTCACCACCAGGTCATACAGTTGCAGCTCCGCCTGGAGTCGAGTGGTTAGTGTCCATGTGTTCTTGTCCAGTGTATTGCATGTTGAGGTGTGGCTTGAGTGTGCACTTTGACCTTATGTCTGGCATAACTCATGTATGGATGTCTGTGTGCAGTGCTGCATGTGAGTCCAGTCAAGCATGTTCCACATCAATGGTGTCTGTGTTGCAATGCATGCTGTGCACCAGCATGTGATGACGCACACATGTTTGCATGCCTGTGTCTGGACTTGGCCATGTTTGGGGTGTGAGACATGGATGCTTATGTCACCTTCATGGACATGCATGGTGTACAAGTGCGTGTATCTGAGTAGTGAGTGTGTGACTGGAAAATGCTGTGGATGCATGACACATGAGCATCACGATGTGTGATTGACTGATGTGGCACAGTTGTCCATGAGTGCACTGTGACGGGAGGTAGACATGGCCAGATGCATGACTGTCCGGTGGTGTGTGTGCATGTGATGTGCATGTCCCATGATGCATGTGAGATCCTGCCCCCCTTCAGATGGTCCCGCAGTGCCTTGGACATGGATGCAAATGTCTGTTGCACGTGCCATGCTTGTTTGTGCATGTGTGTTGCTTGCACTGACCCGTGTGTTGAGGAAGGGGGTGATGGTTATGAAGTTTGACAGTGCCACTCATGTGCATTTGCTTTGTGTCTGGGAGACATTTGTTTGGTGCACTGATGCTTGTGTTCAAGGTCTCCCTATCTACAGCGCTGATGGAGGAAGAGGGCGGAGACTGTGCTGTGGAGCAAAGCGGCGGGGATGCCTCCACCAGCCGGAACCGCAAGGCCCAGTCACCCTCCCAGGTTACGACATCAATGTTGTCTTCTACCATGTCATGCCCTCGACCATTACTGTTTATAGCAATTGTTTTTTGTTGTTTTTGCTTATACGCCTCTTCGTTGAAATATGGTTCTGTGCTGTTTGTGTGAATCCATTCACTTTCACAGAAGTTTGAAAAGGTATCTTTTCGGTTCTTGTCTTCGGCAATGTGCTGCTTTCTTTTAATTGTAAAAGAAAGTTAGTGGGGATATGTGGTAATGGTGAAGTACTTTTAGTAAGCAATGTTGTTATTAATGAGGTAGGAGGAGTTGTTGGGAAAAAGAGTTATAGAAATTGCTGGATATTTCCAATTTTTTTTTTTTAGGGTAATTTTCATAAAATGTAAGAAATGCATATATTCATTTATAGAAACTCTGTGTGTAATATTTTGTAAAAGTTGATGGAAAAGATTTTTAATACAGTTTTAAATGGCACTTGGTTTCCCAACATGATTCATTCTAATCTGTAGATGTTTATGTAGTCCTAGATTTTTTGTTTGTGTTCTGGGACTTGTAGTTCCAATTTTCTTATTATAAAGTTGGAGTACAAGTCCCAGATTGTAGAGAAAAAATCAGGACTGTATAAGCACTTAGAGATTGTAGTTTGATTTTTATAATCGGAGAAGTGAACTGGAGGTCACAGAATGCAAAGGAAAAAACGAAGACTTGATAAGCACCAACAGATTGGAATGGGTGATGTTGGGATGTATGCAAGTGCTGCCATTATATTAAACTGGCATACACTAAGTGGCACTTAAAAATAGTCTACACATCTATTTTGTTTGCTTTTCCTTTCTTTTATGAAAAAGTGACACACGTTGCTTCTGTAAATGCAAATATGCATTTTTTTTTTATTTTAATGACATTTCTTTTAAAAAAGAAACATATTTAAAGGCAGAGCATTCTAATTATTTGCTGCTTCATGTGAGCAGGTGCTGAATGCTGCAATGCATGGCATTTGCAAGAGTGGTGTATATATATATTTGGGAAAGAGTTGAAGGACATATTCTTGAAATATAAGCATACTTGTACTATGTCTTGTTAGATGCAGATCTTGTTGAATCTGGAAATGGAAATCTTGAACAGTTTCAGAGTAGTTTCTGATGCAGATGCCTTTGATTAACAGGAGATATGTATTCTCAGAATTCAAGTGCACATCTGAAGTGTTGAACTGAGATGGCAGATTTACGTGTAGAGTTTTTGGATCTGATTGTTGGATGGATGTGTGACTCTTTGAAAGCAGCCAATGAGGGAGAATTGAAAACATGAAAGTGGAAAGGGTGTAAGGGCTGCTGTTGTGTTACGAGGTCTGCGGACACCACAGTAATCTGTTGTTGGTATGTGGCACATCCTGGTCTTTTGAGGGTGCCCGGCATGGAAAGGGGACTGTGGGCATTAGCCAATTAGGTATTTCGGTTGGGGTTTACAAGAAGACAGTGTAGTAGGCATTTTGTTTGTTCTGTGCAGTTGAAGATGGTTGTGCACATTTTGGGAGATTCTTCAATTCAATCATTGAAGGTGTATGCTGAAAATAATGGCATCATTGGAAGTATTGGATTGGCAAAAGTGGAAGTTTTGTGGCGTGCGGTTTGTGGTTTATACTGGGCAAGCTTGTTGTCATTCTGTCAGAGTGTGGCTCACTTTAAATGTCCAGACATTGTAATTGTACATTGCGGAGGGGACAGTTTGGGGTCTGTGACTCCAATGTATTTGCAGGTTGCCCTGTAGGATTTCTTAAAATGCCTGATGGACTGTTTCCTCCTGCAAAGATGTTTTTTGTTGTGAAATAAATCAGAGGCAAACATAGAGATGTCCAAACTTGTTCCGTCCAGAAATGGAAGAATAGAGGCAGCTTGTCAATAAAGCTGTATCTGCTTTTTTATATGCTGCAGGAATGTCATCTTTTGAGAATGAGAATATAATGTGTGATGGTGTGCATTTTTACAATGTTAGAAATGCATTGAAAATGTTCCTGTAAGAACATTTTAAGGGAAGATGTAGAGTGTATAGCACTACTGTACAGATAAGCAAAAGCATGGAAAAAAAGGTGTCTGTTAACAAACCCAGAAAACCCCCACAAAAAAGGTTCTTTTCAGAGCCACCACTAAAATAAATAACTGAAATTGAGCTTAAATTCCTCCCCATCCCTTTAAGTGGCTGTGGTGGCCGCAGACACTGTAGTAGTCCGTGGACAGCACAGGCACAGCCTTTTAAGGATGCCTGGCCAGGACAGTGGACTGTGGGGATTCACTAATCAGGTTTGCTGGGTGTGATGTACAGGAAGAGAGGGTAGCAGGGGTTTTGTTTGTGGGGGTTTTTAAAGCACTGAAAATGGCTATGGCTATGTCTTTGAAGAGGCAGAGTGTACGGATTTTGGGGGCTTCTTGGATCGAATGGCTGAAGGTCTATGTTGAGCATTGTGGATTGGGTGAACATTTGGAATTCCATGAATTTGAGTGTCATGGTATGGAGTTCGAGAGATGAAGTGGGTAGCCTTGCTCCAGTTTTGTGAGACTTTGGGTCACTGAAAACATCCGGACAGCATTTGTTCTTCATTGTGGAGGGAACAGTTTGGGGTATGTTACTGGAATTTCATTGCAGTTTGCAATGAAGGAGACATTTGAAAAGCTGTTGGAAATGTTTCCAAATTCAAAAATAATTGTTTCTCTGATTGCTCAGAGACAAATATGGATGCGCTATAATGTATTTTGTCCGCAAATGGAAAAAAGCAAAGCGCATTGTGAATAAAGCTTTGTGTGCTTTTTTGCGAGATGTTGGCATGACAACTTTGCACAATGAGAACATTAAATTTGATATTGTCTACATTTGTCAGAGAGAGGGTGTGCATCTAACTGATGTGGGCAACCAGATTTTTTCTGGAAACAGTAAAAGTGCATTGAAGCAGTTTTTGTGAACACATAATAATATGTTGTGTAGAATCTTTGTTAGTTCAGTACCTAAAACAAAATAATCAAAAAAATATTCAAAAGTCAAAAAGACAAAAAGGTTATTTTAAGAGCAACTATTTTTGCATGAAAAACAATTAAAATGATTTTCATGCTCCCTCCCCACACCCCACACCTGGAATTTTGTAGGTGTCTGCAGACAAATGCGCTGTCCGTGGACTATGCAGGCTGCAAAGGGGACTGTGACTTTTTCTCTCACTTGTATTTTTTTAACTGGGAAAGATGGCTCATACAAGAACTTTTTTGTGTGTTTTTTTGTTTTTGTATTTTTTATAGTTTGCTTGTGTTTTTTTTTCAGGAGAGGCAATGTAATGTGGGGGAGGGAAGGGGCACCAACCACACAGACAGAGGAGCAGGTGGACAGAGGAAGATTTTGGGTGGGCCTTAATTTTAGGGTAAGGGGGAATGTTTCTCATGCTCCTTGACCGCGGCCTTGAAAGCAATCTGGAACTGCTCCTCCCTAGATATCGGTGTATTGCAGTACATACATAGTACAGTGACCCTCAAAAGGTAAGGAGTACCCTCTATGGTGACAGGAGCAGTTGAAGAAGATGGGTTAAAGGGCGTCAACATACTTTTCCTTGAGATAGGTACCACCTTCCTCAGAGCACTCGGGTGGTTGGACTTGGTGTGGCACTGCATGGAGGTGGTGCCGTAGGAATACAGCCACGGTTTTCCATGACTGAGTACAACTTTGCACCCAGTGCATCGAACCTTGGCTGTACGAGCCTTTGGCACATTTCCAACAGTGGTGAAATATCTCCACACCCAGGACTCAATCCAGGTAATGGAGATAGGGACTTCCTCCTCCTCATCTTCATCTTCCTCTTGATCCTGCAAAACTAATCTGCAAAGCAGCACAGCAGGTGCTTTCTCTTGGATAGCCATAATGAGAATGAGGAAAAGTAATGGGTGGGTCCCTTCAGAGGAATCGCCCACGGACAGTCGTGCTGTCCGCGGTCTACCGAGTCAAAAAAATAGGCCTTGGAAAGTTGTGAAAAGTTGTGAATAGTTGCCAGATCAAACAAGAATTAGTCTTCTAGCTGTGGAATGGTAAAGTTTAAGATTGAAACACCCTGGATTGGTGGAAAATGCACTTTTAAAAAGTTAGTGATTTATTTTATGACTATATGTCACCAGTTTGAATTAATTGCAAATCAAGTATGATATAGTACAAACCAATGGGCCAGAAACCATTTGATGAAGTAATAATATTTGATCTGTTGTATCAAAAATGTGAGTGTGAATGTTATTATTTAATCTAATATAATTTGCCAATAATCTACACATTTGATTATTTATATAATACCAATTGGGTGTGCAGGGGATGGGAGAGTTCAACAAGTTTGTGGACATCTGTTGTCTTTGCATTTGTTAGTTCAACCCAGTGTCAGGGTTGGTTTTCTCCCTGGGAACCACATTACATACCTGAAAGTAATTAAATTCTCCAACAAGAATAGGTGTGCACTAGGCTAAATAGAACATAGGTTTTTATTAGTGCAACTTAACCATAACATCGATTTAACAAAGTTTTTTCACTGAATTTTATAGGTATTTATTATTGCAACTTAACCATAACGCCCCTTTAACAAAGCGTTTTCACTGAAAAAAAAAAAAAAAAAAAAAAAATAAATATATATATATATATATATATATATATATATATATATATATATATATATATATATATATATATATATATATATATATATAATGCAAATTATGGCTGTGTAGTTATGGTTAAGTTGCTGTTTCCATAGGAAGAACACTTTTTGGGCGGCTTATAACTTCGCTCCCCCTGGACGAATCCTCACCAAACTTTGCAAAATAAGTATATGGCCCACTCTGAATTTTCTTTGCAAAGTTTGGTATTGTTTGGTCCAGGGGGGGAAAAGTTATAGGGGGAGTCCCAAAACGTCTTTTTTTCCCATAGACTGAATGGGAGAAAAACTTTGCGCACGCCTACAGCCCAAACCGCTGGGTGGATTTTCACCGACAGGAGAAGCGGCTTGGTCCCAAAAGCATGCTTTTGTAAATTTGGTGAAAATCCATCCAGTAGTTTTCTTTAAAACAATCAAAAAGTAGGTCTGAAAAAATGTGTGATATCTATGTCCGCTCCGCGGTCACACTTCCCTGTTTTCTCCGCGGATATGAAATCGATTGGCTAATCCGTAGCGTCATGTCTGCGGACATGTGGCGCTTTCACTGATTGGTTGTGGAACAGCGTGAAGTGCGTCAGATTTCTTTGCTGCCTACGCCATCTTTTGTTCATGTTTTGGTGTACACGGACATCGCCGGTAACACATACAAAACAACACACCAATGCACTTGTTATACTTATGAAATACTGTTTCCGAAGGTGAGCTTTAATTAGGTTGGATGGAATGTGGCAGCGCAAACTGAAAAAGTGGTGTTTTCTTGCCACCAAGTTCATACGGTAAAGTGGAAGTTGGTGCTCAATGTACGGCGACCAATGCCTGCGTCTGTGTTACAATGTTTTCAGATTAATATTGAAGTCGGACTGGTGTCCTATTTTTTTAACATCTGAGGCCGCCACCTGGAGTGTTTGATGGAAACACTGGTTCTGGAGGCATATGGGAGTAGCAGTTCTCATGATTGGATTGTCATATGTTGTTGCAAAGTGAGAATGTATTTGCCTTCTGAGTGAAGGTCAGTTGATTTGCTTTTTTGGTTGCGAGCTCAGTAGGCCCACGCATCCAAGTCAATCCATGAGGGGCTTGACCTTGAGCGAAAGGGAAACTTCAAAAGCTATGCAAGGAATGAAAGCTTGGAAAAAAATAACATTTGATAAGGTTATGTTTTAAAAACGTTTGTAAGGAACTTTAAATATCAGTTCACGAAGATTCTTTGATGCAAACACTTTGCTGTCTGACTTTGCCAAAAACAATGGAGGCTGTCAAGATCATGTAAGTTTAATTTTGACGACTCTACACCGACCCGCGTTTTAATTTTATATTGCCAAACACTAATTGTGACAATGTAACTGAAGTATTATCTTTTTGCGCAATTTTAATTTTTCTCCAATAACAGAGAGTGCACACTGTTCGCGTTTGCAGGCTATGACTAGAGTCACCCTTGTCGACCGTTATTTCTTTTTCTTTCAAATGTTATGCTTGCCCACATAGCTTTGTGTATCGGTTTGCACGTTCTTTTGGTCTTGTGTAACATCAAGGCATGTCATTTTTTCTTGCTTGTCCGTTCATGCTGCCTTCATAATTGAATTACCATCTCACTGTGTAGTTGCCCTTTTTTTAACCCTTACAGCGACTGCTGTTTCTCGGCGTTTGTAGGTTGTCACTATATGTACCCATGGTCAACGCTAATATTTCTTTAAAATGTCATGTTTGTCCACTTCCATTTGTGTTCTACTTTTCACAATCTTTGTGTCTGCTTTGAAATTTTTTCCTAAAGTTTGAGTATTGACACAGATTTTCTCTTACGTTTTCCGCCTAGCTACATCTTGCCGTACTGTGCATGCCATGGTTTCCAGATGCCGAGTGACGACTTCTTTCAACACCAGATGCAACTGCTCGTGACCGGCTGCCTGTCCATTATAATGTTATGGAATGACCGGCTAAGCCCCCTCTGTCCCTATGCTGACCTCGCCATTAGGAGTGACATACCATCATTTATGGTGGTGTAAGGCAACGGTCATGGCGCAGTCTTGGAAATACCTGTGCAAACAAAGCGGGTCCTTTAACAGAAACACATACTTTGTGTATGCGAAAATAACTGTGTATGTCTCACCATGAACATTTTCAATGTCGCCCTTAGAACCATTGCTACAATTTAATTGGAAATGGGATTAGTCCGTTGGTCTCTGACAGTTGTTCGTTAAATAAAAGTACTTTACAAATTCTAAAATGTTAACGTTTTCTTTTAAAATCCCGTATATCATTTCGAAATGTAAGGTACCACGGTATACGTCGCTGTATGTTTATTTACAGGTTCTGCATCACGGCACGTACTGTTGCTTTTTGGAAGCTGTCATGGAAACCAAAGAGGGGCAATGTAGGTAATGACCGCTTTCCCTTTCTATGGTGGCCATCTTGAAAAAGAATTTTGTTTTGTAATTGCTGTATGTTTATGTACAGGTTCTGCGTCTCGGCACGTACTTTTGCTTTTTCCTTGCTGCCTTGGAAAGTGAAGAGGGGCCATGTATGGAACAACCGTCTTTCCTTTCGATGGTGGCCAGCACACGTTAATGCTTTGCACATCTATACTATTACTGACAAATCTTATTGCGTCTATGTCCTTTACTGAGAATTATAGAGCACATGGAGTGTATGCAATTTTCTTTAAATATATATTTACACTGTGAAAGGTGGTTCTTAACGCAACATTTACTTTGTTAACGGATGGCTTTCTTTTTTGGTAGGACAGCTAATAAGGACATTTGCGAACGGAAATGAGGAAAGACGCATCAAACAGTGATATAGGGGTGGGTGGCCGGTGCAAAAATATTGTGTGTTTGTTATATCTAAGGTTGGGGCAGTGTTTGTCATGCTCCTTCATTACAGTAGATACACGATTCCCATTAATACAGCCATACCACATACAATTATCACTATGCAAAATTAATAACTGAAACAAGTTAATTATCAAAAACAACAAAAACAACTACATACGTACACAACTTTAAACACAAAAAAAAACTATTGTGTAGAGTTTGTTAACTCTCTGTACATTTCCACATGATTAGATTATCAACATCTCCCAACCGGTTTCAACATATGGCTCATCATTATTTAGCAAAGGGCCTATCTTCTTCAGGGGAAATAAGGAACAGCTGAAGGTAGAATGGGGAAATTACCATTGTTGTTTCTAAACATGCAGTTACTCCTTGTAGGTATGTAGCACTGTTTAAGAGGGAAACATACACTAAACTGCTAGACATTATTTGGTCAGGTATTTAAAGCCTTTCTACTAGTTCTGCTATTTCCATCCACCCCAGGCTCCCTGACATCTCATTTATTAACGAGGCTACTATTAAAAAGATCAAACAGGTGTTTTCATTTCTGACGAAGAACACATCAGGTTGAAACGACTCTATGAGACCAAACAGGTGCACATTACTCGTTTGGATATAATGCAGAGTGATACATTTATACCAGGTCCAATTCATAGTGTTGCTATTTAGGGCAAGTACAAAGATTTACCCTGCAGCCATGTGGTTCCACACTGGGGCTTCCTGGCATGTCTCTAGGTGCCCATAGCCAGAGATTTTCCAGTTTAGGGAAGGCGTTAGTTTCGATCAGGTGACATCTATATCAAAGCTAAGCAAGCAAAGATATTGATCAAAGTCACACTTTTCCTCACTGAAAGAATCAACAGCATGACACACCTCATATACAAAATACAGGTAAGTCCTTGTATACATGCTTTCAGCTTGAGCTTTCCATTACACTTGCTTGCTATTAACATCTTCAAGCATCATCTGCAGCTACCTCGGGAGGGCAGGAGCCCACCCTGCACCACCACCGCCGGCTTCAGGAGAAGCGCGGCCTTCTCTGCTACACTCCTGCACGTGGTAAGCCTGATGACCAGCGTATGCCAAAATATAAATCAATTGCTGTGATCCGCGCAAAGAACACCTTTTTGCATTACTCATTCCTCGCTCCTGACCATCAGAATTGGCTGTACACAAGGATTCCGTCTTAAAATGGCAGACAGCGCTTTGTTTACATGTTGCAAGGCAACTTGCCCAGCTGAGCCCTGCGAGCCGATTGCCCTTCCCGATCTACTTCCTTCGACCAAAATCACCTGAAGGCTACTTAAGGCCAGAGCCTGTCTGTGCCTGTTCGTGCAGGGACGCGGGGCATGAAGCCCTGCCCAGCCTCATCACACCTGCGACCCCGCCTAACAACCAATTTACACAGTCCAGAACCACCCAGCGAGACGAAATCCAATGACTGACACAACCTGCATATACTGCGGTAAGAGCATCCCCCTGGCACCACAATAGGCACCACCCGAACCAACCTCTCCACCATAGTGTCATACCACCACGCTGACTGTACATTTCCTACTTAACTAACTTCCACAACAGTAATAGTTGCTAAAGGATCCACAAGACTAATTCTGTGCCCTTTTTTCAGCAAGTACCTCACTGTTTGGTGATAAGTGTCGGCCTAACCTGCTGGCGAATCCACTGTGCCAATGATAACTTGTGCCTGTCCTTTAGCAAACCCGGCATATGCTTGACGCAATCTGCACACGAGTCTGTACTTATTTCTTTCACAGAATACTATGCACTATTGAAGTACATACCTGCTAAACCTACTGCTGTATACACTGTGATAGCCTGTGCCTTATCTCTTGCATACGCTGCATCTGTGTGATGCCTCTGCGTATGTCTGAACTTGTCTTTTCACAGCATAGTATGCATTGCTGATGTTAGATGCCTGATGAACCTGCGGCTGTATACACTGTGATATAGCACACACCGCATCTGTTTGATGTCACTCTACGCATGAGTCTGAACTTGTGTCCCAGTCTTAGCATACTCTACACTATTGAAGTCAACTGCCCGCTAAAACTGCCAGCTAATTTATCTAACCATGTCTATGCACAATGCCAGCCTCTTGCAAAAGTGGTGTCATTTGTCCAACCTCACCATGGCTTTACCAACCCTCCTGTCCCTACAAACCACAGCCTTCAGATCCTGCAAAATGGAAAATAATGCCAGAACCATGCTACACCCTGACTCTCCCCTCAACAAAAGCACTGTCTCATTATCCATGTCGGATGCCTTACCTCACCATGATTCCATAGCACACACACAATTCCTGCCTTCACTGACCTTGCACCAACCTTACCTCGCATGCAGTCTCGTAAATGACACCAAATCTGTCTCACCAGTCTTATTGATCCAACGGTATGCCTCCAGACCCACACCGAATCAACCATGTACTTTAACCATTAGCAATCTCAGGTTAGGATTTAGACTTAAACCATACTACCATCCTCAACTGCCCACAACCAAACCTTCAACCAAGACCACAACAACTAAAGCACTGAATACCACCACAAACTCTGATTCATCCCCTTCTACAGTGACCTTAAACGGCCCAAACAAGCCGTGCAACAATACCATCCAAATCAAAAGAGCTCTAATCAATGCTAGATCACTGAGAGCACACACCCTAGACATGGCTGACCTCATCACTGCCAGCCAACTTGACTTCCTAGCTGTAACAGAAACCTGGCTGCGTGCCCCTCACTCGCCCTAGCCATCCCCGACAACTATATGATTACCAGACTTGACAGAGAAACTTACAATGGCGGCGGCATTGTAAGTGATTTCAACCCAGCACTCCACCTAAGTCAATGCTTAGCGTGTGATGCCCAGCTGGAACCCTTAATTATATATTTTTCTATGTCTAAAGTTCCTTTATTTCTGAATGATGTACCCTTATTTCACGCCCCTCTCTTTGAATCCCCCCGGTCTCACTGAACCAAGAAGTAGGTTGTTTTGCAAGGTTAAAAGATTTATTTGGTGGATTTGAACAAGATATATATAATACTTTTATGAATTTGAACAATATCTAGATATCACACTATTAATATTTATACAATGATCAGCATTGGGTGATATTACAATCAACAATCTCTTTAATCAGTAGAAGTATGGATGAGAAAAATACTGTAGCATAGAATAAAACTTTGTGTGGGTTCAGTCAAATGCAATGATAGAAAATGAATGCAGCACAGAAATAAAACTTGATATGAATTCAATCAAATGCAATGTAATCACTATTTCCCCCTGATACTACTCAATCCCCCCAATATGCAATATAGAGATGGAAGGAGAGAAAACAGGTTTCAGTAATAAGCTCTCTACAACTGCAGTTTCAATCCCAATTCCCCCCAGCAAACTTAGAGAGAAACAGGAATGATTTCAAAACAGGTCAATTGCTTTTGAATGTGATTTTAAATGAATGGGAGAATGCTAAAAATGGATTTAATTCTCTAAATGGGATTCAAAACTAGTGGGAGCCGCTTTAGATAGCTTCAGGTAAACACTTGCAATGATGATTGAATGACTGGCAGATAGGAAACTGAATTCAGAGGTTGAATACAAGAAATAACTCTTTTACATGTGGTGAAATTGAGCCAATTGCAGAATTGCGGCAAACGTTTCAGCGTGCGACAAACGCAATTACAGAAAAACTATAAGGAGTTGGAATGCGGTTTTAGGTTTGTTTGAAAGCTGAGGATGTTAGATTCAATTTGACACTTTGTTTCTAGCACGTACAGTTCAAAAGTTACAGAGGTTTCAGTAGAGGTCGATTTTTCTCAGAAAGAGTCAAGATTTTCAAATGAAAGATGGGCTTTTGAATATTACAAACAAAGATTTTTTTACACTAGGGAGTCTATGAAGCCACAAGCTACACGACAGCACAGCCACCGATCCAGTGACGCCCCCGGATGGTTTCTATCTGCCGAGACGCTTGCCTTTCTTCAGAAAATATATCAGCGCAAAGATGATTTTATCACTATAATTTACAAAGGACTATATTGATGAGGGAAAGATTCAGAAAAGACAAAGAGATTCTTCAATGCAGTTATGGATATGTTGGAATGGGTTGGATAGGATTACTTAAGGATAAGAAATTGGCTATGGACAATTCTATGCTAGATCCTCACAACTATGGTTTGGAATAGGCCCGTCAAATATCTGGTCAAAGGTTTTGGACTGGAATTCTGCTAGCCCTCCAGACAGGACTCAGGCACCCGATTCTGCACGAAGCACAGCACTGGGTCTCTGCACGGCCTCCAAACTGGATCTGACGGGTTGGTTCTGGAGTTATAGCTATCTGGTTACAGCTCTGCTCTACTGGTTTGGATCTCTGGGTTCTGGCAAGAGTTCTTGGCAAGAAGCAGAAAACAGCACAGCCAGGCTGTTCAGTTTTTGATGTGCCCCTTCGAAGTCTTTGGGTAAAATTAGGTTGCAAGATTTTAAAGACCAAGCTGAGAAAGGTTCAGCTTTGGAATGGGCCTTCTACTTTCAGAGTTCTGGAGTCTGGATCTGGGTTCTCGTGCAGAGTGCTTCACCAGTAAATCAGTTGATGGGTGAATGTGTGTGTGTCTTTAGGTCCTAAACAGTCCATATTTATCTATTTCCCAAAGGGGTGGATAGGCTGATTATACTAAGCCCACCCTCTAGGAATCCGATTGGTCAGAGTATTTTTCCTCTCCTGATTTGAGAAGGAAACCTAGTGTCATAGTGATGCTGCAATTTACAATCCAGGGAAAAACCTCCCCTTTGTTTCTACACAGAAAATGTATTTTTCATAGAAAGCATATCTATAATATCACCAACTTGCTAACAATGCATATTCACATCACAATTTTAATAAAGCACGTATCCGTCCGAGTCCCATCTTCTTGAGAGTTTCGGTTCAAAACTGACAGTTTGTTGCGCTTTTGGTCGGGTACCCAGTGTCAGATTTATCCACAATTTTACATATATGTGCGCATCACATCTGGGCATAATCATGTGAAGTTTCATGTTTCTGGCATCACGACAATTGCTACAAAACCACAAATTCTGTAGTCTTGTGCCTGAACATAGCACAGAGTTCTGAGTACTTTTAAAACGTGACCAGAATTTTCATATTAACAATACAGTAATTTTACAATTTTTACAATTTTGCACAGTTCTGTGTTAGTTCTTTTCAAAATATACCTTTCTGTGCTTTCAGAATAAACAAAACTGTCTGTCCCCACCCCCAAGGTTTGGCTGGACCAGAGCAGTCCCAGGCTGTCTTCCTGCTAACAGTTGGTTTCTGTCGACACCCAAATTTGCATTTCCTTTCAGTTCAAGAAGCCTATTGTCTCTTTCCCAGAGCAGCAGAGCAAATCTCCTCCCCCTCCATTAACTTCCAACTGAGAATTCCTGCCCTTTTGGTGGGAAGGAGAAGGGTGGTGTGTTTCTCAGTGGGGGAAGCCTCTTTGAAGTTTAGCTGAATCAGGTTACCTTACAGTAAATTGTGACATTGTTCTTTGTGGCAATTAAAGTTACAAATATAAAAACAGGCAAACATTTCTTCAATTCCAGTCTTTTTCAACATAGAAATTAAATAGTGGCAACCTATATTGCTTTTGGTGGCAAGTCTCTTATTTTCAAGAATTTGATTTTAAGACACAAGTTTCAAACTAACAGTATAAATAAATGACAGCTTTGACACAGGCGAGCGGTAGTACTGCGCCCATATTCTGACATATTTTCCAAAGCAAGCACCCTTTTGAATGGGGATAATATTGTGAGGAAAGGTACTTCTCCTGACATTGTACTTGGGGGGATTCTTTAAATAAAGTGATGTTTAACACCCATCAAGGATGTTGGATCTTTTCTGATGTTTGGGAACCATGATTTTGCACTTTTCAACAGCCAAGGAAAAATGGATTTTAAAGCACTTCTGGGTTTTCTTTGGAATGTAGCACTGCCTTTTCAAGTAGTTTCATTTCACTATGCGGGCAGCCCAATGATAGGTTTTGGCAGTGTGGTCTCCTGTTTTACCACTCACATGGACAAAAATAGATTTGGCAGCCTATTTTTTAAGTTTCTCTGTGCACTTCTCAGCGATTTATAGCGCGCATAAGGCTTTCCGGCAGCCATTCTGTTGTTTTTGATGAAAGCAACACACAGTGATGTTGCAGGGCAGAGCCAGTGGGTCAGAACATCCCACAGCATCGCCGTCATCGGTAGGACTGACCTTGGACTAAGAGCCATACCCCACCACACACTCCCATCTGCAGAACTCCTCTCTCTAAAACTCCCTCTCTCATCCTCTCGTACCTTAATGATTCACCTGGTCTACAGACCACCTGGACCTCCATCATCATTCGAAGATGACATACTACAACACCTTGCCACCCACACCAAACCTAGCTCTCAAATCCTTATACTGGGTGACCTCAATCTGGGCTTACTCGACCTTAATGATATTGCGGCCACATCCCTAGCCAACTCTATCTCAGAAATAGGATTCTCCCACCACATCAACAAACCCACGCACAACAAAGGCAGAATCATCGATTGAATTGCTGACCTTAACTGCGAAAAAAATATTATCTCCAACTCGCCCTGCACCTGGACACTTGATACTGTTCACCATACAATCTTGCATGCAACCGAACACAGTCAAAGCCATAGCTCCCCCAGCTCTAACAAGAAACAACAAAAACATGACATTAAAAAACATACTTCCTCTCCTACAACCTATCCTAAACCATCCTAAACCATACTAACACCGAAACAGACCCGGCCTCCTTCGTGGACCTTTACAACCAGATGATCCAACGAGCCATTGAAGCCATTGCGACATTAAAATACAGGAAAGCCAAGCCTCAAGCGCACCTTAATAACTGGTTCACCCCTAGCCTCAAAAACATACGTGACAACAAAAGAAAGGCTGAATCTGACTGGAAAAATCATCCTACAACTTCCAACAGAGACACCTTCCTAAAAACCTCTAAGGGATACAAGATGGCCATTCTACAAATTAAAAGTGAATCCTTCAACAATAGAATAACTAAAATCAAATCTGAATCCAAAGAATTATTCAAAATTCTAAGAGAATTGGAATCACCCATCCCTCCTATTGACACTTGCATCAAAGACAAGACATGGTGCCCCAAAATAGAATCAGCCCTACTAGACAAAATATCGATGCTACAGACTATGGATAATTATATAGTATGCAAAAAATACAATGCAGGTCACACGTTGTACGTAGTGGAGGAGCAATACCGCGCCCTTTTGGCCGTTCCAACAACTCCACGTAGATTATGTAGATATGATCCAAATTTGCCATGGGTTCCGCTATATAATTGTATCTGTGTGCCCTTTTTCTCGCTGGCTCAAGGCTGGTCCATGCTCACACCCGATGCACTCAGTGTAGCAAAAATCCTCATCAGAGAGATGTTCCCACAACGGGTGGGTGTGGGACGTCCGGCGTTCAGACAATGGGCCTCACTTTGTAAAGAAAACCTTTGAGCACATCATAGCACTGCTGGGGATTAAGCATCAGCTTTCCTGCATTTATCACCTGAGAGGGAATGGGATTTGTGAATGCCCCAATGGCTTGCTGAAGGAAAACATAGCAAAAATAAAAGCAACACTAAAGAAAGGCTGGCTATATTGCCTACCCCTAGCCTTGTTCGCATTGCACAATCAACCTGGATCCAAGCACCATTTAACTTCTCATAAGGTGGTGACAGGACGACGCATGCGACTCCCTCTTGCTCCCCCCACTAGAGCATTGACAGATGCCCAGGGTGCAGCCACTGTTTTAGGTGATGAGATGCGTGAATGCATCGCTTCGATGATGGCTAGTGCTCCTTTTATCTCTTGACAGGTCCAGTCCTGGTGGAGGAGTTCAAAGATGGATGAGGAAGATAAGGCAATGGTAACAGACTCTGAACTGCTCAAGCAACCACCTGCTTATCCAGGAGATCAGGTTTACTTGCGTAACTTCATCCGGTCCTGGTACAAGCCCAGGTTCGAGGGCCCTTTTTCAGTAGTATAAGCCACTTATAGGGCAGTTAAACTTGTGGGGAAAAAGGGCTGGAACTACCTTGGAGACGTCAAGCCCTGCAGACGTGAGACCTCTTCTGTCCAACATGCAGACGTTTTTATGCAAGAAGAAGAAGAAAAAGAAGAAGAAACACCCCAGCAAATGCAGACACGATCAGCAACTAGAACTAGACAAGAACAAAATGAAAAGCTAGATTGTTTGGCTAGGTGTTTGCTGCTCAAAGGAACTTTGCCCAAAACGTTTGTCTTTCGGATTTACCTGCTACTGGCACTGCGAGTGTTCTGAAACTCTTGCCAGCTTGTCACTACCTCCTGGAGGAGGAGGGGCCCAGCGTCGGTCACGTGAGCTGTCACGTGACATTATCTCTACTGTAAAATCCGCCCCAGCCGCCCGAGCGGCGTGTTTGCTGCTTAAAGGAACTTTGCCCAAAAAACGTTGTCTTTTGGATTTACCAGCTACTGGCAGTGCGAGTGTTCTGAAACTCTTGCCAGCTTGTCACTACCTCCTGGAGGAGGAGGGGCCCAGCATCGGTCACGTGAGCTGTCACGTGACATTATCTCGACTGTAAAATCCACCCCAGCTGCCTGAGCGGCGTGTTTGCTGCTCAAAGGAACTTTGCCCAAAACGTTTGTCTTTTGGATTTACCTGCTACTGGCACTGCGAGTGTTCTGAAACTCTTGCCAGCTTGTCACTACCTCCTGGAGGAGGAGGGGCCCAGCGTCGGTCACGTGAGCTGTCAGGTGACATTATCTCGACTGTAAAATTCGCCCCAGCCACCCTTGCGGCGTTAAGCCCGACTGCGGAGTAAAGGGCACTGCATTTTATATGCAAAGAGCTGTTTTGCTGCTGTTTGGCTCGGGGTGGCTTAAGAGATTAAAGAGGTAAAATGTGTTGACTATTGTTTTTAGTTGGACTGTGGGGAGGAGAGACGGACCAAGGCTGCTCCTCAAGCTATCGGGCATTCCCAAAGCGATGCAATCATAGTCAATATATTTTTACTTTTTACAATTCTATGTTACATAGATTTTAGAAAATTGCTAATTATTATACGATTTTTTCCATCGTTTATTTTTGTACACATTGTAATTGTATATTCTTAAGTTTGCGCTCTCATATAGTTGAATACAATGGTCATAGTAAAAAATACTTTGAAAACAGGCATGCCGAACTTGGTTCCGGGCTCCCTCACTGTTGTCCCTCGTCCCTCTTTAAAACAGTCGGTTTTGCCTTTTTCCACTCCCACCCCCCCCAACTCCCAAAGTCAACTAATGCGAGCGGCTTCTGCCCGTTCTCAATCAATTTGTGAAAGGTCAACAGATAGAACATTGCTCCCCCTGTCGCGCCCATGGTGGCTTCGACAGAAATTAGTATTGCGACCTCGCAAGCCTCCAGCGTCATAGAGACCTCACTTCCCGTAACGCTTCAGCCTGCACAGCAACCACACATCCCGCTCACCTGTTCTGTCCCCATTGGTCCCCCTAATACCATCCCAACCCCGTGCCTCTCTGCTGAATGCGTCCCGACTATAAGCAGTCTTGTGGAAGTAACACATACCACATTAGAGTCTGCATGTTTATCAGGAGACATACATGATACCTTTCATTCCAATGTAAATAAGCAGAAAGTTTGCTCTCCTGTTCTCGAAGCACCGGCGATTAACAGTGCACAAAACATTGATTTACCTCAGGTGCAAGTAACTTCAATATTGGCCTCGGCACCTAACCAGTGCTCTGTAGCTGCTCAGGTCAATCTACGGCAAGCGTATGAGCAATTACGAGTATTGGGAGAAGTAGGCAAAGACACTCTGGAATCCATGAATCTTTCTCACAATTCATCCTGTCCCAGCACTGCTGTGCTGTACATATGCTCGAACACAGGCGATTTAATTCAATTGCAAGAGGATTAGTTACATAACGACACAGTAGTACCCGCCATCCCTGGCCCCTCTTCACATTCCAATCACTTGAATTCTGCTTCATCCCCAGTATTAGACAAAACTCGTAATCAAACCATCAACGAGTCTCCATCGTTCATTGGGCCCACACCACGGCGAACCAGATTTCATGAAGAGGGTCGCCCAACAGATTTTTTTATACACAAATCTCAAGATAAACGCTTTTCATTTCCTGAGGCCCCGGCTCTCAATAACACACTGAGTGCAATGAATACTGCTTTAATGACTATTGCAAAATTGTACGAACTGTTAGACCACAAAGTTTCTTACCAAACTAAACTCATTGAACAACTCTGTATCAAAACTTCATGTACTGGGCCTGTGGCTAGTATCAATAATGAGGAAATGCAATTACCAATATCACTTCCCAGTGAATCAAATGTAGCAGGGGCCCGACACTGTGACGCAACAGTCGCTTATTAAAATTGCACAATTACCATCTGTAGTGCACGAATTGCCCAATAACTGTAATTTCACTCAACCCCAGCTAGGTCTTGAAGCAATTCAGTCAGTGTCTGAGTCGGGTTCATCACAGACCCCCAAAGTAACCACCGAAAAGTCAACAAACATATTTGAGCTTTTCACCCAGTCATCGGCTACCTTATCAAATAAAGTAATAGGAGCTTGACGTTCAAGAAAAGATTGGAAAAGGATGAAAAGATCAAGTAAAAAAAAAATCACTGTCCAAAATCCAAAGACACTGCACGCAAATATGTCAAAATTCCTACCCGACTAGAGCCACCTATAAATATACCTCCTGTTGTCGTCTCTGCGGCCAAGATTCCAACAGTGGCCGCACATAAGCCACTTGATGATCTAGTGGCTCTTGCGAAACAGACCATCTTCCCGAATCCTATTCCACTCACCATGTTTCCAACTCCAGCTGCTAATGTTCCTACCGCAATGGCTAAGCTGTGTGCTCCTATTAGCACCGCCATACCCACACCTCCAACATCTAATATTAGCCTGCGGCAAGAAAGTGAGTCTATCATGTCCCAATTGCGAGACGAGATAAGAGCCTCAATCCATGCTTACACTCTTCACTCGCTACCAATTACGCAAGTTATTTTGCCACCCCAAACGGTGGACCAACTGAAGGCATCATCTCTAGTCACACTCCCCTCAAAAGATCTGATTGAGTTGCTACCTATCGACTTGACCTCCAAAAACGGCAGTGAAGAAGTCTGTTCTGGCCACTTCATTAGACCGGCCGCAAGCGCAAGTAAGCTCTGAGGTGGTTTTCAACTGCGCCAGTCACATCCAAAGTGAACCTAATTCTATATTTACGGCTCCGCCACAAGAGGTACAAGATTATATTAAATCATCCATTGACCTATATATGAACAAACTTAAATCCTGTAGCAGGGACTCCAGAGTCCCTTTAGTGGCTA
Source organism: Ambystoma mexicanum (assembly GCF_040938575.1). Classification (NCBI taxonomy): domain Eukaryota; kingdom Metazoa; phylum Chordata; class Amphibia; order Caudata; family Ambystomatidae; genus Ambystoma; species Ambystoma mexicanum. The sequence goes on from NC_090923.1 coordinate 1,033,477,556, forward strand.
ACTTGCCTAAAATGTGCATTGCATCACAGGAATTCAATACCACAAAGGAACAACAGGTCCACCAGCAAAATCTGAATAGCACTAGTGATCCGCAAGCCTGCAAAGCAATGGCGAACTCGCAACATTTGCCTGCCCCAGGCAAACTGCTACTTTACTCCTTTAATTTAAAGTGTTGCGCATCACCATTTCCCAGCTATGTTCTCAACAGGACAAGCTTTTTGAACATTTGTTCTGATGTGCCACAGCTGAAAGAACTTTCTACTACTGACATAGAATTGGTGGAATTTGCGAATTTACATGACCTAGCGGAAGCTAGAATATATATTCTTTCAGGTCTAGTGTTTAATCTTCTCTGGCAAGCGAGGATGGCCTTCTTTGATATGGGCTTTATTTTATACCAGGAATCCAATCCGAGTGCCCATAAAATTGAGAAATCGCAAACTCCAATCTATCAGTCCCGACAAAATGATGCAATTAAAACAGCATTGTTTCCCCAATTCTCAAGAATCCCAAGTGCACAAGACCATGGTATACATTCATAACTAGAAAATTACTTACACACAATAGCCCTTCTCTGTTGGAAGACTAGAGGTCATGCCCGCTTTGTAAATTCAATAGACGGCAATATGGACCAATATGGCCTAGTGATCCTACAGGAAACATGGCTTACAGAGACTCCATGCTGGGCCTCACATGAAATTGTCTCAACACCTGCACTTAAGAAGTCAATGGGGCGCCCTTCCGGTGGATTACTCATAGCCATTAAGCATGACTGTGGCTTCATTATTACACAATATCCCTCTCCATCTCCTTACTTTTCAAGGTGAGTTGAATTTAGCTATCGTAAATATATATTGGAGTAGACAAAATTTAACAGTTGACTCATTCTTCACCTGCCTCTCCTCTCATCTTGACATTATAGCTGGCGATGCCAGCGTCACATGCTCCATTATTCTTGGAGATCTAAATTTACACATCCTGCCATTTGATAATAACAACTATATGCCTGAAGAATTAATATGGTCTAAAACCATGTGAGAAAGAGGGCTCATCATGGTCAACAACTCTGTGCTTGGTGATGTACCTGGCTGCTTGACCTGGATGTACCTGTCGCGTCAGGCCACTTTAGATTACATTTATATTAGCAAAAATTATTTTCCCCAGGTTGAGTCTCTACATGTAACACCTTCTCCTGCCAGCGACCATCATAAGCTTATCATGCTGCTCAAGTTGCCATCTGGCCAACGTTCCATCTATAGATCCACTTATTTATCCTCTTTACACGTGAATAATAGTGGCTCCCGCTTGCAATGGAACCCTGGGAAACTAGCCCACTACAATCGTGTTTTGACCAGCTGCTTCAATTCTCTATCAGATAACTCCCCCAAGTCCTATGTTAGTATGATGCAGCTCTTTAAGCAGATCAGATTGCCAGACCTCACCATCAGATATAAGCATCAACATACATATAATACAGTCCTTCAGCAAAAAAGAAAAACTTAGACAAGATATACGCAATCTAAAATTCGAACCCCTGGCCAACAGACTCGCGCTTAAAAGACAGTTGAAAGCAATTTACAGGTGTTGTTTAAAAAGCGAGAGATCCCTTCACTATCAAAAGAACGGAGAAGAAATGCTAAAACAGATACTTACCAAATCAACTAGTGGTATCTGGAATTGTTTGAATATTGCCACCTTCAAATCACAAGCAGCTATACTGTAACCAATGACAAATGGTGTGAGCATTTCAATACTTTGTACCAATCCCAGTTCCCAGATCTTGATTTGAGTTCACTGAACATGGTAACATCACATGTCTTTCCACTTGTATTTGCAGACATTCTTCTATGCATTAAAAATCTAAATCGATCGAGAGCCGTTGGCCCAGATGGCCTACATAATGGCATGCTTAAGGATCACCCCCATGAGTGGTCCTCATACTCATTACAATTTTCTCTCATAAAGTTGCCCAGGGCAGCATACCTGACTCATGGAAATGCTCTATCATAATCCCCATTTTCAAGAAGGGCAACAGAGCAAACCCCTCAGTTTATCGCCCAATTGCCCTCCTTGATTGTTCGGGTAAGATTTTCGCCCGCTTAGTATTGAAACACTTCAACACATGGTTGGATGTGTGCAAGTTGCGCGATGCATTTCAGACCGGATTTTTACCAGGCCTGGGTACATCGGTCAATGTCATCACTCTGAACTCAATTATCCACCATGCTCGCCAGCGAAAACAAGCACTACACATGGCGTTCATAGACTTTCGTATGGCCTTTGATGCCATACCTCCTGAAATTTTATTAAAAAAACGTATGGACAGAGGTTGTCCCTGGCATGTTTTGAAGTGGATCATCCATCTGCACACTGGTACATCCATAAAAAATTCGACTGAACCACGAAGGCCTACTATCTGAGCCAATAACCACTGCACGTGGCTTAAAACAAGGCTGTCTATTGGCGTCGACGATATTTAATTTTTTCATCTCGGACATAAGAGAGGACTTTGAAACTGCTATTACAGACTTGCCAAAAATAAACAACACCCACATCAAACATTTGCTATATGCAGATGACATGGTGCTTCTTTCAAAGACTGCGAATTGCCTTCGTGTCTTATTGCAAATCTTGGATAGATACACAGTAGCAAATTGTATAACTGTTAATATAATGAAAACCAGTCATACAATTTGGAACATCTAGACAACGCTGCACCAAACATCAATGGCTCCTTCAACTAACAACCGTAAGCACAGTGCCATCCTACATCTACTTAGGCACCTTCCTCACGCACAATTACAGTTCTAATCCTGATGAATTGAGAATCAAGCAAAAAGTATTGACAGCGGTGTCACAGGCTCGTCTAATTAAAATCAAATATTGCAAGTTCTCAATAAGTCCTATAATAACTTACTACAAGCAGAAATGTGTCCCAGTCATAACGTATGGTACGGAAGCTGCCCTAAAGAAATCATGCCATCAATGGTCATTACTTGAGGGCTGTTATTGGAAACGAGTGCTAGGTCTTCCGTCATCTCAACCAATATGCATTATAAGGCATTAATTGGGCTTAATGTCCTTATATGCAATGCACAAGTGGAAAATGTGTACTTTCTACAGAAAATGCCTGATGGCTGAGGACAATAATGACCTCTTCAACATCATTGCAAAGTATCTCTTAACCTCAAAAGATGTCTTTCCTCTCACTTGGAGAACGAAGGCGCAGGAAATAATTAGTAACTCAGGCATTTCTACATCCCTTTTGATAGCTAACCCAAACAAAGCCAAGGTGCGCTTATAGGAGTTTGATTGGACACAAACAAGAAGAGCGTGTAATCAATACCGCTCATTCGTCAATAACCCCTTTAACGTGAAACGTTATGGCACAACTGAAAAATACTTGATGATTCTATACCTGCACAAACTTACTAGGATATGCACCCTAGTACAGCTGATCACACCAGCACTAGTAGTGCCCCGAAAAGACATACAGATGGATGGATTCCCCAATGTGGACACACATCCGAGGAAGAAGTGATCTGTAGAGCTGACGAGTGAAGAGAGGAAACTACTTGTCATCAAAAATGGAAAATGCATTAGACACAATACCACTAAAACACTGATTATTCAGCAGGACAGAGATGTTCTTTGCGTCAATCGCTTCTGCAATCCAGACCAATGTGAACATCAAGTGGCTCCAGATCACCAGATGGGAACTGTTGCAGATTATAAACTCGACCATCAAGGGGTTTAATGCCATCAAAGAAAAGTTGAGAGCAGTCAGACTGATGACATTGCAGAACAGATACACCCTGGATCTTCTTATAGCTTTAGAAGAAGGTGTTTGCACCAAAATTGGGCCTTCCTGCTGTACGTACATGCCTTCCCATGACAGAGAGAATGGGACACTAACAGAGGCAATCATACAATTATCAGACCTGCACACTAGAATGGAGGCAGTGACAGGTACAATAGGACAAGACAAAGACTCACTAACACACATCTTTTCCTGGATACCATCATGGATGGCTAGTGGACTGTAGGTGCTAATAGCAGCCTTAGTACTAGTGTTATTTGCCTTCTGTGTTATTAAAGTAGCTATCTCTGGACGTGTTGAAATCACACTTGATACATTGCCCTCTGTTCCCACCAGGTACAGCAGTCTCCTTTCTCCCAGATCTACTCAACTATTGAGAAAAATGCCTATGGTGCAACCCTGATGGTGCAACCCTGATGGAGATTGCAGCTATATGATCTGGAGCTTAGACGAACATGTGAAATACAATGCTTTTACAATGCGTTTACCTACCCTTACCTCCATGCAAGTAAGGTTAACGCTGGATGGGCTATTATCTTCTCATATTCAAACTCAAAGAGGATTAAAACAAGGGTGCATTTTGGCGTTGACGTTGTTTAATCTCTTCATTTTGGACATTAGATATGCTTTTCATGATACCATCTGTGATGCCCCTAAATTAGGTGCACATACTATCAATTACCTACTATATGCAGATGACTTAATTTTACTAACTCCGAGTGGTCTGCAAAATATGCTGACCAAATTGAATGCTTACGCTTCCACAACATGATCATAAATACACTAAAAACACAAGTTCTTGTACAGGTTTGTAAATCCAATTCGTCTGTCAAATCTTTAGACTGGTATTTGGGGATCAGACAAACTCGAAAGAGTTTCAACTTATAAATACCTCAGAGTCCCAATTACAAATTTGCGGAGAATCGATAATGGCACCATAGAAAAGTTGCAACTACTAACGAACCAAGCGAAGTTGTTAACATATACATTTTCACTTAATCATATCGTATTGTTTTATAAACAAAAAGTAGTCCCAATCCTAACGTATGGCCAAGAGACGATATTAGCCCAAGATGATATCTTTTGGGGTGTTATTGAAGCAAAATTCTGGAAAAGAATTTTGTGCCTGCCCAAGTGCACGTCTCGAGCTATGATTTGTTTCGAAGTTGGACTACCCTCACTTTCGTCCCAAGTTGAGTGAAAAAGATACGCACTCCTTAGAAAATGCCTAAGCAATCTTGCAGCTGTTAATGTAGTTGGTGTATTAACCCGTTATTTAACATTATCTGAGGATTTTTTCCCTAGTAAATGGCTCAAACATACCCTAAATAGCCTTGCTGATGCTAATATCTCATTGGATATGCTCTTATACAACCCTACTAGAGCCAAGATAAAACTATTTCGAACAGATTGGATAAACACCATCAGCCAATGCTCACAAGCAAAGGATTTCGATTTAACTTTATTTGGTCATAAAAAACTGGGAGTCATGGCTGACTATCTGTATAAATGGCCGTCTCCCCGAATGCGTACTGAGTATCTTCACTTTAGATTTAATCTCTGGCATACACGAGATGTTTTAGCAAAAAGAAAGTTGATATCAGCAAATCAGAATTGTTGTAGGTGGTGTAAATCACCATCTCAAAGAGAAACGCTACAACACTATTTGACTGAATGTCTGAACTTAACAGATTTGAGGAGAAAACATTTTGCTAGAGTGACCTACTCATTAGCTCCGATGAATTCTGCACAAGCATGTCAATGGCTATTCACTAATAGGAAAATGTTGTTTGCGAATTGCAATTATACAATTTTTGAACTAATTGTTCCAATCTGATTAGTATATTATGTATGCAATTCTCTCCCTTTTAGTCATTTCATTTTCTGATTTCTTGTTTTTCCTCTTTTCTGTCAACCTTATTAGTTGATTTTAGGTAGAGAATTTTATGTAGTTTATATGTTTTATTCGTTATTAATTTTATGTTTCCTCGCAAAGAAGATTATTAATATGTTAATTAAAGTTTTGAAATCAAAGTGATAATGTTTTTCTATTTGTATATGTTTTTAAAGGTTCAAAACTTTGAACCAACCAAAATAAAAAAATAAAAAAATAGAGAGTGTCGTCTAGGGAGTGTGGTCAACTTATCAACCAGAAGCAGGATTGAAGATGGAGACCTAAATGGGGCCCTCATTACACCCATCCAACTCTCAGTCCGGCGACAGAGTGGCGAAATTGTTCATGTGCCGCAGGTGTGAAAGGCACTTTTCGCTCAAACCACCATTCAGACCATACCCAGATGACAGCATTGAAGCGATACAGCTGTCATCAATTGAACAAGTCAAAGGACTGCAACCTCGCAGAATGCTGATAACATCACAGCTGACATCATGACATAGATGCGTTAGACATCAAGTACACAGGCATCCCTGCACAAAGCTACACAAACACTTTAGTTTATTGCTGATAGACATGATTCAAATGTTTATGACTCACATATTTAGAGGACTGAAACACACATACCTTTTGCTATGCGGAACTGCAAGACGCCAGAGAATACATATGAACGGCTTGCCTATGCTTAATTGCAACTAACATGGATGGTCATGAGAAAAAAGATGGAAGCTATAGGTACATTGGAGTGAATGGGAGAAGCAAGACAAACTTCAGAATACAAGGAAAGGCTGACCGACTGATTCTACTGAGCATGCAGACAAAGCTTCCAGGTCAGACGCTGTGAACAGTCTCGCCAAGGACAAGTAGGGAAGGAATGTTTCCAGTTAACAAAGGAGATAGGACACCTGTGAAGGACACAGTCAAAACCCCTCTTAATTACAAGCAGGAGAGCTCCATTTCGTGGTCCCTACACACGTGACCTGAATCTACGAGACAGAGCCTATTCATTTGAGGTAGGCAGAGAAGACTGTTCCCATCGAACCACAGGGAGGAACATTCAACTGTTTTACAGGTTCAAAGATGAATGTTCTGTTTTAGGTCCTAGGAGAGCAGAGATGGTAACCTATTGGGAACATGCAGGACCTTCAAGGTTGTTCCCACTACCTTTAATAGTTGTACTTGGCCTGGTAACTGTCCAGAGCTCCAAGGCTGAGAAGACTCTTTCTGGCCATTTGCTAAACACCTTCCACAATAAGCATACACTGTGTTGCTCTAGCCAGTCATCTTCATACTAACCTGTAACATTGTATTTGTAACACATAGAGCTTCTGCTGGTCTCAGGAGGGGCCACATGGCTTCCCCAAATGATCATATAAATCCCTTATAGATTACATATGTACTTCATCTTATTAACCAATCCTTTTGCCAGTTAGGTATTTGTGATGTAACGTTGTTTTTGTGACGTCGCTAGCCAACAAAATGGGATGACATGCGCATGGAGAGTGAAAGCTTGTGAAGAATTTTGCGTTGTTCATGTTGCGATCCCTGTCATTTTAACTGTTAATGAAGACAGTTAGCTTTGTTCTATGGCTGGGTCTCGTGGTATTGGGGCAGAGGATTTCCAGGGCCCAGTTCCTCTTGTAAGTAAACCGGGAGTCTGCTCATCGTTCCCCTGCCACTATATTACAGTTCTTTGCCTTTGCCTTTAGACAAGACGCTGCTAAGACTCTGGATGCCATATATGTACTCTGTAATTGTGGTGCCCAGATGTCCATACAGACGGGTGAAAGGCGGATCCAAACATTCTTTACCAGCACTCGCAGTGAGTTGTTTTTTTCTGAATGCAAAGCGAGGGCTTTGTATTTACCTGGTAGTAGGGGGCGCAGAGGATGGAGCCTAAAGTAGGGTGACAAGACAAGGCACTATTCATGTTTCTTAACATGCAAAGATTGAACGTGTGTGTGTGTGTGTGGGTGTTTGTGTGTTAATGTGTAATCTTTTAATTGCACAGTACCGACATTCCCAACAAAACATGCTATGCATTTCTTTGAACAGTACCACAGCTTTTCAGCAAATCTTCTCCATATTTAAAGGGGCAGTGCTAGTATTTCTCAAGGGTTGTGTCACTTTAAAATGCACAGCACAAGCATCTCATAGCAGGACTGAGATTCTTTGTTAGGGGTGGGGGGACCTTTCACTTCTATGAAGAACTTGAATGGTGTTTATTGCACAGTGCAGACACCAGGGGACAGTGTCAGAAGAGAGTCCAATAATTGAATGCTCAAAGTGTCTGAACTGCGTGGGCCGGGAGGGGAGCTCAGGGACGACACGTTTGTCAGAGAATCAAGACAATGCATACAGGTTACAATCCCAGGCTTGCGCTTAGAAATGGGTCCCCTATTAAGCGCGTGATAATAGAATGCGCTTTAAAAGAGCAATTATAAATGCTAGGTCCGACAGAAGCTCAAAGCGGATCATTGTTCTATTACCATCCTGAGCACCTTAGAGGCACACTGTTAGGCAGTGTAAGATGATTTCACTGCGATTCCATAATGGTGCTAGTTCGGGGCCTTTCGTGACCTCTTCCATGCCTTTCAAGTCCCAACCCTACTGCCCTATTAAAAGAACTGGCCTGTCCATAGATCTGCTAGTTTGTATTCAGGATCGTCCATAGAGACACAGGTAAATTCAGTCAAAACATGGGTTCGCCTACCCATGACTGATAACGATACAGTGCTGTGCACTCTTTCATTTGCTGTTAGGGGACACGGCTCTCTGTTGAATCTCCTGCTGGAGCGATGCAGGGCGAGCCTGCAAGTTCCTGCTCACATTCTGGACAGATAGTTTGGTTGGGTTAAAGAGCCTGTCGCAGCAATGTGCCTTTAATCTTCATAGCACGGCAGAGACAAATTAGCCTTCCACTTTCTGTCATGATTTAGTGCCCACACATCTGAGCAGGGCTTACTTAGCTTACTTTAATGCTTTTCTGTAGTGTGCAGTACGTCTTCCTCAGACCCACTTCAGAGAGCTGTAAAGCCATTCCCAGGACAACTGCAGCACATGGAATGTAGCAGACAGCATCAGTTCTTCTTTGGAGTTGACCTGCTGTGCTTGTAATCAGACCGTGCCAGCCCGTATAGGAGAACCACTGGTTTTATGTGGGCTAGTAAATGGCACTGCATCTCCACTAGTTGGAAGCCTCGGTAGATACCCCCCTCTCTAGTGCCCTCCATGGACCCAGAATAGGTAAGATGCAAGCTGGTGGTCAGTAGGAGATGGTTACATTGTGGAGATTTCTAGGGACAGTGTTCTCAAGTACACATTCTCCATGATCTCCTTTTCTTCAATCCCTTGCAAATGACTCCTGTTTGTAATCTCCCAAGTTTAGTGCAGGACAGTTCTTCCTGCCATCTGCAGAGCTGGAGTGGACCCAGTCATAACTCTAGGGTATGCATGACCAACTCCAAGCCTTGTGGGCCAGAAACATGTCGGATTTTCAGGATATTCATATATTAAAGGGAAACCCCTTCTTTTCTACTTTGCACAACAGGGGGTATATCAGAATCAAAATATAGAGAACAACAAAGTAGAGTAGCCACCACCAGAAAAACCCACACTTCTCAAAGAAACTACAAGAAATATATCAAATGTTATTCATGAGTAAAAATCATCTAAAAAGTGAAAACATGAATAGAAAGGACAAAGTGCACGTGACAATAACTACAGTCACAACCTTAATTTGCAATAGTTCCAAGCCGATGTCAAATTGACTTCGGTAAAGTCTACCTTTCAGTTAACAATAACATATATAGATGAGACAATGATCCCTCGCCGGGTTTCAAATATATAGAAAAAACACAACTACTAAAAATCATTACTAGTCTATTGCCTCGACATGTTGCAGTTCTACAGATTTAATACAGAACTTTCTTCAGGAGGAACAAAACTTGATTTGTCACTTTGACCTTGACATCATTTCTAAGAACACTTTAACAATGTGGTCTTGATACTGTCTTTCACAGGTGGTTGTGCTGGTGGTGTGGAAGTAAAAACAAACAAGAAGAAAACATTAGCCCATTGTATACATTTACATTTAAAAAGACAGTCTCATTCCGTCTAACCGGAGGCAAGAAGTTAATTATTTACCTCAAGTTTTAGTGGTTAAGTCCTCAAAATATACTGGAATCAAAGACTTTACCAGTCCCACCATGTCCCGAAATCAATCAGGCAGGGTAATCTGTAATAATGCAGAAATTATATGTCAGACTTAAGGAGAACCTAAGTTACACATTGCCGTTGTACGCATCCTTTACAACTTCTAAATTTCAAAAAAATTCCCAAAAAACTGACCAAAATTATGGAGGTAAAGCTGTGCTCGCTCATGACACAATTCATGGACCATTTGGTGGTTCTACCTGAGTTAGCTGACAGCAGGCTATTTAAGGCTCACTATAACTCATTTAAACCCAGGGCCCCTCCAGAAACAACTTAGGGCACCCAGGAGGTCAGAAAAACTATTTAGCACTAGGAAGGATCCCGCCCCCAGATCTCAACCTGCCAGGTGTACTACATGTGGGGGCTGGAAAACATATGCAAGTATAATTTCCCACATTTTATCTAATTCCAGCACATGAGTTTACCATAAAATTATTACTGCAGCCTCCTGGTTTCTTCCTAGACTTGGATGAAATCAGTAGAGGCACCAGGCTTCAACCGGGCATTACACCTTTATTTCCCAGAAGACCTAAACAGGCAAAACCAAAGGTCCAATTAGAAATGCACGCTTCAATACCCAATGTGCCTGTTCAGAGACCCAAATCACTCGCACCGTATCTCCCCCTGGATTAGCAGCCTACATTCATATAGCTTACCAGGAAAATAGAATCTTGGCATGAATTAATCCTTTTTTGCATCGGGGCTGTGCGTTTCTATATGCCCATTCAAATGGCCCGCTTTGGCTTGCCGTAATTGGCGTCCGCGGTAATTACCATGTTTGCAGTTGCGGCTGCCATATTGCTAGTGCTGATATTTAAAGCTTCCATTGCAGCTTACAAACAGTAGTCTGTTTTTACTGTTGTTTACCCTACCAAACTGCTCACGGTACAATGTGGATACAAAGTACAGCCCCACTGCTGTTATATAGCTCAGGTTAGAATCCAGATAGAAACTTCCACTGTTCAGGTGCCATCACGTCTACGAAAAAAATCACACGTAGACGGCGGCTGGCAACATCCTTTAGATGTAAAAAATATATCAACTAATCACCCAATTACGGGCACATTAGTTACAAGGCATATTGTTACATGGTGTGTCTTAACTGAATACACAGTTCAGATCACAAGTTTCTCGAGGCTGGAGAGGGCCATTTATTTAATTTTGTGCCATTCGATTGAGTCATTAAGGCCCACACAGTCGCTCCACGTTTTAAAAATAAGATTTTGTTCTTTGTGGATCAGGATTTTATTCTTCACTCTCGGATTATCACCTGTGATTACCAGGAGAACTGTCTATGTAAAACTTTCCACACAATGATTTTTCTCCGTGAAATGCTTTACCAGAGATGCTTGCATCACCTTGTTCCTCAGGCAACTCTTGTGCTCCGTAATGCGGATTTTGATCTTTCGATTAGTTTTACCAATGTAGTGCAGACCGCATGGACACGTGATCAAATACACTACATATTCCTTGTTACAGTTTGAAAAGGACTTCTGTGTCCAAGGAACACTCAACCCTATGTCTGCTTCTTTCCTTTTTTTAGTTAGCTTGCAGACAGAACAATTCCCACATGGGGAGTGGGCCAAAACTGGGGGTAAACCCCCTCGACTTGTGATGTTCCTTATAGGTGCTATGGGCACCCGGTATCGACTGGAGCTCACACAATTACCTATCGGCATTAATTTAGTGTAGGCAAAAAGAGGCATTTTGGGATTTGCTTTAGTAGTTCTGAGCAATTTCCAATGTTTGGAAATAATATTTTGAATAGCTAAGCTATGCTGAGTGAAGGTATTCACACACAACATTTTGTCTTCCATCTGTTTTTTGGGGTTAATTTCTAACAGGGCTTCTCTGTTGTTGTTGAAGGCGCACTTTGCCGCCCGCTTTATGAATTTTTTAGGGTACCCCCACTTTCTAAGCTTAGCTTTTAGATGGTGTGCTTCCTCCTTATAGGCTTCTCTAGTGGAGCTGTTTCGTTTCAATCTGAGGAATTGTCCATAGGGCAAGTTGTCCCTCAGGTGCTTTATATGGTGGGACTGGTAATGTAAAAGAAAGTTCTTCTCCGTGCTTTTATGAAAAGGCTTTACAAGGATGATGCCATTTGAATGGTAGAGTGTTAAATCCAGGAAATGAATCATGTCTTGTTCTATTGTCATGGTGAACTGTAAATGTCTATTAAGACAGTTCAAGCATGTTAAGAATGCTTATGCTGTTTCTCGAGAGCCTTGCCAGAGTACCAGGACATCATCAATATAACCTAACCACGTTTTGATGTTCTGGGTAAACGGTTAGATGTGTACAGAAACTGTTTTTCAAAAAATGTTACGTAGAGGTTTGCCAAACTGGGGGCCATCATCGCCCCCATGGCAGTACCCTCTACTTGCTGGTAATAATTACCGGAAAATTGAAAAAAGTTTTTGGTAAGTGCTATAGTTATGCACCACATAATAAATGAAGTCGGCACTGGGTCCTCGTCCGTCCGGGTGAGCAAAATCTCTTCAATTTTCTCAATGGTTTCCTGTTGCAGGATATTAGTATACAGAGATACTATATCCAAACCTAGCAGTAGCTCTATCTTTTGGGTCATAGTCCATGTTTTTGATTTTATTGATTACATCTTTCGTATCTTTAAGGTACGATCTCATCGTTTTAACATGGCTCTTTAGATAGTGATCGGCAAAAACCGACAGGGGTTTTAGTATAGAGTTACTCCCTGCCACAATTGGTCTACCAGGTGGATCCACAAGAGTTTTGTGGATCTTCGGGAGGCAGCAGAAATTCAGGATCGCAGGATCTTTATTAATGAGTAATGCACTTTCTTGTGTGCTGATCCACTCTCGATCTCATTCCTTGGTAACTTTTAACTCAACGGCTATAGTTAGCTCTTGAGTGGGATCAAGGCTCCGTTTTTTAATAATAAGTTTTATTTAGTAGTTGCTGATGACATTCTTCAACATACTTGTTGTGATTAAGAATCACTATCCCTCCCCCTTATCAGCCTTTTTAATGATGAGCTGGTCATTCTGCGCCAGATTCATGAGAGCAGACTTTTCAGCTCTAGTTCGATTGAAGAACTGATATTTTTGGATTGTTCTAATTTCTCCACCTCTGCTAAAACTCGTTTTTCAAACACCAACGATTCCAGGGAGAAGGCATGTCCTGGGGGGCAAAAAGTAGATGGTGGACAAAGCCCCATGCAGTTACTTATGGCTGGAGCAGAATAGCTCTCAGTGGCAAAATATTATTTAAGATTAATTTTGCGCAACAGTTTCTGAAAATCAACACAGAACTGGAAAGGGTCATGTGTCTTAGTGATGACAAAACTGAGTCCTTTATTTAACACTCGTTGTTCAGTGTCATTTAGAGTGTAATCAGAAAGATTGACTAAAAGCGACTCCCGCTGCGGGTCTGCTTCAAATTGTCACCCCATGTCCCTCTGGAGGGGCCTTGGTATAAAAAACACCCTCTATTATTATTCTGATTACCTCGGCCTCGTTTTTGATTCATATTCCCTCATCCTAGTGTTGGTGGTCCTCCTAATCCTGCAGAACCTGCAGAACCCCCTTCACCCGGGTCATCTGGGTCACTGGCACTGCTATTGTTACTTGTGCTGTAGGATGTTGCACGAAATCTAACTCGCCGCAATTGATTCATCCGGTCTGGCTGTTGGAAAGTTAGGTTTTGATAACCCTCTGTCATTTAAGGAAAAGATCTTTCATGATGAACCTTGCTAGGTCTTTTTTCAGTCTAGTAACGCATTCCATGGTGTTATTATCTTTAAAGGTTTTAATTTCCTTTTCTATTTCCTCAATCTTCTTTTTGGATTGTCAAGAGAGGTCAGCTTTTTTTTTATATCCTCTTCCATTTTGTTTAGATCAATTTCAATTGTTGTTGCCGTTTCCTTCGCGGTATCGATATTGAGGATTATCAATCCCTCCCACAACTATTAGAGATGTAACTCCATTGCAATTTACATTTTTGATTGTCCAAAAACAGACGTGGTTGATTGGAAACAATCAAACCTTGGGGGAGGGCCTTGCTTTTCAAGTACTCAAGCAGGATCGCTCCGTGTAGTTCTGTCCGGATTAGGTGCTTTTTAATTTGTACTATTTCATCCCACTCCGTACCTTTATCATGCTGTTCTCCCAATTTGCTGTTGTTTAGAATAGATATTGCGTTCATTAAGGCAGACGCATAATCATCACTGTAGGACAGTGTTCTATCATCCGTCATTTTGATACCAGGAAAGAAACTAACCTCAATATAGGGGTCAGGTGCAAAACAACGGCAATGCTTAAAAAAGCTGCTCTCTGACCACTTATCTAGTGATTTACCGTGAATTTACAGCCACTATGCACATTCATATAGAAAAGGGAAACCCCCTTCTTTTCTAATTTGTACAATAGGGGGTATGTCAGAATCAAAATATAGAGAACAACAAAGAAGAGTAGCCATCACCAGAAAAATCCCACACTTCTCAAAGAAAGTACAAGAAATATATCAAATTTTATTCATTACTAAAAATCATCTAAAAAGTCAAAACATTAATAAAAAGGACAAAGTGCACGTGACAATAACTAAATTTACAATCTTAATTTGCAATAGTTCCAAGCCGATGTCAAATTGACTTCGGTAAAGTCCAGCTTTCAGTTAACAATAACATATATAGGTGAGACAATAATCCCTCGCTGGGTTTCAAATATGTAGAAAAAACACAACTAGTACAGACTACTACAGATCATTACTAGTCTATTGCCTCAACATGTTTCAGTTCTACAGATTTAATACAGAACTTTCCTATACCTATCATTAATATTCCTGAGATAAATGTGCATATGTGCATACTATGAGGCAATGAGTCTTAATGTATGCAAATTGTGTCTCACAAATATTAATGAGGGGGTATCCTTAAAGCCCATCCGGATTCCTCCCCCCGAGGCCTGGAGTTGGTCAACACTGGTACGGTAATCCTTAATCATGAATTCCTTAGGCACAGTCCTGAGGTGGAAGGTAGGTCATGCAGTTAATGCATCTACTTCAAATATTGCTGTTTAACCTGCAGGTCACTGGTTCCATGTCATTTCAACTAATTCAATTAGTTTGTTGTAATTGACTTTGTGGGTATTATTTCGAAATGTTACTTCAATTCTTTTGTTGGGGAGTACGCCCCATGCGAGCCTTCCCCTGCACTTCAACACCACCAAAACCCCTCTCAGCCCCCCCTTTTACCGGTTCCAGTACTGGTGAAACAGCATGTTGTGTTAAGATGCCGGCAGCAGAATTGGGAGTAACCTGCAAGTCACAAGATCGAAATACCATCTGAAAAGACTTAGCCTTACACTTCTGAACTGGGCTGTGGTACTTTCTGAGCTGCAGTACTCACTATCCTCTGCAAGGCTCATACCTTTATTGGGAATGCAGTTCAGTAGACTATTTTTAAATGGCTCTCCATCCAGGTTTATGGCCACATTAATGACTCTGCTTGCACTTCTCAGAAAAGCGGCACCACCTTACATCGAGCAATGCCAGTGCTTCTTAGTAGGTCTGCTATACAGATAATAAGATGGTACTGAACTTCAAAATAAGGCTGCTATGCTTTTAATGAGACAGTAAAGCAACTGTTCAATAGAGCTGCCATAGATGGAATGGGACTGTGCAACAATTGCCCCCAGGGCTGCTATACTTCTAACGAGACAGTACTGTCACTTCTCACCAGGATATCTAAAGGTTGGGTTGGCACTGCCTGACCATCACAGTATGGCTCCGACTGATCTGCAGGGATTCTACTGCATACATGTAGTTTCAAAGAACTAGCATGTTTCAACCGGGCTTCTATACTTCGTATGAGCAGCACTTGCGCTACTCGCCAGGGAAGCTATACATTTGAGCTGACTGTCCCAAGACCACAAAGCAGGGCTGCATTACTGTAATAGCGCAGTTGAGGGGCCTGTTTCCAGGATACACAATAGTGTGCCCATGACACCCTCCACAAATTCTTTCACTTCTATGCCTGCAATTGACAGGCATTGGTTCTGAAATATTGTATATGTCGCAACACAGGTCTGTTTCCATTTTGCATCATGTGGCTGTTAAGAAAAATGTATTTATCTAATGTTGGACACATAGCCAGATTGTATTTTTGGTACATTGTTCTAATGTGCATTTCTACTATTACGCAATATTTCTCATGAGAATACAATGGGCCTCATTAGGTTTGGTGGTAATTCGGTGGTAAATCTACTGAATTAGTGTCAAATTCGATTACTGTTACCACCACTTTTTCTCATGGATTTACCATGGGATTACAAGTGTAGTAATTCCCTGTTTGTGTAGTCCATAGAATCCCATGGGGATTTTTGTTGGATTTTGCGCTAACATAATTTCTGCATGGCAAATCGGCCGATTTTTGGAGTAAAGTGGCAGATGTACTTCTAGCTTGTGACTCCAGTTATCTGGTGCACCAGAGAACTGAGCCCATCAAAGGAGCTTCAAGTCACCACTGATTGGTTACAAAACATTGTGGGGTAAATTTACCGTCCCAGCATAACTCCCCTGCACCACCACACTGCATTTTCAGCAGTTACAGAAATAATGGCGGTGCTGGCTCTGCGGAGCACAAATGGGGCGAGATGGAACAAAGGATACCCTGAGAATTGCTGCAGTTGTTTTCTTCATGTGCACCAAAAAGACGAATTCAAAAGCAGCCTGGCTCAGTACTGCTATGGTGCCAGCTCAAGACTTCCAACTAAAAGAGAAAATGTTCTGGGTTTAAAATGATTTTGCACTGGCTCTATTTCCATCTTTTTCAAGATTACACAGTTTGGTTCCAGTAAAACACATCCATGCCCAGCAATCTCCAGGAGGAACACCATCAAAAGAGGGTCATTCCTCTCAGAAAGGCATTGTGTGTCAAGTAAAAACTGTGAAAGGGCAGATAAATTAGTTTCAGGCCATATGCAAGCGTTTACTCTTGTTTCGGGGGGAAATTCTCCCGGGGTCGGCTGGGCCGTCCGCGGACCTCCGGGTAGGGAGGCCCCAACTCCTCCCGTATATCCCAAAAGAGATCGAGTATGAGACACACGCAAGAAGCAAGATGATTCTGCTGTTTATTAAACAAAACGGCAGGGATGGGTCAAGGATCGTACGCGTCCGTCCTGACACTCTCTCAACATCGTGGGGCTCGCAGGCCCTTTTTACTTTAGTATGACGCGCTACTTGCATCACCTGAGAAAGTTAGCAAAAAACCTATCGCCACTCTGGATTGGTTCCCCGAGTGGTAGGGTTAGTATAGCATACGTATAGAGAACGCTGTTAGTGGTTAAGGGTCAGTCAGGTGGTATACTTGGGTTGTCCCTTCAATTTGATACATAAAAATTGTTACATGGAGACCCCTGAGGATTGGTCAATGTTAATGGCGTCAGTGATAAAGGCCCCATGTTCTGATTGGTCCACCCGCGAGCCCCCCAGTCTGGGACCATCGCTGTTCCCAGCTCGCGGTGCACCTGTCATTTGCAACAATGTTTCACTATGGGTATGTGCAGACAATGTGAGGATTTATTCATAAGCAGGAAGGCCGACTACTCCCACCGCTGCAGATGTCCATTGAGTCGCTTAATTGTATCTGCCTGTGTCTTGAGACGGGGGATCCAGGCGCCTTCTTCCTCCTGGGCTTGGCACCCTACCAGGTTCGGCTTGGTCACGTGAGGTGGGACCGTGGTTGAGGAAGAATTCTGCACAATTAATATTGCATTTCTCACTGTGTGCCTGGCTTATCTTGCAGGTGTGACCTTGGCGTCAGCTTGCGGTATGAAAGTTTGCAACGTTGTGCCCTTGACTGTCTGCTTTCGCTGGGCTCATTCTGCATGGTCAGCAACCGAACTCTTGCTCATTCAATGTTCATGGAAGCTTTTGCTTGCGGCCTACTTGGGCCTGGTGCATAGGTGGAACCGTTTGATACTGAGCGCTTTAGGTTATGGTATCATATTGCTCTATCCCCAGTATCGTGTCTTTGTTATATTTCTCAGTATGGTACGTGGGCTTAGGAGAAGCGTGAGCAAGCCTTTTTAGATGAGTTCCTTGTGCGTCTTGCGTTTCTGCATTTTGGAAAGCCTATGTGGAAATAAAGATGCACGTCCGTGGGTGTGTCCGTCGCCTACGTCATAGCACTGAGTATGTTTTTCGTGTGGATTGGTGTGGGAGTGTCCGGTGTGTATGTTTGCATGGGTGTGCTGACCGTTGGCTAGGTCGTCATGGCATCTCTAACGATGTGTTGATTTGGTGCTGGATGGTTCAGTCGAGTCCATCCATGCCGCAGGTGTCGGCATGTGCAGGGCAGGCTGGTGGGCAGGCGGGTGGACACATCCGTATGTTCCTGTACCAGGGTATTTGGTCGTCTGGTAGATGGGCAAACTCCTCTCGTGGTGGGTGTCTGGGCCGTGATCCTCTAGGCCAGGGTTGAGAGGGGATTGGTGGGAGCCTTTTGTTCACTTTTCCCACTTCACTTGCAACAAAGTTACACAGTCAAAACTCTTCACAAGAAGCTCGTTCTCTCCCTTTGCTTGTGTAGTTTTCAAAGATCCCTTGTTTTGAACAGATTCATGTGCATTAGAAATTGATCAGAGCTATGGAAATATACAGAATAAAGATGCAAGGAAAATTGGATTTGTAAATGACCTGGGAAAGTAAAATGAACCCATATTGAACTGCTCTGCAAAGCAGTGAGTTGACATTGTACAAGCTCAATAGAAATAATACTGTAACATGCTGCGAAACAAAACTATATATGTTGGGAAGAAAAGCTGCCAAAATGTAAGTAAATTGTACTCTGTGTAGTTAGAACTACAACATCATGGCTAGGCCCAGAAATTGCTGTCAAACCAGTCTTTGCAAAGGCAGGCACTGCTAATGTGCCAGCCCCATGGGAAAGGAAGTTCCTTTTCCACATGAAAGGCCCAAAGGTGTGGGAAGTGGTGACTTCGTCAGACGGAGCAGTATTGGTGCAGCCTGGGACAATGGACAGCCCAGTCACTGAAGTGTGAATTCCTCTGACACCTCTCATCAGCTTCAACTGCCTAAAATAAAAGGGAAGTCATAGCAACCTCTGGGCAAATCTGACCAGAGCATGACATTTGGCTCTGGGGTAGAAAGGACTGCCCACTTTTGGGAACAAAGCCGGCATATATGATTGAAAAGACTTTTCCTATAAAGACATTTATGTCAGTAATATAAAGAAGCAGTAATGTAAAATTTTGATAGCGTGAATATAATTTTTGCGCCATAAAAATAAGACAACGTGGCTCTTCCTAGCATGTGGGGGATGAAACACCAGTAAAATGAAATTTCTGGAAAAAGCGTACATGGTACAGTGATGAAACTTAAACGCAAATATGTCTGACATGGATATGCTTCAGTGTACCCATTTGTAGATTTTTAGGGGAAATGTTTCCCATAGAAAGCGTGAACGATTGTCAGAGGATTAAACAGCATCATACAAATTTGGGGTTTGGAATAGTATGCTCCATGTGCAATAAGGTATTTGCCTATTTAATTTTCATAAGGGTGACATTTATAAATATAAGTGTTTTGCTCCATAACTGATTTTGGCAAAAGTAACTTTGGTATAACAAAGCACCTCATAAAAACACTCACACTAAAACTGAGTCACTTATTTTTGTCCATTCTGCTTAGAGGGAGGCGGCAACCTCCTCAGGCTGACCTATGCGATTTCATAGTGACGACCCGACGTGACACTTAGTTTTTGCATTAACTCTGGTTTATGGTGATTATGGGTCCCCTGTATTTAAGAGGCGCCCCTGTAAAATGTGGTTCGCTTTCTGTAGTGACGACCCGATGTGACACTTAGAAGCTGATTCATGGAATAATTAGCGCGGCGCAAGTGGCCAAAAACGTGCGAATCGCAGTGCAAGTGCGAAAATCGCACGAAAAGCAGCGCACATCGATTCATGGAAGGCCGTGCGCGAGAAAACCATCGGATGTGCGATAAAAAAGTAAACGGTGCACGTTGGCGCACAGGCCATCTAACTGCGTGCGCCAGGACACAGCGAAAATCGCACAGGCCACAGCGAAAATCGCACATAGCGCGGCGCACGCAACAAAGGTAGGTGGAACACGGGGCGTAACACTCGGAATGGGGAACAACTTGCCAAAATGTGGGCGTCACAGTGGAAGTACAGGGCACAAGTGCGCGGAACGCCCACACGCTCGCCTACAACACGTATTCATGGAATAGAATAGGGCAAAAAAGCGCACGCTCAAACCAGTGCACAGGCACAAACACGACCGCCACAAGAAAGCAGGCAGTAGCGTCTCTGCGCCTGTAAGAAATGTGCGCCAAAAGGTGCGCCAACAAATAGCACCTATATACTGCCATGATGAATGTCCCATACTGTGGCCCTCCAGGACAAATGACGTGCAAAGGGGTACCCACAAACACGGACACCTGCTGAAAAAAAATATGTGTGCGTGTATACCAGGGTGCGCGGGAAGTCTCACACGCGATTTGGCCGTGTATGTGGATTTCAGGGGTGCGCGGGAATTTCCACACGCGATTTGGCCGGGTACGTGGATTTCAGGGGTGCGCGGGAAGTTCCACACGCGATTTGGCCGGGTACGTGGATTTCAGGGGTGCGCAGGAAGTTCCACACGCGATTTGGCCAGGTACGTGAATTCCAGGGGTGCGCGGGAAGTTCCAAACGCAATTTGTCAGGGTACGCGGATTACAGGGGTGCGCGGGAAGTTCCACACGCGATTTGTCAGGGTACGTGAATTCAAGGGGTTTGCGGGAAGTTCCACACGCGATTTGTCAGGGTACGCGGATTACAGGGGTGCGCGGGAAGTTCCACACGCCATTTGGACGTGTACGTGGATTACACGGGTGCGCGGGAAGTTCCACACGCGAATTGGCCGTGTACGTGGATTTCAGGGGTGCGCGGGAAGTTCCACACGCGATTTGGCTGGGCATGTGTATGACAGGGGTACGCGGGAAAATCTACACGCGATTTGGCTGTGTGCTCCCAGGTATTCCCTGTACACCCTCCACGGCCCCTGCAGGCAGCACACACCACAGGGGACTACTCTGCACACCTGCTCATGACACCCAGCACCCCCACCCCCAGCCAGCAGGGGCACCCTCCACCAGGCCCCCACTCATGTCTCCCACCACCCCCACCCCCCCGCAGTGCAGGGGCAGCCTCCACCAGGCCACCACTCATGTCTCCCACCACCCCCACCCCCCAGCCACCAGGGGCAGCCTCCACCAGGCCCCCACTCATGTCTCCCACCACCCCCACCCCCCAGCCACCATGGGCAGCCCCCACCAGGCCCCCACTCATGTCTCCCACCACCCCCACCCCCCAGCCACCAGGGGCAGCCTCCACCAGGCCCCCACTCATGTCTCCCACCACCCCACCCCCCAGCAGTGCAGGGGCAGCCTCCACCAGGCCCCCACTCATGTCTACCACCACCCCCACCCCCCAGCCAGCAGGGGCACCCTCCACCAGGCCCCCACTCATGTCTCCCATCACCCCCACCCCCCAGCATCCAGGGGCAGCCCCCACCAGGCTCCCACCCATGTCTCCCACCACCCCCACCCCCCAGCAACCATGGGCAGCCCCCACCAGGCCCCCACTCATGTCTCCCACCACCCCCACCCCCCAGCCACCATGGGCAGCCCCCACCAGGCCCCCACTCATGTCTCCCACCACCCCCACCCCCCAGCAGTGCAGGGGCAGCCTCCACCAGGCCCCCACTCATGTCTCCCACCACCCCCACCCCCCAGCCACCATGGGCAGCCCCCACCAGGCCCCCACTCATGTCTCCCACCACCCCCACCCCCCAGCCAGCAGGGGCACCCTCCACCAGGCCCCCACTCATGTCTCCCACCACCCCCACCCCCCAGCCAGCAGGGGCACCCTCCACCAGGCCCCCACACATGTCTCCCACCCCCCCGCCCCCAGCATCCAGAGGGCACCCTCCACCAGGCCCCCACTCATGTCTCCCACCACCCCCACCCCCCAGCCACCATGGGCAGCCCCCACCAGGCCCCCACTCATGTCTCCCACCACCACCACCCCCCAGCAGTGCAGGGGCAGCCTCCACCAGGCCCCCACTCATGTCTCCCACCACCCCCACCCCCCAGCCACCATGGGCAGCCCCCACCAGGCCCCCACTCATGTCTCCCACCACCCCCACCCCCCAGCCAGCAGGGGCACCCTCCACCAGGCCCCCACTCATGTCTCCCACCACCCCCACCCCTCAGCCAGCAGGGGCACCCTCCACCAGGCCCCCACACATGTCTCCCACCCCCCCACCCCCCAGCATCCAGGGGCACCCTCCACCTGGCCCCCACTCATGTCTCCCACCACCCCCACCCCCCAGCAACCATGGGCAGCCCCCACCAGGCCCCCACTCATGTCTCCCACCACCCCCCCCAGCCACCATGGGCAGCCCCCACCAGGCCCCCACTCATGTCTCCCACCACCCCCACCCCCCAGCAGTGCAGGGGCAGCCTCCACCAGGCACCCACTCATGTCTCCCACCACCCCCACCCCCCAGCCACCATGGGCAGCCCCCACCAGGCCCCCACTCATGTCTCCCACCACCCCCACCCCCCAGCCAGCAGGGGCACCCTCCACCAGGCCCCCACTCATGTCTCCCACCACCCCCACCCCCCAGCCAGCAGGGGCACCCTCCACCAGGCCCCCACACATGTCTCCCACCCCCCCGCCCCCAGCATCCAGGGGCACCCTCCACCAGGCCCCCACTCATGTCTCCCACCACATCCACCCCCCAGCCACCATGGGCAGCCCCCACCAGGCCCCCACTCATGTCTCCCACCACCACCACCCCCCAGCAGTGCAGGGGCAGCCTCCACCAGGCCCCCACTCATGTCTCCCACCACCCCCACCCCCCAGCCACCATGGGCAGCCCCCACCAGGCCACCACTCATGTCTCCCACCACCCCCACCCCCCAGCCAGCAGGGGCACCCTCCACCAGGCCCCCACTCATGTCTCCCACCACCCCCACCCCTCAGCCAGCAGGGGCACCCTCCACCAGGCCCCCACACATGTCTCCCACCCCCCCACCCCCCAGCATCCAGGGGCACCCTCCACCTGGCCCCCACTCATGTCTCCCACCACCCCCACCCCCCAGCCAGCAGGGGCACCCTCCACCAGGCCCCCACTCACGTCTCCCACCACCCCCACCCCCCAGCAGTGCAGGGGCAGCCTCCACCAGGCCCCCACTCATGTCTCCCACCACCCCCACCCCCCAGCAACCATGGGCAGCCCCCACCAGGCTCCCACCCATGTCTCCCACCACCCCCACCCCCCAGCAGTGCAGGGGCACCCTCCACCAGGCCCCCACTCATGTCTCCCACCACCCCCACCCCCCAGCAGTGCAGGGGCACCCTCCACCAGGCCCCCACTCATGTCTCCCACCACCCCCACCCCCCAGCAGTGCGGGGCACCCTCCACCAGGCCCCCACTCATGTCTCCCAACCCCCCACCCCCCAGCATCCAGGGGCAGCCTCCACCAGGTCCTCACAATCCCCAATCATGTGCGTCATGGTCAGCCTCCACAGCCAAAAAGCCCAACCAAGTAACCCATTCACCCACATGGAAAAGGAAATTACATGTTACACCCCCAATGTTCATAAAGCTAATGAACCCATGTCCGTCACACACAATGGTTGCAATTGAATGGGAAAACACCCAACATGACATGCATGAAAGCAATGAGATGATACCACACAGTGAAGTATGAAAACAAAATTGTATTAAAAAAATAAGAATGCAAATGAAATGAAACAAACTACAATGGGAATGAAAAAAAGATAAGCTGCATGTCTGTTAAAAAAATAAAAACACCAAATCCCAATCCAAAAAAATGTAGTCCAAAGTCAAATGAAAAATAAAATCAATCCAATGAAGAACTATGTACAAAACATCCAAGGGTCCATGAGCCCAACTGAACAAAGGAAACCTACAAAAAACCCTAACTAAAATGCAACTATATACAAAAAGTGGAGCAGTGTCCGTCGACTCCAAATCATAAGAAAAAACAAAGGAAACCTAAAACTAAAGAACTATATACAAAGGCGGCGGGCAAGTCCAGCGGCTCACTCCGTGGTGTTCTGGGCCAGGGCATCATCGAACTCCTGTTCGATGTCCCGGAGGCGGTCCAGTTCCATGGCCCCGAGGGTCCGCAGGGACGACGCCGTGTCCTCCTCCAACCCCCTGCGGATTGCCTCGAGGCACTCGGCCCACCTCAGGGCCCTCCGCATGGAGTTCTCCGCCCTGACCATTGTGAGCCGCGCCTCGCTCGCCTACAACACGTATTCATGGAATAGAATAGGGCAAAAAAGCGCACGCTCAAACCAGTGCACAGGCACAAACACGACCGCCACAAGAAAGCAGGCAGTAGCGTCTCTGCGCCTGTAAGAAATGTGCGCCAAAAGGTGCGCCAACAAATAGCACCTATATACTGCCATGATGAATGTCCCATACTGTGGCCCTCCAGGACAAATGACGTGCAAAGGGGTACCCACAAACACGGACACCCGCTGAAAAAAAATATGTGTGCGTGTATACCAGGGTGCGCGGGAAGTCTCACACGTGATTTGGCCGTGTATGTGGATTTCAGGGGTGCGCGGGAATTTCCACACGCGATTTGGCCGGGTACGTGGATTTCAGGGGTGCGCGGGAAGTTCCACACGCGATTTGGCCGGGTACGTGGATTTCAGGGGTGCGCGGGAAGTTCCACATGCGATTTGGCCAGGTACGTGGATTTCAGGGGTGCGCAGGAAGTTCCACACGCGATTTGGCCAGGTACGTGAATTCAAGGGGTGCGCGGGAAGTTCCAAACGCAATTTGTCAGGGTACGCGGATTACAGGGGTGCGCGGGAAGTTCCACACGCGATTTGTCAGGGTACGTGAATTCCAGGGGTTTGCGGGAAGTTCCACACGCGATTTGTCAGGGTACGCGGATTACAGGGGTGCGCGGGAAGTTCCACACGCCATTTGGACGTGTACGTGGATTACAGGGGTGCGCGGGAAGTTCCACACGCGAATTGGCCGTGTACGTGGATTTCAGGGGTGCGCGGGAAGTTCCACACGCGATTTGGCTGGGCACGTGTATGACAGGGGTACGCAGGAAAATCTACACGCGATTTGGCTGTGTGCTCCCAGGTATTCCCTGTACACCCTCCACGGCCCCTGCAGGCAGCACACACCACAGGGGACTACTCTGCACACCTGCTCATGTCACCCAGCACCCCCACCGCCCAGCCAGCAGGGGCACCCTCCACCAGGCCTCCACTCATGTCTCCCACCACCCCCACCCCCCCGCAGTGCAGGGGCAGCCTCCACCAGGCCACCACTCATGTCTCCCACCACCCCCACCCCCCAGCCACCAGGGGCAGCCTCCACCAGGCCCCCACTCATGTCTCCCACCACCCCCACCCCCCAGCCACCATGGGCAGCCCCCACCAGGCCCCCACTCATGTCTCCCACCATCCCCACCCCCCAGCCACCAGGGGCAGCCTCCACCAGGCCCCCACTCATGTCTCCCACCACCCCACCCCCCAGCAGTGCAGGGGCAGCCTCCACCAGGCCCCCACTCATGTCTACCACCACCCCCACCCCCCAGCCAGCAGGGGCACCCTCCACCAGGCCCCCACTCATGTCTCCCATCACCCCCACCCCCCAGCAACCATGGGCAGCCCCCACCAGGCCCCCACTCATGTCTCCCACCACCCCCACCCCCAGCCACCATGGGCAGCCCCCACCAGGCCCCCACTCATGTCTCCCACCACCCCCACCCCCCAGCAGTGCAGGGGCAGCCTCCACCAGGCCCCCACTCATGTCTCCCACCACCCCCACCCCCCAGCCACCATGGGCAGCCCCCACCAGGCCCCCACTCATGTCTCCCACCACCCCCACCCCCCAGCCAGCAGGGGCACCCTCCACCAGGCCCCCACTCATGTCTCCCACCACCCCCACCCCCCAGCCAGCAGGGGCACCCTCCACCAGGCCCCCACACATGTCTCCCACCCCCCCACCCCCCAGCATCCAGGGGCACCCTCCACCAGGCCCCCACTCATGTCTCCCACCACCCCCACCCCCCAGCCACCATGGGCAGCCCCCACCAGGCCCCCACTCATGTCTCCCACCACCACCACCCCCCAGCAGTGCAGGGGCAGCCTCCACCAGGCCCCCACTCATGTCTCCCACCACCCCCACCCCCCAGCCACCATGGGCAGCCCCCACCAGGCCCCCACTCATGTCTCCCACCACCCCCACCCCCCAGCCAGCAGGGGCACCTTCCACCAGGCCCCCACTCATGTCTCCCACCACCCCCACCCCTCAGCCAGCAGGGGCACCCTCCACCAGGCCCCCACACATGTCTCCCACCCCCCCACCCCCCAGCATCCAGGGGCACCCTCCACCTGGCCCCCACTCATGTCTCCCACCACCCCCACCCCCAGCCAGCAGGGGCACCCTCCACCAGGCCCCCACTCACGTCTCCCACCACCCCCACCCCCCAGCAGTGCAGGGGCAGCCTCCACCAGGCCCCCACTCATGTCTCCCACCACCCCCACCCCCCAGCAACCATGGGCAGCCCCCACCAGGCTCCCACCCATGTCTCCCACCACCCCCACCCCCCAGCAGTGCAGGGGCACCCTCCACCAGGCCCCCACTCATGTCTCCCACCACCCCCACCCCCCAGCAGTGCAGGGGCACCCTCCACCAGGCCCCCACTCATGTCTCCCACCCCCCTCACCCCCCAGCATCCAGGGGCAGCCTCCACCAGGTCCTCACAATCCCCAATCATGTGCGTCATGGTCAGCCTCCACAGCCAAAAAGCCCAACCAAGTAACCCATTCACCCACATGGAAAAGGAAATTACATGTTACACCCCCAATGTTCATAAAGCTAATGAACCCATGTCCGTCACACACAATGGTTGCAATTGAATGGGAAAACACCCAACATGACATGCATGAAAGCAATGAGATGATACCACAGAGTGAAGTATGAAAACAAAATTGTATTAAAAAAATAAGAATGCAAATGAAATGAAACAAACTACAATGGGAATGAAAAAAAGATAAGCTGCATGTCTGTTAAAAAAATAAAAACACCAAATCCCAATCCAAAAAAATGTAGTCCAAAGTCAAATGAAAAATAAAATCAATCCAATGAAGAACTATGTACAAAACATCCAAGGGTCCATGAGCCCAACTGAACAAAGGACACCTACAAAAAACCCTAACTAAAATGCAACTATATACAAAAAGTGGAGCAGTGTCCGTCGACTCCAAATCATAAGAAAAAACAAAGGAAACCTAAAACTAAAGAACTATATACAAAGGCGGCGGGCAAGTCCAGCGGCTCACTCCGTGGTGTTCCGGGCCAGGGCATCATCGAACTCCTGTTCGATGTCCCGGAGGCGGTCCAGTTCCATGGCCCCGAGGGTCCGCAGGGACGACGCCGTGTCCTCCTCCAACCCCCTGCGGATTGCCTCGAGGCACTCGGCCCACCTCAGGGCCCTCCGCATGGAGTTCTCCGCCCTGACCATTGTGAGCCGCGCCTCTTCCGCCCGCCGCCGCTCCACACCTATGGCGTGGCCCAACCGCTGCCACACGGAAGACACTCTCTGTCCTGGGTCCTCCTGCCCTCCGGCCGATGCCTGCCCCTCCGATGTGGAAGGCCCCGAGCCTTCATGTCTCCCACCATGTTGCTGCTGCTGCTGTGCCTCTGCCCGTGCACTGCCTCCTGCTGCCTGCACATCCTCTGCCGGCTGGGGTGCAGTTGTTGATGTGGCCACCCCTGCTGGACCTCCGACTCCCGTCTGTGGCAGGGATGCCTCCTCCACCAGCCTGGCCGCACCGTCAGAGGCAGCTCCACAGGGCACCCAGGTGACTGATGGGTGGGAAGATGGCACAGAGGACAACTGGCGCAGAGGAATCCGGCCTGGGTGACCTGTCCCAGCAGGCTGACGTGGTCAACGAGCCATTCGAGATGACGTGCAGTCTCTCCATGAAAAGACTGCAGGTCACCTCGCATGGCCCGTTGACGCAACGCCACACCAGCCAGGACAGGCTCAACCCGGACCTGGATGGCCACGTCCGCAGGCAGAGGAAGGCCAGTTGACGTCAGCTCATCCCCTGCCTGAAAACAGGTCTGGACGTAGGCATCCCTGCTGGTGCAAGATGATGCAGGGACAGGATCGGGGACACGATTGCACACAGGCACCTCCGCGGCGGCCTGTGCTGCCTCCTGTCCCTGGTCCTGCACTTCACCACTAGCACCAGTGGGATCCCCACCTCCAGACCCCGTCTCTGGTGCTTGCACGGCCTCCTCCTCCACCAAACCCCCCACCAACCTGGATGACTCCGCGCCATCTTCCCCTGTTGGGCCCTGTGGGGTCCCAGCTGCCCCTTCGGCTGCCGAGGAGTCCAACTCCAACCTCCACCTCTTGGACCTCCCCCCGGCAGCTGCGGCCTGGGACGCGGCACCGGACTCCTCACTCCCCGATGAGATGACAAGACGGGAGTGGAGCCGGGCCTTGCGTCTCCGGCTGGCGGTCGGATCCCCGCCGCTGTGCTCCACAGCACCTTCTCCGCCCTCTTCATCAGTTGACGCTGCAGACAGGGAGAAACAAAACACAGGCATCAGGGCACTGTACAATGGACACATACACACATGACAGTTGCACATGAGTGGCATTGGCAAACCTCAGACATGTCATCACAATCCCCAACACACATGTCATTACAACTTGCACACATGAGCCATACCACAGCCATATCGCAACTGCCACCACCATCCCTACACATACAACTGCATGAGCAGCCAAAGGGGAGCCAGACATCACATGCAACACAGGAAGTGCACCACACATGTACACACACCACCACACTTGCATGCATGTGTAAACCTCTGCCAAGTGTCGCACTGTTCAGACGGGCATCCATGTCACATCTGCCAATCAGGCTTCCACATACCGCTGTCACATGCATCCATGTTGCATCACTGTTGCACCCTTGTCAAATACACACACATGCACATGTACACAGTGCTCATACATGCAGCCAAAAACAACATACATGCGTGACATCACGGACATGTCTACTTACATACACATTCATCCAAACATGTGTGCACGCACAACTGCATTTGGCATGCAAGCCTACACACACAAGCACCATCCATGTCTCACACATTACAGCCCTCGCATGTGTCAGTCCCACGGCCCTGTACACCCCCACCCATACTCGACCCCATACAAACAGATGTGCAACCTGCACAATACCGAATAATAACCACACGCACTGCTCACAATCAGGATGCATGTACACTCACCGCTCGACTCCAGACGGGTCTGCTTCTCTAGGACCTGGATGTGGAGCGCTGGGGTTATGCGTTCCAGGACCCTCATCTGTTCTTCCGACAAGTGGCCCCGGCGCCCCTTGGCATCCGCTGCCTTCAAGAGGCGCCGGGCCTTGTTCAGGGTCCTGGACCTGAAGTCCTCCCAGCGCTTCCTGACATGTTGTAAGTCCCGGACTGCCACCCCCTCCGCATTGATGGCAGTCACGATGTCAGTCCAGATCCATGTCCGTCCTTCCTTGTCGGTGCGGGAACTTCCAAAGAGGGCATCATACTGCCCCAGGACTTGCTCCACCAGGACACCAACTTCGGTGGCACTGAAGCTGGTACCCCTCTGCCTCTCTGGCCGGGGTTGTCAGTGGTCACAGATGGTGTTTGCCCCGACATGACAAACCCAGAGGCAGGAGTGGGTGGGCAACTTTGTCCTGGAGCTGGGCTGTGGAGCGATGGAATCCCAGTCGGGAGTCTTCAGTTCCAGCAGGGGTGGTCACAGCAACAGCACCCCTGGCTGATGTGCAGGCAGCAAATGGCAGTGCACGTGGGCAGCAGGCAGTCAGGCAGCAGCAGATGGCAGGTGGGAGCGTGCTCGGGGCTAAGGGGGGCAGTAGTTCGGCCTTCTGGGCAGGAGCGTGGTCTTCCATGTGCTTACGCGTGGCCAGCTTGGTACGGAGTGATTTGGCACGTGAAAATCCTGCACGTCAGCGTGAAAATCGAGGAAAGGCCCTTAGCACGTAAGCGCGTCAGCACGCATACGCGATTCTATTGGACTAAAGGCCCTCAGCGCGTAAACGCGTCGCCAGCGTATGCGCGTCTATGAAGTCACGTGCACCTTGAATTGGGCACACGTTTGAAAATGTTGCGTGTGAAAAAAATGTCCGAGTGTCAAAGCGTGTAATTGGTGGGAATGGGCCTAGCGCGTACACACGGCAGTGACAAAGCGTGTAATTGGTGGAAATGGCCCTACACGCAGAAGTGACAAAGCGTGTAATTGGTGGAAATGGCCCTACACGCAGGAGTGACAAAGTGTGTAATTGGTGGAAATGGCCCTAGCGCGTACACGCCGTGTAAGTGACGCTGGACGTGTGGGCCTGTATAAAAGGTACGTGTAGAACACCATTTCCTTGTACGTGCTTTTCGTGGAGAGCGAGTGGGTGAATTCTGTACTTCTTGTCGTTTCACACGCGATTTACTTCACGGAGTTTCAAATTCGTATTCCCTGTTACCTCTGACAGCTTTTTCTCTTTTTTCTCTTTTACTGGTTTACCTGGGCCTGTTCCCTCAAACAGTGTTCATTTCTACTGTTGTCCTGTCTCCTCAGACAGCGTACAAATCTTCTTTTGGCGGGGGTGTTGCCAACCGAACGCGCTCCTTTTTCACGCTCTTTTACCTGGCAGACGGTGAGTCACGCATGTATCTAACATCTGTGCTTGCCCCGTGTGTAGCCTACCCCTTCAGAGGTCATTCTAGGCTGCGTGTGACACGCATACGTTCATTCTTGTGTTACTGGGTGCCACAGCGTAGTGCAGGTTTTTCTTTCTGCACACGTGGTCTAGGAGGGGTTGCGTGCACCTCATCTCCCTTTTTTGGGGCTCCTGTGCGTAGCGTGACCCGTCATCTTTCCCCAGGGGTTACATTCAGCCTTGCTAGAGCACTAGGGTACAATTACCATCTGGTACCCAACCCCTTTGACCCCCAATTGCCCAGGACAATAGTTTACAGCCACTCCCATACGCACATTAACATCAGTGCCATGGCTGGGAGGCGAGGATTCCGTAAGGGTGGCAAAATTGGAAGAGCCACAAGTGGTGGCCGTGGTGGATCCGGTAGGGGACGTGGTCGTTACTTGCAGGGTGAGCCTGTCCCCCCATGTGTGGAGGACCAGTCAAGGGCACCCATAACCCCCCCCCCTCCCGTTGAGGCTGATGTGGCTGACACCATCCATGCTCAGCCCTTGTTGGACCAGCCCATTGTGGCACCAGACCTGGCTGACTCCATGGCTGACTTCCAGGTCAGCAGGCCTATGACACGTGCACTGGTGCACGTTGATGTCATCATGCCACGTGCATCTGGGGCAGCAAGGTCATCTGCTGCCCCAAGTAGGCAGGGCGGAGAGGCTGCAGGGGCAGCTGCGGCTCCATCCACCCCAGCTCTCACACACCCAGCCAGGACAGTGTCGGTCCTAGTCCATCCTGCTGACATTCCCCCTGACACCATTACACTTGAGCCAATGCCTGCACCAACTCCCATGCTGAGTGTGCAATCCCACACTCCTGATACAGAGTCCACCAGGGCTCCTGCCCCTAGTGTCCAGAGCGGCGCAGGACACTCAGGATCACCACCACCTTCCAAGCGGAAGAGGAAGAGTGCTCGTCCGGCACAGGCTGATGCCCCAGACACAGCTACACAGTCCGGCCCGTCCAGGAAGCCCAGCTTCACGGATGACGAACTGAATGCACTTGTCGAGTATGTGTCCGCACATGATAACGAGATGGTCATTGTTGCAGGATCCAAGACCACACCTGCACAACGCCAGGCACACTGGCAGAGCGTTGCGGACATCGTAAGTGCCCTTGGAATCGTGAGGCGCACAGCCAATGATTGCTATAAGCGCTGGAATGACCTAAAGCGCAGGGCAAAGAGTAAGTTGGCCTCAAGTCATGCCGCAACTCTAGTGACTGGAGGTGGGTCTCCAGTAGTAGACATGGAACTCACTCCACATGAGTCAGTCGCTGGGACCTACGTCACGGAGGAACAGATCCAAGGCGTGGGAGATCTGCTTGATTACGAGGCATTGTCCGGTGAGTGCACATGCATGTGTGTGTCATCCATGTGCATGGTGTGTGTGTGAGGGCTTCTGTTTGTGTGCCAGGTGAGAGTGTGTGCGCCTGGGTCGTATGGGTCAGCCATGTGCTTCATGCAATACATCCTGCACAGCTGCATTAGGCCATAGCAGTATCCCTTCTGCCAACAGTAGACATCCAGCCCAACTGCACGCCAGTTGCCCTTGAAGTGTCACCTTGCCACAACATTGTTGCTTATTTTTCACTGTTCATTCAGGCAGATTGTTTGCATTCCACCACTTTTACTAGGCATTTCGAGGTCCTCTAGTCACATGTTTGACATGGCTATGGTAAGGTGGAGTGACTTTGTTACCTGGATATCATTTGTTCACACATGTCCCTGTGCAATTGGACCATTTTGGACTGGCAGCTCCAGGTGAAAAATCTGACCTGTTTGAATTAGAAAAGCTATTACATGCGGGAACTGGACTGAATGAATAGGTGCTGCCCTCCTCTCCATCTTCACTCAATAGCAATGGTACATGCCATCTGTGTGATGGCATGTGTGTTTCACCTGGCAATCGCAGGCCAATGTGTGATGCCACTGCCAGGCAGCATGCAGAAAATGTGTTCATCTTCCATCTTGGTGTCATCAGTGTGTGCCATTTGCCTGCCCTTCATATGCAGTGAGGGTGCATGCATGGGAGGGTTTTAGTCATGTGGGACATGTGTCAATCAAGTACTGGTTCTCTTGCTTCTCAGCCCTCATTGTGTGCTATGGTGCTAATGCCTGTTTCCATTTCTTTGTTTTTATGTCTTTGCAGGGGGAGACGCACCTGATACTGCTGGGGTTGTGGAGATGATGCAGACCCAGGAGGGGTCCGAGGGCCGACCAAACACCAGTGAGGGACGTGGTGTGGTGGTGGGTGAGAACCCACAAGTGCTGCAGGTCGTGCTCTCAAGGGGTGTCACTGGCTGCACCTCCCCCGAGCTGTACTCAGGTGTTGATTCGGATGATGAGACCTACGTGCCGTCGCAGGTGAGTGTTCCAGGGAGGGATTCTGTTCTGTCCCACCCACCTGCACCAGGTTCAGAACCCTCAATGGGGATGTCAGTGTTGGCAGCTACGCCTTTGGTGGTTACGGATGCAGGGTCACACTCCGCGACATCTGATCCTGTTCCTGGGCCAGCAGATCAGAGGGGGAATGCAGTCCTGCAGCCTCAGGCAGTGCCGGCACAGCAAGGCGCAGTTCGTCTTGCCCCAGACAGGTGTGGTGCCCGCCGACGTGGTGGCCGTACGCCACCTGGCAATACCGCATGGGAGCAATCCATTTACGGTATGGCAACCCAACAGGCAGCATCATCCGAGATGATGGCTTAGGCCATGGATAGGGTGGCCACTTCCATTGTCCCCCCTGAAAGGCTGATGGAGCGACTACAGCAGGCAACCGACTCCATCTGCCAGTCACACAGGGAGGACATGTTGGCGTCCAACAGGGAAAGGCGGGCGGCACTGGCGACTCTGCAGGAGGCCATCTCCATAGAGTCCCAGGGCCACAGGGAAGCCCTGAGGCAGGAGCTCCTTCACCTCAGGACGACTCTTGTTCAGCTTGAGGCTTCAACACACCAAAGGACAGAACAGCAGCTGGAGCGTCTCACCCGTACGCTCTCAGCTGAGATGCAGGCAACGAGGGCGGAGGTCCGGGCATCCCGTGAGTTGTTGCATGGGGACCTCCGCACACTCATCCTCCAGAACCAGACCTACCACACCCGCATGCTTGCAGCCATGGAGGAGCAGACTAGGGCCTTGCGTGGGATGCCTCCCATAGGGCAAACACCTCCGGATGCAGCTGCACAGGGTGATAATAGCGACAGCAGTGATACTCCCACAATAGGGTAGTCGTGTGGGCCATGAGCCCATGGAGGTGTTTTTTTTTCCCAGGATCCACACAGGTGGGTTTTGGTGTGCACCCTGTCCTCGGACCTCCTGGGTGGCCTCCCAAACCCCCCCGGGCCCATCAATGGCCATTTTTGATTTTTATTTTTATTTTTATTTTTATTTTTATTTTTATTTTTATTTTTATTTTTATTTTTATTTTTATTTTTCCCAATTTTTTTGGGACAATTTGTTGCCTTCCGTGGTTCCTGTGGGCATACGCTGCATTGTGGCTGGGCACATGCAGGCTTCTCATGTATTTGGTTCAGATGCTTGGGTTTGAGTCACACACACCCCTCCTGCTTCCCGTTTCCATGGGCTTGCAAAGGGTGTGCCCAAGTGACATTGACGTACATGGTGACATTGGACTCCCACTACATGTGTGGGTAGTCTAGTCAATACTGTGTATACATTCCTAGTGCATATTGCTGTTGTGTTGTACACTGCATGTTGCATTGATGTGTAACTCATCATCTGTGTCTACCTCCCAATTTGCAGGTCCCTTCCTCATGTCTACACAAGGCCCTCTAGTTTGGAGATGGGATCCATGTTGGCAGCAGTGCACCTACTACTCTACATGGCACCAACACTGCACAGTTGGTAGTGGTGGGACTGCAGGCATTTCCAGGTGGTGAGACTACTAATTTATTACATTTGTGATGTCATGTTAATGGTAGTACCTGCTCAAGTTTGTTGTTGGTCCTGCATTACTGTGAGCATTTCAGGTGTTGCAAGTTTAAATTAGGGACACTGTACATAGTGACACTAGTGTCATGTTGTGGGGATTACTTTGTTTACCTGCAAATGGCATGACATGGCACGGTGTGTCGTGTGGCGGTGCTGGGGATGGGTTGGCTGACATGGTACTGTCATCTTGTTGCATTTTGCAAGTGGGTATTCATTTTAGCTGCTTGGATGTGTTTCTTCACAAAACTGCATTGGTGGTGTCTGTGTGGGTAGGGATGCACACATTGTAACACTGCCAGGTGAACACTCTCAGGCTGATATGGTTTTCACGGTTGATTCTCCAGACATTCAGGATCAGTGTCAGGTTGAGTCATCATTGATTGTCAGATGGAATGTGCCAGGGCAGTGTGCACTCCACAGGGGTGTGATTTCTATGTGAAGTAATTAGCCACTAGCTGTGTACGGGCTGCCTCCCCCCGTGCCCTTTCCCCTCCCATGCGCAGCGGCTGTGCATGTGGTTGGGGATGTGGGGCCACCACCATGTCCACGGCCAGGCCCCGGCGTGTTGCAACATTGTGCAGGAAACATGCTGCCACTATGATCCTGCACACTACTGGGGGAGCGTACAACAGCTGCCCGCCAGAACGGTCAAGGGAGCGAAAGCGTGACTTTAGCACTCCGAATGTGCGCTCCACTATGCCCCGTGTTGTAATGTGGGCTGTGTTATTTCTTACCTGGGGTGGCGTGGTGGGGTTCCGAATTGGCGTCATCATGTGGGGGCTGAGAGGGTAGGCATTGTCCCCTGTGGATGTGGTGATTGGTATCATTGGTGGGGTTGTGACCTTGCTCAGTATCTGACATGCATGCATGTGCAGTGGCATTCATACTCACCAAGCACCCATGTATCGCCATGCCGCCCAGCTTCTAGGTCCCGGCTTAGGGTGGACATTCGGTAAATGAACCTGTCGTGGGTGGAGCCGGGTTAGTTGGCATATACTGAGGTGATGATTCCCTTGGCATTACATACTACCTGCACGTTGATGGAATGCCAGTGCTTGCGGTTCCTATAGATGTGCTCTGATGCCCTGGGGGGACGTAGAGCCACATGGGTGCAGTCGATGGCACCTAGCACTTTGGGGAATCGTGCCACACCGTAAAAGTCCAGGGCGGCAGCATGCCTTTCTGCAGGTGTTCTGGGCAGGTATATGTGCCTGCGGACTGATGGGTGTGCAGTGATGATGTTCAAGACCTGGTGTAGGCAGCGTGACTGGGTGGCCTGTGATACCCCACCCACTATGGCACTTGTCCGTTGAAATGATCCAGTGGCTAAGAAGAGCAGTACATTGAGGACCTTCTCCAGGGGGCTGAGTGCATGGGAGCACAGGGTGGGTGATGCGAGGTCATCCTCCCACTCACTCACCAGGTCCAGTATTATGTGTGGTGGAAACCTGTACCTCCCACACACCTGGTCATCAGGCATCCCGAAAAGGCTGGTTCTGGGTGTGAATATTCTGGCCCTGACTATCCTCCTCCTCCTCCTTTGGTAGCCTACGCCCACTGCTGCTAGGAACGGTATGTTCATCCTGGCTCTGAGCTTGTTATTTAGTTAGCACGCAAATTTATGCGTTGCGCGTGTTGTAGGCGAGCGTGTGACCCGCGCACCCCTGAAATCCAGTACCCAGTCCAATAGCATGTGGAAATTCCCGCGCACCCCGGGATACAGGTGCGCTGACGTACTTGCGTGTGTAAGTGCCCGTACACCCCTGATATACACGTACATAGGCCAATCGCGTGTACGCGCACTTTTGTCCAATTACACGCGATGACACTCTGACGTGCTGTCCAATTACACGCGATGACACTCTGACGTGCAGTCTATCCACGTGTGCTCTGTCATCACGTGCTGTGTGGGAAACACCCGTGCGGGTCACGTCACAGACGCGCTTACGCGCTGAGGGCCTTTGGTCCAATAGAATCGCGTATGCGTGCTGACGCGCTTACGCGCTGAGGGCCTTTGGTCCAATAGAATCTCGTATGCGTGCTGACGCACTTACGCGCTAAGGGCCTTTCCTCGATTTTCACGCTGACGTGCAGGATTTTCAATCAAATCACTCCGTACCAAGCTGGGCACGCGTAAGCACACGGAAGACCACGCTCCTGCCCAGAAGGCCGAACTACTTCCCCCCAGAGCCCCGAGCACGCTTCCACCTGCCATCTGCTGCTGCCTGACTGCCTGCTGCCCACGTGCACTGCCATTTGCTGCCTGCACATCAGCCAGGGGTGCTGTTGCTGTGACCACCCCTGCTGGAACTGAAGACTCCCGACTGGGATTCCATCACTCCACAGCCC
Organism: Ambystoma mexicanum; assembly: GCF_040938575.1. NCBI lineage: Eukaryota > Metazoa > Chordata > Amphibia > Caudata > Ambystomatidae > Ambystoma > Ambystoma mexicanum. The sequence goes on from NC_090923.1 coordinate 1,033,514,647, forward strand.
AGCCCCAGGACCCAGTTGCCCACCCACTCCTGCCTCTGGGGTTGTCATGTCGGGGCAAACACCATCTGTGACCACTGACAACACCCGGCCAGAGAGGCAGAGGGGCACCAGCTTCAGTGCCACCGAAGTTGGTGTCCTGGTGGAGCAAGTCCTGGGGCAGTATGATGCCCTCTTTGGAAGTTCCCGCGCCGACAAGGAAGGACGGACTCGGATCTGGACTGACATCGTGACTGCCATCAATGCGGAGGGGGTGGCAGTCCGGGACTTACAACATGTCAGGAAGCGCTGGGAGGACTTCAGGTCCAGGACCCTGAACAAGGCCCGGCGCCTCTTGAAGGCAGCGGATGCCAAGGGGCGCCGGGGCCACTTGTCGGAAGAACAGATGAGGGTACTGGAATGCATATCCCCAGCGCTCCACGTCCAGGTCCTAGAGAAGCAGACCTGTCTGGAGTCGAGCGGTGAGTGTACATGCATCCTGATTGTGAGCAGTGCGTGTGGTGATTATTCGGTATTGTGCAGGTTGCACATCTGTTTGTATGGGGTCGAGTATGGGTGGGGGTGTACAGGGCCGTGGGGCTGACACATGCGAGGGCTGTAATGTGTGAGACATGGATGGTGCTTGTGTGTGTGTAGGCTTGCATGCCAAATGCAGTTGTGCGTGCACACATGTTTGGATGAATGTGTATGTAAGTAGACATGTCCGTGATGTCACGCATGTATGTTGTTTTTCGGCTGCATGTATGAGCACTGTGTACATGTGCATGTGTGTGTATTTGACAAGGGTCAACAGTGATGCAACATGGATGCATGTGACAGCGGTATGTGGAAGCCTGATTGGCAGATGTGACATGGATGCCCGTCTGAACAGTGCGACACTTGGCAGAGGTGTACACATGCATGCAAGTGTGGTGGTGTGTGTACATGTGTGGTGCACTTCCTGTGTAGCATGTGATGTCTGGCTCCCCTTTGGCTGCTCATGCAGTTGTATGTGTAGGGATGGTGGTGGCAGTTGCGATATGGCTGTGGTATGGCTCATGTGTGCGAGTTGTAATGACATGTGTGTTGGGGATTGTGATGACATGTCTGAGGTTTGCCAATGCCACTCATGTGCAACTGTCATGTGTGTATGTGTCCATTGTACAGTGCCCTGATGCCTGTGTTTTGTTTCTCCCTGTCTGCAGCGTCAACTGATGAAGAGGGCAAAGAAGGTGCTGTGGAGCACAGCAGCGGGGATCCGACCGCCAGCCGGAGACGCAAGGCCCGGCTCCCCTCCCGTGTTGTCATCTCGTCGGGGAGTGAGGAGTCCGGTGCCGCGTCCCAGGCCGCAGCTGCCGGGGGGAGGTCCAAGAGGCGGAGGTTGGAGTTGGACTCCTCGGCAGCAGAAGGGGCAGCTGGGACCCCACAGGGCCCAACAGGGGAAGATGGCACGGAGTCATCCAGGTTGGTGGGGGGTTTGGTGGAGGAGGAGGCCGTGCAAGCACCAGAGACGGGGTCTGGAGGTGGGGATCCCACTGGTGCTAGTGGTGCAGTGCCGGACCAGGGACAGGAGGCAGAACAGGCCACCGCGGAGGTGCCTGTGTGCAATCCTGTCCCCGATCTTGTCCCTGCATCATCTTGCACCAGCAGGGATGCCTACGTCCAGACCCGTTTTCAGGCAGGGGATGAGCTGACGTCAACTGGCCTTCCTCTGCCTGCGGACGTGGCCATCCAGGTCCGGGTTGAGCCTGTCCTGGCTGGTGTGGCGTTGCGTCAACGGGCCATGCGAGGTGACCTGCAGTCTTTTCATGGAGAGACTGCATGTCATCTCGAATGGCTCGTTGACCACGTCAGCCTGCTGGGACAGGTCACCCAGGCCGGATTCCTCCGTCTGATGGGGCTTGCTCCGACCCCCTCCTCAACTGGACCCCCTACGCGCCAGTCATCCTCTGTGCCATCTTCCCACCCATCAGTCACCTGGGTGCCCTGTGGAGCTGCCTCTGACGGTGCGGCCAGGCTGGTGGAGGAGGCATCCCTGCCACAGTCGGGAGTCGGAGGTCCAGCAGGGGTGGCCACATCAACAACTGCACCCCAGCCGGCGGAGGATGTGCAGGCAGCAAGAGGCAGTGCACGGGCAGAGGCAGAGCAGCAGCAGCAACATGGTGGGAGACATGAAGGCTCAGGGCCTTCGACATCGGAGGGGCAGGCATCGGCCGGAGGGCAGGAGGACCCAGGACAGAGAGTGTCTTCCGTGTGGCAGCGGTTGGGCCACGTCATAGGTGCGGACCGGCGGCGGGCGGAAGAGGCGCAGCTCACAATGGTCAGGGCGGAGAACTCCATGCGGAGGGCCCTGAGGCGGGCCGAGTGCCTCGAGGCAATCCGCAGGGGGTTGGAGGAGGACACGGCGTCGTCCCTGCGGACCCTCGGGCCATGGAACTTGACCGCCTCCGGGACATCGAACAGGAGTTCGATGATGCCCTGGCCCGGAACACCACGGAGTGAGCTGCTGGACTTGCCCGCCGCCTTTGTATATAGTTCTTTAGTTTTAGGTTTCCTTTGTTTTTTCTTATGATTTGGAGTCGACGGACACTGCTCCACTTTTTGTATATAGTTGCATTTTAATTAGGGTTTTTTGTAGGTTTCCTTTGTTCAGTTGGGCTCATGGACCCTTGGATGTTTTGTACATAGTTCTTCATTGGATTGATTTTATTTTTCATTTGACTTTGGACTACATTTTTTTGGATTGGGATTTGGTGTTTTTATTTTTTTAACAGACATGCAGCTTATCTTTTTTTCATTCCCATTGTAGTTTGTTTCATTTCATTTGCATTCTTATTTTTTTAATACAATTTTGTTTTCATACTTCACTGTGTGGTATCATCTCATTGCTTTCATGCATGTCATGTTGGGTGTTTTCCCATTCAATTGCAACCATTGTGTGTGACGGACATGGGTTCATTAGCTTTATGAACATTGGGGGTGTAACATGTAATTTCCTTTTCCATGTGGGTGAATGGGTTACTTGGTTGGGCTTTTTGGCTGTGGAGGCTGACCATGACGCACATGATTGGGGATTGTGAGGACCTGGTGGAGGCTGCCCCTGGATGCTGGGGGGTGGGAGGGGGTGGGAGACATGAGTGGGGGCCTGGTGGAGGGTGCCCCTGCACTGCTGGGGGGTGGGGGTGGTGGGAGACATGAGTGGGGGCCTGGTGGAGGGTACCCCTGCACTGCTGGGGGGTGGGGGTGGTGGGAGACATGGGTGGAAGCCTGGTGGGGGCTGCCCATGGTTGCTGGGGGCTGGGGATGGTGGGAGACATGAGTGGGGGCCTGGTGGAGGCTGCCCCTGCACTGCTGGGGGGTGGTGGTGATAGGGGACATGGGTGGGGGCCTGGTGGAGGCTGCCCCTGCACTGCTGGGGGGTGGGGGTGGTGGGAGACATGAGTGGGGGCCTGGTGGAGGGTGCCCCTGCACTGCTGGGGGGTGGGGGTGAGAGTGGACATGGGTGGGGGCCTGGTGGAGGCTGCCCCTGCACTGCTGGGGGGTGGGGGTGGTGGGAGGCATGAGTGGGGGCCTGGTGGAGGGTGCCCCTGCACTGCTGGGGGGTGGGGGTGGTGGGAGACATGGGTGCGGGCCTGGTGGAGGGTGCCCATGGTGGCTGGGGGGTGGGGGTGGGTGGGAGACATGAGTGGGGGCCTGGTGGAGGCTGCCCCTGGATGCTGGGGGGTGGGGGTGGTGGGAGACATGGGTGGGAGCCTGGTGGGGGCTGCCCATGGTTGCTGGGGGGTGGGGGTGGTGGGAGACATGAGTGGGGGCCTGGTGGAGGGTGCCCCTGCACTGCTGGGGGGTGGGGGTGGTGGGAGACATGAGTGGGGGCCTGGTGGGGCTGCCCATGGTGGCTGGGGGGTGGGGGTGGTGGGAGACATGAGTGGGGGCCTGGTGGAGGGTGCCCCTGCACTGCTGGGGGGTGGGGGTGGTGGGAGACATGAGTGGGGGCCTGGTGGAGGCTGCCCCTGCACTGCTGGGGGGTGGGGGTGGTGGGAGACATGGGTGGGAGCCTGGTGGGGGATGCCCATGGTTGCTGGGGGGTGGGGGTGGTTGGAGACATGAATGGGGGCCTGGTGGAGGGTGCCCCTGGATGCTGGGGGGTGGGAGGGTGGGAGAAATGAGTGGGGGCCTGGTGGAGGCTGCTCCTGCACTGCTGGGGGGTGGGGGTGGTGGGAGACATGAGTGGGGGCCTGGTGGAGGGTGCCCCTTCACTGCTGGGGGTTGGGGGTGGTGGGAGACATGGGTGGGAGCCTGGTGGGGGCTGCTCATGGTGGCTGGGGGGTGGGGGTGGTGGGAGACATGAGTGGGGGCCTGATGGAGGCTGCCCCTGGTGGCTGGGGGGTGGGGGTGCTGGGAGACATGAGTGGGGGCCTGGTGGAGGCTGCCCTTGCACTGCTGGGGGGTGGGGGTGGTGGGAGACAGGAGTGGGGGCCTGGTGGGAGCTGCCCATGGTGGCTGGGGGGTGGGGGTGGTGGGAGACATGGGTGGGGGCCTGATGGAGGGTGCCCCTGCACTGCTGGGGGGTGGGGGTGGTGGGAGACATGAGTGGGGGCCTGCTGGAGGCTGCCCCTGCACTGCTGGGGGTGGGGGTGGTGGGAGACATGGGTGGGAGCCTGGTGGGGGCTGCCCATGGTTGCTGGGGGGTGGGGTGGTGGGAGACATGAGTGGGGGCCTGGTGGAGGGTGCCCCTGCACTGCTGGGGGGTGGTGGTGATAGGGGACATGGGTGGGGGCCTGGTGGAGGCTGCCCCTGCACTGCTGGGGGGTGTGGGTGGTGGGAGACATGAGTGGGGGCCTGGTGGAGGCTGCCCCTGGTGGCTGGGGGGTGGGGGTGGTGGGAGACATGAGTGGGGGCCTGGTTGAGGGTGCCCCTGCACTGCTGGGGGGTGGGGGTGATAGGGGACATGGGTGGGGGCCTGGTGGAGGCTGCCCCTGGATGCTGGGGGGTGGGGCGGAGGAGACATGAGTGGGGGCCTGGTGGAGGCTGCCCCTGGTGGCTGGGGGGTGGGGGTGGTGGGAGACATGAGTGGGGGCCTCGTGGAGGGTGCCCCTGCACTGATGGGGGGTGGGGGTGATAGGGGACATGGGTGGGGGCCTGGTGGAGGCTGCCCCTGCACTGCTGGGGGGTGGGGGTGGTGGGAGACATGAGTGGGGGCCTGGTGGAGGGTGCCCCTGCACTGCTGGGGGGTAGGGGTGGTGGGAGACATGAGTGGGGGCCTGGTGGAGGGTGCCCCTGCACTGCTGGGGGGTGGGGGTGGTGGGAGACATGGGTGGGAGCCTGGTGGGGGCTGCCCATGGTTGCTGGGGGGTGGGGGTGGTGGGAGACATGAGTGGCGGCCTGGTGGAGGCTGCCCCTGGTGGCTGGGGGATGGGGTGGTGGGAGACATGAGTGGGGGCCTGGTGGAGGGTGCCCCTGCACTGCTGGGGGGTGGGAGTGGTGGGAGACATGGGTGGGAGCCTGGTGGGGGCTGCCCATGGTTGCTGGGGGGTGGGGGTGGTGGGAGACATGAGTGGGGGCCTGGTGGAGGCTGCCCCTGAGGGCTGGGGGGTGGGGGTGGTGGGAGACATGAGTGGGGGCCTGGTGGAGGGTGCCCCTGCACTGCTGGGGGTTTTGGTGATAGGGGACATGGTGGGGGCCTGGAGGAGGCTGCCCCTGCACTGCTGGGGGGTGGGGGTGGTGGGAGACATGAGTGGGGGCCTGGTGGAGGCTGCCCCTGGTGGCTGGGGGGTGGGGGTGGTGGGAGACATGAGTGGGGGCCTGGTGGAAGGTGCCCCTGCACTGCTGGGGGGTGGGGGTGATAGGGGACATGGGTGGGGGCCTGGTGGAGGCTGCCCCTGGATGCTGGGGGTGGGGAGGGGTGGGAGACATGAGTGGGGGCCTGGTGGAGGCTGCCCCTGGTGGCTGGGGGGTGGGGGTGGTGGGAGACATGAGTGGGGGCCTGGTGGAGGGTGCCCCTGCACTGCTGGGTGTGGGGGTGATAGGGGACATGGGTGGGGGCCTGGTGGAGGCTGCCCCTGCACTGCTGGGGGGGTGGGGGTGGTGGGAGACATGAGTGGGGGCCTGGTGGAGGGTGCCCCTGCACTGCTGGGGGGTGGGGTGGTGGGAGACATGGGTGGGAGCCTGGTGGGGGCTGCCCATGGTTGGTGGGGGGTGGGGGTGGTGGGAGACATGAGTGGGGGCCTGGTGGAGGCTGCCCCTGCTGGCTGGGGGATGGGGGTGGTGGGAGACATGAGTGGGAGCCTGGTGGGGGCTGCCCATGGTTGCTGGGGGGTGGGGGTGGTGGGAGACATGAGTGGGGGCCTGGTGGAGGCTGCCCCTGGTGCCTGGGGGGGGGGTGGTGGGAGACATGCATAGTTGATCAGTAGTGCAAGGTGACATGTGGGTTGGCTGGGGGGCATGCCCATGGTGGATGGGCTGCCTGTGGGACATGAGCAGGGGTGCAGGGTAGTCCCCCGTGGTGTGGGCTGCCTGCAGGGGCCGTGGAGGTTGTGGAGCGTACACCTGAGAGGACCCACACGGCCAATTCACGTGTAGTACTCCCCAGAACTTCCCGCGCACCCCTGAAATACACGTACCCTTCTGAATTCGCGTGTGGAACTTCCCGCGCACCCCTGGAATACACGTACCCTGCTGAAATCGCGTGTGGAACTTCCCGCGCACCCCTGCAATACACGTACCACGCTGAAATCGCGTTTGGAACTTCCCGCGCACCCCTGAAATACACGTACCCTGCTTGCACGGGGCCAATCGCGTGTGGAACTTCCCGCGCACCCCAGAAATACACGTACCCTGCTTGCACGGGGCCAATCGCGTGTGGAACTTCCGGCGCACCCCTGAAATACACGTACCCTGCTCGCACTGGGACAATCGCGTGTGGAACTTCCCGCGCACCCCTGAAATACACGTACCCTGATGAAATCGCGTGTGGAACTTCCCGCGCACCCATGGAATACACGTACCCTGCTCGCACTGGCCCATTCGCGTGTGGAACTTCCCGCGCACCCCTGAAATACACGTACCCTGCTGAAATCGCGTGTGGAACTTCCCGCGCACCCCTGAAATACACGTATCCTGCTTGCACGGGGCCAATCGCGTGTGGAACTTCCCGCGCACCCCTGAAATACACGTTCCCTGCTTGGCGTTTGCTGTTTGCCAGCCCGGTGAACTGGTCCAGGGTTAGCGCAGCCCTTTGCGATGATTTAGCGATTTTGATGGCTTTTCCTTGCGCGAGGGCGTTCTTGGGAGCGTTACTGGCGCTGCTGCAGGGTCGCTGCGATTCTCTGCGCCACGGCTGGTTTGGGAGCCTAAAATCCATGAATACGCTGTGCGCGGAAATCGGTTTTAGCGCACGTGCCTGGCGCAGTCAATCGCACGCGGACACTCTGCGCCAGCCGCTTGCGACACTTTTCTGGGAAATTCTATGAATTACCCTGTTAGTTTCTTCCCCTGTGCTTTGTGAAGCCCCATGCAGGTCAGCCACGCCCAACTGTAGTGATCAGACTCCTAACTTAAAAATCCCATGTATCCTGAGCGATTTTAGTAGAAGCCATTTTAAAAGAAATCCTTTCTGCTCACTGGAGCAGGACATGGCTCCAGAACGACCAGCATGGGGACTTTGTGACAGAGGGAAACTCAAGTGAACAACGCCCACGTGAGTATACTCTTGCAGGTGATGACAACATGGGAACATGTATGTGATAGGGTGATAGTGGTGATGTGGGTGATTTGGTGATGTGGGTGATTTGGTGATGTGGGTGATATTATGGTGATGCGATTGTTGTACGAGGTCAGTGGAATAGGTGGAATATGACCTTTGGTGATGTAGTATTGGTGATGAAGTATAAAATAGGACTTTTGATGATAAGTGGGTAATGTATTGAAATTGTCACATATTTCTGCTTTTCTACTTTTTATAATGGAAAGGAAAGGAAAGGGATTCCCAGCTTATAAGGACTGGGAGGTAAGGGATTATCAGCTTAGTTCTGCCCACGTAGTAAAAAACCTCTGATGTCATCTGGCCTATATATGGAGGAGACATTCAAAATTCAGGGCAGACATTCTAAAAAATCCAGCATTCAAAATCCAACCTTCAACATCCAGAGATCCAGACATTCCACATTCAACCTGCCAGATTCCAGATTCCAGTGCCAGGCCAGGGGTAGCTGATCCTGATGCATGCAGTACCTCCTATCCAGGCAGAACCACTATCCAGAATTAAAACCTACAAAAATCCCAATAATTCAGGGAGAGAGGGGAAAAGGCTGCTGAATGCTTTTGGGATTATCCAGTGACCAGACCTGCTTTTCCCCACTAGCTGCTTTGCCCAGCTGATGCACCCCACTATCCACTGAGACCAGAACCCGGTTGCCTCACTGTGTCCCTCGAGGAGAGCAGCCACTGCGCAGTGACCAGACCCACTGTCCAAAGACCCGGCTGGCTGTCCAAACCCATAAGAAACCCTATAAGAAATCCTATGAGTATCCTAGTAACTTCTTAAATTGTCAGACTCCTCTGTGTATCCTGTCCTTAGGAAAAACTGTGTTAATCTCCATGTGTTAGCGCCATTCTTTCCAAATCTTTTCAGTCCGCTATTTAAGTCGTTAGGACTATTTGGAATAAACTAATAAATTAATTAATTTCCATATAAAGAGGCACACAACATGAATGGGTTAGCATTGCAAATGAACCTTTTTGCAGAACGTGTCTTTCTTTAATAATCCAGCTACTAAAAAATAGTTTCAGTAGAACCTGCCATTTTCCTTTTAAAACCGATTTCGCTCATGTAACTGCTTTCATTTGAAAATCTGAGTTTTCCCTTCCATTAAGAATCCCATACTGTCACCATCCAGAGTCACCCTTTCACTTTCATATCATACCTGTTATGTGCCTTTGTACCTTAGCATTAAAACTGACTTTCGATTATGTCTGTTTAGCTCATTTTCCAAGCTGTTTTGCTATGTTAAACGAGTGAAACAAAGCAATTGCAATGTTGCCACGCGTGACTCTTGCTGCACTGTGTTTTTCCTTCCAAAGTCGATTTTCTAAACTGTATGCCCGTTGTTAGTACATTGCTTTGTAGCTCATATGTTTTCTTGTCTCGTTAGTACAGCCACACACATTCTTGCCTTATCCATTTAACCGCACATGTAAAATAACTATTTCGTAATCCAAGTGCCATTTTGCTTATTTTTCAAGGGAACTCAATCCGATTTTTGCCTCCCATTCAGGGGTGGTAGGTCGAATTTGCATTCTGATTTTTCCCTAGTATACCTGACTCTGTGCTACTTCTTTCTACCCACAAAGGTTTGGTAACAGGGGTTCGAGGGAGTGTTGCAGGGGGAATGCTTACCTGTCGTGCTATTTGAAAATACTACCCGAAAAGTAATCTTGCTGTCATTCATTTGTGCATTGTGTATGTTGTGTTAGAAGGTAAAACTAAGTGTTTTCTATCATTTTACTGTGTAATTATCACCAGCTTGGTGATTTCTGCCCTATATTGAATGTGTTTGATCTTTATTCAAAATAAAAATAAATAAATATTTCATTATTACACACCGGCCTGGTTAATAGTCCATTGCGACACAGGGTGTACATTAAGTGGGGGGTGAGACGTGTTGTCTGCCTTCTCAAAAATTGAATCTGAATGAAATAAACTTAAAAGCATTTTAATTTTTGCTGCATCCCTGGCCAGTAGAAAGAGTCTTGGTCTGGAGTGTGCCGCATCTTTAAAAGCCTTAACACAGTGGGAGCTTGTTGCCGGGATTGAGATAGTGTTTCCAACTGTGACAGCTTAACACAGCAGGCTAACCCGGGAAAGGTAGTGATACTTTTTGGGGGTTAGAAAGCTGTGTTACACTGAAAAAGCACCTCCCAACCCTTTCCTCCCCTACCCCTCCTATTCCTCCTCAGTCTGCGCATGCTAACCACCCTTTAACCACCCCCTCCCACCTTCTCTTCCGTTCCTCTCTTCTCCCCTGATGAGGTCGCTAGACAAGTCCGATCTATGAAAGCCTTGTCAAAACAGGTTCATCCCTCTTCATCTGAAACCACCAAGGACCTCTTTGCCACCCTCGCTCCGGCCCTTGGTGATTTTTGCAACCATTCCTTTGCTTCAGGATCCTTCCCCTCCCCTCTGAAAACCTCCTTTGTGCATCCTCTTCTCAAGAAACCCACAGCTGATCCCTCCTGTCTGGCTAACTATCACCCAATCTCCATTACTCCCTTTCTGGGCAAACTCTTGGAAAAGCTGGCCATCTCTCAGCTTAACCCTCATTCTGTTTCTGTTGGCTGTCTCCATGACCACCAGTATGGTTGCAGTGCAGCCAGAAGCACGGAAACTGCTCTCCTGAACATCCGTGAAGATCTGCTCTCCAACCTTGACTCTAACATTCCCTCTGCCCTTATCCTACAAGATCTCTCTTCTGCCTTTGACACAGTCAACCATACCATCCTGCTGAACCGTCTCTGTGAGAACCTGGGTATCACTGATCAGGCTCTGGTCTGGCTGACCTCTTTCCTCTCGGATCGATCCTGTCAGGTTCAACTGGGGTCCTCCCTATCCTCTATCTCCCTCTCTACCTGTGGTGTTCCCCAGGGGGTCTAACCTCGTTTGGGGAGGAGCAAGCGTCTTTGGCTTGCGCCTTCCTGAACCCCTCATGTGCTTCACAATTAGTTAAGACTTCTAAGCACTATAGCACAGAGAAAGCTTTTTTCATGCAAAAATAATCACACAGAGGCGTGGCCAGTCACTAAATAAAGATAGTTATTTGCATCTTATATTTCAATCCCAAGTATTAGTTGAATTAATTTGTAAAACTGTTGTACATTGCAAAATAGCTTTGTTCAAAACACACAGTAAAAAGCAGGCTCTCTGCCAAAGAGGAATGTCCTTGCGCTAAGACTAGATCGTAGAGCTTGTGTGCGCTGTGTTGCATCACTGAGTGGAAGAGTGGAAGAGAGAACGGAGTGGATGATCAACTGGTCCTGTCAATCACAGGCCAATGCAGACTTAGAATCAGCACAACATAGTATTAGAAAAGTGTTTTTCTGTAGAAGTTATTGGACCACATCAAATATAATTTTATGGAGTTAATGTTGAGAGAATGGAGGGAAAATGTGTTTATGTATGAATGTTTATAACATAGTAAATTATGCTAAACAAGAGCGACAAAATATTCTTGCATATTCAGCATACTGTTATGTAGATATTCCCAAATGGAACATGACCATGCAACACTGGAGCCTCTGCAACAGCCCTTGTATGGCAAGAGGGATACGTTTGGAGGAGCTCTGCAGGTATCCAGTGAGTAACTGAAGAGTATTTAAGCTGCCGGCCCAGGAGGAGTCTTCAGGAATTTGGAGCCAGCGAGGATGACGACAGAATGCTGGCCTGAAATGGCAGAGCCCACTGTCATTTCCCCAATCCTCATGATCTGTAAAGATTAAAGTCTTGTCATCATCTGCAAGGCAGCCTCATGACTTTTCATTCCCTAGAGGGGTGCATTAACTCTGGTTTATGGTGATTATGGGTCCCCTGTATTTAAGAGGCGCCCCTGTAAAACGGGGTTCGGTTTCAGTAGTGACGACCCGACGTGACACTTAGTTTCTTCCCCTGTGCTTTGTGAAGCCCCAGGCAGGTCAGTCATGCCCAACTGTAGTGATCAGACTCCTAACTTAAAAACCCCATGTATCCTGAGCGTTTTAGTTGCAGCCATTTTAAAAGAAATCCTTTCTGCTCACTGGAGCAGGGCGTGGCTCCAGAACGACCAGCATGGGGACTTTGTGACAGAGGGAAACTCAAGTGAACAACGCCCACGTGAGTATACTCTTGCAGGTGATGACAACATGGGAACATGTATGTGATATGGTGATAGTGGTGATGTGGGTGATGTGGTGATGTGGGTGATTTGGTGATGTGGGTGATATTATGGTGATGCGATTGTTGTACAAGGTCAGTGGAATAGGTGGAATATGACCTTTGGTGATGTAGTATTGGTGATGAAGTATAAAATAGGACTTTTGGTGATAAGTGGGTAATGTATTGAAATTGTCACTTATTTCTGTTTTTCTATTTTTTATAAAGAAAAGGAAAGGGATCCCCAGCTTATAAGGACTGGGAGGTAAGGGATCATCAGCCGCCAAAAAGGTAGAGAAGGTATTACCACACAGTATTCTTCTTATGACAATAAAAGCAATAAGTGGTATTACGTAGTGGCTCTGTATAAGGAATGGGCCTGGATCTTAATCTTTTATATGTTCTTGTGCTGTCTTTTGTGGTAAAAAAGGAAGGTGGATGAGTCGCGGTGTGTGTGTGTGTGTATGTGTGAAATCAAAGAGGAGAAAGTGTAAAAGTGGGTGGGGGAAAAAGTGTGTTGATCTGTATTATTGAAGCACATGCAACATAGCAGTAGGGTTAAAGTGAAGCATTAGGGACGCGTGCAACATTATGGAGGAAGGAACTCCAATAAAATACATGCATAGGGTTCTGCCACTGTGTTGTGACAGAATAAATAAACAATTGATAATAGAAACAAAGGAAGGGGGGACGTCCTGCTCCTGGCCAGAGCAGGGCTCCCATAACAGAAGCATGCTAGGAAACATGTCCATCTTTGTAGCAGCAAAATATGAAGGGAACAAGTCCAAAAAAAGAGAAGAGATTCTAGCTCTCTGTAAACTAGTTGAAGATATGGGAGATCAGGAAGGTGAAAACGGATCAAATGTAAGGATATATACCCCGTAACGTCTAAACCTGCAGTAGGGTATAAAAACCCAGTTTATAAACCTCCAGAGGTAGAGAGAGTGTCAAAAGGATTATCAGGATTAGCAACTAAGAGGGGGACTCAAGAGCCTTTGTACTTCCATATAACCCATCCACAACCTCTAAGATGCCCGTAGCATTAGTGTACCCAGAGGGTCCACAAGTAGACTTTGACAATGAGCTAAGAGCATTGCAGGAAAGGTTGGTCAGGTTACAAGTGCCTGAAGAAGTATCACCAGAAATAAGGGTACCCGTACAGACAATAGAGGATTGGAAGTCAGGAGATTTTTTGTTTAGGTTTAACTCTAGGGCAATAGGAAATGTTTGTGTTGAAAAAGCTGATGGGCAGAGTGCATGGACAGTCCTGGGACAAGAAGTAGGACAAGCAAGGGATAATGGAGGGGAAGACCACGGTGGTAGAAATAATGAAGAGGCAGTGCAAGAAGGAGATCAAGGAAAAGAGGTGGTGAGAACCCTGTCCCTGCCACAAGAGGCAGTGGGGAGGGATAGACCAGATTTAATCATGGTACTACAAGATCAGAAGAATACTAAAGGGGTAAAAAACAAAATAGATATGCAGCTGCCTCTAAAACATAAAGAAGTAGGGATAACACAGTATGTGCCATGGCCTCAAAAGGACAGAAATAATCTGATTAAAGCTCTCCCCCAGCTTATAGATGGAGCTAGTAAATGGATTTATGAATTTGAAAAACAAACAGCAGGGTAGCCTTCGCAGTAGGAGACTTTAAGAGTTTACTGGTACCATAGTCGGGGACCAGGCTGGGGACATATGGGCAAAGGCTCTGGTAAGTCTTGCAAATAATGAACATGATGGAGCAGCCTTTGATGAGGTGAGGGCAAGGGTATGGGCTGCCCTAAGAAGGATGTACCCAGATACCCCTGACTTACCTTCTTTAATGCAGTGCACAATGGGTGATGATGAGGACCCAGTTAGATTTATTCTTAAATTACAGGAAATGTGGAGACTTGAGACAGTACCATTTTTCTGCTTGATTGTAAAGAGGGGACTACCAAAAGAGGTCCAGCAGGCACTAGATACAATTGTGGGAATTGAAGCCAAGGGGTAGGCAGAGATACAAAGTATAATAGTCCACAATTGTAAGAGAATCAAGAAGCAGGGCAGGGAGGCAGTGAGGCAGTCTGGAAGCTACAAATTGACGAGGCAAAACTAGTGGAAAAGAAACTAAATAAGGTTGTCGTTCAAGCACCAGTGAAGCCACCGGCTCAGGGGGAAAGGACAGGAGATAATCAACAAATTGGGAATGCCGCAAATGCGGCACTATGGGGTGAAAGAGGACAGGAACAATGGGGTGGGGGGGCAGTACCCCAACCCACAGTGGCGATATGAAGGAGCACCAAGGGGAAAAGGAGGATTTCAAGGAGCAAGAGCAGGAGGCTTTGGGAGGATAGGGCCTCGGGGAGGAGGATTGGACCATCACAGTGCTGGTGTTGTGGGAAATGGGGGCATTTTGAAAGGGAGTGCAGGAAGAGGCCTGGGATGAGATTTAATTATGGGTGTTTACCTTCAGGGCAGGGATTCCAAGTGCCTCAAGGAAGAAGACAACGGAAATATGGGCTAGGGGGTCAGAATCAGTCCCCTTATGGGGCTCGCAGGCAAGGGCAACATTGGCAATAACTACAGCATGGTGAGGGAACACAGTTTAACAGGATGGCAGGGGGAACAGGCACCACATTGCAAGGAGTTACAATGATGGGGTGGCTCTTTTTCATTCCCCAGGACAAATACATATTCTGATTAGGACAGCCCACAAAAAGCACGTGCATGTCCAATCCTATTGATAACCGCACAGTCTGAAGAGGAGCCGTTGGTGGAAGAGGAAATAGAAAACATGCAATTTATATTTATGGTAGATTCAGGTGCAACTAAATCATGCATCATGGAGGGGAACTTTCTATTATCAGGTAAAAACTCTTGACATGCAGGGATTCTCTGGGGCTATTTCTACAGTTCCATAGGCTGAGGAGCTGGGTATAAAAGTGTGAGGAGAGGTAGTACGAGCCCTTGTTATATTCAGAGAGTTCACCTGTGAACTTTTTGGGAGGGATCTGCTCAGAAATGTATCAGTCACAGATCAAGGGGTTGTGTGTTCCACTCCAGGGATGTATGCAACTTAAGCAATGGTAAAAATCAATGCAGTATCAAGGGTGTCAGTTGCAGATGGCGTTCCTGTGGTACCAGATATATATTTTTGTTATGGTATTAAAGGTATTAGTATATGCAGTGCCTCAAATTGTGACAAAGTGTTGGCAAGTGCCTACAGATTTTATTTTCTGACTCATGGTGCCACCCGAGATGGTGGCAGGGACAATATTGTCATTAGATTTGCTAGGACTAGTAGTGTCAGAAAAAGTGTAGTCCTGATTGGACCAGGCCAGGACGGGTGCGAGTGGCGCACAATATTATGTATAGACCAGACAGTACAATGAAAGTAAATGATGGATAAGGAGTTATTTGAGGACAGTGAACAAAATGGATAGATTATTTTGGGAATCTGCATCCCCTGTGATAGCATGGTGCAGTATAGGGAGGTACAGTGCCCCCTGATGGCAGTAGTAACTCAGATGTTTTTATTTTTGACGAGGACATGAGATATGTGCCAGCATAATTATGGACTGTTAATCCACGCGATGTTGGTTTACTGAGTGCTGTGGCCCGTGTACAAGTTAAATTGAAGCAAGCAGCTTAGCACAAATCATCCAGTATGTGGATGATCGCTTGGTATGTAGTGAAAATGAAGATCAGTGCAGGAGGATTGTGCTGCATCATTGAAATTGCTGTCTCACAAAGGGTACAAGGCTGATAAAAAGAAGATACAATACTGCCAACAGGAGGGACTAGACTTGGGACAACTAATTTTTGTGATGGGGGAAAAAAATTAAAATTATCAGATTGGCGGCGGCAGTACGCACCGGCCCTACGGCCAGTACTGTGAAGGAAATATAGCAGATTTTTGGGCTTATGTAATTTTTGTAGGGCATGGATCCTAGACTACGCAGTCTACACAAGGCCACTGTTACAAAGTCTCAGGGAAGGATAGAGGACTTAAAGTACATTTTAAT
This sequence comes from Ambystoma mexicanum, assembly GCF_040938575.1. Taxonomy (NCBI): domain Eukaryota; kingdom Metazoa; phylum Chordata; class Amphibia; order Caudata; family Ambystomatidae; genus Ambystoma; species Ambystoma mexicanum. The sequence goes on from NC_090923.1 coordinate 1,033,530,527, forward strand.
GGACTGACAAAATGACTAGACAATTTGAGGACTTAAGCTATTTGTACAGCCCCTGTTTTAACAACTACGGTTTATTTACAGGAGTTTTATTTATTTTCCCACTCTGATGAACGGCTCATGAATTGACGGACGGAGAGATATTATATGGTGATGGGTCATAAATAATTGACCGAGGGACGGGATGGAAGTACACAGGGGCGGTAATGAGACACGGTAAAGGGGGGGAGAAATAGTGACCACCCATGTGGAAAGCAGGATCATGGTTCCATACACAGAATTGCCCATACTGGACCATTATTATCTGGGGAACTGATCAGCCTCAGGTTTAAAGGTCCATATGAGGTGGTGTTCTGTACTCCTCTCGACGTCCGTATGAAGGAGTTCAATATTGGGTGCATCTCTTGGATGTCCTAAGAGCACCCAAGACCAGGTAAAATTTAGTAAGGGCATAGCCAAGAGAGATAATTTTGAGGATCCATGCCAGTGTGGTGTGGAGTGCCACACGCCTGTTTTTTTATTTTTTATTTTTAAATGTTTTAATTTATTCTTGTTTTTTCTTTTGTCCATTTTTTATTTTACTTTTTATTTTTGTTTTTTGTTTTCTGTTTTTTTTTTTGGAAGGTCCAGGATCCGGTCAGCCCTGGTGGGAAAGGGGTCTCTTTTTTCCTCTCTCTGTCTCTCTCTCTCTCTGTCACCCTCCCCTTCTGCCTCTTTCCCTCTCCCCACTCCCCCCTCTCTCTCCCTCCCTCTCTCTTTTACTTTATCTTTCTTTCTCTCTCTTCTTTTTCTCTTTCTCTGTCTTTCTTGATAACCTTTTTTCTCCTCTCCAGGAATAAGCAAAGATGGCTGACCAACCTCTCTGTTATTTAGGGATAATAATAAATAAAAATGTTATTTAGTCTAGAAATGTAGTAGTAACATGTTGTTTTGTATGACACTGGTTGTGGTTGTTGGAATGGATGAAGTGATGTTTGTTATATGGGGTGGCCATATAAAGGGGGGGATGGACAGTTGGAAGAAATGCTAATATGTCAATAAAAAGGAAATAGAAAATGTCTAACTTTATGCCGGCCACCCGTACAAGTTTTCTTAGGCAAATGAAATGGGAAGTATGAATGATATATGATTAACATAACGTGTTGGGTTTTGACACTATTTCTGATGTCCAGAATGTAGAAACATTGAATAGCTAGTACTCTAATGTGCGCATTGCAGGAAGGAAATCAATGAACGATGCTACGTGTGTGCATTTATCCTGCACACATCAGGGTCTCCTAAGGTTTTCAGGTCCGCATCCAGTCCCAATTATAGAGGCACAATGCTTGGTACATTTTGCACTATAAGGGATAAAGGGCACATTCCAGGCACACAGTATGCAGTTGAGAAGCATTGATCTAGACCCAACGTTATGCAATGGCAACACAAAATACTGGCAGTGTCTACAAGGACCATATTTCTTCTTGGGAAGTTACTCAAATGACAATGACAAATGGCAGGGCACCACAGTGATGTGCCTGGCAGATGGGCTGATCGAGTACAGCGGAGAAGCAATATCTCAAATAGAGACTACGTGTGCGCAGTATGGTCCCAATACATCACAAGGCTGACACGGATTGCAACAATGAAGAACGCAGTGCGAATAGATAGTGGCAAACATTTTGGACTTTGTTTTAGCAATGAAGGAACAGTTCCTGGTGGCACAACCACACAGTGCAACCACACTCTTGTGATCCCCGGTATAAGAAAAGGTAGAGCAGCAGTGATTGATTACTACTGGGTTTGTGGCCGACAACCCTATCATCTTGGAGGGGCAAGTGTTCACTGGCCACCCTGCACTCAGTGCTACTAGCAATCCTGGAAGGACATGTGAAGGGAGAAGAAATGCATGTCGAGGTGCCAACAGCCACTCTAGCACCTTAAAGAAACAGAAAGAAGCTTGCAGATCACACAAGAATTTGGTATGCTGCCAGAAAAAGGACGATTTCAATGGTGGGGAAGAAAGAAAAGCTCAAACTGTCATAAGACATTTCCGCACTGCTTAGAGGAATACCCGAAAAGCATTGGATTTTTAGCTCAGCAGAGACTTTGTTTTTAATCTTTTTTGGTGTCATGATGCCTACCCCCGGAGCACCAGGCCAGGCCCAGCACCCCCGGGAGCAGGCATCATGCCCCCGGGTAAAAGCCCAGCGGCCCCTTATAGGGGCTCTTTGGACTCTGTCCTGGCGCCGTTGGCGCCAGGCTCATGTTGGACATCAGTCCTGGCGCCATAGGCGCCAGGCTCATAAAGGAAGGTGTTTTGTGCATTTACCTGATGCAGACCATGCTGCAAGATTCAGGCCTCACTGAGACCTGAAAGGGACTATTTTTTCATTGGGACTATTTTGCCACTCGGGCGTGGCCAGGGAAGGATACTTACCTGGAACTACTTTGGGGGCTATTTAAGCCATGCCCAGACAGTAGCTCACGCTTCGCGTTGTTCTGCATCCAAGCAGCTGAACACTCACCGTGTCTGCTCCTGCTTCTGGTCTCCAGCCACGCCCGCCTCGATCTTGGAACACCTGTAAGGAAAGAAGAGAAGAGAAAGGTGAAAACCAAGAATTTTATCAAACTTCTTACCTGCATCCGGAACCTTCACGCCAGCGTTCCTGAGAAAAGACTTTCATTTAAAAGCACCGCGTTGCTCGCTGCAGTGCCGCGCTTCACTCACCTGTCCTCGGGAGTTCTTCTGGCTCCACCGCGACTGTCTGCACCGGTCGCCACATCTCTGCGCCTAGGGGAGAGAAGAAGAGACAAAAGGTGAGCAGAAGGAACATATGAGGAAAGCCTAATTTTCTGCCATAACACTTACCGGTCTTCTGTTGGTGGACCATTCCTCATTTCGGGTCGGCGCCGCTTCGTTGGCAGGTACCACACCCCGGCCCCTATGGGGAAAGGACAAAAGACATTACTGGAGGAATATAAAGACATTAAGAGGGATCGCCCCCATCGCTAACTCACCTGAGTTTACCATCGGCAATTCAATCCCTCAACGCATCGCCTTCATTCTGCACCTGAAATAAAGGACAGATCACAGGTTAGGAAGGCAACAGAAAAGGAGGCTCTACACTTGAACTTTTGTAATCTTCATACTTACGGCGTTCCGCTCAGAAAAGTCAAGTGGATTTTGCCAGCGCCATTCTGAAAACCAGTGAAGTAACTGGACAAACACGCGCCCCTGCACCAGAAGCAGGATGGAGAGTTCATCCTTTCAAACCAGAAGGTGAGCTTCAACCGGGGATTTCGGAGGAAGTTAGAGAAGAAGGAAAGGGGGAAGGGGGGAGCAAGCACACTATTCTGCAGACTGTTAATCCCCTTTCTCATCTGCAGAAGGATATTCCTACGGGCCAGACAAGCAAGATTTGAGGGTCCTGTTCAGTCGGTGTTCCGAGTTCTGCGCATCACGCTCGAAGAGGCCACAGCAACCCAGACTAGACCAGCGCCTCCGTGGGAGTCAGGTGAGCGTTACAGAACGCGAAGCCGTCCTACAAATTCCCACCCAGGCGCTGTGGAAACTTCTGAGACTGATCAGTTGGCCCAACTACTGGGGGAATTACGGGCCGAAGTACACGCCGCTCGTCAAGAGACTAATGCTCTCAGGAGGGAAGTGATTGTATCAAAGGAAAGAACTGATGACCTGGCTAGACAGTTTTTGCAAGGTAAAGCTGGACACACTCCTCTACCCGGTTCTGGGGGGAACCCCGCTCCTGTGGTTCCCAGTAACCCTGTGCAGATTAATCTACCTGGAAACATGCCGCTGGCCCCACCCGAACGCTTTGCTGGGGACCCCAAACGATTCGCCGTATTCATGAATCAGTGTCGTTTGCACTTCCTATGCAGACCTGGGGCCTTCCCTAATGACCAGACCAAGGGAGCCTTTGTATTGTCATATCTCAGCGGCTGTGCTGCCGATTGGCCAGTTCCACTGGTTACTCAAGATGACCCGATTCTCCGTGATTTACAAGGATTTCAAGCAAGCATGGAAAGGTTATTTGCTCGCCACTCTCAGGGGCAGGCTCTGGATGACGAACTCCTATCCCTGCGACAGGGCAATCAGGACCTCCTATCCTACATTGCAACCTTTAATAGACTAATTGTGGAAACTGGGTGGCCAGAGGATAAAAGAATCACGTTATGTTATCGAGGTCTACGCGGAGAACTTAAAGATGTCCTGGCCCAAGTTGTAAATCCGCCCCAAGAATGCACAGAATATATAGACTTAGTGGTCCAATTGGATCACAGACTTCAAAACAGAAAAGCAGATCGGTCCAGGTTTGAGACCTGGGTGTTGGTCAAGACCCATGCTAATCCCAAGGGTGCTGATGTCTCTGAGCCTATGCAAATCGGAGGGGTTAAAGGACCTTTAACTCAAAAAGAATGTGAAAGAAGACGGCAGATGCATTTATGTCTTTATTGTGGGTCCTCTGGACACTTTCTACGGGATTGCCCGGCAAAACCGCCCAAGAAGGTGGTAGGAGCCGCTGATAAAAACCATGAAGACTCTGTTTCGGGAAACGACCACGCCCGACAAGCGTAGGGGTCCGCTTGCCGAGCTTGAAAACTAACTCTCAGACCTCGCATTTCATTGTGCCAATAGTCCTCGTAGATCCGGAACAGCCTAAGCGGTTGCATGCAATAAAGGCATGCATCGATAGTGGGGCTATAGGAAATTATGTGGATCGTGAATTGGTCTCTAGGATTAACCTCCCTCTGCGTCCTAAAACCAGCAAAGATGTCATCACCACAGTCGATGGAACCGAAATTGCCTCTGGACCGGTAACACATTCCACTGCTGAGGTGACACTTATAGGTCCGGACGGCCATCGGGAGGCAGTTGTGTTTGATGTAATCAAGGCTCCACAGTTTCAGGTTATTCTCGGAATCCCTTGGTTAGAGACACATAATCCTCGAATTGATTGGCGAGCGAAGAGAATAACCTTCCCGGATTGTGCACAAACCTGCTACCCAGAAAATCTGAAGATTAGTCTAGCGTCTGTAACCTCTGTCTCCATGCAACTACCTCCGGAATACCAAGACTTTCAGGACGTCTTCCAAAAGGAACAGGCCAACATGTTACCTCCCCACAGATCGTACGATTGCCAAATCGATCTGGTGCCCGGTGCACAACCCCTTTGTAGCAGGATTTATGCCCTTACTGAACCTGAGAATCTGCATTTGAGACAATATTTAGATCAATACCTAGCCAATGGTTTCATTCGCCCGTCAAAGTCTCCGGCATCCTCGGCTTTGTTCTTCGTGCCCAAAAAAGAAAGCGACCTTAGAACTTGTATCGACTACCGCGCATTGAACCAGATAACTGTTAAAAACCGTTACCCTCTGCCTCTGATCCCTGAACTCCTTGACCAGGTGAAGGACGCTTGCGTATACACCAAGTTAGATCTCCGGGGGGCTTATCATCTGGTGCGAGTAAAAGAAGGCGACGAATGGAAAACGGCGTTCCGTACAAAATATGGATTATTCGAATACCAGGTGATGCGTTTCGGGTTGTGCAACGCGCCTGCTGCCTTCCAATTCTTCATGAACGATGTCCTTCGGGAACTCATCGATGTTTGTGTTGTCGTATATATCGATGACATTCTTGTGTACTCCTCTTCGGAATCTGATCACAGAAAGCATGTCAGGGCCGTCCTTGAGAAATTGCGCCAGCACAAACTGTTTGCAAAGCTGGAAAAGTGCGTTTTCCATACCACTGAGGTTGAGTTTCTTGGATTCATCCTGACACCTAAAGGGGTCCAAATGGACTCACGAAAAGTGGATGCCATCCTCAAATGGCCATCACCTAGTTCGGTGAAAGGTGTCCAAAGCATGCTTGGTTTTGCTAATTTTTATAGCAGATTTATCCCGGAATTTTCACGTGTGGTACAACCCATCACTGCACTCTTGCGAAAAAATAAACGCTTCGAATGGACCGAGGAAGCCGAACAGGCCTTTCAGGAATTGAAAGCTAAATTCACGTCCGCACCTATTTTGAAGCACCCGCGTCCCGATCTCCCATATATAGTCGAAACCGACGCGTCCAGCTTAGCCATGGGAGCTGTCCTGTCTCAGAGAGACCCTGAAACCAACCAACTGCACCCCGTAGCATTTTGGTCCAGAAAGTTCTCGCCGCCTGAGGTAAATTATGCTATCACCGACAAGGAATTATTAGCCATTAAGTCCGCCTTTAAGGCTTGGCGGCATTATCTTCTTGGCGCCAGGCATACCATCAGTGATCACCGAAACGTACAATATTTAAAAACTGCCAAGGCTCAATCGTCACGTCAGCTCCGATGGGCTTTGTTCTTTGCTGAGTTCGATTTTGTAATCACTTACCGCCCCGGCTGTAAGAATGGCAAAGCAGACGCGCTATCTCGAATAGGAATGGGAGAAATAGACACAAACTCAGAACCTGTGCCGATAATTCCCGAACAAAGAATTTTGGGGATAACCTCTTTACAAACCCTTGAAGACATTCAAGCACGGGTAAAACAACTCCTGGACTCTACAGCCTTGCAGGATTGGATCCAAAGGGGGTCTTACTATTCGGTCAACGATGGCCTACCTTACTTCTAAGGACGCTTATTTCTGCCAGAAAAGGGATTGCAAGAACTGGTTATTTCCCGTCATCATGATACCCTGATGGAAGGACATCCTGGCATTGCCAAAACTGAGGAAAAAATTAAACGACAATTCTGGTGGCCTTCCTGGCAAAAGGATATTAAATCTTTCGTGATGTCCTGTGGAGTTTGCGCCCAAAACAAAGGCCAAAAGACAAAACCCGCCGGTCTTCTTCAGCCTTTAGACATTCCACCAGCACCTTGGCACACCTTGTCACTAGATTTTATCATGGACCTGCCCCCTTGTAATGGATACAATACTATTCTGGTTGTGGTGGATTTATTTTCCAAGATGGCCCATTTTATTCCGTTGAAAGGATTACCTTCAGCTTCTGTCCTAGCCAAGGAATTCCTCGAAAATATCATCCGTTTGCATGGATTCCCGTCCATACTAGTCTCCGACCGGGGAAGCCAGTTTATTTCTAATTTTTGGAGAAAGTGTTGTCAACTGGCACAAATCGACGTAAGACTCTCAACCAGCCACCACCCACAGACCGATGGTCAGACGGAGAGAACGAACCAGACCCTTGAACAATACCTACGATGTATGTTGCACCAATCGGAGGGTAATTGGAAGGATATTTTATGGGTGGCCGAATATGCATACAATAACTCGGTACACTCTGGAACTGGACAAAGCCCCTTTTATACCCTATATGGACATCACCCTCGTACTTCAGACCTGGACTCACCTCTGAGCCTTGAAATGCCTGCAGTGGACCATTTGCATTCCACGATAACTCAAGCCTTCAAGGATGCAACTGCACATTTGCAACAAGCGAAAGGGAAATACAAAAAGAATGTGGATCTGCATCGGAGTGAGGCGCCTCCATACCAAATAGGGGATCAAGTATGGTTGGCTACCAAACACTTATTGCTCAATGGACCGCAAACTTTTAATCCAAGGTATTTGGGCCCTTACTCGATCAAAGCTATAATTAACCCAGTGGCAGTCAAGCTCGATCTACCAGCTAACATGCGGATTCACCCCGTTTTTCATGTGTCACTTTTGAAACCAGTGCAACCAGGAACCAGATTAATAAAGCCACCAGAACGAATCCAGATAGATGGGGAGCCTGAATTCGAGGTGAAGAACATTTTGGATTCTAAGATCTCAAAATCAAAACTTTTCTATCTAATTGATTGGAAAGGGTACGGGCCTCAGGAAAGGTCTTGGGAACCCAGCGACCACGTACATGCACCTCGGCTGGTAAAAAGGTTCCATCGGAATTTCCCAAACAAACCGAAACCTCCAGAGGGAACGACCTTGGGAGGGGCCTTGGGGGGAGTGCTGTCATGATGCCTACCCTCGGAGCACCAGGCCAGGCCCAGCACCCCCGGGAGCAGGCATCATGCCCCCAGGTAAAAGCCCAGCGGCCCCTTATAGGGGCTCTTTGGACTCTGTCCTGGTGCCGTTGGCGCCAGGCTCATGTTGGACATCAGTCCTGGCAAGGAAGGTGTTTTGTGCACTTACCTGATGCAGACCATGCTGCAAGATTCAGGCCTCCCTGAGACCTGAAAGGGACTATTTTTTCATTGGGACTATTTTGCCACTCGGGCATGGCCAGGGAAGGATACTTACCTGGAACTACTTTGGGGGCTATTTAAGCCACGCCCAGACAGTAGCTCACGCTTCGCGTTGTTCTGCATCCAAGCAGCTGAACGCTCACCGTGTCTGCTCCTGCATCTGGTCTTCAGCCACGCCCGCCTCGATCCTGGAACACCTGTAAGGAAAGAAGAGAAGAGAAAGGTGAAAACCAAGAATTTTATCAAACTTCTTACCTGCATCCGGAACCTTCACGCCAGCGTTCCTGAGAAAAGACTTTCATTTAAAAGCACCGCGTTGCTCGCTGCAGCGCCGCGCTTCACTCACCTGTCCTCGGGAGTTCTTCTGGCTCCACCGCGACTGTCTGCACCGGTCGCCACATCTCTGCGCCTAGGGGAGAGAAGAAGAGACAAAAGGTGAGCAGAAGGAACATATGAGGAAAGCCTAATTTTCCGCCATAACACTTACCGGTCTTCTGTTGGTGGACCATTCCTCATTACGATCGGCGCCGCTTCGTTGGCAGGTACCGCACCCCGGCCCCTATGGGGAAAGGACAAAAGACATTGCTGGAGGAATATAAAGACATTAAGAGGGATCGCCCCCATCGCTAACTCACCTGAGTTTACCATCGGCAATTCAATCCCTCAACGCATCGCCTTCATTCTGCACCTGAAATAAAGGACGATCACAGGTTAGGAAGGCAACAGAAAAGGAGGCTCTACACTTGAACTTTTGTAATCTTCATACTTACGGCGTTCCGCTCGGAAAAGTCAAGTGGATTTTTCCAGCGCCATTCTGAAAACCAGTGAAGTAACTGGACAAACACGCGCCCCTGCACCAGAAGCAGGATGGAGAGTTCATCCTTTCAAACCATAAGGTGAGCTTCAACCGGGGATTTCGGAGGAAGTTAGAGAAGAAGGAAGGGGGGAAGGGGGGAGCAAGCACACTATTCTGCAGACTGTTAATCCCCTTTCTCATCTGCAGAAGGATATTCCTACGGGCCAGACAAGCAAGATTTGAGGGTCCTGTTCAGTCGGTGTTCCGAGTTCTGCGCATCACGCTTGAAGAGGCCACAGCAACCCAGACTAGAACAGCGCCTCCGTGGGAGTCAGGTGAGCGTTACATTTGGCTCCTGGGGCACAAGCAGCTGCTGCACTTTTCTACCCCCAGAGGATGCTGAGAATGGGTCACTATCCCACGTCATCAAGGTGCTGCACAATCTAGGTGTTCAATTGGGAAAAAGAAGGTAGAATTCAGAACACAGATTGGCTACCACTTGCCTTTGATTGGGCCCTGTCATGGCTGGGGGCAGCAGTAAGAACACTGGTTCCTGTGATCATGGTCTTCTTGGTTCTCCTCTGCACGTGCCAATGGGGTCTCCGATGATGTGTGCCTATAGTCCCTAATAGTGCAAAGATGATGGTATCAATTGGGGGATCTAAAACACCTTGCCATACAGTAAAGAGTGATAATTAAACTAATATTTCTTGGGTTGTAGATATGTGGGGTGAGGGTGAGTTTGCTACTGTAGAAGTAACGAAAGGGGGAATGTTGGGGAGGAGCGAGCACCTTTGGCTTGCGCCTTCCTGCACCCCTCAAGCGCTTTATAATTAGTCAAGACTTCTAAGCACTATAGCACTGAGAAAGCTTTTTTCATGCTAAAATAATCACACAGAGGCGTGGCCAGTCACTAAATAAAGATAGCTATTTACGTCTTATATTTCAATGCCAAGTATTTGTTGAATTAATTTGTAAAACGGTTGTACATTGTGAAATAGCTTTGTTCAAAACACATGGTAAAACACAGGCTCTCTGCCAAAGAGGAATGTGCTTGCGCTAAGAATAGATCCCAGAGCTTGTGTGGTTTATGGAGTTAATGTTGAGAGAATGGCGGCAAAGTGTGTTTATGGATGAATGTTTATAACATGGTAAATTATGCTAAACAAGAGCGACAAAATATTTTTGCATATTCAGCTGCTATGTAGATTTTCCCAAATGGAACATGACCATGCAACACTGGAGCCTCTGCAACAGCCCTTGTATGGCAAGAGGGATAAGTTTGGAGGAGTTCTGCGGGTATCCAGTGACTAACTGAAGAGTATTTAAACTGCCGGCCCAGGAGGAGTCTTCAGGAATTGGCAGCCAGCGAGGACGACAACAGAATGCTGGCCTGAAATGGCAGAGCCCACTGTCATTTCCCCAATCATCATGATCTGTAAAGATTAAAGTCTTGTCATCATCTGCAAGACAGCCTCATGACTTTTGATTCCCTAGAGGGGTGCACTTACTCTGGTTTATGGTGATTATGGGTCCCCTGTATTTAAGAGGCACCCCTGTAAAATGGGGTTCGCTTTCGCCTTCCACCCTGGCTTTTCAGACAATTACAGGCAATTCTCGCCCACTGCATTGCCATTCTATGCTCAAATTTCCAGTGCTACGCTGATGACACTCAACTAATTATCAGGCTGCCCTCGGCCACCTCCTCTCCCTCCCTCATCGCTGATTGCCTAAATGCCATTCAAGATTGGTGTGCTGCCAATGATCTTTGTCTGAATGCCAGCAAGCCAGAGATCCTCCTCATCGGCAACCCTTCTCAATCCTTTCCCCTCTCTCTCTTGCCGGCCTCGCTTGGCCCTCCTCCTATGCCCACCTGTGTGGCTAAGAACCTCAGCGTCATCTTTGATTCCACACTTTCCTTCTCTGCCCACATCTCTGAGGTCTCTAAAAAGTCAAACTTCCTACTGCACCTCGTCAGACATACTCTTCCTTTCCCCTCCTTCCCCCAGAAGTTCACTTTCTCCCAAGCTCTGGTTCTCTCTAGGTTGGACTATTGTAACAGCCTCTTTCTAAATCTACCTGTCTCTGCTCTTCGCCCTCTGCAACTAATCCAGAACAGGACTGCAAGACTTGTCCTTGGCCTCAAGCCCTGGGATTGTATTTCTCCAGCTCTGAAATGTCTCCATTGGCTCCCAGTGGATGGAAGGATTCAATTTAAAACCCTCTGCATTGTCCACAAGGCATTCTGGGGCCTGAGTCCAAAATACCTTCAGCTACCCCTCCGCAAATGCCTCCACTCTCGAGCTCTTTGCTCCTATACCTCTAACTCCCTCAGGGTCACTCGTTTCTCAAAGAAATGAGCAGGGGTTGATCTATGTCTTCGGCCGGGGCCTCCCTCTGGAACAGCCTCCCTGCCACTTTAAAACTTGAGAGGAGAACCATCTCTGGTTCCGGAAGCACCTCAAGACCTTCCTCTTTGCATCTGCCTTTGCTCCCCCTCTCCCTTGATGATCTGCTCTCTCTTGGCACTGTGCACCTGACCACCCTCTGTCCACTTGGCCCAGGTACCTGCTCACCTTGCCACCCTTCTGCACTACCTCCCGGCCACCCCTTGCACTGGGGACTGTATCTGTACCCATACAGTCCCCAATCCCCCCATTTTCTTCTTTTTATGAACTTATCAGATTTACCCAGTTCTGCTCCCATAAACACAGCACTACACCTGTTTATTGCTCCATTATCTATTTTATTTGTATGTATTGTTATTTATCTTTTTGTCCTCTGCTCCGCACTTTCCACTCTCCCCCTTCCATGCACTTTTCCCCTTTTCCTTTCCCATGCACTTCCACGTTCTCAATGTCACTGGTCCTAGTAATATTGTTGCTTTGTTCTCCCCTGTTCCCCTCCTTTGCCATGTCGCGCTCTGAAACACTTGTGTATGAGCGTGATACAAATAAAATATCATATCATATCCCCAAAACTTAGACCCTAAGTATTAGGCCTGTATGTAAAAATAAAGTAAAATCAACCCTGAACTAGACAAAAAGCAACAGAATACAGGTTCACCCTTATATAAATAATTTAATGAAGGAAGAACATCTTTCATTAATGGCTACAGTGGAGATAGACATGGCTAGGCAGCACCTTCTGCACAAACTATTTGTTAAAGGGGGATGGGCAGAGCAAGATGAGGAGGCCAGGCTAGAAGAAGTGATGCAACAGGTCACCGCCATTAACATGGATGTGTGGCAAGACGGTTTGCCTGTTACATCAAGCCTTGAGCGAACTGTATATGACTCCAAGCATTAAAGAGGAACAGATTAAAATGGTCCGATTCACAGCCTGCATAAATCTCCACATGGGAGTTATAGAGGAAAAAAATGAAGAAAATAGAACCCTTGCGCAAAACCTGTCTGAGCTCTTAACCCAAATCCAGACTGAACTAAAACTAGCAGAAGAGAAATTGCAAAAGATCCAAGATTCTGAGGCGGAATTGGAAAACTACATCAAACAGTTCAAGAGGACTTGGCTGTGCAACAACAAAACAATTCTGACCAAGAGGCCAAGCTAGATGCATTGAAAGTGGAGTGTTCGGAAATGGTTGACTCTCTGGAAGCGAGACAACAGAAACTGAATCAACAACCAAAATATAACAGAGCCTGGTCAGAGCAGATAACCACTTTACTAAAACAGGTTGAGAAATTGGAAGAGGAGAGTAATACATTAAGCATTAAAGAACTCCACTTCCAAGCAGAACTTGACCACGAACGCCAGACATTAAGGCCTATCAAACAACGGCGGGATGACCTGGCTGAACAGAGGGGAACCCTGCATCAGGAAAAATATGCCTTGTGTCAGGAAGTGTGCAGCTTCAAAACAGACCTTCAGAAAAGAGAGTTAGACTTCCAGAAACTGAATGAACTTAAAGTAGAACATGAAAAATTATTGGGGCACACAAGACAAGTAGAAGGTGCTCTATAAGAGAACACCCAAGATAAAAATGCGCAAAATCAGGAGGTGAATCTCCTGCAAAAATAATGGTCTCAGTGTTCCCAGGCAGCACATAAAGATAATGAGGCCCCCTGTAATGTGAACAGGGGACTCCAGAGCAAGGTGGCAGCTCAAGAGCAGCTAATAGAGGTAAGTCAAGCCCTGATAGCAGAGCAAAAGGCTCAGGCCTTAGCCTATAGTCAGGAAATGGGGGCTGAGAGAGAGAGACTGGAGCTGTTAGAAAAAGAGTATGCTAGATGAAATCAAAATTTGTGGTACCCTGAACAAGTACAGAGGGAAAGAGCCACCCCTTATCACAGTGTGATGCCCTCTAGGGGCCTCCAAGCCATTTACTGCCTTGTATACACCCAGTACTGCTAATTTCATGTTCACCGGTTTGCAAGTCTGAGGCAACCAGACTTTAGTAGGTCCAGTATGATTGAACAGGCAGACTGCTGTCCGTCAGAGATTGATGGACGGGCGTCCCTGTAGAGATTCCAAAATGTTACGGCCAATATATCTGGTCAGGAAGAGTCCTATGAGGAGAAACTCAGGGAGCTAGACCTGCAGAAGCATCATCTACAAATGGACCAAAATGCTCACTTGGGTGGAAAACGAAGCAGGTCCCATGCCAATCAACCCACTCAAGCATCCTTCTTTGTGTTTCCAGAATTATGGTCCAGTGAAGGTTGGGTAGAGTAAAGGATGCAAGCAAATATGAAAGATACCAGGCATGAAGGTTGGTACCGCAGTGCTGATGGATCACTACTGGGCCTGTGGATCCAAGGCGTACATGCAACTACCACCAAACTGGGGAGGGATATGCTCCCTAGTACAGCTGAACACACTAGCATTATTAGTGCCCCAAAAAGACATACAAGTAAGTGGACGAATTCGCCAAAACTTACACGCACCACAGGAAGAAGAGATCTGTAGAGCTGACAAGAGTGAAGAGAGGAAACTACTTGTCATAAAAAATGGAAGATACATTAGACGCAATACCACTAGAACGCAGATTATTCAACAAGACACATCTATTCTTTGCGTCAAATACCACTAGAAAGCAGATTATTCAACAAGACACATATATTCTTTGCGTCAATCGTTCCAGCAATCCAGACCATTGTGAACATCAAGTGGCTCCAAATCACCAGATGGGAACTTTTGCATGCTATAAACTCGACCATCAAGGGGCTTAAAACCAACAAAGAAGAATTGAGAGCAGTCAGATTGATGACATTGCAGAACAGATACATCCTGGATCTTCTTACAGCTATGGAAGAAGACGTTTGCACCAAAATCGGGCCTTCCTGATGTACGCACATGCATTTCCATGATAGAAAGAATGAGACACTAACCGAGGCAATCATGAAATTATAAGACCTGCACACTAGAATGGAGGCAGTGGCAGAAACAATAGGACAAGACGAAGACTCTCTAACACACATTTTTTCCTGGATACCATAACGGAAGGCTAGTGGACTGAAGGTGCTGATATCAGCCTTAGTACTAGTGTTATTTGACTTCTGTGTTATTAAAGTAGCTATTCCTGGACGTGTTGAAATCACACTTGACACAGTGCCCTCTGTTCCTGCCAGGTACAGCATTCTCCTTTCTCCCAGATCCATGCAACCATTGAGAAAAATGTGTATGGTGTAATCCTGATGGAGATTGCAGCTATATGACCTGGAGCTTAGATGAACAAGTAAAATACAATGGACATCTGGGAGGAGTGACAAAGGTCTGGGTCCCAAGACTACACGTAAATAGAGCTTGTCGTCAAGGGAGTGTGGTCGACTTGTCGACCAGAGGGGGGATTGAAGAGGGACACCGAAACAGGGCTCTTATTACACCCATACAACTCTCATCCCTTCCACAGAGTGGTGACATTGTTCATATATTGCAGGTGTGAAAACCACTACTCCCTCAGACAACCATTCAGACCATACCCAGATGAGAGCATTGAAGAGATACAGCTGTCATCAATCGAACAAGTCAATTGACTGAAACCTCAAAGAATGTTGATAACATCACGGCTGACATCATGACATAGATGCGTTAGACATGAAGTACACAGGCATCCCTGCATGAAGCTACACAAACCCTTTAGTTTATTGCTGATAGACATGGAGCAAATGCTTATGACTCACATAGTTAGAGGACTGACACACGCATTCCTTTTGCTACGCAGAAACTGCAAGACGCCTGAGAATACATATGAACGGCTTGTCTACGCTTAATTGCAACTAACATGGATGGCAATGCAAATAAAGATGGAACCTATAGGTACATTGGAGTGAATGGGAGAAGGAAGACGTACTTCAGAATACAGGGAAAGGCTGACCGACTGATTCTACTGAGCATGCAGACAAAGCTTCCAGCTCAGACACCGTGCACAGCCTTGCCAAGGACAAGTAGGGAAGGAATGTTTCCAGTTAACAAAGGAGATAGGACACCTACGTGGGACACAGTCAAAACCCCTCTTAATTACATTCAGGAGAGCTCCATTTCATGGCCCATACACACGTGACCTGAATCTACGAGACAGAGCCTATTCATTCGAGGCAGGCAGAGAAGACTGATCCCATCAAACCACAGGGAGGAAGACTCAACTGTTTTACAGGTTGAAAGCTGAATTTTCTGTCTTAGGGTCTAGGAGATCAGAGATGGTAACTTATTGGGAACATGCAGGACCTTCCGGGTTGGTCCCACTACCTTTAATAGTTGTACTTGGCCTGGTAACTGTCCAAAGCTCCAAGGCTGAGAAGACCCTTTCTGTCATTTGCTAAACACCTTCCACAATAAGCATACACTGTGTTGCTCTGGCCAATCATCTTCATACTAACCTGTAACATTGTATTTGTAACACATAGAGCTTCTGGTGGTCTCAGGAGGGGCCACTAGACATGGCTTCCCCAATGATCATATAAATCCCTTATAGATTACATATGTATTTTGCCTTAATAACCAATCCTTTCGGCCGTTAGGTATTTGTGATGTAACTTTGTTTTTGTGATGTCACTAGTCAACAAAATCGGATGACATGTGCCTGGAGAGTGAAAGGTTGTGAAGAATTTTGCGTTGTTCATGTTGCGATCCCTGTCATTTTAACTGTTAATGAAGACAGTGAGCTTTGCTCTATGGCTGGGTCTCGCGGTATTGGGGCAGGGGATTTCCAGGGCCCAGTTCCTCTTGCAAGTAAACCGGGAGTCTGCTCATAGGTGTCCTGCCACTATATTACATGTCTTTGCCTTCGCATTTAGACAAGACGCTGCTAAGACTCTGGATGCCATGTATGTACTCTGTAATTGTTGTGCCCAGATGTCCATACACAGCAAAGCCGGGTGAAAGGTGGATCCAAACATTCTATACCAGCACTCCCAGTGAGTTGTTTTTTTCTAATTGCAAAGCGAGGGCTTTGTATTTACCTGGTAGTAGGGACGCAGAGGATTGAGCCTAAAGTAGGGTGACAGGACAAGGCGATATTAATGTTTCTTAACATGCAAAGATGGAACGATCAGAGGGTGTGTGTTTGTGTGCTAATCTTTTAATTGCACAGTAATTACATTCCCCAGAAAAATTGCTATGCATTTCTTTAAATTGTACCACAACTTTTCAGTAAATCTTCTCCATATTTAAAGGAGCAGTGCTATTATTTATCAAAAGAGCTGTGTCACCTTAACATGCACAGCACAAGCATTTCATAGCAGGACTGAGATTCTTTATCAGGGTTCTTTCACTTCTACGAAGAACTGTGTACAGTGTCAGAAGAGAGTCCAATAATTGAATGCTTGGGCCGGGAGGTGGGCTCCAGGGCAGCGCGTGTGTCTGGAAGCAAGACGAAGTGGAGCAAAACAGGTTCGATCCCAGGGTCTGCACTTAGAAACCTCTGGGTATTAAGCACGTTATAAATAACCTATTACAATTACAATAGAGTTCCAAAACCCGGGTTCCGCCTAGAAACTGGGAAACTGGTCCCGTAATAACAGCGTTATAAAATAATGTGTTATAAAAGAACAATTATAAATGCTAGCTCTGACAGAAGGTCTATACGGATCCTTATTCTCTTGCCATCTGAGCACCCTAGAGGCACACTGTGAGGCAGTGTAGGATGCTTTCACTGCCATTCCATAATGGTGCCTTTCGTGACCTCTTCCATTCCTTACAAGTCCCAACCCTACTGGCCTATTAAAAGAACTTGCCTGTCCGTAGCTCTGCTAGTTTGTATTCAGGATCGTCCATAGAGACACTGGTAATTTAAGTCAAAACACGGGTTCGCCTACCCGTGACTGATATTGATACAGTGCTGTGCACCCTTTCATTTGCTGTTAGGAAACACGGCTCTCTGTTAAATCTCCTGCTGGAGCGATGCAGGGCGAGCCTGCAAGTTCCTGCTCACATTCTGGACAGATAGTTTGGTTGGGTTAAAGAGCCTGTCGCAGCAATGTGCCTTTAATCTTCATAGCCCGGCAGAGACACATTAGCCTTCCACTTTCCGTCATGGTTTAGTGCCCACACATCTGAGCAGGGCTTACTTAGCTAACTTTAATGCTTTTCTGTAGTGTGCAGTACGTCTTCCTCAGACCCACTTCAGAGAGCTGTAAAGCCATTCCCAGGACAACTGCAGCACATGGAATGTAGCAGACAGCATGAGTTCTTCTTTGGAGTAGATCTGCTGTTGGTTTTAATCATACCGTGCCAGCCCATACAGGAGGACCTTTGGTTTTATGTGGGCTAATAAATGGCACAGTTTCTCCACTGGTTGGAAGTCTCAGTAGGTACCCCCACCCTCTAATGCCCCCCGCACCCCAGGCACCCGGAATAGGTAAGATGCAAGCTGGTGGTCAGTAGGAGATGGTTACATTGTGGAGATTTCTAGGGACAGTGTTCTCAAGTACACATTCTCCATGACCTCCTTTTCTTCAATCCCTTGCAAATGACTCCTGTTTGAAATCTCCCAAGTTCAGTGCAGGACAGTTCTTCCTGCCATCTGCAGAGCTGGAGTGGACCCAGTCATAAGTCTAGGGTATGCATGACAAACTCCAAGCCTTGTGGGCCAGAAACAGGTCAGAGCCTCAGCG
Source organism: Ambystoma mexicanum (assembly GCF_040938575.1). Lineage (NCBI taxonomy): Eukaryota > Metazoa > Chordata > Amphibia > Caudata > Ambystomatidae > Ambystoma > Ambystoma mexicanum. Next base: position 1,033,548,574 of record NC_090923.1, read on the forward strand.
GAGTGCCTGTGATGGGGTATCTTGATGGCCTCAGGCTGTGTGAGCAGTGCGGCCCAGGAGAAGAGTAAGTCCTGAGCCCTGTCAGCAGTGTTGCTCGGGTGAAGTTAAGGCACTGCATTGCATCAGCAGTGCGACACAGAGTCATGTGATAATGGCAGACCACAGGGCATCACCGATCCTGGGGCCAAATGGGTGGGCATGGTATTGAGGCAACAGGAGCACAGCCTCGAGCGGTCGCAGGTCGCACAGAGGTTATTGCGCGGCCTACGAGTGCTGCCGAAGAAAGAAAGGGAAGAGCAGAAGAATGGTTTAATGTCCCCACCAGCCACTGGGTAGGTGGAGCTAGGGTGTGGACTGAAGAGTCACTTGCTTGCTGGGGCCAACCCATCCACATCCCAGGGTCGCCCTCTGGGAGCATGAGCTCTAGAGAATGCCACACCATCACGAAAGAAACAGCGACACTGGAGGTGGGCCTGTCCACCCTCTCTGGATGCCACTGAAGCCTCCCTTATGAGGTGGACAGGCCCAACCCCTTGGAGGAGAATTAGCACTTTGTAGTGTTCAGGCAGACAATTACGCTGAAATAATGAGGGCCTAGTTTCGACAAGTTGTTCCAGTGTGGAAGCTTTTTGCCTGGACCTGTCTGTGTACACTGCTCACTGCTACCAGCGGAGCAGCTACTGTTGGAGTCTAATGAGGCACTGTCCCCTTAAGGAAAAAGAGTAAGAGACTGTGGGGAGGGACGGAAAGTGGGACAAGGGAGGGGGAGGGAACACACTTGGGGAAGCATTCAAGTTGTAGGAATAAAGGAAGTAAGACGTGCACCCTGTGTCATTGTCTCTTTGATGTCCTGGGCCTCCAGAGAAGAACACAACTGGCAACGAGCGGAGGCCCACAACCCCGTGCACAACCCCACCAAGGTGAAGATCATCGACAGGATTTTTCCAAAGTTGACCCCTACGAAAACCCTCCGACAGAAGAAGAACCACCAAATGCAGAACCATACTACGAATATGACCGGTACAGTAAGGAATATGTCTGGCTCATATATGACACCTCCGATGATAGCAGAGCACCAAAGGTGACGATACAACTAGGAGGACTCGACATGCCTTTCCTCATTGACACAGGGGCCACCGTCAGTGTGATGAACGAGAAGGCATATGAGACCATGGCTGACACATACCCATTGCACCCATCCCAAGCGCGCATTTTCCAGTGGGGAGCGCCCCTACCACTGAAATTCAAATGACAATTCCTGTGTGATCTAGTACACAGGGAGCATTGAGTCCCATCACGATTCATGTCATCGAGAGCCCAGTCACTGGAAGATGCCTCCTCAGTAACAAGACCACCACCACGTTACAACTCATCAACCTCCAGTATGACCAGTCCGAGAATAATGATGGCCTCACAACACAAGCAAAAACAGTACGAGCCATAACCCTAAGGGCAGTGGACATGGATGACCTGAAAGAGATGTTCCCAACCTATTCAAAGGCACTGGCATACTGATAGACACGGTCATACGCCTTCATATTGATCCCACAGTACGGCCCGTGCTGCAACACCCCCGAAGAATAGGGTTCCATCTCCAAGCAAAAAAAAGTCACACGAGCAGCAACTGTTATTACAAAATGATATAACCGAAAGAGTGGATGGACCCACCCCATGGGTGGCCCTCTTTGTGCTAGTCCCCAAACCAGATGGGCGCCTGCTGCTCTGTGTTGGCATGCGGATCCCGAACTCAGCAATCCAAAGGGAGAGACATCCTGGGCCCAACATCGAGGACATGCTAGTGAGACTGAACCAGGCCACCCGATTCTCGAAGTTGGATGTGAACCAAGGATACCACCAGTTGGTCATCGACCCCGCATCAAGGCCGATAACTACCTTCACGACCCATGAAGGCCTATTGAGATATAAACGGCTCAACTTCTGAATATCTTCGGCAGCTGAGATTTTACAAGAGACGATATGCAGGCTGATAGCACCTGTCACCAACGTCTTCAACTACAGTGACGGCATCTCTGTGTTTGGTGTCACTCAAGAACAGCACGACGATGCCCTAAGACAAGTATGCACCATTCTCCATGGGGCAGGCCTCACACTCAATGGCCCGAAGTGCTCCATTAATAGCCTATGTTTATTTGGACACATATTTCCGGATCAAGGCATCAGAGCGGACCCAGAAAAAATCTGCGCCATTGTTGACCTGGACCCCTCGAAGGACGTGTCGAACTACGCTCCTTCCTAGGGATGGCGGGCTACTGCGCCTGGTACCTGCCCCACTATACGACACTGACAAGCCCACTCAGATTGCGCCTCAAAACGGACCTTCCCTTCGCATGGGATTACCAATCTCAAGAGGTTTTTGCCACAATCAAGAAGGAACTGGCAAACAACCGGCAGCTTGCGTATTTCAACCGAGAGTGGGATACCAAAATCACAGTTGACGCCAGCCCAGTCGGACTGGGCGCCATCCTGGACCAGACCAGCCCACACAGGAAGTCAGAGACGCGCATAGTGGCGTATGCCAGCTGAGCACTCACTTCCATTGAGCAAGCCTACTCCCAGGTAGAACGAGAGACTCTGGCAGCAGTCTGGGCGTGAAAAATGTTTCACCACTTTATAATCGGAAGGATCTTTGTAATCTTTACAGACCACCAAGCACTGCTGTCACTCTTTGAGAACCCAAAAATCAAGATGTCCCGTGCATAGAGAGGTAGGGCATTCACCTCCAGGTGTATGACTGCAGCATTGTTCAAAGCTGAGCGGCGAAGACAACTCGGCGGACTACTTATCGAGAAACCCTGGGGGTGCCCATGACAGGGACATGCAACTGGAGACGGAATCATGCATCGCCTATCTGTCCCTGAATGCCCTCCCTCCCGCTGTTACGGGGAGGAATTCACAGAGAAGTGCAGACCAGACCTTACCATTCAGGCGGCTATCCACCTCATGAATACCAACAAGTGGCGCCACGTGTCCACAGAATGCTTTGAAGAGGGGGAGGTGGACAGGAGAGACTTACAGAGAATGGCAAGGATACACAAGGAGTTGGCCACAATAGAACAAGGGACACTCCTGAGAGGGAACCGGCCAGTAGCCCCCAAGAGTCTCAGGAAACCCCTCATCATCATCGCACATGAATGGCACAGGGGCATAGCCAATACCAAGAAGATCCAGCGCAATAAAATATGGTTCCCCCATATGGATACCATAGTCGAGGACACACTGAGACACTACATACCATGCTAGGTGACAGCGACAACCTTGTCCACTCCAGATAGTGCAGCTACCTGAAGGCCCCTGGCAAAGGGTAGCCATGGATTTTCTGGGCCCCTGGAAGAAGGGTGTCATCTTCTAGTGGCCATCGATGAATATTCCAGATGTCTCCTGATGAAACACCTCACCCCCACAGCCTTCCATCAAGTAGTGGGGCATGTTGTCAAGACGGACAACTGTCAGTCATTTCAAGGGCAGGAATTCAAGAAGTTTGCTGCACATCTGGGATTCCAACATCAGAGAATCACCCCACTATGGCCGCAGGCCAATGGAATGGTGGAGCGGTTCATGGCGACTATAAAGAGAGTGTGCCAGAAGGCCACCGCAGACCTGGCATCCATGCCTCAACGATATCCCAGATGCTGAGGAGCTACCGGAACACCCCCCATGAGGAAACCGGCAAAACCCCGCAGAACTCATGATCAAATACAAGCCACAAACATGACTACCACAGTTGGAAGACTACATCCCGGAAGAGAACACCGAGATCAGAGAAAGGGAGGCTGAGAGGAGAAGAAAGACCAAAGAATGGATGGATCAGAACCAGAAAGCCAAGGAACACCAGATCCCGGTAGGCGAGGTCGTATTGGTCCAACAGACGCAACTTAGGAAGACAGACTCCAGGTACAGACCTGAACCCCTAGTGGTCACCGAAGTCAGAGGACCCACTATCACGGCCATGGAAGAACAAGGGGATATAACAAGGAATGCGTCCTTCTTCCGGAAATTGTTCCAAGAAGGTCAGGAGGATGAGACAACCACACCGGAAGGAGACATAGAGGGCGACGCAGTCCAGCTTGAACCACCTGAAGACCCTCCGGCAGAGGCGCCCGGAGAAGAGGCTGGTGCCCTGCCCGGCCCATCACAAAGAAACATCTGCAAGCCACCCCGCCTCATCGAACAGATGTAGGCCCCGAACACACGTGATAAGTAAGGGGGGGATGTTGGAGCCTAATGAGGCACTGTCCTCTTAAGGGAAAAGAGTAAGAGACTGGGGGGAGGGATGGAGGGAGCGGGAGGGAACACACGTGGGGAAACATTCAAGTTGTAGGAATAAAGGAAGTAAGACCTGTACCCTGTGTCAGTGTCTCTTTGATGTCCTGGGCCCCAGAGAAGAACACAACAGCTACAGTACTTAATCCTACTCCGGATGCGGAGCAGCGCAAATTGTCGATCAGTGTTTCCAGTGTGGAAGCTTTTTGCCTAGACCAGTTTGTTTATACTGCTCACTGCTACCAGAGGAGGGACTACAGTACTAAATCCTCCTGCAGGCGCAGATCGCGTAGTGTCAACGACTGTTTCCAGTGTTCCCAGGGTGAGCGATGCACCCCCCAGAGGTCGTGTAAGACCGGCAGTATTCACTGCATCACATCCCCTACTCTTACTGTTTCGTGAACCCCGGGGCCAGAAACATCCTACAGCATCCTAAGCATCCTTTAATACTTGTAAGTGGAGTCTTCTACTGTTACAGATCAGCGTCTAACTTTCTCCTCGACTCGTGTTTCCTGAACTGCTTCTCTGCCTATACCCTCTAAACTGTGTTGGTTGGGGGCTTGGCGTTGCGCTACAGTGTATCACTCTTTTCTCTCACTGATTCGCGGCAACTGCAGGGTGGCTCTGTAACTTCTTCTAGCCTTAACCTTTGAGCTGTGTTTCGGGGGGAATTTCCAGACACGTTTTTCTTGAAGTCTGGATGGAAGCGTAAAGTACTCTAATAACCAATAAAACCAAATCCACTGGAAGCTCCTGCCCCTAAACTAACGTGGATATTTGGTGATGGAAATAGGTGTGAGTGTGGAAGCGAGATGCAAGTGTCTTCGGCCCAGTGATATGGCCAACGTTGTGCTTTCTCCTCGTGCTTTGCCTAAAGCTCCCACACTGTGGAAGTTTCCGGCACTGGCACTCATGTTGGTACTCTTGTCGGCACCCACGACTATCCGGCCATTAACACCTGTCTCATCAAGTGCCTGCCTGCAACGCACGCTGAACTTGTGTAACTCAGCTTTACCCGCTTTTGAAATGACTGCTTTCTTTCTGTTTTGCAACAAAGCTACGCACTGATGTTATTTCCTCGAGCAAACAACTTTCAGAGGACATCATCTCTGAACTCTCTACTCCTCTCCAGTGCTTGGGCTCCATGGCCCTCGAGAAAGTTGCCAAAGCACTTGTTTTGTCACCTGCACGACCGACGGAGGCGTCTTAAATTACCGCCTGTAGTGATTTTTCATTTCATTTAAATCACTCGACACAAGTATACTTAAGCTTGTTCCGTAAGTTTAATCGGAGGAGCCCCCGAAGCGGCCCTCTCAGCTGAGGCACATCTTCGCATAACATTCCATCAACATTCCGGAATGTTATACGAAGATGTAACTATGGCAACAACCTACAATCTTACATCTCCCTTTCTAAACAATAAAATACATATTATATTCAAATAAGATTTTCTGTTAACCTAAACTAAAACACTAAACAATATAAACTTTTAACATCACACTATGTCATTTTAACCAATAAAAGGATACAATTTCTTCCATGTTTTTTTTTTCTTTTATCAGCCAGTCTTGAAAATATCACTATGTTGAGGTCTTCAATAATATACATAGTCTTGTTTGTAATTCCATCTTCTTTTTCTACTTTTTGAACCTGACTGAAAACTATCATTTTTCTTTTCAATAAGATCTTTCTGTACTTCCTTCTCTGGTAACCTTCCTTTTCCTGCAACAAAATCATCTTCTTCATATCTTATCACTTCATTCTCTTTTGCCAACACGATATCATCACATGACCATTTCTTGCCATCTTCCAGTATCACTGACTTTCCTGAGCATTCCATAACTTTCTGTGGAGCCCGAAACTTGGACTCTCCTTTCATCACACGTATTGGTTCCCTCACTCTCACCATATCACCTTTCCTAATTGTACTTTCTTGAACATTTCTCTGCTTGTCATAATAACTTTTATATTTTTCTTGTTTCCTTTTCACCTTGTCCACAATGTCCTCCATGTTAAGTTTTTTTTTATTTTCATTGCTCATCATCCACGCAGGCCTCAACCAATTGGTCAAGAGTCTCCCTCTCATCAATGTAAATGGCACCTCCTCGGTTATTGAATGTGGTGTGACCTTATATGTAGTGAGTGCTTCTTTAAGTGTCTCCTTCCATGGTAATCCATTTGCACAAGCTAACTGTAATATACCTTTAATGAAACGATTCATCCTTTCCACCAGTCCATTACCCATTGTGTGGTACAACGCTGTCGTATTATGTTTGATAGATCTGTCTCTTAAAAATCCTTGAATCTCTGACGACATGAACTGAGCTCCATTATCTGACACAATTTCTTGTGGGTCTCCTTCTCTACTAAAAATCTCATCCAAAAACTTCACTATTTTAATAGCTGTCACTGACTCCTCTGCTATGCCACATTCCACCCACTTTGATGTATAATCAACTAACACCATTAAATAGATCTTCTGACACTCCAAAGATTCATATGGACCAGCTATATCAATAGCCAATTTAGTCCATACAGTAACAGGAATGTCCACCGGTTGTAATGGGGTCACTCGCACAGATTTGCTTTTGACACTTACAGCACAAGCAGTACAATTTTTAACTAAAGCTTCCATATCACTCCACATGTTGGGCCACCAGTAAGCTTCTCTTACTCTTCTTTTCGTCAACATTCTACCAACATGACCTTCATGCGCAATGTCCATAATTTTTTTCCTTAAAATTGTAGGGGGTATTATTCGATCTCCTCTATACACACATACCACATCACTGGACAATTCATCTTTAAATCTTTCCCATTGACTCAACTTGTCATCAGTTTCTCTCCAACCAGCTTCAATAGCCTTCCTCAACATCTCTTGTTCAATATAATTGTCTGTTGCTTCCATCCAATCTTTTTTTGAAAAACTAGGATGTACTTGAGCTATGATACAGTCCATGCTCTGTTCCTCTCTGAAGCCTTGTTCATCCTCACCGTTGTCTAGATTATTTTCACATGGCAATCTAGAAAAACAGTCCGCAACAACATTATTCTTTCCCGGTGTGTACTTTATGGTCACATTAAATTGCATAATAATCAAAGTCCATCTTCTTATACGTGGAGACATCATGTGGGAATGTTTTGCGTTCAATACGTGAACAAGAGGCTTATGATCAGTTCTTACATCTACGGGAATTCCCCAAATAAGACTCTTAAAATGTTCCAATATCCACTTTACTCCAAGTGCTTCTTTTTCTATTGTTGAATAACTTCGTTCAGCTCCTCTTAATGTCCTTGATGCAAACGCTATGGGAACTACTTCTCCATTTTGAACTTGTTCCAAAATACCCCCTAAACCTATATTGCTTGCATCCACTGCTATTCTTGTTCTGGCACTTGAGTCAAACAATTTCAAAGCTGGTGCTTTATTAATCATAGTCTTTATCTTTTCAAACTCTTTTCTGCATTCTTCTGACCAAACATATTTCATTCCTTTGCACATCAACTTCCTCATGCTTTCAGTGTTATCTGAGTAGTGATCAATAAATTTTGAATAATATTCTGTGAGACCCAAAAAACTCCTCAACTGGTCTTTGTTGTTTGGTTCCGCTATTTTAAGGATGGTGTCCACCAAAGCTTCTTTAGGCATAATGCCTTTATCACTTATACGATGACCTAAATATGTCACTTCAGTTTGTTTTATTTTACACTTTTCAATCTTGAGTGTCATACCCTTCTGCTGTAACATTTGCAGCACAGCTAACAATTTTGCATCATGCTCCTCTTGGGAATTTCCCGACACCAAAATATCATCTTGGAAATAATACACTCCTTGTAGACCTTCAAACAGATGATGCATTAACCTCTGAAACACTGCAGCTGCCGAAGCCAACCCAAACGGCATTCTTTTGTATCTAAAAGCTCCCAAAGGCGTCACAAAAGATGTCAAATGTCTCGATCCATTTTCAAGTACTACCTGATGGTAGGCCGATGACAAATCTAACGTCGTGAAAAATTTTGCTGGACTCATGGTGGATAACATCTCTCCAATATTCGGTAAAGGATGTCTGTCAATCCATATGTTGGCATTTAAATCTCTTAAATCGACACACATCCTGATGGATCCATCCGTTTTTTTAACCAAAACTATAGGCGATAACCATTCTGAACTTTCAATAGGTTCAATAACGTCTTGTTTGCATAATTTCTCTAACTCAGCCTTTAATGCATCTCTAGTACCAATGGGTATACTTCTCACTTTATGTACCACTGGTGTCACACCCCGTTTTAGAATAATGCGATGCTCAAATCCTTTCAGTAAACCAATCCTGTCATTGAAGACATTCGGAAAAGATTTTGCCAAACTCTCTGCATTGTCACATACCTTTTCAGAAATGCACAGAATGGGTACACTTTCTCCTGGATGAATTTTGATATTCAATGCAGCTTGCTCCCACCATCCTATTATTGAAAAACCATCCTCCGCCACATACAATCTGCAGTATGTCTTGCGTCCTTCAAATCTCAATTTCACCCAAATATAACCTATAATATTAATCGGTGTCTTTCCATACCCTGTTGCTCTGGTGGTCGTCATCTGTAAATCTTCCATCTTCCTCTTCAAAACATTTACATACGTCTGTACATCCACCATAGTATAAGGTGAACCTGTATCTACCATCACTTGTAACGTTACACCATCTATATCCATAGGAACCCAAGATCCTACTCCATCATCTCTTGGTGTGACAGTAAGTATCTGGATTCTATCTTCCGCCCGATCAGTTATTGCTACCAAATTACTGGAACCAGCATTCTCCTCGACAGCTCTCACCCCCATGGTACTTGCATTCCTGCTTCTATAAAATCGACCAGCAGTCCTGCCAACTCTGCCATTAAATCTGCTTCTTCCTCTGTTAGTGCGACACATCTTTCCAAAATGTCCAGTATATCCACACCTAAAACACTCTGCTGCGAATGCTGGACACTCCTTTTCTGTGTTTTCATGTTTACTCCATCCACAACATGTACACCTACTACTGTGCTTGACTGCACTTCCTCCATCTTGTCTGTACCCACCAGATGTCTCTGTCCTGACCATTCTTTTGACCATGGCAATCAGTTTTTCTTCCTGATTGTTTTGCTGTTCATCATCTATACCTTGGACTGACTTAATTCCAGGGAACTCTGGTTTACTTTGAACCTCTCTCATGCATTTTTCACCCAATTCCATTGACCTGGCTATTTCCAACGTTTTTTCTAATGTGGGATTTTTCGCTTGCCACAGTCGTTGCTGAATGCGCGGGTCAGCCACATGTAACACTATCTGATCTCTCAAATATTCGTCGGTGACTCCAGTGAAAGCACACGTGGCCATTAGTCCTCTCAATGTCGCTACATATGAATCAATACTTTCCTCTTTGCCCTGTTTTCTTGTGAAAAATCTGTATCTTTCCAACACAATGTTTGTCTTATTACCAAAATGCTTGTTCAATTTAGCCACTGCAATGTCATACTTTCTTGACCCACTGGACGCTTCACCCCATGTTTCTTCATCTTGCTCAAGATCAGGTAATGATCTAAATATTCTTAGAGCTTCTGTGCCAATACAGTGTAACAAAGTGGCTTCCTTCTGATCATCATTGAATTTTGCCCCTCCTATCGCTCTCAAATACACTTGAAAGTTGTCCTGCCACTGCTCCCAAGGGCATGTTGGATTGCCAGGAGCCGACAGAAATTTTATAGGAGCAGCCGTGTTTTGCATGGCTAAAGTTTGATGATTAACATGTAATGCCCTACTCATATGTGGTATCTATCAAAATGTCCAGTATATTTCCTTGTTTGTTAATATCTGCTGTTTACACCATATATTTTTCCTTGCCTCCCAACAACAGCCTGACTCAGTATGGCCATGCATCTATAAACATTGGCTTATTTTCCTTCAGTGCGTTGTCCATAAAAGCAGCTGATCGCCGTAATCACGATCGTAAACAAACAGTTTTTTTTTTTTTTTTTTTTTTTTCCAAGATGGCGGCACGCAACTCACGTTCTAGGGTCGTTTACTCTAGTCTTTAACGACGGTTGCTCATACCTCTCGCACCGTCCTCGATTACTCTGGTGAGTGGATTCCTTAATTTCCCTGCATGCTGATACTGTTTCCTGTAGCCGCCCACCCGTACTTGTATCGTTGCTGTGCGCAGCAGCCCACCAAAAACCAGCCGGTATAAAGTATGACTTTCACTGCATCATTTCTTCCTGTCTGCTCTGCCATCTAGTTCTGCTGTGGACGCCCAGCCTGACCAACATTCTACAAAGTTTGACTCCAATTCAATTTTGCACCAGGCCGGGGTCCACGCTTCTTCTTTCACCCTGCCTGATTTTACTACACCTCTTGACAAATTAGTGGGGAAATCTACCTGCTCGGTTCATTCCTGTCGCTCCCCCTATAGCTCACTTGCGACTCCTACAGGTTCTTTGTATGCCCTTTTGGCCCCTCTTCCTAGCTGCAAACACGATTCTATGGTATTTTCTATGTTATCCCGCCTCATCTAAGTTTCCTCTGATGACTTTCCCTCAGTTTTCTGAAGTTCACTCTTATTTCTGGTCCTGTTGACCCCCACCTTGGTTCTCTTCATCCTGTCTCTGTCTGTAGAACCAATGGCTTTTCTCCACCTGTCTGTGTTTAATTTTCTGCATCTCTGGATCTAACAGATGTTAGCAACTCATCTGCCGCTATGTTCAACGTGTTGAAATCGCCCTTATCTGAAATTTCCTCCAAATGCAACGTGATCACGGCTAAATTGCATGCTCAGGAGCTCCAGCTTGCAAAAACGTTAGACTTTGGTGAGTCCCGCGTCCAAGCATCGACCCGTCATGAAGATAATTGGACAACTATTTGCACCAAGGTTAGCCATCTTCCCATTAATACACAGAGATTATGAGATCTAAAAACTGTATAGGTAGACATCCTTTCTAGCCTGTATGGATATACATCCCTTCTAACCTGAGAGCTGGTAAGGATTTGATCTTAAAGCACTTACCTGATTAAACATGGTACTCGTTCCCTTATTGGGTACTATGACACATATAATTATTTCTTAAGTCTCTATATGTAATTTACACAATTTCTGACTTCAATAACTGAGTGTTGGATACTAGCAGTGCAGAGTTATCCGCATACTATGTAACCATTTGAATACTTAAATTTGTGGAGTAATTTTCTGAACAATTTACTACCAACAATTTGTCATCATAAGATTGTGAGTATATGTGCCTCTTCTAACACTCTCTAGTGTAGATAGTACTTTGCCCAATCTATTTAACGTATTTACTAACTTTGTCCTTGCCATCATGAGTAGTGTGATGATACATCTAAGCTAATCCACCCCTCTTTAGAAGGTTCTCCAACACAACGTTAGCCATCTTCCCATTAACACACAGAGATCACAAGATCTATCGTATGAATTAGTGAATGACTCCTCTCGCGCTGTGTCTCCACGCAGTGTTGTCATTGGTTTACATATGACATCACTGAGCAACAGCACATGCGCAATAGCAACCATATAACGGCATGCTCCACAATGATCAAATGCTAATGGCGGTGGATGCACCTACATAAGCGGCTCTCTCTTTTCTGGCTTGCCAGTTTGAGTAAATTTAAGGTAAGGGTACAGACTTTGCCCTTGACCGCAATAACCTTAGACTTCACTAGTCTATGAGTCACTGATCGCTGCATGGAATCTTTATTCAAAACAGATTACTAATTGACCCAGATTATACCTTTGTGCCAGACTCCACGCCTAGGCGTAATAGAGATGATTGGCCATTACACTTCATAGATTCTCAGGCAGGGAGTTATTTATATATTTGTATTATTCTCAGGCACATTTCGGATCAATCTTAATTCAATATCCATATACTTATCCTAGGTCGCATCACAATTGGAAGAGTCAGACCTTTTTAATATCCGGCCACCATAACTCTGCTGACTGTACAAAGGTGATTGTTTGAAGAGATCCATATGAAGATTACGATTGCATAAGATTTGCTGTTCCATTTGGAACTATGGAATTTCATTGAGAATTAGAGAGTAGTTAACACCTTGTTATCCTTGTTACTTTATCCAATCTTTGGACACAGAGCACATCAGAGTGAAAACTGAAGAATCAACGAATACAATTGTTGCTCCTGCCAAAGGGATCTTAGTCCCAAAATGCGTAGAGGTCTTTATGAGACAAAAACTATACATTGTACATATATATAGTACATGTCTACCATTTGAACTAATCTGATTTTTGTCATGACCCTTAGCATATGTATGATCCATTTCAAGTCATGCTTTATTATTATTATTATTATTTTAAATAACATTAATTTGGATTCTAAAAAATGTACTCTAGGAATTACAGACCTTATAACTTGATCCCTACAATTTACTAAAACATACCTTTACTTGAGTGAGTTGATACACACATCTCAGGGTGTGCAGGGGACGCAAGTGTTCCACGGCTTTTGGACACTGGCTCCATTTGTCCTTTGTATTCACAGCCTATTGCCAGGGCTGCTTTTTTTCTCCCCCGCATCCCCGATAGTCCACAACAGATCTATCTAGCATTTATAACTTGAAGTGCACCTATAGAACAATCTTGTTCTTCAACTATTTGCACCAACCAGTTGGTTCTTCTCCCCGATTCCACCACATGCTCCAATAACCGTTCACTGCTGCCTGTTTCCTCTATTTCCTTAGCCCCCAACACTGTCACCTTACCCACTGATGCCCCTCCCAAGCTGGCAAAGGAACTTGCCCCTGCAAAGCGGTCCCACAGGGTTGCATGCCAAGCATCCATGTATGAACTGCTTGCAGCAACAACAAAAAAGAGACTGGGCAATGTTGCCATTAGACTTCCTGGCATGATGTCTGTCTCACGGGAGGGACCCTCTCAGGAGGGACCCCTCCACTCTCCCTTTTTCCATTATTAATCCCCCCCCCTTGAGACTCGATGTACCAGTGCTCGCTCCAACTGTGTGACCTCTGCCAACGAAAATTACGTCATTGATTAATTATGACAACCCTGCACTTCACCTTGGTCCATGTTTTGGCTCTTCGCCTGCTGATGCGAATGGTAATTGCTTACCCAACTCTGCGCCAGGGAGCTCCTCAGCTGATGTGACAGCTACCATCGCTCCTCCCCTAGGGTTTACCCCCAATGTGGAGGGGGAGGTCCACTGTAAACTTCCCTGCTCAGACTGAGGGATCTATGGCTTCAGTCGTCCCCTTCATGGGTTGTAGGGCTACTACTTTTTCGGGCCCACCGGTTCAAGCAGCTCCCACCCAAGGGTTCAAGCAACCTTGGCTACCTTCCAAAACTGTCACCAAAGCCCTCTGGATAGAATGTGTCTTTGGCAAAACTAAGGGGCAGTTCTTAAACCACTTACTACTGCGCAACCTTTTCCACTGCATTATTCCTTTGCGCGTCTTACATACTGACGACATCAAAACAGTTAACATATGTGAATATTTTGATCGAGCTACCGCTGTGGTCTACTTCCATTCTGGGGAGACTTTGGGTTATGTCTTGGAGCATGCTGCCTCATCCAACAATCTGGGTTATGAGTGTACATCAACTGACTCTCTGTATGGTCAGAGTTATTGTCCAGTGGAGCCGTCTGAGCGCTGTATTGGCCGCTCGGGCTCCTTCCCGTATTCTGCCCTTAGTCCATAGTTTGCCTTCTGATACAGGGACAGAGGTGGCCTTGTTGGGGGAGGAATGCCACTGGGCATGGTTATCCAAGCTGGCTGCTCAAGGGGGACCCAAGGGCCTTTAGTTGCTCCCTCCCCTTGTTTTGTTCAACTGATCAGCTGGAATACTCGTGGCTCAAGCCACCTTTTTAAGGCAGGTGGCCTTTTTGAAAACTTGGCACATTACTCCATTGTGGCTCTCCAGAAGACTTGGATGACCGAGCCGGTGTTAGTGGACGGGTGGCACTTTATTAATAAGTAAGCCACCCAGAGCCATAGGGGACGCCCTAAGGGTGGGTTGCTGTTGGGTACTAAGAATTTTCTTAAAATAGTGGAATTACTGACCAGTTCCCCAAAAATCCTAATGGCTGGGATCATGGTGCCTTTTGACGGGGATTGCAGGGAATTATCCTGATTATCAACCTGTACGATCCTCCTTACAAACTGAGGCACGAAGGGTTAATTGAACATTAAATTGCATCTCAAGGAATGAGCAAAGGCTGGAAGAAGCCTCCTCGATTCTATGTGCTGCTTTGGTCTCGTTCGTTAACCGCTCCACTCCCGCGGTTTCGGGTGCCTCTAGTGTCTGCCCCCTTAAGGTGATTTATGACTTTGTGGAAGTAATCTTGGCCTTAGTCACCTTAATTTTCAAACAAAAAGCCTCTAGCCACCAGCGCCCCACCCTTTTGCCACATATCCACTGGGATTCCTATGATAGAATAACTGCATCTAGGAAGAAGGATTTATTTAGGGTGTCCGCAATATAGCGGGGACCGAATCAGACCCTCAAGTATTCGCATCTCATCTGAACAGGGCCAAGCTTCTCCATCGGAAATGGATTAAATAACATTGGTAAGCGCAGGACAAACCAAGGCCTCCCTCTGATCCTGACTCACACCATAGCTGCAGTTAATCATTCTTGCTCGATTGGGACCATTCCTTCTGTTTTTAAATGTGCTATGGTAATTCCTCTACTAAAGAAACCGGCTCTTGATCCTCTAGTTCTTGCCAATTTGTGTCCTATTTCTCTTTTACCGTTTTTCATGAAGCTGCTAGAATCCCTGGTGTCTCCACTACTGGTGCGGCTTTGTGAGTCTACGTCCCTGCTCGATGTCTTTCAGTCGGGTTTTAGACATGGCTGGGGTACCGAGACTGTTCTGGTCTCGGTGCGTGATGACATGACGCTCATTGCAAATCAGGGGGGAGTGGCGGCTCTGAGCCTGTTGGATCTTTCAGCCACATTTGATACTGTTGATCACTCCATCCTGATCAGTCGTCTGCCAGCAGCTGGTATGTCGGGCTCGGTTCTTTCATGGTTCCTTTCTTTTCTCTCTGACCGCTCCCAGCGGCTGTTACTTCAACCTTTTCTCCCTGCTGTTTCTGCTCTGGTGTGTGGGGTCCGTCGTCGCCCATTCTCTTTAATATTTACATCCAGTCTCTGGTCGCTCTGATACGCTCCCACAGATTTAGATGCTACTCTTATGCTGATGATACTCAGATTCTGGTTTGGCTGGATCTTCTTCATCCAGCCCATGCCACTCAGCTGCAAGATTGTTTATCAGCCGTGGGATGTTGGATGAGCGAAAACTGGTTTAAACTGAATGGCAATAAGTCTGAGGTCATGGCTGTGGGTTCTACTACTGTCCTCCCTCTCTCTGGACTTCGTCTTTCTGGCCTTCTTCTTTTCGTTCCTTTCCTGTTGCGGTCCCTGTTGTCAAAAATGTGGACGTTAAGCTATCTGCTTTTCTCTCCATGGCCTCTCAGGTTAGCTCGGTTTGTCAAGCTGGTCCCATTCAATTGAAAATACTCAGAAATGTCCTGCAATGTATTCTCTTTCATCTGCGGGGCACAGTGGTCTCTGCTCTGGTCCTCAGTTGGATTCATTATTGTAAATCTTTATATTTGTCTCAGCCAGATTATTTGTTACACTGTCTTCAGATTCTTCAAATTTCTGCTGCCCGTATTGCCAATGGGACCCCCTATCTGGAGCATATCTCGTCAGTTCTCAATTCCCTTCACTGGTTACCAGTGGCAAAGCGTGTGCATTTTAAATCTCTCTGCTTGGTGCACAGGGCCTTCTATGCTGCTGGCCCGGAGTACCTGCAGTTGAAGTTCCGACCCTATGTTGCTGCCACTGCGTTACACTCTACGGATCACTCTCTTTTGGCTGTCCCTAGTTTCCATCACACAAGAATTGGAGGCTGTTCTTTCTCGGTTAAAGTTGCCATTTTGTGAAACGCCCTCCTGGCTGCCCTTCGCGTTGTGTCTGTTCACCTGAAATTTAGGAAGGTTTTGAAAACTCTACTCTTTTAGCCTGTTGTCATAATCTGTGCTGGGGCCTGATTATGGCCTATGTGTTGTTATGATGTGTAGTGATGTCACTGACATAGAATGTGGAGTGTTGGTGGAGGTTTGGAGTGCTGTGTTCAACGGGTGTCAGTTGGACCTAATGTGCTGGGGTGGATGGATGTCCCAGTGCTTTCTCCATTTTATAACTAGAGAATAAACCTACATGTAAACTTACCATCTGGTGGTTCCTGTTCTATGAAGGAGGTGGCTTTGTTTATATCATTGGCAACGAGGATGGGATTTTTGCTGCTGAGAAGGGGCAGCAGGTATGAGAAGTGATGCCTTCCAGGGAGACATCCATCCAGCAGAGGTATACTGCAGGCCGGGCGGTGCAGTGGCAGCAAGGGTCCAGGTTTCATGGTCCAGGATGGGGGCCTTGAAGGATTCAGGTGGCATGCAAGAATTGTGCCTGGAGAGGACGAGGAACAGCGAACGCCCATTAAGGGTCCGTTGCGCCAGGCAGACAAGGTTTATCTGAAAGGGCTGAGGTGGCCCATTGCTAAACCTGGCGGTTGTCCTGCCATGGCTGTGAGTGGTGGTTTGGGCATCGGTGGCCTGGCGGCTCCAGCTTTTTGTGGCGTAGCAGTTTGTCTCAGTGGGAGGTATTCTGAGCTGGTGTGAGCTTTGTATTCTTTGTTACGATTGGGATGTTCTTCCATCTTTGTGGTTGGTGAGCAGTGTTGGAATCAAAGTGTTGTGTTTCGTAGAGGCACTTGAAGTGTAGGATCGGGACACAAGTTATGGTTGCGTGGTCCACAACAAGAATGGGCAGTCCTGGAAACAATGATTTTTCAGCACAATTGGAGAGTGCGGGTGTCATGACTGGATTTATGGCCACCTATTATGTGTGTGCTGGAAGAAGGTGGAAGCTGCAAGGAGGTGGTGATCTGGCAACAAGTTTGGCAAGGTGGTGAGCGCTGGATCTGGATCTGGATCAGTGGGGCTTATGTATCCTGATGAAGGACCTATCAAGGAACTAAGTATGGTAGGTGTTCGGTGAGGCCTGTGTTAATACTGTTGTTGTTTAGTGTTGTGGCCTCAGGGGTTAGGATTTGCTCGGTGGGTTGGGCCCTGGGTTTATGTTAGCGGTTTTGGACCTGTATCATTGAATTTTGTTTAGTTGCTGTTGTCTCCGTGTTGTGGACTGCCGTCTACGGTATTCCCCTGGGTTGTCGTGTGTGTACTGGTGGGTCAGGGTCACATTTTGTGACAATGTTTCTTTATTGCAGGACTGGCTGCATGTGTTGGGGGTGTTGGGCTGGCGCAGGGATTTTGGCGCCATGTCATTATTTATTTTTGTGCATCTTTTGGACATGTGGGTGCGGGGTTGGCGTAAGGGACTTTAGCGCCATGTTACTTTTACATGCCTTGAATTTCAAAACATGTGGGTGCGGGGTTGGCGCAGGGGACTTTAGTGCCATGTCATTTTTACTTCCTTGCATTCCGTGGATATGATGGTGTGGGGTTGGCCCAGGGACTTTGGCGCCATGGACTTTATGTGGTTATTGGTTATGTGGGGTTTTACATGTTTTTTTGTGGTGTTTGTGTTCGTCTGTAGGGGAGGTTCCCCTGATAATCTCTGGGGTAGCCGGGGGTCTCTGGAGGGGGTGGGGAGTATTGATTCCTATTTTAGGATGACAGTTCTCTGATGTTTGTTGGTTGACAGTGGAGTACTATTTGTTATGTTATGGTTAATTAAATGTTTCCTAGTTAGTTTGTGGGCAGTGAGGTGCTGTCTATGTTTTGGTTAAGGGGCAGTGAGGTGCTGTCTATGTTTTGGTTAAGGGGCAGTGAGGTGCTGTCTATGTTTTGGTTAAGGGGCAGTGAGGTGCTGTCTATGATTTGGTTAAGGGGCAGTGAGGTGCTGTCTATGATTTGGTTAAGGGGCAGTGAGGTGCTTTCTATGGTGCGGTTAAGGGGCAGTGAGGTGCTGTCTATGATTTGGTTAAGGGGCAGTGAGGTGCTGTCTATGATTTGGTTAAGGGGCAGTTAGGTGCTGTTCAGGGGCAGTGAGGTGCTGTCTATTGTGCAGTTAAGGGGCAGTGAGGTGCTGTCTATGGTGTGGTTAAGGGGCAGTGAGGTGCTGTCTATGGTGTGGTTAAGGGGCAGTTAGGTGCTGTTCGGGGGCAGTGAGGTGCTGTCTATGATTTGGTTAAGGGGCAGTGAGGTGCTGTCTATGTTTTGGTTAAGGGGCAGTGAGGTGCTGTCTATGTTTTGGTTAAGGGGCAGTTGGGTGCTGTTCAGGGGCAGTGAGGTGCTGTTTATGTTTTGGGTAAGGGGCAGTGAGGTGCTGTCTATGTTTTGTTTAAGGGGCAGTTAGGTGCTGTTCAGGGTCAGTGAGGTGCTGTCTATGGTGTGGTTAAGGGCAGTGAGGTGCTGTCTATGGTGTGGTTACGGGGCAGTGAGGTGCTGTCTATGTTTTGGTTAAGGGGCAGTGAGGTGCTGTCTATGTTTTGGTTAAGGGGCAGTGAGGTGCTGTCTATGTTTTGGTTAAGGGGCAGTGAGGTGCTGTCTATGTTTTGGTTAAGGGGCAGTGAGGTGCTTTCTATGGTGCGGTTAAGGGGCAGTGAGGTGCTGTCTATGATTTGGTTAAGGGGCAGTGAGGTGCTGTCTATGATTTGGTTAAGGGGCAGTGAGGTGCTTTCTATGGTGCGGTTAAGGGGCAGTGAGGTGCTGTCTATGATTTGGTTAAGGGGCAGTTAGGTGCTGTTCAGGGGCAGTGAGGTGCTGTCTATTGTGCAGTTAAGGGGCAGTGAGGTGCTGTCTATGGTGTGGTTAAGGGGCAGTGAGGTGCTGTCTATGGTGTGGTTAAGGGGCAGTTAGGTGCTGTTCGGGGGCAGTGAGGTGCTGTCTATGATTTGGTTAAGGGGCAGTGAGGTGCTGTCTATGTTTTGGTTAAGGGGCAGTGAGGTGCTGTCTATGTTTTGGTTAAGGGGCAGTTGGGTGCTGTTCAGGGGCAGTGAGGTGCTGTTTATGTTTTGGGTAAGGGGCAGTGAGGTGCTGTCTATGTTTTGTTTAAGGGGCAGTTAGGTGCTGTTCAGGGTCAGTGAGGTGCTGTCTATGGTGTGGTTAAGGGCAGTGAGGTGCTGTCTATGGTGTGGTTACGGGGCAGTGAGGTGCTGTCTATGTTTTGGTTAAGGGGCAGTGAGGTGCTGTCTATGTTTTGGTTAAGGGGCAGTGAGGTGCTGTCTATGTTTTGGTTAAGGGGCAGTGAGGTGCTTTCTATGGTGCGGTTAAGGGGCAGTGAGGTGCTGTCTATGATTTGGTTAAGGGGCAGTGAGGTGCTGTCTATGATTTGGTTAAGGGGCAGTGAGGTGCTTTCTATGGTGCGGTTAAGGGGCAGTGAGGTGCTGTCTATGATTTGGTTAAGGGGCAGTTAGGTGCTGTTCAGGGGCAGTGAGGTGCTGTCTATTGTGCAGTTAAGGGGCAGTGAGGTGCTGTCTATGGTGTGGTTAAGGGGCAGTGAGGTGCTGTCTATGGTGTGGTTAAGGGGCAGTTAGGTGCTGTTCGGGGGCAGTGAGGTGCTGTCTATGATTTGGTTAAGGGGCAGTGAGGTGCTGTCTATGTTTTGGTTAAGGGGCAGTGAGGTGCTGTCTATGTTTTGGTTAAGGGGCAGTTGGGTGCTGTTCAGGGGCAGTGAGGTGCTGTTTATGTTTTGGGTAAGGGGCAGTGAGGTGCTGTCTATGTTTTGTTTAAGGGGCAGTTAGGTGCTGTTCAGGGTCAGTGAGGTGCTGTCTATGGTGTGGTTAAGGGCAGTGAGGTGCTGTCTATGGTGTGGTTACGGGGCAGTGAGGTGCTGTCTATGTTTTGGTTAAGGGGCAGTGAGGTGCTGTCTATGTTTTGGTTAAGGGGCAGTGAGGTGCTGTCTATGTTTTGGTTAAGGGGCAGTGAGGTGCTGTCTATGTTTTGGTTAAGGGGCAGTGAGGTGCTTTCTATGGTGCGGTTAAGGGGCAGTGAGGTGCTGTCTATGATTTGGTTAAGGGGCAGTGAGGTGCTGTCTATGATTTGGTTAAGGGGCAGTGAGGTGCTGTCTATGATTTGGTTAAGGGGCAGTGAGGTGCTGTCTATGATTTGGTTAAGGGGCAGTGAGGTGCTGTCTATGTTTTGGTTAAGGGGCAGTTAGGTGCTGTTCAGGGGCAGTGAGGTGCTGTCTATTGTGCAGTTAAGGGGCAGTGAGGGGCTGTCTATGGTGTGGTTAAGGGGCAGTGAGGTGCTGTCTATGGTGTGGTTAAGGGGCAGTTAGGTGCTGTTCGGGGGCAGTGAGGTGCTGTCTATGATTTGGTTAAGGGGCAGTGAGGTGCTGTATATGTTTTGGTTAAGGGGCAGTGAGGTGCTGTCTATGTTTTGGTTAAGGGGCAGTTAGGTGCTGTTCAGGGGCAGTGAGGTGCTGTTTATGTTTTGGTTAAGGGGCAGTGAGGTGCTGTCTATGTTTTGTTTAAGGGGCAGTTAGGTGCTGTTCAGGGGCAGTGAGGTGCTGTCTATGTTTTGGTTAAGGGGCAGTGAGGTGCTGTCTATGATTTGGTTAAGGGGCAGTGAGGTTCTGTCTATGTTTTGGTTAAGGGGCAGTGAGGTGCTGTCTATGTTTTGGTTAAGGGGCAGTGAGGTGCTGTCTATGATTTGGTTAAGGGGCAGTGAGGTGCTGTCTATGATTTGGTTAAGGGGCAGTGAGGTGCTTTCTATGGTGCGTTAAGGGGCAGTGAGGTGCTGTCTATGATTTGGTTAAGGGGCAGTGAGGTGCTGTCTATGATTTGGTTAAGGGGCAGTGAGGTGCTGTCTATGTTTTGGTTAAGGGGCAGTTAGGTGCTGTTCAGGGGCAGTGAGGTGCTGTCTATTGTGCAGTTAAGGGGCAGTGAGGTGCTGTCTATGGTGTGGTTAAGGGGCAGTGAGGTGCTGTCTATGGTGTGGTTAAGGGGCAGTTAGGTGCTGTTCGGGGGCAGTGAGGTGCTGTCTATGATTTGGTTAAGGGGCAGTGAGGTGCTGTCTATGTTTTGGTTAAGGGGCAGTTAGGTGCTGTTCAGGGGCAGTGAGGTGCTGTTTATGTTTTGGTTAAGGGGCAGTGAGGTGCTGTCTATGTTTTGTTTAAGGGGCAGTTAGGTGCTGTTCAGGGGCAGTGAGGTGCTGTCTATGGTGTGGTTAAGGGCAGTGAGGTGCTGTCTATGGTGTGGTTAAGGGGCAGTTAGGTGCTGTTCGGGGGCAGTGAGGTGCTGTCTATGGTGTGGTTAAGGGCAGTGAGGTGCTGTCTATGGTGTGGTTAAGGGGCAGTTAGGTGCTGTCTATGGTGTGGTTAAGGGGCAGTTAGGTGCTGTTCGGGGGCAGTGAGGTGCTGTCTATGGTGTGGTTAAGGGCAGTGAGGTGCTGTCTATGGTGTAATTAAGGGGATAGTGTGTTGATGTAGATGTCTGGCGGTAGGATCTGAGTTTTGGTTCTGAGTTTGTGGGTTTTTGGTTTGGAGTTTTGAGTTGGACATAGTCATGGTGGCCACATGTCTGTGTAGGGATTAAGTGTTGAGTGGGTAAGTTGCGGTTGTGGTGCGCAGGGTCTCCACCGGGGAAGGATTGGTTGTTTGGTTCCTTCCATTGTTGTTGTTCTTCGGCTGGTTTTATAGCTGTGGGGGTGTCCAGGTTTTGGGGAGGGCCTGTGGTTTGGGTTTAGTCGTCTTGTGTTTTCCATTTAAGATCTTGGCTAGATTTTTGTGGCATAGCAGTTTGTCTCAGTGGGAGTTATTCTGAGCTGGTGTGAGCTGTGTATTCTTTGTGACAATTGGGGTGTTCTTCCATCTTTGTGGTTGGTGAGCAGTGTTGCAATGGGTTTAGTGCTGTGTCAGTGGTAAGGAGGGAGATGTGTCATAATCTGTGCTGGGGCCTGATTATGGGCTATGTGTTGTTATGATGTGTAGTGATGTCACTGACATAGAATGTGGAGTGCTGGTGGAGGTTTGGAGTACTGGGTTCTACGGGTGTCCGTTGGACCTAATGTGCTGGGCTGGATGGATGTCCCAGTGATTTCTCTATTTTACAACTAGAGAATAAACCTACATGTAAACTTAACTTCTGGTGGTTCCTGTTCTATGAAGGAGGTGGCTTCGTTTATATCACCTGTCTCATCAAATCCTTATGGTTCTCAGTCATAGCGCCAGGTTGTCATGGGTGTCGGTTGCGCTGTACTTCGGTACGAAAAATAATAACAGAACAGAACAAGGCGGGCCATGATGTGGAACATAGTTGATAGTTATACCCTGTAGACGTTGCAGTGCATTTAAAGAATAGAGGACTGGATTAGAGGGTGTCCTTGAGATAAAACTCTGAGGATGTGGGCTGCGCAAGTGTGGTTTTGAGGGGTGGGATGGTGACTTGTTTTAAGGCCCTCTTGACAGATGGAGTCCCTACATGCTGCCTCCTAGCTCCCAGAAAAAAGAACAACCACAGAGACAGTCACTGGGAGGCCCTGGATGCTCACCCCAGGGTGTCCCTTTTGTAACTTCCTTGAGGGTGGGTCGGGAGGGTAGTTGGAGCAGGGTCCCTCAGTTTGGAGCTGTGCAGAGAGGCATCTGATCATGGATAAGTCTATTGCTAGGATGCTGACACATGTCTCTTTCACAGTTCTTCAAGTGGAGTTCGTCTCTTGGGGCACAATCATGCTTTGGTGCCATGTGTTCATTAATGTATGAAGATGGGGCAAAATAGTGCCCATGCTTCCAGGGTGGTCTTTTTGGAAGAGCTCAGGGCGTAGCCCATCTCCTGTTGATAATACTATGTCACTGCTGGGTGCTTAACACTGATTTCCCATCCATGGCTGGTTTGGGGAGGAGGGGAGGTCATGTAGTGTTCTCACCCTCGCCTGGTGATGATGGCCAAGCCAGTGGGCCAGGATCAAAATAACACCAGGCCTACATATGCCAGGTCCTTAACACCGATGCCACTGGCTAGCAGGCAGCGCCACCTTCCACATACAGAGAACAGGAGACGCAGGGATGCAAACTACCACGCGGATCATGGGATGTCTTTTACGATTCGGGCCACTCAGGGCTGTATTAGCAAAACACAAATGCCATGGACACAATGTGTGCAGAATTATGCATGTGGACCTGCACATTCGCAGTGTGGGGCCAGAGCTTCCTCTGTGCATTCTAACACTTTATGTCACTTGTCCGTCGTCATCACAGCTAAGTAGCAAAAGGATGGCTTGAGCAGGTGGGGGGAATTAAGAGCGCGGAGGTGTCAGGGCACCCTTGTCTTGTGGGGTCAGAGGGTTGCACTTGTCTGTGAATCCGCGCATCTATGCGTTTGAGGGGGGGGGGGCAGCAGAGTATGTCTGCATTGTTGACCCACCGCTCTGACTCCATCTCCCTCTCTATGTTGTGAAAATGTGTTTCCATGGTAACAATAGCCTATTCACCAATCTACGTCTAACATGATTAATGGCTGAGACGGGTTTGTCAGAGGAAAGAAGCTCTGGGACCCCAGAAAGCGAGCAGCGCGTGTCAGGGGTCGGTCTAGGTGCGTCAGCCTTGACATGTACCTCGCGCTCTTCCATCAGAGCAGCTCACATATGGCGGCTCTGCGGGTGTACCTCAATCCACACCACCGTCAGCGTTGCCTGTTTACTGAGCGCCCACGCAGGCCACTGCAATGCATTAACGCCCTCCCGTGCACTACTCATGCAGTACTGATAACTGGACACGGCTCAGTCACTGCGGCTTACTCTCGACCGTCAGAAGTTCTAAATGTACATCAGGTGGGAAACGAACAGAGCTCCGACGATGCACCTCAATCCTGACTGGCAGTACTCCCCGCACGCCCAGTGCCGGAATCTGAAATGACATCTTTGGCTCTCATTCCACTCTCTTAAACGCATTTCCAACAGGAATGTTCCCTTAGCGCTTGGAATGTACACGCGAAACACCGCTCAAATGGCAGACACGGATCCATCCGAAATCTAGTAAAATTACATTGCATCACTTTTTGATGTTGCTACGCTTTCCTCTCCAGAATTACATTTCTCATATAGCAACCGTATTTTTTTTTACACGTATTACTAAGCAGTTAAACCAGCAGAATTGATATTTTTAATATAATTGGCAAGGTAGCTCAGCTGGTTGTTGTATCTGTTTCAGTGATCTGCGTGACAGTTAGGCCACACGTTTGTGTCTGGGGTGAGCGCGCTATGAGTCTTTCTGAGGCTGTGAGTAACAGTGAGTTGGATCATGGCTCTTCCCGGGGTGGGACCTGCTAGTGAGGCTAGGCTCTGTTGGAGTCTTGCAGTTCCCTCAGCAGCCACACGTGGGAGCAGTCGGCAGATTCCATGTGTCTTTGAAGGTTGGAGAGACGGGAGGAACACTAAGTAATGTGTGACAGTTGGCAAGCCTCGGGTCCAGGGAAGCATCCTATATGCCCAAGACCAGTGTATTGCTGCACAAACTGAGTTCACGAACTGTGCAGACGACGACGACTCCATGTTCACAGGCCTAGGGATGGGGAAGGGTCAGTGGGAGTAAAATAAATCAGCAGGGGAGGCTTCTTACGCAGTCAAGGCCCCGGTAAACATTGTAGTACTTCTTTTATTTCATAAGAGCTGATCAAGATACGGGACGGTGCAGTTTGAGATGTGCACCGTGTAATATTGCTACATGTGGAGCAAACTCCGCACTCCATTAAACCACGTATGGGCAGGTCTCCTTCTCTAGCACACACATCACAGAATCACTTCTCTAGGTGACCACATTCTGACAGTCAAAGAACATAGGATCCATTTGCGTAATTTGCCCAGGATCACACATATTGGTGAGGTGGATAATCCTGGCTGTGAGATATATTTTCTGATCACACCATTTGCATTTGTGTAAACTTCACGCTAACCATTCTCTCATGTCATCTTTTTGTGTCCTTTGTGAGGGTTGAGCTATTTGTAAAGTTCCTATTTTTATCTCACATCATTATGTTTGCAGGGACGTCATTTAGGGGTTGCCAGAGGTCACAACTGCGACCTCTGAGGTCTCCCTTGCGACCTCTCTGGTCTACCTTGCGACCTCTGCCCTCTAAAAAAAAAAAAAAAAATGTTTTTTTTGTTTGTTCTCAACTCAGCCTTTGATCCTTCTGAGGTTGATAAATGAGTACCAAGACAGGTTGGGTGACATTGGGTGTATATTTTTTCTATAAAGTGCTTAAGCGTAAGTACTATATAATAACACATCATTATCATTTGGTCATGGACGTCTGCTTGCATTCACCGTAATTTGGTAATATGGGCCTATACACACTGATCTTAACGATGCATATGGCGATACATTCTTGTATAAAATGTATACATCACATTATAGTGATATTGTAACCATATTTTTCATAGTATACAATGCTATGTGATGCCACTTCCTGTTTTGTCAACGGGTGAAAGGCCGTGTTCCATCGCTTCCCGCGACATCACTTTGGGGTGGGGTCAAATGACATCACTTTATGTGATGTCATTAGGGGGTCAAGGGTCGTGTGATGTCACTTCCGCTACCCCTGGCATTTTTGTGAAATTACGTCCCTGTCTGATTGTGTAGTTTCATTTTGCCAATATAGGATTCAAGATTTAAAAAGGATTTATTTTTGGCTATTTGGCCTTAAAAATCACACAATCAAATACAACGAACATACACAAATTGCAATTCATTCAATAAAATCATGACCGCAAAAGATAACACAACATTAATAAAGAACAGTTAATCAAGCAGCAACCTTTACCGAGTGCTGTTTGCTTATCACCTATTAAAATGTTAAGAAGAACGTGCCTAGTAGATTTTTAAAAACCTTCCGAAAATGCAGAATCTATAAATAAATATTTGGACATTGCAAAAACTATACATGTATGTGCCGTAGAAATGCAAACTCTCATTGATTCGTGGAAGGACCTCACATCAGCATTTTATCAATATGGGGACACCATGGGACTCATTACGGGTCCGGCGGTAACCGTGCCAGTAAAACCGGCAGGTAGCCTCTGGACCAGTAAACAGTTACCGGCACCTGGCTTGCCGGTAACACCAGGGTTTTCCAACCCCGGCACCCGGAATGCCAGGCGCCGGTAATATGTTGTTCCCCATTCCCATAGAGTCCCATAGGACTTTTTGGGGATGAGGACCATGGAAACACTGGCAACGGTAATAACGGTGCCAGTGCTTCTGTGATAGTCTGTGGGCGGGTGCCGGTCTGCCCGGCAAGTCAGACCTGCCGGGCAGGAGGGCACCCGCCCACTAGACTTGTACTTTGCCGGTCCAGAATCAACGGTGCCAGTAAGCTTACTGGCACCGTTGTTTCCGAACAGGCAAGGGTAGAATGAGGCCCCATATCTTTCTTTTGATCTTGTGTAAAGAGAGAATGGGTATCAGGAGGTGCACACAGGTCCTTGTTTTTTATCTCTAAAAATAATCCAATATATGTTTCGTTACGGTATAGTGTGATTCAACGGTGCTCCCAGTTGGTAGAGTGCTACCTCTACAAGATACAGTCTAGTCTGGGTGGTTCGTCGTGATGACACGAGGAACAAACTAGGGCACAACGATAAGCCAATCATATTATTTTGCTCAGTCTTCCTTAGAATTCAATTACTCAATTCAGAATTTTTGCATTTCAAACACAAAAGTTTTATAATCATCACACATTCAATAAGAGTTTGTGCATAGTCTAAAGTCATATTTGTTTCAAATACATATCTTCAATTGCTGTACTGATTTCACAAAATAATTTTTCAATCAATGATTATATCATTTCATATACATATTAACTTCATATGTCAGAAACTGTGTTCAGACTAGATGTTTATCCAATCGCCTTGATAGGGACCTTTTGGTATTTTCTGCAGATGGAAAGAGGATGTAGTGCCCTATCTATTTACTAACTACGCGTTTTGGGCGTGTCTCGCCCTTCTTCAGGTTAAAGGAATTGGATAATTTTTCCAGTATTTCTGAAAAACATAAATGATAAATTGCCAGGTTACTACTCTACAAATCAGACCGGCATGTGTTCTATTATGCAAAACATATACACAGGTCTAACCTTCTGCTTGGTATTCAGCTCAGGGTTATGCATCCCAACTTGTGAGACATTGTGGGTTTACTGTAAGGAATAAATGAAAGAGTCAAGAATGACTGCCTTATAACCTCATTTGGGATTTACTGTGGGCAGAGGGACAAAGCGCTAAACAGAAGCGCTGGGTCCCCCTGCGCACCGTCGTATCAAGGATCTTCTTAGATCGATGTGGGTGGCTGAGTCCCGTGCGGGATATGAGTGTCCAAGTAATACCGTCACTAATGCGTGGCCCCTAAGGAGATGTAATCAAAAAGTTTGATGTAGTGTTTCCTAGGCTATCTATGTGAGTGCTAAATAAGGAGAGTATTGGGCCTACCTGGCTGGTGATTTACGTGAAGAGTCCCATTTTCTAGCTGCAGGTAATCACATATACTTAAACTTCAGCGCTGCCGCAAAGTCAATGGAACTTTTCTTTCGGATCGGAGCGATGCTATAAAAAATATATGCAAGGTGCATTCAAACGTGCTGCAAGATCGCTAATATCTGATGGCTAAGTACAAGTGTATTTCAGCTTACCTTCATTCTTGTATTCGCTGCTCACACTGCTCAGGGCTTCGCTCGCGTGTAGCGTACTGACCGCTGCAGAGCGAACAAACGGGTTGCCTTGGATGACGTGGAGCCTCCCGCCCGAATTATGGCAATTCCTGGGAGGGTGTCTGGGCCTTGCGTCGCCACCCGGTGGAGGCATTCCCGCCGCTTAGCTCCACAGCGCCATCTCCGCCCTCTTCTTCACTCGACGCTGCGTAGAGGGAGACATAGAACACAAGCATCAGGGTACTGTACAATAGTCCCCTAGACAGGAAGCAATAACACATGAGTGGCACTGTCAAACATCACTTCCATCCTGTCCCTCCACAACACATGGGTCAATGCAGGCAACACACATGCAGAAACAGGCACGGCGCATGCAATCAACATCAGCATCCATGTACAAGGGCCTCTATTAAGATAAATGTTGCCTTAAAACTCACATGCATCATGGCTCATACTGATCCCATGCACACACATCACCGGAGGGTCATGTATCATGGCTCGTACACCACAGACACAGTGGATACAACGGTGACCAGACTGCATGAGTGAATCTACACATGGTCACGGACATGTGTCATGCATCCATGGCGTTTCAAAGTCACACACATGCTTCTCAGACACACAGACATGCACACCATACATGTACATGAGAGCAGCATCCATCTCTCACCCCGCAACCATGTCCAAGAACAGGAACTGACATGCATTCATGTGTGCATTCCTCATGCAGCTCCCCATGTCTCATTGGAACACATGCACCATCCATGTGGTTCACGCATTACTGGTCTCACATTCATTACCATGATGTCCCGGCACACACACATCCATACATGGCCTATGTTACACATAGAGGCAAGTAGCTGACTACCAGCAACTGCAACATGCCCTGTTTCACACAGCAATGCATGGCCACTTGCCTCTTGACTCCAGACGGGTCTTCCTCCGAAGGATCTGGGCGTGGAGAGCTGGGCTTATGCGTACCAGGACCCTCATCTGGATGTTGCTCAGGTGGACCCAGCACCCCTCTGCACCCTCTGCCTTCACAAGGCGCCGGGCCTTGTTGAGGGTCCTGGACCTGAGGTCCTCCCAGCGCTTCCGGACGTGCTTGATGTCGCAGGTTGTCATCCCCTCCGCGTTGATGGCAACCATGACGTCCTCCCAGATCCCCTCCCGTCCTTCCTTGTCAGCGCGCGATGGTGTGAAGAGGGCATCATAATGCCCCAGGACATGCTCCACCAGGACACCAACTTCCTTCTCACTGAAGCGGTGGCCCTCTGCCTCTCTGGCTGGGGGTCGCCAGTGGTCTCGGATGGTGTTTGCACCGACATGGCGACCCCCGAGGCAGGTGTGGGTGGGCAACTGGGACCTGGGGCTGGGCTGTGGAGTGATGGTATCCCAGTCGGGAGTCTTCTGTTCCAGCAGGGGTGGACACAGCAATTGGACCCCGGCAGATGGCTGACGTGCAGGCACCAAATAGCAGGGCACGTGGGCAGCAGGCAGGCAGCAGTGCTCGGGGCTCTTTGGGGGAGGAAAATGGCCTTTTGGGCAGAAGAGGGTGGTCTTCCGTGTGTTTTCGCGTGGCCAGCTTGATACGGAGTGATTTGGCACGTGAAAAAAGTGCACGTCAGCGTGTAATTCGAGGAAAGGCCCTTAGCGCGTAAGCGCGTCCATGACGTTACGCGCGCAGGCATTTCCCACAACACGGTGCATAGTGAATCAGCACGTGAGAAAAATGCATGTCAGCGTGCCATTGGAGGAAAGGGCCTTAGCGAGTACGTGTGTAAGTGACGTTGCACGTGTGGGCTGGCTTAAAAGTTACGCGTATCACGCCATTTTCTTGTATGTGCTTTTTGTGGAGAGCGAGCGGGTGATTCTTGTACTTCTTGTCAGTTCACATGCAATTACTTCCCAACGGTTCCAGTTCGTACTCCCTGTTTCCTCAGACACCGTTCATTTCTTCATTTGCCAACGCGCACACGTGTGTCTTTTTCACATTCTTTTTCCAGGCAGACGGTGAGTTGCGCACATATTTTCCAACTGTGGTTGCCCCTGTGTGTCGCGTACCCCTTCAGAGGTCATTGTAGGCTGCGTGTATCATGCATATACGCTTATTTTTGTGTTTCTGGGTGCCACAGCGTAGTGCGGGTTCATTTTTCCACGGATGTGGTCTACCAGGGTTTGCGTGCACGTTTATTTTTGTTTTAGGGGTGCCTGTGTGTTGCGTGACCCGTCATCTTCCCCCAGGGGTCATAGAGAGCCTTGCTAGAGCACCAGGGTACGAATTCCATCTAGTACCCTACCCCTTTCACCGCAATTGTCCAGGACAATTGTTAACTGCAACTCCCATACGCACAACAATATAAGACCATGGTTGGGAGACGACCAAGCAGTAAGGGAGGCAAAGGTGGCCGAGCTCAAAGAGGTGGGCGCGGTAGGGGACTTGGCCAGGATGTGCAGGGTGGCCCAAGAGGCCAGTGTGTGGAGGACCAATCGGGGCCACCTACGCCCCCCCAATGGTTGGGGTAAATGTAGCTGACACCATCCCCGCTCAGCCCTTGTTACACCAGCCCATATTGTTAACTGTACCGGCACAGGATAACTCCCAGGCTGACTTCCAGGTCACCAAGTCTAAGCCACGTGTGGCGGTGAAGGTTGCTGTCACCAGGCCACATGGATCTGGGGCAGCAATGTCATCTGCTGCCCCAAGTAGCCAGGATGAGGAGGCTGCAGGGGCAGCTGCAGCTCAATCCACCCCAGCTCCGAGTCTCCCAGCCGGGACAGTGTCGGTCCAAGTCCATCACACCGACATTGGCCCTGCCGACATCACCCTGAAGCCAATGCCTGCACCAAGACCTTTGGTCATTGTGCCTTTGCAAACTTCAAGTACCCAGTCCACCTGCGCTTCTGCCCCTACTAACCAGAGTGGCGTAAGCCACTCAGGATCCGCACCTCCTTCCCAGAAGAAAAAGGGTGCTCTTGCACTACAGGCTGAGACCCCAGACATGGCTACACACTCCGGCACGTCAAGGAAGCCTAGCTTCAATGACGCTGAACTTGATGCACTTGTGGCCTATGTGTTGGCACATAGCCGCGAAACGGTGATGACTGCAGGCTGCAAGACTATGCCTGCTCAACGTAGGGCCCACTGGCAGACCAATAGCGGACCACATTAGTGCCCTTGGATTTGTGAGGCGCACAGCTGATGATTGCTACAAGCGGTGGAATGACCTGAAACACAGAGCAAAGAACAAGCTGCCCTCAAATCATGCCTCTACTCTGGTGACTGGCGGTGGGTCTCCACCAGAGGACAACCAACTGACTGAACATGAGTCTGTTGCTGGAACCTTTGTCACAGAGGAACAGATCCAAGGTGTGGGAGATCTACCAGATTATGACGCATTGTCCGGTGAGTGCCCATGCATGTGTGTGTAATCCATGTGTATGTTGTTTGGGTGACGGGTTCTGATTGAGTGCCAGGTGAGGGTGTGTACTCCTGAGTGGTATGGGTCACCCATGTGCTTCCTCCAAAACATTCACCAGCCTTGGATTTGGGTATGACAGTATCCCTTCTGCCCACAGTAGCCAATTAGCGCCACATTACTTCAGTTGCCCTTGAACTGTCATCTTGCTACAACATTGTTCTGAATTTTTCAGTGTTCATTTAGGCTGATTGTTTCAATTCTCCCATTTTTGCAACACATTTTGCAGCCCTAATGTCACGTATGTGACATGCTTCTGTCATTGATTACACCCCACATTGGCCCACATTTGTTGCCTTGTTTTGTGAATGATTAGACCATTCAGGCTGATTGAGTATTGGCCTGCTCACATTACTTTTTGGGGCCTGTTTGAATGTGGAACATGATAGTTGTTTCCTGTCATGTTGAAGTGACCAACCATTGATGTGTACATCTGTCTGCGATTACTGTATGATTGTAAACTGGATGTGTTGCAGTGTGTGGCACATGTGTATTTTGTCACACTATTTAGCATTTTTCATCTCATCATGTCCATCTCACATGGATGGGTGACAGTACTCATTCACTGACATATGGCTGTACTTGTCAAATGTACCATGGCTAGGCTACATGCCATATGTGTTCTGGCATGTGTCATGTATGTGTATTGGACATGCCACTAACAGGCTAATGTGTGATGCCAGTGCTACCCAGCATGCAGCAAATGTGTTGATTTTCCATCTTGGTGTCCTCAGTGTCTGCTTTTTGCCTCCCCTTCCAACTCATTGACTGTGCATGCATGCCAGGGTTATTGTCATGTGGGACATGTATAAATCATGTACTGGATCTCTGGCTTGTCAGGTCTATGTGTGTGCTATGGTGCTCATGCCTGTTTCCATTTGTTGTCTTTCATGTTTTTGCAGGTGATGACGCACTTGATGCTGTTGAGGTTGAGGAGATGGTGCAGACCCAGGAGGTATCTCAGGCACGACCGGGCACCAGTGGAGGACGTGGTGTGGTGGTGGGTGAAAACCCAATCTTATTGCAGACCATACTGTCCAGGGGTGTCTCTGGTTGCACCTTCCCAGACCTCTATGATTCAGGTGCTGAATCGGATGAGACTTATGTGCTGTCGCAGGTGGATGTTTCTGGCAGGGATTTTGTTCTGTCGAACCCACCTGCACCAGGGGTAGAACCCTCTATGGGGATGTCAGTGTTGGTAATTCCGCCTTTGGCGGTTACGTATGCAGGGTCACAATCCACAACATCTGATCTTGTTCCTGGGCCAGCAAATCAGAGGGAGAATGCAGTCCTGCAGCCTCAGGCAGTGCCGGCACAGCAAGGTGCAGATTTCCTTGCCCCAAACAGGTGTGATGCCCGCCGACGCGCTGGCCGTGCGCCACCAGGCAATACTGTATGGGAAAACTCCATGTACAGTATAGCAGCACAACAGGGAGCATCAGTTGAAATGATGGCTCAGGCAATGGAGAGGGTGGCCACTTCCATTCTCCCCCCTGAAAAGCAGATGGAGCAACAACAGCAGGCAACAGACTCCATTTGCCAATCACACAGGGAAGACATTTTGGTGTCCAACAGGGACCGACGGGTGGCACTGGAGACTCTGCGGGAAGCCATTTCTGTAGAGTCACAGGGCCACAGGGAAGCCCTGAGGTTAGAACTCCAGTTCCTCAGGCAGACTCTAAGTGGACTTGAGGCTTCCCGGAATTTAAGGTCAGAACAGTAGCTGGAGCAGCTCACACGTTCGCTCTCAGCTGAGCTGCAGGCAACTCGGGAGGAGATCCGGGCAACACGCGAGGCCATGCGTGCAAAAATGCAGGCAACCTGTGAGGTGCTTCATGGGGATCTCCGCACTATCATCCTCCAGAATCAGACCTTCAACCCCTGCATGCTTTCTGTCATGGAGGACCATACCAGGGCTTTGCGTGGGGTGCCTCCCATAGCACCACCACCTCCTGATGCAGAAGCAGAGGGTGAAGAGAGCGACAGCAGCAGTTCTCCCACAATAGCGTAGCCGTGCAGGCCATGAGCCCATGGAGGTATTTTTTTTTCCGCAACATCCACACAGGTGGGTGTTGGTGTGCGCGCTGTCCTCGAACCTCCTGGTTGGCCTCCCCCCCTTCCCCCACATGGCCATTTTTTATTTTTATTTATTTTTTATTTTTTTACAATGTGTTGCCTTGTGTGGCTCCCGTGGGCATCCACTGTGTATTCCAGCTGGGCACATGCAGGCTTGTCCTGTGTTTGGGTTAGATGCATGGGTTCCTGACACACACACCCCTCCTGCTTCCCTTTCCATGGGCTTGCAAAGGGTGTGACCAAGTGACAGTGATTTACACAGTGACATTGGGCTCCCATGAGCTGTGTGGGCAGTCTGTAGTCAAAACCGTGTGTACATACCGAGTGGGGATTGTTGTTGTATTGAACACTGCATGGTGTATTGATATGTGCTTGTGCATCCATGTCTAACTCCTTATTCACAGGTACCTTCTTCATGTCTTCACAAGGTCGTCTCCTTTGCGGATGCAGTTCATGTTGTATGCAGTACACTGACACATTTGCCTGATGTCAACACTCTGCAGTTGGAAGGGGTGGATGTGCTAGCTTATTCAGGTTGTAAAGCCTGCACTACTTTGATTTGGTACTGTCATATTTTGGCAATGTTTCATCCTGTGTTGCTGTATTGTGTTGCTAGTAAGCATTTGGTCATGTGTGCTGTTTGTTATTGATTACTGGGAGCATATTGTCTGTGGCCTGTTTCCATTTGGGACAGTGCACTTTGTGACACTTGTGTCATGTGTTGTGCATTACTTTGTTTGCTTTCACATTGCATGACATGCCATGGTGTGTTGGGTAGCAGAGATGGGGAGGGGTTGGGTGACATGGCGCTGTTTTCATGTTCTATTTTGCAAGGGGGAAGTCATTCATGCAGCATAAATGTGTGTCTTTTTGTGACACAGCATTGGTTGTCTTTAGGTAGGTAGGGATGCACACAATGTAACACTTCCAGGTGACCAATCTCAGGCTGGTATGGTTGTGACAGTTGACTGTCCCTTATGTCATCATCATTGATTGTCAGCTGGCATGTACCAGGGCTGTGTGCACTCCATAGGGGTGTGATTTTAGGTGAAGTGATTAGCCACCAGCTGCATACGGGCTGCCTCTCCACGTGCCCTTTCCCCTCCCATGCGCAGCGGCCGTGCATGTGGTTGGGGATGTGGGGGCACCACCATGTCCACCGGCAGGCCCCGGTGGTTTGCAATGTTGTGCAGGACACATGCTGCCACTATGATCCTGCACACTACTGGGGGCGCGTATAGCAGCTGCTCACCAGAGCGGTCAAGGGAGAAAAAGCGTGACTTGAGCACTCCGAATGTGCGCTCCACTATGCCCCGGGTTGCAATATGGGCTGTGTTGTATCTTACCTCGGGTGGTGTGGTGGGGTTCCGAATTAGCGTCATCATGTGGGTGCTCAGAGGGTAGGCACTGTCCCCTGGGGAGGTGATGATGGGTATCATTAGTGGGGTTGTGACATTACTCAGTATCTGACATGCATGCATGTGCAGAGGCATTTATATTCACCAAGCAGCCATGTATCGCCATGCCGCCCAGCTTCTAGGTCCCTGTTTAGGGTTGACATTCTGTAAATGAAACTGTCATGGGTGGACCCTGGATAGTTGGCATATACTGAGGTGATGATTCCCTTGGCATTACATACTACCTGCACGTTGATGGAATGCCAGTGCTTGCGGTTTCTATAGATTTGCTCAGTTGCCCTGGGAGGACGTAGAGCCACATGGGTGCTGTATGTCTGACATGTGGTGCATTCGATGATGATTTTTGATAGGTGTTCCTGCAAGTTGGGAATAAACCAGTGCTCTTGTATGTCTGCTGCAATGTGTTGTTTTGTCACATGGGCTGGGAAATGTAACTGTTGGAATGTTACTTCTAATAATTCCACTGGCATTACTACCTTTCCAGTCACCTCCGGTCTCCAAATCAGGTCTGTAAGGGATTGCTTACATCCTCGTTTAGTCCATAATTCTTGCTCTTCTACTGGTGCTCTCCTCTGTAATTCTATTATCTGTGTTACTGGTGTGTTGCTATACCCTTCTTCTAATGGTTGTGTAGTGGGTGTTTTGACAATACATTCAATTGTTGTGGGTACATTGAAATACGAGGCGTCTTTCGCTGATGCGTCTGCCGCTGCGTTTCCCAATGAGATTGCATCTGTGTTGTTGGTATGGGCCTGGCACTTCACCACTGCCACTACTGATGGTTCTGCTAGTGCTTGTATTAGTTCATTTAATAATGTATCATGTTGGACTGGCAACCCATCTGCTCGACGGAACCCTCTCCATCGCCACTGTCATAATCCTGAATGTACCGTTGTGGAAGCATAGGATGAATCTGAATATATCGTAACTGAACATCCTTTTACTGCATGTAGTGCTTCAATTAATGCCACCAGTTCAGCTGCTTGCGCAGAGAAATGAGAGGGGAGGCGCTTTTGGACAATCGTTTCATAGCTGTCTTCTTCCATTCTTACCACTGCCATCCCTACGTGTTTTTCCCCCGTTTCAGTATCTATGGATGCTGACCCTTCTATGAAGTATATTTCACCTTCCTGTAATTCATTCTCACTTGCTTTAGGGATATCATCTTTCTCTCCCTAATATGTAGCGCAGTCGTGTTCCCGCATATCTTCTACAGTGCATGGCTCTGTAATGAACTTGGCAGGATTTACTGTTTTACACCTTACTACGTGCACATTCAGGCTGGATATTATTATCTCATAAACTGTTGCTCTCTGTGTTGTCAGTGTTGATTTTGATCGCTCTAAGATTGCAAAGAGTGAATGCTCCGCATACAGTGTTACCGAACAGCTCATTACAATTGTGGCGCTCTTTTCAATCACGAAGCCTGCTGCTGCGAGAGCTTGTTCACATGCAAAGTGACCTTGCATCACTGTGTCTAGTGTACCGCTGTAATAGGCCAATGGCTTGTGGCCTAGAAACATTTTTTGTGTTAATACTGCAATCATCAGTGTGCCATTGCAGTGTGAAAATAGATAAAATTCCCTGCCATAATCTGGGTTCGCGAGAACTGGTGCGTGTGTGATCATGTCTTGTAGCTTGACGTATTGCGTCATCATTTCATTGGTCCATTTTATTGGTACATTATTCTTTTGGGACTCTTTCAATGCCTGTAGCAACGGATGGGTGTAAGCTGCATAATCGAGTATCCATGCTCGGCAGTAATTGCAAATGCCGAGAAATGTCTGCATATCTTTTACAGTTTTTGGTATTATCATGTGGCGTATGGCCGCTGCCCTGTCAGGAAGTATTTGTTTGCCGTCTTTGGATATAAGATGTCCTAAGTATAGGACCTCAGCTAGGCAGTATTGCAATTTTCCTTTATCTACCTTATATCCTTTTGTAGCTAGTATATTCAGCAGCGCTATAGAGTCTTCTCTGCACTTCTCTTCAGTTGTACTGCAGACGAGCAAGTCATCCACGCATTGCATTATCACGCTCTCTACATCAATATTTCCGAGATCTTCATGTAAGATCGTATTGAAAATGCTTGGGCTCTCACAATATCCCTGCGGTAGTCTGCAGTGTTCGTACCTGTTCCCTCCTCGCGTGAACGCCGTGAGATAATGGGAGCTTGGATCGAGTGGGATGGAAAAGAAAGCATTTTTCAAGTCCACCACAGTAAAACATGTAGCTTCCTTGGGAATGCTGCACAGTATTGAGGCCGGGTTAGGGACCAATGGGAACTCTTTTTGGATGATGTCATTGAGTGGGTGGAGATCTTAGATCATTCTCCATGCCCCTATTTTTGCTTTTTTGCTCGGAAATATTGCTGTATTACATAGGGAGTTGGATGGTACAATTATTCCTTCTTTCAACAGAGCACTTATTGTTTCTTTTATTCCCTCCTCCGCTTCTTTTGTTAGTGGGTACTGTTTAACTCTTGGGGGTATGGCACCTGGCTTCAATTTTATCTTAATGGGTGATACATCGTGCAATAACCCTACATCATGGGGACCTGTGGTCCAGACCTCTGGCAGTACATTGTCATATTTTCTTCAAAAATTGTAGGTGGGATGTTAACGCTAGCCATGAGTGGGTTGTATATTTCCCTGAATCATAATGTCATATGGTATACTTATTTCCATTACTATTTCTCCATCACTTTCATTGTCAGTAAACAGCTCTTCATCAGTTAAATCGCGCAACATTATGTTTCCGTCTAT
Organism: Ambystoma mexicanum; assembly: GCF_040938575.1. Taxonomy (NCBI): domain Eukaryota; kingdom Metazoa; phylum Chordata; class Amphibia; order Caudata; family Ambystomatidae; genus Ambystoma; species Ambystoma mexicanum. Next base: position 1,033,586,281 of record NC_090923.1, read on the forward strand.
GCATAGTACTGTTCTCCATTCGCAGCCGTGTGTGTCCAGTCCTATTACCGCGATACGTTTGCTTGACACCTGAACCCCCTCTAAATTCATGGACAGGATGGTTCCTGGTACAACGTCTGTGTTTACAATTGGGCGGAAAATGAAATCTGCGGGCACCCTCCATTCCTTTCTTGTTATCTCTGGTACCACCTGGCCCAACACTCTGATGCCGTAAATGAACATGTCCATGTCAGTGGACACCCCTCTCATTACAACTTCATTTGTCATTGTGCTGATCATCAGCTTTGCTCGTACGGGACACACTCCTGGAGTTGAACACACTATTCCTCGCTCAGTAAAAGAGATGGTCATATTTAACTTACTCAACAAGTCTCTTCCCAGTAGATTGATTGGCACGTCTTCGTGATACAGTAAGGGTGCATGCACTGTCTCTCTCCACCCCCCACTGTTATGTCAAGATCTTTTGTGTAAGGAACTTTTAAAATAGCCCCAGAGAACCCATGCGTTTCCAAATTTTTTCCCAAGAGCGGAAACCGCCCTTCCATGAGACATGGTTTTTCTGCTCCTGAGTCTACCATAAAGATAAACTGCTTACTTCCTATCTCTGTTCCCACTAGTGGTTCCTCTTCTGCACGTAGGGTAGTAGATAGGACTGGACACGCAAGTGCTCTCCGTGGGCTGTCCTAGTCTGCATATGTTTCAGTTCCTGGCACTGAAAAAACATTGGGGGTAATTCATAGAATTTAGCGCACAAGTGGCGCACGCGGCTGCCGCACAGTATGCGCGTGCGATAGTCTGCGCCAGCCGCATGCGCTAAAATCCATTTCGGTGCACAGCGTATTCATGGATTTTAGCCACCAAAAGCAGCCGAGGTGCAGAGTGGCGCAGCGACCCTGCAGCAGCGCCAGTAACGCCCCCAAGTACGCCCCTCGTGCAAGGAAAAGCCATCAAAATCCCCAATCCAGCGCAAAGGGCTGCGCTAACCCACGACCAGTATACAGGGCCGCCACACAGCACATGGCAGGCGGGGAACTTGTATTACTGGGGTTCGCGGGAAGTTTCACCCGCAATTTCAGCAGGGTATGTGTTTTTCTGGGATGCGGGGAAGTTTAACACGCGATTTCAGCAGGGTACGTGTATTTCTGGGGTGCGCGAGAAGTTCCACACGCGATTTTAGCAGGGTACGTGTATTTCTGGGGTGCAGGGAAGTTTAACACTCGATTTCAGCAGGGTACGTGTATTACTGGGGTGCGCGGGAAGTTCCACATGCAATTTCAGCAGGGTACTTGTATTTCTGGGGTGCGGGGAAGAGTAACACGCAATTTCAGCAGGGTACGTGTATTACTGGGGTGCGCGGGAAGTTACACATGCAATTTCAGCAGGGTACGTGTATTTCTGGGGTGCGGGGAAGTTTAACACGCGATTTCAGCAGGGTACGTGTATTTCTGGGGTGCGGGGAAGTTTAACACGCGATTTCAGCAGGGTACGTGTATTTCTGGGGTGCGGGGAAGTTCCACACTCGATTTCATCAGGGTACATGTATTTCTGAGGTGCAGGGAAGTTTAACACGCAATTTCAGCAGGGTACGTGTATTACTGGGGTGCGCGGGAAGTTCCACATGCAATTTCAGCAGGCTACGTGTATTTCTGAGGTGCGGGGAAGTTTAACATGCGATTTCAGCAGGGTACGTGTATTACTGAGGTGCGCGGGAAGTTCCACACGCGATTTCAGCAGGGTACGTTTATTTCTGGAGTGCGGGGAATTTTAACACGCAATTTCAGCAGGGTACGTGTATTTCTGGGGTGCACGGGAAGTGCCACATGCGATTTCAGCAGGGTACGTGTATTTCTGGGGTGTGGGGAAGTTTAACACGCGATTTCAGCAGGGTACGTGTATTTCTGGGGTGCGGGGAAGTTCCACACGCGATTTCAGCAGGGTACATGTATTTCTGAGGTGCAGGGAAGTTTAACACGCAATTTCAGCAGGGTACGTGTATTTCTGGGGTGCGCGGGAAGTTCCACATGCGATTTCAGCAGGGTACGTGTATTTCTGGGGTGTGGGGAAGCTTAACACGCGATTTCAGCAGGGTATGTGTATTACTGGGGTGCGTGGGAAGTTCCACACGTGATTTCAGCAGGGTACGTTTATTTCTGGGGTGCAGGGAAGTTTAACATGCAATTTCAGCAGGGTACGTGTATTACTGGGGTGCGCGGGAAGTTCCACACGCGATTTCAGCAGGGTTCGTTTATTTCTGGGGTGCGGGGAAGTTTAACACGCAATTTCAGCAGGGTACGTGTATTACTGGGGTGCGCGGGAAGTTCCACACGCGATTTCAGCAGGGTACGTTTTTTTCTGGGGTGCGGGGAATTTTAACACGCAATTTCAGCAGGGTACGTGTATTACTGGGGTGCGCGGGAAGTTCCACACGCGATAGGACCCGTGCGAGTGGGGTATGTGTATTTCGGGGGTGCAGGGGATTCCTACACGTGAATTGGCAGTGTGGGTCCTCCCAGGTGTTCCCTCTACTCCCTCCACGGTCCCTGCAGGCAGACCACACCACAGGGGACTACCCTGCACCCCTGGTCATGTCCCGCAGGCAGCCCATCCACCATGGGCATGCCCCCCCAGCCAAGCTACATGTCACCTTGCACTAGTGATCACCAACACATTACCCCCTTGAACCCCAACCCCCCAGATGTGCATGGCACCTGCCTGCAGGCCCCCACTCATGTCCCCCAGCACCCCCACCCCTCAGCAGTCAGGGGCACCTGCCTGCAGGCCCCCACTCATGTCCCCCAGCACCCCTACCTCCCAGCAGTCAGGGGCACCTGCCAGCAGGCCCCCACTTATGTCCCACTCATGTCCCCTTGCACCCCCACCCCCCAGCAGTCAGGGGCACCTGCCAGCAGGCCCCCACCCATGTCCCACTCATGTCCCCTTGCACCCCACCCCCCAGCAGTGCGGGGCACCTGCCAGCAGGCCCCCACTCATGTCCCCTTGCACCCCCACCCCCAAGCTGCGCATGGCACCTGCCAGCAGGCCCCCACTCATGTCCTCTTGCACCCCCACCCCCCAAGCAGTGCAGGGCACCTGCCAGCAGGCCCCCACTCATGTCCCACTCATGTCCCCTTGTACCCCCAACCCCCAGCAGTCAGGGGCACCTGCCAGCAGGCCCCCACTCATGTCCCACTCATGTCCCCTTGCACCCCCACACCCCAGCAGTGCGGGGCACCTGCCTGCAGGCCCCCACTCATGTCCCCTTGCACCCCCACCCCCCAAGCAGTGCAGGGCACCTGCCAGCGGGCCCCCACTCATGTCCCCTTGCACCCCCAAGCAGTGCAGGGCACCTGCCAGCAGACCCCCACTCATATCCCCTTGCACCCCCACCCCCAGCAGTCAGGGGCACCTGCCAGCAGGCCCCCACTCATGTGCCACTCATGTCCCCTTACACCCCCACCCCCCAGCAGTCAGGGGCACCTGCCAGCAGGCCCCCACTCATGTCCCACTCATGTCCCCTTGCACCCCCACCCCCCAGAAGTCAGGGACACCTGCCAGCAGGCCCCCACTCATGTCCCCTTGCACCCCCACCCCCCAGCAGTGCAGGGGGGCACCTGCCAGCAGGCCCCCACTCATGTCCCACTCATGTCCCCTTGCACCCCCACCCCCAGCACTGAGGGGCACCTGCCAGCAGGCCCCCACTCATGTGCCACTCATGTCCCCTTACACCCACACCCCCCAGCAGTCAGGGGCACCTGCCAGCAGGCCCCCACTCATGTCCCACTTATGTCCCCTTGCACCCCCACCCCCCAGCAGTCAGGGGCACCTGCCAGCAGGCCCCCACACATGTCCCCTGCACCCCCTCCCCCCAGCAGTGCGGGGCACCTGCCAGCAGGCCCCAGCACATGTCGCCTGCACCCCACACCCCAGCAGTGCGGGGCACCTGCCAGCAGGCCCCGACACATGTCCCCCAGCCAACACATCATCACAATCTAGATCCCTGGCCCTTATTGGCAGCCTCCACATGCCAAAGACCCACTCAAGTATTGCATCCACCCACATAGAAATGCCAATTACATGATACAACCCCAATGGCAAGTAGGTAAATGAACACATGTCCGTCACACACACACAATGGGTGCAAGTGAATGTCAAAACCCATATCATGACATGCATGAAACCAATGAGATAATACCACAAATGGAAGTATAAAAAATATATGTTAAAGATAACATGAACGTAAATCAAATTAAACACACAACAATGGGAATAACAAAAGAAATGGTCCATGTCCGATAAATTATGAAAATCAAGAAAACATAAGCAAAAGAAATGTTGTCCGAAGTCACAGTTCAATAAATCAAATCCAATCTAAAAACCATTGCTCATGGTGAACACAAAAAAATATTAAAAAAGATGAATCCAATGTAGAACTATGTACAATAGAAGAATCCAGGGTCCATGAGCCCAATTTAAGAAATGAAACCTAACAAAAACTACCTAATAAAAAAACTATATACAAAAATGTGGTCCATTGTCCAAGCGGTCCAAAATAAAGAAAAAACGAAAGGACACGCAATAGTAACTAACTAACTATTTACAAGGGCGGCGGGCAAGTCCAACGGCTCACATGTTGATGTCCCGGGCATCATCAAACTCCTGCTCGATGTCCCGGCGGCGGTCCTCTTCCATGGCCCGAGGGTTCGCAGGGACGATGACATCTGGAACTCCAGCTCCCTCCGAATGGCCTTGAGGCACTCGGCCCGCCTCTGGGCCCTACACATGGAGTTCTCCGCCCTGACCATCGTGAGCCGTGCCTCTTCCGCCCGCTGCCACTCCGCATCTATCGCATGGCCCAACCGCTGCCACACTGAAGACACTTCCCGTCCAGGGTCCTCCTGCCCTCCGGCCGATGCCCGCCCCTCTGATGTTGATGGCCCCGAGCCATCCTTGCTCCCACCTACAGCCTGCTCCTGCTGCTGCTGCTGCTGTCCATGTGCCCTGCCGACGGTGCCTGCACATCCTCCATCTGCTTGTCTCCAGTTGTGGTGTCCACCTCTGCTGGACCGCCAACTCCCGACAGGGCATGGGATCTCCACCAAGTTGGCTGTGTTGGTCAGGCCAGGTCCACAGGGGGCCCTGGTCGAATCTGGGCCGGAAGACGATGTGGAGAACGACCGGCGCATAGCCTGCACAGAGGAGGAGAGGTCCGCCAGATTGCACGTCACATGTAGGAACCACCCAACCACGGCCCCTCCCAGCAGTGCCACGTCACAGCGCTGCTCTTCGTGATGGCGTGCGTTCTCCGCCCAGGAAGAATGCACATCATCACGAATGACACGCATGCGCAACGCAACACCCACCAGGACGGATCCCATACAGTCGCGGGACCCCTTGTCCGCAGGTAGTGGAGAGGCAGGTGATATGGCCTTCTCCCCTACCTGTGGACGGGCCTGGGACAGGGCCTCCCTGCTGGTGCATGATGGTGCAGTCACAGGGTCAAGGACAGCGACATGCACAGGCCCCCTACACGGAGACCTGTGCTGCCTCCTGACCCTGGCCCTGGACTGCACCACTTGCAGCAGTGGTACTACCCCCACCAGGCCCCATGTGCGGCTCAGTAGCGTGCTCCTCCTCCTCTGTGGAGACCACCAACCTGGATGTCTCCACACCGTCTTCCGCCATTGGAAGCCCCTGTGGGGGCTCACCCGGCCATTCCGCCACAGCCGTGTGGCAGATGCGGCACCAGCCCCCTCGCTCCCGGATGATAGTAATTCCTGGGAGGGTGGCTGGGCAATGCGTCGCTGCTCGGTGGAGGCATCCCCGCCGCTTGGTTCCACAGCGCCGTCTCCACCCTCTTCTTCACTTGACACTGCGTAGAGGGAGAGATAGAACACAAGCATCAGGGTACAGCACAAAATACCCTAGACAGGAAGCAATAACACATGAGTGACACTGTCAATGTCACTTCCATCCTGTCCTTCCACAACACATGGGTCAATGCATGCAACACACATGTAGAAACACTCCCGGCACCTGCAATCAACATCAACATCCATGTACAAGTGCCCCTGTAAACCAAGATGTTGCCTTCAAAGTCGCATGCATCCATGGCGTTTCAAAGTGAAACACACACTTCTCTGGTGCACACACACACACACATACACACACATGTGCACCATACATGTATATGACATCAGCACCCATTCCTCATCCCCCCTGTACAGGAACAGAGACTGGCATGTTTTCAGGGGTGTGCATTCTGCATAGAGGTCCTCATGTTGCATGAAAACACATGCACCTCCCATGTGCTTCACACATAACTGGTCCCACATGCATGACCATGATGTCCCTGCACACACACATATCCATACATGGCCTATGTCACCTATACAGGCAAGTATCAGACTACCAGCACACTGCAACATGCCCTGTCTCACACAGCAAAATGCTTGGGCACTTACCGCTCAACTCCAGACGGGTCTGCCTCCGAAGGATCTGGGCGTGGAGCGCTCGGCGTACGCGTTCCAGGACCCTCATCTGGATGTTGCTCAGGCTGACCCGGCCCCCCTCCACGAGGCGCCGGGCCTTGTTGAGGGTCCTGGACCTGAAGACCTCCCAGCGCTTCTTGACATGATGGAATCCGCAGACTGCCACCCCCTCCGCGTTGATGGCAGTCACGATGTCCGCCCAGATCCTAGTCCGTCCTTCCTTGTTGGCGCGTCTTGTTCCGAAGAGGGCATCATAATGCCCCAGGACATGCTCCACCAGGACACCAACTTCGGTGGCAGTGAAGCTGGTGGCCCTCTGCCTCTCTGGCTGGGGGTTGCCAGTGGTGCCAGATGGAGATGTGCCCAACATGGCAACCCCAGAGGCAGGAGTGGGTGGGCAACTGGGTCCTGGGGCTGGGCTGTGGAGCGATGGAATCCCAGTCGGGAGTCTTCTGTTCCAGCAGGGGTGGACACAGCAACTGGACCCCTGCAGATGGCTGATGTGCAGGCACCAAATAGCAGGGCACGTGGGCAGCAGGCAATCAGGCAGCAGCAGATGGCAGGTGGGAGCGTGCTCGGGGCTCGGGGGGCAGTAATTCGGCCTACTGAGCAGGAGCGTGGTCTTCCGTGTGTGAAAGCGTGGCCAGCTTGATATGGAGTGATTTGGCACGTGAAAAATGTGCACGTCAGCGTGTAATTCGAGGAAAGGCCCATAGCGCGTAAGCGCGTCAGCACTCGTATGCGCTTTCATTGGACCAAAGGCCCTTCAAGCGTAAGCGCCTCTGTGACGTGAAGCACGCGGGCGTGCACAGGCGTTTCCCTCATGACGTTAGCATAGTGGTTCAGCGTGCGTGAAAAAACTGCACGTTCGCGTGTGAATGCATGTAATCCGAGGAAAGGTCCTATGCTCGTAAGTGACGTGACACGCGCGGGCGTTTCCCTCAGCACGAGTTAAAGGTGAGCGGGGGCGGCAGTTCGCTGTACGTGCCTTTCGTGGAGACTGACATGTATTGCTGCTTCCTGTTGTTTAGCGCGCCATCACAACTTCACAGCTATCAAGGACGTATCTCTTCTTTTGGCGGGGGTATTGGCAACGCGTGTTTTTCTGCTTCGCGCTAGTGAGACGGTGAGTCGCACACGCTATTTTTCCCACTGCGGGTGCCCCTGTGTATCGCACCCATTTTCGAGGTCATAGTAGCCTGCGTGTCCCACGCGTACGCGTTATTCGTGTTACTGGGTGCCACCGCGTACTGCGGGAGGTTGATTCCACGCACATAGGCTGCAGGGTTGCCTGCACAGTTTTACTGCAGTTTTGGGGTGCCTGAGCGTTGCGTGACCCGTCACTACATCACTGGGGTCACATACAGCCTTGCAGGTGCAGGGGGGCTGTTAACATCTTGCTTCCCACCCCCTTCACCCCAATTGCCCAGGTCAATTGTGGTGTACACCTCCCATTGGCACTACTCCATTTGTGCCGGCACTACTCCATCTGTGCCATGGTTGGTGAGGGGCGCCTCAGCTGGGCGTACTCCTCGTGGCGGACGTGGTCGGGACGTGGCCGTGGTGACCAGGGAGTAGGGGGACTCCAGGGTGTCCGGGGCGGCCACAGAGGGGGAAGAGGCAGGGGTGCGCCACTTGAGCACAATGTTGTGCCATGTGTCGTTGCAGTCATGCCACCACCCCCTGTGGTTCCGGGAGATGCAGCTTCTGCATCTGGCACTGGCGCCCTTGTGACCCGGCAGTCCGTTCCATCGACTGCCACGGGCCCAAGGGTAGTGGTAGCTGCAGGTGCAGCTGTGGACACCGCCACCCAGGTTCAGGGTCTGCCAGCGCAGGCTGCGTTGGCACTTGAGGATCCCTTGGAAGATTTTCAACAGGCCAGGAGGGAAACCGTAGGGGCACGCAGGGCTGCTCTGACCAAGACACGTGTCCCTGGGGCAGTTATGTCATCTGCTGCCCCGAACAGCCGTGTGTTGGCCAGTGCAGGGGCAGATGCACCCAACAACACCCTGGTTGTGAGTCTGCCAACCAGGACCGTTGCGGTCAATGACCCTGCCACAGCGGATGTTGCTGCGCAGGGTCCATTAGACGGCACCCAGCTGCCACTGACACAAGTCAGGCCTTTGGTCGTCCCTCCACCTGCCACTCCCTTGCTCAATCCACCGAACCCACTGGCCACACTGGTCAGGGCGGCATTAGCCAGCCAGGGTCTGCGCCACAGTCCAAGAGGAGGAAGGTTGCACCTGCAGCACAGGCTGGGACCCAACACACAGCCACGACCTCCTGCACGTCGAGGAAGAAGCCTTTCTGCAAGCAGGAACTGGACTTCCTCGAAGAATACGTGCGGGGCCACAGCCGTGACTTGGTAGTGGGTGCCAATAGTCAGACTACGGCTGCCCACCATGACACCCACTGGAAGCAAGTTGCGGAACATGTCAGTTCATTCGGCCATGAGGTGCGCACGGCGCAAGAGTGCAAAAAGCGTTGAAATGACCTCAAACGCAGCGCTAAGGCTAAGCGTGCCTCAAATTACAACTTGACTCTGGTGACTGGCGGTGGGCCTGCACCAGAGGAGGAAGAGCTCACTCCGCATGAGTCACTTGTTGCGGAGTTCATACCATCTGAATCGGTCGAAGGAGTGGGAGAGATGCTGGACTTTGATGCCCAGTCCAGTGAGTGTTGATGCGTGTTTGTTGAGGACGTGTGTGTTTTACTTGTGGGATGTGTTGTGCATGATTGCCACTACATGTGAGGTGTACATGGTTCTGATGTGCAAGTAATGCAATGCTTCCGTGATGCATGTCTGCTGTGCTGGATGGTGGACATGTGGAGCAGACGGGGAGTGTCCGCATCACCACTATTGCACCCTACTCACATACTGGTTACCAGTATACCCCTCCGGTCCATGTTCCAGCTCACTTGCCCTTCTGCATGTAGCGTGGGGTGACCTTCCTCTCAGCCCAGGCACAATGTCATAGCATGACTGACATGCATGTGTCATCTGCCTGCATGCGGGTACTCCATGTAGGCATGCTCCCTTGCCCCTCCTCCGCCACTCTGCACCCCAGTTCCACCTTTGCACTGGTCTGCTTCAATCTTGCCATTGGGTAATTTCCTGTTCATGCGTCCTGTGTACATGCTAACTTCCAGCGGACAATCTGCCAGACATATGCTGTGTGGTACAGCCTTAGTACTTGACTTGTACTGTGCAGAGGTCAGATGCCCCGCAAGCACATGAGTGCCCATTCATGCTCCATGTGCATTGCACGCATGCCCCTATGTGTCCTTGACTGGATGATCACTGTAATACAAGTAATGGGTGACATACATTGCATGGCATCTCATCAGCCTTCCCATGTCAACTGCGGCTCAGTACTGCGTTGCACACATGTTTAGGGTCTGACAATCTGTGTGGGTCACAGGCCTCAGCCTGTTTAAATGCCAATGACTCTGTCCGACTGTTGTAGTGTCTTCTTCACACGTGGGCGGCCTCCAGCGGTTTCAACATGTGTCCTGCTTACTTTCCCATCATCATTTGCAGTGTTGTCACTTGAATCACATTAAGCTGTTGATGCCAGTCAACACTGCCTGTCAATACACAGGTCTATGGTCAGCCTTTTGATACCATGCTAGGCATCCCTGCTTTTGCACTTGGGTGGGGGGGTGCTTTGCTTGTAGATATGCTACTCATTGAATGCACATTGCACGTGATGCCTGAAGTTGACCTTGCACTGCCTTCACATTTCCTGACACACATCATGAAGTCCGTGTACATGTAGGTAGTGAGTGACATACACATTTGCTGCACTGGTTAGACCCACTTCTATGCAAACTTCCACCTTTCAACAGGTCTGATCACAGAAGCAATTCAAAGTTGACCCAGCATGCATGCCAGGTTCTATTTTGTGTGTCACATGTCTGCCTGAAGTGTTTGTTGTCGGTGTGTGTGTGTGTTGTGTGCTTCTGACATGTGTAGTGACCTTTTTTCTCCATATTTTTCAGATGATGACGCAATGGAGCCGGAGGATGGTATTGTCATGCCAGACACAGGGTTGTTACCACTACATCAACCCGGCATAAGTGGGGGTCATGGGGTGGTAGGCCACGAAAACCCCCAAGTGCTACAGTCCATCTTGTCTCTGGCTGCCTATGAGTCCAGCCCTGATGACGTCTCTGACGTCCATGTTGAGTTGGATGAGCATCAAGTCCATGTGTCAGGGGTGAGTGATTCTGATGTGGACACTCCTCTGTCCATGACACCTGCACTGAGGGGTCAGACAGTCTTGGTACCTCCGCCCGTGGTGGATCGGGACGCAGGGTCACCCTCCACACCAGTCACTGATGTGCCTGGGACATCACATCGACGGGGGCATGTAGTCGTGCAGCCGCGGGCTGTGCCAACACAGCGAGGACACCCGGTCAAGCCCAGCAATGCGGATGCCACGCGCAACCGCAGTATACTGAGTGGGAGCAAGACATGATTGCCAATTCTGAACGGCAGGGGGCAGCAATGGAGAACATCACTGAGAGCATAGAGTGTGTGACCCGATCTGTGCTCCCCCCTGCTAGGCAGGTGCTTCTCCAGCAGCAGGCGGCACGGTCCACGGTCCACTTGCTCAGGCTGGGCATGGCAGCCTCAGACAGGGCGCGCCAGGCTGAAATGTCGTCTCTGCGTAAAGCAATTGCTGCTCACGCAGAGGCTAACATGGAGGCCCTGAGGGAGGAGTATGCTTCCCTCAAATCCACTCTGGGTGTCCTTCTGATGTCCCAGAGGCAGCGGGCAAAGGAGAGGTTTGCACAGCTGAGCTACAGGCTTGCCGGGAGGTGCAGCGGTTGTCCAGCCAGGTCTTGCAGGAGGAACTCCGCGTTACACGTGCTACCTTGCAAGAGGAAGCACGTGTATCACGTGAGGTTCTGCATGCAGACCTATGTCACATCGCCACACAGAACCAGGCTCACCCGTCCGGCAGACTTGCTGCCGTCGAGGGGCAAGCTGCGGCTAGGCGTAGCTAGGCTACTGTGCTACGTCCTCCTTTCCAGGATGAGCCAGACTCGGACGACAATCTATCTCCCATATAGGTCGGGCTGTGCAGGCGTTGCGCCCATGGAGGTTTTTGTTTTTGGCACAGCATCATCGCATGTGGGTGTTGAGCAGCACCCTGTACCTCCTCCTCCTGGGTGCCTCCCCCCCCGGGTCATATGTGGCCATTTTTGATTTTTCTTTTAGTTTAGTTAGTTAAGTTTCTGTTTGATAGTTAGTTTAATTAGGTAATGTAGGTTTTTCATAGTTAGTGTAATTAGTTAATATAGTTTAAAATTGCTTGTCTATTGTGCTTTCATGTGACGGTGCGGTGCTTTGTGGCTTTTGAAAGCATCCACTGTCTGTTCCAGCTGGGCCCTTCAGGCTTGTCTTGTGTATGTGTTTGCTGCTTGGGGTCCTTGACTCACATATGCCACTCCTGCTTCCCTTATCCATGGGCTCGCAAGGATGGTTTGGTGTAACAGCCTATCACACAAGGGCTTTGGACTGTCATATCTGTGGCATGTCTGGTGCTGTGTAACTTGTGTTAACACCCCTAGTGGGGATGATTGCGGTGTTATTGACCACTGTTCTGCTTTTGCTAGATGGGGTGTTTCATGATTAATGTGTACATTCATTGCTATGCATTGTGTAGCATATTTCTTATCTTTACTGTACACATGCTTGTTGCAATTCATGCCGTAGATAGTGTGTTCCACACTTTGGATGTGAAAGACGGACTGATGGTGTGATTTCTGATGTATGTCTCTGACATGGTCCAGTAATGAGATGCCTGAAGAGACACACACAGATGCCTCTAAAGCATTAATCATGTGTTTCATGCCCTTTCTGCAGGGGGATGAGCCTGGAGACCACCTTTACGAGCAGACATGGCCCATTGGACGTCTGGATTATGGACACATTTGGTGGTGCCCACATGCACATGTGTGCGCAAGCGGAGGCACAGGGATTGCAGACATACATCCTAGAACTACTGATGTGTTTCAAGGGACTCCAGGCAAGGTGAGCAGCACAGGGGGACCACAAAACAGCAAAGCTTGCACATGCATGCTTAGTAGCAGCACTGACGGTGAGCTTGGACGAATATTGGTGTCGAAGCGCACAGTACAGCTCAGATGTGTTGGTGGACTGATGGCTAGTTGATTGTAAGGTTGTCTGGGGCACCTGCAGGGGCAGTGGCACATACCCTCCGGTCCACCATGGGCCATTGAGGCACTTGTATCACCCATGTTGCCTTCCGAGACATGGAAAGGACCAGCTCACAGGGACATACAGCAAGGGACAGACTCGGGTGCATTTCATTTCCATGTACATTTTGAAACATGCACTGCCTACTTTGTTTCGGTCATGGTGGAACACGACTTTTTCTGAAGTCATACCTTGCTATATGCGTCTGTCTGCTTACCCAGGGAACATTGCATGTTGTGTGAATCATGACACATTGGTGTTCCATTTGCCACGCACCCACCGGCGCCTGACTTACTGCATTGACTGTGTATGAACCATCACAGGGGTAATGTTACGTATGGGTACGAAGCTTCCACACCAGATTGTTTGTCGAGTAGTTTGTTGCTATGGGGCATATTTGGTGGTGTGTTTGTGTGTTATGGGTACACACAGATTATTAACTATGGCTCTCTTTGCAGCATTGAAGTGCTCCTGTAACCGGACCTGAGAGTGTGCACGCAGGAGGCCAGCACTCAAAACCAGAGCTAAGTGTCTAGTTGTTTTTTTTCAAACTGCTCTGCATAGGCTTGCTGGAGAGTGCACTAATGCATGGATAAATGTGTAACTCAATTTGGTATGTTTTTCTTTCCCTAATCACCACGAGTCCTATCCAATTCTAAACCCTGTACCCTCTACCCGGTGTTCCTGCTTCCCGTACCTATCCAACCAACGTTCCCTAACCCTCTTTCCCCGCTGGGGTTGCGGATGCCTGTGTAAGCCCCAAGCTTGCAGGCGCCCAAACCCTAGAGGGGGTGGTTGGTTCGTGCCACTCCTGCACCTGGACTCCGGAAGGCTCTGACAATGATGTACAAGTTTGTTATAATTGTGTATGTGTTAATGCAAGTACTACATTTTAGTGCATTCCCTACTTTCACGTGTCATTCCACCTCCCCTCTCCTGCTCCTCATTCCAGTTATCCAGTATGCCAATGCCTGTCCTGACTGCATATCGCTGACCCTCCTTCCCCACCAGGGTCTCAGAGGCCTGTGTGAGTTTGACCTTGCAGGCACCAAGGCCACGGTGGGGGTGGTTGGTTCGTGCCACTCCTGCACCTGTACACGGGAGCTGTGACAGTACACATCCGTTCGTGGTGCATCATTCTATGTTATGTACCACACATGGTTCACATCCTGTTGTGACATTGTTTTACTGTGCTGCCTTGGTTGTTACATCATTGTGGTAGTACTTGGCCTTTATGAGGTACTGCTACTTCAAGTTATCTACTGGAGGCTGTTCTGGTTCGTTTTTCTGCCTTGGATTTTGTGTTTTTGCAAATGAAGGTGGACTCTGAGGGTGCAGGCAACTTTTTACACACAAGGTGGGAGATGTTGACGAAGGGGAAGGGTGATCCTGTGGCCAGGTGAAATTGAGAGTTGAAGGCTCCATGACCCAGGTGCAGTTGTTCAGTGGGTCATGGTCATTTGTGAGGGAGGGCGGGGTGTTTGTTGTTGATAGGTGCCTTGCCCTGCAGTGTGATGGGAACCCTGACATTGTAATTGTGGTATCCTATGTGCATGATATGTTCTGCTGATCAATGCCTGTTCATGTGTTGTGTTTACCTTTCAGGTGTGAGGGGATAGTTGTGGTTTGACATGCTGGGGTGTACACATGGTGAATGTTCACATGTGATATGTAGAGGACACTGATGGTCACTTGATTGCACATGCATATGTTGAGTGCATGTCCTTACTGACCCACACACTCGCACTATGATGCACTACATTTACAACCACCCTTCGATATCCACGTGTACACTCTGTTTGCCTTCTGCTGCCCACTGTGTCCCTGCAGCACATGTTCTGTGACCAATTATGGATCCTGTACATGCCTAATTTGCTTTTTGATGTGGTTTGTTGCTTAGATGTGATGCTCAGGGTGTGCATCACACACAATGGCTGTTCACTGTACTGCGCACTGAGCAGTGTGTTGCAGGAGTTGGACACAGCACACAGAAGCTGCAGTGTTGATTTTGCAATGCACAATGTGCATGTAGACAGGCATTCATTGTTATGTTACGGCTACAACTTTTGTAATGCATTTGGGAATGACTTATTTTGGGTGGGAGGTTGTTGGTCAGTCATTTCATCTGATTCCATGTCAGGCATCATTGTCTGGTGCCAATTTACATTTTTCACATGGCAAAGTGTACCTTATTGGTACTGTGTTGGTGTATGGCTATTGCTTGCCATGTCATGTTGTGGTTTGGGAGGGTTTGAGTGACATAATAGTGATGGTCATGGCCTGTTTTGCAGGTGTGTGTGATTCACACCTTGCATGTCAGGGTCAGCCGCTTCTCGAAGCAACGAGCTGGGGGTAGATCTCTCTCCGTGGCAGGGGCCTCCCTCTGGAACAGCCTTCCTGCCTCCCTGAAACTTGAGGAGAACCATCTCCGGTTCCGGAAGCACCTCAAAACCTTCCTCTTTGCTTCTGCTTTCTCTCTCCCTCTCCCTTGCTAATTTCTTCACTGAAACTGCACTGAATCTGCAACTGGGCCACTCCCACCGACCTCGGTCCCTGGCCCAGCCACTCTCCACTTGCACTGCCTCCCTGGCAAGCCCTGCACTGCGGGACTGTCTCTGTATCCCTACAGCCCCCCCTTCCCATCACTTGTCTGCACTTACCTTTGCACTTGCCACCAGCTGGCCTATTTATTTATTTTTTATTCTACTTACCCTGGACTGCACTCCCCCCCTCGCCTTCCCCTTGCACTTTTCCCTCCCCCCTACCCCTGCACTTGCGCAATCTAAATGACACCTGGCCTAGTAGGATCGTTGTCTGTCTTCCCTTGTTCCCCCCTCCCTGCCTCGTCGCGCCTTGAAACACTTGTGTATAGGCGCGTTACAAATGCCATATCATATCATATAATATATCATATGTGTGCCTTTTGGTCACACAGGATAGCTTGTGTTTAAGTAGCTAGGGATGCACACAATGTGGCACTTCCATGGCAACAATCTCAGGGTGGTAAGGTTGTGACAGTTGACTGTCTCTTTGTCATCATCGATTGTCACCTGGTATGTGCCAGGCCTGTGTGCACTCCGCAGGGGTGGGAGTTTAGGTGAAAAATGTGGCCACAAGCTGGGTCTGGCCTTCCTCGCCACGTGCCCTTTCCCCTCCCATGGGCAGCGCCTGTGCCTGTGGTTGGGGATGTGGGGGCACCACCATGTCCACCGGTACGCCCTGCCGTGTTGCAACATTGTGCAGGACACATGCTGCCACAATGATCCTGCACACTACTGGGGTGCATAGAGTAGCTGCCCGCCAGAGCGGTCAAGGGAGCGGAAGCGTGACTTGAGCACTCCGAATGTGCGCTCCACTATGGCCCTGGTTGCAATATGGGCCGCATTGTATCTTACCTGGGGTGGTGTGGTGGGGTTCCGGATTGGCGTCATCATGTGGTTGCTCAGAGGGTAGGCACTGTCCCCTGGGGAGGTGAAAATCGTTGTGATTATTGGGGTTTGTGTATTTGTGTGTGTGTGTGTGACATGCATGCATGTGCAAGGGCATTTGTACTCACCTAGGAGCCTTGTTTCGCCATGCTGGCCAGCTTCCAGGGCCCGGCTCAGGGCGGACATTCTGTATATGAAACTGTCATGGGTGGAGCCAGGGTAGTTTGCATAGACAGAGGTGATGATTCCCTTTGCATCGCATACCACCTGTACATTGATAGAATGCCAGTGCTTGCGGTTTCGGTAGATGTGCTCAGTGGCCCTAGATGGACGTAGGGCCACATGGGTGCAATCTATGGCACCGAGCACTTTGGGGAAGTGTGCCACCCTGTAAAAATCCAGGACAACGACCTGCCTTTCTGTGGGTGTTCTGGGCATGTATATGTGCCTGCGGACTGAGGAGCGCGCTGTCATGATTGCCAATCCCTGGTGTAGGCAGCGTGACTGCGTGGCCTGTGAGACCCCCCCCCACTATGGCAGTAGTCCGCTGAAATGACCGAGTGGCCAAAAAATGCAGGACATTGAGCACCTTCTCCAAGGGGCTCAATGCTCTGGAGCAAAGGGTGGGGATGTAAGGTCATCTTCCCACTCCCTGACCAGGTCTAGGATGATATGGGGTGGAAACCTATACCTGCCGTAGACCTGGTTGTCAGGCCTCCCAAAAAGGCTTGTCCGTGGTGAGAAAATATGTGCCCCGGCTATTCTTCTCCTCCTGCGGTGTCCCACGATAAGTGCTGTGACAAATGGGGCATTCATCGTAGCTGTATATACATGTTTGTTTGCGCGCACTTTTATACTGTGCTCGGGGACGCTTCCGCCTGCCTTCGTGTGGCGGAAGCGTTGACGCCTGTGCGCATCTTTTGCCGTGCGCGGGTTTCCCGTATTCAAATCCATGAATACGTGTTGTTCGCGTGCGTGTGGGCGCTCCGTGTATTTCCGTGCAGTACTTCCCCAGTTACGCCTTCTTTTTCACATGTTGTTCCCCATTCCGCGTGTTACGCCCACTGTTCCGCCCACTTTTGTTGTGTGCGCCACGTTATGTGCGCTTTTGCTGTGCGCGTAGCGCACGGCATTTGATGACGTGTGTGCCCGTGTGTGACATGCATGGATTTGGCGAACGACCAGCGGGAAACAAGCGCAGCGCCTTCCTTGAATCGCACGCGTGCACCTGCGCTTGATTTCTCACGCTTGCGCCACCTTGCGCCTGCTTGCGCTGGGATTTTCGACGCACGTTTGTTCCATGAATCAACCCCATTATCTCCTACCACTGCTGTGCTGTGAAAAGGCATGGGCACGCCATTTGCTGATGTTGTGAAAATGTTATTGCTTGTGTTTCCTACTGTATTCTGTCTGGCCATGGGCTGTGGCGCTCCTCTCAGATGTGGCTGTTGTTGCTGAGGTTGCTGCCTTTGCTGCATCTGGGGCTCACTATAGTATTGATCACCTTGTCCGGCCCCTCCCATCGGTAACCCGTAGGGGCTGCCTGGATGTGGATGTCCGTATTGTTGTTCGTTTCCACTTGGGGGCTACCCTTGGTAATACCCCATAGGTCGCATTCTACAATCTCTTGAATAGTGCCCCCATCTACCACAATTCCAACATGATCCTTGTGGTCCTCCTCTCATCCCAGGCCCTCCGAAACTTCTGTTCCCCATTCCTTCAAATCCCCCTTGTGGTCCTCTGTACCCACCTCATCCTCTTGCTGGTCTTCCTTGCCACTGGGGCCCTCTGTACTGTTCCTCCCCGTCCCACTGTTCTTGCCCTCCTGTAGCCCATGCTGCAGCTATCCTGACTGGCGCATTTCCTGCTCCATCATCTCCTTCACTACTATTATCAGTTGATGTGGTTGCGTTCAGCGCTGCGACCTTCACTAGCTTCTTCTGTAGTAATTTTGCTTCGTCTGCCAACCTTTTCTGTGCTCTCTTTTTCTCTTTCTTTGATCCTCCTGCAGTGGTGTACAATTATGCTTTGAATCTCAGGCCAGCCCTTGGCTTCTATCCCAACTATTTTATCCAAGGCCTTCTGTACCTCCTTCGCGAGCCCCTTTTTGATTATGAAATAAAACAGGGTGGTGGACGGATCCCACGCCGTACCCGTTTCACTTCTCCACAGGTCTTGCACCAGAGGATGAATTGCATTGACTCCTCCTCCTCTCCCATTGTGCACTGCATCACTAAGTGTAAATCTGGAATGCCTCGAAACATGCGCGGTAATGCATCCCAAACCTGTGCTCTGACGTTCTTAAACGGCGATCCATCATGTCGGTCACAACTCATGGTTACTCCCGAGAACCCCGCCTTCACCAACTCTGCATCTGCTTGATCCCCTACAGCGGACACCAACAATCTGGTCTGCACCCCAACCAAGCCATGGCCCGCCTCGGTGAGCAGCTTTTACAGTTGGGTATTCACTAACTGGGACCCCTTGACCCCTTCTCGTTGTGCGCACAGCCTGGTCGGCCGCGGAAGTGATGGTTTTGCTGGGGGGCATCCTGGATCTCGCCTCACTGCACGGGCCTCGAGGCACCTGTCCCAAATCACGTCGCGGGGGGTCACCAAAAATGTAGGCGCCCTCCCTGTCTTTAGACGTGCAAAAGAATAAATGAGACACTCCCCGGATGGGGAATAAGGCTAAGAGGACAGGTTGCGTGAGTTCAAAAATAGTTTATATATTTGGCATCCAAAGAACTCTGCTGCCAGAGAGCACTCTAACCATAATCACAGTTACATCATATTATAAAGGTACATTTCGTCATACATGACGCAATTAGTGTAGGGTGTCAAAGCAGTACATGATTGGTCAACAAGTATAGGCACATATGGCGATGACGATACCGTTCCATCTAGATTGGTTGCTCCTTTGCCGGGAGGATGGACTTCACGTGATCTGTCGCCAGTGTCCAGGCGGGGTGAAGGTCAGGTTGCTGTGAGGTGGGGTGAACACTCAACTAAGCTAACATAATACATCTCTATGAATCATGCACTGAATAATTACTTTGCAATGCATTTGAACAAATCACTATAAACCTATAAATGTCTTGCATGTATTTACATCATTAATAACAGAGGTTTATATTGAACACCAGGTTAAAGGGCTATGTTGCCCATCATGATAACATTGATTGAAGCTTGGGTCTGGGCTCGTAAAGACTCGAAGGCCCGTTGGCATTTGTTAGTATTAGGAGGCAAAATACTGTGGCAGGGACCTAATGTTAGTTGGGGGTCTACATGGCAGGTCTCATGGTGGGGTCACATATTAGGTGCATCAAGTGAATACCTTGTAGGGACACAGGGTTACACTGGCAGTCATTTTCCAATGGCGAGGGTGAGGGGGCATGGACAGATTTGTGGAGATGGATGCCCGGCTCAAGCAGGTTGACACGCAGGGCAGTGATCTCAGAGGAAGAGTGGGTTGTTACATTAGTTCTTTGTTGCAATTACCTCCGGCTTCAGCGTGAGAATGGAGCCGCAGAGTTTTCCAGGCACAGTGAGAGAAAAGGTGGGGGCCATGTGTGCTGCGTGCGTGGCGCTGCAAAGGGGAGAGAAGCCTTTTCGTATTATCGCAGTGAGGCCTAGTAACCATGGCATCAAGGGGACACAAAGATGGATGCCTTGTGTCCTGCGCGATGGTCCCCTCTACACAGATGCCAACCAGTGCTGACATTGCCTAAGGACACGGGGCACCCCCCACCATTGGAGGCACATGGTCCAAGTTTAAGGAGAGGAGGGACGGGGGGCCTAATGGCCCCTCACTCCCACACACTATCACTGACTTTCTCTTGTTTACTAGCCACACAAGTACGGCATACTTTTTTTCCCCTCAATTGGCACAAATCTCTTACCAAGGCCAGTAATGTTTGAAGTCCCTGCACAACCTCGCTGGATTTCGCAGTCCCACTCTGAGTGTGAAATTCCTCCGTACGTGTGTGGGGAGCACCAACTGATTAGATTCAAAGTTAGCGCTCGAACCTCTGAAACAGCACCGTCCGTCTGTCTCTTGAACCCAGCACCAACTGCCTACTCTCCTCACTTTTCTTCTTTAGGAAAACTCTGATACAGCCCTTTGTTGATGTGGCTTGTCTGCCTACAATTCCTACCAATCAGAATAAAAAGAATGAACCATGTGCCAGCCTTCATTTTCAATACAATGAAGACTTGATTTCCAGAGCAACTGTTTCCTTTTGCTTCCTGCATATTTCTGCTCTCCACTAGCTGAAAAGAACGCTAGTGTGCGTTTCCTCATGTAGAAAAAAATGAATTTTAAACAGTGCACCCAAAACATGGATTGTACTTCATTTGTGTATAGAAGGCTGCATTATCATGTTAGAAATTAGCAAGTTAGTACTGTTAGTAATGTTAATCACTTATGTATTCCCATGTAGTCTTCACAGATGAAGCATCCAATATAAATTGTGCACCTCATTATTTTAACCTGGCAATACACTGTTTTTTTTTATTGTGTGATCTGAATGCCTGCAGTTTCAAACTGGTCCTGGCTATGTTTCTCTACTGTACATTATATGCTGGAAAAATGCTATATATTATATGCTGGCAAAAATGCTATATATATAAATATATATATATATATAAATTTTGGCCACCAAACCCACAATTGGAGGAAACCCAAATTGTTCTCCTTTCTTTTTCCATCATTTGAATCACAATTAAAATAATAGCAACTCAATAAAATGAACATTCAAATATTTCACAATAAACCACTGCTTAATCATAACAAAGCAAAACAGATCCCAAATGAGCACATAAATCCTCATAGAAATATTGTACACGTTTCTTTCCAACTGAAGTGTCCACGTATGTTTCAATATCTTTTTCAATCATAGTCTTTACATGCGTGTGAAATTAACATTTCATATATGATAACAAAATAATCAAATAAAATAAGTAGATAAAATAAATGACTAATGTAACTAACTAAAACAAATAATTCAAATAACAAACACGTGAGTCTCTATCATTCTTATTTTCATTCACATAGGATAATACTATGCTTCATCAGCAACGCTACAGAATTAAGTTCAACTCACTACTGCTCCCTTGATGGCATTCACCATCTTTATGACCACAAGTTTTCATTACATTGTTTGATGGAATTCTTTCATCCTGGTGCTCTTGGGTGTTTTTCCACAGAAATCATCTCTTTTGGCATCCCAGTCCCTTCACCTCCATATTTCGGTCCGGAGGCTTTACTTGGGCTTCATCCCATGGGCTCAAGGACTCCATCATCTCTCGCGTCCTCCAGTCCTGTGACCTCTGTCCCCAATCAATGCTAGTTAATTTTCTAAGTTAAATAGAAAAGGGACAGATTAAGTACATAGCACCATACCAATTTTACCCTTTCTATTACTTGTTAAAAGCAAAATTGTGGCTCAAAATATGATTTGAATACCTGCAATCAAGCACATGTTAAAAAGAAACAACAATATTTACATTTCACATTATCATACATCAAAATAATTTTCAAGCAGAACATTTTAGCACATTATACCATAGTAAGTTAACCTGATTCAGCACCCTCTACCTATATATATATATGCCGCACCTTTCCCCAAATGTGGTATTTTCATCTGCATTTAACTCCACAGTAAACATTATATCTATTTTTGTTATGGCGTGAAACACTATGAAAATAGTCACTGTATCTTTCTTTCCCATGAAATTAGGGCTCAAGTTCATATATATTTAGGGTGACAGGGCTTAATTTGGTTAACATGAACAAATTGTTCTGTCACCTTTTCACCCTCTGTCTTTAATATTTTGTAAACTACCGGGGACACCTTATCCACTAACTCAAATGGACCCTGCCATGCAGCAAGACATTTTGAGTTGTTATGTTTACTTTTTCCAAAATGAAATTTATATACCCAATCACCTACGTTATACTCTTTCACAGATTTTTTTTTTAATCATAATATGACTTTGCATAATCAGCAGCTCTTTCCAAATTTTGCTGCACAAATGCAAATGCATGTTGTAAATGCTTCCTCAGTTCATCCACATATTTGTGAACTGCAGATGCACTCACAATTGTCTGCTCATGTGTTCTGTATAATAAATGTTGTGGCAGTACTATTTTCCTTCCTTTTAACACCTCATGAAGACTGATACCTGTTGCTTTAGCAGGAGTCAATCTAATTGCCATCAATACCAGAGGTAATCGTAAATCCCAACTAGAACCTGCCTCTGCTGCAAACTTCTTTAATATCTCCACAACATACCTGTTGCAATGTTCAACATTTCCAGAAGAGGTGGGCTGGTATGCAATATGCAGTTTTGTTTTCACCCCCAATATCTGCCACACCTTACTCATTAAGGTGCTAGTGAAATTACTTCTTCTTTCTTACTCTATTCTTTGTGGTAATCCAAATCTTGAAAATATATGATTTACCAGAAACGTAGCTGCTGTTTGCGCACTACAATCTGGTGCAGTAATACACTCTACCCGTTTCGACATCAAACAAACCATGGTCAAAAGATAACGGTTTCCCCTACTCGACCTCTTTACAGGCCCTACATAGTCAATTTGTAAATCTGACCATGGAAGGGTTAAACCTCTTTTCATTAGTGGAGCTCTATGCATTGGTGAAGCCAGTTTAAATTGTGCACATACCAAGCACCTCCTGTATATAATTCCACATCTTGGGACATGTGTGGCCAGTAAGTATAATCTTTCAGCATCTCTATAGTCTTTTGTGAACCTCTGTGTCCTGCAGTTATTGCATCATGTGCATGGTGTGGCATTAGCCCTCTGAATGAAAGAGGCACCACCCACTGTATCTCTTCTGTTATGGATTCCCTGATCATAAATCCATCCTGTAGTCTAATCCATTTTTTATTCTTTGATAACACCCTCAACTCTTCTTTTCCTGTACAATCATTTTCAGTTAAAGGATTTTGTTGGGATCCATCAAAGAATTATAATAGATCCCCAATATTGGATCATCTTTTTGCACCTTAATCAGATCTTGTTCTGGGGTATCATGACTCCATTGCACTACGGGTTGTTCAACTTCTTTTGGAGCTTTAGAGCGTGTAACTGCATCTATCTGTATTTCACCAATCAAGTGTTCAATGGGCAACAACTCTCCCATAACAGCCCCAATCTAAGCCAATTGATCTGCTTTATCATTTCCCTCCTTATCTTCTCCTGGAGTTTTCAAATGTCCACACATTTTCCTCCAGTATACTGTTAAATCATTCTCTGACACTAATTTGTCTATAGCTTGTATCATTTACCCATGTTTGAGGGGCTTTTTGTTATATGTAAGCATGCCTCTTGCTTTCCAGCCAGGCAAATATTCCACAAAACTATTTCGTGCATAATCAGAATCAGTCACTAGGACAATTTCACTGAACTTGTTATCAATTGCAATAGCAATTGCTTTATAAATGGCTGCCAACTCTGATACCTGGCTACGTCTAGCCCCAATTCTCATTCCTATACTAGGAATGTCCTCACATTTCAACCAGCCATTTCCTATCCCTGACACCAACTGTTTATTGCTGTCATTTTCAATGTGAAAAGCACATCCATCTACATATACTGTTGTTAAATTCTTGCATGTATTTTCATCAAAAGCTTTGTGTGGTGATTGTTCAAATTCCTGTAACCTGGACTCTACCTCTACTTCGTCTGATACACATTCAGTTGCACAGTCATGCAGATCTGTCAACCCTTGAGCAATTGGGCTCTTTTTATTCTGGCAATATCTCACTTCGACAGGGAAGCCTTGCAATGCCAATGTTCATGAAATAATTCTGGATTGAGCTAGATTGCCTGATCTAATCCTTTTACTCTGTAAAAATTGCAATGGTTGATGATTTATCTCAATGATTACCTTTTCCCCTTGGACAATGGGACGAAAATGTTGCAATGCCCCACAGTGTTCAGAAGAGCCTTTTCACTTTCACTGAATTTAATTTCCACCTGAGAAAATGCCTTAAGCAATAGTTTTGTGGTTCAAATCATGTTTTTGAGATAACACTGCTAACATGCATTGCTCAGTGAATCTTATTTCTATAAAGAAATCTCTGTTCTTTATTGGATATGCCAAGCATGGTGCCTTTATGAGGCATTCTTTCAATTTAGCCACTGCCTCAGATGCTCCTTTTCCCATTTCCAGGGCATATTCAGCTTCAATAGTCTAGTCAATGGTTGAGTAATTTCAGCATAATTTTCAATACATTTCCTGTTATATCCTGTCATTCCTAATAAGCTTTTTAAACCTTTCACATTTCTAGGATCTTTCAATTTCTGTATGGCCTCCACCTATTTCTTTTGTGGATTTAGCCCATGTTCAGTTACCTCATGGCCTAGAAGGTTCACCTCTTTCTTGCACCATTGGGCTTTCTGCAAAGATACTATGGCACTCGCCTTTTGCAATTGGTCAAGTACATGTCTAATTTCATCAAAGTGACTTTTTAAGTTTTCATTTTTTATCAGGACATCATCTACATATAGTATGGTTCCTCTTTCTGCTGCATCCGGCATAGCTTTTCTCAAAAATATGCCAAATTCGCTTCCACTATGGATATACCCGAATGGTATCCTAGACCAAGCGTATTGCGTTTTATCAAATGAAAACGCGAATCAATTCTGAATGTCCTCTGCCAATGGCACACACCAGTACCCAGATGTAAGTTCTAATGTGGTAAATACCTGTAACCCATGCACTTGAGCAAGGCCTTGATCAATGAATGGCAGCAGCCATCTAGACACTGGTACTCTTTTATTTAATTCCCGCAGGTCTGCACACAGACGCCATTGACCATTTGGCTTTAATACACCCAAAATAGGAGTATTGGAGGTACTGTGAATGGGTCTGATAATTCCCCTAGACTCCAAGTTTTTAATTATCTCTGCCAATGACTCTAAGCATGCCAGTGGCAATCGATATTGGCGCACAAATGCTGGATTTCTACCACACCCCTCTGGTAATGTGGCAACATGTAAATCAGTTAGGCCGCAATCATATGCGTGTTTGGAAAAATCTTCTTTAAATTCCATACATATTTTTCTCAATTCATTTTTATCCTCTTCGCTATCACATGCATCTGCTAACAGAATCTGCTCCTCTACCATTTTAGAAAATTCTGGGAAATCCTCCAGTGGAGGAATCTCTGTGCTTTCCTCCAACTGTGTTGCTGTATCTCTCTGTAAAGCTGCCACTTTTAAATATTTTGGCATATCAGCCTCCATTTCACTGTGCTGATTTCCTGTTTCATTTTCATACAATTCTCCTGGTGACAGCACACTGTCTCATTAGAATCATAAGGGTATACAGATTGAATTTTGAAGATCCCTTTGGGCTGAGAATCCAGATACTCTGTCAACACACCCAGTGCATCTACATATCCCTCAGGGATATTTCCAATCACCATGTTATTGAAATCTGCAGTATAATGTGATTTTTGTATGGCCATTCCTAATAAGGAATTCTCTTCTAAATGAATATCTTGACATCCTTTATTATCCACCATGATTTTTAAGGATCCCTCCCCAACCTCTATCAATGGGGTATATCCATAATCCAGCCCTTGCTGTTTCATAGATTCATTCAAGCAGACAAATGCATCAGAATCCTTCATTTACTGTCCATTCTTGCACTTTAGCGTTATAGAAACCTGCTTGGTGAATGCAGGGATAGTAATATCCTTCTTCACCTGTAATTCAATTGCATATGGTACCAATTGTGCACAATGATAAGCCTTTCGATTGTCTTCAAATTCAGGCGCCGGCCTGCCTAGCCGGGACCATATTTTTTGGTTAAGAAAATCTAACACCATGCACATCTGTGCATGATATCATTGCCCAAATAAAAATCATTTTGTGTTCCACTCACTATCCACACATTGTGGTAGATGTTTTTTTGTCCAACATTAACCTTTAGCATGCACCTTCCTGCAATTCGATATTCAAAATCTGGCTTGTCCAAACCAGAGATATATTGGTTTTTAATTCTAAATTGCGGGATCTCCTCCCTTTCCATTATTCTCTGCAGTAGTTTCTCATTAACAAAACTCCTTTCCTGTTCAAGCGCCAAAGTGGCAATTATCATTTTAGAATGGCCAATTATACCAATGTGAATCCATGGCTGCTCATCTTCCATGTGTATTTCAGCAAGGGTTGTGATGTTTTTTTCTGTGTCTGCTATAGGAATGGTGTTCTGTTTGCATTTCTTCTCTTTTAAAGAGAAGCGCAATGTGTGTTCATCTATTTCAGTTTGCCATTTCTTCCTATGATCCAAATAAATCTGCACAGATTGTTTATTTTTTCACTTTGCATTTTGTCCGGACACATCAAAATGACAGTGACACAGCTATTCTGGAGGTACACCTTCACTGCATCATTCGATTTGGCAACAGTATGACATTCATTTACACTGCTGTTTTGTGACTTTATTTTCTTAGGCCTTAATGTTTTTTTTGTTAAAGACCAAAGTACCCCATTTACCCCATCAATGAGAGGCGACAATCTTTTCAGGCAATCTGTTCCCATCCGCAATCTGTTCCCATCCGGAATGGAATTTCACAAATAGATCTGATCAATACTTCCTGTTTCATTTTGTGTTTTCCTATCTTTATGTCAACCTCAGTGACACCCTCGATAGGCACCTCCTCACAGTTAAAGTTATGTACTGGGCCTTAACTCTGCCTCACTTTGATCTGATTCTGTGGAGACCTCCCTTCATTGATGCTTTTTACCAATTCTTTGGACATAATTGTAGCCTGGGCACCTGTGTCAATCATGGCAAATATATTGCACTTTTCTTCCACGGTAATGGGAGCATACTATCTGTCTTCAACTTATGCTAATACACACAAAAAGTGCAAATTCTTACTGATTTCAGGATTCACCTTTCTCAGACCCTTCTCACTTTTGGCTAAGCACATTTGTAAATGAAAGGACATCTGTCCCTCCTTTCTGTTCATTTCCATCTGAGAAACCTTACTCATCTCACCATATTCAGAGGTCATTTGGAGTGTGGCCACTGTTCGTCCTTCCATCCGGGGATCATCAGAACCCACACTACAATCCTCCAACTGAATATGCATATAAACATCACCTGATAATGTGTCATTTTCTAATTCTCGGCATTTGTGAGTATTTGGCATGATACCATAAAATCTGTGGCTCAAAGAACTCTTCAGGTGACTGATCTGTACCCTACTTTTGAGTACTTATTATTCCTGCCTGTATTTTATTAGCGTCTTGATTGTCTAGGGAGGGCGTTTTAACATCCACACTTACTCCCTGATCAATTATTTTACCCATGCATGAGTTGTCTTTCTTAAATCTGTCTCTTTGTTCTTTTGGAATTTCATGTTTTTCTCGTTTTCCTTTTTCATATGTGCAAACTTCCAACGTTTGATTTAACTCCAGGTTAAACCAAACCTCTTTTTTAGATGTATTTGCAATTTCTGTCCCATGTTCATTTGCAGGTATTTTTGTTTTGAAATCATTAAACAGCTCAGAGTCATCATGCAAAACCGGATCAGGGGAATCTGTCTTTTTATCATTGTATGTGTCATGAATATTTAGTCACTTATTATCAGAGGCCACCCGGACACTACTATGGCCTTCTCTCCCCTCCTTTGATGACTGTCTTTGAGCCGTACAGAGCTATCCTATTTGTTCAGCCAACATATTTACTTGGGCCTCGAGACACTGGAATCTTTCAATCTCTCTAGAATCTTCTCATTGCGGCCCATGCCGATATTGGTTGTTTTCCCCCTGGTTGAATCTATTCTGGTATCTCTCAGGAGAGTGATTCCTATTCAATAGTTTCTGAACTCTTGATTCATGTGGGGTGGGGAGTGGGGTGTACCAATTCTTTGGTTATAATCTCCTGGTGGTGGTGATTGATTGTATCGACGTGGAGCATAATTCATATTCTGCCCCCTGTCCTGTCTCTCATATTGTGAGTATTGTCCCCTATGCTCATTCCCATTTTCAGTATATCGATCCACATACCGGGGACTGTCCTGATTACCATATATCATGGTGTTGGGGTCAAATCTGCTCTGTGTCCCCAATGTCTAATAGGGACCATGACTTCCCTGATCCTGATTTTGTCTCTGATTATTGTTCATACCTGACATGTCGGATCGATATCCTGCCCGGGGCCTGTCTCCTAAGGACCTAGGGCTAATGTAGCTCTCCCTATTAGTAGGATCATGTGACTGAAACTTTGGTGCAGAGGGCAGCAACTCTGTGAAATACCCCTCTGTTCAGGTCTCACATTATTTTTGCCTGGACTTTGAGCGAACTCAAGTGACATTTTAGCTGACCTGATCTCCTTTACTGTTGCCGAGGATTCTCCAGATTCTGATCTGGTATCTTTCATTTTATCACCCTCTCTACCCTGACAGTAGAGCACTTCATATAGTTTTGTACTTTGGTGCACAATCCATTCATGGGACTTCTCACAATCAAATTTACAGACTAACTGTGATATAATGTCTTTCTGCAACCTATAGAAATAGGCATTTTTAAACTCATTGGAATTGGGATCAAAAAATACATAAACATGAGAAAAAGCTCTTTTTTAGGTCTTGCAAAAATTGGCGAGGGGACATATTTGGACCAGCTGTAATCGTGTATGCAACTTTTATTGCCTCCTGTAAAAACTGGAATGGAGAAAAATGACATCTGATCTCTTTTTCAAATTCTGCCCATGTCACCTCTGATGATGCTTGCAGTGGGAGCTTCCATAGTTAAGTTAAAGTATTGTCTACATTGTTCCTTAGGTATATGGAGGGCTTTAAATATATCGTGCACCGCTTCTAAGTGGTCCTCTATACAGCACTCCCCTCCTTTTTTGAATGGTTTGATCAGAGCCTTGATTGATTTCAATATCTTGATAGGACTACTTGGCACTATGTTTGGGATTGCACTACTTTGTGATTCAACCCTTAATTCAGGCATATGGGATTGGTGGCGGCCCACAATGGGTATGTCAACCCCCCCCAAGGGCGCTGCAAACAAGCTCAGACACTGGCTTAGCCACTGGAGCACTATCCCCTCGTGTAGAGATGGAATTCACCTCAATTACATTGAATGTGGTGCCCTGTCATTTTTCCTGGGACCTGAAAGTGCATATTTGCTGTTCCAAATCCTTGCACTTTTTAAGGAGTCGATCTGCCTCTTTACACAAGTATTTGTTTTCATAACCCATCTAATTAATCACATTTTACATATCACACATTTGCATTTGGCATTCATTAAACTCTTTGTCTTGCTTGTTTCTTTCTTGAAACATTTTAGCTATCTCTTGTTCAGCATTTTCAAGATCACCTTCTTTCTTGAAATGTTCTTTTTGTAAAATTTGCATTTCCAAAATAACCTCGTCTTTATCTTGTCTAATATGATCTACCAATCCTTTCAAGTGTTTTAATTCTTGCTCACTATCCACAAACTGTTTCTTCCTTTGGGACAATTGAGTGTCGAGTTCTTTACACTTTAACGGCATGTCCTTTTGACATACCTCCAATTCTGCTCTTAACCTTTCCTCCTGTTCACTAGCTCCATCTAATTAAACTTTTAGGGCCTCATCACGACTTCGGCGGTAACCCTTAAATCCGGCGGTAGCGCTATTACCGCCGGATTTAAGGGTCCGCCGAATCAGGGCTTTGGCGGATTTCGCCCCAGCTCTGAGCTGGGGGGAAATCCGCCGAAAATTCACGCTATTACCGCCGGCAGGAAATCGGCCGGCAGTATTAGCGCAAAGATTCCCCATTGAGCCCAATGGGGAATGGGGCATTCCCGAATGGGCTCAGTGGGGAATGGGGACTTACATTACTGCCGAAATCGTGATCTGGCGCTATTAGCGCCGGGGAGTTTGGCGGTAGGGCTAATACCGCCCGCGCTAATAGCGTTACCGCCCAAGTCGTGATGAGGCCCCAAGTCTGCTAATCAAACTTGCCATCATTTTCTTGCATTCACAGGGGCCTATTTAAAATGAACCATGTTTTGGCACGTATCAGACAATCTTTCTCTGCATGTTTATCAGCAGCATTTAATAATCTCAGAAGACAGACCTGAATTATGCTACCTTCTTCAAAAGTGTTGTCCAATGGTTCTTTCTGATCTTCCCCATAGATACGGTCATGCCACTCTGTGGCGTTATTTGATGACCATGTTCCATGTGGCTATAATTTTGCTTCCAGATATTGCACTAACTCTGGGAATGTGGCCTGCATTGAGACATTCTAAGATTCACTTCCAGTGTCACACTGCTCTCATAAAATGGGTTCCCTTTAATGCATGTATGGCAGTGTTAGACACACTTGCCATGCCCAGTAGATGCTCTACAGTCTATTTTCCCGGCCAAAGCACCATTATTTGTAAGAGATTGTGTCTTATTGGGGTAAATTCAAGATTTGGTGATATTTTCTTACCGTAAAAATATTGACAGTAATTTTGTGGTAAACTAGCCTTACATTTAGGGTAGGTTTGGTATCACTTTATTTTAGTGACCATATCTTATTAGCTTGTATTGGCTGTAATTTTAGTGGTATCTTACCTCACTGTATTTTCAGAATGATCTTATGCCTGTGGTATAGTGGTGAGCATGGTTTTTCTTACTATAACCCCATCATAAAACAAACCTTACCTTTCTATTAGAATGCCTTCTAGTCGCCTGTAGAGAGCCCCAGACTTAAAACACTCCAGATAACCCAATGAATTTATTCAAGGTGCCACCTATAGTTTGTGGCTGGCATTACTGGTTTATGTACATCCAGTAACCTATATGCCAGATTAGGCATTACTGGCTAATGTACATCCAGTAACCTATTGCCAGATTAGGCACCTCTTCCCATCAGCATGCAAGGAAGGAATCACTCATCATATAGCACACAACTCCTTACTTGTAGATGACTATCACTGACTTTCTCTTGTTTACTATTTTAACCACAATGATAAATTGGTAAATACACTACTGCACTGGTATAAACATCATGTTTTGCATTTTATATATAAATGATTCACAGATGCATGAATGACACCAACGTCTCCATTTTATTTTAATTTGCACTTTGTGTTACATTATATTTACAGACCATGAAATCTTACCACATGATATTGACAGCATCACCTGCAAGGTAAAAGAACAAAACAGGACAAGCAGGTATTTTGCAAACATGAATTAATGTTCTCAAATTTTGAATATAGAGAGAGAAATAAACTAACATTCCTAACCTCCCTCCACTGCAATAAATCCTAGCCACACAAGTACGGCATACTTTTTTGTTTCTTTTCCTCACTTGGCACACATCTCTTACCAAGGCCAGTAATCTTTGAAGTCCCTGCATGACCTTGCTGGATTTCACAGTCCCACTCTCAGTGCGAAATTCCTCCGCATGTGTGTGGGGAGCGCCAACCGATTAGATGCAAAGTTAGCGCTCGGCCCTCCGAAACAGCACCATCCATCTGTCTCCTGAACCCAGCATCAAATGCCAACTCTCCTCACTTTTCTTCTTTAGGAAAACTCTGATTCAGCCCTTTGTTGACGTGGCTTGTCTGCCTACAATTTCTACCAATCAGAATAAAAAGAATGTACCCTGTGCCAGCCTTCGTTTTCATCACAATGAATACTTGATTTCCAGAGCAACTGCTTCCTTTTGCTTCCTGCCTATTTCTGCTCTCCACTAGCTGAAAACAATGCTAGTGTGCCTTTACTCATGGAGAAAAAAATTAATTTTAAAAAGTGCACCCAAAACATGGATTGTACTTCATTTGTGCATAGAAGACTGCATTATCATGTTAGAAATGAACACTTTAGTACTGTTAGTAATGTTAATCAGTTATGTATTCCCATGTAGTCTTCACACATGAAGCATCGAATATAAATTGTACACCTCATTATTTTGACCTGGCAATACACTGTTTTATTTTAATGTGTGCTCTGAATGCCTGCAGTTTCAAACTGGTCCTGGCTGTGTTTCTCTACTGTACATTATATGCTGGGAAAATGCTATACATTATATGCTGGCAAAAATGCTATATTACATGGACGCGGTAGCGTCCATATAGTTATGGTTAAGTTGGTGTTTCCATAGGAAGAGCATTTTTTGGGTGGCTTAAAACTTTGCTCCCTCTGGGTGAATCCTCACCAAACTTTGCAAAAAAAGGATACGCCCAACTCTGAATTTTTTTGCAAAGTTTGGAGAGGTTTGGTCCAGGGGGGGCAAAGTTATAGGGGGTGTCCCAAAACTTGTGTTTTTTCAAAAAAGACATAATGGGAAAAAACTTTGCGCACGCCAACAGCACACACCGCTGGACGGATTTACACCAAATTTGCGGCAGGAGCGGGGGCTTGGTCCCGAAAGCGTGCTTTTGCAAATTTGGTGTAAATCCGTCCAGTAGTTTTTTTTAAAATGACCAAAATGTAAGGCAAAAAAATTATTGATATCTCCGTTCGCTCCGCGGACGGACTTCCCGGTTCGCTCCGCAGACAGCGCCCTGATTGGCCGAGCGGCTTGCGTGATGTCCGCGGACATGCGACGTGTTCGCTGATTGGATGGTGTGGGGCATGGAGCGCGTCATATTTTCTGTGGCGCCTGCCGTCTTGCATTCGCCGTCGACCGCGGACAGCGCGGTGAAACTTGGATTAAAAATTGTATTTAGTGGAGTGTGTTGGTGTGTAAGAGTGTTTGAGGAGGGTGGGGGAGTATGAGATAGGTTCAATGTTCTGTTTTTTTATGTGCTAGACACTTTTGTTGTGTTCGATTTGTCTGCGGACAACACGGCTGTTCTGAAATTTTGTAAATAAACTAAATGGTGGGGTGTTCTGAGGACGGAGTATGTGTCCGTTTTGTTCGCAAGCAAGCTAAAATTGAGCTAAGAACACTCGCGGTGTCCTTAAATGTTCATTCATAAACAGAATGGGGGTGTCCTGAGGACGCTGTCCGTATTGTACTCTGTCAAGTTGAATGTGTTCTAAGAACACTTGCGGTGTCCCGAAATGTTTGCAATTAAACAAAATGGGGTGTTCTGAGAACGCTGTTCGTATTGTTCGTTGTCAGGTTGAAAGTGTTCTAAGAACCCTCCTTATGTCTGCTGATAGTACAATTTCCTATGGGCCTTTTGTCCACTAAAGAAACGATAAATCAGGCTGCTGTGCGCCAACATTATGTGATAATCCTATCACTTGCGCCATCGACCTGGCTGACCTGCTTTTGCAACACTAAATCATATGTCCCGCCCCTAAACCTGACATCATCAAAGCATTCATATTCCCCGCCTCTCTCCGTGACGTTACAGGGTGCGTAGCCAAATGCGCTCAGTCGTCTCCAGTCCTACGCGACTTTACACAGAACCCGGAAAACAACACACATCATCTCACAACACAGCGCGCCACAATTCGGAATATGAAACTGTGATTTAAAAGCAAACAGCAAGATTGTACAGTTCGTAAAGTACATTTATTTGACATCAAATGTTTAGAGAATATTCAGCGATTTGCATTTGTCTTTGTTGTCGATCCGCAAACGTTCATCTTGAGCCACGCGCTGTTCCTTTGCGGTACAGAGGGTGTTAGATCAGCTTACAACACAGTGCGCCACAATTCGGAATATGAAACTATGGTTTAAAAGTAAACAGCAAGATTGTACATTTGGTAAAGTACATTTATTTCACATCAAATGTTTAGAGACTATTCAGCGATTTGCATTTGTCTTTGCTGTCGATCAGCAAAAGTTCATCTTGAGCCACGTGCTGTTCCTTTGCGATACATAGGCTGTTGGTTTATGATAAAAGAAGCAAATGGTCGCACTGATAATCGGAAGGCTGCTCCAACAACGAGACATTAGGGTACACAGGCAGTTGGTTTATGATAAAAGAAGCAAATGGTCGCACTGATAATCGGAAGGCTGCTCCAACAACGAGGCATTAGACCACCATAATGGTTGGTATGTTGCTTCTAGCCGCTAGTACTGCGTAAGTACTAAAACAATAGAACCTTATAGTGCGAGTCGTGGGCCTCTGCGGCACGCGAGCAAAAAATGGAAGCAGCTGACCTTCACTGTAAATGACCAAAAATTCTTAGTTTGCAACATTCTGTGTACAGCCATCTCTGAGAAATTGCTTTTTACACTCCATCTTTGTATATTGTTTGCGTGCTAATAAACAAACTTTGTTAACGGGACGTTATGGTTAAGTTACGCTGCTAAAAACCTATGAAATTCAGTGAAAAAAACATTGTTAAAGGGACGTTATGGTTCCAAGTAAAACCGAAAAACCCCTGAAATTCGCCAGTTATGGTAAGCTAAGCAACCATAACTCACGCCACCACGGTGCACTGCTAAGACTAACACCCACGACATCAAAGATGACATCACAAATGTCATTGATGACATCACTGATGACATCACATGTGTATGTACTTTTCATGAAATATGTGTACAAGGGATTCTTATTATAATGTTGCGAAAAAAGTGTCAAGGATCATTGCAATAAATATCATACCCTAATTAGTGCTTTGAACGATGCATTGATATAAATAGCATTCTATTATGGGGTTCTATCTAGTGTACTAAGCTACTAATGCAGAAACACAGCATTGTGTGCAGCATACACGATGAAGGTATAATATTCGTAATGTTAATATGTTGAATAATGAAATGATAATTGTTTTCTTAATAGATTTTTGTATACTGTGAAATATGTAATAAGTAGTTAATAAAACCCATGTATTACATAATTGCATTACTATAGAGAAAACACAAAGAGACAAGAACACATACCAATATACATATACATAGGGTAAATAGCAGCTTTGAAACAGAGAAATCATCATTTATTTGCATGAAAATAATGCTGTCTTTAAAGCTTGTGTTTTCCCCTATGTATAGGTTTCATATGATGTGACTGGACTCTAAGGCAATTATTATAAGAACCTACTTGTAGGATACGTCTTCAAATAAAATACAATTTTTAGTTTCTGACTGTTACTGAAGAAAACCATGTGGCCTAGATATGTCAGCAAAAGAAAAAAGAGTGAGCCAGAAGAACACTCGCGATGTCCTGAAATGTTCGCAAATAAACAAAATGGGGGTGTTCTGAGGACGTTCTCCTTATTGTGTGACTGCTTAGCTGCATGCAATGAGGGAATGGCACAGAGAGTGAAGTGGAAATGGTAGAAGGGCTGTCCAAGAGTTACGCAGTCCGCGGACACCGCGGCTGTCCGTGGACAGGCCGTGCTACATCCAGGGATTTCCAGCAAATCCAGCATTAAAGAAGACTGTAGGGATCAGCCAATCAGATGTTGAGGTTGTGGATTTGTGTTGAAAGAGACTGTGTAGTGAAGATGGCAGAAGTGGAGAAAGTCAGGGTGTTGGTGCTTGGAGATATGATTTGCATGGTGTACAACAGTATGCTCAATGCAGGCAGGTTGCAAAGAATTTTGATGTTAAAGGAGTGGAGGTGGTGTGGAGCACTGTGCCTGATTGCAATGTACAGGGAATTGTACAAGTTTGTGAAGATATGGGCAGGATGAACAGTCCCCATGTGGTAGTTTTGCACTATGGTGCTTTCCATTTGGGCTATGTCAGTGCCCCTACTTTGTTGGCAGATTTGGAACACTTGGTTCAAGCAGTAATGAACATCCTTCCAAATGCCAAAGTAATTTTTTCTGGATTACTACCTAGGGCAATATGGGACAATAGTTCAGTTTTTTGTCCTCAGCAAAACAATGCTAGGTGTGTAATCAACCGAGGCATGTGTGCCTTCATGCTTAGAGCTGGTATGTTCTTCTGTAATAATGAGAATATTGATTCCAGTAATGCTGTTTATTTTAAAGAAGATGGCATTTCCTTATCTTTTATGGGAAATGCCATGCTGTTTTGGAATGTAAGGGTTGCTTTGGAGAAGGTTATGTGAAGATTTTAGGAGTAAAGTAAGAAGAAAAAAAATACAAAATAACAGGTGTCTGTCAAGCATCTGCAAAAAAACCAAAAAAAACAGCTCTTTTCAGAGCCAACCTCAAAGGGGAAATGGAGCACACTAATTATATTTACATTCACCACGCTCAGATTTTTGATATGTCCGCGGACATGGCGGTAGTCCGCGGACATCGAAATCACTAGCTAGGGGTTCAGTATGTTCTATGTTACATGTATTTAAAGTCAGGGATATTATGGTTAAGTTGTGCTACTAAAAACTAAAAACCTATTAAATTCAGTAAAAAAACTTTGTTAAAGGGACGTTATGGTTAAGTTTCGCTACTAAAAACCTATGAAATTCAGTAAAAAAAACTTTGTTTAAGGGACTTTATGGTTAAGTTGCGCTACTAAAAACCTATGAAATTCAGTGAAAAAACTTTGTTAAAGGGACGGTATGGTTCAAAGTAAAATCCGAAAAAACCCTGAAATTCGGCAGTTATGGTAAGATAAGCAACCATAACTCGAGCCACCATGCACTGCTAACACTAACACCCAGGACATCAAAGATTACATCACACATGTCATTGATGACATCACTGATGACATCACATGTGCATTTACTTTTCATGAAAACTCTGTACAAGGGATTCTTATAATGCTGACCAAAAACTGTCAAGGATCATTGGGATAAATATCATGAGCTAATTAGTGCATTAAGCAATGCATTGATATAAATAGCATTCTATTATGAAGTTCTATCCAGTATACTAAGCTACTCATGCAGAAACATAGGCAGTGTGTGCAGCATACATGATGAAGGTGCCATATTCATAATCTTGCCATGTTGAATAGTGAAATGATAACTGCTTTCTTATTAGAGATTTGCGTACTGTGAAACATGTAATAAGTAGATAATAAAACCCACTTAATACATAATTATTACAGACAAAACACAAAGAGACAACAACACATACAAATATGAGCATATACAGGGACAGTGAAGTAAACAAAAAAGCAGAAGTAGTAGCAGAAAGAGTTCATAACCTAACTGATTGTCTTTATGCAGAGAAACTATTGCTCTGTTTCAAAGCTGCTACTTACCATATGTATGTGTATCACATGATGTGACTGCACCCAAAGGAAAGGAGAGTGAGTATAATGTGTACAAATATGAGCATATACAGGGAAGGTAGAGTAATAAAAATAAAACTATGAGAAAGTGCTGATAACCCTAATGATTATCTTCATGCACAGAAAGGATTGCTCTCTTTCAAGCCTGTGTCTTCTGCTATGTATATGTTTCAAATGATGTGACTTGACCCTAAGTCTACAAATACAGTACCTTTTCAATTTTTACTTCCTGACTGTTACTGAAGAAAACTATGTGGCCTAGATTTCATTAAAGGGAAAAAGGGAGAGACAGACATGTGATGTCATCAGTGATGTCATCAATGACATTTGTGATGTCATCTTTGATGTCCTGGGTGTTAGTGTTAGCAGTGCACGGTGGCGCGAGTTATGGTTGCTTATCTTACCATAACTGCCGAATTTCAGGGGTGTTTTGGTTTTACTTTGAACCATAACGTCCCTTTAACAAAGTTTTTTCACTGAATATATTTATATATACCCTCACACTCCTCACCTTCTTTATCCAAATTAAAAGTACTGGCCAAAAACATGTGTAACCTTGTACATGACCACCATATGTGGCTTAAAGAACCCACCTGCCCACATCCCCGGGAACAGTTTGGAGAGCCCCCTATACATTTTGGAAAGTTTCAATGGATCCCTATGCCACCCATGCAACATCTAAAAATCATGCTCAATAGCCGCTGCTGTGGATAGGTTTCTGTGGAAAGGGACTTTATACATTTTATCAGAAATGCGGTCTGGAATTTCTTCTCTATCTTAACGCAGTATTTTTTTAAATGATGGCTACCTGCTACATCTGTTGTGATGAGAATTTTGTATATTTTTGAGACTATCCTTTTTTCCAAGTCTGAATCGTTAAGAACCTTTTTTAGTGGGATGAGGTCCGTCCCTAGTTGTTTGAGCCATCTAGGGTCTGTGATACGTCCCTTCAACCTCAAGTACCCTAAGACACTTATGGCTTTGCGACCTAGCAACCCACAAACTACTTGCACTCAGATAACAGTATCGAATGCGCCCTCACATAGAAAGGGTGAACGCATTTCTGCACACACCATTGGACATCTAAGAGCTATAAGTGAACTAGGACGAGGGCAGAGTGACGTCATGAAGGAAAGACACAAAGACACACTGAAATGATGTGCAAATATTTAAAGAATGAAGATGTCAATGAAGTAACAAGAGAAACATGTAATTGAATATAAGGAAATCATGTGTACAAAGAAATGAGTCAATAGAGATTAGGTTAATGTACATACACAGAAATGCAAGGTAGATGAGACATATAGAGGCTTGCTGCAGAAGAAAATATAACAAGACTGAAGCACCCATGAGTAATAGTTGGATGCCAGACTCGTGCTGAAACCAATTAAGCTACCTCAGAGACAGACCAGGGCTGCAGAGTCGAAAGATGCTGGAAAACCATCTTCGAGTGAGGAATAAAGAATCGTCTATTGGCATCAAGCATGCCACATCAAGAAATAATTGCAAGGCACAATGGGGTCAAGAGGATAAACTATGTACATAAAACATATTTCTCTTAGATTAAACAAAGAAGAAAACACCTACAAGTGGCAAGTGCTGGTCAGTCAAGGATGCAAAAAGCTTCTGTGAGGAAGGGCAACCAAGTCTCCAGAGGCCAAGAGGAGTAATGACACCCAGCTTAATTGAATTAAATAGCATTAAATAAAAGGTTGAAATGGACAAAATCATTGTCTCCTCACACCTGATTCAGAAGTCGAAAACAAGGTCTATTCATTAGGCTCTAGACATCCCAGAACAGAGAACAGGCTGCAAGGTCAACTACAAAGGAGAAGCCTTGGGTTAGGGCCTGCCCAATGCTTGACTAAATGCGCAAGTGTGTAGTAGTCTGATGATGTTCTCTGCACCTGAGTTTCATTTTGCTTACGTGCTGCTAACGAGCCGAAAGTCCAAGGTTGGGAGAGAATGCTAACCAATCACAGGGGTCTATGTAGCAACATGCAATACAATGTGTACAGGCCAATCTGATGCTGTTATTCTGCTATAATCTGTATTATACGCATTTAGAGGTGGTTCAAGGCGTGTCTACTAGATAAGGGGTGTTCAGTGATATGACTAATAGTTATATGATATATAGGTATATATGTTCCCTTAATCAATCCCTCGCTTCAATAGGTTTTACAGTTTGCCACGTAGGATGACGTCATAGATGATGCATATCGAGGTGTAAAGCATTTGTATAATCGAAAATTCATGGGTGAGTGTGTGCACTACAGTTTGTTGCTTGCCAGATTGCCCTAGTTTATTTGAGCTGACAGTAAAGTAGTACTTTGCCATATTCCTTGAGTCTGTCCAGTTATTTGTGTCTGAGATCATTATTGGTAATTCCATCGAGCATACGGGACTACGGGACGCTCCAAGGTGCTAGAGCACATAAGCCTCTCGATTATCCATCCTACCCCTTCTGAAAGTGTATCTCCCTTATCTCGTTTCCGGTGATGGTCTGTTCATTTTTTATATTTTCTGGAACTCTGGGTTCTTTTCCTGTCCTTGGTGTTCCCCTCTCCTGCCCTGGAGCTCCTCTGAGAGATACTTTCCTGAGATGGGGAGATCTGCTCCTTAAGGAGTTCTCCTGATCAAGTTATACTTCAAACCTTCAAATTCAAATGTGATTGAGAAGGGGAACCCCCATTGATATCTTACCCCCTTTTCTCTTAGTCAGTGGGTGAGGGGGCACATAGGCATCTCCTGGTGAGAGTAAAGCTGGATAATTCTTGGAAGATTGATATTTTAGCTGACCCATAATCAATAGGCCCTTCTCTTCTGACCTTATCCCGCACCCTTGTTTTCTCTGTGTAGTGATTAAATCTCACCAGAACCGATCTGGTTCCACGTCCTCGCCCCCCTGCTTGGTGAGCTCTATCTATAGTTAGTTCACTTATTTCCTCGTTTCTGAACAGGACCTTGGGGACTTCTTGGATGGCCGTCACAATGTCTCTCCCATTTTCCCTGTCCTTTTTGGGAAAGCCGAAGTCCATCTTCAATTTCTTTGCTTCTTCCTGTCTCTCTAGTTCAGAAACCTTCATGTCCAACTGGGAATCCAGGATGTCCACTGACATTTGATTCACTTCCAACCCATCTACTCTGTTATCAAGGGTTTCCATTTTTTTAGCCAGGCCATCAGGTCTGTGTCCAGTGTCTGTTCGTATCCCCCTGATCTCCTTCATGATTGCTGCTATGTCTTTGTTGTCATCTGCTTGCCCATTTCTGTTGGTGTCTGCGGTTCTGCTTCTCCAACCAGGACATCTATTACTTTGGGACATTTACATTTTTGTAAGGACTCCTTCCAACTCATCTGGGTGAAATGTGCCTTGGTGAGGAGCTCCTTCCAGTTGCGTTCGGAGCTCCTTATCAGCCCCACCGTGATGATCCCCCTCTCTGTGTTGACTGAGAACCACGATAGCACCAACCACCCGTGGGTGAATTCAACACTTTGCAGGTTCTGTTGTTTCGGTTTCTCCCTCTAGCTCTCCACCATTAACCTCTGCAGAAATATTGCGAATCCTGACCCCTTCTACCTCCATAAGACAGTAAGTTATTTGGAGTCTCCTGGGGCCTTCTCCATTCGTCGGGTTCCTCCCGTTGTGTTTCTGGGCTTTTCTGGGCATGGCCTCACACCCTTCCCATACTCTGTGCTCCTCATAGCCTTTCTGATTTAATTAAGTTTCTAGAGGATTGTCTTCTACTCTGTATCAATGGCTAGGTTCCACTGTTTCAAGTGTTTTCTGGGGTCATCTACCATGTCTCCGTAATTTACCCCTCCTGGGCTCCTCCTCAATGAATCGTCAGGATTTCACTTGCCTGGCCACCGCTGCACCCCCTTTTTTAGGAGTGGGGGGCAACAATGTCTCTCGAGTTTATCTCTGCCATTGCTCACTGCTTTTTTAGTGTCTCCATTAGTGCCTGAAAATGAGGGACTTATTATCCATGTCATTCTTGGTGGGATGCCTCACCAACAATGCTAGGTGGCCTGTAGGACTTCTTCCTGTCTTCCCTCTGGGGTGGATGTTCGGCCTTGTGTGAGGTGGTCTCGTGGGGTGGGGATGGCTTTACCTTTCCCCCTGAAGCTGACCACCATGCACCTCTGGATAGCACTGCAACCAGGGACAGTGATTTGTAAGTCCTCCCTTCTCTGGCTCACTTTGTTCCCGGGCCATCCTTGCTCCGAGTAGTGACCCTTGGCCCCTACCTCCTTTATGTCTCTGCTCACATAACGGCTGCTGGAACAAGCAAAAGGAATCTTAGAGAGATTCCAAACTTGTACCTCAGCCTCACTGGATTTTGGGGGCCTCCGCACTCGGTGGCGAGTTCCCCGGAGGGCTACAAGGGGGTATAGTGCCCTATTTACTTCCTGTGGGTGAGGAGGACATGAATCAGGCTGCTATCTGCCACACACCCCCTGTTGGCCTCCCCCGTGCCTCTTTAATATATGAATGGTGGATATAGACACAGTAATGCAAGACAGTGCTAATTTCCACCCAAAACTGGGCTCCAAACACATTAATTGGTTAGCATATGTGGATGATGTAATGACCTTTGATATTACCAAGATAGGTCTTCGGCGAAGTCCTTGCACCATGGGAACATATGCTGACCAATATAGGCTCATTTTCAATCTTACCAAGTGTAAAATTATGTTGTGGAACAGTATGCTATCAGTGGACACAAAAATGTGAGAAATTGAAGGTAATGTCTGCATTTCCATATCTTGGGAAAGGAAAATATCTATGAAAGCTACGACCATCATGACTTCCCTTTCTGATTTTCATTATAAATATGGAGGTTTTAGCTGGGTGCCCTTGATTAAGGCATACAAAACAAAAATGTTACCTTTGCTGCTGTATGGGCTACTGTATGGGCTGGAAGATGGAATGGAAGCTAACTATAAATGGCTTTCTGCCCTAAATGGCAATCTATGGTGTTTAGCTTTGGAATTCTTAAACTCAATCCCGATGCAGTGGAATTAGAAAGTTAAAAAAAAAATCATAATAATTTTAAAAAAAGCAAGAGATGCTAGTGTTGCCAGAGGAAGCAGCTGCTATTTCTGTCTCCCCGATTGCTATCCCTGTCATTGGCCTTGCTAGACCTGTGCCAAAGGCTGCAGCAACAGGGACAAAAAAACAGACCAGGTCTCCAAGACCCATGTATACTTTCTGTTCTATTACTTGTCACTCCTCCCCTCGCCCCCCACCCAACCCCTCCACTGCTCCAGCAGTGGATACAATGTGGCCAAAGGGTAAGGGTGGGAAAATGGCTAGGGGCAGCCTCTTTTTACCCCACTTATCCATTTACTGGTAGAAAGGAAGAAGAGGTGCACATGGGGATGGGGCAAATTGCATCCCTATTATGAATACCTTCAATTCTGGCTGGGTTCAGGGAGAACAGCATGGCCCCTGTGTGTCCCTTTGTCAGTGCTTCAAGTGGGGCTGAGCCAGGGCCTTGGCTGGTCCCCACGGTCCCACCACACCATGGCTGTACACATTATCCCACCAAAGCCGCAACGGGAGATGCACCTGCCATTTTCAAGTCAGGCAATCTGACAGAAGTGCCAACCAACCACAGCGTTACCTTCAATGCTGTGGCTGGCTGGCACTTCTGTCAGTCACTGTAACTTCCTCTTGTGACCCCTTGCGTGTGGGCTCACAAGAGGAATTTACTGTCCTTTTGTTTCCCCACCACCTCCACAGGGCACAGAGGCATTTTTGACCCTCAGCGAACTTGGGGACTATGTGCCATATTTCTATGTTTGTATAAGATGGCTTGAAAAGTACACAATTCAAGCGATCTTTTATAAAGCTTTGCTGACGGACAAAGACGCCTCGGACTTTGTCCGTAGTCAAAGCTTTATAAAATATGTATTGAAATGTGTACTTTTCAAGCCATCTTTTATAAACTTAGAAATATGTTACATATTTCTTTTTTTTTATAAAAGATGGCTTGAAGAGTACACAAACCATAGTAAGGTAGGCATACAAATATATACATGCTATAAATGCTATAAATATGTGTACCTTACTATGGTTTGTGTACTTTTGAAGCCATCTTTTATAAACATAGAAATATGTAACATGTTTCTATGTGTATAGAAGATGGCTTCCAAAGTACACAAACCATAGTAAGGTACACAG
Source organism: Ambystoma mexicanum (assembly GCF_040938575.1). Taxonomy (NCBI): domain Eukaryota; kingdom Metazoa; phylum Chordata; class Amphibia; order Caudata; family Ambystomatidae; genus Ambystoma; species Ambystoma mexicanum. The sequence continues at coordinate 1,033,629,706 of NC_090923.1, forward strand.
AAAAATATGGTTTGTGTACTTTTCAGGCCACGCTCATCCTGCACGCCACGCCCCAAATGAGGTTCCACCTCAATTTCTTACCCCACTGAAATCCCTGCCCTTTGTTTTCTCTATGACAGTACCGTAGATAGAAACCCAAAGAGGGGTGCCCGCTCAATCATTCAGTAGTCACCCTTCTGACAATGACCCAGCATCCAGACCTGCCTTTAATTTGCTGGCCTGGTGCTGGGGGCAAGATTTTCACAGGCTATCAGGGGACATGCATGCCTCCGTCAGAAGCAGGCAAGTGTGACAGAGTCACTTAGATGGCGATCGGATATGGGGACTGAGGAGCTGGGGGGCGGAGGAAGCAACCTATGATGTGATGCAACCACAGCAGGTTATATATTTGGGATTCCACAGAGCCCTCTTAGTCTCCCATATCCAGACCTGCTGCAGATCCCATAGTCACCCCATCAGGGAAGCCTTCCCAGCGCAGCCCACCATAAGATGTAAATCATGGCAAAGTGCATTGATGCCATACAATTGGGGAAAGGGTGCAATATAAATGATGAATACAATACAATGGTAGGTGTGAAAGGATCCCCATAGGAAAGCATTAAAGGTGGATTAATAGTAGGAGTCAGACTCACTAAGACCACCCGTCTGTTTAAAGGCTTGTGAAAGATATAGTGTATTCCCTACACCTCTTTCTCACCACCTACACTCCAGCTGGAGAAGCTCCTGAGTGGATTATGGATGGGAGCCCAAGGTTAAGTGGGGGCTAGTGAGTGTGGGAGAACACACAGGGGATACGCATGCAGCGCAGAAGAGAAGTTAGAAAGAGACTGCAGTTGCCCGCAATGCAAAGAGGTGGAACGTGGGAAATCATGATGCCCTTACCAGTTTCCAAGATGGGGCCTAGCTTTTATACGCCTTATATAAGCTCTCAGTCCACGGAGACACAAACCATTGGATAATGTGAAACACCTGATTCCAAAAGAAAAGAGAGAGAGGGTTAGGAGGGAGAGAGAGAGAGAGAGAGAGAGAGAGGGAGACAGAGAGAGAGAGACAGAAAGACACTAATCTAATTCCAAGATACCCAACTAATGGGTAAACAGACTCACCAATCACAAAGTTTTCTGGGAAAATAGAAAATCAGAGTCAGACTCAGAGCATATCAATTGGCGGAACCCAGCAAGCAAGCTGAGCGGCAGCGGACGGCGTTCCAGAGAGCTGGTGTGCTAACATAGAGAGAGAGTAGCAGGAGGAGAGACTAGCGAGGAGCACGGCCAATAACGCCAGACTATATGGGTGATTAGACTTCTATGAGACAGTGGTGCAAGGCACCTTCTGGGGGCATAGCCGAGAAGCTGGCAAGAGCCAGAGACCACTGAGAATATGTAGAGCGATTAAACTGCTAGGGGCTGTAACTTGAATCCTGGAGGTGTCCCTAAAACTGCCAGAGTAGAGACAGGGTGAGAGATAGAGAGGGAGAGGGTGCAAGAGATATAGAGAGTGAAGGAGAGAGAGAAAGAACACATAGCGTTGTCGCTCTGTTGGTGCTTAATCCTGGCAGGTGCTGTAAACCCTGAGAAGTGTGTTGTACGTCTACATATCCCAGGAGGATGACTCGTCTTCCGGAGAGGCTCGGACTGGCTTATAGGGCCATAGGGCAATGGCCGAACCAAAAACACAAAATGCTGGTGTGGGCCAAAGGGGGACACTTTTTTGGTACATTTGAGCCAGTTTGATAAGTTACGTCACCATGCGGCTAGTAAGTTTAACAGTGGCACTGAATAAATATCCTTTAAATTGTACAATTTGCATCACATTTGATCAACCCCTCTCCCCCCACTGCTTGGGTACTACTCAAACAGTCTGTCAGAAAAGGAATGAATTGCCATTTGCAACTGTGGGCAACTTTTTCATTGGTGCCTGAGCCAATTTTATGCCCGAGTCCAAACTCGCTGTTGCCACAGGCAAAAGATCAATGTTCTGGGATGCTTTAAATACCCTAAGTCTGCGAGTGAACAGAAGGATGCCTTTGGGATGCTGCGACCTAATATCCTGTTTTATACAACAGGAAATTGGGCATTGAACAATGGAAATTAGGTCTGATTCATTCATCCCTATAATTTTGGTTATCTGTCCTGCATATCACCAAGTAGGCCATCCATATTGGTTTTGTTCACACCTCATTCATTACCTCGCCAGACCCGCTCTTAACAAAGAAGTAAATTGTTTTTCCCAACTGGTACACGTGTCCAACATCCTGTTCCTTCTCCCTTGTGACACAAGCACGTGCTGTCAAGCAGTAGGGTAGATGGGTTCAATGCAGGTCAGTTGTGTCTTCTATTGGGCATCAGTAACTCGGGCAATGGCATTGAATGGCAATAGCAGAAAAGAAGGCCTCTCCTTTCCTGGTGGCTGAAGGTAAACACTGCTGCGGGAGGGCCGAGGGCAGAACCCCTGGCACTCACTGGGCCCGACAGCCACTCTGTCAATGACACATTATAGATTGATTTGATATGTAATGAGGCAGATTTGATGCTTTCCGTTCTTTTTTGTGCGCTTGAGCTTTGTCCCCGGGGGCAAGGGGTCAATGTGTGGTTGGGGAGGTGAAAATAGCTGCCTGTACTGGGAAATGTAAAGGATTCGCTGCTGAAAACAGCTCCCCAGGGCTCACTTTTTTTGTACTATTTTTAAAAATGCTGCATTTTTACCACATTGCCCTTTCAACTGATTACATTCGATTGCATGCAATATAGTGTCGGAGGGCCCAATTTCTATCAAATCCTGCTGAAACATATTTTTATCCGTGACAGCTTTTGTAATTTTTTGCGGGAGTAAATTCAGATTTCTTTTCTTGCAGCTACTTCCTGGGTTGCTTATTTGTAATCCAGATGTGCCATAAATAGTTACGTGCGGGGGAGACATAGCGAGGCGTGCCCCTATGAAAGCCGCTTTTGGGAAGAAACGAATAAATGACACCAAACTTGCTTGGAGTTAAAACAACAACAACAACAAAAACAGGCCACTTTATTTCTGTCAACTTATAGGTCATCCCAGCAATCACCTGGCTCCAAGCGAACAAGGTTCCTACCAATTACTTCCAGGTGGCTTACCACCATTCCCAGGTAGTACATATGGGGGACAAATGTGAATTCCAATATCAGTTACTTCTCGGTGACTTTGCATCACTCCGCGCTTCTGGACAAAGTCCACCTCTGGTAGTCTTTCCTTAGTTCTCTCCCATACCCCATATGAAGGAAAACTCAAGCCACTGCAGTTTGCAGTTGTCAAGGAGTCCAATTGTCCTAATGAGAGAGAGCGCCTGTCACATCCGCCTTGGCCTTCGCAGCCGACTGGTACTCCTGGTGGCTGCCACCTCAGCTAGGATCACCTAGTAACTCGGTCTTGCGTGACGCACAGAAAACAGAGATTCTAGTAACAACCCTACCTCTCTACCCCCTGAACCCCCGCCATCACCTCCCATTTATTTCAAGCCTATCCTTCTCTCAGCCAAGCCAAAAAGAGGCTCCTCTCATGGCAGCCGGGAATTCTGAATGCCATTAGGCCACACACTAACTACCCAGCATTCCCTGGGCCTTGCTTCTAACTCATCTCCCTGCTTCCTGCTGGAGGAGTAGTGGTGGGTCGTTGCCAGAGGTGCAGCAAACTAATTCCTTGCTTACAGTTAATTTCCTAGGCTGCCCATTCGTTTTCTAGACTTGGCCCTAGGAGATCAGTGCATGAGAGGCAGAGATTTCAGGTTTGGAGTACGATGTCAGAGAAGATTCTTGTGACAGATGACTGTCGTGAAAGAGAGATACACAGGGAAACTAGAGAGGCTTCAGCGACACATGGAATGCACAGAAGACACACGCCATGGCCTCAATGCAAGGGGGTCTCAACGTGATACCAGGGACGTCATTTCACCAAAATGCCAGGGGTAGCGGAAGTGACATCACATGACCCTTGGCCTCTCATGACATCACAGGAAGTTATGTCCTTTTTTGACCACACCCCGAAGTGGCATCACAGGAAGTGATGGAACACAACCTTTCACCCCTTGACAAAACAGGAAGTGCCATCACATAGACCTGTTCTTAAGTACACTACGAAAAATGGTAATGTGATATACATTTAATTCAAGAGTGGATCGCCATATGTACAGTTAATATCAGTGTGTATAGGCCCATATTAGCAAGCAAGCAAGCAGACGTCCAAGGCCAAATGATAATATGTAATCATATAGCACTTACGCTTAAACGCTTTATATTGAACATAGATACATACAATATCACCCACCCTGTTTTGGGACTCATTTATCAACCTCAGAAGGATAAAAGGCTGAGTTGGCCTTGCCGGACTCGAACCTGCAACCTGCAGATCACACACATATCACTGCAGCGTGTGCTCAAACCACTGAACTATCTTGCTGGCTGTAGTAAAAGGAGCAATTACATGTCTGAATGTTTTCAAAGTCAGAAAGTAAATTACACTCTGTAGTGGATACCATTAAACTGGCAACTGCAATTGAACAGCAGGCCAGTTTATCTGCAGGACTGGTGCAAGTCTGGCCACATGTCAAGCCTGCGTGGATCTACTTTTCAGGCTTCAGAGGTTGGCAAAATACATACCATTGGGAGGGTTCATAACACTGTACTAAAGAATTTCGATTAGCACAGCAAATGCAGCACACTCACACGGCATCCCGTACTCTGGGCACGCTTTACCTCATACATGCAAACAAACATCCTGAACAGCATGCCAGGGAGATAGGAAAGATGGACACATTACAACAAAGCATTAATTGTGGCACAATGAAATCAAAGGCCACTTTATTTACTATGGTCAAACATTTCTACACTGTACATGAAACATTTAAACACAAGGATTTTGTCAAATGACCAAGGACACCACGATGGAATGTCTTGTGATGATCGTAATAGAGACAACGGCCGAAAAAAACATGTTAGAACTGCAACTTGTGAAAATCAAAATACAAAGACCGAAATGGATGCTTATTCTACTCTAAATGCTTTTTTGAGGTTTTTGTCTGCATTGTGAATTTGAGGTGTTTAAGAACAGACTAAATTAGTGACTCATCCCCTGAAGTGTGCCTGAAATAAACCTTTAATGATGAGTCTAGCAATTATCGTATAGAATTCCAGAAAGATAAATTATTTGTTATTCCTATACTTTCTGATTTAGGGTCACTGCTCAAAGTGTTAGACTTGTGGAAAACCTTGTTTTTTTTTTTTAAAGATGCCTGAACAAGAAAGCCAGCCAAGCCAGAAACAACGAGCCATATGGTGCTGGCCACAGTCCAGGATATATATATATATATATATATATATATATATATATATATATATATATTTATTTATTTTAGGGGTAGCAAGAGAGACCACATGGGTAGCAAGGGAGACCCTGGGGTCGCTCCTGCGACCCCTGGCGACCCCCAAATGACATCTCTTCCTGATCAATGGTAGAGGAAGAGAGAAACTGCCAGGGCTAAGTGCGAGATCAGAGGGGGTTACACAGTTGGCAGGGGAGAGCAAAGCATTGTGCACATACTCTGCAGGGTAGACGCAGAGACTCTGTACATGGCAAAGAGAGTGCTAAGGGGAATAGAGAGACTGCAGAGGGAAGTGAGAGACGGTGCATGAACTAGCAACTTGGGAGATTGCAGGGGGGTGACATCTCGGGGCAGAGAAGACTGCTAAGCAAAGGGCATAATTGCAAGGTTACAAGGAATACATAAGCAAGGGGAATGAAAGTGAAGCAAAAATGAGACCACTTTTAAGGATGCAGATTGTGCGGGTAGATGATAGCATGGGAAACAGTGTACCCGTGTAGAACTAGAGATCACGGGGGAGGTAGAGACTGACGAGTAAAAATAATAGCTGCAGCTGGAAAAAGAGTATTTGAAAACAGTAGACGGTCTACATGGAAATTAGGGGCCGCCACAGAAGGATAGACTTTAGTTAGGAAAGACAGGGTTTAACGTTGTATGATCAGACTTATTTATCTTTGAGATAAAGTGATGCAATCTGCATTTTCAAGAATAACCTATTGGATTAGTGTTGCTATTGTAATGAGGGGTGATGTGTTGGTACTAGGCGACAAACAGGTGGTGGCGGCCAAGGTGAAACACTTTACTGTATATTTAAATCTCTATTCAATCCCCATTTTCTGCTGCTTTCCTGTCTTGAGCGGCCACCGCTCTACCTGTAGCTCGTGGGCAGGGGTGGACTGACCTATAGTGAACTCTGGAGATTTCCCGGTAGGCCTCTGTACCCTGGGCCTCTTTTGTGTGTTATTTCCACATTTTTCCACCGGAAACAAGTTGGGCTTGCTGGAAATCTGCGATATGGGGCCACTTTGAAAACATTTGCCAGGCCCTCTTTTGTTTCCCATCCCTGCTCATGGATTACCTGTGCTACATTGAAAATGGGGTAGGACAGTCAGGAAGAGGAAAACCAGGAAGCAAAGGAAGGGTACCAATCCCTTAAAGAAAGCAAGACACTTATGACAGGGCAGCACAAGCAGGAAAAGGCCCACAGCAGAGTCCTAAAAAGGGCTGCATATGTCAGAACAGGCTCAGGGATTGTCCTGGTGGTGTGGGTGGACCCTGTGGTCTCCTGGGCCAGGCCATGTATGTTAGAAGCAACCCAGCATGTGAGCAGCAGTAAGGGGGCCTAAAGGAGGGGTCTTTAAGCCAATCCAGGTATATCATAAAGAGCCAGCAGTTAATGCAAGCTGGCAGAGAGCAGGCAAAGCAGGCCCAGCTCCAGCAGGAGGGCCAGGCGGACCAGGCCCCCCCAACACCATACTCTGGCCCACCTAAAAAGGAGCCATTGCCCATGGTGTTAAACTGGGAAGGTGGGGGGCAGGACAGGCAAGCAGGATTTCGCTGTAAACATGCAGCATCAACTTCAGTGCGATTAGCATTTTTGAGCGGCTGCGCTGCAGGAGGCCCAAAAAAAAATGATTGCTTGCCCTAGAAAAAGATGTATGCTCCACAGCCATGACAGCAGACATGATCAGGGAAATGGAGGGCAAGTCACACCTCTAAGTGAGGGAGCAAGAAAGCTGCCTACAAATATCTACCAAGGTCCTGTGTTTTAACTGCACTGTTCATCTTGCCTACATTTCCGTTGAATAAATTGTTACTGAAATTTTGAGAATGAACCACAAAACATTTAGAATGAATGAATATGATTTTTTTAAAAGAACAATATGATACACATTGTGGTGAGAATTGGGACAATATGGTAAAGTCTTGATAGGCAGAGATTGGTGAGTTAATAAAAGCAGGTAAATTAAGTAACCAAAGTCAAGCATGAGGAAAATAAAATGTATAAATAAATCAATTACTGTTTTGTGATTTGCATAGGAGTGGATAAACAATTGAGTTTTGTATAAACTGGGGAACAAATGAATGACAGACACAATACACAAGGAAAAGGGGAATGAGGTGAAGGGGTACAGTTAACTGGTTGCTCATGCACCATTGAGGATGCTGCAGTCCATATCATTATTGGTGTGAAATTCATATGTTAAAAACGTAAGAGAAACTTTATGAACCATGTGCAGACATATTATGATGGTCTAAGTATTTAATAAAAGGTGCCCATTTCAAATTGTGTTTGGGAATGGCATCAAGATAAGTAGCCATACAGTGTTCAATAGATATTCTTCCACCAGCCCTTAGCAGAGATGTTTTGGCAGTTTTTCCAACTGGCAATAATGAGCTTGATGGTTATAGCAATAAAAAGGTCATATAGGATGGGAGAGGGAAGAGGTTCATTCTCTCTGACGATGATACTTCCTAGAAAAACATTTGTAAAGGATAGAGGAACATGTATATTGAAGATTGCTGTTAGGTAGTTCCAAATGTCTTGCCACTGCCCGAGGACAAACAGGCATTCATAAAAACTATGTTTGTAAGAACCAGGGGAAGCCCGGTATTGCCAACAGTTGCCATATGATTCAATATTAGCTTTTGTCAGTTTTAAAGGGGTGATAAAGGCTCTGTGCGTAAAGAAGAAAAGGTTTTGAGTGATGTTGGCGGAGGTGGAAAGAAATCTGTTCCGAGTTCATAGCTGAGACCATATATGATCTTTGAAGACAAGGCCACAGTCTGTCTACCATTGGGATTGTACGAGCCACTTGATGGTAGGAGAGTCAGTTGTGGTCAACAGTTTATAAAGTTTGACGGCTCTGATGTCAGGGGTCGTGGCCAGTAGTTGTATCCTTGTGGTGTCTGGTGAAAGAATGTTGTTGGCATGGTCTTGAAGATCATCCAGGCAGGCTTAAAGCAGTTCGTTGTGAAAGGTAAAGTCAGATGGATGTAGAGAATATGAGTTCTTGACGTCCTGGAATGAGGTTAAGGTGTGATTTTGTACAATCGGATGAATTAAACTAATACCCTTGATGAGCCAAGACCTCCAATATAATACTCTGTTATTAATCATAATAAACTTGGTATGCCACAAATACAGGGAGGGTTCCTGGGGCAGGGATTTGATGGACGAGAAGAGGAGTGATTTTAGGGAAGATCTGTAAGCTTTGATTGGGTCAGAGAGAGTAGTCGAAGAGCGATTAATGAAATATAATGTGTGCGATATTATTAGGGGAAACTAACTGTTTCTCTTTTATGTACCAGGATGCTGGGGCCCTTTAAATTGGATAGGGTATACCAACAGCAGTTCTGTTTAGGTATGAAGGCATAGTGCTATAATTTGAAATCCAGAAATCTGACAACACCTCTTTCCTAAGGGGACTTAAGTTTGTTGAGTGCAATTCTTTTGCTTTTGCCTTCCCCACAGGAAGTTGAACAAAATTGAGTTAATGGACTTGAAAAATGTAGTTGGGAGAGGAATAGGAAGCATTTGTAAATAGTACAGTAGTATAGGGGAAAACATCATCTTGATAGTGTCCAGACATCCCCACCAGGATAAATAAAGAGGGGATCAGCTGGAGGATAGATCTTTAAGCGTGTTGAGTGAAGTATCTAAATTTATCTTGATAGTGCTACTAATCGTGGAGGCATATATGTAGGCCTAAGTATTTGAAGGAATTATTGCACCATTTGAAGCCAAATACATCTAATTCATGCTTAAGACAGAACGGATTAAGAGGTAATAGCTCTGACTTGTCTCTATTGAGACGTTGTTTAGGATTTTTCTTAAGAATAAGAATATTGTCCCCATAAGCGGCTATCTCGGTTTCATGAATGCCGGACTCAACCCTAGGAATATACTTATCAGATCGGATGAGTTCTAAAATGGGTTCAAGGGATAGCACATATAGAATGGTGGATAAAGGGCCTCTCTGCCTAGTTCCTCTTCATAAAGAAAAAAAGCATGAGGACTGACCATTAATACATGTAGAGGATTTAGGATCAGAGTACAGAAGTTTGACAAGGGATATGAAACTCTCTCCACAGCCATTCCACCGCAGAGCTTGGAACGTATAGTCCCAATTGACCCAATCAAAGGCCTTTTCAGCATCTAAGGCAATAGCGGCATAGCCCGATTTGTCTTTTTTGTCTTGTGAGATACTGTGCAGGTAATTAAGAAGGAGGCTCGCATTGGCCGAGATGTTCCTGCCTTTGACATAACCTACTTGGTTGGATTTAATGAGTTTGGGAAGGTAGGAGTCGATTATATTGGCAATTATTTTGGCAAAGATTTTACTTTCTGCATTTATAAGGGAAATGGGTCTATACATTTTGGAGAGATCTATATCTTTTTCAGCTTTTGGAAATAGGATAAGGAGGACCTCAGAAAAGGTTCCTGACGAAGAACCTTTGGAGATAAAAGAATAGTTAAGGGTTTTGAGTCTGGGGTTAAGGAACTAGAAACCTGATTGAAAAACTCAGTGGATAGACCGTCAGGTTCCGGAGCCATTCCCTTTCGCAACCCCCTGATGGCCTGTATGATTTCCTGTGTTGTAAAGTCACCTTCCAGGCCGCTAAGATCCATTGATGTGTAAGAACATCTGCTAATGTTTTCAAAGAAAGATTTGCAATTTTTCTCTGGGACTGATGTTTCCGGAGAATATAGGTCAATGTAGAATTCCTTGAAAACCTCTATAATATCGGATGGATTGGTGATGATGGAACTGGAGGGATTTTTAATGCGAGAGATGAGTGTTTTCTCTTTCCTAGCTTTGAGATAGGAGGCCAGGTTTGTGGTTTGATGCATTTTGGATTTTTATTTTAAGGGCACCAGGAGCTTGTTCAGTAAGTATTTTGTTAATTTGAAAGCATAGGGACAAAACAGTACGAAGGTCTTGTTCAAGGATGAGCGAAAATGTTGCTACTCTGCACTAGTAAGCTGGAGATATAGAGGGGGTAATTCATAGAATTCAGCGCACAAGTGGTGCACGCAGCTGGCGCACAGTGTGCGTGTGCGATTGTCTGCGAAAGCTGCGTGCGCTAAAATCCATTTCCGCACACAGCGTATTCATGGATTTTAGCTACCAAAACCAGCGTGGCGCACAGTGGCGCAGCGACTCTGCAGCAGCGCCAGTTACGCCCCCAAGAACGCCCCTCGCGCAGGGAAAAGCCATCAAAATCCCCAATCCAGCGCAAAGGGCTGCCCTAACCCTGTACCAGCACGGCAAGCGGGGAACGTGTATTACTGGGGTTCATGGGAAGTTACACACGCAATTGGCCGTGTGCGAGTGGTGTACGTGTATTATTGGGGTTTGCGGGAAGTTTCAGACGTGGAAGGGCCTGTGCGAGTGGGGTACATGAATTACTGGGGTTGCGGGAAGTTTTACACGCGATTGGCCCTGTGCGAGTGGGGTACGTGTATTACTGGGGTTCGCTGGAAGTTTCACACGCGAAAGGGCCTGTGCGAGTGGGCTACGTGTATTACTGGGGTTCGCGGGAAGTTTCACACGCGATTGGCTCTGTGCGAGTGGGGTACGAGTATTACTGGGGTTCGCGGGAAGTTTCACACGCGATTGGCCCTGTGAGAGTGGGGTACGTGTATTTCGGGGGTGCTTGGGAAGTTTCCCACGCGATTGGCCTTATGTGAGTGGGGTACGTGTATTACTGGGGTTTGCAGGAAGTCTCATACTGGATATGAGCAGGCTATGTGTATTTTGGGGGTGCGCGGGGAGTCCTACACGTGAATTGGCAGTGTGGGTCCTCCCAGGTGTTCCCTCTACACCCTCCTTGGCCCCTGCAGGCAGCCCACACCACAGGGGACTCTCTGCACCCCTGGTCATGTCCCGCAGGCAGCCCATCCACCATGGGCATGCCCCCCAGCCAAGCCACTTGTCAGCTTGCACTACTGATCATCAACTCATGTCCCCCTGCACCCCGACCCCCCAGCAGTACGGGGCACCTGCCAGCAGGCCCCCACTCATGTCCCCCTGCACCTCCACCCCCCAGCAGGCCCCCACTCATGTCCCACTCATGTCTCCCTGCACCCCACCCCCCAGCAGTGCGGGGCACCTGCCAGCAGGCCCCACTCATGTCCCACTCATGTCCCCCTGCACCCCCACCCCCCAGCAGTGCAGGGCACCTGCCATCAGGCACCCACTCATGTCCCACTCATGTCCCCCTGCACACCACCCCCCAGCAGTGCGGGGCACCTGCCAGCAGGCCCCCACTCATGTCCCACTCATGTCCCCCTGCACCCCCAGCAGTGCGGGGCACCTGCCACCAGGCCCCCACTCATGTCTCCCTGCACCCCCCCCGAGCAGTGCGGGGCACCTGCCAGCAGGCCCCCACTCATGTCCTCCTGCACCCCCACCCCCCAGCAGTGCGGGGCATCTGCCAGCAGGCCCCCACTCATGTCCCACTCATGTACCCCTGCACCCCCACCCCCTAGCAGTGCGGGGCACTGAAAGGGGGCCCTAGGGGTCCCTTGCGATATGGAAACAAGGCAATAACCATACACGGAAGGATGCACCAGACACGAGGTTCAAATTCCCAATGCTAGGGTTTATTGCAAGCAAAAATAGTCCCAATTGGCCAACTGTGGTCTCACGCCCAGAGAGCGAATTACGTACATCAGTTACATATATACAAAATGCATATCATACAATCAGCTATGTCATGTTTAACACCCCCCTTTATTAAGTTTCTTTGAACTCGGTGACGATGGACATTTCTGACGGGTATGACAATTATGACACTTTCGATGTCTATTCTAGTAACAATGTGCTATTAGAAAGTGCGGAGGCATCTTCTAGTTGTTGAACAGAACACAGTGGTTCTGTTCTTGGAAGCAATCTGCACACGGGGGAAGAGTCACGTTCCAAGCTTTGCTATCTATGAGGTACTATTCGTGTCCTGGGAGCCGACACACTCTAAAGGGTTTTGCGAAGGGGGGCCGTAAGAAGAGCATAATTCAAGTCTTTAGCTGCTTTATTCTAACATATCCTACCACAGTACGAGACTGGCTGGCAGCTGTGAAATGATTAAATGCCCTGTATCTCTCCCTCAAGGCTACAGAGAGGGAGCGTGGGCATTCCTTTCTGGGCTACTCATGAGGAGTTTCAACAAACTCCTTCGTCCCGCGACCTTGCCCTTTCATATTCAGACAACAATGTTAACAGTTGAGCAGAGTAAGCAGAATTCGCAAGAATTGCAAGCTGCAAAGCAGTTTTAGACAGAAAGCAATGAGCAATGGTTAACAAGCAAAAGGGCGATTCTTACTACATTTAAAATGGCCGCTTGTTGGTCAAGCATAGCAGTCTGTATTTCTATAATTCGGTGCATAAGACGGTTGGCCTTCGGCCATCAAATTACGTCTGTCATTCAAATGAAGGGTATTCACTTTTCCAGATTGACAGCAGGCCCCCACTCATGTCCCACTCATGTCCCCCTGTACCCCAACCCCCCAGCAGTGCGGGGCACCTGCCAGCAGGCCCCCACTCATTTCCCACTCATGTCCCCCTGCACCCCCACCCCCCAGCAGTGCAGGGCACCTGTCAGCAGGCCCCCACTCATGTCCCACTCATGTCCCCCTGCACCCCCACCCCCCAGCAGTGCAGGGCACCTGCCAGCAGGACCCCACTCATGTCCCACACATGTCCCCCTGCACCCTCGCCCCCCAGCAGTGAGGGGCACCTGCCAGCAGGCCCCCACTCATGTCCCCCTGCACCCCCACCTCCCAGCAGTGCGGGGCACCTGCCAGCAGGCCCCCACTCATGTCCCCCTGTGCCCCCACCCCCCAGCATTGCAGGGCACCTGCCAGCAGGCCCCCACTCATATCCCACTCATGTCCCCCTGCACCCCCACCGCCCAGCAGTGCAGGGCACCTCCCAGCAGGCCCCCACTCATGTCCCCCTGCACCCCCACCCCCCAGCAGTGCAGGGCACCTGCCAGCAGGCCCCCACTCATGTCCCACACATGTCCCCCTGCACCCCCACCCCCCAGCAGTGCGAGGCACCTGCCAGAAGGCCCCCACTCATGTCCCACACATGTCTCCCTGCACCCCCACCACCCATCAGTGCGGGGCACCTGCCAGCAGGCCCCCACTCATGTCCCACTCATGTCCCCCTGCATCCCCACCCCCCAGCAGTGCAGGGCACCTGCCAGCAGGCCCCCACTCATGTCCCACTCATGTCCCCCTGCCCCCACGTCATGACGATCCTCAATCATGGCCCTTATGGCCAGCCTCACAGCCCAAAGACCCAACCAAGTATTTCATCCACCCACATAGAAAAGGCAATTACATGATACAACCCCAAAGGTAAGTATGTAAATGAACACGTCAGTCACACACACACAATGGGTGCAAGTGAATGTGAAAACCCATATCATGACATGAATGAAACCAATGAGATAATACCATACATCGAAGTATGAAGAAAAAAATGTATTAAACACAACATGAATGTAATATAAAAAAAACACACAACAATGGGAATAATTAAAAAAATGCTGCATGTCCGTAAAAGAATAAAAAACAAGAAATCATAATCCAAAGAAATCCAAAAGAAATGGTGTCCAAAGTCACAGTCCAACAAAGCAAATACAAGTGAAAAAAGAAAGTGAAATCCATTGCTCCATGGTGAAAACAAACAAAATGTGGAAAATCCAATGGTGAACAATGTGCAAATGGACAATCCAGGGTCCATGAGCCCAACTGATGAAATGAAACCTACCAAAAATACTACCTAATAAAAAAACTATATACAAAAACTTGGTGCATTGTCCAAGCGCATCCAAAATAAAAAAGAAAAGGAAAGGAAACCTAACACTATCTAACTATATTCAATGGCGGCGGGCAAGTCCTGCAGCTCACTCTGTGGTGTCCCGGGCCAGGGCATCATCGAACTCCATGTCGATGTCCCGGAGGCGGGACTCTGCCCTGGCCCCGAGGTCTCGCAGGGAGGCACTCATGGCCTGTTCCAACTCCCTGCGAGTTGCCTCGAGGCACTCTGCCCGCTTCAACGCCCGACACATGGAGAACTCCGCCCTGACCATGGTGAGCCGCGCCTCTTCCGCCACAGCCGCTCCGCATCTATAGCATGGCCTAACCGCACCACACGGAAGACACTTCCAGTCCTGGGTCCTCCTGCCTTCTGGCCGATGCCTGGCCCTCCGATGTTGAAGGCCCCGAGCCATCATGGCTCCCACCTTGTTGCTGCTGCTGCTGTGCCTCTGCCTGTGCCCTGGCTCTTGCTGCCTGCATATCCTCCTCTGGCTGGGGTGCAGTTGTTGATGTGGCCACCCCTGCTGGACGTCCGACTCCCGACTGTGGCAGGGATGTGTCCTCCACCAGCCTGGCCGCAGGGTCAGAGGCAGCTCCACAGGGTACCCAGGTGATACATGGGTGGGAAGATGGCATGGAGGACGACTGGTGCACAGGGGGTTCAGGTGAGGAGGGGGTCGGAACAAGGGCCAGCAAACAGAGGAATCCGGCCCTGGTGAGCTGTCCCAGTAGGTCAACGCGGTCAACGAGGCATTTGAGATGACGTGCAGTGTCCTCACGAAAACACTGCAGGTTCCCTCGCATGCCCCGTTGACGCAACGCCCTCCCACTCAGGACAGGCTAATCCGGTCCTGGATAGCCAAGTCCGCAGGGAGAGGAAGGCCAGTTGTTGTAAGCGGATCCCCTCCCTGAAAACGGGTCTGGACATAGGCATCCCTGCTGGTGCAGGATGATGAAGTCACAGGATCAGGGACATGATTACACACAGGCACCTCCGCGGTGGCCTGTGCTGCCTCCTGTCCCTGCCCCTGCACTGCACCACTAGCACCAGTGGAATCCCCACCTCCAGACCCCATGTCTGTCTCTTGCACGGCCTCTTCCTCCACCAAACCCCCCACCAACCTGGATGACTCCATGACATCTTCCTCCGTCGGACCCTGTAGGGTCTCAGCTGCCCCTTCTGCTGCCGAGGAGTCCAACGCCGACCTCTGCCTCTTGGACCTACCCTCGGCAGCTGCGGCCTGGGACGCGGCACCGAACTCCTCACTCCCTGACGAGATGACAACCTGGGAGGGGTGCTGGGCCTTGCGTCTCCGGCTGGCGGTGCGATCCCTGCCGCTGTGCTCCACAGCACCCTCTCCACCCTCTTCATCAGTTGACGTTGCAGACAGGGAGAGATAGGACACAGGCATCAGGGCACTGTACAATGGACTGATACACACATGACAGTTGCACATGAGTGGCAGTGTCAAACTTCAGACATGGCATCACAATACCCAACACACGTGTCATTTCAACTCACACACATGAGCAATTCCACAGCCATATCACAACAGCCTGCACCATCCATACACATACAACAGCATGAGCATCCAAAGGTGAGCCAGACATCACATGAAACACAGGGAGTGCAGTAGACATGCACACACACCACCACACTTACATGCATGTCTACATCTCCTCCAACTGTTGCAGTGATGAGATCCCCATACATGTCAGATCTGCCATTCAGCCTTCTACATATCAGTGTCACATGCATCCGTGTTGCATCACAGTTGCACACTTGTCAAGTACACACACATGCAAATGTACACAGTGCAGATACATGCATTAGGAACCAACATCCATGCCACAACCATGCCAATGTACATACACAGAAATTCAAACATGTGTGCTCCCACACCTGCATTTGTCCAGCATGCTTACCAACACATACACCATCAATGTGTCCCACACATGAGAGGACACACATGTGGCAGTCTCACGCCCATGTCCATAAACATCCCTACATGGCCCTACAAAAACACATGTGCAACCTGCACACTACTGGCACACCACGACACGCACAGCGTCCAATCACTCTGCATGTACACTTACCGCTCGACTCCAGACAGCTGACCCCGGCGCCCCTCGGCATCCGCTGCCTTTGCGAGGTGCCAGGCCTTGTTGAGGGTCCTGGACCTGAAGTCCTCCCAGCACTTCTTGACATGATGTAAGTCCCGAACTGCCACCCCCTCTGCGTTGCTGGCAGTCCTGATGTCCATCCAGCTCCTGGTCCATCCTTCATTGTCGGCACGCGAACTTCCAAAGAGGGCTTCATACTGCCCCAGGACTTGCTCCACCAGGACACCAACGTCCCTGGCACTGAAGCTGGTGGCCCTCTGCCTCTCTGGCTGGGGGTTGCCAGTGCTGCCTGATGGTGTTCTGCTGGACATAGCAACCCCAGAGGCAGGAGTGGGTGGGCAACTGGGTCCTGGGGCTGGGCTGTGGAGCGAGGGAATCCCAGTCGGGAGTCTTCAGTTCCAGCAGGGGTGGTCACAGCAACTGCACCCCTGGCTGACGTGCAGGCAGCAAATGGCGGGGCATGTGGGCAGCAGGCAGTCAGGCAGCAGCAGATTGCAGGTGGGAGCGTGCTCGGGGCTCTGGAGGGCAGTAATTCGGCCTTCTCGGCAGGAGCGTTGTCTTCCGTGTGTTTTCGCGTGGCCAGCTTGATACAGAGTGATTTGGCACGTGAAAAAATTGCACGTCAGCGTGTAATTGGAGGAAAGGCCTTTAGCGTGTAAGCACATCAGGAAACGTACCCGTTTTCATTGGACCAAAGGCCCTTATCGCATAAGCACGTACGCGCGCGGGTAGTTTCCTTCATGACGTGGGCATAGTGGTTCAGTACGCGTGAAAAAACTGCACGTCCGCGTGTGAATGCGTGCAATCCGAGGAAAGGGCCTACGCGCGTAAGTGACGTGAATCGCGCGGGCGTTTCCCTCAGCACGGGTTAAAGGTGAGCGGGGCCAGCAGTTCACTGTACGTGCCTTTCGTGGAGACCGACGTGTGTAGCTGCTTCGTGTTGTTTTGCACGCCATCACATCTTCACAGTGATCGAGGACGTATCTCTTCTTTTGGCGGGGGTATTCGCTACGCGTGTTTTTCTGCATCGCGCTAGTCAGACGGTGAATCGCGCACGTTATTTTTCCCACTGCGGGTGCCCCTGTGTATCGCACCCGTTTTCGAGGTCATGGTAGCCTGCGTGTCCCACGCGTACGCGTTTATCGTGTTATTGGGTGCCACCGCGTACTGCGGGAGGTTGATTCCACGCACGTAGGCTGCAGGGTTGCATGCACGGTTTTACTGCAGTTTTGGGGTGCCCGAGCATAGCATGACCCGTCACTACATCACCGGGGTCACATACAGCCTTGCAGGTGCAGGGGGGCTGTTAACATCTTGCATCCCACCCCCTTCACCTCAATTGCCCAGGTCAATTGTGGTGTACACCTCCCATTGGCACTACTCCATCTGTGCCGACACTACTCCATCTGTGCCATGGTTGGGAGGCCTCCAAAGGTGAGGGGCACCTCAGCTGGGCATACTCCTCGTGGCGGGCATGGTCAGGGATGTGGCAGGGTTGACCAGGGAGTAGGGGGACTCCAGGGTGTCCAGGGTGGCCGCAGAGGGGGAAGAGGCAGGGGTGCGCCACTTGAGCACGATGTTGTGCCATGTGTCGGTGCAGTCATGCCACCACCCCCTGTGGTTCTGGGAGATGCAGCTTCTGCATCTGGCACTGGCGCCCGTGTGACCCGGCAGTCTGTTTCATCGACTGCCACGGGCCCAAGGGTAGTGGTAGCTGCAGGTGCAGCTGTGGACACCACCACCCAGGCTCAGGGTCTGCCAGCGCAGGCTCCGTTGGCAATTGAAGAGCCCTTGGAAGATTTCGAACAGGCCCGGAGGGAAACCGTAGGGGCACGCAGGGCTGCCCTGACCAAGACACATGTCCCTGGGGCAGTAATGTCATCTGCTGCCCCGAACTGCCAGGTGTTGGCAAGTGCAGGGGCAGATGCACCCAAAAACACCCAGGTTGTGAGTCTGCCAACCAGGACAGTCACGGTCAATGACCCTGCCACAGCAGAGGTTGCTGCGCAGGGTCCATTAGAGAGCACCCAGCTGCCACTGACGCAAGTCAGACCTTTGGTCGTCCCTCCACCTGCCACTCCCTTGGCTCAATCCACCGGTCCCACTGGTCATGCTGATCAGGGCGGCATCAGCCAGTCAGGGTCTGCGCCACAATCCAAGAGGAGGAAGGTTGCACCTGCAGCCCAGGCTGGGACCCCACACACAGCCACAACCTCCTGCACGTCGAGGAAGAAGCCTTTCTGCAACCAGGAACTGGACTACCTTGTGGACTACGTGCGGGACCACAGCGTGACATGCTAGTGGGTGCCAATTGTCAGACTACGGCTGCCCACCGTGATACCCACTGGAAGCAAGTTGCGGAACATGTGAGTGCATTCGGCCATGAGGTGCGCACGGCGCAAGAGTGCAAAAAGCGTTGGAATGACCTCAAACGCAGTGCTAAGGCTAAGCGTGCCTCAAATTACAACTTGACTCTGGTGACTGGCGGTGGGCCTGCACCGGAGGAGGAAGACCTCACTCCGCATGAGTCACTCGTTGCGGAGTTCATACCATCAGAATCGGTCGAAGGAGTGGGAGAGATGCCGGACTTTGATGCACAGTCCAGTGAGTGTTGATGCGTGTTTGTGGTGGACGTGTGTGTTTTACTTGTGTGATGTGATGTGCATGACTGCTACTACATGTCACGTGTACATGGTTATGATGTGTGAGTAATGCAATGCTTCCCTGATGCATGTCTACTCTGCTGGATGGTGGACATGTGGAGCAGGCGGGGACTGTCCACATCACCACTTTTGCATCCTACTCACATGCTGGCTACCAGTTTGCCCCTCTTGTCCATGTTCCAGCTTACTGGCATTTCCGCATGTAGCGTGGGGTGAGCTTCCTCTCATCCCAGGACCTATGCATAGCATGATTGACGTGCATGTGTACTCTGCCTGCAAGGGGGTACCCAATGTAGACATGCTCCCTTGCCCCTCAACCCCCTGCTCTGCACCCCAATTCCACCTTAGCACTGGTCTGCTACAATATTGCAGTTGGGTACTTCCCTGTTCATGCCTCCTGTGTACATGCTAACATCCAGCGGCCAATCTGCCAGACATATCCATTGTGGTAGATCCTTAGTATTTGATGCAGTGTGTCTCACTTGGACTCTGCAGAGGTCAGATGCCCTGCAGGGACATGAGTGCCCATTCATGCTCCATGTGCATTCCACGCATGCCCATATGTGTCCATGACTGGATGATGACTGTAATACAAGTCCAGGATGACTTAAATTGCATGGCATTTCATCTGCCTTCCCATGTCAACTGTGGCTCAGTACTGCTTTGCACACATGTTTAGGGTCTGACAATCTGTGAGGGTCACAGGCCTCAGCCTGTTTAAAGGCCAATGACTCTGTCCAACTGGTGTAGTGTCTTCTTCACACGTGGGTGGACTCCAGAGGTTTCATCATGTGTCCTGCTTACTGTCCCATCATCATTTGCAGTGTTGTCACTTGACTCACATGAAGCTATTGATGCTAGTCAACACTGTCTGTCAATACACAGGTCTATGCTCAGCCTTTTGAGATCATGCTAGGCATCCCTGCTTTTGCACTTGGGTGGAGGGGTGCTTTGCTTGTAGATATGCTACCCATTGAATGCACATTGCACGTGATGCCTGAAGTTGACCTTGCAATGCCTTCACATTTTCTGACACACACCATGGGGTCCTTGTACATGTAGGTAGTGAGTAACATACATATTTGCTGCACTGCATAGACCCACTTCAGTGCAAACTGCCACCTTTCAACAGGTCTAATCACAGAAGCAAATTCAAGTTGACCCAGCATGCATGCCAGTGTGCATGCAATGTCTATTTTGTGTGTCACATGTCTGCCTGATGTGTTTGTTGTCGGTGTGTGTGTGTGTGTGTTGTGTGCTTCTAACATGTGTAGTGACCTTTTTTCTCTCTATTTTTCAGATGATGACGCAATGGAGCCGGAGGATGGCGTTGTCATGCCAGGCACAGGGTTGTTCTCACTACAACAACCCAGCACAGTGGGGGTCGTGTGGTGGTAGGCCACGAAAACCCCCAAGTGCTACAGTCCATCTTGTCTCTGGCTGCCTATGAGTCCAGCCCTGAAGAACACTCTGACGACCATGTCGAGTTGGATGAGCATCAGGTCCATATGTCAGGGGTGAGTGGTTCTGATGTGGACACTCCTCTGTCCGCGGCACCTGCACTGAGGGGTCAGACAGTCTTGGTACCTCCGCCCGTGGTGGATCGGGATGCAGGGTCACCCTCCACACCAGTCACTGATGTGCCTGGGACATCACGTCGACGGGGTCATGTAGTCGTGCAGCCGCGGGCGGTGCCAACACAACAAGGACACACAGTCCTTGGGTCCCGCAGGGGTCAAGCCCAGCAACGTGGTCACCGCGTGCAACCACAGTATACTGAGTGGGAGCAAGAAATGACTGCCCTTTCTGAACGGCAGGGGGCAGCAATGGAGAACATCGCTGAGAGCATGGAGCGTGTGGCCCAATCTGTGCCCCGCCCTGCTAGGCAGGTGCTTCTCCAGCAGCAGGCGGCACGATCCACGGCCCGCTCGATCAGGCTGGGCATGGCGGCCTCAGACAGGGCACGCCAGGCTGAAATGTCGTCTCTGCATCAAGCAATTGCTGCTCACGCAGAGGCACACATGAAGGCCCTGAGGGAGGAGCATGCTTCACTCAGATCCACTCTGGGTGTCCTTCTGATGTCCCAGAGGGAGCGGGCAGAGGAGAGGTTTGGACAGCTTGAGCGTACCATCTCGGCTGAGCTACATGCTTGCCGAGAGGTGCAGCAGTTGTCAAGCCAGGCCTTGCAGGAAGAACTCTGTGTTACACGTGCTACCTTGCCAGAGGAAGCACGTGTATCATGGGAGGTTCTGCATGCAGACTTACACGTCATCACTACACAGAACCAGGCTCACCCATCCGGCAGACCTGCTGCCGATGAGGGGCAAGCTGCGCCTAGGCGTGGTCATGCTCCTGTGCCACATCCTCCTTTCCAGGAAGAGCCAGATTCGGATGACAATCTATCTCCTACATAGGTCGGGCTGTGCAGGCTTTGAGCCCATGGAGTTTTTTTTTCCTACTCAGCATCATCGCATTTGGGTGTTGAGCAGCACCCTGTACCTCCCCTCTCCAGGGTGCCCTCCCCCCCGGGTCGTATGTGGCCATTTTTGATTTTTCTTTTAGTTTAGTTAGTTAAGTTTCTGTTTGATAGTTAGTTTAAATAGGTAAAGTAGGTTTTTCATAGTTAGTGTAATTAGTTAATATAGTTTAAAATTGCTAGTCTATTGTGCTTTCATGTGACGGTGTGGTGCTTTGTGGTTTTTGAAAGCATCCACTGTCTGTTCCAGATGGGCCCTTCAAGCTTGTCTTGTGTATGTGTTTGCTGCTTGGGGTCCTTGACTCCATTATTTGTTTGATGCAGGAAACATCTAGCCCCAGATTGACCAGTAAATACATGATGTACTCTTACCTGCCCAACCCAGCTAGTCGATCACTACTAACCAATCTGATAGTTATACTTAGTACTATTGAATACATCACCATGCCACACCATGCCCCTAGAGGGCCCAGATGCCTATACACAATTCATCTCCAAATCCCATTGTAATATTGCACAGAGAAACCACAGACTCCGGGCACGCCTACCCAAAATATTTGAACCTATCAATAAATATAACATTAATTTGGGTCACCTTCGACCTAAACTAATCCCACCTATACAAACTATTGCTCCTCCCAGCCACAAAAGAAATAAAAGAAATAAGCCCACTGCCAACCCGCCTCCCACGGTACGGCTGGAGCCTGACCTAAAAGCTGCCTTAATCAATGCCAGATCATTAGTCGCTCATGCTACAGACATAGCAGACGTGATCCTAGAAAATGATCTTGACTTCTTCGCCATTACTGAATCATGGCTCCACGAAGCAGCAGGCCCTGCACTAACCTTAGCAGTCCCTGACAACTATACCATCCTTAGAGCGGATAGACTAGACGCACGAGGTGGAGGAATAGCGATTATCGCCAAAACCAGTCTCTCCATGAGAATCATCTCCACACCCAACCTTAATTCCTGCGAGCCCCTCTCAATCAAACTACCCACTGCCAACTCTCAAACACTAAATATTCACCTCCTCTACAGAGCCCCAGGCCCCACCAGTACCTTCAATGAAGATATTACCACTATTATCTCTGAGAAATTAAAAGATTCTTCACAAACCCTTGTGCTAGGAGATTTTAACCTAGGGTACAATGATATCAATGATCTTCAAGCCACTGCAGTAGCCAATACCCCAAAAGAACTAGGCTTCACGCAGAAGGTGAAGGAATCTACCCATACCAAAGGGAGAACTCTGGACTGGATTGCCAGCCACAATTGCAACCTATCCATCACAGCTATTGCCCCCAAATTTGGACAGACCACCACCTAATCTCCTTTACAATTAACACCAAAAGACCTATAACTCCAACTAACCTCGCCACAGCCACATTAACCAGAAACAAGAAAAATATCACGGCGGATAAAATTCTCCCACATATCCTACCCAAACTTAACCATCTACCTGACTATGCTGATCCAGGCCTTCGAGTGGAGGAATTCAATGATGCTATGACCCTCGCTCTCGACAGCATTATCCCGCTTAAACTTATATATAGCAAACCAAAAAAGCACCTGAACTCTTGGTTCACACCCCACCAAAAAAACTTAAGACTTCAGAAAAGAAAATACGAAACTTTATGGAACCTACATCCTACTGCGGAAAACAAAACCAATCTAATAAACATCTCAACGCTATACAAAAAGGATATCATCCTGGCCAAACAGGAAACCTACAATAACAGGATTACCCAAGCCAATTCCAGTATGAAGGAGCTCTTCTCCATCCTAAAAGAACTGGAAACTCCTATCGTAGCACAGGATGACTCCATCAAAGATAAAACCTGGTGCACAGACATACAATTGGCATTAACCAACAAAGTGTCTAACCTCCAAACTAAAATCACTCTAAAGAAAGCCTCACTACCAGCCCAAAACTCGACTCCCTCAAACAAAACTACCACATCCATACCTAAAGAAACCACCCTATTCAATTTCTCTAAGGTCTCAGTGATTGAGGTAGAGAAAACTATTCTGAGCCTTAAACCCTCCAATTGCAAAGGTGACCAATGTCCAGCACAACTGATCAAGGACACTGCTAGAGATCTAGCTCCCTTCATCACAAAACTTATCAATGCCTCCTTTACTACGGGTACCATTCCACGTAACCTAAAGGAATCCTGGGTACTCCCCCTTCTGAAAAAACAAAACACTGGATCCCAACATTCCTACAAACTACAGGCCCATCACCACGGTGCCTTTCTTACTAAAAATACTAGATAAGGTAGCCTATACCCAAATGCAGAACTTCCTTGAGGCGAACCAGCTCCTTGGCGTCCGCCAATATGGTTTCCGTCCTCAACATGGCACAGAGACTGCCCTTATCGACTTAAAGGCCCAAATTGACGCACTCAGAGACGAGGACAAATTAGCCCTCCTCCTCCTAGTAGACCTCTCAGCCGCCTTTGACCTGGTGGACCATAGAGTCCTGTGCAACCACTTGGACTCTGCGGCCCACTTCTCAGGGGAGGCCTGGATACAGTCATTGCTTAGCGACAGGACTATGAGAGTGTTCTTCCCCTCAGCGGCAGCAGACCCAATACCCATCACCTGTGGAGTGCCCCAGGGATCCTGTGTCTCGCCAACATTTTACAATATTTTCACAAAGCCACTCTTTGACGATCTTGACAATCTGGGTGTCACCTACACCAAATACGCAGACGATACCCAGATTCTCCTACCACTTACTGGGGATTACGGAGAAGATCTGGCTTTGGTGAATAGAATCTATAGCATCGTGCAGGCATGGATGGCCAACCACGGCCTATGCTTAAACGATGACAAAACTGAGCTCATCATCATGGGCACGGCAGCTCCCATTTCTAAACTTAACCAAAACTATTCAGCATTCATTATCGATGGGAATACTATTAGGGTCGCCAAAGTTGTAAAAACCTTACCAAATAGGTGAACTCACTGGCCTCATCCACGGCCTATTCATGTCCCGTGGAGTCCCAGTCTGCCCAGGACTCTGATACTGAGAGGTGCTGCTGCTACTGCTACTGCTACTGCTACTAAGTGTTGTACTGGCCCTTTATCGGTTTGACTCCACCTTTAAAAAGGTGTTGCAGGCGCGAAGCGCGGCGCGAGTCCCGTGGAGTCCCAGTGTGCCCAGGACTCTGATACTGAGAGGTGCTGCTGCTACTGCTACTGCTACTGCTACTGCTACTAAGTGTTGTACTGGCCCTTTATCGGTTTGACTCCACCTTTAAAAAGGTGTTGCAGGCGCGAAGCGCGGCGCGAGTCCCGTGGAGTCCCAGTCTGCCCAGGACTCTGATACTGAGAGGTGCTGCTGCTACTGCTACTGCTACTGCTACTAAGTGTTGTACTGGCCCTTTATCGGTTTGACTCCACCTTTAAAAAGGTGTTGCAGGCGCGAAGCGCCGCGCGAGTCCCGTGGAGTCCCAGTCTGCCCAGGACTCTGATACTGAGAGGTGCTGCTGCTACTGCTACTGCTACTGCTACTAAGTGTTGTACTGGCCCTTTATCAGTTTGACTCCACCTTTAAAAAGGTGTTGCAGGCGCGAAGCGCCGCGCGAGTCCCGTGGAGTCCCAGTCTGCCCAGGACTCTGATACTGAGAGGTGCTGCTGCTACTGCTACTGCTACTGCTACTAAGTGTTGTACTGGCCCTTTATCGGTTTGACTCCACCTTTAAAAAGGTGTTGCAGGCGCGAAGCGCCGCGCGAGTCCCGTGGAGTCCCAGTCTGCCCAGTCCGCCTCAAGACGGCGAAAGGCCAAGGCCGAGCGAAATCGAAGAGAATTGACAACAGTGGACTTATGGCTGAGACGGGTCCTCATACACGGCAAAGGACGCTGTTTGAGCGGCGGCAGTCCAGATTACCCCGGACTATGATTCATCTGCCTTCAGTCAAGGCTAACGATGAGGTAAGCGTAGAAACACCGCGAAACACTGGGTTGCATCCTGCCATACCTACGTTACACGATCTTGCATCAGCGCACCTAAAGAACATTACCAATGGTATAAATGTTACAAGGTGAACACGAAATAAGGACATGGTCAAGGATTTATTAACTGTACATTCATACCAGGAAACACAAAGTGTTTTACCTGCTTTACAAACCGCACATTCAGTGGGAGATGGAGCGAGAGCGAGAGCGGGTTTAAAAGTTGGTTTGACACCTCACCAAAATAATACGAGCAGCTCTCGACGTGAGCTCGAGCTCAATATACCCATCGATCCCACGCAGCTTGAATCGCCATTCGATGTCACAGATGCAGAGCTGATGGAAATTCATGTACCAAGGCTTTCCCTCGAGCAAAGAGAAGTGGTGTGTGGTCCGTCGTCACAAGACGATCAAACACAATGTATTGTGGATGACGAAGTCCAGCGACCAAACCTGAAATTGCATGGTATTCCAGTGAATGAAGTGAAAGCAGTACACAACGTGACATCGATCAGTGATGCCTCGAGTCTCCATCTAGCATCCCCATTACCGTCTAGAACTTGTGAACTAAATTATGGGCCGGCGAATTGCTCGCAACGCACTGAAACCGCGTTTCCTTTTCCAAACAGATGTGACGAAATATGCCAAGTGGTATGTGCGGAAGCTAACCACAACGAGGTCATAGACCCAAATGGGGACAAAGGAGATTATGAGGAGTCCGTGAAATGTGGTTATCAGGACTATACTTATTACAAGGCTACCACAGAAAACAGAGACGTCACACACCATGGAGCAGACATGCGCCGGATGGAGAACGCCGCAGGCATTGACAAATGGCAAATAAACATGGCAGAATCTTTAAAAAGCAGTTCTGATGCTGTTGAGCGGGAAGCCCGTTTGTCAAGACGTCTCTCGGAAGACTATCAACGAATCAAAGACAGATTGGTTCAAAGTTTTTCCCACCAAGACACAAGACTTACTGCTACAAATGAAGACCAAAGGCCATCTACAAACAGCGTGTGCAAGACAAGGGCTAGCCGTTCCGCAGCGAACACGGACAGAATCAGTTCCCCACTGCTAAAAAAACAAGAGACAACTGGCTTGTGCTAAAGGGGGCAGAATATCTGCAAACCGGATGGAGACCCAACAGGGTTTGAATTCAACTAAAGAGAAATTAAACAGTAATGAGGACGACTCAATAGTCTCCTATGATGGCACCGAAAATCTCTCACAAAAATCCCGCTCACCTAAAGAAAACTCCACCGAAAGCGCAACGAAGGCCAATATATCAGTCGCGGCTTCAATACAAATACATAATAATGTTTTAGCGGCTACGTCCGTGGCGCTTCTCCCCTTTGTAAAATTGTACGAGTCACTAAGTGAAGCCATAAAAGATCAAGGGGCAGTGATTGCCAACTTGGATCATAAATTAGCAGCGTTGAATCACAATCTTGATTTATTACAGCAAAAGAGTGAAATAGATGCAAACGTCTCTATGCAATGGCAACATAGATTAGGCGATTTGGCAATGACTGACCATAATAAGTCCGCAATCTTGATGGACGCCATTTTGGATTGTATGAAATGGTTTCGCCATCTTGACGCTTTTCGTTTGCCGGCACCGACTCCCTGTTCCTCCCGACATGAGTGTCAGCATGTCATTGAGAAAGCAAAAATGCCCAACAAAGGAATCCAACAAGATTCGACGAAAGTCGCGGTCATTGTTATGCCCTCACCTGAGCTAGCTGTTTTAGACAACCTAGCTGGATCAAAGGGGATTTCTGATGCTCCAGCGATATCTGCAGCAAAAACCCAGGAGCAAATTGGAGAGAGTAGGACTGCAGACTACTGTATCACTTTAGTGCCGCCTGAAGAACACGCTGCCCCAACAACCAAAGAAATCCCATGTAACACATTTGGGATCTTTGTGGGCCCCGCCAAGACATTAGTAACTCACAAGAAAAACATTGAGACTACCAGTAAGTCAAAGGAAGCGAAAAACAAACGTCGACAAACTAAAAAGCCTGCAAAAACCAAGCAGTTTATACGAAACCTATCGACACCTCAAAAAATAGGCATTTTCCAGCGAGTACCCATTGTAAAGTCTCAGCCTCCAATGGGAGTAAAAAGTATCCAACAAGTGGAGGCAAAGAAAGACGAGCTTCCAACAGTCGGACAAACTGCTAATCCAAAAAAAAGGCAAAGGCTTGACTCAGGCTCGAAGCAAACGGATCCCGTAAAAGAGCCAAACGAGGTATGTGAATGGTCAACTTACTCAATTGATGACGATGATGAGAGCTCAAGTGAATTTAAGGAGGCGAGCTTGGTTGGTTCCTCGCGATCAACAACGGTTGTTCCCGATCCGGAATATCATTTGCCTTGTAATTGTAGAGCAAAAACATTAAACAAGGTTACTGAATTCACTGATGAACGAGTCTCAAAGTCTACCGTGGAAAAAAAAAAAGACACGTGGATTCCAAATGAACAGCCCAATGGTCTGCAACACAATAAATATCCGTTAAGTAATACCTTAAATCCAAAATTAACTAAAGCGCAAAGGTCAAATCTTCCAGTGCAAGACCCACATCTGCGCTTGGTTAAAAAGACTGTGATGAAAAATCAGTGTGGGAAAATACGGATTGAAAATATTTTCCCTGATGGGAATGAAGTAAACCTAAATAGAAGTAATGTAATGCGATTACTTCATGTAATTCCATCACTTCGTACTATCTCGTCAGAAGACATCAGAATAGTTTAATATCTTTCTGAGACCTGTTCCGATCAGGTACTGCTACACATCCGATCACAAGCTGTAGAAAAAACGTTACTCGCGGCGAAAGATGATCTACTGGCCTATGGTTTTGAGGTATCTTTCCAGAAAGATGATGCTATTACACAAAGAACAGAGAGCACAGCATCAGTTGAAGATCTCTGTACAACCAATGAAAAGCGAAGAGACATTCTAAAGGAGGTCTTCAAAATCCAACCAAATGAGATGCCACACAAGGTACAAGTAAAACAAGGTGCAAATTTGGCTGCACGAAGTCAAAAGTAACTAGGTCAACAAAATGAAAAGATAACTTGTGAGCTGATCTCTTGGAACACACGTGGATTCAGTCATTTGCTGTTGGATTCACCGTTTTGTATGGACAACACCTTTGCAATATGTCTACAAGAAACGTGGCTCCGTGCCGCTCCTGCTAGAGATGGGTATACTCTATTACTCAATCCTGCAGGTAAAAATCAGTTTGGCCGTCCCTTCTCTGGGCTTTTAATAATGTTGAACAACTCTTTTGGATGGGATATAAAGAAAACATACATGCCCAACCTGTTTGTTCAAGGTATGTTGCTGGAATTCAAACCTGTAATTTTTGATAACCCAGAGAAATTACTGTTAATTAACACTTATTGGAATCCGAAGATGATCTCAACTAGTGCGTATTTAGAAGCTATAACTGCAATCATCGAGGAGAGTGTGCTAATAAGCCACAAATTAAAGATCATCATATGTGGCGACCTAAATTGCTCATTGTTGGAGAAGAATCACCAGCAAAAAAATGGCACAAATGTCTTAGATAATTCGAACGCTGAGAGAAAACGTGAATGGATGACGGCCATGGAAGCCCGTGACTGCGAAATGCTAAATGGGTCGACTAAAAGTGACAATCCGCCTAAGTCCACGTGGCACTGTGGCCTTAGGCAAAAAATTTTAGACTACATATGGATTTCAAATAATGTGTGGTCTGACATTGTGGACTTCGAAGTTAAAAGGTGCTCTAACAGTGACCATGACCCATTACATCTCACTTGGAAGTGTGACAAGTACACGCCTAAAGTGACATATGAATCTGCGGTCACCGTCAACCATGGAGGAAACAGATTAAGAATGAATGGCAATCAACTATCCAAATTCCACCGTGTCATTATGACAGGAATTGTTTCACCAAGAAGCAAAATAAACTTTTCTCCATTATTAGAAGAGTTTCGCTGCAAAAATAAACCTGGACCAAAAATAATAGAACGGAAGCATGTCTTTAGCCGTACAGTGTACAATGAAAAAAAAGCCCTAAGAAGAGATCTTAGACAGCTTAGAAGACAAAATGGAACGAATGCCTCCTCGGAAATTAAAAAGAGGAAATCAAAATATAGAAATTGGCTAAAGTCGTTTGCTTCCTTGAGAGATCAAGAAAGAGGAGAACAAATGCTAAAACTGATCCTGACACATAACTCAAGAGAAACCTGGCAGATCCTAAACAATGGCACTTTATCGCAAGAATATGTGCAGTCAAACGGAATCTCGAGTTCTAAGTGGGAAAAACATTTTGCCAATGTTTTTGGTGCTGCA
The DNA here is from genome assembly GCF_040938575.1 of Ambystoma mexicanum. NCBI lineage: Eukaryota > Metazoa > Chordata > Amphibia > Caudata > Ambystomatidae > Ambystoma > Ambystoma mexicanum. The sequence goes on from NC_090923.1 coordinate 1,033,659,455, forward strand.
TCAGCTGACACATCGAGCCAAGTTGCCGACTGCAGTGGTGCTTGGGATGTTACCGAGAAGGCTGAAGACATCATCGCTTTAATTGGCCACTTAAAAAACTCAAGAGCCGCTGGTCCCGACGGCATAACAAACATCATGCTGAAGGAAAAAAAAGAAAATTGGGCATGCTTTATTGTGTATTTGTTCGATCTGATTGCAACTGTGAAAGCAGTGCCAGATTCATGGAGATCAGCTGTTGTGGTCCCGGTGTTCAAGAAGGGCAGTCGGGACGACCCTTCTAATTATCGCCCGATTGCTCTTTTGGACACCATAGGAAAAATTTTCGCTATGTGTATCCAGCGTAAATTATCCAGATGGGCCAATGACGCGAAGCTTCTAGACTGTAGACAAACTGGTTTCACCAAAGGGGTAGGTACTGAGGTGAATCTGTTATTATTAAATCTGCTAAAACTGGAAACGTTGAAATACAAATCTAAGCTCTACCTGGCTTTTATTGATATGCGGCAGGCCTTCGACTCAATAAATCGATTCAAATTATGGGATAAGCTAGCTGAATGGAACTGCCCACCCGCACTATTAAATCCAGTGATAGCCCTGCACTCGAACACTACTATGCGGGTACGTATGAATGCTCTGGGTGAGCTCTCAAACAAAATACCCACAAATAGAGGCGTGAAACAGGGCTGCCCTCTGGCGGCACTATTGTTTAAACTTTATATCTCAGACATTGCTACCAGACTCAGAGCAGCAGCATGTTTTCCGCCAAAGGTGAACGGGCAACATCTAAGTTGGGTGATTTATGCGGATGACATTGTGCTAGTGGACCGCACACAAATTGGCCTACAAAGGCTTCTGGTTAAATTTAAAGAATACTGCTATGTCAACGACCTAACAATAAATGAAAAAAAAACAAAGATTTTGATGGTCGGCAAGGTTCAAACTAATAAAGATCGAATGTTTAAGTGGACAATTGCCCTGGAGAAAATCGAAATAGTTTCATCGATACGCTATTTAGGAATTCTCTTTAATAACTCGACAAGAGAATGCGATTGGTGGTGTGACCTAAGAAATCGTATGGATGGTTTTGGAGCTCAGGGAGCTCGAATACATGCTGAATACGGAAAATTTTCATTAACCCCAGTGTTAACGTTTTTTAAACAGAAAGTTGTACCAGCAATTACTTTTGGGTCAGAAGCTGGATGGAACCTGAATGCGCACTGTTGGGACATTCTTGAGGGAAAATTTTGGAGACGTGTACTAAAGCTCTCCACATATGTCTCAATTAAAGCCATATGGCATGAACTGGGCCTTGATTCCCTGTATACAACGGTTTTATGGAAATCAATTACAGCGGCAAGGAAAATGCATATGAAGGATCCAGCACCAGTTTACAGAATCTTGTCAGTAACCACGCAACGTCAGTATGGAGGACTACTAATGTGTTGGGTCGCGAAAATTAAAACCATTGTCGACTCTGCAAACATCAAGTGGGATTTGGTGATGGCGACACCTCAATTAGTGAAAAAAAAACTACGTCAAAGGAGTTGGATACAGAATGTAGCTGACCGTGAGATGTTGAAGACGTCACTAGTTCTAGGAACTGCGGAAAATAGCTTGGATAAGTTACCCAAATATCTAAAGCAATTTCCTTCCAGATACCACCAGAATAAGTTCCTAAGACTTCGTCTAAATGTCTATCACACCAAGGATGTGCTTTGGATAAGACACGACGTAAACACAACAGATAACATCTGTAGATTTTGTAAAAAATCAGATGAAACGTCGAAACACTTAATCACGGAATGTGAAGCATTAGTAAGCGTACGCTCAATCTTGTTAGGAAAATATGCACCTCTCAATGGAAACGTGGAAGAATGGTGGTTTAGAATGTTAACCAGTAATAATGTTCAGTTAACTTGTGCGGTGATAAATTTTCTAGAAAAAACTCTACCAAGCAATGAATTGTGGTGAAAAGGCCATGGGAAAAAAAAGAATAGTTCCAGAGAATCCTGGGGTGCACTCCTGAAGTCTATTAACAAAGAACATTTGTGTAGCGCTACATGCGATTCGCTTGGTTGCGTTGTGTAATTAATAAAAAGTTTTCAACAAGCAAATATAATATTAATAAATAAATAAAAAAATAAATAAAAAAAAAAATACGAGCCGGGAAACCTTTCTTATCAGCCGAGAGCTGTCTTATTCTAGCCAGAGCCCTCATCCTATCAAAGTTAGAATATTGTAATTCCCTTTACATAGGGTCTACCAAACAAATAATCAACAGAATACAAGTGCTCCAAAGTAATGCACTTAGAGCGGCCCTATGCATTCCCAGAAGAGCACATATCTCCGAAATAAGACGGAAATACAAATGGCTATCTACCCAAGAAAAAATCAACCTCAAAGTTGCATCACTCATCCATAAATGCCTAAATAATAAAGCCCCCCGCTACCTTACAGAACGATTCAACAGAAAAAACCCTACTAGACAGTGGCGTAACACAAAATGTGGGGGCCCCCCTGCGAGACATGCTGAGGGGGCCCCCCAACTCGGCAACAAATCACGGGTTGCGCCACACTCTGGGCCGGCCTAGACTGTCACGCTTGCACAATACGCATGAACGTGCTGCTGAAGGGGTATGCCGCACACTGCACTAGGAAAAAGATATAAATATGTGTTTTAATGCAATATACAGCACACTTTCTGAGATAAATTGGCTATAAAGCCAGAGTGTTTGCAATTGTTTTGTAGGGTAACACAATCCAATACATGCAAGTCACCAACAGTGCACAGGAACATTAATGCTTCCAACTGGCTGCACAATGTAGACCAGTGTAAACACGTAATAACATTATAGTACAGAATGCCAGGCCACATTTAGACATACCTAGACTGTTTTCAGCAAAATGCCAGTCAAAGCAATAACACTCATCAAGAAGAGAGCACACAATAAAGCATGTGTCTCCATGGCCTCGAACAACACGACCAAACTCTTTAAAAACTGCAAGGAACTGGTCAATCCTGTTGTGGTCTATACCTCTTCTTTTCCCTCCCATGCCCTCTGTACAGCTCTGGTCTCTCATTTCTCTGCTAAATCTCAGGACATCCTGTCCTCTATGTCCTCTTCCTCTCTCGGCCCATTTTGGCCATCTCTTCTCTCCTCCTCCTTTTTCCTCTTTCTCTCTGACAACACCTGACGAGGTTTCTAGACAAGTCCGATCTATGAAAGTGTCGTCCAAACAGGTGCTCCGCTGCTCCTCCAGAACCATCAAAGCCCATATTGACACCCTCGCTCCAGCCTTGGCCGATTTCTGTAATCACTCTTTCGCCACTGCAATGTTCCCCTCTCCCTTTGAGCACTCCCTTGTGCACCCACTCCTCAAGAAGCAGTCTGCTGATCCTACCTGCTGGAAAACTATCGCTCAATCTCCACCTTTCCTGAGCAAACTCTTGAAAAAGCTTGCCATCTCCCAGCTTACTCTCCACACTGAATCTGTTGGTTGTCTCCATGACCATCAGTCTGGCTTCAGAGCTGCCAGAGGCATGGAAACTGCTCTCCTTAACACCTGTGCTGCTCTCTAACCTTGATTCCAGCATTCCTTCTATTCTCATCCTTCATCTTTCCTCTGCTTTCGACAGGGTCAACATCGCCATCCTGATCAATCGACTCTGTGAGAACCTGGGCATCACAGATCAGACCCTAGAGTGACTGACCTACTTCCACTTGGACCGCCACTCCGCTCCCAGGTCGATCGTGGTCCCATTCTCTCCGCCACCTCTCTCTACCTGTGGCATTCCCCAGGGCTCTATCCTCTCACGCTGGTTTTTCAACCTCTACTTGGCCACTTTGGCCTCCCTGATCTCTACCTTATCCTCTAACTTTCAGTGTTGTACGGATGACTCAGCTTTCCTTCAGGCTCCCCTCATCCTCCTCTCCTCTCTTGCTCATTCCTGACTGTCTATCCACGATTCAGGATTGGTGCGCCTCCAACAATCTCTGCCTTAATACCAGTAAGACAGAGATCCTTCTCATTGGGACCCTTGCCACTGTGTTTCCTCTCTCACTATAGCAGACCACCTTGGGCCCTCTTCCTTTGCCTTCCTGCGAGGCAAAAAACCTTGGTGTCATCTTCAACGCCACACTCTCTTTCTCTCCTAACATCTCAGACATCACCAAGAAGTCCCACTACCAGCTGCTCCTCCTCAAAGGGACTCTTCCCTTTCTCACTCTCCACCAGAAGCTCACTGTCTCTAAGCTGGACTACTGTAACAGCCACTTTCTCAATCTGTCTTCCTCTAGTCTCCTTCATCTGCAAATAATCCAGAACAGGACTGCAAGACTTAGCCTTGGCCTCAAGCCCTGGGATTGTATTTCTCCAGCCCTGAAATCTCTCCACTGGCTGCAAGGATCAAGTTCAAGAACCTTTGCATTGCCCACAAGGCTTTCTGGGGCCAGTGCCAACACTAAATCCAATGCTCTCTTCCAAAATACCTTCTTTCTCTAACCCTTCACTCAGCTACCTCCAACTCTCTAAGGCTTAGACATTTCTCCAGGAAGAGAGTGGGGGTAGACCTCTCTCCTCTGCTGGTGCCTCCAACTGGAATGGCCTCCCTGCCCGTCTCAAACTTGAGGCGGACAACCTGAAGTTTCGGAAGCAGCTAAAAGCTTTCCTCTTCTCTGCTGCTTTCGCTCTCTCTCCCCCCCCCTGCTGACCTTCCTGACCTACCTGTCTGCTGTACTGACTGGCTGCTTGGCTACCCTCAGAGTCTCTCTGAGTCCAGGCTCTTTCTTGATTGGTCACCCTTGCACTGCCTCCGGGCCTACCATGCACTTAGGGGCTGTAACTGTAACCCTGCAGTCCATTGTTTTCCTTGCACAACCAATAGCTGCTCTGCCCTGGCTGCACTTACTGAGAGCATTGCTGCCCTGTTTTCCCCTCCCCTCTCACTTGCACTTCCCTGCTCCCTTTTCCCTTGCACTTCTCGTTCTCACAATGACACAAGGCCTAGTGAGATCGTTTGTCTTGTCCTCCCTCTATCATCCCTCCCTTGTGTACACTTGTGTACAGGCGCATTATAAATGACTTGAATCACATCATATCATTTTATCACAGATGCCCCAGAAAAATATACAATGCCGCAGTAAGAAATGGCTAGACTGGCAGCACCCAAATGCCAATCTAGCCAGGTAATTAAAGTTAGCAGGACTACTTTATCAGAAATGTCCAGTTAAAAGAAAGTCATACCAAACTGAGGAATGACTAGACTGGCTACATCAAAATGCCTCTCTAGCCACTAATATCACATATCATGCCTGCTTAGCCTGGACATGGACAACCATTATGATTTATCACACAATCCTGCCCCCCCACACATCCACTCTCCCTCCCACCCACCACCCCAACCTCCACAATCAGCTCCTTGGCCCAGAATTACCTCTGCGTCCCTCTTCCTTGGCCCAGAGCTTTCGTGTGAGGCTCCTTGCCTCATAGGTAAGTACTGGGATGAGGAACAGTGGGACTAGGAGTGATGAAGATTACAGGTAGCTAAATCAGGCATTACCTCCATGTACCTCTACCTCTTCCCAGTACTTTTGTATGAGGCAGAGTGCCTCAAACACACGTACTGCCTCGTATATAAGTACTGGGATGAGGAAGAATAGGGCTAGGAGTAAGCAAGGCATTAAACACAAGTAGTAGCGCAACACCATTGAGTTGACTGGGCTTCAGCACTACCCCCCCTGACATTTTGGGCTATTTTGACTCAACTTGGCTAACCTTTAGAGCAGTTGCCAGACCGAACAGGACACAGATTTTAAACGGCACCTGGTTTTTGCTGTTAACAAGAACCCAGCAATTACCAACGTAAAGCATTTCACTGTTAGTACCTGCATTCAAATTCCACATTGTTTAGGCGATTGAAATCGTGATGTGGGTTTAGTACTTGCATGCCAGGGGAGTGATTGGAAGGGTAGAGAGGGAACAGGAGACTTATAGGAGAGAGTTAACTGCTTGTAACATTGAATCTGCACTAGAATAGTCTCATTAAAATGCGTAAATAATTTGGATGCGCCCACACAAATAAGTTTCCCCCTCCCCACCGCATGTGAAGTTAGCGCCTCTCCCAACATTTGAAGGGTTAGCCCCCCCGAAATGAAGGTTTTCCTGTGCCCCTGTACACAAGCACACATACCATTCACCTTATACACACCCAGTCATCCACACATTTAAGTGTGCACCCTTTCACCATACACTCACATAGGTAGCCACCTATACATTTATGTGTGCACCCTTTCACCATGCAGGCACATCCCCACAGCCACCCATACATTTAAGTGTGCACCCTTTCACCATACACACACAGGCAGCCGGCTATACATTTGAGTGTGCACCCTTTCACCATAGACTCATACACGCACACCTCATGGAGTTGAGGGGGGGCCCTATTACTTAAAAAAGAAATTGGGGCTCATTACGGGTCCAGCGGTAACCGTGCCGGTGCTACCGGCGGGTTGGCGCCAGACCCATAAAAAATTACTATGGCCTGACTTCCCGGTGCCACCGTGCTATTTCAAGTCCGGCGGCTGGGAAATGAGGTGCCGGTAATTTCGTTAAACCCCAGACTCCACGGGAATGGGGACACAGAAGCACCTGCACCATTGTTAACGGTGCCGGTGCTTCCGTGACAGGTCTGCCTACCGTGGCTGCTGTGCCTGGCAGGGTCAGACCTGTCGGGCACGGCAGCCCCACCAGGCAGACCTGTAATATGCCGGTCCGGAAACAGCAGTGCCTGTAAGCTTACCAGCACCGTTGTTTCCGGACCGGCATGGTCAGAATGAGCCCCATTGTTTCTTTTTTAAGTCACTATAACTTCATTAAGAAATTATTTCAGTTAAGGACCGAACCATAATCAAAATAATTTCTTTATGATGGCTGAGTGGCTTCAAAAACAAACAATTTCTTTTTGAAGGCATAGGGTTCCCCACCGCCCCTACACCCCATGACATGGAGGCCTCCAGCCTAGGTTCTTCCATGTCATGGGGTACGGGGGCCCTCAGACTTCAAAAGGAAAATTTCTTTTTGTAGTCACTCTGCCTTCATAAAGAAATTATTTCTGTTACAGAAATGTTCTTTATGAATGCAGAGTGAATTTCAAAAGAAACTTTTATTTTTTTTAGAAATGTTTATTTATTTTTTTTTTTTTACTGGGGCCCCCTTCCAGCCATGTGCTGGTGGGGCCCCCACACACCGCGGGCCCCCCCGCACCGCGGGGGCTGCGGGGGCCCCTGTTACGCCAGTGCTACTAGACCCTCTAGAACAGTTAGCCCCAACGGCCTCCTAGTGCCCAAATTCAAACTTACCACCATTGGAGGTTCAAGCTTCCCAGTTAAGGCAGCACAATTGTGGAATTCCCTGCCCCATGCACTTAGATCTGACCAAACGTTCAACAAATTCAGACATAACACAATAAAATGGCTCACTGAGAATACTATGTAACATGCACTTGCCCACGTACCCACCACATGTCGGTACCTGAAGGTGTCTGACTGGCTCCTTGCTGCTACTCTGTAAAGTTAGCTCTATGATGACTGTTTGGCTACACATCATCTGTACTTGTTAATGTCTCACCCTGTGGTGCCATGATCTGTAAATGTATAACTTCTGTAAATGTGTAAATTATGTAACTAAGTTGTAAACCTACTTGTTCTCATGCGCCCTGCTACCTCAGGGTCCGGTACCCACAACAAATAAATAAACAAACAAACAAACATATGCCACTCCTGTTTCCCTTATCCATGGGCTCGCAAGGATGGTTCGGTGTAACAGCCTATTACACAAGGGCAATGGACTGTCATATCTGTGGCATGTCTGCTGCTGTGGAACTTGTGTTAACACCCCTAGTGGGGATGATTGGGGTGTAATTGTCTACTGTTCTTCTTTTGCTAAATGGGGTGTTTAATGATTCATGTGTACATTCATTGCTATGCATTGTGTAGTAGGTTTCTTATCTTTAATGAACATGTGCTTGTTGCAAATCATACCGTAGATAGTGTGTTCCACACTGTTGCTGTGAAAGACGGACTGATGGTGTGATTTCTGATGTACGTCTCTGACATGGTCCAGTCATGTAATGCCTGAAGAGACACACACAGATGAATATTAAGCATTTATCATGTGTTTCATGCACTTTCTGCAGGGGGATGAGCCTCAAGACCACCTTTGCCAGCAGACATGGGCCATTGGACGTCTGGAATCAGGACACGTTTGGTGCTGCTGACAGAGGCAGAGGGATTGCGATCATACATCCGAAAATCGATGACGTGTTTCAAGGGACTCCAGGCAAGGTGAGCAGCACAGGGGGGTCACAACACAGCAAGCCTTCCACCTGGCCAGTTGAACATGCATACTTAGTAGCAGCACTGACGGTGAACTTGGACAAATATTGGTGTAGAAGCGCACAATACTGCTCAGATGTGTTAATAGACTGATGGCTAGTTGATGTGAAAGTTGTCTGGGGCACCTGCAGGGGCAGTGGCACATACCCTCCGGTCCACCATGGTCCATTGAGGCACTTGTATTAGCCATGTAGCATTCCGAGACATGGAATGAATCAGCTCACAGTTACAGACAGCAAGGGACAGACTCGGGTGCAGTGCATTTCATTTCCAATTAGAAATTGATACATGTACTGGCTACTTTATTTTGGTCATGGTGGTACAGGACTTGTTCTGAAGTCAGACCTTGCTATATGCATGTGTCGGTTTCACAGGGAACATTGCATGTTGTGTGAATCATGACACATTGGTGTTCCATTTGCCACGCACCCACCGGTGCCTGACTTACTGCATTGACTGTGTATGAACCATCAGAGGGGTAATGTTACGTATAGGTATAAAGCATCCACACAAGTTTGTCTGTTTGTAGTGTATTTTGTTACTTTGGGGCATATTTGGTAGTGTGTTTGTGTGTTTTGGGCACGCACAGATTATTAACTGTGGCTCTCTTTGCAGCATTGAACAGCTCCTGTTACCGGACCGGAGAGTGCGCAGGCAGGAAGCCAGCACTCACCCCAGAGATAAGTTTCTCTTTGACTTCCATTTGAGTAATTTGCTGCTATGTTCATGTGAACAAGTTTTGTCAATTTGTGTATGTGTTAATGTGTGTACTACATTTTGGTGCATTCCCTACTTTCCTGTGTCAATCCTAGTCCCCTCTCCTGCCCCTCAGTCCCGTTATCCAGTATTCCAATGCCTGTGCTGACTGCATATCCCTGACCCTCCTTCCCCTCCAGGCTCTCAGAGGCCTGTGTGAGTTAGACCTTGCAGGCACCCAGACCACGGTGGGGGCGGTTGTTTTGTGCCACTCCTGCGCCTGTACACGGAAGCTGTGACAGTAGACACCTGTTCGTGTTGCATAATTCTATGTTATGTACCACACATGGTTCAGATCCTGTAATGACATTGTTTTACTGTGCTACCTTGGTTGTTGACATCATTGTGGTCGTACTTGGCCTTTGTGGCGTACTGCTACTGAAGTCATCTACTGAAGGCTGTTCTGGTTTGTTTTACTGCCTGCAGGGTATTTGCTTGGCTTCTGTGTTGTCCTGCTTTGAGTTCTCTTGGATTTTGTGCTTTTGCAAATCTAGGTGGACTCTGAGGGTGCTGGCAACTTTTTACACACAAGGTGGGAGATGGTGACAAAGGGGAAGGGTGATCCTGTGGCCAAGTGAAATTCAAGGATGCACAATGAATGAACCAGATGCAGTTGTTCAGTGGGTCGTGGTGATTTGTGAGGGAGGGGGGGTGTTTTGTTATTGATAGTTGCCTTGCCCTGCAGTGTGATGGGCACCCTGAAATTGTAATTGTGCTTTCCTATGTACATGATGTATTCTGCTGATCAATGCCTGTTCATGTGTTGTGTTTACCTTTCAGGTGTGAGGGGATAGTTGTGGTTTGACATGCTGGGGTATACACATGGTGAATGTTCACATGTGATGTGTAGACGACACTGATGGTCACTTGATTTCACATGCATATTTTGAGTGCATGTCCCTACTGACCCACACGCTCGCACTATGATCCACTACATGTACAACTAGCCTTCCATGTCCACGTGTACACTCTGTTTGCCTTCTGGTGCCCACTGTGTCCCTGCAGCACATGTTCTCTGAGCATTTGTGGATCCTGTACATGCCTAATTTGGTTTTTTATGTAGTTAGTCGCTTAGATGTCATGCTCAGGGTGTGCATCACACACAATGGCTGTTCACTGTGCTGTGCGCTGAGCAGTGTGTTGCAGGAGGTGTACATGGCACACAGTAGCTGCAGTGTTGATTTTGCAATGCACATTGTGCATGTAGACAGGCATTCATTGTTATGTTTCAACTACAACCTTTGGAATGCATTTGGGTATGACTTATTTTGGGTGGAAGGTTGTTGGTCAGTCATTTCATCTGATTCCATGTCAGGCATCATTGTCTGATGCCAATTTACATTTTTCACATGGCAATGTGTACCTTATTGTTACTGTGTTGGTGTATGGCTATTGCTTGCCATGTCATGTTGTGGTTTTGGAGGGTTTGAGTGACATACCAGTGATAGTCATGGCCTGTTTGGCAGGTCTGTGTGATTCACACCTTGCATGTGTGCCTTTTGGTCACACAGGATTGCTTGTGTTTAAGTAGCTAGGGATGCACACAATGTGGCAATTCCATGGCAACAATCTCAGGGTGGTAAGGTTGTGACAGTTGACTGTCTCTTTGTCATCATCGATTGTCGCCTGGTATGTGCCAGGCCTGTGTGGACTCCGCAGGGTGGGGAGTGTAGGTGAAAAATCTGTTCACAAGCTGGGTCCATGCTTCCTCGCCACGTGCCCTATCCCCTCCCATGGGCAGAGCCTGTGCCTGTGGTTGGGGATGTGGGGGCACCACCATGTCCACTGGTACGCCCTGCCGTGTTGCAACATTGCGCAGGACACATGCTGCCACAATGATCCTGCATACTACTGGGGGTGCATAGAGTAGCTGCCCGCCAGAGCGGTCAAGGGAGCGGAAGCGTGACTTGAGCACTCCAAATGTGCACTCCACTATGGCCCTGGTTGCAATATGGACCGCATTGTATCTGACCTGGGGTGGTGTGGTGGGGTTCTGGATTGGCGTCATCATGTGGTTGCTCAGAGGGTCCCCTGTAGAGGTGATAATGGTTGTGATTATTGGGGTTTGTGTATTTTGTGTGTGTGTGTGACATGCATGCATGTGCACGGGTTTGTACTCACCTAGGAGCCATGTGTCGCCATGCTGGCTAGCTTCCAGGGCCCGGCTCAGGGTGGACATTCTGTATATAAAACTGTCATGGGTGGAGCCAGGGTAGTTTGCATAGACAGAGGTGATGATTCCCTTTGCATCGCATACCACCTGTACATTGATGGAATGCCAGTGCTTGTGGTTTCGGTAGATGTGCTCAGTGGCCCTAGGTGGACGTAGGGCCACATGGGTGCAATCTATGGCACCGAGCACTTTGGGGAAGTGTGCCACCCTGTAAAAGTCCTGGATAATGGCCTGCCTTTCTGCGGGTGTTCTGGGCATGTATATGTGCCTGCGGACTGAGGGGCGTACAGTCATGATTGCCAAGACCTGGTGAAGGCAGCGTGACTGCGTGGCCTGTGAGACCCCCCCCCAGTATGGCAGTAGTCTGCTGAAAAGACCCAGTGGCCAAAAAATGCAGGACATTGAGCACCTTCTCCAAGTGGCTCAATGCTTGGGAGCAGAGGGTGGGGGATGTTAGGTCATCTTGTCACTCCCTGACCAGGTCTAGGATGATACGGAGTGGAAACCGATACCTGCCATAGACCTGGTCATCAGGCATCCCAAAAAGGCTTGTCCGTAGTGAAAAAATGCGTGTGCTGGCTATTCTCCTCCTCCTGCGGTGTCTCACATCAGTGCTGCGACAAATGGGCATTCATCGAAGCTGTATATAGGTGTTTGTTGTTTGCGCGCACTTTTATACTGTGAGCGGGGATGCTTCCGCCTGCCTTCGTGTGGCGGACACGTTGACGCCTGTGCGCGTCTTTTGCCATGCGCGGGTGTCCCGTATTCGAATCCATGAATACGGGTTGTTCGCGTGCGTGTGGGCGTTCCGTGTAGTTCCCTGCAGTTCTTTCCCAGTTACGCCTTCTTTTTCACGCGTTATTCCCCATTCCGCATGTTACACCCCCTGTTCCGCCTACTTTTGTTGTGTGCGCCGCGCTATGTGCGCTTTCACTGTGCGCTTAGCACACGCTGTTTGGAGACGTGTGCGCCAGCGTGCGCCATGCACGGATTTGGCGCACAACCAGTGGGAAAGTAGCACAGCACCTTCCTTGAATCGCACGCGTGTGCGTGCGCTTGCTTTCTCACGCTTGCGCCTCCTTGTGCCTGCTTGCGCTGGGATTTTCGGCGCACGTTTGTTCCATGAATCGGCCCCTGAGAATCAAGGACTTTTTGTATTGCTTCTTGTTCATACTTTAGAAGGTGATTATGTGAACTCTTAGGGCAGCTTTAACAGTGTCCCAGTTAGTGGTGATGGAGGTGTCTTCATCTAGATTTTCAGTAAAAAGGTTCTGTTGGAAGAAAATGAATGACTGCATGATTTGTTGGTCATGAAGAAGAGAGTTAGTGAATTTCCATCTAGAGGATGGTTTCTTAATGTCAGAAAGATCAAAGGTAGTTATGACTGGGGCATGGTCAGAAATGATAATTTTAGAAATGAGGGAGTCCGTAATAGTATTCATGAGTTATTTACTAGTGAAAATGTAATCGAGGCGCGAGAGGGAATCATGGCATGAGAATGGAATGTGTATTCTAGGTCAACCGGATGGGCCAGTCTACAAGTGTCAATAAGGCCTCATTCAGTCAAGCAGTGTTTAAAAGCTGTATGGTACTTGGAACTCTTGAGGGGGCATTTGGATATTCTATCTAAGAAGGGGTCTAGAACTTTGTTCACATCACCACATAACATTAGAAAGGAGACATTTGAATTCAGTATGATTTGCTTCATAGAATCCCAGAAACCAGTATAGGTTAGAGTGAAACCATAAAAACACACAAGAGTGATGAAGGCAGATGCACCAGCAGTTTGACTAATGCCCACCTCCCATTGGTATCAACATCTTGACTTATAATCTTACATGATAGCTTCTTATTAATAAGTATGGCCACACCATTTTCTTCCCCAACCGATGGACTAGCAATGACATCCTTAACTCAAAAGGCTTTGAGTTTCATGGTTTCTGTAAGAGAGAGGTGCATTTCCTGTATACAAGCAACAGATGGGTTTATCTTTTTGAGATAAGAGATACTTTTGCACCTCTTAATTGGGTTATGACAGCCCTTAATGTTTCAGGTAACACATCTAAAAACCATCGTACAGAAGCACCATAGTTAACACAGGAACCAAAAAATATCAATCATAAGGATGAAAGTTTCATCTAATAAGGTAAGCAAAACAGTAGTAAGAATAGCATCAGTAAATAAATGCCTGAGTGAGTGGTGCATCCAAAACTATGAGTATGAACATACAAGGATGACACAAAATGGAGAAGGGAAAGGAAGGGGATGCCTGATCAAGTGAGGTAAGATAAAACAGAAACACATAACACTGAATTAGATGACAAATTGAGACATATAGTGTATAGAGAGAGCAGACAGGATCAAGTACATCAAGGAGAACAAAAAGGGAGAAAAATTAAAGTAATAGGTGACACCAATAGGGCAGAAATAAAAAGCCCCGGAAGAAAGCGGTGCCTGGCCCACCATCATTTCAGCCAAATTAGAGACTGCAACACTTTGTGACGTAAAAGAGTCAAGATCCAGAAGAAGATGGATTGATAGGAAACAACGTATCCATGATGTCGGTTTTGAGGTAATGGATGAATTTCTTGAGGTCAGCCAGTTCATCAAATATCGAAGTACGACCATCATAAGTCACTTTAAAAGAACAGGAATGGTAAAGGCCATATCTGACGTTGAGTTGTTTTAGTGCAGGATGATAAGAGAGGAATTCCTTCCTGGGTCGGGCAGTTTTTTTTTGCCACATCTTGAGACACATAGATCCTTTTTTCCGTGCCAGGTGAGGGTATTCAACTCTTTATCCTTTGAGCGAATGAGCTGCAATTGGGTGTATTCAAGGAGACAAAAAATCAGAGTGCGCTGTGGGATGTGTGTAGATTGGGGGCTTCTTGAAGGGCCAATGTTATGTGCGTGTTGAATATCGATGAATATTTCTTTTGGGTTGTGAAGTAGGGCTGGTCACAAATTCTGGAGAAAATGTATTGCATTGTTCCCCTCACATCCTTCAGGGAGGCTCGTAATGCGCAGGCTGTTGCGTCTTCTTCTGTTTTCCAATTCTTCATTATGTTTTTGAAGATCTATCACTGCCTTGTCTAGCTGGGACATCTTCGATGAAATGTCCTCTACAAGACCAATTCTATTTTCCATTTCACTCATACTATTTTTAAATACTTTCCTCTACAAGACCAATTCTATTTTCTGTTTCACTCATACTATTTTTAAATACTTTCCACTTTGCATCAAGTTGCTGTAGTTTTTGGTTGGTGGTTTCAATAAATGGTTTGAGTGACCTTATTTCTTGTAGAATGGCCTCAACGGCAGCATCTTGTGAAAGTGATGGTGGAGGCGATTCACTCTTGAGTCTTTTGTGGGTAGCAGAGGAGGTCTGCGCATCTTTAGATGCATTTGGCAATTTCTGGTTATTTCTTACCAGATACCATGTTGACTGATAAGTCCCCCAATAAGAAGGTGTTGACACAGTGAGCCCAAAAGTATCCCACTGGCACGAAGGTGAGAGGGGGCACTAAGAATACCCCTCCAGAGGTGAATTAGAGGAGAGAAAATGCTACCTTAAAGTGTTAGGCAAAAAAATGTACTTGAAGGGTGAAGTAGATTTTATTTCACCTTATGTTCTTTGTTAATTCTATCCTTTAATGCTGTTTTTTCCTTGTTGTAGGCAGTACTACTTGTTGTCCATGAGGTGGCGCTGTTTATGTTATGGGGAGGCCTGACTCAGCCCAATACGGGAAGTTGCATCATTGCCACGGCCGGAGATATCCTCACAGGTGACGGATGGCGTCTTTGCTCTTAGCCGGAGGGCACACAGGCCGGAGAAAATGTCTGTACCACCGCCAGAGCACACTGGAAAATGAGAGCGAGTGGCCCACACCCGTTGCTGCAGTAAAGCAAGGAGAAGGGGAGGGTTTGAAGTGGATCTACGTTGTTGCAGTACGATATTTGTTGTGGTGGGCCAGAGCAGCGCCTAATTAGCCCTCTTTCCCGTGCCAAGCCACGCCCTTATTTTTTCAAACCTAAAATCACAAGTTGATTTCTGGTATTTAAAGTAGGTTTATTTGTGTGGGAATAGAAAAATTATTCACATGGTTAATAAAATGGTTAACTAAATCAAACATTAGTACCCGGCACGCTCTGTCCACGGGAAATACTACATGTGGATTGGCTCTTTTCCAAGCCATACCACATGGTATTCCCGTGGACATACGAGCATGCCGGCGTTTGTTCCCAGCGGGTGGCGTGGCAGCCCCTTAGCCAATGAGGAGGCTCGAACCGGGGCAATCCCTGCTCCGAGCCTCCCCAAGGCTGGAAGCTGCTTTCTTCCCCCGCCGGGAAATCAGGTAAGTTTTTTTCCCCTCCACCCCTATCCCCTGCAAACTATGCCCTCCCTGCCTTCCCAACCCCACATACCTTCTTTTGTCTTTTTCTCGGGAGCGAACGCGCTGGGAACACTTCTGTTCCCAGCGTGTCCACTCCCGATGGCCACCATGGAAAGGGAAAACGGACTACGTTTTCCCTTTCCCGGTAGTCATTTAATTTGACTTTTTTTTTTCTGTTACGGAATTCTGCAGCGTTTTCGGAACAGAAAAAAATCCCATTAGTACCCCGGTCTATTGTCAAAATTATTTAAAGAAATCTGCGGGGAAGAAATCACCAGTCATTTATTGTGGCAATAAGATCCGAGGTGGCGGGCCAATACCACCCAAGGTAATTCCCCTGGGGGCGTAGCCCCAGGGGCATTACCGTGGGCGGTATTGGCCTGCCGCTGAGGATCTTATTGGCACAATAAATGACTGGTGATTTCTTCCCCGCAGATTTCTTTAAATAAATTTGACAATAAGAAAGCCTACAGTTTTGGCTTGATTATAGGTATTAGACATATATTTACCAGGCAATTACATCATATGCCCAGGTATGTGCACCAGTTTCCAGTTGTTCCAATGTCATGGTCAGGTGATACCCTTATGACAGTGCCTGGCAAATGCCTTTCCCATGTCTACTCAAAGGCCCAAGCTGTTGGCTCTGCCAATGCCTATTGGTCTCAGTAAACAAAAGTGTATATGTCTAGATGTGGGTTCCTTGCTTGTTGCGCCTATGGAATCAAGCTGCACCTCACTATTAACCCAAAAAGAAACTACCTGAACATGTCAAGGCTAGGATGACAAGTATGGTCCAGTTTCCGATCTTCTTCCTATGCATACTTTACACTGGGGTTCGACCATAAATAACCTGTCTTTTTGTGTGTGGAAACCTAGCCTGCCTTGCCAGAACCTTTTATGATTCAAACTGATAAGTACTGATTTGATAACCTCATACTGTTTGAGTGACTATTAACAGAGTCTGTATGCAAACAGAATAGATCATGTTTATTTCAGGTCGTGTTTGGAAGGTATTATGTGCTGCATTCTGGCTGTTTAGGCAGTGCCGGATATGAAAATCATCTACTGTGAGATCCCACCAGCGACATCGGGATGAGCAGCGGGACGGGAGGATTCTTCTCATCCCCTGTTAGGCAGAAACCTGTGCAGTTCCCTCTGGGACCACTGCAAAAGATTTAGGACTACAGGTGTTTGGCGGTGAACCCACTTGGTAGCAGTCTGCACCACACAGATTCACTTGGTAGCTGTGGCTGAGCAGTCAGACTTCCCTCAAGAAGAGTTGAGCAGTATGTGGAGTATACAAAATAGGGCAATTCTTCACAGAAAAACAAGCAAACACACAACGAGGCTTAGTGTAAAGATATTAAGGTATTTATTTATAACGGAACATCTATCAAAAACACTATGGCACTTTCACGGCAAACAAATCAAACACAATTACTCTACGAAGAAGAAACGATCAATCCCCCTAGTAATATTTCGACAAGTCTAGGTTCTACCGGCACCACTTATTTACAGACAGAGGTGTATACCTCAACCTAGATGGCACTCTAATATTAGTTAGGACGGGAGAGAATAAGATAGGCAGGTTACGAAGTCAACACAGTTCAATACTTCACGGGTAAAATGCAAGGCAGGAAGGCAGGAATCACAATAGAGCGTAAAGTTCAGAGGCCAAGCCCACTCGGAGAGGGGCAAGGCGATATGTCCCAAAAAGTCTCTAGTGGAGAGGCCTTCAAGTCTTTGTAGCAAATTGTTATCGGCAGATTGAACCAGTTCAGAACAATAAATGAGAAAAGCTTGGAGGCGACCCAACGGAAAGGAGAGGATTAAGACACCTCACTCGAACCGATCGAAAGGGAAGCCAGGCGGACACGGTACCTTGTTGTGGAGGGCAGCTCCGGCGGGGGCAGTTGTTCCTGGTGGTGGATGCACCTCAGGTCTTTGCCAAGAGTAGAGATGATCTCGTTGTCGAAGAAAAGTGAAGTCCGGTGCACCACCAGGGAAGAGACCAGCCGCGGAGTGCTCCGTCACAAGGCACCACCTTTTGGTCGCGGTACAGGGGTAGTGGCTATCCGGCTGACAAGGTGCTCTGCACGGGCAATTCGACCACTGCGTCCTGAGGCGAATAAAAAGCAAAGGGGACTGGTTGTTCCCACCAGTCAGGGGAAGAGACTCTCTGGCAGGGAGATCTCCTCTGTCGTCGGGAAGTGGTGAGTCGGTTCTGCAGGGCTCCACCGGAGGTGTCGTCATGCAGGTCGGCTCAGCGTTACTCTCGTCGGTGGCGACTTCTGAAGATCCAGTCCCAAAAGCCCTGCTTTTATGCAGAAAACCCCCATTCATTCAGCCTAGCTGTCAATCAACACTCGCTAAGTGGTGAGCGGGGAGGCTCACCACCTGGGCCAATCACTCCAGAGTGCGACCGGAGTTGGCAAGGCGACTCGATCCAGGGTGCCTAAACCCCCTCCCACACCCCTGTGGTAACCCAGACAGAATGGCACCACTTTGGAGGGTCTCTGTACAGAGGCCCGCCAAAAGTGGAACAAAGGGCTCAACCTTTGGTTTAGGAGTCACAGAGACGAACACAGATGCCATTTTACACACCGAGTTCTGGCAGAGAATACCATCCGATAAACTTATTTAAGATAAGTAGACCGGTGGTACGTTAGAGATTAACGAGAAAAAGGATTAATCTCCGACAATGGGACGAATCCCATAGGGTTATGTTCGGGGTCGGACATAACAAGTAGTTTCCACTGCCACCAGCCAAAACTCGACGAGGGGGGACGGGACAGTGCCCCCTCGAGTAACAGATCCAGGAGTAATCGAATTACCCCTACTAGTACGTCCACAATAAGATGGTTTGTACTAGTTCTGTTAGTAAATTTAGGTCTAGTAAAGCCAATGGTGACTTTACATGCCCGGGGAGACAGTAGTCATTCCCCGGGTATGGAGTCTATGGTGGAGGTCCGCTAGGACGCCCCAGTGTTACGGCACGTAGGGTGCGGTGTAACACACATAGAAAAACATATGAGACCCTATGGAGTAAAAGACCCCATAGCCCATAGAACACATTGATATTCAAAGGAATTACACACATACATGTCCAAGAGTGGGAGAAAAAGAGTCTCACTCTTGGCAGGATGGAAAAACAAACTCTAGAAATCCAGCAAAGCTGCTGGGGGACTCACTAGGTTAGGAAATTCAGCCTAAACAGAGAATTCTCCCTAACACTCGCCCCCCCCAGACTAAGGGACAGGAGGATTTAATCCACTCCTCGATGAATCTCATACCTCTAGTCGATTACATACATCCTAGAGAGACCATCAGCATTTTGGTGGTGACACCCTGACCTGTGCTCAATGGTGAAATCAAACCCTTGCAGGCAGTTTGACCATCTCAATAGTTTTGGGTTTTCCCCTTTCATTTGCATTAACCATCTCAAGGGTTGGTGGTCAGTCTGAATGACAAAAGTAGAACCATACAAGTACGGCCTAAACTTCTTCAGAGCCCACACGATAGCAAAGCACTCTCTTTCGATTGTTGCCCACCTTGCTTCAGGATCCTTCAGCTTGCGGCTGATGAAGCAAACGGGGTGCTCCCTACCTTTCCCATCCAGTTGACTGAGTACCGCACCTATCCCTACATTTGAAGCATTTGTCTGCACAATGAAGTGTTGGCGGTAATCAGGAGCTCTGAGTACTGGGGCTTGGCAAAGAGCCTTTTTCAGGTTTTTAAAAGCCTCATTGCACTCCTCGTTCCATTTAACCTTCTTAGGAAATTTGGGCGAGGAGATGACATTCAGTGGAGAAGCTATGGTCCCATAGTTCTCTATGAAATTCCTGTAATACCCAGTGAGGCCTAGGAAGGCTCTCACCTGGGTTTGAGTAGTCGGTGTTGTCCAATTTTGCACAGCTTCAACTTTACTGAGCAAAGGCCTTATTTCTCCACCTCCTACCTCATGTCCAAGATAGACTACCTTACTCTGTCCAATTTGGCATTTACTCGCCTTTATGGTCAGATTGGCTCGTCCAAGAGCCTGCAAACCATCTCTCAGGTGGGTTACATGTTCTTCCCAGGAATTGCTGAACACTGCGATGTCATCCAAGTATGCCATGCAGAAGTCCTCCATCCCATTCAGAACCTGGTTTACCATCCGTTGAAACGTAGCAGGTGCATTCTTCAGTCCGAAAGGCATTACCTTAAACTGGTATAAGCCAACGGGGGTAGAAAATGCAGTTTTCTCCTTGGCATGGTCTGTCAGGGCTATTTGCCAATAGCCTGACGTCAAGTCAAATGTGCTGAGGAACTTGGCGGCGCCAAGTTTATCCACCAACTCATCTGTTCTTGGCAAAGGGTGGGCATCAGTCTTGGTGACTGCATTAAGAGCTCTATAATCCATGCAGAATCTAAGTTCTTTAGATCCGGCCTTTGGTACTAGCACAACTGGGCTAGACCATGGACTAGTAGAGGGCTCTATTACCCCGAGATCGAGCATCTTGCTGACCTCACCTTTGATGTGGGTTCGTACGTTTTCTGACATGCGGTATCCTCTGCTTTTGACTGACAGACAGTCACCAGTGAGTATGTCGTGCTGGCCCGAAGGGGTCAAGCCTGGTGAAAGCGAGAACAGAGAGGCAAACTGATTCAACATAGATTTGCACTCTTCTCGTTGCTCGGGTGTCAGATTGGAGGAGAGATTTACTCCTTCAATTTTTTCATCTAAAGGTAAGCCTCTGAGGAGATCCGGAAGAGCTTCACTCTCTTCTTCTGTCATGATGCCTACCTCCAAGGAGCCAGGTCCGACCCAGCAACCCCAGAGGCAGGCATCATTTCCCCCAGGGGAGTGCCAGCGGGCCCAAGCTGTGGCCCTTTGGACGCAGTCCTGGCGCCTTAGGCGCCAGGCTCATGTTGGACCCCTGTCCTGGCGCCTTAGGCGCCAGGCTCATAAAGCTAGACATGTGTTCAAGTGTTTTAATGTGCACTTACCTGATGCAGACCATGCTGCCACATCCAGGCTCTCTTGAGGCCTGAATGGGACTACTTTACCTGTGGGATTTCTTTCCACCCGGGTGTGGTCGGGGAAGGATACATACCTGATCGGAGGAAGGATACACACTTGGAACTTCTTCCAAAGCTATTTAAACCACACCCGATCAGCAACTCACGCTTCGCGTTGTTCTGCTCCTCGCAGCTGGACGCTCACCGTGTCAGCTCCTGCATCTGGACTTCAGCCACGCCTGTCAGCATCCTGGGTCACCTGCAAAGGGAGACAAGAGACCTTACCAGCAAAATCTGCACCACGGAGACATCACCGACGATCCTGAAAGGGAAGACATTATTTTTAAAAGCATTTCATTACGATCGCTGCAGCGCTGCATTTCACTCACCTTTCCTGGGTTCCTCCATCTTCAGCAGCGATCATCCGGATACACAGCCACTTCCCAGAGCCTAGAGAAAAAGACAAGAATAAGAGGTGAGAGAAGGAAGGGAATAAGACTTACCTGTTGGGTCATTCCCATTTCATTTCGGGTCTTGCCGCTTCCAGGCATTTTCCGGACCCCGGCCCCTATGGGGAAAAAAGACAAAGACATTGAATGAGCGTATGCAAAGACAGTTCCCGAGCGCTCATCCAGAACTAACCTGCCATTTACTGGAACTGGAACTGCACGTTTCACTTCGGGTCGGTGCCATATCTCCGGCATTCCGAACCCCGGCCCCTAAGGGGAAAAAAGACATAAGCATTAGCGCTTGCTGCAAAAAGACAATGAACATTATTATTTAGCTTGGACTTTTGAACTTGCAACAGAACTTTTACAGAGCCTTACCTGAATAGTCAAGCTTACCTGAACTCCCATCAATCCTCAATCCAGTGAAGTAACTGGGTTTCAACGCGCCCCTGCATCAGAAGCAGGATGGAGAGCTCATCCTTCCTGACCCTAAGGTGAGACTTCACGGGGAATCGTGGAAGGGTATCGTGGAGGGTCGGAAGAGAGTGGGAGGTTTGGGCATAACTCAGTCAGTAGGTAATACTCCCTTTTCACGCACAGGGGAATATTCCTGCGAGCCGGAGAAGCCAGAGTAGAGGGCCCTTCCTGTCCATCTTCAGAGTCCTGCGCTTCACCATTGAAGAAGCATCTGCACTGGAAGCCAGACCTGCGCCTCCGTGGGAATCAGGTGAGCGTTACATCTTCTTCCTCGGATGATGCTAGAAGCAACGCTCCTACATCAGGTCGGGAGACATACGCTTTAAGTCGGTTGGTGTGGAAGACTGTCGGAGCCTCCTTGGGATTGCCCAAGTCCACCAGATAGTTGACCTCTCCGAGTTTACCCACAACTCTGAAGGGTCCCATCCACTTATCTTGCAAGGCTCTCTGCCTTGTTGGGATCATAACGAGAACGAGCTGGTCTTGAGCGAACTCAACCATGTTAGCCTTTTGATCGTGCCAGTGCTTGACCAATGCTTGTCCAGCTTTCAAGTTATCACTTGCTTCCGTCATCATGTGCGACATTCTCCTCCGGAGACCTATCACGTAGTCAGTCACTCTGACTGGCTCGGGGGAAGGAGCACTCTCCAACCCCTCCTTAATCAGGGCCAATGGACCTCTGACGGGATGACCATAGAGTAGTTCGAAGGGTGAGTAACCTACACCCTCCTGAGGGACTTCTCTATAAGCAAAGAGAAGGCATGGCAGTAGAAGGTCCCACTTACGCTTAAGGGGTTCCTCTAAACCACCTATCATGCTCTTCATGGTTCGGTTGAACCGTTCTACCAACCCATTGGTTTGTGGGTGGTACGCTGTTGAGAACTTGTAAGTAACTCCACAGGTTTTCCACATGGCTTTCATGTAGTTGGACATAAAGTTTGACCCCCTGTCAGAGATTACTTCCTTAGGAAACCCGACCCTAGTAAAAATACTAAGGAGGGCCTTAGCCACAGCCAGGGTTGTAACAGTCCTCATAGGAATTGCCTCAGGATACCTAGTAGCATGGTCTACTACAACAAGTATAAACCTGTTGCCTGAGGAGGTTGGAGGATCAAGGGGACCAACGATGTCAATCCCTACTCTCTCAAATGGGACTCCCACAACTGGGAGAGGCACTAAAGGTGCCACATTCTTGGAGCCAACCTTACCAGAGGTCTGGCAGGTGTGGCAGCTCCTGCAGTGTTTTTCTACTTCGGCCCCCATCTTTGGCCAATAGAAGTAGAGGGAGAGCCTTTCCTTAGTCTTCTTGAAACTCAAGTGACCAGCCAAAGGAATCTTGTGGGCTAACTGAAAGAACTGTGGTCTGTTCTCTTGGGGCACTACAAGTCGTTTGTAGTCTCCAGGTGCAGACTCGGTCGGTTCACTGTAGAAGAGGCCATCTTCCCAGTGCAACCTGTATTTCCCAGGCTCTTGCCCTTCAGCCTGAGCTTCTGCCTGGTGGCGAAGACCTTCCAGAGTTGGACACTCTCTCTGTCCCTTACTGAAGTCTGCCCTGCTGGGTCCACCTTCTGCCAGTAAAGACTGCAGCTCAGGATGGTCAACAGGATCCAGATCTCCAATGAGTTCCTGGCCTTCCATTAGCTCTCCCTCAGAGTCTAATTCTACCACACAGGGTTGTACCTCCCTCTCAGCCTCGGCTGGAGGTGGAGTTACGGGCGTAACTTTGGACAACCGCGGGGAAGTCCGTGTTGGCTGCACTGGAATGCTGGCTGCTGGTTTCGGGATAGAAGTCTTAGGTTTCCCTTTCGCTTCTGATTTCTTGGAGACAGCGGCCGACAATTCCAGTGGAGCAGGAGTGATTTCTTTCTTCATCATCTCCTGGAGAGTACCGCGCATGGTCCTCTCTCTTGCAGGTCTGGTTAGCTCCTGTAACCGTTTACTAGGAGGTCTGGGAGTATGCGATACAACTCCGAGAGTTTTCAAATCGTTACCCAACAGTACGCGTCCTGGTACCTCACTCTGTATGCTGACGGGTATCTTCACAGTCATGTTGTTACACTGGATGAGAACTGGTAATTGGAGAAGCATCTGCACAGGCCCTCCAGCTAACTTGGTGAGGCGTTTGGGTGCCTTAGCAACATCCTCAGCCTGAATAAAAGATTTATCCACCACAGTTATGCTGGCCCCAGTGTCCCTAATGGCAGGACACTTCCTTGAATGCAGTATCCCTAATGGCAGGAGACTTCCTGACCATTCACCTGGACACTGTCCTTATCATGCTATTTAGTATTATCGGGGATAGAATTATAGACATCTAAATTCTGTTGTTCCCACAACCCCAGAGATACTAAAGAAACGCTGGCTGAGACTCTAATGGGTTCGTCAGCTAGCAGTAGAAAGTTTCCACTTGCCATTTGGACTTCCTCCTCTGGAGCGAAGGCTAAGGAGACAAGCTGGACCCCTGAAGGTTTACCTTACATCTGGGATCTCCTTTCACGTGGTCAGTCGAGCCACAAACAAAGCATTTACCGAATGCTTTCTGGAATGGTGGCTTGTTCTGACCTCCTTCCGGTTTGGCACCAGAAGACACACTATTCTGCTGTGGTTTTCCTTGTGGCTTACCCTTCTGGTTTTGTTTGGGGCCCTCTTTGGAATGTGAGTTATTAGAATTCTCTTTTGAGTCTTTTTTAGGCTGTTTTCCCTCATCCTTTTTCTGAGTTGCCCCAGAATCCTTATGAGTAGCCCGGTTGGCAACCCATAAGTCAGCAGCCCTAGCTAGCCTCCGGGAATACAATTCCTTCGAATCAGCCAAGTGCTGTCTGAGCTCAGGAGAACAGGCATCATAAATAGACTCCAACATAAAAAGATTCCTCATACCCTCATAAGTGTTCACTTTGTAACCCTTAATCCATCCCTCTAAGTTTTTCAACCCTTCACTCACCCAGGTAGCCCAAGGGGTACCATCATGCTTTTTGAGGGTTCTAAACCTCTTAAGATACTGGGAAGGGGTCTTCCCGAATCTAGCTATTAAAGCTAGTTTCACACTTTCGTAATCCGTCTTATCCGCCTCCCCCAACTCCATTACCACATCAGTCGCAACAGGAGGGAGCCTAGAGAACAACCAGGGGAGCAAAGCATTCCCGGTGATGTCCTGGAGCCCATGATTGTATTCAAACAGTTTCAACCAATCCAACACATCCAATCTCGGTTCATACATACCCACTAATTCCTTTGGCATCCGGGGTCTTTTGAGACTGGAGCTCCTAGAGGAACCAGAGGAGAGAGAAGCATTTTCCATAGACAACTTTTTCATCTCTAACTCGTGTTTAAGTTCTATTTCTCTGAGTCTTAACTCAGCTTGCTTCTGCTCAGCCTGGGCATTCATCCGTCTGAACTCGAGCTCTTGGTTTCGTTCGGATTGAGCCAAGAACCGTTTGCATTCTAATTCGAGCTTCATTTTTTCAAGTTCAAAATAGGCAGGGTTACTTGTGGGACCTGGTATGGGCCCCGTAGGCACAGCTGGTAAGGCAGGTAGAGGAGCAGGGGAGACAGTTTCATTAGCCTCTCCGTCCTCGTCAGCCTCCTCATCGCTATCATCAGAATTACGATTCAGATCAACACCATCACTGTTATCTACATTTGCTGGAGCGATTGGTTCCTCTGAACCAGTACCCAGACTTTGGTTCGCCAGCAATCTCTCGATTAGTTCTAACTTCTTGCCTCTTACAGGAAGATTCTCTTGCCTACAGAGAGCTCGCAAACTCTCAGTATTTTCACCTGACAAGGACTCTTGACTGTAAGTTTCCATCGTAGACATGTTTTTTGAAAGTTGATTTTTGTGCAAAGTTTTGTGGTTAGTTATCCTACAGTGTCGAAAAGCACTCTAAACTGTATACTCGATACAAATCCCACCGCTGTACACCAGTGTTAGGCGGAAACCTGTGCAGTTCCCTCTGGGACCACTGCAAAAGATTTAGGACTACAGGTGTTTGGCGGTGAACCCACTTGGTAGCAGTCTGCACCACACAGATTCACTTGGTAGCTGTGGCTGAGCAGTCAAACTTCCCTCAAGAAGAGTTGAGCAGTATGTGGAGTATACAAAATAGGGCAATTCTTCACAGCAAAACAAGCAAACACACAACAAGGCTTAGTGTAAAGATATTAAGGTATTTATTTATAACGGAACATCTATCAAAAACACTATGGCACTTTCACGGCAAACAAATCAAACACAATTACTCTACGAAGAAGAAACGATCAATCCCCCTAGTAATATTTCGACAAGTCTAGGTTCTACCGGCACCACTTATTTACAGACAGAGTTGTATACCTCAACCTAGATGGCACTCTAATATTAGTTAGGACGGGAGAGAAAAAGATAGGCAGGTTACGAAGTCAACACAGTTCAATACTTCACGGGTAAAATGCAAGGCAGGAAGGCAGGAATCACAATAGAGCGTAAAGTTCAGAGGCCAAGCCCACTCGGAGAGGGGCAAGGCGATATGTCCCAAAAAGTCTATAGTGGAGGGGCCTTCAAGTCTTTGTAGCAAATTGTTATCGGCAGATTGAACCAGTTCAGAACAATAAATGAGAAAAGCTTGGAGGCGACCCAACGGAAAGGAGAGGATTAAGACACCTCACTCGAACCGATCGAAAGGGAAGCCAGGCGGACACGGTACCTTGTTGTGGAGGGCAGCTCCGGCGGGGGCAGTTGTTCCTGGTGGTGGATGCACGTCGGGTCTTTGCCAAGAGTAGAGATGATCTCGTCGTCGAAGAAAAGTGAAGTCCGGTGCACCACCAGGGAAGACACCAGCCGCGGAGTGCTCCGTCACAAGGCACCACCTTTTGGTCGCGGTACAGGGGTAGTGGCTATCCGGTTGCCGAGGTGCTCTGCACGGGCAATTCGACCACTGCGTCCTGAGGTGAATAAAAAGCAAAGGGGACTGGTTGTTCCCACCAGTCAGGGGAAGAGACTCTCTGACAGGGAGATCTCCTCTGTCGTCGGGAAGTGGTGAGTCTGTTCTGCAGGGCTCCACCGGAGGTGTCGTCGTGCAGGTCGGCTCAGCGTTACCCTCGTCGGATTCTTAGGTCCTGTGGCGACTTCTGAAGATCCAGTCCCAAAAGCCCTGCTTTTATGCAGAAAACCCCCATTCATTCAGCCTAGCTGTCAATCAACACTCGCTAAGTGGTGAGCGGGGAGGCTCACCACCTGGGCAAATCACTCCAGAGTGCGACCGGAGTTGGCAAGGCAACTCGATCCAGGGTGCCTAAACCCCCTCCCACACCCCTGTGGTAACCCAGACAGAATGGCACCACTTTGGAGGGTCTCTGTACAGAGGCCCGCCAAAAGTGGAACAAAGGGCTCAACCTTTGGTTTAGGAGTCACAGAGACGAACACAGACGCCATTTTACAAACCGAGTTCTGGCAGAGAATACCATCCGATAAACTTATTTAAGATAAGTAGACCGGTGGTACGTTAGAGATTAACGAGAAAAAGGATTAATCTCCGACAATGGGACGAATCCCATAGGGTTATGTTCGGGGTCGGACATAACAAGTAGTTTCCACTGCCACCAGCCAAAACTCGACGAGGGGGGACGGGACAGTGCCCCCTCGAGTAACAGATCCAGGAGTAATCGAATTACCCCTACTAGTACGTCCACAATAAGATGGTTTGTACTAGTTCTATTAGTAAATTTAGGTCTAGTAAAGCCAATGGTGACTTTACATGCCCAGGGAGACAGTAGTCAGTCCCCGGGTATGGAGTCTATGGTGGAGGTCCGCTAGGACGCCCCAGTGTTACGGCACGTAGGGTGCGGTGTAACACACATAGAAAAACATATGAGACCCTATGGAGTAAAAGACCCTAAAGAACACATTGTATTCAAAGGAATTACACACATACATGTCCAAGAGTGGGAGAAAAAGAGTCTCACTCTTGGCAGGATGGAAAAACAAACTCCAGAAATCCAGCAAAGCTGCTGGGGGACTCACTAGGTTAGGAAATTCAGCCTAAACAGAGAATTCTCCCTAACATCCCCCAATAAACATTTTCCTCTCATAAGATTAATTATGAATACCTGGGAAATAACACAAGAAAGGAGCGTTTCCTACAATGTTGCTGGTAAAGTATAAAAGGGGCACATTTTTAAACCTAAAATGCGGTATTTAAATATTAACTGTAGAGTTCAATCAGAGGTAGATTTAACAGTTGGATGAACAGCCAGGCTGTACAGGCCCACCTTTTGTTGGG
The DNA here is from genome assembly GCF_040938575.1 of Ambystoma mexicanum. NCBI lineage: Eukaryota > Metazoa > Chordata > Amphibia > Caudata > Ambystomatidae > Ambystoma > Ambystoma mexicanum. The sequence goes on from NC_090923.1 coordinate 1,033,687,352, forward strand.
GGCTTATTGTTTAATATGTCTCAGGAGCATATTGTTATAGAACAGGGAGTAATTAGAGATGTGAAAGGGGAACTAGCAGTGACCACTGCTGTGGTAAATCTTTCTTTAAATTATGGAATGTTTTAATAAGGTATTTAACTGTTAATGTTGGGTAAGTAGAAATTGCGGGGCACAGAACACACTGTATGAAACAATTGCCTTGTCATGGTTTTCATTTCACTTTGTCTATATACGATTTCATGTAAATTCTCATTAATTTGCACACTGGAAGTTGTAGGCTTCCATTCATGATAGGGAAAATAAAGCTACAATCATAGTGGGTTATTTTCCAAGTCAAGCAGAGTGTTAAAAGTGGTGCTAAAAGCATTTACCGCCATTTTTTATGTGCTGCAGTATGATTTGGCAGGTGAAGATGGAGAGCACAGTGGATTTTACATATGTGCCTGCTCTTACAGCTCGCCCTGCCAAATCCAATTGGTTTCCCACCAGCACGCATTTTTATGCTAGTGGAAACCACCTTACTTTTACACCTGGTTAAAGCAGGCAGTTTCCAAAGGAATCCATTGTAGATGGCGCCCCACAATCGTTAATTGCGTAGGAGATGTACACTTTTCCAGAAAAGGAATGGAATTGTGAAGAACATAGGCAATTTTGCCTGTGTTTTTCTATTTACTTTTCCGGTGCTTAGTGGAAACAATTAAAATTGCATATGTGCAAACATGTGCAAACAGGTGTTGTCCCCTCCGTGAAATTTAGGATTCAAAACAAAGTGAACCCCTCAACCCATTTATACCATGATGAATACATTGTCAGGTTGCTTTATCATGTCATTTTTAGAGTGATCTGTATAAAATGTCGTTTTTTTTAATGTATGCAAAACCAAACTTCAACACCTTTTTGTAACAATTTGACCAGGGAAGATGCGTGGTCAAGTACCTAACTTTTAGGCTATGCTCAAATTCTGACTTTGCCACTTAACCAAAGTGTATGATCCTGGGTAAATCATGTATCCTCACTGTGCATTACCTGCCAAAATGAGGTGCCGCTAGTGTAATCTATTCCATAAAAGCCTCACTCATGGTTTAATAGATGGTCATCGCAGGGGGCAGGGTCCACACACACACATCTTTGTAGGAAAAAGGCTGCATTTATTGAACACAATTGCAGCATTCATAAGCAAATCAAAGCAAACATTTCAAACAAGACGTCATCATGGACAATCTCATATCAAAATCAGCATGTACCAGACAATGACTTAAAGGATGCGCCCTCCCTGCCACACCACACCTGGAGCCATACCAAGAGGCCAGAACCCCCTCACCCTTCACCACACGCCCCCTGATCCAGCACCCACCACTGTGGCTCTCTCACTTGCATGCTAGCATCGCCTTACACCCTCAACACAATGACATTTTGTACTGCAAAAATGTAACACAAAAGAAAGGTTTGCACTTTAAAATGTAATTTTGTAAGAAATAAAATGCCCTGCTCCTTACTTCAGTGTTCTGGAGGAGGGTCTGTCTTTCACCACAAGATGGCGGGATCACAATCACCTCCTCCATTACTTGCTAGGAGACACCACAGTGTTCAAAGAGACATTGCTGAGCTTACGCCTTCTGAGATTGAATAAGCACTGGGAGCCTCATTGCTCAGCCCTCAAAGAGGAGGCATTTTCCCTGGTTCTCTCCAGCCAGGCCAAGAAGGCCTGGTGAGTGTAGGTGGGAGTGGCGGTAGTTGGGAATAGTGGTTAGGGGAGCTGATGGAAGGTTACAGGGAATGATAGGTGAAGGTGCAGTGGATATAACAGACAGGGGAGAACAGATGGCAAGGTAAGGGTAGATATGTAAACTCACTTTGCCACACTATTTTGCTTGCTTCTCTGTCTCTGCACTGTATAGCATTATGTTGAAAAAAGATAAACAACTTTCTTTCTTAGGGCATGATTAATTGGGATGTATCTCTCAGGCTCTTGTTCGGGTGTCTGCAATATGCCGTTTTCTATTTTTCATGCTTTGGGAACAGCTTGTCTTATGGAGAAGGTAGTGGATGGAAGCTGAAGTAAGTAGGTAATGGAAGGTCAAAGTACTGTGAGAGTTTATAAAAGGCAACAATGGAGTGGTTGGAAGAGGGAAGCAGAAGAATTTGGAAGGGGTACTGGAGAGCATGTGATTATGGAAGGGATGAGCAGATGGAGGGGGAGAGCAGATTTCCCACTTGAACAATTTGAGTGATCCTGGCAGTCATTAACTACTTCCACCCTAAGCTCCACCCCAAACCCTGCCTACCTAGGACGCTTTGTCAATCTTGCCCAGGAAACCCTTTGCATTCAACATGATACTGAGTGCCAGTGGCGGCTGGTGACTTTGAAAGTTGGTGGGGCGTACATTTCACTGGGTGAGCCCCCCCCCCCCCTATCAAGGCTGGTGCCGCAGGGGTGGGGGGTTTTCTCTGCAAACATTTTTGAAAAATGGCATCCAAAATGTGCAATTTACTGTCCAAACCCACATAAATAGGACATAAAAAGGATTAGGTTTTACATATTAATGGTGGTACATCATTCTTACGTGTGATGGTGTATTTTACAGCAGCTTGCATTGAGAATAGCTGTACTGTGGTGTACGCATAAAGAAATTCATTATGTAGATAACCATTAATAATGGAAAAATATCATTTTGTAATGCTGTTACTGGCATTCATATGCGATCATCCTCTTACTAGGCTTTGAGGTGGAACCAATACAATACGGACCCATGAGATTTTCAAAACAACTGATGCGTTCACAGCAGAATCGCAAAGAAGAGTGATGGCCAGCATCCGCCCATTCCATTAAGAACAAGCTGGGCCTGAATGCTTATGGAGCTGTACTACAAGTTAAATTAGACCAGTATTATGCAATACAGACATACTAATCGCAATATAAAATAGCAATAAGCAGGTGCAGTACCCCTCATTTAGCATAACTCATTTTGAAAACGTATGGAAAGTAACTGCCTTTGCATGTTTCCCATGAACAGATTGGTTGAAGCAAGCTATGACACCGGAAAGACATTCCCATGCGATTCACAAGGCATTGACATGTTGACACAGGAATGGAATTCAGAACTACGAGTGAAAATCGCAAAGTCATTTTTTTGCATTTTATATTCTGAATGCGAGTATGTTTTGCGCTGAGCCAATGTTTGCAAACACGCATCCAGGGTTTCTTGATTCATTCTGGCCCATGTCGACTTTTTTTAATCTTAATATCTTCTTAAACTTTATGTGAGTCAGCCACAGTAACCAGCACTAATCATTTACTTGCGGTTTAATCCACTTTTAATAGTTGGCATGCAAGGGGAATGAAGCTGCTGAGAGTGTGGGGGGGAGCGGGAGAATTCTTCTGAAAAAATAAATCGCATATTTCGAATCGTCTTCCAAAAATGACAGAAATTAATGCAGTGTGCTGGTGGGGTGAAAACAAGCTATAAAATGCCATCAGATCAGAGTGATTGCAATCTCCCACGGCTAATGTAAATAGTGTTTGTCAACAGAGCCCTTTCATGGGCGCACACTCTATCCTGATTCAAGAGACAGTCTGATAGCAGAAGAGAGGAGTGGAGTGAGCTTGTGTTCATGAGACAGGGCGAGTGCAAAAAACAGGATGTTTTCTACAGCACAGACTGAGCCTTCATTACAGAACTGCAGAAGAGCAGTGGTATTTGGACCTGCATTCACTATGGGCCTCATTACTCGGATGGCGGTAGGGATTTACCGGTACCGGTAAAATATCGGTACCGGTAAATCCCTACCGCCTTACTATGAGGTCCCTTTGCGGGTTGGGGGATTTAACGCCTGCTTTTAGCAGGCGTTAAAATCCAACCCGCTAAGGGACCTCGGAGCTAATTACGGCACCGCAAAATTGCGGTGCCGTAATTAGCGCCTTCCCCATTCCCATAGAGCCCTATGGGGCAGAAATGGGAATGGGGAAGGGCAATGGCGGAAAGGGGACTTACCGCCCCTCCAACCTTGGAATGGGGCGGTAAATCCCCTTTCTGCCAAGGCGGTGCCGGTATTTTACCGGCATGAGCCATGGCGCTAATAGCGCCACGGCTCACCGCCTACCGGGTAATGAGGCCCTAAGTCTTGGCTAACCTCAATCTGCACACCGCAATTGCCTCACGCTGCTATTATTTACAATAGTCTCGGGCCGGGATTATCCGGAGGGGGGAGTAGGGTGTGTGCTTCAAGACACGTATTCATGGTGGGAAAGTGTGTTAAATATTCTGAGTAGTGCAGGGAAATGTCAACTCATGGACTATGTAAACGCAAAGTGGAATTACAATCAATCTGGCAGCTGGCACAAGCTCAAAATGTCACGACAGAATGAGTCTTGACTGCAGGGTTAATTAAAGTACCGGTGACCGTTAACCCTTACCGCCTTACTACGAGGTCCCTTTGCGGGACCCAACCTTAATGCCTGGTCTACACCGCCTTACTACGAGGTCCCTTTGCGGGACCCAACCTTAACGCCTGGTCTACACCAGGCGTTAAGGTTGGGTCCCGCAAAGGGACCTCGTAGTAAGGCGGTAAGGGTTAACGGTCACCGGTACACTTACCGGTGACCGTTAACCCTTACCGCCTTCCATGTAATGAGGCCCATAATCTCACACACACTTGCGTTTATTGAAGATTGACTACTTAAAGTAGTCAATCCTCAATATGCAAACAAACCCACAAGTGCGACATGAGTAACCCAGTGAAACTTGCGCACGGGCATCGTTTCCCCATTTCTGTGAAACGCTCTCGAATGCAGCTTAGTTAGTTCCAGAAGTTAGTTACAGGGTAACCGAGGTTAGTTTGTGGCAGTTCGTGGCTCAGCTGCCAAGCACGAAGGCACCGCGAGACAAGCATTGCGCTTCAGGTTGATTTGAACTGGACCCTTAGGGTGGGGGAAGAGATGGACTGAACATAGTCCAGAAACGAAAGCCAGGAGGACATTTGATTTTCTACATGACACTGTATTTTAAAATGTGGATGTGAGCTAATACATGTGTCCACTGCCGGAAACTTTTTTATAATAATGTGGATCTGCCATTGATTAACACAGTACATTATTAACATGACGCAGAGCAAATACAGGAAACCCGTTCTTTGCTGAATTACTGCCGTAGAGCTTGTAGAATGCCGGATTTGCCAATCCACAGTTCCCTTCTAATGGGATGACAAATTGCCCCAGAGAGAAAAAAACACAAGCATTGGCAAGTCACGACAGACAGAATGAGGCTTGACTGCGGGTTTATTTAAGGGCTGAGATATCTGCAGCAGGCACATACTCTCACACACACGCGCGTTTATTGAAGATTGACTATTTAAAGTAGTATTGACTATTTAAAGTAGTCAATCTTCAATAAGCATGCAAACCCACAAGTGCGACATTACATGTAGAGCGACTGCCGAGAAGCATTAAATATGCTAAGGTTTCGGGCCGAGCCGAGACGTTAGCATATTAATACACATGAACCGAACAGTAAGGCGAATAGTTAACTTACCGGAATTGGCGCTTGGCGAGGGTTAACTAGGCCACGGTGCACCCGCACATGAAGTGGGCCTGCAGTTCACTGGGCAGCTCAGCTCGTCTTCTTCTACGGGTGCACGCACGCGCACGCTGCCCAACCCTAACGCACAAATGTCATTGGCTGGCAAGCAGACAATGATATTACTGTATCTGTGCTGGCCAGGGGGAGATGATCATTTCTTCAGTGCGCTGTTTACGCACATATCAGGACTGGCGGGCCACCCCTCAAGCGCCCCGCCAGCCTCCTAGTTTAAATGATTTACAAAAGTTACGTAGAGCGTCCCGCTAGCCTCCTAGTTTAAATGATTTACAAAAATTACGTAGAGTGTGTGGAGCTACGAGCTCCACGCACTTTACAATGGGAAAAGCAGAGCAAATTTGGATGCGCACCGCTGTGGCAGTCGGCCCATGATAGGACTCTTATCATGGGCTTGGCTGCCACAGCGGGTGCGTCCATAGAACAGTATTCGCCACAGCGCCCCCGCGCTGATGCCAAATGCAAACACATTCAGAAAAACTTCTTCTGAATCTGTTTATTATACTGGAACACTGTCTCACCTGGTGGGGGCCTAGTTGGGGGGGGTGGCGCCCTGCCGCCCTATGATAGCGGCCGCCACTGCTGAGTGTAATCCTAGCAAGCATCCTGACCAGACGTTCAAGTAGTCTTAGGGGTAAGTGTCTCGTCCCTGGTCCTAAAAACCTTGGTTTGAATCTAGGCTTCTGCCTCTTTTAAAGCAGAGCAGACTAAACCAGTTGATGGGTGCAAATGGATTTTTCCAGATCCGAGAAAACCTGTTTTTCTAGATCACGTATCTGGGAAATCTGTCTCAATGGGCCTCATTACGAGTTTCGAGGTAGCCATGCCGTTTTTAGCGGCATGGCTACCCCCAAACTCAGGTCCGGGTCCCGCAAAAGGGGGTTTACCAGGCCATTCTGACCTTGGAGGGCCCGGTAATTCCCTTTTGCGGGACCCGGACCCGGTACGTCCCCATTCCCGTTTGAGCCCATATAGGGCTCAATGGGAATGGGGAGGATGCTAACAATGGGCTTGTTAATGACGGGCCCATTGTTAGCATCCTGGACTGCTACCGGGTCCCGCTCTGCACATCTGGTCTGGCCAGGCATCCAGAGCGGGACCCACTGAAGACCTCGTAATGTGGCGGCCCGGAATGAAAGATGCCAGTCCCTTACCGACACAGTTCATTCTGCGACCGCCGGCCTCGTAATGAGGCCCAATGTCTTTAGGGTACTCCTACACAGACTCCCAATGAAGATTGGGCCTCGCTGATCACAAATCTGGTCCACCCAGATGAAAATTCCTGCAGCAGGGCCTGAGGCAGTGTTGCCCGGTTCATTTGCCTGGAGCAGCCTGGGGTTGGAGGGCGGATCTGCTGATTATAGGAGGCGGGCCCAGCAGGGGTTTCTCTATCCTGCAGGAGTACCAAACTGAAAGCCAGGGCAACAGTGCTGCAAAGTACGTGGTGCTGCTCATTGAAAAGACGGCCCAGCTCCAGCATTGAAGAGGTGTGCGTGACACCGGGGCGCCACATTGATGAATAAAATCCTGGGCAGGGGCGCCGATTGCAGCATACATCCTGGGAATGGGGAGCCACAGATAAAGGCAGGTTCAACCAGCTATTTTCTTTTGGATGAGGTCGTATAGCGGGGCACCAGCGTGGCCCTCTGAACTGATATTTTGAACTATAAGGCTGCACTTGTTCCATATTAAGGCAGCACCATAATCATTACGACCCTGGCGGAAATCGAAAAACGATGGCGGAAATGCAATACCGCCATCGAATAGCGCTCGGTGCGATTATGACCCGTCACCGTAAAGTACGATGCCATTAGCGACACCGTAGTGAACGCCAACGCTAACTGCACCAAGTACGCGCACGCGCGCCATGCGAAACCGTAATTACCACCATGGCGCAACGGTACGCGAATTCTGACCCTAGCGGACATTTACCTAACGCCATCAAGCATGGCGGAAAGTACCATTCCGCCATGGTGAGAAGTACGGCATCGCGAACCAACCGTAAAAGGCCCTACTGAGTGCCTGTACACCACTCCCTGGCCACATTGCACAACTCCTCGTAGGTGCAATGAAGTCACACAATGCAACCAGTGAAATGTACAAGTCACCCATGCATGCCAACGAACAAATGAATGTAGGGGCTCCAAGTGCCTTGTGAGTGGCCATCCATATTTGCCATGGCACCATTGCCGTACTGATGCAGCACAGGCATGTGAAGGTTCAAGTACAGCAACATGAACTGAAATATGAGACAAACAAAAACAGGCCCCCCATCGCTTGACACCAGTGTAAGGCAACATTCAAAGCAGTATCCTGAGTCAGACTGCACCAGCCCTGTACTCCTGCCAGTAAACAAACCAACCATCAGCATAAGCATGTACCACACATGTTGGCAGAGTGACTGAGCAGCCAGGCTCATCTCAAGAGGGGCCAATGGGAGCTGCAGGGCACAGATGGCACGAATACAGAAGCTATTCCAATGGACATGACCTCAGTCTCCCTCCAAGAAACGCACGCAAACACAGGCACCTGTGACCAGCCATATTCTGATAATCACATCATTCCACCAATCCACCTGGCTGACCGGCATCTGTTACACAAAAGCTAATCCTCCGCCCCTGAGCATGACATCATTAAAACAGTCATAATGGCAGCCCCTATCCCTGACCTCACTGGGCTTCGTAGGCAAACGCGCCCAGTACAGTACCACGCAACTATACTCAGAAGCCGGAACCCAATGCAGATCTTCTCACAATACATCGCTCCACAAATAGGAATATGCTACATTACTTGCAAAGAATAACGCTACACGGTCAATATCATAATCAAAATTTAATGCACAACAAAATCACCAAGCCCATACAGCTATTAGGTCATGAACTCCAAAATATATTTCATTATTGTGGGCTGCATCCGCAATAAATGACCAGCTTCTTCTTGTGTGACGCCCTGTTCCTTCATGGTACACAGGGGCTACATTCACGTTCAAAAAGGCAACATGGAAGCGCCTAGAACCGCAGGGCCGTCCCATTAGGTAGGCACTAGTCCAGCTGAAAGGTCGATATGTTGCTCCTAGCCACTAGTACTGCGTAAGGGCATGTGGCCCATTGGCGATCGTCCCATAAGATCGTAATGGTGCTCCACTGATTAACACGAAGCAGCAGGTGTCGGTAGTAAAAGCCATCTGCAGGAGTGGCATACAGATGGCAGCGGCAAAAGGGGAGGAGATACCTGTCACCCAAATGAAATGAAAAAGAATAGTATGGGCATCAGAACTTCATTTGAATTACTCACTTCAATGATCACACTAAATCCACAGCCATATGCATGCTAGCCCACTCAAAAGGATTATTCCCACCCAAAAATCACTTGTGAATCATAACTATATAAATCGAGGTGAAAACACTATTACAAACGAGTGTTTGTGTGCATGCGTCTGTTAAAACAGAATCCATTAGATGGGATTAGTAACGTGCATAGACACAAGTGTTTGAAGGCGCGTCGAGACAGGGAGGGTTCAACAAGGGCAGATAGACGATGGTCCCACTATGGCAGCCCTGCATCACATAGCGCAGGGGAAGTGGATAGATTCCAAAAAGCCATGTACATGGCAAACTCTCTATTAAATCATCTGTCCATGCATCCATACATCATTCCCTCATCCCGGTATGAAAACGCCTGATTATTTACTCACATAACATGTGAAATTTCCATTGAGTCTGTGCGTAATGCAGTCTGCAAAATCCACTGTGCTCCAGCCCGGAATTCCACTGTTGTGAAGTAACATGTATTTGGGAACGTCCGGCCTTATCGTCCACTACGCTATTGCGCATCCCATACTATTCATATCAATCATTGCATTCTCGCCATGGCCCCTGTCCCAAGGACATTAAACAATAGAACTTTATATCTGCAGTCAGACCTGTGGGCGTCTCCTCGCCGCTAGCTGAAAACCGAAAGCGCTGTCCTTCGAATTCCTCATTTGCAACATCACGTCGAAAAGGCATCTGTGACCGCTTGAAATCACAAATCCATCCATGTAGTGCGGCAGTGTGTGAAAATGGCAACTGGCTTCACTCACAAATGGGACGCCCCCCCCCGTCGGTGAACCGCGGTACAGTGCTGCATGAGGGTCCACCGTTAATCGAGTACTACATTCCACTGACCCTTCACAAGTTTGTTCGCGACTGCACAGATAGTATGTGAAACAATGGGACCATAGCAGAATGAACATATGAACCAATATTTCACTGCCATCGGGATTAAATACATGATTGTAATAGCAAGATGCCATGCGTCGAATTGCAGCGTTGTGTGCGGGACGTGCTCGCCCAAAGGGGATTGCAGCTTGCACAGGTGGAATGAATCACCACAGGTGGAGGCTATACAGCCTGAAAACACATAAATTGCACACCCAACCCCCTCCCACAACCACACCCACTCCAAAATGCTACCGGCAGGACTAGCGATGTTGGCCCTGGGGGACCTGATAGCACTGCAAGTACTCCAACTTCAAGAAGAAGACGAACACCAACTACTACAACAACCGGCCGCACAGAGGAGACGCAGGAGGAGGAGGAGGGCAAGGCCGGGCCAGCAAGGCCCACCAGCACAGCCACTACCACCACGCAGGCAGCCCACAATCCCACGCCTCCGAGCACATCCGTTCAACCTCACTGATGAGCAGATCCACACCCTCTACCGTTTGGACCGGGACACCATAACCGCCATTGTGGACATGACACACGCTGACCTTGTCAGCATGATAGATAGCCCAACCGCCATCCCACCCCTACTGAAGGTCGTGTCTGTACTCCACTTCCTGGCCACAGGCACCTACCAGCACACAGTCGAACAGTTGCATGGCATTTCACAGCCACTGTTGTCACGGACACTATTGCAAGTGCTCGATGCCCTCCTGAAGCACGCAGACGACTACATCTCTCTACCACGCTCGGAGCAGGAAATTACGAACACAAAAGTGGGATTCCATGCACTTGCCGGCATACCGGGTTGCATTGGTGCCATCGACTGCACCCATGTGAAATTGGTTGTCCCACATGCCATGGAGGCCCAGTACCGCAACCGAAAACAATATCATTCTCTTAATGTACAAATGGTGTGTGACTCCAACAGGATCATTACACATTGTTGTGCCCGATTTCCTGGATCAACCCATGATTCTATGGTCTTGAGGAACTCTACAATACCATGCTACATGGAGCGACACGCAGGGAACAGATCCTGGCTACTCGGTGAGTCTCATTTCATGCATGATAATGTGGGGTATGTGATGCGCCAATGACCTGGCAGGAAGGGGGGGGGGATGCGTACGTAGCAATGTCATTCCACAAACATCCTTTATTGTCCACATACAGGTGATGCCGGGTATCCACTGAAGAGATGGCTCCTTACACCACTCCGGAACCCACAGAACCAGCATGAGGAGGACTACAACCATGCCCACTCACGTACCCGTGTAGTCATAGAACAGGCATTCGGCCTACTGAAGGGTCGTTTCCGCTGCCTCAGCAGGTCTGGCGGGGCACTCCTGTACCGCCATGAGAAGGTTGCAAAGATGGTCATGGCATGTGTCATGCTACACAACATGTGTGTACGTAGAAATGTGCCCATGCCCCCTGACGCAGAACTGCAAGCACCTGAAGATGGTCATGATGAGGGTGGGGATGTGGCAGCACCTCAAGGAGTCCGCGAGGCACAGGAGGCCCGTGAAATTCGTCAGATTATCATAGATTCATGCTTCTAGCACTCACGCCTGGTGGCTGATACATGGACACGGGACTTGTGGCACTGTGTGTGTCTGGAACATGCACAATATGGACTGTACGCCTATAAAGGCCTCGTACACAAAGATCAATGTCCACACATCTCATTGGATGATTGTGAAATGTTTATAGCATATGTGAAATTATGTTACACACCCCATCGACCCGCAACCCAAGTAAGCCCAACACACCCCCTCCACCCTCCTACCTCCCCCCCGAACACCAGTGTCCAAAGATGCTCATTGTCAGTGGGCAGACGCTATTGCAAGCCCCCTCTCCGGGTATCAGGGGCACCCCTGCCTGTGGAGCGCAGGTTCCTCCCAGATCTACGTTGGGGGCTGCCCTGGACGGAACTTGCAACGGATGATGTCTCTGCCTGCTCAAGTCCATGCATGTCCCTAAGGGTTTGTGAGAGCTCAGTGAGCGCACGGTGCACAGCGGCAAGTTCAGCACATACGTCTTTGGACGTCGCATGCAGTTCCCCCCTCAGGCTCTCGGTGCTTCTCTCCATTTGTGCCCTTAGTGTCTCTGTACTTCTCTCCATTTCTGCCCTAAGTGTCTCAGTAGATGTTTCTATGGCTGCCTTAGTACCCCCACATTCATCAGCATGGTCCTTGAGGAGCGTGGCCAGTTGCTGCTGTTGCACGATCACCTGGTCGAGGGACTGTTGCCTCTGCTGGGCCATGGCCATTTGCGGTGGTGTCACAGAGGGGCTGATCACCTCATGTTGCCTTGACACAGGGCTTGTGGGGGATGGCCAGTCGTCGTCTTGTGGGTGCCCCTGCGTGGTATCCTCATGGTGTACGGGATGAAACAAACAGGGGGATTGAGACAGGTCATGGATGGATCCTACATCGACATCACCGTTTTCTGTGTCGGAGCATGCTGCCATTAATGCAGTGTCACCTATGGTGCTGCTGCCACCAGAAGCAGTGCCTTCTGTGGCATCCATTGGGGGGACCTGTGGTGGTGCTGTTGTGGGCATGCTGGCTGCTGGGGTGCCTGTTGAAGTCCCCTCCTGTGTGCTGCCACTTGATTTGTGCTGCTGCCGTGTCTTGATCCGTGCAGCTGAGGTGGAGGGTCTTTGGCCGTTGGTCTTGGCCCTCTTTGCAGGTGTGCTTGTAGGGGTGTCCTGGAGCTCGTCGTTTGAATCGGACCCTGTGGTGGAGTAAAGGAGGGCGAGCGTTATTAATGGGTCTGTGGAAATTGGAATGGCAATGTATCACATGCATTGGGGTGGTACCTGAGGGTGATTTGGGTCAGGGCCTTGGAGGTGGTTTCATTTTTGTGTGGATTGAGGATGCAGTTGTTTTGCAGCCTGCAGTTAGGGTGTGCCTGCTGCATGTGTAGAGGGTGTTTTTAGGATTTTTAATTATTTATGTATTTAATGTGACTTTTAAAGTGCGCTATCAGGCCAATGTATGTGGACGTTCTCCTGGACATGTGTTTCTGTTGCACTATGTGGACACATGGTACTTCACATGATTGGACATTGTGGATTTAGCATTGTTTTATTTGGCCCACCTACCTGATTCTTCGGATGTCTGCACTCCTTTCTCCATCCCTCCGACTCCCTCTATACTCTCCATTCCAATGGTGGAGGCACAGATTTCTTCCCAGGGGGTCAACTTGATGGGTGATTCCGATCCTCCCCCGGTAGCTGTGGCAATGTTACGGTTGGCGGATAGTATGCTCCGTACGCGTATCCGCAAGTCGTCCCATCGCTTTCTGCATTGCTGTGGGTTGCGGGGTGCGGTCCCCACCGCACTTACCCGCTGTGCCACCAGGGCCCATATGGCCTTCTTGTTCGCAAGTGCCGTCCTGGTCATTTGCGTCGAGAAGACGACGGCAGCATTCTCCTGGAGCGTCTCTGTGAGCACGGTGAGTTCCTCACGGGAGAAGTGGACCTGCCGCTTGCGGTTGCACGCTTTTTTCGCTACTTTTCCCATTTTTTTTGTTTTCACTAGGGTGGATGACGGGTTGGGATGTGTCTCAGGGTAGTATTTTTAATGGTTGTGTGGGAATTCTGATTTTATAGGTGTACGGCGTGCTGTTTCCCGTTCCGGGACCATGTTTTTAGTTCCGTTTCCGTATATTTACGGTCACCGTATTTTCCGATTGCCGCTCATTACGGTGACCGCTATGATGGGTGGCGGAATTGCACCTAGGGCGCCGTACGACGGCGGTGAGGGGCGTTTTGGGGACATTTCCGCCATCGCGGACTTTGCACTTCCGCCATGGCGTAGTGCTCGTGCCCGATGGGTCAGAATTAGCCGCACTTTACTCCGTCGTGCAATGGCGGAAACGCTATTTACGCTATGGTGGTCAGGTCAGTTACTTTCCGCCAGGGTCGTAATGAGGGCCAATATGTGGTTGGTCGCTAACATAAATTAGTCTGGTTTAGTAACATTTTTTCTTTTTATTAAACTTTCATGTATTTAATAATGTTTGCTCACATCCGTAATGTCATTTCGTGTGATATCAGCATCAAAGGTCACGTGACAATACTTCCTGTGATGCCAGGGTCAAAAGTTCACGTCATACCACTTGCTGTAGTGTCACCTTCAGTAATGTTGGCAGTTTGTTCAATTGATGTCCTTGTTGTCGTGGTTGTCAGAAAATGTATGTGGTCGCCAGAAGGAAGAGAGAATCAGGCGGGGAAAGAATGAATGCTAATGAAACCGAGCTATCTTGCCCACCCGACACATTGCTGCCACTCCCCTCCAGGGGACAAAGGCTCCCAGAAGAGAAAAAAAAAGGATTTATCTAGTTCAATAAAGTTTCACTTGTAGCTGGTATATATGTATTTAATTACAATATTTAACATAATGGGGAATAAAGATTACTAGTCCCAGAGCACTAGAGACATCTTTTAATCAAGACGAAAATTAAAACATAATCATAAAACAAAGTAACATGAAAGCAATTTAAAATATGAAATAACATTAGGGTGCTATAAGAAATAAAAGACGTTCTGTGGGTTTTTCCTAAATTAATTTAGAAGTTCCAGAAAGAAGTTAAGGTGTCCTTGGTTCTCAATTCGAATAACAAAGGATTCAAAATTGTATTTCGGTGCAGGCAATGGCTGAATTAAAGTTTGTGCTATCTTGAAGGTGGGGAGTGCGAGGAAACTTTATTCATGATTTGCTTTCCCTGCTTGAAGATTCAGAGGTATTCAGGCAGACATGTTAGTGTGCTAGGCAGGCTATTTTGATAGAGCTTATCACCCAGAGCGGCACAGCTAGCACAATCTTTGCAAGAATGATGTAATGTGATTCATTTTTGTGGTACTCGCTACTAATTCAGCCTCCAGGGTTTTGCATTGCTAGGGATTGGCTCGTTATTTATTGGCCTTGCAGATGTTTTGGACTACAAGTCCCATCATCCTTCACCGCTGCTACGATGGCTATGGCAAATGGGAGTTGAAGTTAAAAATATCTAGAGAACAAAAACAATAAGCACCCCCTTCTATGGGGAGCACTTGTAGATGTTGGATACCTTATGTGTAGGGCATTCCTAGGGTAAATCTTGGTAAAACAAGGTTAGAGCTACAATGCAGAAGGGGACTTTAGAAATACATTTTTCCAGGAATCAGAATCAGCCTCATTACGAGTTGGGTGATATCCCGGCGGTAAATCTGCCGGTATACCACCCAAATGAATTACCGTTGCCGCCACTTGGTCGAGCAGAATTTCTGCCAGATTACAAGTGGCAGTGTAATTCCCCATTTATTTTTAGTCCATTGTACTCAATGAGGTTTTTTGGTAGAATTACTGTGGCGGAATTTCCGCTGTTTTAATTCTGCCGATTCTGCCTATTTTTCTGTGGTGAGTTGAAGGATTTACCTCCAGGATTTTCCTGGAGGCAAATCCTCCACTTCAGATCCGAATTCGTAATTTGGCATAGTGGTAAAGTTGGCGGTAATATACTTACCGCCAACTTTACCACTTACTGATAAACTCATAATGAGGCCGACTATCTTCTATGAGGATGCTACCAAAAAAAACAGAGGAATTCATGGTTGCATCTGCATATCGGACATTCATGGTGATTCGGCTGACAGCGGAACCAGCCACCATGAATGCGCGTAATACCCAAAGACCTACTGCGCCATCTTATACCTGGAGCAGTTCCAATGGAAGCCCATTTGCGAGGTCTTGCTGAGTCTTACAGCTGTTTTATTTCTGAGGGCTTAGGTGTGTGGGTGGTGCAGATGTGACCTGGAGAGGGTAGGCAACTGAAGTAAAGGCATTTGCCTTTGTTTCACCTCACCGCAAGCACAGGCATGCAGTCACCGTCGAGAATGAGCCCTTTTAAAGTCACAGCAGCAAATTCTCGCTGGGAGTACATGGGTGCCGGATTCAGTGAAAAATCTGACGGGAACAGCCCAACCCGCAGATGTGAGAGTGCGGTGGGGGTGTGCCCTCAGGTTTAGATGAAGAAGGAGCACGCAGAGTCTAGTTTTACGCCTGATCACATTTATATTTTGCTTTTTGATTGCGCTGCATTGGGTTTATCAACCCATTTCTGAATGGGGAATCTACTGTTTCTCAAAACACCAGTATGGTCTTCTGAAAGCTTGTGAAGTTTGTAAGGGATGTAGCGTCCACTTGTCATTGCCGAAATCCATGGCATGTGACCTGCCATGGGCCACTAGTCTTCTGGATTATGCCCCAAACCTGGCAACACCATTTCTGGCCTACACTAGGATCAACTCTGCACTGAAAGTATGTCAGTATAAATTAGTAGGGTGTAAAAACCCTCCCCAATGCAGCCATGACTGAGGTATCCAGCACTCGGAGATGGTTTAGTGGAAAGGCCCAAAACCAAAAAGCCATGTCCTAGGCCTGTGTAGCCTAATGGCGAATACAGTCTCATGAGGAGCTTTAGATGGTGGAAGAGGATGTTTAAGGGCACAAGCAGCCCAGCTCAATAATTTGAGGGAAGCGGACTAGCAAGTCAAGGTGGACCTGATCCAATGGTCTTTTGTGGTCTGAAAGAAGCCTGAGCAAAACCTTTTAGATGTAATGTGAACAACCTAAATATTGGTCTCTTGTCAAATTGCTTTGGGGTTTTCATACACTTCTACTAACTCATCCACATTCCAGTGACAACCCTGCATGACGTGAACAAAGTGACTGTCAGTGTGAAGAGAAGAACTCCAGAGAAATCTTTGGAGGCAAGCAGGCAATTACATCAAATTCAGTGTGCGTAAATCAGTGTTTCAGCCTGCAATCATACCAAATACGTGTTTCTTGTAAAGCTGGAAATAACACATACTATAATGTTTTTGAGTCAAGGATGTGCATTCAGTTTCTGTAACTGAGTGTGCTATATTTCTGTGGCCAGACCACATACTACTTGCAGAGAAAATGTCTTATATTTCTGGGTAGACAGGAGGAGAGTTAATTCAGTGGCTGTAAATTAATGCATTGTCGGTTAGTAGCCAGACCACATACTTACCATCAGTTGTGAATAACCGATCTTAGAATTATTTGAGGCAAGAGAGTTCACTCACTGTCTGTAACTTAGTTTGCATCTTTTTGTGGCTATACCAGGGGTCAAGTCCTAAAAATTAAAGTGGGGGACTCATAAGAAAATTAGCAAAATTAGCAAATTAGCAAATTAGCAAATTAGCAAATCAAAGTGAAATATGCGCATTTCATTAAATTGGCTTTGCATAACAACCCAAATTGAACAGGACCATTGGCATTTGCCTTTCATGAAATCAACACACACACAAAACCAAGACAGGATATTTTCTTCTACTGGTGTTTTTGAAAACGTTAAAATGTGTGCATGTTTTAAACTCCAAGAACCAATACAAATGTTTTCCCTGGGACTTGCACTACTGAAATGGAATATTTCACCTATAGTTGTTTGTTATTTTTGATCATCTTATATAGTGCAGTGATGAAATGTCCGGCTTCAAACCTGACGACTGCGATTTTGATTTGTAAGGATCTGGTCTTGTCCTGCATCCTAATGGAATCTGGAGTGAGTGTCATGATTGACAATGGAATGTTACTGGTTAGAATGTTTATGTTTGACTGGTGTTCTCTTGAAGGAGTTGAGAGATGTAGCCTGAGAGAGAGGATGCCGGCGCTTGTCTATGATATCTGGATTTTACCATCTGATGAATAATGACTCTAGAAACTGGATGTTATGCTGGGAAACTGATTAAAGAAGTTACTCATCCACACCTTGATGTCAGAGTCATTTTGCTAAAACACAGAACTCCGCATTGGCGATGAGGATGCTGGCTGTGCTGGGGGGACAGCACAGAAGAAGAGACAAGCACCACCAGCCAAACCATGGAAGACCCTCTCTCTCAGGTAGGAAGAACGCTTAATGCTATAGGCGCAGAAGGGCCCAGCGCAAAGGGCACCGGCGCATAAAATAAGGAGAGGCGCCAAAGCCAGGGGCCAGCTGGTCTGTCAGTAGTTAGACAGGTCAAGCAGAGAGAAAGTCAAGAGACTTTGGCAGGGCCGAGGGCCCAAAGACTGTTTTAAGGGGTTGGTAACCCAAAGCTGCGACATGGAGGGCTTGGTGCCCAAGGCAGTAGTGATTTGAAGAGGCCTGGAGGTCTAAGTTACGGCTGGATTATTAGGAAGCCATGCTGTGCAGCTGGGGGCTTGGAGCACATGGCAGCCGCATCAGAAGAGGTTGTAAACCTAAGCTGCACCAAGAAGTAACAGGGAAGTTATTTGAAGGAGTTTGGGCTAAGGTACAAAGCGCCTGGAGCAGAGGAGGGTCCTGGGGGCTATTCAAGCATTTGAGAGGGCTTGGAGCCCATACCTGCACCTAAGGGACTTGTAGCCTGTGAATACACTTGGGGGCTTGGAGCCCATGGCACAGTGGGAGGTATTCGGAGTCACAAATGTGCTTATGAAGGGCCTCGGAGCCAATATGCAGCAACACCATAAGGGAGTTAGAGCCCATTACAGTGCTGGAAGGGGCTCTTAATTCTGGCTTTGCTGAGGAGAAAGGGCTGCATATATCAGGCTCTGGAACCGGCTGTTTTCAGACAGAGTGACACACTTGAAAAATGTGTGCTAGTGAGAAGTGCAGGGAGCGGCCTGCCCTGTGTATGAGATTTCCTTGTGCAGAAGAGTGGAAAAAGGAGAAGTTGGAAGAGTTTGCCAGCTGGTGTATTTTTGTGACAGTGTGTGCGCTGCAAGCTCATAAAATGTGATGCAACAGGTATCTCTAGAGGAGCTGTGAGAAGGAACTTTCCTAGTCGAGAGAAGCTGGGGGAGTGAACTGCTCTGGCACAATGTTAGTTGGAGCCAGGAGCTCTGTTTCTCTGCGGCCACTGAATTAGTGATGACGTGAGCTGGAATGCCTTGGGGGTTGGCGAAGGCATAGTGAGAACATGATGGGAAAGAACTCCCTAACAATGCTTGAAGTGGCGAGGGGAGGAATGCTGAAGTAAAGAACCCTTGGCATGCGAAGCGTGCATGCGTCACTGGCTCATTCAAGGAAGCACCGTTGGACAGAAAAAAAAATTAAAGTAGTTCCGTTATGGTGCTCACTGAAGAAGAGTCTGCGCTCTCAATTCTGCACTCTCAATTAGGTATCGGATTATGGTGTGCTGCTGTCGCATTGTTATGAAAGCAATATCGCAAAGATGCAGAGCACTGCATCATTGAGCCGGAACAGGGGCTGTGTCCCCGAGGGTACTTTTAGTTTAAAGATGTGGACACAAGGAGGGGGCGTGTCCCCGAAGGTACTGTCAGGCCGATTCATGGAATAATTAGCGCGGCGCAAGTGGGCAAAAACGTGCGAATCGCAGTGGAATAGCGAAAATCGCAGTGCAAGTGCGAAAATCGCACGAAAAGCAGCGCACATCGATTCATGGAAGGCCGTGAGCGAGAAAACCAGCGGATGTGCGATAAAAAAGTGCGCGGCGCACGTTGGCGCACAGGCCATCTAACAGCGTGCGCCAGGTCACAGCAAAAATCGCACAGGCCACAGCGAAATTCGCACATAGCGCGGCGCACGCAACAAAAGTAGGCGGAACACGGGCGTAACACTCGGAATGGGGAACAACTTGCCAAAACGTGGGCGTCACGGGGGAAGTACAGGGCACAAGTGCGCGGAACGCCCACACGCTCGCATACAACACGTATTCATGGAATAGAATAGGGCAAAAAAGCGCACGCTCAAACCAGCGCACAGGCACAAACACGACCGCCACAAGAAAGCAGGCGGTAGCGTCTCTGCGGCTGTAAGAAATGTGCGCCAAAAGGTGCGCCAACAAATAGCACCTATATACTGCCATGATGAATGTCCTATACTGTGGCCCTCCAGGACAAATGACGTGCAAAGGGGTACCCACAAACACGGACACCCGCTGACAAAAAATATGTGTGTGTGTATACTGGGGTGCGCGGGAAGTCTCACACGCGATTTGGCCGGGTACGTGGATTTCAGGGGTGCGCGGGAAGTTCCACACGCAATTTCAGCAGGGTACGTGTATTTCAGGGGTGCGCGGGAAGTTCCACACGCGATTTCAGCAGGGTACGTGTATTTCAGGGGTGCGCGGGAAGTTCCACACACGATAGGCCCAGTGCGAGCAGGGTACGTGTATTTCAGGGGTGCGTGGGAAGTTCCACACGCGATTTCAGCAGGGTACGTGTATTTCAGGGGGGCGCGGGAAGTTCCACACGCGATTTCAGCAAGGTATGTGTATTTCAGGGGTGCGCGGGAAGTTCCACACACGATTGGCCCAGTGCGAGCAGGGTACGTGTATTCCAGGGGTGCGCGGGAAGTTCCACACGCGATTTCAGCAGGGTACGTGTATTTCAGGGGTGCGCGGGAAGTTCCACACGCGATTTCAGCAGGGTACGTGTATTTCAGGGGTGCGCGGGAAGTTCCACACACGATTGGCCCAGTGCGAGCAGGGTACGTGTATTTCAGGGGTGCGCGGGAAGTTCCACACGCGATTCCAGCAAGGTATGTGTATTTCAGGGGTGCGCGGGAAGTTCCCCACGCGATTTCAGCAGGGTACGTGTATTTCAGGGGTGCGCGGGAAGTTCCACACACGATTGGCCCAGTGCGAGCAGGGTACGTGTATTTCAGGGGTGCGCGGGAAGTTCCACACGCGATTTCAGCAAGGTATGTGTATTTCAGGGGTGCGCGGGAAGTTCCACACACGATTGGCCCAATGCGAGCAGGGTACGTGTATTCCAGGGGTGCGCGGGAAGTTCCACACACGATTGGCCCAGTGCGAGCAGGGTACGTGTATTTCAGGGGTGCGCGGGAAGGTCCACACGCGATTTCAGCAGGGTACGTGTATTTCAGGGGTGCGCGGGAAGTTCCACACGCGATTTCAGCAAGGTATGTGTATTTCAGGGGTGCGCGGGAAGTTCCACACGTGATTTCAGCAGGGTACGTGTATTTCAGGGGTGCGCGGGAATTTCCACACGCTATTTCAGCAGGGTATGTGTATTTCAGGGTTTCTGGGGAGTACCACACGTGAATTGGCCGTGTGGGCCCTCCCAGGTGTACGCTCCACAACCTCCACAGACCCTGCAGGCAGCCCACACCACGGGGGACTACCCTGCACCCATGCTCATGTCCCGCAGGCAGCCCATCCACCATGGGCATGCCCCCCAGCCAACCCACATGTCACCTTGCACTACTGATCAACAATGCATGTCTCCCACCACCCCCACCCCCCTGCCACCATGGGCATCCTCCACCAGGCCCCCACTCATGTCTCCCACCACCCCCACCCCCCAGCAGTGCAGGGGCAGCCTCCACCAGGCCCCCACTCATGTCTCCCACCACCCCCACCCCCCAGCAGTGCAGGGGCAGCCTCCACCAGGCCCCCACTCATTTCTCCCACCACCCCCACCCCCCAGCATCCAGGGTCACCCTCCACCAGGCCCACACTCATGTCCCCCTGCACCCCCACCCCCAGCAGTGCAGGGGCAGCCTCCACCAGGCCCCCACTCATGTCTCCCACCACCCCCACCCCCCAGCATCCAGGGTCACCCTCCACCAGGCCCCCACTCATGTCTCCCACCACCCCCACCCCCCAGCAGTGCAGGGGCAGCCTCCACCAGGCCCCCACTCATGTCTCCCACCACCCCCACCCCCCAGCATCCAGGGGCAGCCTCCAGCAGGCCCCCACTCATGTCCCCCTGCACCCCCACCCCCCAGCATCCAGGGTCAGCCTCCACCAGGCCCCCACTCATGTCCCCCTGCACCCCCACCCCCCTGCCACCATGGGCACCCCCCACCAGGCCCCCACTCATGTCTCCCACCACCCCCACCCCCCAGCAGTGCAGGGGCAGCCTCCACCAGGCCCCCACTAATGTCTCCCACCACCCCCACCCCCCAGCATCCAGGGGCAGCCTCCAGCAGGCCCCTACTCAAGTCCCCCTGCACCCCCACCCCCCAGCATCCAGGGTCAGCCTCCACCAGGCGCCCACTCATGTCCCCCTGCACCCCCACCCCCCTGCCACCATGGGCAGCCCCCACCAGGCCCCCACTCATGTCTCCCGCCACCCCCACCCCCCAGCAGTGCAGGGGGCAGCCTCCACCAGGCCCCCACTCATGTCTCCCACCACCCCCCCCCCCTGCCACCATGGGCATCCTCCACCAGCCCCCCACTCATGTCCCCCTGCACCCCCACCCCCCAGCATCCAGGGTCACCCTCCACCAGGCCCCCACTCATGTCCCCCTGCACCCCCACCCCCCTGCCACCATGGGCATCCTCCACCAGGCCCCCACTCATGTCTCCCACCACCCCCACCCCCCAGCAGTGCAGGGGCAGCCTCCACCAGGCCCCCACTCATGTCTCCCACCACCCCCACCCCCCAGCAGTGCAGGGGCAGCCTCCACCAGGCCCCCACTCATGTCTCCCACCACCCCCACCCCCCAGCATCCAGGGGCAGCCTCCAGCAGGCCCCCACTCATGTCTCCCACCACCCCCACCCCCCTGCCACCATGGGCATCCTCCACCAGGCCCCCATTCATGTCCCCCTGCACCCCCACCACCCAGCATCCAGGGTCACCCTCCACCAGGCCCCCACTCATGTCCCCCTGTACCCCCACCCCCCAGCATCCAGGGTCACCCTCCACCAGGCCCCCACTCATGTCCCCCTGCACCCCCACCCCCCAGCATCCAGGGTCAGCCTCCACCAGGCCCCCACTCATGTCTCCCACCACCCCCACCCCCCAGCAGTGCAGGGGCAGCCTCCACCAGGCCCCCACTCATGTCCCCCTGCACCCCCACCCCCCAGCATCCAGGGTCAGCCTCCACCAGGCCCCCACTCATGTCCCCCTGCACCCCCACCCCCCAGCATCCAGGGTCACCCTCCACCAGGCCCCCACTCATGTCCCCCTGCACCCCCACCCCCCTGCCACCATGGGCATCCTCCACCAGGCCCCCACTCATGTCTCCCACCACCCCACCCCCCTGCCACCATGGGCACCCCCCACCAGGCCCCCACTCATGTCTCCCACCACCCCCACCCCCCAGCAGTGCAGGGGCAGCCTCCACCAGGCCCCCACTCATGTCTCCCACCACCCCCACCCCCCAGCATCCAGGGGCAGCCTCCAGCAGGCCCCCACTCATGTCCCCCTGCACCCCCAGCATCCAGGGTCACCCTCCACCAGGCCCCACTCATGTCTCCCACCACCCCCACCCCCCAGCAGTGCAGGGGCAGCCTCCACCAGGCCCCCACTCATGTCTCCCACCACCCCCACCCCCCATCATCCAGTGGCAGCCTCCAGCAGGCCCCCACTCATGTCTCCCACCAACCCCACCCCCCTGCCACCATGGGCAGCCCCCACCAGGTCCTCACAATCCCCAATCATGTGCGTAATGGTCAGCCTCCACAGCCAAAAAGCCCTACCAAGTAACCCATTCACCCACATGGAAATGGAAATCACATGTTACACCCCCAATGTTCATGAGGCTAATGAACCCATGTCCGTCACACACAATGGTTGCAATTGAATGGGAAAACACACAACATGACATGCATGAAACCAATGAGATGGTACCACACAGTGAAGTATGCAAAAAAAATTGTATTGAAAAAAATAAAGAATGCTAAAGAAAGAAAACAAACTACAATGTGAATGAGAAAAAATAAGCTGCATGTCCGTATAAAAACACAAAACTGGAAATCCAAAGGCAAAAAAATTTTGTCCAAAGTCAAATGTAAAAAAATCTCCATGCAATAAAGAACTATGTACAAAAATACCAAGGGTCCATGAGCCCAACTGAACAAAGGAAACCTACCAAAAAACCTACCTAAAAATCAACTATATACAAAAAGTGGAGCAGTGTCCGTCGACTCCAAATCATTATAAGAAAGAAAGGAAACCCAAAACTAAAGAACTATATACAAAGGCGGCGGGCAAGTCCAGCGGCTCACTCCGTGGTGTCCCGGGCCAGGGCATCATCGAACTCCTGTTCGATGTCCCTGAGGCGGTCCAGTTCCATGGCCCCGAGGGTCCGCAGGGACGACGCCGTGTCCTCCTCCAACCCCCTGCGGATTGCCTCGAGGCACTCGGCCCGCCTCAGGGCCCTCCGGAAGGAGTTCTCCGCCCTGACTATTGTGAGCCGCGCGTCTTCCGCCCGCTGCCGCTCCGCACCCATGGCGTGGCCCAACCGCTGCCACACGGAAGACACTCTCTGTCCTGGGTCCCCCTGCCCTCCGGCCGATGCCTGCCCCTCTGATGTCGAAAGCCCTAAGCCTTCATGTCTCCCACCATCTTGCTGCTGCTCTGCCTCTGCCTGTGCACTGCCTCCTGCTGCCTGCACATCCTCCGCCGGCTGGGGTGCACTTGTTGATGTGGCCACCCCTGCTGGACCTCCGACTCCCGACTGTGGCAGGGATGCCTCCTCCACCAGCCTGGCCGCACCGTCAGAGGCAGCTCCACAGGGCACCCAGGTGACTGATGGGTGGGAAGATGGCACAGAGGACGACTGGCGCGTAGGGGGTCCAGTTGAGGAGGGGGTCGGAGCAAGCCCCATCAGACGGAGGAATCCAGCCTGGGTGACCTGTCCCAGCAGGCTGACGTGGTCAACGAGCCATTCGAGATGACGTGCAGTCTCTCCATGAAAAGACTGCAGGTCACCTCGCATGGCCCGTTGACGCAACGCCACACCAGCCAGGACAGGCTCAACCCGGACCTGGATGGCCACGTCCGCAGGCAGAGGAAGGCCAGTTGACGTCAGCTCATCCCCTGCCTGAAAACGGGTCTGGACGTAGGCATCCCTGCTGGTGCAAGATGATGCAGGGACAGGATCGGGGACAGGATTGCACTCAGGCACCTCCGCGGCCGCCTGTGCTGCCTCCTGTCCCTGGTCCTGCACTGCACCACTAGCACCAGTGGGATCCCCACCTCCAGACCCCGTCTCTGGTGCTTGCGCGGCCCCCTCCTCCACCAAACCCCCCACCAACCTGGAGGACTCCGTGCCATCTTCCCCTGTTGGGCCCTGTGGGGTCCCAGCTGCCCCTTCTGCTGCCGAGGAGTCCAACTGCAACCTCCGCCTCTTGGACCTCCTCCCAGCAGCTGCCGCCTGGGACGCGGCACCAGACTCCTCACTCCCCGACGAGATGACAACATGGGAGGGGAGCCGGGCCTTGCGTCTCCGGCTGGCGGTCGGATCCCCGCCGCTGTGCTCCACAGCACCTTCTCCGCCCTCTTCATCAGTTGACGCTGCAGACAGGGAGAAACAAAACACAGGCATCAGGGCACTGTACAATGGACACATACACGCATGACAGTTGCACATGAGTGGCATTGGCAAACCTCAGACATGTCATCACAATCCCCAACACACATGTCATTGCAACTGGCACACATGAGCCATACCACAGCCATATCGCAACTGCCACCACCATCCCTACACATACAACAGCATCAGCAGCCAAAGGGGAGCCAGACATCACATGCAACACAGGAAGTGCACCACACATGTACACACACCACCACACTTGCATGCATGTCTACACCTCTGCCAAGTGTCGCACTGTTCAGACGGGCATCCATGTCACATCTGCCAATCAGGCTTCCACATACCGCTGTCACATGCATCCATGTTGCATCACTGTTGCACCCTTGACAAATACACACACATGCACATGTACACAGTGCTCATACATGCAGCAGAAAACAACATACATGCCTGACATCACGGACATGTCTACTTACATACACATTCATCCAAACATGTGTGCACGCACAACTGCATTTGCCATGCAAGCCCACACACACAAGCACCATCCATGTCTCACACATTACAGCCCTCGCATGTGTCAGCCCCACGGCCCTGTACACCCCCACCCATACTCGACCCCATACAAACAATGTGCAACCGGCACAATGCCGAATAATCACCACACGCACTGCTCACAATCAGGATGCATGTACACTCACCGCTCGACTCCAGACGGGTCTGCTTCTCTAGGACCTGGACGTGGAGCGCTGGGGATATGCGTTCCAGGACCCCCATCTGTTCTTCCGACAAGTGGCCCCGGCGCCCCTTGGCATCCGCTGCCTTCAAGAGGCGCCGGGCCTTGTTCAGGGTCCTGGACCTGAAGTCCTCCCAGCGCTTCCTGACATGTTGTAAGTCCCGGACTGCCACCCCCTCCGCGTTGATGGCAGTCACGATGTCAGTCCAGATCCGAGTCCGTCCTTCCTTGTCGGCGCGGGAACTTCCGAAGAGGGCATCATACTGCCCCAGGACTTGCTCCACCAGGACACCAACTTCGGTGGCACTGAAGCTGGTGCCCCTCTGCCTCTCTGGCCGGGGGTTGTCAGTGGTCACAGATGGTGTTTGCCCCGACATGACAACCCCAGAGGCAGGAGTAGGTGGGCAACTGGGTCCTGGGGCTGGGCTGTGGAGCGATGGAATTCCAGTCGGGAGTCTTCGGTTCCAGCAGGGGTGGTCACAGCAACAGCACCCCTGGCTGATGTGCAGGCAGCAAATGGCAGTGCACGTGGGCAGCAGGCAGTCAGGCAGCAGCAGATGGCAGGTGGGAGCGTGCTCGGGGCTCTGGGGGGCAGTAGTTCGGCCTTCTGGGCAGGAGCGTGGTCTTCCGTGTGCTTACGCGTGGCCAGCTTGGTACGGAGTGATTTGGCACGTGAAAATCCTGCACGTCAGCGTGAAAACCGAGGAAAGGCCCTTAGCGCGTAAGCGCGTCAGCACGCATACGCGATTCTATTGGATCAAAGGCCCTCAGCACGTAAGCGCGTCTGTGACGTGACCCGCACGGGTGTTTCCCACACAGCACGTCATGACAGAGCACACGTGGAAAGACTGCACGTCAGAGTGTCATCGCGTGTGATTGGTGGAAATGGCCGTACACGCATAAGTCACAAAGCGTGTAATTGGTGGAAATGGCCCTACAGGCATAAGTGACAAAGCGTGTAATTGGTGGAAATGGCCCTAGCGCGTACACGCCGCGTAAGTGACGCTGGACGTGTGGGCCTGTATAAAAGGTACGCGTAGAACACCATTTCCTTGTACGTGCTTTTCGTGGAGAGCGAGTGGGTGAATTCTGTACTTCTTGTCGGTTCACACGCGATGTACTTCACGGCGTTTCAAGTTCGTATTCCCTGTTACCTCTGACAGATTTTTCTCTTTTCTCTCTTTTACTGGTTTACCTGGGCCTTTTCCCTCAAACAGTGTTCCCTTCTACTGTTGTCCTGTCTCCTCAGACAGCGTACAAATGTTCTTTTGGCGGGGGTGTTGACAACCAAACGCGCTCCTTTTTCACGCTCTTTTACCTGGCAGACGGTGAGTCACGCATGTATCTAACATCTGTGCTAGCCCCGTGTGTAGCCTACCCCTTCAGAGGTCATTCTAGGCTGCGTGTGACACGCATACGTTCATTCTTGTGTTACTGGGTGCCACAGCGTAGTGCAGGTTTTTCTTTCTGCACACGTGGTCTAGGAGGGGTTGCGTGCACGTCATCTCCCTTTTTTGGGGCTCCTGTGCGTAGCGTGACCCGTCATCTTTCCCCAGGGGTTACAATCAGCCTTGCAAGAGCACTAGGGTACAATTACCATCTGGTACCCAACCCCTTTGACCCCCAATTGCCCAGGACAATATTTTACAGCCACTCCCATACGCACATTAACATCAGTGCCATGGCTGGGCGGCGAGGATTTCGTAAGGGTGGCAAAGGTGGAAGAGCCACAAGTGGTGGCCGTGGTGGATCCGGTAGGGGACGTGGTCGTTACTTGCAGGGTGAGCCTGTCCCCCCATGTGTGGAGGACCAGTCAAGGGCACCCATAATCCCCCCCCCTCCCATTGAGGCTGATGTGGCTGACACCATCCATGCTCAGCCCTTGTTGGACCAGCCCATTGTGGCACCAGACCTGGCTGACTCCATGGCTGACTTCCAGGTCAGCAGGCCTATGACACGTGCGCTGGTGCACGTTGATGTCACCATGCCACGTGCATCTGGGGCAGCAAGGTCATCTGCTGCACCAAGTAGGCAGGGCGGAGAGGCTGCAGGGGCAGCTGTGGCTCCATCCACCCCAGCCCTCACACACCCAGCCCGGACAGTGTCGGTCCTAGTCCATGCTGCTGATATTCCCCCTGACACTATCACACTAGAGCCAATGCCTGCACCAACTCCCATGCTGAGTGTGCAATCCCACACTCCTGATACAGAGTCCACGAGGGCTCCTGCCCCTAGTGTCCAGAGCGGCGCAGGACACTCAGGATCACCACCACCTTCCAAGTGGAAGAGGAAGAGTGCTCGTCCGGCACAGGCTGATGCCCCAGACACGGCTACACAGTCCGGCCCGTCCAGGAAGCCCAGCTTCACGGATGACGAACTGAATGCACTTGTCGAGTATGTGTCCGCACATGACAACGAGATGGTCATTGTTGCAGGATCCAAGACCACACCTGCACAACGCCAGGCACACTGGCAGACCGTTGCGGACATCGTAAGTGCCCTTGGAATCGTGAGGCGCACAGCCAATGATTGCTATAAGCGCTGGAATGACCTAAAGCGCAGGGCAAAGAGTAAGCTGGCCTCAAGTCATGCCGCAACTCTAGTGACTGGAGGTGGGTCTCCAGTAGTAGACATGGAACTCACTCCACATGAGTCAGTCGCTGGGACCTACGTCACGGAGGAACAGATCCAAGGCGTGGGAGATTTGGCTGATTACGAGGCATTGTCCGGTGAGTGCACATGCATGTGTGTGTCATCCATGTGCATGGTGTGTGTGAGGGCTTCTGTTTGTGTGACAGGTGAGAGTGTGTGCGCCTGAGTCGTATGGGTCAGCCATGTGCTTCATGCAATACATCCTGCGCAGCTGCATTTGGCCATAGCAGTATCCCTTCTGCCAACAGTAGACATCTAGCCCAACTGCACGCCAGTTGCCCTTGAAGTGTCACCTTGCCACAACATTGTTGCTAAATTTTCCACTGTTCATTTAGTCAGATTGTTTGCATTCCACCACTTCTACTAGGCATGTCGCAGTCCTCTAGTCACATGTCTGACATGGCTATGGTAAAGTGGAGTGACTTTGTTACCTGGATATCATTTGTTCAAACATGTCCCTCTGCAATTGCACCATTTCGGACTGGCAGCTCCAGGTGAAGAATCTGACCTGTTAGAATTAGAAAAGCTATTACATGCGGGAACTGGACAGAATGAATAGGTGCTGCCCTCCTCTCCATCTTCACTCAATAGCAATGGTACATGCCATCTGTGTGATGGCATGTGTGTTTCACCTGCCAATCACAGGCCAATGTGTGATGCCACTGCCAGGCTGCATGCAGAAAATGTGTTAATCTTCAATCTTGGTGTCATCAGTGTGTGCCATTTGCCTGCCCTTCATACGCAGTGAGGGTGCATGCATGGGAGGGTTTTAGTCATGTGGGACATGTGTCAAACAAGTACTGGTTCTGTTGCTTCTCAGCCCTCATTGTGTGCCATGGTGCTAATGCCTGTTTCCATTTCTTTGTTTTTATGTCTTTGCAGGGGAAGACGCACCTGATACTGCTGGGGTTGTGGAGATGGTGCAGACCCAGGAGGGGTCCGAGGGCCGACCAACCATCAGTGAGGGACGTGGTGTGGTGGTGGGTGAGAACCCACAAGTGCTGCAGGTCCTGCTCTCAAGGGGTGTCTCTGGCTGCACCTCCCCCGAGCTGTACTCAGGTGTTGATTCGGATGAGACCTACGTGCCGTCGCAGGTGAGTGTTCCAGGGAGGGATTCTGTTCTGTCTCACCCACCTGCACCAGGGTCAGAACCCTCAATGGGGATGTCAGTGTTGGCAGCTACGCCTTTGGTGGTTACGGATGCAGGGTCACACTCCGCGACATCTGATCCTGTTCCTGGGCCAGCAGATCAGAGGGGGAATGCAGTCCTGCAGCCTCAGGCAGTGCCGGCACAGCAAGGCGCAGTTCGCCTTGCCCCAGACTGGTGTGGTGCCCGCCGACGTGGTGGCCGTACGCCACCTGGCAATACTGCATGGGAGCAATCCATTTACGGTATGGCAACCTAACAGGCAGCATCATCCGAGATGATGGCACAGGCCATGGATAGGGTGGCCACTTCCATAGTCCCCCCTGAAAGGCTGATGGAGCGACTAGAGCAGGCAACCGACTCCATCTGCCAGTCACACAGGGAGGACATGTTGGGGTCCAACAGGGACAGGCGGGCGGCACTGGCGACTCTGCAGGAGGCCATCTCCATTGAGTCCCAGGGCCACAGGGAAGCCCTGAGGCAGGAGCTCCTTCACCTCAGGACGACTCTTGTTGAGCTTGAGGCTTCTACACACCAAAGGACAGACAGCAGCTGGAGCGTCTCACCCGTACGCTCTCAGCTGAGATGCAGGCAACGAGGGCGGAGGTCCGGGCATCCCGTGAGTTGTTGCATGGGGACCTCCGCACACTCATCCTCCAGAACCAGACCTACCACACCCGCATGCTTGCAGCCATGGAGGAGCATACTAGGGCCTTGCGTGGGCTGCCTCCCATAGTGCAACCACCTCCGGATGCAGCTGCACAGGGTGATAATAGCGACAGCAGTGATACTCCCACAATAGGGTAGCCGTGTGGGCCATGAGCCCATGGAGGTGTTTTTTTTTCCCAGGATCCACGCAGGTGGGTTCTGGTGTGCATCCTGTCCTCGGACCTCCTGGGTGGCCTCCCCAAACCCCCCGGGCCCTTCAATGGCCATTTTTGATTTTTTTTAATTTTATTTTTGTTTTTATTTTTATTTCTTTTATTCCCAATTTTTTTGGGACGATTTGTTGGCTTCCGTGGTTCCTGTGGGCATACGCTGCATTGTGGCTGGGCACATGCAGGCTTGTAATGTATTTGGTTCAGATGCTTGGGTTTGAGTCACACACACCCCTCCTGCTTCCCGTTTCCATGGGCTTGCAAAGGGTGTGCCCAAGTGACAGTGAATTACACAGTGACGTTGGACTCCCATGAGCTGTGTGGGCAGTCTGTAGTCAATACTGTGTATACATTCCTAGTGCATATTGCTGTTGTGTTGTACACTGCATGTTGCATTGATGTGTAACTCATCTTCTGTGTCTACCTCCCAATTTGCAGGTCCCTTCCTCATGTCTACATAAGGACCTCTAGTCTGGAGATGTGGTCCATGTTGGCAGCAGTGCACCTACAACTCTACATGGCGCCAACACTGCACAGTTGGTAGTGGTGGGAGTGCAGGCATTTCCAGGTGGTGAGACTACTAATATTAATCATTAGTGATGTCATGTTAATGGTAGTACGTGTTCAAGTTTGTTGTTGGTCCGGCATTACTGTGAGCATTTCAGGTGTTGCAAGTTTCTAATAGGGACACTGTAGATTGTGACACTAGTGTCATGTTGTGGGTATTCATTTTAGCTGCTTGAATGTGTAACTTCACAAAACTGCATTGGTGGTGTCAGTGTGGGTAGGGATGCACACATTGTGACACTTCCAGGTGAACAATCTCAGGCTGATATGGTTTTCACGGTTCTTTCTCCAGACATTCAGGATCAGTGTCAGGTTGAATCATCATTGATTGTCAGATGGAATGTGCCAGGGCAGTGTGCACTCCACAGGGGTGTGATTTCTATGTGAAGTAATTAGCCACTAGCTGTGTACGGGCTGCCTCCCCCATGCCCTTTCACCTCCCATGCGCAGCGGCTGTGCATGTGGTTGGGGATGGGGGGACACCACCATGTCCACGGCCAGGCCCCGGCGTGTTGCAACGTTGTGCAGGACACATGCTGCCACTATGATCCTGCACACTACTGGGGGAGCGTACAACAGCTACCCGCCAGAACGGTCAAGGGAGCGAAAGCGTGACTTCAGCACTCCGAATGTGCGCTCCACTATGCCCCGGGTTGTAATGTGGGCTGCGTTATATCTTACCTGGGGTGGCGTGGTGGGGTTCCGAATTGGCGTCATCATGTGGGGGCTGAGAGGGTAGGCACTGTCCCCTGTGGAGGTGGTGATTGGTATCATTGGTGGGGTTGTGACCTTGCTCAGTATCTGACATGCATGCATGTGCAGTGGCATTCATACTCACCAAGCAGCCATGTATCGCCATGCCGGCCAGCTTCTAGGTCCCGGCTTAGGGTGGACATTCGGTAAATGAAGCTGTCGT
Organism: Ambystoma mexicanum; assembly: GCF_040938575.1. NCBI lineage: Eukaryota > Metazoa > Chordata > Amphibia > Caudata > Ambystomatidae > Ambystoma > Ambystoma mexicanum. Next base: position 1,033,719,333 of record NC_090923.1, read on the forward strand.
GGGTTGACCCGGGATAGTTGGCATACACTGAGGTGATGATTCCCTTGGCATTACATACTACCTGCACGTTGATGGAATGCCAGTGCTTGCGGTTCCTATAGATGTGCTCAGATGCCCTGGGGGGACGTAGAGCCACATGGGTGCAGTCGATGGCACCTAGCACTTTGGGGAATCGTGCCACAGCGTAAAAATCCAGGGCGGCAGCATGCCTTTCTGCAGGGGTTCTGGGCAGGTATATGTGCCTGCGGACTGATGGGAGTGCAGTGATGATGTTCAAGACCTGGTGTAGGCAGCGTGACTGGGTGGCCTGTGATACACCACCCACAATGGCACTTGTCCGCTGAAATGATCCAGTGGCTAAGAAGTGCAGTACATTGAGGACCTTCTCCAGGGAGCTGAGTGCTTGGGAGCACAGGGTGGGTGATGTGAGGTCGTCCTCCCACTCACTGACCAGGTCCAGTATGATGTGTGGTGGAAACCTGTACCTCCCATACACCTGGTCATCAGGCATCCCGAAAAGGCTGGCTCTGGGTGTGAATATTCTGGCCCTGGCTATCCTCCTCCTCCTCCTTTGGTAGGCCACGCCCACTGCTGCTAGGAACGGTATGTTCATCCTGGGTCTGAGCTAGTTATTTTGTTAGCGCGCAAATTAATGCGTTGCGCGTGTTGTAGGCGAGCGTGTGACCCGCGCACCCCTGAAATCCAGTACCCAGTCCAATAGCGTGTGGAAATTGCCATGCACACCGGGATACAGGTGCGCTGACGTACTTGCGTGTGTAAGTGTCCGTGCACACCTGATATACACGTACATAGGCCAATCGCGTTTACGCGCACTATTGTCCAATTACACGCGATGAGACTCTGACGTGCTGTCCAATTACACGCGATGAGACTCTGACGTGCAGTCTTTCCACGTGTGCTCTGTCATCACGTGCTGTGTGGGAAACACCCGTGCGGGTCACGTCACAGACGCGCTTACGCGCTGAGGGCCTTTGGTCCAATAGATTCGCGTATGCGTGCTGACGTGCTTACGCGCTAAGGGCCTTTCCTCGATTTTCACGCTGACGTGCAGGATTTTCACGTGCCAAATCACTCCGTACCAAGCTGGCCACACATAAGCACACGGAAGACCACGCTCCTGCCCAGAAGGCCGAACTACTGCCCCCCAGAGCCCTGAGCACGCTCCCACCTGACATCTGCTGCTGCCTGACTGCCTGCTGCCCACTAGCACTGCCATTTGCTGCCTGCACATCAGCCAGGGGTGCTGTTGCTGTGACCACCCCTGCTGGAACCGAAGACTCCGGACTGGAATTCTATCGCTCCACAGCCCAGCCCCAGGACCCAGTTGCCCACCCACTCCTGCCTCTGGGGTTGTCATGTCGGGGCATACACCATCTGTGACCACTGACAACCCCCGGCCAGAGAGGCAGAGGGGCACCAGCTTCAGTGCCACCGAAGTTGGTGTCCTGGTGGAGCAAGTCCTGGGGCAGTATGATGCCCTCTTCGGAAGTTCCCGCGCCGACAAGGAAGGACGGACTCGGATCTGGACTGACATCGTGACTGCCATCAACGCGGAGGGGGTGGCAGTCCGGGACTTACAACATGTCAGGAAGCGCTGGGAGGACTTCAGGTCCAGGACCCTGAACAAGGCCCGGCGCCTCTTGAAGGCAGCGGATGCCAAGGGGCGCCGGGGCCACTTGTCGGAAGAACAGATGGGGGTCCTGGAACGCATATCCCCAGCGCTCCACGTCCAGGTCTTAGAGAAGCAGACCCGTCTGGAGTCGAGCGGTGAGTGTACATGCATCCTGATTGTGAGCAGTGCGTGTGGTGATTATTCGGCATTGTGCCGGTTGCACATCTGTTTGTATGGGGTCGAGTATGGGTGGGGGTGTACAGGGCCGTGGGGCTGACACATGCGAGGGCTGTAATGTGTGAGACATGGATGGTGCTTGTGTGTGTGGGCTTGCATGGCAAATGCAGTTGTGCGTGCACACATGTTTGGATGAATGTGTATGTAAGTAGACATGTCCGTGATGTCAGGCACGTATGTTGTTTTCTGCTGCATGTATGAGCACTGTGTACATGTGCATGTGTGTGTATTTGTCAAGGGTGCAACAGTGATGCAACATGGATGCATGTGACAGCGGTATGTGGAAGCCTGATTGGCAGATGTGACATGGATGCCCGTCTGAACAGTGCAACACTTGGCAGAGGTGTAGACATGCATGCAAGTGTGGTGGTGTGTGTACATGTGTGGTGCACTTCCTGTGTTGCATGTGATGTCTGGCTCCCCTTTGGCTGCTGATGCTGTTGTATGTGTAGGGATGGTGGTGGCAGTTGCGATATGGCTGTGGTATGGCTCATGTGTGCCAGTTGCAATGACATGTGTGTTGGGGATTATGATGACATGTCTGAGGTTTGCCAATGCCACTCATGTGCAACTGTCATGCGTGTATGTGTCCATTGTACAGTGCCCTGATGCCTGTGTTTTGTTTCTCCCTGTCTGCAGCGTCAACTGATGAAGAGGGCGGAGAAGGTGCTGTGGAGCACAGCGGCGGGGATCCGACCGCCAGCCGGAGACGCAAGGCCTGGCTCCCCTCCCGTGTTGTCATCTCGTCGGGGAGTGAGGAGTCCGGTGCCGCGTCCCAGGCCGCAGCTGCCGGGAGGAGGTCCAAGAGGCGGAGGTTGCAGTTGGACTCCTCGGCAGCAGAAGGGGCAGCTGGGACCCCACAGGGCCCAACAGGGGAAGATGGCACGGAGTCATCCAGGTTGGTGGGGGGTTTGGTGGAGGAGGGGGCCGCGCAAACACCAGAGACGGGGTCTGGAGGTGGGGATCCCACTGGTGCTGGTGGTGCAGTGCAGGACCAGGGACAGGAGGCAGCACAGGCAGCCGCGGAGGTGCCTGTGTGCAATCCTGTCCCCGATCCTGTCCCTGCATCATCTTGCACCAGCAGGGATGCCTACGTCCAGACCCGTTTTCAGGCAGGGGATGAGCTGACGTCAACTGGCCTTCCTCTGCCTGCGGACGTGGCCATCCAGGTCCGGGTTGAGCCTGTCCTGGCTGGTGTGGCGTTGCGTCAACGGGCCATGCGAGGTGACCTGCAGTCTTTTCATGGAGAGACTGCACGTCATCTCGAATGGCTCGTTGACCACGTCAGCCTGCTGGGACAGGTCACCCAGGCCGGATTCCTCCGTCTGATGGGGCTTGCTCCGACCCCCTCCTCAACTGGACCCCCTACGCGCCAGTCGTCCTCTGTGCCATCTTCCCATCCATCAGTCACCTGGGTGCCCTGTGGAGCTGCCTCTGACGTTGCGGCCAGGCTGGTGGAGGAGGCATCCCTGCCACAGTCGGGGGTCGGAGTTCCAGCAGGGGTGGCCACATCAACAAGTGCACCCCAGCCGGCGGAGGATGTGCAGGCAGCAGGAGGCAGTGCACGGGCAGAGGCAGAGCAGCAGCAGCAGCAAGATGGTGGGAGACATGAAGGCTCGGGGCTTTCGACATCGGAGGGGCAGGCATCGGCCAGTGGGCAGGGGGACCCAGGACAGAGAGTGTTTTCCGTGTGGCAGCGGTTGGGCCACGCCATAGGTGCGGAGCGGCGGCGGGCGGAAGAGGCGTGGCTCACAATGGTCAGGGCGGAGAACTCCATGCGGAGGGCCCTGAGGCGGGCCGAGTTCCTCGAGGCAATCCGCAGGGGGTTGGAGGAGGACACGGCGTCGTCCCTGCGGACCCTCGGGGCCATGGAACTGGACCGCCTCCGGGACATCGAACAGGAGTTCGATGATGCCCTGGCCCGGAACACCACGGAGTGAGCCGCTGGACTTGCCCGCCGCCTTTGTATATAGTTCTTTAGTTTTAGGTTTCCTTTCTTTCTTATAATGAATTGGAGTCGACGGACACTGCTCCACTTTTTGTATATAGTTGATTTTTAGGTAGGTTTTTTGGTAGGTTTCCTTTGTTCAGTTGGGCTCATGGACCCTTGGTATTTTTGTACATAGTTCTTTATTGCATGGAGATTTTTTTACATTTGACTTTGGACAAAATTTTTTTGCCTTTGGATTTCCAGTTTTGTGTTTTTATACGGACATGCAGCTTATTTTTTCTCATTCACATTGTAGTTTGTTTTCTTTCTTTAGCATTCTTTATTTTTTTCAATACAATTTTTTTTGCATACTTCACTGTGTGGTATCATCTCATTGGTTTCATGCATGTCATGTTGTGTGTTTTCCCATTCAATTGCAACCATTGTGTGTGACGGACATGGGTTCATTAGCTTCATGAACATTGGGGGTGTAACATGTGATTTCCATTTCCATGTGGGTGAATGGGTTACTTGGTAGGGCTTTTTGGCTGTGGAGGCTGACCATTACGCACATGATTGGGGATTGTGAGGACCTGGTGGGGGCTGCCCATGGTGGCAGGGGGGTGGGGGTGGTGGGAGACATGAGTGGGGGCCTGCTGGAGGCTGCCCCTGGATGCTGGGGGGTGGGGGTGATGGGAGACATGAGTGGGGGCCTGGTGGAGGCTGCCCCTGCACTGCTGGGGGGTGGGGGTGGTGGGAGACATGAGTGGGGGCCTGGTGGAGGGTGACCCTGGATGCTGGGGGGTGGGGGTGCAGGGGGACATGAGTGGGGGCCTGCTGGAGGCTGCCCCTGGATGCTGGGGGGTGGGGGTGGTGGGAGACATGAGTGGGGGCCTGGTGGAGGCTGCCCCTGCACTGCTGGGGGGTGGGGGTGGTGGGACACATGAGTGGGGGCCTGGTGGGGGGTGCCCATGGTGGCAGGGGGGTGGGGGTGGTGGGAGACATGAGTGGGGGCCTGGTGGAGGATGCCCATGGTGGCGGGGGGTGGGGGTGCAGGGGGACATGAGTGGGGGCCTGGTGGAGGGTGACCCTGGATGCTGGGGGGTGGGGGTGCAGGGGGACATGAGTGGGGGCCTGGTGGAGGCTGACCCTGGATGCTGGGGGGTGGGGGTGCAGGGGGACATGAGTGGGGGCCTGGTGGAGGCTGCCCCTGCACTGCTGGGGGGTGGGGGTGGTGGGAGACATGATTGGGGGCCTGGTGGAGGGTGACCCTGGATGCTGGGGGGTGGGGGTGCAGGGGGACATGAGTGGGGGCCTGGTGGAGGGTGACCCTGGATGATGGGGCGTGGGGGTGGTGGGAGACATGAGTGGGGGCCTGGTGGAGGGTGACCCTGGATGCTGGGGGGTGGGGGTGCAGGGGGACATGAGTGGGGGCCTGGTGGAGGGTGACCCTGGATGCTGGGGGGTGGGGGTGGTGGGAGACATGAGTGGGGGCCAGGTGGAGGCTGCCCCTGCACTGCTGGGGGGTGGGGGTGGTGGGGGACATGAGTGGGGGCCTGGTGGAGGGTGACCCTGGATGCTGGGGGTGGGGTTGCAGGGGGACATGAGTGGGGGCCTGTTGGAGGCTGGCCCTGGTGGCTGGGGGGTGGGGGTGGTGGGGGACATGAGTGGGGGCCTGGTGGAGGGTGCCCCTGGTGGCAGGGGGTGGGGGTGGTGGGAGACATGAGTGGGGGCCTGGTGGAGGGTGACCCTGGATGCTGGGTGGTGGGGGTGCAGGGGGACATGAGTGGGGGCCTGGTGGAGGGTGACCCTGGATTCTGGGGGGTGGGGGTGCAGGGGGACATGAGTGGGGGCCTGGTGGAGGGTGACCCTGGATGCTGGGGGTGGGGGTGGTGGGAGACATGAGTGGGGGCCTGGTGGAGGCTGCCCCTGCACTGCTGGGGGGTGGGGGTGGTGGGAGACATGAGTGGGGGCCTGGTGGAGGGTGACCCTGGATGCTGGGGGGTGGGGGTGCAGGGGGACATGAGTGGGGGCCTGGTGGAGGCTGCCCCTGCACTGCTGGGGGGTGGGGGTGGTGGGAGACATGAGTGGGGGCCTGGTGGGGGCTGCCCCTGCATTGCTGGGGGGTGGGGGTGGTGGGAGACATGAGTGGGGGCCTGGTGGAGGGTGACCCTGGATGCTGGGGGGTGGGGGTGCAGGGGGACATGAGTGGGGGCCTGGTGGAGGCTGCCCCTGCACTGCTGGGGGGTGGGGGTGGTGGGAGACATGAGTGGGGGCCTGGTGGGGGCTGCCCCTGCACTGCTGGGGGGTGGGGGTGGTGGGAGACATGAGTGGGGGCCTGGTGGAGGGTGACCCTGGATGCTGGGGGTGGGGGTGGTGGGAGACATGAGTGGGGGCCTGGTGGAGGCTGCCCCTGCACTGCTGGGGGGTGGGGGTGGTGGGAGACATGAGTGGGGGCCTGGTGGAGGGTGACCCAGGATGCTGGGGGGTGGGGGTGCAGGGGGACATGAGTGGGGGCCTGGTGGAGGGTGACCCTGGATGCTGGGGGTGGGGGTGGTGGGAGACATGAGTGGGGGCCTCGTGGGGGCTGCCCCTGCACTGCTGGGGGGTGGGGGTGGTGGGAGACATGAGTGGGGGCCTGGTGGGGGCTGCCCATGGTGGCAGGGGGGTGGGGGTGCAGGGGGACATGAGTGGGGGCCTGGTGGAGGCTGCCCCTGCACTGCTGGGGGTGGGGGTGGTGGGAGACATGAGTGGGGGCCTGGTGGAGGGTGACCCTGGATGCTGGGGGGTGGGGGTGCAGGGGGACATGAGTGGGGGCCTGGTGGAGGGTGACCCTGGATGCTAGGGGGTGGGGGTGGTGGGAGACATGAGTGGGGGCCTGGTGGAGGCTGCCCCTGGTGGCTGGGGGGTGGGGGTCGTGGGAGACATGAGTGGGGGCCTGGTGGAGGCTGACCCTGGATGCTGGGGGGTGGGGGTGGTGGGAGACATGAGTGGGGGCCTGGTGGAGGCTGACTCTGGATGCTGGGTGGTGGGGGTGCAGGGGGACATGAGTGGGGGCCTGGTGGAGGCTGCCCCTGCACTGCTGGGGGGTGGGGGTGGTGGGAGACATGAGTGGGGGCCTGGTGGGGGCTGCCCCTGCACTGCTGGGGGTTGGGGTGGTGGGAGACATGAGTGGGGGCCTGGTGGGGGCTGCCCATGGTGGCAGGGGGGTGGGGGTGCAGGGGGACATGAGTGGGGGCCTGGTGGAGGCTGCCCCTGCACTGCTGGGGGTTGGGGGTGGTGGGAGACATGAGTGGGGGCCTGGTGGAGGGTGACCCTGGATGCTGGGGGGTGGGGGTGGTGGGAGACATGAGTGGGGGCCTGGTGGAGGGTGACCCTGCACTGCTGGGGGGTGGGGGTGGTGGGAGACATGAGTGGGGGCCTGGTGGAGGGTGACCCTGGATGCTGGGGGGTGGGGGTGCAGGGGGACATGAGTGGGGGCCTGGTGGAGGGTGACCCTGGATGCTGGGGGGTGGGGGTGGTGGGAGACATGAGTGGGGGCCTGGTGGAGGCTGCCCCTGGTGGCAGGGGGGTGGGGGTGGAGGGAGACATGAGTGGGGGCCTGGTGGAGGCTGCCCCTGCACTGCTGGGGGGTGGGGGTGGTGGGAGACATGCATTGTTGATCAGTAGTGCAAGGTGACATGTGGGTTGGCTGGGGGGCATGCCCATGGTGGATGGGCTGCCTGCGGGACATGGGCAGGGGTGCAGGGTAGTCCCCCGTGGTGTGGGCTGCCTGCAGGGGCCGTGGAGGTTGTGGAGCGTACACCTTGGAGGACCCACACGGCCAATTCACGTGTAGTACTCCCCAGAACCCCTGAAATACACATTCCCTGCTGGTATCGCGTGTGGAACTTCCCGCGCAACCCTGAAATACACGTACCCTGCTCGCACTGGGACAATCGCGTGTGCACCTTCCCGCGCACCCCTGAAATACACGTACCCTGCTCGCACTGGGACAATCGCGTGTGCAACTTCCCGCGCACCCATGAAATACACGTACCCTGCTCGCACTGGGACAATCGCGTGTGCAACTTCCCACGCACCCCTGAAATACACGTACCCTGCTCGCACTGGGACAATCGCGTGTGGAACTTCCCGCGCACCCCTGAAATACACGTAGCCTGCTCGCACTGGGCCAATTGCGTGTGTAACTTCCCGCGCACCCCTGAAATGCACGTACCCTGCAGAAATCGCATGTGGAACTTGCCGCGCACCCCTGAAATACATGTACCCTGCTCGCACTGGCCCATTCGCGTGTGGAACTTCCCGCGCACCCCTGGAATACACATACCCTGCTGTAATCGCGTGTGGAACTTCCCGCGCACCCCTGGAATACACGTACCCTGCTTGCACGGGGCCAATCGCGTGTGGAACTTCCCGCGCACCCCTGAAATACACATACCTTGCTGAAATCGCGTGTGGAACTTCCCGCGCACCCCTGAAATACACGTACCCTGCTGAAATCGCGTGTGGAACTTTCCGCACACCCCTGAAATACACGTACCCTGCTCGCACTGGGCCAATCGTGTGTGGAACTTCCCGCGCACCCCTGAAATACACGTACCCTGCTGAAATCGCGTGTGGAACTTCCCGCGCACCCCTGGAATACACGTACCCTGCTCGCACTGGGCCAATCGTGTGTGGAACTTCCCGCGCACCCCTGAAATACACATACCTTGCTGATATCGCGTGTGGAACTTCCCGCGCACCCCTGAAATACACGTACCCTGCTCGCACTGGGCCAATCGTGTGTGGAACTTCCCGCGCACCCCTGGAATACACGTACCCTGCTCGCACTGGGCCAATCGTGTGTGGAACTTCCCGCGCACCTCTGAAATACACGTACCCTGCTGAAATCGCGTGTGGAACTTCCCGCGCACCCCTGGAATACACGTACCCTGCTTGCACGGGGCCAATCGCGTGTGGAACTTCCCGCGCACCCCTGAAATACACGTTCCCCTCTTGGCGTTTGCTGTTTGGCAGCCATGTGAACTGGTCCAGGGTTCGCGCAGCCCTTTGCGATGATTTAGCGATTTTGATGGCTTTTCCTTGCGCGAGGGCGTTCTTGGGGGAGTTACTGGCGCTGCTGCAGGGTCGCTGCGATTCTCTGCGCCACGGCTGGTTTGGGAGCCTGAAATCCATGAATACGCTGTGCGCAGAAATCGGTTTTAACGCACGTGCCTGGCTCAGACAATCGCACGCGGACACTCTGCGCCAGCCGCTTGCAACACTTTTCTGCGAAATTCTATGAATTACCCTCTGTTTGTTTAAAGATGTGGACACGAGGAGCAAGGCATGGAGTTATTCGTTTTTCTTTGCTTTTGAGGATTTGTTTATTAGTGGAATAGCAGATTAAGTTTAGTTTGGTGAAAAATGTCATGTGAGGCCTGTATAACATTTAAAGAGCGTGACTGTGAGAGCTTGAAATTGACAGTTGTAGTTTCTTGTGGGATATGTTGTCCAGATATTTGGGTGCTCCATCAAAGTGGTCTAATGCTGAGGAGCAGAGAACAAGGTTTACAATTTTTTTGAGTTTAGGTTTCAAAGGTGTTTGTGCTCAGTCAGCCAGGGGCGTGCAGGATTTAAATCCTGATGTGAAGGGTTTTAAAGGAGGTTTAAAGTGACATTTTTGAAGGAAGTGATTGAAACATGCGTAGTTCTAGTGATATTTTGAAATGTTACTCAGTATTTGTGTTTTAAGAACATTTGTGACGGGGGCCTGTTGCAAGTGGTGGTGCGTGATATTGATTGGCGTGCACGGATGGAGTGTAAAAGTCGTGGCCTCTGTTAACAAATGCTTAGCAGTGGAATAGAGTGTTACTGGCATGTTTAACTAACACACATTTCCTTCCACAGATGGACTTTTTATTGAAGTATAGGTTGCCTAGTCAGTATTGCTAGAGTTTGGTATGTGAAAACTAAAGTAGAGTTTCTCTGCACTAATGTTTTTCTCCACAGGTGGGACTTTTATAATGCAGAATTAATGAGAGTTTGGTTATGTAAAAGTGTATATGTGCTGATGGTTAAGCAAAGTTAATGGTTGTTGTGCTTAGAAACTTTACAGTAGTTGTCATGATAATATGAGCATTTTAGCAGAGTTCTTGATGTTTGTGTGTTGCTTGGGTGTATGAAGTGGGGTTCTCCCAAAAAGTAACTTGATGTACTGAGGAATACTTTCAACATGGGCACAATTGGGGTAATGGAGTCACTGAGTAGTGAAGTAGATACCCGAGTATCATGGATACTCAGCCTAGTTGGAGATGGTATGTGTTGATGCACATACCGGTTTGCAATTGAAAGGTGTTAGGGAGTTGCGTGTGTGTTCTATTGGGAGACGTTGGAGTTAAGATTTGCATGAGAGGTATGGGTGCCTCTATGTTTGTAAAGTGTAGTAATGGTTTTCAGTAGTTGGATGCCTCTTCTTCACTTCGTAGAAAGAGGAAGGGACACTGGTTGTAATTGTGTCACACAGCGGTGTGGATGTTCATGGAATATAGGAAGTGGTTAGCAGAATTTTCTTAGTTTGGAGAGATGATGCAGGTGCATCGAACTTGTGGGTGTTTGTGTGTGTGTGTGCTGTATATAGCTGTCATGCTTGAGTTAACTGGTTCTCTTTTTGATATCTCTAAGGAGGGGGGATATATAAGGATCTGGTCTTGTCCTGCATCCTAATGGAATCTGGAGTGAGTGTCATGATTGAAAATGGAATGTTACTGGTTAGAATGTTTATGTGTGACTGGTGTTCTCTTGAAGGAGTTGAGAGATGTAGCCTGAGAGAGAGGATGCCGGCGCTTGTCTATGATATCTGGACTTTACCATCTGATGAATAATGACTCTAGCAACTGGATGTTATGCTGGTAAACTGATTAAAGAAGTTATTCATCCACACCTTGATGTCAGAGTCATTTTGCTAAAACACAGAAATCCACAGTTGGCCTCATTATGACCCTGGTGGAAGACCATGGTGCTAATAGCACCATGGTCGATGCCGGAGTCCGCCATGGCGGAAAGGGGAATTACCACCCCATTCCGAGGTTGGCAGGGCGGTAATTCCCCATGGTGCCATGGCCCTTCCCCATTCCCATTTTTGCCCCATAGGGCTCAATGGCAATGGGGAAGGCGCGAAGTACTGTGCCGCAAATTGCGGCACCGTACTTAGAACCAAGATCCCTTTGCGGGTCCCTGCTTTAACGGCTGGTAAAACCAGCCGTTAAGGTCGGGTCCCGCAAAGGGACCTCGTAATTAGGCGCTAATAGGTTAACGGCGCCACAGCATTTTACGGCGCCGTTAACCCATTAGCGCCTGGGTCGTAATGAGGCCCAGTGTGCTTTCATTCATAAATTCAAAGAGGACATCCAATGTTTTTTCTTTTAGCTGGGGGGGACTGAGTGCACCCTCTGAATAAAGTGGGGGGACTCCGTCCCCGCGTGTACACTGGACTTGAGCCCTGGGCCATACAAAGCACTAATTACAATGGAAAACTCTTATAGTTCTTTGTTTGTGGGTGGTGATTACATTCAGTGTCTGTAAGTGACTGCAGTGTCATTAACTTTGTCACAAGTGGAGATGCAGATAACAAATCTTGGAATTTCTTTGAGACAATGGGGCATTTAAGTGTCTATAATTGAGCATGCCTAATTACAGAGAAAATGTCTCACGTTTCTTTCTAGGCAGGAGGAGACTACATTCAGTGGCTGAAAGTGACCACGCTATCATATAGTGGCCTGACCAAAATATTTATTGCACTTTGCAGATAACAAACCTAAAAATAATGTAGCTGCATTCAATAGGTGAGTGCATCCTCGTTTTGTGGACAAACCAATTATTATTTACAGGAATAAAGTCTTATAATTCTTCCAGAAGGAGAGTATATTTAGTGGCTGTGAGTGGCTGTGATGTTTATTAGTAACCAGGCCAACTACTTGCCACAAGTTATAACCTTGCAAATCACAAATCTTAGAATTGCTTTGGAGCAAGAGAGTGCAGCTTCTGTACCTATAACCGAGTATGCAACATGCTATCTTATTGTGGCTATGAAGAAGTGATAATTTTAAAGGCAAGCATGTCTTGAACACCTATAGGTGGCATGGGGGTAGAAGGCATGCAAAGGAAGTTCAACCCACTGTCTCAATGGCAGAAGTGAAAGAGAAGGTACAGATTATATGCTCATGAATCCTGGTAAATTAAGGTGCAGTGGTACAAGATATGCCATGGTCTGGTCTCTACCACCACCCACATCCACAAATTATGGGATTGAGGATAATGTATGTGATGGTGATGTTGATGATGATGATGATAATCAATATAAAGATTGTGATCTTTATGAGGAAGGGGCTCAACACATTACTTTGGAAACCAGCTACAAGGGTGAGGAGAAGGATGAAGCTAATGCCACAGTTCTGAAGATACATGGGACATACACAGCTATTCTTCAGTCAGTCAGACTGTGAGGAATTCGACCATCCACAAGGGGAGTTTGCACTCGCCTTGGCTTTTTGGAAGTTTTGTAATTAAAATGAATGATGGGAGATCAATCAAAGAAAATGTGTGGGGCTAATCCGAACACATTATTCTCTGCTCACCGCATAACGCACACATAGTCATGTGTACTCTGGGGTGACACAGCCTATGGGTTCAGTCCTCCCTGTCACATTTAGCAGGAATGTGACAGCCACAGGTACATCAAAGAATCTCTGAAGGGGGAAGGCAACACCTTCCTCCGGCCATGGTCAGCTTAATTAATATTTCAAAGGCTCCATGGATCTGCCCTCTCTATTGTCTAAGTTCTGCTGGTGGCAGTGCATCCTGATGAGAGTTGATTGAAACAGGCCTGTGATAGGGCTGATCGGAGAACTGACAAAAGGTGACAGGAAACCCCAACACCTCTTTGATGTGCAATGTGTCAACTTGAAGCTAGCTGTAATGACTTGAAAAATGGAGTGGAAACCACCCAGTAGCACCCAGTGCTCACTGCTTGTCTCCTACCTGGAGGCTAAATTCAGTACTTAAAGCTGTATTCAATTATTAGATTGGTTGGTTAGTTCTTGAAAATAGGCATAATCATTTAACTTGCTTCTTTCAGAAATGCAATTTCAGCCTCTTCAGTTATCAAAGCTTTTCCTCAGGTAATTGTGTTCAAGTCACACAATACTTTAGGCGTTTTCCCAATTCCTCTACAAAAGATCACAGCTCTTACCAATGCATTTCGGTGCCTAGCACCATCTTCAGGGCTAAATTTCAACATCCATCAACATATGTGCCTACATTATATATTATAAATGGTAAATGTACATACCAGCAAGAAGATTAGTTCCATCACATAAAGGAAATACAAAAGAAATAGGTGCAACGTGAACGTTAGTGCCATTATGCCATTTTTCTCTAGTAAACGTTTACATTCAGCCATGTGTATGCATCGTTACCTTAGCTGTCTCGTATATGCGTGAACGCCTCATAAATGTGGATACATCAATGCAGTGTCTCTGTTAAGAGAGGGAGAGAGACTATGAGCTCGCTAACTTGTTTGGAAACCCTAACAGATTGCGTGGAATGCTGTTACTTGGCAAAACTTCCTACCTTGACTCTGCTCTCCAGCGAACTGCTCGTAGACCGGGCTGCAGCTGCGCGTGCCCGTGCGTGGGTTAGTAACCACGTATCCAAGGAGCTAACGGCACCGCCCGTCGTCCAGGATTGGACAGAACAGGCGTGCCTCCGGTCCCACCTCCACTCGCAAGCGTGGGGGTGGGACAGTCTGTCTCCTTGGTAACTGTTTGTGCCATCACATGAGGTGGTTTGTTAACTCTTTTACGAGCTTCCCGAAAGTCCGGGTTTTGAATTTATGCATCTGTAACTGCCGACATCTTTTAAGGAGGAGAAAATGTGTACATTCCCACGGTGCTCCCATCACCGCCTGCACTCAAACAGGCCAAGGGGACTCGACCGTCGTCCGAGTGCGTGCGGAGACGGGAGGAGCCGTGAACGAACACGTATCCCTTCATATGTCACTGTGTATCACTGTAGTCCCATTCTCCTAGTGTATCAATCATTACAGGGATGATTCTGAAAAATACTTCAAGATATACATCTCATTACAAATCCGTGCATCAGTACTTCTTGCATTCATTAAAACGTTGACTGTTATCTCAATCCAAGGTCAATCAACCTGTTTGTGATTATTCAATTACTCTTCAACCACTGTGTCTATAACACCCATCATGCACTAAAGACCCAGACATTATAACCTGAAGAAAAACCATATAAAAGATTAAATATGTATATAGTCTTAACCAAAAAGATTGTTCCACATTCTGTGTATACATTTCATTAAATTAAAGAAAGCAAGCAAAGTTAATCTCTTCTTTAAGTCCTTTTGGTGTAACAGTTCCAAGGCGATCTATCCAGAATGATTCTCTTTGATCAAGTCTTTGTTGCAAATTCGTGTGAGGTTCTTCTTATGAACCACCTCTAGGATTTAAAACCTTCTCTGGGATAGATTATGCTTCTTATGATCCCAGTGCCGTGCCACTGCTGAAGTCTTATTATGTGTTCGGATACATGGGCGATGCTCGTTTCCATCTGGTTTTAGATGCTCTTGTTGACTGCCCTACATAGTATAACCCGCATGGGCATTTGATTGAGTAAATTATGTTGACAGAATTACACGTTCCAAAATGTCTCAATTTGATCTTTTCTCCAGTGTGTGGGTGATTTACCGTATTTCCTTTCAATATATATCCACAATTGGAACAACTCAAGCATGGGTAAGTTCCGGTTTTGGATGTTCCCTCTTTTTTCTTTGAGCTTTTTGTTTTTACCAGTTTGTCTTTCAAATTCTGACTCCTTTTGTATACAAATGTTGGCAATTCTTTAAACAGAGGCTCCACTCTTTCATCTAGAGTCAATATGCTCCAGTTCTTTTTGATTATATTCTTGATTAAATCTCAATTGATAATGCTATTCCAAAACGTAATTGTTTTTATATGGAGCTTACTGGGTCAAAAAAAGGTCCAATGACACCCGGGCCTTAACAACTGTAATGACTTGGAAAACGGAGTGGAAACCACCCTGTAGCACCCAGTGCTCACTGCTTGCCTCCTACCTGGAGGCTAAATTCAGTACTTAAAGCTGTATTCAATTGTTAGATTGGTTGGTTAGTTCTTGAAAATAGGTATAATCATTTAACTTGATTCTTTCAGAAATGCGATTTCAGCCTCTTCATTTATCAAAGCTTTTACTCAGGTAATTGTCACGAGGATACGATAGATCAGAAATTGAGGAGGCAGAAGAAAGACTTAAGGACAAAGGAAGAGAAGAATTGCTAAAACCCAAATTGAAACAAGACGAAGCTCCCTCAATAGTATTTGTATCCAAGTACTCTAAACAAAGCAAACGGATCAAGATTATAATCAAAAAGAACTGGAGCATATTGACTCTAGATGAAAGAGTGGAGCCTCTGTTTAAAGAATTGCCAACATTCACATACAAAAGGAGTCAGAATTTGAAAGACAAACTGGTCAAAACAAAAAGCTCGAAGAAAAAACAGGGAACATCCAAAACCGGAACTTACCCATGCTTGAGTTGTTCCAATTGTGGATATATATTGAAAGGAAATACAGTAAATCACCCACACACTGGAGAAAAGATCAACTGGAGACATTTTGTAACGTGTAATTCTGTCAACATAATTTACTCAATCAAATGCCCATGCGGGTTATACTATGTAGGGCAGTCATCAAGAGCAGCTAAGACCAGATGGAACGAGCATCGCTCATGTATCCGAACACATTATAAGACTTCAGCGGTGGTACGGCACTGGGATCATAAGAAGCATAATCTGTCCCAGATAAGGTTTCAAATCCTAGAGGTGGTTCATAAAGAAGAACCTCACATGAATTTGCAACAAAGACTTGATCAAAGAGAATCGTTCTGGATAGATCGCTTTGGAACTCTTACACCGAAAAGACTTAATGAAGAGATTAACTTTGCTTGCTTTCTTTAATTGAATGAAATGTATACACATAATGTGGAAAAATCTTTTTGGTTAAGACTGTATACATATGTTATCTTTTATATGGTTTTTCTTCAGGGTATAATGGGCCTCATTACACGGTAGGTGCTAACCATGGTGCTATTAGCACCATGGTTCATGCCGGTAATTTACCGATTCCGCCATGGCGGAATGGGGAATTACCACCCCATTCCGAGGTTGGCGGGCGGTAATTCCCCATGCTGCCATGGCCCTTCCCCATTCCCATTTTTGCCCCATAGGGCATAATGGGAATGGGGAAGGCGCTAATTACAGTACCGCAAATTGCGGTACCGTAATTAGCACCAAGGTCCCTTTGCGGGTCCCTACTTTAACGGCTGGTCTTCACCAGCCGTTAAGGTCGGGTCCCGCAAAGGGACCTCGTAGTAAGGCGATAAGGGTTAACGGTCACCGGTAGCATTACCGGTGACTGTAAACCCTTACCGCCTTCCGTGTAATGAGGCCCAATGTCTGGGTCTTTAGGGTATGATGGGTGTTATAGAAACAGTGGTTGAAGAGTAATTGAATAATTACAAACAGATTGATTGACCTTGGATTGAGATAACAGTCAACGTTTTAATGAATGCAAGAAGTACCGATGCACAGATTTGTAATGAGATGTATATCTTGAAGCATTTTTCAGAATCATCCCTGTAATGATTGATACACTAGGAGAATGGGACTACAGTGATACACAGTGACATATGAAGGTCGAGTCCCCTCGGCCTGTTTGAGTGCGGGCGGTGATGGGAGCACCGTGGGAATTTACACATTTTATCCTCCTTAATAGATGGCAGCAGGTACAGATGCATATATTCAAAACCCGGACCTTCGGGAAGCTCGTAAAAGAGTTAACAAACCACCTCATGTGATGGCGTCACAAACAGTTACCAAGGAGACAGACTGTCCCGCCCCCACGCTTGCGAGTGGAGGTAGGACCAGAGGCACGCCTGTTCTGTCCAATCCTGGATGACGGGCGGTGCCGTTAGCTCCTTGGATACGTGGTTACTAAGCCAAACACGGGCACGCGCAGCTGCAACCCGGTCTACGAGCAGTTCGCTGGAGAGCAGAGTCAAGGTAGGAAGTTTTGCCAAGTAACGGCATTCCACACAATCTGTTAGGGTTTCCAAACAAGTTAGCGAGCTCATAGTCTCTCTCCCTCTCTTAACAGAGGCATTGCATTGATGTATCCACATTTATGAGGCGTTCACGCATATACGAGACAGCTAAGGTAACGATGCATACACATGGCTGAATGTAAACATTTACTAGAGAAAAATGGTAACGACTACTGCACGCATAATGGCACTAACGTTCACGTTGCTCCTTTTTCTTTTGTATTTCCTTCATGTGATGGAACTAATCTTCTTTCTGGTATGTACATTTACCATTTATAATTTATAATGTATGCACATATGTTGATGGATGTTGAAATTTAGCCCTGAAGATGGTGCTAGGCACCGAAATGCATTGGCAAGTGCTGTGATCCTTTGTAGAGGAATTGGGAAAACGCCTAATGTATTATGTGAATTGAACACAATTACCTGAGTAAAAGCTTTGATAAATGAAGAGGCTGAAATCGCATTTCTGAAAGAATCAAGTTAAATGGTTATGCCTATTTACAAGAACTAAACAACCAATCTAACAATTGAATACAGCTTTAAGTACTGAATTTAGCCTCCAGGTAGGCGGCAAGCAGTGAGCTCTGGATGCTACGGGGTGGTTTCCACTCCGTTTTTCAAGTCATTACAGTTGTTAAGGCCCGGGTGTCATTGGACCTTTTTTTGACCCAGTAAGCTCCATATAAAAACAAATATGTTTTGGAATAGCATTATCAATTGAGATTTATTCGAAAAGAAGAATATTCTCCGTGGTGCCCGCCTGTTTTCCATTTCACTGTACTTTCTTTCTCAACTTGAAGCTAGCTCCCACCCCTCGGTAGGTAGGGCGGTGAATAGCATGTCTCGGACAACATGTTACAGTAAGCAACCCCTGCAGGGAGACCCCCTTTCAGAGGGAAGACGTATTTGACTTGATGGAGACAGAAAGTCTGTTCTCACCACAATCTTCAAGGGAGTACCTGCATTTTGATCAGGAGACACAGGGAGCTTAATTAACCAGAGAGACACCTTGATCCACACAGACAGGAAGATGGGTGGGACTTAGTAGTACATGTTGTCACCCCTTACCTTTCCTCTTGAAAAGCATTCTTGTTATGACCTCACGCATAACAGAAGTTGTTGGTCGGGGCCCAGGATTGGTTCCATAAGGTCGGCTTAGCCTGCACCAATCACTGAGGCCCATTTGGCTTTAAAAGATAGTTGAGCCCCTCTTTTGGCATATCATCTGATGACTTCGGAAGAAGTAAGAAGAAGGACTAATTTGGACCCTGGCTGAAGGTACAGTGTGCCTTACAGATTCCACCATTGAAGGAAGGCCAGGATTTACAGGAGGGAAACATCTCCCAGTGAACAGAGGGAGATACTGAACTCAGAGGATGCATCCAGCAGCTCCAGAACTGGTACCCAGATAGCACACAGCATGCCCTGCTAGGTTCTGCCAGCAAGCTTCCTAGGAGCAAAGTGTCAGAAAATCTCTGAACAAAGGACAAGGTCATTGCCTGCAAACAGTTTTATCAGCTTTAGGTCATCCACCTTAAAAGATGTCACAAAACCTGGGAAGAAGCTAGGAGGAGTGCCACAACAAGCATCAACCAGTGTCCATCTTTTAAGGACATTTTCAAGACAGTCGAACCCTCGAACTGCGAATGGCTGGACCACTGACTGTTCTGATGCTGCATTCACTAAAGCTGTCAGAGACCCCTCAACCAGCGTTCCAGATCCACCAACCAGCACAGAGACAATGATTCTTGTCCCTGAGCCAAAGTGTAGGCCAGCCTGCCGCCGTCTGTCCAGCCTTGCTTTGCCAAACTGCCTTCCGTCTGATACCTGTAGCTGTCTCCCGTCTTGAACTCTGTCGCAGTAGCTGCAAAGCCTGCTGGAATGGACTTGATACTGTCGAGCATCAAGATCATCTTCCGCGCCAGGTACACTGTGGTTCTGTCCCCCTTGTCCTTCTCCGAAGGCCCCTTCTGACATTTACGAACCCTTGCAACCTTGGTGCTGAAATGAAATAACATTGAACAGTTCAGACTGATTGCTTTATCAACTAACTTCCTGTTAGTATCCAGAGTGATCCGTTTCCTTCGTGAAACTGTCTGTCCTCTGTGTTGCTTTACAAAGTGGGTTGTATTTTGTAGTGTGATAGAAATGGCTGTTCCAATAATAATAAAGTAGAGATTTGAATACAACCTTGACTGGACAGTTCCTTTTATCATTGGTTAATAATTGTATTTTTGCTGTGTTGCAACTAAATAATGATCCACAACCTTGCGGAGATAAGCCTGCCATTCCGTACCCGTGACCAAAATTGGACAAGGAGCTTTATAATGTACTTGTGTTTCCAATCTGTTTGGATCCCTTCTAGTGTACTACAGGTGTGGGGCTGATTGATGGTTTAGAAACCGATATTCATCCCTGGACCACTTGGGCCCGGACGTTGATTCGTCACACACACCAAATACTTGTTTCTTGTAAAGCTGCGAATAACAAAAACTAGAATTATTTTGAGGCAATTAAGTGCATTCAGTTCCTGTAACTGAGTGTGCTCACTTTTTATGGCCAGACCAAAGACTAGTTACAGAGAAAACTTACATTTCTGGGTAGACAGGTGTTGTCATTCAGTGACCGTAAATGAATGCACCTTTTTTCAGCAGCCATATCAAATACTTACCATCAATTGTGAATAACACATTTTGGAAATTTTTGGGCAAGAGAGTGCACTCAATGTCTGTAACTTAATGTGTCATCTTTTTGTGGCCATACAAATTATTAATTGCAGTGAAAAACTCTTGTGTTTGTATGTGGGAGTAGAAACATTGTATACGGTCTTTCAAAGACAGCCTGCTAGATCAGGAGCAACATGTCAGTGTGACAGGATTTCAAGAAGGAAGCAGAATGCCTCCCCTAAACATCTCCCAGGGAACAGAGGGAGATACCGGACTCAGAGGAAACATCCAGCAGCTCCAGAACTGGTACCCAGCCAGCACACAGCATGCCCTGCTGTTGTGTTCTTGTTTTCACACATATAAACAAGAATTATAATATTAATAGCTCATTCAACTTTATCCTGATGGAGAATCCATGGGCTACAAAGGACAGCTCAACCCCTACCAGCACCCCCAGGATCAAGCCAACACCCTTCCTACCGGCTCTGAGTACCTGCGATCAGGACTCAAGTATCAGGCCCACACCTTTGTTTCCCAACCTAGACCTAGCCTCACCATGGAATAACAATGCTACCCCCGCCATGCTCATTAATGACCACACTACACCTAACATGCCTACAGACATACCCACCTGTCACCCGAAAATAAATGACCAAAATAACAGACTAAGGGCTAGGCTGCTTATGTGCTACAGCCAACCAGATAGGTACAATCTCAGGACCAGTACCAAATGACCCATAGTACACACATACCAAAAAGTGAAGAGTAAAAAATATCACTGTAAGCCTAAAAATCCCACAGTCAATAACAACACTCATCACATTCAGAAGCTCCCATTAAAAGGGGCTCTACTAAATGCCAGGTCCCTTGTGGCCCATGCAACTGAGATTGCAGACACCATTTTATCCAACAATCTTGACTTCCTTGCAGTAACTGAAACCTGGTTGCATGATGCAGCTGGCCCGTCTATTGTACTAGCAGTCCCTGAAAATTGTTCTATTCTCAGAGCTGATAGACCTAACTCCAGAGGAGGAGGTACTGCCATTATCTTTAGATTTACCGTAGACATGAGGATAGCCACCTCGCCTCCAGTCACGTCATGCAAACTCCTCTCTACTAAATTCCAAACCTCACCTAAAAGTACTACCACTATCCAAATCTTATATAGCCCCCCTGGTCCATTAGGATCTTTTGAAGAAGACATCTCTACTATAACAGCCAACAACACCAAACTCACGGCACAAAGCATTATCCTTGGTGACTTTAACCTCAGCTACAATTATCATAATGATTCACCTGCCATTGAGGTAGCCAATGCCCTGTCAGAATATGGCTTCCTACAAAAGTCACCCAATCTACCCATGAGAAAGGCAAGACTCTCGACTGGGTAGCAGACCTAAACTGTAACATCACAATAAAGGATTCACTTCCTCTAATATGGACTGACAACCACCTTATCTCCTTTGAGATTAACATTAACAACCTAGAGTTGATAAAAAAGTCTAGTTGCACTACCCTGCCTTACGAGAAATAAACTTAACATCACTGCAGAGGCCATCGTACCTCTAGTTATCCCCATAATCAATGCCTTACCTGCCATTAGTGACCTGAACCAGATGGTAGATCTATACAATGAACCTATGATCAAAGCCTTAGACACCATCGCCCCATTAAAAATGTGTAGTGGAAAACCCAGAGCACATCTGAACTCCTGTTTCACCCCTGAACTTAAACTGTTATGTTCAGAAATAAGGAAGTTGTTAATGATCTGGAACAACACCCTTCCACTGAGAACAAAATCAACTTTGCAAACATCACTAATACCTATAAAAGTGAGATAATCCACACTAAGAAAGAAACCTTCAATGATAGGATAAATCAAGCAAGCTCCAAAGAACTGTTTAATATCTTAAGAGAGCTGGAAAACCCTAACCCTCCCACAGACTCTCCTGCCTGAAGGATAAACCTTGGTGCACTAGCATCCAGAATGCACTTACCAACAAAATCGTTGGTCGCCAGACTAAAATAGACAACAAACGTCACCAAATATATACCGGGAACCTCCTCAGTCCGATCACCACCGCCCTTATATACACTGATTTAGGCTTCAAATTTACCAATGTAACAGTACCAGAGGTACAAAAAATCATTGCCTCACTGAAACTGTCCAACTGTGAAGGTGACAGTTGCCCAGCACAGGTCATAAAAGATACGGCTAGAGATCTGGCCCCTGTTATCACTAAACTAATTAACTCCTCATTTACCAGCAACTCTGTACATTGTAACCTAAAGGAATCATGGGTGCTCCCATTACTCAAGAAAAAACGCTAGATCCATCAGTACCGATTAACTATAGACCATTCACAACTGTCCCCTTTCTTTTAAAAATACTAGATATGGTTGCATATCTGCAAATCCAAGACCACCTCGAAACTAACAAACTACTTGGATCATGACAATCTGGCTTCAGACCACAACATGGAATGGAGACTGCCCTTGTTGACCTCAAAAAGCCAGATTGACAAACTAAAAGATAAAGGTAGAGTGGCCATCCTACTCCTCCTTGGCCTGTCGGTGGCCTTTGATTTGGTCGACCACAAGGTACTCTATTACCACCTTGCTTCAGCTGCCCATTTCTCAAGTTCAGCTATTAAGTGGATTCAATAATTCCTTGATAACAGGACCATGCAGGTCTTCTCACCTTTGGCAGCAGTCCCATTCCCATCACTTGCGGCATTCCACAAGGCTCTTGTGTATTGGCCACTTTGCACATATCTTTACAAAGCCCCTATTTGATAAACTAGACCACCTGGGTGTCACCTACACTAATTACGTGGATGACACCTAGATACTCTTAACCCTATCAGGTACCTATGACATAGACGTAGCTAGCATTAACAAAATCTATACCGTCATTCAGGCATGGTTGGTCCTCCATGGCCTCTGCCTGAATGATGATAAGACCGATATTCTTCTGGTTGATTCACAGACCAACCTACAGAAACTCAGCCCAAAATTCTCCAGCATTTGCATAGACAGGAATAACATACCTATCGCCAA
This sequence comes from Ambystoma mexicanum, assembly GCF_040938575.1. Classification (NCBI taxonomy): domain Eukaryota; kingdom Metazoa; phylum Chordata; class Amphibia; order Caudata; family Ambystomatidae; genus Ambystoma; species Ambystoma mexicanum. Next base: position 1,033,742,044 of record NC_090923.1, read on the forward strand.
AGATGTAAAAACCTTAGGTTTCTACTTTGATAGAAACTCTAAATTTACTAAACAAGTAAATATGACTACTTCAGCTACTGCTTACACAGGTAAGCTGATCAGGGCGTGCAGACCACTATTATCACCCAACAGTTGTCTTATATTAGCCAGAGCACTCATACAATCCAAACTGGACTACTGCAACAGTCTATACCTAGGTGCCAACAAGTCCATCCTGAATAAATTGCAGATATTGCAAAATAATGCTCTTAGCACTGCCTTAAACATACCTAGAAGAGAGCACATATCAGCAACTAGAAAACTCTGCAAACGGCTCTCCATACAAGATAAAATCAACCTAAAAACACTATGCCTCACCCACAAAGCACTGAACCATAAAGCCTCGCCATACTTGACCGACAAATTCACCTTGAGATCCTCCACCCGCACCATCAGATCATCTAACTCTTCCTGCCTCTCAGTACCAAGATACAACCTCAAAAGAGCTGGCAGCTCCAGCTTCCCTGTCCTAGCCTCCCAACTATGGAACACACTCACACAGGACATAAAAACTATCCAACTATTTGAAAAATTTAGAAGACGTGCTATCACCTGAATACTTAATAAGAACTAACTTCGGAACCTCAGTAGCTTCTTGCACCGTGACTGCCCCTACTTGTCCTCACTCGATCATTTACGTCTCGACCACTCTTACTTTACTCCTGCTTGCGTTATTCTACAATCAGAATTAAATTCCCTATATATTATGTTCTCTATGCATTATGTATTACCCTGTATGATCTACATTAAGTGACCTTTGTACCATATATTGTATATCATATGTATATGTAACATGTATTTTATGACATGTATACCTTGTAATGATCTGCAACTTGTAACCATTTTCCTATCCACTAGTGCCCAGATACCTATGGGTCAGGCGCGCTCTACAAATAAAATAAACAAACAAACAAACAAACAATCTGAGTCTTTTCCTCTTTTATTGTCTAACTCTAACTGACTACCCGTTCCCCTCCAGCCCCTCATATTCCACATTCCACATTCCCTCAGATGCAGTCCAATTCCTCTACACCACAACAACCCCCATTTACTTATCATTTAAATTCATAACATATATATCTAGCAAGTTCATGTTTACATTTGTTCAATAAGGCGTGAGGGCTTGCGTGCAACCCTCTGAGGCTGACTAGTTGCAAGTGTCCCCTGAACTTCAGGGTTCTGTAAACAAGATGAGGAATGTCCCGAACCTCCAGGTGTACTAACACACAATTCTGCATCAGGATTCTGGAAGCAGGGTGAGGAAAACCCAGAACCTCCAGTTGTACTAGCTCCCAGTCCTTCATCTACATCCTCATCTTGTGTCTGTTCATCCAAATCACCATCCTCTTGAAACATCCTTCGAAAGAACGAGGCATTTCTAGTTATCGCACCATCATTCCCCACAGCAATAACCATGGGTCCTTTAACTGCTTTAACTAACAAAGGCATTGGTTTGTATCTAGGATCCAACTTCCTTTGTTGCTTCTGCTGAACCACTATGGTCCCACCCACTGGTATCTGATGTTCTTCAGATTACCTCTTACAATCTGTCCATTATTTAGCTCTTCTCCTTTTGTCATTCTCTATTTCTCTTATCTCTTCATCTTCAGCAGGAGTATAATCCTCAAGTTGTGGAATCCGTGTTCTTGGCTTGTATTGTATCATCAATTCGACAGGCATGTGCCCCGTCGATTCATGTGGCACGTTCTGATAGCTTCTTAGCATCTGCGAAATCACTTGGAGCATAGACATCAGATCTCTGGCAGCTTTCTGGCATGTTCGCTATATTGTGGCCATGAATTGTTCAACCATGCCATTGCCTTGTGGCCATAAAGGTGTAGTTTTCTGATGTCTGAAACCCAAATGGGTTGCAAATGTTTTGAATTGATGTCCCTGGAAAGGCAGGCCATTGTCAGATTTAACTGTGTTGGGAACACCCCACTCACAGAACAACTCATCCAACACCATCACCACATGATGAAATGCTGTGGATATTACATGTTTTACTAATGGAAATTGTGAATATTCATCTATCGCTACTAACAAATGACCTCCTTTGTCTAATGGCCCATAAAAGTCGATTGCGACTCTCTGCCAGGGTACATCAGGCATTGGCACTATTTGAAGTGGGCACAGGTGTTTACTTGACGCTGTCACTTGGCAAGCCACACAGTGTTGTAGGGCATCTTCCACGATTGTATCCATGTGTGGATACCACACCTGATTCCTTAAGATATTTTTTGTGTTTGCAATGCCTCGATGCCCTTCATGTGCTATAATAACAAGAGCTTTTCTCAAACCTTTTGGAGCCACTAGTCAACTTCCCCTAAGCAACATCCCTTGATCAGTCGCAGTCAACTCACTGTGAATTCTTGCCAATCTCTGCAAATCTCTTCTATCAATCTCTGCATTTCCCCACTTGTTGGTCTTGGTGAGCTGAACAGCTGCTTGAATTGTGGGGTCAGCTTGGCTCTTTTTTGCAAACAACTCCTTTGTGATGGCTGGAGGAATGGCATTGAGGGACAAGTATGCTATATATTCTTCTGCCTCCCTTTGCATCACAATTTCAGGCATCCCCTCAGGGTGCAGAGAGAGATAGTCTGCAGGATTAGCTTCCTTGCCTGGCTTATGAAGAAAGCTGTAGTCATATTCTTGCAAGCATATACCACACCGCTCTATGCGTATAGGCATTATGACTTTAGGATTTCCAAAAAGTGACAGAAGAGCTTGATCAACTGTGATAAGAACAAATGACCTGCCGATGATAAAATTATGGAACCTCTAACACGCCCAGACTGCAGCAAGACTTTCCCGTTCAGCCTGCGAATACGCTTGTTCAATAGTGTTCAAGGCCCTGCTAGCATATGCTACAATGCGGCTGTCAGGCCCTCTTTTGGATCCGTCTGAGCCAGAATAGCACCCAGGCCAACAAGACCGGCATCTACTGTAATCTCAGTGTCCCAATCAGGGTTAACACGTGCAAGTTGCCTATCACTTGCCAGTTCATTCTTGATTGTATTAAAAGCATCTTGACAGTTTCCATCCCATGTAAATGTAGAGTCTTTCCTAAGAAGTTGCCTGAGCGGAACGGTCATCATTGCATAATTCAGGAGGTAACGGGCGCAATAACCTGTCATTCCCAAGACAGACCACAGCTCTGCCACATCTTGTGGTGCTTTTAGACTCATAATAGCATTGCCCTTATCCGGATCTGCTTTGATCCGTGTGTCAGAAAATATGTGACCAAAGAAGCGTAGACTGTGTTTATTTATGTCACATTTCGGCCAATTTAAAGTTAGCCCATTGTCCTGCACGATAGTACAAATGTGTTTCAGTGCTTCATCATGCTGATCCTGACTAATGCCAAATATCAAAATGTCCTTGCTATAGTTGAAGGCATTTATAACAGGTGCAATGAGTTGTTTTATTGTTTCCTGAAATATTTCACCCACTGAAGATATCCCAAAATGAAGACCCTTGTATCGAATGAGACCTCAATGAATTGTGAATGTAGTTATGGGCCTAGATGCAGGGTCAATTACTAGTCGATGATATCCTTGATTCAACTCCAGCTTTGAAAATCTGGTGGCCTGATTGAGTCTCATTGTCATATCCTCAATATTAGGTCCAGGATGTCTTTTTTCTTTGTATCGCAGTGTTGGGGATTTGCATATCTACACACAAGCAAAGACGTCTAGCCACCTTGGGTACTACCACCAAATGAGATACCCATAGAGTAAGACCATCAACTCTCTCAATAATATCATTTTCAAGTAGTTGTAACTCATGTGATTCCCTTGCCTGAAGATGAAATCCAATTCGTCTGGGATATTGCGGGCCAGGCTGGACAGTAGAGTCAATGTGTAGATGTATGGGACTGCCTTTCAGTTTGCCAATACCTTGGAATAGTTTTGTAAAATTGTTTTTCAGTTCATCAATATCTAATTCTCTCTTTGACAGCACACGCAAATCATGATTTTGTGGACAAAGCACTTGTATTATTTCAAATTGTTCATAGTGGCTACCAATAAGTTGCAATTCAGTAGTGGTTTTGCATCTGAGGAGGCATCTTCCCACTGCTGGGCTGCTTATAATGTGTATACTAACAGATACACAATGGGCCTCATTACACGTTATGCGGTAAGGGATTAACGGCACCGGCAAGGGCACCGGTGCCGGTAATCCCTTACCGCCCTACTACGAGGTCCTCAGCGGGTCCGGTCCTTAACGTGTGGTCAGACCAGGACCCGCTGAGGAACTTCAGAGCAAATAACGGTACCGCTAAAAGCGGTACCGTTATTTGCTCCTTCCCCATTCCCATTGAGCCCTGTGGGAGCTCAAATGGGAATGGGGAATGGTTCCCGGAATGAGGACTTACTGGTCCCACAAAGGTCGGAATAGACCAGTAAGTCCCTATTCCGGGAACCTGGACTCTGACGGCAGTAGGGGGTAGCCATGGCGCTAATAGCGCCATGGCTTCCGCCTACGTGTAATGAGGCCCAATGTCCCTTATGAATTAGATCACACCAGAACTGTCCTTTAGATGTTAATGGCTGAGTTGCACCCACTGGAAAATGTGGGCTTGTGATGGTTGCAAAGGGTATATGTTTACTATGTCTTTATAGATCTTCTCACTCATCACGTTTACAGTGGCTCCTGTGTCAATAAGAAAGGGAATATGTTGTCCACCTATATATATTGTCACTTTCAGAGCGTCCCTATCGTCAGAGGTATCATAGATGAGTCTAACATATTCCATACTATATCTACCATACTCTTGATATTGATCCGCATTTAAATGTTCTTCTTCAACTGGCGGATTTTCATAAGGATCTCCTAATGGCATTTCTCCTACTTGATTTTGACTTTCCTTCTGGTATAACTGTACATTCTGATCATGTTTTTGACTGTTATGTTCAGTTGTTCCCATTGCTCTGATGAATCCTGGCCTTGTTTGATATGTTGCTGTGCTCCTGTTGAAGCTAGGTCTTATACTTTCTCTCTCTTGGTACAATTTTATGTTTGAGGTTTTCTGCATGGCATATCTACTATTTGGCAATGTTTGTATATTGGGCTTGTATTTTGGTAACAGTGGGGCTCTCTCTCTACACATACTCTGAAAGTGTTTTTCTTGGCCACATCGCATGCACCTTTGAGGGCTGGGCATTGGCCTTTATGTGGGAACTCAATTCCACATCGCTAGCATTGCCTCTCTGGTGTGCTTTTACAGTTGTTATTCCACCAATCTTAGGTGATGTGCTTGAATATGGTATTTGTCCCTGCATGTTTAGTCCCAGAGCGGTGATGGTATCTAATTTTTTGGGGTTCTCAATATTTGCTGCCTGAGTATCGACTCTTTCATACACTCTCGCCAGTTCCGGGACATCCTTTAGAGGGAGAGGTTTCTTTAGAAGATGTTTTCGAAATTGTGATGATATGCATCCTTCAATTACTCTCAATCATATTGCCTCATTGTCACTAAAGTTTGCAAATTCACAATATGTTGCTTTTCTTTGTAGCCATAGCACAAATTGTGCAATTGTTTCATGTGGCGCTTGCATGCATTGATTAAACATATAACGTTTGTAATTTCTATTGGGGGAATTAATAATCGTCCCCTAATGGCTGCAATTAGAAGTTGATATGTTGTTTTCTCTCCAGTTGGTATGGGCTTAATGACATTTTTCATCTCCTTCCATACCAAATTTATGAAGCAGCCTAATTTGTTTGGGGCACTTTGATTCCCTACTGCCCTCAGAAATTCTTCAAATTCCTCCACCCACTCCTGCCAACGCTGTCCTCGATCATCTTGTGGCTCAAGGTTGAATGGATTCGGGTGACGGAGGTAATTAATTGGGTTTGTAGGCGTTCCATATATACTTTAAACTGGGTTTATATCTCCACTTGCACTATCAGAAGACATCTTTGCTTATTTCTCCTATGTGTGGATGTTTCACTGTTTTAAATGTGATATATGAATGTCACTATTTGATCTTGGTGTTATTTTAGAGTTGTCCACTTTTTTTGCAATGTTGTACTGATTCTAATAATTTAACGTTTTGTGCAGCGGTTCAACAATTCTTTATGCCTATCCTTTATACTTTTATTTGTTATGTAGTAGTTGTTGCGCTTTGTTATTATTTCCTTCTTTAATTGTATTGCTAGCTTGTGCAGTCCTTAATTGGCTGAGCCCTTCTTATTCAATCTGCTTGATGGTAATGCGCTGGACACATTCATTTATTTTATGCAGTTAACGTTGTGGCAGCTGTAAGGTTTCTATTATGTTGCGTTACTACGGCAACGTATATATTGTTGCTAGTCAAAATCAATATGGCCGCACGTATTCTTACGCTCTAGGGTCCTCTTCTCTAACGTATTGAGATTACGAACTGCGTTGTGCGCTCGATGCCATTTTGGAACTTTGATACTTCGGTGAGCAACGCGTCTTTTAAATATTTCATAAAATGCTGGCTACTCAATGCTTGCGCTGTATCGTATTATTAGTTCTTATGTTTATGCATGCCGTGGTGTAATATTGTGACATTAAACACTCTGGATTATTCTTGAACTTGGATACACTGCGTGTTTTACCGTCTGCACAGTTGTTTTCTCTTCTTTGTAGGGCATTCACAGTCTTTCTTACTTTACCCTTTCTTCATTTGCCCTGCTGTACCTGTCCTTCAGCATTTCGTCATTGGTTTACGTTCTTCCTATTCTCTGGTACCGGCTTCTCCCAGCAGCTTTCCTATCTTGTTTGTGTCCTTTTTGAAATGTTTGCCGCAACCTCCTCCATAGGTCATTTATTTTGTTCTCCAACGTCCGATCAGCCACTTCCACAGGCTGTGCTTCTGTTAGCCTCCTCTGCAGGCTGTTTACTGCTTCACAAACTTCATCACACAAGCATTTTCCTTTTCCCCCTTTTTTCTTATCGGTCGGTCATCTCCTCTTCGCCAACTGTTGCATTCTTGTTCTCACGCATATAAACAAGAATTATAATATTAATAACCAATCTGAGACACGGTATGGGTCTTTCCTCTTTTATTGTCTAACTCTGACTACCCGTTCCCCTCCAGCCCCCCAAATTCCACATTCCACATTCCCTCAGCCGCATTCCTATTCCACTCCACCACAACACCTGCTAGGTTCTGCCAGCCAACTTCCTAGGTGCGAAGTACCAGGGAGTTTCTGAACAAAGGACAAGTGCATTGCCTGCAAACACTCTCCTCAGCTTTTGGCTGTCCACCTTAAAAGATGACACAAGCCCTGCGAAGAAGCTAGCAGGAGTGCCACAACAAACATCAACCAGCGTCCGTCTTTTAAGGACATTTTCGAGACAGTCGAGCCCTCGAACCGCGACCGGCTGCACCACTGGCTGTTGTCACGCTGCATTCATTAAAACCGTCTGAGACCCCTCGACCAGCATTTAAGATCCGTCAACCAGCACAGAGACAACAATTTCTGACCCTGAGCCACAGTGTAGGCCAGCCTGCAGCCATCCGTCCAGCCTAGCTTGCCAAACTGCCTTCTGCCTGACACCTGCAGCTGTCTCCCATCTTGAACTCTGTCGCAGTAGCTGCAAAGCGTGCTGGAATGGACTTGATGCTGTCGAGTATTAATATCATCTTACGCACCAGGTACACTGCGGTTCTGTGCCCCTTGTCCTTCTCCGAAGGCCCCTCGTGATATTTTTGACCCCTTGCTCCTTTGGTGCTAAAATCAAATAACCTTGAACAGTTCAGACTGATTGCTTTATCGACTACCCTCCTGTCAATATTCAGAGTACATCCGTTTCCTTCGTAAAACTGTCTTTCCTCTGTGTTCCTTTACAGGGTGGGTTGTATTTTGTAGTGTGATAGAACTGTCTGTTGTAATAATAATAAAGTAGAGATTTGTATACAACCCTGACAGGACATTCCCTTCTATCATTGGGTAATAATTGTATTTTTGCTGTGTTGCAACTAACCAATGATCCACAACCTTGTGGAGATAAGCCTGCTATTCCGTCCACGTGACCAAACTAGACAAGGAGGTTTATAATGTACTTTTATTTCCAATCTGTTCGGATCCCTTCTGGTGTACTAAAGGTGTGGGGCTGATTGATGCTTTAGAAACCGATATTCAGCCCTGGTCCACTTGGGCCCCAGAAGTTGATTTGTCACACAGACCAAATACTTGTTTCTTGTAAAGCTGCGAACACCAAAAACTAGAATTATTTTGAGGCAAGTAAGTGCATTCAGTTTCTGTAACTGAGTGTGTTATCTTTTTGTGGCCAGACCAAATACTAGTTGGAGAGAAAAGGTCTTATATTTCTGGGTAGACAGGAGTTGTCATTCAGTGACCTTAAATGAATGCACCGTCTTTTAGCAGCCGTATCAAATACTTACCGTCAGTCGTGAATAACACATTTTAGAATTCTTTGGGCAAGAGTATGCACTCAATGTCTGTAACTTAGTGTGTCATCTTTTTGTGACCATACAAATTATTAATTACAGTGGAAAACGTGTTGTTTCGCTGTATATGGGAGTAGAAACATTGTACACGGTCTTTAAAAGACAGCCTGCTATATCTGGAGCAACATGTCAGTGTGACAGCCACAGCTCCTGCTCTGCCACAGACACCAGCATCTTCATGGCCAGAAGAGTGTATGAGGGCACCTGTTCTTGCTCCAGCTGGAAAGGAAAGTCCAAAGTTCTTCATTCTACAGGCATAAGAACAATACCATTTAGCTACCTGGTCTCTGCAATAATGGTGTGTGCTGCAGAATGTCTGGCAGCAGGTCAGTGTGCTGGTGGTGGGGACATGGCTATGCTAAGGAATGGTGCACTGTCATAGTATGCAGTGCCTGGAAAGTGTGAGTGGGCAGAGGGACTGAAGGCAGCATGTACTGGTGCATTCAGAAATGTTGACATGCAACTGTGTTCTGTGGCAACATTCTCTCATTGCTCTCCCCACTGCTGGAAGATGCTGATGAAGAGGGATCACTGGGAGCTGACATACACATATTAGGGTTAGCCAGAACATGCTTATGCTTCATATGCTTGTGCATTGCTGTGTGGCCTAAGAGGCAACCTGTCTTTAGTGTACTACAATTCACTGTATTCATATGTTGCATATCAGAGTGCCTAAAGGGCCCATGATGGGGTGGGCACTGCCTGGACTTCACAAACGAGCAGAAATACAAATGGGAACAGTAATTGTGGGGGGTAGGTGGATACAAGGAAGGAAAAGTAAATGAAGGGTACAAGTCACACAAGGCCCATTCGGAAAACACACAATAAAAACTGATTAGAATTCAAATGTAAACACTTTTTTAATTTTTTTAACTTTTTAGTGGGCACAATGGGGAAAAGTTACAGGGAAATCCTGGGGTGGGTTTTAATGAGAGAAAGGAAAAGTGTAAAACATCAAAGGAGGCCTAATAACACACAAACATACAAAAGGGGACACATTGGGAACAAACAGCCCTCATATGTAATGCACTGACAAGAACGATTCCCATACTCAGAAAGGCATGATAGGTGGCTTGGAAAAGCACCTGAGACGAAAATGGGATATTCTGTTGCCATGCCTTCTGTTCGCCTACACGGAGGTGCCACATAAAGGAGTACATTTTAGCCCCTTTGTGCTTCTGTTTGGACACCCTTTACGAGGTCCCCTCACTCTAGTGAAAGAGGGATGGGAAAGCAAACACTCATCCCCAACAAGACATGTGGTGGACTATGTACTCAGCCTTCAGTCTACAATGGCAAAATACATGGAACAGTCAACAAAGAACATAAAGGGCAGTCAGGAGCTGATGAAGCACTGGCACGACCAGAAGGCCACAGTGACAGTCTATTCTTCAGGCCAGTGGGTGTGAATGATGGAGCCTCTCAAACCCAGTGCCCTTCAGGACAAGTGGAGTGGGCCTTACTGTGTTCTGGAAAAGGTCAGTGAGGTGTATTATATCATTGATGTGAAAGGACCTAAACAGATGTGCAGGGTCTTTCCCGACCAGAAGCGTTGCTAGGGGGGGCTAAGGGGGCTATAGCCCTGGGTGTTTTGGTTGTATCCCTGGATAGAAGTTCAGGGGCTACAATCAAAAGGCCATCGCTAGCCCTGAGTCCCGCCAGTCCGGACATTAGCTTAGCCCCTGATCTTTTCCAGACCTAGCAACTTGCCTGTTCACGACAACTGGCTAAAACCCCATTACAGCCGTAATAACTTGGTAATGGCATTAGTGACTAATGGAGAGACTGAGGAGGAGACCAATCCCCTCCCAGACCTCTTGCACACTGAAGCAACAGATCGGTCAGTTGAAGATGTCAACCTTGCAACAGACCTGTCAGAACAGCAACTGACAGACTGTCACCATTTTCTGGGACAGTTTGTTGGTCTGTTCTCTCTGACTCCAGGTCACGCAGATTGGTGCACCCTTGATGTGGACACTGGAGACAGTAAGCCGGTGAAAAGTAGGATTCACCGGATGTCTGATAAGTTCAGGGACACCATCACGGAGGAAGTTTCTAAGATGCTGTCCCTTGGAGTGATATAACCATTCCAAAACCCCTGAGCCAGCCCAGTGGCACTGTGGGATACATTGACCCACTCAGCAGAATTCCCAACCATAACCAAGCTTCATTTCAGCAGAACCAGCAAAATGGCTGTGCTGGCTCCTTTAAGCACCACTGCCTCACATCAAAACTGCATTTTGCAGCTACAAAAGGAAGGCTGCACTGGTTTGCCAAACACCATTGGGCAAGTTGGAACAGGGAGCACCCCGAGAAAGGCTGCCAGGGTTATTTCTTGTGTGTACTAAAAGAGCAAAGTGAGAAGCCCAAAGTTTCCCAAGGGAAAAGGGAAATATTTTACATTTAAAATGATGCCGCACTGATGCGCTTTTCATCTGTTCTACAGTACTATGCTTTTATCAGTGAGCCACTGCCATGCCCATCCATATTCAGATTGTGCCCCAGCAGGAGAAAGCATTATCCTTGAATGACAGGCTGTGTCAGGCCTGATCTGGGCATCAACAGAAGCTTTACTTTCAGCTGCACGGAGAAACGCTTGACTTTTGGGCTACAAAATGTCAAAAATCACTGCTTCAAAAGAAGCCCCAGCTTTAAGGGCATATGTCAATTTCAGTGGACATGTGTCTTAAACAGATTGCTGTATAAGTGAAATTAACTAGGGCAAAACAATGCTTTGAAAGTCAGATGGAAGAGAAAACCTTTTGAAAGGGACATACCAGCAGACTTCACCACATGTTTAAATGTGCTTTTGCAAAATAAGAAAAATACCTGTTTCAAAAGTGTATGTTGGATAAGGCCATGTCCTGGCCTTGCAATGTAAAGGGGTTTTTGTTGGGAAACATACATGGGATGTTTTATTTCAATAGGCTTGCTTCTGATTCAGAACAAAATAAAATAAAATAAATAATTAAATGCATTGGTTTGACTAAGGAAGATCCAGAACCGGTTTTTCTGCCAAAAGGAGCCACCATAAAACTTCTGGGACATATGCATGTTAATTGCTACCTTTGAAAACGTTGAATGGACCAAGACAAAGAAATATCACACGCTCGTCAGACTTTTGTCTGTGTTCCAGGCTGAGACAACAGATTCTGGGACACCTATGTGTGAAGTGGGGAAGTAGCATTAAACATTTAATCAAACTGGGAAACCCCCATGGCCACCCTGGGCTAAACTGACAGTTGGTGGTAGCTGAAGAAATAAAATGGTCCCAGTTGAAGGACAAAGGCTGACCATCTGTCTCAAAATACTATTTGATGAATAAACTTTTAAGACTATTAATTTTGTAACCGGACAGCGCAGAAATGTTAAAGTTGTAGTTTAAATGTGATTTTTGTGGCTTCTAAACAAGACATTGTTGTCGTCCATAGAATGTATGGGACACAAATGGCAGGAGAATGTAAATCATGGGGAAAATACATATGGTGGAATGTTAAAAATTAATAGAAATGTGCCCTATGATAATATGCACACCCACCTAAAACTGTGGGATTTTGGGTGAAGCGGTTCTCACTAAAATCACAAAAAAAACTATTACAAGGGTGAAACAATGGTGTACAGACCTGGGAGTGGGAACACCATGCTCTGTATAGAATATGTAATCTGCTTTTGTAAATTGTGAACGTGCCAAACTGTACAAACGTGTAATTTATGTTAACATTGATTTTGGCAAAAAGGGCTGTGGGAAGGCTTTGCACCTCATAAAAACACAACCCCATAAACTGAGTCCCCTCCTATAGGAGGCAACCAACATTGGCTGACCTATCCGGCTGTTGGGGGTAGGTCTAGCTCAGTTCTGCCCAACCATAAACCTGATGATGTCACCCGCTTTATATAAGTGGTGAGAGCTCACATGGACAGGACTCTTTCCTGAATTTCCAGCACCTGTGTATCCTGACATTCCAGATCAACCTTTGCAAGATTCCAGACTCTACTGCTAGGCCAAAGTATAGCTGATCCTATACCAGCAAGGCCATTGATCCCTAAATTCTACTAAATTCCCAATAATGAAGGGGAAAAGCTGTGGTACCCTTTTGGGAAGCATCCTGTGACCAGACCGGCTTTTTGCCCACTACCTGCATGCCTGCTGTAACCTTGCCGTCATCCAGTGACCAGACTTGCCCAGCTGTTTGCTGTTAGGAGAGCTGTCTTCCCATGACCAGAAGCTTTTGATTCCAGAACCGGTTGACTGTCCAAATCCTCAAACTCAAGTGCAGATTGTGAGTATTTCCCCATCCCATAGCCACACATAGTTTACCCCATCTTGATACGTTTTCTTTGTTTTACTCTCTAAGAAAATCTATCCTTGCCTTGGTAACTTGTTTAAGATGTTAGAATTCTCTGTGCATCTTGTCCTTGAGCTCAAAGCGTTAGCGCCACTTTTCTCTTCATTTTTGTCTTGCATAGATCATAAATCCTTAGTCATATTTGGAATAATCAAATTAATTCCCACATAAAGCTGAACCTGGGGTGAAAAGGTTGACGTTGCGAATCAATATTGGAACGTACCATGTCTTTCTTTAACAATATAGTCTAGATAACTTGGTTTAAGTAAAACTTGCCTTTCCTTTTTAAAACCGATTTTCTCTTTTTAACTGCTCTATTTTCCCAAAAAACAAACCTCATTCCACCTTGAAAATCTCATTCAATTCTTCAGCTATAGTCACTCTTTCACTTCTGTATTGTCCCTGTGATGTGCATCTATCACCCAGCCTAAAAAACGCATTCCGATTCTGTGTTTTTCACCCATTTTTTAAATAAAAATAACGTTTTTGACATTTAAAGCAGAAAAAGAGAAAAATGCAACTTTTCCATGTGTGATTTGAATGCACTGTGTTTTCAGTTTCAACCTGGTCTCTGAACTGTAGGTCTTCTGTGATACCTTACCTTATAGTTGCTAGTGAGATAGCATCCCTGAGACTGTGATAAAACATATGTACATCATTATTAAAATACACATATAATTAATTATTTGTTAAAGTCTGAGTGTCATTTTAGGCCATTGCAAAGGGTTTAAAAACTGTTTTTGCTTCTTATTTTGTGAGGGAAGATTTTGATTCTGTTTGCTGCCCATATCCCCGATTACCTCCTGCTTCTTTCTATCCACTCAGAATTTGAGTAATTGTGGGTTGAGGGAGCATTGCATGTGGAAACCTTAACTTGGGTGCTATCTATCCTAATTGAAAATGTGCTCCTTTTCATTTGTGCTTTGGATATGGTCTTGGAGGTTACCCAACCGTATTTCATTGGTTTTCATTGTAATTATCACCCCATTGGTGATTGCTGCCCATATAAAAATTGCATGATTTTCTTTGAAATTAAAATAAATAAATATTGTATTCCCACAAACCGCCGTGGTTCATGGTCCATTGTGACCCGGGATATTTGTAAAAGGGGGTGTGAGACGGGTTGGTATCGGCTCAATTCCATTTCGTAGAAAATAAAGAGAAAGTATTCTAATTGAGCGCTACATTCCAGGCTAAGGGCAAGAGTCCTGATCTGGTGTGTGATGTCCGTTTAGAATCCTTCACAAATTGGGGACTCATAGCCGGGGATTGGGTTTGTTTTTTTACCCATGACAGCCTAACACAGCAGACTAACCTTCAAGGTAGTGATACTTTGTGTGGGTGGAACACTGTGTTACGCTGTAGAAGCACCTCCCAAAAACAAACATCCTAAGTACCAGGCTTGTGCATAACATTAAAGCTAAATCAACCCCAAAAAAATACAAAAAGCAACAGAATATAGATTACCCTTGCATAAATAAATTAATAAAGAAAAAATACTTTCCAAAATGCCCACAATGGAGATCAATATAGCTAGGGAGCACCTTCTGCACAAATTATTTGTCTGGGGGGAATGACCAGAACAAGATGAAAAAGTCTGGCTAGAAGAAATGGTGCAACAGGTGACCGGCATTAACATGGATGTGTGGCAGGACGGGAGCCTATTACATCAAGCTTTGAGTGAGTTGTAAATGACTCTGAAAATTAAAGAAGAGCAGATTAATATTGTCAGAATCACGGCCTACATGAATCTCCATATGGGAGTGATGCAGGTAAAGCATGAAGAAAATACAACTCTTGTGCAAAATCAATTTGAACTCATAACTAAAATACAGACTGAACTAAAATTAGTGGAACAAAAATTGCAAAAGAGCCAAGATTCTGAGGCAGAATCGGGAAACTATATCAAACAGTTAAAAGAGGATTTGGCTCTACAACAGCAAAATAATGCAGATTAAGAGGCCAAATTAGAGGAATTGAAAGAGAAGTGTAGGGGAAAGGTTGGCTCTCTGGAAGAGAGTCAACAAAAGCAGAGTCAACAATTAACATATAACAGGGCCTGCACAGGACAAATAACTATGTTGCAAGATCGGATAAAAAAAAATGGAAGAGGAAAATAATAAATTAATTATGAGAGGCCTCCACTCTCAATCAGAATTTGATGAAGAGAGCCAGAAATTAGGCACCATAAGACAACAAATAGATGACCTGGCTAAACAAAGTGGTGCTCTGGATCAGGAGAAAGAGGCCCTATAACAGGAAATGTGCAGTTTAAAAACAAATCTGGAGAAAAGGGAGTCAGACATTCAGGTACTGGCTGACATAATAGAAGAATGTGATAAATTAATGGGACATAGGAGACAAATGGAATTCGAGTTAGAGTAGGCCATAGAGACTCTAAATATGCAGAAAAGGGAGGTTCACTTCCTGCAACAGAAATGGTCTCAGTGTTCCCAAACTATACAGGCAGCCCAAAAAGATAATGAGGCCCTCAGTGAGGAGAAAGAGGGGCTCCACCAGCAGGTGGTAGCTCAAGAGCGGGTCATAGAGGCCAGTAAAGCCTTGATAGCTGAGCAAAAGGCTCATATCTTTGCCTATTATCAAGAGGTAGGGGCTGAGAAGTAGAAACTAGTGAGGTTGGAGAAAGATGGTGCTAGATTTAATTCAAACTGGAGGGACCCCGAACAGGTTGAGAGGGGCAGGTCAACCTCTGATCATTGTATGATAACCTCTGTACTAAGGGACTCAAACCGATTTAATACATTGAACACTGCTGACTTCCTGTCTACTGGTGAAACCATGAGGCCGGCAGAATTAAATAAGTTTAGTATGATGGATCTGACAGGTCAGCACCCCCCCCCAGAAATTGATGGAGGGGCGTCTCTGTATAGATACCAAAACATTAAGGCTGATGTCTCTGACAAGGAACACTCCTTTGAGAAGAGAGTCAGGGAATTAGATTTGCAGAAATAGTACCTTTAAAGGGACCATTTGGTTCAATTTGTAGAAAAACAAAATGAAATAAGGCCCAAAAACAGTATTTTGAAGACCTCCACCCAATCAGGGCAGTGGGGGGGATCCTCCACAAACCCTGAAAGCAGGGAGGAGTCAGAGGACTACTCTCCTGTGTGCCACAGGGGAGAGGAAACTAGGGCCCACCATTCTGCAAGCCCCTCCCAAGCTCACAGATCAGGGAGCGCCTAGAAGATCAGGAGGGGTCCTCCAACAGTAGCGACTCTGAGTCTGAGGGTGAGTGGACTCAGGTGAAGCAGCGAAAGAAGGTGAATAAACTAAAGAGAGTTTGGGTGAAAGACCCCATTAGGCAGATAGAGGCTATAAGGAATTTTATGACCCTGTACCACAAAAATGCAAAATATTCTATCTGGGAACATTTGGACCTCTATGAACAAATGATGCACACTTTTCACCTTAAAGACAGCCAGAACTGCATAGAGTATGTTAAATGTACATTCTCTCCAGAGTACTAAAGCTTCTTTGCTGGACTGGAAGACCAAAAACATTCAAGATGGTCCACCTACAGGGCAGCCATCTTGAAACACTTTTCCGCCCATAGAAACCCCCGAGAGGCTGTCCAATACTCATTCCTTCACCACCCTTCTCTCCTTTCCACTCTCCTCACCTGAGCTGATAGTTTCCAAGTCTTCGGATTGCAGGTGGAGCCGGGTCAAATAGTCCTTCTCCTTTTTTAGTGGTAGTTGCCTGCCGCGAGAGGAAGCCGCAGTGAATGCTAGTGAAATGGCAGTCCTGTGGCTCTGTTACCGTGAAAAGGCGAACATAAGGGAAAAAGCCTAAAGGCATAAAAAACCCTTATGCAGTGAAGGTAAATGTCCAAGTATCGAAGACTGAGGTTCAGCTGTTTCCAACGAAATCAACAAGGTGTGACTTGCAGGGTTCGGAGCAGGAGGATCTGTCAGAGGTATGGGAGTAGAACAGTACAAAAATCAGACTAAGAGACAGCAGAGTCGCAGGACTCCAGGGAAGAAGGTATGGAGCTCTGCAGTGCCGTACCAAAGCACAAAAATGAGGCAGAAGAAAAAGGAGTAAGGCAAAACAGTAGAAAAGCAGGTAAGTAAAGAGAAAGCTGGGAGTAAGAATACCGGCCGCCAGAACAAGCAGGAGGACCAGAAAGGAGAAATGAATACCGCAAGAGCGGAAAGAGGAGGGGCAAGAAGCCGTGACAAAGACACGGGAAAGGGAGAGGAAAGCGAATTCCAGCAGGAGACTGAAAACAAGAAAACTAGCGTTTTCGCCCGAAGGTAACTACAACTAGCCAGCCGAGTTGCAATGCAAGGACCGCTAGGAGGAGGAAGAATAAGTACCTCCCAGCGGCGTTCACAACAGCAAACAGCTAGACCGGCACTTCACGCTTAAGAGGAAACATACCGGGACAGCTTTATTCTGCGAGGCAACCGCCAATGCGGAGGTAATCGCCAGCCGCGGCGATGTATGACAGAGGCTTGTAAAGCAGCCTATAATCTGCAATGCGGAGAAGACCAGCCCCCACGAGAATTTGTGCAGGAGTTAAAAGGCACCTTTGCACAAACCACTAGGAGAGTGCACACAGATAGCAGGGAGTTCATAACTACCTTCTTTCATGCGCTTCCAAAATATATCATGACCCAGCTGGTGAGGGATTTCCATGATAAGAGGTGAAGGTTGTACCCATTTAGACCTAGAGAGGTGGGACCTAAAAATATACCTACACAAAACCCACAAAATCAGAGGCCAAGAAGGCCTTCTGACCAATCAGAAACAAGGGGCAATCAGGGAGGTCATCCCACCAATGGGACCCCTAACCCCCCTGATTATGAAAGTCCCAGATACAAGGGAAACCAACCTATCTTGGGTTATGTATGGACTCGTCCAGTCCAAGGGAGGGGGTCCCGCTAGGTAAGTACTCCCCCAGGAAACTTCCTTCCTAACTTTCCTCGGGAGGGCAGTAATCCCCCAAATCCCGGGTTAAGTTTATTTCCCCAGTATCCACAAAACCCCAACCTGCAGGACAACCCTCCTTTCTTTCCCTGGTTTCAGGAGCCCAGACAACCCAATCCGGGAGAGGGGAGGCCAAGGGTGGAGGGTTACCAAAATCCCCAGTACCCAGGGTACCCCGGGAGGAGGGATAGTTATCCTTCCCATGAACCCCCTAGATATGAACAAAGACCCCCGTACCACCCAGAACGCGTGTCCCAACTGGAGCGCCAGGTCAGGAACCTCACACAGGATCTGGGTTGCATGTTTAGGGCTCAACAGAACCCTTAGAAAACCATGGTGGCTCAGAACCTTGCAAACCCCGGGTCTGGCAACCCAGAACAATGACGGTGTGAGAACCACAATAATTCACCGGTTCCCGAGGAGGAGGCACAGGGGGAAGGGGGTGTAAAGCCTTAGAGGAAGCTTCCTTCCTCACCCGTGAAAAGCCCCTGGACACTTTGGAACTGGAAATAAAATCTCCTGCCCCTGAAAATCTGCAACCCAGGGAACAGAGGGTGATTAGGAGAAATAAAGACCTCAAAAAGTCCCATTTTGGGGAGGAAGTTAGTGTCCTCCAATCTGAAGAGGAAGAATCATTAGAGGATTCTGGGAAAACCATCTCCTCCTTCAGGGACGGAGGAATTCCTCCCAAAGAAAAATGGGTCCCGAGAAATCCGAATGAAGACTGGGTGGGTGTGGGGACTGATTCAGAGTCACCCATCCCTGAACCCCAGAATTGCCATTCTGAGAGTAAAATAGTAAAGGAGGGATCCTCCCCACAAACTGGTCCTAGTGACTGCCTCCGGGTAAACGGGGGCAGCACAGAATTAGGGAAACAGAGGATTCCAAAATCCCCACCTATTTCAGGATGCCTAACACAGAAAATAGTCCAAAATGCCACTGTGTCAGAGTCCACAATAAAGAAATTGACAACCCAGCTTGCCCGAAATGTGCATTACCTTGGCCCTCTTGAGGAGAAGGAGGGGAGATTGTATGCCGCCATTCAAGTGCAAGGGCAATGTACCATTTAGGCACAGGTAGACACTGGATCCCAAGCCACTCTTCTGTCAAAAAGGGCCTTTGAACGCTTAAATTCAGGAAGGGGGGAGAGACACAAGATCACTCTCATCCCTCTTACTGGACAAAACTTGTATGGGAATGAAATTCCTGTAGAGGGACAGCAGGTTTGGAAATCAAAATTGGGCGACATAAGGTGAAACACCCGGTCATAGCCTTGACTCCAGAGGGAACAACCTGTCTACTATGGAATGACATCCTGTGCAGGTTATCCACCCCAAATAGACCGTGTGAACAAGGTCCTCTGGACTCAGACTAGCAGGCCAATCAATTAAAACAGAGTGTCAACCATGTTATTTTAAATGGCACGTGCCACATGTTTGAACAAAAATAAGATCAAATTGAGTTTAATTTCCAGAATAATCAAGTACCTGACGTGACTGTAATTGCTGTAGGACAACAAACTGGTGATGGAAACTCCTCTCCATTCCTGAAAATCAACCTTCCTTCCAGTTTTAAGTGGCATTCCACACTGGAAGGAAATATTTTGAAATTTTATAGTGATTCACAATCTTAAAATCCCTACCCTAAAGTCAAATGTGATGAAAAACCAGCTCTACATTTAGCTGACATTCACGAAATTAGAGAACATTTGTTCCTCCCTATTCAGTTAAATGAGGGGAAGGAGTCTGTTCTTGCCTGAGTGTGCGTGAACAACGGAAGGTGCTTCATCAGTGAAGCCATGTTCAGACATCTCCCAAAAGATCCAGCCATTCCCACATTTAAATTGATCAATAAGTGGGAAATGGGCCTGGAAACTCCAAATTCTATACATCTCCTGCCTCGTAGGTGTATGCTCAAAATTTCTATAGGTAACAAAAGCATAGAATATAATTGTTAGGTTGTGCGAGATGTCCCTGCTGCATTCTATTTAGGCACTGACATTCCCAATCGGTTTGCAATTAATTTGGACCTGATAGATTACAAAGCCTGGTCCCGACTGGGGGGCAATCCCATGGGCTTTGATGATTCAGAAGAAGCATTTCGGTCAGCCCAATTGCTACCATATGCGGTTGAAGTTCAAATTGGAGAGGAGGTCCCCATCCCAGGGCGGATACGACTATTCCCACTTGAATTAAAAATTAAAAGAGGACAGAAACTGCAAAATCATGAAGCATACGTACACCTCAATGCCCATCTCCAACAACAGGTGTTGGGGTTAAACGCAACACCATTAGTCAATATAGAACACAACATCATTCCAATATTGATGGATAACACCGACCTTAGGAGTATCACTCTGGGTGCAGGCACCATTATTGGAATGGCGATTGATGACCTACATTTTTCCATGGATCTAGGAAATGAACTGATAGGTCCAATCCCCAAGGACTGATTCGACAACGACAATGACAATGACCTACCACCAGACAGGATCTTCACCCGGCAAGGGGGGAATTTCCTGGTTGTCTCTTCTTCCCCTTACGGGGAGGAAGAGGTGGCTTGTGACATCAGGCAGGATGAGGTGATATTCTAGGTCCACAATGAATGCCTCGCCTACCTAAAACTCTCTGTCCACATCAATACCATAACCAGAGACCTCTCCATTCAATTGGAGGAGGCCGCTGAGATAGCAAAACCCAAAGTCTTTCCATGCTTCAGGCAAATGATTGAAGAGCGGGTCAACCTAGCTGATACCTGTGAGACTCCGGAGCAAAAGCAAAAGTAAAAGCAGGTGTTCTTAGATTTCCAAGATATCTTTGCTGTGGACTCGTACGGCTGTGGTCACACCGAGACCCATACTACAACAATTCCCATGGACCGTGGAATGACTCCAGTGTTTGTCAAGCATTACTGCTTGCCTCTCGCATCCATGGGGTCCCTGACAGGAATCATCAAAATCTTTGAGTCCTTTGGGATAATTCGTCCAGTACACAGCACCTTTAATAATACGGTGCTGGGGATTTTAAAACCAAATGGCCAATGGAGACTCTGTGCAGACCTTAGGGAGCTAAATAAACGGGTCCACATGTCCCGATGAACTCTCCCCTACATTGACCAGGGGCTGGTCCAGATCCAGGGGTCAAAGGTATCCACTGCCATTGACTTGACAAATGGGTACTGGACCGTGCCTGTCAGTAGGGAGCACCAATACAAGCTGGCCTTTACCTTTGGGGCAGCAGTACACACAAGTTGACCGGGACTCCCTTTGGATACATAAACTCTGGCAACAAATTCAACATCGTCCTACATAAGGTCATGCCCGACTTGGGTGAAAGGGGTAACCTGGCCTATGTGGATGATGTCTTGATAAAAAGCTCAACTCTGGAGGAACACATCGTGGAAATCCGTTGTGTTCTGACCCAGTTGAGGGTTGCTGGAGCAAAACTGTCCTTCCAAAAGGCACAGTGGTGCAGGACCTGTGTCAACTTCTTGGGACACGAAATAACTCCTGAGGGTCTTCGTCCCCAAGAGAAGAAAGTGGAAGCACTCCTAAAACTGAAAGACCGCACAACTTTGCGTGAGCTAAGAAGCCTCATTGGATTGACTAATTACAGTAGGAAGTTCATTGAGGATTACGCAGAGATCACAAGAACCTGATCCATCTTTTGAAGGGAGGAGTCAAGTGGGAGTGGGGTCTAGAACAAGCCGAGGCAGTAAAACAACTCAAAAGAAGTCTCTCATAAGTGCCTTGTCTATCTTACCCTGTCAAAAACAAGTAGTTCTTCTTGGAGACAGGGTTCTCGAATACATGCTTGACAGCAGTAGTATATGAAAAGCATGACAAGGTCAATAAAGTCATCTCCTATGCAAGCAAGACTTTATCCTATGTGGAGGAAAAATTCAACAATTGTGAGAAGGCACTCCTGGTAACGGTGTGGGCATTGAAGAATTACCGCCCGTTCATCCAGGGAGAACACATCATGGTGGAGACTCCACACCAGTTTTTGCAATACCTCCAAACTGAGAGAATCCGGGCCAGAAATGTGAGTAATTCCTGTGGAGGTCAGATATGGCCAAACGAAGAAGAGTCCCCTTGTGCAAGGTCTGGCTGACTTGCATGATTGTGCCAGAGAAAACTGTCTTGAGGGCGAAAGTCTTAAAACCCAGGACAACATGGAGGCATCCCTGAATTTCCTGCACAAAGTCTATGAAGAAGACAATTGCCAGGGAATGCCCACACTTTATGTGGACGGGTGCTCCTACCATGTTGACAACAACGGGGAAACGGAACTGGTGGCCAGCGTTGGGAATGCCTGGGTGAATGATTCCCCCGGAACCCTCCGCTGGATACAAAATCGGTCCCAGGAGTAGTTAGGTGGCAGAGTTGATGGCAGTTCATCAGGCCATCCTCACTGCCATTCAACACCAACTCCACGAACTTGTCATAATCACTGATTCAGATTATGCCCGGAACGGGCTTGTGGAGCACCTGGTAAATTGGAAAGCCAGAAGCATGCTATGTGCTAATAACAAACTGCTTAAACATGGTAAGCTAATACAACATATTGATGATCTGGTCACCTCTAGTGGGATGACCATCTATTGGAAAAAGATCAAGGGTCATTCCAGAATAGAGGGGCCAGACAAAACTGGAAATTACCTAGCTGATCAGCTGGCCAAAACCGGAGCCATCCAGGGGGATCTCCTTGAGATCGAGTCCCTGTTGGGGGATATCCAGGTCACTGCTATCACTAGGTCCCAGAGAAATGCTCACAATGAACTCTCAACTGCCCAGTGCAGTAAGGACACCCCAGATGCTGATTTAATCACAGCACAAAAAGGGGATCCAATTATTGGGAATTTTTATCAACACATTGAGGACCCTGAGAACTTTCCTCTGATGGATACTGATTACATTGGGAAAGAGGACCTCAGGTTGTTGATGAAGTGTCCCAAAATTTTCCGCATCCAAGACGGTTTTTTGGTAAGGAGATCCATCTCTGGTTGTGACCAGTGGGTGGTCCCTAGCTGATTCCGAAGCCTGATACTAAGTCACGGCCATGATGCCGCCACATCCAGTCATCGGGGGTTTCACACTACTTTAGAAATCTTGCGGGAGGTTGCCTACTGATCACACATGGGGAAGGACCTTGACCAATACTTGAAGCGGTGTCCTGTGTGTGCACAATTTCAGCCAAGTTCACTCACACACCAAGCTCCCCTCCAGAAGAGGGGGATGACACTGCCTGGGTCAGATTTACAAGTAGATTTCATCAGGCCAGTGATTCGCTCCTCTAGGGGGAACAAGTACATGTTAACACTAACATGCTTGTTTACCAAATGAGTGGAATGTCTCCCGGCCCCAAATTGCAAGGCAGACACAGCAGCTGCCCTGTTGATCAACCACATCTTCTGGCCTTGTGGCCTACCTCAAAGGATTGAGTCAGACCGAGGTAGTCACTTCACCAGCGAAGTGATGACAAAGATGTTGGAGATACTTGGAGTAAAAAGGAAACTTCACATTGCATACCGCCAGTCCTCTAGTGGGGGAGTTGTGAGGTACAACAAAACCATTGTGAGCATTCTAAAAAATGTTGTGGCGATTCTGGGCCAAGTTGGGACAGCCGATTGCCGCTTGTCCTGATGACCATCACATCTACACCTTCTTCTGCGACCAAGATGTCTCCATTTGAACTAATAACTGGGTGAAGGATGGTGCTACCTCAGCATCTGCTCTACAGAACACAAGAGCAGACACTGATACACACCTCCACAACACATGAGTATGTTGAGAACCTAAGAAAACACCTTCAACATGCTTTTGCGTACACTCAGCAGAATCTGTAAAAATCTGCAGAGGGGATGAAGACTCAATATGATTTAAAAACCACCAAAATGGAATACCAAGTAGGAGACAGGGACTACTTGTACAATTTCCAAAGACCAGATCAAAGAGCGGAAATGTTTACCGAACTCGCACAGTCCTTTTGAAATTGTAGATAAAATTTCACCTGTCGCCTATAGAATCTGCATCCCCAAAGGAGAGCTGACAGAAGAGAAATGGGTCCATATTAATCAGTTAAAAAGTTGACACCCCAGGCACACTTTGAAGCGAATTGAGAAGCCAAGGGAAAATCAAATAGAGGAGACATCTGGAGAATAAGAACAAGAAAAAGAAGAACCAGAAAAGAACAGGTAAGTTTATAGGTGTAATTATTTAACAGGGAGTATTTTTCTTCCTTGTCAATACGAGAGGGATCCCCCAAAAATCTAGTAACACCAGTAGTTATCTGTGTCTTGTGAGTGATTTTTTGCCTTTATCGGCTCAGTACTGTAATGTTTGCAATGCATGTGTGTCCCACTGCTGTCGAATCTCGGGAAGTCAGTCAATGGGAAAATGCAGTAACGGGTTCTTATTTATTCACTAGATTCGAACTAGTTCTGCCCATTCAGAGACCAAGGAGGATTTCCCTGGGGATCTGGAAAGGAAAGATCAAATAAAAATCTGGGGGTGACACTCCATACCATAAAGAAAGACCTAAGGGGAACCTGTGGGTGTTGCTCCATACTCCAACGAGAGACAACCGGAGTATTGTGGCATACCGCTCCCTGATGGAAGAAGGACTCCACTTGATGAACCCCACTTTGCCCTACTGATGAATCCCACTTTCCCCTACTCTCCCTCGACAAGAATTCTCAGAAGAGTCAGGGGGGATTTGTGGGATACATTGACCCACTCAGCAGAATTCCTATCCATAACCAAGCTGCACTTCAGCAGAAGCAGCAAAATGGCTGCGCTGGCTCCTTTGAGCACCACTGTCTTGCATCAAAAATGCATTTTGAAGCTTCAAAAGGATGTCTGCGCTGTTTTGCCAAACACCATTGGGTACGTTGGAACAGGGAGCACCCCGAGAAAAACTGCCAGGGTGTGTTCTGGTGTGTACTAAAGGAGCGAAGTGAGAATCTGCGCTGCTTTGCTGCTAGCCCAAAGTTTTCCAGGGAAAAAGGGCAATATTTTACATTTAAAATGATGCCTCTCTGATGCTCTTTTCATCTGTTCTACAGTACTCTGCTTTTATCAATGAGGCCCTGCCATGCCCATCTATATTCAGGTTGTGCCCCAGCAGGAGAAAGCATTATCCTTGAATGGCAGGCTGTGACAGGCCTGATCTGGGCATCAACAGAAGCTTTACTTTCCGCTGCATGGAAAACCTTTTGATGTTTGGGCTACAAAATGTCAAAAATCACTGCTTCAAAAGAAGCGTTAGCTCTAAGGGCACATGTCCATTTTAGTGGACCTTTGTCTTAAACAGATTGCTGTATAAGTGAAACTAACTAGGGCAAAACAGTGTTTTGAAAGTCAGATGGAAGAGAAAAACTTTTGAAAGGGACTTCACCACATGTTTAAATGTACTTTTGCAAAATAAAAATAATACCTGTTTTAAAAGTGTATGTTGGATAAGGCCCCGTCCCGGCCTAGCAATATAAAGGGATTTTTGTGGGGAAACATATATGGGATGTTTTATTTCAATAGGCTTGTTTCTGATTCAGAACAAAATAAAATAAAATAAAGAATTAAATGCATTGGTTTGACTGAGGAACCTTCAGAACAGTTTTTTCTGCTGGCTAAGCTGAGGCCTTCCCTCAAAAGGAGCCACCATAAAGTTTCTGGGACATATGCATGTTAATTGCTACCTTTGAAAACTTTGAATGGACGAAGACAAAGAAATATCACACGCTCGTCAGACTTTTGTCTGTGCTCCAGGCTGAGAAAATAGTTTCTGGGACACCTACGTGTGAAGTGGGGAAGTGGCAATAAACATTCAATCAAACTGGGAAACCCCCATGGCCACCCTGGGCTGAACTGACAGTTGGTGGTAGCTGAAGGAAAAAAATGGTCTCAGTTGAGGGACAAAGGTTGACCATCTGTCTCAAAACACTATTTGATGAATAAACGTTTCAGACTCTTAATTTTGTAACCGGACAGCGCAGAAATGTAAAAGTTGTACAGTTTAAAGGTGATTTTCATGGCTTCTAAACAAGATATTGTGGCCGTCCATAGCATGTATGTGACACAAACACCAGGAGAATGTAAATCATGGGGAAAGTACATATGGTGGAATGTTAAAACTTAATAGAAATATGACCTATGATAATATGCACACCCACCTAAAATTGTGGGATTTTGGGTAAAGCTGTTCTCACTAAAATCGTGAAAAACTATTAAAAGGGCGAAACAATGTCATACATACCTGGGAGTGGGAACACCATGCTCTGTATAAAATATGTAATCTGCTTATGTAAATTGCGAATGTGCCACAACTGTACAAACGTGTAATTTATGTTAAGATTGATTTTGTCAAAAAGGGCTGTGGAAAGGCTTTGCACCTCATGAAAACACAACCCCATAAACTGAGTCCCCTCCTATATGAGACAACCAACATTGGCTGACCTATCCAGTTCTTGGGAGTAGGTCTAGCTCAGTTTTGCCCAAACATAAACCCGATGATGTCACCCGCTTTATATAAGTGGTGAGAGCTCACATGGACAGGACTCTTTCCTGAATTTCCAGCGCCTGCGTATCCTGACATTCCAGATCCACCTTTGCAAGATTCAAGACTCTACTGCAAGGCCAACGCATTGCTGATCTTATCCCAGTAAGGCCATTGATCCAGAAATTCCACTAAAATCCCAATAACAAAGGAGAAAAGCTGTGGTACCCTTTTGGGAAGCAGCCTGTGACCAGATCAGCTTTTCGCCCACTACCTGCATGCCCACTGTATCCTTGCCATCATCCAGTGACCAGACTTGCCCAGCTGTTTGTTGTTAGGAGTGACTCCTTCCTGTGACCAGAAGCTTTTGAGTCCAGAACCGGTTGATTGTCCAAATCCCCAAACTCAAGTGCAGATTGTGAGTATTTCCCCATCCCATAGCCACACATAGTCTACCCATCTTGATACATTTTCTTTGTTCTACTCTCTAAGAAAATCTATCCTTGCCTTGGTAACTTGTTTAAGACTGTTAGAATTATCTGTGCATCTTGTCCTTGATCTCCAAGCGTTAGCGCCACTTTTCTCTTTATTTTTGTCTTGCATAGATCATAAATCCTTAGCCATATTTGAAATATCAAATTAATTCTCACATAAAGCTGAATGCGGGGTGAAAAGGACGTTGCAAAGCAATCTTGGAATGTACCGTGTCTTTCTTTAACAATATAGTCTAGATAATTTAGTTGAAGTAAAACTTGCCTTTCCTTTTTAAAACCGATTTTCTCTTTTTAACTGCTCTATTTTCCTAAAAACGAACCTCATTCCACCTTGAAAATCTCATTCAATTGTTCAGCTATAGTCACTCTTTCACTTCTATACTGTCCCTGTGATGTGCATCTATCACCCAGCCTAAAAACCGCATTCCGATTCTGAGTTTATCACCAATTATTTTTATAAAAAAACGTTTTTGACATTTAAAGCGGAAAAAGAGAAAAATGCAACTTTTCCATGTGTGATTTGACTGCACTGTGTTTTCAATTTCAACCTGCTTTGTGAACTGTATGCCTTCTGTGATACCTTACCTTATAGTTGCTAGTGAGATAACATCCCTGAGACTGTGATAAAACATATGTACATCATTATTTAATTACACATATAATTAATTAGTTGTTAAAATCTGAATATCATTTTAGGCCATTGTGAAGGTTTTTTGCTTCTTACTTCATGAGGGAAGTTCGGATTTTGATTTTGCTGCCCCATATCTCTGATTATCTGCTGTTTCTTTCTATCCACTCAGAATTCGAGTAATTGTGGGTTGAGGGAACATTGCAGGGGAAACCTTAACGTGGGTGCTATCTATCCTAATTGAAAAAGTGTTCCTATTCATTTGTGCTTTGGATATGGTCTTGGAAAAGGTTACCCAAGTGTATTTCAGTGGTTTTCATTGTAATTATCACCCCAATAGTGATTGCAGCCCATATACAAATTGTGTGATTTTCTTTGAAATTAAAATAAATAAATATTTTATTCCCACCAACTGGCCTGGTACATGGTCCATTATGACCCGGGGTATTTGTAAAAGGGGGTATGAGACGAGTAGGGTATCAGCTCAATTTGAATTTGTAGAAAATAAAATATAAAGTATTCTAATTGAGCGCTACATTCTAGACTAGACTAAGGCAAGAGCCCTGATCCGGTGTGTGTGATGCCCGGTTAGACTCCTTCACAGTACTGGTCCCTAAAAAGACCAGTGGTGGGAAAACTGAAGTTTGTTTTTATGTGGACTACAGGAGGCTCAATTTTGTCACAAAGGGAGATGCTCATCCCATTCTGCGGGCAAATGAGCTCATTGACAAGCTCTGCGCTGCCAAGTACATGAGTACCATTGACATCACGGCAGGGTATTGGCAGGTCGGCTTGACTTTGTCAACCCCGGAAGGACATTATCGGTTCACTGTGATGCCCTACGGATTGAAGAATGCCCTTGCCACTTTTCGGCAGACGGTTAACCAGGTTTTGTCAGGACTGGAAAACTTCAGTGTCTTCAGCAACACCTGGGAGGATCATTCTCTCATTGCTGTCCCCACTGCTGGAAGATGCTGATGAAGAGGGATCAGTGGGAGCTGACATTCACATATTGGGGCTAGCCAGACCATGCTTATGCTACTTGTGCTTGTGCATTGCTTTGGGGCCAAAGAAGCAACCTGTCTTCAGTGTACCACAATGTTCTGTATTCCATATGTTGCATACCAGAGTGCCTAAGGCCCCATGATGGGGTGGGCACTGCCTGGACTTCACAAACGAGCAGACATACACATGTGCAGAGTTCTTGTGGGGGGTAGGTGGATACAAGCAAGGCAAATGAAACAACGGGTGCAAATGACACAAGGCATATTAGGAAAACACACAATCAAAAGGGATTAGAATTCAAGGTAAACACTTTTTTTTATTTTTAAAACGTTTGGGGGGCACAGTGCGGAAAAGTAACAGGGAAATCCTGGGGTGTGTTTTTATGAAGGAAAGGAAAAGTGCAAGACATCAAATGAGGCCTAATAAAACGCAAACATGCAAAAGTGGACACATTGGGATCAGAAATCCCTCACATGTAATGCACTGACTAGAATGATTCCCAAACTCTTCAAAGCTTTGCCAAGGGATGCACAGCATACATTCTGGTCAAAGTCTGATTTCACAACCCATTCCAAGAGCTTTGGTGCGCCTCACAGGCAAGTAATCGGATGAGGAAAAGGGACATGGAGGTAATGACTTTATTTATTTTTTTTTAATGTTTTTTTTTTATTGAACTTTACTCAGTAAACTAAGTTTTGTCAAAAAAAGAAAATGTTTTGATCGTCTTCAGAGTGCTGCCGTTAGAGCAACACATGAATTTTTTCCAACATGTTGTAGACCGACAGTAGAGATTTGGGGCTAAAAGTCCAGAGTCCCCCCCCTGCCTAGCACACCGGGTCAGAAACCTTGAGAGCCTTTTACTTTCCTCTCGCGTTAAACCGCTTCCAGTCCCGTTACGGGTTTAGCCTCTGATCTGTTACAGTTTATCAGATCAAATGCAAGTTCGATAAGTTTTACCAGGGCTTGCGTCCATCTCGTGTTTTCGCCAGAGATCAGTCTCTTCCATAGTTCGTCTGGTTCGAAAATCCACAGATTTTCCCCCAATGGGGTGAGATAAGTAGTTCTGTTTTTGTTTGTAATTTCGCATTCAATCACCAAATGCTTCAGCGTTTCGATGGATGAGTCTTTTTTACATAGGCGACACCTTTTATCGGATAAGTCTCCTCTGATTGTTAGAATTTCCCTGGTTGGCACAGGTTTAGTCTTGCTCTCATGATTGAAATTCTTAATTTCTTATCTCGAAACTTAACACAGTATTTTAGGGGTTGTTTCGCTTTGTTAAATGACGGAGGTAGGTGATTTAAAAGCTTGTAGCTAGTAGCTTTCTCCATAGTGCAGATCCAGTCCATTTCTACCATTTTCCTTTTGATGCGGTCTGGATTTTCTTTCAGATCTTTTTCCGAGCATTCTATTTTTGCCAGATCATCTTTTCGAAACGTGGTCCATTTAGCCAGAGCCTCACAATTTCCTGTTTCGATTTCCTCCCGTAAGATGTTAAAAATGGGTAAAGTGTCCGACATGATTATTCTTCTGTATAAGCGCATCGCGCTTTGGTCTATCTTTGATGCTAGAGACACGAGACCAAGTTCTCTTCTGATGGCCGGGGTGGGCGATGATTTAGGTAAACACAAAACTGTTTTCCACACGTACCCTTCAAATTTAGACCAAAGGCTGCGTGGGAAGTACAGCGAAGCCTCTATGCCATAGGTCAAGGCCGGGACCACTTTAGCTTTGTAGAAGGATAGAGCCGGTATTACAGAAAATTTGCCGAACTTTCGGTCCACTGCTCTCATTTGGGAGGTCAGGCATTTTGTTTTTTCCCATATTTGTTTTTGGAGGGTCCTTTCTGTCCTGGAACTGTCCAATTGTGTCCCTAGATATTTGAAGTTTGTCACAACTTCTATTTTGGTGTTATCCAGGAAAACGCTAAGCTTTTTCACTGTTTTGGTTTGAGCTTTTTCTATCACTAAGATTTTGGTCTTTGATTTATTGATCTCCAGATAATTATCGGCAATGTAGCTCTCCAGGTTTCTTAATTTTCTTTGTAAACCCACTTTAGTTTGGTCAATTAATATGACGTCGTCAGCGTACAACAGACGAGGAATCTCACATTTCCCGATTTTTGGTGGGAACGATCGAATACTGCTTTCAGATGTTTGATAGTCGCCTAGGAATGCGGTAAATAACGCTGGCGCCAGTGGGCACCCTTGTTTCACACCTCGATTAACTTTAATTTCGTCCGACAAGGATCCCTGATGGTTGAGTTTGATTCTGATTTTAGTATGCGAGTGGAGGGCTTTTATGGGCTCCAGGATCGTGGCTGGGCAATTCCACCCTTGAGGTTTCGACCAAAGACTAGGACGATCAGTTCTGTCAAAGGCCTTTGACAGGTCCACAAAGGCCAGGTGGACCTTAGGGGCACCTTCTTTAACTTTCGCTTTCAGAATGTTGAGTATCATTAGGTTGATCGAGGTGGATCCATTTTTCTGGAATCCCGTTTGCAATATGTCGATGGACGGGCTGTTTTTACTCCATGCTTGTAGATGTTTTAGGAGACCTGTGGCGTATATTTTGCCTATTATGTCTAGAAGGGCAATTGGCCTATAGCTCGCTGGATCATTTCTCAGTCCTTTTTTATAAATGGGGACTATTACAGCCTTCTGCCATGATTCGGGCACCTTCTTTGTTTTGCCGCATTCAGCGAAGATCTTGCTGATCATTTCCGCCCATTCATTGGGTGACATTTTTAGGTCCATGTTGGTAAGGCCGTCTGGACCCGGGGCTCTCGAGGTCTTCAGTTTTCGTATGGCTAGTTCGATGTCATCCTTGTTCGTTAAGTCGGCCCATGGTGATTCAGGGCCCTGACTTTCAAATTCTGATTCTGTCAATCGGCCGTCAAATTCAGCCGTGAAGTATTTGCACCAGGATTCTTCAGCCACTGCGTTGGAAAGTTGGAAAGTCTGTGTGTTGTTTGACTCTTTTATAAGGGTCCAAAATTCATTTGATTTTTTTGATTGGAGTTTACGCATCATCGTCTCAGCGTCATTTTGATATTGGATGATGTTGTGCTGTTTCCGCCAATTTTTATAGATTTTCACTTCTTGGCGCCAAGCCTTCCAATCGTCCTATACATTGGACTTCTTTGCTCTTCTTAACAGTTTACGGCCCAGTTTCCTTTTTTCTACCAGGGTCTTATCGTAACTATGGTGGTTAGGAGGACGATGTCTCGTTTTCTTTTGCCCTTTCACCCGGAATTCTAGAAGTAATGGTAGGTAGTTTGGTCTTTCGATCGTTTCTTCATTTCCCTCCTGAGTGGCTTTATTCGCCCAGGCCTGCCTGATTTTCTTGATGTTTTGTTCTTTCAGACGTAGGCGGGTCTGTTGTAAATTGGTTTCAATTGTCCAATCGTAAAAGCTTGCTTTCTGGTTAGTGGTTAACCATGTGCAGGACAGTAAATTATGGTCGCTGTTCTCCGTTTTAATCACCTTGAAGCAGGAGAGGTCGTGGATGAGACCGTTTGTTATAAAGATATAATCTAGCATTGCTTTCGAGCCGTTTCGCTCCCACGTGGGGATGTTTAATTGTTTTGGGAACAGAGCGGTGGCGTTTTGAAGGCTTCTTAAGCTGAGGACTTCCTTCAAGGCTTTTCCTCTTTTGATTGTGAGGTCAGGGCCACCCCGTTTCAGGGCGGAGTATTGTTGATCATTCGAGGCGGACATATATTTGGCGTTAAAATCGCCACAGATGATGAGCTCGATCTTCTCAAATTCTACGTAGAGCTGATCAATCGTGGTTCCAACGGAGGAACAGAAAGATTTTATAGACATTCTCTGGGGGGTTCCAATAGCAGTTCAAAATGGCCAGATGATTCAGTCGCCCTTTTGTCTTCTGTACCCCATGATCCGATTTTGAGGTCAAGGTGACCAGCATTTCGTAAGACTGCCTCCACGTTGTTGGTTCACTGAAACCCACTCCGGTTTTAATTGCGGTTATCAAACCAGATGATGGTGTGCCAAAGAGGCCTTTCACTGCCGGAGAAAATGTCACTGTGAAACCATCCAAGGCTGGTTTATTTACCAGCCAGGTTTCTTGCAGGCACAATATTTCATAGTGCCCTAAGTCGACGTCACCGGGTATTGTCAGGTGAGCGTGGTCTCTCGTGTTCCAAGATGCCAGGGAGTAGCTTTCATTTGTGGGTCGCTCTCGGGTTTCTTTGCCGGATGAAACATTCGGGCAAGCTGACCCTGCTCGTTGCTATTTACCCTTCTTGTTAGACCAGGTTTTCGTTAGCCACTCCCAGGGGCCTCTTGGTTGTCTTTCGTTTCCCGTGGTCGCTCGGCACTTTTCTTGTTTAATTTTTGAGTCCTCTTGCTTTTCTCGGGCTCCATCACGAGTGTCCATGGTTTGATATTTGGCTTCGCTATTTTTTTTTTTGCTCTCACTCCAGCTCCCATCGGACTGAAGCTTCCTAGTTTGACGATATCTGTGATTGCAGTCGTCTCTCGATCGTAGTTCATTCGACCTAGTCCCTGCCCCATCGGACTGAACCTTCCTAGTTTGACGATATCTGTGATTGGAGTCGTCTCTCGATCGTAGTTCATTCGACCTAGTCCCTGCCCCACCGGACCTCAGTGGACGCTTGTATATTTCCTGTCGCTCCAGATAATCACACCATCGAGTTCGTTGGTATAAGTCGTCCGTTTTGGATCGATAGTGGTGCTGGTGTTTCGAATTTACCGCCTCTTTCTCTTCACTGTCTTGGGCGCTCCGTCTCCTTTTTTGTTCCATCAAACGGAAGCCCAATTGGGCAAATTCTTCATAGACCGATTCGTCAAGATCCTTAGTTGCGGATGTTTTTAAATGTAGAAATGCTTTGGCCCTTTTTTCCCTATGATAGGGTTCCACGAGCACGAGGTCGTCTGATCTAATCTTTTTCAGGGTTCTCATTTTTTTTGTTAACTGGAGCACTGTCGGTCTATTTAGAATTAGAACGTTTTTATCCACTTCCATTTGTTCAAGCTTGAACAACCGGATTCCTTCTTTAAGTTTTTTCCTGTTTGTGATGTCACCTTTAGACGTGCCGTAATTCCTTGGACTTCTTTGATTTATGGGTGTGGCTTTGGGACAGCGAGGGTTAGGGGGACTTCTTCTTGTACTGGAAGCTGAGTTTGCGGGGTTTACGTCCTCTGGGGACGATTTAAATAGTGGACTCTTTTCCTCCGCCCGATGTGTTACAAACTTCTTTCTCCGGACATCTCCAGTTCCCATCTTTTCCGTTGTGGGCCTGCCATTTACCCTTTCCTCGCGCACTACTAGGCTCTTTTCGCCTCCGCTCTCTTGGGGGCACGGATTCGTTGGTTTCTGCTGGCCTTCTTCTGAATAGGTGGAGATGTCTATAAGGTCGGTGCAAGTTAGAAAGTCCTCTACTGTTCTTGGTGACCTCATAAGATCGATTTCTTTTGGCTGGGACTTTTGGTCAGATCTATTTACGGTTGTATGCTTTTCGCCCTGTCTGGGTCCCCTCGCGGCTACTTTTGCTAACGTGCCTGGGACCGCCTGTCCAGTGTGAACGGTATTTTGTGGATGCGTCCTTTGAGCTTTGGATGATTTTCCTCCTTCTGATTTTTCTCGTGCCAATCGAAATAGGGTTTGTTCTCTTCCCTTTGTATTTTGTATTGCCTTGTTCGTCCCCCCTGCGGGCGTCAACGGGTCGAAGGGCACGGAACTGTGCACGGTTGCGATGGACTCAACCTTTTTTTCGAGAGCTTCCAGTTTCATCTCCCAGTGTGTTTTCTGATTGGACATCGTCGGTTGATCTTCCAGGGTCGTTTGACTTATTTTAAAGGAGCTTGTCTGGGATTCCATAGTCTCGATCTTTTTCTCCAGAGCTTGGATAGTGGATTCCCATTGATTATTCTTATTTGGAGCTTTGTCCGCTGAACCATATATGAGGCTTTCCACCTGGACCAATTTCTCCATCATATTCGATAACAGTGCGGAGTTGTCCTGAACATTTTCTTTGATCGCTTCATATAATTTACAAAATGGGGCCAAGGCGATCGTCATTGCAGACATAATAGCAATCATTTCCGGTTTTTTATTGGGAGACTCATTTTGTAGGGCCACAGCGATGTCGCTCAAACGTCTCTTTTTTGACAAGACTTGATTTTTTTCGGTTCTTCTCGATGAGGCTGACGAGTTCATCCCTTGAGGGTACCCTGTTGATCGTAAGTTTCTATCAAAATTTGTCGATGTTTTCGGAGAGCCAAACTTCGTCTGCTGAGTTTCCTTATACGGTTTGAACAAACCTCCTTTTGTCGAGGGGGAGGAGGGGAGGCAGATGGATAGATGGGGCTTTGTCCAGGCCTGCCGGTCTTCTGCCTCTAGATAGGGCTGTGTCGTTCGCTTTACCTCCCCTGGTCCTTGGGACCCTTGAACCCCCTCCTCTTTTTTCTCATCTTCCAGCATCAGTATCTCGTCTATGGTAACTGGTAACCCTTTAAGATGTTTAGGGGTCTGAGATGAGGGGGCCTTTTCTCTTGGGAGGCTCGTTACGTTTTGTAGCCCTGCTGTTGAAGTTTCCGTGGGCTTTACTTTTTCTGTGGACATAGCAGGTGTTTTTGCGGGTGTGAGTGCTTTTTCTTGCACAGTATCTTTACACGGCCCTTGGATGTCTATTATGGCTGTTTCTGTTTTCCTTTGATTTTGCGCAGGCTGGGTGTCCACTATTATTTCCAACATTTCGGCGTCTGATATTTCTGTGTCTAAACTTTGTTTTCTTTTGTATTGTTGGGTGAAGAAATTTTTTAGCGAGGCTGACAGCAGAGGGTTTGGTAGACCTTTTGACGTTCGGCCGCTCTGTCTGGTGCGTTCTCTTGATTTTTGTTCCACCCTGTGGAATTTCATTTGTGGTCTCGGCTTTACCATTTTATTTGGTCCCTGAACTTTGGTTGGGGTATTGGTTTTATTTCTCTTTTTCCTCTTTACTCCATCTCCGTTTCTAAGTTGCTCCCCATCAGTTTCCTTATTTGAGTCGTCCGGCTCGCCCTCCGTTTGATTTTCACTCATCACGCCGTCTTCGTCAGAGTCCGTCTCTTTACCGGAATCTGGGACCGGTTTTCTGGTTATGTACTCTCTACAAGGCGAATGGAGCCTTATGTTACTTATGCCCATCACTTTCCTATATTCGGCCCGCTCATGTTCTGGGTCGTGCAGCATGACTTGGACCTGAATTACTTTAGGGCCCTGGTTATCATTATCAACGAACGGTACTGCTCTCTTCATCCTTTCACTTTCTTTAGTTGGACGGTTTCTCTCCTCCTCCTGGATAGATCGAGGTGGAGATAGCTCAATTATTTCAGTTAAATCCCTTGCCATAGTGACGTTTTCTGTCTTTTTTGATCTCCGTGATCCTATGCTGTTCGGAATTTGAAATTTAGCCCCACTTTGCTGGATTTTACTATGGGATTCTATGTTGGATGGATCAAGAGGCTCCAAACTGATCACATCTTGCTCCTGTTCCAGGGCTAGGTCATTTTCAGGCCCAGTGTCAGCTTTGCAATTTAAGTCGAAAGGAAACTCTCCTTGGACCGTGTACGGCGGGGGTCCCTTCTGTGTGATCGAACTCGTTTTGCCACCCTTGAATGCGAGGGGAAGCAAGTGGGCCGGCCGTTC
Source organism: Ambystoma mexicanum (assembly GCF_040938575.1). NCBI lineage: Eukaryota > Metazoa > Chordata > Amphibia > Caudata > Ambystomatidae > Ambystoma > Ambystoma mexicanum. The sequence goes on from NC_090923.1 coordinate 1,033,778,125, forward strand.
ATTTTCTGTCTCACGGTCCTCTAATACGCTACAGACTTGCGGCACTTCGGCCTCTTCTTCCCTTGATGTGGAAGGCAGCGTCGTCAACTGAGAAGCCATCACGGGATGTGACGGAGGCACGGCGTCCTGTGCTTTGGCTTGTAAATCAGCCACAATGTTAATTTGTGTTCCATGGTTGTTTGCCGAGCTCGCTGTTGGGGCTGGATCGTGTGGTGAACCCGGGGTTATCAGCAGGAGGTCTAAGATGGAAGGGGTTTCTTTTGATCTTTGTAACGAATCCGATTTGCTCCTCCTTTTACCCGGGCTCGCTTTCTTCCCTTGTTTTGACGTTTTTAGCGGATGCGGAACTTTCAAGGTACTAATCAAGGGTTGAACGGGACGAACCTCTGGTTCCATTTGGGATTGGCTTCGGGTTTGCAGCGGTCTGGTGCAAATAATGTCCTCCTTCACGCGCTCTGAGCGCAAACAGCAGAAACAGTGTGGTCAGATGCGTTGCCCTTTTCTCCGCGTTCGGGCTTAACGCCGCTCGGCTGCACTGGCCCTGTGTTTGTGGGCAGGCAGTGTCACGTGAGCAGTCACGTGACCGGCGCGATGCTCCGCCTCCTCCTGGAAGCAGGCGTCCGTCGAGCGCGAGTTTTAGAGAAACTCCCAGCGCAGAATGGCGTGCAGCAGCACCAGGTATATCTGTTTGTGCTAACAGAGAAAGTCTTCCACTTCTGAAGAGCGGTTCACCTGACTTTATTACTTGCTGGCAACCTTCATTACTCTTAGTCCTGCTCTTCCTCATCACAGTACTGAGGACCCATCTCTCATTGTCGTGGGTGATGGAAGGGTCTCAGTATTTTTAGTGACATTTGAAAAAAATGTGCATGCTGGGGCATGGTGATTGTTATACTACTAGTTAAATGGGAGTGACATAAGTAAAGGGGAATAGAAAAGAGGTTCCAGCAAGAGGAGGGATATACCCCCAGAACTAAGTACTGTGATGAAGAAGAACAAGACTATGAGTAACAAAGATTATCGGCAGTTCTTACAATAATTTATTTCATGCTCCCTGTTCACACTGTGTCTGGAAGATGGCATGAGCTCAATTCATAAGCATAAATTATTCACAAAAAGATTTTAAGAGGCACTCTAAAACAATAACTGATTATGTGAGAATAGCTTTAATTGCAAGCAATTTAATAAATCATAACATTAGTTTCTTTAAAAGGAATAGAGCAGATGAAATGTAGCAACCAAGGGATGGCAATGAGCCACAGAAGCATATTATGCTCTCAGGTTCTGACCCTGGAACATTGTACAGGGTCAATAAGAGAACTGAGAACTGTGAAGGGCTGTGCAGTGTTGAGGGTGTGGGGGCATGATAGTGTGGTCTCTTAGAGAAGAACTAGATGCATAACAGAGTCAACCATTATTTTAGACTCACTGGGTTTCATTACAGTTTCCCCAGTATGGCAAAATTGCTGGTAATTCCTGCACCAGCCTTTTCACCATACCGGGGAAACATATGTTTTCTGGTGGGGGCCACGGATCTACCTCCAGATCTGACCTGCCAGTAAATCAGAACCCACCGGCAAATAAATGCTGCAATTACCGGCACCATTGCTACTGGTGTCGGTAATTGCGGCAATCCCCTCCATGGAATCCATGGAATGGGTATTTCCCACCGTTGCCAGCAATTGGAATATCCCGGTAATAGTGGCATATCAGGTGCTGGTAACAGTAATGCAGTTTGCTGGTATCCTGCCAGAATTACTAGCCGGATGCTGGAAAACTTGGAACAACCACTACAGTCTCATCTTTCTGGCTGGGTGAAATATTGTGTGACTAGGGAATGAAGACACTCTTTGTACTTAAATTGCGAAAAGCAAACGTGAAGCTTCATCATTATTGGTGATATTACTCTTTTTAATACCACCAAACTCAAATACCAAAACTGCATTCAGTAATGGTAGTTCACCATTTCATTTAGGTTTGCTGTAAACTAGTCGTTATTCCCCCTTAGACTCTATTGGGGACATACGGTATTACCGCATGGGTCAATAACACGGCTTGACGTGGAAGTAGGACCTCCAGTTCGTAGCAGGCAGTTCTCAACAAATCTGGTTGCGAATCCTACGCTCGTTCAGTGTGGTGAAACAGGCGACATTCTGGGATAACCTATAGTGAGGTCCTGGAGGCGGCGGGTAGGCATGCACACGTCATGGCAGCAGAATTACGTGAATAGAGGCGACATTCTGGGATAACCTATAGTGAGGTCCTGGAGGCGGCGGGTAGGCATGCACACGTCATGGCAGCAGAATTACGTGAATAGAGGCGACATTCTGGGATAACCTATAGTGAGGTCCTGGAGGCGGCAGGTAGGCATGCACACGTCATGGCAGCAGAATTACTTGAATAGAGGCGACATTCTGGGATAACCTATAGTGAGGTCCTGGAGGCGGCGGGTAGGCATGCACACGTCATGGCAGCAGAATTACGTGAATAGAGGCGACATTCTGGGATAACCTATAGTGAGGTCCTGGAGGCGGCGGGTAGGCATGCACACGTCATGGCAGCAGAATTACGTGAATAGAGGCGACATTCTGGGATAACCTATAGTGAGGTCCTGGAGGCGGCAGGTAGGCATGCGAATTACGTGAGTAGAGTTCCAGAAAATAAAGCAGAAAAACAAGGCTTCTCGAATGTGGGACTGGCACCTTGCAGTGCGTTGTCCAACTATGGTGAAAGGGCTTCATCCATAACAAGTTCACCTTGCGCAGCTGTGAAGAACGTTAGAAACAGGATAATGCCATATCTGAAAGCATTATCTGAAAATAATATATATTTGAAAAGTGAGTGGATTGCGAGATCACCCTTCAATTGGAGGAAAGCGGCCGGTGTTGATGGGTAGACAGCGTGCAACATTTGCATCCCCAGGGAAAATAGAAGGGTGTGAGTAGATCAAAGCAAAAATGGAGGCAGTGCAGAAGAAAAGGAAAGACAGAAAGAAACATGGTGAATTACCAATACAACAAAACCAGCGTCACAACAAGCGAGAAGTTGTGCGATGTTTTTCATGCGCAGGGCAGAGGGTGTGGGTTATGGATCCAAAAGGAAAGCGTTCCAAAATAACAATGACATCCAGTAGGTGTGTGAAGGGCGTGTTGTTTCCAAGACATGTTTGTCATATCCATGTGCTGGGCAGAGAAACCGAGCTCTCCGTTTAGTCACCAGCTGTGTTGAGCTGCTGGAAGACATCCATATATTTCAAGCCCAAGCGAAAACGGAACCTACTGGATCCAGAGCTATGTTTAGGATCTATTAGAGGCAGCCAATGTAAGAATTTTGAAACAGGGGAAAAGTGCTCAAGCGTTCTTGCTCCATAAACCAAACGCGGAGCAGCGTTAAAAGCAGCTTTCAGAACTAATGACTGCACTGAGCCACGGTAATGTGGCAGGGAAATATACGCCTTCACAGATCTTAATGAAAATCAATCCTAATGTGCAGCTTCTACCCAGCCATTAATGTGAGGCCGGCAAGTGGTAACCCCTATAGACTGGGCAGTATGTGCCAAGGCAGAATCTCTGGATCCAAAACTGCAACATCAAGCGGGTCAGGTTCGATGACATTCTAGGCTTTGCAAAAGCCAAAAAAGGCTGGGAGAAGTTACTGGATGTTTCCATCTCGAAATAAAACGGTGACAAGCCCTTTTCAGGGGCTATCAGCGTAGCCCGAAATTTGCAGACGGCTTATGCGCGGCAAATCATTTTGTTAACATGGGCAGTCGGGCACTGCTCGCCCCCCAGCTGGCCAGATACGTAACATCCCGTTGCAGCCAACCTCTTTTCCTCATTTCTAGCATAACAAGGCCACAGTTTATTTTAAACATGTTTAAACATTTCACACTATCACTTCATTACATTACTATGATCCCAGGCGATCGGCAGCACCTTTTCCTTGGCACCCCCCTTTTCACCTTTCTCTGTTCCTTCATTTATTTACAGTCAGCTCTCTTTCACTTAGCCATTCCTTTCCGGCATACTTAGGCAACCCCTTCCCGAACCTTCCAGAGCCTCCCGGTCTGGGCGAAACACATTGGCCGACGCTGCTGATGGGCTGCAGGGAGTGCAGTTATGCTTTTCTTATCCACCAGCCTAAACTAGAAGCTGACAACGACGGGGGTGCCTCTCCTCTTTGTATACAATACGTCCCCCCGCTGTGTTAGGCTAGGGGGGTGGGGCTGTGACCCTTGGTCCTTTTAAACCTCCCTCAGGAGGTTAGTTTAGGCACTACTCGATCACCTGAGTTACCGCCATGGCAAAAAAGGGTTTCCAACCCTTTGCCGCCCCCACAAAATTTGCCCTTTAATTCTTATCCTCGTCTTCTCATGGCATCCACCCGGCTCTGCCAGAGAGGTACCAACCCATGCCCGACAGGTGAATCCCTCCTCCTCGTACTACCCAGGCACTCCCAGGGACCTCAGCCAGAATGAGCCTCCCTCCACGTGACCTTAGAAATCATTTCTGAGCACGTCAACTCGCAAGCCCACAAGGTCTTGGTCAAGGCCCAACTAGTGCAGCACATATTGCGCAGCAGGACAGGACACCTCTACCCAATTTGAGCCAGATCTTTCCCTCCTAGGTGGATAATCAATATGCTGGGAGGGGCCTTATCCAATAATGCTGCCACTGTCTCCCCCAGCTCCACCCATCTCATTCCTCTCTTGCCAATTGCTCAAGGCCCTGTCTCTTCCACTCCTCCTGATGTTCGAACAGTCCGCCGCTCTTGCTATGCACGAGTGGCCAATCACCCATGCTACCTTTATGTCTTGAGTGGTGGCATCCTCTAGCATGCTTTGTTTATTTATAAGCCCTTGATTTCCGACGTCCAATCTCCCTAATCCCCTGGACGCTGGCCTCTGAGCCTGCTGCCGTGGAGGCTGCTCCTATTCTGGAAGAGTGGGTGCCGTACTGCCTCAGGTCCCTGCCCACTCTCATTCCTCCCTTATCAAACCACAGGGTGTAAGTGTTACCCCAGGCCCTCTTTCTTCCACACTGTCTTTCACCCATTCCTCTGCTCTCACTACCACCGAGTGGCTAATAGTACTGCTACATTTCTGTCAGCCATGGCACCCTCTAATGCGTCTTGTTCCTCCACTGCTGATGAGACTCCTAGCAGCTTCCTAGCTCTGGCATTCGTTTTTACTCCCAACGCGTCCTGCCCTTGCACTGCCGCCGGCGTTAAGGCCCGTAGAGGCTTCCTAGCCCTGCCATTCATTATGCTTTGTCTTCAACCAGCCAAGGCCGGAAGCTGCCAACCAACCAGGGGGGGGGGTGCATCTGCTGTATTTACCCCAAATTAGCTCTCTTTTTCCCCATTATCAACTCTTTACGTAGCACACTTAGTCCTTCTGTAATGCCGCCCGTGCATCTATTTTGTAGCCAAACAGCCTCCTATACCGCCGCATGTCACAGTAAGTGCTATTTGACATTAGTTATGTCCCACTTGAAATGTTCCCTTTGGGGGTCTTCTGCAGAAATTAACATTGGGTGTCATTTTAGGGGGGGTGGGGAGGCAAGGGTGTTCGTCCCTCCCCCAACTTTTGTCCCACTGATTTGGCAGGCAGCCCTTTTATTTAGATGTCATGCCTCCCCAACCCCCAACATTTTACGCCAAGTTACTCCACTGCTATTAACCAAATGTTCCCTTTGCTGAAGTAATAATAGTTTCTGTGTGCTAAAGTTCCTCTCGCCCGCCTGGGTGTGTAGAAACATCGTACCAGTGCTAGGCACGTTCAGCAACATCCCCAGCCTTGCATTTTTATGATCCTTAAGCTTGACAATAGGGTGGCGGGAGAGCAATGAAAAGACACGAGGCACTCACTCCACGTCGCCGCTCCACAATACACTTCCTTATCCAACACGCACAATCCTGGCGCCGGATGTTGAGCTTGACGTGTTATACTTTCCCCCCAACTACTTGAAAGCAGTGGAACACACCAATCCTACATTTATTTGAGTGAAAGAGATCCGATAAACCCACGTTTTGCTGTTGTGCACCATAGCAACCCTCCTTTAAACATAATAGCAGTACATAGGAGTGATATATATGCATAGAGAACCATTTACACACATTAGGACATTGTAGTAATAACAGCATGTTTGCTATATAGCACTTTCTTAAGTCACACTTTGAATTCACAATTTCAAAATGCACAATAAGTGTGCCCCTTTTGATTCTGGTGCAGAGATGTCCTCACCCCCTTCTGAATATGAGCAATCGACGGAGTGACACGAGGGCGCATGTCCACTCCGAAAGTTGAAATGGTGCTTTTTAAGGTACATTCTTCAGAAAGGATTGGAATAAAGCCATTATGTTTTCAAGGACATCTAAACATGTAACATCCCAGCAACCATCAGTCAACCTGCTGAGTTAACTTAACACCATGTTGCTCAAGGGCTCAAACTGAAGCTCAGATACACCTTGCAGATACGGCCCTGAATCACTGCAGTTCATGTGCTTAAAGTGACTTAAATTCCAGCTGCGTATCATCTCCAGTCCAGTCCCTTTCAGAGTACGCAGTCATAAACTGCAAACTTCTCCACGGGGGCACAGCATGGTTGCTAAAAGGTCTAAGGGGGGAAGTTGCCCCCTTCACCACCTCTGGTAGGCATTCAGGCCAGCCCTGTTTCTTAGCCCGGGCGGAGCGGGCGACGGCCCGGGGCGCAAAACTAAATAGCTCAGGAGGTTGGCGTAGTAAGGGGCCCACCCAGAAAGATGCATGGGGACGGCTGCTCTCTGCGAACTTGTGGATGACTGTGATGCGTTGGAATATGCAAACGAAGGAATGCATATTCCAAATTCAGCGTGTGAGATGCTCTGGAGTCTTTGTGCTGACAGTCTTTCAAGTGGGGCAATGTATACATTTGGCTCACTTAACAAGCCGTTGTTTTTACACAGCATGAGTTTAACATTTCAGTTTAAAGAACTGAACATGGGGCATTTTTATTCACCAGGCCAGCACAAGTATCAGTTAGCTGACCACACCTTCAAAGAGAATTAACGTGCCACACAGAAGAGTTTTAAACTATTTTCTTTATGTTCATGTCTCTTTACTTGACAAACCAAAACTTGTTTTTAGTATTTTACTTTTTAGTTACATAGGGCGTATCCCTGGGAAGATTTTCTCTAATGTTCTTAAGTATTCTAGTGGCTGCTTTGGGACATGGACTAAATGCATGCGCTCAGCATCAAAGGTCTTTTAATTGTCTAAACAAGCCGGCCACTGCTCAATGTCACCTGGCACCTTGATTAGGAAAGTTGAGTTCATTGTGTGTCACCGTGCATACAGTAGTCCATGGAACAAATGCAGTGATATGTGTGAAGCAATGATTTGTGTGCTGCACAAGTCCCTGCCCCGTTGGTTAATGGTGTCTATGTGGTGCTCCCTTATGTAACAGCACATATACCTGTTTTTCTCTGATGTGCCCAATGTCTATACAAGAGCACACTGGAATGTGACGAGCATGCCATACTGTGCCCAAACTTAAAGACATAAAGCAATCAAAGAAGTTGCCTCACATTGGGCCAGACGCCTTTTCTTCACTGCCACACCATGATTTTCACTAGCTGCAGTTTAGCACTAATACAAGATGCTAATGCCAGCTCCATTAGATAAAGCAATGGCCTGCTCTTTTTTGCTCAAATAAACCCTGAGGCCTGCGTAATATTGTGGAGGCAGTGGCTGAGGAACTGTGGACACTCTACCATGCATTAGAACCCAGTTTAGTTTAAAACACCTCATCAGCTTATTATTGGTCAGGCTAAAGTTTGAAAAAGGTACAATTGTTTCTGTGTAACCTTTCTGTGCATTTTTTATTGGGTATCTCTTCTGCGGTATCCTGCCGTGTCTGTAGATATAATTCCCTAAAGATGTTTCTGTTTTGGGGTTGGGCATGCCCAGACTGAGACCCTTTGTATCTCCTTTAAAATTCTTCAGGAACAAGAAGCAAAAGTGCCCTTGTACCCCATTCGAGTGGCTGATGTTGCAGCCATTTTATACTTGCATCCAAAACTGTAAACTGTCCAGATGAGCATGTATGGTTCATGGTTACAAGCATTTTAATTTTAGGGTGAGTATTGTGAACCGTGATGTGAGCACCAAGCCATGTATCAGTTATGAATTTAGAGATGCACACATGGAATCCTTTAATCACAGGCTTGTTTATCAAATGTAATGATCTCTGATCACTGTTATAGTCCTGAAATGCTCTGTGATTTAATGCAAAGCATACATCAATCCTCATTGGTGCTATTTGTCCCCTTTCCCACTCTCAGAGAGGTATTTTGAAAGAGTACAATAAGTGTGTACCAGACTGTTCATCTTGGAATGATAACCTTCTATTAGAAAATAATTCATATGGTTAGTCTATTATTGCCCCTTGCAAAATACAAGTGAGGTGGTACAAACAGAACACCTGCATCACAGGGCCAGGTCAGTGGGCCCTCAAACCCCGGCAGGCTGTTCACACCGCAGTGTGCCCGTACGAACAGTTTGAAACTGCATTCAGGCAAGGCCTTCCCTAAGAGCAGGTGACAGAAAAATCATTTACTTGGCAAGCAGCAGCTAATTCTTCTGTAAAGTACTTGAATTGCAATGTAATGAAACCAGCTTCATTTATATAGCAATTATGTATTCATATTGAGGAGGGGTTTTGCCGCACTGCAGAGGTGTAGTTTGGGATTGACGTGTGCCATTCGGGGTGGGGAGCACATTCTGATGTTTCACCGTGGGCACCAATTTGGCAAGAAACTGCCCTGATTCAGGCTGCACATAGAGAGCTGTCATGTAGCACGGCATGCTAAACAAATTTCGTACAAAGTGGAAACCTAGTGAGTACTTCCTTCCATTTTTTAATACACATGAGAGTACTGCCTTTTTTATTTGTTAATTTCTAATCCACGCCAACTTGAACCACAGTCGCCCGGTTGGGGGGCCAGTAACTTCGCCAATGTACCATTTAACCTGATAACTAAATCATGCTCTACTCTTGCCAATCTCTGCTCAAGCAACCTGGCGGAACTGGGTAAAGGGGGCAATGCTGTGTATTCCTCTCAAATACTAACATAAAAGACCTAGATGGGGACAGCGCCCATTTTTGATGCCCCACTGCCATACGTTAAAATTCCAAATGCAACCAACATCTTTCCCAGCGGGCAATGGGCATATGCGGTGACAGCGCACCTTGCAAGGAGCGATTTATTCTCTCATTATTCCTCGCGCAAGTCGCGCCTCTTACCACTCGTCCTCCTAGCACACTGCACAGGAGACCAAGAGCGGAAACCCATATGCAACTTTATTCCTGTACTCAGTTGCAGTGTCTTTAACACTACCCCTTGCTGAGAGCGATTGCCGTGGCACTTAGCATTGCAATGCCTCACCGGTGAGGGTGCATGTGTGGCCTGCCTGTATGGGCAGCGAATGGTCCCCCATCTAAGTATCCACTGGGACAGATCGTGCTCAGCTTACCAGGCCGGACACCTTAGGGCCATAAGGCCTGCTGTTCACAGCAGTGCGACAAATGTGAATGCCCACCAACCCCGCCAAATGTGGATGCCCACCAACCCCGCCAAATGTGGATGCCCACCAACCCCGCCAAATGTGAATGCCCACCAACCCCGCCAAATGTGAATGCCCACAAACCCCGTCAAATGTGAATGCCCACCAACCCTGCCAAATGTGGATGCCCACCAACCCCGCCAAATGTGGATGCCCACCAACCCCGCCAAATGTGAATGCCCACCAACCCTGCCAAATGTGGATGCCCACCAACCCCGCCAAATGTGGATGCCCAAAAATGTTTTCTTAGGGCCTTTAAATCCGTATCTTTAAAAAGTGGGACTTTTTACCCACAGTTTGATAAGAACCGGCACCTATCTTCATTAATACTATCACGACCTCATATACTCTGCGATTGTGCTACCAGTACGTGTCCTGGGCCCAACCTTGTTTATCCTTCCCCATTGGACGGTATCGAGTGCCTTCCGCTATGTTGTCCCTGCCATCTGATAATTTCCAATAACCCCCTGTGACACGCTCTCCTTCGATACATTGCAGTGGCGTAACACAAAATGTGGGGGCCCCTCTGCGAGCCATGCTGAGGGGGCCCCCACCAACTCGGCAACAAATCATGACATCAACATCACCAGACATGATAGTTCACTGTCAATTGATACTGAGGGTGGAAGCTGGCTTCAGGTTGACACAGTTGCATATGAAAGGTTGTTGGGATTTCCTGTCTCCTTTGTTAACCTCTATAGATAGGTCCCATGTTGGCCTGTTTGAATTACTCTCTGATTAGTATGCAAATTGCTGCCACCAGCTGCAGGGCCTAACAAAAGGGCAGATCCATGGAGCTGTTGTTAGTTAATTAGGCTGGCCATGGCAGGGGGAAAGCTTGGCCCTCCCCTTCTGGAGATGGATTGTTTATTCCTCTAGTCATATACCAACGAAATATGACAGGGGGAACTGTGCATGTAGGCTGTGTTGTTAAGGATTTCAATCAGGCACACTCCCGGGTCTCGTCTAGCATGTAGTGCACAAATGAAATACTTATTTTTCTGTGTCTATAATTTCAATATTCTGAATGATATACCACTCATATCACACCTGTCTCAAAATACACCCCAGGTCACAATGGACCAGGAATCAGACTAGTTTGTAAAGGAAAAGATGTATTAAATTCAAATCACACATGAGTTTTAATATATATATATATATATATGGGGCAGCAATCACCAAGCGGTGACAACACAATTCAAAATAAGTAAAGCAATTGAATTCACTTATAATAATACAGAAAAGAAAACACAGGGAAAAGAACGGTTTTGGTTTGTGAACAGATAGTGTTTAGGTTAATATTTCCCCCTGCAAAGTTCTTAACGCACAAATGAGCAATCCTACACAGATGTAAGTAAGCAGCAGGTATTCAGGAATGAAAGTCAATGGGACTCATTATGATTTAGGTGGTAAGGGTTAACGGTCACCGGTAATGATGCCGGTGCGGGTAAACCCTTACCGCCCTATTCCGAGGTCCCTTAGCAGGTCCCAGCAAGAACGGCTGGTCTGACCAGCTGTTCTCTGCGGGTCCCGTTAAGGGACCTTGGAGCTAATAACGGGCCTGCAATTTTTCGGGCCCGTTATTAGCGCCTTCCCCATTCCCATTGAGCCCTATGTGTGAAGCAATGGGAATGGGGAATGGTCAACTGAAAGGGGACTTACCGGGTCAGCATAGGTCAGAATGTCCCAGTAAGTCCCTATTCAGCCAGACCAGACCAGCCCCGGACCCAGGTTTGGAGGCAGCCATGGCGCTAATAGCGCCATGGCTGCTTCCAAACTCGTAAAACTCGTAACGACCCCCAATGTCTAGAGTTTGAATGCAATCTTCCCTCCCCAAGCAAGGGAGAAAACCATTTTTGGAAATTGACACTTTTAAAATGACAGGTGAAAATGGCTTTGTGACACAATGCAAAAGGGTAAAAATGCTTAAATGGATAGAAATTCTTATGAAAGCAACACAAAACAGGTCCTAACACAAATGAGATACAAGATAAACAACAGTTCACACTTCGGATGATAAAAGACACGTGTAAAACTTTTGAAAATGTAAATTCGCTGCAAAATTTCACTATGCGATTTTTGATTAAAAAAAGGGTCAAATACACTATTCTGCGATGGGCGTGGATGTAGCTAAGGGCCTTAGGTATGAGTGAGAGTTGAAATTAGGGTTCTATCTATAAAATTGAAGAAGTTATGGAAGTTTTAGTGAGAGGCTTTTTTGAATAATAGGTGCGAAAATGAAAACAAAATTTGGTTTTAAAATGACAGATTGGTTTTATTACACTATATTAATGATTATGAAAAAGAGAATGCCACCCATGAATCTCCACAGTTACTCACTGCTGCTCGTAACTCTTCATGTGTGATACTGTAGTTTTTTGTTTTGTATGGGAATTACTTTACTTAATCCAAATCACTAATGGGTTATGGTTTAATAACATAGATGAGAGAAAAATCACGCAAGAATGGTTCTGACAATATTAGAGGTTCTGAAGTTAAAGATGGAATGGGTTGTCATGATTCCTGCCCCTCATGTCCCCAGCCCTCCAAGATGTCAGGCTAGAGCCAGGCCACGATCACCTACATGGCCCTCAAGGGCCTCTCCATCCCTCCAAAGACCCACTTGGAGTCAGACTTGGTGCTTTCGGCAACAGACTCACTCACTCCCATAGGACAACATTGGGGATTGGACTTGTAGTGCATTGATGGGGACAAGATGGATGCCCCCACATGTTTCGGTTCCCAGAACTGCATGTGCAGTCTAGTCTTTTGGGTCTGGTTCAGCCCAGAGACACCTGGGATACCCAGAGACTATTTAAGCCATGCCCAGGCTGAGAAACATGCTTTGTGTTTTCTGCACCTGCAGCGTGACACTCACCGTATTCGGATCGGTCTCCAGTAGGCCTGCATCTTTCTTCTGCGCTCAGCTCCTGCAAGAACAAAAACAACGTTAGGAACAGCCTTACCTTGTGGCACTTCTGCCCATCATTCCTCGCTTCTTCTGTTCTGCGGGCATCTTCGGTGGTGTCATTCACATCCCGGCACGCACGCCGCTTCCTAAGGAAAAGGGAAAAGAACAGAAAAAAGGCATTAGTAAGCATTCAGCAAATCTTCGCTTATTTTTAAAGACTGTACGAGCTTCAAACGCTTACCTGAATCCCAGCCGCTCTGGGGGAACTCTGTCTCCGGAACTTCTCATCCATCTGCAAGAGGAAAAAGACACTCCAGGGTAGCGTGGAAACATCTAGAGGCGCCGCATACTGCGCTTACTCACCGCATTTCTTCTTCATAACCGGCATCCATGCTGAAAACGTCGAGGCACCTAAAAGACACAGAAAAAGAACTCAGTTCAATACAAATACAAAAGGGTTGCATAGCGCATCGTGCTCTCACTCACCTTCAGTGCTACTCATCTCAGCAGCACGTCGCCATCCCCGGATGCCGGCCATCATCTAAGGAAGGAAAAGAACAAAGTTAGAGAACTGTTCAAAAGACTCATTATACTTACCTGTCGGACTCTTTCCAGTGAAGTAACTAGGCAGCAACGAGCCCGCATCAATCCACGCGCCCCTGCGCTGAAAGCAGGACGGAGAGCACACTTTCTAAGAAAACAAGGCCCAGTCTCCAGTTGAGTAGACTCCAGGGAAGGGTTTGAGGTCGTAAGAGGTCAGAACAGGCTGAGTGATGTCCCCGTGGATACCAGGTGAGCGTTACATGGGTTGAGATTGGGATGAGACAAGGCAAATATACTATGGGTCACTGTTATTCCTGTTGATACTTACAGTCCACTGTACTTAAGATTGGACCATCGGGGTTCTGGTCATCGGATTGGGTCAGGTCTACCGGCAGCAGGGCACTTCTGGAGGGATCAGTCAGCTGGGCAGTTCTGGTCAATTTGGATGACACCCCAACTGGTTCAGCAAATGCTAAGGCCTGGATTCTGCAAATAAGTCTGGAGTCAGCTGTGAGATGAAGAGTTCTGGAACAAAGTGCTGCGCGGAAATCTGGATGTGTTCAGGAAGCAGTGTGTCTATGTGTGGTGAAGTTCCTATATTTATCTTACCAAATGACATCACAAAGTTTATGGTGTGGGCAGAATTTCAAAATGCACCCCGACAGGTGTGAGTGGCCAAAGGCACTTGCCTTGTTCTGGTTGGCAGTCAGAAAAGAGCTGTCATCTTTATGATGGGATTTGGGAACTTCCACATTGATTTTGACCAAAACTTAACTTTTGCACAAATGTACATTTCTAAAATTATGTCCCCTAATAAAATTGGACACATATATTTCATATTTCATGGGTTATTTTCACATTCAATCCCCATCTCTGTGAGAGCTGTCTTTGTCACTCTATGGAATTTGATCAATTTGAATCATAACAGTTTGGACTAATAATTTCTAATTCAGAACATATCTATGTGATTATCACTGGAGCATGAATATACAGTCTTAGACTTGCAGCATTAATAATTTTGCTACAATTATGGTTTTCCTGTAACTTTGGGTCCTTGAGTGGTACAGGGTTCATTAATGTTTTCAAAGCAATGGCCTAAAATTAGGTTAACATCTGCCAATATTTTGATTTATCCTCCTTCAGGTTGCACAGTTAGAGTTTCAAACTTAATTACAAATAAGGATTTAAACACCAAAAGTTCTGGCAGCAGTTTTTTTATTTGTAACTTTCCTTTCACAGGCAACAGCTGTCACATTCCTTTGATCAGGGAGGAGTGTCCTCTTCCTTGAGAGGGAAGCTCCCCTGTAGAAATCAGTAGGCAGCTGCCATTGTTCTTGACTCAGCCAGAGACGAAAGTCTGCTCTGCTCTTTGTTGTCAATATGTGGGAACCTCAAGCATCCATTAAGGCTTCCTGTAACAAGGGAGTGTCAACTGAAGTTTCATGTTTCCCAGGCTGGGCACTGTCAGGTCAAAATTAAGCATTTACTGAACTCCAAACTGGATTACTTTAAAATTCACTTTAGTTTTTAGTATTTAGTATTTTTATTATTTATATAGCGCACCAGGCCCAAGGGCATCTGGGCGTATCACTTAGGCTACAAGCATGATACAGAACATTGAGAGAATATAAGCAGTGCGATAAAAATGACAATTTGGGATGATATACAAGTTATATACATATTAACAATCAGGATATGGCAACTAACAAGTTGGCACTGGTGTTGTGAATCAGGTGGCATCGGGTGCTAAGAATCAGGGCAGGTCTTGGGCAGACAGCCAGCCTTTGCCTTTGCGCTTGAAGGCCACGAAGGAAGGTTCCGCTCTGAGTGGATTAGGTAGCCAGTTCCATAGTTTTGCTGCCAAGACCGGGAAACTGCTCCTGCCTGATCTCTGGAGGTTGAAGCGCGGGATGGAGAGGCAGTTGGTTTGGGCACTTCTGAGTGGTCTTGAGGTAGTATGTAAAGAAAATCTGCTGGCCAAATAACTAGGTGCTTGGTTAGTGAGGCTTTGTGTGTTAGCATTAGCGCTTTAAGTGAGACTCTTTGGGAGACTTAGAGCCAACAGAGACTCGGTCTAGAGTCAGAGATGTAAAGGTTCCTAAGCATGTTTGGGGCAACTCTAATGGGATTAGCTTTAGTTTGTTAAAATTGCATTGGTTAGTGCCGAGATAGAGGGCGTTGCAATAGTCAATCTTAGACAGGACCAAGGTCCTGGCTAATGTGGTGCAATTGGCTGGTGATATGAAGGGTCGACATGCAGTAATGAGCTTGCAGGTATACGATGCAGCAGAGGAAACTGCATTAGTTTGTCTAGATAATGAGAGGGTGGAGTTGATATAGATGCCAACCATTTTTGTATCATTGGCCACTTTAATGGTATAACAATCAATTGTGAAAGATTTGAAAGACAGGTCTAGTTTACTGATTCTTTGGTAAGAGCCTAGGATGAGAAGCTCAGTCTTTTCATCATTCAAGCACAATTCATGCTGCGCCATCCAAGCCTGGATGACTTGGTAAATAGAGTTGATGGCTAGAGTATCAGTTTTGTGGTCACCTGTGATAGGGAGGAGTATCTGGTTGTCATCAGCGCAATTGGTGTATGTGATACCAGATAGTCCAGGATGTTGAAAAATGGTTTTTGCAAACACATTGTAAAGTGTCAGGGAAACACACGATCCTTGTGGTACCCCACAGGTGACCGGCAAGGGTTCGACAGTGGCAGAAGGGGAGAAGACTCTCATGGATCTATTTTCCAGAAAGGATGTGATCCAAGCCATGGCTTTGTCCGAGAAGTGGGTGGCAGTTTTAAGGTGACGGCAAAGGATTTGTTGATTTACTAAGTCAAAGGCCACAGAGAGATCTAAAAGGAGTAATAGGGCCAGTTCGCCCATATCTTTTAAGTCTTCAGTCTGGGTTTTCAAGATCTAAAAGGGCAGTTTCCGTACCGTACTGAGGGTGGAAACCTGATTGTCTCAGTCCCAAGAGATTATCAGTTTTCAGATAATCTTGGATCTGTAGGTATGCAGCACGATCAAGAATTTTTACAAGGACAGGGACCGTGGTGATTGGTCTGTATTTGGTGTGTATGTTAGCATCCAATATAGGTTTTTTAAGGAGAGGAATGACCCAGGCATCCTTGAGGTTGTCAGGGACAGTCCCAGAGGTGAATGAGAAATTTATGAGCGTGGTAATGAATGGTGCTAGATTGTGCGAGGCCTCCTTAATAATGGTGGCAGGACATAGGTCACCCTGACAGTTAGAAGGTTTGAAATTGTTGATAATATGTTCAACTTCAATGGTGGATAGGGGTGAGAAGCTGAAAGGTTTCAGGGAATCAGAGTTAGCATTAGTGCTGACCTGAAGGATTTTATGCTGCGGACTAGTCTGCAGGTTGTTTTTTATGTCATTGATTTTAGTTTGGAGAGTGGTGATTTTGCCAAGGATGGCCTCTTGAATGTTAGCACAATAGGTACTGTCTTTGTAGCAGGTGTCAGGGGGGGGTGGCAGGGGACTCCAGTTCTTTTAAGATTCTGAATAACTCCTTGGTGTTTGATTGAGCTAGTTCAATGCATTTGTTATACACATCTCTTTTGGCCTGGAGTATGGCCTCTTTGTAGTTTAGAGTGGCTGGAGCAATGCTTGCTTTGTTTGTTTCCGTTGGATTGCTTTTCCAACATGATTCAAGGTTCCTTTTTTCTTTACAAAGGGTTCTCAGCTCTGGCGTAAACCACAAGTTGAGTTGGGGCCGCAGTTTAGGTTTTCTGAGTTTGGTAGGTGCAATGATATTGAGGGCTTTCAGCATGGTCTGATTGTACGTGTCTACCAGGACTGTAGGGTCAGAGCATGATAAGGAGAGATCGTTGAGAGCGGGGAGGATGAGTGGAGCAGTTTAGCGCAAGTTATGTTGCTCTTGTTTCTTGTGGCTGTGGCAGGTGCGATATCGAGAGTAGAGTGGATGATTTTGGTTGGGATGCTGAAGGTGATAAGGTGTTGATCTGTCCATGCACATGGTTGGTTAGATTCAATGTTAGTGTCACAGTTTAAGTTGGCTTTCCAGTCGAGAATCCTACCCTTAGAATGTTTTGGTGTGTGGATCTGTTGTGTGAAGCCTAAATTAAGTAACAAGTTGTTGATGTCATGGGCTGAGGCATCATTAGGGTCTTGGTAACCTAAGTTGAAGTCGCCAAATACAATGACTTGGGACTTAGTCTTGGTGTTATCACCAAGGATGTAGGAGAGATCTTCAGTAAACGTGGATAATGGACCAGGGGGTCTGTAGATAAGTTGGAGTGTAATAGTCTGATTAGGGGTGATGGCTAGCTTCACAGTGAGTAGTTCAGCTTCGCTAATTTGGAGAGCAGAGGAGAGACGGAGATTGATGGCATTTTTGTGTATAAAAGCAATGCCGCCTCCTTTGGACTGACCAGTGTTACGGTCACTTCTAATAATAGTATAACCTTCAGGGATCGCTTGAGATAGTAATGGACCTGAAGCTGCATGGAGCCAGGTTTCAGTAGCAGCTATGAAGTCAAGGTTGTGAGTTGTGATCAGGTCAGCCATATCAAGTGCGTGTGCTGTAAGTGATCTGGTGTTGATCAGTGCAGCCTTGATAGATGTTATGGGGGTATGGGGTTGGGTACTCACATGAGGATTGGCGCCCATTGTGGGAGTGGGTAAGTGGTGGGGGGCGAGGGCTGTTAGCGCTTGATGAGATAGGTTGGACTGCTGGTTAATATTAGTAGGGCGGTAGGAAGCATGAGCGAGTCTAGATCCTAGTCTGAGATTCCTCAAGGGCACAGTGCATGGTTGGTTGGGGGTATGTTTGGAGGCAAAATGTTCAAGCCAAAGGGAAGGGGAGTTGAGGTAGGGGTTTATGGGAAGGGCAGCAGTGGCGATTGCCAGAGTAGGGTTTGGCTGCCGTGTGAAACACGAGGTGCCACTGGGGCAAGGTGCATGTGAGGTAGGAGGCGTGATGGGTAAGAGTTGTGACACGCAGGAGAATGAAGGGTGCGTGTGTAGGCAGGTCAGTGGCGAGGCTGCACGTGGGGTGTTACTACAGAATAGGAGTAGTCCTAATAATGCTAATAATTTGAAGGTGAGGAACAAACCGCAGTGGGTACAAACAGAGGGAGTGCGCTGGCCAAACATAGTAAGAAGTGAGACAAGGGTTAGGGTTGCCAGAGTACACTATGCAGTCAGTTGTTGGGCGGTCTGTGTTTATAGGTTAACTTAGGCTGGCAAAAGGAAGACAATCTAGGCAAGTAGCCAAGTTAACAGTGGCGCAAAGGATAACAAAGGAGAGAGAATAGCAAGGATGAGCATTGTTACGTGGGCAGTAATGTTCTTCAGAAGGTAGGACAAGCTAGAGCACAAATGGTGGCAGGTAGATAGCCAAGGCCTCAAAGTGTTCAGGCAGGGTGGATCGATAAGAAGCAGTAGCTGAACAGTAGTCACAATCACAAAGGCAGCACGTTTGCAAAGGGCATGAGTGAGGCAATAATACAGGCTAAGCGAATCACATATGATAGACAAATAAAATAACAGGCATCCAAGTGGTATCAATATGGACAGTTATCCGCAATGCAGTGGCACAGAAGGCAACATAAATTGAAAGGCTTGGAAACAGCGGGAACGAGACAGCTCGTGGACAGCTGTGCAGAATAGTGCAGAGGAGTCTCTGTGTGCAGGAGGGGAAGTGGAAGGAGCGAGCGTAAACAAGTAAGTGTATATTGAACAGGTGCGCGTAGATAACGATAGTAGAGGCACACAAATAAAGTTGTTACAGAGGTAAGCACGGATGCATTATCTAGTGTAACTCTGGATGGAGCGAATATTCAATGTTTGCATTGTCTAGAGCAGGGGTGCACAACTGATTTTGACAGAGGGCCGAAAGTACCTTACATGAGGGCTATAGTGGGCCGAAAAGTAAAAGTGGGCGGGACGGTAGGCGGGACATGTCAGGAGGCTTTTTCAACCCCCAATTTGTATTAAACACATGGAAAAAGATATGTTTTTGAGGGGTAACAATTTTTATTGCATTTCAAACTTACATTTTGTACTACACATTTTCCATTGCTATCATTTATTTTGATTTAGTTATTGTATATCGTCTGTTTAATCAAATTATATATATTTTATTGACCCTTGATTGGACATTCCGTTATTTTGGACTGCTATAGTTTGCTGTTTGGGTTACCCAAGAGGAGTATGGCCTTCGTTGAGTCAGGTTTCCTCAAAAAAGCAAAGGATGTACATCTCCTAACTGTGCCTGTTTTAGCTTTATTATTGAGTTCACTCTTGGAGTGCAACACTATGCCCCATGGCTCCCAACCCCAACCAAACACTATGCCCCATGGCCCCCTCACCCCCAACCAAACACTATGCCCCATGCCTCCCATTCCCAACCAAACACTATGCCCCATGGGCCCCTCACCCCAACCAAACACTATGCCCCATGGCCCCCTCACCCCCAACCAAACACTATGCCCCATGGCTCCCATTCCCAACCAAACACTATGCCCCATGGCCCCCTCACCCCCAACCAAACACTATGCCCCATGGCCCCCTCACCCCCAACCAAACACTATGCCGCATGGGCCCCTCACCCCAACCAAACACTATGGCCCATGGCTCCCACCCCAACCAAACACTATGCCCCATGGCCCCCACCCCCAACCAAACACTATGCCCCCTGTCCCTCACCCCCCAAGCAAACACTATGCCCCCTGTCCCTCACCCCCAACCAAACACTATACCCCATTGCCCCCTCACCCCCAACCAAACACTATGCCCCATGGCCTCCTCCCCCCCCTAACCCCCAACCAAACACTATGCCCCATGGCTCCCACCTCCAACCAAACACTATGCCCCCTGTCCCTCACCCCCAAGCAAACACTATGCCCCCTGTCTCTCACCGCCAACCAAACACTATGCCCCATGGCCCCCTCACCCCCAACCAAACACTATGCCCCATGGCTCCCACCCCAACCAAACACTATGCCCCATGACCCCCACCCCCAACCAAACACTATGCCCCCTGTCCCTCACCGCCAACCAAACACTATGCCCCATGGCCCCCTCACCCCCAAACACTATGCCCCATGGCTCCCAACCCCAAACAAACACTATGCCCCGTGGCCCCCTCACCCCCAACCAAACACTATGCCCCATGGCCCCCTCACCCCCAACCAAACACTATGCCCCCTGTCCCTCACCGCCAACCAAACACTATGCCCCATGGCCCCCTCACCCCCAACCAAACACTATGCCCCATGGCCCCCTCACCCCCCTAACCCTCAACCAAACACTATGCCCCATGGCCCCCACCCCCAACCAAACACTATGCTCCCTGTCCCTCACCCCCCAAGCAAACACTATGCCCCCTGTCCCTCACCCCCCAAGCAAACACTATGCCCCCTGTCCCTCGCCCCCAACCAAACACTATGCCCGATGGCCCCCTAACCCCCAACCAAACACTATGCCCCATGGCTCCATCAACCCCAACCGAACACTATGCCCCCTGTCCCTCACCGCCAACCAAACACTATGCCCCATGGCTCCCAACCCCAAACAAACACTATGCCCCGTGGCCCCCTCACCCCCAACCAAACACTATGCCCCATGGCTCCCACCCCCAACCAAACACTATGCCCCCTGTCCCTCACCCCCCAAGCAAACACTATGCCCCCTGTCTCTCACCGCCAACCAAACACTATGACCCATGGCCCCCTCACCCCCAACCAAACACTATGCCCCATGGCCTCCTCACCCCCAACCAAACACTATGCCCCATGGCCCCCTCACTCCCCTAACCCGCAACCAAACACTATGCCCCATGGCTCCCACCTCCAACCAAACACTATGCCCCCTGTCCCTCACCCCCCAAGCAAACACTATGCCCCCTGTCCCTCACCCCCCAATCAAACACTATGCTCCCTGTCCCTCACCCCCAACCAAACACTATGCCCCATGGCTCCCTCACCCCCAACCAAACACTATGCCCCATGGCCTCCTCACCCCCCTAATCCCCAACCAAACACTATGCCCCATGGCTCCCACCTCCAACCAAACACTATGCCCCCTGTCCCTTACCCCCCAAGCAAACACTATGCCCCCTGTCTCTCACCGCCAACCAAACATTATGCCCCATGGCCCCCTCACCCTCAACCAAACACTATGCCCCATGGCTCCCACCCCAACCAAACACTTTGCCCCATGGCCCCCACCCCCAACCAAACACTATGCCCCATGGCCCCCACCCCAACCAAACACTATGCCCCCTGTCCCTCACTGCCAACCAAACACTATGCCCCATGGCCCCCTCACCCCCAAACACTATGCCCCATGGCTCCAAACCCCAAACAAACACTATGCCCCGTGGCCCCCTCACCCCCAACCAAACACTATGCCCCATGGCCCCCTCACCCCCAACCAAACACTATGCCCCCTGTCCCTCACCGCAAACCAAACACTATGCCCCATGGCCCCCTCACCCCCAACCAAACACTATGCCCCATGGCCCCCTCATCCCCCTAACCCCCAACCAAACACTATGCCCCATGGCCCCCACCCCCAACCAAACACTATGCCCCATGGCCCCCACCCCCAACCAAACACTATGCCCCCTGTCCCTCACCCCCCGAGCAAACACTATGCCCCCTGTCCCTCACCCCCCAAGCAAACACTTTGCCCCCTGTCCCTCACCCCCAACCAAACACTGTGCCCCATGGCCCCCTCAATCCCAACCAAACACTATGCCCCATGGCTCCATCAACCCCAACCAAACACTATGCCCCCTGTCCCTCACCGCCAACCAAACACTATGCCCCATGGCTCCCAACCCCAAACAAACACTATGCTCCGTGGCCACCTCACCCCCAAACAAACACTATGCCCCATGGCTCCCACCTCCAACCAAACACTATGCCCCCTGTCCCTCACCCCCCAAGCAAACACTATGCCCCCTGTCTCTCACCGCCAACCAAACACTATGCCCCATGGCCCCCTCACCCCCAACCAAACACTATGCCCCATGGCCCCCTCACCCCCAACCAAACACTATGCCCCATGGCCCCCTCACTCCCCTAACCCCCAACCAAACACTAAGCCCCATGGCTCCCACCTCCAACCAAACACTATGCCCCCTGTCCCTCACCCCCCAAGCAAACACTATGCCCCCTGTCCCTCACCCCCCAATCAAACACTATGCTCCCTGTCCATCACCCCCAACCAAACACTATGCCCCATGGCTCCCTCACCCCCAACCAAACACTATGCCCCATGGCCTCCTCACCCCCCTAACCCCCAACCAAACACTATGCCCCATGGCTCCCACCTCCAACCAAACACTATGCCCCTGTCCCTCACCCCCCAAGCAAACACTATGCCCCCTGTCTCTCACCGCCAACCAAACATTATGCCCCATGGCCCCCTCACCCCCAACCAAACACTATGCCCCATGGCTCCCACCCCAACCAAACACTATGCCCCATGGCCCCCACCCCCAACCAAACACTATGCCCCATGGCCCCCACCCCAACCAAACACTATGCCCCCTGTCCCTCACTGCCAACCAAACACTATGCCCCATGGCCCCCTCACCCCCAAACACTATGCCCCATGGCTCCCAACCCCAAACAAACACTATGCCCTGTGGCCCCCTCACCCCCAACCAAACACTATGCCCCATGGCCCCCTCACCCCCAACCAAACACTATGCCCCCTGTCCCTCACCGCCAACCAACACTATGCCCCATGGCCCCCTCACCCCCAACCAATTACTATGCCCCATGGCCCCCTCACCCCCCTAACCCCCAACCAAACACTATGCCCCATGGCCCCCACCCCTAACCAAACACTATGCCCCATGGCCCCCACCCCCAACCAAACACTATGCCCCCTGTCCCTCACCCCCCAAGCAAACACTATGCCCCCTGTCCCTCACCCCCCAAGCAAACACTATGCCCCCTGTCCCTCACCCCCAACCAAACACTATGCCCCATGGCCCCCTCACCCCCAACCCAACACTATGCCCCATGGTTCCCTCAACCCCAACCAAACACTATGCCCCCTGTCCCTCACCACCAACCAAACACTATGCCCCATGGCTCCCAACCCCAAACAAACACTATGCCCCGTGGCCCCCTCACCCCCAACCAAACACTATGCCCCATGGCCCCCTCACCCCAACCAAACACTATGCCCCAAACACACTCAAGCATGCACCCATACAGACCTGAAACCCCCACCCCCCAAATCAGCACACACACAAACATGCACCCATACAGACCCGAACCCCCCACCCCCCAAATCAGCACACACACAAACATGCACCCATACAGACCCGAACCCCCAGCCCGAACTCAGCACACACACACTCAAGCATGCACCCATACAGACCCGAACCCCCCAACCCCCCAACTCAGCACACACACAAACATGCACCCATACAGACCCGAACCCCCCACCCCCCCAACTCAGCACACACACAAACATGGACCCATACAGACCCGAACCCCCCACCCCCCAAATCAGCAAACTCTCAAACAAGCACCCATACAGTCCCGAACCCCCAACCCCAACTCAGCACACACACAAACATGCACCCATACAGACCCGAACCCCCCACACCCCCAACTCCAAACCCCCACCCCCAACTCAGCACACACACACTCAAGCATGCACCGATACAGACCCGAACCCCCCACCCCCCCAACTCAGCACAAACACAAACATCCACCCATACAGACCCGAACCCCCCACCACCCCAAATCAGCAAACTCTCAAACAAGCACCCATACAGACCCGAACCCCCACCCCCAACTCAGCACACACACAAACATGCACCCATACAGACCCGAACCCCCCACCCCCCCAACTCCAAACCCCCACCCCCAACTCAGCACACACACAAACATGCACCCATACAGACCCGAACCCCCCACCCCCCCAACTCCAAACCCCCACCCCCAACTCAGCACACACACAAACATGCACCCATACAGACCCGAACCCCCCACACCCCCAACTCCAAACCCCCACCCCCAACTCAGCACACACACACTCAAGCATGCACCCATACAGACCCGAACCCCCCACCCCCCAACTCAGCACACACACAAACATGCACCCATACAGACCCGAACCCCCCACCCCCCCAAATCAGCAAACTCTCAAACAAGCACCCATACAGACCCGAACCCCCACCCCCAACTCAGCACACAAAAAACATTCAAATCAAAACATTCACACACCCCCACATCTCAACATACACACAAAATACATTCAAATACAAACATTCATACACATCCGACACACATCCAACACCCCCGACCTCCGCATCTCAACATACACACAAAATACATTCAAATACAAACATTCATACCCCAGCTCATCTCAACATACACACAAAATACATTCAAATACAAACATTCATACACATCCGACACACCCCCCCACCACCGCATCTCAACATACACACAAAATACATTCAAACACAAACATTCATACACATCCGACACACCCCCCACCCCCGCATCTCAACATACACTCAAAATACATTCAAACACAAACATTCATACACATCTGACACACCCCCCACCCCCGCATCTAAACATACACTCAAAATACATTCAAACACAAACATTCATACACATCCGACACCCCCCCCCACCCCCGCATCTCAACATACACACAAAATACATTCAAACACAAACATTCATACACATCCGACACCCCCCCACCACCGCATCTCAACATACACACAAAATACATTCAAACACAAACATTCATACACATCTGACACACCCCCCACCCCCGCATCTGAACATACACTCAAAATACATTCAAACACAAACATTCATACACATCCGACACACCCCCCCACCCCCGCATCTCAACATACACACAAAATACATTCAAACACAAACATTCATACACATCCGACACCCCCCCACCACCGCATCTCAACATACACACAAAATACATTCAAACACAAACATTCATACACATCCGACACCCCCCCATCCCCGCATCTCAACATACACACAAAATACATTCAAATACAAACATTCATACACACAAACATAAAGCAAAACAAACCCGACACACAAACACAAACAGATCACTTACAGGAGATGTGCTGAAAGGCAGGCAGGTAAGCTGGAAGTCGCTGGAATCGTACTACGGCTGGCGTGGTCCAAGGCTGAAATGCCTTCCGGCATCAAGCCTTATGGACCACGCCAGCCGTAGTGCTGGCCCTCCATTGGTGCAGCACACACGCACTACGTTTCTCGTAGGAGCGACGTGATGCGTGTGTGTGCTGAGCCAATGAGGGCCAGTGTTTTCACCGGCCCGGAAGTCAACAAAGACTTTCCTAATGGAGGACGGCGGCGCGGGCCGCCCTCCATTAGGAAAGTCTTTGTGCCTCGCGGGCCGGTCAAAAGGGCATGACGGGCCGCAACTAGCCCGCGGGCCGTATGTTGTGCACCCATGGTCTAGAGTGTCTTACTGTAGCGGGACTGTGTTGGTGAATCAGCGGCGGCAGTACGTCCCGACAGGATCGTCGTGCAGGGTTCATATGTTCATGGAAGTAGTAGTGGGGGTGAAGTCGGGCATAGTATCTGGGCGAACGGCGAGGAAGGCTGCGGACAGGCTGAAGACAGGAGCCAACCTTAGTTCTCTGAGCCTTTGTGCTTCTGGGCCGGCTAAACGCCTGCCGGCTCACGATTGGGTGCCAAAAGGGATGCTCCAGCCAATAGTGGTGCGGCTGGATGAGGCTAAGCAAGGAGAGCCTGGGTAGGTCGACGGTCGGCCATCTTGGACTATGCAAACACCTCGTGGTATGCAATGGCGTTAGCTGGGGGCTGATGTAGGCGTACAACAAAACAGCAGTTGAGTTCCGGTGAGGGGCTTCAGGATGTGATAAATCGTGCAAGAAGGAAATATGCACTATTTCAGGGCAATAGTTGCGCCACGCACAATTTGTACTGCCAAGGTGCAACAAGCCCAAAGGCTTACCTAAAAGGCGGCAGGTGATCCGGTCCAACTGGTAGAGGTGGGCACTGCTCCTGCAGTGCTGGAGGAACTCCTGCTCCTCCAGAATGATAGTGGACGACTTTAAGGTCTTTCCTTTAAAACATACAAAATAAGCACAGTTTATAAGGGATTTGGATCTTTAAAAGAATTAAGCCCTTCACAAACATGCTTTAAATAGGCGAATTTTGCAATTTCTTCAGGAAAAAGAAACACATTAAACTGGTTTTTACATCTTATTTTCTTATGCAGCACACACATTCAACTCAGCATTATTCTGTCTTTGAGTGCTGGAAATTGTCTGCAATCTGGAAGTAAGTAATCAGCTTATGCTTGGAGCCTTCTCTGTACAGCTGAAATTGATATGTTGCCATTTGTGTCTGCAATTTTCCTGTGTAACTGAAAACAAACTGTTGCTGGACTGGTGTTTCATAAAATACCTTTCTTAGCTGCTGTCAGTCAGTGAGGCCCGGTTTTCTCTTCTGACTGCACTGATGATTCTGAGGTTTCAGCACACTTTTCATTTCAATAGTTCACTTGGAAAATGACTGAATTTAGCACCAAAACAGCACTTTGAAGGTTGCAATTGATTGGGAAAGCTGCATTTTAAAGGCATTTTCGTTTTTTAGCCCACTTCTGTGGCCCACTTCTGTGGCCTTGCTTCATGTGACAGGTAACAGCACCCACTGACATTCAGTGAGTCCTGTTTTTACACCAACTCTGTGTGTGGCAGGGGGTGTGCAGCCTTTTGTGATTTATGAACCATGTGCAGTTTTGCAGATTTGGCACGTACAGGGGTTAGCGCATCCGTTTTTGGCTGTTTCTTTCCCCTATGGGCAAAGGGGTGCTCATTGGCATGGGTAAAAATGTCCCACAAATCCAACCCAACTTCGGCGTGACTTCCAGTCATGGGGAAGTCGGGCACGTGGGATTTTTTTTTCTGTCCATGTGAAGAAATCCGGTTGCTTCTCCCGTCAGCGATGGATGCGACACGCTCTCCTCGCTGGTTCTGTGTGGAGCGACACTCCGGATCTCTTGGGTTTTTCCTCCCGGTCCCAGAGGAGGTCCTTCTTGGTGATTAGGGGGATTTAGTTCCAGTTCTATAAAACAGAACAAAGCACGGTTATGAAATGTTTCCCACTACTGTTCCCCTGGTGAATTCAGCAGTGGAACAGATGCATGTTTAATAACAATTGACAATATTCCCAGCATATTTTCAATGATAATCTTAACAATTTCCTCACACGTAATCAATGAATATTTAATAATTTTTGTAGATTTTCCCCCTCTGGGTTTCCGGTAGACTCTTCTATTTGCCGCAAAGTATGCCTGGGATTGCAACTCTTTAGCTGGTTTATGTGGACACACTTCTCTTCCCCTTCTGTCAAATTTCCTTTGGGGATGCACATACTGTAGGTGAGGCCTGAGGCGGTGACTACTCCATTTCTGAAATTCCATTTCCTACCGTACCGCTAGGCTGACCCGAAGGCTTCCTTTAGGATTGCCAGGACCCTGAGATTTACTCTCCAGTTGGGACCGGGCTTGGCAATAACTGGGGTCCAAATTAATTTAGAGTTGGTTGAGGAGGTGACTGCCCATATAAAAGGTGGAAGGACCACCTTGCATGACCCAACAACTATGTACTATGCTTTTCTCATTTCTAGAGATTTTGATTATGCCACTGCTAATCAGAAGATGTTTGGAACAGGGAGTTTCCAGGACCCATGGACCAATGGGCTCACCGGTGGGCAGGGTCTGGACTTTTGGGAGTTTCCTGAATAGTACTTTGCTGATGAAACTTTCTTTACTATTCAAGTCAACTCGGGTGAGGACAGACTCCTTCCCGTCATTTAACTGAATCGGGAGGAAGAGCTGTTCACCATTCTTCAGAATGCCAGCTAAATTTTGTGCTGTTTTGATATCAATTTTGGCTATGGAATTGGGATTTTCTGATTGTGAATTCGTATAGAATTTTAGAGTATCCCTTCCAGTGTGGAATGCCACTTGAGACTGGAAGGAAGGTTGATTTGCAGAAATAGAGAGGAGTTCCATCACCAGTTAGTTTTCCCACAGCTATGATGGTGACGTCAGGTATGTCATTGTTTTGAAGGTAGAACTTAATTTGGTCTGGTTTTTGTTCAACCAGGTGGCATGTGCCATTTAGACTAACATGGTTGACACTTTGTTTGAATTTAATTGGCCTGTGAGTCTGGGTCCAGAGTACCTTATTCACACAATATATTAGGGGAGAGAGCCTACGGAGGATGTCATTCCCTAATACACAGGGGGTTCCCTCTGGCACCACGACTATGACCGGGTGCTTCATTTTGTGTCGTCCAATTTTAATTTCCAGCTCTGCAGTCCCCTCAACAGGAATTTCATTCCCATTAGAGTTCTGAAGTTGTCCAGAAAGAGGGGTGAGAGGGATCTCGTATCTCTCCCCCCTTCCTGAATTCAGCTGATCAAAGGCCCTCTTTGACAGAAGGGTGGCTTGGGATCCAGTTTCCACCATTACCAAAAATGTACATTGCCCTGGTATTTGTACCGGGGCATAAATTCGTCCCTCCTTCTCCTCAAGTGGGCAAAGATAATGTGCATTTTGGGCCAATTGGTGGGTTAATTTCTTGACTCTGGATTCGGACACAGGTGTAGTTTGGGCAGGATTCGGTGTTGGAGATTGGGAATCTGTAAGAAAAGTATGGCAGTTGGATATTGGGGGAGTTTTGGGCTCCCCTGGTTCTGATTCTGGGCTGCCCCCCCCTTTTTGGAGGCAGTCCCCAGGATATGTTTGGACAAGGTGTCTTCCTGGCTGATCATTCTTGGGTTCAATGATGGGCGGTTCTAACTCAGTCCCCACATTTACCCAGTCTTGTTCAGGTTCTCTCGGGACCCATTTTTCTTTGGGAGGAGTTCCCCCATCCTTGAAGGAGAAGATCCTTTTCCCAGAGTCATCTGAGGACCGCTCTCCTTCCTTCAAATTGGAAGACACTAACCTCCTCCACAAACTGGGTCTTTTTAGGTCCTTTATTTCTCCTGCCCGCCCACTGTTCCTTAGGTTGCAGACTTCCGGGGGTAGGAGATTCTGGTTCCAGTTCCTCAGTTTCTAGGGGCTTTTCTCAAGTGGGGAAGGAAGCTTCCTCTAATGGTGTACTCCCTCCTTCCCCCGTACCTCCTCCTTTGGAACTGGTGGATAGTCAGGGTTCTCTCCACATCATTGCTCTGGAGTACCAGACCCCTTCATTTGTGGAGTTCAGAGCCGGCATGCTCATCTGAGGGTTCTGCTGAGCCCTCAACCAGCGACCCAGATTCTGTGACAATTTCTGGAGCTGCCGCTCCAGTTGGGACACCCGCTCTGACTGGTACAGGGGTTTCTGGTCGATCCTAGGTGGATCATAGGAAGGGTAACTGTCCCTTCTACCATCATACCCTGGGTTGGGATAGTTCTGGTAACTCTCCACCCTTAACCTCCCCTCTCCCGGATTGGGCTATCTGGGCTCAGGAAAGTGGGGAAAGAAAGGAGGGTTGTTTTGTGGGTTGAAGTACCGGGGAAAGAAGCTCAACCCGGCATTTGGGGGATTACTGCCCTCCTGGGGAATGTTAGGAGGGAAATTTCCTGGGTTGGTAGCTACCTGGTTGGATCCCCCCCTTGGGCTGGGGGAGTCCACACATACCCCAGGATGGGTTTGTTGCCCTTGTAACGGGGGCTAATATAATCAGGGGTGTTAAGGGTCCCATTTGTGGGATTGCCTCCCTGAATACTTGTTTGGGATTGGCCCGAGGGCCTTCTGGTTCTTTGGTTAGAAGATGGATTCTGTACAGAAATATTTTTAGGGCTCCTAAAATGGGGGCAACCTTCACCTCTGCCACCTTAGCAGCAGCAGGGGTGTTGGCCAGTTTGGGGTTTTTATTTGTATTTTTAATCTCTACCGGTTTCTGCACTTCATAAATACGGGTCGCCTGTTCAATGACCCAGTCTAGTGATCTCTTCTTGTGAAAGTCCCTCACCAGCTGGGTCATGATGTATTTAGGGAGTGCATGAAAGAAGGTATTAATGAACTCCCTACTGTCTGTGTGCACCCTCCTGGTGGTCTGGGCAAAGGCACGTTTTAGTTCTTGCACAGATTCTTGTGGGGCCTGGTCTTCCCCACACTGCAGATTATAGGCTGCCTTGTGGGCCTCTTGGGGGTTCCTATGTCCAGAAAAATGTTTTAAGATGGCCGCCCTGTATGTGGACCAACTTGAGTGGTTCTGATACTCCAGTGCCGTAAAGAAGCTGGAGTACTCTGGGGAAAATGTCAATTTGACATATTGGATGCAACTCTGGCTATCTTTCAGATGGAAAGTATCCATCATTTTTGCTCGTATAAATCAAGGTGTTCCCAGACTGAATACTTGGCATTTTTGTGATAGGGAGTTATGACGCTCCTAATGGCCTTGATCTGTTTCAGGGTATCTTTTAGTAGAGCCCTCTTAATTTTGTTGGCCTTTTTTAGTCTTAGTCAACCGAGTCCACTTATCCTCTGACTCAGAGGCACTGCTACGGGAGGTGGCTATCTGATCCTCTAGGCTCTCCCTGATTCTGCGAGCTTGAGAATGTGGGCACCTAGTTTCTTGATGCCTGTGGTGCTCAAAAGAGTCTTCTGACTCTCCTATGCTCCCAGGATTGGCTGAGTACCCCCCATTGCCCTAGTTGGGAAGAGGTCTTTAAGATACTCTTTTTGGGTTTGCTTTCCTGGAGTTCCCCACCAAATTTTACTAACTGGTCCTTTGGTAGGCAGTATTTTTGAGGATCCAATTCCCTGATTCTCCCCTCACAGGAGTTTTCTTGATCAGAGAGGCTAGCCCTAACATTTGGGAATCTGTACAGAGATGCCCACCCATCCATTTCTGGGAGGTGCTGATCTGTCAGCCCCATGTTGTCAATCTGCTCAAGTCTACCATCCCCGTCGCCCTTGGTTTATATGAGCCGGTGGACATGAAGTCGGCAGAGTCCATGGTACTGAAGGGGTTAGAGTCCCTGATTGCAAGGGTCCGGATGTTATGCTCAGGGGTTTCTCTGTCCCTTCCTACCTCTTCTCTTTCAGCCCCTATTCCCTGGTGTCATGCCAAAATCTGACTCTTTTGCTCCTCTATTAAGGCCTTACTGGTCTCAATGATTTGCTCTTGCATGGATATCTGTTTATGGAGCCTATCATTCTTTTCACAGAGAGCCTCATTGTCTCTCTGTGCTTCTTGCCTGATTTGGATATACTGGGTCAATTTTTGCTGCAGAAGACTCACCTCCTGAGTTTTGTCATTATTGGTCCGAGTGTTCTTTTCCAGAGCATCCTCCATCTGTCTCGTGTGCTCTAGTACCTTCTCATATTCGGTTTTAACTTTACTAAGCTCCTGGAGGGCCAGCTGTTTTCTTTCCTCTAACTTAGTTTTTTATTGGCTGACTTGCTGCCTAAGGCGTCCCTCTCCTGACTTAGAGTGCCCCTCTGTTCAGTGAGGTTGCCCCTCTGTTTTTTGAATGCACTGTACTTCTGGCACTCATCAAATTCTGTTTGAGATTCTAGTCCTTTAATAATTAATTTATTATTTTCCTCTTTCAAGAATTCTATGTGGTTCTGTAATGTGACTATCTGTTCTGCGCATGCTCTGTTGTAATTTAATTGTTGTGCCAGCTTCTGCTGATCATGTTGTAAAGAGGCAACCCTTTCCTGACACTCTTCTTGCAGTGTCTGTAATTTGGTATCTTGCTCTGCCTTCTCTTGCTGTAAGAGAGCCAGATCTTCCTTTAGTTTTGTCAAGTACTGCCTAGCTTCTGTCTCTGATTTTTGGCTCTTCTGTAGCCTTTGCTCTGCATAGTCCAGATTAGTTTGGATTTTCTCTAGTGTCTCCACTTGCTTCTTTGCCAGAACTATATTTTCTGCATGCTTTTCCTGTATTATTCCAATGTGGAGGTACAGGTAGGCTGCTATTTTGGCAATTTTACACTGCTCCTCATTTACCTTTGGGGCCATGTACAGTTCACTAAGCGCTTGGTGTAATGAGCCCTTGTCCTGCCATCTATCTAGGTCTGTGGCAGTGACCTGTTCTTTGATTTCTTGTAGCCAGATCTGCTCATTCTGTTTGGGCCATTCACCCCTGACAAACAGTTTGTGCAGGAGGTGTTCCTTAGCAATATGAATTTCTACTGGGATCGCCATTTTAGAAATATCAATTTCCTTATGACTTATTTTAGGGTTAGTTTACTTTTACAAACAGGCCCGATTTTTGGAGTATTTATTTTGAGAGGTGCTTATACAGTGTAGCACAGTACACAAACCCAGCCAGGTGTCTGTATCCTGCAGGCTAGTAAGCTGTGTTAGACTGTCACAGGTGGTAACTCAAACTCAGAATCATGGCACAAGCCCCCGAAATCTGTTAAGGATTTCAATCAGGCACACACCCGGGTCTCGCCTAGCATGTAGTGCGCAAATGAAATACTTCTTTTTTGTGTCTATAAGTTCAATATTCTGAATGATACACCACTCATATCATACCCATCTCAAAATACCCCCCAGGACACACTGGACCAGGAATCAGGCTAGTTTGTAAAGGTAAAGATTTATTATTTATTTTAAATTCAAATCACACATATGTATATATATATATATATATATATATATATATATATATATATATATATATATATATATATATATGAGGGAGCAATCACCAAGCGGTGACAATACAATTCAAAATAAGTAAAGCAATTGAATTCACTTATAATAATGCAGAATAGAAAACACAGGAAAAAGAACGTTTTGGTTTGTGTACAGATAGCTTTTAGGTTAATATTTCCCCCTGCAAAGTTCTTAAGGCACAAATGAGCAATCCTACACACATCTAAGTAAGCTACAGGTATTCAGGAATGAAAGACAATGGGCCTCATCACGAGTTTGGCGGTAACCCTTAAATCCGGCTGTCGCGCTATTACCGCCAGATTTAAGGGTCCGCCAAATCAGGGCTTCGGCGGATTCCGCCGGCGGTAAGAGCGCGAAAATTCCCCATTGAGCCCAATGGGGAATGGGGCATTCGCGAATGGGCTCAGTGGGAATGGGGAATTCCATTACCGCCAAACCCGTGATCCGGCGCTAATAGCGCCGGGGGGGTTTGGCGGTAGGGCTAATACTGCCGGCGGTAATACCGCCGGCATTACTGCCCAACTCGTGATGAGGCCCTATGTCTAGAGTTTGAATGAAATCTTCCCTCCCCAACCAAAAGAGAAAACCGTTTTTGGAAAGTGACACTTTTAAAATGACAGGTGAAAATGGATTTGTGACACAATGCAAAAGGGTAAAAATGCTTACATGGATAGAAATTCTTATAAAAGCCACACAATACAGGAATACAGGTCCTAACACACATAAGCTACAAGATAAAACACAGTACACACTTTGGATCAGAATGGAAGTGAAGAAACACTTTGGATGATAAAAGACACATGTAGAACCTTTGAAAATGTAAATTTGTGGCACAATTTCACTATGCGATCTTTGATTAAAATGGGTCGAATAGACTGTTCTGGGTCTTAGGGATCAGTGAGAGTTGAAATTAGGTTTCTATCTATAAAATTGAAAAAGTTATGGAACTTTTAGTGAGAGGCGTTTTTGAAAAATAGGCGCGAAAATTAAAACAGAAATTTGGTTTTAAAATGACACATTGGTTTTATTACACTATATTAATGACTATGAAAAAGAGAATGCCAGCCATGAATCTCCACAATTACTCACGGCCTCTCGTAACTCTTCACGTGTGATACTCTAGTTTCCATTTTGTATGGGAATTACTTTACTTAATCCAAATCACTAATGGGTTATGGTTTAATCACACAGATGAGAGAAAAATCAGTGCAAGAATGGTTCTGACAATATTAGGAGTTCTGAAGTTAAAAATGGGATGGGTTGAGATTGGGATGATACAAGGCAAATATACTATGGGTCACTGTTATTCCTGTTGATACTTACAGTTCACTGTACTTAAGATTGGACCGTCAGGGTTCTGGTCATCAGATTGGGTCAGGTCTACCGGCAGCAGGGCACTTCTGGAGGGATCAGTCAGCTGGGCAGTTCTGGTCAATTTGGATGGCACCTCAACTGGATTTGGAATGGATTGGCCCTTCTGGTCACTGGACACAGCAGATTAGCAGGATGCGAGTTTCAGCTTGCAAGCCTTAATGGTAGCAAGCCAGACTGTATCAGAATTACATTGTCTTAAGTTTGGGATGGTTGAATTTGGGCCTAGCTAACAAGAGTTCAGCAAATGCTAAGGCCTGGATTCTGCAAAGAAGTCTGGAGACAGCTGTGAGATAAAGCATTCTGGAAAAAAGCTCTGCGCGGAAATCTGGATGTGTTCAGGAAGTAGTGTGTCTATGTGTGATGAAGTTCCTATATTTATCCTACCAAATGACATCACAATGTTTATGGTGTGGACAGAATTTCAAAACACACCGCCACGGCTGTGAGTGGCCAAAAGCCTTGTTCTAGTTGGCAGTCAGAAAAAGACTGTCATCTTTATGATGGGATTTAGGAACTCCCACATTGATTTTGGCCAACTTTTGCACAAATGTACAGTTCTAAAATTATGTCCCCCAATAAAATTGAACACATACATTTCATATTTGAAGGTTTATTTTCACATTCAATCCCCATCTCTATGAGAGCTGTCTTTGTCATTCTATGGAATTTTATCAATTTGAATGATTACAGTTTGGACTAATAATTTTGAATTCAGTACATATCTGGGCGATTATCATTGGAGCATGAATATACGCTCTTAGACTTGCAGCACTAATAGTTTTACTCCAATTATGCTTTTCCTGTACCTTTGGTCCCTTAGGTGGTACAGGGTTCATTAATGTCTTTAAAGCAATGGCCTAAAATTAGGTTAACATCTACCAATTTTTAGATGTATCTTTCTTCAGGTTGCATAGTTAAAGAGTTTCAAACTTAATCACAAATAAGGATTTAACCATGAAAAGTTCAGGGCAGCAGTTTTTTTCTTTGTAACATTCCTTCCACAGGCAACAGCTGTCACATTCCTTTGATCAGGGAGGTTTAACCTCTTCCTTGAGAGGGAAGCTCACCTGTAGAGATCAGTAGGCAGCTGCCAATGTTCTTGGCTCAGCCAGAGACGAAAGTCTGCTGTGGTCTTTGTTGTCAATATGTGGGAACCTCAAACATCCATTAAGGCTTCCTGTAGCAAGGGAGTGTCAACTGAAGTGTCAGGCTGGGCACTGTCAGGTAAGAATTAAGTATTTACTAAACTCCAAACTGGGTTACTTTAAAATTCACTTTAAGGTTTTTCCTTTAAAACATACAAAATAAGCACAGTTTATAAGGGATTTGGATATTTAAAAACATTAAGCCCTTCACAAACATGCTTTAAATAGGCGAATTTTGCAATTTCTTCAGAAAAAAGAAACACATTTAAACTGGGTTTTTACATCTTGTTTTCTTATACAGCACACACAGTCAACACAGCATTATTCTGTCTTTGAGTGCTGGAAATTGTCTGCAGTCTGGAAGTAAGTATTCAGCTTATGCTTGGAGTCGTCTCTGCACAGCTGAAATTGATATGTTGCCATTTGTATCTGCATTTTTCCTGTGTAACTGAAAACAAACTGTTGCTGGACTGGTGTTTCATAAAATACCTTTCTTAGCGGCTGTCAGTCAGTGAGGCCCGGTTTTCTCTTCTGACTGCACTGGATGATTCTGTGGTTTCAGCACACTTTTCATTTCAATAGTTCACTTGTAAAATGACTGAATTTAGCGCCAAAACAGCACTTTAAAGGTTGCAATTTATTGGGAAAACTGCAATTTAAAGGCATTTTCTGTTTTTAGCCCACTTCTGTGGCCTTGCTTCATGTGACAGGTAACAGCACCCACTGACATTCAGTGAGTCCTGTTTTTACACCAACTTTGACTTTGTGTGGCAGGGGTGTGCAGCCTTTTGTTATTTATGAACCATGTTCAGTTTTGCATATTTGGCACGTACAGGGGTTAGCACATCTGTTTTTGGCAGTTTCTGTCCCCTATTGACAAAGGGGTGCAGTGGGGCACATTGGCATGGGTAAAAATATCCCACAGTGTCCACCCATAGTACACAGGTCTATGCATGTGTTGCGGTGAGCATAGGAAAATGTGTTTGGATTAGCCCCATACATTTTTCAGAGATTGATCTACCATCATTCAATTTCATTTACATTTTTTTTTAAAAAACAGACGAACGCACAGCCACTGTGTGGGTGATCATATTCCTGACAGGAGTACTGATGAAACAGCATCCCATTCTCTAATTGCAACAGATGGGTACAATGCATGAAATTCTGAATTACTTTTCCTATTCATCTCAGCAAACTATTACATATGGTGACTGATCAGACAATAATGCAACTATTTGTCAACAGTGACATCAGTTCAGAAACGATCAGATATATTCCATGATGTATTACGGATTAATTTTTTCATCTTTTTCAGTTTAAATTGAAAATGTCTTCTATATAATATTATTTTGAATGTAGGAACATATGCTTGAAATGCATACATTTTAAACACGCAGGTATGATGACCACATTATTTATTATACGAAAAAGAATCCTGAATTGACAGAACCTTGTGTAAAGCTGAAATAAGTAGCCTACAGTAATTAGAAGGCCCTGGCATTGTGGATTATGAATGAACGATGTAAACATAATAAAATGAATACACCAATTGAATGAATTCTCAAACAAGAGTGGTGTTTATTTGGAAAATGAGAACAAAACTGTAAACAAGAAACTCGGTGATCAATATCTAAACATAACAAGTGCAATGTCTTGTGGGCAAACATTGAATATTTTGTTATAAAGCACTTTGCACAAGTCCTGTATCCAGAACAACTTTGCGGCCATAGTCACAACTTTGCAGCCATATTCAGTGTGAATGATAAATGCGTGGCATAGAAGTTACAGGGAATAAAACAATGTCCCTATTTTTGTCACTTGAAGTTGACCTAGACCCTAAATTGTATTGTATTATATTCGGTTATTTATGTAGCGCTCTTTCCCTATTTGCATGGCCTCAATGCGCTTTGTGACTGGAACACCCTTGCTGACCACAGTCAATGTGGTGGAGGTTCTAAGAGTTTAGATTAAGAGATGCTTGTGTTCATTTTCACCATTTTAGGATTTAGGTCACTGTCTATGCACCATTAAGCAGCCCATAGGTTAGGCACGTGGGTGGGCGATATTGGTGGTTTTATGATAAAGTGCTATTGTTGAGATTAAATGTGTACCCAGCTATACCGTTGGTAGTAGCTGTATGCTAGTGGCAGAGATGTTGAGGTACTACGGGGTTTCAGTGTGCATAGCTATGTGCACTGCAAGACCGGAATGGCATAGCCATAGCTGCGTTATATGGTGCATGAATGTTTGGTCGTTCCTGCGACCTGTGTCCACAGAGATGGTGTACGATATACGTTTCTTTGTCCAATATGGATGGCATGGTCTCATTGTTCGTGGTCTCTCTGGAGCGAAAGTCTGAGCAATGAGGGCGAGTGAGGTTTATTGCGGTGTGCTTCAGCGAATGCTGTTGGCTTCCCTGTGGTATTTATCGGGTCGGAGTGTCATTGTGCATGCAATAGTTTGTCAAGGTGAGCTGCTGCAAGCGCTGCCAGCATCTGTGCTGTAATTGGAGTATAGCAATTTTGTGTTCAGCATTGTTGTTTAGGGTGGGGAGGGGTTCAAGAGGATGTTGAGAAAAGCCAGGTTTTTAGGGCCTTTCTGATTTTCCATATTGTGAATGTGTGAGGATAGGGAGTTCCAGATAATCGGTGCTTGGATGGGGATCGAGGATCCGCCCAGCATGGAGGAGTTGTGAACTGGGACCACCAGGCAATATGCTGTGCGAGATCTGAGACTCCTTGAGGGCTGGTAGCACTGGATTTTGTCCTGCAGGAATTCTGGACCGGTGTTGTGGATGGCGTGGTGGGTGATGGACATGGCTTTAAAGGTAGTGCGTTGACCAATCAGGAACTAATGGAGGAATTTTAGTGTAGGGCTGATGTGTTCTCTGGTAGATAGGTTAATGAGCAGGCATGCGGCCACACTTTGTATTCTTTGGCGTTTCCTTAGTTGAAATGCTGGAGCGCCTACATAGACTCAGTTTGCGTAGTCTGGGCGGGACAGGATTATGGAGTTGATGGCCGAGAAGCGGTGAGGATAGAGAATATGCCTGAGAATCCGTAGATGGAAGAAACAGGTTTTAGATAGAGAGGTGGTATTTTGGGGAGAGATAAATCTGTGTCGAAATGTGCATACAAGGTTTTTTACCATATTTGAAGTTGCCCGGGCTGGTCCTAGGTATTGAGGCCACAGTATCGATTGGGGAAGAGGGCTGTTTTCCTCAAACTAGGATTTCACTTTTCCCAGGGTTGAGGATGAGGTGGTTGGTCATCATCCAGTGGTCATTATCCGAGAGGCATGATGACAGGTTCGGACTGCCGGAGCCTGGAGATTTGGGGATTTTAAGGATGATCTGGGTGTCATCTATGTAGTTGTAGCAAGTAAGATTGTGTGAGCAGATGATTCCGGGCAGGGGTTTTAGGTAGAAGTTCAAGATTAGGGGAGAAAGGGATGCTCCTTGTGGGACACCTTTTCTTACTGGTCGTGCAGTGAATGTGAACGGGTGGAGTGCATGATTTGTGATCGACTTGAGACGAAAGAGGAGATCCATGAGAGGGTTGTGTTTCTGATTCCTAGTAAATGTAGCCTGTGTAGTAGGATTGTGTTATTGATAGGCTGCGGAGAGGTCAAGTAGGATGAGTACAGTGCATACATTTTAGGTTGTCCCAGATGAAGACTAGGGAGGATTCTGTTCCCCTCAGCGGCCTGAAGCCCGATTGTGCAGGGATAAGGAGGTTGCTGGCTTCAGTGAATAGGCCAAGCTGCTTATATGCTGCACGTGCCATGAGTTTGGCCATGAAGCGTGTGTTGGTGATTGGCCGGTAGTTCTGAGGGAGGAGCTGGTCGAGTGTTGGTATTTTGGGGATCGGTTTGTGTAGGAGGTTTTTAGGGCTTCCGAGAAGGATCCTGATGTGAGTGAGTGGTTGGGGATTGAGCGTGCAATGCTACCTGCACAGGGTGAGACTAGGATGTTTTTGGGGAGTGTCGGTGGGCAGGGGTCCTCAGGGGAGCATGAAGCGTGGCTATCTGCTATGAGCGATTGGAACTCCTGGTGTGAAATGGGAGAAAAGGAGTCGAAGATTTGTATCGAGGGGGGTGTTGACGAGGGTCAGCCTGTGGGAGAGTAGGGGGCGGGGGCATGTGTTTCAATTTAGAGCTGATGGTTGATTGTCTGTCAATAGCAACATTGTGGAAGTGTAATCATAAGGGGTTGTGAGACGGATTGGGGGTGGCCAAAGCAGGCCAGGTATTTGTATTCGGATATGATTCTATGCAGTTGCTTGCTCGGGTTTCAAGTTTTGAGGTTTCTGTTCCCATAGAATGTTTTCTTGGTTTTTCTGATTTCCAGTCTGTATACTCTGGTTGTTCTTGCAGGGTGGTTTTGTTCTGGTTTGCAGGGTTGGTTCTCCAGGTCCGTTCCAGATGGTGCTTGAGGGTTTTTAGCATTTTGAGTTTGGCAGTGAACCACCTGGGTGTTGGTCCTGATCTCTGACAGGTCTGTTTTGTTGGATTGAGGGGTTTAAGGGTGTTTGTAAGCCAGAGGTTGAAGGTTTCGATCGCTGGGGGTGTTTCCTGCTAGATCTGGGTTGATTACCACTTCATTGTGGAATGAGAGGAGAGGTGATTGGTGGTGGTCGTGTGTGGCCTTGACCACCAGCCGCTGTGCTCATTGGTATAGAGAAGTGAATTGCTGAGTGATCAGTCCATGGTAGGGGGACGGGGGGTGGGTAGATATGTTTGTAGTGCTGAAGATTGCATCAAGAGTGTGACCTCCTGTGTGGGTTGGTGTGGAGATGCCTTGTGTCAGGGTGAGTGATTCGCGATTGTCTGTCAGTGATCGGGTCATAGGGTTTGAGGGTGAGTCGAAACCTTATGTTCAAATCCCCTAAGATGGTTATCGTTGGATGCAGGGTAAGGTTGGGGCCAGAGCTTCACCAGGTGTATCTGCGAAGTTTGTGTTGTAGCCGGGGGATCTGTAGATGAGTAGGAAGCTGTGTAAGGTGGAGGGTGAGAGTTGTCATTTTACCAAGGGGGATTTGTAGTCCATGGTATTGGTTGGCGTGTCCTTAATTATAATTGGAAAATGGTGTTTGTGTAGTATCACAAGTCCTCCGCTCCTTCGCGTTCTATTTCGGACATTAAGGAAGCAGCCGGGTGGGAAAACCTGTGAGCGATGGGCTAGTAGTTATCAGCAACCCAGGTCTCAGTAATGAAAAGGATGTCTGGGTTTTCTTCTGTGATTAGGTCAGACATGTGGAATTTATTTTTGGAGACTGACCTGGCATTAATGAGTAAGCAGGATAGTTGGTGGGGTGTCCTTGTAGTGGCTGGGTGGGTAGGGTAGTGAGTTGTGGGGGTGGGCTGGAGTCAGGGGGACTATTAGGTGGGTGTTGCATGGTGAGGGGAATGTGTGATGTGGAGAAAGTGGAACAGCTGGAATGGGAGATGAAGGGAATAGTGCTAGGACTGGGTTGGGTGTAGGTGGGGAGGTTTGGGTCCTATAGTTCGGTGGCAGTGTTTGCAATCTGGGCTGCTGAATGGGTGATGCTAGGAGGGGCATAAGGTGCCTTTGATCCGTGCATTTCTTTGGCTTTTTGTCCAGAGCTGCTCTTGCTCAGCTGAGACTGGGAAAGCATGAGTCATGGGTGCTAAAATGTCCAGAAACGGTGTGGACAGCTGGTGCGGGTTGGTGGTTGCTGGTGGCGGTGGTGTGTGACAGGTGTTTTATATGGCTCGTTGTGCGGTCTGGTATGTTCCGGGGGACAATGTGGTCTGCTTCCTCTCTCCATCTTGCCGCTCTTAATTGTGCGTAGTGGGATCTACATGGGCGAATAGCGAGTCAGACCGAGGCGGCTAGTCTGGCGAGGAGGGGGGATAGGTGAGGTGTAAGGGTTGCAGGTTGATGAGGTGCTGGGATGGGGTGAGGAGCTGTGTGTTGGTGGTGGTTGAGTTTGACTGTGTTGGGTCACATCGGTGCACCAACGTGTTGCTCTGCTTTGACCAGTGTGGGGCATGGTGTCTGTCTAGTGGGATGGGAATGCCATATTATGTGTCTGAGGAGAGGTGCACCTCCAATTGGGATATAGCGCTACATATGTGTACTTACCCAGTCTATGGTATCTGGTGTGGGCAGTCGGGCCGGTTTCACAGGAGATCCTAGGTTTCACAGCATGCTTTACAGAGAGATAATGCCCGTGGTATAATGGGATCCAAGATGGTGTTTCTAAAGTTCTAAGCCCCACAGGATGGTAGGCAATAGTCAGACCTCACCTAGGTTTCTTATATATATACAGATGGAGAAGGCCAAGGCTTCACAGCATGGCAGATGTGAGAAAACGCAACCAAACTTGAGATTCCTAGACAGCGGGAGAGACCTATGTTTCATGAAATGGCACATAAAAACACATTTACCTTTGAGACTCCTACACAATGAGAGAGGGGCACATGTTTCATAAAATGGCAGATATAAACACACCTAGATTTGAGACTCCTAGATAGTGGGGGAAAGGCCCATGTTTCACACAATGCAGATATAAACCCACCTAGATTTGAGACTTCTATAGAGTGGGAGAGAGTCCTATGTTTCACAGGTGGCAGATCTAAACACACCTATATGCGAGACTCCTAGATAGTGGGAGAGGGGCCTATGTTTCACAAATAGCAGATCTAAAAACACCTAGATGGGAGACTCCTAGAGAGTGGGAGAGAGGCCTATGGTTCACAAATTGGCAGATATAAACACATTCACATTTGAGACTCCTAGATAGCGGGACAGGGGCCTATGTTTCACAAGATGGCAGATCTGAACACACCTAGATTTGAGACTCCTAGATAGAGGGAGAGAGGCCTATGGTTCACAAATTGGCTGATATAAAGACATTCACATTTGAGACGCCTAGATAGTGGGATAGAGGCCCATGTTTCAAATATGGTAGATCTAAACACACTTAGATTTGAGACTCCTAGATAGTGGGAGAGAGGCCTATGTTTCACAAGATGGCAGATGTAAACACACCTAGATTTGAGACACCTATATAGTGGGATAGAGGGCTATGTTTCGCAAATGGCAGATCTAAACACGCCTAGATGTGAGACTCCTAGATAGCCGGAGAGAGGCCCATGGTTCACAAAATGGCAGATATAGACACATTCACATTTGAGACTTGTAGATAGCGGGACAGGGGCCTATGTTTCACAAGATAGCAGATCTGAACACACCTAAATTTCAGACTCCTAGATAGAGGCAGAGAGGCCTATGGTTCACAAATTGACTGATATAAAGACATTTACATTTGAGACGCCTAGATAGTGGGATAGAGGCCTATGTTTCAAATATGGTAGATCTAAATACACCTCGATTTGAGACTCCTAAATAGTGGGAGAGAGGCCATGTTTCACAAGATGGCAAATCTAAACACATCTAGATTTGAGACTCCTATATAGTGGGAGAGAGGCGTATGTTTCACAAATGGCAGATCTAAACACGCCTAGATGTGAGACTCCTAGATAGTGGGAGAGAGGCCTATGTTTCACAAACAGCAGATCTAAACACACCTAGATTGGAGACTCCTAGATAGTGGGAGTGAGGCCTATGTTTCACAAATGGCAGATCTAAACACACCTAGATTTGAGTCTCCTAGATAGTGGGAGAGAGGCCCATGGTTCACAAATTGGCAGATATAAACACATTCACATTTGAGACTCCTAAATAGTGGGAGAGAGGCCTATGTTTCACAAGATGGCAGCTCTAAACACACCTAGATTTGAGACTCCTAGATAGTGGGAGAGAGGCCTATGTTTCACAAGATGGCGGATCTTAACAAACCTAGATTTGAGACTCCTAGATAGTGGGAGAGAGGCCTATGGTTCACAGATGGTGGATCTAAACACACCTAGATCTGAGACTCCTAGATAGTGGCAGAGAAGCCTATAGTTCACAAAATGGCAGATCTAAACACACCTAGATTTGGGAATTCTAGGTATTAGCGTGGCTATTTGTACCTGAAATTATGCCTACCTTGTCCGTTGATGCTGGTTGACGGCAGTGTGGATCTCGTCTAGCTCTTGTAGATACTGTCTGGGGCTCTTGGGTTGGTTGTGGTGGGGTGATGGGGGTGGTCACCTGGGTTGTTGGTCGGTGGCTGCCTGCTTTTCCTGCTGACACCTGCAGACACTTTCTGAAGCTGCTTCTTTGGGGTTGTCCTTTGCCTCTGGGTCCTTCACCAAGGGGCTGAACGGGCAGGGGCTGCCCTGGGAGTCTTGTTAAAGAGGTGTACCAGGTCGAGGGGGAGGAGGGGAATCCAGCGAGAAAACACCAATCAGGGTGGGTGGGAGTTACGGGACGCAGGCAGAAGGGGGTAAAGGGCCGGGAGTGAGCCCGTGCTCGCACAGGGCTGGGGGAGGCAAATTGTTATTCGTAAAGGACCAAAATTGATCACTACCAAGGGGGCAGCACACTCACCTGCACCAGCTGATTACAATGGTGCCGTGAGCGTTGGGGTGAACACGGATGCCCTTGATGCAGCTGGGCTGCACTATTAGCCAATCAGGGTGGGCAGGAGGTGGGCAGAAGAGGGGAAAGGACCGGGAGTGAGCCGGTGCTCACGCTGGGCTAAGGGAAATAAATTGTTATTTTAAAAGGCCAAACATGGGTCACTAGAGTGGGTGTAGCACACTCACATGCACCAGC
The DNA here is from genome assembly GCF_040938575.1 of Ambystoma mexicanum. NCBI lineage: Eukaryota > Metazoa > Chordata > Amphibia > Caudata > Ambystomatidae > Ambystoma > Ambystoma mexicanum. Next base: position 1,033,822,094 of record NC_090923.1, read on the forward strand.
AGATTACAATGGTTCAGTGAGTGTTGCGATGCACACAGATGCCCTTGATGCAGCTGGGCTGCATTATCAGTCAATTTACGGGAGTCGGGCAGAAAGGAGTGGGATTGACCCAGGGCTAGGGGAGGCAAATAGTTCTTTTTAAAGGCCTAAAATGGATCACTACAGTGGGGGCAGCCCACTCACCTACATAGGTATGGGTCTTCCTACTCGTCACAATTTAGAGGAGTCGCAATATATGAACATCAGTCATTGAAATTTTGGTTGCCATGATACGATATGTGATGAGGAGGGGCCTTATATCTTTCTTGCAGGTGAATGTCTTGGATTGAAACTTCTTTCTATCAATATATATGCTCCCAATGTTGATTCACTTGATTTCTTTCAAAACTGTGCAGCTATGATTCACAAATTCTCTACATACGAAATGGTGTGGGTTGGTGACTTTAACCTAGCATTATTCCTTGACTTGGATGGCTCAACGTCAACACAAAAAACTTTGCCTAGAGCGGTCACTGCTTGGGGTGACATAGCCAAATGATTTGGACTGGTTGATGTATGGAGATACATGCACCCCAACGCTAGAGAGTTCTCATTCTACTCGGGGGCTCATGGTAGCGCCTCTAGGATAGATTATATAATACTAACCATTCCCTTGGTTGGTGCGACAGAACTTGCCGGAATGTTACCACAGACGCTTTCCTGCCACTCCCTGGGCTTTTTTGTCATTTTTATTCAGAACGCGGTACCACACGCCGCAATGGTGTTTTCGGCCTCGTTCCCTTGAGGATGCTGTGCTCTGAGAGGGGATCCAGAGGGATATTTAGGAATACATTTGAACCAACAAAGATTCTGTAACAGACTATTGAACAATCTGGGAGGCCTTTAAGGTGTTCAAAAGGGGTTGTTGTATCTCAAGGGAGGGTGGTGACAGGAGTCAGGGAGGGATATTGGAGGTGGGTGGTGTTAGGCAAGAATCAGTGCAGTTCAACTGGTGTGGGAACACACAAGACCTATACCTCGGCACGAGGCAACCAACCCTCCAACACAGGCATGCACTACACAAGCCGGATGTGCGACCAAGCAGCCAGGCCCATCCCAAAAGGGGCAATGCTAACTGCAGAGCTGCACAATGAAATCAGCGAACACAAGCATTCAATCAAACACTTAAACACCCAAAGCTATACAACAAATTATCCATTCACTCATAAACAAAGACACTCAAATCATTCCCCCAGAAAGCAGTAACCAGCCACAACATCAATCCCAAGCTATGAACCAATTCAAATAGTGAACAACAAAGCAGGTGAGCAACTCACTAACATGCCACGCATGCCCCAGCACCCAGAGGCGACGTTACCTGAGGTCGGCACTGCATCGATGCAGTATCACCCTTGCAGCAAAGAGGAAAAGCCAGGGCCAGATCCGAACAGACCGATGAGCCACAAGAACAGCTAGACAATCCCAAAGGGATGCAGGCAGTCTACCAGCCCAGCATTAAAGTGTTCAACACACAAAACCTGCGCGGGAACAAGCACTGCCAAAGACAGGTTTGCTGGAGAGTGTGTGGTCTGTATTCCAACTCAGTGCAATGGTGGCATGTATCTCAGAGGACATTGTTCTAAGTGAATCCATATTTAACAATGCATGGTGAATAGCAACATTCCTAATGTATGTTTGGAAGTAGGGACCTGTGTTGTGTCTTGGAATGTTGGGCTGAGTGCAGCATCCTGGAGAATCATGACCAGCTTTGTGCCTGGTGCTAAATGTGCCACTGGGCTGTGCGGCTCTCTTCAGGTTGATCAGAATTAATGGGACTATCATGGTGTAGGCTCTAGTTCAGTATTACTGGTGCAGATGTGGATGCCATTTGTGGTTTCATGCTAGATTATAGGCAGTAGAAATATGTTGAAGGAGTAGTTCCCTCCAACATTTTATTGTTTACAAATATTTCCCTTGATAATAAATATATATACAAAATATGTTTACAAAAATTACTCTGCAATCTCTAGTCACAATGTAGGATGCCGTTCACAATTTATTATTAGAACCCTGACACATTTAGTTTTGTATGATACTGTTGTAAAGCGTTAAAATGAGTAGACAAAATCTGTGGATGTGCAGCAGCATCATCAGGCTTAAATTGTGATCATTCCGTAGGGATGCTGCCAGAGGGTGTTAAGAGAAGGAGCTATTTTCATAAATGCATACCCCTGCCCATGTATATTTGCAGACAGTGTCCGTCATGAATTCGGAGTGATTTTTATAATCACAATATCGAAAACAAAGCATAAATAAACCCTGTGAAAACTTCAAAACTTCAAAAATAGCTGCACAGGGCATGCAGTCCCTTTCAGCAAAATAATTACAACTACAAGCACACACACCCTGTAACTCTTTTTGGCAATGGGTGCTGTACAAATCATCACTTTGTTTAATAAATAAAACATATGCTTTACCATGGAACATGGAATCACTCAGCCTGTGACCCTATAGTCAGTGCTAGAAGAGCTGTATACTTTAACACTATAGGTTAGTGTTCATTTCGGTTTTTGCACAACACTCTCCCTGGCTTTATAAACGTTTGTCACCATAACCACCTGGACTCATTCGACCATCTCAAGGTTTTGCATCTGGAATCAAAAGGTTATGAACATATTTTATCGTGTTTGCTTTCTATGGCTGGAGAGTTTTAGAATAAAAAGTTCTGGCTCTCATTGTGGACATGCCCTACACCCATATCTCAGGCATCCTAAGAGTTATAAATATGTGTTGTAAATGTATAATTACTATGCGCTATTTTGCTTAACCCCAAGCCACCTGCCCTAAACATGTTATACCATGTCACAATGCCGTGAGAAACATTTACATGTATAGGAGGATAGGTACACATACAAAATTATCTCTCAGCTGCAGTTTGCACAAAAAGCACCCATTTTTACATATGTATACTTGTAAAAGTTTAGAGTTCTCAGCTTAGTTTGTAGCCTGGAGAGGTGAATGATCCACAGAAAGGTTGGATTTCTAGAATTGATGTGCAAATGGAACATGCCATGTTGTGGTTGATGTGACCACATATTTTGGAGCTGACTTGATCCTCGTACAACATCTGATAACCCAGATTATTGTGTATAAAAGCCACATAAAATTGTTGTTTTAAATGTTAATACAAATTTGTTGTTTACAACACCTAGTTTGCGTCTTTATGTTCAGCTGTAATGGGGCATACATGCATGAAGTTGTTGGAAATATATATTAAGAAAAATGGTTGACATGTATGGAAGTATGTTAGCATCTGGGAAAGCAACAGAGTTCTACTCTGTGTCTTAACTTACAACGTGTGATTGAAAACGTAGAAACTGTTTCTCTGCGCCATATCGGATTGCTGCCCCCCCCCCCAGCTCATCATAGTGTTACACCTCTGAATGGAATAACATTTTTTAAATCAACCAGCGATGGGTGTTACTGTAAGTAATAAAAAGGAACACGTCATAAAGAGCCAGCCCGTATTATGATTTTGATCAAAATATTGTATTTATTGTATTTATATAGAAGAACATATTTAATACATAAAGGAAAAAAGATTGTGCACAATCAGGTCAATGCAGACAGCAAATGTTTTAATGCAATGCAGAATAAACATGTATATACAAACAACCAGTTTTCAGACACTCAGCTAGGATGGGCACATCGCCTGTGTGACCTACATGATTTAAAGGTAGAGACTGCAGAGGCGCTGTGAAATAGTGAGCGTGTGGAAACATATAGGACAATGCTTCATACTCAAACAGTTGTAGGATCCGACACACCCCAGCAATGCCGGTTGGGGTTCAATACCTCTATCTATAGCATTCCATGATTGAGCCCTGGTTGTGATGCTGTCCCAAATATACCCCCTTGTGACAACAGAGCAGTGAAATCTGTGGGGGTTCCTTGGGCCTGCATCCATAAGCCGAGACATCCCTGCGAGACCGATTACTGAGCTCCACTGAGAAATAAAAAAAAAAACAATCTCCATCTTTGAACTGCTCCATCCGTTCACCTGTGTTAAAGTGCCACCATAGGTCATTCTGAAACTGTGGCTGACCCCCTCATCCTTGAGTCGTGTGGCCCCCTAAACCAGATGGGATGTGTTGTGCTAGATGAATCATTCAACATAAATCCAATGGCTGCCTGTTGTTGGTTGCCACAATACACCTTCAGAGACTCTGCCATCTATGCCGTCCATTTGTTGGTGTACGCAATGTCACTAAACATACAATAAAAAATATAGATTCTGCATAAAGCATGTTTTACACAGTGAGTATTAGCCCCGCACAATAATCCCCAACAATATTGCAACTTTTGCACAGCACAGCGTGTTGCAATGTCAGCATCAACATATTACATTCAATGTAACAGACAGGCACAGGGTCCCTAAGAAATTGACATTTCTATCCGTTGATATAGCATAATCATGGCTACACCTCTTCATCAAAGGTGTGATCCTTGGCAAAAATTCAAGTCCCACAGTTCCTGACCTGCCAACATTGGGCCTTCACTTAGCACACATTGGGCCTCATTACACGGACGGCGGTAAGGGTTAACGGTCACCGTTAATGGCAACGGTGACCGTTAACCCTTACCGCCGTACTACGAGGTCCCTTAGCGGGTTGGTGCTCTAACGCCTGCTTTTTGCAGGTGTTAAAAACCAACCCGCTAAGGGACCTCGGAGCTAATTACGGCACCGCAAAATTGCGGTGCCGTAATTAGCGCCTTACCCATTCCCATAGAGCCCTATGGGGCAGAAATGGGAATGGGGAAGGGCAATGGCGGAAGGGGGATTTACCGCCCCACCGACCTTGGGTAATTTACCGGCATGGTCCAGGGTGCTAATAGCACCCTGGATCACCACCTTCCGTGTAATGAGGCCCATTGTCTATATTGTACAGAACATTACAAAAGTTAGAACTGTATTTTAAAAGTCATGACACACTTCTACCTCACACTTTTGTTTTAAAGCAAACAATGCAGTTTTCACATGTAAAGATGTGGGGCAACACTCTGCTCTTCCCTTGCAGACAGAGCATAGACACATTTTGTTTTGTGCCATACTGCATGCAGAATAAAATCAAATTTAGCGCTTACTTGGAAGTACACAACAAATCCAGCACAATTTAAACATGCACTGGTTCAGTCATTTGGAAAGAAGCCAACTTTTAGACATCCTCAAACATATCAAGTAATATATAGAACCCTGATACTCACCAACCTTAAAAATGTCATCAACTCTAGTACTCTGTCCCTATACATCGCAGCTATAACGTATGCACAGCATGTGTGATCTTTGGCAAAAACTCAAATACTAGCATCACATTGCATGCTAAGAATATTTCATCAACTTTATCATTGCTGTGAAACTAAAACACTGCATAATGTACATGAAAATATGCCTCATCATAAAGACAAGTGCCACAAAAGTGCAGGTGGGTTTATTTAATGTTTAATATAATGTTTGGAACGGCTATAAGTGTGGGGTCCAAGCTTTAATAATGAAGTGTCAGATTGATTGTGTGAGTGTCTGATTGATTGTAAGAGTGTCTGATTGGCTGTGTAATGTGAGAAACCTGAAGGTGTCTCCCTGACTAGGCAGGATCATCTGGGGTTCTTGGGGAGTGGAAGTGGGACAGTAACAGGCAAGACGCGGAATCCCCTTCTTTACAACACCTTTTCCCCACCCGTAGGATATTAAAAAACTCAAACCCCCTTTCTTAACACAAACACTTTATCACAGACCGATTAACCTGAAAGACAACGGACTAACACTAGAGCCGTATACCTGACATCTCCCAACTGAAGGGTCAGGCAGTGTCAGACAATTGTCACTGATTTCACACACCTGACTTCCCTTTCCTTTCTCCATAGGAATAAAAGACAGAGCATGATAGCACACTCTAAGCAAGGCAGAACGTATGAGGAAGCAGTGATTCCAGGATGGCAGTTCAAAGGAAGGGGAAAGGCGACACAACCTGAAAGGACGCTAAGGGGGGAATTGCCCTCGCACTTTTCAACTCAGACCCACAAAGCCTCTAAACAAAAAAATGTAAGACCAGGAATCGCAGCTGGTGGATGGTATGACAGATGTCAGCGGTACATGGAATCCTCCCACATTGATATCCACGGCGGGGAGACGAGGTTGCCATCACTGTACCATCCTTGACTCTAGCGGCAAATTGAACGCCATCGAGTACAGCACAGCCGGTGAGTCGGAAGAACCTGATAAGAGCCGGACTGTCTTAAAGCTCGAGGTTGCAGTGGCAACAATAAGAAATTGTAAGTGTACGCGTAAGTGTAAACTACGAATACTAGAAGGCCATAGGGGAGGCCGACAAAAGGTGTCAAGGTGGTTATTCAAGGGTCCAGCCATATTTCTTGTAAATCAAAAGTCCTTATTGCATTGTAAAAGTATTAAGAATTGTGAAACAGGCGTTTGCACCCAGCTGAGGGGGACACCGCATGAACTGTGATTATGGGAAACAGAGTGACCCAGCGAGACATGATCGCCCTTTGGAAGTCTCTCTGATTAGAAACTGGCAAGTGCTATTTGATGGTCTGAGTCCAACTGAGGGAGACTAACGTTGAGAAAGGGATCAGAGCCCAGCTGAAGGGGATCAATGATAAAGATTAATCACCCTACTGGAAAAAAAAATAAAAGGATCTTTTGTTTTGTCGTTTATGATACATCAAGCCTGCTGAAGTAAGAGACTTTTGCTGGAAAGATTATCAGACACCAGGTCCTGATAATTGTTGAAAGGAACTGTAATCTCGTACTGGAGAAGCCCAGGAGTGCGCTTTGCTTAGGAGTCTCGTGTTTGTTTGTGCTTGAAAATGTGGGTAAGGGAGACCCAAGCCATAACATCCTGACTTAATATTTTGTGAACACTTCTTTCTTTTCTCATGAACACTGTCCTACACTGTTTCATAACTTAGCAGTAATATTTTCTTTTTAGCATAGGTCCTTTTATTTTGACAAGACTCCACTAGGACTGTCTTGTTATTAATTGATGGTTTTAGCTTGCTCCCATCTTAGATTTAGGTTTAGGGCAGGTGTTTTTCTCATCCATTTGTACAATTTAATAAACACCCTTGAACTGTCATCACTTGTGTCTGTCTTTACTGTTGCCACCATGATTTCCTTACAGTTAGTGTCTGATTGATTGCGTGAGTGTCTGATTGATTGTGTAGTGGCTCTATACACACTAAACACTTACACAACCCTTTACACATTTTCAACTTCTTCCAAAGCAGTGTAGTAAAAATCTCAAAAACAACACATAGACACACAGAAATAAAATCCAGTGATATTTACATCTACGTGCTATCCTAGCTGACATGCTTAACGACAGAGCATTCTAAGTAAACTCTACATTTTCAAACAAGTCATTAAAAGCACACATCTATTTAGTTAAACATGCACAGCCTGTCTCAGAAAGGGCCTGTCTCATGCCATGAGTCAGAAAGGTTAGAAAAATGTAAAAAAGCAATACAGGAAAGCATTGATATTCTCAGGTTTGATAGTAAATATATTCTCAACCTCCAAGTCACCCACCTCCTCCGCCTCCTCACCTGTGGATTCTTCGTCTGAGGAACTTCCGGAGGAAATCTGTTGTCTTTCTTGCCAGGAGTTGTTAGGCTTTTCTTTGCAGATTTTAGGGTATGCTCCTCTGGAAGCCACACTGCCTATTAGCGATAAGCTGGCAGTAGGGGCTCCCAGGAGTCCACCCCACTTCAGGGAAAAGCCTTTGCAGAAAAACCCTGATGTCGATCCTCTGATGGTTGATAATGGAATGACGGGGTAAATACTCTTCTTATCCTGTTGGTAGAACTTGAGAGCGTAGATCTTGAGAGCGTAGATCTTGAGAGCGTAGATACTACAATACCCAGAATGCACCAGAACCAGGAGAAAGATTGACCAGTTGCCGGTAAAGCTTCAGGTAGGAACAAGAATAGCCGTGGATAAGGTAGGAAAATACTCAGAGGTAAAAGGGCGGAAGAGGAGAGGAGGAAACCAGGAGACCGGCACCGAACCACCAACGAGACGGCAGCAGAAATGCCAGAGGAGCGTTAAGAGTAACGCAGAAGGAGAAAAACAAAGGCGAAATGCCTAGACGGGAAAGTACAACTGAAGGCAAAAAGCGGAACACTCGAGCAGCATGTAAACCCGACGGTGAAAGCAGGGTTGCAACGCGCCGAGTGCTAGCTTCGACGCATCTTTAAACACGTCATCGCGAAGTCAGGGTGAAACACTAGAATGTTACACCGACTTCGCCAGAAGCGTACTCAACTCATTTCCTCCTCCATCGTTCCCACAGCTTCCAGGGGGCTCGAATCATGACAGTTTGACCCCTTTTCAATGGCATCCCTCCTGGTTTTCCGGGGTGCTGCCTATGAAAAAGACGTAGGAGTCGAGGAGCCTTAAGATTCCCTGCTGGTTCCCAGGTCCTTTCTGACCAGGGATATCCTTTCCAGAGTATCAGGTACTGCAATGTTCCATTCTTGTATCTGGAATCAAGAATACGGGATACTTCATATTCTTGTGGAAGGATTGTCTTTGTGATTTCCTTTTTGTATCTCCTTTGATGGGGATCAGATATATATTTTTTGAGTAGTGATGAGTGGAATACAGGATGGATCCTTCGTAATGACTGAGGCAACAACAGCTTGAACGCTACTGGATTGATGCATTCTGTGATGGTAAACGGACCTATGTATCTTGGGGCAAATTTCCCGGGATGAACCCACCTGGGTAGAAACTTGGTAGAAAGCCAAACCTTGGTTCCGATCTGCCATTCTGGATTAGGTCTTCTTCCTGGATCGGCCCACCTTTTGTATCTTTGTCAACTGTGTCTCAGAGCCTCTTGAGCCTTTTTATGGGTATCTTTCAGGATGCTTAAAACCTGATCAAGTGTGGGTGCTTTGGTAGGTTGGATTACGGAAAAAGGTAAATGTCTGGGTTGTACCCATAGGTACAATGGAACGGGCTCATACCAATGGCTGAGTGAAAGGTGTTGTTGTACGAAAATTCAGCAACGGACAGGAGTTGATACCAGTTGTCTTGTGCTTGATTACAGAAACACCTTAGGTACTGTTCCAGGGTACCATTGAGACGTTCTGTTTGACCGTTACTTTCTGGGTGAAATCCAGAGGACATGGCCCGCTGGATGTGGAGTTGCTTACAAAGAGAAGCCCAGAACTTGGAGGTAAATTGTGTTCCTCTGTCGGACACAATAGTAACAGGGACTCCATGGAGTCGGACTACTTCTCTGAGGAATACTTCTGCCGTTATGGAGGCAGAGGGTGTTCCTTTTAAGGCGGCAAAGTGAGCCAATTTACCGTATGACCCATAGAATCAGGTAATTCCACTATGAAGTCCATTGATATGTGTTGCCAGGGTCCGGTTAGAGGTTCCTCTTGTTGTAGAAGGCCCAATGGTTTGGCTGTGCTGTATTTGTTCTGAGCACATGTGGGACAAGAGGAAACATATCTTTTGACATCACTGACGACAGTAGGCCACCAAAAGTGTCTTCTGATTAGCTCCAGAGAGACTGCTTGACCCTTGTGTCCTGCCGTAGGTGTATCATGACACCATGATAAGGCCCTGGATTGAAGTTCTTGAGTAGGTAGGTACAACTGGTTCTCCTTAAACCAGTATTTTCCTTTCTTGTTTAATGATTCCTCAAGGGGAATGGGGTTGTCTTTTTGGGCATCGTACACCTGTTGTAGAAACAGGTTAACGGCGCACACGAATCTCTTTCCTGATAACAAAAGCTCTTGTCCAATGTACTTCCCAGATTCTTCTCCATAACTTCTGGATAGAGTGTCTGCTAATTGATTGTCCTTCCCAGGTACATAGGTGAGTTCAAAATCGAACTGAGAAAAAAAATAGGCCCACATTGCGTGACGTGAATTTCGACATTCCATTTGTTGTAGTATACTTAGGTTTCGGTGATCTGTACGTACACAAAAGGGATGTTGAGCCCCTTGTAACAGATGCCTCCATTCCTCACAGGCTCTTTTGATAGCGAGTAGTTCTTTTTCGAGTACCGAATAGTTTCTTTCACTTGAGGTTAATGTCTTTGAATAGTAGGCTATGGGGGGGCTTATCAATTTGATATGAAATGTATATCCGCTTCCTGTCACCTCGGGACGGACCCCCTCTGTGATGTCAGCAACACATCACTCTGCAAAACCCTAGATTCACAGTCCCCGGCTTCGGAGCTCACTTCGCTCTCGGCGCTCGACCGAGCAACATCGTCGAGAGTTTCTCCCATCTTTATATAGATTTTATATAACATTTATAGTCACTTAGATCAAAACTAATATAAATTAGAAAACACTTCCTATAAAAATATACATTTGATATATATTCGATATCAAACATTTTTGATATCATTATCATATCAAATTTATATTAGGTTTGTATCAATGCACCTCAAAAGGAGGCAGACTAAGACCGGAAACAGGGGGCATGCCCACCTGTCAAAAATGAACATGCATCAAAAGGGGGTACCCTCTACTACTTGCCAGAGTGGCAAACAATACCAGAGAAAAATAGAGGTGTGACAGGAAAGGCGAGGAAAAGAGCTGGAAGATAAGTATTAAATCAAGGTGCAAAATACCAGAAGTTATTAGAGCGAGATGAGGAATATTAAAAGAGAGAAGAACAACAGTGGAGGGGAATGCAGATGGAAAAGAAATATTGTGGGAGGAAATTACGATGAATGATTTCAATAAAGATGTGAGAGAGATAAGGCAAAAGAGCGAAAGCCCATCCTCGAGTTGAATAAAGAAATAGGACACTGTTAAGTGAGAGAAATAAATTCCAATACCAGCAGGGATGGAAGGAAAATATTAAGAGAAGAACAGCCAATAATAGAGGAGTGGTGCAAGAGGAAGAACAGGTGTGCATAAATATAGCAGAGAAGACAGCAGCAGTAGATGGGACTGAAGAAGAGTGAAAATAAACAATGTGAGAGGTTGGTAGAGTGACTCTGTGTTTTGAGAGGAACACAGAGTGTGGAATGGATGTGTGTGGATTCTACGCAAGACGGTTGGTGGATGTGAAAGCAGGAGGGTGGATGCGGACGCAGGTTGGTGAAGAGAAGGTCTCTAGCCTATCAATAAAGAAGTTTCTACACACGACAAGCTTCAGCTATTATTTATCAATAGGGAAAGCAGAACACAACAGAGAGTAGCGAACAGCAGCAGGGACTTGTTATGAGAGCAGTGGACTACTCATAAAAGAGATAAAAGCCGCAGATATGGATAAACATAGACATAGATGTAGAGCCAGGAATAAGCAATGATAGAGGTGAATAAAATATGATGGAAGGTGAAAATTGCAACTAAGGTAGGATAAGAGAGGTGAATAAAGTGAGAGTAGAAATATTGAGTTATTTGTGATAAGAGAGGTGACAAAAGATGAGAGAAGAACATTTTGTGGGAAAGAGAACAAGCATGAAGAATATTTGCGGGAGAAAGTGAAACAGGGTTAAGGAAAGATGGAAGCCAAATATTAAGCTGTCAATGGAGAATAGACTCACAAGTCGATCCCCTTGCTCCATGTGTTATGTACCACTCCCTCATTTGTGCAGAACTCCTTTGCGCAATATAAATCTCCTAGATACACACATGCAGACACACACCCACATACAAAGAGCAACAGCCGAGGTACACTGGGAAGAACTTAGGGGTAATTCATAGAATTCAGCGCACAAGTGGCGCACGCAGCTGGCGCACAGTGTGCGTGTGCGACAATCTGCGCCAGCCGCGTGCACCAAAATCCATTTCCGCGCACAGCGTATTCATGGATTTTAACATCCATTACCAGCCGTGGCGCAGAGTGGTGCAGCGACCCTGCAGCAGCACAAGTTACGCCCCTAACCCCTCCCCATGCGCCATGTACAGCGCACAAATCCCGTACATGGTGCACATGCCAGTGGACCAGCATACAGGCCCCCAACCATGAAAATGCCTGTAAAACTCCCTGCGCACCCCTCCGAATACACGTACCCTGCTGCGCGGGGAGAATCACACACGATTGGCCCTGTGCGAGCGGGGTATGTGTATTACTGGGGTTCACGGGGAGTTTCACATGCGATTGGCCCTGTGTGAGCGGGGTACATGTATTACTGGGGTTAGCGGGGAGTTTCACACACGATTGGCCCTGTGCGAGCGGGATACGTGTATTACTGGGGGTCGCGGGAAGTTTCACAGGCGATTGGCCCTGTGCGAGCGGGGTACGGGTATTACTGGGGTTTGCAGGAAGTTTCACACCAGATTGGCCCTGTGCGAACGGGGTACGTGTATTACTGGGGTTCGCGGGGAGTTTCAAACGTGATTGGCCCTGTGCGAGCGGGGTACGTGTATTACTGGGGTTCGTGGGGAGTTTCAAACGCGATTGGCCCTGTGCGAGCGGGGTACGTGTATTACAGGGGTTCGCAGGAGGTTTCACATGTGATTGGCCCTGTGTGAGCAGGGTACGTGTATTACGGGGGTTCGTGGGAAGTTTCACACGCGATTGGCCCTCTGCGAGCGGGGTACGTGTATTACTGTGGTTTGCAGGGAGTTTCACACATGATTGGCCCTGTGCGAGCGGGGTACATGTATTACGGGGTTCGCTGGAAGTTTCACACGAGATTGGCCCTGTGCAAACGGGGTACGTGTATTACTGGGGTTCGTGGGGAGTTTCAAACGCGATTGGCCCTGTGCGAGCGGGGTACGTGTATTACAGGGGTTCGCAGGAGGTTTCACACGTGATTGGCCCTGTGTGAGCAGGGTACGTGTATTACGGGGGTTCGTGGGAAGTTTCACACACGATTGTCCCTGTGCGAGCGGGGTACGTGTATTATGGGGGTTCACGTGAAGTTTTTCACATGATTGGCCCTGTGTGAGCGGGGTACGTGTATTACGGGGGTTTGTGGGAAGTTTCACACGCGATTGGCCCTGTGCGAGCGGGGTACGTGTATTTCTGGGGTTCGTGGGGAGTTTCACACGTGATTGGCCATGTGCGAGCGGGGTACGTGTATTACGGGGGTTCGTGGGAAGTTTCACACGCGATTGGCCCTGTGTGAGCGGGGTACGTGTATTACGGGGATTCGCGGGGAGTTTCAAACGCGATTGGCCCTGTGCGAGCGGGGTACGTGTATTACAGGGGTTCGCAGGAGGTTTCACACGTGATTGGCCCTGTGTGAGCAGGGTACGTGTATTACGGGGGTTCGTGGGAAGTTTCACACGCGGTTGGCCCTGTGCGAGCGGGGTACTTGTATTACTGGGGTTTGCAGGGAGTTTCACACATGATTGGCCCTGTGCGAGCGGGGTACATGTATTACGGGGTTCGCGGGAAGTTTCACACGAGATTGGCCCTGTGCGAACGGGGTACGTGTATTACTGGGGTTCGTGAGGAGTTTCAAACGCGATTGGCCCTGTGCGAGCAGGGTACGTGTATTACAGGGGTTCGCAGGAGGTTTCACACGTGATTGGCCCTGTGTGAGCAGGGTACGTGTATTACGGGGGTTCGTGGGAAGTTTCACACACGATTGTCCCTGTGCGAGCGGGGTACGTGTATTATGGGGGTTCACGTGAAGTTTTTCACACGATTGGCCCTGTGTGAGCGGGGTACGTGTATTACGGGGGTTTGTGGGAAGTTTCACACGTGATTGGCCCTGTGCGAGCGGGGTACGTGTATTACTGGGGTTCGCAGGGAGTTTCACACGCGATTGGCCATGTGCGAGCGGGGTACGTGTATTACGGGGGTTCGTGGGAAGTTTCACACGCGATTGGCCCTGTGTGAGCGGGGTACGTGTATTACGGGGATTCACGGGGAGTTTCACACGCGATTGGCCCTGTGCGAGCGGGGTACGTGTATTACGGGGGTTCGCGGGAAGTTTCACATGCGATTGGCCCTGTGCGAGCGGGGTACGTGTATTACTGGGGTTCGCGGGAAGTTTCACACGCGATCGGCTCTGTGCGAGCGGGGTATGTGTATTACTGGGGTTCACAGGGAGTTTCACAGACGATTTCGCTGTCAGAGCGGGGTACGTGTAGCCAGTGGGGTGCGCAGGGAGTCCCAAACGTGAATTGGCCCCGACTCATGTCCCCCAGAACCCCCACCCCCCAGCAATGAGGCTCAGGCCCCGACTCATGTCCCCCAGCACCCCCACCCCCTAGCAGTGAGGGGCACCTGCCAGCAGGCCCTGACTCATGTCCCCCAGCACCCCCACCCACCCAGCAGTGAGGGGCACCTACAAGAAGGCCCCGACTCATGTCCCCCAGAACCCCCACCCCTAGCAGTGAGGCTCAGGCCCCGACTCATGCCCCCCAGGAACCCCACCCACCCAGCAGTGAGGGGCACCTACAAGAAGGCCCCGACTCATGTCCCCCAGCACCCCCACCCACCCAGCAGTGAGGCTCAGGCCCCGACTCATGCCCCCCAGGAACCCCACCCACCCAGCAGTGAGGGGCACCTGTCAGCAGGCCCCGACTCATGTCCCCCAGCACCCCCACCCACCCAGCAGTGAAGGGCACCTGCCAGCAGGCCCCGACTCATGTCCCCCAGAACCCCCACCACCCATCAGTGAGGCTCAGGCCCCGACTCATGTCCCCCAGCACCCCACCCACCCAGCATTGACGGGCACCTGCCAGCAGGCCCCGACCATGTCCCCCAGCACCCCCATCCACCCAGCAGTGAGGCTCAGGCCCCGACTCATGTCCCCCAGCACCCCCACCCACCCAGCATTGATGGGCACCTGCCAGCAGGCCCCGACTCATGTCCCCCAGCACCCCCACCCACCCAGCAGTGAGGGGCACCTGCCAGCAGGCCCCGACTCATGTCCCCCAGAACCCCACCCCCCAGCAGTGAGGCTCAGGCCCCGACTCATGTCCCCCAGCACCCCCACCCCCCAGCAGTGAGGGGCACCTGCCAGCAGGCCCTGACTCATGTCCCCCCAACACGTCATCATGATCCACAATCATGGGCCTCATGGCCTACCAAATCCCACTGCATGCCACCCCTGTGCAAAGACCCAACCAAGTATCCCACCCCCCCCACATTGAAATGCCCAGTACATGATACAACCCAAATGGCAAGAATGTACATTAACACATGACTGTCACACACACACAATGGGTGCTGGTAATTGTGAAAACCTACACCGTGACATGCATGAAACCAATGAGAGAATACTGCACATCAAAGTAATAATCCAAAATGTATTGAACACAAAAAGAATGTAATCAAATGAAAACATGAAGAAAATGTTTGAAAAAAAGATGAAATGCAGCATGTCCAAAACACAAAAAGAAAAACATGAAGTCTGAATCCAAATAAATCGAAATGGAAATGTGTCCAAAGTCTCCGGCTACCAAATCAAATCCAAAGGAAACGGAAACAGGAAAATCCATTGCTCCATGGTGAGAAAAATAATAATAGATACATCCACTGTTCAACTATGTACTAAGAAGTAATCCAGGATCCATGAGTCCAACGAATGAAATGAAACCTAGCAAAAAAACTACCTAATAAAGAACTATATACAAAAAGGCGGAGCATAGTCCAAGTGCCCCAAATGAATGAAAAAGATAAAGGAAACCTAAAACTACAAACTATATACAATGGCGGCGGGCTAGTCCATCGGCTCACTTCCCGAGTTCCCGGGACAGGGCATCATCGAACTCCTGCTCGATGTCCTGGAGGCGGTCCTCTCACATGGCCCCGAGGGTCCGCAGGGACGATGCCATGTTGGTCTCCAACTCCCTGCGAATGGCCTCGAGGCACTCGGCCCGCCTCAGTGCCCTCTGCATGGAGTTCTCCGCCCTGACCATCGTGAGCCGTGCCTCTTCTGCCCGCCGCTGCTCCACATCTATACGCCGGCGCAACCGCAGTCACACGGAAGACACACCCATTCCAGTGCTCTCCTGCCCTCTGGCCGATGCCTGCCCCTCTGATGTTGATGGCCCCGAGTCATCATTGCTCCCACCTAGAGCCTGCTGCTGCTGCTGTCCATGTGCCCTGTCCGATGGTGCCTGCATATCCTCCATCAACTGGTCTCCAGTTGTTGTGGTGTCCACCCCTGCTGGACCGCCGACTCCCGACTGTGGGAGGGATGGGATCTCCACCAGGCTGGCTGTGTTGGTCAGGCCAGGTCCACAGGGGGTCCTGGTGGAATCTGGGCTGGAAGACGGCAGGGAGAACGACTGGCGCATAGTCTCCACAGAGGAGGAGAGGGCTGCCAGAGTGCGCGACACATGTAGGAACCCAGTGACCAGGGCCCCTCCCAACAGTGCCACGTCGCGACGCTGCTATTCATGATGGCGTGCATGCTCCACCCAGGAAGCACGCACGTCATCACGAATGTCACGCGTGTGCAACACGACACCAACCAGGACAGAGCTCATACGGTCGTGGGACCCCTCGTCCGCAGGTAGTGGAGAGGCAGATGACGTGGCACTCCCCCCTACCTGCGGATGGGCCTGCGATGGGGCATCCCTGCTGGTGCATGGTGGTGCAGTCACAGTGTCAAGGACAGCTACATGCACAGGCCCCTCCGCGGTGACCTGTGCTGCCTCCTGACCCTGGCCCTGGACTGCACCACTTGCACCAGTGGTACTACCCCCACCAGACCACCAACCTGGATGTCTCTACACCGTCTTCCGCCATTGCAAGCTCCTGTGGGGGCTCACCTGGCCCTTTCGCTACAGCCGTAGTGGCAGACGTGGCACCAGTCCCCTCACTCCCGGATGATGGCAATTCCTGGGAGGGTGGCTGGGCCTTGTGTCGCCGCCCAGTGGAGGCATGCCCGCCGCTTGGCTCCACAGCGCCATCTCCGCCCTCTTCTTCACTTGACGCTGCCTAGAGGGAGACATAGAACACAAGCATCAGGGTACAGTACAATATTCCCCTAGACAGGAAGCAATAACACATGAGTGGCTCTGTCAAATGTCACTTCCATCCTCTCCCTCCACAACACATGGGCGAACGCACACAACACACATGCAGAAACAGGTACAGCGCCTGCAATCAACATCAGCATCCATGTACAAGGGCCTCTTTTAACCAAAATGTTGCCTTCAAACTCACATGCATCATGGCTCACACTGATCCCATGCTCACACATCACCAGAGGGTCATGCATCATGGCTTGTACACCACAGACACAGTGGATAGACACAGTGGATACAACGGTGACCGCACTGCATGAGTGAATATACACATCATCGCGGACATGTGGCATGCATCCATGGCGTTTCAAAGTCACACACACACTTCTCAGACACACACACACATGTGCACCATACATGTACATGAGAGCAGCACCCATCCCTCACCCCCCTCCATGTCCAAGAACAGAGACTGGCATGCATTGATGTGCATTCCGCATACAGCTCCCCATGTTGCATTGGAACACATGCACCATCCATGTGGTTCACACATTACTGGTCTCACATGCATGACCATGATGTCCCTGCACACACACATCCATACATGGCCTATGTCACACATACAGGCAAGTATCAGACTACCAGCACACTGCAACATGCCCTGTCTCACACAGCAATGCTTGGCCACTTACCGCTCAACTCCAGAGGGGTCTGCCTCCGAAGGATCTGGGTGTGGAGTGCTGGGCCTACGCGTTCCAGGACCCTCATCTGAATGTTGCTCATGCTGACCCAGCCCCCCTCTGCGAGGCGCCGGGCCTTGTAGAGGGTCCTGGACCTGAAGTCCTCCCAGCGCTTCTGGACGTGCTTGATGTCGCGGGTTGCAACCCCCTCCGTGTTGATGGCAACCACTGCGTCCTGCTAGATCCTCTCCCGTCCTTCATTGCTGGCGCGTGATGTTCCGATTTGGGCATCAAAATGCCCAAGGACATGCTCAACCAGGACACCAACTTCCTTTTCACTGAAGCTGGTGGCCCTCTGCCTCTCTGGCTGGGGGTCGCCAGTGGTCTCAGATGGTGTTTTCCCCGACATGGCGACCCCCGAGGCAGGCGTGGGTGGGCAACTGGGTCCTGGGCTGGGCTGTGGAGCGATGGTATCCCAGTCGGGAGTCTTCTGTTCCAGCAAGGGTAGACACAGCAACTGGACCCCTGCAGATGGCTGACGTGCAGGCACCAAATAGCAGGGCACGTGGGCAGCAGGCAGACAGCAGCAGATGGCTGGTGGGAGCGTGCTCGGGGCTCTTGGGGGCAGGAAAATGGTCTTTTGGGCAGGAGCGTGGTCTTCCGTGTGTTTTCGCGTGGCCAGCTTGATACGGAGTGATTTGGCACGTGAAAAAAGTGCATGTCAGCGTGAAATCTGTGGAAAGGCCCTTAGCGCGTAAGCGCGTAAGTGACGTTAGGCGCGCGGGTGTTCCCCACAACACAGGTGCATTTTAATTCAGCACGTGAGAAAACGGCAGTCACCCGTGCTATTGGAGGAAAGGGCCTTAGTGCGTAAGGGCATAAGTGAGGTTGCACGTGTGGGCTGGCTTAAAAGATACGAGTATCACTCTATTTTCTTGTACCTGTTTTTTGTGGAGAGCGACCGGGTGTTTCTTGTACTTCTTGTCGGTTCACACGCGATTACTTCACAACATTTCCAGTTCGTACTCCCTGTTTCCTCAGACTGCGTTCTTTTCGAATTTTGGTGGGGGTGTTGATAAAGGCGTACATGCGCATCTTTTTTACGTCCTTTTTCAAGGCAGACGGTGAGTCACGCACGTATTTTCCAACTGTGGTTGCCCCCGTGTGTTGCGTACCCCAGGCTGCATGTAACACACGTACGCTTATTTTTGTGTTTCTGGGTGCCACAGCGTAGTGCGGGTTCATTTTTCCATGCACGTGGTCTATCAGGGGTTGCGTGCATGTGTACTTTAGTTTTTGGGGTGCCTGTGCATTGCGTGACCCGTCATCTTCCCCCAGGGGCCACATCCAGCCTTGCTAGAGCACTAGGGTACGAATTCCATCTAGTATCCTACCCCTTTCACCCTAATTGCCCAGGACAGAGCAGCGTAAGCCACTCAGGATCCGCACCACCTTACAAGAAGAGGAAGAAGGGTGCTCTTGCACTACAGGCTGAGACCCCAGACATGGCTACACACTCCGGCACGTCAAGCAAGCCTAGCTTCAATGACGCTGAACTTGATGCACTTGTGGCCTATGTGTCGGCACATAGCCGCGAAATGTTGGTGACTGCAGGCTGTAAGACTACGCCTGCTCAACGTAGGGCCCACTGGCAGACCATCGCGGACCACATTAGTGCCCGTGGATTTGTGAGGCGGACAGCTGATGATTGCTATAAGCGGTGGAATGACCTGAAACGCAGAGCAAAGAACAAGCTGGCTTCCAGTCATGCCTCTACTCTGGTGACTGGCGGTGGGTCTCCACCAGAGGACGACCAACTTACTGAACATGAGTCTGTTGCTGGAACCTTCGTCACAGAGGAACAGATCCAAGGTGTGGGAGACCTACCAGATCATGAGGCATTGTCCGGTGAGTGGCCATGCAAGTGTGTGTAATCCATGTGTATGTTTCTTGGGTGATGTGTAATGATTGAGTGCCAGGTGAAGGTGTGTACTCCTGAGTGGTATGGGTCACCCATGTACTTCCTCCAAACCATTCACCAGCCTTGGGTTTGGGTATGACAGTATCCCTTCTGACCACAGTAGCCAATTAGCGTCATATTACTGCAGTTGCCCTTGAACTGTCATCTTGCAACAACATTGTTCTGATTTTTCAGTGTTCATTCAGCCTGATTGTTTCAATCCTTACATTTTTGCAACACATTTTTCTGCCATAATGCCACATATGTGACATGCTTCTGTCATAGAATACAACCCACATTGGCCCACATTTATTACCTTGTTATGGGAATAATTTGACCATTCAGGCTGATTGAGTAAGGGCCTGCTCACATTAATTTTTGGGCCCTGTTTGAATGTTGAACATGACTGTTGTGTTCTGTCATGTTGAAGTGACCAACCATTGATGTATCCATCTGCCTGCCATCACTGTATTATTGCACACTGGATGTGTTGCAGTGTGTGGCACATGCATATTTTGTCCCACTATTTTGCATTTTTCATCTCATCATGTCCATCTCACATGGATGGGTGACAGTACTCATTCACTGACATATGGCTATACTTGTCAAATGTACCATGGCTATGCTACGTGCCATCTGTGTGCTGGTATGTGCCATGTATGTGGATTGCCCATGCCACTCACAGGCTAATATGTGATGACAGTGCTATCCAGCATGCAGCACATGTGTTGATTTTCCACCTTGGAGTCCGCAGTGTTTGCTTTTTGCCTCCCCTTCCAAATCATTGACAGTGCATGCATGCCAAGGCTATGGTCATGTGGGACATGTGTTATTCATGTACTGGATCTCTGGCTTGTCAGGCCTATGTGTGTGCTATGGTGCTCATGCCTGTTTCCATTTGTTGTCTTTCATGTTTTTGCAGGTGATGATGCACTTGATGCTGTAGAGGTGGAGGAGATGGTGCAGACCCAGGAGGAATCTTAGCCACGACTGGGCACCAGTGGAGGACGTGGTGTGGTGGTGGGTGAAAACCCAATCCTCCTGCAGACCATACTGTCCAGGGGTGTCTCTGGGTGCACCTCCCCAGACCTCTATGATTCAGGTGCTGAATCGGATGATGAGACTTATGTGCTGTCGCAGGTGAGTGTTTCTGGCAGGGATGTTGTTCTGTCCAACCCACCTGCACCAGGGGTAGACCCCTCTATGGGGATGTCAGTGCTGGTAACTCTGCCTTTGGCGGTTACGGATGCAGGGTCATACTCCACAACATCTGATCCTGTTCCTGGGCCAGAAGATCAGAGGGGGAATGCAGTCCTGCAGCCTCAGGCAGTGCCAGCACAGCAAGGAGCAGATTGCCTTGCTCCAAAGAGGTGTGGTGCCCGCCGACGCAGTGGCCGTGCGCCACCAGGATATACTGTATGGGAAAACTCCATGTACGGTATAGCAGCACAACAGGGAGCATCGATTGAAATGATGGCGCAGGCAATGGAGAGGATGGCCTCTTCCATTCTCCCCC
This sequence comes from Ambystoma mexicanum, assembly GCF_040938575.1. NCBI lineage: Eukaryota > Metazoa > Chordata > Amphibia > Caudata > Ambystomatidae > Ambystoma > Ambystoma mexicanum. The sequence continues at coordinate 1,033,843,164 of NC_090923.1, forward strand.
CTGAAAGGCAGATGGAGCTCCAACAGCAGGCAACATAGTCCATTTGCCAATCACACAGGGAGGACATGTTGGCGTCCAACAGGTACCGACGGGCGGCACTTGAGACTCTGTGCAAAGCCATATCTGTAGAGTCCGAGGGCCACAGGGAAGCCCTGAGGTTAGAACTCCATTTCCTCAGGGAGAATCTGGTTGAACTTGAGGCTTACCGAAATTTTAGGGCAGAACAACAGCTGGAGCAGCTCACACGTTCGCTCTCAGCTGAGCTGCAGGCAACTCGTGAGGAGATCCGGGCATCACGCGAGGCCATGCGTGCAGAAATGCAGGCAACCCGTGAGGTGCTGCATGGGGATCTCCGTACTATCATCCTCCAGAACCAGTCCTTTCACACCTGCATGCTTGCTGCCATGGAGGACCATACCAGGGCTTTGCGTGGGCTGCCTCCCATAGCACCGCCACCTCCCGATGTAGCAGCAGAGGGTGAAGAGAGCGACAGCAGTTCTCCCACATTGGCGTAGCCGTGCAGGCCTGAGCCCATGGAGGTATTTTTTTTTCTGCAACATCCACGCAGGTGCACCCTGTCCTCGAACCTCCTGGGTGGCCTTGCCCCACCCCCGGACCACACATGGCCATTTCTGATTATTTTTTATTTTTTTACAGTGTGTTGCCTTGTGTGGCTCCCGTGGGCATCCACTGTGTATTCCAGCTGGGCACATGCAGGCTTGTCCTGTGTTTGGGTTAGATGCTTGGGTTCCTCACACACACACCCCTCCTGCTTCCCATTTCCATGGGCTTGCAAAGGGTGTGACGAAGTGACAGTGACTTACACAGTGACATTGGGCTCCCATGAGCTGTGTGGGTAGTCTGTGGTCAAAACTGTGTGGACATCCCTATTGGGGATTGTTGTTGTATTGAACGCTGCATGATGTATTGATATGTGCTTGTGCATCCATGTCTTCCTCCTTATTCACAGATACCTTCTTCATATCCTCACAAGGCCATCTCCTTTGCAGATGCAGTTCATGCTGTATGCAGTACACTGACACATTTGCCTGACAGCAACCCTCTGCAGTTGGAAGGGGTCGATGTGCTGGCTTATTCAGGTTGTAAGACTTGCACTACTTTGATTTTGTACTGTCATATTTTGCCACTGTTTCATCCTGTGTTTCTGTATTGTGTTGCTGGTAAGTATTTGTTCATGTGTGCTGTTTGTTATAGATTACTGGGAGCATATTGTCTGTGGCCTGTTTCCATTTGGGACAGTGCACTTTGTGACACTTGTGTCATTTGTTGTGCATTCATTTGTTTGGTTTCACATTGCATGACATGCCATGGTGTGTTGGGTAGCTGAGATGGGGAGGGGTTGGGTGACATGGCACTATTTTCATGTTGTATTTTGCAAGGGGGTAGTCATTCATGCAGCATAAATGTGTGCCTTTTTGTGACTCAGCATTGGTTGTCTTTCAGAAGGTAGGGATGCACACAATTTAACACTTCCAGGTGACCAATCTCAGGCTGGTATGGTTGTGACAGTTGACTGTCCCTTATGTCATCATCATTGATTGTCAGCTGGTATGTGCCAGGGCTGTGTGCACTCCACAGGTGTGTGATTTTAGGTGAAGTAATTAGCCACCAGCTGCGTACGGTCTGCCTCACCACATGCCCTTTCCCCTCCCATGCGCAGCGGCCGTGCATGTGGTTGGGGATGTGGAGGCACCACCATGTCCACCCGCAGGCTCCGGCGTGTTGCAACGTTGTGCAGGATACATGCTGCCACTATGATCCTGCACACTACTGGGGCGCATATAGCAGCTGCCCACCAGAGCGATCAAGGGAGCGAAAGCGTGACTTGAGCACTCCGAATGTGCCCCCCACTATGCCCCGGGTTGCAATATGGGCTGTGTTGTATCTTACCTTGGGTGGTGTGGTTGGGTTCCGAATTGGTTCCGAATGTGGGAGTTCAGAGGGTAGGCACTGTCCCCTGGGGAGGTAATGATGGGTATCATTAGAGGGGTTGTGACATTACTCAGTATCTGACATGCATGCATGTGCAGAGGCATTTATACTCACCAAGCAGCCATGTATCGCCATGCTGCCCAGCTTCTAGGTCCCGGTTTAGGGGTGACATTCTGAAAATGAAACTGTCATGGTTGGACCCTGGATAGTTGGTATATACTGAGGTGATCATTCACTTGGCATCACATACTACCTGCACGTTGATGGAATGCCAGTGCTTGCGGTTTCTATAGATGTGCTCAGTTGCGCTGGGAGGACGTAGAGCCACATGGGTGCAATCAATGGCACCTAGCACTTTGGGGAAGTGTGCCACCCCGTACAAGTCATGGGCAGCAGCCTGCCTTTCTGCAGGTGTTCTGGGCATGTATATGTGCCTGCGGACTGAAGAGCGTGCAGTCATGATGGCCAACACCTGGTGTAGGGAGCGTGACTGCGTGGCCTGTGACACCCCCTCCACTATGGCACTTGTCCGCTGAAATGAACCAGTGGCCAAAAAGTGCAGTACATTGAGCACCTTTTCCAAGGGACTCAGTGCTTGGGAGCACAGGGTGGGTGATGTGAGGTCATCCTGCCACTAACTCACCAGGTCGAATATTATGTGTGGTGGGAACCTGTACCTCCCATACACCTGGTCATCAGGCATCCCAAAAAGGCTGGCCTGGGTGTAAAAATTCTGGGCCTGGCTATCCTCCTCCTGCGGTGTCCCTCAACCACTGCTGCGAGGAATGGTATATTCATTGTAGTGTCTGAGCTTGTTTGTTGTTTGCGTGCACTTTTATGCTGCGCGGGGCCGTGTACGCCTGCTTCCTGCTGGCGTACGTGTTTCCGGATTAGTGCGCCTTTTTTGGCGCATGTGTTTCCCCTGTTTGATTCCATGAATACGTGTTGTAGGCGCGCGTGTAGGCGTCCGCGCATTTGCCTCCTGTACTTCCCCCGTAACGCCCACATTTTCACATGTTGTTCCCCATTCTGCGTGTTACGCCCCGTGTTACGCCTACTTTTGTTGTGTGTGCCGCGCTATGCACGCTTTCGATGTGCACGTAGCGCACGCCGTTTGATGACGTGTGCGCCCGCATGCACCACACAGGATTTTAGCGCACATCCCAGGATTTACACGCGCATGGACTGCCATGAATTGATGTGCACGGCTTTCGCATGCTTGCGCTGCGATTTTCACGCTTGCGCTGCGATTCGCACGCTTTCGCACACTTGCGCGGCGCACATTAATTCCATGAATCGCCCTTTAAATGTGTTAGGGTTAATATGTATTTTGAGGTTACTGTTTATTGTATTCTTTGATTCAGGTTTATGTTATGATCTGGATGATAGCCTGCTGACCTAGTAGCATTTGCTTTGTACTTGATATGTTTCTTTCTTGTTGAAAATAAGAAATAACATTTAAAACAAAAATATAAGAAATTGTACAGTATGAGCTTGGCGAGCAGCAACATGGGAGAATAGAAATAGAATGGGGACGCTGAGAGAGGAAAGAACAACAACATAGGTGAATAAAGATCAACATAGAGAGAGGAAAGAACAACAGTGGTGGACTAAGAAACAAATCTAGAAAGGGACAAGCAACAACAGAGACGAATAACAAGAACATTGAAAGAGTAAAGGGAAATTGCAGGGGTTAATAACAAGCCAATGAGAACATTGAGGAGAAGGTGCAGCAATAAAGGTATAAAGAAGACATTGTGAGAGTGAAGCCGAGGTAAAGGAGGCGGCCCAAGACAGAGATGAAAATTAATGAACTGGTGAGAAATGTGTCTGCGCATGCGTTGAGAGGCAGGGAGTTAAATGTCAAACCTGACATTTAAATAAGCCAAGCTCAGCGGAGCGAGAAATGATACTGTTATAGACACAGAGCGGAGCGGGCTGCGAGGCAGCCGTCATCTCCACCTCAGCAGCCAGAGACATTAGAAGAGGCAGGAGCAGGGGAAATCACCTCATTACACACCCACGCCTCCTCAGCACCAGAGAGGCAGGCCCTAAATTAAGCCAGAAACTGGAGAATATGCTATTCGCGGAGTGACAGGAGCAGTGCATGCCATACCCACCATTTGAGATGTCGATATAAATACGTCATCAGTTCCATGTTGCATACTTTTTTTTAATTTGAGTTATTTATTATGCAACGACCAAGATACTAGAAGCACTGTGTGTTAAAGAGCATTCACTGGTACACGGGGAATGGGGGAAATCAGATTTCAGCCAAGAGTATGGGCCAGGGAGGTGTACACGTTTCCCTCGTGCAGAGGGGGTGTGAGTGCCATCGGAGTCCAGGGTTGGGGTCAGTCGACTGTCAGGCGATGGGCATAGGGTTCTTACCCACGACTGTTGACGTAGATACTATAGGCGAGTGCTGTATGTATGTATTATGTATGCATGGTATTCATGTTGCGGAAATTGACGGAGTGCTGCACACGCATGAAGGGAAGCCCAGAGGGAGCTGTGGGAGGGGCGGAGAGGTCTGAGGTATTATGATTGTGGCTCAAGTGCTAGTGGGACTTACCCTTTAGTTCATGGTCTTCTGTTCCTTGTTGGAGGGGTGGGACGATGGGGCCACTTGGTGGCGCATCGTGTACTAGATGATGTGATGCGACCCCCATTGTTTACTGTGCAGAGGTCAAAGTGGGAGGGAACTAAAGGGTACGTACAACGTTCCCGTTTACTTCTCGGAAAATCGGTTACAGTTCCCTTACTTTATGTGACCTGAAGTACCGTTCCTGGACGGAAAGAAAGGCCACTTTTAAAAATATTATAATTATAAATAACAGTAAACGACATTGGGCGTCATTACGACCATGCCGGTACCGGAAAGGACGGTGGTGGTAAAACCGCTGCCACCGTTCTTTCCGGACCGGCTGATTAAGAGTCCTGCAGGCGGGAGGTGTCACTTCCGCCAGGTCTGACCTTGCGGTTTTAACACCACCTGCCTGCAGGCGGACATGGAAACACCGGCTCTGTCATAGACGGAACCAGTGTTTCCATTGTCCCCATCCCCATGGAGTCCTATGGGCTCCATTGGAATGGGGACTTACACAATTCCGCCTCCGGAAATTCCCGGGTCAATGGGGTCGTAACCCTGGTGATTCTGGGAATCACGGAGGCGGAATGGTAATACGAGTCTGGCGGTAACCTGCCGGTTTTTCCGTCTCGGTTACACGCCGGACTCGTAATGAGGCCCATTGTGCTATTTCACAAGTGAAGGCACAAAGGGCGTGTTTAGGCACAGAGGTCTTTGCAGCTAATGGGAGGGGTGGGCCTATTAGTGACTATTGTCATGTACACGCACCTTAAGATGTGAAGGGTAGGGCGGCTGCATGAAGCTGCGTGCTGAGGGGGCAATGACAAACTAATGGTGGTCATTTTGTGTACATTCTTTCACCGCATTTTCTTTAGTCTTGTGAGAACTTTTGTAAATCACAGCTTCTTGGGGTGGAGGGAAGGACTGAAAGGACCCAGGTAAGTGGTTTGAATTGGGGTTTGGGGGTGGGAATGAATGTATGGAGCAGGAAAAGAGGCAGGGCATAAAAGGGGGCGGGGCAGAGGAACATCGTTCCACTACTTTTTTTTGTACACTTCGACCACTGCCACTGTGTTAATAGTGGGCGCAATATGGAGTTGTGGTCAAGACATATGAAAATGATTCTACTAGGTTATAGTATGATTCAAGGTTGGGCGATGGGACCAAACTTGCGTTGCTTCTTGATAAGTCATTCATGTGCACCACTACAGCTAATGCTGGAAATGGAAAACATTTAATGGGGGAACCGTCCCTTCTTAGGAGGATCAGGGCTTTGGGAAGGAGGGGGCGTGGCCAAAGGGACGTGGCCCCCGGCCAGGTTGCCATCACAGTGGGCCTCATTACATGTGTGCCAGTCTGGAAACAATGGTGCTGGTAAGCCTACCGGCACTGTTCTTTATGGACCGGCACACTGCGGGTTTGCCTGCCGGGGCCTCTCCCCCTGCCCGACACAGTGGCCACGGTAGGCAAGCCCTAACGGAAGCACCGGCATCGCTTCCGTGCCTGACAGGGTAGACCCTTCCGGACACCGCGGCCACGGTAGGCAAGCCATAATGGAAGCACCGGTGCTTCCGTGTTCCCCATTCGGACTCAATGGGAATGGAGATTTATAATTTACTGGCACCTGACTTTCCTGAATGCCAGGGTTCTAATCCGCAGTGTTACCGGCAAGCGAGGCGCCGGTGTATCTTACAAGTCCAGCGGCATCACTCCGGTAGCACCGGCAGGGTTACCGATGGACTTGTAATGAGGTCCAGTATCTGTATATAGAACCCAATCAGGGCGATTTGCATAAAAGCAAAGATAATTATTTGAGCAACATAATGTCCACAATTATAAATGTTAAACATGTATTATAATGATTCATTAAGAAAATCTTTTAATCGAATAATGGACTTTTCTGTTTTGATTGGTCACACTATTCACCCTAAAAAAGAGATGCCTGTAAAATGCAGGACATATATACCAGTTTGAACAGCTGTAAAACTGTATGTGCTGCTTTGGTACTGTTGTTATGTACGCTCCTGGAGCGTGGTTTGTGTAACAAAAACAACTTGTGCTACAACAAGCAGACTGCTTTTGGAAAACTCGGTATGAACGATGAGGCGCATGATCTGACAGTTGTGTCTGGGACCCCCTTGCCCTGGGGGACAGAGCGTGACATTTTTTTTCAGCAGCGCCGTTCCCGCTCATTGCCTCCTCTGACAGACCCTTGCCAGTGGCCTGGCCAGAGAGGAGTCAGTTAGGCCTGTCCGTAGGGTGCGGCAATTATCCTGGTCGAACAATACAAGGACCTGGACAAGAGCTTGCACTTTGTACTGAGGGTGTAGGGGAAGTAGCACAACTGAAAGTTCTTTGCCCTTTGTCTTGGATAAAAATGGTTAGAGCCAGTGCTTTAAGTGGGATTGGAAATCATAGGAGGGAGCTCTAGTTAGGGTGTGGCCTAAGGATACGCCCCCTAACAAGAGACCCCCTCGATTAAGGGCGGGAAGCGACTAGTAAAAGAGGTGGAGCTGGGGCACACTAGCATTATTACCTGGGCGCACCAAAAGGTGTGACACCAGTGTTACCCAGCTCACGCGCAGCACGCAGCCCGTTCATACCACGGGGTCCTTGAATGAAAGGGCTGCCTGCTGCTGGTTTCTCTGTACTTAAACCAGGAGAAGAGCTGGAGGGCCCAGTCTCTCCTTTTGTTTCCGAGTAACTAATGATTAATTACTCAGAAATAAATGGGTGAGCAGCGGTTTCCGGGGTTGCCTCACTATTCTTGCCCTTTCCTTGGGTCTAGCCTTTAGGGGCTAATGAGGTTGGATAGTGGGAAAGTTCACTCTACTGCCATGATAGTAACTGCGCAGGGGGGACGTGCACCGACGTGTCTATCCCTGCTCTGTCACTGAGCTAACAGAAGGTCGGGAACAACTGGGAGCTACAGGTGTGTTGAACATCCTCTGAGGTTTTGCTGCCAAGTGCTTCCAGAATGTTCTAATAGCCCTATACCTTGTGGTAGTTGTCTTTACAGGTAATGAACAGGCTCGGGCTATCTTATTGGGCAATAGGGCAAAGCCTGAACCACAAATGCAAATTGCTAGTGTGGGACTGTTTTTTTGGTCAAAGTGGGCCCCTATTTTTTCTAATGTCGGTCAGTCTGATGAGTTACTTCACTATGTGGCTAGTAATTTTGACCATTGTTGCTGAATACATATACTTTAAATTGCACAATGTGCATCACATTTTATTTTTTTTTAAACTCCCCCTTGTGTACTATTCAAACAGTCTGTCACAAAAGGAGTGATTTGCCATTTGCAACTGTGGGCCACTTTTTCATTGGTGCCCGAGACAATTTTATGCCCCAGTCCGACTCTGGTAATGAATCGTTGTTTCCTTATTATTGAACCTCACCTTTAAAACGGTATCAGGCCTTTGATGGTGGCATAGCCCACTTGTGTCAAGCAGTGGTTGTCAAGCAGGACTTCTAGTGGACCAAGGCAGAGGCTGTAGCTCCTCTTGAGAAAACAGTAGCTGTGTGGCACACTGCCAGTCCATAAGTACTGATGGGATCTTGGTGTAATGCCCTGTTTCTGCCAACATCGTTATGTGTGGGAGGGACATGAGAGGGTTTTGTGCCAAAAGACTAACGTTTTATGTTGTGCACGCAAGGAGAACCCTACCACAGTTCAACCCGAGCCAGGGACGTCGATTCACTAAATTGCATGGGGTAGCGGAAGTGACATCACAGAACTGATGACACTTGACCTTTGACCCAGAGGGCATCAGTTCCTCTTTAACCCTGGTGACATTACCCGAAGTGGCTTGCATGCTTAAAAATAAAGTACATACATGTAAACATTTAAAAATACCAAATACATACTGAAACAGACAAGAATGTTTTAGATACCAACCACATTTTAACAAGGGCGATTCCTTCAGATAAGTGTGTGCAAGGCCCGCTGTTCAATGAACCATGACTTTTAGCGATGCATGCAACAGGATATGATCCTCTTTAACATCTTAAAGTAATTGAAATAAAATATAACTATACATAGGGCTTGAGATAGTTCATGGGCAGGCTAGTACAGCAGCCAAATCACCACTACAGTAAGTGAGGAGTCGGAGCCGTGCCAGTTTGGTTCCATGTATCTGTTAGCCGGCCTCTGTGGATCAGTTTGTTTGGTTCCCTGTGTGTACACCTGCCACCATACAGTTGTGTCTGCACACCTGCCTCTGTGCGTGCATGAGTACAAGTGTGTGTGTGTGCCTGTTAGTGCCTCGCTCTTTGTCATGTGCATGTGTGCTGAACACTGAAAACGGAGTAGTTGTGGACATTAGAAGAAAAAAAAAGTACTGTTTCATAGTGGACCCATGGCAAAAGATGAGCACTACAACACTAGTCGCCGGGCAAAATGTTAATTACTGCAGCAATATTGACATTGGGCAAAATATGCTAATTACTGCAGCTCTGTTTATGTAGGCAAAACGTGTTTTTTACTAGAGAATGGCAGAACTTGCCTAATGCAAGCGTACTGGCCATTTTGGAGAAGAAAAAACACCAACCGCATGCCGGAAGTCCTTCAGGCTGAGCAGTCAGTTCCTCCCGTGGTGATACTATGTATATCGTTGGGGCTATTTGCTTTGGTGCTGTGCCGCGTAGGGCCATTAGATGCCCTGATAGCATGAGGGAAATATATGCTGCTACTTGGGTCTGTTGCAATGTGCATAGCAGCACAATGGAGACTTTAGCTTGTGTGTATGGCTATAGGGACACTGAATCGCAGATACAAATACGCACCCAACCTGGCTGACTTGGTAATTGGGTGCAGGGCTGGTGTGGAGTTTTGGCGTAACACCTGATGGCAACTGCGGGCGGGGAGCACACAGGGAAGCAGCAGGGAGAGGAAGTAAAGATGGCAGGTGGGTGCAAGCAGTGGTGGGCTTGCTCAGAACACGGCTTGGATTGTGAGATCTAGCCTGCGTTCAGAACAATTCCACTGGCTGCGGCATCAGCCCCAATCTGCAGAGTGCACGTTTTCCACACAGGGCTAGCATTTGTTAACGAAAAAGTACATCCTGCAGCACTATCGCTACCATTTATACATTATTACACATGACCACAGAATGCAACCATCATGGAGTGGCATAAATGGGAGCTGCACCTTGCATCAACAGATTCAATGCAGGCTATTTTTGGGGACTAGGCCATGTACAGTGTGTCTTAGGGTTCCAGAGTGTACAAGGGCAGGTACAGAGCCAGGCATCCAGCAAGAGCTGACCACGGGCCAACACATCTAGAGCATAGACAAAGCTACCAGGAACTGATAGAATCAAATGCAAGAAGAGTGATAGCTTCCACAGATTACTTGCTAGACCGGATCCACCCGAGAGCTTCGACTTGCTTCTACTAAATTCCCAGTCAGTCCATAGTATTCCACACACAATCACCTGCTGCAGGGCCTCGCAAGGTATTGTGTGAATACTGCAGACCCCCATCCTATTACCCGTTTAAATTCGGGGCTCACTTCGTGTAGTTTTGGTATGTTGTGGGCACTCACACCTGTGAGCGAGCCTAAAGTGCTTCTGACGAAAAATACCTCATTTGAACTCAGACAAAAAATAAATCATTGCTGTATCATGCTTTGGGCCCGAAGGTTAGAGGAAATATCGAGAATTACCAATTTTGGCAAAAGCAGGAGATATGGATGACCGCAAAAAGACCATCAGACAACTTGACAGATATTATGCTTGTGAGATGAACGTAGGTATAAATAGATGACATGTTTACTCCAGAACCCAAAGAGAAGAAGAACACATAGAGAATGTTATAGAAAGGTGGGGCTGAAACCATCCTGAGCTCTACCAAACCACAGTTAAAGATAGATTTTTGAATTCAGACACATACTTATTTATATTAATTCAAATAGTAGTGGCAAGCAGAGGCTAAAGATGGTGTGAGACTCAAACCCAAAGTCTAACATTAGTTCACAATGTATGATTCCCCAACTGGCCACGTGTTCCACATCATAATGTCTTCTATTTGATCAAATGATCACAAAGCTAATATCGGTGTTCACACATACAATATTTAATTGAATTTTCAAAAGCCGATACATGTTTCGACCTCTAAGCAGGTTATCCTCAGGCACTTTTCCAATTCCTTCAGCCTCCAATCTCTATAGCGCCACTCACTGCTGGTCAGTGTTTCAGTTCTCCTTGGATATGCTATTTCTCATGACGGGACAGTCAGTGTCTACCCTCAAATCACTTCAAATTGTTGTCCCTCTATCTCTCTCCGTTTGTTGTGGAACTCAACAGTCATTCATCAGGATAAATATGATTCTGGTATACATTTTATGTGCAGCAGCTTACCACCCTTTTTTGATCTTCACCACTTCTCGCAGTACGATCAGCTGGGGGTGGGATACTTCAGGTCCTTGCAGCCCCAGTGCTATGTACTTGGCTTCTTGATTGTCCCAATTGTGTTTTGCTTTAAATGATGGTGCTTGTTCCAGAAACACCAGATTTGGCTATGAATAATAGGACTTCTTATGATCTCTCTCACATTCACAGATACTATTCCTTGACTCACACCTGCAATTGCAGCTGTATACTCTTCCAATAGGTGGAACACCACCACATTTTGAAAGAGTATACTGCTGAAATTGCAGGTGTGAGTCATCAAGCTCAGTTTGGCTAAACGCTGCATTGCTATACACATCTCCTTAACCATCAACAACTCTACTAATGTATTGTACTTATTGTGAATTGATTGCCCCATAAATACCTATGAACATATTTCACTCCCCCCTGCCCCTCTTACACACACACACACACACACACACACACACACACACACACACACACACACACACACACACACACACACACACACACACACACACACACACACACACACACACACACACACACACACACACACACACACACACACACACACACACACACACACACACACACACACAACACATTAACAGCTGCCTTTCAAAAACCAAATATGTAGATTCTGTATCTGATAGGGCTCTGGACACATGGCATATCACCTTTCCCTTGCCACAATTTGGGAAATCACTGCCCTTAAACCTTGTCCACTAGCATCCACTGTTAAATTTAGCTGTTTTCCTAAACTCAAGTCCTCCCGATTGAGTGTGTTGCATATTCCTCCCTTAACAGCTCTCATGACTCCTTCACACTCTTTGCTTCACTCAAACTTTACCCTTTTTTTCAACAACATTATTATGGGCTGTGTAATACTAGCAACATTATTCACAAATGTATTATAATACTCAACCAAGCCCAGGAATGACCTGGCGTTATCCTTATTTATAGAGAAGCAGGTAGACACGTCATTCCTAGCTCCCGCCCCCTCACCTCCATCATATTGGAACAGCAAGAGAAGAGCCCTATGTGGGACACCAGGTATTATCTCAATATCTCAATGAGTGTATGAGAGATGATATGCACTCAGACAACCATATCGAATGTGCCCCCACACTGCAAGGGTGGAAGGATGTCTGCACACACCATCGGACATCGAGGAGCTATAAGTAAAATTGGACGAGGGCAGAGTGACGTTGTGAAGAAAAGACACAAAGGCGCACTGAAACAATATTCAAATACTTGAATTTAAATACTTAAAGAATGAAGATGTCACTGGAGAAATCAGAAACATGTAATCGAAGATGAAGACATTATATGCACCAAAGTGAGGAGAGATGAAGTGAATGTACATACCCAGAAATGCAAGGTAGTTGAGACATATACAATCTTGCTGCAGAAGAAAGCATAATGTGGCCAAGGCAGCCAGGATGGATAGATGAACATCAGACTTGTGTTGAAATCAATCAAGGTATCTCAGAGGCAAACCAGGGCTGCAGAGTCAGGAGACCCTGAAAAACAGCTTTATGTGAGGAATAATGAGGAGTCTATTGGCCTAGGATCATGGATGCTACTTCAAGGGATAATATCAAGGTAAACAGGGAGTCAAGAGGATAGGTCATGTGCATAAGACATATTTCTCTTAAATTAAGCAAAGAAGAAAACATTTGCAAGCATTGGACAATCAAAGATGCGAAAAGCCTATGCAAGGTGGAGTGAGCAAGTCTCCAGAGGTTAGAGGAGTAATGACAGCCACCTTAATTAAATCAAATAGCAGTAAACAAAAGATCGAAATTGACAAAATCGTGGTCTCCTCATACGTGATTCAGAAGCCGGAAACAAGGGCTATTCATTAAGCACCAGGCGTAGATAATGGAGTAGCTACACTCCCTTAGAAGTCCCAGAACGGAGAACAGGCAGCAAGGTCAACTACAAAGAATAAGCCTTGGCTTGGGGACTGACCAATGAGAAATGATAGACTAATTGGACAAGTAGGTAGTAATCTTAAGTTGCTCTCTGTATCTGAGTTTCGTTTTGCTTATTTGCTGCTAACGAGCCAAAAGTCCAAGGTTGGGAGAGAACGCCAACCAATCAGAGGGACTATGTAGCAACATGCTACATAATGTTGCACAGGCCAACCCGCTACTGTTATTCCGCTATAATCTGTAGTATACGTATTTAGAGGTGGTTAAAGGCGTGCCTACTAGATAAGGGGAATCTAGTAATATTACTAATACTTATATGATATATAGGAACATATGTTCCCTTGACCAATCACTCCCTTAAATAGGTTTTACAGTTTGCCACGTAGGATGATGTAATGGATGATGCATATCGAGGTATAAAGCCTTTGTGTAATTAAAATTGAAGCGTGAGTGCGTGGACTACAGTTTGTTGTTCGCCAGATTGCCCTACTTTATTTTAGGCTGAGAATAAATTAGTACTTTGCCAAATTCTTCCATTATTGTATGGGTCTCAAAGCATTATTGGTAATTCCATATAGCACACAAAATATACTTCAAGGTGCTAAAGCACATATTAGATGGTGCGGGGCATTTTTTTTTATAGCTGCCAAGCCATCATTCTGCACCTTTCTCCACTCACCACATGACACAAATACTCTCCTTACCTTTCTCTGAACCAAGCTTCTATTTGTAACCCCTTGTCTTTTAACTTATACAGAACCCATGCAACCTGTCATCATGTTCTTGCCTCCCTTTCCCATATATTAAAATGTTGTCTTGATAAACTATTGTCCCTGACAATCCCATTGAAATACATGCCATCATTCTCTGAAACACTACAGCAGCCAGAGTGAGGCAGAATGGCATCCTGCAGTACCTATACATCCCAAAAGGTGTTATAAAATCCATGTGGTCATTGCAGTCTTCAGTCAACACAATCTGATGGTAGTCTGCTGACAGGTCCAATGTATTGAACAGATATGCTCCTTGCAAGAAGTTCATCATTTTCAAGATTATTTATTTATTTATTAAATATGTTCACAGCCAACAAAGGCTTTACATATATTAAATAATAAATCACAATCCAATTTCATCACGTATTTACCTTAATAAAATCATTAGGCTTGAAAACGCTTACCATAAAAACAGTGTACCTACAGACAGTTCCCTTGGATAAAATTAAGTCATAAAACTTAATCATTTGGAAAATGAGATTCAAGTTGTTTCCATGTAGCAATGATTTCCATATTTCATTCATATTCTCAGCATTGCTAGTGTTGTCATATGCTTTCATATATTTAGTTCTTAAAAGGTTAAGACTCCCATATTGACATATAATGTGTGCTGCATATTCTATAGAAGATGTACCACACAACCTACATAGCCTTTGGTCCCTAGCAATGTCACATTTTGCACCCATTATTTCAAGTGTGTCACACCTATTCAATTTAAAAAGTAAATAACGCCTCATGGTGTTACTATCAGAGAATGCAGCTAGCTGTTTAGGTTTTCTAGATGCATTCAATCAGAACTCTAAAAATATACCACTATTGACTTTAGTTGCAAGGTTCATCATGTCACGTTCTTTCCCATGGTCATATATCGACATTTTCAGCAACTGTTTAACCTTTGCATGCGACTTTTCAAGCCATACATAGGCATCTTGATTTGCCCACCTGAGATATTCGGTAATGGGTCCTTGTCCACTTGTATGTTTTTATTGAAATCTTGCAGGTCTGCGCAGATTTCGAGCTTCCCATTTGTCTTTACCGCTACTACAATGGAGTGAATCGAAAATGCCGACTCGACAGTTGGTGTCTCCATCTTGCTCGAGCGGCTCTAACTCTGCTTCCACCTTCTGTCTGAGCACAAGTGGCACTGGTCTTGACTTAAGAGTAACTGCTTCTGCTCCTGGCTTCAATATAGTTCTGTGAGCATACTGCTTCAAACGGCCATTGCTGGCTTGAATACTTTGGGAAAATCTTCTTGTTGCTACTCCCCTCTTGTAATTATGCACAGCACAGGCTCATTGCAGCACTGGCCTAGTATTACCTTTAGCACAACTTGGTCTTTACTTTGTTTTTTTTTAACTTTATTTACAGTACAGTGAAAGACATACATCCACAAACACAGTGTACCATTGGATAATATTCCTGCAGCAGAAGGTGCTGGAAGCTTCTGCACATGTTTACATCATGTAAATACCACAGTTAATACAATTGTGTTCAGTGAGTACAAACTACGCCGTTATTTGTATTCGCGTATTCACGGAAAGGCATCCAAATGTTTTTCGGTCCACAACTCGATGTAACCAGTGATGCAGTTACCTCTTCACATTCATTAGCATATGTCATTTCGTTTATCCACATAATAATGTTCGGAGCAGTTTCCGACTTCCATTTAAGTAATATACACTTTTTGGCTAGCAAGCAGCCAATGTTGAACAGTCTCTTTTTGACCGAGACCTTGCCAATATCACTGAATGAGTATTTGGGTAGAGTTAAAGTCGGGGGGACTCCTGTGCATTCATACAGTATGTCAGCAACCTCATTCCAGAACTGGGCAACCTGGGGGCAACCCCAGTACATGTGCTGTGCGTCTTCAATGTCAGTATTACATTGAAAACAACTAGCATTAGCCGAAGGGGCAAATCTGGCAATTTTCACGGGGGTGTGATGCAGTCTATTGAGAACTTTACATTGATTGAGCCTATGGGCCTCATCACGACTTGGGCGGTAACGGTAACGCTATTAGCACGGGCGGTATTAGCCCTACCGCCGAAATCCCCGGCGCTAATAGCGCCGGATCATGAGTTTGGCAGTAATGTAAGTCCCCATTCCCCACTTAGCCCATTCGGGAATGCCCTATTCCCCATTGGGCTCAATGGGGAATCTTCGCGCTGATACCGCCGGCGGATTTCCCGCCGGCGGTAATAGCGCACATTTTCGGCGGATTTCCCCCCAGCTCAGAGCTGGGGCGAAATCTGCCGAAGCCCTAATTCGGCGGACCCTTAAATCCGGCGGTAATAGCGCTACTGCCAGATTTAAGGGTTACCGCCAAAGTCGTGATGAGGCCCATCTTGCATTCAGGGATACCTCCTTGGTGAGGCGGCACCACCATGTCCACCCTGTGTCATCCAATGGAGCGCCCAAATCCGCCTCCCATTTTTCCCTGGACCTATTAGGTAATGATTGTGTGTCCTGATTTTTTTTTTAAAATTTAGAGAGCAGTCCTCTGGCGTAACCGACTATCGACACAGCATCAAGAGGTTCGCACACGTCAGGTTCTTTAGGGAATGGCAACCGTTTTACTCTTACAGCAGCCCTCGTTCCATAGTACTGTCGTGTCCTAGTTGGGCCGGTGCCCAGTTTCTCTAAAAAGATTGACAGAGTTATGAAAGTACCATCTGGGAAGAGATCATGTAATCTTTCTTGAAAAGGGATTGAGCCTTCGTATGGCTCGGTGACCTGCAGCCTTTTAAAGAGTCTGGACCAGGCGTTGACGGTCGTACGGACTGGGTCAAACATGTCGGTGTCGGGGTGGCAGTTGGCGAGCACTATTGTGCGCAGGTCAGATGGGGATGCGCTGTATCTCTCAAGGCCTGTGTGTATTGGCCAACCATGTGGAGTGTACTAGTGCCCAGCAAAGTGTGGTTGCGCGGCCTCATAATAAAGCTCCAATTCGGGAGCAGGAAGTCCACCCTGATCATATGATTTTGTCATGGCCTCCCATTTCATGCGTGGGGTATCGGCGCCCCAGACAAACCCAATTGCCATTGACCTAAGATTATCGAAAAATATATGCCCCGGCCCTAGCGGGATATTGACAAAGTAGTGCAATAGTTTGGAGACAATAATCATTTTTAGGAGAGATAATCAACCATATAGTGAGACCAGAAGTCTGGCCCATAGTTTCAGTTTATCTGTGAGTGTGTGCATGTATTTCCCATGGTTTTCAAATAATAAAGTTTGGTGTTGTCAGATGATTACAATGCCCAGATATTTCAACTAATCCTGAACCCATCTGAAGCCCTGGAGATGAGCATGGGGGGTAGTGGTCTCGTTCAAATGAAACAGCTCTGATTTGGCCTCGTTAATGTGGTACCCTGAGAATGTGGTGAATCTGCAGAGCTCTTCTAGCATCGGGGCAAGGTTCGTAGCTGTGTTTTTAATATAGAGTAATGAGTCGTCTGCGTAGAGTGAGATAATGGGCCTCATTACACGGAAGGCGGTAATGGTTAACGGCCACCGTTAATGGTAACGGTGACCGTTAACCATTACCTCCTTACTACGAGGTCCCTTAGCGGGTTGGTGCTTTAACGCCTGCTTTTTGCAGGCGTTAAAAACCAACCCGCTAAAGGACCTCGGAGCTAATTACGGCACCGCAAAATTGCGGTGCCGTAATTAGCGCCTTCCCCATTCCCATAGAGCCCTATGGGGCAGAAATGGGAATGGGGAAGGGCAATGGCGGAAGGGGGATTTACCGCCCCACCAACCTTGGCATGGGGCGGTAAATCCCCTTTCCGCCAAGGCGGTGCCGGTATTTTACCGGCATGAGCCATGGCGCTAATGGCTCACCGCCTTCCGTGTAATGAGGCCCAATGTGTGTAGGGCCAGTCATGTGCAGACCTCGGTGTATATGTCGAAGGCGCATAATACATGCAAGGAGCTGTATGGTGAGGGCAAAGAGAATCGGAGACAATGGGCATCCATGTCGAGTGCCATGTTCCAGCAAAAACATTGGGGATACTGTAGAGCTGGTACAACGTCCTTTCATCGCGGGACTGGTTTTGCTGGGTTTTTTACCACACATTTTTTATGGGAAAAACCCATCACATTTTTTGGGGGGGGGGTTAAAACATTATATATATGGGATGCAGGTTTTTGGTAATAGATATAAACTGAAAGTGAAAGGGCAGTCGGGGGGGACCCCTCCCCCCAAAATATTTGTAAAAAAATGTTTTTAGGGTTTTTTTCAATAAAAAATGTGCAGTAAAAAACCCTGTGAAAAAACATCCCGTGATGAAATGACATGGAACCGTAGTGCCAGTTCTAACCCTGGCACTCGGGAAGGAATATAGCAGGCAGACACATTGGTTGAAGAATTTGCCCAGTCCCATGCAACGAAGAACTGAGAACAGGAATTGCCAGGAGACCGAGTCAAACGCCTTCTCCGTGTCCAAGGAGGCTGCCCCGGCCTGTGCCTCTGGTTTAAGCTGTGAAATGATACCAAAGAGCCTTTGTAAATTAAATGCATTTGTCCACTCAGGGATGAACCCTGACTGATCAGGATGGACCAGATCCGACATGTGCGGGAGGAGTCTAGTGGCTAGAAATTTAGCAAGTACCTTTGTATCAGAGTTAGTTAAGGACAGATGCCTGTAGGAACTCATGTCCGAGGGTGGTCTTTTAGGTTTCAACAATACAGTGATCAATGCCTCTGACATCGAGGGGGGGAGAGTACCGCTTTGTAGTGATTCTTCCCATGTCTTAAGCAGATTGGGGGCAAGGACTGAGCTCAATTTTTTATATAATTCAATCGCCAACCCGTCAGGGCTGGGGGCCTTACCCGAGGGGAGGGATCTGATGGATTCAGCAATTTCTTCTACGGTAAGAGGATGGTTGATTGCCAGGCGGGCCTCGTCAGGGAGCCTTGTTAGGGGTATTTCGTCCAAATATGATTCAACCTCCTCGGGCGAGCAATTATCAGAGTTGGAATATAGAGATTTATAGAACCCACACAATTCTGAGTTAACATCTTCTGGGGTATTTAGAATGTCTCCCGATGTATCAATGATCCCAGTGATATGGTGTAATCCCAATTCACGTTTGGCCGCATTCACCAGTTGGCAATCCGGTCTATTTGCCTCACTGTATCTTCTTGCCCGCACTGGGTGGTATAGCAGGTGGACCTCTCGATCAGCGAGTTCTCTGAACCCCAGAAGATTCGCTTTTGTGCAGCCCAGGAGGGCCCAATTGTGAGTATTACTGTATTCATCCTCTAATTTCTTAATCTAAGCCTCAACCGCATCTACGTCTCTTTTTGTTTCCCATAGTGCACCAGAGGCCATGGATATGATTTCCCCCCTGATCCATAATTTGTAGGCCTCCCATACCATGCTATGGTGTTGCACTGACGTGTCATTTCTATGAAAGAATTCTGCAGACTCGTTGTGTAATCTCTCAAGGGGTATCGGATCAGCCAAACAGGAGGGTGGCAGTGTGACGCATCATTTCTATGAAAGAATTCTGCAGACTCGTTGTGTAGTCTCTCAAGGAGTACTGGATCAGCCAAACAGGAGGGTGGGAGTGTGACGCATCATTTCTATGAAAGAATTCTGCAGACTCATTGTGTATTCTCTCAAGGAGTTTTGGATCAGCCAAACAGAGGGGGGCATCCGCCATATTGAACGTGCAGTAGTCGGTGCAGTCCATTCAAGGGTTAGCATGATGGGGGAATGGTCAGAAAGCGTTTGAGGGAGAATCGCAGAGTCAACCATTCGTGACATGAGTGCAGTGGGGATCAGCCATGGGTCAATTCTGGAGTAGGTGTCGTGGACTGTGGAATAGTATGTGTATTCACGTTTAGTTGGATTTCGGTCGTGCCATGGATCTGACAGCCCCAGGTGGCCCATCATAATTAATACCTTCCGGCCTGCCGCGGAAAGTTCTCTTTGTGTGCTCCTGGATCTGTCCATAACGCAGTCCAGTATCAAATTAAAATACCCCCCCAGATGTTGTGAGAGAGGGAGTTGCAAAGTAGGATATCCAAAATGTAGCCGTAGAATTGGAGCTCAACGTTTGGACCGTATGTATATACCAATGTCACCTCAACACCTGCCAGGGAGCCCCATAGGATGATTTACCTACCCAGTGGGTCTATTCTGCGTTTAGTCTCTTGGAACGGTATGGAGCAATGCATTAGTGTGAATACCCCATGCGACTGAGTCGAGTAGTTAGTGTAGCCTCGTTGGGGGCCCCAAGTTTTAGCAAATGAGTCATTGGTGGGCACCTGGGCGTGGGTGTCCTGTAGCATTAGCACTTTGGGGGACTGTCTATTGATGTAGGCAGCAACCTTGAGTACCTTAATGGGGTGATTGAGGTCCTGTACGTTCCACGACAGGAACGTGACATTAGTATTCAACATATCTCGGGTACATAAAATCTATGCCCGATCAATGTAGGACAAGGTCAAGGATGTAACCACATTCTGTGCTAGTGGAGCAGTCTTCACTGACATTTACTGCATAAACAAACATTCCAAACAGGAGACCTTTGAGGCCTAACATTATACAAAACACTAGACCAACATGATAGAAACAGTTGCAATTGCTAATAGACCCGTTCTGCTCCAACGCCCACATCATTACCCTCAACTTGACGACGAATACCCCTTCATAAAAATGGGTCAAGTGATTACAATTGCAGGCTCTAATCTATAGGTCTTGACAATACAAACATGTATAAGCATATTCCAAACTTTCCCCGCCCACATCCCACATCACCCCCCCCCCAACTGGACGATGAAACCCAATATGCATTGTAACATTGTTGAACACTCCGGGGGTAACTGTGTGCAATCAGCAAAGCTAGTTAGACGGCCGCCAGTGTGCAGCCAGGCCCGCCATAGGGGTTGCGCATGCCTGAGCACATTGCAAAATTGGGACTAGCCTCCCTGGGGGGGAGGGGTCAATCGTTTTCAATGTTATCTGCACCATTGTTGTCTATGGGAGACCTGTGGCCCACATCCCGGTCTCTTGCTGGCCGAGGGATAGAGATTTTAGATTCAATATATGTTGTGTCTTCATTGGTGTCTTCGAAGAAATGTGCCTTTCCACCATGTTGTATACGTAGTTTCGCTGGGTATATCAGGGCATATTGAACTTGGTGGATGTGTAGCAGTTTCTTGACTGGATCAAATGACTTACTTTTAGCTAGCACGTTCGTGGCGAAATCCGGATATATATGAATGTCTGCGGATTCAAATCGTAGTGTCCCCTTCTCTCTTGCCATGCGTAGGATTGAGCCTCTATCGCGATAGCTCAAAAGTTTGCCCAGCATGGTGTGAGGGGGGCCCCCGGCTCGGGAACAGGGGCCAGGACCCGGTGCGCCTTTTCAACCAGGATATGCTGCGAGAATTTGGTAGGATCGAACAGTGACTTCAGCAAGTTCTCAACTAATTGTTCCATTGGAACCCCGCAGGAGGCATCCGGGATCCCGACAATAGCGATGTTGTTCCTCCATGACCTGGATTCCAGGTCGTCGCATCTGTTGTGGAATCTTTAGCCGGTCAAGTGGCACAGCGAGTAGAGCGCTCGCTTTGACATCCGTGCAGAGTCTGCTAACGCAGGTTCGAATCCCGGCGGGGCCAATCTCAGCCTTTCATCCTTCCGAGGTCGATAAATGAGTACCACACACCGTGGGTAATAATAAGCAGCGCTCAGATACCTGAGGGTTCGTAGCGCTATATAAATGCCAAATTATTATTATTATTATTATTGCTGTAGGTGTGCGATGTCGCTGACATGCTTCAGTGTTTTGTCCTCTGTCTCGCTGACCCTAGACTCCACTTCAGTGATGCGGGTCCCCTCCTTATCAAGCTTGGATTTCAAAGAACCAATAGTTGAGACAATGTCATCAAGTTTTACATTTACGGCCAGGAAGCCATTTTGCATAGCCATAAGGAGATGGTCGTCTCTGATATTTTGGGATGCCGAGGGGCCCTCCTCATAAGGTGTTGACGCAAGTGGGACCGGGTGCCTAGCAGGGGTACTCGTGTACATGTCCATTGGGCCCTTCTTTTTGGATCTCGCTCCTTGTGCATCTCAAAAAGGTGGACGACTGTAGTTCTTTATGATGTTGTACTGTTTTCTCCACAGAGAGCCAAGTGCCCACTCCTCAGCGGAGAGTCAGATAGTGTTCACCAATAAGGGGTCAACTGAAACACGAAAGCCGAGCTTCTCAGCGAGTACTTGGGCCAGTAGTCAACCGGCCAGTGGACCGGGGGCCAAACAGCCAAGCCTCCCAGCACGGAGGGTGGGCACTCAGGGCCCCAATCTCACGGAGTCAGGCGGCATAGGCACAGCACAGAGCAACCAGGTGGTGCAATATCAAATGTGCATTAATGGTGTGATGTCAAGGTTTCCGGGTGCAGCGCGTTAGGGTCGATGTTACCTACGAGAGCCTCACGAGCTAGGGGTCCCCCCACAGCCTCCCCAGTGCAGTGAAACGGGACAGCAAAGTCTGCTGCACCAGTCACATGTGCCCACCAGATTGCAGCAGGGTTCCAGGTGCTGCCCAGTAACAGATCCGCAGCCAGGGATAGGAAGAGTCAGTTAGCAGGGTGCTCCCCCTCGGCCAGGCCCCAACTTGGAGGGCTGTGTAGGGACCCAGTCCGTGTGCACCGGGGGCTCTGTAGGGACCCGGTCCGTGTGCACCGGGTTCTTGACTGCCGTGCATGGGAGGGTGAGACGCCCGGGTGGCGGTCTGGTGGATGCGGCCCAACTAATGCATTTGTAAGTTCACAGGGCTCTGCGGAGCGGATCTGCGCATTGTCCCACCCACTACACAGTATATTTCTGTTTGCAGTGTTTTGGAGGGCAAGCCCCCACGCCGGCAGCGCACAGGCCCTGGCCCAGCGAACATTCTTAGGAGTATTTCACCACAGGCCCGGGTCAGCCCAGAGGAGCGAAGCCAGCGCTGCAGGCCAGTCCAGGGCCAGTCACACTCCCCAAACCAGATCGCAGGCCCAGTCGCATGGTCCTCACATCAGTGGCAACCAAGGGGCAATTACCTGCAGTGTCCCAGCGCCTGCTCACCCACCTTCAGAGGCACAGGCCCGGTCTCCTTGCCAGAAGATCCAGCGCTCTGCTCCTCCGCAACCGAGATGGGGCCTCTAGATGGGGCCCAAGGAGCAAGCACAGTCCGCTCCTGCATGTATCTTTGCCACGCTGTGGTGGCAGCTGATCCCCCGCACAGCACAGGCCCGCTGGCCCGCCTCACCAGGGCAGCGCAGCAGCTCGAAATCAGGGTGCTGAGACCAGGATCGGGTCGACGGCACGCCGGCTTTGGTTACCAAGCGAAGTGCTCAGCGCTCCAGCGCACCCCACATCCACAGCGGGCACCCGGGGTGGATCAAGTGCCCACATAGCAGCAGGGGAAGTAGTGGCAGGGTCCGACACAGGGGGGAACAGAAGCAGCGACCTGCAGGCACTCAAGATCGGGGTCCCATTCCCAATCAGCACTGGTGCAGTCTCCGTGCCAACCAACAGCGCCACGCCGCACAAGCGGGCACATCCCGTCTTCGTCTTGCTCCACGAGCACCCTCAGATCTATGGTGACTTCACAGCGGGGGGGTTAGGGATAGAGATTTTAGATTCAATATATGTTGTGCCTTCGTTGGTGTTTCTGAAGAAATGTGCCCTCCCACCATGTTTTATACGTAGTTTTGCTGGGTATATCAGGGCATATTGAACTTGGTGGATGCGTAGCAGTTTCTTGACTGGATGAAATGACTTGCGTTTAGCTAGCACGTTCGTGGCGAAATCCGAGTATATATGAATGTCTGCGGATTCAAATCGTAGTGTCCCCTTCTATCTTGCCATGTGTAGGATTAAGTCTCTATCGCGATAGTACAAAAGTTTGCCCAGCGTGGTGCGATGGGGGCCCCCAGCTTGGTAACAGGGGCCAGAACCCGGTGCGCCCTTTAAACCAGAAAATGCTGTGAGAATTTGGTAGGATCGAACAGTGACTTCAGCAAGTTCTCAACAAATTGTTCCATTGGACCTGCAGGAGGCCTCCGGGATACCGACAATAGGGATGTTGTTCCTCCATGACCTGTATTCCAGGTCGTCGCATTTGTTGCGGAATCTGCTGATTTCTTGCTGTAGGTGTGCAATGTCGTGGACATGCTTCAGTGTTTTGTCCTCTGCCTCGCTTACGGTAGACTCCACTTCAGTGATGCGGGCCCCCTCCCTTTCAAGCTTGGATTTCAAAGAACCAATAGTTGAGACAATGTCATCAAGTTTTATATTTACGGCCAGGAAGCCATTTTGCATAGCCGTAAGGAGATGGTCGTCTCTGGTATTTTGGGATGCTGAGGGGCCCTCCTCATCAGGTGTTGACGCAAGTGAGACCGGGTCCCTAGCAGGGGTACTCGTGTCTATTGGGCCCTTCTTTTTGGATCCAGCTCCTTTTGTCATTTTGGCCACAGTTGCGAACTCACCTCTTGCACAGGTGGACACTAGTTCTTTATGATGTTGTACTGTTTTCCCCACAGAGAGCCAAGTGCCCACTCCTCAGCGGAGAGTCAGATAGTGTTCACCAATAAGGGGTCAACTGAAACACGAAAGCGGAGCTTCTCAGCGAGTATGTGGGCCAGTAGTCAACCGGCCAGTGGACCAGGAGCCAAACAGCCAAGCCTCCCAGCACGGAGGGTGGGCACGCAGCGTCCCACTCTCAAGGAGTCAGGAGCAACAGGCACAGCACAGAGCAACTGGCTGGCGCAATATAAAATGTGCATTAATTGTGTGATATCAAGGTTTCCAGGGCGCAGCGTGTTAGGGTTCATGTTACCGATGAGAGCCTCACGAGCCAGGGGTCCCCCAACAGCCTTCCCAATGCAGTGAAATGGGATGGCAGAGTCTGCTGCACCAGTCGCATGTGCCCACCAGATCGCAGCAGCTTTCCAGGCACTGCCCAGTAACAGATCCGCAGCCAGGGATAGGAAGAGTCAGTTAGCAGGGTGCTCCCCCTCGGCCAGGCCCCAACTTGGAGGGCTGTGTATGGACCCGCTCCATGTGCACCGGGTTCTTGACTGCCGTGTATGAGAGGGCGAGAGGCCCGGGTGGCGCTCTGTAGGATGCGGCCCAACTAATGCATTTGTAAGTTCCCAGGGCTCTGCGGAGCCGATCTGCGCATTGTCCCACCCTCTACACAGTACATTTCTATTTGCAGTGTCTGGGAGGGCAAGCCCCCACGCCGGCAGTGCACAGGCCCCGGCCCAGTGAACATTCTTAGGAGTATTTCACTACAGGCCAGTGTCCCACCTGAGGAGCGGTGCCAGCACTGCAGGCCAGTCCAGGGCCAGTCACACTTCCCAAACCAGATCGCTGGCCCAGTCGCATGGGCCTCAAATCAGCGGCAACCCAAGGGGCAATTTCCTGCAGTGTCCCAGCACCTACTCACCCACCTTCAGAGGCACAAGCCCGGATCTCCTTGCCAGAAGATCCAGCGCTCCGCTCCTCCGCAACTGAGATGGGGCTTCTGGATGGGGCCCAAGGGCAATCACAGTCCGCTCCCGCGTGTATCTTCGCTGCGCTGTGGTGGCAGCGGACCCCCCACACAGCACAGGCCTGCTGGCCCGCCACACCAGGGCAGCGCAGTGGCTAAAAATCAGGGTGCTGAGACCAGGATCGGGTCGATGGCACGCCAGCTGTGGTTACCAAGTGAGGCGCTTAGCGCTCCAGAGCACCACACATCCATAGCGGGCACCCGGGATGGATCAAGTGCCCACAGAGCAGCAGGGGAGGTAGTGGCAGGGTCTGACACAGGGTGAACCCAAGCAGCGACCTGCAGGAACTCAAGATCGGGGTCCCATCCCCAATCAGCACTGGTGTGGTCTGCGTGCCAACCAACGGCGCCACACCGCACCACCAGGCACATCCCAGTTTCGTCTTGCTCCACGAGCATCCTCAGATCTCTGTTCACAGCGAGGGGGGTTAAGGAATGCCCTGTGGTCCACTCAGCCACACACTGGGTCCGGTGGGGCAGCTCTGCAGGGCCAGTCCCTCAGGCCTCCCAGTTCCCCGCCAGGCTGGGGGTCAGTGAGGTGGCGCACGCCCTCTGGAGGATCCGAGTGGTGGATGTTCTCTTCTGCCGCCTCGCACCAACTCCACCCCACTCGCCACTCAACATCAAGAGCAGTTCAGTTGGGTATTCGGATGTGTGCAGCTCCACCACAGCAATGCGGATTCTCCTGAAATCACGTCCTTAGGTGCACAACTCCTTAAGGAACATTAAGCTGCAGTCTAATTTTCAAGTAGCCAGGCCCAAACGGATACTTATGAGGTTCGGATGTATGCGGGGCTGGAGCTCCTCGTTCACAGCTTGTTCAACTTCACTTCCAACCATAGAGCTTGTAGCACCATCTATTTGTCACTTGCTATTATTGTGCATGCAGAACAACTGTCCACCATCACTTTAACCTTCCAACTCTCTATGATGATCTTACAACTGGCACATCTCAGCGCCATATGATTCTTCCCCACTTCTGTATGACTCCTCACCATCATCACTCATTCTTCTTCTGAGCTGCTCCCTTCCTGTACCACAGATGCCCCTTTCTTGTCTGCACACATCCGCAAAGTGTCCTCTCGCATTACAGAAAGAGCATTGCTGGTTGATGGCAGGACAATACTTTGAGCTAGCATAATTCCTCACTCTGCCACACCAATAACATTTGTTTCTTTCTCCATCTTGTTCCATTCTTCCCTTTCCATAGTTTTGTCGTTTACGCTCGCAGTCGAATTCTTTATGTCTCTTAATTCTTTCCTGTCTTATCTCTTTGCCCTTTGATGCTGATGTGGTTTCATGCTTCTTCCTGGTGTAATAGGGAACAAGGACACTATCCTTAGAGCTGCCTTTACCCTGGCCGAACCATGCTAAAATTTTATGTCCATATTCATAAATCTGTGCTGCATATCCATAGTGAAATATCCCACTTTAATACCTGTTCAAAATCAAAAGGTGAAAACTTTCATTGGAGACAGAGAAAACAACTTACAATGTATTTGGACCCTCCTGGTCCATCCTCAGAGAGAACAACTGAAACACCTACTCAAAAAAACAGAATAACATAATGTGACCACACCACAACATTTAAGGTATAGCAAAGTAATCAAAAGGTAAACATAAAAAATATATCCTCCTGTACCTCTCTCCTTCCTGTTAAATTCTGAGATGTCAAAGCTATAATATGTCAGGCAAATTTGCAAACAACAATGTAGAACCATCCATATAAGAAATAAAAAATCTGCAGCGCTGACTTACTGTGAACATTCAACTTAACTCATGAGAAGAAAGCAAAAAGAAAAGAGAAAAAATAAAAAGGCCATAACTTCCTTTTATATATGATAACTGTTGAAATATATAAGCTACAAAAAAACACATCAACATAAAATGACGTGACTATAAGAACATATAACACAAACATTCAATCAAATGGTAGATATTCATACTATATTGCTACTGCTTGCTTCAATATTAGACACGTACAGACATTTTGTATAGAACATGTTGAAAAACGCTCATAACTCATGTGGCAATACACATATATATATTTAAAGCAATGACAAGATACCTCTGCATGTCAACCGCACATGTGTTGACATCACCACGTTGGGCACTATACAAAGGGGCACATGGAACAGAAATAACTTAAATAAGTAACAATGTTTCATAAAAAATTCCAAAAATACAAATACAATAGAAATTAAATAATATACATGAAAAGTGATAATTTGTCCTGAAAATAAATCATTTTACATGAATAGAAATTAGAATAACCATGTGCGTGAGAACGTCACTAACCTGGCCGTGGCAAACTTATGGCACACATGTCATGTGTTAACATGAACACAGCCAATAATGCTGTTACAAAAATGTATACAAAAAGGTACAAAGAACAAAAAAGAACAAAGAACAAAAACACCACATTAAGTGAATAAAGCACGTTTCATGAGAAAATTAATATGAAGCCGTTTTTATGAAATAACATTAACATGGGGAGAGTTGATTGAACAATGCTGAAAAAAGCATACATTACCTGATGGAAAAATAATACATTAATGCATCAATGAAAATACCAAGATTGGTTTTGTGGTATTTTAATGTATCCTTTACAAATGTGTATAAACTGATCACACAGGGTTACAAAAAGCATGTTAAATCCTGTTCTTCAATGTCTCCAAGCTATCTATCCACAGTGCGTTTTGCTTCAGGATGTGTTTAACATCTACATGTGATGAGTCCAGCTTGACAACATCCACAATTTGGAATCTCCACATTATGTGGCATTTGACTAAAATGTCTAGCAACTGGTGATTTGACGTTCTGAGTTCTCCCATTTGATCGATTCTCATTCCATCTCAATTTAACTTTTCTACCAGTTTACTAACATGATACATGATACACATGATACATGATACATCTCAAAGAGCCATCTATTGAATGAACAACATTTTTTAAATAAGGTGACAAAATGTTTCAAAAGTAATTTCTTGCCTGTTTTTGGGTGAAAACCCATGTTACCTTTTTATGAAGTTACAATCACTGCAATTTAGGCATGGATCTGTCCATGTCTGTTTGTTTATTTCCTGGTTAGTACACTGTGGTATATCAGTTTGAATAAACATATCCCTTAGATTATTGCTTCTCTGATAAGAAAACTGGATATTTCTTAAAAAGGTCTTTAATGTTGTCATCCTTTCCTAAAACATCCCATAGGCTTAATCACAGATCCTTTAATGTATCTACTTTTGTGACAAAATGTGGCTATAAAAACTAAGGAAGGTGTATCTCTTGTCAGCACTGTATTCAATAAATATTCTATAGATCTGGTCATTGCCTTGTCCATTGTTGTTTTCAATATTTCATTGTGATAGGCACTAGCTATAAAAATATCCAAAATGTATTTTAGTTGAATAGTACTTTCATTGTAATCACTCACAGTTTGCTCTAAATAATTGGCTATAGGGTAAAGTCCTGAGTGTAGTTGGAGGATGAAACTGAATCCATGTAAAAGATTACTTCTGTCCATTTGTTTCCAATATATACTAGTCTTAAATCTATCCTCTTCAGGAATGATATTCACATCCAAAAATTGTACATCTGGTTGAACAATAGTTATAGTAAATTGAATTATATCATTAATTTCATTTAGGTAATGAAAAAAAGGTATGTAATGCGCCCTTGAAACCTTTCTAAATACCAAACACGTCATTGATAAACCTATCCCAAAAATGAACAGTGTGTAATGATATAATCATATTCAAATGTGTACATAAAACAATTTGCATATGTGTGGGCCATTGTAGCCCCCATTGAACTGGTTGAGATCTGTAGAAAGATTTGTTATTTGTATCTAAAATCTGAATGCTCCAAATTGAATGTCAAGTGAAATATCAAAAATTCCATGGAAGCCGCAAATTCATCCTACTGTAAGAGTCACCTTTCTACTGCTCATGACCATGCAGAATTGAAATATATACATTCTTAACATTAATCATGAAACCAATATCATCATGTTCAGGTTGTGTTGCTTTAAACTACTTAATGAAACGGAGTGGTGTCCTTAATGTAAGTAGGTGTGTTTTATACTAATGGTTAGAGAAAAAGGTCCACATATCTCCATAAAGTCTGCAAACTACTGTTGCCACTATAGGTCTCCCTGGAGACTTATCAAAATCTTTGTGCATCTTTGGTAAAAGGTAGAAAATAGAAACTTTAGGCTTTACTATTTACACATATTTCCATGTCTTTTCAACCAAGCGTACTCTTCAACTTGCTCCAATATAAAATTAAGAGCGTCCTGAATTTATTTTGTGGGATATCACTCTAATTTCAAATATCTATTTATATCATCCAATTGTCGAGGGCGTTCAGCTTCATAATGTTCTGTGTCCTGTAACACTAAAGCTCTGCCTTTTTCAGCCGGTGGATAGTGATTTTGTGATTACTGTACAAAGATTTGACTAGGGCCAAATCACTTCTTTTAAAGTTTCCATATTTGGGTTTACTATATGACAATCTATTAATGTTATCCAATATTAATTCTTGACAAATGTGAATAGTAGGATTAGAGAAAGGTGATACAAAATATTTGTACGTATTCAGGTTGTCTCTGTTCTGTGTGCTTCTTCATATAGTATGATTGCTGTTTCAATGTTGATGCACGGTGTGTGTACGTTGTGACATCACCACACCCAATGTGGTGATGTCATCACATGTACGGTTTACATGCAGAGGTATCTTGTCATTGCTTTAAATATGTACATGTATTGCTGCATGACTTATGAGCTTTTTTCAACATGTTCTATACAAAATGTCTGTATGTGTCGAATATTGAAGTAGTAGCAATATAGTATGAATTTTTACCATTAGATTGAATGTTTGTGACATCACCATGGCCAGTGCAATGACATCATCACACACATGTTGTCATTGTTTTAAATATAAGCAGGTTTCGCCTTGCAGGTTATGAGCTTTTATCTAGTGTGTTCCACACAGAAATTCTGTATGTATCCAACATTGAAGTAAATAGTAGCAATATAGCTTGGATATACATACATTTTTCCCATAAGATTTTTTTTAAATCTGTTCTTATATTCATGTCATTTTATGTCGATGTGTTTTTTTTTGTTGCAGCTTGCATATTTCAAGGGTTGGCATATACAAAAGGAAGGTATGTTTCTTTCTTTTTTACTCTTTTCTTTTTGCTTTTTTCTCATGATTTAAGTAGAATATGCAAAGTAAGTCAGTGCTATTCTTTTAAATTACTTGTATGATATGAAATAAGATATGATATTTTATTTATATCATGCCCGTACAGAAGTGTTTCAAGGCACAACGAGGCAAGGTAGGGGAACAAGAGGGAACAAGACAACAATCTTACAAGGCCCAATGACAGTGACATTGCGCAAGTGCAGGGGAGAGGGAAGGAGAGAAGTGCCAGTGGAAGGGAAGGGGGATCAGGTGCAAGACATAGGATTAGACAATGAAAAACAAGAAGTGGGCCAGCAGGTGGCAGTGCAAGGGTTAAGTGCATAAAACAGGTGGTAGATAAGTGCAAGTATGGAGGGTCGCAGGGTTGCAGATAAAGCCCCAAGTGCACGGTTGCCAGGGGAGCAGTGCAGGTGTGCAACTGGGAAGACAGGAACTTGGGACCATGGTTTCAGAGTGTGGCCAGTTAACCAGTGCGGTATTAGACAAGAGATCAGCAAGGTAGTGGAAGGGAGAAGGCAGAAGCAAAGAGGAAAGTCTTGAGCTGCTTACGGAACCAGAGATGGTTCTGATCAAGTTTTAGAGATGCAGGGAGGCTGTTCCAGAGGGAGGCTCCAGCTGAAGAGAGAGATCTGCCCCCAACTTATTGCCTGGAAAAACGACTGACCCTCAAGGAGTTGGAAGTGGAGGAGCGAAGCGCTTGAGTAGGAAGATACTGCAGAAGAGAAAGCTGGAGATATTTTGGTCCCAGGCCCCAGAAGGCTGTGTGGACAATGCAAAGGGTCTTGAACTTGATCCTTGCAGCCACTGGGAGCCAATGGAGAGATGTCAATGCTGGAGAGATACGATCCCTGGGATTGAGGCAAGGACACATCTCGCAGTCCTGTTCTAGATGAGTTGCAGAGGATGGAGAGTAGAGGCAGGCATATTTAAATGGAGGCTGTTACAGTAGTCAAGCCTAGAGAGAACCAGAGCTCTAGATACAGTAAGCTTCTAGGGGAGGAGAGGAAATGAAGAATACCTCTGAGGAAGTGCCGTTGGTAGTTTGACTTCTTAGAGATGTCGGAAATATGAGGAGAGAAGGAGGAGTCAAAGATAACCCAGAAGTCCTTAACCTCGGAGGTGGAGCAGGAGGCTGGCCAAGGGAGGCTGGCCACAGAGTGGCGGGAAAGAGGGGTGCAGGTGTGCTGATGGGGAGGATCTTCACCTTGCTTGTATTTAGGCAGAGATCATTGGCGGTGCACCACTCCTGGATTGCAGTCAGACAATCCGGGATGACAGAGGGAGAAGAGGCAGCAGAGGAGAGCCGGAAAGCAAGCTGGTTGTCATCTGCATAGAACTGGAAATTAGAGCAGAGAGTGGCAATGTGGTGGGCGAGAGGTGCCACATATTGGTTGAACAACTAGGGAGAAAGGTTAGACCCCTGGGGAACACCACAGGTGGAGAGAGAGATAGAGGAGAGGAAGGACCCAAGTTGAACCTCGGAGGGTCTGTCAGAGAGGAAAGAAGTCAACCGTCCAGAGCCTGATCAGTGATACCCAGGTTATCACGGAGCCTTTTGAGCAAGATGGCATGGTTGACTGTGTCAAAGACAGAAGAGAGATCAAGTAGGATGACGACAGAGGGGAGATTAGAATCAAGGTCTGAGAGCAGGTCTTCATGGATGTTCAGGAGAGCAGTTTCTTTGCTTCTGGCTAATCTAAAGCCAGACTGATGCTCATGGAGACAACCAACAGATTCAGTGTGAAGATTAATCTGGGAGACGGCCAGCATTTCCTGGGAGTTTGCCCAGGAAAGGAGTGATAGAAATCGGGCGATAGTTAGCAGGAAGGGAGGGGTCGGCTGAGGGTTTCTTGAAAAGAGGCTGCACAAGACAGTGCTTCAGGGGGGAGGGGAAGGTTCTGGAGGTGAAAGAGTGGTTGCATAATCCAGCAAGGGCTAGGGCGAGGGTGTCAATGTGGTCCTTGATGGTTTTGGAGAAATGGGAAAACCTGCTTAAAAGAGGTTTCATAGATCGGACTTGTCTTGAAACCTCATCAGGGGAAAAGAGAGGAAAGGCAAAGAAGGGAGAGGGCATGGCTGCAGGGGGGCCGGAGGAAGAGGAGAGAGTGGAGGGAGAGGCAGGAGAAGCTGAGGCTGAGAGGGTGGACAGAATATCCGATGGTTTTAGAGATGAAGTGAGATGCCAGGGTCGTGCAGAGGGTCTGGGAAGGGACAGTAGAGGTAGAGACTGCGGCAGGATAGGCCAGTTCCTTGCAGGTTTTAAAGAGTTTGGCCGAGTTTTTAGAAGCTGCAGAAACACAGGCTTGGATGTGAGCTCTCTTCTTAGTGAGGACAGAGAGTCGATATTGACTTTGGAGCAGGTGGCAGACCAGTTTGTCAGAGGATATACATGATGCTGACCATTTCCTCTCAGCCACCCTACACTTGCGTTTAAGGGTGACGAGGTCTGAGTCCTACCAGGAGTTGCACTTGATTTTAGGCTTCTTGTGGATCCTCATGACAGGGGCAAGCACATCGAAAGTATCAGAGATAGCAGAGTGGAGCAGGTAAAGGGCTGTGTCAGTGTATGAGTTAGCCAGAGGTGCAGGAAGGGGAGAGAAAGATGTGGCGAAAGCCTCAACTGACAGACACTTCATGGGTCGAATGACTGAGAAGGTGGGTGGCAGTGAGGGGGTAGGTTTGGACTGAGGGGTAGCGAGAGAGAGATGAGAGGAAACGAGAAGGTGGTCACTCTGGGAGAGAGGAGTGGTGAGAGGGTTAGAGAGGGAGAGGTATGAGGAGATCAGAGCATCAAGAGTGTGCCCTGCAGAGTGAGTCGGCCCAGAGGGAAGAATAGAGAGAGAGAGAGAGAGAGAGAGTCACAAAAGTTGGGAAAGAGTGGCCCGAAGTTTAAAAAAATGTCATTCCTACATTCATCTTAAGAGGCCAGTGATAGATAGAAATTCCTGAAACTCTCGAGGCTCCTTAATGGAAAAGGACTCACAGTTCCGTGCCTCCCTAGTAAGGTAGGACTCAGAACCAGGATGCGAAGGGCATGTACAAGTGGCACGAGTAGGGAACAGAGGCCCAAACCAACTTCTCTCTGAATCTGCCGTTGTCTGATCTGAGTCTACCAAATACATTGACGGTCCCCAGTTTGTATCACCTGAGTCTCATTCCAATCCCCCACACCATTTGTGAGGGGTCAGTTATGTAAGACTCACAACTGTATTGAGTTTTTGTATGATTTGCCATTTTATTATACTCAAAATTATAACATAAATCTTAACTAAACCTATTCTACTAGGGGATTCCCTACCTATTCTAAGATCTACGGGAAACGTCCTAGCATTCACAATACTAACCCTCACACTAAACAGCAAACATTCAAAGCAACAGAAATACAACATAAATAAAAGGTTACCAAACACCCAATGTCTTGGTTGACTTCTCGTCATCCTGGGCAGGTCCGGCTCCCCCAGAAATTTCTCAAAGTCAATTTCTTCCAAGGAACACAGAAAAAGTATTAAAGAAATTGCCTCATCACGAGTTTGGCGGTAACCCTTAAATGCGGCGGTAACGCTATTACTGCTGCATTTAAGGGTTCACCAAATCACGGGTTTGGCGGATTTACCCCCAGCTCCGAGCTGGGGGAAAATCCACCGCATTTTTTTCCAGTTTTCTGCGCTAATACTTCTGCCGGTAATACCGCCAGTGGTAATAGCTCCAAACATTCCCCATTTGGCCCAATGGGGAATGGGAAATTCCCGAATGGTCCCAATGGGGAATGGGGACTAACCGTTCTGCCAAACCCGTGATGGCGTTAGAGCTAATAGCGTGATGAGGCCCAAAGTCTTGAAAAGTTCAAAAGAAGGTCTTAACCAAAATCCACTGACAAAAGTCTCTTTATTTGCTTGGTGAAACATTCTTTCTTTACAGTTCCACAAAGAAAATAACAGCACCAATGGAGTTTCCTTGATGAATTCCTTCCCAGGAAAGAAAAGTTGAAGTTGAAGACAAATGTTTCTCTTTCACTTTGACAACAACTTCTCTACTTTCAATTTCAGCAGCATCTTATATATTACACAGCCCGCAGTAGCGGCTGTGTAGTTATGGTTAAGTTGCTAATCAGAAGAGCACTTTTTGGGTGGCTTATAACTTCGCTCACCGTGAATCCTCACCAAACTTTGTTAAAAATGCATATGGCCCACTCTGAATATGTCTGCAAAGTTTGGTGATGTTTGCTCAAGGGGGGGCAAAGTTATAGGGGGTCCCAACATTGTTTTTTTTCCCATAGACACAATGGGAAAAACTTTGCTCACGCCTACAGCTCAAACCGCTGGACGGATTTCCACCAAATTTGTGCAGGAGTGGCAGTTTAGTCCCGAAAGCATGCTTTTGTTAATTTGATGTAAATCCGTCCAGTAGTTTTTTCTTTTAATGACCAAAACATAAGGCAAAATAATGTGTGATATCTATGTCCACTCTGCGAACACACTTCCCTGTTCGCTCCTTGGACAGGACACCAATTGGATAATCGGCTTGCGTCATGTCTGCGGACATGCAATGTGTTCGCTGATTGGCTGGAGTGAGGCGTGAGGTGCGTCACATTGTTTTGATGCGCCCGCCAACTTGGATCCGCGGTGGGGAACAGAGGCAAAATGCATTTTTGTGGAGTGTGTTGGTGTGCAGGAGTGCTTGGGGAGGGTTGGGGAGTAAGAGATGGGTCAAATACTGTATTTGTTTAGGTGGCAGGTGCCCCTAATGGGTTCGCCATGTCCGTGGTGTTTGCGGCTGTCTGTGGACATAATAAATGCACTACTAGCTATTTTACTTTAGTATGATGTTGGTTTTGGGTTGTTAGTAGAGCATTGATTGTAATTAATATCCTCTATAGGCAGCCCACATATCACAGTCAAAATGTTTGGTAGCATAAGTGTGTTATGCTGCAGTGGTTGTGGCCAGGGCCTAGAGTCTTGGGTGCATGACCGAAGGCCGTAGGCCCTAGGCTTTAGGCCATGCACCCAAGACTCTAGGCCCTGACCACAACCACCGCAGCATAACACACCCATAGAATCAAACACACATCAAATATCCACAACACAAACGTTTGTGTGCTGTTTCATTTGTAGAGTTTGTATGTGAAGTTTTGGCTAGGCTATGCAGTTAAGATTGTAGAGTTTGGAACAAGGACTGCGTAATAAGATACCCATGAAAGTAAACATTTTG
Source organism: Ambystoma mexicanum (assembly GCF_040938575.1). NCBI lineage: Eukaryota > Metazoa > Chordata > Amphibia > Caudata > Ambystomatidae > Ambystoma > Ambystoma mexicanum. The sequence goes on from NC_090923.1 coordinate 1,033,878,767, forward strand.
AATTGTGGTGTATGGTTAGATGTTTGCCTGTATGGGTGTATTATGCAGCAGTGATTGTGAGTCAATTTATTTTATACTTACTGGTTGAATTTTTTGTGGTTGTATGCAGTTTTTTCATGACATAGGTAATTGGACCAGACATACTTTTTCGATCTCTGTGATAAAAGAAAATACCATATGTTAGAGTAGGTAGTTCATAATGAGTTATTGCATTGCATAATAGACATTTCTGTATTTTTGTTGACCCTCATATTTAATACTTTACAAGTACTATCGTTTAAACCAGTGTACTGCGCAACTTGCTCAGTTTTCTGTGTTTGTTTTCTAAATCATTGGGTCTGTGGGAAAAAAAATCCATGCTGGATTAAAAAAAACCTTCTATGTTGTGGCACAATATATTTCTTTCATTGTTTTACTGTTTATTTATTGTGTCTTGCTAATCTTCGATCTGTTGGCTTGTTGCAGATTTTTGGGGCATACCTTTTGGCTTATTCTAATTGTTTATTTCTATTTTTATTCTATTCATCTATCTGTTGGGTTGCTGCAGATTTTTTGGGGCAGTTGGATACCTGTTGGCGTATTCTAACTGTATATTTCTTGTTTGATTTTAGTGGTATTTATTTATATGTTTGCTTGTTGCAGAATCTTGGGCAGTTAGATACATGTTGGCGTACTCTAATTGTGCACAATTTAGAAGTTGAAGTTTTGCTAATGTTCATACACAGATTACATATTAAATTTTGGTTTTAAGAATATTAAGTAAGCGTTTACAAGATTTTCTGGTAATCTCTGCTTTAGAGTAATGGTACTATCATTACATTCAAACCATCCACAATTCATTTAGAGTAATGGTACTATCATTACATTGAAACCATCCACAATTCTTTTTTATATATGCAGTGTAGTGACCTGCATTGGTTGTGGCTCCTGTGTGGTAGATTATATCTATTGTTGTGAAGGTTTTCTTACCAAGTCATACTTGACCATGTGTGAATCCAGTCAGTTTACAGTTGTTTTTGGTACCATCTGTATTGTAATGTAAAAGCATTACTATTACATATTTACTATGGGGGTCATTACAATTTGGGCGGTAAGGGATACCGGGCCACCGTTAAGGAGACCGGAGCTGGTAATCCCTTACCGCCCAATTCCGTGGTCCCTTAGTGGGAACCGCATGGGACGTTAGGTCGGACCACACGTTCTTAATAGGTTCCGTTAGGGGACCAGGGTGCTAATTATGGGCCTGCTACTAGCAGGCCCGTAATTAGCGCCTTCCCCATTCCCATTGAGCCCTATTGGGCTCAAGTGGGAATGGGGAATGTTTGGTTCAATGGGGATTTACCGGTCCCTCCAGGGTCGGAATGCACTGGGAAGTCCCCATTGAACCAGACCGGTGCCGGACCCGGTATTGAAGGCAGCCGTGGCGCAAATAGCACCATGGCTACCTCCAATCTCGGAATGAGGCCCTATGTGTCTGTATTTGTAAGGTGGAACATTTATCTGAATTGCAGGTAGTACATAATCTGCTATGGTTTGCATTTTGCAGAAGTTGCTGAAATGGTATGGATTCACAGTTAGGTATGGATACATACACAAAGCGTTCATTAGGGACTTGTTCCTGTGCCACATGGCGATTGGATAATCGGCTTGCGTCATGTCTGCGGACATGCAATGTGTTCGCTGATTGGCTGGAGTGAGGCGTGAGGTGCGTCACATTGTTTCGATGCGCCCGCCATCTTGGATCCGCGGTGGCGAACAGAGGCAAAATGCATTTTTGTGGAGTGTGTTGGTGTGCAGGAGTGCTTGGGGAGGGTTGGGGAGTAAGAGATGGGTCAAATACTGTATTTGTTTAGGTGGCAGGTGCCCCTGATATGTTCGCCATGTCCGTGGTGTTTGCGGCTGTCCGCAGACATAATAAATGCACTACTAGCTATTTTACTTTAGTGTGATATTGGTTTTGGGTTGTTAGTAGAGCATTGATTGTAATTAATATCCCCTATAGGCAGCCCACATACCACAGTCAAAATGTTTGGTAGCATAGGTGTGTTATGCTGCAGTGGTTGTTGCCAGGGCCTAGAGTCTTGGGTGCATGGCCGAAGGCCGTAGGCCGTAGGCTTTAGGCCATGCACCAAAAACTCTAGGCCCTGACCACAACCACCGCAGCATAACACACCCATAGAATCAAACACACATCAAATATCCACAACACAAATGTTTGTGTACTGTTTCATTTGTAGAGTTTGTATGTGAAGTTTTGGCTAGGCTATGCAGTTAAGATTGTAGAGTTTGGAACAAGGACTGCGTAATAAGATACCCATGAAAGTAAACATTTTGAATTGTGGTCTATGGTTAGATGTTTGCTTGTATGGGTGTATTATGCAGCAGTGATTGTGAGTCAATTTATTTTATACTTACTGGTTGAATTTTTTGTGGTTGTATGCAGTTTTTTCATGACATAGGTAATTGGACCAGACATACTTTTTCGATCTCTGTGATAAAAGAAAATACCATATGTTAGAGTAGGTAGTTCATAATGAGTTATTGCATTGCATAATAGACATTTCTGTATTTTTTTGACCCTCATATTTAATACTTTACAAGTACTATCGTTCAAACCAGTATACTGCGCAACTTGCTCAGTTTCTGTGTTTGTTTTCTAAATCAGTGGGTCTGTGGGAAAAAAAATCCATGCTGGATTAAAAAAAAAACTTCTATGTTGTGGTACAACATATTTCTTTCATTGTTTTACTGTTTATTTCTTGTTTCTTGCTAATCTTCGATCTGTTGGCTTGTTGCAGATTTTTGGGGCATACCTTTTGGCATATTCTAATTGTTTATTTCTACTTTTATGCTATTCATCTATCTGTTGGGTTGCTGCAGATTTTTTGGGGCAGTTGGATACCTGTTGGCGTATTCTTACTGTATATTTCTTGTCTGATTTTAGTGGTATTTATTTATCTGTTTGCTTGTTGCAGAATCTTGGGGCAGTTAGATACATGTTGGCGTACTCTAATTGTGCACAATTTTTAAGTTGAAGTTTTGCTAATGTTCATACACAGATTACATATTAAATTTTGGTCTTAAGAATATTAAGTAAGCGTTTACAAGATTTTCTGGTAATCTCTGCTTTAGAGTAATGGTACTATCATTACATTCAAACGATCCACAATTCATTTAGAGTAATGGTACTATCATTACATTGAAACCATCCACAATTCTTTTTTATATATGCAGTGTAGTGACCTGCATTGGTTGTGGCTCCTGTGTGGTAGATTATATCTATTGTTGTGAAGGTTTTCTTACCAAGTCATACTTGACCATGTGTGAATCCAGTCAGCTCACAGTTGTTTTTGGTACCATCTGTATTGTAGCGTAAAAGCATTACTATTACATATTTACTATGGGGGTCATTACAATTTGGGCGGTAAGGGATACCGGGCACCAGTAAGGAGACCGGTGCTGGTAATCCCTTACCGCCCAATTCCGTGGTCCCTTAGCGGGAACCGCAAGGGACTTTTGGTCGGACCACACGTCCTTAATGGGTCCCGTTAGGGGACCAGGGTGCTAATTACGGGCCTGCTACTAGCAGGCCCGTAATTAGTGCCTTCCCCATTCCCATTGAGCCCTATTGGGCTCAAATGGGAATGGGGAATGTTTGATTCAATGGGGATTTACCGGTCCCTCCATGGTCGGAATGCACTGGTAAGTCCCCATTGAACCAGACCGTTGCCGGACCCGGTATTGGAGGCAGCCATGGCGCAAATAGCCCCATGGCTACCTCCAATCTCGGAATGAGGCCCTATGTGTCTGTATTTGTAAGGTGGAACATTTATCTGAATTGCAGGTAGAACATAATCTGCTATGGTTTGCATTTTGCAGAAGTTGCTGAAATGGTATGGATTCACAGTTAGGTATGGATACATACACTAAGCGTTCATTAGGGACTTGTTCCTGTGCCACATGGCTGCAGAGAGTGCATGTATGTTTCCACATGTATGAAATCTGGAAGATTTCATTTATAGGTATGTTTTTGTTTTTCAGTACTTGTAGTAAGTACATTAGAAATTCTTGTGGATCTTCTTGTGAGTTTATAGTGAATTTGACCATTCCAGCACAGTAGTCCAATTCTTGTCTTATTCCATGAACACTGTAAGTGTTGTCAGGATTGTTGTTTGAATTTCTATGAAGGACTATCTGTACTGTCTAAGTAAATGTTGTCAATAATTGGTGGCATTTGGAATAGAATATTTATTGCTACATTTGCGTAGCAATTTACACCAATTGTATTTGAAAATTTGAATGGACCTGACAGTTCTGTGTCGAAGTCATTTGTTCGGAGTGTGTGTTGCTTCTTTGAAGAAGTAGTTGAGTTACTTTGAGCAGTAGATTCTTCTTTGGTTGTGGTACTTGATGAAGTATTAGCTTCTTTTACTCTCTTTGGAGGAATTCCAGTGAGATCCTGTATCGTTTCAGTTTGAAGTAGTTTTCTTTGCAACGTTTTGCTTTTTGCGGAACAGGATAGGTTTTTAGATGGGGGTGTAGAGCGACTGCAGTCTATTGTATTCTAGAATGCAAGGAATGTCAGCATTTACTTTACTTGCATCAAAGGTTATTAGAAATAGCCTGTCAAGTGTACGTAAGTGTGATAGTGCTACATAGCTCATGCCTTCTTTAAAGATTGTGCCACCAATATCTAGCAATGCTTTATCTAGGGTAAGACCTTGTGATTTGTGAATGGTAACTGCGTATGCTAGAGTTAGTGAAAATTGTTCTCTGCGTACATACATGTCTTTGAAAAGAAGGAAGCGGGCATTTGAGCATCCTATTCTTTTAACTTCTGAAGTTTGTCAAAGAGAATATTGACAAATTGAATGTTGTTGTCACGTGGGTATGTTTGAAAGCCACAACTGTACCAAGTGCTTCATTAACTAGTCCCTGCTCCACATCTAGGTTACGTTTAAGCATTACTCTACAGTTTAAAGATCATTTTAATATTTTCTCCAAACCAGCTGTGTTGGAGATAGAGTTTTCTAAGGTATTTAGTCTTGTTGTGGCTTGTTGACACATGGCTAGTGTCATGCCATGTACGTTCAGTTTATCTGTGGAGCAAATTTCAATTATTGGTTGCATTTCTTTTTTCAACATTGTTTCATTGAATTTTGAACAGCTTGCAAGAGTTGGCATCAAGGACATACAATTGACATTTTTGTGTGCTAATTGTTCCATGACATCAGTAGAGCATGAGTTATGGCCATAGAGTGCGTGGATGTGCCTGGATTTTAATATTGATTGTGCTTCTTGAGATAGTACACCAACTCTAATACTTTTTAAAATGCTGGTGTATGTGAGGTCTGCAGACTGGCACATGTTTTCTGTTAATTCTCTGTATTGGAAAAGTTGCCAAAGGTTGACATTTCCTATGCTGCTAAGAGTTTTACGGCACAGTCTGTGCCCTATGGTTTTAAAAATAGGTTCACTTTCACTGGTGTCAATTGAAGAAGATCTCTGAAAACAATAATGTGTTTTCCTCCAAAGAGCTCTTCGTGGTCTGTTTTGAGGACCTCTTGTAATCTGAGGTGAATCAAAGCCAACATTAGGTTGAAGACCATACTCACCTCTAATTAGCAGCATTTTCATTTGTTTGTGGAACGTTTCTTATAGTCTAATTTGTTTTGGTGTTCTACTGGAAGGAGTAGTAATCGGTGTAAAGTGACACCGCCTATGTTGTAGGCCGCTAAACCTGTGGGGGCAGTTACAACAGCTGACAGTTTGTTGTTTGTCAATTGTTGGAGGAACTTGCTGATGATTTTGATTAAGAATGTTTTGCCTGAACCAGCTTCACCACTCACGTATAGCAGTATAGGTTTGTAGTCTTGGCAGGTACAGTTTTTATTTTCATGTTGCACACCATGTTCAATTTGTTTTGTTATTTGTTGGAAAATGCTACGCTGCTCATTGTTCAGTTGTGATTTCAGTACAGCAAAGACTTCTGTAGCTTGTTCATACTGACACATGGGGTTGTCTACTTCTGTCATGGCTAATTCTGCCTCATTTGCTATTAGTGGCTGTCCAAGTGGTTCTTGGCTTCCTCTTACAGAAAGTTGACTACTGTCGGGAGTGTCCACTTTGGGCCTGGAGTTCTTCTTCGTGTTGCTGTTCATTGTGCAACATTGTTTGGTACTGTGTAAAGTTTACGTCTGTTATTGTTTTTTCATTTGCTTTGAAAGCGTCTTCATAGGAGTCATATGTATCCAGTAACTCTTCTTCTTTTCTCCATGGTTTAAAAAGTTGTAGCAGGGACATGTAATAAAGTTCTTTATGTTGAGGAGTTTTTAATGACAATTTGATATGATTAATTAAGCTGTGTTTGGTAAGTTTCACTAAGCTGCCTTCACAATTTACAACTCTGTATCTACCTTTCTTTTCATCTGGTTTAATATTTTTATTGTATGTGAAGTTTTGGGCTACGTGGTAGAGAAATATGGTTTCCAAAGTGGTACTCCTGTTTGAGTACTATGGGTCTCATTACACGGTAGGCGGTGGACCAAGGTGCTAATAGCACATTGGTCCATTCCGGTAAAATACCGGCACCGCCTTGGTGGAAAGGGGAATTACCGCCCTATTCCAAGGTTGGTGTGGCGGTAATTCCCCCTTCCCCCATTGCCCTTCCCCATTCCCATTTTTGCCCCATAGGGTATAATGGGAATGGGGAAGGTGCTAATTACGGCACTGCAAATTTGCGGTGCCGTAATTAGCACCAAGGTCCCTTAGCGGGTTGGTTTTTAACACCTGCAAAAAGCAGGTGTTAAATTCTCCAACCCGCTAAGGGACCTCGTAGTAAGGCGGTAAGGGTTAACTGTCACCGGTACCATTACCGGTGACCGTTAACCCTTACCGCCTACCGTGTAATGAGGCCCTATGTGTCTAGTAAATTGTTTTTCAAAATGTCTTGGCTGTTCGGATCATTTTTGGCTATTGTTTCTATGTCCTCATATGGTTTGAGAACTCTTTTTCTAGATTTAGCAGGATCAAGACTTAGCCATTCTATATTGTCAGGTTTTCCATACAAGGTAGTACCAGTCAAACAGTCTGCAGCTTCATAGCAGCCACATTCTCTATGAGAGAGCATTTTTATGCCTAAACTGTACAATTTCTGTGATAGTGTTTTGTCAGATGATATGTCATCTCAGAGGTCCTGAAGTTCTGTTTTCTCTGCTTTGGTTAAGTAGGCTGTGACATATCGTGCAAATGAAGTGGAATTGTCTGCAATGTACTGCACATCTAGGTTTGCATTCCATAAGAGGGCAATGATTGCATTGTAATCATTGATGTATTTTGATTATTCTGTTCTTTTTGTGTAATATGTGTTCTTAGGTGAATTACCTTTGACACTATGGGCCTCATTACACGGAAGGCGGTAAACCACCATGGTTGCCGCCGGTACCATACTGGTACCACCACGGAGGAAAGGGGAATTACCACCCCATTCCAAGGTTGGCGGGGCGGTAATTCCCCCTTCCTCCATGGCCCTTCCCCATTCCCATTTTTGCCCCATAGGGCATAATGGAAATGGGGAAGGCGGTAATTACGGTACCGCAAATTGCGGTACCCTAATTAGCACCATGGTCCCTTTGCTGGTCCCAACTTTAACGGCTGGTCTACACCAGCCGTTAAGGTCGGGTCCCGCAAAGGGACCTCATAGTAAGGCGGTAAGGGTTTACCGGTACCGGTGCCCTTACCGGTACCGGCAAATCCTTACCGCCTACTGTGTAATGAGGCCCTATGTCTGACTGAAGACATGAAGTTGTTTATTCGACCTGTTGCTGAAACTGGTCTAGGGAAACCAAAGCGGCATTTGGTTTAGTATTTCCCTTTTTAAAAAAAATATTTGCAACACCAATATTTCCCACATTTGTGTCTTTGAAATTGTAAAGTTTGTGCAGGAAGGTCACTATGTGTTGTTTGTGAAGGAATTTCACAAGCGACATATTTTTGGATGAACTGCAAAACAGTGGCATCACTGGCTTGAACAAATTTAGGAGCATCTTTAATCCATAATAGCATATGGATGTGTGGTGCTCCTCTGGCTTGGTATTCTTTTTCTCCAAAAGAAGTTTTGATCTTCTCTGAGGGGAGCAACAGTTTTATTACAAATAAAGTGTAGCATTGCAATGAAGCAATGATGGAAATATCTTGATACATTTACAGGATCTAGAGAGCAGAGTTCTCCTGGTGTTTTTATATCTATGGTTGTTTTGCTTTTGTTTGCTATGCGTAGGAAATCGTGTACATCTTCCCATGCATATTCTGCACAGCTTAATATAACAAACCAAGTGGGTGGGCCAAGGTTTCTCCGTACATCTCCGTGACGTTGGAACCATTATTCTTTTGTACCACGCATGTTTGCTAAAGGATTTGTAATACTTGACTGTAAAACCTCATCTTTTTCTTGCACTTTTTGTAATAATTGCATAGCTGACACATTTTGAAAATGGGTGTGCAACTCCTTAGCATAGAGTTGCTAGTTCACTTTCAAAGAGAAGGTGGAATATGTATTCCACGATTTCTCTAAATCTGGAGTTGTCAGAATACATATACGTAAAGAGCGATATTCTGATGCTGTTATCTGTGTGGGTCTATCATCATACCTTCCTCCTTTTCCAGTAGGAAAGAGTAGAGGAAAGGCCTGTGCATCTATACTTTTTTCCCATATGCTGATTGGAGATACTTTGGCTTGTCGCATTTGAGACGTTTCCAGTGCATCATCTATAGTGTCTTTAGAGTGTAAAGGATGAATGGTATAATGGTGTAAAATATTGGATTGTGTAGCAGGATTTAGAAGTTGAAATTGACCAGTTTCTGGTGACTCTTGAATTATTTCAATGGTTTCTCTCAGGTTTTCTTCAATATTAATTTCTTTGTAGTATTCATTGTTGTTTTTTAGATATTGCAGGGCTTGTCTAACTTTATATAAATCCACGCGTTGTTGCCAATTTGTTTTTGTCTTTTGTAGGTACGCCATTTACTAAGCTAATTAAAGATTGATCTATTGTCCGTTGCACTCCAAGAGTGTGTACATTTTCTTTGAGATCTAATGGTAAATAAACTACTTTGCCATGAATGCCTTTCAGTAATTCAAAGAGAGGTAATTTTGCTGTTTTTGGTTGAAGGCTTATTATTGCTTGAAATGGGTACACTGTTTGAATTATGATGCTCTCATATACATTTTGTTGTTGCATGGGTTCTGCTAGTGGGAATAATTCCAAGTTATTTGTGATAGCATGTGAAGGTGTTTGGTTTTTGTCAAGTTTTGCAGTGCAGTATTTGCAAAGTATTAAGGGGTCAGTAATTTTGTATTTGTTTTCTGCTATAAGGTAGAAAGCTAATTGGAACCATTTGGAATATTCATTGTCTTCTATTTTGTATGTTATGTCTACAGTTTTTGTGGTACTTTTATAAAAGGTCCTGGGGCAACACACACACACACACACATGGTTTGGTACTTAAGTGGAGGTACTTTTAAACTTTAGTATTTCTTTTTTGTATGTGTTTAATAGAAGATTGCTATTTGTACAGAAGTTGCTAGTTTGTTGTAAAGCTATTGCATTTTGTAAGTGGCTTTCACTTCCAAAATAATTTCTCTGGATATGCTCTATTTCTTCGACTAGTTGTTTGGCTGTACCATTTAGAAGATTTTATTTAAATTGGCTAGTGCTAAAGCAGGACTTTCAGCATAGTAGAGCTTATGAACCAGATTTCTTACAGTTGAATGATGTGTTGATGTCATTTTGATATGATGGAAGGTGCTTTTGCAAATAGGTCCTGAAATGCAGGCTAATGAATGCCCTTGTAGTCCTGTGTATTTGACCACTGGACAGGCATCCATATTTTGTAATAGTTTCATTTTTAATTTGTCTTTGCTTTTTGCATACTGATTGAGGAACTGGCGTAAAGATTTGAAAGATTTTTTGGCAATGTTACACATTGATGTGCACGGCCATTTGTAGACTGGACGTTTTGGTTCAGTAGAATGGAGAGGTGATACTGAGTTTTCTGGGGATATTTTTGTGAGCAGAGTTTCTTTTTCCATAATGGTCTTATTAAGTTTTTCATACCCTCGTCCACTTCTTTGTATGGCAATTGGGTTTGTTTGCTTTTGTTTATATGCTTCTTCATTAAAATATGGTTCTGTGCTCGTGGTGTGACTCCATTCACCTGCAGGGATGTTTAAGAAGCTATTTTTGTTGATATTCTGTTTCTTGAGAAGTCTTTTTTGTAGTTTAGTAGTTAGTTTTGTTAGTGGTTTCATTCTGTTTAAAACTAAAATAAATAACTTCCTTTTGAGAAGGATTGCACTGTCCATGGGAGCTTCTAGGATTAATTTTCTACGGTAAGTTTTAAGGGTTGTGCATGATTTCTCTCCTGTTTTTATAAGTTTCTGAAGGGCTCTGTGGCGGAACATTTTTTGTAAAATATTTTTTTTTTGTATGGTTACTTGCCACTACATCAAGATTTATACGTGCAGCGTTAGCAGTAGTGGGAGCTGAAATCTTGTTAATCACTTTCTGTTTCGTTTTCGATTTTGATAGAGGAGGCAAAGTTTCTGTACTGGAAGTTTGTTTTGTTTCACTTAATGACTGTATTAGCTGTTTTGTTTGAACTTTTTGTACACAATCTGCTAGAGATGGATGCTTATTTTGGACACTTTTATTTTGATTTGCTCTACTTCTGCATTATTTCTCCCGAGTAGCTTTTTGGTAGGCATTCTTTGGGGTCTGTTGGAGAAAAAATGAAAGTGTTGGTTGGGCTGTTGTGCAGTGTATGCGTGCTTTGTGCATAAGCGCCTGAGTATGATGGTAAGGATGATTGTGGAGGTGTGTGATTGTGCAGTGGGCAGCTACATCAAGTTGGGAAGGCTATTCTTGCATTTTTGTGTTACTATACTGGGCTTCAGATGACAATATAAAGTATGCAGCTGGTGAGGGGAAGCACTAATACTAAATCTAATGGCAGATCGTTAATACACATGTTTGTTCTACAATACTGAAATGATAGTGTGTTTGAGTAACAGTTAGAACATTATGGTAGTATTGTACTTACTTTTTTGTAATGAAAGAGTAGGTTTCTTCTAAGTTCTTGCTCGTACTTCAGACGCTGCTGCTTTTCAGGAGAGTGGTCTTCACTGCAATTGTAAAAGAAAGAAGTTAGTGAATATGTGTGTTTATAGCACTTTTGTTAATGTAGACATTGTTTTTTTTTGTTTTTGTAGTAGCAGTGTTTTCTTATAACTGAGCATAGTGTGCACATGCACTTTCATTTGCCGATGTGCATCATGTATACTTTATTTAGAATCTGTTCGTTGAATATTGTTTACAAATGAGTACAATAGTAAACGTATAGTGCACACTTGTTTTTTTAATGTTATGTTATTGGATGTTAAGAGATAAAAGAAATAATCATATGCATTTGTTGCTATTTTTACAGGGTAAATGGGAGAGATTGTACAGAAAAGCATGCAATGTATGCATTTGTGAAGGTGTGGGAAATAAAGCAGACAAATTTCATATAGAGGCAGTGGTGTTGTTTCAGCTGGGAGCCTTTCTAATGATAGTGTCTCTGTGTCTGCTTGAATGAAGATGCATGTACTCATCCTGGCTGCATGTAATTTTATAACACACTGGACAGCCCTTTTCATAATTATACTGTTATTTCTCTCATCTTTTAATATGAAATAAACATTTTTTAGATAGCTGTGTGTGTAAACAAACATTTGGAGAACAGATAGGTTTGCAATTGACACTTCATCATCGCAGATGGGAGAAATGACAGCAAGTTCATTTTACTGTGTATACAGGGTAAATGGCAGTTACTCTGTTTATATGTATTTGTAGAAGAGCTGTACATTTACTGTGTAGAAAATATTCATACCTGTAGTCTGTGTTCATGCATGTGGATGTGCATGAATCTGCAAGTAGAAATATTGGGGAGTTTTATAGTAGTTGTTGCTGTAGGTCCTTTGCAGTCACAGCACAATTGTACTGAGAGTGATCAATAGCACATCTAAAGTGCTGATCTGTGATGATAGAGTTAGATGTAGAGTTCTTGGATGTGATTGGTGGATGATTGTTTGACTGCTTAACAGAAGCCAATGAGGAAATGGTGCAGAGATTTAAGTGGAAAGGGTAGAAGGGCTGCCTCAGTGTTAGACGCTCCGCGGACACCGCGGATGTCCGTGGGAAGGGCGTGCAACATCCTGGGTTTCTCAGCAAATCCAGCATGGAAAGGGGTCTGTAGGGATCAGCCAATCAGATGTTGAGGTTGTGGTTTGTGTTAAAAGAGGCTGTGTGTAGTGAAGATGGCAGAGGTGGAGAAAGTCAGGGTGTTGGTGGTTGGAGATATGTTTGTGCATGGTTTGAAGCAGTATGCTAAATGCAGGAATGTGGCAAACAATTCTGCTGTTAAAGGACTGTGCCTGGTTTCATTGTGCAGGGAATTGTACAAGTTTGAGGAAATATGGGCAAGGTGAACAGTCCACATGTAGTTGTTTTTCACTGTGGTGCTTTGCATTTGGGCTATGTCAGTGTCCCTACTTTGTTGGAAGATTTGGAACACTTGGTTCAGGCAGTAATGAAAATACTTCCAAATGTCAAGGTTATTTTTTCTGGTTTAGTACCTAGGGCAATATGGGACAATAGTTTTGTTTTTTGTCCTCAGCAGGTGGATAGAGGAAGATGTAGGGTGGGCCTTATTGAGGTAGGTCGCAGACCTTCTCATTCTCTGTTTTACAGTAATGTTAGTATCATTACATTTGACCCATCCACACTTCTTTTTTATATATGCAGTGTAGTGACCTGCATTGGTTGTGGCTCCTGTGTGGTAGATTATACCTACTGTTGTGAAGGTTTTCGTACCAAGCGATAGTTTAACATGTGTGAATCCAGTTAGGTTGCAGTTGTTTTTGGTACCATCTGCATTATAACGTATAAGCATTACTATTACGTATTTACTATGTGTCTGTATTCGTAAGGTGGCAAGACCCCCATACCGTTCATCTCGCTAGTGACTGAAAGTGGGATAGTATAAACACACGTGTGCAAATTATAGGCCTCTAATATATTTTTTTATAACTTTATTTTCTGGTTTTCATAAACATACAGAGAGAAAAACAAAACAAAGGAACAAACTGTGTACTCCAAGAGGTCCCCCACCTGCCCCTATCCCCCACTGCCAACGCAGTCGACACAGAGCATGCTATAACACAATACTAGGGAAGAACGGGTTGATCAAAGTGACACAAAGTCCCCATGGGCCGGCCAAGTGTAGAACAACTAAGGTGACGGCATGGGAGAGGATGTACCAGTAGGGGTGGCATTTAAACAGTTCACATAAGGGCCCCAAATATCAGGTGGTCTTGCGTGAAGCGGCAATGTCCTAATATACAATGTCTCAGTGTCTTGACAGTAAGCAACGTCACGCAACCACAAGCGAAAGTTCGGGGGCTGGCCTCTTCCCCAGGTCATTGCCACTCTTCTCTTTGCCAAGACCAGTAGGAGACCCACCAGTTTCCGGGAATGTTGAGCCACTCCCCTAGTAAGTCCGAGAAAGCAATCACAGGGTCCAGTGCAATATGCTCTCCAACAATAGCAGTTAGCGTCTCCCAAACCTCGCCCCAGAAACTATTTACAGCCGAAAAGTTCCACGCCAAGTGCAGAAAATCAGCATCCTGGGTCCCACATCGATCACATGTCTCTGGGATCTCAGTCCGTTGTTTGTGGTGCCTGGCCGGGGTATGTTATGTTTGGTGGACAAAGTTGAAATGTATTTGTTTGAACCGTGAATTCAGTGCCACCCTCTGGGTTTGGTCAAGGATAAATGCCCAATCAACGTCTGGAATATCCCTCCCAAGGGACCTCTCCCATCTGAGATTTTGCGTAACTGGAGTGCGCCAGGGTATCCCGTAAAATATTTTTATACAGCCATGATACCAACTTACCCTCACCTTGGACCTGGATTGTGTCATGCAATAACTGCCATGTCTGGGGTTGGGTGGGAAAAGTAGGGAAAAGCCTCTGCACCATCTGGCGTATCCTTAAGTAAATGAATATGTCTAGGGCATTACTTGCCCCACGCTCACGAGCCTGCTGCAGTGTTATAAAGGACCCGTCAGCGAACAGGTCACCCAGATTGTTGATATGCAACTTACGTATCCACCGAATGTATACCTGTTTGTTAGTGAGTGGGACCCCTGGGATGAATTTGGCAGGAAGGAGTGGGGAATATTGTACCCCTATTTTGCTTTTCTGCGCTATTGTTACCCATACTGCATATGTGGAATTAACTATATTTAAGGTTTTGGGGCGAATCTGAAGTGCACTGATTATGGTCGCGTGCAACATATGCGGGGACATTAGGGCCCGTTCAACCTGGACATGGGGTCTGACAACCTGAGTGGCATACCAATGGCTTAAGAACTGAGCCTGGGCTGCCCAATAGTACCGCTCTGGATCAGGAAGTACCAAGCCCCCCCTCGCGACTGGTTGGATTAATGTTGTATCGGCCACCCTCGCAGGTTTACCGGCCCAGATCAATTCGAGGATCATACTTCGCAACAGGGCTAGGATTTTCTGCGGGAGTGTGATGGGAATGTTCACGAACAGGTAGAGAAGCTTGGGAAGAACTACCATCTTCACGATGGACACATGACCCCAGAGAGTAAGCGAGAGACCCTTCCATCTTGTGATCTGACCCTGCAGTGTGTCAATCAGTTTGCCGTAATTATCTTGTAGAAGGGTGTGAAAATCTCGTGACAAGTGAATACCCAGGTACCGCACTCCGGACCGTTCCCATTTAAGCCCATGGCCGTCAACATATTCCTGTGTGGCATCGGTTATAGGGAAAACTATCGATTTTGAGCTATTGATTTTTAGGCCAGAGAGCTCCCCAAATCTAGTCACCTCTTGCATTATTGGGTTCAAGTTCTCAGACGGATCTCGAATGAAAAGGGCTACATTGTCCGCATAAAGCAAAATTATTATTTTATGTGGGCCGAACTGGAGGCCCCTGTGCAGGTGTCGTGAACGAAGGCTCTCTGCAAGAGGGTCCACAGCCAACGCAAACAGGAGAGCCAATAGGGGGCATCCCTGTCTGGTCCCCCTCGAAGCATGATACTCGCCGACCTCGCCCTTCCCATGAGGACATATGACACCGGTTTCTCACCAACTTCAAGAATTGCTTCCCCAAACCCATTCTGCTCAATAACGTAAAGAGGTAGGGCCATTCCACTGAATCAAATGCTTTTTCAACGTCAAGAAGCACCGCCACCGCCTGAACAGCAGGGTCGATAGCCTCAATGACACCAAACATGCGCCACAGCCCGAAGGTCGTGTTGTGACCAGGCATGAACCCTGCTTGATCTGCTATCACATAGCATTAAGGGGAGTAATCGTGCAGCAAGAATTTTAGCCAATATTTTATTATCTAAATTGATTAGAGAGATTGGCCCATATGACCCGCATTGATCAGGGGGTTTACCACTCTTGTGTATGAGATTAATATTAGCTTCCCGAAGTGTCACGAGTAGACTTCCTTTTTCGGTCGCTACTAGGAACACTTGTAGCAGGAGGGTAGCCACAATCGTGACAAATGGTTTATAAAATGTGCCTGTTGGACTGTCCGGTCCGGGGGCCTTGGAGCTTGGGAGGGCTTTTATGGCTGCAATTATCTCGTCTAATGATATGGGGGTGTTTAGTGACCCTCTTAATGTTTGGTCTGCCTAAAAGAGTGCAATCTGGTCCAAATATTGGAGACGGGGGCTTGATGTGTTGGCCACCGAAACGACTCAGCGATACCGTCCTCATTAAGGGCTATAGAACCATTGGGTGCCCTTATACAATCAATCAGGGGGGGTCTCCTGTCCAAAGCTATCAACCTAGCGAGCAGAGCTCCAAGTCTCTGTCCCTCAGCGTACTGCCTTATTCTGTGTGGCTGAGACAAGAAGTTTTTCTTTCCGCACAGGTTCTGAAATTTTCAGGTTCCTTTTTAAGGGAGGCGAGGGTACGATTCTCATTTTGGGTGTCGTGTAATCGCTCCAGATCTATCAGACGTGCTTCACTGGCTGCCAATTCAGTTCTTATCAACTTCAATACCCCATGCTCTTTAACTATACACATCCCTCTCACAAAGCATTTAAGGGTTTCCCACAGGGTCCCCGCTGAATCAACTGAGTTGCGATTTATGTCCAGGAAGGCCGGAATGTCGGCCCAAAGTTCCTGGGCAAACACCTGATCCTGAAGAGCCCCTCGCTTGAAACTCCATGGAAGTCTGCCACCCACATATCTAGCCGGGGCCCACTCTAGGACCACCGGGGATTGATCGGATAACATCCGAGGAAGAATCTGGCAATCGCCCCCCAGTGTCCCAGCATGCCTTGATACCATAAGATAGTCAAGTCTAGAACTGGTGCCGTGCACCCATGAATGAAAGGTGTAATCGCGCGACGACGGGTGTCTGACCCACCAGGCATCCTCAAGATTGTAGGCACGACATATTTCTTGTATCTGTAGGCCGGCTTTAGTGTGTGTGGTGCTACCTGCATGGGATTTATCAATAAGCGGGTTGAGTGTGGTGTTCAGATCCCCCCCAGACAATTCTGGTGTGCTCAACGGTAGTCAGGTTAGTCATGACCCAATCGAAATTATTCGTACCGTCTACATTCGGCCCATAGGAATTCACGAGGGTCACATCTACTCCATCCATAACCCGACATACCAGGAGGGACCTACCCACCTCATTGTGCTTCACCATCTTCATCTTAAATAATACTCTACGGCTAATAAGGGTAGCTACCCCGCGTGCATAGGATGAGTGGGAGGAAAAATACCTGTGACATCCCCATTTACTTTCAGATGAAGGGGGAAAGATGGGTTTCTTGGATGAACGCGACATCAACATCATGCCTTTTGAGATACTGGGCAATTCTGCTGGCTTTGGTGGGGTTATTGCCACCCCCGATGTTCCACGTTACTACCTTGAATATGAGAATGGGTGAGTGCACTCCGGACCCGGGTAGGGCCTCAATGGAAAGGGGCTCAAATCAGGACTCTCACGTTTATAGACTCCCTGTACGCTACACCAACAGTCTTCCTCAGAATGGGTCATTACAACCATGATGCCATACACAGCACATTCCTTTACCCAAGAACAAACCCCCAACATAAACAGGATCCCCCCCACCCATACACAGGCAACCCCCAACCTGCCCGTCAAAAGACCCACCCCTCTGTTAATACAATCAAGAAACATTGAACTTGAAGCAGTGCTAGGGGCGCTAGAGCTTCACCAAGAGTTCCGGCTCCCACTAAATAGGATAGCCACTTGTGCCACATGCACTCGAGGAGTGACCAACTCAACTCCGCGAGTGGGTAACATGGCACCCCTGGAACTCAGGGAGGGCTCCCCCCTGCCTGGCTGCCATGAGGTGGCCTCAGAAGGTTGCCGCGTAGGGGCCGGCAGCCGATATCATCAAGGAACACTGATGCTTCTTCTGGTGACGTGAAGTACTTGGTCGTCCCATCATGGAGAATTCTCAATTTTTCCAGGAATAGCGTTGAATATTGCATTCTGTTTTCTCGTAGCCTGCATGTCACACCCACAAAGGATCTTCGCGATGTCTGAACTGCTTGAGAGAAATCAGGGTAGATGTGAATGGTATCACCATCAAACTGCAATTCTCCTCTATCTCTCGCCAGCTTCAGGATGTGATCCCGGTCTTTAAAGTTAAGAATCTTGGCGATTATTGGGCGAGGTGCCGAGCCAGGTGCAGGGCGAATGGATGGTACCGCTCAACAACAAAAAGAGGGGACAGTGCGGTAGCGCCAAATAGTTCTTTACACAGATTCTCGATAAAGTCCTCCATCTTGCCGGGGATCTGCCGTTCTCTTATCCCGGTCAATCTAATGTTGCTGCGGCGGGCCCTGTCCTCTAGCTCCTCATTCTTGGCGGTCACCATTTTCATCTGTCTCTCCAACACTGTGACTCTGATACCCAACGACGCGCGACTGTCATACATATCCGAGACACGCTGCTCCATCGCATCTAGCCTGTCACTATGCTTAGCAAGGCGGTGTTGTAACATGTCAACCTTCAAGGAGAGAGAGTCCAATTTGCAATCGAGACCACCGATGCCCGCTTTGAGCTCAAAGAGTATCTCTTTGATGTCGGGGGCTGCAGTATGGGCGGCATCAGCAGCGTGGGACATCTCTTCTATGGGGGACTCCTGTCGTGAACTCTGTTTAGGAGGTCTAACCCCGGCTCCGGGTTCAAACATCAACTTCCGTTGGGCCTTGTCAGCCTTACCCATTCTTGGCTACCGGCAGTGCAGATCACTCCACCGTGATAATGGTAGAATGGAGCAGCGCAGTCTGCAATGGAGCGGCCCGGGCGGGATTATACTAAGACTTCGTTTGGGCAGACGGCCCCCAATCAGACATGCAGAGCCGGCATGCACTCTCCTGGAAGGGTTCCGCCGACGCCAGGGCAGGCGTCTCCCCGCAGATTGTATCAGACTGGACCCCGGTTATCCCCGCCCGCCACCCCCTCACTCCAACCACAGTCCAAGCTACTCCAGTTGATGTGCAAATGCAGGGGGATATCGCGGGCTCAGGGAGGCCAGAGTCAAATGAGTCCCTCCAGCCTCTTATTGTGTCAATAACTCACTGCCCCCCCAGTCCAGAGCCACAGACCACAGGAAGGGCCCAAGGGGCGGGGGCAGTGGGCCACCCCTCTACCGCAAGTGGCCAACGCGGCCCACTCCCTGACCCAGCAGCCGCGGGGGACGCCCGCAGACCCGGAGCTCCTCTCCAGCAGGGGAAGTACGCGGCCCCAGCCGCCACCCGAACAAAAGCCCAGAGCGACGGCGGCGGGAGCCACTCACCTGTACGGCCCTCGACGGCCTACAGATGGGTCCAGCAACTCTCCCCGGCCAGCGCTGACTCCGACACGCCGGGGGAGAGATCTTCACACCCCGCGGTCATGGACCGCACAGAGGACGCTGCAGCCCGATGGCCGCCCCACATTGACACCGCTCCTCCTCCAAGGGTGCTCAGGATCTTCGCTCCTCAATGGCCCAGCCCCGCAGCCGCCCTCTCCACGATCCCGAACGGTCAGGGCTCACTCAACTCGGAGAGGAGGGAGCCGCTCTCCGCCACCTCACTCGAAGTGCCTGAGGGCTCTCGCAGAGCGGCCCGGTTCCAGCGACTCGCTCCACACGCCAATACTTCCACACAGACGTGATATACAGACACCACAGAAATCTGCAGGGAATCGGACCGCTTTCTCCGGTGTCCAGCCTCCTCCTCAAGACGTCGGGACGGAAAATTTTACAGGATTAATGGGAGCTCAAGGAAGAGCCGCAATCTTGGTGGGTCGCTAGTGCCCTCCATAGGCCTCTAATATATAATTGTAGTCATGAGGTCAGGGGACCACGGCCTGGCCGGAGGGGGTTGCAGCAGGGTTTGCTCGCACATTCTCATACGAGCACATTTTGTCAGGGCTCGAGACTTGCTCCTTTGAAAAATGTTTACGTGATTTGCCGTGTGAAGAGGAGATGGGCTGAGCTGACAGGTGGTGTGGCCTGGCTGTGGGAGTCGCTGGCAGAGTGTGAAGTTCTCCAGAGCAACAAAGTAAATCCGTAGAAATGTCGCCTGCATTCCTGAATGGTAGCAAACAATGCAAACCCACGCATAGTACACACTATACGGTTCAATTGTTTTTTGACCTTGAAACAAATGGAGGATTCTGAAAGGAATGCATGAAGGGAGGGATGTAAGACTGTCAAATATGATAAGGTTCACCATTCCAAAACTGGACAAAGGAATATGTAATTAGATTTCATGAAAATTCGTTGACCTGAACGAAGTGTCAGCCTTACGCCGACAGAATGGAAATGCTGAATAGTATGTAAGTTTTACTTTCGACGATTTTATAGACCAACGAATCAACTTATAATTCGCCGACCATTATTGCTGGTTTACATGGGACTTGGTTGTTGTTTGTGGCATATTGCAACAAAACGCAATGACAACCTGTGTGTGTGCTTGGCTTTGTCCTGGGCACATGGGCAGTCCAGCATGAAGATGCGTTTAGTCCACTAGTGGGTTCCCCCAGGTTCCACAAACGCGTAATTCAACGCTAATATTTAATTAAAGTTCTGTCTATGTGTTCTTCTTGTCCTTAGCTTGCTAACTGATTGTAGCGTCAGCGTCCGCATCCCATTTCGAGCTGAACATACCCCATAGCACTAACCTCTGAAGAAAATTGTAGACTATTTTCCACGTTGTTTTCTCTGTGTTCCCATTGTTTCACGTCTGTGGTCATCAATAGTTTTAACACGGGGCCAAATTAATGGTTCAAAAAATAACTGTAATTAAGATCGGCTACTGAGACACATTTATGTTATCTTTTTTAACAGCTACATGCTGCCTTTCTGCGATCGTCATCGATTCCAGATACAAACTGACAGGTTTTTTTAACTGGCAGCTGCAGTTACACGTGAATGACTGGATCACCATGATGCTGTTTTGGGACGATCGATATGCCCTTACGCGGTTCCAGCGATAAGGAGCAACCTGACATTGTTTACGGTGGCCTAGCGCCAAGCTGATGCCAAAGCCTTGCGATTCACAGTGCGTCCAATGCACTTCTTATACCCAAAAGGAGCACCGTGTGACTCACGATAAACATTTGTGGATCGAGAACGAAGAAAAGAATTACCCATTTGCTTGAATATGGCAATCGGCGGATGTTCGCAGAGCGCTTATTGTGAAATAAAAGTACTTTACAAATTGTACAGTTTTGCTATTTCCTTTAAAAGTATGGTTTTATATTCAAAATTGTGATGCGCTGTGTTGTGAGATGATGTGTGTTGATATTCTGGGTTCTGTGTCAACTAACGTTATCACGTAAGTGATGACTGGGCGCATTTGGCTATGCTGCTCAGTAACGTCCTGGCGACAGGCGGACGGGATATGTGTTCTACGTATATATTCTTTCTGGTTGCGGACATTACGAACGGGGCGGTGTTCTTAGGACACCCCCATTTTGGGTGATTGCGGACAGGCAAACATCTTGTCATTTCTAAGAACACCTCCATTTTAATTACGAATAGTACGAACAGGTATTTTGTCCTTAGGACACCCCAATTTGGGTTAATTGTGGACAAGCGGACATCTTGTGTGTTCCAAGGACACCGCCATTTTAATTACGAACAGTACAAACGGGTATATTGTCCTTAGGACACCCGCATTTTGGTTAATTACGGACAGGCGGACATCTTGTATGTTCTAAAGACACCTCCAGTTTAATTACGGACAGTACGGACAGGTATAGTGTCCTTAGGACACCCCCATGTTGGTTAATTGCAGACATAACGGACACCCGCCCTGTCCGCGGACATCAAAATCACTAGCGGGGGATGGGGGTTCAGTATTTTCTATGTTATATGTATGTAAGCTAAGGGTGTCTTAGTAAATATTTATCACATTTACATTATCTATATCTATATTCACTGAAAAAAAACTTTGTTAAAGGGATGCTATGGTTAAGTTGCGCTACTAAAAACCTATGAAATTCAGTAAAATAAACTTTTTTAAAGGAACGGTATGGTTCTAAGTGAAACCGAAAAACCCTTGAAATTCGCCAGTTATGGTAAGCTCAGCAACCATAACTCGCGCCACCACCGTGGACTGCTAAGACTAACACTCAGGACATCAAAGATGACATCACAAATGTCATTGATGAGGTTGAGAATGAGTGGACACAGGGGGAGATGACCAGATAGAGGGGGCATTTGGCATTAAGGGAGAGATTAACAGAAAACCTGTATATGGGGATATGGCAGTGTATAGTGCAGACTGTAAGAGGATTCAATTCAACACTACAGCTAAGTCAATGCCTAGTCTGGGATACTGAATGGAAACCCTTAGTGATATATCTTTATGTCCAGTTCATGCGTTCTGGATGACTACCCCTATATAACACCCCTCTCTTGGAATCCTCCTGACCCCACTGAGCCAAGAAGTAGTTCTGTTTTGCAAGTTAAAAGGTTTATTTGATAATTTAAACAATAGATATATATATCACACTTTATAATAATTTAATAATTGAATATCACACTGAATCTGAGCAGTAATCAATAATGGATAGTCTGGCACTAGCACACTTCTTTATAATCAATGATGAGTGGTTATAGGATGGATAAGATAGCAACAATACTTGATGGTTTCAAATGGATGCAAGGTGGAATGAAAATGCAGTACAGAAAATACTCAATAGGCGTTCAACAAAACAATGTAATCACTTTTCTCTGGCAATCCCCTCCCCCCTTTATGCAATGCAAGGAAATGGAAGGAAAGCACACAGTTCTCAGAAATGCAATCAAATGTAATTCAGTTCACCCCAGCAAGCTTAAACTACAGAAGTTGGAAACACAGGCCCAAAATGCTTTTATATGTGCTGGCAATGAAGTGAAAAATACGCTAAAATGCTTTTAATTCCCTCTAGAGGTTCAGGGTGAGTGGTATCAAGTTAATATTAGTCCAGGCTCACCTTAGCAAGGATCTAGGAGTAACTAGCAGGTTAAACGAATTTTTGGCAACTGAAAGCAAGAAAACTGCTGTTTTCACACGTTGAGAAATTTGCAAATCGTGGCAAATTCGCGAGTGCGTTTTTCGCGATTGCGGCAAAAGTATCGGGGGTAGGAATGCGCTTCTAGGTTCGTAGAAAAGCCACGATTCCCAGCTTTCAGAGGACAGTTACTGCAAGTTTATAAGACAAACGGTCACGGAGATATGAGCGATATGGTAAAGGTCGTTTTTCAGATTTGAAATGTTAAAGTTCAAAAAGACAAGTGATAGCTAGCAACTAGAAATGACAGGTGACAGCTTTGCAAATGACAGGTGACAGTTAGGAGGCAGTTCTACTTAGATTAAAATAGCTTGGATTAGATTATTTTAATTAAGAGATTGGTTCTGCACAGTTCTGCTAGGTACTCACACTATATTCTTGAATTAAATGGGCCTCGCCACGGATCTGGTCAGGTTTTAGACTGGACTCTGGTCTGGTCTCTGCACTTCACAGTGATCTGGGTCAGCTCACCTCTCTCTCTAGTTTTGGATACTGCTCTGCTTTCTCTGGGTCTTTCTGCACAGCTTTCTCTGGAGATTGATGGATTTGAAGTCTGGATCTCTGGATGTGGTATGGTCCGGCAGAGCGCGTTGCAGCAAATGGAATTGAATGTCCCTATCTGTCCTGACTGTCTGCTTTTATGTGTTTTGAAAATGGGTGTGTGTGCCGCATCACTAGGCTCTACCCCTCTCCACTTGTCATTGGCCACTTCATCCTCTTCCCCTTGATTGGGGGAATGAAATGAAGTGTCATCATGATGAGGTCTGTTTATGGTACAGAGAACCCATCCCTGTCAACTTTACACACAATCTATATTTTGACCCAAAAGACATGATTGCACAGGTACACATTTGTTTAAAATTACATGCACCCATCACATATCACAGGAGGTATACCCTGTCCAAATCTGCTCTTCCTGGGAGCTTGCATTCAGAAATGGCGACATTTGCACTTTTTAACTGGTTTCGCAATATCGGACATTACCCCAAATTTATACACATGTGCGCAAGGAGTATGGACATTAATTGATGAAGTGTCAGATTTTTAACATGCATACATTTTAAGTAATACCCTCTTAACTGCTAGCTTGCCCCCAGATCATGCCACCGGTTCTAAAAACCTCTTAAAATGTGGGCAGAAAAATCACAAGAATTATGGTATCATTTAAATAATTTTCACAAGTCGGTACTATGAGTTATTCATCTTTTTCTAAAACCATATTCTGGCTACAGGGGTGTGGTTTCCCCCCAGCACAAGGTTGAATTTCTGGTTTTTCCAGTTCTGCCAAGCCAGCTTGCTCTCACAGGCAGTGCTCCTCCCCTTTACTTCCAGGAGGAAGCCACTTTTTACGGCCCCCATAATAAAACATTTGCCTGAGTCAGGACAGGGCTTTGTTCAATTTCCTGCAGAGCCCAGGTAATTCAATCAGGGAAGTGTCATATCCCTTTTGGTGGGAGCAGCAAAAGGCAGATAGGCCTGGGAACACAGCTGTTGTGCAAGTCTCAACTCCTGTCGGGGGTAGCTGGTGGGCAGAATTCAGTTCCTTAAGCCAGGCCCCAGCTAATGTCACTTTTGTTCCCCAGTTTAAGTCAAGACAATTTTTTACATATGCAGCTAGGATGCTGATTCTAAGTTTAAAACTATGACATTTAAACAATTGCAACCTATGTGACACTCAAAAGTAGGTCACTCAGTTAATTTAAACATTTTCGATTTTTGGTAGTTTTAAATCCAGTTTCAGTTAGGCTGCTGCAGACCTGCAGAGCTCAGCCAGTCTTGTTATGAACATTCAAGTCACTTCAGAATATAACTTTACATTGGATCCACCTCTCAGTAAGTCTTTCTTTGGCATGCTTTGGGTTCATCTATTCATTTTTAAACAAAATCTGGTGGTTTTAAAACGCCGGCTTTCTGATAGTGGTGAGTACTGGTACTGCACCCCTTTTTGGGATTTAAGAAAATGAGTTCCCCACAATTCTAGGTTGCTTTTGGCAATCAGCATTGCCATTCCCAATGGTTTCATACTACTGTGTGGGTAGTCCAATGGTGGTTTTAGGCAGTGTCCTTCTGTGCCCATAACATCGGCAAAAATGGGTGGCAGCCTATTCTTCATGCCTTTCCCTGGGCATTTTCTGGGAAGCTCTGGCCATCATGATGTTTTCCATGTCAGTACTGCACAGTTTTTGAGGTAGGGCTCGGATGCATGGGTAAAAACATCCCACAAGCCCCCCTCTTGCGATGGCCATTCTGTTTCACTGATGGGACTCGCAAGACCTGGGATGTTTCCTCATCTTCTTCCAATAGATGGCACAGTTCAGCATCTTTTCCTCCATCCGGTACTGATCGATCGGTTCTCTTCGCCGGTCCTGATGGGAAGATTGGGCGGTACCTCGGGCCCCCCGCGTCTCTGCTCCCGGTCTCCGGATCGTCCTCCTTGGCCCGTCTCCAGGTTTTCTTTCTCCTAGGACGACAAAGGAAGAGCGGCAATACCTATTCATGGACATTTTTCCCCCACCATTGATATAGTGGGGTGGCATATAAATTTTAGAACTCAGCAGATATGAACATGCACATTTTTTTAAATTAAGAGACAGGAACACATAAACTTGAGAAACACAGAATTTGATAGGCTATATGTAGGATCTTTTAAGTTAGAACTGAATTAATCTGAGACAGTACCCTCTAGGATTCCAGAGGATTCCTCCAGTTGTTGCAGAGTGTGCCTGGGATGGCAACACTTCAACTGGTTTATGTGGACCCACTTGTCTTCCCCCTCTGCCAAACCGCCTTTGGGGATGCGGATCTTGTAGGCCACAGGGGAGATTTTGTCTTTAATCTCATAGGGTCCCTTCCATGTAGGCAAAAATTTTCGCTGTTTGGCCTGGTTCCTTTGGAAATTGTATAGATAGACCTGGTCCCCCACCTGATATTCCTTCCTGGAAGTCTTCAGGTCATAGTGGGTCTTCATGCTATCAGCTGATCTTTCTAGATTCCGCTGAGCATAAGCAAAAGAATGTTGAAGGTGTTTCCTTAAATTCTCCACATACTCATGAGTTGTGGAGACATTTATCAGTGTCTGCTCTTGGGTCCTGTAGAGCAAATGCTGAGGAAGCACCATCTTGCGCCCAGTCATCAACTCAAATGGTGACATTTTGGTTGCAGATGAAGGGGTAGATCTGATGGCCATTAGGACCAGAGGTAATCGGATATCCCAACTTGGCCCAGAATCTGCCACAAACTTTTTTAATATGCTCACAATGGTTCGGTTATATCTCTCTACTGCCCCAGAAGAAGCTGGCCGGTAAGCAATATGCAACTTCCTCTTGACCCCCAGTATCTCCCACATCTTTGTCATCACTTCACTGGTGAAGTGGCTACCTCTGTCTGACTCAATCCT
The DNA here is from genome assembly GCF_040938575.1 of Ambystoma mexicanum. NCBI lineage: Eukaryota > Metazoa > Chordata > Amphibia > Caudata > Ambystomatidae > Ambystoma > Ambystoma mexicanum. The sequence goes on from NC_090923.1 coordinate 1,033,904,844, forward strand.
TTGAGGTAGACCAAAACGGGAAAAGATGTGGTTAATCATCAGGGCAGCTGCAGTTTCTGCCTTGCAATTTGGGGCTGGGAGACATTCCACCCACTTGGTAAACAAGCATTTCACAGTCAACATGTACTTATTCCCCCTAGCAGAGCGAATCACAGGGCCTACAAAGTCGATTTGCAAATCTGACCATGGCAGTGTCATCCCCCGCTTTTGGAGAGGCGCACGGTGCGTGAGGGATGATGGCTGAAATTGTGCACACACAAGACACCCCTTCAAGTATTGGTCGAGGTCCTGCCCCATGTGTGGCCAGTATGCAACCTCTCTTAAGATTTCCAATGTTGTGTGAAACCCCCTATGACCGGCGGTGGCCGCATCATGGGCGTGACTTAACATCAGGCTTCGGAATGAGGTAGGAACCACCCACTGATCGTGGCCAGCTTTGGATTTCCTTACCAGCAAACCGTCTTGGATCCGGAACATTTTTGGACATTTCATCAACACTCTTAGGTCCTCTTTCCCAATATAATCGGTATCCGTCAGGGGAAAGTTCTCAGGGTCCTCAAGGTGTTGGTAAAACTTACCAATAATTGGATCCCCCTTCTGAGCGGTAATCAAATCAGCATCAGGGGACTCCTTACTCCATTGTGCAATTGAAAGGTCGTTGTGAGCATTTGTCTGGGACCTAGTGATAGCAGTGACCTGGATTTCCCCCAACAGGGACTCAATCTCAATTAGATCCCCTTGGATGGCCCCGGTTTTGGCCAGCTGATCAGCTAAGTCATTTCCAGTTTTGTCTGGTCCCTCTACTTTGGAATGACCCTTGATCTTTTTCCAATAGATGGTCATCTCATTCGAGGTGACCAGATCATCAATGTTTTGGATCAACTTCCCATGTTTCAAGGGTTTGTTGTTAGCACATAACATGCCTCTGGTTTTCCAATTAACCAGGTGCTCCACGAACCCGTTCCGTACATAATCCGAATCTGTGATTATGACCAGTTCGCGGAGTTGATGCTGGACAGCAGTGAGGAGGGCCTGATGCACAGCCATCAATTCTGCCACCTGACTACTTCGGGGACCAATTTTGTATCCAGCGGAGGGTTCTGGGAACTCCTTCACCCATGCATTCCCTACGCCGGCCACCAGTTCTTTCACCCCGTCGTTGTCAACATGGTAAGAGCATCCATCCACATAGACAGTGGGCATTCCCTCACACTTGTCCTCTTCAAAGACTTTGTGGGGGGAATTAAGGTATGCCTCCATGTTGTCCTTTATTTTTAGACCTTCGTCCTCGAGACAGTTTTCTCTGGCACAATCATGCAAGTCAGCCAGACCTTGCGCGAGGGGACTCTTCTTGTTTTGGCCATATCTGACCTCCACAGAAACGCCTTGCATTGACAGAATCCAGGAAGTAATTCGGGAATTACTCACATTTCCGGCCCGGATTCTATCATTTTGGAGATATTGCAGAGGTTGGTGTGGAGTCTCCACTATGATGTGTTCCCCCTGGATAAACGGGCGGTAATTCTTCAATGCCCACACCGTTGCCAGGAGTGCCTTCTCACAATCGTTGAATTTTTCCTCCACAGAGGATAAAGTTTTGCTCGCATAGGAGATTACTTTATTGACCTTGTCATGCTTTTGGTATAATACTGCCGTCAAGCACGTATTAAAGAACCCCGTCTCCAGGAAGAACTCCTTGTTTCTGACAGGGTAAGCTAGGCAAGGCGCTTGTGAGAGGCTTCTTTTGAGTTGTTTTACTGCCTCGGCTTGTTCTGGACCCCATTCCCACTTGACCCCCCCCCTTCAGGAGATGAATCAGGGGTCTGGTGATTTCTGCGTAGCCCTCAATGAACTTTCTGCTGTAATTAGTCAGTCCAAGGAGGCTCCTTAGTTCCCGCAGAGTTGTGGGGTCTTTCAGTTTTTGGAGTGCTTCCACCTTCTTTTCCTGGGGACAGAGACCCTGAGGAGTAATCTCATGCCCCAAGAAATTAACACGGGTTCTACACCACTGTGCTTTCTGGAAGGAAAGTTTTGCTCCGGCGACCCTCAACTGGGTCAGAACATAACGGATCTCCGCTATGTGTTCCTCCACAGATGAACTTTTGATGAGGACATCATCTACATAAACCAGGTTACCCCTCGCACCCAGGTCGGGCATGGCCTTATGTAGGAAAATGTTGAATTCATTGCCGGAGTTGAGGTATCCGAAGGGAGTCCGGGTCCATGTGTACTGCTGGCCCCCAAAGGTAAAAGCCAGTTTGTATTGGTCCTCCCTACTGACAGGCACAGTCCAGTATCCATTGGTCAGGTCTATTGCAGTAAATACCTGTGACCCCTGGATCTGGGCCAGCCCTTGGTCAATGTAGGGCAGAGGCCATCGGGAAGTATGGACCCGTTTGTTGAGCTCCCTGAGGTCGGCGCAGAGTCTCCACTGGCCGTTTGGCTTCAATATTCCCAGCACCGGATTATTGAAGGTGCTGTGAACTGGACGGATTATTCCCCGAGACTCAAGGTTCTTAATTATTTCAGTAAGGGACTCCATTGATGCGAGAGGCAAGCGATATTGCTTCACAAACACAGGAGTCATGCCAGGGTCCGTGGGGATTGTTGTTGTGTGGATGTCAGTGCGACCACAGTCATATGAGTCTACCGCAAAGAGATCTTGGAAATCCAAGAAAACTTGTTTCAACTTTTGCTTTTGTTCCAGAGTCACACAGGCATCAGCTAGGTTGACTCTCTCTTCCACCATCTGCCTGAAGCCTGGAAAGACTTCTGGTTTGGCTATCTCAGCGGCCTCCTCCAGCTGGGTGGAGAAGTCCCTGGTCAGAGTGCTGATTTGGACTGGAGGCTTCAGGTGGGAAAGGCAGCCCTCATGGACCTGGAAAATCACCTCATCCCTTCTGAAGTCACAAGTCACATCTTCCTTACCATAAGGGCAAGAAGTGTACACCAGGAAGTTCCCCCCATGCCGGGTAAAAATCCTGTCTGGTGTCGTATTGTCATCACTGTCACTGTCAAAGCAGTCCTTGGGGATTGGCCCTAACAGTTCATTACCTAAATCTATGGAAAAATGTCGGTCATCAACCGCCATTCCAATAATGGTGCCTGCGGCTAGAGTAATACTCTTTAAGTCGCTGTTATCCACCTCTATTGGAATGGTGTCATGTTCTATGTTGACTAATGGAGTTGGGTTTACCGCCAACCCTTGCTGTTGGAGAGAAGCGTTTAGATGTATGTAAGCATCAGGGTTTTTCAAATGTTGTCCTCTTTTAACTTTCACTTCCAGGGAGAATTGTCGGGTCCTTTCTGGGATGGTGACTTCCTCTTTGATCTGAATTTCAACTGCATAAGGTAGCAATTGAGCTGACCTAAATGCTTTTTCTGGATCATCAAAGCCCATGGGATTATCCGCTAATCGGGACCAAGCTTTGAAGTTTATTAGGTCCAAACTAATGGCAAAGCGATTGAGAATGTCACTGCCTAAGTAAAAGGCGGCAGGGACGTCTCGCACGACCCAACAATTGTGGACTATGCTCTTGTTGCCAATGGAGATTTTGAGCATACACCTGCTTGGCAGGAGATGTTTGGAATTAGGTGCTTCCAGGTCCATTCCCCATTTGTCTATCAGTTTGAATGTGGGAATGGCTGGATCTTTTGGGAGTTGGCGGAACATGGCTTCGCTGATGAAGCTCTTACCGTTGTTCACACACACTCGAGCGAGAACAGAGTCCTTCCCATCATTTAATTGGACAGGGATGAACAACTGCTCTCCAATTTTCTGAATATCAGCCAGGCTCTGAGCTGATTTCACATCTTTCTGGACTATAGGAGTGGGAGTTTCTGATTGTGGATTAGTATAGAATCTCAGAGTGTTTCCTTCCAGCGTGGAGTACCACTTTAGACTGGAAGGAAGGTTGATTTTCAGAAATAGAGAGGACCCTCCATCACCAGTCTGTTGTCCTACTGCTATTACTGTCACGTCTGGAATTTGGCTATTCTGGAAGTGGAATTCTACTTGGTCAGATTTTTGTTCAAACATGTGGCAGATGCCGTTTAAACTAACATGGTTGACACTCTGTTTTAATTTTATTGGTCGGCTAGTCTGGGTCCAGAGGACCTTGTTTACACAATCTATTAGGGGTGACAACCTTCTCAGGAGGTCATTCCCTAGTAAACAAGGGGTGCCCTCTGGAGTCACAACTATGACCGGGTGTTTCAACTTGTGTCGCCTAATTTTAATGTCCAAGTCTGCCGTCCCCTCGACGGGAATTTCCTTCCCGTCAAAGTTCTGGAGTTGTCCAGGAAGTGAGGTGAGAGGAATTTGGTAATTCCCTCCCCTTCCTGCATTCAGTTCATCAAAGGCCCTTCTGGACAGAAGGGTAGCTTGAGATCCAGTGTCCACCAGTGCCAAAATTGTACCCTGCCCTTGTACTTGTACCGGGGCATAATATCTTCCCTCCTTCTCCTAAAGGGGGCACAGATAATGCACATTTTTGGACAACTGATGGGCTAACTTTCTGGTTTTGGACATCGCTAGCGAAGAGATTTGGGCAGAATTCTGTGGAGAGCCTTGGGAATCTGAAAGAAAAATTTGGCAACTGGAGATCAGAGCCATTGTGGGTTCCCCTGGCTCCGGTTCTGGGCCGCACCCCCCTTTTTGGAGGCAGTCACCAGGATGGGTTTGAACCAGGGGATTTTCTTGCTGTTGGTTCTGGGATGAGATGGTGGGCGGCGGTAGCTCAGTCTCCACCTCTCCCCAGTCTGGATTTGCATCCCTAGGGACCCATTTTTCTTTGGGAGGAGTTCCCCCCTCTCTGAAGGAGAAGATCCTTTTCCCAGGATCCTCTGAGGATCCCTCTCCCTCAAATTGGAAGATCTGTACCTCCTCCTCAAACTGTGTCTGTTTGGGTCTTTTGTTTCTCCTACCCCCCCTCTGTTCCTTAGGAGGCAGACTTTCAGGGGCAAGAGATTTTGTTTCCGGTTCCTGGGTTTCCAGGGGCTGTTTACAAGTGAGGAAGGAAGCTTCCTCCAAGGCTTTACACCCCCCTTCCCTTTGTGCCTCCTCCCTGGGGACCGGTGAGCTATCGGGGTGCTGCCCCCGTCATTGTTCTGGAGCACCAGGTCCAGAGTTGGGTGCGTTCTGCGCCGGCATGCCGATCTGAGGGTTCTGCTGAGCCCTCAGTATGTGACCCAGATCCCGTGCCATGTTTTGAACCTGGCGCTCTAACTGGGAAACCCGCTCAGGCTGATACGGAGCCCTGTTTTCTCCCCTGGGCTGATCCCGGGAAGGGTAGCTATCCCTTCTTTGGTAGTACCCCTGGTTGGGAAGATTTGGATACCCCTCCACCCTTGGCCTCCCCTCTCCCAGATTAGGTTGTCTGGGCTCAGGGAATTGGGGAAAGAAGGATGGATGATTTTGGGGTTGGAAGTTGGGTGGATACCTGGGGAAAAAGTTCTGCCCAGGATTTGGAGAATTTCTGCCCTCCTGTGGGAAGTTGGGAGGGAAGTTCCCTGGGTTAGGTGCTTGGCTGGATCCCCCCCCTTGGGCTGGAGGAGTCCACACATAACCCAGGATGGGTCGATTTCCCTTGTAACGGGGACTTACATAGTCAGGAGAGCGAGGGACCCCATTTGTGGGGCTGCCTCCCTGGCTCCCTGTCTGTGACTGGCCCGAGGACCTTCTGGGCCTAGCATTATTAGGTGCAGGTAGGTTTTTAGGGCCCCCTATCTCCAAATCCAAAACGGGGGTGACCTTTACCTCTGCCACCTTGGCAGCAGCAGGGGTGCTGTTGGTTTTGGGATTTTTCTGGGTATTGCTTTTATTTTCTATGGGCTTCTGCACCTCATAGATCCGGGTAGCCTGTTCAATGACCCAGTCTAAAGATCTTTTCTCATGAAAATCTCTCACGAGCTGGGTCATTATATATTTGGGCAAGGCATGGAAAAATGTATTGACGAATTCTCTGCTGTCTGTGCGCACCCTTCTGGTGGTCTGCGCAAAGGCACGTTTCAGTTCTTGCACAAACTCTTGTGGGGCCTGATCCTCCCCACACTGCAAGTTGTAGGCTGCCTTGCGAGCCTCTTGGGGATTTCTGTGAACAGAAAAATGTTTTAATATGGCCGCCCTATAGGTGGACCACCTGGAATGATTTTGGTCCTCCAGCCCTGCAAAGAAACTGGAGTACTCTGGGGAGAATGTCCACTTTACATATTGGATACAGCTTTGGCTGTCCTTCAAATGAAAAGTCTCCATCATTTGCTCATAGAGCTCCAAGTGTTCCCAAACAGAGTACTTGGCGTTCTTATGATAAGGCGTGATGACACTCCTGATTGCCTTAATCTGTTTCAATGGGTCCTTAAGCAAGGCCCTTTTTGCCTTATTGGCCTTTTTGGTTCGGGTAACCCTCGTCCATTCGTCCTCTGACTCAGAGGCACTGCTCCCAGAGGTTCCCGTCTGTTCTTCCAGGTTTTCCCGGATTCTGCGAGCCTGGGGATGGCTGGCAGAATGTGGGGACCTGGTCTCCTGTGTCCTGTACCGCTCAGAGGAGTCTTCAGATCCCTCCTTGCTGCCAGGATTTGATGGGTACCCCCCCACTGACCTAACTGGGCAGAGGTTTTCAGGATGCCCTTAATGGGCCTACTCTCCTGGGTTTCCCCATCAAATTGCACTGTGCTTGGGTGCCCATACCCGGATGCCCGCCCCTCCATTCCTGGGTGGTACTGGCCTATGAGCCCCATGCTTCTGGCTGGATAGTAATCTGCCATCCCTGTGGCCCTGTGCTCATGTGCGCCAGGGGACATGGGGGTGGCAGAGTCCAGGGACTGAGAGAAATAAAGGCCTCTGGTACTAGGGCTCCTGGGGTTATGCTCAGGAGTTTCTCTTTCCCAGCGAACCTCATCTCTATCCGCCCCTGCTCCCTGTTGCAATGCAAGAGCCTGCGCCTTCAGTTCCTCAGTTAAGGCCTTACTAGACTCTATCAGTCTCTCCTGCATCACTACCTGTTGTTGGAGTCTATCATTGTGCTGGCAGAGAGCCTCATTCTCTCTCTGCGTTTCCTGATTGGTCCTGGAGCACTGGGCCAGTCTTTGCTGCAGGAGGGTTCCCTCCTGAGCTGTGTCCCTATTGGCCTGCTCCTGTCTTGCCAGAGCCTCCTCCACCCTCCTGGTGTGCTCTAGCAAGTCCTGGTGTTCTTTTTGGAGGTCACCCAGTCCCTGGTGGGCCAGGTGATTTTCTTCCATTTTTCTCCTTAAGTGGCAGACTTCCTGGCCTAAGGTATCCCTTTCCTGACTAAGAGCCTGCATCTGTGCCGCCAGGTCGTCCCTTTGCCTTTGGAAGGCACCCGCTTTCTGGCGCTCCTGGTCAAACTCTGCCTGGGTATCCAGGTCTCAAAATCAGTTTATTGCTCTCTGCCTTCTCCCTATCTAGGTGGCTTTGCAGGGTGACTACCTGCTCAGCACATACCCTATTGAAGTCTAACTGTTGCTCCAGCTTTTTCTGGCTCTGCAGTAGGGAGTCCAAACCTTCTTGGTACTCCTTCTGCAAGGCCAGAAATCTGGTATCCTGGTCAGCCTTTTCCTGTTGCAGGATGTCCATATCCCTCTTTATTTTAATGATGTGCTGTCTACTCTCATTTTCTGACTCCTGGCTCCCCTGCAGCCTCTGCTCAGAAGAGACCAGGTCAGATTGGACCTTCTCTAACGCCATCTGTCGCTTATTCGCAGATCTTGGCTTTCAGTACATTTATCCTGCATGTCTCCCATATATAGGTACAGGTATGCCGCTATCCTAACCATCTTGTCTTGTTCATCCTTAGCTTTAGGAGCCATGTATAGTTCACTCAGGGCCACATGTAAGGGACCCTGATCTCTCCATATATCTGACCCTGTTTCCGTGACCTGTTGCGTGATGGCCTGCAGCCAGACCGTGCTGTCCTGGTGAGTCCACTCAACTCTCACAAATAACTTATGTAAGAAGTGCTCTCTGGCTATTTTCATGTCTACTAAGGTCGTCATTCTAGAGATTGGTCTCTGTCCTGACTTACAGAAGTTTATATTATATTTTTGCAAAACAGACCTTTTCCTTAGAGCGTTCCTTTGAGGAGTGCTTTACAGCGTAACACAGCGTGGTGATCCGACCGGATATGTGTATCTGGTCAGCTGGCACGCTGTATTAATCTGCACAAATGGTAGATCTAACCCAAACGCCCCGCTCGAGCCCCCAATTTGTAAGAGGATTCAATTCAACACTACAGCTAAGTCAATGCCTAGTCTGGGATACTGAATGGAAACCCGTATTGATATATCTTTATGTCCAGTTCATGCGTTCTGGATGACTACCCCTATATAACACCCCTCTCTTGGAATCCTCCTGACCCCACTGAGCCAAGAAGTAGTTCTGTTTTGCAAGTTAAAAGGTTTATTTGATAATTTAAACAATAGATATATATATCACACTTTATAATAATTTAATAATTGAATATCACACTGAATCTGAGCAGTAATCAATAATGGATAGTCTGGCACTAGCACACTTCTTTATAATCAATGATGAGTGGTTATAGGATGGATAAGATAGCAACAATACTTGATGGTTTCAAATGGATGCAAGGTGGAATGAAAATGCAGTACAGAAAATACTCAATAGGCGTTCAACAAAACAATGTAATCACTTTTCTCTGGCAATCCCCTCCCCCCTTTATGCAATGCAAGGAAATGGAAGGAAAGCACACAGTTCTCAGAAATGCAATCAAATGTAATTCAGTTCACCCCAGCAAGCTTACACTACAGAAGTTGGAAACACAGGCCCAAAATGCTTTTATATGTGCTGGCAATGAAGTGAAAAATACGCTAAAATGCTTTTAATTCCCTCTAGAGGTTCAGGGTGAGTGGTATCAAGTTAATATTAGTCCAGGCTCACCTTAGCAAGGATATAGGAGTAACTAGCAGGTTAAACAAATTTTTGGCAACTGAAAGCAAGAAAACTGCTGTTTTCACACGTTGAGAAATTTGCAAATCGCGGCAAATTTGCGAGTGCGTTTTTCGCGATTGCGGCAAAAGTATCGGGGGTAGGAATGCGGTTCTAGGTTCGTAGAAAAGCCACGATTCCCAGCTTTCGGAGGAAAGTTACTGCAAGTCTCTAAGACAAACGGTCACGGAGATATGAGCGATATGGTAAAGGTCATTTTTCAGATTTGAAATGTTAAAGTTCAAAAAGACAAGTGACAGCTAGCAACTAGAAATGACAGGTGACAGTTTTGCAAATGACAGGTGACAGTTAGGAGGCAGTTCTACTTAGATTAAAATAGCTTGGATTAGATTATTTTAACTAAGAGATTGGTTCTGCACAGTTCTGCTAGGTACTCACACTATATTCTTGAATTAAATGGGCCTCGCCACGGATCTGGTCAGGTTTTAGACTGGACTCTGGTCTGGTCTCTGCACTTCACAGTGATCTGGGTCAGCTCTGCTCTCTCTCTAGTTTTGGATACTGCTCTGCTTTCTCTGGGTCTTTCTGCACAGCTTTCTCTGGAGATTGATGGATTTGAAGTCTGGATCTCTGGATGTGGTATGGTCCGGCAGAGCGCGTTGCAGCAAATGGAATTGAATGTCCCTATCTGTCCTGACTGTCTGCTTTTATGTGTTTTGAAAAAGGGTGTGTGTGCCGCATCACTAGGCTCTACCCCTCTCCACTTGTCATTGGCCACTTCATCCTCTTCCCCTTGATTGGGGGAATGAAATGAAGTGTCATCATGATGAGGTCTGTTTATGGTACAGAGAACCCACCCCTGTCAACTTTACACACAATCTATATTTTGACCCAAAAGACATATTTGCACAGGTACACATTTGTTTAAAATTACATGCACCCATCACATATCACAGGAGGTATACCCTGTCCAAATCTGCTCTTCCTGGGAGCTTGCATTCAGAAATGGCGGCATTTGCACTTTTTAACTGGTTTCGCAATATCGGACATTACCCCAAATTTATACACATGTGCGCAAGGAGTATGGACATTAATTGATGAAGTGTCAGATTTTTAACATGCATACATTTTAAGTAATACCCTCTTAACTGCTAGCTTGCCCCCAGATCATGCCACCGGTTCTAAAAACCTCTTAAAATGTGGGCAGAAAAATCACAAGAATTATGGTATCATTTAAATAATTTTCACAAGTCCGTACTATGAGTTATTCATCTTTTTCTAAAACCATATTCTGGCTACAGGGGTGTGGTTACCCCCAGCACAAGGTTGAATTTCTGGTTTTTCCAGTTCTGCCAAGCCAGCTTGCTCTCAAAGGCAGTGCTCCGCCCCTTTACTTCCAGGAGGAAGCCACTTTTTACGGCCCCCATAATAAAACATTTGCCTGAGTCAGGACAGGGCTTTGTTCAATTTCCTGCAGAGCCCAGGTAATTCAATCAGGGAAGTGTCATATCCCTTTTGGTGGGAGCAGCAAAAGGCAGATAGGCCTGGGAACACAGCTGTTGTGCAAGTCTCAACTCCTGTCGGGGGTAGCTGGTGAGCAGAATTCAGTTCCTTAAGCCAGGCCCCAGCTAATGTCACTTTTGTTCCCCAGTTTAATTCAAGACAATTTTTTACATATGCAGCTAGGATGCTGATTCTAAGTTTAAAACTATGACATTTAAACAATTGCAACCTATGTGACACTCAAAAGTAGGTTACTCAGTTAATTTAAACATTTTCGATTTTTGGTAGTTTTAAATCCAGTTTCAGTTAGGCTGCTGCAGACCTGCAGAGCTCAGCCAGTCTTGTTATGAACATTCAAGTCACTTCAGAATATAACTTTACATTGGATCCACCTCTCAGTAAGTCTTTCTTTGGCATGCTTTGGGTTCATCTATTCAGTTTTAAACAAAATCTGGTGGTTTTAAAACGCCGGCTTTCTGATAGTGGTGAGTACTGGTACTGCACCCCTTTTTGGGATTTAAGAAAATGAGTTCCCCACAATTCTAGGTTGCTTTTGGCAATCAGCATTGCCATTCCCAATGGTTTCATACTACTGTGTGGGTAGTCCAATGGTGGTTTTAGGCAGTGTCCTTCTGTGCCCATAACATCGGCAAAAATGGGTGGCAGCCTATTCTTCATGCCTTTCCCTGGGCATTTTCTGGGAAGCTCTGGCCATCATGATGTTTTCCATGTCAGTACTGCACAGTTTTTGAGGTAGGGCTCGGATGCATGGGTAAAAACATCCCACAAGACATAGGGGTGTTCAATTCAGGTGGTAATGCCATATAAAGTGAGGAGACCTCCTGTGTGGACAAGGAATTGTGAAATATGGCAGAACATTTTATTTTGCCTCTTACACTTATATAAGCTAAGTCCAATGCCTTCAACACTAGAATTAGCAAAGCCAAGTCAGATGCTAAAGACATTTTCTCCATATACAGAGAACTTGAATCCCCTGCAATCCCCACCTCAACCACCACTAAAGACCATATCTGGTGCTCTACGATCCAAGAGCCACTCCTAGGCACAATTGACACTTTGAATAAGAAATTTGTATCCCAACAAGCGACATTCAATATAGTACCCATGACCGCTAGCAACAACTGCCCTCCTCCCACCCCCACGTCCACCACCACTCAGTTCGTCTTCAGAGACCTACCCAAAACTCATGTCACCAAACTGATTAATAGCCTAAAACCCTCAAAATGTAAAGGTGACATAAGCCCTGCACCACTTGACAAAGACTGTGCCGACATACTAACCCCCATCATCACCGCCATCATAAACACGTCCTTCGCCCAAAGTATTGTTCCAGCCAGCATTAAAGAAGCTTGGGTTCTCCCTCTTCTGAAAAAAACCTCTTTGGAGCCAGCTGTTGACTCAAAGTACAGGCCAATCACCACTGTCCCATTTCTCCTAAAAATATTGTATCGAGCTGCCTACCTACAAGTTCAGAAGTTCCTGTATTGACAATCACATCCTAGGGATGCATCAGTCCAGTTTCTGCCCAAGGCACGGCACAGAATCTGCCCTGCTTGGTTTTAAAAAATCAATTAGATGAGATCAGGGATGAAGGCAAGTCGGCCCTGCTCCTCCTCCTACAGCTATCTGCAGCTTTTGACATGGTCAACCACCAGATCCTCTGCCACCACCTCACCACTCACGCTCATTTCTCACCGTCAGACACTGCCTGGAAAACATCTTTCCTGAATGGAAGAGTCTTGAGGGTTTTCCCTTTTTCACATCTTAGATTCTCTTCACATAGCATGCACTAACTATGCTGATGACACTCAAATCTTGATCCCACTCACTGGCAACAACTTAGAAGACTCCCAAAACCCTGAACTCAATATAGTCCACAATTCAGACTTGGATGGCTGCCAATTACCTCTGTCTCAATAGCGACAAAACAGAAATCCTGATTGTTGTCCTGCCAAGTGCTCTAAAGAACCTCAATAATCAATATTCTGCATTCATGATGAACAACTGCTCAATTTTTGTCTCTAACACAGTAAAGACCTTAGAGGTCTACCTAGACACATCACTCACCATGACCAGACCAGTTAAGGACCTCTGCAGCCTATGCTACCAAGTTCCTTAATGCAGCCTGACCCTGCCTTTCTAAAAACAACTGTCGAACCATTGCCCGTGCAATCATTGGCTCTAAGTTAGATTATTGCAGTGTCCTATTCAATGGCACCTCTTCCAAAAAACATCCTTAAACTCCAAGTCATACAGAAAAACACCCTCAAAGCAGCCCTCAACATCCTGAAAAGAGAGCACATCTTGAGTGCTAGAAGAGACGCACACTGGCTCACCATTCAGAAGCGGATCATTTACAAAACACTATCTATTACCCACAAGTGCCTTTCCAACAAGGCACCACCATACCTTCACACAAGAATTGCCAAAGACCACTCTTCAGGAACCACTAGGACCCCCTACACCGACAAGCTTAGAGTTCCCAAAGTGAAAAGATGCAAAGCCGGAGGTTCCAGCTTCCCTTACCTTGCTGCCAAGCTCTGGAATGACCTCCCACCCTCCTTGAGGGCAGAGAAATCCTACTGGATATTCAGTAAAGCACTAAAAACTCAGCTTTTCACCTGAACTCCCCATGATTCTGTATGTTTGTATGATAACTGCCATCGGGTTACACCTATTTTACCTGTATCTGTATGTAACAATGCCCGTTCAACACCAGTGTAAGATTTTGTGTAGTAGGAATACTGCCAGTTGGTCATGATTCTGTATGTTTGCATTATAACTGCCATCAGACCATACTTACCCTCCTTGTATCTGTATGTAACTATGCCTGCTCCACACTAGCTTGTCTAGTACTTTGTACCTGCAACAGCGCCTCAATGCCTACGGGTTGTATGTGCGCTTTACAAATTAAATAATTAAGATAATGAAGACAACACTTTACAAATTAAATAAATAAGATAATGAAGACAAACATAGTAGGAGAGATATTACTATGATTGGGTTAAATGTTCACCCTCTTTTGGCAAGGACTTTTAGTTCTTGTTCAAGGTTGTGTTGTTATTTATGACATAGACCGTCCACACTCTGCACCTCTAAACAGTCACCGACTACTTTACTGCCTCCTGTGGTTCGAGCGGCCTCTGCTGGGCTCAGCAGCACTACAAGTTACTTACATTTTCCTGTTCCAGGGTGAATTCCAAGGTGTGCTTCTGCAATCCCCTTGAGGGTGCTGGAGCTGTGGGTTCCTTTTAATGCCAATGACCAGACTGTTTGAGGGCCGGCACACAGAATGTTTTCTTACCTGGTGACAGATTGCAGTACATGCCTATTCACCATCAGGGACAGAGTGCCGGATACGTGGCATCATCTACCCACCCGAAGCTCATGACTTTTGAGGAACTGCACGCACGCTTTGGAGTTGGGCAGCCTCAAACATTGTTCTAGGCAGAAGTGCTCCTGGCACGTGTTGATTGTTTTCTTGAGGAGCAGTTGAGTGGTCCATCACTTTGTGAAACCGGCACCCCCGGAAGACAGCAGTGACTCCTCTGCCACCCCAGTCTGTCATCACGATGGTCACGAAAGTTGTGCCTGAGAGAGTTTGTCCCCGCAACTTGCTAGTTTCCAGCCACCAGGCCCCATCACGTCAGAGGATGATGTATTATCCACTGGTCCTGCCACCAGGCATGCCCCATAGGCACCCATTGAAGCGCTGGCTCTACAAACGACTCTGTCATTTGGCTTAATGGACCGTAGCAATTTGGTGCCCAAATGGATAAGATGTATGCAAAACGTTTACCATAGGACCCCAGGATGTAAAGCGCCAATAGAGACTCTTAACGCTCTCAGTAGGTCCATCAGTTTGTGATATAATCTGAACTACCGATGAAGCAGTCATCCCATATAAGGATCTCAAAACGACATTGAATGGATCCTTTGCTGCATAAACACATTGATTACACATGGCTTTTATTTCACTCTACCATGCAGGCCAAAAGAGGAAATAATGGACAGTGTGCTGTTGCTCTTCTATGGGCATGTGAAGCATTGTGATGTTCATCTATATTCAAATGAAGAAGTCTTCAATTAAAAAATAATCGTGGCATGCAAGCCATTGACATTCCCCAAGAAATGAATTGCAAAAGTCAAGCACCTTGTATGAAATGCAAACTATTCCTCAACTGGCTCTGGCCATTGATGTGCAGCAGAAGCCATAGAAAAGATCAATTTCACTCTGTTGAATCTGGCTCCCCTTCATTACGTGTCATCCAGTCAGGTGAAAATCAAGCAATCAGGAAAACATTGCTGCAGGTGCAGGTACAACTTCCCATACGTAGGATCACATTCTGCCCTAGGCTAATAATGATTCATCTGTAGACGAGATGACCACATCAGTGCAGTATGCCAAGCTCCAGAAAATCAAGGTCAACTATTTTCCCAGCTGAAAAATATCCAATGTTAAGACCATTTCGACCATATCACTCTGACCTTCATCGGACTGGACTGGCTCCTGTTGCAAGCATGTATCATCTCTAAATACTACTGCATCATCTACAAAGCTGCCTCCCTGAAGTCTCCAAGCTACCTCACAGAAAATCTCTACATCTCTGGTGACCTATGATCCACCGGAGGGAAGGAGATGTGCGGACTTGTGCTCCCACGGTTCGGGAAGGAAACAACCAGCAACAGGCCTTTTCTGTCTGTTCTCGAAGCCTCTGAAACCTCCTCCTTGTCAACACCAGACTTGCCCCTCACTTTTATATTTCCGGAAGTAGCTCAAGGCTCTCCTCTTCACGAAATGTCTCCTCCCTAACACCTAGGTCCACGCACCCTCTACTCCCACCACTTATTGAGACTGGCTGATCTGCTCCCAACTGTTTCCCCCCCAGGTTGCTTGTAGATCCCTTGCTGCCAAATTGCTCCCTCTCCTCCTCCCCGTTGTTAGCTGCCCGCTCCCTTGTATGTGCTTCCCTCACCGTGTCCATCACCCTATGATTTGTAAAGTGCCCCATTGCTTCGCAAAGCTAGGTCCACGCTCAATAAATATTGTGATTATTATAATGATATAATAAAGAAAATCCACACATTCCTCACAAGAAGATAGGAACAGAAAATGCTCTCCTAAACACAGGAAACAGGGCCTCATTATGACATTGGCGGAATGGGTTAATGGGTGCCGCTAATAGATGCGGACCTGTTAAACCCATTCCGCCTCATTACAAGGTCCCCTCGCGGGACCAGATGTGGACATCTGGCTTTACCAGACGTCCTTACAGGGTCCCGCGAGGGGACCAGGGAGCTAACAACAGGCCGGTCATAATCGGCCCGTTGTTAGCTCCCTGCACCCATTCCCATTGAGCCCTATGGGGGCTCAAATGGGAATGGGGAAGGTCCGGGCCCGGGTTCCCTGGAGGGGAAATTACCGGGCCCTCCAAACTCGGAATTGCCCGGTAATTCCCCATTCAGGGAACCCGGACCCGGTTTTGGTGGCAGCCATGCCCTTATTAAGGACATGGCTACCGCGAAAGCCGTAATGAGGCCCACAGTCTTTGCATTGCCATCTCCACTTGCCAGAATGCATGCTCTCATACAAACCTCATCAACTCAGCTACCTCGCTTCTAACACACCGTCAGACAGTCACTTGAACTCTTTTCCCTAGTGGAGATCAGAAGAATGGATATGTGTTTACTTTGGGAGCATGATGGCCATTGAAAACATTCTCATACTGCTCCATAAAATAAATGAACACCTAATTCAATTTATCATAGATACTAGGGCCACTGTCAGTGTAGTAGGAGAACGAGAATACGCCAAACTACCACCCCCACTTAAGTGGCACTCATCAGACGTCGAAATTTGACTATATGGGTCCCACACTCCACAGTCATATTGTAGCATGTGGTCTTCCCATATTGCAAATATACAAATGTATGACAGTGATACTACAACACAAAGCAGTTGCATACTTTGCTCCAAAACAGTGTTACAAATTGACCTGTTGCACATACTGTATTGCTTATCAACAAATCACTACCTCAACACAGTAGACAAAATCAAAAAGCTCTTCCCGTCTATACATCAGAAATTAGGCAAATTGTAGCACTGGCAGATACAATTATGAATTCAGAACATCAATCCAACTGCACTGCACTACCAGGAAATATTGTTCAGTAAACAGAACCAAGTTGTGGGCGAACTGTGACATTTGCTTGAACCAGGCATCATTTAACCAGTAATGGGACCCAAGCCTTGGGTCTCATCCATTGCTTCAGTCCTCAAAAAGTGTTCAGAGAAACATATCTGCATTTGCGTTGATATGAGAATTCTGAATCAAACCATTACACATGAGAGGCGCACTGCTCCAAGTATCACTGATTTTGTACGTGCTCCTGGGTCGGGATGCATTAGAACATTTGCCACCCACTTTGAACTGCATTCCTACAAATGACTCTTGGCCCTCCGATGCTAAAATCTTCTAGAAAGAAGTTCACAAGGTAATTCGCCACATTCCCAATTGTTTAAATTACAGTGATAATATTCTTGCATTTGGTATGAGGCCAGAAATATATGACGACACAATGCATTGAGTCTGCATGGCTGTTCAAGCTGGTGCTGAACTGGGATAGATATGAGTTCAGAAAAAGCATATCAAACTTTTTTTGGCCACATTGTCTTGTTGAGAGACCTAATAATACATCATCCGTAGCGTCTGCTCCTCCCCAGTCCTATACTGCACAGCTGAGAAATGTTACACACTGTAGCAACCGTACCACCCTTATCCCAGGCAGGTACAGCAGGACATAGAGACAATTTAGGCTGAAGATGGCACCAGCATCCAAACTAATGATTTAACAATAGATGTGCATCCATTACACACGAAGCAAATGTGCAGTCAACATGAAGAACATAGACACCAGGCAAAATATGCATTTATACATGAAGATTATTAATATAGCATCCACAAGACATGAAGAATATGAACATGCCTATTGTATAAGGTGAATGCAACATAAACAACATGCAAATATAGCTCACTAACATAGAAACAAGAGTGCAATTGGGCAGCCGTCTTCTTTAAAATGGAATCCTCAGCATGCTTTTAATTCAGCCAAAAGCCTCAAGGCTTTGCGAGAACTCTCAATGCTGAATTCATAAATATAAATGTCAATGCAGACCTCAGACAGTCGGTAGCAACCCAAGCCAAGGTTACCATGAACAAGGGAGTCACTTTCCAGACTCGCCAAAACGAGAAGGTACAGGTTCTATACCCAGTAGGGGTTGTTTTCTAAAAACCCACAAAGCTATCTGACGAAACTGCATAGTCCAGCCTTAATGCGATTTATAATCTATTTCCGTATGTGAATTCTTCCAGTTATTGAATATGCGCGAGCCTGGAAAGGCATTCCTTTAGAGGATCGTGTATGCCGGCTTTGCAAACAGACCATTGGAACCTCTGAGCACATATCCAACACTAGAACAGGAATACGATAAAGGTTATGTAACCTTTTCCACTTTTTGGACTGACTGGTTTTGGGGGTTCATTTTTGGGGCCGATGCTTAGTAAGGACTGCAGCGGCCCATCACATTTGTCTCAAGGCAAAGAAAAACCTTGATTCTTCTCCCAATTGATTTGGAGGTTCACTCTGAGTGCTGGAATAAAATGTAAATAACTATGTCTTAATTTGTATTATTATTATTAGGTTGGAATATTTCAGTCCATTTTAATCATGATGAAATGTACTTAAAATGTTTGTATGAATCATTGATTTAAAAAAAAAAAGATTTTATGTAAATGTTTGTATACCCATTGTAAAAGGCTTGTTTCACAAGCCACATGCACTTAATACCTTGTTTTTAAACACCATTCACATTTGATTAAAGGCCTGCATTTTTACTGTTTTCACAAATAGCTATTAAATAAACAAGAACGAATGTCTGAAAATGACAAGCAGCATTTGTGTTGTAAATCCCTTTCAATAAAAAAAAAACTGTTTCTCAAATTCAAATGCGCCATGAATAAAGAGTGAACACACTGCACTTCCTGGGGCTGATTGCCCCCCTCCTGATCACAGACGTGCAGGTGGCCTCTATCACTGGGAGGTAGAGGGGGCAGTGTTAACTGGATGTCCGGGGTTGGCCGGACTGGGATGGTCGAGCCGTAGGAGGGTTGGTGTTGGTGGTGGGAAGAAGGTTGATTGGGACGGAGAAGTGTACTGGGATGGACAGGGGTGGTCGGGGTGGGGAGGTGGTGTAGTGGGTCACGGGTGGCTAGGAACTGGGACGAGAGGGCAGGCAGTTGCAGGTCTTTGACTCAGATGTGGCGTGGGCAGTTCGGGAGGTAGCGAACGACTTGGAGGTATGAGGCGTTGTGGTGAGGCGCAAATATCCCACTGGTCAGAGTTGGAAGGTCAGCGCTGAGAGGATGAGGGAGGCTCTGGGTTCTCAATGAAGGAGGGCGGGAAAGAGGGTTTGGAGGTTGCAGAGGAGCCGGCGCTGGAAGTTGGTAGGGGGGTATGCAGAGGGTGACTCACGGTGGGCCAGGGAGCTCCTCTGGTTGGCAAGTTGGAGGGTGTGCGGTGAGCGGTGGTGGCGATGGGTCGGTAGGTGAGTGGGACTCGATTGGATGGCTCAGAGGTGACGGGGGATTGTGTGCTGTGAGGTGGGTTCAGGACTGAGGGTGTGAGGGTGGAGGATGTAGGTTGGGTGGGGTGTAAAAAGGAATGTCTGAGAGCACTGTGTGTATGAGAGTGGGGTAGTGTCTGGTGAGAGGGTGTATGTGAGGGATTCTGGAAATTTGTTTCACTAAGTTCGGGGAAGAGTGTGCGTGCTTGAAGGATGAAATGTGGATGGTGTGTGTTCTAGAGGGTCTGAAAGCTCCATGTGTATGTGAGAAGGGGGTTGTGTGGTGAGAAACGGTGTGTGTGTGTTCATGATCCGAGTGAGTGCTGTAATGGGTTCGAGAATGCGGGTGCGAGGGCAGGTGGTGTGTGGCGAGAGGGGTGTATTCTGTGGTGGACGATTCTCTGGGATCTTGGTAGTGGGCTTGAGAATGAGGGTTCGAGGGTGGGTGGTGTAGGATGGTTGTGGTGTATTCTGGAGGGCTTGAGAGCTGTTCTTGTATGTGGGAGTGCGGTGTGTGGTGTGTGGTAGTGTGTGCATGCAGGCTGATCTTGATGCAGCCCCCAAAATATCCTATGAAACCATTTTGTAAAGTTGGCTGCCCTGAGTTTGCACTGGTGTTCACTCAGTATGTGCTGTGAGCATAGATGCCGACCACAGGGTGCCAAAGGAGCAACTGCCCCATACAACGGTAGCAAAGGGGGCAGCAGGAACCACACTCTGCCCCGTAGAGATCTTTTCAGTTCTGGCTTTACTTCCCATATTAGACTGATCACGGTGGCAATGCTGCAGGAGCTGCATCAAATGCAGGGCTGCTAATTCCCACCAGCAATACCGAATTAAAGTTGAGTGACAGTCCCAAAGCAGAAAGTTGCAAGGCTGCACAGTAGGTTGGGTGACTGCTGCAGAGATGTTATATGTTGTGTTCATCCTATAAATCCTTTAGTTTTTTTTTTTTTTCCTTCAAATTACTTGTGTAAAATGTGATGTGCTCTACAATGTACCATTTTCACCTTGGAAGGGATCGAGCTCGGTGGCTCTCTCATAATAAAAGGTGTGCGGAAAGGTGGGGATATGTAATTGCCCCCCCCGAACCCCCTAGGGAAAATCAAAAGTAAACACCCATAACCGTGAGGTCATTAGGAAAGTCGTTATGGGTTACCATGTTCGGCACAGAATTGCCTGCATATACTTGTTTGGTGCAAGTTGGAGGTGTTCACGGTGCATCACGTGTGCCCAGAGACAGGGGCGGATCTAGCAGTCGCCAGGCAGACAAATGACGAGCGGGCCCCCTCTGCCCGGCCCGCCTCCTTCCCTTCCTTCCCAGTCGCTGTATGTCATGCAGAGCAGGCTGGCAGCAGCGGCTGCGCTCATGGGGCCCCGCGTGGGCCGTGCCTGTGAGCCCACTACTACCTGGCTGGTTGCCTGGGTTAGCCTACCCTGCAGCAGGCCAGACAGCAAAACTTTGCAAAATGGTGCATTGCGTGGAGCCTCCCTGGGATGCAGGAGGCTCGACTCCAGTCTGGCTGGATGACAGCGTGGTGCCAACCGTGCATGCGCCGGTGCACTGCAATTGCAAAATGTGCAATTTCTTTATTCAGTATGGGGTGTGGAGGGACGTCGGTGGTCCATGGGGGATAGAGCGGCAGGTGGCGCCGGCGGTACTGTCTGGACTGTAACATTACAATGTAATAGTTTGCCGGCGCCACTGCCGCCATGATTTCACGACACGCCCAGCCCAGGGCCCAGGGCCCGGCACCATTTCCAGAATGTTCCTCACAGTTCCACACTCAGTCTCCAAGAAGAACTTGTGTGCACTCTGCTGCACCAGTCCGTCCGCATCAAATCCACCAGCCACTGTGGCTTTTCCAGCAAGAGCAGAGTGCAGCAGCAGGCAGCGACAGCGTGTGGAGGAGAATTGTCATGGTGGTGGTGAGGTGTTGGTGACTGGTGCTGTCTGTGCTGTCACAGTCACTTCAGTACCTGGAATGGAGCGGTGAGTGGAGCGGAGGCGCAGAGTCTGGTGACGGGCCCTGGCTCTGGCTGGACTGACTCACGCAACGTGTGTGCTGGCGTGCCTGAGTAAAGTTGTTCGGTATGATTTACCTCACAAACGCTTTCTAGCCTAATTGCCAGGGCCACCTTGTAGATTGCTCTCTCTGTTGTATACACAATTCCAAAAAAGTACTGTCAAATGGCAAACAGGTATGCCATTCCGCCTTTCTCACAATGCCATCATTTATAATCAAAATATGTCTTCTATTAGGAATTCCCTTAATGTATGGCCACTGATTTCCCTAATTCATTCACAGGACTCTCTCTTTCTTTTATGTGGAAACATTCCTCAGTTATGTTGTAACTATTCCTGACACGTGTTGGTGCTAATGCACGCAATTTGTGTCCCCTCAGCATTCGCACTGTAGATGTCCCCTAATCCCTAACTCCTTCACAAGACACAGGGATCGTAGGGGACACAAGATGACAAGAGAAACACCGGGCTCACCCCCACACCCATCTGCTCTGCTCACAGCTTTCTCTCTCTCTGACCAACCATCACCCAGCAGAACATTTCCACCACAACATTCCACGAGCAGATGACCTCACAGACACTGCTACCCTGTAAACCACATTACTACAATATACCCTCACCGACAGGGCTCTCTGCCTTCAGTTTTGAGTGTGTACCTGGCCTGTTCATAAACATGGGGCGAGGGTTATTTAGGGAAGTGTCGTACTCGCACACTGAGTTCATTATTTCAGTCTTTAAAAACTCCACACAAAACTGATCACAACAACGATTTCTGTATCTGCGGGTCAGCTGTGAGAGGGCAGTTGTGAAGCACATTGCGAGCAGACACATCATTAAGGGATCGCCAGAGGTCCCAAAAACGACCTCTGCTGATTGGCTGGCGACGTCTGTCAATATCTTGCGACCTCTGAGGGGGTGTGGCCATCTGAGGTGGCGTGGCCACAGCTACCAAGCACGGTACCATGTGTGCCTGTTTCCACCATTTTGCCTTGCCTCACAGCAGCACGTGAGGTTCACTGGTTCTCCCTCATTGCGCCGCACGTGCTGATGAGCGAGCTCTTGGGCTGCTAAAACACGGTAAGAGTCAGTGGTCGAAGTGTACGAAATGAAGTAGTGGAACTATGTTTCCTACTGGTCTGCACTGCTCCCCACAAACCCCATTACCACGCTCACTACCATGCAAAATGCAAGCCCCAAAACACATGCGCCTGCTGTTTAAGGGAACATCCAGTGCAGTGCACTGAAAGTGCAAGTTTCAACTTCTTCCTACCCTGTTATTTTAAAGCGAAACCGTTCTGGAACGGTTTCTTTTTTAAATAAATGTATAGGAATGGTAAAAATTAATTCAAAGAAGTAGAGGAGCACCCCTCCCGCCCACTTCGACCACTGGTAAGAGTCAGCAAGTTGCTGTGAAAGTGTGCTCAGTGCTGCCTGCTGTAATAATGCAGGAATCAGGTAAGTGTTAAGTTACTTTATTCTTCAACCTTTTACGTGACCATCAATCTCCTCCCAGCTCCCTGCTCCTTCCTCTCCAACCGTCACCCCGAGCGTAGAACGCGAGCCGTTCTATCACACGGGACAACAAAGGCACGCGAAAGCGCGAGCCAATTACAACACTTCTCCCCCCGTAAACCACAAAAACATGTGAGCACCATATCCTCAAGGAAAACAATTTGAAGGAATAACAGAATAAAACAGAATAGATGAAGAAAAACCTTGAGGAAGAAAAACAACATTAGGTTAAGTATCTGTAAACTCTAATACAAAGTCCTTGTATTTTGCTGGAAACTTTTTCAACCTGTTAGGACGGTTATACATGACATTGGAATCCTCCACAAGAGAAAAAGCCTCACATTGTTCAGTTTCAGTTGGAATTAAAACTGAACTGTCCGAAACAGGCACTGAACATCCATCAGCATCCCCTGGCCTCACCTCATCCGGGATTAGAGCCGAATGATCAGAATCACATTCGGAATACCCATCCGCCTCCCCACCAAATGGCGCCATACTTTCACTCCCCGGGGAAGACACCTCAACACTTTCCTGGCCTACCACATTGGCCTGCCCAGATATTACCACATCACTACTGGCATCTGGAGAACTAGGTATCGGAACCACACTCTCAGCCATACACTCGAGACCGTCTCCATTTGTGCTCTCACTCCCCTCACAACCCTGGTCCTGAGCACCCGCAAGTTTTCCCTTAACAGGCACCACTCTCCTCAGACTCCACCTGGTACCATCCTGTAGTTTGACATAACCACGACCAACTTTGGTCATGGTACACGGCTGCATAAACTTGGAACAGCCCTTAGCCACGAACCTAGGATTTTTTACAACCACTAAATCACCAACTTGCACACGCAGGGGCTTCCTTTTGCAAAGTTGAGATTCCCAAAACCGGGATTGTTTAATACGTACCCTATCAAGAACCTCCTGCATATTAACGCAACTTCGTACACCACCACCAAGAGCAGCTATCCGAAGTTTGGACCCCGGTTTCCTACCCCTCATTAACTCAAACGCAGACAAACCAGTAAAAGATGAAGGGGTAAGCCTGTAAGCCTTCAATGCCTCAGACACCACACTGCACCAGGGCAAACCATTGGCGATGGCCAATTGAACAGCCCCTTTCACAAACCGGTTCATCCGCTCCACTAACCCGTTGGCCTCTGGGTTATACAAAGCTACTCTATGGTGACGAATCCCTAGTTTAGAAAAGAACTCTTGCATGGCACCCGATACAAACTGGGGACCATTGTCGGTGACGATCCCCGCAGGAACTCCCTCCTTGTCGAACACCGATGACAAGAAATCAATCACCTTTTCCGTGGTCACTGAGGACAATGCCGTGGCCTCCACCCACCTGGAGGTGTAATCGACCAACACCACAAAATACTTCAAACCTCCACCCAAAGCTTCTAGGGGACCCATAATGTCCACGGCCACTTTTGACCACACATCTTGGGGCACTTCCACAGGTTGAATGGGTTGGGGCATGGTTGTTTTGCTCTTATCGCTGATGGAACAGGGCACACAATCT
Source organism: Ambystoma mexicanum (assembly GCF_040938575.1). Lineage (NCBI taxonomy): Eukaryota > Metazoa > Chordata > Amphibia > Caudata > Ambystomatidae > Ambystoma > Ambystoma mexicanum. Next base: position 1,033,928,986 of record NC_090923.1, read on the forward strand.
TTAACTACCCTCTCAACCTCCTCATCCATCTTGGGCCACCAATACCCTTCTCTAAGCCTCCTTTTCATCATGGATCTACCGATGTGCCCCTCATGAGCCAACTCAACCAACTTACCCTTTAGACACTCAGGTGGTATTAACCTGACACCCCTAGCAATGCCCCACGGACCATCCGACAATTCCGACCACACTTGACCGAACGATTTATCCAAATCGTCCTTGCCCACACCAGTTGCGAGAGCTGTTTTAATGCTCTTTAATACTGGATCTCGTCCACACTCTGTACACCACTCCTGTTCACTGACGGCCGGAAACACCTTGGCCACTAACACATACTCGTCACCCGCCACGCACTGTGATGGATCTGCCACGCATATATCGTGACGGGGAAAACGAGGGAGACAGTCCGCAACAATATTTTTAGTGCCAGCAATATATTCCACTCTAAAATTATACTCACTCATGTCGGCCATCCAACGCATTACCCTAGAGGATGCTTGGGACAACCCCTTAGTAGTCAAGACGTGCACCAGGGGCTTGTGATCAGTGCGTATCGTGTATTCCATCCCCCACAAGAATGTTCTGAAATGTTTGGATGCCCAAACTGCGGCCAAGGCTTCCCTCTCTATGACAGCATATCTACGCTCACTCTCACTAAGAACCCTGGAGGCAAATGCAATTGGGCGATACGACCCGTCAAAACTCTGCTCAAGAACAGCCCCTACACCATACTCACTAGCATCCACTGTTAAAACTGTCTTCCTTGAGGGAGAAAAGGACGCTAAAGATGGAGCCTGGTCTACGAGAGTCTTCAAACCTTCAAACTCAAAAGCGTGAGCCAATTACAACACCTGCCAGGGTGGGGACGGTTGCCGGTGGGTCCGGTCCTCCTCCTCGTGTGTGCTGGTCACAGGCCGCTGCACCTGCCTGCAGCCAGGCAGGACTCCTTGCCCAGCCCCGATCAACTGAGCACCAGCACTGCATCGATTGTGTGGGTCGGGTCAGTCAGTGTTTTATATCTCTGCGATATTGCTCTGTTCTGGATCTTGTTATTGCATCCGTGACGGGGACAGGCAGAAACAAATTCTTTTTTATTTCTTCCGAAGAACTTCAAGTGAAAAGAGAGATTGTGTGTGTTTAATCTGATTCGTGAGTGACTGCTTAGGAAATGCTCACGATTCATCCATCTTGCATAAGGGGGGGGGTCGAATAAATACATTGACACTCTAAAAAGAAATGAAAGCGAAAACTGTTTCAAATGTTTTACTTTACACAAGGAAATTATAATAAAAATGATCCCCAATTTCAAACAACACAGTGCATTTTTGTAACAGAAAACTACACATTTGAAAAGGAGGTGGTGCGCCACCGCGCCCGCGGCCTAGATTGACCATGGTAATTGCATCGGTTATTCTTTTCCTTTAACATATTGTGCAGTGCTTTGCGGGCAGTAGTCATAAATAATGTGCACTTAGCTGGACCATTGGTCATTCATGGGCCTATCACTGCAATTTAGTACAACTGTCAAGGCAGACTACTTCAGGTGGGGGAATATATGCAAATTTTTTATTTAGCAGGGAGAACGTAACATAAATCATGCCTCCCTCTGCCCGAGCCTCAAACATGCTATTAGCCTGCAACAACGAAGGCAGCGGGATGAATGCATAACGTGTTCTTTTCCATGGATTCTGGGCGCCACTTTAAAGGTTCTATCTTCCAGGTAGAGAGCGCTTTCCTGTGTGCTTCTTAACAAATGGCTTTAGATCTTTTGGCAAACGTGATGGTGAGGGAAAGCACATGCCCTTTAAAGACCAATCTCTGGAATGCATTCTGTTCGCCCAAGTAAGTGGCTGGCAGAGCACGAGGACATCAGCAGTTCTCAGTCCATAAAACAACATTGGGTTTATGGACTGAGAACTGAGAACTGAGAATAAACCAGCATATGGGTATAGTTACACATAGTTTACTTTAAAAAAAAAAGGGGTCATCCATAACAGTGTTGAGCAGCCCTGATAGTGCTATGTTTTCTGCAAAGTTGTCTGCATTATTGCATAATCCCCCAACGGCCAAAATGAAAATATTTGCTTAACACAGTTCAAACAAACAATGGTCTTTCTGACCAGATTCTGATATTACTAAGCTTCAGAACATTCTATCATTGCACAACCTTCAAATTTCCTGCACGTGTATCACTCTCATTAGAAGCTTCGTGAAGGCCGGAAATGTGCGTAGAACTCCTGCTAGATGACAATTATGTCGGCATCTGACACATTGCACAACCAAATATTTATCAGAGGATCAAGAGATTACATCACCAAAATGTTGTGATAAAACCCCAAAACAATACAAATACTGGCCTATTAAATGACCAATGCAATTACCCAACATAATATGTAAAATAGGTGAAACGAGAGACAGTAAAGAAACAAGATTAGTTTATGAACCAACAGCAGCATCATTTGCAAAGTTTAAACATTTGCTGTATGTGAAACTAAAAATCTCCAGTTTTTTTCTGCATTCAAAAAATAAAGATTAGCTTTGGTGTAGATTCTATGAATGAGCCCAAATATCTTGAAATACATATTATTGGTTGTGTAATTAACTTTTCGTAGGTCATGCTTAATTCCCATTTGTGTTCATATTCTTTGCATAATTAGTTTCTTAAATATACGTTTATTTTTTTTATTTTATTTCCACATTTCCCCCTTTTCATTCATGGTCCTAAAAGCACAATATGATCACTGCCCCGAGAAACCCTGATGCTGGGTGTTTTGCCCTTTCAATGCATCACTTCAGCAATGTCTTCACTGAATTCAACACATTCTGAATGCAAACAATAACATCAGGGTGCACTCCCCGATCCAGTTGCGTCTCGATCCTCTTCATCACTGCCAATCTTCTGAGCAGGGTATGCACCCCCCACACACTTTCTGTGAGTGCTACAGGGCAACACTGTGTTATATATGGTAGGTTTGAGAGCTTTTTGAGTGGATTAGTGAGTTGGGAGAGTGAGGGGTGGATGAACATGCTGGTGAGAGGGTCTGTAGGAAGAATTGATTGCTGAGTGAGTAGATCTGTGTTTGATGGGTGAGTTATGCAAGCACTTTGAAGAGATACAGGAAGATGATCAGGTGCAGTATTTGCCAATGCACTCATCAAAACCATTTTAAACTTAGCTCTAGGTTCTGAAAGAGATACAAATTTGAGACGTTTGTCTGTTTTGTGCAGGATTAATGAAGTCCATGAAACAACTGCAAACAGTAAACACAACACTGGAGGTAACTTGTCCAATCACAAGAAAATGGGGTAAGTGCCAAAATCATTGAAGACTGTGGATGCCATCGACTAGAAGAATGCATGTTCTCTGGAGAAACATTCTCCCTCTCCCCTTTTATCCTGGCTTTCCCCTATCCCTATACCCGCCAATCCGCCTCTGTCGCCGCAGAATGTAATTTTGCTCTGTAGTCCTGTTGAAATAACAGATATAAATAAAGATGGGATTTGGGTTCATACACTTCCCATTGCAACATGGGCATTGACACACCGCTACATATGATGATCCATTCTTGTATGAAATGTCACAATACAGTGGTATCGTAACCATATACTGAGGGATAATGCTTTATGATGCCATTTCCTATGATGTCACGTGGGGACAGAGGCACATGTCACACGGGCGGCATCAAATGGCATCACTTCCTGTGTTGTCACTCGTGGGGGAGTGGCATTGAGATGTCACTTCCGCTACCCCAGGCATTTTGGTGAAGGACGCCCTGATCGAGAGCTCAGCACTCACCTATCACCTAAGATAAAGGCGTTTGGAGCGCATACCCAGCCTATAAAGAGAGTTCTGCGCCCCCGTATCGCCAAAGAAAGATTAGGTGCAGACATGGCATTCACCTGTAACCCGAGACACGGAGCACAGCCACTGCAAATAACACATAGAGGCCTGGCCAGTCTTCTTTCTAGGGACACAGAGCAAAGAACTTGGAATGGCATTCTCTGTCACAGCAGAGGCATCCAGTGCACTGCAGTCACTGCAAAGAAAGAGGACTGCATCCTCATTTCACGAAATACAATGGAGCACAGAATTTGCAAAGAGCTTAGCGAGCAGGGCACGCCCTCTTACTCAACACAGATGGAGTACATTCACTGGAAAGAACTGAGAACAGCACACCATATCACTGAAGTGCCATGACAAAAAGGTCTGCACTCACATGTCACTGAAAAAGGTGGAATTCAGACACGGCAAAGAGTTTGGAGACCAGCTTCCTTCTATCACCGAAGATGCATTGAGCATAGTCACTGCATAGAAAGGATTGGTCAGTCAAAGAAGAGGCACGGAGCACAGACACTGGAAATCACTTCGAGAGAACATTGCCTCACCTCCATTACTGAAGATACATGGAGCGGAGTCACTGCATAGGAAGAGAGGGTTGGGGAGAACTTGATCAGGCACGGAAGAGGCAGGGATCACAGACAATGGAAATCACTTCGAGAGAACATTGCCTCACCTCCATTACTGAAGACACATGGAGCAGAGTCACTGCATAGGAAGAGAGGGTTGGGGAGAACTTGATCAGTCACGGAAGAGGCACAGAGCTCAGACAATGGAAATCACTTCGAGAGAACATTGCCTCACCTCCATTACTGAAGACACATGGAGCGGAGTCACTGCATAGGAAGAGAGGGTTGGGGAGAACTTGATCAGTCACGGAAGAGGCACGGAGCACAGACAATGGAAATCACTTCGAGAGAACATTGCCTCACCTCCATTACTGAAGACACATGGAGCGGAGTCACTGCATAGGAAGAGAGGGTTGGGGAAAACTTGATCAGTCACGGAAGAGGCACGGAGCACAGACAATGGAAATCACTTTGAGAGAACATTGCCTCACCTCCATTACTGAAGACACATGGAGCGGAGTCACTGCATAGGAAGAGAGGGTTGGGGAGAACTTGATCAGGCAAGGAAGAGGCAGGGATCACAGGCACTGGAAATAACTTTGAGAGAACATCCCATCACACCAATTAATGAAGAGACATGGAGCAGAGTTACTGCATAGAAATGATTGGAGTGTTGGGTCTTTAATGCTGTTGCAGCCGTAGAAATTAACTATGAATTACATACCATTTTGATATAGTGCTTATAACCATTGGCTTGTAGCTCTACAACCAAATGTTTTTTTGTAATTGAACTGACAGTTGGTACTTTTCTTACACTTTGATTGAGGAAATATAGTTCTTTTGAGAGCTAAGATGTTTTCAGGAACTGTTGTAACCAGGCTTGATTTCACTTGTACTCCTGTATTATTGCACACATATTAAACTAAATGAATTATTAATGTTTGTGATAAGCACCAAGGACTTTTTTTTGGCTTGAAAAAAAGGTTTCTTATTACCGAGGAAATAATAATTATAATTTCATCCTGGTTCACCGAGCTACGTTACCAGCTGAACAATGAACTATCTTTGCTGGCAGAATATAATGCCTGTATGCCGAAAGGCTATTCACGATTTAAGAACCACAAGCAAAATAGGTATCACAATACCTGCTAAACCAAAAACGACAACCCAGTCTCCTTCCTCCTCCGAGATAGATTCTACTAGCAACAGTGACACAGATCAAGAGAGCATGGACAACACAAATCTGACAAATACAGATTGTCCTTTTTTAGAAGAACTGAGGAGGCACAAAAGAAGTACCAAATTAAATTTCCAGTACACAAGCAACCTCAGCATGGGTACCTATACAACCACAGACTCAAATGTTTTGAATAAAACACAAACCACAAGAAAGGCAAAAAGAAGAGGCATTAAGAAACCCAAAATGCAGGATACCAGCAATGCAAACCAGATCTCAACAAAAGAAAATCAAGGGACAAAACAAATAAACCTGATCATGAACATCTCAGATCTAACCATTAATGCAGAATTAAAATCAGCCTTAAACAAAGGACTATCATTTTGCCCAACAAATGAATATTTCCAAACCACCATTGATATCTACAAGTATTGTAGATTACTTAAATTGAAGAAATACTTTGAATCTTTAGCAAACTAACATAGGAAGAGCCATATCAAGAACCATCCGATTTGACGGTCAACATTACAGAGAGCACAGTACTTCTATTGAATATGGAAGGTATTGAAGAAGATTATAGCCTGGAAAGTTTTGTGCAAGAACAAAATATTTCATTAAATCTGTCAGAGGAAACCACCCTGAGACCGCGATCAATCTTTGTACCAACATTAGCACCAAACAACGTGATTGATCTTTTTCATAGAGCAGTTATAGAGAACCTTAGACAACTTTATCTTTCAAATAACAAATCTAAGGTACACCATAACCTTATGACAAAAGAAAGAATGGCACTCAGAAATGTACAAAGAAATGAAGACTATATCACTAAAGCAGCAGACAAAGGAGGCAAAATAGCAAAATAGTGATAATGAATAAGAGAGATTATATCAAAGAAGCAATACGCCAACTTAAAGACAAGCATTGCTATAAAAAACTCACCCGCATTCCACTTTCAGAACTAAAATTACAACGGAGAGCTATGAGCAGAAACTGGTACGCAAAGGCCTTTTGAATGATGATGAATACAATTTTATGAACATTCAATATCCACGTATGGCAGCAATTTATTTCTTACCTAAAATCGACAAAAAACTTGCATGTGTCCCACCAACCCAATAGTGAGTGGCATTGGATCATTAACGGAGAGAATCTCTGCTTACATAGATATTCATCTACAACCATTGGTTTCAGGCATAGCATTCTAAATCAAAGATACGACCCATGTACATAAGCAACTGGACTCCATCACATGGCTGAATACATACAGATTAGTCACCTTAGATGTGACTTCACTTTAGCCCAGTATCAAACATTCAAAAGCAATTGAAACAACCAATTACTTTGGTAAATCAAGATAGGTTTGATATGAAGAACAGAATAGAATGATCATATCTATGCTAGAATTTACTCTGACCAATAACATATTTAGTTTCAATGACAAAATACACCAACAAACACAAGGAACAGCTATGGGGGCAAGTATACCCACCTATGCCAATTTGTTTATGGGCACTATGAAATAGAGCATGTCTGGGCACACCCAGCCTTTACGAACACACAAGCCAATGTAGTAGTTTGGGGACGCTATATAGAGAACATCATGCTAATCTGGGATGATGATCGTCATTCACTTCATCAATATGTTACGTTTTTGAATTCCAACGATTATAACATAAATTAACGATGAATTACAGTACGGAACAAATTAGTTTTTTGGATCTGGAAATATATTTCAATAACAATACCATCCAAACTACACTATATAAAAACCCTATAGCTTACAAAAATACACTGCATTCCCAAAGCAATCACCTCAAACATATCATCAATAATATCCAATATGGGGAGTTATTAAAAATCAAGAGGAATTGCAATGAAGAAATGGAATTTGAATACCATAAACTGAACAAATTTAATGATTTTAAGGAGAGAGGATATCATAACAAAATCCTCAACAAAGCCGAATCAAGGACAATGTTAAAGAATAGAACGGAACTCCTAAAGAGCAAAGACAACAAACAAATCAGGAAATCATCTAACAAGGTGAGATTCATTACCAACTACACACAAATACACGCATACTCACCAAAGTACTACGGAAGCACTGGAATATATTAAAATTAGATCATCAACTAAAAAAATATATAGAATCAAAGACATAAGACTTAGAACACTTATTACAAAATAACCAATTCACAGTCTTTAATAAAGAACCCATGCATAAACTGGGCAACATTTTAGACTGGGTCACAACAAGGAATTTACCTGCTGTGACACTAGACACCAAACCATGTGATGTGTCTGGTCTGACAATCTGTTTGTGAATTTTAATCTTCAGCTCCCTACTATCCTTACCCAAAGGAAAGTGCCATCAAGAAAGCCACTAGTCGAAATTTCAACAACATCAAACATACTGACCTACAATGCTGCATAAACAGACTTATGGCCTCTACCTCTGACAGGGACTCCCCTGACTCCCAAGTTCTTGAATATTAGAAGGCCCTTACTGTACTGCCGGACAGAGTGGCTGCCTTAAATTCTAAGTCTGTTAGGGAAAGAACTATCAGACAAATGTGGTATACACCAGCTCTAACAATACATAAACAAGAAAAAAGGAAATCAGAGCAAAATCGGGTTAAAACACAAACATAAGAAAGCAAAAAGAGTTGGACAGGCCCTGAGAAAGTATTATCGGAATGAAATCTTTAAGCCTAAGCTAGACTAACACACAAATTACAAACTCTAATAACGACACTAAGAAACCTTTCAAGATCTTTAAGAACCTAGAGAAGCCACAGGTACTGGTCACGAAAATAGAACCCACGGATGAGGACTGTGAAGTAGTCAAGAGAGCCTTTTCTAATAAAATCAGTATAGAGCGCAGGCCAGCATTAACGTTAACCTGGACAAACACTTGTCCGCCCCGGCATCTACTGCCGTGGAGTTACTGAAGCAGATAAACACTTCTTTGTTCTCCTTTGAAGCAACCTCCAGTGAAGAATTGGAGGAGATCCTTAGGAAAATGCACCCCACTACATGCACAGGGGATACTATCCCCTCAAGGATTGTTCTGGACTACAGGGTAACTTGTATCCCTTTTTTGGTTAGTTTTGCCAATGCAACTTTTGCAACTAACCATGTGCCAGACTCGTTGAAAAAATTGATGGTTACACGTTTACTAAAGAAACCTGGGCAAGATTACAAAATCTGTAGCAATTTGAGACCTATGACAAATGTGCCATTTTTACTAAAAAATAATAGATAAGTTGGCAACCACACAGCTCTGGAAATATGTTGAAAATACAAAGGTTCTTCACCCCAGGCAATTGTGTTTTAGACATTTTAATGGCACATAAATCACGGTGCTGGATCTGCAGGCAGAAATGCTCGAAATTATGGACAGGAGCAAATCAGGGCTCCAGATTTTACTAGACCTATCAGCAGCCTTTGAATATGTGGACCACGAGAAACTGCTCACTGGGCTTGCAGACCACGGGGGCTGCTCCAGTGGAGTGCATTAACAGGCACATAGCTTTCTCTACAACACGGGTCCCCATGGCAACAGTCCCGCCCATTCGTGTCACGCGGAGCGTTGGGTCCCGAGGAGTACGTGCGGCGGTCGTTCGCGCTGCTGTCCGTTGCCCCGCCCACGTTTCCATGGGAATCTAAGATAGCGTCCACACTTGCGCTCATTTCGCTTTCGCCTTCACAGTGAAGGTGTTCGGTCCTGCACACGAGCATCGCAGAAGCAGGTAAGAGACTCCTTTACATGCGTGCATATAAGAGTCACTCGAAGGACTTACACATTCTTCAACTTTTGATAAATAGGAGCATTGGAGACAACGTTAACGAGCACGTAGACAAGAGGACAACTACAATACAGCAGGTACAGACTGCTTAGTAACAAGGGGTAATATATATTGGACATTTACAGTTGTGTAGCGTTTCTGACATTATTTTTGCTTATTTCCTCCCTTGTTTACCACAATCACTCGGATCAACTTGGGGTATGTGTTTCACATTTTTCATTGTAATATGATGGTTTGTCTTACTGTTTACAACTGTTCAGTTGATTCATAATTTAAGTACGGCCCTGAAGATGGTCACAGACCGAAATGCATTGGCATGTGTGCTTACTAACAAATCGACCTACTAATTTTCGGGTTGCCTCACTACATATGAGATAAATATGAGATATGGAAACTAGAAATGTGAATTAAACATTTCCTTTGTGAAATTTTTCACCGACTTTGTGCATCTTTGAAAAAGTATAAACACTTAGAAAAATAATTTGATTTACCTGTGCAACCCAGACAAGGGTCAACTGTGAGCACCAGTCTTAAGTAAGGTATAGTCACCTTACTTTTTCTTCTAAGCTGATTTGTGAGGTATGGATTCCACAGGACCTTTTACAGACTTGTAGCTCCAGGTCAAAACATTTTTCAACAAACAAATTGCAGTAGATAGAACTGATTTCAGCAAAAATCTCTGTGGTGCCCACCTATACTTTGTATTTCTTGAACTTGGTCTAGGCATATTCAAGGTCGAGGCACACATTTTTCAATATTGAAGAATTGCTATTAGAAATAATGTAATTTGCCGACATAGAAGGTTTAACGACAAATAGAGCAGATATATTAGGCTTCCCAGCTGAGGAGGCAAACAAAATACTTGGTCTCATCACTGACAGGGGATTTAGTGCGACAAGCAATAAAAAACAAGATCCAACTAGCAAAATAAAACAATAGGCGATAAATCACAAACTCCATGCAATCACACTGGGGAGATATCACAAAAGCCAAAGAATACCAAGAGGTCTACGTTTACAGCTGTGACCCACCTTATGTAAGGAGAGCAAAGCCTTTATAAAAAAAATGGGAGGCCATACTAAATAAATGTTCCTTAGCTCTCATTCTACTGACTATACAAGAATTAGCCAAAGATCTAAAAGACCTGGGAGAAGAGATCCAAGAAATCGAAAAAGAACTAGTGGCGACACTAAATCGGGAAGAAGTAGATTCTATTTTAGAAGATATCAACAATAAATTGTCTGGATACAAATCAGAACTCGAAGCTAAGAAAATCCGAAAATGTAGGCGTGATACCTATGATTATTTGAAGGATGAAGTTTATAGTTGGATGGAGAAATATGGTCCTCCACTAAGAAAACCAAAATCGAACTACACCAGTGAAACATCCAGCTCGGGCACCGACACAGCAAGAGAAACATCTAACCAAAGAGAGGAAGCCACTCTGGGAACATCTAGAACAGCAGACACAACAGATACACCTAACAGAGACAGAGTGCCTTTTATTAGGAGAAGGAAGAAAATGACACGAAGGGGGCAAAGAAAAACAAACAAAAAGGAAGACCGAATACGAGGCTGCAACAGAAGAAAACATAGTGATCAATTTGTCTTCCCGAATTCGGACCTCAAGTGAAACTAAAACCTTGCGGAAAGGACTCAGTTTTGTTCCAACTTATGAAAGCACCATATTTGATTCAAAAATCGAACTATACAAACTGGTTCGTAAAATGAAATTGAAAGTGTTCTTCAGCGAACTGGAAGAAGAAAAGCCAAGAGACATAGAGGATTCTGATCTTAAAGAATTTAGAAGCAAGAGTAATTTTATTCCTCTGATAACTGTCCCTTCTGTGGACATATTTCAAAAACAGGTAACAAGAGACTTGGAAAAAGTGAAATTCAAACACCCCAGGAATCAGAGTATGAACCCACATGAGCTCAAACTCATCAAAAATCTATATGGAGATGGCAATATAACAATAAGGTCTGCAGATAAAGGAGGTGGCCTAGTACTACTAAATACAAGTGATTATGAAGAAGAGTGCTTGAGACAGCTTAGCGATATTAACACCTATGCTGCACTTAACTCAGATCCCACAGAAGAAAATCGATGCAACCTTGAAAAACTTCTAGAAAGGGCAGAGGAACTTAAATGGATCAACTATAATACAAAGAAATTTCTAACCAACACACATCCTAAGATACCTCACTTCTATACTCTTCCAAAGATACATAAGGACATGCAAAAAACACCGGGAAGACCTATAGTAGCAGGAATTAACAGTATTCTTGAGCCACTTGGCAAATACATAGATTATTTTTTACAGCCATTGATTCAAAAAACCAGCACTTATGTCAAAGACTCCACACATTTTCTGCAACATCTCAGAGCCATCCCATTCAACATCAACAACATCTGCTTTACAGTGGATGTTAAAAGCCTATATAAATCCATAACTCATAATCTAGGCAGAGAAGCAGTAGAGTGGATACTTTTGAAGGAGGGAGAAATAGCTGCACAAAAAGAATTTATCATGGCATTTTTAGAATTCATCAGCAACAACTCTTATTTCCAGTTCAAGGACTCATACTACTTACAAGTAGCAGGCACAGCTATGGGGGCCACCATGGCCCCTTCATACGCAAATTCGTTCATGCATACATTTGAAGCAGAACATGTCCTTTTGAATGATCTATGGAATCAAGACCTTATCTGGATTTGATACATTGATGATATTTTTGGCATTTGGAAAAGTACAGAAGCACGCCTCCTTTAATTTTTTGGCTATATCAACAGCATAGACCCTTGAATACAGTTCATATATGAATACTCACGTAAATCCATCCATTTTTTAGATGTGGAGATAAATATCACAGAAACAGGATACCAGACAACGATCAATCGGAAAAGTACAGACAGGAATAGTCTGTTACAAAGACTGAGCTTCCATCAACTAAGCCTGATTAGAAATGTACCTTATAGTCAAATGCTCAGAGTAAAGAGAATTGTCAGCGACCAGAGAGAATATGAAGCAGCAGTAAAGGAAATGGGCAATAAGTTCCTGGCACGAGGTTATTCAGAGGAAGAAATCACATCGGCAGAATCACGTACAGGAACACAAAACAGAGAAGAACTACTCAAGCCAAGAGCAACTAAGCAAGACACCACACCACCACTTGTTTTTGTATCGAAGTACTCACACCAGAGCAATCGAATAAAGGCAATCATAAAGAAAAATTGGAACACTGTAACATGTGACAAAAGGGTTGAACACCTGTTCAAAGAAATTCCAATGTTTGCCTATCAAAGAAGTACTAACCTTAAAGACAGATTAATGCACACCAGACCCCCACAGAAGAAGAAAAGTACAGACCGCATATGAACGTTTCCATGCTTGAACTGCAGCAATTGTAGCTACATTATGAAAGGAGAAACAATAAATCATCCTTACACAGGAGAGAAAATAAGACTTGGATGCTATGCCACATGTGATACACCAGGGATCATCTATGGGATTAAATGCCCATGTGGATTGTATTATGTTGGCCAAACACAACGCACAGCAAAAACAAGGTGGAACGAACATAGATCCTGTATCAGGAATAAAACTGTCAGCTCAGCGGTGGCAAGACATTGGAAAAATAAACAACATAACTTGGCCCAAATTAAATTTGTGATTTTAGAAAGAGTGCAAAGAAGTGAGAAACACAAAGATCTACAAAATATATTTGATCAACGTGAGACATTCTGGATCGATAGACTGAGTTCTCTGAAACCAAAAGGAATTAATGAGGAGATCAACTACATGTGCTTCCTCTAAGACAGAAAGAAGCGCATGTATTTTCTTTACCGGAGTGTTGTGAACTTTACCTGGATACTGTTGTTGTCATGATATACAAATGTGATGAACATTTTTACATACATAGTTTGGTCATCATGATATACAAATGCAATGAATTTTTGATTATGTTGTTCATTTATGTTTCTGAGATTTGCAACAAATCCTTCTTCTGGATTAGATTTCCCAATTGAGTTTATATAAGTAGGATTCCGTTTATATTTTTAGATCCTGGTTGACTATATGACAATAATTGTGATAAAAACAGCGACTCTATTGTGCAGTATTAGAGGCACCCACAATCAGACACATCCGCACACCCCATAACCCTATACCGTCCATTTTCATGGCTCAATACAAGCATTAACAGGCACATAGCTTTCTCTACAACACGGGTCCCCATGGCAACAGTCCCGCCCCTCCGTGTCACCCTGGAGAGGTGGGTCCCGAGGGGTATGTGCGGCGGCGTTCGCGCTGCTGCCCGTCGCCCTGCCCACGTTTCCATGGGAATCTAAGATAGCGTCCGCACTCGCGCGCATTTCGCTTTCGCCTTCACAGCGAAGGCGTTCGGTCCTGCATGCAGAAGCAAGTAAGAGACTCCTTTACACGCACGCATATAAGAGTCACTCGATCCATAGATAGAAGGACTTACACATTCTTCAACTATTGTTAAACAGGAGCGTTGGAGACAACGGTAACAAGCACGTAGATGAGAGGACAACTACAATACAGCAGGTACAGACTGCTTAGAACAAGGGGTAATATATATTGGACGTCTACAGTTGTGTAGCGTTTCTGACATTATTTTCGCTTATTTCCTCCCTTGTTTACCATAATCACTCGGATCAACTTGGGGTATGTGTTTCACATTTTTCATTGTAATATGATGGATTGTCTTACTGTTTACAACTGTTCAGTTGATTTATAATTTAAGTACGGCCCTGAAGATGGTCACAGACCGAAATGCATTGGCATGTGTGCTTACTAACAAATCGACATACTCATTTTCGGGTTGCCTCATTACATATGAGATAACTATGAGATATGGAAACTAGAAATGTGAATTAAACATTTCCTTTGTGAAATTTTGCACCGACTTTGTGCATCTTTGAAAAAGTATAAACACTTAGAAAAATAATTTGATTTACCTGTGCAACCCAGACAAGTGTCAACTGTGAGCACCAGTCTTAAGTAAGGTATAGTCAACTTACTTTTTCTTCTAAGCTCTTTAGAAAATTGTATCACACTCGTTCGAGCTGTGATGATGCCCAGGCTTGACTACTGCAGTGCACTTCTGGCGGGAGCAGGTAAAAGCTGCATCAAAAAGCTTCAGACACTGCAAAATGATGCAGTTGGAATCATTAAAGGTACCGCAAGAAGCAACCCGGTATCTGTGCACAGGAGGGAACTACACTGGTTGCCAGTAGAGGACAGAGTATGTTTTAAGATGAGCACCATTGTGCGTAAATGACTATACAGACAAGCACCAGAATACTTGAAAGAGCGCCTGACCTTAGAGAAACATCTTAGAGTCACCCAGTCTAAAGACACAATGCATCTGACTCAACCTAGATGCAAACGAGTCAGAGGCAATGGATGCTCTTTAACAGTTCGGGAAGGGTTGATATGGAACAAGCTCCCCATTGACATGCGCATGGAAGAAAACAGTACCACCTTTAGAAAATGCCTCAAGACGCTATTGTTTGTCTAGATTGTGAGTTATTCCTGTTGGATTGCATTTTGAGCCCTGATGCCTGCGGGTTCCGGTGCATTATAAACAAATAAACATAAACATAAACATCAATCGCCTATCGGAAAGCCACCACAATCAAAAGCCAAGTGAGTCAGAGTTTTATGAGCCAGACAAAAAAGTAGGCACATTTGAACAATCATGGCATTTACCTACAGTATGAGGGAACTACGCATGTGGACGTTGTTATATATGGCCAAATATGATGAATGTACTTCAAAATGTCGATCTTCCAAATGGTACCAAAAGAGACATTCGACAACTGATAAACTGCAACTCCAATTATGTGGTGCATGGAATCCAATGCCTATGCCTGAAATTGTATATAGGAAGCACAATTCAGAAGATGAAGATAAGAATATCAGAACATTTGAGAAACATAAAAAACAAAGATATATGCCATCCACTGGGGGAACATTTCTCTTCAGAACACCCAGATGGCAAATTGAAACAACTAAAATGTGTTGGGCTGGAAAGAATTCCCCACCTGCCCAGCGGTGGGAATAGAGAATTCCTTCTCTGTCAGAGAGAGGCGGAATGGATACATATCATAGATATATGTTTCCCTGACTTGAACCAGAAAAAAGAACTGTATCATTTTTTGTAACTTTTTTGTAACCTTTGGTAATTTTTCTTAATATTTTGTAACTTTTGTTGATTTTTTTAGCTAAGATATTTTGAAAAATAGTGTTCACTAAGAATTGAACAGTAATAGATCAGCCCTAATAGCAAGAGCTTATGTAAGAAACATAACTGATATTAGGCATTGTTACATATAATTAGTCTAAAAATAGACAATGGGCCTCATTACGAGGTATGCCGGTAGCCATGCCGCTATTTGCGGCATGGCTGCCGGCAAAACCGCATCCGTGTCCGTGTCCTCGGAATGAGGACTTACCGGACCATTCTGAGTTTGGATGGCTCGGTAATTCCTCACTCGAGGACACGGACACGGTTCCTCCCCATTCCCATTCAGCCCTATGGGGCTGAATGGGAATGGGAGAGGGAGCAAACAACGGGCCATACCGAGATGGCCCGTTGTTTGCTCCCTCTTCCCCTCGCGGGACCCGGTATGCACGCCTGGTTTTCCCAGCCGTGCTTAACGTGTCCCGCGAGGGGACCTCGTAATGTGGCGGAACGGGTTGAACGGCGCCGCAGCCTTTTACGGCACCGTTTAACCCATTCCGCCAGGGTCGTAATGAGGCCCAATGACTCAAGTCCCTCGTCAACCTTTCCATGAAATCATACACATGAAAAAAATGATTTCGTAAAACAATTCCCTTCAAAAATATACCAAATATCATCTAAAGTCAAAACAAATGATCTAGTAAATTTGCATTATTAATTTCTATCCTAATTTCCAGACCGCTCACATAATTCTTGACAAGTTCAAAAGTACAATTATTTTTCCACCAACAATATGGCGACAGTCGAGTGACGAATGAAATCATCATCGTTCAAATGACACATGTAAAAAAATAGCTGCCATTTTAGAATGCTGCATCCTAAAGGATCGGCAATAGGAAAGCAAGCGGCTAGAAGAAAACAATCCAGGGTCTATTCTATAATCAAAGGTAGGTCCACTTTGCCAACAACAAAGATTTCTAAGGCATTAGGGATGATAGAATGTGCTAAAAAGGCACCTAACAAGGCCAAATATTTTTCTATTGTATCTCACAGGGGCATTTTCACCTTACCAGGGAATCCCCTCAATTTCAATTGGTATACAAGGCCAAGAGCACATATAGGTAAGTCAAACAACTCTATCGTATATTTCTGTTGGTAGTAGTAACTGTATACTTTAATATGCCACATTAATTTAACTTTGTCTGATAGACATTATTGGTTTTGCACCAACAGACCATTAATAAGAAGCCACAAATGATATTGAATCTACTCTAAATATAGCAGCATTGCATTTCTCCTAACGAAGAGCCATTCTACACAAGATGGTGAAAGACATGTAGTGTATAGAAGATAGTTATGAGGATAACTAAATGATAAAGATTTAAGAAAATCTATCAATATGCCACATGGGGATTTCCTAACAAGGATGAGGATAACTAGTCAAGAAAGCTAAGCAAAGCAAAACTTGAATAATTGAGTATTGTAAAAGAAGAAAGCTGATTCAAGCTGAATAAAGCCAAACTTTTATATAATCTTACTAACATTTGAATCTTCATTTCATAACTACTAAGTATACACACATTGGGAACATTTTTTGTGGTATTGGCACAGAATGTTGACCTCATCATTGTATCGATTTAACTTAGATTGAGGAAATACAGTTATTTTGAGAGCTAAGGAGTTTTCAGGAACTGTTGTAACGAGGTTTGAGTTCAGTTGTACTCCTGTATTATTGCACATATATTAAACTAAATGAATTATTGATGTTTGTGATAAGCCCCAAGGACTTTTTTTGGCTTGAAAAAAAGTGTTCTTATTACCCAGGAAATAATAATTATAATTTCATCTCGGTTCACCGACCTATGTTGCCAGCTTAATGGTGCACTGTCTCCATCTGGATCACGATCACAGACTTTGCTGGAAGATTATAATTCCTAAAGGCAATTCAGAGGATGAGCTATTTACAAGTGCCATTACACACATGGCCTTTTAATGAGTGATGAGGTTTGAGGGCTGCAATTTGGGGTGAAATAGCCTCTGGATGCGAGAAATAAAGAGGACAGAGTCAGTTACGAGGACTCGCCAAAATGCAGGCCTGCAGAGAAATGAGGTCTGACATAAGGCCTTGTCAACTCAATTCAAAAGGAAAAGAAATGTGCTGAATTGCAAAATATGGAGAGGTGCGCAATACTTCTCATAAATGAATGACACGTGGAAAGAACATTTCAACAAATCAATGGAAAGCTGCACTGACATCCGTGAAACCACAGTGCACAGTATCTCAAATGAAATACCAGAATTGTGTGCCCCAGCAGCTGCAGTGACACAGAGCATTTTCTTTCATGTGCATTAAATAAAATTATGTCATTTTGTTTTTCCCTCTAGACTAATAATATGTGCAGAAAAATGTTGCCAGACTTTCAAAAAAATGAATAGGGTTGCTGCCGCGCACAAGCTCACAAAGTAGACAATGTTAAAGCAATTTGCCTAGTTTGAAACTGTTTATTTGATGAGATGTCATTTTAAATGCCTTTAGGTACAAGTTGCAGGCTGTTTGTTGCAAGGGACCTGGATGTTGATTTCTTTGAATGCAAAGCCAAACTCTCCTCCCTGTTGCATTGGAGAGAGAGGCCTGGCTGTTTTAATTGTTGGTGCTATTTCTTAAAAATACATGAAAAAATATGCTCTTAGATGGGAGACACGGGGTGGTCCAGATAAGATTGGGTCTGTTCTCCAACCCTTGTGACCTCTGGGTCGCAAACCCCATGAAAAAGTGCATTAGCTTAGTCATTAGCCCTTGCAGGGGCAGGGTAATCTAAACGCAGATCCTTCTCTTGATGTCATTTCCTGAACAGGAGATTTGGAACTTAAAAAAAGATGGGGGCCAGAGCAAAGGAGTAGTGAAGCTGCACATTGATTTCAATGAGAGAATGACATTGTATCCCATACAATTGACAATATACATCACACAACAGTCATTCCAGGCTTTTAGAAAAGGTGACAGTTACCCCTTCTGACCATGCTTAAATGAGTTTTGTGGGATAAACAAAAATAAAGTTATTCATGAAACTGTGATGTGGCCCTCCTTGTGAATTCCAGAGATATAAAAAGATGATTAAAGCATGATTAGCATGGCACCCATAAAGTGCCATGATTCGCACCAATATAGTTCCAGAGTAAATGGAGAAAAACTGTATCTCTGCACAGGAATGACGTACAGACACATGACTAGTCTCATGTGATTTGCTGTAAAATGCAGTTTTCATAAATGTATTCATATACGCCAAGACATGGAAATTAAGGGTATTTGCCATGTGGTGAGAGTTTTACATCTTGATGCAGATCGAGCCCACCTGCCGAAGTGAGATGATGAATTTCCCCCCTCCCCTAATTGTCTCAAAGATTTCCCCTATGCCCTTGTCCTATCAGCACACAAGTGGGAGTGGAGTAGTGAGCATTAACCAATCCCTTCTGTTGGAATTATGACAAGTTAGTGATGTCACTCGCACTATACCCCCTCCCCTGATTGGGCATTTGTTTTAACTCGTGTGGCCTAGACCTGTGCAGCTCACCTCAATCGCCACTTTCCATCTGGGCGTATCGAGGAGAGTGCTGCAGCTGAAAGACCCTCCTGGGCCTTGAATCCTTTCTCCATCACCCCCCCCTTGACCCTCCCAGCACCCGCATGCACCGTGATTCTTTCCCCGACCCTCTGTTGCTGCTCTTCCCCTTCCCCACCCTCCTCCCATCTCCCAGCCCGCCCCCTCCCATGATTGGACATTTGTTTTTAACTCGGGTGGCCTAGACCTGTGCAGCTCACCTCAATCGCCACTTTCCATCTGGGCGTATCGAGGAGAGTGCTGCAGCTGAAAGACCCTCCTGGGCCTTGAATCCTTGCTCCATCAGCCCCCCTTGAACCCTCCAGCACCTGCGTGCACTGTGAATCTTTTCTCGACCCTCTGTTGCTGTTCTTCCCCTTCCTCACCTTCCTCCCGCCTCCCAGCTCGCCCCCTGCCCTGATAGGCTTCACTGCTCCTCTTCCCAGACCCACCCAGGGCAGCCCTCTGCCCGTGCAGCCCCTCGGCTAAGGCCTCTAATGCAAAGGGTGGCTCCAACAGAGGTGGCTCCAGGAAGTGTCTGCAGGTGTCTGCAGGGGAATCCAGTGAAGCCACGACCATCCGTCAACCAGCAGCAACCAAAAAAGTAAGTGTGGCATGGGTGGGGAGTAGAGCAATTACTCTACTCAGGAAAACCCTGACACTCAACAATACCTTACCCCAGAACTGTAAATGTTAGCAATGCCGCACATGGTTAGAAATGTGAACATTAGCCTGCCCCAGACCTAGCCAGGATTGTGAATGTAATGCTGTCCCTCATTTAGAGAGAATTGTGAAAATTAGCCTGCACCAGACCCAGACAGGATTGTGAATGTTAGCAATGAAACGCCTAGTTAGAATTGTGAACATTAGCCTGCATCACATCTAGATAGGACTGTAAATGTTAAGTAGTCCAACATTTAGAGAGAATTGTGAACATTCGGCCTGCGCTGTACCCTGAGAGATTTGTACATGAGAGCAAGTGCCACAGTTGGTTAGAATTGTGAACATTAGCTTGTGTCGCACCTAGATAGGATTGAGAATGTTGACAAGTGCCACACTTGGTTAGAATTGTGAACATTGGCCTGCGTCACTTCTAGATTGGATTGTGAATGTTAAGTAGTCCAACATTTAGAGAGAATTGTGAACATTTGCCTGCGCCAGACCCAGACAGAATTGCAAATGTTGGTAATGTCTGGCCTGGTTGGAATTGTGAACATTAGCCTGCGCCAGACCCAGACAGAATTCTGAATGTTGGTAATGACTAGCCTGGTTGGAATTGTGAACATTTGCCTGCGCCAGACCCAGACAGAATTGTGAATGTTGGTAATGACTAGCCTGGTTGGAATTGTGAACATTAGCCTGCGCCAGACCCAGATGAACTGTGAATGTTGGTAATAACTAGCCTGGTTGGAATTGTGAACATATGCCTGCGCCAGACCCAGACAGAATTGCGAATGTTGGTAATGCCTGGCCTGGTTGGAATTGTGAACATTAGCCTGTGCCAGACCCAGATGGAACTGTGAATGTTGACAATGCCACTAGGATAGAATTGTGAGCATTAGCCTGCGCCAGACCCAGATGCAATTGTGAATGTTAGCAATGTCACTAGGTTAGAATTGTGAACATTAGCGTATGCCAGACCCCGACAGAATTATGAATGTTAATAATGACTAGTCTGGTTAGAATTGTGAACATTGGCCTACGCCAGACCCTGGCTGAACTGTGAATGTTAGCAATGCTGCACTTAGTTAAAAATGTAAACATTAGCCTGCCCCAGACCTAGCCAAGTTTGTGAATGTTAAGCTGTCCATCATTTAGAGAGAATTGTGAACACTGGCCTACGCCAGACCCTGGCTGAACTGTGAATGTTAGCAATGCTGCACTTAGTTAGAAATGTGAACATTAGCCTGCCCCAGACCTAGCCAGTATTGTGAATGACAAGATGTCCATCATAGGGGTGGGTTGGGGTGAGGAACATGCAAGGTTGTTGACGCAGCGGGCGGAGGAGGCAGCAAAATGTTCAAGGGGCCTCGAATGCAAAACAGGCATGAACCTTCAGAGGCACAGGGTGCCCAAGCACCCCATCGGGTGAGATTACGCAAGCCCAACTGGTCAATTCAGGATAGAGATACCAACTAACCAATACCACTAACAATTTCCTCCTCTGCATACACCTCTCAAACTCCAAACCAAACACAACCACAAACCTCCAGCACAACAAACCGCACAAACTTCACTACACTGCAACAACAAAACAATAAACACACATAGACTCGCACATCAGTACAAGACGACTACCGGCCACATACACCCCAGGCCCAGCCGACGGACCCACCGGGCTGAGGCTGCCAACAGCACATCACTGCACTCTTGCACTTTTCCAGCCTCCACCCACTAACTCACCATTCCCTCCCTCTTTCAGAGCTGCCAGAGCGCCAGGGGACCACTCCGGTGGTGATAGTGCGCGGTACAAATGTCCTTTAACATTAACATTAACATAACTATAAATAAGCCAGCTTGCCTCAGAGCTGGACTTTTTCCACTAATTCCCTGAGGTTACCTGCTGCCAAAATCTGGCGTGAACATCCCATCAGAGAGAGGCCTAACCTTGCAGTGGAGCCAGGAGACATAGAGACGGATTGGGACCCTTGGAGGAAGGAAAGGAGACCTTTCACTGACCTCCTTTGGCTGTCCCAGCAGTGTGCCCTGACACTCTCTGATGCCCAGTCCAGGCCTCTCCTGTAAATATAAATACCCCAAGCCATAGATTGTGTATGCCCTGTATTCTTTCAGCATAGTCTTAGTTATTTCCCCATTGAAAAATCCCATTTGCCTGTTTATTTTAGTTATTTCCCCATTGAAAAAATCCACTGTTTGCCGGTGTAGATCCTTAGCTTATATATCAAAGATAATCAATCAATTCCCCCATTGAATTCATGGTATCTGTATTGTTGGCATGCGATACCAACAATCTTTTCCTAGTGTGTTGTGAGCCAGTTTAGTCATATAGATTTGCAAAAAGAATTAAACCCCAAGCCCTGCTTCCACGTGTGTGTGCAGGGTGTAAAAAAACGAAATTGTCCCTGTGTGCCATTGTGTTCTGAAAAACAAATTTCCATTTGCATTTTCTTTCTCACATTGCATCTGTCGTCGCAACCCAAAACCGATTTTTCCATTGTGTGCTGACTAATATCCCCCAAAGCCCTGCCTATCCTTTTTGGTGCAACAACAAAAAACAAATTTCCCATTTCTTTCAATGCTTTCCCATTGCAACTGTTCTAGGTAATTTAAAAAACGATTTTCCCATTCTCTTCTGACCATTATCATAAAGCCTTGTGTTCTTTTAGGCGTAAGAAAAACGAATTCCCTATTCCTTTCTATACTTTCCGATAGCAGTGGTGCTAAATAATTAACAACCACATTTACCATTGTCATCTGAAAAACAAATGTTCCCCTTTACTTTTCTTCCTGTCATATTGTTTCTGTGAACCATACCTCAAATCTGATGTTTACATTGTGTTCCCACTCCCTGCCACTGTCTTCCATTCAAAAGAGTCAAGTCTAGTGGATGTTTGGTGGGTGGGGGTTTCTGGGACAAAAGGGTAACCCTGTTGGCATTCATTTTCATTGTGTGCTTTGAACTGTTGTTTGCTTTTATTGGGGGTGATGTAAAGGGAAACTCTGATAACTGTATATTCAAGTGCTATCTGTGTGAATACTTTTCCAAAGTCATTTTGTTTTTGTGTTGCCACAACATTGGCAGCTAATGTAATCTGTTTGTTCTAATTTGACTTAAATATATAAATTCATAAAAATCTTCTTAAAACACACTGGCCCTCATTACGACCCTGGCGGAAATCGAAAAACGATGGCGGAAATGCAATACCGCCATCGAATAGCGCTCGGTGCGATTATGACCCGTCACCGTAAAGTACGATGCCATTAGCGACACCGCAGTGAACGCCAACGCTAACTGCACCAAGTACGCGCACGCGCGCCATGCGAAACCGTAATTACCACCATGGCGCAACGGTACGGGAATTCTGACCCTAGCGGACATGTACCTAACGCCATCAAGCATGGCGGAAAGTACCATTCCGCCATGGTGAGAAGTACGGCATCGCGAACCAACCGTAAAAGGCCCTACTGAGTGCCTGTACACCACTCCCTGGCCACATTGCACAACTCCTCGTAGGTTGAATGAAGTCACACAATGCAACCAGTGAAATGTACAAGTCACCCATGCATGCCAACGAACAAATGAATGTAGGGGCTCCAAGTGCCTTGTGAGTGGCCATCCATATTAGCCATGGCACCATTGCCGTACTGATGCAGCACAGGCATGTGAAGGTTCAAGTACAGCAACATGACCTGAAAACTGAGACAAACAAAAACAGGCCCCCCATCGCTTGACACCAGTGTAAGGCAACATTCAAAGCAGTATCCTGAGTGAGACTGCACCAGCCCTGTACTCCTGCCAGTAAACAAACCAACCATCAGCATAAGCATGTACCACACAAGTTGGCAGAGTGACTGAGCAGCCAGGCACATCTCAAGAGGGGCCAATGGGAGCTGCAGGGCACAGATGGCACGAATACAGAAGCTATTCCAATGGACATGACCTCAGTCTCCCTCCAAGAAACGCACGCAAACACAGGCACCTGTGACCAGCCATATTCTGATAATCACATCATTCCACCAATCCACCTGGCTGACCGGCATCTGTTACACAAAAGCTAATCCCCCGCCCATGAGCATGACATCATTAAAATAGTCATAATGGCAGCCCCTATCCCTGACCTTACTGGGCTTCGTAGGCAAACGCGCCCAGTACAGTACCACGCAACTATACTCAGAAGCCGGAACCCAAAGCAGATCTTCTCACAATACATCGCTCCACAAATAGGAATATGCTACATTACTTGCAAAGAATAACGCTACACGGTCAATATCATAATCAAAATTTAATGCACAACAAAATCACCAGGCCCATACAGCTATTAGGTCATGAACTCCAAAATATATTTCATTATTGTGGGCTGCATCCGCAATAAATGACCAGCTTCTTCTTGTGTGACGCCCTGTTCCTTCATGGTACACAGGGGCTACATTCACGTTCAAAAAGGCAACATGGAATCGCCTAGAACCGCAGGGCCGTCCCATTAGGTAGGCACTAGTCCAGCTGAAAGGTCGATATGTTGCTCCTAGCCACTAGTACTGCGTAAGGGCATGTGGGCCATTGGCGATCGTCCCATAAGATCGTAATGGTGCTCCACTGATTAACACGAAGCAGCAGGTGTCGGGAGTAAAAGCCATCTGCAGGAGTGGCATACAGATGGCAGCGGCAAAAGGGGAGGAGATACCTGTCACCCAAATGAAATGAAAAAGAATAGTATGGGCATCAGAACTTCATTTGAATTACTCACTTCAATGATCACACTAAATCCACAGCCATATGCATGCTAGCCCACTCAAAAGGATTATTCCCACCCAAAAATCACTTGCGAATCATAACCATATAAAACGAGGTGAAAACACTATTACAAACGAGTGTTTGTGTGCATGCGTCTGTTAAAACAGAATGCATTAGATGGGATTAGTAACGTGCATAGACACAAGTGTTTGAAGGCGCGTCGAGACAGGGAGGGTTCAACAAGGGCAGATAGACGATGGTCCCACTATGGCAGCCCTGCATCACATAGCGCAGGGGAAGTGGATAGATACCAAAAAGCCATGTACATGGCAAACTCTCAATTAAATCATCTGTCCATGCATCCATACATCATTCCCTCATCCCTGTATGAAAACGCCTGATTATTTACTCACATAACATGTGAAATTTCCATTGAGTCTGTGCGTAATGCAGTCTGCAAAATCCTCTGTGCTCCAGCCCGGAATCCTAGTGCTGTGAAGTAACATGTATTTGGGAACGTCCTGCCTTATCGTCCACTACGCTATTGCGCATCCCATACTATTCATATCAATCATTGCATTCTCGCCATGGCCCCTGTCCCAAGGACATTAAACAATAGAACTTTATATCTGCAGTCAGACCTGTGGGCGTCTCCTCGCCGCTAGCTGGAAACAGAAAGCGCTGTCCTTCGAATTCCTCATTTGCAACATCACGTCGAAAAGCCATCTGTGACCGCTTGAAATCACAAATCCATCCATGTAGTGCGGCAGTGTGTGTAAATGGCAACTGGCTTCACTCACACATGGGACGCCCCGCCCGTCGGTGAACCGCGGTACAGTGCTGCATGAGGGTCCACCGTCAATCGAGTACTACATTCCACTGACCCTTCACAAGTTTGTTCGCGACTGCAAAGATAGTATGTGAAACAATGGGACCATAGCAGAATGAACATATGAACCAATATCTCACTGCCATCGGGATGAAATACATGATTGTAATAGCAAGATGCCATGCGTCGAATTGCAGCGTTGTGTGCGGGACGTGCTCGCCCAAAGGGGATTGCAGCTTGCACAGGTGGAATGAATCACCACAGGTGGAGGCTATACAGCTTGAATACACATGAATTGCACACCCAACCCCCTCCCACAACCACACCCACTCCAAAATGCTACCGGCAGGACTAGCGATGTTGGCCCTGGGGGACCTGATAGCACTGCAAGTACTCCAACTTCAAGAAGAAGACGAACACCAACTACTACAACAACCGGCCGCACAGAGGAGACGCAGGAGGAGGAGGAGGGCAAGGCAGGGCCAGCAAGGCCCACCAGCACAGCCACTACCACCACGCAGGCAGCCCGCAATCCCACGCCTCCGAGCACATCCGTTCAACCTCACTGATGAGCAGATCCACACCCTCTACCGTTTGGACCGGGACACCATAACCGCCATTGTGGACATGACACACGCTGAACTTGTCAGCATGATAGATAGCCCAACCGCCATCCCACCCCTACTGAAGGTGGTGTCTGTACTCCACTTCCTGGCCACAGGCACCTACCAGCACACAGTCGGACAGTTGCATGGCATTTCACAGCCACTGTTGTCACGGACACTATTGCAAGTGCTCGATGCCCTCCTGAAGCACGCAGACGACTACATCTCTCTACCACGCTCGGAGCAGGAAATTACGAACACAAAAGTGGGATTCCATGCACTTGCCGGCATACCGGGTTGCATTGGTGCCATCGACTGCACCCATGTGGAATTGGTTGTCCCACATGCCATGGAGGCCCAGTACCGCAACCGAAAACAATATCATTCTCTGAATGTACAAATGGTGTGTGACTCAAACAGGATCATTACACATTGTTGTGCCCGATTTCCTGGATCAACCCATGATTCTATGGTCTTGCGGAACTCTACAATACCACGCTACATGGAGCGACACGCAGGGAACAGATCCTGGCTACTCGGTGAGTCTCATTTCATGCATGATAATGTGGGGTATGTGATGCGGCAATGACCTGGCAGGAAGGGGGGGGGGGTGCGTACGTAGCAATGTCATTCCACAAACATCCTTTATTGTCCACATACAGGTGATGCCGGGTATCCACTGAAGAGATGGCTCCTTACACCACTCCGGAACCCACAGAACCAGCATGAGGAGGACTACAACCATGCCCACTCACGTACCCGTGTAGTCATAGAACAGGCATTCGGCCTACTGAAGGGTCATTTCCGCTGCCTCAGCAGGTCTGGCGGGGCACTCCTGTACCGCCATGAGAAGGTTGCAAAGATGGTCATGGCATGTGTCATGCTACACAATATGTGCGTACGTAGAAATGTGCCCATGCCCCCTGACGCAGAACTGCAAGCACCTGAATATGGTCATGATGAGGGTGGGGATGTGGCAGCACCTCAAGGAGTCCGCGAGGCACAGGAGGGCCGTGAAATTCGTCAGATCATCATAGATTCATGCTTCTAGCACTCACGCCTGGTGGCTGATACATGGACACGGGACTTGTGGCAGTGTGTGTGTCTGGAACATGCACAATATGGACTGTACGCCTATAATGGCCTCGTACACAAAGATCAATGTCCACACATCTCATTGGATGATTGTGAAATGTTTATAGCATATGTGAAATTATGTTACACACCCCATCGACCCGCAACCCAAGTAAGCCCAACACACCCCCTCCACCCTCCTACCTCCCCCCCGAACACCAGTGTCCAAAGATGCTCATTGTCAGTGGGCAGACGCTATTGCAAGCCCCCTCTCCGGGTATCAGGGGCACCCCTGCCTGTGGAGCGCAGGTTCCTCCCAGATCTACGTTGGGGGCTGCCCTGGACGGAACTTGCAACGGATGATGTCTCTGCCTGCTCACGTCCATGCATGTCCCTAAGGGTTTGTGAGAGCTCAGTGAGCACACGGCGCACAGCGGCAAGTTCAGCACATACGTCTTTGGACGTCGCATGCAGTTCCCCCCTCAGGCTCTCGGTGCTTCTCTCCATTTGTACTCTCAGGCTCTCTGTGCTTCTCTCCATTTGTGCCCTTAGTGTCTCAGTACATGTTTCTATGGCTGCCTTAGTACCCCCACATTCATCAGCATGGTCCTTGAGGAGCGTGGCCAGTTGCTGCTGTTGCACGATCACCTGGTCGAGGGACTGTTGCCTCTGCTGGGCCATGGCCATTTGCGGTGGTGTCACAGAGGGGCTGATCAACTCATGTTGCCTTGACACAGGGCTTGTGGGGGATGGCCAGTCGTCGTCTTGTGGGTGCCCCTGCGTGGTATCCTCATGGTGTACGGGATGAAACAAACAGGGGGATTGAGACAGGTCATGGATGGATCCTACATCGACATCACCGTTTTCTGTGTCGGAGCATGCTGCCATTAATGCAGTGTCACCTATGGTGCTGCTGCCACCAGAAGCAGTGCCTTCTGTGGCATCCATTGGGGGGGCCTGTGGTGGTGCTGTTGTGGGCATGCTGGCTGCTGGGGTGCCTGTTGAAGTCCCCTCCTGTGTGCTGCCACTTGATTTGTGCTGCTGTCGTGTCTTGATCCGTGCAGCTGAGGTGGAGGGTCTTTGGCCGTTGGTCTTGGCCCTCTTTGCAGGTGTGCTGGTAGGGGTGTCCTGGAGCTCGTCGTTTGATTCGGACCCTGTGGTGGAGTAAAGGAGGGCGAGCGTTATTAATGGGTCTGTGGAAATTGGAATGGCAATGTATCACATGCATTGGGGTGGTACCTGAGGGTGATGTGGGTCAGGGCCTTTGAGGTGGTTTCATTTTTGTGTGGATTGAGGATGCAGTTGTTTTGCAGCCTGCAGTTAGGGGGTGCCTGCTGCACGTGTAGAGGGTGTTTTTAGGAATTTTAATTATTTATTTATTTATTTTGACTTTTGATGTGCGCTATCAGGCCAATGTATGTGGACGTTCTCCTGGACATGTGTTTCTGTTGCACTATGTGGACACATGGTACTTCACATGATTGGACATTGTGGTTTTAGCATTGTTTTATTTGGGACACCTACCTGATTCTTCGGATGTCTGCACTCCTTTCTCCATCCCTCCGACTCCCTCTATAGTCTCCATTCCAATGGTGGAGGCACAGATTTCTTCCCAGGGGGTCAACTTGATGGGTGATTCCGATCCTCCCCCGGTAGCTGTGGCAATGTTACGGTTGGCGGATAGTATGCTCCGTACGCGTATCCGCAAGTCGTCCCATCACTTTCTGCATTGCTGTGGGTTGCGGGGTGCGGTCCCCACCGCACTTACCCGCTGTGCCACCAGGGCCCATATGGCCTTCTTGTTCGCAAGTGCCGTCCTGGTCATTTGCGTCGAGAAGACGACGGCAGCATTCTCCTGGAGGGTCTCTGTGAGCACCGTGAGTTCCTCACGGGAGAAGTGGACCTGCCGCTTGCGGTCGCACGCTTTTTTCGCTACTTTTCCCATTGTTATTGTTTTCACTAGGGTGGATGACGGGTTGGGATGTGTCTCAGGGTAGTATTTTTAATGGTTGTGTGGAAATTCTGATTTTATAGGTGTACGGCGTGCTGTTTCCCGTTCCGGGACCATGTTTTTGCTTCCGTTTCCGTATATTTACGGTCACCGTATTTTCCGATTGCCGCTCATTACGGTGACCGCTATGATCGGTGGCGGTTTTGGGGACATTTCCGCCATCGCGGACTTTGCACTTCCGCCATGGCGTAGTGCTCGTGCCCGATGGGTCAGAATTAGCCGCACTTTACTCCGTCGTGCAATGGCGGAAACGCTATTTACGCTATGGCGGTCAGGTCAGTTGCTTTCCGCCAGGGTCGTAATGAGGGCCACTGATTCCTCGTCCATTGGGTATTTGATGGGGTTGTGTGTGAGACGGGTGGAGGCCTTATCCAAAAGTACCCGAATGATATAAATAAAAGCATTCTCATTGTGCGCCACACTCATTGTGGGGAAGGAGCTCTTTGACTTGGGTGTGACCGGGTAATTAACCGCAACAGCAATGATACACATACCAGGGAACCATGTGTAGCTTTCCAGCCTAAAACAATTCCCACAGGTGCACTCCAGTGTAATCCCCTATTCAGAGCACTTTCACAGTCAGACAGCTCAGTGGGTTGAGTTCTTGGACAGAGATCTGTGCTTATCTTGCCGTTCACAGGTTTGAGCGACAGCAAGCCCAGCTCTGGCCATCATCCTTCCATATAGTACCATAGAGATGGGTAAAAATAACACCTACCGTACTGCAGAAAGTGACAATTCAGTTTGTGCACACCAGATAAATGATCAAAACATTACATTTTTAGCAAGTGTGGGCTAGACTTCCCAAACGCATTTGTAGGTTACACGTCATTACAGTTAGTAATATTGTCTGTGTATGGAAGATCAGAGACATAGATTATTTCTCTTGGTGCATTAATTATAGAAATGTTTTGCCAGGCTCTGTGATGATTATTTTGTGGAATCCTCCAAGATACATGTTTGGATTGTACTTTATCACCTGCATGGTCCACACTGGTGTCTGCAAAGGGTGCTGTAATGTGGGTTCCAGGTGCATGCACGCAGTGACTTTATGGTTGATAACATAGATTTAGTTGCACTTGAAAACAAAGGTGTTCAGACAATCAGAGTTAATTATACCCAAGGTGTTCATTTTTCGTGTGTGTGTGTGTGTGTGTGTGTATGTTGGGGGTCTTGCATGTGTGTGTGAGAGGAGTGTCAGGTCTTGGGCATGACATTACAGTGCCTTCGTAGCAGGGCCCTGTGGAGCTGGAGGAGATATGCAAGTGGTGGCTTGGAGTTAAGGAGTCTTTCAAGTGCCACAAGCAGCATCCCCAAAAAAGGTAACTCCTGTTTTGAGATTAAAAGGGGAACTCCTTTAAGGCTGTGATGTTCAATGACATTTCAAGTGTGTGGGGTAAGAACACAAGGAATATGCACAAAATGGATGTGCACGCTGTAGGAATCATCCTGGGATTTCATATCCTGAAATGTCACTTCCCATTGCCCATTGCTTTAAACCCTATAATCAGTGCTTTAAGTGGGCCGGGGCCTGCCATGGCCTGCCGGGGCCGGGCCCCGGCAGTCTCCAAAAAGTGGGGCTGAGCCAGGGCCCTGCCAGGGCCCCGTCCCACCGCCCGCAACATTGGCAGAATGCATTATCCCGTCGCGGCTGCAGCCGCGATGGGAGATGCATGCGCCTGCCATGAAGTCAGGCGATCTGACAAAAGTGGCAGCCAACCACAGCGACGCTGTGACTGGCTGCCACTTCTGTCAGTCATAGTAACTGCCTCTGGTGACCCCTCGCACGAGAGGTCACCAGAGGCGGTTACTGTCCCTTTGTTTCCCCAGGTCGCCGAGGCGTCTTTAACCCTCGGCGAACCTGTGGATTCCTCGACCTATTTCGAGGTTTATAAAAGATGGCTTTGAAAGTACACATTTCAAGCCATCTTTTATAAAGCTTTGCCGACGGACAATTTTGTCCGTAGTCAAAGCTTTATAAAAGACGGCTTGAATTGTGTACTTTCAAAGCCATCTTTTATAAACCTGAAATGTTTAAGAAAGATGGCCTGAAAACTAGGCAAACCGTACGGTATGCACACAAATATATATAAATGCTATATATTTGTGTGCGTACCTTACTATGGTGTGTGTACTGTGCAAGCCATCTTTTCTAAACATAGAAATATGTTACATATACAATACGTTACATATTTCCATGTTTAGAAAAGATGGCTTGCACAGTACACACCACAACACAAGAGTAACAGGGGATACCAGGGATATCTATGTACTGTGACCTGGCCTGGAATGAACATATAGAAAATAACATAGAAGGTCAGAGTACTGTTGTGTTCAGAAGACAGGTGCTAGTGTACTGTACATGTCTACAAGGTCGAGCTGATTAATTGGTGCACAAACCTACTGTCAAGCACCAACGTCCACCAATGAACAAAAACCTGAGATGAAACAATTGAATTCAACCCAGTGGACGCTCAAATATAATTAAATATTTTTATTGACATTATTAAACAAATCATTAAAAAAAACTAATTTTTCAACAATAAAAACATACAGTAATATTAGTATCAAAAGTTATGTTCATGTGGATCAACCCTATCAATTCATCATTGGGCTGACCTGATACATCATTCCCATCTAAAAACCACTACCAACCACACTACAACCACACCACTTTCATACACATCCATTCAAAAATTAATTCAATAATGACAAACATCTCATCAATAAAAATCAAACATTCTAAAACACCTATTATACAATTTTTTTATCCATTATTAATATGAACCATAACGTTTAGCACCACTGAGCCTATTCCTCATTAATGTAATCTCTTCTGGCTCAGGCTAACATGGCTTTAAACTATTCACAAATAATAGTACACTCCCCAACCCGACATGTTTCTTTCTGTATAATATTCAGTAAACAGAAATTCTTCAGGGGCACTGTGGTCCAGCGAAGTAGGGTAGAAAGTAGATGGAAAAAATAAGAGACATGTAGAATACACCAGCGGAGCTCACGTTCAGTCTCCTGTGACTCTCATAGGTGAAGAAACACTCTTCGGCGAGCAAACGCCTAGATGAGGGTCATCACTGGGAACAGGCACCCGCTCCAGCAACAAAACAGTGTGCAATCCCTAATTTTGTAGGGGAAGCCTCCTCACAAATTCTCAGCATTCCTGTGTATGCGCACACTGCTAAATAGTTGATAATGGGAGATATTCTGGTTCCATAAAGAGCTTGTGCATGTAGTCAACTGTCAGCTTGAACCCGCTGGAGGTATCTTAATGGGTTTAAAGGTGGTCCGCCTTTCCGTGGGGCATTGTTTAAACTGATAGGGTTCCCATCTCTTCAACGTTAAACCGGCAAAGACACACAGTACACACACCATAGTAAGGTACGCACACAAATATATAACATTTATATATATTTGTGTGTATACCCTACGATTTGCGTACTTTTTAGGCCACGCCCCTCCCACAAGCCACGCCCCCAAATGAGGGCCCCCCCTCGATTTCTTACCCCACTTAAAGCCCTGCCTATAATTTCCAACATTAGCTTCAGGCTTAATCATCCAATATTACCACCAATGACAGCAAAACCTGGCGAGGAGGCCCACTATCTCCAGCTAGAGTCAGACCTCCAAACACAACAACATTTGTGCCGAAAGTTCATCATTGTGCAACTGCCCATTCTTGGCTCTGCCTCCATGACCCGCCCATCTGGGGCCCTCTGTCATTTTTACCCACGGGGCCCTTCTGCCAGAGCCCAGTGCCTCACCGAAGGGAGCCGCCATGCGGCGGCGCGCTGAGCTAATTCCTGCCCTGCGCCTGCCCGCCGAGTCTCTGCGGTCTGACTGACAGCATGCCTCTGTGGCCCAGAAGGTCGCACATGTCAAGGATCTGACTGACAGCATGCCTCTGTGGCCCAGAAGGTCGCACATGTCAAGGATCGGGAGTCGCGGTCTCCGAAGAGCCCAGGGAAGCTCAGCCAGGTTACGATGGGCAACCTCGGCAGTCCTCTCCCGGACAATGCTGGAATCACCAGAGGGGGCTGACGACAGACCACCATCTGTCAGGGTAACATAGCGCGTGTTAATGCAGTCTCCATGAACAATACACACAACGCGACGCAGGCCTAAATTGCACCGAGGCTGCACGCCTGAATCCATGCTCTGGAGTACTTTTAGCACACTGACTCTCCGTTTGGGAGGGACCTCCGACACCCTAAAAAAGGTCCCTGCGGAGATGGGTCAACGTGTGAAATGGTGTATTACGTAGCCCATGCCGTCCGTAGCTAAGGTCAGCAGCAGAGAACAGTGTGCGCACGACACGATACTACATACATACATAGACCGACCCACTGCGCTTTACACAAACCCCGCCCGGTAGGAGAGGGGCATCACATCAAGCAGCGAGAATGCTCAAACAGCAGCTCCCCGGAGTCGCCTGGGGCCTCTGAGTCATCCACCTCCTCTTTTATCTCCGTCTGTGTCAGCGCAAGACAGAGTCCCTGGACCGCAACGCCTGGATGGAGAGCCCACGGTTACCCTGGCAACAGAGTGATATTTAAACACACAGACATTCCCCGCCGCTCTTTTTCTTCACGCTGTTAAACATCCAGCTTCTATATAAATACAATGCGGGAGCCCGAAAAGTCCCACTCCGCCTGCACTAATCTCGGCCCACGAATTGGTGCAATGGTCCCACCCGGAGGCCTTGCCGCAGCGATTATTTTCTCGCCTCCTGCAGTGTGCCCTGCATTCCAAAGGCCAGAGGTTGATTAGCATCACTTTTTTTGATGGATATATACCCCATTTCTAAGCGCCCCGAAGTTAATGCACAGGATAATACTGTTCGGTTAAGGGGGGGGGGCGCCGGCATTAGAACTCATTGCGCCTTCTTGGTTCCTTACCTGACCACTTAGCCACTGGCCCGCATCGCCTCATGGATGGTAGCCCGTGTCCAGCCTCCAGGTGCTGGAAGGTGATGGCTGCAGATTCTGCTTTTGGCCCTGAGTGCTCCTCAAAAGGCTTAGCTCGTCTCCGGCTCGTTTCAATAGCGAGGTGCGGGGGGTGTAGGTAGACGGGGATGTGAGTATCTTTTTGGGCAGGTTCCTATTCCATCAGGATTTTCCACAACACATATTTACCTAATCACTCCGTCCTTGCACTTGAGATGTTTGGCCAGGTTAAGGAAGGGTACGCAGGATGTTACCCCACCCACCAATTTTACATGGCACATTGTTTCATAGCGACCATGGTTAAAATGGCAGAAGTGGCACTGTAGAGAGCCACTTTACAATACACTGAGGGGAAAAATAACCTCACAGGAAATCTTCTGCAAGTCTGATTTCCAAACCCCCACATCTACCCTTGTGTTCAAGCTCACTGTGTTGTGTCTGGTTAAGATATGGATTTCACTGCTGGTGGAAGTCCTGCAAACCTCCAGCATTTTAGCGGGGTCATGCCCTACTTTGGTCCCTGACCCCAGATTCAGAGGCAATAAGTACTTTCAAAATAATGACCACAAAGACAATTGATACTTTTTAAAAAAAATAAATGACAGATCACATTTATTGGAGTCAGAAAACAAACGTGTGTGGGGGGAGTGGAGGGGTGGGTTGTCCCCTGCCTCTTCTAGCACAATGTCCTACAGAACCGTTTAAGGTGGCCCTTTAAGGTGTCCAGTTAAGATACGTTTATTTTTATTTTTTATTTGATTAATTTAGCTAAAATGAATCAGCTTTTCGATGTATTTACATAAAAAATGAAAAAGCAATATTTGATAAAATTCGTATTAGAATATCACAAATCAAAATGCATCATACATCATACATCAGGTTACATTGCAAATCCAATTGCACTGTTGCATACACACCATATTAATAGTCTAATATAAATACAATCCAGGCATGTCCTGATATTTGGAAACCTCACAACCTCGATTTTAAGAACAAAGATGCGTAATAACTTCTTGCAAGGTCACATGATATCTATTATGTTCGACGGTTTACCAAACTCATTACACAACTCTTAGGGAGATGGCTATTGCCATTCATAATGATATGGATCTAGTGTAACATGTGATATTTTTAACATGTGTTGTAATACGTATGATTCTAACTTCAAAGCATTTAAGAAATTCATAGTCTCTATTTGTATTGAAACATTGGATGTACATAGCAAGTATGGCCATCGCAAATCACTGTCTAATGAGCCCATGGTGGCACAATGGCATCCAAAATATATCATTCTGGATTCTACCAAGGCTGGACAATCGATTATCAGATGTTCAAGTGATTCTTAAAAGTTTTGATTTAGGCAAAACCGAAAACATTATTGTATGTATGATAAGTACTGAAGTGCAGGTGGAAGTCCTGCAAACCTCCAGGATCTGAGCATGCCTGATAGAAGCTTCTATGGCTGATTCCAGCCTGAGACAGTAATCACTAAATAATGCCCGAGGATGTGCGTCATTAGCGAAGTCACAGTCGGATGTCAGGCAAATAGGGTGACCAGATTCCCAAGATGAAAACCGGTATTGTCAACGACATAAAAGAAGGACTGCCACCTTGCAGCTCATCCATTACCGCCCAGACCTCATCCCACATCCAACGCTATTTCCAGCACTGTATCATTTAAATTGCGCAGCTTTGGCTGTGAATCGGAGCATGTCAATTAAACATGAGCTTTGGTCTGATTCATATTACACGGTTTGCTGTGTAGTAATTTCCAAGCCGGTCTCCGTGGCATAATCAGTCAGTGTTGTGTCTTGTTTGTACCTGGAAAGTTGGAGGTTCAAGCCCATCCTAAAACATCACACTTCTTAAAGTGTTATGATATTAAG
Organism: Ambystoma mexicanum; assembly: GCF_040938575.1. Taxonomy (NCBI): domain Eukaryota; kingdom Metazoa; phylum Chordata; class Amphibia; order Caudata; family Ambystomatidae; genus Ambystoma; species Ambystoma mexicanum. The sequence continues at coordinate 1,033,964,970 of NC_090923.1, forward strand.
TTTAGAAATAGCCCACAAATGCGGAGGACAGGCGTCCCAATTCCGGGACCATCCGCGTGAAACCTGTACGTCTAGTCACCCTGCACGCAAAGCCCTTCATAACAGGAAATCGATTGCGGACACAGCATTTACAAAGAAATTAGTGACAGCTGCTTTATTATGGGGTGTGTTTGCCAGGGCTTAACCCTGGTGCTTATTTCTCAGGCTCAGTATGATAGTGTTGTAGGGTTTTGTCAACTTTTTTAATGTTAACAGCAGTGTGCACTGGCCACAGTCTTTGCATCCTGGGCTGGCACTTTGTTATTCATGGGCATGATGGCACAGGCAGGCTGTCCAGTGTAAATTGGAATTTTCATGCATTACAATGAGTTTGAAGGTGGCAATGCTGGGCGTGCACGCTTGCCATACAGCACACTGCTTCCGCCAGCTTGCATGACGTCGGTGCACTTCTGCTACTGTAATGACCGGCAGCACTACCACAGCAGTTTGTGCTGATAACAGCAGGCCAGTCACCAACGAGCAGCACCAACACTGGGGCAATGCCAGGAAAATGCCACTGCTCAAGGAGTGCCTGTCATGTGTGCCGACCTATACAAGAACATCTTTTTTTGCAGTGTTTTACAGGAAGGTTTATCAGTTCAGTAATGACGCCGCCTTCTTTTGTCAATGCATTTACCATAAGAAGAAATAATGTTAACTATTATCAGGGTAATTCATAGAATTTCGCCGAAAAGTGTCGCAAGCGGCTGGCGCAGAGTGTCCGCGTGCGATTGTGTGCGCCAGGAACGTGCGCTAAAACCGATTTCCGTGCACAGCGTATTCATGGATTTTAGGCTCCCAAACCAGCCGTGGCGCAGAGAATCGCAGCGACCCTGCAGCAGCGCCAGTAACGCCCCCAAGAACGCCCTCGCGCAAGGAAAAGCCATCAAAATCGCTAAATCATCGCAAAGGGCTGCGCTAACCCTGGACCAGTTCACCGGGCTGGCAAACAGCAAACGCCAAGCGGGGAACGTGTATTTCAGGGGTGCGCGGGAAGTTCCACACGCGATTGGCCCAGTGCGAGCAGGGTACGTGTATTTCAGGGGTGCGCGGGAAGTTCCACACGTGATTTCATCAGGGTACGTGTATTACAGGGGTGCGCGGGAAGTTCCACACGCGATTGGCCCAATGCGAGCAGGGTACGTGTATTTCAGGGGTGCGCGGGAAGTTCCACACGCGATTTCAGCAGGGTACGTGTATTCCAGGGGTGCGCGGGAAGTTCCACACGCGATTGGCCCAGTGCGAGCAGGGTACGTGTATTTCAGGGGTGCGCGGGAAGTTCCACACGCGATTTCAGCAGGGTACGTGTATTCCAGGGGTGCGCGGGAAGTTCCACACGCGATTGGCCCAGTGCGAGCAGGGTACGTGTATTTCAGGGGTGCGCGGGAAGTTCCACACGCGATTTCAGCAGGGTACGTGTATTTCAAGGGTGCGCGGGAAGTTCCACACGCGATTGGCCCAGTGCGAGCAGGGTACGTGTATTCCATGGGTGCGCGGGAAGTTCCACACGCGATATCAGCAGGGTATGTGTATTTCAGGGGTGCGCGGGAAGTTCCACACGCGATTGGCCCAGTGCGAGCAGGGTACGTGTATTCCATGGGTGCGCGGGAAGTTCCACATGCGATTCCAGCAGGGTATGTGAATTCCAGGGGTTCTGGGGAGTACTACACGTGAATTGGCCGTGTGGGTCCTCCCAGGTGTACGCTCGACAACCTCCACAGCCCCTGCAGGCAGCCCACACCACGGGGGACTACCCTGCACCCCTGCTCATGTCCCGCAGGCAGCCCATCCACCATGGGCATGCCCCGCAGCCAACCCACATGTCACCTTGCACTACTGATCAACAATGCATGTCTCCCACCACCCCCACCCCCCAGCAGTGCAGGGGCAGCCTCCACCAGGCCCCCACTCATGTCTCCCACCACCCCCACCCCCCAGCAGTGCAGGGGCAGCCTCCACCAGGCCCCCACTCATGTCTCCCACCACCCCCACCCCCCAGCCACAAGGGGCAGCCCCCACCAGGCCCCCACTCATGTCTCCCACCACCCCCACCCCCCAGCAGTGCAGGGGCAGCCTCCACCAGGCACCCACTCATGTCTCCCACCACCCCCACCCACCAGCAGTGCAGGGGCAGCCCCCACCAGGCCCCCACTCATGTCTCCCACCACCCCCACTCCCCAGCAGTGCAGGGGCAGCACCACCAAGGCCCCACTCATGTCCCCCTGCACCCCCACCCCCCAGCATCCAGGGGCACCCTCCACCAGGCCCCCACTCATGTCTCCCACCACCCCCACCCCCCAGCAGTGCAGGGGCAGCCTCCACCAGGCCCCCACTCATGTCTCCCACCACCCCCACCCCCCAGCCACCAGGGGCACCCTCCACCAGGCCCCCACTCATGTCTCCCACCACCCCCACCCCCCAGCAGTGCAGGGGCAGCACCACCAGGCCCCCACTCATGTCTCCCACCACCCCCACCCCCCAGCGTGCAGGGGCAGCCTCCACCAGGCCCCCACTCATGTCTCCCACCACCCCCACCCACCAGCAGTGCAGGGGCAGCACCACCAGGCCCCCACTCATGTCCCCCTGCACCCCCTGCCACAGTCGGGAGTCGGACAACCAGCAGGGGTGGCCACATCAACAACTGCACCCCAGCCGGCAGAGGATGTGCAGGCAGCAGGTGGCAGTGCACGGGCAGAGGCAGAGCAGCAGCAGCAACACGGTGGGAGCCATGAAGGCTCGGGGCCTTCGACATCGGAGGGGCAGGCATCGGCCGGAGGGCAGGAGGACCCAGGACAGAGAGTGTCTTCCGTGTGGCAGCGGTTGGGCCATGCCATAGGTGCGGAGCGGCGGCGGGCGGAAGAGGCGCGGCTCACAATGGTCAGGGCGGAGAACTCCATGCGGAGGGCCCTGAGGCGGGCCGAGTGCCTCAAGGCAATCCGCAGGGGGTTGGAGGAGGACACGGCGTCGTCCCTGCGGACCCTCGGGGCCATGGAACTGGACCGCCTCCGGGACATCGAACAGGAGTTCGATGATGCCCTGGCCCGGAACACCACGGAGTGAGCCGCTGGACTTGCCCGCCGCCTTTGTATATAGTTCTTTAGTTTTAGGTTTCCTTTGTTTTTTCTTATGATTTGGAGTCGACGGACACTGCTCCACTTTTTGTATATAGTTGCTTTTTAGTTAGGTTTTTTTTTAGGTTTCCTTTGTTCAGTTGGGCTCATGGACCCTTTCGAGTTTTTTACATAGTTCTTGATTTGATAGATAGTTTTTTTACATTTGACTTTGGACGACATTTTTTTGGATTATGATTTGCAGTTCTTTATTTTTATGCGGACATGCAGCTTGATTTTTTTTACTTCCCATTGTAGTTTGTTTCATTTCTTTAGCATTCTTTCTTTTTTTCAATACAATTTTGTTTTCATACTTCACTGTGTGGTATCATCTCATTGGTTTCATGCATGTCATGTTGGGTGTTTTCCCATTCAATTGCAAACATTGTGTGTGACGGACATGGGTTCATTAGCTTCATGAACATTGGGGGTGTGACATGTAATTTCCATTTCCATGTGGGTGAATGGGTTACTTGGTAGGGCTTTTTGGCTGTGGAGGCTGACCATAATGCACATGATTGGGGATTGTGAGGAACTGGTCGAGGGTGCCCCTGGTGGCTGGGGGGTGGTGGGAGACATGAGTGGGGGCCTGGTGGAGGCTGCCCCTGCACTGCTGGGGGGTGGGGGTGGTGGGAGACATGAGTGGGGGCCTGGTGGAGGCTGCCCCTGGTGGCTGGGTGGTGGGGGTGGTGGGAGACATGAGTGGGGGCCTGGTGGAGGGTGCCCCTGGTGGCTGGGGGGTGGGAGTGGTGGGAGACATGAGTGGGGGCCTGGTGGGGGCTGCCCCTGCACTGCTGGGGGGTGGGGGGGGTGGGAGACATGAGTGGGGGCCTGGTGGAGGCTGCCCCTGGTGGCTGGGGGGTGGGGGTGGTGGGAGACATGAGTGGGGGCCTGGTGGAGGGTGCCCTGGTGGCTGGGTGGTGGGGGCGGTGGGAGACATGAGTGGGGGCCTGGTGGAGGGTGCCCCTGGTGGCTGGGGGGTGAGGGTGGTGGGAGACATGAGTGGGGGCCTGGTGGGGGCTGCCCCTGCACTGCTGGGGGGTGGGGGGGGGTGGGAGACATGAGTGGGGGCCTGGTGGAGGGTGCCCCTGCACTGCTGGGGGGTGGGGGGGGTGGGAGACATGAGTGGGGGCCGGGTGGAGGCTGCCCCTGGTGGCTGGGGGGTGGGGGTGGTGGGAGACATGAGTGGGGGCCTGGTGGAGGCTGCCCCTGCACTGCTGGGGGGTGGGGGGGTGGGAGACATGAGTGGGGGCCTGGTGGAGGGTGCCCCTGGTGGCTGGGGGGTGGGGGTGGTGGGAGACATGAGTGGGGGCCTGGTGGAGGGTGCCCCTGGTGGCTGGGGGGTGGGGGTGGTGGGAGACATGAGTGGGGGCCTGGTGGGGGCTGCCCCTGCACTGCTGGGGGGTGGGGGGGTGGGAGACATGAGTGGGGGACTGGTGGAGGGTGCCCCTGCACTGCTGGGGGGTGGGGGTGATGGGAGACATGAGTGGGGGCCTGGTGGAGGCTGCCCCTGGTGGCTGGGTGGTGGGGGTGGTGGGAGACATGAGTGGGGGCCTGGTGGAGGGTGCCCCTGGTGGCTGGGGGGTGGGGGTGGTGGGAGACATGAGTGGGGGCCTGGTGGGGGCTGCCCCTGCACTGCTGGGGGGGGGTGGGAGACATGAGTGAGGGCCTGGTGGAGGGTGCCCCTGCACTGCTGGGGGGTGGGGGGGGGGTTTGAGACATGAGTGGGGGCCTGGTGGAGGCTGCCCTGGTGGCTGGGGGGTGGGGGTGGTGGGAGACATGAGTGGGGGCCTGGTGGAGGCTGCCCCAGCACTGCTGGTGGGTGGGGGTGGTGGGAGACATGAGTGGGGGCCTGGTGGAGGCTGCCCCTGGTGGCTGGGGGGTGGGGGTGGTGGGAGACATGAGTGGGGGCCTGGTGGAGGGTGCCCCTGGTGGCTGGGGGGTGGGGGTGGTGGGAGACATGAGTGGGGGCCTGGTGGGGGCTGCCCCTGCACTGCTGGGGGGTGGGGGGGTGGGAGACATGAGTGGGGGCCTGGTGGAGGGTGCCCCTGGTGGCTGGGTGGTGGGGGTGGTGGGAGACATGAGTGGGGGCCTGGTGGATGGTGCCCCTGGTGGCTGGGGGGTGGGGGGGTGGGAGACATGAGTGGGGGCCTGGTGGGGGCTGCCCCTGCACTGCTGGGGGGTGGGGGGGTGGGAGACATGAGTGGGGGCCTGGTGGAGGGTGCCCCTGCACTGCCGGGGGTGGGGGGGTGGGAGAAATGAGTGGGGGCCTGGTGGAGGCTGCCCCTGGTGGCTGGGTGGTGGGGGTGGTGGGAGACATGAGTGGGGGCCTGGTGGAGGGTGCCACTGGTGGCTGGGGGGTGGGGGTGGTGGGAGACATGAGTGGGGGCCTGGTGGGGGCTGCCCCTGCACTGCTGGGGGGTGGGGGGGTGGGAGACATGAGTGGGGGCCTGGTGGAGGGTGCCCCTGCACTGCTGGGGGGTGGGGGGGTGGGAGACATGAGTGGGGGCCTGGTGGAGGCTGCCCCTGGTGGCTGGGGGGTGGGGGTGGTGGGAGACATGAGTGGGGGCCTGGTGGAGGCTGCCCCTGCACTGCTGGTGGGTGGGGGTGGTGGGAGACATGAGTGGGGGCCTGGTGGAGGCTGCCCCTGGTGGCTGGGGGGTGGGGGTGGTGGGAGACATGAGTGGGGGCCTGGTGGAGGGTGCCCCTGGTGGCTGGGGGGTGGGGGTGGTGGGAGACATGAGTGGGGGCCTGGTGGGGGCTGCCCCTGCACTGCTGGGGGGTGGGGGGGTGGGAGACATGAGTGGGGGCCTGGTGGAGGCTGCCCCTGGTGGCTGGGGGGTGGGGGTGGTGGGAGACATGAGTGGGGCCTGGTGGAGGCTGCCCCTGCACTGCTGGTGGGTGGGGGTGGTGGGAGACATGAGTGGGGGCCTGGTGGAGGCTGCCCCTGCACTGCTGGGGGGTGGGGGTGGTGGGAGACATGAGTGGGGGCCTGGTGGAGGGTGCCCCTGGTGGCTGGGGGGTGGGGGTGGTGGGAGACATGAGTGGGGGCCTGGTGGTGGCTGCCCCTGGTGGCTGGGGGGTGGGGGTGGTGGGAGACATGAGTGGGGGCCTGGTGGAGGCTGCCCCTGGTGGCTGGGGGGTGGGGGTGGTGGGAGACATGAGTGGGGGCCTGGTGGAGGGTGCCCCTGCACTGCTGGGGGGTGGGGGTGGTGGGAGACATGAGTGGGGGCCTGGTGGAGGGTGCCCCTGGATGGTGGGGGGTGGGGGTGGTGGGAGACATGAGTGGGGGCCTGGTGGGGGCTGCCCCTGCACTGCTGGGGGGTGGGGGTGGTGGGAGACATGAGTGGGGGCCTGGTGGAGGGTGCCCCTGGTGGCTGGGTGGTGGGGGTGGTGGGAGACATGAGTGGGGGCCTGGTGGGGGCTGCCCCTGCACTGCTGGGGGGTGGGGGTGGTGGGAGACATGAGTGGGGGCCTGGTGGAGGGTGCCCCTGGTGGCTGGGTGGTGGGGGTGGTGGGAGACATGAGTGGGGGCCTGGTGGAGGGTGCCCCTGGTGGCTGGGGGGTGGGGGTGGTGGGAGACATGAGTGGGGGCCTGGTGGGGGCTGCCCCTGCACTGCTGGGGGGTGGGGGTGGTGGGAGACATGAGTGGGGGCCTGGTGGAGGGTGCCCCTGGTGGCTGGGGGGTGGGGGTGGTGGGAGACATGAGTGGGGGCCTGGTGGGGGCTGCCCCTGCACTGCTGGGGGGTGGGGGGTGGGAGACATGAGTGGGGGCCTGGTGGAGGGTGCCCCTGCACTGCTGGGGGGTGGGAGACATGAGTGGGGGCCTGGTGGAGGCTGCCCCTGGTGGCTGGGGGGTGGGGGTGGTGGGAGACATGAGTGAGGGCCTGGTGGAGGCTGACCCTGCACTGCTGGGGGGTGGGGTCGTGGGAGACATGAGTGGGGGCCTGGTGGAGGGTGCCCCTGGTGGCTGGGTGGTGGGGGTGGTGGGAGACATGAGTGGGGGCCTGGTGGAGGGTGCCCCTGGTGGCTGGGGGGTGGGGGTGGTGGGAGACATGAGTGGGGGCCTGGTGGAGGGTGCCCCTGCACTGCTGGGGGGTGGGAGGGGGTGGGAGACATGAGTGGGGGCCTGGTGGAGGCTGCCCCTGCACTGCTGGGGGGTGGGGGTGGTGGGAGACATGAGTGGGGGCCTGGTGGAGGGTGCCCCTGGTGGCTGGGTGGTGGGAGTGGTGGGAGACATGAGTGGAGGCCTGGTGGAGGGTGCCCCTGCACTGCTGGGGGGTGGGGGGGTGGGAGACATGAGTGGGGGCCTGGTGGAGGGTGCCCCTGGTAGCTGGGGGGTGGGGGTGGTGGGAGACATGAGTGGGGGCCTGGTGGAGGGTGCCCCTGGATGGTGGGGGGTGGGTGTGGTGGGAGACATGAGTGGGGGCCTGGTGGGGGCTGCCCCTGCACTGCTGGGGGGTGGGGGGGTGGGAGACATGAGTGGGGGCCTGGTGGAGGCTGCCCCTGCACTGCTGGGGGGTGGGGGTGGTGGGAGACATGAGTGGGGGCCTGGTGGAGGGTGCCCCTGGTAGCTGGGGGGTGGGGGTGGTGGGAGACATGAGTGGGGGCCTGGTGGAGGGTGCCCCTGGATGGTGGGGGGTGGGTGTGGTGGGAGACATGAGTGGGGGCCTGGTGGGGGCTGCCCCTGCACTGCTGGGGGGTGGGGGTGGTGGGAGACATGAGTGGGGGCCTGGTGGAGGCTGCCCCTGCACTGCTGGGGGGTGGGGGTGGTGGGAGACATGAGTGGGGGCCTGGTGGGGGCTGGCCATGGTGGCTGGGGGGTGGGGGTGGTGGGAGACATGCATTGTTGATCAGTAGTGCAAGGTGACATATGGGTTGGCTGGGAGGCATGCCCATGGTGGATGGGCTGCCTGCGGGACATGAGCAGGGGTGCAGGGTAGTCCCCCGTGGTGTGGGCTGCCTGCAGGGGCCGTGGAGGTTGTGGAGCGTACACCTTGGAGGACCCACACGGCCAATTCACGTGTAGTACTCCCCAGAACCCCTGAAATACACATACCCTGCTGAAATCACGTGTGGAACTTCCCGCGCACCCCTGAAATACACGTACCCTGCTGAAATTGCGTGTGGAACTTCCCGCGCACCCCTGAAATACACGTACCCTGCTGAAATTGCATGTGGAACTTTCCGCGCACCCCTGAAATACACGTACCCTGCTGAAATCGCGTGTGGAACTTCCCGCGCACCCCTGAAATGCACGTACCCTGCTCAAATCGCGTGTGGTACTTCCCGCGCACCCCTCAAATACACGTACCCTGCTGAAATCGCGTGTGGAACTTCCCGCGCACCCCTGAAATACACGTACCCTGCTCGCACTGGGCCAATCGCGTGTGGAACTTCCCGCGCACCCCTGAAATCCACGTACCCTGCTGAAATCGCGTGTGGAACTTCCCGCGCACCCCTGGAATTCACATACCCTGCTGAAATCGCGTGTGGTACTTCCCGCGCACCCCTGAAATACACGTACCCTGCTGAAATCGCGTGTGGAACTTCCCGCGCACCCATGGAATACACGTACCCTGCTCGCACTGGGCCAATCGCGTGTGGAACTTCCCGCGCACCCATGTAATACACGTACCCTGCCGAAATCGCTTGTGAGACTTCCCGCGCACCCCGGTATACACGCACACGTAATTTTTTGTCAGCGGGTGTCTGTGTTTGTGGGTACCCCTTTGCACGTCATTTGTCCTGGAGGGCCACAGTATAGGACATTCTTCATGGCTGTATATAGGTGCTATTTGTTGGTGCACCTTTTGGCGCACATTTCTTCCAGGCGCAGAGACGCTACCGCCTGCTTTCTTGTGGCGGTCGTGTTTGTGCCTGTGCGCTGGTTTGAGCGTGCGCTTTTTTGCCCTATTCTATTCCATGAATACGTGTTGTAGGCGAGCGTGTTGGCGTTCCGCGCACTTGTACCCTGTACTTCCCCAGTGACGCCCACGTTTTGGCAAGTTGTTCCCCATTCCGAGTGTTACGCCCCGTGTTCCGCCTACTTTTGTTGCGTGCGCCGCGCTATGTGCGATTTTCGCTGTGGCCTGTGCGATTTTCGCTGTGACCTGGTGCATGCTGTTAGATGGCCTGTGCGCCAACGTGCGCCGCGCACTTTCTTTTCGCACATCCGATGGTTTTCTCGCGCACGGCCTTCCATGAATCGATGTGCGCTGCTTTTCGTGCGATTTTCGCACTTGCACTGCGATTTTCGCTATTCCACTGCGATTCGCACGTTTTTGCCCACTTGCGCCGCGCTAATTATTCCATGAATCGGCCTCTATATCTGTGGCTAGATGGTCACCATGTTCCTCCTACCACCTTTAAATCAGAGCAACGGATTACATGATATGCTTAAAGAAGCAATTAAACATGGGTCTCATTTTAAGGCAAAGCTAGAATGTTATGTTATTCTATGCTATGTTGATTGGCATCTGTAAATTGCATATCTGCTACAGCCAGTGGGGTATCCATCACTCGCAATGAGCCAGTGGAAGTGAGAAGCATCTGTGGGTGCTGGTAAGAGTGGTCAGGGAGCTTCCCCACCCCATTGTGCCACTAGCATGCTTGAAACCACGTGGGCAACGGTAGCCTCTTTTCCCTCCCTGTGGTCTCTGTATGCATCAGTATGAATGAGAAAAGGCTCTTCGATTGTCATAGCCTCATATAACATACTAAATATGGGGCATCCATTTTTTAATTATTTATTTTAACAGTCACCCTCTCTTCCATCTACTTTTGATGCTCTGGGATCCTCAGGCAAACGTATGCTTCAGAAAAAGGAAGAGCCGGTCTTCTAGCATCGTTGCGAAAGAGGGAGAAAACTGCCTGTTTGGAACTCTCTGCAAGGGGACCTCGTAATAGGGTGGTATGGGGTTAATGGCTCCAGCACCTTTACCGGCGCCAAAACCCCTTACCACCCACCTCGTAATGAGGCCCAAGGTTTGCAAGCTCAATGAGCCATCGAAAGCTGGGGGCGTTTGCTTCTTCAGCCTTGCATGGATCATTGGAAATGCTGGTTGGGGAACTGAATGTCTGGATGTGCAAGGGGGCGCGCCTGCACATCCTCACACAAAGAGACAGAGCAGGCTGGAGTTGGCCATCTTTTCACCCATGCTCAGGCCCCTCTATGCATGAGCAAAAACCAGGAAGCTTCATCATTCCTGTTCATGGTAGCAGGGGTCAGAGCGCTGGTGAGGAAAGATCTGCGGCAGAAGGCAAGTTTGTTTATGTTCTGTTTTTTTTATTTAAATTATGTGTATGGATGCGTGCATCAGGGACCTAATTTCTCCAAAATGCCAGGGGTAGTGAAAGTGAAATCACATGACCCATGACTGGAAGTGATGTCATTTGATCTCCCCCTCCCCCAAGTGACATCACGTAAAGTGAAGTCACACAACCTTTCCTTGACAAAACAGGAAGTGGCATCACATAGCATTGTTCCTCGGTACACTAACAAAAATATGGTTACAATATCACTGTAGTATGATAAACATTACATACAAGAATGGATCACCATATGTAGAGTTAACATCAGTGTGTACAGGCCCATATTACCAAATTACTGTGAATACTGTGAATAAAAGCAGACGTCCAACACAACAACCTGGGCTATTGTACATCACTCAGGCAAAACTGTAAACAGAGCATCTTGAAGAGGCCTAAACCCCAAAGCTCTGACACTCAGTGCCTGCCAAGTGTCTGGCCACAGACTGTAAACAGCGACTGACCAACACAAGTCCAACCAGAATAATGATGGTCTGGAAGGTTGCTGAGAACTGTGCCAGTGATTATAAATGATTTGAATTCTTCCAGTCCTCACCTTTCTGTTTTGCTTATTTGGTAAGTAACCCACCGTTTTTTTTGTTGGATGGGGGCTAAAGGGGAATGATGTGTTAAAGGTCACAGTAATTTCCGTTTTTTTTAATTTTAAAATGAATGTAAACAGCAGCAGCAGCTCCACATCACCCCTACTAAAGCCTACTGGGTCTACAGTCCTAGGCTACTCCTTACTGATGAAGCCTAATGAGGCTGGAGCATGTCTGGGGATGCTTGTGGTCTCGTGCAGAAGGGATGTGACCTAGCAGTTCAAGCTTGACTGCACCTTTTGGGGTTACTTGGCAGACTGCAAAACAATGGTCTAGAGTGTTGCCCAGAGCTGTGCCAGTGGTTATGAGTGATTTGAAACCTTCCAGCCATCACCTTTCTGTCTTGCTTATTTGGTAAGTAACCCACCACTTTATTTGTTAGATGGGAGAAAGGGGGGAAGGATTTGTTGCAGGCCATAGTAACTGCAGTTTTTTTAAATTGTAAAATGTAAACAGCAACTGCAGCTCCATGACATTACCCCTAGAAAAGGCCCATTTTATTATTTTATTTGGTCCTTTATATGTTGCTTAATGCCAGCCTCCTCCAGCTTCTAAGCACTAGAACAGGAATTGAACCAATGTTGGAAAGCATCCTCATGTTCCCAAAGCAAGTGTGTTGCCCCTGAACTATTCTTCCAAATATATATATTTTTTTGCTTGATAAATCAACAGACGGTTTATTTCAAAAGCAGAGGAAAGCTCCATGCAAAATAATTATCTCACCTTGCGTCTATCTACGGTATCAAGTAAAAATATATTGTTCTATGTGTCAAACGCATCCTGCCTAAGAGGGTGGGGGGCAAAGCAATGTGATGGTTTTGCTTTTTACGGGCCGCCTAAAATCATCAAAAACAAATCATTCTTTTTGTTAGGCAATCTACAAAAAGTGAAAATATGACATAGAACCCCATCTACAGTTTGCCGCTGATGAAGATCTAGCAGATGTGCGTCAGGTCACACAGTGCCCAGGCAGGATTGGTGGCAGAAGCCACTGGGCACAGCCCTCTCATCAAAGGCCAAGTGGCTCACTGGATGTGCAAAGGAGACAACGAGAAACAATGATGAGATTTCCTTTCATGCTGTGCTGTCACCGAGTACTGCAGGCTGCTCTTACCCATTCCCAGCTAGCTAGACCTAATCAACTCTCCGTCTGAGGTGTTGTGTGCCCCCACACTCTTCCTGTTGCTACAGTACTGGGTATGAGCTGCACAGACAGCCCTGCCTCTGAACCCAACCATTCGAGCATTCTTCACTAATGGACTGCCAACCCGTTAGTGATGGTCTTACGTAAATATCTTACCTTGCTGCTCCTGCTGTTATCTTATCAGTATCACCTGTGCACCGGCAGACTTTTATGTATGTCTCCCCCAACCATGCAATCAAATAACCTCTGCCGTGTCTCCAATAACATCAATTTGGAGTCTAATGCAACTTTTGCTGTTGTGCATACAGCTACAGATCAGCCTATTTATATTGCGGATGTAGGGCAGCAAACTAAATGCTAACAAGCATAAATTACTACATTTTGCCAGCCAGCAACCTCTAAAGACCTTCCTTAGTTACCTTATTTCTTGAAGGTTAGTGAACCACCTACAATTGTGGCTTGCAGAAGCATCGAACAAGTAGATTCGATCATTCTGGATGAGTCACTCCTGCATATTTTGCAGGAGCTATGGGACGACTCTCTCTATGGTGGTTTGAAAGTGGTGGCTCATGACTATAGATCTGCACTTTTTTCCTCTTTTAATCATACTGTGGCAAACTCTGGTCACCAAAAGCAACTGCTGCTAGCCAACTTTTTTATGCCAAAATCATACCATCAAGGGAGGGATTCCAAGGTTCTTCCCAATTTGGATACGTTGGGCCAATCTTCAGTTTCAGCATTACACCTCATTTTGGAATCCATAATGAAGTTATAGGATAACATCAAGGACATTGTACAACAAAATTCACATACGTTGGCAATTGAGAAAATAATAAGTGCAGGTAACGAGATATTATAACGGTCTCATTATGATGGTCCCTATGTGGGGGAACTCATATTGGAAACCACTAACTTTGATGAGTTGATGACAACATCTAAACACAATCCACTGTCATCTTTGTGTCATTTGAGACTGAGTGCTTCACCTGAGCTGTTTCAGCCTCCAGTGGAAGCAGAGTCCTCAGTTGTTGTTTGGATAATGACCATGTCTCAGTGAGCTCTATGCATAGAGAAAAATCTCTCAGGGAGTCTTAACGAAAAAAAAAAAAGCAGAACAAATGCAGAAGAAATTTAAAAATCTTCCAAAACCGAATGGCAACCAAAAAAAAAAAGTCATTGAGGACATTTCTACTTTATCTCTCACTCAAGGAAGAAATAATAGACCTGAATTCTCTATTAGTTGAGACTGTGTTGGTTGATGAACCAAATACCACTTCTTATCAATCAATTAATAAAAACAAAGGTTGAAAGAAAAAGAAGACCAAGTAGTGTGCTATACAAAGGAAGATGACTACTTTTTTGGTAAATCAGGGGAATGATGCATTTTGTGTGGACCCTGTGCAATCCTTGGTCGCTGACGAGCAGGAAAGATCGCTTGTGGCACATTCTTCCCTGAATCTTAATATTCTTCCTGATGTCTCTAGTTCTAGAGTTCATGCCAGGAACGCAGAAACAGTCATCATTCCATTGTAGTCTGAAGTTGGGAGTAACCTGGACACTAATTTGGCAATAGAAACCCCAATAGAGTCAGCTAAGGTATTTAATTTCCATGACCGGGTCAATGGTTTCGAGAATATAACTCAGATAAACGGCTCCATTCAATTGAATAGATCAAGGCTGTTGAATATCTTCTCAAAGATTCCAGCACTCTGTTTATTGCACTCCAGACACATCGGTTGGCTAGAAATTCTGGATAACTGAGTCGATAAACTGGTTGCCTATTTCTGTTCACATATCATGGCAGGATTGGTCATTGAACAGTCTGATATTTCTTTCGATCCATGCGTTTTGACATTTTGTGTTTCAGGAACCAACCACATGTTACATCGTATTTGTTAAATCACAAAGACATGTGTATTCAAACAGTTCAACATTCCTCCCTCAGTGATCAAACAGATTTTGGAAATGCAACCAGAGCTGTCATTAACACAAATGCTCAATTTCTAAGGGGTTAACTACTAATCTTTAGCACATGCACTTTGAATTTTGTTTTATGAAATAGTTGTGTTTTTTTTTAAATATCGTTCAGGCTGTCAATTTTATCTCGCTATTCTTGGTATATGACATTTTGATGATACCAGAAACAATGTTGATGTCGTCACTATACATAGAAAGTTATAAAATATTTAATAGAGTTGCAAGCAGAGGTAATGGGGGTCACCCACCCAGGGATTTGGGGATTGCATTAGATTTAAAGTTGAAATTGTGCTCATATTTGATTGAAACACTGAATAAGGTGTTTCAGCAGTTGGAGTTGAATAAAATCTGACATGGATGAAATAATTGAATTATGGCTGGGTAATGGGCATGGCAATAACATCGTAATTTGTGGCTATTTTAATTCGGCCTGTGCTAGTGATTTGACAAATGACTCGATAATAGAGGTCACGACACATTTCGTTAGTTCAGGTAATATTCACTGAGGCAAGCTGTGGAGGAACTATATGGAAGCTTAGGACTTTCATATTTGAACTCTGAAGTAAGCCTATTTGTCTCATGATATTAATACATGGTGAAGAGGACTCTTTTCGTCATGGATAGACCACGATTTTGGAACACATAATCTGTTGTTGATATTCTCGCTTTTACAAATTGAAAACACTGGGTTGAGTGTTCATTCAATGATTACATTTAGCATTAATTTGCTTGTTGAGTCTTATGAAAGTGTACCAACCCTAGCATTTTCCACTGTTCATAGAGGTGCTTTACAGGTTAAGTGGAATTAATCCTTGTTGAAAAGGTTTACAAGGGAAATTAATAATTTACTTAAATATAAACAAGGTAACACCAACCCAGATTAGTTCTCAGTAAGATGCATCAATGATACTATTGATACCTGTCTACAGAGAATAGCTGGGAAGGGACTATGTGGGCTACCGAGGAAACTAGCACATTGTTCTGATGCTAGGATAGCATCTGGCAAAAGGAATATAGAAAATGTGATTAGAAGTGTGTCGTGGCTACACAGTCTAAATGCTGAAGTCTATATCG
Organism: Ambystoma mexicanum; assembly: GCF_040938575.1. Lineage (NCBI taxonomy): Eukaryota > Metazoa > Chordata > Amphibia > Caudata > Ambystomatidae > Ambystoma > Ambystoma mexicanum. Next base: position 1,033,980,227 of record NC_090923.1, read on the forward strand.
AGGCAAAAAGAAAGACTGTCTATTAATTACAGTCAAAACATTCTTACGTATTCAAATAATACTAATGCATCCACATTTTTGGACCTGACTAATAATGTAACAAAGAATGGCAGCTAGGTTGACCCTTGCTTTATTGATGAAAACACTGGGGTTGAGTACTATAAGAAAGTATTTGCTAAACTGAAAAAAGAGATCTTAATAAAATTGTCAAATAATATTTTCATGGAGTTAACATATCGTCCACTGACAAAACATGGAATACAGGAAACCATCTGTAAATCTAAATTGACTAAGGCACTGGGTCCTGAACATCGAGTGCCCATAACTATAAAGGCTGACCTGGACCTTAGTCTAGAATCCTGCTTAAATTGTATAGGGAAATTTCAAGGTCAAACATACTCCCATCTACATTGAAAATGTTACTGTACATTATACCTATCCTTAAAACGAAGGACCATATGAATCCTATGAATTATCAACATGTGGCTATACTGGATGCAACAAGCAAGTTATTTGCATCATTGCTGCTGAAAGAATTGAACGCTTGGGCCAACAAATTAGAAATACTAACCAAGTTCCAAGTAGGATTTCGGAAACACATAGTTGCAACTTTGAACTGCACTATAATGACTCACATCTTAAACTCAGTTAAAAAACGGTCTTTGGGTACATTTTACATAGCCTCATCCTCTATGGATATGTTGAATGCCTTTGATCGGGTCAATTGACAAAAACGGTGGCAGAAGCTTTTAAAATGGGGAATTCCACAAGGATTGGTCAACCTATCATCCGTATTACATCAGAATACTCAAGTGAGGATTTGGTTGACCAAGGATGGTTTGCTATCAAGGCCTATTGAAACCTTTGTTGGGCTTAGGCAGGGCTGTGTTTTGCTTCTCTACATTTTAACTTATACATTTCAGACATCAATAAGTTACAGGGAGCGCTGTGATTACACTGATTGGCTTTCAGGGATGACCTTTTATTTTTTTATTAGACGCTGATTAGCTTGCAGAGGAAATGTTCATTATTTGCCACTTATGCTTTAGACAATCATTTGTTGGTAAATGGATCTAAGTCCAAAATTATTGTCTCTATAAATAAGACAAAACCTAAAACAATGAATTGGCTAGTTGGAGACTCAAAGTTAGAGAGAGTACATTCTATTAAATATGTTTTTTTAATTGCTAACACTGAATCGAAACTCCATATTGTGGAACGGTTGAGAGCAAGGACACAGCCTTTGCTAGCCCAATTGAAAAGGGCCTATTCCAGCTTGAATAAATACACTTTAATTCATGTGCTGAGATTTTGTATAGCAAAGTTTGTTCTTTCAATAACCTAAGGTGTGGAAGTGATTACAGTTGAGTTGGAAGCCCATTTGAATGTTTTACAGGGGACAATTTGGGAAAAAAACTTTTTTTTAACCCTCTCGATACCAAATTGTGTTATCAGACAAGAGTTGGGACTTGTCTCCCTTGAAGTTATTGTAACATGGAAAAAACTATTCATATACTTCAATACTGTTGCTCGCCGGAATCAATGGCAAAACAATCTCTTTGCTTAAGAATTTCGTCAAATCAATTAATTAACTTGTATGTAAAATAGGGTTGCAGGAGGAGTAACTGATCATCAATCCAAAAGAAAAAAACTAAAGAAAAAATGTTATGATCTGGATAGGTGTGCAACTATTGACCATCTAAATCAGTACCCTCTGTACTCCAACTACTCTAAAACTATCAGAAAGAGAACAGTGTTGTCCAAATATATTTATTGATTCCCCTGCAGTAAAGCACATATGGCCGAATTACGAGTTTGGAGGCAGCCATGGTGCTATTAGCACCATGGCTGACTCCAAACCGGGCTCCATTACCGGGTTCCTTCAATGAGCAATAACCGGGTAATTCCAACAATGGAGGACCCGGTAATTCCTCCTTGAAGGAACCATTCACCATTCCCATTTGAGCCCCCATAGGGCTCAATGGGAATGGGGAGGTAGGTAATAACGGGCACAATAGAAATGGCCTGTTATTACCACCCTCTTCCCCTCACGGGACCTGGAAGAGACGTCTGGTTTTACCAGACGTCGGTCCGGGTCCCGCAAAGGGAACCTCGTAATCGGTGCTCCCGTAATGAAGGGTGCCGGTCCCGTACCGGCACCCTTCATTACCGGAGCACCACCCTTGTAATGAGGCCCATAGTCTTTACATTATGTTCAAAGTGAACCAGCTTCTGACCTTAGAATGCAATGGTCCCAGACTAGGTTTAGATCGATCTGTGAGTAACTGTTGACTGTGTAAGAAACCTGAAGTATAGCAACCACTCAAACATCTTGTATTACATTGTGAGTGTACTGAGATTATTAGGAATTGGCATTTGAATCCCTTTGTCCATTACAATTATATTCTAGCCAGTGAATCTCTCAGGTCTAGAATAATGGAAGGAAATAGTGTGAAACTACTGTTGGCACTTTGGAGATTTTGAATTAATATTTTTGATGTGATGCCAATACAAGTTTTGTGAATGTCTTATTTATTTTAAGAATTATTATTGTTGTGGTTGACGGAGAACGTTTTATGTATTGGCATTGCAAGCTATTGTATGACCTTAACAGCTTGGACACTTTTAGTAATGTCCCAGTTTTAGAAGGAAATTATGCTGTCCAAATTTAGATGAATTGATTTGATGTGTTTTATGTATGATTCTTTATGGGTCTATTGTTTGTTTGATGTTGTGTTGTTTATATGTTGTGTATTGTTTAAATGCACAAACCAAATCACAATTTAAAAAAAGAACTTTAGGAATGATGCACGGAAGGCCTCCCTCCAACTACTACCTACAATTAAAATTCTGTTTTCTAGAATTGGCATTGATGTGATAAGTCCCTTGGGTCTGTTTAAATTCAGTGACCATTACATTCTAGTTCTCCTCTGCTATGCAACCTGCTAGCACAAGGTTTCACCATGAAAACGGACAACACGGAAAACATCTTAAACATGTTTCATACTTTATCCACGTGGCGTTCCCAAAATAAATCCATACTGACCAAGGGACCTCATTTATGTTCAAACTCTTAGATAGTCTGAAAAATAATCTTACAGACAGACACACTCCAGGCATGAGTCTGGCATGCCTTGATTGATAATTTAGTGGTGTGCTTAAACCAGACTCTAAAGCCATTTTTCTGGAAATTAGTCATAGAGGATGCACAAAACAGGAATGCGTTACTCCCATGGGCCATCTTTACTGCTTGCAAGATGCTTCAAACATCGACTGGAATCTCTTCCTTCAAATGGGTCTACAGGAAGGATTCCCAGACATCGCAAAGGAAGAATAGGGAGGTCAAGAAAATGTAAATCGAGGAACCTGAGCATTTGTTCAAAGTAAGGTTTTGATTCATATGTAAATTGGCCAACCAACACCCGCAGACCAGAAAAGAGAAATATAAGTATCTGTATGATTGTGAGGCAAAGCTAAGAAAATTCAACACGGGCGACTTGGTACTGGTCATGCTTGCAAATAAACTTCTAGTAAATTGACATGGGTCCTAAAAAGTCACGCAGGTACTCAGTGATTTCAAATATCGAGTCAAACAAGACAATCTCTGAAATACTATCCAAGTTTACTATGCAAAATGGTGCAAGGTCTGGAAGAAACCTGCTAAGCCTGCATTAGTGGCACATTTACTGTTGGAAGAGTGATGCTCCCCATGACGTTGACAGAAATGATCCACCAAGAGTTGAATGCCGACCAGATACAAGAGCAGAGAAAATGTTTGCAATATTTGTAGACAAGCCTTTCTACAACATACTGAAACTCCACCCGGGAAATCAGCCATCTGTGAGCCTACTTAACTGAGACTGGTAGTCAAGCCGTTGAAGAGGAAGCTAAAAAATGCTTGACCTTGGAATAATTGAACCATCACAAAGTCACTCGTATTCCCCAATTGTCCTCATCCCTGTGCCAGACATCTTTTGGAGGTTCTGCATAGACCTTTGCAAACTGAATGTGATCTCTTGCTTTGGTGCAAATCAAACTCCTAGTAACAATGTGATAACTGAGAGGATAGAGCCAGCCAAAATCATTCCTTTACCCTCATGGGACAGTACTAGTTCACAGTCCTACCATTCGGACTGCACGGGCACCAGATTACTTTTAATACGGTCATGGATACCATCCACCAACCACAACAAGCATTCGCCCGAACATGCTTGGACAACATTGCGGTCTACAGTGAAAGATGGGTAGATCATATGAGACACCTCTATTGAGTTGCCCAGAGTTTGAAGACAGCCAGGCAGAAAGCTAACTCGGCAATGTTCCACCTGGTGTTGTCCTTGGTGGAGTACCTTGGACTCCAAGTGGGAAAAGGCATGGCACAGTGTCAAGCTGCCAAGACAAGAGCATTGAACAGATTCTGTCACCAAAGACCAAAAGGGAACTTCAAGCTTTCCCCAGCCTTGTGAGATACCATTGTCAATTTATCCCCAAGTTTTCAACCATCTCAGGACCACTCACAGATAAGGTAAAAGGCTCAAAGTTCAAAACAATCATGTAGACTGAAATTACAAAGAGAGCATGTAGACTATTGAAGAGCTCCCTTTAGCAACCTCTCCTTCTCATCATGCCAAACTTCACCGAACCATACACCCTTCAAACGGATGCTTGATGTATAGGTCTAGTGGCTGTCTTGTGTAAAACGGCATTGAACAGCCAATACAATTCATTGGTCAGAAGCTCCACCTCAGTACAAAGAGCTACACAACCATAGAGTCAGAGTGCCTAGCTATTCAGTAGGCAATAGAGTATTCAATTATGACTTTATGGGTAACACATGTATTTTAGCAGCCAACCATGCCCCGCAAACCTGCTTGTCTAGGACCACAGACGGTAGCCCTTCATAACCCCGGGGTGGCTGTCCTAGGCACTGGTTGTCTAAGACCAATGGCAACAACCCCACAGTTATGAAATGTATCCTAGTACTCCAACCTTATTGCTTTTCAATGGTACACAGGGATGTGGAGTTACAGGTTAATGTAGATTCATTAAGCTGATAACCAGTGGGGAGATCTCAGGAAGGAAAGACAGAAGCGTGAGAGAGGTGTGATGAACTCCCCAGCCTGGCTTTGGGGATACCTAGTGGGGTTACCATAAGGGATGGGTCCCTCTCCAAATGAGTCGATTATGGGCCCAGAGGCAGTATATGATGCACCCCCAGGTCATCCCACTTAGTTGCCTTTGCATGACAGGGGGCAGTCCATGGATTCACCAATCAATTTACAAGACTATGGGCCTCATCACGAGTCTGGCGGTAACCCTTAAATGTGGCGGTAGCGCTATTACCGCCGCATTTAACGGTCCACCAGATCATGGCCTTGGCGGATTTCTCCCCAGCTCTGAGCTGAAAATTTGCGTTCATAACGCCAGCGGGAAATCCGCCGGTGGTATGAGCACGAAATTTCCCCATTGAGCCCAATGAGGAATGGGGCATTTCCGAATGGGCTCAATGGGGAATGGGGATTTCTAAATCCGCCAAACCCATGATCCAGCACTAATAGCGCCGGTGGGTTTGGCGGTAGGGCAGATAGCGCCAGCGCTATTAGCGCCGGCGTTACCGCCCAACTCGTGATGAGGCCCTATGTCCATTAAGGACCTGGCATATTTTAGTGGTGGGAACACAAGAAATTAATAGCAACACTGCCCTTTTAAAAACCTTAGATGTAGCATTGATGGAAAAGTGGGTAACACATGCTGACATTGTCCCTGTAAAAAAGCGGCACTCCAATCGATAAGAGTTTTTTGGCAGCACTCTAGCCCTTGCCATGATTCACTTAGAACATTAAAAGTCTTTCGTAGTCCCAATACAGCTTTGCTCCATGTTCCCTGCCAGCCTTAGAGAGAAGTGGAGACTCGCTCTGAAGTTTGCTTAGCAAAGTCAAGCTCAACCGCGTCTGCCTCAAATACTGACAGCTGTGCTTGGACTGAAAATTGAGTGGATGGAATACGGAATAAATAAAGAATGGAATAAAGAATGCAATAAAGAAGTGATCTGCCGGATTCCTCTCCAAAAACACCACACAGCAGGCTCTGAAATGTATTTATTTATAGTTCTTGTATAGCTCACAGCAAACGAAAAACAAAACAAAAGATACAAAACAAATTGCCGGGCAGGGTACAGAAGACCATGGTCTAAACTAATGAGAACAGTTGTCCAGGACATAATCTGGATCTAAATTGAACAAATGGGTTTTAAGACTTTTCTTGAACTCAAGGCAGGACTTAGCATGCCTGAGTTCAAACAGGAGTTTATTCCAGGATAATGGAGTCTGAACATCAAAGGTATAGCCACCAAAGGTGTTGAGGTTATACCTTGGCTGAAAGAGTTTTAAAGGATCATAAGACCGCAAATTACGACCTACTGGTATACCTTATCAATAATGAGGTATTGAGGAGCTTCATTGTGAACACATTTATAAGTCAAACAAAGTAACTCATGCATGACATGTTAATTGACAGGTAGCCAATGTAGACTACGTCTGGCATTAGTGATGCATTCCCTTCGAGATGGACAGCTCTAACAGCTCCATTCTGTGCAACCTGCATGGCCCGAGGATTCGCCTTAGATGTCCCCATCAACAGGCTATTCCAGTAATCAAGTTGCACATTGATTAGGGCAGTGGATAAGATGGATCTGTTTTTTAGTGAAATATAAGGCCGAATATGGTCCAAGATTTTTTAAACATATTCGCAGGAAGCCCGGACGTTGGCAACATGAGGTTTCATGTTTTTCATGTTTTCCAATGTTTTCACCTTTCTAGATACTGGAATTTGATTGCCGGCTATAGTAAAACTCTCATATTCTGGAAGCAACTTTTTAAATCTTTGTTCTGGTGCTAAGATCAGGAGTTCAGTCTTTTCAGGATTGAGTGCAAGCGAGTTCCTAATCTACCAATCCTAGATGGCGTTATAAATACGATTAATCGTGTCAGAGTTTGTACTATAACAGCCGGTCAACTCAATAATAATTTGTGTGTCATCTGCATAATTTTGGCAACTGAACACCAAGACTGTCCAGAAGGGTGAGCAGTGACTTGATGTTAACTTTGAATAATAAAGGGGAAATACATGACCCCTGTGGAACACCACAGGTGGTAAGCGTGGGTACAGAACTAACATTCTGTACTGCAACTCTGGCACTCGTAGGGCCGAGGAAAGAAATAATCCATTGAGCAGCCATATCTGAGCAATATGCCTGTTCACTTAACTTGGTGATTAACAAGGAGTGATCAACCATGTCAAAAGCTGCGGAAAGAACCAGCAGCAGAAGAAGAGCAAGTTTACATTTGTGTATGATATTAGCAATATTAGATTTGATCACACAGAGTCCATAACCAAGACACAAGTGAAATCCAAAATGGCGGACCAGCGATTTGAAAGTTTGATCTGGGCTGTCAGTCCATCATTGAATGCCAGAGTAGAAATTAACATTCACCAATCCCAGACCCTCACTAAATGACTCACACAGGTGCAAACCCTTATAGGGGAACCAATCCAGAGGGATGGAACCTTGATCAAAATAAGACACACTCCACGTCCAGCTAGGTGGATGTTTGGAGGAGATTGTGGCAGGTGTGCAGAGACCGTTGATGAATGTTGATGAAGGCAGAAGGAGGTGGCTTTAGAGGAGAAGGAGGGTATGGAGCACAGAGAGGTGGAAGGAGGATGGTAGGAGTAAGAGAGCAGGAGAAGGAAGGTGAACATAAGTAGGAGGTGGCAGTAGCAAGAGTGAAGGCGGAAGAAGGTGAATATCGGGAAGGGGTGGCAGGAGCATGAGAGTAGGAGGAGGAAGATGAACGTCAGGAGGTGGGCTCAGGAGTAAGAGAACAGGAGATGGAAGAAGTGAGAGAGCAGTGGAAAGGTGGACATTAGGAGAAAGAGGCAGAGTTGAGACATCAGGTGGAGTTTGGTGAAGATTAGGAGGTGATAGGAAAGACCCAATGTGAAAAGAAAGACAATCAGAATAGGAAGTTTTCAGATGGCTCTTTTAGACCCAGGAAGGGAGAGTGGAAGGCCCCAATCTAAATGTGTTGGACCCTCTGTCGGAGGAGTAACATGCTCGTGGCAGGGCGATGAAAAGTGGCAAGTCCAGCATAGGCTTGGAGAGGTGACAAGAAGGCTATTGGCCACTGGGGAGACCCTGTAAGTTTCCCCTAGAGAATCATAGCGCCCCCCAACCTCCGACCCCTAGTGTAAACACCTGTGCCTGGTCGAGAAGTTCCACCTCTATCATGTATTAGTGGAAGAGGCCCACTGATGGCTGATGAGTGCATGAGAGTGATTAAAGAAGGGCAGCCGAAGGGTGTGGGAAACTCTGAAACGTGATGAATGTGAAAAGCGTGTGTGTGAGTGATCCTAAAACCTGATCAATGTGAAGGACTAAAGAGCAGCCACACTTAATGGAATGAACTGAAGGTGTGAGTATTGATCTTGGAGGAAACCCTACTGGAATGTTTGTGTGAGGTAAACATATAACCTTTTTTACCCTATTTACTTGTATTCTACCTCTTTGAGCAGCACACTCAGCTATATGATAGTATACTAAGAACTCTTATGACAGTCCTGGTTTAAGGGCAGGTACTCACGCAGTGAGTCAGCTTTATCTCTTAGCAGGAAAGGGTGGGCTTGCCGTTCACAGGCCAATGGTTTTCACAGTAAGTACTTCCCAGGTTTAAATTGCAAAATCTTAGTCAATGGATCCAGAACATTGTTTTGAACATAGACAAGGGACTCCATATAGGTGGTCTGGCACACAACTGGAGGGGTTTCCACATAACACAATCTGTTCTGACTGCTATAGAGCCTAACTAGCTCAGGTTCATCATGCCGCTGTACTGCTATTGAGACACAGGGCGGACATGATTTACCATTCGCATACCCGCATGCCACAGTATACAGACAAAGAGAATGAGACACATAGATTATCAACATTTGATTTTATTTCGGCACATACCATAAAATGTTCCAAGAATAAAACATACCAAATTCCATTACTACATATATAGAACAAATACAGTTTTAAAAAAATTGAGCTACCACCATATTAAAAGATAATTCCAATGAAGTTCGTCTGTAGCGCTCTTTCAGCCCCTAAATAATTCATAATTTCATGTAGGCAATTTTCTTCGTCAGTTGTTTTCATCCGACTCTACGCTTCACCAATAGTTCTAATTTTCCGCTCAATAAACGTCTCCTTTGGTTAATACACAGAGGACAAATACACAGAAAAGGTTTCACATCTTCAACCCTCGTGATACAATGTTTACACTCATCCGAAAAGTCTATATTCCACCGAGAAGTACACTGCTGATGAAACAGAAGATTGAGAGCGAGCGAGAGAGAAAGAGAACGAGAGTGTTCAGTATACGTCTGCTTTTAGCAATGTCCACAATGTTGGTGTTTTTCTGCATGCTTGCACTTCCTGGGATGACAACCAATCCATTTATCACTCTACCTTTCAAGTTTTGTAAACAGCAAGTGGGAGATCCTGTCACATGCAGGAAACACATGAAATACCCTGTGCGCATCTAGACCCCCAACTAAATTGAGGCAAGCAGTAGTATTTGTGTTTGCTTCGGTCTCAGATTGTCTTTTGGACTAAAGCTAGCAATAAGCAAAGGGACAAATCCTTTTCCCTTTCTACTAAGCATTAACATCCCTTCAGTGGTCATCCTTATTAGACAGCTGCTGAACCTGCGATGGGGCACACTTCTCCTCAGGCATCAGTGCTGCCTAGTTTATGTTATGCAACCAGGGATGACCCGTTGATGATTGACATGTGAGGGATCCAATGAGCATGTTGACAGGTGGACCTGGCCGGAATTCTCAGTCTCCGGGAGAGATGGTGACAAGGAGGCTGAAGGAACCAGGTCTTTTTGTAAGGATGTCAAATACAAATGTATGGGAGGAGTCCCATAACGTACAAATGCAGATATCTTTAAAAAAGTGAAATTGTATGGCTAACTGATAATCGGTATGATTGTTCAAGAGGGAGAATTTCTCAGCAACCGCCTGCGAGTTTTGGGTGCTGGTTGTCAGGTGGTTTGACTACTGACTGGCTGATGTGTATTAGGAATTTAGATCCAAGGTGTTAGTTGTGAGGGGATTTGGTGGAACAAAAAATAACCCTCCCCACCCCATTCTTCGTAGTCACCTTTGTTTATTTGATTTTTGTTTGTGCCATGTGCAGGTGAGACCTGGGCAGCACTCGCTTCCATTGCAATGTGGCATTTACTTCTGGTTAGGATGGTGGTGTGTCAAGCAACCGGCCTTAGAAGAACCTGACCAATGTAAAACATTCTGTAATATAGGTCTCTCATGTGAATAAATAAAGAATTGCACCTCAAATATAAGCAAACAAACACTATACTGTTATGGTGGATTGCTACTTGGAAGGGGAGCAGTGAAAACTTTGAGGATATTTAATCCAGTAACAGGAAGACGTTACGGTAAAGCTGCAAAAATAATTTAGTTAATAATCTAGTGCATTTTGCAGTAACAGCCGCATGAGGTTTAATAACCTATGGTGAGCTACTGCACATTGTTAATTCAACTAGTTAGATGTTTTCCAAAAAGATAGCACTTAAGGAGACACTTTAAGTAATGACAAGATGCTCTAGGATATTGAACTGCGGACCTCATTACAAGTTTTCCAGAATAATCTCATTTGCATGAAGTAAACTGGGGCACTCTATGTGATTTAGCAAGTGTTAGTCGCCACACCATAAACCAGTCGGGGCGTTGGTAAGACGACCTCGATGAAAGGAGTGGTATACTAAGTGGATTAGTATTCAGCCTCCAGGACTTCAGTTCCCCTAAATTCTAAGATTCAGTCTTCTTCCAATTGAGGGACTCTTCTTTACAATGTACCTCTCTACTGTTTAGGTAAAAACAGACAGAGGTCTCAATTGTACAAAAGAGCAGGGAAAGCACGCACCGCAAAAAACAATGCTGTAAAGGAATTACAGAAATTATTAGAATGACACAGTAAGGAATGTGATGAAAAAAAAGGCAACAGAAAAGATTTTAGAATACCTAGGGCAAGGTTTGTTTGCTGCTGAAGAAGGAATGGATTCTGAATCTACAAAGAAACAAACCCCAAAGCCATGAGTATGTTGTCCAACCCAATAAGACCCCACTATAGTCAATAAGCAGTCAGACTGACCCGAGGTAAGGATTCTGAGCCCCTAATGGTGATAGTTGAAAGGAATACAACGGAAGGAAAAAATAATAAACAGGGAAGCTAGTATGGGAAGAATATACCTGGGCGGCACGAGGGACGTACTAGCTATGGGTTGGTGCATGGACAGGAGAGCATTCGGAAATGCAGTTAGTAGAATGTCTCAGCAGGTCCGAGGAGTACAGATTAGGTAATGACCCAAGAATCCCAGTTCAGGTACAAATGGCAATTGTAGTAGGCAAGAAATTATGAAGGCAGTGAATGTTTATCCCATAAATGTAAATGTTGCAGCAAGAGCACAACACCCGCAATGAACAGTACTCATGTTTCCAGCTAGGTGTAAGTCTTCTGTAAAAAGCGCAAGGAGTTCGCGTGATGCACGGCACTCTGAAAGGCAGAGATGCAAACAACTGCGTGTAAAGAAATCCAAAAAACGTTCGAAGTCGGGCACCAGAAGAAATACCAATGGGCAAGGGAAGCAGCAATGGCAGTCCAAGAGTTCTGGGTTCGGTAACGGAGTAAACAAATCGAGGGCAAATGGAGAAACACAAGGGCAATCCGGATAGGCGTAAGCAGGGTTCAGGAGTGAGGAAATCAATATAATTTACAGAGAGTGATCTGAGAGGGAAGAGGAATTCGAAACAACAGGAAATGTGTGAATAACGCCACGATTAGCATCAACAGGCACCCGGGAGAAGCCGGTTTTAAACTGCAGGTGGGCTGGATTTCCTCGCACGCATTCTACGCATGCATCAGCTGACACGACCATCACAGTTGACTAAGCAGTCTCCATGGCAACCTGTAACTATGCCAGAGGGAAGCCCAGGAGCGCTTGTTTCTCTACAAGTCTGGTTTACGAAATAAAGGAACGGGAGGTCCCTGCTGCCGACATGAAGCAGCATCCGCCCTCAAAGACACCAGCATCCCCTTGGTGGTATGGAAGTCCCTTAAAACTTCAGGACAATGGAAGAGGTTCCCAAGTACGGTCCTCCGGACCAAACCCTTTCCAATCAACCAAAGAAAGGACCGAACCTCTAGATATCCTGCAATTCAATATACGAGACACCTCTTATTCCTCTTCGCCATCCACCATGACAGGAGAAGGACTTGCTGGTAGACGCGTAGATGGAACAAAAGGCTTGATAAGTGAGACATGAAAGACAGGTAGGGACAAGATCTAGGTAGGGACAATCTGACAGCAGCAGAATTCACCACAGAGGAAATGAGAAAAGGGCCCACGAATCGTGGTAAAAGAGAATATTTGCCAGCAATCCATAGATTACAGGAGGACAACCACACCTTCATGCCAATCTGATAGTTCGGTGCTGGAGTACGGTGCGCATCAACCGACTTTTTTGCATGCTCCTGAGCTTGGAGTAGGTGGCATTGTGCATCCCGATGTATTTGGTCCAGATCGTGCACGCAAGCTAGCGCAGCCGGATTGGCCCCTGGTAAGGTTGGGTCAAGTGGTAGAGTCCTAGGATGATATCCGTATAAGGCAGAAAACGGAGAGACTCCTGTGGATGTATGCATAGAATTGTTATATGCACACTTGGCTTGTGGCAAAGCCGTGAACTAGGATTGTTGGAATTGGAGACACAGACAACATAGGCACTGTTCAATAGTAGCGCTGGCTCTTTCCGTTTGACCATCCGTCTGAGGATGGTACGAAGAGGAGTACCTATCATCAATGCCAAGAGAAGCTGTGAGTGCCTTCCAGAATCTTGAGGTAAATTGCGTTCCCCGGTCGGATACAATAACGAATGGCAGCCTGAAGAATCTAAACACGTTTGCCATGAATAATCTGGCCAACCTGGGTGCAGATGGCAACCCGGAGCAAGTAATGAATATGGCATACTTAGTGAAATAATCCACAACCACCCAAATGGTATTGTGTCCTAGTATCTCGGGAAAGTCAACTATAAAATCCATTGACACCATTTGCCAAGGCTTATATGGAACCATTAAGGGCTGCAACAATCCCATGGGTTTGGCTCTGGATGTTTTGCATTGGGCACATATAGTGAAGGTCGCTATGTAGTCCTTTACGTCCCTTGCCATGGTAGACCACCAAGCCCAACGCTGCAACGCTTCCAATGTCTTCTGATTATCTGGATGCGCTACCATAACAGAGTCATGAGACAACTGGAGAGCTAGTGTGCGGGCTTGACCAGGTGGAATAAAGATACGTCCGTGGATGAAGGGTAGGCCATGAACCATATCCAGATTGTGTTCTGTTATGTCCGCAGGATGAGTAGATACCCATTCATCTGTGGAAACAGAAAAATAATATGAGGCCAGGAAGCCCAAAAAAGAAACACACCAACACAGGTTACAAAGAAACATACAAGTGGTTTATTTCAAGCTACAACAGTTACCAAGTCAATTGACAAATGGATAGCTATTCGGCTCTCAGTATAACATAACGAACTTCAACGAGGGTTCGATGTGTTAGTGATAGACCGCATATTGGAATACCCGGACCTTTTATACAATTTGTCCAGCCCTTGGCCAACCCTCTTGCGGGTTAACCATTCTGTGAAATATTTAATTCTGGTCTTAGGGTTCTTGCCAGGTCAATCCTTTAATATATGCATTTCGATTAGTTTCGCTGATATAAGTAGTACATTTACATATAGGTTAACAGTAGGACAAGGTCTCTGTTCGCGACCCCGACAAGTGGCCTGCAGGCATATTAATTATTCAGTTGTACGGAGGTCACAACGGCCAGAATCTTACTCAGAATGCCATTTGGCCTCCATTTTGATGTTCAGGGTGACTTCTACATAACAAGAGAACCTAAAATGGTGGCACAATCCAAGATGGCGGCTTACATTGGTTTCTCTAAGGTCAAGACCTTGCCGTGGAGTTTGTTCGCACATGATGTTTAGACAACTTGGCGTAGGCCAATCCACATACAATTATTACAATAGGAGGCATAATATTGTTTCTATTCCGACAAACCCTCCTTTTGGCCTATGCCAAGTGCTAATACCATTTCTAATGTTTTTGTAAATAACTCCATGCATTGTCGTCCATACATCCTGAATCGTTATCTGTAATATCTATAGCCATTAGGTCGTTCACCAGAACCTCTTGCAACACAAACTCTTTAGATGCTGTATCTGGGGCATACATTTTGTGTCCTATCGTGCTCACCGCCTGAGCGCAACATCCCCCTAGCATTGCACATATACTAGGTAGACATTGGATACAGCAACAAAGGAATAGCAGGATTCCCAAAATAACCAGTATGACAGAAAGCACCTTCCAACCCCAGGATCGTAGAGAATCCCAGAACCAAGCACTAATACTCCAATCTCCCACAGGAACATGCACTTCTGAACTAAGGACGTGCAAGTTCTGTATTGCTTTGAAAATTGTAGGTTAGGAATCTGGTACGAAAACACAACAAGCGGACCCCACTAATTTACATACTCCACCACGTTCTGCCAGAATGACATCTAATGCCATCCGGTTTTGGAGCGCTACCAATCTTATTGCTTTCTGTTCTAGTGTCATATTATAGAGTATATCCGTGGTCCGGTTAATGGTTCTCTCCAGTACTCTTGCTAGCCCCCTAATATTTTCAGAATTTGCTATCTGTCCCCAAAATGGCACAACTGATTTTGTTATATCTCCCAATATTTGCCCAGGGGTATCTCCATTCTCGTCCCACCGCGGGCGAGCCTTAGAAACTTCCAATGTACTAGCTATGAATACCCCAGGCAACAGGATTCCTAAATAACAGGTTCCCTGCCAATCCTTGGGCAACCAGGGAAATGCTGTTCTACCGCAAACGAAATAGACAGGCCCCCCTACATACAGAGGCCTGTTCTCTCCGGTCAAATTTACAATGTTCACACAACCTTCAAAATCTCCCATTGACCGAGTGCCATTTCTTTGTACACAGAAGGGGACTGAATCGGGGCTATGGTTAATGGAGTAGGAAGGAGGCACAGCGTCCTTATTGCCTATCGGAGCCATTTTAAAGGAAATTAGAGTTTGGAAAGGAAGAGACAGTTTATCAGATGGCCTAATAGAAGCAACATTAGGCTTACTTATATTTGCAAAAAGCAAGCATTCCAGGGGAGTCAATTCACGTTTCTCAAAATTATTCAAATTAGTTCCATCAAAGTTCCCTGAGATGCTGTCATTCCAACGGCCAAAGAATAGTGCCCTAAGAGAGGCATAGCAAGCAGTCGTTAAAGATAAAGGGTGAATATACCATCCTAGCCCCTTCTTCCCATGTTGCGGTAAATGGGTGCAGATCCAACAATTACTCTTATTAAAAATGGCATGCGTTGAATTCATTATTATCATTAAAGTGTTATTATGATACTTTCGTCTATGCTGGGAGTCCCTAGGTGACAAAGTATGAAGGTGTACAGAGGGAGCCAAAGCAGTAGGTACAATTTCAATTGGCAGAAGAGGCTCTAGAGGATACATTTCTTCAAAGTACCAGAGTCCCACGGCAGTAACTATACAAATTCCAATTACTATTATCACAACACAGCAATACGTTTTCGGGGCCCAGGCACATTGTTCATTGTCCGAGTTGGTCACCCACTTATTTACAAGTCCAATGCGAGCAGCAGCGGTGGAGGTGGCAGGCATCGTAGTTTCTCAATCGACTACCCCAATGTTCGTTGCTGGCGACACTACGGTCGCGCGACTTCTTAGTCCTTCCCCATCCCTAGCCAGCAGAATCCCCTTTTCTTTCAAAAACTTTCTTTTGCAAGAACAAAACTCTCAATGACTCTTTTCTTTTCCAGATGCACAGGCAAAACCCATGCCGTAGTTCTATTTTCTTCGTCGAGGGTCGTACCTGGTGATTCCCGGTACTGTTTGATCCGGAAATAAGGTAACGTCACTTCCTGAGGGAAGCAACGTATCAGAGGCGACGGAAGTCGCAGAACTTGAAACAACATTTTCCGGAAGTGACCTTTCCAAAGAGTGTGGAGATAAAATGGACTGTTCCCCAAGCTCCACGGGCTCAGAGAGATTCTCCGACACACTCACAGCGCTATTTGCTACTCCAGGATCTGAGATTGTAGCATCAGTGAGGGGTTCTGCTTCTTCTGTAACGTGTGGCGTCGGGTGAGGAAGTTTTTTGACATGCGTCGCGTGGATCCAATGCTTCTTTCCAGCCACCCGCACTGCTGTCTGGGTGACCAACAGCACCTGGTAGGGTCCCCGCCAGCGAGGCGCGAGGCAGGAAGACCTTTCGTAGGCCTTCACCAGGACCCAACTTCCAGGCTGAATATTGTGTCCTGGGCCCGTAAACCGTACAGGTAAAGCTGATTAAACCTGATGATAAATGAGATACAGATTTTTAGTCAACTGGTTACAGTAGTCTACAAGCAATACATTTTCAACCTCTCTCAGTGCTTTAGGCTCTGCAAGACCCCAAATATTAGCAGGTCTCCCCATCACTACCTCAAATGGAGAGAGCCCAGTCTTAGTTTGAGGTGTGGCGCGCAGGGCTAACAATACAATAGGTAAGGCGTCCGGCCATTTCAGTTTGGTGCCGGCGCATGTTTTAGCAAGCTTATTCTTTAGGATACCGTTATGTCTCTCTACCAACCCAGCACTTTGAGGCTGTCTAGCCAAATGAAATCATTTTTCAATGTGTAACTCTGTGCATATCTGCAAAATTACTGCTGCAACGAAATGGGGACCGTTGTCCGACCAAATTACTCTTGGCAGCCCAAATCGTGGAAAGAATTCCTTTACCATAGTCGTCGCAGTGGTCATGGCAGTAGCATCCTTAACGGGGAAAGCCTCAACCCATTTACTAAAAGCACAAATGATCACAAGGACATATTTTAGATTGTTACATCGTTCCATCTCAATATAATCAAAGTGGATGACCTCGAAGGGAACAGAAGGAGGCCCAAAACTACCACTTGGAGTTACTGTCCTCTTCCCCACATTATGCTGTAAGCATATCATACAATTTCGGACATAGCACTGCGCAATCTTCAAAATGTTATCATTTACCCAGACTTGTTCTAACATTTTCGTGATCTGCTGAGCACACACATGCGTAGGACCGTGTGCCATCGTAACCATCGCCAGGGCATATGAATCAGGGAACAACCATTTCCCTTCAGATGTATCCACCCAACACCCATCTTCATCTAGTTTCCCCATCCCTTCGGCCCACTTTTTAGACTCTTCGATCGTGGCATCAGCTTGGATATCTCGTACAGACCCAATACCCTCATCCATTACATGGACATCTTTTGTTTCTCTTAGAGCATACATGTCTGCGCTAAGGTCTGTGGCCGTTTGCTTGGCTATCTGGTCAGCGAAAGCGGTCCCTTTTCCCACATCATCTATAACTTTACGATGCGCTGCACATTTCATGATCGCTAACTGACTAGGGAGCGCGAGTGCCGAGAGCAATTGCACTATCAGGGGGCCATGCTGAATCTTGGTCCCATGCGAGGTTAGGAACCCTCTTTCCGACCAGAGCCTCCCAAAGTTGTGAGCCACCCCAAAGGCGTACTGGCTATCAGTATATATGTTTACTGTATGCCCTTCGGAGAGTTCACAAGCTCGGGTCAATGCTATAATCTCTGCGGCCTGCGCGGAGTTATGCGGAATTCTCTTAGTTTCAACAACCGTACTCAATGTAGTAACTGCATAGGCAGCTGTAGATGTAACATCCGGGAGTTTGAAGCATGAGCCATCACAAAACAGCTCCCCTTCCGCATTATCCAAAGGAGTATCTATAAGGTCTATCCTGCCCTTCGTTTCCTGTTCAGTAGTATACAGGCAGTCATGTGATTCTTCGTCACCGCAAACAGTATTTTGCGGGAAAGGTAGGAGTTCAGCCGGATTAAGAACACAACACCTCTTAATTTGAATGTGAGGGGCAAACAAAATTAATTCATACCTCGTCAGCCGTGCAGAGGTGAGGTGCTGTGTTTGGGTTTTATTCAATAGGACATCTACAGAATGAGGTACCATCAGGGTTAAATCATGGCCTAGGACCATTCCCTCACTCTGTTTTACAGACGCGGCAGCGACAGCTCGCAAACATCTTGGCAAAGCGCATGCGACAGGATCAAGGGCGGAAGAGTAGTAGCCGCACGGTCTATTCTTCCCTCCGTGTTCCTGTGTTAACACAGCCAAAGCACATCCATCACATTCATGCACAAACAACACAAAGGCCTTATTGTAATTTGGAGTACCCAGAACCGGTGCAGAGCATAACGCGTCTTTGAGAAGCTCAAATGATCGTTGATGTTCCGACTTCCATGGCAGCGGCGAAGAAATGCCCTTCTTCGTCAAGGCCAACATCGGTTTTATCACTAGTGAGAAGTTCGGGATCCACAGCCTACAGTAAGAAGCCATACCTATTAAGGCTCTGACTTCCTTCTGTGTATTTGGAACAGACATGCCTGAAATGTATTTTATTCTTTCAGGTGTCAATCTTCTCCCCTCCTTTGACAGGAGATAGCCTAAATAGGCGACCTCCTGACAACAATATTGAAATTTCTTAAGCAAAGCTTTATGACCATGTTCAGCCAAATGAATAAGCAACAATGTGCCTTCTTTAAAAGCACTTTCAGAATCTGCAGCTAAAAGCAAGTCATCGACATACTGAAGCAGTGTCCAAGTAGATGGCAATTCAAGGGTGTCAAGCTGCTCTTTCAAAGCCCTACTATAAATGCTTGGACTTTCAGTATAACCTTGAGGTGCACGAGTAAATGTGAACGAACGTCCCCCCAAGGTGAACGCGAAGAAATATCTACTATCCTTGTGTACAGGAATACTGAAGAAAGCATTCTTCAGATCCACAACACTAAAGTGAGTAGCTGTAGCAGGGATCATCGTTAGTATCGTTGTCAAATCAGGCACAATTGGAAATTGTGGGGCGACAACTTTATTAATAGCGCGTAGATCAATTATGAAACGGAATGGGATTACATTGTCGCCTTTCTTGTACACAGGTAAAATCGGGCTGTTACATAAGCTACCTGCAATCTCTTCGATCACTCCTCGATGCACAAAATCGGAGACAATGCACTTCAAAGCACGCTCGCCCTCAACTGATATTTTATATTCCGGAATGCGTGGTAGTTTAACTCCATGTTTCAAAACTATTTTAACGGGTTCAACCTGTAGTACTCCGACATCATTGTCGTCAACCGCCCAGAAACATTCTGGGACAGCGCTAAACTCAGGAGGCAATGGTCGAGTCAAAAACTGAGAACTGGGAAGTTGCTGTGGTGAAACCGTCAGCCGCACTCCGTAAGAGGAACAATTAATTACTGCATTTAGTTTCTTCAACAGATTCAACCCCAGCAAATTCTCTCCACAGTTTGAAGTCAAGAGGAATGGACAGTGGTCCGTAAAGGGACCCAAAGAAACAGGCAACGGCGAAGAAACCGGACAAGCAACTGGTATGCCAGAAAACCCTACAGAAACATTAGTTTGCCCTGACAGTGGAATGTTTGGAACCCGAGAATGATCAATGGAGCACTTCTGTGCTCCAGTGTCTATCAAGAACTGATGTTTCCTATTCCCCATTAACAATTCAACGTAGGGACCTTTGAGCTAACGGGAATAGGTGAAGGTTCCAAAACCTGCTTCGGGCAATCCTAACGAAGTAAAATGTCGTTGGAAGGAAGCTCTTCAGAAAGGTAGGCAGCAGAAGGGTGAACAAATATGTTTCTCATGTCCACACTCGAAGTCTGATTATCCCGTGAAAAAGGTTGCTGAGGATCTTGCGAGAACTGACCTCTATCAGGGCCCCCCACTCCGGGGCGACCTCTAGGTCGTCTACCCATACTCCCAAATGTGTTGTTTGACCTTAGTCGAAGGACGGGGCACTGTGCACGCCAATGACCTTCCTGGCGGCAATAGGCACATTGATTAATATTCACAGGACCCAAGGGGACGTTCCCTTTCGGAACATACTGACCTTGTCAAGGGTTTTGACCCATGTTGAATCCTTAGACTGGGTAGATGTGGGGATGAGCTGTTGCCGCCCATTATTCTATCCCAGAACAAACTAAATCAATAGACTGGGTGGATGTGGGGATGAGCTGTCGCCGCCCACATTCACGCCAGAATCCAGGAGAACTGCGCAGTTGGCACAAGACCACTCCAAAGATACAACCTTCTTGTGGGGGGTTCCACATCACCACTCTACTGTAAGGATGCCATCAAAACAATGTTAAGCAAGGGTCCTTAACTATCAAGCAAAAGACCACTCTATTGAAATGCAGTAATTCAAGACAGATCCCAAAAATGGATGCAATACCGGTACTCACCACTATCAGAAAGCCGGCGTTTTAAAACCACCAGACTTTTTTGTAAAACTGAACAGAGGAACCCAAACCAGGCCAAGGAAAGACTTGCTAAGAGGTGGATACAATGTAAAACTATATTCTGAAATGACTTGAAGGAAGTAATTATTTAATGTATATGTAAAAATTGTAAGTTTGATTTAAACTGGGAACTAAAGTGACATTTAGCTGAATTCTGCCTGACAACTACCCCTGACAGGAGAAACCTGCTCAGCCACTCTTCCCAGGCCTAGCTGCATCCTGCTGCCCACACCAAAAGGAGATGACACCTCTCTGATTAGATGAGGGGAGGGGCACCTGCAGGAAGTTGAACAAAGCCCTGTCCTGGGCTCAGGCAAATGGTATATTGGGGGGGTCGTAAAGTTACTTCCATCTCCTTGCATTGCATATAAGGGGGGGGTGAATTGCCACCAGGGGAAAAGTGAACATATTATCTCTTGTGAAACCATATCAGTTTATTTTCTGTACTGCATTTATTCCACCTTGCATTTCCTTGAAACCATAAAGCATTTCAGCTACCTCATCCTCTATACTACGTCTAAGTAACCAAATCAGTTTACCAGTAGAACATTATCCATTGTTGATCACTGTCATATTTTAAGTGTGATATCCAATATTAATTTATTATAAAAGTGTGATAGATATATATTGTTATATTTCTCAAATAAACCTTTTAAATTTGCAAAACAGACCTACTTCTTGGCTCAGTCGGGTCAGGGGGATTCTAAGAGAGGGGTGTTATATAAGGGTTGTCATCCAGAGTACATGAACTGGACCTAAAAATATATCAATAAGGGTTTCCCTCTGCATCCCAGACTAGGCGTTGACTTAGCTGTAGTGTTGAAGTGAAGCCGCTTAACAAAGTGGGGGCTCGTAGCCGGAGATTCTGGGTTAGATCTATCACTTGTGCAGATTAATACAGTGTGCTAACTGACAGGAGACATACATCCGGTCGGATCACCACGCTGTGTTACGCTGTAAAGCACTCCTCAAAGGAACGCTCTAAGGAAACGGTCTGTTTTGCAAAAATAAAATACAAACTTCTGTAAGTCAGGAAGGAACTCAAATTCCAGAATGACGACACTGGTAGAATCAAAATAGCCAGAGAGCACTTCTTACATAAGCTATTTGTGAGAGGTGAGTGGACTCATCAGGACCAAACGGTCTGGTTGCAGGCAATCGTGCAACAGGTCACTGAAACAGGGTCAGATACATGGAGAGATCAGGGTCCCCTACCTGTGGCCCTGAGTGACCTATATATGGCCCCTAAAGCCAAAAATGAACATAATAAGATTGCCAGGATAGCGGCATATTTTTTTTCCTATATATGGGAGCCATACAGAATAAATGTGCTGAAGGCCAAGATCTGGCAAATAGGCAACAGGTGGCGTTAGAGAAGTCCCAATCTGATCTGGACTCTTCTGAGCAGAGGCTGCTCAGGAGCCAGGAGTCAGAAAATGACAGCAGACAGTACATCACTAAAATAAAGGAGGATATGGATGTGCTGCAACAGGAAAAGGCTGACCAGGATACCAGATTTCTGGCCTTACAGAGGGAGTACCAAGAAGGTTTGGACTCCCTACTGCAGAGCCAGAAAAAGCTGGAGCAACAATTAGATTTCAATAGGGCATGTGCCGAGCAGGTAATCACCCTGCAAAGCCACCTAGATAGGGAAACAGAGGAAAGCAATAAACTGATTTTGAAAGACCTGGATACCCAGGCAGAGTTTGACCAGGAGCGCCAGAAAGCTGGTGCCTTCCAAAGGCAAAGGGACGACCTGGCGGCACAGATGCAGGCTCTTAGTCAGGAAAGGGATACCTTTGGCCAGGAAGTCTGCCACTTAAAAAGGAAAATGGAAGAAAATCACCTGGCCCTCCAGGGACTGGGTGACCTCCAAAAAGAACACCAGAACTTGTTAGAGCACACCAGGAGGGTGGAGGAGGCTCTGGCAAGAAAGGAGCAGGCCAGTAGGGATGGGACTCAGGAGGTAACCCTCCTGCAGCAGAGACTGGCCCAGTACTCCAGGACCAATCAGGAGGCACAGAGAGAGAATGAGGCTCTCTGCCAGCACAATGATAGGCTCCAGCAACAGGTAGCGATGCAGGAGAGACTGATAGAGTCTAGTAAGGCCTTAACTGAGGAACTGAAAGCGCAGGCTCTTGCATTGCAACAGGGAGCAGGGGCGGATAGAGATGAGGTTTGCTGGGAAAGAGAAACTCCTGAGCATAACCTCAGGAGCCCTAGTACCAGAGGCTTTCATCTCTCCCAGTCCCTGGACTCTGCCACCCCCATGTCCCCTCGCGCACATGAGGCAGGGCCACGGGGATGGCAGATTACTATCCAGCTAGTAGTATGGGGCTCATAGGCCAGTACCTCCCAGGAATGGATGGGTGGGCATCCGGGTATGGGCACCCAAGCACAGTGCAATTTAGTGGGGAACCCCAGCAGACTAGGCCCATTAAGGGCATCCTGAAAACCTCTGCCCAGTTAAGTCAGTGGGGGGGGGGGTACCCATCAAATCCTGGCAGCAAGGAGGGATCTGAAGACTCCTCTGAGCATTACCGGACACAGGAGATCAGGTCCCCACATTCTGCCAGCCATTCCCAGGCTCGCAGAATCCAGGAAAACCTGGAAGATCAGACGGACACCTCTGGGAGCAGTGCTTCGGAGTCAGAGGATGAATGGACCAGGGTGACCCGAACCAAAAAGGCCAATAAGGCAAAAAGGGCCTTGCTTAAGGACCCATTGAAACAAATAAAGGCAATAAGGAGTGTCATCACGCCTTATCATAAGAACGGCAAGTATTCTGTTTGGGAACACTTGGAGCTCTATGAGCAAATGATGGAGACTTTCCATTTGAAGGACAGCAGTAGCTGCATCCAGTACGTCAAATGGACATTCTCCCCAGAATACTCCAGTTTCTTTGCAGGGCTGGAGGACCAAAACCATTCAAGATGGTCCGCATATAGGGCGGCCATCTTGAAACATTTTTCTGTTCATAGAAATCCTCAAGAGGCTCGCAAGGCAGCCTACAATTTGCAATGTGGGGAGGATCAGGCCCCACAAGAATTTGTGCAAGAATTGAAGCGTGTCTTTGCGCAGACCACCAGAAGGGTGCGCACGGACAGCAGAGAATTTGTCAATACTTTTTTCCATGCCTTGCCCAAATACATCATAACCCAGCTAGTGAGAGATTTTCACGAGAAGAGGTCACTAGACTGGGTCATTGAACAGGCTACCCGGATCTATGAGGTGCAGAAGCCCATAGAAAATAAAAGTAATGCGCAGAAAAACCCCAAAACCAACAGCACCCCTGCTGCTGCCAAGGTGGCGGAGGTAAAGGTTGCCCCCGTTTTAGATTTGGAGATGGGGGGGCCTAAATACCTGCCTGCACCAAATAATTCACATCACAGAAGGCCCTCGGGCCAGTCACAGACAGGGAGTCGAGGAGGTAGTCCCACAAATGGGGTCCCCCGCTCCCCTGACTATGTAAGTCCCCGCTACAAGGGAAACCGACCAATCCTGGGTTATGTGTGGACTCCTCCAGCCCAAGGGGGGGGATCCAGCCAAGCACCTGACCCGGGCAACTTCCCTCCTAACTTCCCCCAGGAGGGCAGAAATTCACCAAATCCTGGGCAGAACTCTTTCCCCAGGTATCCACCCAATTTCCAGCCCCAAAATCATCCATCCTTCTTTCCCCAATTCTCTGAGCCCAGACAACCTAATCCGGGAGAGGGGAGGCCAAGGGTGGAGGGGTACCCAAATCTTCCCAACCCAGGGTATTACCAGAGAAGGGATAGCTACCCTTCCCGGGATCAGCCCAGGGGAGAAAATAGAGCCCCGTATCAGCCTGAGCGTGTTTCCCAGTTAGAGCGCCAGGTCCAAAATATGGCACGGGATCTGGGTCACATACTGAGGGCTCAACAGAACCCTCAGATGAGCATGCCACCGCAGAATGCCCCAAACTCTGGACCTGGTGCTCCAGAACAATGACGGGGGCAGCACCCCAACAACCCACCGGTTCCCAGGGAGGAGGCACAAGGGGGGGGGGTTGAAACCTTGGAGGAAGCTTCCTTCCCAACTTGTAAACAGCCCCTGGAAAACCAGGAACCGGAAACAAAATCTCCTGCCCCTGAAAGTCTGCCACCCAAGGAGCAGAGGGGGGGGTAGGAGAAACAAAGGACCCAAACAGACCCACTTTGTGGAGGAGGTACAGGTCTTCCAATTTGAGGGAGAGGGATCCCAAGAGGATCCTGGGGAAAGGATCTTCTCCTTCAGAGAGGGGGGAACTCCTCCCAAGGAAAAATGGGTCCCAAGGGATTCCAATCCAGACTGGGGAGATATGGAGACTGAGCTACCGCCGCCCATCATCCCATCCCAGAACCCACAATACCGAAATCCCCTGGTTCAAACCCATCCTGGTGACTGCCTCCAAAAAGGGGGGGCGGCCCAGAACCGGAACCAGGGGAACCCACAATGGCTCTGATCTCCAGTTGCCTACTTTTTCTTTCAGATTCCCCAGGCTCTTCACAGAATTCTGGCCAAATCTCTTCTCTCGCCATGTCCAAAACCAGAAAGTTAGCCCACCAGTTGTCCAAAAATGTGCATTATCTGTGGCCCCTTGAGGAGAAGGAGGGAAGATATTATGCCCCGGTACAAGTACAGGGGCAGGGTACAATTTCGGCACTGGTGGACACTGGATCCCAAGCTACCCTTCTGTCCAAAAGGGCCTTTGATGAACTAAATGCAGGAAGGGGGGAGAATTACTGTATTCCTCTCACCTCTCTTCCTGGACAACTGCAGAACTTTGACGGGAAGGAAATTCCTGTCGAGGGGACTGCAGATTTGGACATCAAAATTGGGCGACACAAGGTGAAACACCCGGTCATAGTAGTGACTCCAGAGGGCACCCCTTGTTTACTAGGGAATGACCTCCTGAGAAGGTTGTCACCCCTAATAGATTGCGTAAACAAGGTCCTCTGGACCCAGACTAGCCGACCAATAAAATTAAAACAGAGTGTCAACCATGTTAGTTTAAACGGCACCTGCCACATGGTTGAACAAAAATCTGACCAAGTATAATTTCACTTCCAGAACAACCAGACGTGACAGTAATAGACAGTAGGACAACAGACTGGTGAGGGGGGGTCCTCTCTATTTCTGAAAATCAACCTTCCAGTTTAAGGTGGTATTCCACACTGGAAGGAAATACTCTGAAATTCTTCACCAATCCACAACCAGACATTCCCATCCCAATAGTTCAGAAAGATGTGAAATCAGTTCAGAGCCTGGCTGATATTCATCAAATTGGAGATCAGTTGTTCATCTCTGTTCAGTTAAATGAGGGGAAGGACTCTGTTCTCGCCCGAGTGTGTGTGAACAACGGTAAGAGCTTCATCAGCGAAGCCATGTTCCGCCAACTCCCAAAAGATCCAGCCCTTCCCACATTCAAACTGATAGACAAATGGGAAATGGACCTGGAAGCACCCAATTCGAAACATCTCCTGCCAAGCAGGTGTATGCTCAAAATCTCCATTGGCAACAAGAGCATAGTCCATAATTGTTGGGTCGTGCGAGATGTCACTGCCGCCTTTTACTTAGGCAGTGACATTCTCAATCGCTTTGCCATTAGTTTGGACTTAATAAACTTCAAAGCTTGGTCCCGATTAGCGGATAATCCCATGGGCTTTGATGATCCAGAAAAAGCATTTAGGTCAGCTCAATTGCTACCTTATGCAGTTGAAATTCAGATTAAAGAGGAAGTCACCATCCAAGAAAGGACCCGACAATTCTCCCTGGAAGTGAAAGCTAAAAGAGGACAAAAATTGAAAAACCATGATGCTTACATACATCTAAATGCTTCTCTCCAACAGCAAGGGTTGGGGGTAAACCCAACGCCATTACTCAGCATAGAACATGACACCATTCCAATAGAGGTGGATAACAGCGACTTAAAGAGTATTACTCTAGCCGCAGCACCATTATTGGAATGGCGGTTGATGACCAACATTTTTCCATTGATCAGGAAATGAACTGTTAGGACCGATCCCCAAGGACTGTTTTGACAGTGACAGTGAGGACAATACAACACCAGAGAGGATTTTCACCCGGCAAGTGGGGAACTTCCTGGTCTACACTTCTTGCCCTTATGGTAAGGAAGGTGTGACTTGTGACTTCAGGAGGGATGAGGTGATTTTCCAGGTCCATGAGGGCTGCCTTTCCCACCTGAAGCCTCCAGTCCAAATCAGCACTCTGACCAGGGACTTCTCCACCCAGCTGGAGGAGGCCGCTGAGATAGCCAAACCAGAAGTCTTTCCAGACTTCAGGCAGATGGTGGAAGATAGAGTCAACCTAGCTGATGCCTGTGTGACTCTGGAACAGAAGCAAAAGTTGAAACAAGTTTTCTTGGATTTCCAAGATCTCTTTGTGGTAGACTCATATGACTGTGGTTGCACCGACACCCACACAACAGCAATTCCCACGGACCCTGGAATGACTCCAGTGTTTGTGAAGCAATATCGTTTGCCTCTCGCATCCATGGAGCCCCTTACTGAAATAATTAAGAACCTTGAGTCCCGGGGAATAATACGTCCAGTACACAGCACCTTCAATAATCCGGTGCTGGGAATATTGAAGCCAAACGGCCAGTGGAGACTCTGTGCCGACCTTATGGAGCTCAACAAACGGGTCCATACTTCCCGATGGCCTCTGCCCTACATTGACCAAGGGCTGGCCTAGATTCAAGGGTCACAGGTATTCACAGCAATAGACCTGACCAATGGATACTGGACCGTGCCTGTCAGTAGGGATTACCAATACAAACTGGCTTTTACCTTTGGGGGCCAGCAGTAAACATGGACCCGGACTCCCTTCGGATACCTCAACTCCGGCAATGAATTCAACCTTTTCCTACATAAGGCCATGCCCGACCTGGGTGCGAGGGGTAACCTGGCTTATGTAGATGATGTCCTCATCAAAAGTTCATCTGTGGAGGAACACATAGCGGAGATCCGTTATGTTCTGACACAGTTGAGGGCCGCCGGAGCAAAACTTTCCTTCCAGAAAGCACAGTGGTGTAGAACCCGTGTTATTTTCTTGGGGCATGAGATTACTCCTCAGGGTCTCTGTCCCCAAGAAAAGAAAGTGGAAGCACTTCAGAAGCTGAAAGACCCCACAACTCTGCGGGAACTAAGGAGCCTCCTTGGACTGACTAATTACAGCAGAAAGTTCATTGAAGGCTACGCAGAGATCACTAGACCCCTGATTCATCTCTTGAAGGGGGGGGTCAAGTGGGAATGGGGTCCAGAACAATCCGAGGCAGTAAGACAACTCAAGAGAAGCCTCTCACAAGCACCTTGCCTAGCTTACCCTGTCAGATACAAGGAGTTCTTCCTGGCGACAGGGTTCTCTAACACGTGCTTGACGGCAGTATTATACCAAAAGCATGACAAGGTCAATAAAGTAATCTCCTATGCGAGAAAAACTTTATCCTCCGTGGAGGAAAAATTCAACGATTGTGAGAAGGCACTCCTGGCAACGGTGTGGGCATTGAAGAATTACCGCCTGTTTATCCAGGGGGAACACATCATAGTGGAGACTCCACACCAGCCTCTGCAATATCTCCAAAGTGACAGAATCCGGCCCGGAAATGTGAGTAATTCCCAAATTACTTCCTGGATTCTGTCAATGCAAGGCTTTCCTGTGGAGGTCAGATATGGCCAAAACAAGACGAGTCCCCTCGTGCAAGGTCTGGCTGACTTGCATGATTGTGCCAGAGAAAACTGTCTCGAGGACGAAAGTCTAAAAATCAAGGATAACAACATGGAGGCATACCTTAATTCCCCACACAAAGTCTTTGAAGAAGACAAGTGTGAGGGAATGCCCACTGTCTATGTGGATGGATGCTTGTACCATGTTGACAACAACGGGGAGAAAGAACTGGTGGCCGGCGTAGGGAATGCATGGGTGAATGAGTCCCCAGAACCCTCCGCTGGATACAAAATTGGTCCCCGAAGTAGTCAGGTGGCAGAATGGATGGCTGTGCATCAGGCCATCCTCACTGCTGTCCAACATCAACTCCACAAACTGGTCATAATCACAGATTCGGATTATGCACGGAACGGGTTCGTGGAGCACCTGGTTAATTGGAAAACCAGAGGCATGGTATGTGCTAATAACAAACCCCTGAAACATGGGAAGCTAATCCAAAATACTGATGATCTGGTCACATCAAATGGGATGACCATCTACTGGAAAAAGATCAAGGGTCATTCCAAAGTAGAGGGACCAGACAAAACTGGAAATGACTTAGCTGATCAGCTGGCCAAAACCGGGGCCATCCAAGGGGATCTAATAGAAATAGAGTCCCTGTTGGAGGAAATCCAGGTCACTGCCATCACTAGGTCCCAGACCAATTCTCACAATGATCTTTCAACTGCACAATGGACTAAGGAGACCCCGATGCTGATTTGATTACAGCTCAGAAGGGGGATCCAATAACTGGTAAGTTTTACCAACACATTGAGGACCCTGAGAACTTTCCCCTGAGGGATACCGATTACATTGGGAAAGAGGACCTAAGAGTGTTGATGAAATGTCCAAAAAGGTTCCGAATCCAAGACGGTTTGTTGATAAGGAAATCCCAAGCTGGCTATGATCAGTGGGTGGTCCCTACCTCATTCCGAAGCCTGATGTTAAGTCACGCCCATGATGCGGCCACCGCCGGTCATAGGGGGTTTCACACAACACTGGAAATCTTAAAAGAGGTTGCATACTGGCCACACATGGGGCAGGACCTCGACCAATATTTGAAGGGGTGTCTTGTGTGTGCACAATTTCAGCCATCATCCCTCACACATCGTGTGCCTCTCCAAAAGAGGGGGATGACACTGCCATGGTCAGACTTGCAAATCGACTTTGTAGGCCCTGTAATTCGCTCGTCTAGAGGAAACAACCGTTATATGCTTGTTTACCAAGTGGGTGGAATGTCTCCCAGCCCCAAACTGCAAGGCAGAAACAGCAGCTGCTCTGATGATTAACCACATCTTTTCCCGTTTCGGTCTACCTCAAAGGATTGAGTCAGACAGAGGAAGCCACTTCACCAGTGAAGTAATGACAAAGATGTGGGAGATACTGGGGGTTAAAAGGAAGCTACACATTGCTTACAGGCCAGCTTCTTCTGCAGCAGTGGAGAGATACAACCGAACCATTGTGAGCATATTAAAAATGTTTGTGGCAGATTCTGGGCCAAGTTGGGATATCCGATTACCTCTGGTCCTAATGGCCATCAGATCTACCCCTTCATCTGCAACTAAAATGTCACCATTTGAGTTGATGACTGGACGCAAGATGGTGCTTCCTCAGAATTTGCTCTACAGGACCCAGGAGCAGACACTGATAAATGTCTCCACAACTCATGAGTATGTGGAGAATTTAAGGAAACACCTTCAGCAGGCTTTTGCCTATGCTCAGCGGAATCTAGAAAGATCAGCTGATAGCATGAAAACCCACTACGACCTGAAGACCACCAGGAAGGAATATACTGTGGGGGACCGGGTCTTTCTATACAATTTCCAAAGGAACCAGGCCAAACAGCGAAAATGTTTGCCTACATGGAAGGGACCGTTTGAAATTATAGACAAGATCTCCCCTGTAGCGTACAAGATCCGCATCCCCAAAGGCAGTTCGGCAGTGGGGAAAGACAAGTGGGTACATATAAATCAGTTAAAGTGTTGCCATCCCAGGCACACCCTGCAGCAACTGGAGGAGTCCTCTGCAATACCAGAGGGGGCCGCTCCAGAGTAAGTCAGTTCAAACTCTAAAATATTCCACATATCAAAAATATAGTAACGTAATGCAAATGTTCCCTGTTATATATTGTTTTTAAAATCATACTGCAAAATGCATTCGGATGTATAAAATGTATATGTTCGCCACACCATTAATAGTGGTGGAAAAATGTCTAGGAATGTGTATTGCCACTTTTGCTTTATCATCCTAGGTGAGAGGAAACCATAGAGACTGACCAAGGAGGATGACCGGGGACCGGGAGCAGAGACACGAGGGGCCCGGGGTACCGCCCAATATTCCCATCAGGACCGGCGAGGAGAACCGATCGATCCAACTGGGTGGAGGAAAAGATGCTGAACTGTGCCATCTACAGAATTGGAAGAAGATAATGCAGACATACCAGCACAGGGCTCAAAACATCCTTGGCAACCGACTTCCCCTCGACTAGAATCAAAGCGCAGTCGGGTGGGGGGTTTTGTCAAAGGTTTCGACCCATGTTGAATCATTAGAGTGGGTAGATGTGGGGATGAGCTGTCGCCGCCCATTATTCTATCCCAGAACAAACTAAATCAATAGACTGGGTGGATGTGGGGATGAGCTGTCGCCGCCCACATTCACGCCAGAATCCAGGAGAACTGCGCAGTTGGCACAAGACCACTCCAAAGATACAACCTTCTTGTGGGGGGTTCCACATCACCACTCTACTGTAAGGATGCCATCAAAACAATGTTAAGCAAGGGTCCTTAACTATCAAGCAAAAGACCACTCTATTGAAATGCAGTAATTCAAGACAGATCCCAAAAATGGATTCAATACCGGTACTTACCACTATCAGAAAGCCGGCGTTTTAAAACCACCAGACTTTTGTGTAAAACTGAACAGAGGAACCCAAACCAGGCCAAGGAAAGACTTGCTAAGAGGTGGATACAATGTAAAACTATATTCTGAAATGACTTGAAGGAAGTAATTATTTAATGTATATGTTAAAATTGTAAGTTTGATTTAAACTGGGAACTAAAGTGACATTTAGTTGAATTCTGCCTGACAAATACCCCCGACAGGAGAAACCTGCTCAGCCACTCTTCCCAGGCCTAGCTGCATCCTGCTGCCCCCACAAAAAGGAGATGACACCTCTCTGATTAGATTAGGGGAGGGGCACCTGCAGGAGGTTGAACTTAGCCCTGTCCTGGGCTCAGGCAAATGTTATATTGGGGGGTCGTAAAGTGGCTTCCTCTTGGGAGAAGTGGGAGGAGAAGTGCCTCTGGGAGCCACTCGAGCTGGAGGCAGGGACAGACAGAAGCTTCCCCCATGTGCTTTGGAACCTAAACCACACCCATCTGGGCCAGAGCATAATTTTAAAAAAAGATGGATAGTTCATAGTACAGACTTGTCAGAATTATATAAGTAATATCATTATACTGGTGATTTTTCTGTGCACGTTTTAAGAGGTGTTAGGACCCTGTGGTGTATTCCCTGGGATTGCTAGCAGAAAATAGGGTCTTACTCCAAATGTCTGCATGTTAAAAATCTGACACTTCATCAATTAATGTCCATATCCATGCGCACATGTGTGTAATTTTTGGTAAATGTCCGATATTGGTAAACCAGTCAAAAAGCGCAAAATGTTGTCAATTTTGAATGCAAGCCCCCAGGAAGATCAGAGGCGGCCAAGCATGGACCATAAGGAATATATAATGTGTACATGTAATTTCAACAAATTGTGTATCTGGGAAATATGCATTTGAATCAAATATAGATTTGTGGCAAATTGCCCAGGGGAGGATCCTCTGACCCATAAACAGACCTCATCATGATGACAATACATTTCCTTCCCCCAATCATGGGAGAGGGGAGAATTGGGCTAATGACAAGTAGAGAGGGGCAGGCTTAGCTAGGCCCAGGCACACACCCATTTTCAAAACACATAAAAAGAGACTGCTGGGACAGGTAGAGACATTCATTTTCCATTTCTGCGGAGCATGCTGACCGACGACTTCACATCCAGAGATCCAACACTTAGACTTCCAAGCTAAACAGAGACTACAGAACTTTGAACCAAGAAGGCCCACTGCAAGCAAAAGTATTTGTCAGCAGGCCTCAAAATCTTTTGCAAACTATTCAATAGCCGGGCAAGCTGTTTGAATTCTTTGCCAAGAACTTTTGCCGGAACCGCAGACCAGACCCAGACCGCTGTGAGCAGAACCAGAGATCCAGATCGCTGTGAGCAGAACCAGTGCCCGATTGACCCGCCGAGCAGAGAGAACCTCCGCCGGACGTGTTGACCAGATCCGTGACGAGGCCTATTTCAAATGTATATTGTGAGAACCTAGCAGAACTGTGCAGAAGCAATCTCTTAGTTAAAATAATCTAATTCAAGCTATTTTAACCTAAGTAGAACTGCCTCCTAGAAATCGTGTCATCTGTCATTTTAAAGCTTCGAGCTGTCATCTGTCATTCTAAAGCTGCAAGCTGTCACCTGTCATTCGAGTTTTACTTTAAATCCAAAAATCTACTTTAACTAATTTAACTTTCCTCTGAAAGCTTAGAATCTAAGCTTTCCAACAAGCCTACTTCCTACTCCTTATACTTTTACCGCAATCTCGATTTACGCACTCGCAAAATTTACTGCGATTTGCGATTTGGCCTGATTTCGTCATCTGTAAAAAGATAGCCGCTTTTGCCTGAACTGCTAAAATTCATTTGCAACCTAATAACCATCCCTGAACCATTGTTAGGGCTGACCTGAACTGATTTAAAGTGTCTACCACTCACTCTGAACCTCCTATAGGGAATTAAAAGCAATTTTAGCATTTTTCACTTCCTTGCCACCACATTACAAAGCACTCTTGCCCGTGTTTTAAAAAGCATACCTGTTGTCTAAGCTTGCTGGGGGGGAACTGAATTCCGTATTGTATTTGATTGTATTCCTGAAGACTGTGTGTGTTACTTCCATCTCCTTGCATTGCATATAAGGGGGGGGGTTGAATTGCCACCAGGGTAAAAGTGAACATATTGGGCCTCATTACGACCCAGGCGGTAAGTTACCGCCTGGGCCGTGACTTTACCACCATGGCGTAAACTACGTTTACGCCATGGTGGTTGGCGGACTTACCGCCCCATTCCGACCTTGGCGGGGCGGTAAGTCCCCAATCCCCATTTACCCTTCCCCATTCCCATTTTTGCCCCATAGGGCATAATGGGAGTGGGGAAGGCGTTAATTACGCCACCGTAAATTACGGTGGCGTAATTAACTCCATGGTCCCTTAGCGCCATGGATTTTAACACCCGAAAGCGGGTGTTAAAACCTCCATGGCGCTAAGGGACCTCGTAATTGGCGGTAAGGGGTCGGCGCAGCTAACGCTGGCGTAAACCCCTTACCGCCTGGGTCGTAATGAGGCCCATTATCTCTTGTGAAACCATATCAGTTTATTTTCTGTACTGCATTTATTCCACCTTGCATTTCCTTGAAACCATAAAGCATTTCAGCTACCTCATCCTCTATACTACTTCTAAGTAACCAAATCAGTTTACCAGTAGAACATTATCCATTGTTGATCACTGTCATATTTTAAGTGTGATATCCAGTATTAATTTATTATAAAAGTGTGATATATCTATATTGTTATATTTCTCAAATAAACCTTTTAAATTTGCAAAACAGACCTACTTCTTGGCTCATTGGGGTCAGGGGGATTCTAAGAGAGGGGTGTTATATAAGGGTTGTCATCCAGAGTACATGAACTGGACCTAAAAATATATCAATAAGGATTTCCCTCTGCATCCCAGACTAGGCATTGACTTAGCTGTAGTGTTGAAGTGAAGCCGCTTAATAACCTCTGGTCTGTGAATTACCTCCTCTGGGATTTCTAACAATTTGCTGTCACAATACTTTAGTCTTCAAATCTCCTTTCCTCTTCTCTATTCTCTCTTTTTCATTATTAACACGGTTCTCATAATACTGAGCCATGTGCAAAACTTCAGATTGGGATTTCGCCTGCCAAGCGCTCTCAGAGGACATAATCTGTGACTGGATGTCAGGCAGCAATCCACGCACAAATGTGTCCACAAACAACCTTTTCCCAGACTCTGTGCCCAAGTCCTGTCCACTGAAGTCAGAGAATACTTGTTCGAATCGATTAAAGAATTCGGTGGCACCTTCAGATTTTCCTTGAACACAGGCCGTAAGCTTGTCCCAAATAATTCTTTTCTCAGGAATTATGGTTTTCAATTTTGCAACATTTCTATCAGGCAAAGTGAGTATTACCTGAGGTGGTTTCTCACCAGCTGGTCTTTCCCCATCAAGCCTAGTTATGTTAGCCCACGTATCTCTCAACCCAGGCACATCGTCTATTGTTTGAACCTGCTTCCATAAATCTACGGGCAGGAGTACAGGGAATAGCAAGTCAATATCACTTAGGGTGAACAC
The DNA here is from genome assembly GCF_040938575.1 of Ambystoma mexicanum. Lineage (NCBI taxonomy): Eukaryota > Metazoa > Chordata > Amphibia > Caudata > Ambystomatidae > Ambystoma > Ambystoma mexicanum. The sequence goes on from NC_090923.1 coordinate 1,034,015,004, forward strand.
AGAGGACTGTAAAACGGACTCTATCTCTTTGTAGAATCCTGTCGGATTTTTCCTAATATCGGGAATTGATTGTCTAATAGTGTTCACTTTCTGTCTCGAAAACGGGACGTGGACAAATTGTGATACATAATGTGCAGGGATGTCCACAGCGGGTGCACCTGTCCCAACGTTAGCGGGAATCTCAACCTTTGGGACAAATGTCGGAGGAACCTCTCTCATTGGCAACTGACTTATAGGTAATTCCGATCGCTTACTAAGCAACAGAGTCAAGTTGTGCGCTAAGGCAGCCAAAGAAGTGTCGGGCGAAAAAGCCCTCTTACAAATACCCCATAACTCTATAGGACAACTAACCTTCTTCCTTACACATTCATTCTGCAGGTACTGTACCATTACCTGAATCACCTTCTTTTGCATTTCTACTGTATACTGACTATACGTGTCATATACTTCATACGGCGGTATCGATGAATCCGAGATCCATCGAATCGCATCTTTGGTACAAATTCGTACTTCCTCAGATGCCGATTTACGACACGGAAGGAACCATTTCTGTACATACATACTGTCGTCTTCACCATCCTCATCCCGTAATCTTTCTAAGTCCGTCCTATACTCAAATAACCTCACAACATGATCATGTAATTTCTCCTCAGTGTCCCTCGAAAGTGCTAAAGTATTCAGATCCCTCAACCCTTGTGGGAGATCTGTATTATGTAATCTACCCCACATTACACATAAATAAGTCCCCAAACCTTCAATGAAAACATTTTTCTCGGGAAAATTGCTCATATTTGATAATGTGGAAAAAACATCAGCTTGATCACCTCTCTCCATACAATGCTTAGCCCATGCAAATAATTCCCTTTTCTTTTCTGCAGAAACAGTATTACGAGTGACAATCTTTGACCCCGCATCTTGATCAACTTCAGTCAGTACAGAACCACTCGGGAGCGGAGGTGCGGGCAAATTCAATGGAGGTGCGACTATCGGCGCAAGGGGAAGGGGTGGTAGAGTAGGTGGAGGAACAACAACTAGAGGAATAGGAACAATAGGTTGTACAGGGGGAACAGGAATAACAGCAGGAATAACAGCAGAAATGGGCAAAGCACCAGGGAGAGGATCATACGGAGGTGGCGCAAAGGCACCAGGGCTTCGCTCGTTTAACAACTTATCAATAAATTCTTCGGAAACATGAAAATCTTTAGAGGGATAGATTTTCTGGATACCGAGTGAGAAAGCCCTATCCATATTCTTGACTGACTCTGAATGTTTTTCCTTATCATATAATAACGCCTTTTCGGCATTCGTTATATGACGGCGTGCATGTTTATCCTTACTTTTAAGCTGCTGCAACGCTTCGTTTTTCCAATTCTGCAAAACATCAAATGCTGCAGGTCTGGTCTTTTTCTTTAACAAGACCGATTGTAGGTATTCAATACGGGGGATCTCGAAACTACGATTGATTGGCCACTGAAATTCGGAGGCATGTCTGGTTTGTCTGTGCCAAATATCATTAAATACTATACTTCCAATGCCATGCTTACAGTACATAGTACACGCCGGCGACCCCTCCTGTGGTGCCGGGCGGCTAAATTCCAAAGATTGTCGATCGCTGCGGAACAGAGCCCTAAAGCAGCTAGACAATTTTCCAGGCATTTCACAAAAAATTGGTGTTATCTGGTCAATAATTGTGTCTGCAGATACAATACGCCAAATTCAAATTGTCAGAGTTAAATTAAGAGTCGGGTCACAACAACACCTGACCAAACCTAAGAAGGACAGTACGGTTTACCAAAGAACTTACATAACGAATTTTACCTTGTGTTTGGTGGTTTCGACAAATCGCCCGCCTCAAAAATGGACCCTCGTCAAGATGCCGTGTCAGACCACACGACTATCGTCCAAGCATCGGATCGTGCAGTGCTGCCGAGGTATCGCGTCTCGTTCGGTCGGGCACGCAGTATCACACCGTCCGATCCCGGTTCGATAGCCTGCGTCAACCTTCAATGATCCGGCATCAATCTTGAGGGTCCCTATTCGGGCGCCAACTGTGGAAACAGAAAAATAATATGAGGCCGGGAAGCCCAAAAAGGAACACACCAACACAGGTTACAAAGAAACATACAAGTGCTTTATTTCAAGCTACAACAGTTACCAAGTCAATTGACAAACGGATAGCTATTCGGCTCTCAGTATAACATAACGAACTTCAACGAGGGTTCGATGTGTTAGTGAGAGACCGCATATTGGAATACCCAGGCCTTTTATACAATTTGTCCAGCCCTTGGCCAACCCTCTTGCGGGTTAACCATTCTGCGAAATATTTAATTCTGGTCTTAGGGTTCCTTGCCAGGTCAATCCTTTAATATATGCATTTCGATTAGTTTCACTGATATAAGTAGTACATTTACATATAGGTCAACAGTAGGACAAGGTCTCTGTTCGCGACCCCGACAAGTGGCCTGCAGGCATATTAATTATTCAGTTGTACGGAGGTCACAACGGCCAGAATCTTACTCAGAATGCCATTTGGCCTCCATTTTGATGTTCAGGGTGACTTCTACATAACAAGAGAACCTAAAATGGCGGCACAATCCAAGATGGCGGCTTACATTGGTTTCTCTAAGGTCAAGACTTTGCCGTGGAGTTTGTTCGCACATGATGTTTAGACAACTTGGCGTAGGCCAATACACATACAATTATTACAATAGGAGGCATAATATTGTTTCTATTCCGACACATCAATAACGAATCATAATGAGGGTTGAACAGAACACCCACAGATGACTCTGTTCGGTAGAAGCGATAAAGGCTCTGTCTGTAAGGAATGATTCCCCACATGAATGCGAGAAAGAGCATCAGCAGACACCTGGGCCTTGGTAGGACGATACGTAATAGTGAATTGATATTGTGAGAAGAACAAGTGCCTACGCACCTGCCTGGCGGTGAGACATTTCATCGATTTGAAGACTAGTAGACTCCTGTGATCTGAGTAGACAGTGACAGGGTGTAGAGCACCTAGTAGATGGTGTCTCCATTCTTAAAAAGCATCCCTGATGGCTAGGAGTTTACATTCGGTGATTGGATAATTCCTTTCGTAAGCCATCAGTTTGCGGGAATAGTAGGCTATGGAATGTATGTCGCCAGAGTGAGGGCACTGTTGAGATAAGAAAGTTCCGACTGCATATCCCGAGGCATCAGGCTCCACAAAAAAAGGAAGATCCGGATCAGGATGCTTAAGTACAGGTGCGGAAGTGAAAGCCGATTTTAATTGATCAAAGGCCTTCTGGGCTTTTGGTGACTTTACATACGGAACTTTAGCACTGGTCAGGGAAGTAAGAGGTGCAGATGGTTCGGAGAAACCATGGATGAAACGCCTACAGAAATTGGCAAATCCCAGAAATGACTGAAGTGATTTGATGGATTTGGGTTCTGACCAGCCCAAGATAGCTCTCACTTTGAACCTACTCATACGAACACCACAATTAGTAAGGTCATAACCCAGGAACTCCACCTCAGGGGCATGGAAAATCCATTTCACGGCTTTTGCAAATAGTTTTTTTTTCCCGCAAACCCTGGAGCACCGTTTTGACTTGTTAAATATGTTCTGGAAGGTTCTGTGAATAGAGCAATATGTCATCTAAATACACCACTACGTATTGATCCAAGATGTCATGAAACAGATCATTCATAAAAGCCTGAAAAGTGGCCGGGGCATTACAGAGCCCAAAGGGCATCAACAAATATTCGAATAGACCATAGCACGTCTTGAATGCGGTCTTCCATTTGTCCCCCTCTCTCATGCATACCAAATTGTAGGCCCCTCTGAGATTTAATTTCGTGAAAACCTGCGATGATCCCAGTTGATCAAGAAGGACAGAAAGCAAGGGAAGTGGATATTGATTTATTGATTTCTTATGGTCACAGCGTTCATAGCGGGGTAGTCAATACAGGGGCATAGATCACCCTCCTTCTTGGGAACAAAAAAGAAGGGAGATGCCACTGGAGACTTTGAGGAGCAGATGAACCCCATAGCAAGAGCCTTGTCTATGTACTCCTTAAGTACAGCGTCTTCTTTTAAAGTGAGGGAATACACTCGCCCCACTGGTATCTTCCCTCCCAGTACGAGGTCTATCGGGCAGTCATAGACCCTATATGAAGGCAGCGTTTCCGCCCTACCCTTGTCGAATATGTCCACATATTCTATGTATTTTGGGGGAACTGAAGGCGCAGGGGTGTTTGAGATGGCCCCAATGTGCATAGAAGAAGAAACAAGGACCCTGGCGGGTCCTTCCTGAGAAATTCCATGCAATGGAGTGCATTGTGTATTGCATACCATGGAAGGGAATTTGATCTGAAGTGATGACCAATCAATGACTGGATTATGATACTGAAGCCACGGGATACCAAGGATGACCTTAAATGCAGAAGCTTTCATAATATCAAAGGAGATCTCCTGTGTATGTCCTTCATCGGTACACATAAGCAACAGTACTGTCTGATGAGTAATACCATCATGATACCAGAGGCAAGGGTCGACTCGTCTACTGCATTAACGGTTTCAGGTTGTTTTTTGCGAATCAGTGGTATCCCTGACACAGAGGCAAAATGCTGATCAATATAGTTACCCGTTGCTCCAGAATTAATGATTGCCCTAGCCTTTAAAGACACTCCATGAGCCGAGGAAAAGGTGACAGGGAGATGAAACAACTGGACTGGATCATGCATGGATGAGTCCATAATTGGCCCTGCCGATTTAGGGACTCTATATTCTGAGGGCTTCGGTGTGCCCAAGGTGACAAGTAGCAGACTCAGGCATCAAAGATACAAAAACAAAAGGAAGTAGAACTGCTACCTTCCAGGTTCATACCCAATTTTAGTCAATAAATGGAACAAATGGAAATCGGGGAGCCTGGTATAGTTTTACTAATGGAATAAATCCCTAAATTAGTAACCCAAATGGTTTGTCCAGAAAGAAGAAAGATCGAATAAGGAAACTCACACGTATCAAAGGTTGTGAACATACAAAGGGGCAAGGGCGCGGTGTTTGGCGCCGCTGGTCCCCGGAGGGACTTCCTGCTTGTGGTCACGCCCCCCTGGACATATCCCGTTGCCGCCAGTCCCGCAGCGGTGAAGCCCGCGGCGGGGCAAGGGCGCGGTGTTTGGCGCCGCTGGTCCCCGGAGGGACTTCCTGCTTGTGGCCACGCCCCCCTGGACATATCCCGCTGCCGCCAGTCCCGCAGCGGTGAAGCCCGCGGCGGGGCAAGGGCGCGGTGTTTGGCGCCGCTGGTCCCCGGAGGGACTTCCTGCTTGTGGCCACGCCCCCCTGGACATATCCCGCTGCCGCCAGTCCCGCAGCGGTGAAGCCCGCGGCGGGGCAAGGGCGCGGTGTTTGGCGCCGCTGGTCCCCGGAGGGACTTCCTGCTTGTGGCCACGCCCCCCTGGACATATCCCGCTGCCGCCAGTCCCGCAGCGGTGAAGCCCGCGGCGGGGCAAGGGCGCGGTGTTTGGCGCCGCTGGTGTTCGGCGTACGTGGAGGGAGGCACTCCTTGTGTTGGCCATCGGACGGGGCGACAAGAAAAAGTAAGTGCGGACAAGTGTTTTTGCGCCTGGGCCTGGGCCTGCTGGTGTCCTTTTACCTAACGGCGTAGAGTCCGTGAAAACCTGCTGGGGGCCGGACTCGGGACTTCAGCACTGCCCTCTACTGGTCAATTCTGAGGGGTTTCGTCATGTCCCTAATAAAGTCCCTGAGGTCCTTTAGAGGCCGTGCTGCGCCAAGGAGACCGGCCACGAAACCGGCTGGCTCCCTGCCATCTACCTCGCCATCTACCCTGCCCACGTCTTGCTCTGAGTCCTCTGAGTCCTCTGAGACCCTGTCCAAAGCCCCCGAGTATTTACTAGCAAGAAAACTCCTGGTCATCAAGAGAAGTAGCCATCAGGGTGCAACAGAAAAATCTAGGCCCACAGCGAAGCCCCATTCCGCGGCCTCCTCATGTTCTGTCTCTGACCTTGTATATCGAGAGCCTATATATACCGTGGAGGACATGAAAGCACCCACCCCAGGAACCGAATGCGGGGGGGGGGCCTTCCAGTAACTTGGCTAACCTCCCAATGCAGAGCTGTAAAGGAATCCTCCCAACACAGAAGCTCGAAGACACTGTCTGTCAAGAATCTCTGCCTACCGTTTCTGGGAACTCTGAAGCCTTGCATCTGGCAAATGCCTGTGGCATAGGGATAGGGGGGGTTGGTGATGTGTCAGTCCCTCCTTTCGCATCCCTGGCACCTGTTGTTTCTGCCACCCCCCAACCGAGCTCGCCCACTGTAAGCTTACACCTGCCACCTGCTCTTCTACCTACTTCGGGCCCTATTTTCGTCTACTCACCCCCAGCCACAGCTGCTACCACATTGGGTCTATTGGACATAGAATCTACTGGAACAACAGAAGATAATCTCCCGCCCATCCCCTCCTGCAGCTCATGGAGCGAGACTTTACTAGCATCGATCTCAGGGTCCTGCTTCTCTTCTCATCTAACATCTTTCAGGGCTCCCGAACCTGTCACTCACGGAAGCTATTCCTCCACCGCTCCACTACAGAAGGAGTTGCATACTACCAGCTGTTGCTCCTGTGCTCAAGTGCTTTCTGAAATTGCAATCATTAAGAAATTGCTTTTGGTGTTGATTGATGCCCGGGGAATAAGAGGGGAGAGGAAGGGTGGTGGGGACCCGCCTGGGGAGTCTTCCAGTTTGCCCCCAGATGGCAAGGGACTCAACCCCCCCCAGCTACCTTCAATTATCCCACCATGCGATAGGACGGCCAATGCATCAATGAGCTCTTCTCGGGATGTCCAGCTGATGCACCCTAATGCAGAGAGGGGCCACCCCACTGGGAGTATCGAGCCAATTGTGATGGGGGAGAGTCCCCCAAACGTCCTGACAATCAACCCTCCTAGGGAGGGAGGGAACGGAGCACATGGCCTCTGTTCAAGGGGGTGCAGCTCCAAGAGTCCTGTCCCTGGGGGGAAAAGAACTGCTACGGTTTTCCTGCATGGGGTACCTAAGTTGCCTTTGGGCAGGCGTGAACCAAGGGATGCCCTCTCTAACAAATGTCTTCACTGGCTGCGTTCCGTTGGGAACTGTCCCTTTGTGACCAGGGAAGCGTTGGTGGGGTGTGTTAGACTGGCAGGCGAAGGTATAAACCCCTCTGACTCTGTTAAAATTGCCTTCAGGAATGGTCAAATGGCCAGGGAAGTTTTGGGAAGATCTGGGGGTTATGTGCGGGCCCCACATAGTGGGATTACAATCAGCTCGTGCCCCTATTTGGGAGCCGCTGCCCCACCTGGAATTGTCACACACTGTACTGTCCTGTCGGGAGCGAACTGTACTCCTCTGGGTAAAAGGCTTGTGGGGGGCCGCGTCTGAGTGACAAGGGCGGATAATTAGTCTAGTGACCATTCGGCCAAGTTAAGGGACCATGTGTAACGTAATGGGGTCTTAGGGGTTGACTCCTTTTCCCACTATAAATATCGTTTGATCTATGGTGTCGGGTTATGGTGCAAAAATTGCATTTCCTTTTATGTGTTCTGATCTTGTTTATTTTGGGTTTGATGGACTGTTCAAACTGTAACCTGGATTTGTGCTATAATGTGTATTTTGTCGTTTAATGGTTGTTTTTACACATCCGAATAAACTTGTTTGACCTTGACCTTGTATTAAAACCAAAACACATCAAAAAAACATTTGAAAACAATATGTATGAGACACATTTCAATAATCTAGACAACAAATAACTTAGTGGGGTACATAAGAACATCAAAAAAGAAAAAAAGACATTTGAAAGCAATATGTATAAGACGAATTTCAATAATCTAGACAACAATGAACTTAATGAGGTACATGAAAGAAATGCCCATTCAGGCCTTTTAGTGCTAGCTGAATGGAGAGTATTTGAGCGTGACTCTGTCTATTTTGAGTATTTTGAGTAGACTCTGTCTACTGTCGGGATTTGGCGTTTCCCGCCTTTCATTTGGTTTTTTTGGGGCATTCAGGCAACAAATGATCAGATGCTCCACAATACATGCACAGGTTGTGAGACCTGCGATACTCTCGTTGAGCGGGGTTTAGCGGTCCTCTAACGGCACCAATCTGCATAGGTTCAGCAGCAGGCAACTGTGCAGTCGTGGACTCTGGGACTGCTGGTGTGAACACAGCTGTTCTTTTCTCACCACGTCTTTCGGCTTTGCGAGCATCGATTTGCAGGACCAAATCAATCAGCTCCCGAATGCCGGGGGAACAACGGGGACAGTGGACAATATGTCCTTTATTTCATCAGAAAGACCTTGATGGAAAACAGCCATTTTCTTCTCTTCGGGCCAGTCTATTTCTGCTGCTAGTTGATTAAAGCAAGCTAGATAGACCAGTAGAGAAGTATTTCCTTGTCTGTGCTTTAGTAGCTCCAAATCAGTGGCTTGAGTGGTATATTGAGTGTCAAATACTTCACTCATCATAATGAGAAGAGCATCACAGTTATAAAGAACATGACTGTTAGATTCCAATAGTGGATTTGCCCAAGCCGCAGCTGTACCACCCAAGTGTGACAACACAAAAGCGGCCTTAATAGTGGAAGTGGGAAAAGAGGCAGGACGACACAAAAAATGCAACCTGCACTGATTGACGAAAGTTCTGTACTGCTTAGGATTACCCAAAAAGCATTCTGGGGGGGCTAGAGGGATCTGAGTGGTGAGCATTACTGCGGCTGTTTCCTGACTGGGAGCAGGAAAACCAGACCCCGAAGCTGAAGCTCCGGCTCCTGGAGGTTGTGATGCAGGCGTAGTCACCAGGGACTGAATTGCATCTATGCATTGACGCAACTCCTCTTGCACATTTGTCAAGTCCGTTCGTAGATCGGTGACCATTTGCACAATCTGGGTTAAGGCGTCGCCTGTCTCAGTGAACACTGTGGCTGCTAATTCTGTTACTCACCACACCATAAACCAGTCGGGGCATTGGTAAGACGACCTCGATGAAAGGAGTGGTATACTGAGTGGATTAGTATTCAGCCTCCAGGACTCCAGTTCCTCTGAATTCTAAGATTCAGTCTTCTTCCAATTGAGGGACTCTTCTTTACAATGTACCTCTCTGCTGTTTAAGTAAAAACAGACAGAGGTGTCAATTGCACAAAAGAGCGGGGAAAACATGCACCGCAAAAAACAATGCTGTAAAGGAATTACAGAAATTATTAGAATGACACAGTAAGGAATGTGATGAAAAAACAGGTAACAGAAAAGATTTTAGAATACCTAGGGCAAGGTTTGTTCGCTGCTGAATAAGGAATGGATTCTGAATCTACAAAGAAACAAACCCCAAAGCCATGAGTATGTTGTCCAACCCAATAAGACCCCACTATAGTCAATAAGCAGTTAGAATGAATTGAGGTAAGGATTCTGAGCCCCTAATGGTGATAGTTGAAAGGAATACAACAGAAGGAAAAAATAATAAACAGGGAAGCGAGTATGGGAAGAATGTACCCCGGCGGCACGAGGGTACGCACTAAGTACAGGTTGGTACATGGACAGGAGAGCATTCGGAAATGCACTTAGTAGAATATCTCAGCAGGTCCGAGGAGTACAGATTAGTTAATGACCCAAGAATCCCAGTTCAGGTACAAATGGCAATTGTAGTAGGCAAGAAAATATGAAGGCAGAGAATGTTTATCCCAGAAATGTAAACATTGCAGCAAGGGCACAACACCCGAAATGACCAGTACTCACTTTTCCAGATAGGTGTAAGTCTTCTGTAACAAGCGCAAGGAGTTTGCATGATGCGCGGCACTCTGGAAGGCAGAGATGCACAGCCGCGTGTAAAGCAATCCAAAATAACATTCCGAGTCAGGCACCAGAAGAAATACCAACAGGCAAGGGAAGCAGCAATGGAAGTCCAAGAGTTCCGGGTTCGGCAACGCAGTAAACAAATCAAGGCCAAATGGAGAAACACAAAGGCAATCCGGATAGATATAAGCAGGGTTCAGGAGCCAGGAAATCAATAGAACTTACGGAGAGTAATCTGAGAGGGAAGAGGAATTTGAAACAACAGGAAATGTGTGAATGACGCCACGATTATCAGCAACAGGCACCCGGGAGAAGCCGTATTTAAACTGCAGGTGGGCGGGGTTTCCTTGCACGCATTTCACGCACAGAATGCATCAGCTGACATGACCGTTTCTGTTGACTAAGCAATCTCCATGGCAACCTGTAACTATGCCAGAGGGAAGCCCTGGAGCGCTTGCTTCACTGCAAGTCTGGTTTACGAAATAAAGGAACGGGAGGTCCCTGCTGCCGACATGTAACAGCAAGGAGGCCTAGTTCTGGGACAGGGTGCAGGACAAGGTGATGGCTGCGTCCACTCATTCCAGAACCACAAAGAACCTCAAAAAGGGATGTAATGACCTCAAGAGTGAAGAGGGGAAGGTAGGATGTGCCCCTAGTCCCAAAAGACCCCTCAACAAGAAGAAACACCTGAGACAACATGGGCTGCCGATCAAACAAACTTACACCCATTCCTTCTGCCCCAACAATGGAAAACTACCACGAAAGATACCCACACAGCAGAAGTTACAATCCTGCAGTGGTACGGATCCTACCCAGACTGTATGAGGAGACTCAAGACAGAGCTCTAGATGACTACATGGATCGAATTGACTAAACACTGAGAAGCCCTGTCATTTATTATAAGAAACCTCACGACGACTCAGCTACATTAGACATGAAGCACACATGCCGTCCGCACATCTTTGACGCACACACACCTAACTACACAAAGAATACGGATGTGCAGTTCTATAGTTAGAGGACCGTGACATATACATACTGTCAACATGTTTATTATTTTGTCACTAGGCGTGCTTCAGCATCACAGTAACACAAGATGCAAGAAGAGTTCTTGCACAAGCTTGCTGATGCCCACATGCAAATAACCTATGGCATGACAGGAGCACTCTCGGGACCTGCCAGCCATAACCGCATTAATGCATAGATGGATTAGAATGTATATACGAACAAAGCCAGGCTAGGGCTCACTAACTTCAGTAGGCCATGATCGGTCCAGAGACGGAACCAAAAGCCTTGCAGGCTGTCAAACTGCAGTCTACAGACACATGATCAGGCCATGATGAGGAGCTGCCAAGAGCATGGCCTGAGAAAAGCCACCTGTCCCACGGCCCAGACAAACAACTGCAACAAAATAGTTACAGCTACAGCGAAGCGCTGCGCTGGGAACCAGAGTACACATGGCATGGCTATGGGCTACACACTGTATACTGCTGACACATAGTTACACATCAATACATTATTATACAAAGTATTGTTCACAGGTGTTCGCAGCCTGAGAAAGGGATCAGTCCCAGGTTGAAGGGGCTCAGTTTTGTCCAATTGGGGGGAAGAACCTCTGGGGTGGAGGGTGAGAGTTGCCAACCAATAAGGCGGTCCTGTTACTGTAACTATTTTACAGTAACACTTTTAAGGGAATGGCTGAGCATACCACCTGACACAGGCAGGGCCAATTACTGACCCCTTCTATATGTTTGTATAGGGCACCTACTACTCAACAACCTATCACAACTCCAGATAGGTTTTTGAGACAGTTCCCAGTGATGACGCCAGTTACAACGTCACTCCATTACAAAACTGGCCTGCTAGCCAGAGTCCAGTGAGATCTGTGTGGGTGCACATCCATGTCTGTGATCCCTGTGGTTAATTTTGTATAATAAACCACAGTTACTCTTGCCTCTTGTGTGGACCTGGAATTCTTGATCAGGACTAAGGGAAGGAGTTAGGCCTTCCATGGATTCGCTCCAGCGGGCCCCCAAAGCGGCTCGGCCGGACATGGTGGTCCACCCTTAACAAGCGCAAGGATTCACAGCATCCTGTCCAATCACAGATGGGGGTGCATAGCCGCAAGCGTGTAGTTAATGTAGGACACACTTGCATCCTATGCAAGGTGTAGTGAATGATGTTGAGGCAAAGGTTAGAGTCAGCTCAGAGATGATTTCTAGATATTCCAAAATGGAGTAATTCTGCCTAAGACTAATGTAATGGGTGCAAATTTGAAGGCTACTGAGGAAATGTCTCTGGGTTACCCACATGTAGCAATCCTGAAATTGTCAACATTACAGGTAAAACCAAAGTCACAATCATTTAATGACTGCCATGCATATTCCAGAAACAAGATAGATGGGGCAGCAACATGTATACCCAGGGACAAGGCCCCATCTTGATCAGAAGGAAAGCAAACAACAAGACCAGGGGAGGCACAACAATTCAGTTATCATAATAACTAAACTAGTCCAGCCAAACAATAATACAAGACAAAGCCCGGATAGATGGCTGGCCCCAGAGGCCAATTTAACAGACAGATAAGGAGTAAATGCTGATGGGGCGCACCTGCTTTGTCTTTTTCAATGCACAGCTGCACATGTCTCCCATTGAAGTCTTCATCAGCTTTTAGCTTTTTAACAACTCTCAGCAGAGTTGTTAAAAATGAGAAGTGATTATTAATGCGAACAGTTAACTGGCAGTCGCAGGGGCACTTTTCTTTCTTAGAATTTTATACAATTGTAATAGCCTGTTTAACTGTCATTGTTGGCTCAGAACTTTTGGGGGTACTGAACAACATGCAGTCTTTGTGAAACAATGACCTTGGGCTTCATTATGATGCTGGCGGTAGCTGTGCAGGTAAAACCCGCATGGCTGCCACAGGTATTATTTTTTTCCGGTGCCCACGAAGGGGCAATTACTGAGTCATTATGGCCTTGCTGGACATGGTAATTGCATTCGTGAATGGTGCCGGTGCATCCGACATGCTCTGCTCGTGGGTGCCGGTACGCCCGCCAGGTCAGACCTGGTGGGCGGAAAGGCACCTGCGAGCAGAACTCATAGTTTTCTGGTCCGGTAGTAACGGCGCCGGTGGCTTACCAGCGCCGTTACTACCGCACCGGCAAACTTATAATGAGGCTGCTTGTTTTATTTCACTTCATTTCTGTAGGAGATTTCCTTGGTAGGCACTCATTACTTTGCATGCTGTAACTGATAGGCTTCCAGTCAGGATGGGCAAAAGAAAGCTACAATCCTACATTATTTTCAAATCAACAGATTTTACTATGATTCATATAATGTGTGAAAGCATCATGAAGTAGACACAGACAACTGAAACTAATGATAGTCTATGTCAGGAAGTCCACAGTAAATGTCTGTCTGTGTCCAAAGCCTATACTTGCCCTCACATTTAAGTGTATACCATGTGTAGGGATGTCAGCATCAAATGAGAAGTGTTCAACATAAAGGTTCAGAGGTTCTTCCAGCTCTTAGGTGGAAGAAGGGTCTCCATTCCCCAAGGTTCAAACTGTTCATGTTACAAAAGAGGGGTTCCCTTCCCAAAGCTTTTAAGTCTTCCAATGTTCCACATTAACACAATCCCTTGGGTAATTTCCCAGCTTTGCAGGTTTGGTTACCTTTTCTAATTCCTAATGTTCAGTTCCTCAATTTCAGTTTACACTGATTTCCTTGATTCAACCAGAACAATCACAAAGTGTTTTTCCTTAGGTGGGTGTATTCGGTCTAGGTGCAGTTGCCAAAACACATGGTCCACCTATTATATGTCATGCAACCGACACACCTTATCTGGATTCTTTTCATAGATATCTTGCCACAGTTTCAGCTTCACAATGAGGTTTGTCTTAAAAAAATCTCATTGTAACCTCAGAGGTTTCGATTGCCCTTCAAGCTTCATTATCATTTGTTTTGTCGTCATTCATCTGTTGAGTAGCTTTCATTTGTGAAACCAACATAGGATGCCCTGTGCCCCATCCCGCCTCAGATCTTTTCAACTTCTCGCCCCTTTCCACTGGAACCGTCTTCACCTCCCCATACGCTCTATCTCCTCCTATTCCTTCTTCCACACTTCTCTCAAGTCTGACCTCCTCCAATCTCCATCATAATACCAGAGCTATCTCTTTCACGTTGGACCTACATCGCTTCCTACATTTTTACTACCTCCCCCACCTCATTCCCATTCCAGTCATGAAATACCTTACTGTTCATGTAAATTGTTCCAAGCACTGTTTTCTGATACTTGTTTCATTGTTGCTAATGCTTGTTATGTATTCTTTTGTCCTCATGTAAAGCGCTTTGGATATAAGCGCTTTATAAATCCTAATAAAATACAAAATAAAATAAAAATAGTATTATCAGTATGCTTTCCTCCTAGGAAACTCGGTTACTATTCTAATTCTTTTGCACAATCGATCATGAGCTTCCCAGTACACTCTCCTGCTAGGAAACGCATTCTCTTGATTATCACACCTGGTGCCCTTTCCCCGTGTATCCTTTGCATATAGGCTTTGGTATTACTATATTTCTCTTGCACAATTATTGTTGACTCTTGGCAATGCCTGCTTATGTAACTCTTGGGAAGGCCTGCTTGTTTGACTCTTGGCAATGTTTGCTTATTTAGCACAATTATTCTTGGCTCTTGACTCTTGGGCAATGCTTACTTTCACGGCTTCTCATTATATGAATTACTTTTCACATGGATTTCGTATATTCAATTCAGATATTCACAATTAAATGTCTTTTCCACTAAATCACTCATCCACCGTGTCCAGGGCCCCCTTTTCACCCAGGCAGACTCACCGGCCTTCTCACGGTCTGCTTTCCACTTTCTGCGGCTTTCCGGAGAATCGTCTCCTCTCACGGTCTGCGAGCGCTGGTTCCTGTTTGAATGGATTTCTAAACTCTGCACTGGTGAACAGATGTTTGGGAGGCCGCCCTTTTTACTGAAACAGGGAACACTTTGGCAAAGCTAGCCAGGACAATTCAAGGTAGAATGGAGAGCAGCCAAGGCTAAGTCTCAGGATTATTGGAGGTGATCTGAGATCTTGGATGAGCACACACAGTAGGACGATAAGAATTATCCTTAGTGTATGACAAATATAAACTTTATTAGGGCCAGAACAGACACAAGTGAATAATGACAAACTCAGTAATATCACTACTTAAACACACACTATGTAAAATATATGTACAATCACTTTTCGGTCAATGCAGTAAAATGTGGTTCCCTGCCAAAACCTGTCGGGAAGGAAAAGCAGACAAACTTTAATACATTGGTGAACTCCAGAGATAACTATGCCTAACTTGGAGCTCAGTGTCAGGTTTGTGCGTAAAAGCGCTTGGTGATGCGTAAAGCTTACAAAGGACAATATTCAATGGGAAGGAAAAGTTAGCAAGAGATTCTAGAGTGTGGAAATTCAGTTCCGAGAATCAGAGGAGGATCTGCTGTGGAGATCTGCTGTCCACAACTAATGGACTGCTTTAGGAATCAAGAGCCACCCAAGACAAGGACCACACCCGTAAAACAGATTGGATGAACTAGGGCCACCGGTAAGTGGTGTGATTACTCACTGCCCTTAGCTCACTCTGGGTCCAAACTTGGCAGGCTTGGAGATGGCTGCCTGGAGTACCAAATCCCTTCCTTGATTAAGCTTCAAAGCGCACAAGCACTGCAGGTGCAGATGCGGGGCCCATTTAATAAAGGAGTAGGATCTCTCATCACTAATGCAGGACAAAGAAAGCACTGATGCAGCTGGTCTCAGGACACTTGAAGAAAGTCAGGAAAGTTGTCAGCAGTGACCACCACTGTCGCACAGTGACGCAAGGGGGCACCCAACTCTTGTGGTCTGACGCACGCTCCTTTCTCGCGGCCAAAAGCAGATGGGTCAACGAAATTTGGTAAGAAGATGCTTTGTAGTGTGAACTAGGATTTTCCCAAAGCTTGATGCAAAACTTGTAGTAGCAACGCTCCAACGCAGATGCCAAGGTACAAGCTAGTAAGTCCACTGGAGGGTCCAGGGGCACTTATGAGAAGGCTCGTTTGCAGAGCAACAAGGAGGCGCTAAGAGTCATTGGTCCCACCAATCCAAGGGGTTGAAGTACCTTTGCAGGTCTTCAGAGATCAAGCGCAAAGTAGGGCTCTACTGGGACAACAGCAGGCTCAAAGTGCCAAACCGTCTCTGCACAGTTCAGGATAGTCCTTGGATCTGCTTAGCTTCTCAGAATACTTGGCTCTGTGTATAAGTTGTTTCCGACCTATGGGTGATCTGCGAATCTGCATTCAAGCCCCCTCCTCTTATGCCAAAGTCCAGTGAGTGCTAGCACCCACCTGGCCAATGAGGAGATCTGCCCCATTCATGCACGCCAGCAGTGGTCCAATCAGGGACCACTGTGGCTCTCATGCTCTTGTGCAAACAAGTCATCCGGGCACCAGTAGTGTGGATTGGGAACAGACAGTCTCAGCTCACTTCCTGGGTACCCACCCACCCACATGACATTCATTACATCATATCCATCCTGTTCTTCTATTTTATATCCACCCATCCATCCTGTTCTTCCATTTTGTATTCATCCAGAATGATTCTTCTGCACATGAAGATTGCTCAACAATGCTATAGTCTCCCTTGTGTCCTGTTAGAGCTGCACTAGAAATCTCAATTTCAGCAGTTCATCTGGTCCGATTTTTGTTTCTATCAATGCATATGCTAGTGGTTTTACTTGTCCATTCTTAAATACAGACCCACAACAAGTAGAATGTAAATGTAAAACAAGGACTGGAGGCATTATACACACCTCACAATGCACACCACAGGTCTCCTTTACCTTATGCATTTATGTTGTGTTTTATACAGTGCTCTTAGTATTCTGGAATTTCATAGCACTAGATTGAAAACAGGGGAAAGGAAAATCTCCTGAAAAAACTGGCCCCCCTCTCCCAGCTTAATCTGCATACTGAATCTCTTGGTTGTCTCCATGACCACTAGTCTGACTTCAGAGCTGCCAGAAGCACGGACACTGCTCTCCTGAACACCCATGAAGACTTGCTCTCTGATCTTGACTGAAACCTTCCTCCTGTACTCATTCTCCTCAAACTATCCTCTGCTTTCGACATGGTCAACCACGCCTTCCTGCTCAATCACCTTCGTGACAACATGGGTAACACTGGTCAGTCCCTTATCTGGTTTACCTTTGTTATAAATGACTTATCACATCATATCATTAGCCTGCAAAACGTGCCACTTTTGCGGGTCAATGCTTGCCCCAATAATGACTCTCCGGGTCACAAAGACCAGGAGGAACGCCAACGGACAAAATGGCAAAAGGAGAAGAAAAAAGACCTTGTGGCACGACCATGATCGACACTAGCCATAGTTAGGAACCAAATGCAGTAAGCGTGGTATGGGCTGGTAAATTAATGTAAAAACACATGAAAAAGCTTCTGCTGCCATCAGTCTACTCCAGTGCACATTGTCCAGTTACCAAAACATCCTAAAGGAATGTCTAGGGCCCGGAAATGCAAGGACTCCAGTGCGCTGTACAGTAATGTACTTTGCACACTGAAATACAGTTGCCAGAAGTGGCAACAAAGTCATAGGAATAAGAGAAACAAAGTTTCTCAGTACTGACTGTTTGAAGAACAAGTCAGTTTCCCCATAACGATGAGCAAAAGCACAGTGGAGTGCAGCTGAAGGCTATGCTTCATTGGCAGAAATTCAGGACATGAGGCTGAAACAAAAGCAAAAATGTGTGGGGTCCACAAATATAGAGGTAATGTAGCAGTAAGTGACTAACACCTCAGTCATACAGCATCTTCCATGGCTTCCTTGCTTCCCGCGGTGTCCGGACATTTCTTCGAAAGTCATTTCGTCGAAAGACATTTGGTCGACGTAATTTGGTCGAAAACCAAAAGGTCGAATTTTTTTTTAATTTATATATATATTTTTTAGGTTGTAGTTTAGGGAAAAAAGGGTTTTTTAGAAAAAAAGGGGGTTGGGGGTGCCCCCCCCGAAAAAATTAAAATAAAAGTGAAAATAAAAAAATTAAAAAATTCGACCATTTGGTTTTCGACCAAATGGTTTCGACCAAATGTCCTGTCGACAAATTTTTTTCGACAAAATGTCTGGCAACCTCTTCCCGCTGCTTACGTTGGACCTCGAGTAAACTGCAGTCAGCGGTTCTGCGACTGTGAGCATTCGGAGTCTCTACAGTGCTCACAGTACCTGCGCTCCGTGCCGCACTGCTAGCCCAGTTCCGCCTCAAACTGCCAATGAGCCCCTCTTGCTTGCTGCATCGGATCATGCTCCCTTTACCTCCCAGCATCTTGGGACGGTTCCTTCTTGCCGCCACAACTTCTGCCATGCAACTCTTCTTCGCACTCTTCTCTGGGCTTCTGACCATGCTTCTCTCAGTGCTTCTCTCCATGCTTCTCAGCTGAGCCATTTTTAAAGTTCCTGGCTCCAGGATAATGAGTACAAAAATTAGATCATTCACATTTCGTCTTCCAGGCTGTCTTCTGTTTTACTGTTGGCCTCCTCGTCTCAGTAAATAAGTGGTGTTTGGGTGCCCAGGAATCAACAAAGAGAGGTTGTATGATTCTGGTGTGTCTCTTCCTCATCCCAGTACCTGACTAATGTTCACTGTTAGATGATTTATGAAAAGGATATGGCAAGGACTGGTAATAACCTATAAAGACCTGGGGGATACTGGGTTCATTAGAAAAGGGAAATGGGACACTGTGTCTCATCCAAGTGTGCCTCATCCCCACTCCCCAAGTCTCCTCCACCTCCCTCACATATCCACCACCAGGGTCAGGATCTGATAGTGACGGCCTTTCTCTGGCCATGTGCTAGGAGAATATATTAGGGAAAGAAGTGAGGACGCTTTCAGGTTCCTCACAATTATATTGATTTCTTGTGTTACTTGTGTACATTTAAATACATCTCTATGAAATAGAGTATTCATTTTAGGTATTCAAACCCCAAAATAAAGAATATTTGTACCATCTTGATCTGGGAAGATATGCGGTCAATTGGCAGCATTTCAAACCATGCTCAAATCCTGACTTCACCACTTAACTGAAGCGTGTGATCCAGGGCAAATGATTTAGTCTCACTGGGCCACATTATAAGTTTGCCGGTCTGGTAACTACGCTACCGGTAAGCTTGCCGGTACCGCAGTTCCGGGACTGGCAAACTATGAGTTGTGCTCGCGGGTGCCTTTCTGCCCGCCAGGTCTGACCTAGCGGTCAGAGCGGCACCCGCGAGCCCAACATGTCGGATGCACCTGCACCATTACGAATGGTGCCGGTGCATCCAACCTCCACATTCCCATTGAGCCCTATGAGGCTCACATGGGAATAGGTAGCATTTTCTTCCAGCGCCCGCAAATGGGCAAATACCAGGTCCGGCGGGGCTGGAATGCCTGGGTAATTGCCCATTCTTGGGTGCTGGAAAAAATCACAAGTTTGGCGGCAGCCTGACGTTTTTACCGGCAAGGCTACCACCAAACTTGTAATGAGACCCACTGTGCCTTATATGCCAACATAAGGGGCCCCTAGAAGTTATTCAGTTCACAGTGTACACTAATCCAAAAAGCCTCACACATGGTTTGCTAGACTAGTGTTGCACCATATATAATAGCGAACATGCAAAGAAGTGGTTGTTGTTTCCAAAAGTGTGTCACCCTGTCAATTTCAATAAAAAATGTGCCACAAAAAAAATGTGTATTCCAAAATGTCATTATAAAGCAACAAACTGTCTCATTCCATGTTTTAGTGTTCTGTTCAGGTGGTGGAGGGTGCGGGGGGGGGGGGTCTGTCTTTCACAAAAAGATGCAGGGTTCCCAAGCCCCTCCTCTACAGCTTGCTGGGAGTGGCCACATTCTTGAGGGAAAATATTACTGTAGCATGCTGATGCACAGCTGTAGGAGGAGCTGGGGGATCATTGATAAGTCTGAATTCACTCTCCCAAACACTCCCTTTTCCAGAAATAATGGAGCGGACCCAAGTGCATGAAGAATCGGCTTTATTTTATTTATGAAGTAACTCGGCCAGTAGAAGGTTCAAGACGTTCTCAAAAAACATACATTACATCAGGGGTTATAAATCAAATACAATATATTATCATAATTCTAAGAAACAATATTACAACCAGCTGATTGGATATTAGGAAGCACATACCTTTATTATTATATATATTATACATGTTCATTGGTCGGTCCCTAATCTCTGGATCCACCCATGTTGCTTCCTTCTAGATGAGACATCACTTCATGAACATCATCGGGACATTTTTTGATTGGCTGGCACCACAATGTGCTGACACTGTTACAAAAATTGTGTGCAATTGGTCAGTTGTTACTAATACTGCCAAGGATGTTGCATTTATCCACAACGTCCCAATTATATTTTAATGTCCAGGGCAAGATCTAAACGTTGCTCTGGGCAAAAATAACAAACGTACTCTCATCTAGCTTTCTGACGCCGGGCCCAATCTCGCAGACAATTTACTAACCTTGGACAGTTTGTCATGTCCTCACTCACAGCAACACTGTTGCTTGCAGGTGCATTATATAATTGAATCAGAATTTTTACTTCATCATGGTGCGGGGCCAATGTGCAAGGCCTACTTCTCTCATGTATTCATCTTGCTACTGTATTCTCTGTGTGCACACTCAACCTCTTCTAGTATGGGGATGCTGTGTGTTCATCTTTATATAGTATCTTTTGCAATGTTACTGTGTACACCTGGAGATCAAGGCTTTGTGTGTTTTTTTCTCTGCCATCAATAGAAACAAACTAATTGTTGCATATCTAGGCTGAAACCATGGGGAGGCCAATTAATGCAGTTTCAGGACCGTATTGTGCTCTCTGTCCTTTCTCAACCTTGGCATCCTTAGCCTTCTGAACACCATTGTGAACCAACAAAATCTCTATTCAGTAATTTAACTTCCAGTGCTGTTTTCTTTTTGGTACGAATTCTGCAGGGCCTTGTCCACTCAAAATGGTGATCCTCTTGTCATGTTCAACAGTCTCGTACGTACCATACGTAGCTATGCCTGCCGCTATTTACTACAGTCCCTCTCTGTGTATTCAGAAACCTAACCCTCCCCGTATTGTAACATTAATTCCCTACAGTGTGCAAAAGCGAACTCTATCCCACTTGTGTTATATTTCGATAAAGAATCATGTCGGCTGCAGCAAACTATTCCAGCTTCCTTTTTCTACAAGTGCTTTCTCGTTTGGGGACTCCCGGGGGCATGACAGTGTGCAACACTGATCTTATCTGCACCATCACAAGTCCTTGCAGGGGAGAGAAGGCATTATCATCTCTTCTTCCCAGCTAGGCCGCAAAACAAGGTGGGGATGTGTACTGTGTGGGAGTGGTGACAAATGGGAATGGTGTTAAGGGGGAGCGGAAAGTCACTTGGGGTGAAAGGGGAAGGTGAAGCAGATGGGAAGGGAAGATAGGTAGATTGAAGCGTCCACAATGCGTTCCTTTCTTCTCATTTGCCATGGGTGTGTTCCGATTGGATAGCTTATTTGTAGCATACATTTTGAATAAAAAGATACACACCTTTTACTTCTAGCACATGTTTATTTGGGATTCACCTGTGAGACTCTTGTTTAGGGGTCTGTAGTGCACATTTTTAATTGTTCATGCTGTAGCCAAATAAGATTTCCTTATGGGAAAGTGGATGGAAGGGAAGAGAGTAGTGGATGAAAGGTGAGAGCAGTGGGGGAACTGGTGGAAGGTGGAAGGGAAGCAGAAGGAGGACGAGGAGGAGAAGGGGTATGGATGCCCGAGTGATGTTGGAAGGGGAAAGCGTGCTTTAGGAAAGGACGAGAGAATGCAAAGAGAGAGCAAATAACCCACTTGACAAAATTGGTTGCACCTGCAAAAATCAATGTATGTCAGCAAAACCATTTTAAGTCAGACTGCTAAACACACAACTCCAATAGAATAAAACGACTTAGAAACACATGAAACATTTGTCTGAAAAGTTAATTATTGTCGCACTCGTGACAGCCATTAACTCCTCTCACCCTAATTCCTCTTCCACGACTCACCCGGCCGGGGCCCCTCTCTCAACCTTGACCATGGGGGTCTTTGCCTGATGCCCACCTGTGGATGGCACAACGCCACACAAATATTAACCTGTCACATGTCCCACTCAGAACAGTATGAAAAGCAACCTGTCCCACAATGTAAAAGCCAAAGGCCAATGTAACAATGACACCTTTGTGCAAGCAGTACAGTGTTGTTGAAAAGACAGACACCAATCAAGCAAATATACTACCTTGATAGGAGTAACACAACACTTATGTACGGCCAATGAAAGCATCAGGCATCTCTACAGAGACTACTGAGGCAGGCAGTGTCACTACCTGATTCGCCTAAGCCATTAAAGTATTCACAGAAGGCTCTACCTATCTGTGACACCCAGACATAATCATCTACTATATAAGCCACTGCTGGGCGTGGTCACAAGGTGTGCTGTATTTTTATTTATTTATTTTCTTTTATTTTTGCATTTATTTACCGTGCACAAAACCCTCTGGTATCTAGGCGCTAGTTACAGAAAGTGCTTGATAAGGATATGCATTTTATACATACTGGTAGAAGCTCTTCCCATATTGTGATAACACACGCCATGGACAGAGAGGTGTCAGGGCCACAAGACAACGTTGCACAGATATGCACGTATATCCAACCAGTTGACTATCCACTTGTTCAGCCATTTGATGTGCTGTGACAGATCGTATATGGGTTCTAGTCCCAACAGAGAAGACCACCAGTGAGCCAGTGATCCAATAAGCCAGCTAACACCCAAAGATCTGCAACCATTGGTCCATTATCAGGTGGCAGAGCCACTACAACCACCCCCACCAGGGTGTCATCCTATGGTGCCGCCACCAGGGCATAATCAGGCGACTGTGCTCCTACCATCGCTGCAACCCTCACTGCAACCTCAGCCTCCATGAGTGAGTCCAAAGCCAGGTAAGGGAGGAAGATTGAGACAAGCTTTCCCAGCATCCTCTGAGCAGAGAATCTGCGGACGAATGCCCGGCGCAAGTGGGTTTGTCTGAGGTAGCGCTCAGGAACATTCTATCTGAGAAACCGGTCGCGGAAACATTGCAGACGAGAGGGTTGTCAATGGCACAGGCACACAGGAGGAGTCTGGCAAGACTGCTACCCAAGATGACTCTGCACACTACCCACTGGATGAAAGTCACCACCATCTTGATGACACAGATAACGATAATGACTATCAGCAAGTGTGGTGATGAGGATGGGGGAATATCCCTTGCCAGCCCCTAGCTCCACCGGGCATGTCCTGTTCGTGGGCGCGGTTGATCTACATTGAACACAACAGGAGCATAGCCGTCAAAAAGACCCGCGACTCGAGGATTTGGCCCGCAGTCGCAAAAGTGTCACGAAACCCACAAGCAGGTCCTTTCAGATACAAACGAGCCTTTCCATCTCAGTACAATGACTTTATGGTGGTCTTCTACCAGAAGTGTACTGCCTCACCTCCCCCCCCCCAAAAAAAAAAAAAGATTTCAGGCACAATCGTTATTGGCGGGGCTGGGTTTAAAATAACGCTCATTTCACAAAATAAATCTTTCACCGAGGAGCCAGAAGTACAAGTGTTTTTCTGGTGGGTTCATTGTAAATCCAGATAATTGTTTTTGCTCCAACGCTATATATATATATTAATTACCTATGTTTCAATTTGTGAATAAAGTCAGTGATAGTGAACGCACATTCTCGGCTGAATGCGTATTATAGTATAACTCAAAAGTACAATGAAGTGCACACGTCAGCTGAGTGATGCAAATAAGGTGAAGTGCTTGTCTGTCAAAATATTCACAAATGACAGTCAACTCTATTGGGGCAAATACACTTATCTAGACTATGAAACACCATTACAAAAAAGGTAAATACAAGTGAACTGTGCTTGTTTCTAATTCTAATGCAACTGTCCTCAATATGGTGGGTTGACAGCACAGTTTGCTTGGTAAGGTAGGTAGCGCCATGCAATTTATACACAGTTGTGGAGTGCAAGCTATGGGAGAGTGAGCAACGCACAAGTGACCCTCGAGCCCAATGTCAAAAGTTGGCATCTAAGCAAGAGGCTATTGTCATGCGACTCCAGGAAATGGACAAGCAGTAGCGCTAAGAGGAATTGTCCATAATGCTGTTTGGCAGTCCTAGACGATGTCAAGAAGGCCACTGCAGTACTGGGGAAAAAGTTAGTTACCAAAGTGCCCATCTCTGTTATTCAAATGGCTTTCTGGCCAAGACTATCACTTGTGAATGCCAATGAATAAGGGAGGACAGGTGCACCATGTCACCAGCGGCACCACCAAGGGGTATCCAAGGGGGGCCACAGCCACCCTTATAAAAACGCTGCCCTCCTCCACCGGCCCATTCATTTATGTGTGTCCGTTTTGGTCTGCCACCCTAATATTTCCATTGTGGCCACCCCTATGAAACATACCTGCGGGCGCCACTGCATATCACGGGCTCCAGATGTTGCTTGGGATACTTGGAAGGGAGGGAGCGCCAAAGCAAAAACAAAGAGGTGTTGGTTGGAACTTTTAGAATGAATCTTAACCTCTGGCGTTGCTCTGGACAACCCTCTAGACCATCGTTCTTTACCTGCCAAGCCATTACAGAAGAGGAAAGACCATGTGCAAATCAGACTTGGTACCACCCCAAAAGGGGCAGTCCAGCCCAAACTGCTAGGTCACATCTCTTCTGCACGAGACCACAAGCATCCCCAAACATGTTTCGGCCTTGTTGGGCCTCATCAGTGAGGAGTAGCTTGGGTCTCTAGGCCCAGCAGGCACGGGACCCACGTCTGGGCATACCCGTCCCACTCGGGGTGACAAAGCAAAATCAAAGGGGTGATGGTTGGAAGGTTTAGAATGAATCTCAACCTCTGCCGTTGCTCAGGGCAACCCTCCAGACCATCGTTCTTCGCCTGCCAAGCCATTACAGAAGAGGAAAGACCATATGCAAATCAGGCTTGGTCCCACCCCAAAAGGGGCCGTCCAGTCCGAACTGAGAGGTCACATCCCTTCTGCACGAGACCACAAGCATCCCCAAACATGTTTCAGCCTTGTTGGGCCTCATCAGTGAGGAGTAGCTTGGGTCTCTAGGCCCAGCAGAGACCGGACCCACACCTGGGCATACCCGTCCCGCTCGAGGTGAGAAAGCAAAAACAAAGGGGTGATGGTTGGAAGGTTTAGAATTAATCTTAACCTCTGGCGTTGCTCTGGGCAACCCTCCAGACAATCGTTCTTTGCCCGCCAAGCCATTACAGAATAGAAAAGACCATATGAAAATCAGGCTTGGTCCCACCCCAAAAGGGGCGGTCTAGCCCGAACTGCTAGGTCACATCCCTTTTGCACGAGACCACAAGCATTCCCAAACATGTTTTGGCCTTGTTGGGCCTCATCAGTGAGGAGTAGCTTGGGTCTCTAGGCCCAGCAGGTACGGGACCCACGTCTGGGCATACCCATCCCACTCGGGGTGACAAAGCAAAAACAAAGGGGTGATGGTTGGAAGGTTTAGAATGAATCTTAACCACTGGCGTTGCTCTGGGCAACCCTCCAGACCATCGTTCTTCGCCTGCCAAGCCATTACAGAAGAGGAAAGACCATATGCAAATCAGGCTTGGTCCCACCCCAAAAGGGGCAGTCCAGCCCGAACTGCTAGGTCACATCCCTTCTGCACGAGACCACAAGCATCCCCAAACATGTTTCGGCCTTGTTGGGTCTCATTGGTGAGGAGTAGCTTGGGTCTCTAGGCCCAGCAGAGACCGGACCCACATCTGGGCATACCCGTCCCGCTCGAGGTGAGAAAGCAAAAACAAAGGGGTGATGGTTGGAAGGTTTAGAATTAATCTTAACCTCTGGCGTTGCTCTGGGCAACCCTCCAGACCATCGTTCTCCACCTGCCAAGCCATTACAGAAGAGGAAAGACCATATGCAAATCAGGCTTGGTCCCACCCCAAAAGGGGCGGTCTAGCCCGAACTGCTAGGTCACATCCCTTTTGCACGAGACCACAAGCATCCCCAATCATGTTTCGGCCTTGTTGGGCCTCATCAGTGAGGAGTAGCTTGGGTCTCTAGGCCCAGCAGGCACGGGACCCACGTCTGGGCATACCCGTCCCACTCGGGGTGACAAAGCAAAATCAAAGGGGTGATGGTTGGAAGGTTTAGAATTAATCTTAACCTCTGGCGTTGCTCTGGGCAACCCTCCAGACCATCGTTCTTCGCCTGCCAAGCCATTACAGAAGAGGAAAGACCATGTGCAAATCAGGCTTGGTCCCACCCCAAAAGGGGCAGTCCAGCCCGAACTGCTAGGTCACATCCATTCTGCACGAGACCACAAGCATCCCCAAACATGTTTCGGCCTTGTTGGGCCTCATCAGTGAGGAGTAGCTTGGGTCTCTAGGCCCAGCAGGCACGGGACCCACGTCTGGGCATACCCGTCCCACTCTGGGTGACAAAGCAAAAACAAAGGGGTGATGGTTGGAAGGTTTCGAATGAATCTTAACCTCTGGCGTTGCTCTGGGCAGCCCTCCAGACCATCGTTCTTCGCCTGCCAAGCCATTACAGAAGATGAAAGACCATATGCAAATCAGGCTTGGTCCCACCCCAAAAGGGGCAGTCCAGTCCGAACTGATAGGTCACATCCATTCTGCACGAGACCACAAGCATCCCCAAACATGTTCCAGCCTTGTTGGGCCTCATCAGTGAGGAGTAGCATGGGTCTCTAGACCCAGCAGGTACGGGACCCACATCTGGGCATACCCGTCCCACTCTGATTGACAAAGCAAAAACAAAGGGTGATGGTTGGAACTTTTAGAATGAATCTTAACCTCTGGCTTTGCTCTGGACAACCCTCCAGACCATTGTTCTTGACCTGCCAAGCCATTACAGAAGAGGAAAGACCATATGCAAATCAGGCTTGGTCCCACCCCAAAAGGGGCAGTCCAGCCTGAACTGCTAGGTCACATCCATTCTGCACGAGACCACAAGCATCCCCAAACATGTTTCGGCCTTGTTGGGTCTCATTGGTGAGGAGTAGCTTGGGTCTCTATGCCCAGCAGGCACGGGACCCACGTCTGGGCATACCCGTCCCACTCGGGGTCACAAAGCAAAAACAAAGGGGTGATGGTTGGAAGGTTTAGAATGAATCTTAACCACTGGCGTTGCTCTGGACAACCCTCCAGACCATCGTTCTTCGCTTGCCAAGCCATTACAGAAGAGGAAAGACCATATGCAAATCAGGCTTGGTCCCACCCCAAAAGGGGCAGTCCAGCCCGAACTGCTAGGTCACATCCCTTCTGCACGAGACCACAAGCATCCCCAAACATGTTTCGGCCTTGTTGGGCCTCATCAGTGAGGAGTGGCTTGGGTCTCTAGGCCCAGCAGGCACGGGACCCACGTCTGGGCATACCCGTCACACTCGGGGTGACAAGGCAAAAACAAAGGGGTGATGGTTGATATTTTGGATCTACGTTGAAAGATCGTATTCTGAAAAACTTGAGTTAGAACAATCGTTTCAGCCTGCACTAAAGTGCGTGCAAATTGATGTGCCACATCTTTTTCCTGGTCGCGGCAGTGAGCCTCATTATTACTTTGCCGGTCCGGAAACAAGCGTGCCGGTAAACTCACTGGCACCCTTGTTTCTGGACTGGCAAACTAGGTGTCTGCCTGCTGTGGCCGCTGGTGCACGACTGGTCTGACTCTACCGAGCGCAACAGCCCTATTAGGCAGACCATTCACGGAAGTACCACCACCGTTAACAATGGTGCCATCACTTCACTATCCATTAAAATATATAAAGGCCAAAGTTGCCTCCCGCTACTTAGTAGTGACAGGGGGTGCCCCCACTTTTGAAAATATATCAGGAGCCTGCTGCTCTAGCTAGCCAAGGGGCATTTGGCCCCCGGATCAACATGGAACCAGCTCTGTCTTTGTGCGGCATAATTCCTCTTGTTAAAGGTTTCAATCAGGCACACACCCGGGTCTCGTCTAGCATGTAATGCACAGAAGAAATACTTATTTACTATGACTATAGGTTCAATATTCTGAGTGATGTACAACTCATATCACACCCTTCTCAAAATACCACCCCCCCCAGGTCACATTGGACCAGGAATCAGGCTGGTTGGTAAAGGTAAATGTTTATTTATTTATTTAAATTTCATATCACACATACATTTTAATATATATGTGGCAGCAATCACCAATATGGTGACAAAACAATTCAGAAAGTAAGTAAGGCAATTAGATTCACTTATAGAAATACAGAATAGAAAACACAGGAAAAAGAACAGTTTTGGCTTGTGAAAAGATGGCGCTTAGGTTAAAGTTTCCCCCTGCAAAGTTCTTAATTCACAAATGAGCAATTCTACACATATGTAAGTAAGCAGCGTGTATTCAGGAAGGTAGAACGGCGTGCAATGTTGAATATATTCTTCCCTACCCAAACAAGAGAGAAAATCATTTTATGAAAATGTACACTTTTTAAATGACAGTTTGAAAATGGCTGTGGAAAAGTGTGCAAAAATTATTAAATTGATGTAAATTCCTATGAGAGCAACACTGAACAGATTCTAACCAACATGAGCTACAAGATGAGCAACAATGCACACTTTAAACCAGAATGGAAGTTAAGAAACAGTTTGAATGGGAAAAGACACGTGTAAAACATTTGCAAAAAGGCAAATTCGCGCCTAAATTTCACAGTGTGATTTTTAATAAAAACGGGTCAAATCCACTGTCTCGAGCTATAAAATTGAAGTAGTTATGTAAGTTTTAATAAGAGGCCTTTTTGAAAAAAATAGAACAGAGAAAAGCAGAAATTTGGTATTAAAAATGACAGATTGGTTTATTTAAACAATATTAATGACTAAGAAAAAGAGAATGCCACCCGTGAATCTCCACAGTTATGCAGAGCCGATTGTAACCCTTCATGTGGCGGCTACTCGGTTTTACGGGATGGGAATTACTTTATTTAATCCAAATCACTAATGGCTTATGGTCTAGTAAAACAAATGAGAGAAATTAGCGCTAACACTCGAGATTGTAAACACGGTTGCAAGAATGGTTCTGACAATATCATAGGTTCTTGAGTTAAAGATGGGATGGGTTATAGATTGGGATAGGACAAGGCAAACATACTATGGTCACTAGGATACCTGTTGATACTTACAGTCCACATGTACTTTACGATTGGACCATCAGGTTCTTGTCATCACGGATTGGGTCTACAGGCGGCAGGGCACCTCTGGTGAAATTGAATCAGCTGGGCGGTTCTGGTCAATTAGACTGGTACCTCAGGCTGGATTGGATTAGATTGGCCCTTCTGGTCACTGGACACTGTAGTTTAGCATGATGGCGAGTTTCAGCAGGCAAGCATGAATGGCAGCAAGCCAAACTGGATCAGAATTATTTCCCTGAAGATCTTTTGGGATGGTTTCCGGATTTGGGCCCAGCTGAAAAGAGT
This sequence comes from Ambystoma mexicanum, assembly GCF_040938575.1. NCBI lineage: Eukaryota > Metazoa > Chordata > Amphibia > Caudata > Ambystomatidae > Ambystoma > Ambystoma mexicanum. The sequence continues at coordinate 1,034,044,414 of NC_090923.1, forward strand.
TCAGCAAATGCTGGGCCTTGGCTTGGTAAAGAAATCTGGAACAGGAACAAGATGAAGAGTTCTGGAACAGGATGAAGAAGTCAGGACCAGAGCATCACGCGTAAATCAGGATGTAGTCAGGAATCGGTGTGTGTGGTGAAGTTCCCATATTTATCATGCCTAGTGACATCACTCAGTTTATGTTAGGGGCAGAATTTAGAACCACATCCACGTGGCTGTGATTGGTCAAAGGCACTTGCGTTTTTCTGGTTGGAAGTCAGAAACAGATGTCATATTTTATGATGTGATTTGCGAACTCCACATTGATTTGAACCACAATGTAACTTTCCCACAAATGCACCTTTCTATAATTATGCCCTCTAATAAAATCAAACACATACATTACATATTTTGTGGGTTATCCTTACATCTAACTCCCATCTCTGTGAGAGCCGGCTTTGTTGTTCTGTGGAATTTTGTCCATTTTAATCATAACGGCTTGGCCTAACAATTCCTAATTCAGTACATAGCTGGGCAATCACCCCTAGAACACGGGTATGCAACATTATATTTGCAGCATCAATAGTTTTGCCACAATTATTCTTTTTGTGTAACTTTGGTCCCTTATGTAAAACAGGGTCCACTCATGTCATTACAGAAATAGCATAAAATTAGATTTACAACTACCAATTTTTAGATTTGTCCTCCTTTATGTTGCAAAGTTAAAGGTTTTCAAAGCTTAATCACAAATAGGCATTTTAAACAACAAATGTCTTTTAGCAGTTTTTTACTTCTTTCAACTGGCAACAGCTGACAAATTACTTTGATCAGGGTGGGGTCCAGTGGGAAGTTTCCTGCCCCTCCCCTGAAGGGATCATTTTTCAGCCTGCCATTCTCCTTGGCTGGGCCCCAGACGAATGTCTAATGAGTTCATTGTTCTAAATATAAGAGAACCTCATGCAGCAATTAAGCCTTCCTGCTCGCAGTGGGGTGTGAACCTGAAGTATTATCTTTCCCAGGCTGGGCACTGCCAAGTTAGAATTAATTATTTAATTAACTCCAGACTGGGTTGTGACTTTAAGATTCATCTAAATCTTTCATTTAAAACATATAAAATGAGCATAGTTTATAGGGGATTTTGACATTTATAGAATTTCACAAAACACATGCTTTTAAACAGGCAATGTTGCACTTCTTCATGGAAAAAGCACATTTAAAATGAATCCTTTACATCAGAGTTTCCTCTGCAGCACACATTTTATTCAACACCAGTTCTTCTCTTAAATGCTGAGATTTGTTTGCAGTCTGGAAGAAAGTACCCAGCCTTTGCTTTGAGTTTTGTCTGCAAGCTGATATTGTTGCATATTTTGCCATGTTTAGCTGCTTTTTTCCTGTGGAACTGAAAACAATGTTGCTGGGCTGCTTTTTCATGAAACACATTTCTTAGCTGCTGTCAGTAAATGGGGCCCGGCTTCTCTGGCCATACTGGATGATCTGTACCCCTTTTAATTTCAATGATTCACTGAAAATGAAAGAATCTAGTGCCAAAACAGCACTTTGAAGGCATTTTAAAAGGCATTTTTGGATTTTAGCCTCATTCTGTGGCCCTGCTTCATGTTAAATGTAACAGCACCCAAATGGCATTCTCCTGCAGTGAGAATTCTGTTTTCCCCCTTTGATGCTGGAAATGCATCGGAGGGACAGGCCCTCCGTATCCTTATCCTTTACTGCTTTTTATCATGTGTTCTGTCGTATTTTCCACACAGGAGTTCATGTGGGACTCCTGGCGGTGCATATCTCTTTTGGTTTTGGTGAACAGCCCCATGGGAAACCCTTATGGCACCCATGGGTGATGGGGTACAACCCTGTGCCCGTAGTGTATGTTTTTTGGCACCTGTGTGTGGCCCACAGAGCAGGGTATGGGCTGGTGGCAGCTCTGTGCTGAATTGACTGGTGCCATGAGCGTCCTCGATTTTGGGATTCCCAGGACCTGTCATTGGAAATGGAGACACGATGGCTCCCATGGCCTCTTGCCTTCCATCGCCTGTTACCTTGATCTTCCTGAAGTCCCGGGAAGCCATGACTCTGTCCCTTCCCCTGACTGGCTGTTGGGTGGAAGTTCCATATATGGTAGGTTGGGGAAGTGTTGACCAGACTGGCTGGAGCCTTACCACAACCGTATCTTGTGGGTACGCCTGTGGGTGGGACCTGGGTGAATGGAGTGTGTGTCTACTTTCTGGTGTTTGATACAATGACTGAGACAGCCCTGTCCAAAACTGATATGAATGCAGTGTCGAGTGTTGAATGGCTGGGTACTTGTCCCAATACACATAACTTGTTGTGAGTGTCTGAAGAGAAGTGAATGGCCTGAATGCACTATGCATCTGATTGGCTGCCTGCCTGCATGAATGCCCATCACAGTAATTGGATGCTTGAGTATGACTCAGCAGAATAAATGGGAGATCAACAGTATATCTGGGGACCTCTCACTGCTAGGAATCATGTTCAGAAGCTGAAGTCCACTACGACAAGTAATTGGAGTAAACCTGAACTTAACGTTGAAGCACTGCTGAAAGAGAAAAATTGCTGTTGCTCTTCTTCATCAATCCGAAAGCTGCTGTGTCTCCAAGGACTGACCCATAGAGGACCTGGTAAGGCGCCCTCTTCCCGAGCTATGAGGGACCATCGTGCACCACCAAAGCTCCCTGGTAGAGAGACCTACGACAGGCTGCCGACCAGAGAAGGGGACTGCCGCGGAATCCCAAAAAGAAGCGCCTGGACTGTTGTCCGCCACTGTCGATGACCGCTGTCGCCGACCAGAGCTGCCGTGCTCCCGTCGCCTAAAAAACTTTGATTCACGGATGTGCTTGTCTGCACCGCCGCCCGCCTTATCCCGCCGGAGAAGACCAGGTCGTCGACGTGCCGAGGAGCATCCGCCGGTGGGTTTCCCACCACCCAAAGAACACAGAGACGCCGACGACTCGACGCCCTTGCTGGGCCAAAGTTCCTTAAACTCTTTGCGATCCTGAATTATCGACACCGAGGTGCCCCGCGCACCTCTTCCTTGCAGGTGGTTTATGATTCCCCATCAATGAGCACTGCTAGGAAAGAAGCTGCCACTTCACTGTCGTCCGTCGGACGTTCGACGACCCGTGACTTCTGCCTTAAAGGGAGGGCACTCAAGAAGAACCGTTGACTCCCCGACGACGAATGCTACAACGCCAGGTACTTTGTGGTTGCAGAACTATTGGAAAGTCTCTTGTGAACAATATATGGACTCGGCTTGTGATATATCTTTATTCTACAGGTTGCCCAGGTGGGGGGATCGCCACACAGAACTGTGTCTAGGTATCGGGCCAGTATTCTGCCACTTGTTCTAACCAACTGCTTTCCTCTTATATCTATTGTTGGTTTCCATTACGAAATGATTTGTGTGACATTTAATTGTACAGTTGATGCACTTTAAAGAGATCTAATAGTAATTGTGGTACCACGTAGAACTGTATATTGACAATTATAGATAACTGAGTACATAGTGAGTTATTGTGATATTGTACATAACCTTGAATATTAATTATATAAAGACTGTGTATTTAACTAATACAGTGTGCAGACATTCCTTTGTGGGTGCTTGGGGACTACACTTTACTTAAGAACCAGCCTGCATCACCTCCTGAGAAGCTAGGCCTTGATTTCTCGACCACGTACCAACAATAGAGAATCTTAGCTGGGGCCCTCTGTGCCTCTCCTCTACCATATAGAAAGCAGAAGCACAGACACCCCCTCCGGTCTTTACACTGGTGGCAGCGGTGGGATGCTTATGGGTTTAAGAATCATTGTATAACCGTGCCCCTTACAAGGATATCTGCACTTTGTTAAATTGAGGTTTAGTTGTGTACAAGATAACTGCATTACAAGCAATGGAGTCTATTGCAAATGGTAAATTGACTAGCATGAGCTAAGAGGCTCTCCAGTGTGCTTCTGAATCAATGGAGTTAGACTTTGTGGATAAGTCTAGGGCTGAGCTTATATCTGCCCTGGTGGACTACCAGACTGATGGTGAAACTCTTGAAAGGGGGGGGGTGCAACCAATGTGGACTCTGCCCCGAGGGTGTAGCTGAATCTGTTTCTGGGAATGCCACCATTCCTGCTACCTCTGTTCCGAACACCAGCAATTCCATGGAACTTGAGTTATTAAGTATGAAATTGGCCTTTGAATACCGCAAGTTGGAAATAGAAGCTGAGTTTAAGAAAGAGGAGTTGGCACAGCAAGTGGAGATCAAGAATCGCGATCTTAAACTCAAAGATAGGGATCTTGATCTCAAAGATAAGGACCTTGAACTCAAGAACCGGGACGCTGAATGTGAGCGAATACACTAAGAGAAAGTTCGAGTGGAGACCTCAGCGAAACCAGTTTAGAGTGTCAGATCCCCAGCAACCAAGTTTATGAAAGATTTGGTTGGTGTATACAGAAGGTTCTGATATCCTCCAATGGATTGAAGCATTTGAAATGGCTTATGCAATTCATGATGTTGATAAGAGAGATTTGGCTAAGTGTTTGTTAATCAGAGTGCCTCAAACTGGATATGACTGTATTCTGAAACTGAGTGTGGAAGAAAGGGGTCAGTATGAGTACATGAAGTCTGCTTTGATTGCCAAGTTTGGCAAGACACCTACCCAATACCTTAAAAGGTTCAGGGATTTTAAGAAGTGAGAGAATGTGTCTTGGGTTGACTGGGTCAGTGCTGCGCACATAAACATGATGGGCTGGATTGATGGTTACAAAGTGAAAACGTTTGTTGAATTGTCCCACCTTTTGTTTTTTGAGCATTTTTCGTAAGCCTGTTCCTCAGAGCTGCGTCAGTATGTTGCTGACCAGAACATTATGGAACCGTTTAAGCTGGCTAGGTTGGCTAACAAGTGGGTCTCCCACCGGGTGTCCCCTAAGGACTCCAGTGGGAAGGACAAGCACAAAGAAAAGGGGACCTCTCAGAAAGCTGAGGAGTCCCACAAGCAATCACAGTCGGGTAAACCAAAACCTTCCTCTCCTAAGACCCCAAAATCTAGTGGGGATAAGTGTGTTGTGGGTGGGAGTAAGAGTAGTGGTCCGCCTGCTGCAAAGCAGGGTCCAAGTGGTTCCAGTATTGTACCCCGCACTCCCGCCACTTGTTGGGATTGAGGAGCTCTGGATCACCGAAGGGGTGACCCCAAGTGTAAGGGTAAGGCACTTGGAGTCCAGGCTGTCAGCCTGACCTACCCCTACTCTGTACCTGAGGTGGAGGCCACTGTCCTCCCCTCCTCTACTGGGATCACCTTTGGTGCTCCCGTAGAGATTTTCTTAGTGTCCCTTGGGGCCTGGGACCAGTATGCAGAAGTACTGGCGACTATCTCACAGAACACTCGCAGGTTTTTGAGAAGTGTCCTCTTGAATGGCCAGCCTTCTACTGGTTTGAGAGACACTGGGGCAAGCATGACAGTGGTGGACAGGACCCTGCTCAAGCCAGAGGACTATGTAGGTGCTCCTCTGAGAACCACCAGGTTAGCTGGTGGGCCTCCCAAATTATCCCCTGTAGCCTTAGTCAACATTACGATTGGAGACAAGACAGCAAAGCTTCCGGTCCTAGTTCAGGACAACGTGCTTGCGAACATATTGTTAGGAAACGATTTGGTGGAGTTGCGGATGATCACGGATGGTCTACCCATTGCTGCTGTGGCGGTCACCTGATCACAGGTCACACAGGATCCCGCTGCCAGCACGTTATCCTTGCCGACGGGGAAACCCAAGGCACGAAAGAAATGGAAAAGTAAGAAGGCCACCTCTGTGGGGGAGCCCCTGCTCTTCCTGCTGTTCCAACAGCACCCATTGGGATCCATGCTCCGGACAGGCTGGGTCCAGTGGTGAACCCTGTCTCAACTCCTGTGGGAGAAGAGCCAGAAGACTTTCCTGTGGGAGAGGTACTCAACCCGGAGGATGACCCCGACCTTCAATGCTTGTTAGCTGAAGGGGGACCCTCCTGGGCGGACCTCTGTAAGGGACAGAGAGAGTGCCACTCTCTCGAGGGTCTGAGGAAATAGGCCCTGGCCCAGGCACAAGGAGAAGTGCCTAGGACATTCCGGATCTATTGGAAGGATGAGCTCCTTGTTAGTGAGCCCACTAAGCCGGAACCTGGTGCCCTCCAGAGGTTGGTGGTACCCCAGGTTTACAGGCCCTTCCTGCTGCAGTTGGCGCATGAGGTGCCCTTAGCTGGCCATCTTGGTACAAAGAAGACTAAGCAGAGGCTTTTGGCCCATTTCTACTGGCTCCGGATGGGAGTAGAAGTGGAGTCCCACTGCAGGACCTGCCCAACTTGTCAGTTGTCTGGCAAGACTGGAGGCAGTGTCATTGGCCCACTGCAACTGTTGCCAGTGTTGGCAAACTGTTTGAGAGGGTGGGCAATGACATTGTCTGTCCCCTTGACCCTCCCACTTCAGGTGGATATCGGTTCATCCTGGTCTTGGTTGATCATGCCACCAGGTACCCTGAGGATATACCCCTTACTGCCAAGGTGGTTGCCAGGGCTCTCCTGGGTATTTTCACCCGTGTTGGATTCCCTAAGGAGGTTGTCTCAGACAAAGGATCCAACTTCATGTCTAGTTACATGAAAACCATGTGGAAAGAGTGCGGGTTAACCTACAAGTTCTCCACCTCTTACCATCCCCAGACCAATGATCTGGTTGAGAGATTTAATAAAACTCTCAAGGGCATGCTAGGTGCTTTGGAAGAGCCCCTAAGGAGGAAATGAGATCTCCTGCCATGCCTGCTGTTAGCTTACAGAGAAGTAGCTCAAGAGGGTGTTGGTTTCCACCCCTTTGAGTTACTCTTTGGACATCCCGTGAGGGGGGCCCTTGCCTTGATCAGAGAAGGTTTGGAGGCCACCCTTCCAGGTCCCATCAAGCAAGTGGGGGACTATTTGTTAGGCCTCAGAAGGAGGATGACACAGAAGATGGGTCAGGCGACAGCGAATCTCAAGTCCAGCCAGGAATTGAATAAGTACTGGCATGACCTTAAAGCCTCGCAAGTGGATTGGTCCTCGGGACAGTAAATCCTTGTGATGGAGCCTACCAGGCATAGAGCTTTGGCAGACAAGTGGACTGAACCCTTCAAGATCATCTCCAAGATGGGCGAAGTCAATTATCTGGTTGACATGGGAGCCCCTGGGGTAGCCCCTCAGGTATTCCATGTTAACAGGCTCAAGCCTTTCCACTGGCGAGCAGAAGTCTCATGCCTCGTGCTAGCTTCAGACCAAGAAAAGGATGAGAGTGAGCCCCTTTCTGATTTGCTGCACAGCAACCCTCAGGATGGCTCAGTGGAGGGAGTACATCCCTCTCCCGATCTGACGACAGATCAGCAGAGGGCCTGCAGGGCTTTGCTCCAGCAGTATGCCTCTATGTTTTCCCTGACACCAGGCCTTACTCCGTGATGTAGGCACAAAATTGACACTGGTGACAGTGTGCCTGTCAAAAGCAGGTGCTACCGTATGTCAGATACAGTTAAGAACCACCTCCCGGCTGAGGTCACCAAGATGTTGGATCTGGGTGCTATTGAACCCTCAACCAGTCCCTGGTCCAGTCCTGTGGTCCTGGTCCCCAAAGCAATTTCTCAGGAAGGTACCAAGGATTGGAGGTTCTCTGTGGACTACTTACCTCAGGCTATTGGCAAATAGCTCTGACGGACCTTGCCAAGGAAAAGACGGTGTTCTCAACATCTGATTGCCTCTACTAATTTAGGGTCATGCCTTTTGGGTTGAAGAATGCCCCTGCCACCTTACTGAGATTGGTCAATCATGCGCTCAGTGGGCTGGAGGCCTTTTGTGTAGCCTACTTAGATGACATTGCCATCTAGAGTTCCACCTGGGAAGAGCATCTGGCACATCTGGGTAGGGTGTTGCAGGCCTTGAAAAGGGTTAACCTCACTATCAAGGCCACCAAGTGCCAGATAGCTCAGGGGAAAGTCACATATCTTGGTCATGAGGTAGGAGGGGGTCAAATCCAACCTCTCCTTAGTAAAGTACAGGATGTACATGACTGGGTGACTTCCACTACTCAAACCAAGGTGAGAGCCTTTTTGGGTATCACTGGGTATTATCGCAATTTCATGGCAGACTATTGAACCATAGCTGCATCCCTGACAGCTCTGACTTAACGCAAAGAGCCTAGGAAGGTTGATTGGACTGAAGACTGTCAGAGGGCCTTGAAAGAAAGTCTGTGTAGGGCACTCGTGCTGTGTGCGCCTGATTACAGCAACCCCCTTACCCCTGTGGAGTCCCCGCTTTGCCGCTTCACTCTGCTTCACTCTGCTCTGCTCCTGCTCTTTGAACATACAAAACTTTTGTGGACGTGACTACAACTACCAACAGGCTTTGCGCTGGTCCCTGTTGGAGGCGGGCCTTTATAAGGTTGGAGCCGCGCGCAACGCGCGCGCGCACCCGAGCGAGTCCCCGTGGAGTCCCTGCTTTGCCGCTTCACTCTGCTTCACTCTGCTCTGCTCCTGCTCTTTGGACATACAAAACTTTTGTGGACGTGACTACAACTACCAGCAGCTGAAACCAACTCTCAAGAAAGCTCTCTTTACCTTATATATAAGGTGAACTATAGTAACCATAGTTTGTTTATATTTATTTAGGCTTTGCGCTGGTCCCTGTTGGAGGCGGGCCTTTATAAGGTTGGACCCGCGCGACCGCGCGCGCGCACCCGAGCGAGTCCCTGTGGAGTCCCCGCTTTGCCGCTTCACCGCGGCGTCCGGGTCTCCACGGGACTTCCAAATCTCCTCTCAAGCGGCAGAGCGTTTTATTGCATAGTCTGTTTTGCCCACTAAACTTGTGGCCCATAGTGTTATTTATAAAACATGTCTACTAAAAGAAACGAAATTTATCGTCTTACAACTGGTATGCCCACGAACACACGGCTACGAATTATGTCGGAAACGCAGTCTATGCTGATCCCGACGGCGGACTTAAGACTTCCATCAAGTCCTGCAGTAAATACCTGCTCAACGCCTGTTCAATACTCTGCTCGATCCAAATTCAAAACTAAGGATAAAACGAAAAAGCTTCCGATGGACAATGTTGACATTCGGAAATATGGTTTTGGGGCGCAGAGTGGAACGAGCACTCCAGCTCTCCCTACTAATCAGACGGTAGCAGCTGCTCATGTTAGTGATGTTATTGATATTGTGCCGGCTAACTATGAAGTAGGTAGTGGGGTTGAGCCGGTGCTTATATCAGATGACAATTCAATTTAGAAGAGAATCTGGAAACATCTAAAACCCCTGCCTCCATGTCAGACAGTATGCTTTTGAAAAATGCTTTGTCTGGCGTTGTGCAGCCTGGAGCTGCTGCGGCTATAGAAAAAACAAGTGAAATAACAAATGTTCTAGAGACTAACAACTCGTATTGCTCGGCCAGAGCAGAAGGCTCCAAACTATCACAATCCCCAGATATGTTCCATCGTCCTGATTGCGACATATCGACTTTGGAGGTATCATATATACCACCAACTCCACGAAGATCGAATAATATTCTCACAAGCCCTGAAAGATCTTCTGGCAATCCCAAATCTGAAAATGTGACTTTGGAAGTCATGAATATAGCACTAATGGCTCTTGCGAAGCTCTTTGAATCAGTGGACAGCACCTTAAAGTGCCATACTGCAATTGTTAAAACTCTTGAAAATAATCAAATTAAATTGTCATCAGAGGTGTCCTTTTTACATGATGAGATTAATGCAAAAATAAATAATGTTACTCATTTACAACAAAAAAAAGCCGAGTCTCTGGCCCAGAAGCCGAGTTGTACATTAAAAGAAAGTGTGACTGGGACCTGCACAAGCACTCAAACCATCGAAGACCCAGACTGTCAAATCGTAGAAATCATTATGGACTCTCAAATTTGCCTCGAATCACATAAGTCCAGTGTCTCACACATTTCCAAGACAGCGGTTTCTTTTGTGCCAGGTATCATAGTAGAAAAAATTGCACCCCAAGGGTCCGTTCTATCGTCCCCTATTGAACGTTCTTTGGTACAAACAGAAAATAATAAAAAATTGGAGTGTGCTCAAACACATAAATCGATCTACACTGCTTTTGACAAAAAAGCTACCAATGAAGTGAGTGAGAATGCTTCAAAAAAGACGGGTTCCAAACAAACGGCTGTAAAAAAAACCAAAAAATAAGAAAACTGTAAAAGTGACGGCCTCTCCATCTATTAAACAATTTGTCAATAATATTACAAGGGCGAATTCTAGATCTGCAACAGCAGCGAGCCTCATAACTAAAAAATATGTTGCTCTAGCAAAATCTAAGAAATTAAAAGACATCACCAGCACTCAATCAGTGGGCATGATTATGGATCATCCTCCATTGATTGATTTGATCAAACTGGCCGAGGGACAACAGACCTCAGTCAAAAATAAAGCCCGTAGTGCACTATCTTCTGTTCCGCCCATTAACTCTAGCAATGATCTTAGCTCAGTGGCTGAAAGCCTGTCCTTTAGAACTCCAAATAAATACGCTTGTGTGCCTTTGAGAACCACTGCTGAAAAAGTAAACGCAGTGAGGGACCCAATTACCAAAGTGACAGAAGATATTGCATCATCAAGAAAAGCACTAAGGGAGGAAATTGACATATCTGGAGACAACTAATGGTCCAGCAAAATATTCGACTGTCAATTCACCTGATCTTGTATCACGCGTGATGCCTAGTGAACTAATAAAGCCATCAGTAAAACGAGTCTTGTTTGCTGACTCAATGTCATACGCCGATGAGAAAACAACAAGGGAGGGGTTTGTTAATAATAACATGTCACAAACAGATTTAAATGAAATTAAAGAGTCCATCGCGCGCCTATGGATGTTAAATTCCAAAGCGCAAATGCAAAACCATTCGAAAGATGAAAGACTCAAAAAACATCCAAGTTCACATCAATTTGATAACCAAGGAGCGGCAGACCCAAAGCCTTCTTATGATAAATCAACGAAGTCTGTTAGAAAACAGCAAATAAAAGTAGAAAACAGACACTCCTTGCTCTTAACATCACGAGAAGATTTAGCTACATCATACAACATGAATCGACAGAATATTCTCAGACTCTTCTCGGATGTGAAATCCTTGCGGGAGATTGATTCTAATGATATTGATCAGATTGAATTCCCTAGCAATGAGGATTTAACAACAGTCCTTACATGGTGTCGGTCTTTAATTATTCATAACATTATTTGGGCTGCCCGGGACGAGCTGTTTGAATTGGGATTTGTACTCTCACGTAACAACAAGGACGAAGCTCCTATTAAGTCCTGCCTGAAATCTACCCATAGATTCCAACCGTATATCCCTAAACACAGAAATGAAACAAATACACCCATGCACAAGAGTCAAAATGTCATTACTAGAGTATAACTAGATCGAAATAAGGAGCAGGTGGGTTTGTCGGTGCTAAATTGGAACACTCGAGGTTTCTCTCATTTTATTAATAACTCTGAAAGCATACTGGGCGATTATGATTTGGTTTTTCTACAAGAGACTTGGCTGTCCATTGCACCAACTTGGAATAATTACGATATATTACTTGAACCAGCATTGCGTGCTTTGAGAGGTAGACCCATGTCAGGTCTGCTTATGGCATCTAATTCTCTAGCAAATATTCATCTCTCTCCCTTGCCTTTCAGCAACCTGTTTATCCAATGCTCCTATATTTCTGTCAGCTCTCTTAAAATTGCTTGCATTAATGTATATTGGAATCCAATGGGCATTACAACTGCCAAATTTTTGAAAGATCTAATAGCTGTCTTGGAAAATGTTATGCTTGTGCGGGAAATTGTACATTTTGTTATTGCGGGTGACTTGAATTTGCATCTTCTCAACAAAGAAACCTCAAAAGATCTTGAGCGTATAAGATTATGGAACAAATTCATGAAGTCATGGAATCTAATTATGCGGAATGGCACAAGTGCAGCGGACTCTCCTCCATTACCGACATGGCATAGCCAAAAACAGTCAGCAACTATTGATTTTATTTTTGTTTCCAGAAATCTCTTTGCACACACCACCGATTTTGCCATCAAGTCATCACAATATAGTGATCACTGCCCATTAATATTTAAGATCATGTTGTCCCCAGAACCAAATGTAGAAAGTCAATCTCTAATGGGCCAATATGAAACCAATAACTCTTTAAACCGATTAAAATGGTCTCACGAGTCCTTAATATGCTATCGTGACCATATAGGATCTTATGCAGAAATCTCTGAAATGTCGGTAGAATCACACAGAATGGTCCCTTTTGATCTTATGCAATTATATGCCACAAAACAAAACATCAATTTAAAGTAAGCTCAACCATATGATACTGCAATTCGCACTAGGAAAGCTCTGTTCAAAACACAAAAGAGACAAGCTCTCAAATTATCTACACTTTTAAAGATTCAAACATTAAGAGCTATTAGAACTGCATATAGCCACTGGATAAAAGAATATAAAATAACAAAACAACAAAAAGAAGGAGAAGCTATGATAGACCAAATTAAGAACAAAAATACAGCACAAATTTAGCAATTTCTTAATTCAGTTACTAATGCATCGCAAGTATCATCTCATATAAATGGAGTGTCGGAAAATGATTGGTGCAACCATTTTTCATCCATATATGTTGCTCCAACCTTGAGTAAGACCTCTGACATGATATCGTCAACCTTTACTCTAAAATTTGATCAAGAGGACATTTTTTATTATATTAATAAAACAAGCATGTCGGGAGCCCCAGGTCCTGATGGACTCTCGAACGCGGTCTTAAAGAAAAACATCGACATGTGGGCTCCAATTTTGTACTCATTTTTTCAACTGATCATTTACCTTCAAAAAATTCCAAGCTCCTGGACACACTCTATCATCGTCCCTATTTATAAAAAGGGAGGTAGGCAAAATCCCTTGAGCTATCGACCTATAGCCTTATTAGATGTTCCGGGAAAAATTTTCTACGGGCTGGTATTACGTGATCTAAATAATTGGTCTCTCCATTGTAAGCGAAGAGACCCGTTTCAATCCGGTTTTGTAGCAGGACTCGGGACAGCTATTAATCTGACCATTTTTAATGTAATTAAACTATCTTATGCCATGCGAAAGCAACCCTTATATGTCGCATTTGTGGACTTTCGCATGGCATTTGATTCTGTTGACCGAGTGCGACTTTTGAGGAAATTGGCGTATTATGGTTGCCCAGGGAGATTGTTAAAAATTGTGAGTTTGCTACACTCTAACACTTCCGTCCAGGTGAAGCTTAATTTAGAGGGCCTTTTATCTAAACCAATCCCAACTGAGAGGGGACTCAAGCAAGGATGCACACTCGCCTCTACTCTCTTCAATCTATTTTTGCTTGACTTGGCGGATGACCTTGCTGTGGCTCAATCTGGTCCCCCAAAATTGGGAAATCAAGCTGTTGCCTGGCTTCTTTATGCTGACAACTTAGTCCTTATTTCTCAAACTCCTAGTGGGCTCCAACACTTACTGAATGTCCTTGATCTTTATGTAGCAAAAAATAATCTCACAGTGAATGAACATAAGACGCAAATTATTACTCTTGGGAAACCAAAATCGTCTCTACGGACTAAACATACATGGTCGATATGTAATAAAAAACTACAGATCGTAGACGAATACAAATATCTAGGAGTATATTTTAACAACTTTGTCTCAGAAAATGCACTTGAGATAACAATTCAAATCAAATTAGCAGGATTCATTTCGCAGGCCAGAATAATTCATGCAAGATTTGGTAAGTTTACTTGCATTCCGATCATGAAATTTTAACAACAAAAGGTAATACCTGTTCTCATATATGGTTTGGAATCTCTGCTCCCAAGAACCTTCAAGTTCTGGAATGGCATTGAAGCAAAATTTTGGAAACGTATACTTGGACTGCCTAACTGCACATCTAACATGTTATTGAGATTTGAACTTGGCTTGCTGTCCATTCACGCTCAAGTTACATGGAAAATGTGCAGTCTTCTAAGAAAATGTCTTATGGGGATAAGTAAGCGAGATAGCCTCGCCATCTTAGCAAACTACCTTTTGTTCTCCACTCACTCATTTCCACAAAAATGGAGGACACATGTTATGAATGCCCTTGCTGACGCACACATATCAATTGATCTTCTGATTACAAATCGGAATCGAGCCAAGACTAAAATGTACCAGACCGATTGGCTAGCCACTCAAGAAAAGTGCCTAAGATTAAAAGATTTTAATAGACTTCTTTTTGGTCACAAGGAATTTGGTAGTATGGCTGACTATCTCATTAAATGTCCGTCCGTAAATTTAAGATGGAAAATTTTGCGTTTGCGTCTTAATCTATGGCCAGTCAATGAAATCTTGTTAAGACGTGGTATGGTTACAAAGAAGCAGAGCTATTGTTGGTTTTGTAATGATAAATCTCAAACAGAAACACTTGCTCATATCATTATCCAATGTAATGATTTTGCTCCACATCGATTCAAACTGATAAAAGAAATGACATGGCAACATGTTAGTCGATCCTATGATGAAATATGGTGTGAAATTTTCAGCGCAAGAAGAATATCGATCAGCATTGCTGCTATACAATTGCTTGACATAGCATTTCCTTGTGCGAAAAGAATTTCTTAAAAGATGTACGTTAGTGTACTGGAACGCCGGAAAAAAAAAAAAGTTTTATGTCTATATTTTTACATAGTTCTTTTTATATGCTGAAAGTAAATGTTGATTTTATTTGTTTTTTTTAAAGTTGTACTAACAACTAAACCAAATAAAAAAAAAAAAGAATTATTGTTGAAACTGATGCCTGCGACACCGGAATTGGAGCTGTCTTGTCCCAGTTAGATGACAAAGGAAGAGTACATCCGATCATATTCATCAGTAGACAACTCAAGGGTAGAGAACTTAGGTGGGCTACTGTTGAAAAGGAATGTTTTAGTATAGTTTGGAGCCTTAGGTGTTTTAGGCTCTACCTTACAGGGTCTAGCTTCAAGGTCCAAACAGACCATAAGCCCCTGAGGTGTCTTATGCAGATGAAGGGTGAAAACCCGAAACTACTCAGGTGTTCCATTAGCCTGCAAGGGCTAGACTTCACCATAGAGCATAGACCAGGGAAGAGTCACGATAATGCAGATGACCTTTCTAGAAGGTATGTTGACCGTCTGGATGAGGGTATCTATCTCGTGGGAGATTAGGCTCCCTAACCTCAGTCTGGGGGGGAGGCGACTGTGATGCTGGAAAAGCATCGGAGGTACAGGGCCTCTGTATCCTTGTCCTTTACTGCTTTTATCGTGTGTTCTGTTGTGTTTTCCCCACAAGGGTTCATGTGGGACTCCTGATGGTGCAGCTCTCTCTTTTGGTTTTGGTGAACAGCCCCATGGGATACCCTTATGGTGCCTACGGGTGGTGGGGTACAATCCTGTGCCCCTAGTGTATGTTTTCGGGCACCCATGGGTGGTGGGGTACAATCCTGTGCCACTAGTGTATGTGTGTGGCCCACAGAGCAGGGTACGGGCTTGTGGCAGCTCTGTGCTGAATTGACTGGTGCCCTGAGCGTCCTCCATTTTGGGATGCCCAGGCCCTGTGATTGGAATCGGTCGATTCCTGACGGAGACAAGATGGCCCCCGTGGCCTCTTGCCTTCCATCGCCTGTTACCTTGACCTTCCCGAAGTCCCGGGAAGCCCTGACTCTGTCCCTTCCCCCTGACTGGCTGTTGGGTGGAAGTTCCATATATGGCAGTGTGGGGAAGTGCCGACCAGACCGGCTGGAGCCTTCCAAACCACTGTATGTTGAGGGTGCGCCTGTGGATGGGACCTAGGTGAATGGAGTGTGACGAATATGCACTTCTTGTTGTGGATGTCTAGTTTCTGGTGTTTGACACAATGACTGAGACAGCCCTGCCTGAAACTGGTATGAATGCAGTGTGGACTGTTGAATGGCTGGGTACTTGTCCCAATACACATAACCTGTTGTGAGTGTCTGGAGAGAAGTGAATGGCCTAAATGCACTATGCACCTGATTGGCTGCCTGCCTGCATGAATGCCCTTCACAGTGATTGGATGCTTGAGTATGACCCAGTGGAATGAAAGGGAGATCAACAGTATATCTGGGGACCTCTCACTGCTAGGAATCGTGTTCAGAAGCTGAAGTCTACTACGATGAGTAACTGGAGTAAACCTGAAGCTAAACCTTGAAGCCCTGCTGGAAGAGAAGAATTGCTGTTGCCCTTTTTCATGAATCTGAAAGCTGCTGTGTCTCCACGGACTGACCCAGAGAGGACCTGTTAAGGCGCCCTCTTCCTGAGCTACGAGGGACCATCGTGCACCAGCTGATCTTTGCCAAAGGTCCCTGGTAGACAGACCTACGACAGGCTGCCAACCGGAGACGGGGACTGCCGCGGAATCCCAAAGAGAAGCGCCCGGACTGTTGTCCGCCATTGTCGACGACTGCCGTCACCGACCGGAGCCGCTGTACTCCCGTTTCCTAAGAACCTTTGATTCACGGATGCGCTCGTCCGCACCGCCACCCGCCTTATCTGGACCAGCATCTGCCAGTGGGTTTCCCGCCACCCAAAGACCACAGAGACGCCGACGACTCGACGCCCTTGCAGGGCCACAGTTCATCAAACTATTTGCAGTCCTGAACTATCGACACCGAGGTGCCCCGCACGCCTCTTTCTTGCAGGACGTTAACGCTTCCCTGTCGATGAGCACCGCTAGAAAAGAAGCTGCCACTTCACCATCATAGTTCACCCTGTTCTCCGTCGGTCGTTCGATGACCCGTGACTCCTGCCTTAAAGGTAGTTCACTCAAGAAGGGCTATTGATTCCCCAACGAGGAACGCTACAACGCCAGGTACTATGGGGTTGCACAACTATTGGAAAGTCTCTTGTGAACACTATATGGACTGGGCTTGTGATATATCTTTATTTTACAGGTTGCCCAGGTGTGGGGATCTCCACACAGAACTGTATCTAGGTATCAGGGCCAATATTCTGCCACTTGTTCTAATCAACTGCTTTCCTATTATATCTATGGTTGGTTTCCGTTACGAACTGATTTGTGTGACATTTAACCATACAGTTGATGCACTTTAAAGAGATCTAATAGTAATTGTGGTACCACGTAGAACTATATATTGGCCATTATAGATGACCGGGTACATAGTGAGTTATCGTGATATTGTACATAACCTTAAATATTAATTATATAAAGACTGTTTTTTAACTAATACAGTGTGCGGACATTCTTTTGTGGGTGCTTGGGGACTACACTGTACTTAAGAACCAGCCTGCATCACCTCCTGAGAAGCTAGGTCTTGATTGGTCGATCACATACCAATAATAGAGAATCTTGGCTGGGGTCCTCTGTGCCTCTCCTCTACTATATAGAGAGCAGAAGTACAGACACCTCCCTCTGGTCTTTACACCCCTCCACTTTGTGTGTGGCAAGGGTTTGCAGCTTTTTGTGATTGTGACCCATGCACAGTTTTTGCAGATTTTTGCATGCAAAGGAGTTAGCGCATCCATTTTTGGCTGTTTCTTTTCCCATTTGTAAATTGATGCAGTGGGGCATATCGGAATGGGTCAAAATATCCCACACTCTCAAGCATACAATGAAAAACCTGGTGCTACAAAGTGCTTGTTATTCGGCCTCTAGTTGATTTGGCCCAAAAGCCCTTTCCTTCCCAACAACAGAGGGCACTGGCCATGCCTTCCATTGCTCGCCCAAGGCTGAACTACACAAACAGCTTCCACAATACTTCTGCAAAATGATGGCTGCACCAGAGGCAAAACGCAATGCCAGCATGTTGTGCCCACCAGCCAACAAGGTCCTAATTCAAGGCATGATATATACTGACTCACTCTCCAGGTCAAGGGGCTCGAGTGATTGTGAGGGGTGGAGACAGCTCATTCTCACAGCATTCCTGAAGTGTGTGGTTTCAGATGTATCTGACATGCAGAAGAGAGTTAACTGCTTGTAACATTCAAGACTCACCAGATTAGTATCATTGGAATGCGTAAAGAAGTTAGTTGGCCCCGGCCCACAAAAGTAAATTTTCCCCTTCACCCACAGTCATTGAAGTTAAAGCCTCTCTCCAATAGTTGAAGGGTTAGTCTGCCCCTCTTCCCCTGAAATGTTATCCTTGGTGCATCCCTGGTTCTTAGAACAGACTCACCTGCTGAAATTCCTGCTGGGGCTATGAATCCATGCAGTTTTTGTTTGGTTTTTGTGGGCACCTTTGTCTGCAAAGACAGACAGGCAGCAGCAACTGGTGTCCACTCTGTGCCGTGGTGTCATGGTGCGACTGGGCTTGTGCTGTGGTCTGGGAAGGGTAGAGCTTGCCTTGGCTTTTGCCCAAGCTGCCTGACTCTGCTGGTGCCTGTTGGTGTGTCTGTCGCCCACCATGTGAGAAATTCAACCATCCGCACAGGGAGACTGCGCTTGCCTGGCTGGATTTTTTAATAATGACAATGAATTATGGGAGATCAACCTCTGAGGACTGTCTGAGGCCATTCCGCACATAGTCCATCTGCTTTCCACACAAAACACATAGTCACATGTTCTCCGGGAACACAGAGCCTACATGCGCCATCTTCCCCTGTCATATTTAGCCGGAATTTGACAGCCCCTGACACTTCAAACCATCTCCAGAAGGGGGCAGGCACCTTCCTCCAGCCATGAGCAGCCTAATTTAAATATCCAAGGCTCCATGGATCTGCATTCTTTTTGGCTACTATGGCTGGTGGTAGTTCATTCTAACAAGTGGCAGTCTACCTTAAATCTTCCACCAGTGAAGGAAGGCTCGGAGTTCAAAAAGGGTAGCAAGATCCCTCCCCTGAACATCTCTCACGGAACAGAGAGAGATAGCAGACTCATTATACCCACCCAGCAGCTCCAGAACTGGTACCCAGTCAGCACACCGCATGACCTGCTAGGCTCTGCCAGCAAGCTTCCTAGTTGGGAAGTGTTGGAGAGTCTCTGGACAAAGGACAAGGCTGTTGCCTGGAATCACTCTCCTGAACTTTGGGCTGTCCGCCTTGAAAGGACACAAACCCTGGAGGAGGGGTGTCATACAAGCATCATCCAGTGTCCATCTTTTAAGGACATTTTCGGGACAGTCAAGTCCTCAAAACGCATCCGCCCCATCACTGACTGTTGTCACACTGCAATCATAAGATCTGTCCGAGCCGCTTCAACCAGCATTCCAGATCCACCAACCAGCACAGAGACAATCATTCTTGGCCCCGAGCCACTGTGCCGGACAGCCTGGAGATGTCCGTTCAGGCTTGCTTGCTGAACTGCCTGCTGCCTGGTACCCACAGTTGTCTCCCGCCACTAACTCTTTCTCAAGAGCTGAGAAGCACCCTGGAACCGCCTTGACGCTGTTGAGCACCAAGAACTTCTTCAACACCAGGTACATTGTGGTTCTGCCTCCCTAGTCCTTCTCCAAAGGCCCCTAGAGATAGTTACAACCCTTTACCCTCTTGGTTCTGGAACCGAATAACCTTGAACAGTAAGACCGATTACTTTACCAACTACCCTCCTGTCAGTATACAGAGTGCATCCCTTTCCTTCGTGAAGCTGTCTGTCCTCTGTGTTCCTTTACAGGGTGGGTCGTAATTGTATTGTGCTAGAACTGTCTGTTGTAGTAATAATAAAGTAGATATTTGTATACAACCTTAACTGTAAAGTCCCTATTATCATTGGGGAATAATTTTATTTTCACTGTGCTGCAACTATCCAATGATCCACCACCTTGAGGAGATAAGCCTGCCGTTCCATCCACGTTCCTAAAATTGGACAAGGAGGTCTTATAATTCACTTGAATTCCAATTTGTTTGGATCCCTTCTGGTGTACTAAGAGTGTAGGGTTGATTGATGGTTTAGAAACAGATATTCATGCCTGGACCGCTGGTGCCTCGGAAGTTGATTCGCCACCCACCCGCCACCACCACCCTCCACCTTAATGGTGCATTTGCCATGGCAGCAGTGGGGCAGTAGACACAGCACAGGCACAGCAGAATGTCAGTACCGTGCATGGAGAGGCACCTGGCACCATGACCGTAGCTGGCACTGGTAGCAGTGACCCACACAGGCCAGGCTGGTGGACCCTGCTAGCAGTACCAGCCGGGCCAGCACAGCATGCCATTCTGCTGTTTCATAAGGCATGCTCCCCATGGCCTCTCTTATCATTCGTCATTTCCTCCTGGTTTTACACAGGAGGAAATGAGGAATGATGAGCACACATAGATGGGGCGCGCCGTGGCCCACAGTGCTCAGAGAGGAGCAATGCTGCTGGGGAGTGGCCGCAGGACCCCCCCCCCGCTCGGCACCACTACTGAATCCGCACAATTTGCATTGGCCTGAACTTACATTGAAAAGCGCGGTGCTATGAGTGGGCTGGGCACAACCAATGGCGATACCATCCAGGAGCTGTCGGGAGCCACAAATGTTTCCAACAAAGCACAGCTGCTTATATGGGGACAGGAGTTTGTGGGCATATGTTTAGCATAGTTATTTTTTTTTTCAGGGTTTACAGTTCCTGGTTGCAAGGACGTACATCAGGACCCCCCTCCACAGAGACAAACACACAGCCAAGGCCTTCTAATGCTTCCCTCACCCAGGAGCAATGAATCTGTGAGAGGCACACAGAAGTCAACTGAAACAGGAGTTTTCTGGATTCCCCCAAGAGAAAGAAAACAATCTCAGGGGACTTTTGCCTGGCTTTTTCAGATTTTACCAAAAGTCAGAAAGCCTAAGCATCATTCACCTTGTATTTCACATTGTATTAATAATTGAGGGAGAAGCAGTGGTTCAGGCCCATTTCCACACGGCCATAACAATGTCAAGCTGGTGTGTGAATTAAACTTCTGTGTCATTGGCATATTCCAGCACATTCTTGTTATGTTTCATGTCATTGGCCACATTCTCCTTTGTGCTTTTGCAGATAATTAATTCCCTCTAAAAATAATGGGTAATTCCATATTTTTTGTTAATGAGGAGCCTGTCTCATGAGGGAACATAACATTGGTCAAAAATTAACAACTGAGCACAGGCTACCCCACCCGACCACACGGACGCGAGTGGATGCAAGCTACAGACAAATTGTATAACTTATTCAAGAATACATATGATCAGGCACCAGTTTTAAACAGTTCAAATCTATTTATTCACAACTAATGCCAAAAAAATACACATATCAAACTTAGACATGTACAGGACATAACATTAAATTATGTATTATGTATAACATCAACCATGGAGGGAAGCTGTCCCCCGAGACCTACTTCGCGGGTATAGTCAGAATCGTATAGATACCTTATATAAGTAACAATGTCAAACAATTCATTTCCTCCATCTAAATGCTTCTGACCATGTAGCACTGCTTATAACCATGAATACCACAAATGCAATCAAAGGGTTTCTGATGTTAGAATTACCACATTCCCCACCACATTTGCCTCAGCCAGCACACATGTCAATTGTTACAATCCCATGCAAGTGAGAAGTTGGACATGACTCGAAGACAATGCACCACAAATGTCCAGATGAATGAGGTGACCTTCATGACATCACCAATGTGTCTTTCCCACCGGGAGTCAGAAAAAAGTGTCCACAAACTGATGTGTCTGGATTAAGCCATCATACACATACCATAGGAATATCCTGAATACGCCCATTCTTCTTCTTCATTGCTGTCTGGAAGGATGTTCTCATGGTTTGTTAGTGATATTGTCACAGATGTCCTCACTAACACACCAACTCCTAAGGACAGTGCGAGAGTTTTGGTTAAGGTTCTTCAAATGGGATCTAAAGGGTGTCCATCTCTCTCAAATTTAGAAAATCCAAGACCCTTTGTAGCCCAGGACTCCCAACTTCACAGGTTAGTATCTATTGATCGTTTACCGCTACTGCCTAGTTTCTACCTTACTACTCATGAAGGCCTGAAGGCATTTTTCCTTAGGAGGATATAAAGATAAGGATTCCTTATCTTTATATCCTCCTTCTTAGAGTTCCTGGATGTGACTTACACTATCTTTGGATTAGTTCTAAGGAGTTGTGGAGTTTGTGCCTTTGAGACACTCAAGCCCCACTCTGTCTTTCTGTTTTCATGTCCTGATGTTCCTCTCCCTGTGTTTCTCTATTACTCTTGCTTCCTCCTGCTACACTCCTCTCTCCAACTCCTTCCACCTGTGCTCCTCTCTCTTCCTGTGCCTTCTTCCCCTGTCCCTCTTAAGTTGCTCTCTCTCTCTCTATATCTCTCTCTACAACCCACCTCCACCCTCCGATATTACTACTTCCTTCTCCACCCTCTGGTACTATCCCCTCTCCATTACACTACTACTCTACTCTCTCTATTCCATTACTAGTCTCACCTCTCTGCTACTCTCCTCTCTCAACTATGCTACTACTCTCCCCACTCCACTCCACTACTACACTCCCATCTCCTCTGCGTTACTGCTCTCCCTTTTTACTCCACCAATACTCCACCACCATGTATTCAATCACCCT
The DNA here is from genome assembly GCF_040938575.1 of Ambystoma mexicanum. Taxonomy (NCBI): domain Eukaryota; kingdom Metazoa; phylum Chordata; class Amphibia; order Caudata; family Ambystomatidae; genus Ambystoma; species Ambystoma mexicanum. The sequence continues at coordinate 1,034,066,949 of NC_090923.1, forward strand.
CATTTCACTCTCTGTCACCTTTCACTCACCCTCTAATCTTCCACTAACACTCTCTCTCACCCACCTTACATACACAATCACAACACAGTACCACTTGCTCTCATCAACCAATACCTCACTTTCTCTGAAAATTTCCTCCAGACTCTTTTCCAATGTCCTTCCGCCATCTGACCTCTTAATCTGCCACCTCCTCCCCTGACATCAAACAAACAACCCACACCTTCATGTTTCCTGCCCCAAACTCTATTCTCCCCCTCCTTCTCCCATTGGTCTTCTCCCCCAGGACAATCTAACCCTCTCTTTTCTGCCCGAGAGGTGTTACAAACATCAGAATACATCAAATGGGGGAGAAGCTCCACCCCTTTATACCACATGGGTGCGTAGTGCCTGGCTAATGGCAGCTCACAATGTAAAATGTTACTGTACTTGTCAGGGAGCGGCGCTGTGGCTGAGTCAAAGGTACGCGTTGGAGTGTCTCTTGCTTTCATGTCAGGGAGCAGGTTTGAAACAGTCCAGGTTAGACAGCCCTGCCACAGTTGCTTGGTTGCTGTGTGTGTTGGTGCCAGCTAGAGCCATGCAGCGTCCGTTTATAGTGCCTACTGCTCTGGATAGGTGTTCTCTCTCTCTTTTTTCTCTTTCTGTCTCTCTTTCTGTCTCTCTCTCTCTCTGGTGACTGGAGCTGCCTGTCTGGAGGCTCTGGTGGGCTGTAATGGATGTTGTGGCCTGTAATGAAAAGAGAGAAACTGGCCAGCATATGCATGAAAAGGTGTACATGATTACCAGTGGTACTACCCAATCTCATATAGGCATTTAGGGAGGGGGACAGGAAATGGGGCCCACCCATCTGGGGTAGGAATGGCTCTTAGTTCCACCCTGCTAGGCCTCTCACCCCAGGCTGAGATGGGTGCATATCCCCCCATGACAAGTTCTGTCTACACAGTACACGTTGCCTAATGCACGTATTGTGCAACATGCAGTACACTATTACAACCTTTTGTTGTGAATTCATTAGTGATCTGCCATTCAGTGCAGACTACAGAATCTAGCCTTTGACGTCCAAAAGCCCTCCATAAGGGCTAGCGTGTTGGACTATGTGATTCATTGTAGCACCACCGCTGGTGGGCTGCGCTATGGTGTCAGAAGCCAAGGCAAGAACGGATATCCTGCATCGCCTGTTGGAATGGTGGAAGGCGTTCAGGTCAGGGGTTTCATACATTTGGTTTTCTATGATATGTAATTAGGATAAGGTTTTTCAGGCCTAGAGGGCATAGGAGGTGGTGAAGGGGGATGTGAGTCTATAACTTTACTTTGGACAACCCTTCCTCTATAACCCCTGACTTCCCTCTAAACAACCCCCCCAATACCAGACAATTTAACATCCCTCTGGGCAGCCCCTTCCATTCATATCTCCTGACATCCCTCTGGGCAACCTCCATTCATCTCTTGGCACTTCCATAAGTGGGTTTTGTCCTGCCTTGGGGCCATATCCTTTGTCCCCAATGAGTGGACATGTAGGGAGGAAGGGTGGTGCTGTGAAGAATCATCTCATCAGGGTTGCGACAAGTAAACCAGGCACAGCAGTGGGGATTGTGAAGTCTGCATTGCAGGTCATCTGGGCATTGAGGGTATGTCACTGCTGGCAATTCTTGCATGCATGCACCCTCACATGAGGTGGGACCGATGAGACATGTATGCAGTTCAGTAGCACCAATGATGTTGGATTATTGGGCAGTTTCACGGAACTGATCTCAAATGGCATTGATGGCATCTGTGCTGGTGCGTTGTGAGCTGAGTCATGTCAGAGGAGGGCACATAATACCTGGTCAAGCCCAAAGGAAAATGTGGGCTGCAACATGCCAGCCAATTGCTGGAAAGTGCGAGTGGCGCAGAAATGTAGAATGGCTGTCAACAGAAAAGTTGTTGTGGGGGCTGAGGTATAGCCCGAGGTCTTTTGGTTGTAGCCCCGGATAGAAGCTCAGGGGCTACTAGCAAAAGGCTAGCTAGCCCCGAGTCCCAACAGTCCCAACATTAGCGTAGCCCTAGATCTGTTCCAGACCTAGCAACCCCCCTGACCGCCAACTTCAATCGCCGGGTATGGCTGTTTGCTGCACATTGATAGGACACTCCATGAGCTGCAGCACATTAAAGATAATGTCCCTATCCCAGTGACACAGTGTGATGATATGGGTTTCTGTTAGTGTCTTTAGGGGCGGTTTGACTCTTGGGATTGCTGGCCACCACAATCTCTGCTTGCTTGTGAACTGTCTGATGCTGGATGTGTTGGTGTATCCTAGGGTGACCAGATTTCTAAACAAAAAAAAAAGAAACGGGACGGGCCATGGAAATAGAAGTAGGACTAAAGAAAATATTACTTTTTTACTTCTGTTTCGTTGGCCTGTTGCAAGGGGGGATGGGGGAAGGGAAGGGGTGTTCTAACAGGCACACTCCTCACATTGGAGGAGAGTGCCAGGGAGGGGAAACGGGAGGAAATGGGGTGTGAAAACCCATTCGCACAGGAAAAGTTGCGCATGGACCCGATTTCAGGATTTCGAAATCGGGTCCTGGCAAAACAACAGCAAAAAAAGGTCCATAGGCAAAACCCCGGATGGGGTTTATAAACTTAAAAAAACTCCCTGGACCCCGGGACGTCAGTGATTTCCCCAGACTGTCCCAGGAAAACCCAGACATCTGGTCACCCTAGTATCCTTGCCACAAAAAGGATGTGCAACTATCTGATGCAGAGCGACAGGGCTCTGCCTGGTTGCATTATGATCTGTGCGTTGTGGGATATGTGTGTGGACGCTTTGTATGATTTTGAGGTTGATGGGCTGCACCTCACCTGGCAGTCTGGCATCCTTATTCTTCTGTTATTTGTTGTGGGGGGGAGGGGTGGCTTCGGAGCTCTGAATCATACGCTATTTCATATTTCTGTATCCGATGCTTGTGCCATGAGGTAGGTTACACCATGCTTTAAGTGCAAACTCTCCATGTTCAGTATTTCTGCATGCTGTTATGAACTCTGACTTACCAGGAACAGAAAAAAGATGGCGTTCAGGCCATAAGTGTTGTGTAAGCACCAAGACAAAGCAATTGTTGTATAGTGTTGCCCCATTTAAGGGGATGTGTCCCTCCCTCGTGTATTGCCCTTTTAAGATGAGCCATGACTTTGTCATGGCACAAGCTAATAAAAGGAGCCCCTGCAGGCAAGTGCAGTGTTAAACGGGATATTATATCATGCATCTTTTATTGTATATATTGACCTAAACCCAGTCGCTATGGGAAGAAATCTGCGTTGCAAAGTTCCGATCTTAGATCGATTTAGCCGCCATTTTAGGTTCATCCACCATTTTGATTCTGACTTCAAAATCACCCTGTGTTCTGAAATGGTGGACAGTGTTCTTCTGTTTGTAAATTGGCCGTCTTGACCTCTACATGTAAGTTAATGTCTAAACTGCCCGCAGGCCAAATGTTAGGGTCATGTAATGAGACCTTGTCCTTCGTTGACCCGTAGATCGAGGATTACCTGTGCCAACAAAACTGATCCGTGAATATATATTAAGCATAATGTTGTTTAAATACTGAATGTGAACACTTGTTGAACTGCATTGTATAAAACATGTACGAAGGCTTAATGTTGGATCCAAAGGTACACTGTTGCCATTGTGACTTATTTGTGTATAAACTAGGAATAATCCATATGCATATAGGTGAATAAATTAGAAGTGAACGCGGCACAAACCCCTAGCCCGAGAAATGATTAACCTGTAGATGGTCTGGACATCATGTTAGAAAATTGTATATAAAGAGTGAATGTTCTTATGTACAGCCCCACTCACTTCTCACACCGACAGGGCTGGTACTCGCTGTGATGTACTGAGGGCCAGATAGCTATCTGATACTTTGTTCCTTTGAAAACTGTTCAGTTGTAGAATAAAGATCTGTGTATCTTTGTAAGCCCATGTTTGGTATATTTCCTTTTGGGGTACTCAGCCTTGATATTCTTGTTTTGCTTTTACAGCAGGAGAACGGTTGCAGACTCCAAAAGAGGAGAGAGTAAGTCCATGTCTCCTTTCTTGTGGGATGCACTGGCCGGCATGTCCCGATGCCGTGGGACCCTCATGCCAGCATGGTTGGCAGAGGCCTGCATGGTCAGGGGCTTGGCTGGCAGTGCCCCCACCCTCATTGGTGCTGATGTCCGCTAGTACCAAAGGGGAGGGCCTGCTGGATTTCCAGGGCATGCCCAACCTCCGCAGGCACTGGGCCTGTAGAGTTCCGGTGACCCTGGCACTCAGGGTGCCCGCTGGGTGTTGATAGCGGGCCCCCATAACAGCAATGGTGGAAGGCGTGAAACCGTATGATTGGGGAGCGTGACCTCCTTTGAGACATGTAGTACTGCACATTGAGATGCAGCCATGTCGGAATTGGTTGCTTTGTTCTTAACTGTTTTTGCTGGTTCAGGTGGACACTGGTCATCTAATTTCGTGCATGCATTATTGTTCTAGATATTTGACCTTGAAAAACCATGTGCAGTGTTTGTGTGAAACACATGTTGCTCAGAGAGATTGCAGCACTGCATGGACCTTGATGCAGGACCTGTTTGAAACCCTGTGGAAGAACTAATAAAGCGGGCATGCTTTGAAGAGAGACATCTTGGAACAGGCAGTGTGATTACAATCACTCAAACAAGACATCGGCCCTCATTACGACCCTGGCGGAAAGTGACTGACCGGACCGCAACAGCGTAAATAGCGTTTCCGCCATTGCACGAAGGAGCAAAGTGCGGCCCATTCCGACCCATCGGGCACGAGCACCACGGCATGGCGGAAGTGCAAAGTCCGCGATGGCGGAAATGACCCCAAAACGGCCCACACCGCCGCCGTACGGCGCCCTAGGTGCAATACCGCCACCCATCACAGCGGACACCGCAGAGTGCGCCTACCGGAAAGTACGGTGACCGGAAATATACGGAAACGGAAGTAAAAACATGGGCCCGGAACGGGAAACATCCCGCCGTACACCTATAAAACCACAAAAACCACACAACCACTAAAAACACTACCCCGAGACACACCCCAACCCGTCATCCACCCTAGCGAAACCAAGAAAAATGGGAAAAGTAGCGAAGAAAGCGTGCGACCGCAAGCGGCAGGTCCACTTCTCCCGTGAGGAACTCACCGTGCTAACAGAGACCCTCCAGGAGAATGCTGCCGTCGTCTTCTCCACGCAAATGACCAGGACGGCACTTGCGAACAAGAAGGCCATATGGGCTCTGGTGGCACAGCGGGTAAGTGCGGTGGGGACCGCACCCCGCAACCCACAGCAATGCAGAAAGCGATGGGACGACCTGCGGATACGCGTCCGCAGCATACTCTCTGCCAACCGCAACATTGCCACAGCCACCGGGGGAGGTCCTGAATCACCCATCAAGTTGACCCCCTGGGAAGAAATCTGTGCCTCCACCATCGGAATGGAGAGCATAGAGGGAGTCGGAGGGATGGAGAAAGGAGTGCAGACATCCGAAGATTCAGGTAGGTGGGCCAGATAAAACAATGCTAAATCCACAATGTCCAATCATGTGAAGTACCATGTGTCCACATAGTGCAACAGAAACACATGTCCAGGAGAACGTCCACACACATCGCCCTGATAGCGCACTTTAAAACTCACAATAAATACATAAATAATTAAAAACCCCTAAAACACCCACTACACGTGCAGCAGGCACACCCTAACTGCAGGCTGCCAAACAACTGCACCCTCACTCCACACACAAATGAAAGCACCTCCAAGGCCCCGACCCAAATCACCCTCAGGTACCACCCCAATGCATGTGATACAATGCCATTCCAATACCCACAGACCCATTAATAACCCTCGCCCTCCTTTACTCCACCACAGGGTCTGATCCAAACGACGAGCATCAGGACACCCCTACCAGCGCACCTGCAAAGAGGGCCAAGACCAACGGCCAAAGACCCTCCACCTCAGCTGCACGCATCAAGACACGGCAGCAGCACACATCAGGTGGCAGCACAGAGGAGGGAACATCAACAGGCACCCCAGCAGCCAGCATGCCCACAACACCACCACCACAGGTCCCCCCAACGGATGCCACAGAAGGCACTGCCTCTGGTGGCAGCAGCACCATAGGTGACACCCCATTGATGGCAGCATGCTCCGACACAGAAGACGGGGATGTCGAAGTCAGATCCATCCATGACCTGTCCCATTCCCCCTGTCTGTCCCATCCCATACAACATGAGGATACCACGAAGGGGCACCCACAAGACGACGACTGGCCATCCCCCACAAGCCCTGTGGCAAGGCAACATGAGGTGACCAGCCCCTCTGTGACACCCCCGCAAATGGCCATGGCCCAGCAGAGGCAACACTCCCTCGACCAGTTAATCGTGCAACAGCAGCAACTGCCCACGCTCCTCAAGGACCATGCCGATGAATGTGGGCGCACTAAGGCAGACATAGAAACATCAACTGAGACACTCAGGGCAGAAATGGAGAGAAGTATAGAGACACTAAGGGCACAGATGGAGAGTAGCACCGAGAGCCTGAGAGTCCAAATGGAGAGAAGCACCGAGAGCCTGAGGGGGGAACTGCATGCGACGTCCAAAGACGTATGTGCCGAACTTGCCGCAGTGCGCCGTGTGCTCACTGAGCTCTCACAAACCCTTAGGGACATGCATGGACGTGAGCAGGCAGACACATCATCCGTTGCAAGTTCCGTCCAGGGCAGCCCCCAACGTAGATCTGGGAGGAACCTGCGCTCCACAGGCAGGGGTGCCCCTGACACCCGCAGAGGGGGCTTGCAATAGCGACAGCCCACTGACAATGAGCATCTTTGGACACTGGTGTTCGGGGGGGAGGTAGGAGGGTGGAGGGGGTGTGTTGGGCTCACTTGGGTGGCGGGTCGATAGGGTGTTCAACATGATATCACATATGCCATAAACAGTGCACGATCAACCAATGAGATGTGTGGACAATGATCTTTGTGTACTAGGCCATCATAGGCGTACAGTCCATATTGTGCATGTACCAGACACACACAGTGCCACGAGTCCCGTGTCCATGTATCAGCCACCAGGCGTGAGTGCTAGAAGCATGCATCAATGAGATGCTGACGAATGTCACGGCCCTCCGGTGCCTCGCAGACTCCTTGAGGTGCTGCCACATCCCCACCCTCATCATGACCATCATCAGGTGCTTGCAGTTCTGCGTCAGGGGGCATGGGCACATTTCTACGTACGCACATGTTGTGGAGCATGACACATGCCATGACCATCTTTGCAACCTTCTCATGGCGGTACAGGAGTGCCCCGCCAGACCTGCTGAGGCAGCGGAAACGAGTCTTCAGTAGGCCGAATGCCTGTTCAATTACTACACGGGTACGTGAGTGGGCATGGTTGTAGTCCTCCTCATGCTGGTCCCGTGGGTTCCGGACTGGTGTGAGGAGCCATCTCTTCAGTGGATACCCAGCATCACCTGTATGTGGACGATAAACGTATGATGTGGAATGCCATTGCTACGTACGCACACCCCCCCCCCCCTTCCTGCCAGGTCATTGCCGCATCACATACCCCACATCATCATGCATGAAATGAGACTCACCGAGTAGCCAGGATCTGTTCCCTGCGGGTCGCTCCATGTAGCGTGGTATAGTAGAGTTCCTCAAGACCATAGAATCATGGGTTGATCCAGGGAATCTGGCACAACAATGTGTAATGATCCTGTTGGAGTCACACACCATTTGTACATTCAGGGAATGAAATTGTTTTCGGTTGCGGTACTGGGCCTCCATGGCATGTGGGACGACCAATTCCACATGGGTGCAGTCGATGGCACCAATGCAACCCGGTATGCCGGCAAGTGCATGGAATCCCACTTTTGTGTTGGTAATTTCCTGCTCCGAGCGTGGTAGAGAGATGTAGTCGTCTGCGTGCTGCAGGAGGGCATCGAGCACTTGCAATAGTGTCCGTGAGAACAGTGGCTGAGAAATGCCATGCAACTGTCCGACTGTGTGCTGGTAGGTGCCTGTGGCCAGGAAGTGGAGTACAGACACCACCTTCAGTAGGGGTGGGATGGCGGTTGGGCTATCTATCATGCTGACAAGGTCAGCGTGTGTCATGTCCACTATTGCGGCTATGGTGTCCTGGTCCAAACGGTAGAGGGTGTGGATCTGCTCATCAGTGAGGTTGAACGGATGTGCTCGGAGGCGTGGGATTGCAGGCTGCCTGCGTGGTGGTAGTGGCTGTGCTGGCGGCCCTTGCTGGCCCTGCCTTGGCCTCCTCCTCCTCCTGCGTCTCCTCCGTGCGGCCGGTTGTAGTTGGTGTTCGTCTTCTTCTTGGAGTTGGAGTACTTGCAGTGCTATCAGGTCCCCCAGGGCCAACATCGCGAGTCCTGCCGGTAGCATTTCGGAGTGGGTGTGGTTGTGGGAGGAGACTGGGTGTGCAATTTATGTGTTTTCAGGCTGTATGGCCTCCACCTGTGGTGATTCATTCCACCTGTGCAAGCTGCTCTCCCCTTTGGCCGAGCACGTCCCGCACACAACGCTGCAATTCGAGGAATGGCATCTTGCTATTGCAATCATGTATTTGTACCCGATGGCCGTGTAACATTTGTTGATATGTACATTCGGCTATGGTCCCATTGTTTCACATACAATCTTTGCAGTCGCGAACAGACTTGTGATGGGTCAGTGGAACGTAGTACTCGAGTAACGGTGGGCCCTCATGCATCACTGTACCGAGTTGCAACGACGGGCGGGGCGTCCCATTAGTGGGTGATGGCAGTTGCCATTTTCACACACAGCCGCACTAGATGGATTAATTTGTGATTTCAAACGGCCACAGATGCCTTTTCGACGTGATGTTGCAAATGAGGAATTTGAAGGGCGGCGCTTTCGGTTTTTAGCTAGCGGAGAGGAGATGCCCACAGGTCTGACTGCAAATATAACGTTCTATTGTTCAATGTCCTTGAGACAGGGGCCATGGCGAGGAAGCAATGATTGATATGAATAGTTTGGGATGCGCAATAGTGACGTGGGCGATGAGGCCGGACATTCCCAAATACATGTAACTTCACAACACTGGAATTACGGGCTGGGGCACTGTGGATTTTGCAGGCTGCATAACGCACAGACTCAATGGAAATTTCGAATATTTTGTGAGTAAATATTCAGGCGTTTTTATAACAGGATGAGGGAATGATGAATGGATGCATGGGCAGGTGATTTGATACAGGGTTTGCCATGTACAGGGCTTCTTGGAATCTATCCGCCTCCCCTGCGCTATGTGATGCAGGGCTGCCATAGTGGGACCATCGTCTATCTGGCCTTGTTGAGCTCTCCCTGTCTCGACGCGCCTTCAGACACTTGTGTCCATGCACGTTAACATTCCCATCTGATGGAATCTGTTTTGACAGACGCATGCACAGGTACACTCGTTTGTGATGGTGTTTACACCTCGATATAGATAGTTATGAGTCGCAAGTGGTTTTGGGGTGGTGATGATCCTTTCGAGTGGGCTAGCATGCATATGACTGTGGATTTAGTGTGATCATTGAAGTGAGTTGTTCGAATGTAGTTCTGATGGCTATTCTGTTCTTTTTCTTTTCTTTTGGTTGACAGGTATCTCCAACCCTTTTGCCACTGCCATCTGTATGCCACTCCTGCAGATGGCGTTTACTCCCGACACCTGCTGCTTCGTGTTAATCAGTGGAGCAGCATTACGATCTTATGGGACGATCGCCAATGGGCCACATGCCCTTACGCAGTACTAGTGGCTCGGAGCAACATTTCGGCCTTTCAGCTGGACTAGTGCCTCCCCATTGGGACGGGCCTGCGGTTCTGTGCGCTTCCATGTTGCCTTTTCGTACGTGAATGTGGCTCTGTGTACCATGATGGAACAGGGCGTCACACAAGTAGTAGCTGGTCATTCCTTGCGGATGCAGCCCACAATGGTGATATGTGTTTTGGAGTTCATGGACTAATGGCTGTATGGGCTTGGTGATTTAGTTGTGCATTAAATTTCTATTCTGATATGGGCCGTGTAGCGTTCTTCTTTGCGAGTGATGTGGCATATTCCTATTTGGGGAGCGATGTATTGTGAGGAGATCTGCATTGGGTTCCAGCTTCGGAGTATAGTCGCGTGGTACTGTGCTGGGCGCGTTTGCCTACGGAGCCCAGTGAGGTCAGGGATGGGGGCTGCCAATATGACTGTTTGAATGTTGTCATGCTCAGGGGCGGGGGATTGGGTTTTGTGTAACAGATGCCGGTCAGCCAGGTGGACTGGTGGAATGTTGTGATTTTCGGAATATTGCTGGTCACAGGTGCCTGTGTTTGCGTGCGTTTCTGGGGGGGGGACTGTGGTCATGTCCATTGGAATGGCTTCTGTATTCGTGCCATCTGTGCCCTGCAGCTCCCATTGGCCCCTCTTGTGATTCTTTTGTTCGTTGGCATGCATGGGTGACTTGTACATTTCACTGGTTGCATTGTGACTTCATTGCACCTACGGGGAGTTGTACTTTGTGGGCAGGGAGCGGTGTACAGGCACTCAGTGGGGCCGTTTACGGTTGATTCGCGATGCCGTACTTCTCACCATGGCGGAATGGTGCTTTCCGCCATGCTTGATGGCGTTAGGTACATGTCCGCTAGGGTCGGAATTCGCGTACCCTTGCGCCATGGTGGTATTTACGGTTTGGCATGGCGCGCGCGCGCGTACTTGGTGCAGTTAGCGTTGGCGTTCACTACGGTGTCGCTAATGGCTTCGTACTTTGCGGTGACGGGTCATAGTCGCACCGAGCGCTATTCGATGGCGGTATTGCATTTCCGCCATCGTTTTCCGATTTCCGCCAGGGTCGTAATGAGGGCCATCGTGTATTGCGTAAAGCATTGATTAAATGTCCGCTAACAATGAATTTTAAAACTGGGGATTCAAGCGCAGAGAAATTCCCCATATACTGAATGCGAGCGCTAGCTAACTAATACATAGCTAGATTTGCAGCCTCAAAATGCACTGTGCATTCGCCTATGTGCTCCGATGTATTCTGAACACAGTTTAATAAAGTGCCCTAGCAGGCCCTCCTTCCATGGTAGGTGAATCCCGGATCTGCGCTTAAAAACTAAATTAGGCGCATTATAAAAAAACAATTAAATAAATAAATAAAAATAAATTAACACTGTGGTATTCTATAACCCATCTGTGTTAGAAGTTTATCCTTTAAAATGAGTGGGAAAAATATTTAAAGTGTTTGACAGTGCTGTATATATGTAAATAAGGTATGTACCAACATCAAGAGTTACTAGTAGGTGGGGGCACACACTTAACTGTGATAATGCAAGAATCTGCTCCTTAGTTCCGGGGACTACAACCTATGGCTCTCCTGATGGTATGGACTACAAGTCCAATGAACCCAGATGATTGATTGTCCATGCCCGTGATGGTGGGAACTGTAGTCCAAAACATCTGGAGAATGGTTGCAAATCCCTGGTCTACGTTCTGCAACCAAAGGCACCATTCAGGTCCTCTGGTTGGCCTAGTTTTCATCCTACGAACTCAGATAAATTGTTAGTGTCCCTCCCTGATATCTCACAGCTCGGCCGTGCTTAAGCACTTCTATGGCCTACACATTAACTTGCTTTGGGTATTCAGAAAAAGAAAAAAATGGAGGGCGGGGGCTGAGGGCAAATAGCCCCCAGTCTTTTGATTGTAGCCCTAGATAGAAGATCAGGGGCTACAACCAAAAGGCCAGCTAGCCCCGGGTGCCGAGAGTCCCAACATTAGCGTAGCCCCGGGTCCTTTCCGGACCTAGCAACGTCCCTGCCTTGGAGATTGACCAATATGATATGATATGATATGGCATTTGTAACACGCCTATACACAAGTGTTTCAAGACGTGACGTGGCATCGGAGGGGAACAAGGGAGGACGGACAACGATCCTACTAGGCCACGTGTCAATCACATTGCGCAAGTGCATGGGAAGCGGGCAGGGACTGTTCAGTAAATGGGAAAGATGATAACAACAAGTAAGTAACAGCCAAAAAGTGGCAAGTGCAAGGGTAAGTGCATACATCAGGTGTCAAGGGCTGGTAGGGGGACTGTAGGGATACAGAAACAGTCCTCAAGTGCGGGGGTTGCCATGTGGGCAGTGCATGTGTGTGACACTGGTGGGGAGGGACCTGGGCCCGAGATCAGAGGCAGTCCTGGTAACCAGTGTAGTTCAGGTTACAGCCAGGAGGTCAGCAGAGGAGAGGAGGAGAAAAGGCAGAAGCAAAGAGAAGTTTTGAGGTGCTTACGTAACCAGAGATAGTTCTCCTCAAGTTTAAGGAAGGCAGGGAGGCTGTTCCAGAGGGAGGCACCAGCCGAAGAAAGAGATCTACCACCAACTCGTTGCTTAGAGAAGCGACTGACCCTAAGGGAGTTGGAGGCGGATGAGCGAAGAGCTCGAAAAGGAAGATATTTAGGAAGAGAGAGTTGAAATTATTGGGGCCCTATGCCCCAGAAGGCCTTGTGGATGATGCAGAGGGTTTTGAACGTAATCCTCGCCGCCACTGGGAGCCAGTCCAGAGATTTCAGTCCTGGAGAGATACGATCCCTGGGCTTGAGGCCAAGGACAAGTCTTGCAGTCCTGTTTCAGATGAGTTGCAGAGGGCAGAGAGTAGCAGCAGGAGATTTAGAAAGAGGCTGTTGCAAAAGTCCAGCCTAGAGAGAACCAGAGCTCTGGAGACAGTGAGCTTCTGGGGGAAGGAGAGGAAAGGAAGAATACCTCTGAGGAGGTGCAGTTGGTAGTGTGACTTCTTAGAGACATCTGAGATGTGAGGAGAGAAGGAGAGTGTAGAGTCGAAGATGACCCCAAGATTGTTAGCCTTGCAGGTGGGAGCAGGAAGAAGGCCAAGAGAGGCCAGAGAGATACAGGGAAGGTGGCAGCAGGCGTGTCGATGAGGAGAATCTCAGTCTTACTGGCATTAAGGCAGAGGTCATTGGCGGCACACCACTCCTGGAAAGCAGACAGGCAGTCAGAGATGAGGGAAGGAGAGTCGTGATAGGGCAGAGTGACTTTCATCAACTATAGAATTCTGCAAAACATGACATCTTCCCTTTGAAGCTGGTAGATGTCCAGTGGCATACACCTCCTTTTACTCTGCCATATGTCTGTCTTTCCTGGCAGTGTATTTGCGTGTGGGCAAGTGGTGCTGTAAAGCGAGTAATCCACACTGAAGAGAGATCTGGCAAGTAGACTTGCCTCTATTTGTTCATAGAGAAGAGCCACAGACGCCGGCCCAGAATCCCTCCTGATGGCTTAATTATAGGCGTTAAATGAAACAATGTGCCTTTTGTATTTTGGGGTATAGCAACTGGTCTGAGAAGAGAAGGAGTGAAGACCAGATGTGGATGATGCCATGGGAAGGATGCCGTGCTGGAGTGTGGAATGTGTGGGCTGGGAGAATGGATTGCAAGTGTCTCTAAGTCCAGTCACTGCCAGGCACATCCTCTTTATGTTTCCAGGATCTCCACACAACATACTATTAATACAGTGAATCTAAATGGGGGCATTTGTTATCCTGAAACGATGGTGTGCTTGAGGTCCTCAAGGAGTGTCGTAGACCCCTCCCTCTTCCACGGGAGGTACCTGATGATGGTCTTGAGCTGCTGGTGGTACCACAGGGGTTCATCAGTTGTACATAAATTAAAAGCCTTCTTCTAAGCCGTTTGGCAGAGTTTGTAATTTCAAGAACAGAGTAATCTCCTTCCCCAGGATTACAGCCCACAGTATGATGGGTGAATGCCGAAGTACCTTGGCGCTGCGCCACAAGGACAGAGGGTTTCAGAATTGAGAAGGAATTGCATGGCGCTCCTGCAATCACCTCTGGCCCGAAAGGAGGTGACATTAGACATGCTGAGTGAATTACATTAGAGGCTGTCTGCTCGCTGGTGCTAGCTTGGAGGCATCTAGCGAACAGCGTGGTTGCTGATCAGCAGAGTAGGGGGATGCTCTGCAGGCCCTGATTCTGTGATGTGGTGAGGGGGAATCATACTGAAATGTCGATTGCATAATGCCGACTCATCCATTACTGCGCTTTCGCGTTGGACAAAAATTCCGACTGATTTCGACCGTCGCAGTAATTGGAATCGGCGTTCACTGACAATCGTGTTTATCCCATTACTGCGACGCTAGAAATAAGTTCACTTTCATTCTGTGTGCGGCGCCGGGTGGCGTTCAGTTCATAGCCCAATCAGGTGCATCCAATTATAGTGAACAAGTGAAACAGGGGTTGCAGGGGTGTCCCCTGCTCCCCTTGTTCACTGTAATTGGTTCGGGGGTTGCAGGGATGTCCCCCGCTTACATTACATGGAAAGCAGGGGACAATAAAGTTAAAAAAAGAAAAGGAAAAAAAAAAGGACCCTGCGGTGACAGCTCCAACCCACGTTAGTGGGTGGGAACTGACGTCGCAAGGATAGAGGGGAGTTGGCGGCACACACAGAAGTGGGCAGCCGAAAAGGTAAGTAGGTAGGCGGGGTGCAGGTAGACAGATCTATGTGATCACTGCGCTGCGCCATAATGGAAGTCTGCATTTTCTAAGTCGTGATTTTTGGAGGCACAGTAATCACATAGATCCGTTGTGGGGAGATGTTCCTCCGTGCATGTTGAAAGGTTGGCTGGTCTTTTCACTATGTGTTAGGATGGCCAATGAGACTCGACACTCATCAGGGTTCTCGTTTTAAGCATTTTATTGTTGATAAATTACACAGTGTGTAAAAAGTAATAAAATGGGGTTGGAAAAAAGTGTCCCTTCAGTGACTTGCATTCTTCCCTACTCCAAAGGAAAAGGGCCATAATCAACATAAAGTTCCTGATAGGTTTCCCAACTGAATGGTTTTATCGGGTGGATGCCGGGTTCCTTGCATGTCACATCTCAAACTCTCAGGCTGCCGTCTTATCCCAAGGGTGCTGTGGGCTATAGGGAGGTTCTGAACAACTTGGTTGCCAATATTTCAAATGCTCCGGTCCTCCAGGGTTGGCCGCTCCAATAGTCCTTCCTTGAGCAGAATAGTTGTTGCAGGTCTCGACGAGAGTGGTCTCTTGTTCATCAGAGTGCAGGTGGGCGGCTCATCTTCCTCCAGTAACAACCTTACTTCCACCTTCTTAATATTACTCACCTCCACAACAACACTCTCAACTCCTCCTGAAAGTCACCCGCCTCCTCCGATGACCTTTCACCCCCCTTCTTAAACTTTACCAACCTACTGCAGCAACTCTCAGGCTTCCTTCTTAACTTTAGCAAACTCCTCTAACAATTCCTCTTTAACATTCTTCTCCCCTTCCAAGTTCCCGCCACCTCCCTTCCACAATCTGTTCCTTCAGTTAGCTCCTCCTTGCTACACTCCAGTCCCATCTTCTTCTCTTGCGCTCTCTCCAACCACGATCCAATCTCCTCTCCAGCTCTCGATCAAATGATATGGGCTGTGGACCTTTTTTATAGTGTCTTAGCCCCTCCCCCCGCTTCCTCTCACAATGATGGGCTTAGAAAGTGGCTGAAATGGAGGGCACCGCTGAGATTGGCTGACGCTGCTTCTTTCCTGTGACACCCCTCTCTGAGGGTGGTTATAATGAAAAAGAAGCTAGAAGAGGCGGGGCAGCAATTTCCAAGGTTATTCTGTTGCCCTGCTTCTCCGTGTCTACCTGCTTCCTGAATTTCTCACTCCTTGCCTGTTGTGGAAAGGTTTTCTCCCCCTGAGTTCGGTTTGGCTCTTTAATGTTCCCAGCAGATCAGTCCACTATAACCGTTTTTGGAGCTAGAGGGGAGGCTGTAGTATCTATTTCTCAGCTTTGCTTTTAAGTAGGAGAGAGTGCACTTTCTCCCCTCTTGTGGTCAAGCAGTGTGGCTTCCCCTGTGATTTTTTCTTTGGGGTTTGAAAAATACCTCTGTAGATTGGCTGTTTTTCCTGTTCCTGTAACTGTGGGTGTTATTTCCCAGAATGGCTCAGGTTTTCTTTTAGAAAACCAGGCGGATTATGGGAAATGTATTCCTCACCTTCCTGCTCTACGGAGAAACCCTGGACGGCTTGGGCTGGGGAAGTATCCCTAGTGTTCTATTGGCTTTCTGGAGCTTTGCTGGGTATTCCCCATGATGGTTCAGATAGCCCTAATGGCCTTACCTGGATCCAGTCCTGATTTTGACTTTGACTCAGTGGGAATTTCTGGGAGTGGTAGTGTTCTATTCAAATCATCCCCAGAATGGCCCGACTAATTAAGTTGGGTGGGGTTCCCTTTTGTGGGGTGGATGCTATCAGTTGAGCCAAGTGAGAGTCCCCTTCTTGCAGGGGGGCTTCAAGGGGGAAGGGATAGATGATCACCCATGTACCTCCTCATAAGGCCACCATCAGCTGGCTAGGGGATCCCCAGCCCCAAAAGCACCAATATTGCCAGCCCTGGCGCCAAGTAGAGAATTTCATCACATGTGTTATGGGACACCCACATGTCAACTGCAAACACGCTTCAGTGCTGTGGAGGAAACCTGTTGGGTGCATGTCACAAAGACTGCTATTAGCCTTTCGATGGTGAGGGCCCTGTGCCCAGCGACACAGTGCCCTGCTTCTTTGAAGGCCCTACATCACACTCGCACTCATTACAAGTTTGCTGATCCAGAAATAAGGTGCCGGTAATAACGTGTACCAGCACCTTTCCAGACCGGCAAACTAGAAGTCTGCCGTAGGGACTCAGATCTTCCGGCAGGCTTGATCTGCCGTAGGATCAGGCCCCTATCATCAGATACATTATTAACGGTGCCAGTGATTCAGGCAACCCCATCCCATGGTTACCACCATCTCCACTGCCTATAATATCCTGGTAAGACCAGGATATCAGCCGGCAGAGACGGTACAGTAGTTCCCCGGTATCCTGCGGGAATTACCGCCAAGACCCAGGGGAACTCATAATGAGCCCACTGTCTTTTGTGTACTGCACATCAAATCAATGGCTGCACCCAGTGATTTTTTTCTGAGATTCAATCATTGTCGTCTATTGTCTCTATGGCTTGGTAACTATTCAGTTTCCAGGGCCGATCTCTCAAGTCATCCCAGTTCTGCCTTTCTTTTACCAGTTCCCTTTGATGACTTAATATCCTATTAGAGCTCACAGGCACAGGTATCTTGGTACTGTAGACATACATTAAAATCTTGATGCAGAGGCCACCAGGGGGCGCGGGCAGGATGGACGCCTGAACGTCGAGCTCCGCACCCAGCCCCGGGTGAATCACGATTTATCGGCGAAACGAGGGTCCCATATACTACGCGACCCCCCCCAAAAGACGTGGAAGCCTGTGGCCCCCACCTGGGTCCAACTTTGGTTCCGATCCGACGCTCCTGTGCGGAGTTACACGGACCAAGGCGATATCGGCTGCCCCTCCCCCACGACCTGGCGCGGAGTGGCGCAGGAGACAGCACGAGCCGCGCCGCCCACGAATAGGCCCGAGAGGGTGAGCCCGCGGCGCTTCCTCCCCTGGGCATCCTCCGACTTGAAGAAAACCGTCCACCCACACAGGGAACGCACGCCCGGCGCCTCTGGTGCCCGAGGCCCGGCCTGACCCGGAGAAAGGCGGCGTCCGTCGTAAACTGGCCGACACGAACCCCTCATGAACTGGAGAGAGAACTTGCTGAAATATCAGTTTGTTCCCAAAGAAAGGACCATGGCCGCCGGTAGCCCCACCGTCCCACCCCCGGATCTGGGGGCTATCCAGAACAACATCCAAACGATTCTGGAGGAGATACGAGGTATGAGGACAGACATGGGGGCCAAACTGGCCGACCTCACCACCAAGGTCGCCACCCTAGAAGACCGCGTGGAGGGCGTCGAGAATAACCAACTTTCGGCGACACTCCTCGAAACCCAAATGGACATGAGACTCCGAGACATGGAAAGGCGCGAGGAAGAGCTTCGGTTCAAGGTTGACGACATGGAAAATAGGGAGAGGAGGAACAACCTTCGAATCTTTGGCCTGATGGAATCTGAGGGCGAATCCGTACAAGGACTTGAAGGCAAAGTGCACGATATCGTGAGGATCGCCCTGGGAACGGAAGACGTGGGGGCGACCAACTTCGACAGGGTGCACCGAGCGGGGGGGGGAGGCAGAGGCCCACGCTCGGTTCTGGTTCGGCTGCACTACTACAGGGACAAGATCAGAATCCTGGAAAAGGCGAGACATCTTGGCACCATACAGTACGGTGATTCAAAGGTATCCATCTTCCAAGACCTCTCGGCCCTAACCCTGTCAATGAGGAGGAAATGCGGCACACTCACAAGATGGTTGCAGGGAAAAGGAGTCCGATATCGGTGGGGTCACCCCTTCTATTTGGAGTTTGAGTGGCTAGGTGAGAAACACCACCTGGTGTCGGAGGAGGACATACGAAGAGCCACGGACGATCTGGTGAACGACCAGGCGGGCCATTCGGGCGCCCAGGAGGGAGGACCACGGGACCCCCCTAGGGGTCCCGACGGCCCAGGAAATCACAGTGGGAAATCTAAGGTCAAGGGGGCCCGAAAGTTTCGGAAAACCAGACACCCGTCGATGAACCCGGAAAATCACACTGACTCATGAAAATGACGTTCGATTGGAAGGAGAGAAAATCATGAGGTGAGAGACGATTCAGGGTACGGACGCAGGAGGCCCCGGGCCCACGAACTGCCTTGAACGGACACCGCGGCGGTGTCGCGTTTGGCCCACCGGACCTTGGGTCGGCAGACCATTATGTTAAAAAGTTAACTGTTTATTTGTGTTGCCCCGCGTTTGGGTTTCTGGTTGTGGGTTGAGGGCCCGGGCGGGGTCTCTGGTTTTTGTCTCGGTTAAGTGCACCGAAGGCCTGCAGGGGCCGACCTGAATCGGACTTGCGATCTGGGACTCTCCAGACACACGAAAACCCCGGGGCTGGGGTTGGAGTCCTTGGTGGTTCGTTGACCGGCCCCAACACATGTTGGGGAGAGTGGACGGACGCCTCAAGGTACAAGGGTGGGGAGGGGGGAGGGAAGACACGGGGAGGGGGGTCAGTTGCAAGGGGGGAGGGGATGGGGGGGATAACGGGGTAGTTTGGGGGACTCAGGGGGAAATTCAGTTCAGACCGCAAGAATACGCTTGGCAAGGGGCACTAAAATTCAATCACCACGAGGGGTTCAGAATACGCACACGGTATGATGACAACGATTGAAGGGAAGGTGGGCACGTTAAATGTCAAGGGTCTAAACTCTCAAAATAAAAGATCCCTCACGGGCAACATGTTCCGAAAACAACACCTGACGGTCCTATTTCTACAGGAAACACATTATAAGCGCGGGAGGGAATCCAGAATCAAGGGGAAAGACATCGGTAGCAACTATTGGGCTTCACACCCGACCTCGAAGAAGGAGGGGGTGGGCATTCTCCTGGGAAGGGCTCTCCAACTAACGGGGGTGGAAACCAAGAGGGGGTTTGGGGGTCGATTTCTGGGTGTCAAGGGGCTTTGCGAGGGGCAGCGAGTTACTCTCGCCACCGTATACGCGCCCAACACGGGCCAGGTGGAGTTCCTCACACGGATCTTTGGTGTCATGGATGAATGGGCCGAGGGGGCCATGATTCT
This sequence comes from Ambystoma mexicanum, assembly GCF_040938575.1. Taxonomy (NCBI): domain Eukaryota; kingdom Metazoa; phylum Chordata; class Amphibia; order Caudata; family Ambystomatidae; genus Ambystoma; species Ambystoma mexicanum. Next base: position 1,034,086,569 of record NC_090923.1, read on the forward strand.
CGGGGGTGATTTTAATCTCATAGCCGACCCCCAACTGGACTGGTGGTCCGCCAGAGGTGGGGTACCCAAGGGGATCACGAGGGATAACCTGGCCTTGCAGAACCTCTTGAAGGATCACTACTGGGTAGATGTTTGGCGCAAGGCGTACCCGGCCCAGGGTGGTTACACATTCTTTTCTCCCCCGCACTGCACCTACACCAGAATCGACCTTCTGTTGGCCTCAGAGGAGGGAGATGGGGCGATGACCCAACCAAAAGTCGAGACCATAACGTGGTCGGACCATGAACTACTTATAGCTAACTGGTCCCTGCCCATCGCCCCGAGATCGGCTCGATGGCGGTGCAACGACACGCTCCTTAGGGATCCAGTATTCCGTGAGTTCATGAAGCAGGAAATGCTGGCCTACTTCGAGACAAATGACACGGGGGAGACGGACATGTCCATGGTATGGGAAGCGGGGAAGGCCACCTTCAGAGGCCTCCTCATAGCGGAGGGCTCGAGGCGTAAAAGAGAGAGGGGCCTGATCGAGAGCAGACTCCGAGGGGAGCTGCAGATCTTGCGGGCCAGACTGGGAGTCCCGGGAGTGGACCGGAGGGCACTATTGGACGAGATGCAGGGCAAAAGACAGGAGCTCCATACGGTTCTCATAGGGGAGGTGGTTAAGAGGATGCGATATACCAAACAGAGATACTACGAACAGGGCGACAGGGTAGGCACTCTGCTGGCTCAGAGGTCGAGGGGGTGTAGAGTGGAGAGAGGGATTACCCGGTTGACCGACGAAGAGGGCAGGGTTCATGGGAACCGGCATGAAGTGACGGAATGCTTTGCTGAGTACTACAGCAAACTCTATTCTAGGCAAGCGGGCGAATCTCGGGAGGACATTGCCTCCTACCTGGCAGAACACCCCCTCCCCAAACTGACCGACCAGGACTTGGAGGCCCTCGAGGGGGAAATTTCAGAAGAGGAGGTGGAGGGAGCCATCAAGAGACTGAAGGCCGGAAAGGCTCCTGGCCTTGACGGCTACACAGCGGATTTCTATAAACAGACCCAGTCCACCTTAGTGAAGCCCCTGACCAAATTGTTCAACCAAATTAGAGGCAACGACACGATCCCCCCGACTTTCCTACAGGCCCTCATCACCGTCATACCTAAACCTGGTAAAGACCGGGCAGCTTGTGGGTCTTACAGACCCATTTCACTTCTCAACTTAGATGCCAAGATCTTTGCTAGGATCCTGGCCTCCAGATTGGAAAACTCCCTCCCACGCCTGATACATCCTGATCAGGCGGGATTCGTCCTCAATAGACAGGGTTCCGATAATTTAAGGAAGACCCTCCATGTATTGGCCACGACCGAGGCCAGGAATGAAGGCGCTCTCCTACTGGCTCTTGACGCGGAGAAGGCCTTTGACAGGGTCAGCTGGGCTTTCATGAGGGAGGTTCTCTTGTCAGTGGGGATGGGTCCAAGGTGGTTGGGATGGATATCCGCGCTCTACTCCTCCCCCTCGGCCAGAGTGGTGGCTAACGGGATTGAGTCTAGGGAATTCCCCCTTGAACGTGGCACGAGGCAGGGATGCCCCCTGTCTCCGTTAATCTACGCATTGGTGATGGAACCGTGGGCAATCTCGATCCGCAATGATGCGGACATCAGTGGTGTACAGATGGGGGATATGCACTGCAAGATCTGCCTCTTTGCGGATGACGCCCTGCTCTATGTCACCAGACCGTCCCAAACAATCCCTCGGGTTCTGCAGGGCCTCGCAAGATATGGAGAACTATCGGGGTATAAGGTTAATTTGGACAAATCGGTCGCATTCATGGGTGGGAACCTGCCAGACACGGAGGTGACCTTTGTGGAGGGTCTCCCCTTCAAGCGGAGCGATGAGGGGTTCCGTTACTTGGGAGTCCAAATCACACGTAACCTTGAGGACCTGTATGGGGCCAACTTCCCCCCCCTCTGGTCAGCAATCAGGAGAGACATAGAAAGGTGGGCGGGAACGGGTCTCTCATGGATGGCACGCCTTAACCTTATAAAAATGGTTATCCTCCCAAAATTTCTGTTTCTCTTTCAAATGCTCCCGGTCCAAGTCCCCAAGGCCTTTTTTGACGAGACAAAACGCATCCTCCTTAGATTCCTCTGGCAGGGCAAAAAACACAGGATTTCATACGAGGTTCTGACTAGGACCAAGGAAGATGGAGGGGTGGGCTACCCTGATCTCGAGACGTATTATAGGGCTTCCCAGTTGAGGATCCTGGTCGATCACTTCTCACCGGGACCGAAAAAACAGTGGGTAGCCATGGACAATAGGCCCCTGGCGCCCGTCACACTAGAGGAATGGCTCTGGGTCCCAAGGAGAACGATCCCCAGATCAGTCTTGAACCACCCGATTCTAAGAGTACTGTGGTCCCTGTGGAGAGAGGGAGGTTACTATAGATGGCTCACGACATGGCCCTCCCCCTTGAGCTGCATCTGGGCCCCTCCTTTCCTGGCCAAAATAGCGGAACCAGCAGCCTACCAGACATGGTTCGAGGCGGGCCTTAGTAGGACCGGCCAGTTGTGGGTGGGGGGCTCCTTCCTCCCCTTGAAGGACCTTGAGGAAGCCCTGGGAATAGGCACGCTTTCCCCGTTCCGATATCTTCAGCTTAAGGGTGCCCTCACGGAACCATCTTGGGGTGATACCCTCAGGAGGGAACTCACAGACTTTGAAAAACTCCTTCTGACCGCAAGGGGCTCCAAGGGGATAATCTCCCGCCTATACAAGCTCTTTCTGTTCTCCATCCCCCGAGACCCGCCACCAGCACGCATACAATGGGGTAGGGACCTGGGCGAGGAAATTGATGACGAGAGATGGACAGAGATGTGTAGACGGGCCAATCGATCCACATCCTCCCTCCAATATCGCCATCAGGCCCTCAAGATATTACATAGATGGCACTACCCCCCGCAAAGAATAGCCAAAATGCGTCCAGGATATGACCCACACTGTTGGAAATGTAGGACAGAGAGAGGTGACTATATCCACATGTGGTGGGGATGCCCAGTGGTCCAGAAATACTGGGACAAGGTGCGGACCTGGATCAAAGGGGTAGATGGGATAGAACGAGTATCCTGCCCGTGGCTCTTCCTCTTCGGGATTAGTAACGAAGAGGACCGGGGTAACACTCATGATCACATGCTCCAGGTGATGCTGGTAGCAGCTAGATGCTGTCTAGCGCAGAAATGGAAACACCCGAGAATGCCAGGGGAAAAAACCTGGGTGACCAAAGTAAGGGCCATCTACGACATGGAGTTCCTCACACACCTGCTCGATGAGTCTAAGTCCAGTATCGAGGAAATTTGGCTCCCCTTCTTTGATAAGTACGGCCGAGTGGTCTAGGTCCTGAAGACTGAGCTGAGGGATTCCCCTCCTCCCCACGGATGTGGGACCATGGGCCAAGGACCCGGCTGAGAACTGAACTCGTTTGGCCCATATGACTTTGGCGTGCCACACGCATATTGTATTGACGCCTCCATCATTAAGAGAGCCCGTTGTGCAAGTGTTTATCAAGGCTATGTAAGCGCGAACTGAAGGGGGGTGGGGGGAGGGAGAGGGAGGGGGGGGGGCATGGGGTGTGTTTCGTCTGGTTTTCTCTTTATGTTAACTCACATTAATAAATGCAATGCAAGAATGTAACCTCGTTATGCACCAAGGAAACTTAATAAAATTGATTTTCAAAAAAAAAAATCTTGATGCAAGTGTGACTAACAGGCACCCTAACACACCTACTTCGCCCATACTGGTAATAATTGAACATCCGATCTCTAACTGAAGGGTGAGCAAAGGACAGCATAACACAATAACCTGTGGTTTGTTTCTGATTTTCCCCTTCTCGCCATCTTTATATCTTTCCTCGGGACAGCAGCCCTAACCCCCATGCATTTACCAAGTCCAAAGATGTATTTATAAGCGAAGAAACCTTTGGCCTCTTGCCAGTGGTTCAATAACCACTGAAGCTAGCACCAGCGTTATGGCTTTAGTGGCTGAGAAGCTTGTTGGATGGGTCTCAGCACTAGGATGAGGGGATGGGTTGGGTACCTTAAAGGAAGAGTGCGCTCAGAAATATTATTGTCCCGAGGGTTCGGGCATGTGTTTTTAAGCATACGTTGACCGATCATACAAACATTTCCCATGCACCTTACCGTAGTTTTTCACTTTTGAACACGCGAAATCAGGCAGCAGGACACAGCCATTTTGTGATATTCTTATCAGTTGCCGCATCGGCCAAGCAGGACTGCCCTGGCAGCACTAAATCATATCCCCCGCCCCTGAGCCTGACATCACTAGACGCGTACCGCCCATTTCACAACGCCAAAGCACATCTCGTGTGAACATTCTCTACACTTCAGCTAATGACGTGTCACCATGTAAACGGCAGGACGTCTCTTTCCTCAATAAGTATAAACTAAGGTTTAATACACTTATCTTGGTCATTTAAAAACAGTTTGTATCTTTCTCTTTCACAGGTGGCACAGGCTGGTAGCCTATCGTTGGTACACATGGTGGCTTCATGGGAGGCTTGGACACCGCGTTCGATGAGTACCCGCCTGTGTTGTTGGTGCCATTAAAGACACATTCCCCAGTGACAGTGGTCAATACAGAGGATTTTCCCTTGCTGTGCTGCAACCTGAACTTAACAATGTGTAGTACATTTGTGCCATACAATTAAGAAACAAAATAAAGCACAACAGAACTTTTATCAATGGTTGTTTCATGTTTTTCAGTGAATCAAGTGTGTCTCCATTCAGCAGTGTTCCGGGCCTTGTCTGCACGCCTCAGGCCCATCCATCCCCCCTCCATTATCAAAGGCAGTTGGCACCAGAGGATGTGCGTTGCCAAAGGGGGCTGGCAGGGGCGTGAACGGCCAAGTTGCCAAACACCATGTACACTTCAAAGTTATCTTACGCCCAGGGGCCATTGTACACATGCCCTCCACAGATCCTGTGTCTCCAGGCAGGATCCCCTGAAGTAGGCCGCACCCCTGCAATCCACATAAGTGTGTCTCCAGTCATCAGTGTTCCGGTCCTTGTCTGCACGCCTCAGGACCATCCATCCCCCCCTTCATTATTAAAGGCAGTTGGCACCAGTGGATGTGCGCTGCCAAAGGGGGCTGGCAGGGGTGCAATCGGCCAAGGTGCCAAACACCATGTACACTTCAAAGTTATCTTACTCCCAGGGGCCATTGTACACATGCCCTTCATAGACCCAGTGTCTCCAGGCATGATCCCCTGAAACAGGCTGTGCCCCTGCAATCCACATAAGACCACAACATATACACGTCATTCATTCACATACACACCCTCTTTTCTAATTCTTTATAAACCACTTGATATTAATCATGAGAACATCTTGAGCACTGCAAGTCAACTCGTGAATGTGCTACCTGAGAAACTCTGTGACCACTGCGAATCTGCTCATCGTCGTGCTACCTGAGAACTTCTGTGACCACTGCGAGTCAGTTCGTTGTTGTGCTGCCCGAGAACATCTCCCTGTTCTCCTGCCACTAACTACTCTGCTTGCTGAATCTAACTGTTTGTTGTTCAAGGTAAGGGCATGTCACCTAATCATATCTCTTTGATCTCTAAATTTCAATATATTTTTCGAACAAACGTGCCCAGTAGTGTTATGTTCATTCGTCTCATTGCCATTGACTTGAGTTTAATTTGTTATGTTATCGATATAACAATTGTCATCAGTGTCATTTGTCATCGAATTACATCCTTCGCGGACCGTGTCTATAATATAAACATGTTTTCTTTTGATGTACGATAGTACATTCAAGGGACTAGTGACATGTTCTGATTTTCATCACATCAATGAATTGTTTATGAAAGTTATCCTATAATACAGCCGGCCACGCTACACTGGTTTTGCGGTGGTGACCAAAACATACTTTGCTTAGAAGAACGTATGGTATAATTCCTTCTTTCTCACGTTTTAATGCAAAGTAATTTTCAAATAATGTTGACTTTTTTTTGCAGAATTTGCAACAATGCCTGCATGTGCGATTTTTGGTTGCCCTTCTAAGACCCATGAGAAATCTGAAGGCACTACAATGCATGTATTCCCAAAGACTATAGATCGAAAAAGAGAATGTGTCAGATATTGCGGATATGCGCCGGCAGAGCTTGAAAGTGGAGTCAAACAAGTCTTGCATGACAAGAGGGTTGATCGATTCTGCATCTGCAGCCTGCACTTTACCCCGAATATGTACGACCCATCCATGTACACAAAGAAGAATCAACTCAGAACGACTCAAAAATTGCTCCCAAATGCAATTCTGACTTTATTCGTTCACATGCCGCCTCAGATGAGTCACGGTTCCAGATTTAACTGTAGCTCTTGGGGTAGTGAACAAGTAACTAAATTAACGGATTGGTGTTTTAGGTGTAAATATCCCTCATAATACTTTTCATATTTACAAGATTGTATTGCTTTTTAAATAAAGACCATTTTGCTAAACATTGGTTCTTGGTTTAGAAGCCTCATAGAAAATTGATTTATGGGCACAGGTAACTATGCTATAGTGTCCTTTGAAATAAGCATAATGTTTTCGTAATCTGTCTCCTTACATGCCAATTTTTAAGATTAGCATTTCTAAATCAACTAATATTTTCCCTTTACAACTTCATGACTATGCACGGAATATGAAGGAGTAAGATTCAACATCCATGTCTTGCCTGGAGTCAACAACCACTTCGAGCGCATATCAGGTAGTCTTACTTAGCTATTCAGTTCCGGAATTGTTTTATGCATGGAATTTGAGATAATCTGATCATATTTACTTATCGTGTCATTCGTTTACACAATGTTTCATTAGTGGCTTGCTATTGATATTTACCAATGTCTGCGTCACAATGTGTGTGTTCAATTTACATTTTTTCATCCATACTAATACAAGTGCTGTTTTTCAGGGAGATGCTGAAGCTTCGACTACAATTACATCATCCCTTGTAGTTGATCCAGAGCCAGAGGTATGCATACTGACAGTTCCCTCGAATGAAAGAAAGTCAGTCCTAGATCTGATACTATTAGACAATGACAATAATAGAAACAAGCAGTTTTTGTAAATTGCTTGCGTGCAACATTTTGAACAATTTGAGATAATCTGATCATAGTTACGTATCATGTAATTCGTTTACACAATGTTTCATATGTGGTTTGCCTTTGATTTGTACCAATGTCTGTGTCACAATGTGTGTGTTCCAATTTAATTTTTTTTGATCCATACTAATAAAAGTACTGTGTTTCAGGGAGTTGCTGAAGCTTCGACTACAATTACATCATCCCTTGTAGTTGATCCAGAGCCAGATGTATGTGTGGTGACAGTTCCCTCGAATTAGATAATCTCATCATATTTACATATCGTGTCGTTCCTTTACACAATGTTTAATTTGTGTTTTTTGAATAGATATGTACCATTGTCTCTGTCACATTGTGTGTGTTAAATTTCTAATTTTTTCACCCATACTAATACAAGTACTGTGTTATAGGTAGATGCTGAAGCTTACAATTACATCATCCCTTGTAGTTGATCCACAGCCAGAGGTATGAGTACTGACAGTTCTCTCGCATGAAAGAAAGTCGGTGCTAGATTTGATACAAGTCCGGATATAGAAGAGGAGGTATGTGGATCCGAGTCGGTGAACCAGCTTGCTGTTGCTGAAGTTACAGTAAAGAATGTTTCAACGAAAAGCAAGAAAGATAAGGTAATTTATAAACAATTTCAATTTTTAAACAGTGTTTTGTGCTGGGGCCTTCATAATATGCTTTTTTTTTTAAATGTAAATTGTCCAATACTGTATGTTGGATTTACATTGAACATCTTTTTCCAACCTGTCTTCTAGTTGCCCGGTGTGTACGGACTATGCAGACACAGACAGCGACACAAATGAGAGATGCTGCTTGCCAAACTGATTACACCATGGAACAACTATTAATTGAGGCGCAGCGTGTTCAGACTCGAGATGCATTTGCCCAATGGCCAGAAAATGAATTTTAATGTGACCGGAGAAGCCACCAAAGTGTTTTTGGACCATTGGTACAATGCGACTGCTCCACCAGATGAAGATGAAACTGAATGTATTGAAGATGCTTTTGAATTAGTTGCAGACCACTTGACACAATCGACACCCGCCAAAAAAGGGCCACCCAAAAAACAATCGACATTGATGATTTCTCCGATTCACATTCAAGTAACAGACGCTGAAATGACACATCAATACAATTGACAGAGGAACTGGAGAAAGATCTCAACTACAGTATGTCCAGTTTGGCTGAAATGTCAACCACAGTTCAGACAGAAGCAACATTAATGCAAGATGACAGTCTAATAAAGCAGGCCAAATACATAGCATTCAACAGCAGCTTGATGGAGATTATAAAGATGCTGAAATGTGTGCATTCAGTGAGAGGGGAAATATGTGGGAAGCCATTGGTGAATGTGACTCGTGTATCACACGGCAGAAACCTCAAAATACATGCCACCTGTGAAATGTTCCATGAAAAATGTTTATGGTGCGCTCAACCAATGCTGGGGAACTGCCAGCTGTCAATCTACTGTGTGCAGGAGCTTTAGTTTTCAGTGGCTCTAGTTTCGTTAAATTGCCCAGTTTCTGTCAATCTGTTGGACTCCATTTCATTTCTAAAACAAAGTACTACAAATATCAACATCAATATCTATTCCGTGCCATTAGTGAAGGTTGGAAAATTGAACAATTGTCTATTCAAAGTACATTCTCCAAAAAACAGTTCAGGCTAGCTAGCGATGGACAGTGTGACAGCCCTGGATTTTGAGCAAAGTACTGCACATACCACTTTCACGACATGGAAAGTAAAAAAATTGTGAGTTTGGTGGTCTTGCAGGTGTCCGAATGTAAATCCTCAGTGGCCATGGAAAAACTTGGTTTTATAAAATCACTGGAAGATCTAATATCGAAGGGAATGCAAATCAACCTCATAGCCACAGATAGACACATTTCAATAGCCAAGACAATGAGAGAGCAGTTTCTAAATATTCACCATCAATTTGATGTATGGCAAATTGCCAAATCCATCAATAAATAAATCTCTGCTGCAGGGAAAAAAAGGTTCTGAAAGTATTTCACAGTGGCCCCAGTCTTTCAGCAACCATCTTTGGTGGAGCTCCAAAACTTGTGATGGGTCTGCGGAAATTCTACTAGAAAAATGGCGGTCACTGATGCACCATTGTTCCAACGTTCACTCTTGGACAGAAAACCAATATTTCCACCAATGTGAACATGGCCCTTTGTCGCAGGAGCAGGAATGGAAGAAGAAGTGGTTGATTCCATCTTCACCTCCACACAAAGCCCTTGAGAAGATTGTGTTTGATGAAACTCTATCAAGAGATCTGATGGGACTCACAGAATTCTGTCACATGGGAGATTTGGAAGTGTTCCACAATATGTATCTAAAGTACAGGCCAAAAGGATTGCATTTCGGCAATGAAGGGATGACATATAGGACATTACTAGCGGTATTAGGGCATAATGAAAATGTGGGCCGTGAACAATTGAGGACTGAGGGAAACCTTGGGATGCTTTGCTACACTGTGGCCTTTACGAAAAGAAGCAAAAAATGGGTGGTCAAGCCAGTATATGAGGAAATGAATTTGATTTTGTGAAAGATCCTATTATTAATGTTTTGGAGATGCATAATCACGGAATCGCACGCAATTTTGTTCCGAGTACACTTACATTGCCACAAAACATTGCCAACGTGCCCTGTCCACCTAAAGCAGAGCTTGTGGAATAGTTCAAATCCAGATACAAATGATTACCATCTGTTTTTTTGATCAACAATGTTTTTTATGAAGTGTCCAAATAAAGCATCCAATGTGTCTTTTAAAATGTATCCTCTTTGTTAATTTTTTATTTCAACTAGTGCCATTTTTACGATTGCCATACAATGTAACGCTGTGCTTCTACAGTTCACAGTTTCGTCGAGCTACTGTGGGACCTTCACGGATCATGGGAGGGCCAGATGGATAATAGAGCGAAAGAAATGTTGGGTTTCGGCAGTTGCCTTACCGTACATTTGCCCAAATAGCTGAAGAACTGCTCGTCACACAAAAGGGATGAGACCTAAGCTACATAAGATACGAGGCATGTAGGAAGTACTGACTGTGAACAAAACAGCCCATCAAAGTGCGTTGTTGGTGAGAAATAGAAGCAGTCTGACCAATATATTCATGGGGGCATGTGTTGAGGGTAGTTTCTAATGTAAGGAAGGGGTGGGTCGGTTGAGCCTCCTTTGCCAATCTACTGCCTTGGGGAAGAAGGCTGTGGCATAAGCAGAGGTGGGGCTATTGCTAGACACACTTTGACTCCATTTTGTGTACCCTCGACTCCAATTTTGGAGTAGTGCGCATTCTGTCATTGCGTTGTTTCCCCTACCCATCAGCAGCACCACAAACAGCGAGCAATTCCAGTTCTCATGGATGCGGTGAGACAAGATGTTGCAAACTAAGAATTTATCTTAATTATGAGTGAAGGTCAACAGCTTTGAATTTGTGCTTGCGAGCTGAGGAAGCCCAGCCATCGCACACACCCTATAAGGTTCAACTGTTTTTTGACCTTGAGAGAAAGGGACCATTTCGAAAGGAATTGAATTAAAGTAGGGGTGTAATAACGTAAGATATGATAAGGTTCTCCATTCCAAAACTGTACTAAGACTAAGGAACATGTAAATTCAGTTTATGAAAAATCGTTGATCCAAACGGACTCTTCCTTACGGTCTGTGCTAAGCCAAGAGAATGGAAATGCTAAATATAATGTAAGTTTTACTTTTGACGATTTTATACCCGAACGAGTGACGGGTTACATTGCACTTGTTTGTTCTGTGTGGCATATTGCAATAAAACACAAGTACAACCTTTGTGTGTACTGGTCTTTCTAAAGTGCACATGGACAGTCCACCGAGATGCATGTAGACCCCCACTCGGTTCCCTCAGGTTCAAGGCTAATATTTCATTAAAAAGCCATCCATGTGCACCTCGAATTGTAGCATCAGCTTCTGCATCCCATTTAGAACTGAACCTACTCCATAGTACTATCCTCCGAAGCAAATTGTGGAGTACTTTCCACGTTGTTTCCTCTCTGTTCACATTGTTTCATGTCTGTGCTAATCGTTAGTTTTAACATGATGCCGATTTAATAAGTAAAATGATACATTGTAATAAAGATCGGCTACTGAGACACATTTCTATTATGTTTTCCAAACAGGTACATCCTGCCATTCTGCTATTGTCATTGATTCCAGATACCAACAGATGGCTTTTTCAACCGGCAGCTGCAGTTACACGTCAATAGTTGGATATATTTGACAATTTATTGGGACGATCGCCAAGGGCCGATATGCCCTTAGGCGGTACCAACGATTAGGAGCAACATAACATCCTTTATGGTGGTCTAGAGCCAAGTTGATGCACCAGCCTTGCATTTCACCATGCGACCAAAGCGCTTCTTTTACCCAAAACAAACACCTTGTGTACCCAAAAGGAACACAGCATGACTCACGATAAACATTTGCGGATGGAGAGCAAGGATCCAATTTGATTGAATATGGCAATCGCCAGATGTTCTCGTAGCGTTTATTGTACAGTCTTGCTGTTTCCTTTTAAAATACAGTTTTATATTCCGAATTGTGATGTGCTGTGTTGTGAGACGATGTGTGTTGATTTCCGGGTTCTGCGTCATGTCACGTAGGTGATGACTGGGTGCGTTTGGCTACGCTGCCCAGTAACGTCAAGGAGAAAGGAGAAGAATATCATTAGGTTTGGTGATGTCAGGCTCAGGGGTGGGGATATGATTTAGTGCCACCAGGGCAGTCCTGCTTGGGCGATGCGGCAACGGATAGGAATATCACAAAATGGCCATGCCCTACTGCCTGATTTCGCATGTGTTCAAAAGTGAAAAACTACGGTAAGGTGCATAGGAAATGTTTGTACGATCGATCAACATATGATTAAAAACACATGCCCGGACCCTCGGGACAATAATATTTCTGAGCGCACTATTCCTTTAACGGGAGGGTTCTAGAAAGTTTCCAGTATGGTAGAGGGAGTGCCTGTCTTTATGGATTTAGTATCGATTTTGCTGGTATCCCCACTTCTTTGGTTACATTGCCTTTGCCTAGGCTCTATGCCTTCCCCAATTTTGTAGTAGCTCTTTTAGTTGCCATAGATATTTGACCTAATGGAGGAACCTGTTGCCTCTTCAAGACATTTGCAAATAGGTTTTCCAAGTCCAAAATACATTTGCCTACACTTAGAATGGGGACTCTATTTATTCAGTTAGAACGGAGTGTGGGAGCCCCTCTACTGAGAATGAGCATGGGTCAAATACCCTGTTCTATGGAATTTCTTCCACTCAGGAGGGTCTACAACCAGGTTTATTAGCATCACTGATGCCAACACTTTGGCCTCCAGTGTTGGACCCAGAACGAAGACTGCAATTACACTCCCCGTACAGGTATGCCTCGTGTCAGCCAACTGTGAGGGAGGGTTTCTACCCATTGTGAGAATTATACTCCAAAATTGGCAAGTCCTCTAACAGGGGCCATACATCAGATGTCTATTCGTGCAATGCCAAGGATTATCTACACCAGGATAAATAATGCTGGAGACTTTGTGGTCAAGTGTGAGTCAACTAGAAACATTACATTAACAATACTTACGCCACACAATCCTGGAGCATTTTCTCGTATTAATTGCAGAAATTCAGAAAAAGGCAAAAGCATTCAAATATAACACTTTTCAATGTGCATCTCGACGGGGGTATTTTATAGGGGTACAGTGCCTACATGCTATGGTTGGAAAAGTGATCCCACTAGGTTATCACATGAATACACAGTGCACAGGTATGGCTCCAGGAACGAACGTAGATGGCACTGTTATAGTTGTATAGCATGACGTAGTTAACATTTAATATTAGTGCATTTTATTTACTTATTTATTTATTGTGCATTTTCAAGGTGCTTATACATCAAGTAAATTGTGTTTCAAAGCACCCACTGGCCAACAGGGAGGGGAAATGGGAATGAAATGCAAATATAACAATGGGAGACCGAGGTGGTCCTACTAGGCCTTGTGAGCATTCAGAACGTGCAAGTGCAGAGAGAGAGAGAAGGGATTGGGAGGCAAGTGCTAGGAGTACCATGGAGGGAAATGCTAGGGAGTAAGCAGCTGTTAAGTGACTTGTTGGGAGTGTTCAACTGCCAATAAATAAGTGCAGATCTGTGATAGCACAGGCGAGTGGCTGCCTAGGCAAGTGCTGGGGCCAGGCGGAGGCTGAGGGTGTGATTGGGTGTGGGAAGAACATGTTACAGTTTTGAAAGGGGATGAAGATGGAATGGGTTGGGCTGTAAAGGGCAGTCATCAAAAGAGATACTTGGATGCATGGGTTTTGGCAGGTGTATCTTATGGGGTTTGAAGAATGAGCTCTTTAAGAAGGAGGGTCATGATTTCTTCTCTGAATTACATGAAGAAATGTATTTGACTCTAAGCACTTTGGGAACGTATTGTACTCGCAGGACAAATGTGCATATCACTTTTTTTTTCTTGCATGACACTATTTTAGGATGACGCTTATTGCAACCATTTTGGGCCCGAAATATCCAAAGAATGCATCTGATAAAACTGTGTGACGTGCTGTCGGCCCTGTCGGCCTCCTTAGCTGTCTCATCGCTATTCAGCCAGGTTCATTCAAGAGACGTCACCAAGTTGAATGCATTCATGCATTGTCCACAATGCGCGTGGGTGTCTTGGGCTCAAAGTAGGTTCACGCGCGCAGCCATGCGTCATTGTCGCGGCGTTGGTTAACCAAGGGTGAGAAGATTCACGTGGACATTGGGGACCTGCATGAGCCGTGTGTGTACATTGCGGTATTCTTTTTCCTCTTGCATTATTAATTATGGCGATACTTTGTGCAATGTAAACAGCCGTTTTTTTTTTAAAGTTTGCCCAAATTAATTTCCAGGAGATGATTGTGCAAGATCTTGTTCGAATTCTGGAACTTGCAGTGCTGCTTTTATAACAGAGGAGAAAGCACCCCCTGAATGGAAGGGGGTATGTTGGCAAGCATCATGTGACTGTTACGTTGCAAGGGGGTGGGGCTCATTTCTACTGGCTCCGGCACGGTATCGACCCAAAAGATTGTGTGCTGAAGACTGTACACATGGTTTTCCCGCATTAGCCATATATATAAAATTACAAATCCAAAAATACCGAGGTAAGTGTGCAAGGGTTGTGGGGGTGACACCTGCACTGCTACTTTGGTATTTGGTCTCGGCATTTTGCAATTTGATCTTTTCAGTGCGCTGGTAATCTCTCCATTTTATTTCCATCTTTACTCCCTTTATCCACTCCCCGGTGCTGTCCGGTTGCAGTGGGTGCTCTTCTCCCACTCCCCCACACCAACCATCAAGGATACTTTGTAGTTATCCTCAACCTCAATATGCTGGAATGTTTTCCTACATTGTTAATCTGTGCCTTCATCAACCAACCCCCCCACCTCCCCCACCACCAATTACATGCCGTTGCTGTAAACACAAAAAAATAATTTGCATGTAAACATTTCATTTTCTACAGTTTTACTAACAGTACCCGACTGGACACGCACCCTGTGCAATTGCATGTTCGCCCCTTTGAAGTTCATATTGACTACCCTGTCACCTATGTTCGAAGATTTATATTGCACTTCAGCTAGTACTGATACCCTTTTTTGTTTGTGCTTTTGTTTAGAAAAATGATGTCCCTGATGATGTTACTAGACGGAAACGCATTGGGAATGTTCCTGAGAGTTTGCTACAATCTGACTTATTGGAACGGTATATGTCATCTGCATTAAAAAAAATAAAAAAAAAAAACTGCTTGTGGTTATCAGCACTTCTGCAGATAATGGGTTGGAAGCCTTAGGATATTCCAAAGCGCACTGGGGTTCTAGGTCGTTTTTCCACCCGGCATTTCTTGCCCTCTGCTTCATACATGGCCAATACGCGCTTTCCAATGGTTGTGCCACTGTATCAATACACACTTTGAATACCTTCACTCTCCCTTTCTTTTTTGGAAAGGAGCAGAGGACTAGATGAGCCATTCTTACCCGACAAAAGACAACTAGAGATCTCCCATGTTCTTCACATAGCTCAGGAAAACGCTACCCGCCCTTTGCCATGACTGTCCTATTCAGGGTGGAGCTAGGCTTAAGGATGGGGAAACGGATTCGAATTATAATAGGTTATTAATGCATTGAACAAATGATAAGGCGGACCAGAATACTCACTGTCACCATGACACACAGAATTCAGCCCTGCAATTCTAAAATGCACTCTGAATCAATTGTGGTCTTGGTTAATTTTAATTGGAATTACCAGAATATTGTTGTTAAAGCACCACATATGACTGAGGTAGTTTCCTATACTGCAAGATACAAGTATTTGCATATTACAGAGATTGTGGGATTCTTTCAGCAAGTCATTTAAGTTTTCTGTCATTAGCGACTTTCGAGGATTTTGCTCAGCTGTTCATGCAGCAGAGCTCTCTTCTCGATATCTTGTTCTGCAGGCCACACGTATTGCTGTTTAACATCCTACTCTCACTTTTCTAACTGAGCGCATGTGGCTGCAATTCCACCTTTTTAAGAAGAACCGCTGTCTCTACACTCATTAAAGTTACATTTAAAGTCACAGACTATAGAAATGACAGAGTCATTGATTTGTTTGAGAAAGGAAACTTCTCAACCTGGGGTAGGTGGCCCACCAGGGCAATACCAGACCCAGACTGACCCCAGAAGTGGGGTGGGAGAGTGAAGAGGGACCCCCCCCCTCTCCATGGCTCCCTAGTACGCACGGAGCCATTTATATACATTGCTGCCTCTGTCCCTGCCCCAGTGCCCATCAGTCTTTGTCCAGGCCAGGTCTGATGTTCTAATCTTTCAGGTGGTTCCCCAGAGTCATGATGTTCAAAGTAGTCAGGTGCACCAACAAAAGACCCAGGGAGTAGATCTACCAGCTTGGACCCATCTCTTTGTCTGACTGGAATGGCTAGTGGAACCCAGGCAGCAATACCTTGCAGAAATAATCAACAAGGAACACAAGTACCACAATGTCCCTGGGCCCAAAACATGACCAATCCAGATAGAAAGAAACAGCTGCCTTGTGGAAAATGAAAGTTCCTCACCCTTCGTAAAGTCAAATAGAGGTCCCAATGCCTGCCTGAGGCTCCCCAGACTTTCTTCAGAGGAGCTTTGGAGCAGTGGCTGTGGAGCTGGACCCAGCAGTGGGGGGATCAGGGGACACTATGCAAGATCCCTATGGACAGTGACTTGCCGGATACAGGAGGGGAACAGAGAGCAAGTAAAACTAGAGATCACATGGCCCACTGGGAAGAAATGAAGGCCAAAATGTGGGTGAGTCTGAGGGCCCTTATGATAACTCCCAGGAAACATCCCAGCCCAACAAGGAGGGAATAGGAGGCGTTTTGTATAGACAAGGCTGAAATGGGCCCCAGGCGACAGCTGCCCTGGATACCCAATGGAAGCTTAGACAACTTTCTAGACAGAAAGGGGAGAGCTATAAAACCCAGTGGAGTCAGTACTCACTGAGAAGTATGAAGGTGAGGTCGGAGGAGGTGCAGGAGGACCAAGAGACTACAGTGGAGTGTGCAGAGGGCAGAGGGCAGAGGTGGAGTTGGAGAGCATTGGCCAGTTGAGAGAACATGAAGGTAAGGTGTTGGGATTTAGAGAGTGATACTATTGTTGTTGTATGTCTGTGTGTGAGTGATTTAAGGTGAGAACGAGTGAGAGAAAGAGCAAGATCAGGAATTTAGGAGGACAGGGGAGTCAAGAGGAGTGAGAAATGGAGTAAGATCAACAGGGAGAGGTGCATAGAGCTAGGAGGGGTGAAATGGACAGTATGGCCAGTACAGAAAAGGAGAGTAGAGATAGGAGGAGTGAGAGGTGAAGTAATATCAGGAGGAGAGTAGAGAAAGAAGGAATGAAAGGAGAAGAGAAGGAGTAAGGCCTAGAGGAAGAGTAGAGAGGGGAAGAGGAGAGAAGAGCGAGAACCAGAGTTGCAATGCCAAGAGGAAGGGTGCCAGATGATCAGGCTATCCCTGATTAGGGCACATAAAACGTATCAGAGGGAAATAGATGGATATAGATGGATAAGGCTTTGGCCTTTATGCCTACTTAGTGTAGGGCAAGCTTCGACAGTAGGAGAAACCTATCTATAGTGAACCAATACTCCCTAAGACGTTTGAGAGTAGGTAGCCTTGTGAGGGAGGTTGGAGCCACCTTTAAAGTTGAGAGCAAGGGTAGAGGGATGAATTCTAGACTCAGAGCCCCAATCGCTGTTGTTTGTATGTTTCATCTTTAAAAATACTGAACATTTATCAATACTGTCACAGGAGTAATTGATAGCCTTATTACAGTGGTGCCATTTTGGGATCGTTTAGGCCCGACACAGAGACAACCCACAAGTGGTGATGAAGGCTAAACAAAGGAAAATATGCACTGGTATTCAGAATAAGGGGACTCCTCACAGCTGCAACCCAAAGGAAGTGAAAGTACTCAGCACAGAATCTGCCCTATACCTGTTTTGCTCAATCTGTCTCAAGCTAACTTAAACACAATTAAACAAATAAAAGTTCCACTGAGGTCCCGCAGAGTACCCCTTTAAATAATCATGTAGGTGTGCTCTATAGGTCAATATCAGCACTGCTCAGTAGTATAACAGATGCAGAGCCTTCACCTGTAAGTAGGGGTGCTTCTTCTGCATTTCACTGTTAAACATTGTTTTTTGATCCAAATACAATGCATGGTTATATCGAAAAGCCCTCAGCAGCTGAAAACAAATGGAAGGTGCAGCTTCCTAGACTGTTACTAGAGTGCATCATATTTCAATGCATACAAAGAGCATGTTTCCATTCACTGTACTGTAATGTCAAAATATATGAATTGGATTTCTAAATTGGCTCACAGCACCAAGGAATGCACTGCTGCCCCCCTAACCCACACCCTCCAGCCCCCTCCTGTGCTTGCTTCTAAAGCTAGTTACCAGGGCTCGGTGAAATGTGAGGTAGGTGCCTCTGGGGACTGTAGCAGTAAAAGAACTCGGTGGGATTTTTCCTTACCCACAATGCTTTGTATGCAAATATTCAACATCTCACCATGATATATCCATGGGCGTAATTTTAGGGGGGGACGGGGGTGTTTGTCCCCCCCAACTTTCATGGCACACTATTTTGTCTCCATTCATTTGAATGGGGCACCTTTTCTTCAGAGGTCATGTCTCCCCCAACATTTTCAGCAAAGTTTCTCCACTGGATATATCTGATGGTTTAAGGAGGTAGCAGTTCATTGTGGACGGCTCCTTTTGCAGTGGTGCAAGCTTGATTTATATGTGTTCTTTCCTCTTCTGTAATGGCATGGCAGGCTAAAAAAGAAATGTCTGGGGGATGTACCAGAGCAATTATCAGTGCTTAATATAAATTTAGAAACTTCCAGCCTTAAACCTTAATTTCTGCAAAGTTTAAGGAGAGTCAGGAAATGTCACAAACCTGCAAACACACAATTACTTTGCAGGACCAACAAAATAGTTTGTATCATCACCTCACACAAATATTGTTACGTAGGGTTATGCAAATGATCTGTAAAACCGCTGATTTATAGCAAGACATCAGAATTGCACTAACATTCAGTCATGTAAGTGCCCAATTGACCTCTGAAGAATTGGAATGTATGCCGATTTCTTGAAAAGCATTGTTTATTCCTAAATAGCTACTTTCCTTATGCCAGGTCTGTGTATTGATAGGGCTATTTGTATACATGTAATCCATTTATTGTCCCTTGTAAGGTACAGTTAGGATGGCTTCATTAGAAAAAAAAGGCTAAGCTGAAATGTGCCTACATAAAATTGTAGGGCTAATTAATTAGGTTAGTACTGTCACCCTGACATAGTGGAGATAATATAAACAGGGCTAGACCTGGACATTGAGACTAATTCAGGTTTCTTTACAGACAAAACAAGTCAGAGGTAATTCCTGTTGCATGTGGAATATGAAGGCTTGGGAAGGTGTTGATTACCTGTGTGCATTGCTAATGATCTTCTAAGCAGAACGTGGTGACCCGTCGCCAACTGTCCCACAAGCTTTCTCCCAAGGTTTAGAGGTGGCTTGTAGGACAGCAGAGCGACGGTTGGCGGAGGCTGGGAGCATGGCTGCTTGTGGGTCTTTGTCCGCGCAGGCCCACTTAATAAAGAACCAAAAAGAAGCACCTACCTTGCCAACTTGGTTCTTTCCAATTGGCTACGAGGACCGGTGGGCCTGCTGCGGGCATTGCCTGCTGCTCTGCCGGTGCACCAAGTGTGGAGGGACACTGCACCGTGGAAGGGAGTTGCAGAGGCCAGCTGTCCCAAGACACGCCCGTACACCAACGCTGTAGGTGACGGGGATACGGGAAGGGCACAGACAGCGGGATCAAAAAAAAAAGAATAAAAAAGGAGCAGATACAAGCCTCACGCTCGCGGGATGAGGAAAGCACCATCTAGTGTGGACCTGACGTGTACGTTGCTAGGGCAACGCTATTTCAGGAAAGTGTAACTGGCACGGAACACGTGGCCTGTAAACGTGCCCGTATCTAATAGAAAAGGGAAAGCAACTGTTGCAGCAAAAGGGCCTATAAAACAGGCCACACACAATCTATGGTGATGAGCTAACAGAGGATTTATCCAAGGTTAGAGAAGTTAAGGAAAGGATCACTGATATGACACTTTGCCAAGCAATTGACAAACTTCATACAAAAGCAACTTCTGCCGAACAGAAGAGGCTGCTCCTGGTGCCAGCATATCTTGGGTTTTTCCCAACACACGAGGTACAGTTATCTCAAGTACTTGCGAGTACCAGGCGGTCCCCAGTGATCCAAACATGGCAGCCGCCAGCATGTCTCCGCCCCCACTATTCTTGCCGGAGCCAGGCACACCAAGTATCAGGTGGGACAGGTGAGGACACTAAGCCACACATGCAATTTTGGACCTCTAACAAATTCGCTGATAAGAGATCAACTTGTGCGCTGTATGAACAGCAGCCGTGTCCAAGAAAAATTGTCATCCAAGGACTGCTACAAGTGTGGGAGCAACCGTCATATTTCCACCAACATGTTCTGCCCAGCAAGAAACGTAAACTCCCTAAAGTGCAAAAACAAAGGGCATTTTGCTAGAGTTTGCCGAGAAATCTCAGTGGTCGAATCTATCGAGACAGGCGGAAGGCGTCCTGAGCAAGAAGAAAGCGATATGGGGTCACATTTCATCCAACCCAAACATGTGTTAGAAGTGAGTGACATTTCTAACAGCGGAAGAGGCCCCACCGATGTGTTCTTGGTGAATGGAAGCGTTGTAACCATGAAGGTGGACAGTTGTTCAACCTGGAAGATCATGTCTAGGGAAACCTTTGAGAAATGTGTGAATGGGAAGCTAGAAGAGCTTAAGGAGCACGGGATCGAGCCATACGCTAATGGCAATGTAAGAATTGAGGTGTTAGGAAAGTATACAGCAGCCATAAAGTACAAAGGAAGGAGCAGCGATGCAGACATATATGTGACCAAGGAAGGGTCATCGCTCCTAGGGTGGAGTGTACAACATAAACTAGGTATTCGCATCCAGGCCAGCGCTAAGTTTCCCATCACAATCGCAGAAGTGGGGGACAGTCGGGAGAAAGAATTTCATGATTTGTTCTCAGAGGAGCTGGGGAAATTGGACGGGCTTGAACACAGCATCAAGCTTAAGAGGTAAGCAGGTCCAAGGGTGCATAAAGTGAGGCCAGTACCTCAACCCAACACCTCAGAGACAAAGTAAAGGTGGAGATAGAGTCCTTGCTTCAGAAGGGGATTATTGAGAGAATCGAGGGATCAGAGTGGTTGTCTCCGGTGGTTATTGCGACGAAGGCCAATGGTGATATCAGGCTCTGTGTGGACTTGAGAGACTTGAACAGGAACATCTGGGTGGATCGTCATTCTCTCACGGTCATCTCTGAGAAACTGGCGGCTCTGAACAATGCAAAGGTGTTCGCCGTAATTGATTTATCCTCAGCTTACCACCAAGTGCCGTTGTCGGAGGAGTGTCAGCACCTAACAGCGTTTGTGACAACGGAAGGGACCTGCAAGTATTGTCGAATGGTGTTTGGGTTAACTTCGGCGGAAGCAGTTTTTCAGAGGGTCATGGAGTTGGTTCTGGATGGAGTGCCTAACATTATAATTTTTCAGGATGACATATTCGTTTTTGCAGCGTCGAATGAGAAGCATGATGAGTTGTTGAGAATGGTGCTGAATAGGTTAAGAGATGCGGGGTTGACTGCACAGAAGAAGAAGTGTAGGTTGGCTGTGGAGAGCGTGGAGTATTTGGGTCACGTGGTGTCAAGTGAGGGGGTTAAACCGAAACTCGGTCTGGTGGATGCCATAAACGAGGAGCCATGTCCGTTAGACAAAGACCAACTAAGGTCATTCCTTGGCCTGGCGGAATACTATCACACATTTTTGAAGGATTTCACAGCAATTTCCATGCCATTAAGACTTCTGTTAAAGAAGGGGGTAACATTTCAATGGTCAGCAGGTTGTGAGGAAGTGTTTTGCAAGATTAAGGATGGGATAACTGAGGCGCCTTCCATGGGGATGTTTGATCCTGGGGACAGGAGTGTACTGTCTGTAGATGTCAGCATCCTGGGTTTAGGAGCAACCCTCACACAGTATGATAGTAACAAAGCTGAAAGGGTGATGACATTTGCTCCTAGGACTTTGAAAGGGGCTCAAGTGAATTACTCGGTTATTGAGTGGGAGGCTTTGACAATGTATTGGGCTATCAACCATTTCAAGTTCTATCTGTGGGGCAGGAAATTCACTGTGAGATCCAACCACAATCCGTTAGTGCAGTTGTTCGATAGTGGAAAATGGGCTTTGGGTTCACCAAGGATCAGCAGGTGGTGCTTGGGTCTGCAAGGGTATGATTTTGTAGTGTGCTACCTGCCAGGGAAGATAAATGTGGTGGCAGATTGTCTTTCTAGGATGCCCACCGATGAGGGTGAAGGAGTGGGAAAGTGTGTGGAGGAGAATGAAGAGAGTGTGCTGGCAAAAGTCGACGCGGGTTTTGTCAGGCGTGAGGAGTGGGAACATGGGGAGCTAATGGACAAGGATTTGCAGAGTATAAAGGAGTGGATGGTGGAAGGATGGCCCAGCAAGGGGGTGTTAGAAAAGAAGTTCGAGGTGTGGTGGGAGGTTAAAGAGCAACTGTGCATCATTGATGGGAGATTGAGAAGGGGCCCGTGCATTTATACCTTCCGAGGGAGTTAGGGCCACTCTGGTGGAGTTGGCACCTCAGGGACACCCTGGGGAGGGAGCCACGAAAAATAAGCTGAGAAACAGCTATTGGTGGCCAGGAATGGACAGAATGTCAGAGACAATTGTTAAGGAGTGCATTCCGTGTTGCATGTACAATAACAACAAGGTCGTGCTGGAGACCCCGTTGATTCCTAATGTTGTTCCTAGTCAACCGTGGAAGAAGTTGGCTGTAGATATTATGGGGCCGATCTCAGGATTAGGCCATGGCTTCAGATTTTTTTTTCGTTTTGGTATATTTCAACTCCAATTGAGTAGAGTGGCAGGTCGCCAGGGAAGTGATGGCCAGAGAACTGGTGTCTAGTCTGGAAAGGGTTTTCCTTAGAGAAGGATTTCCGTTGGAGATTGTATCTGAGAATGGGATTCAATTTTGTTTCAGAGTTCATGCAGAGATTCCTACAAAGTTATGGCATTAAACACATTTGGACGGCCTTGTACCACCCCAGAGCAAATGGGCTCGTGGAAAGGGCCAACAGGTTTATAAAAGGAGGGATCCAGTTAGCTTTGCACACAGGGCAGCCATGGAGAGAGGTTCTTGACCACATGATGTGGGGATATTTAACCACTCCACATTCAGTTACTAGAGTATCTCCGTTTGTATTGCTCAAGGGCAAGGCACCAGGAACGAGGCTGTGCCCAGGGTGGTTAGGTCTAGCAGGTTCTATTACGGTGGACAGGCGAGCAATCATGAACTATATCAGGCAGGGTCAAAGGAGCAACAAGGAACATTTTGACAGGATGAGTGTATGAGTGATCGCATGTGGAGAGTAGAAAAGTGCTTATCAAGAATCCTAGATTTATGTATAAATGTGTTGAGAGCAAATATATTGGTCCCAAAAGGATCTCAGAAGTGAGGAATGGAGTGGTCATAGTGGAAGGTGGTGAGGTTTGGTCAAGAGGTAGGTTGGCTAAGGTGGTGAATAAGGATGATGTTCATGGGGAATGTGATGGTAGGGTGCAGCCCAGTGATGGTGCTGTGCCACCCAAGCCGGACAAGGGTCTGGTCTGAGTGACAGTGATGGTGGAGGAAGTCATGATAGGGAGGGTTTCAGTGATTGTGGTGTGCAACTCGGGGTCAGACAAGCAGCTGGACTGGGAAATGGAACAGTGCCACATAAAAGGGTGACACGTGAGCCTGGTTGTTTGCAAGATTATGTGCGTGAGTTGTAGTTACCTGTCATTACCTGTCGCCCAGTGTCCCAGTGTCCCACAAGCTTTTTCCCAAGGTTCCGCGGTGGCTCATGGGACAGCGGAGCGACGGTTGGAGGAGGCTGGGAGCACGGCTGCTTGTGGGTCTTTGTCTGTGCAGGCTTGCTTAATAAAGGACCAAAAAGAAGCACCTACCTTGTCAACTTACTTCTTTTCACAGAACCCAGTAGGAAGCTAGCAGGAACATAGACCACCGGCAGACTTGGAGCACCAAATACCATTGTTTAGATGTTTGATCTTAATAAAACCCCACAATATACTGATGCTGTCACATGAGTTATCTACAGCCTTATCACATAGGGAAGTGAAATTAACTATCTTGTGTGTGGTTTACATAGGATGTCTTCAGCGACTATTCCCATTCCTGAATGCTGTATTTGCCTACTGTGATGTCAGAGTATGATGTTAGAGGATTATGGCATGGAGGCAGATTATGGAATGTATCATCACCTGCTATGAGTTCCCCATAGTTCACGGTTCTGTTGCTTTCCAGCTACATTCACGCTTCATAAATCCCATGCAAACATACATACATACCTGTTCTCTGCTTGGTATACATTGTTTTTCTATTTCTGGTTACTGAGTGGCCTGAGTACTTGGAATTATTTATGTTGTATACAATCAGGGCTGGAATTGGAGCCAAAAGTGGCCCTGATAAATGTTTTCCAAAGTGACCCCTTATTTCGCTGAAGGAGCGAGCAGAGCGCGTGAGCCCAACCCTTCCATGAGGGTATTGAGAGCATCTCCAAAGAAAGTGTTGGATACAATTAGTCAAAATGAGTGCATTTAAAGTATGTTTTAAGCATAAATAAGGTGCAAATACTGGCCCAATGAGGATTATGTAATAGTGACCAGGTATTGATATAAGGGGCATTCTGTATCGTGAAGCTCAATTTCTCCTCACAGATGCACAGGGCTATGATTCAGCAGAGTGTTCATATAGATGACATATCTGCCTTACATTGGGCTTCCTGAGCCCCAAGTGATGTCCTTTTGTCTCGCATTAGGCATGCGGAAAAATGTCCGGGTCAATTAAATAAAATAAACGTAATGTTCACATCATCAAGAAATGTAGACAGGGCAGGGGCACTGCTGAACACTTGGATACAAGAACATCTGATTGGGGACATATCAGTGGCAACATCACTGGGAAACATCTAAGCTTTGTCATGGTTTTAGGACTGGCATTAATTCATCAATCCATATGGAGCAATGGGAATTCCAAGGAGAGCTAGTGTGTGGTTCGTGTCAAAGCACTACTCAGCACTATGGTCTGCAGCCTTTGGTTCTCCAGATGTTTTGGACTACAACTCCTTTCATCCCCTACCAGTAAAGTAAATGATAAGGAATCATAGGCCTGTAGTCCTAAACATCTGAAGATCCAACAGTTGCAGACCCTGATATGTGCGCTATATGGACAATACAAGCACTTGTCTGCAAGGCAACTATCCTTTTATCAGAACGCACTGGTATGTTGCAGAACGTCTGCTACATGTTGCTGGGAATTTATGGGTACTTAGCAGGTGGTGCTTCTTAAGGGAATTCATATTTATTTAAAGCACAAGATGCAGGCCTTCTACAACATGACTGCTATGATGGAAACATACATGAACTTCTCAGAAGCACTGCTGTA
Source organism: Ambystoma mexicanum (assembly GCF_040938575.1). Taxonomy (NCBI): domain Eukaryota; kingdom Metazoa; phylum Chordata; class Amphibia; order Caudata; family Ambystomatidae; genus Ambystoma; species Ambystoma mexicanum. Next base: position 1,034,111,845 of record NC_090923.1, read on the forward strand.
CTATACCTGTGAAGTAAAGGCATATTTCAATAGGATTGTGACCCGTTGAATAGAAAAGTGAAGGCACTTTCAGCTACTATGCTTTGAAATGTCCAGGGCTTATGCCTTACAGCCAATTGCTAGGCTTGGAATGGGAAAGTACAGGAACTTCCGAGCAGGGCTGCTATATGCTAATGGGCTAGAAATGTCACTGCTGTGAAGACCAACTTTACTCTGAAAGAGATAGTACCAACAATGTGAAGCATAACTGCAATACGTTGCAAATCCAGTACTGGCACGTGTCAGTAGGAGTGATGTTGTACTTCAAATGGAAAAGTGGTGCCACCTGTCACTAGCACTGCCATACTCTGAATGGGGTAGTACTGGCACTTTCTAGCAAGATTACCATGCTCTGAAGGCAACAGTAGCACCACTGTTCAGTAGCATTGCTATACTCAAAGTGAAAGTATTGGCACCGATGAGCGATACTTCCATGCACTATGATGGGCAGTACCGTGTAGGAAAATATACTTTGAAATGCAGAACACTAAGGTATACAGGACCGTTGAGTACTCTAAAACAGCAAGAGTGAGAGAGTACCTTACAGCTGTGTTTTTCTTTTCTTCAGTCAAAGGTGCCCAAGGTTTGACAGTCTGTCCAAAGTCACACCCAGTGGAAGCAGAACATGACCCATTGATGGTGCCACGCCCACCCGAATGGCACAGGGCACCCTTCTTTCAAGTACTGAGAGAAACACTGCTATTAAGTCCACAAATCGAGCCCCAAGGAAGGCAGCAACCCTGCAAACGCATTAAGAATGCCCCGTTCACCAAAGGTTGGTGTACGTCCACCCACCTTCTGCCCATATAATGATATTTATTTATTTTGTAATTGTGATTATAGCTCAAAGAGCTTTAACATAATACATATATGAACAATTCATATCACAGAACATCAATCGTATCAAAATAAAATGGCATTAATATTAGATACATATATTTCAGTTGACAATGTAGTCATACCAAAAAACATTCCCAAGATTAAAAAAGTCATCAAATAAAATTCATACAGATAAAACACAGATTAAATAGACCATACATTCACAGAAACAAATACTAAAGCTTGTTTCAAGCGACCAGATGCATTGTGTATCATGAGACTGTTTCTACATGAAAGGAGGGACGCACAGAAGGGTCTCAAAATCAGCATGTTCACACCAAATCACATTCAAGTGCTCACTGCAAGAGTTGCATTAAGGTGCTCAATACAAAAGTCAATCTCAGCATTTGCAATCACTCCACAGAGATATGTTGAAGATTCCTTTATCATTAGTTGTTATCGTTTTTTGTGTAGGTCCCGACGTTACCATATTTTAGTAATTCCCTCCAAATATCAAAAAGTGCAAGGTGCATTGCTTTATTGCCTGAATTCAAACAATAGCACCAAAACATCTCTAATCTAATGTTGTTAGGATCCGAAACATGAGCCCCCAACATTCTTGCATATAATGGAGCATGTTCTCTGCACTCCGTACGGATGTGCTGGGCTGTCTCTACATGGCTTCCAAGCCCACAGGAGAGACAGAGCCTTTCCTCCTTTGGAATAGCCTGCTGTGGGCCAAAGGTCGCCAAACTGGCAGCTTACCTACTGTAAGGAGGAGCAAGAATCCTCGTAATTCAGGAGAAGAGCATAACAGCAAATAGCCTTGAGGTACGTTGTATCTATGCACCAGTTGCTCCATTAGATAATGGTAACTGCTGAAAGTGGCCAAATGTGTATTATCTTGGCACCAGTCCCATTGCCCAATTTTAAAGGTAGCTTTCTTGGTTAATACATGCAGGCTTTCCTCCATAATAGGCTTCAAGCCTGCATTATAAAGATCTCTGAGTACCAAAGACGCCAATGTTGCAGGTTTGGTAATATGGGGTAAATAGACAAGGCTTTTTTTGAACAATAGCAGGAAGAGAGATAAATCCGAACTCAAGGCGTAGTATTTTAATTCGAACACTGGGCCCAAGCCCCAGCATATTATGCTAAAATCTGCCTTGAGGTGTTTTAAGTCATGTTAGATCCTTCATGGTAAGTGCCTCCAGACCACAAAGCAGAGAGGCACTAAAGCACTGCTTATAGAGGATCGGAATGCCTTTAAGGCTAAATCCGGTTGCAGATTGTACGCATCTAGCTATCATATTTAATTTAGATATAGCATTGCGCTTTCTAGCCTCCCTCAGCTCTACATAGTCACACTTTGTGGAGAATTCCACTCCCAAACACTGGCTCAATCACTTTACCGCCTATGGACAAGGTGGGAATAGTCACAGGCCTGTGTGAGAAGTGCATTAGCTTGGTTTTTATCAAAGTTTAACTGCAGATCGTGTTCAGAGGCAAACCTAAGCACTACATCCATAGCTCTTTTAAGCCCTGTGATAGTATGGCCAAAGATAATAAGGTCATCATTGTATGATAGACAGCAAATGCTGACACCCAGAATCTTTGGATGGCAAGTATGCACAGCCTGTAATGCCTTGGGGAGCCCAAAGAGATATATGTTAAAGAGGACTAGAGCAAGGGAGCAGCCCTGCTTTACTCCACGATTGGTGATAATTGGGCCAGATATTAGTCCTTTGTTATCTAATCTGACTTGGCAAGAAGTTCTCATGTAGACCCATAATGGCTAGTTGGAGGTCTATTGGGCAATTCAGTCTCTTCATTGTAGCCCAAAGTTTCCCCCTGTTGACCGTATTGTCAAAAGCGGCCTTGAAATCAATCATGACCACATATAGGCCGGGTTGATCTTTAGCTTTAGACTTAGTGATCAGAGAATCCAGCCCCCATAAACATTACGAAGTCCCCGAGCCAGAACAAAATCCCATTTGGAAATTGCTGAGTAAGCAGTTGGATTCTACCCAAGTTACTAATCTTTCCAACTGTAGGGACTCACAAATGTTACCAGTTGTATCAAGCATTGCTAACAACCAGAAACTTTCAGTGTGGGATCTGAGTCATTTCTTATGTATTGGAACCAAGATAGACCTATGCCAAGATACAGGAATCTGGCATTCTCTGGTCACTTTGTTGAATAGACAATGCAATATTTGCACCCAGAAACTTGCGTTCCTCTTTAGTAAGACATTAGGGAGTCCATTGGGACCATGGGCTCTAGAGTCTTTCAGGGAAGCGATTTTCCACCCAATTGCCATATGGGAGAAAAAGATGGTAAATTTCTCTCCTGCGGGGATAGGCTTCGCAATGCTGGCTACGGGGTCATAGACATTTCTTCTAATATAGTTTGTCCACTCAGATTCCTCAATTACGCACAGCTCCTGGGGTTTCAGAATTAAAACCTCTAAGCAATTTCCAAAAAAAATGGGTTTCCCATTCTGTGCAATTGCCACCAAATATTGCCACTGTGCGGTTCTTCCTGAGGCTAACCAATCCTTCACGCATTTTCGGTATATATTTTTTGCTTTCCCAAGGCAGGGGAGTGATGCTGCTTCCTGATGATAATCAATTCATGCTTAAGGGATTTTTTGGATTCCCTAATCGTCCTATAGAAGCGATATTTCTTGTTTTTACAAATTATTGAAACATTGCTTTTATAGGTCACTGGCAATGAAGTAGCATCTTTAATCTTGACTTCTATCTCATCAGCCATTAAAGCCGCCACCGAAATGATCCAGTTTTCACTCAAGGAAAGGAAGTATCTCCCTGCACTCTCAATACTCCTGTTCATCCAGCGGATTCTACAGCCGGAGTGATTTCTTTCCAATTCCACTGCAAGACCCTGGTTTGGACAGGAGTTGATACCCACTACATGCAGGGAAAGCATTGTCACCAAAGTTTGTATAAGTGGTGTCCAGTTTATTTATGAAGGGGATTGCCATCTGATTGCAAAACAGGTAATCCAGAGTTGATGAATTATTCCCAGCCATCCAAGTACTGCTTCCTGAGATATCGCCCTCATCTCTTCCATTTAACGCGAAGCAGTCCCAGTCATACAAGGAGTCAACCCAGGATTTACCTTTAACATTCCCTTTAGCAGTCAGATTGGTGAGAGGCTTATTTTTAACTGTATCGGTTTCATTGATTACATGTGGGCATTTGCAACATGCATTCAGGTCACCTCCTCCATATATCTGTGCGGATAACATTGAGAACCAAACCTACCACATCGTCAGGGACTGCCAGCCCAGGAGGATCGTAAACATTTACAACATTAACGTCACCCACCTCATTATTTACTCTCACACAGACCCCCAAAACCTATTGACTGTCAAATTTGGTCATTATTTTAGAGGCTTTCAGATGATTACGTACCACTACAGCAAGGCCACCATAATGGCGCCATTAGGGCGTCATCGAGGACCCTTCTTTGCGAGTACTTGAAAAATCTGAAAACCGTCAATCAGAAGTTCGGACACTAGCCATACGTCCTGGAGAAGAAAAATATAATTCTTTAACAGAAAGTCCAAAGACCCCCTTGTCTCGATGAGATGGGAAAAGCCTCTGGTATTCCAGGTACAAATGGCCAGATCTCATTTTCCAGGAGGTAGGCCATTTCTGCTGTTTGAGACCAGTCAATTCAGTATGCCCAGAATGTTGGCTTGAAGAACAGAGCTGTTATCAGACATACAACCAGAGTTGCTAATGGAGGTAATTTTGGCATTAAGAGTTCCAAGTTCAGGCTGCTGAAATGGTTTGATAATGATCACCTCCTCAGCAACATTTAGCTCATAACGCAGCTCAACATACCGGTCACTGTATGATCTAATAGGCTGTGCTTATTCCTCTGATCCACATTCAATTTTACTAAACTAGAACTTAGGGTCTTTAATTGGTACTACAAAATTAAAGTCCTTCATATCCAGGATCCTAAGTGGTAATATTTTATGGGTTAAAGAGAGGAAATCAACTATGTTAATGTGCAGATGTAGTTTAGATTTGACTGCAGATATTATCCTAATGGTTATGGTGCGTGGCTGAGGATTTACAACTTGCTCGAAGGTATTATCTGAGATCACATCTTCCTTATTATCGGCATTTGTTGACTGTGCCAAAGTATTGGTACGAGATATCAGGGTTGGATGATGCTTTCCTTTGTTCTGTGGTGCCACAACTGGACTAGATGGACCTACCACATTCCCAGTTTGTGTGGCATCATCTTGCTTGGTGCTAAAATGGGTATCATTCAGCAACCAACTTGTAAGTGTGGCAATAGTACCGGAGGGGTTCTTGTTTTTCTTAGAGTGATTTTTTGAGCTTTTGGTAGGGGGGGGGGGCTATCTTGGGGCACTCCAGTAAGCTGTCATATAACTGTGGTTGTGTGGTATCTAAATTAATTATTGTCACCTGACGAGTCAAATAGATCGTGGAAGATTCCCTAGGGAGTTTCACCATCTCCTCCCCCTCTACCATGTTTGAGTCAGGAATAGCTGGTGTGATTATTTCTTTTATTGGCATATTAAGATGAGCCTGATTTGTAGTGCTATTTGGTGTTGCTGCAGCTATCAATTTGTCTAAGACACTGTCTTTTTCAAAGTCTGGCGGTCTCTGACTAGCCAAGAGTGTAACCTCCCCCAACATTTTAACACACAACTTTAATAGCACCTTCATGGCATATTGCAGTACAGATATCTGAGCTTGGGCCAGGCAGTTGTTTTCCTGATTAGCACAAGAGGACATGTTGGTGTCCCCCAAGTCAGTGGGGCACATATTTGGTGAAGCTGATAGTCGTTGTCCCCCATCATCCATTGCTTCCAACTTAGCATACTCCAAGGAAGTCAAGTGTACCTCCACCCCATTTTTATGAGTTTTTTGCCCCCATGTCCCATTATCTGTTGATGTTGTAAGTCATTGGGTGTAAGCGAGTCTCTGAGGGATAAGCATAATGCCAGCAATGAATGGTTGTTGTCCATGGCTGAGTATGATGGGTCAAGATGCGAGGAAATATTAGTTCCACTAGAAGGTAGTTCATTAATTAGAGGCTGAGAAGATATTATAGAGACAGATGGAAGGCAACTCGCTTTCAGATTGGGTGAGAAGTATGAATCAATTGTCCCAATTGTATCTTCTCTGTTCGGGTTCCCTCTAGGCGAACTAGTTATGCATACTCTTGAGTTGTTTGCCTTAGAGCCTTTGGTGTGATTTTGCGCCCCCGAACTTATGGAACTTTTAATGTTTGTGGCATTTTTCCTCTGTTTATGAATATCAGATCTGAGACCTATTTTCACAGGCATATTCCAGAGAGAGAAGACCAAGGGGATAGTGTGGGTACCAACAATTTGAGACTAAGTAATACTCCCACCAGCCCAGTGATTAGGCGTGGCACAAAAAGTTGCCCTCCAATCACTGTGAAAATCGAATCACAGGGCAGAATTCCAGTTATATGCGACAGAAGATGGAGGATATAAGTAGAGATAAACATGCTGCGCCAGACTATGTCACTCAATAGGTATTACCTGGAGAGAGACACTTCCAGAAACACACTCCTGTGCAGGTGTTTAATTGCAACTTACTTGCGGGTCATTCCGACGTGCAAGAGACACTTCTAATTTTCTCTCAGATGCTGCGTCAGGAGGGACAATTGAAGAAACCAGTTTCCAATAGGAGGTGTGGGTCAGGGAATCCAGCATCTACAATGCTCCAGCAGGAAATGTGGTGACTACCAATACATAAACTCAGCTACCCAACTTGTCTGGCACTGAAAGGCATAGAATCGTTGTCTCCTACCTCACGGGCCATCCCAAAAAACCTGCAGCCTCAGCACCAGTTGAAATGTCGATTTACTCCGCCCCTCCACAAAAGTCTTCAAAAGTAGGTGTGCACTCAAGAATAAAGCGTCCCAGGAGGTCCCCAACCGCTGCTGGGTGGCAGTGTATGGGTGTAACACTTAACTTGTCACCCGCACCCAGAGACCAAGACACTCAGCCGCACTCTGCCAACCGCCAATATCTGATATGGTATGAGAAGTAATTTATAACGTGCCTGTACACAAGTGTTTCTAGGCGCAACAAGACAAGGGAGGGAAGACAGAGGGATGATAAAACAAATGATCTCACTAGGCTTTGTGACATTCAGATCGTGCAAGTGTGACAGTGCAAGGTGCAGGGGGAAGAGAAGAGGGAAGTGCCAGGGAGGAGAGGCGGGAAGTGCAACAATCAGGGCAGCATAGCTAAGAGCACCTGCAGCCTGGGCAGGGCGGCTCTGGGTAAGTGCAAGGAGCTAGGGGACTGTAGAAGTTACAGTTACAGCCCCCTAAATGCGCAGTAGGCCCAGAGGCAGTACAGGGAGACTGATCATGGAGGAGCCAGGTACCCAGTGAGACTCTGAGGGTAGCCAAGCAACCAGTCGGCACATTTTACAAGTAGGTCAGCAGGGGAGGGAAAGAGAGAAAGCATAGAAGAAAAGGAAGTTCTTGAGCTGCTTCTGGAACTTCAGCTGGTCTGGCTCAAGTTTGAGAGGGGCAGGGAGAACATTCCAGAGTTAGACACCTACAGCAGAGAGAGATCTACCCCCACTCTCTGCCTGGAGAAGCGTCTGACCCTCAGAGAGTTTTGATTGATATTTTATTTCTATCGCGCTCGTACACAAGTGATCCAGAGCGCGACAAGGCAAGGGAGGGGAAGAGGGGAGAATAAAACAGCGTTCTTACTAGGCCCAGTGACATTGAGAACGCACAAGTGCACGGGAGAGGGGGAAGGGGAAATGTGCATGGAAGGGGGGAGAAGTGGAAAGTGCGAAGCAGAGGAGAAACATATAAATAACAATAAATAAATAATAAAGGCAACAAACAGTGGTAATGCAGCCAGCAATTTGCAAGTGCTAGGTTTAAGGCAGCAGACAAGGTAGGTCTGATAAGTGCAGGAGGAAAAAGGGGGGGCTGTATGGGTACAGATACAGCCCCAGTGCAAGGGGTGGCCCGGAGGCAATGCGGGAGGGTGGCAGGGTGAGCAGGTACCTGGGCCCGAAGGACAGAGGGTGGCCAGGTGCACGGTGCCAAGAGAGAACAGATCAGCACGGTAGAGGGGGAGCGAAGGCAGAAGAAAAGAGGAAGGTCTTGAGGTGCTTCTGGAACCGGAGATGGTTCTCCTCAAGTTGTAGAGTGGCAGGGAGGCTGTTCCAGAGGGAGGCCCCAGCCGAAGACAGAGATCTACCCCAGCTTGTTTCTTTGAAAAACGATTGACCCTGAGGGAGTTGGAGGTAGAGGAGCGAAGAGCTCGAGAGGGGAGGTATTTGCGGAGGGATAGCTTAAGGTATTTTGGACCCAGGCCCCAGAAAGCCTTGTGGACAATGCAGAGGGTTTTGAATTTAATCCTTGCATCCACTGGGAGCCAGTGGAGAGATTTCAGAGCTGGAGAGATACAATCCCAGGGCTTAAGGCCAAGGACAAGTCTTGCAGTCCTGCTCTGGATTAGTTGCAGAGGGCGGAGAGTAGAGGCAGGTAGATTTAGAAAGAGGCTGTTACAATAGTCCAAGCTAGAGAGAACCAGAGCTTGGGATGCCATGAGCTTCTGGGGGAAGGAGAGGAAAGGCAGAGTACCTCTGAGGAGGTGCAGTCGGAAATGTGACTTTTTAGAGACCTCAGAGATGTTGGAGGAGAAGGAAAGGGTGGAGTCAAAGATGACACCAAGGGTCTCAGCCTCGCAGGTGGGGGTAGGAGGAGGGCCAAGGGAGGCCGGCCAGAGAGTGAGGGGAAAGGATGGTGAAGGTGTGCCGATGAGGAGGATCTCTGTCTTGCTGGCATTCAGACAAAGATTATTGGCGGCACACCAATCTTGAATGGCAGTTAGGCAATCAGAGATGAGAGAGGGAGAGGAGGTGGCAGAGGGGAGCCTGAAAATGAGTTGAGTGTCATCAGTGTAGCAATGGAAATGTGAGCAGAAAGTGGCAACGCAGTGGGCAAGTGTTGCCAGGTATTGGTTGAAAAGCCAGGGCGAGAGGTTAGACCCCTGGGGAACACCACAAGCAGAGAGGAAGAAAGATGACAGAAAGGACCCAAGTTGGATCTCGGAGGGTCGATCAGAGAGGAAAGAGGTTAGCCAGGCCAGAGCCTGATCAGTGATACCCAGGTTTTCACGGAGACGGTTGAGCAGGATGGTATGGTTGACCGTGTCAAAGGCAAAAGAGAGATCGAGGAGGATGAGGACAGAGGGAATGTTGTAGGTAGATGAGCAAAGGGCTCGAGAAGGAAGATATTTTGGAAGAGAGAGTTGGAAGTATAGGGGGTCCTTGCCCCAGAAAGCCTTGGGGATGATGCAGAGGGTCTTGAACTTGACACTTGCAGCCACCGAGAGCCAGTGGAGAGATTTCAGCACTGGAGAGATATGGTCCCTGGGCTTGAGGCCAAGAGTAAGTCTTGCAGTTCTGTTCTGGATTAGTTACACAGGGCGGAGGGTACAGGAAGGCAGATTGAGAAAGAGCAGTTGTCCAACCTAGAAAGCAGCAGGGCTCTGGAGACAGTGAACTTCTGGGGGAAGTGAGAAAAGGAAGAATACCACTGAGGAGGTGATGCTTGAAGTGGAATTTTTGGCAAGGTCTGTGATGTGAGGAGAGAAGGAGAGAGTGGAGTCAAAGATGACACCAAGGTGTGTTGCCTCACAAGAAGGTGAGGGACGCAGGCCCAAGGAGGGTGCCAAGAGAGAGAGAGAGGGAAAGCGGGAGCAGGGGTTCCAATGAGAAGGATCTCCTTCTTACTGACATTAAGGCAGAGGTTGTTGGAGTCGCATCAATCCTGAATCGTGGATAGACAGTCAGTGTTGAGTGGGAGAGGAAGCTGAGGGGAGCCTGAAAGTGTTAAGTGTCATCCACATAACACTGAAAGCTAGAGGAGAACGTAGATATCAGGTGGGCCAAAGGAGCCAAGTAGACATTGAAGAGACAGGGTGAGAGGGTAGAGCCCAGAGGAACAACACATGTTGATTAGGAAGTCGTGATTGACCATGTCGAAGGCAGAGGAAAGGCCAAGGAGGATGAGGACAGAAGGAAGGCTGGAGTCAAGATTAGAGAGCCAGAATGATGGTGATGGAGACAACTAACAGATTCAGTGTGCAGAGTAAGCTGTGAGATGGCCAGATCCTCCAGGCATTTGCCCAGCAAAGGAGTTATATAGATCGGGCGATAGTTTGCCAGGCAGGTAGGATTGGCAGTAGGCTTTTTGCTGAGGGGGTACACAAGGGAGTGCTTGAAGAGAGAGGGGAAAGATCAAGTGGGGAAAGAACGATTGCAGAAATTATCCAAGGCTGGACAGAGGGTGTCGATGTGGTCCTTGAAGGTTCTGGAGGAGCAGGGGAGCACCTGTTTGGATCACACTTTCATACCTAATGGACAATCACATGCTGACTTATACACATATAGCACACCACACACTGAAATGCCCCTTTATTGTTATCAACCAGCTGTTATGTTATTCAGCTCTGAACAAAGTGAAGAATAGGGTGCCGTGCACCTGCCAACATTATAAATGGTTTACATACAGCAGGCTGCCAAACCCACTGAGGTGGTGTCCTCCTACTGTAAGAGGATTCAATTCAGCACTACAGCCAAGTTAACGCCTAGTCTAGAATACTGAATGAAAACCCTTATTGATATATCTTTAGGTCCAGTTCATGCGTCCTGGATGACTACCCTTGTATAACACCCCTCTCTTGGAATCCCCCTGACCCCACTGAGCCAAGAAGTAGTTCTGTTTTGCAAGTTAAAAGGGTTTATTTGATAATTTACAATATATATTATATCACGCTTTATAATAAATTAATAATTGAATAGCACACTTAATCTGATATGATAAAGATTGACAACAGAGAATCTGGCACTAGCACACTTCTTTATAATTACTAAGGAGTTGAGATGAAATGGATAAGGTAGCACACTGGTAAATAGGAACAAAAGTATAATGTGGTAGAGGATGCTTTATGTAGCTCAGGTGGATGCAATATTCAATGAATGCAGTACAGAAAATACGCAATATGATTCAACCAGACAATGTAATCACTTTTCTCGGGCTATTCCCTCCCCCCCTCTTTCTGCAATGCAAGGAAATGGAAGGAAAACACACAGTCCTCAGAAATGCAATCAACTGTAATTCAGTTCAATCCCAGCAAGCTTACAGAAAACAGATGGGAGTTTTGAAAACACAGGCAATGCTTGGATATGTGCTGGCAATGAATGAGAAATATGCTAAATTTGCTTTTAATTCCCTTATAGAGGTTCAGGGTGAGTGGTATCTAGTTAATATTAGTCCAGGCTCACACTAGCAATGATGCAGGGATAGTTAGCAGGTTAAACGAATTTCTGGCCAATGGAAAGCAAACAGCAGCAGTTTTTACATGTGAAGAAATTGCAAATCGCGGTAAAATTCGCGGATGCGCCGAGCGCTATTACAAAGGAACCGCAAGGACTATCTCTACCGTTTTGGGGTCCTAGAAAAGCCTGGGATCTCAGCTTCCAAATGAAAGTTATTGCAAGTCTCTAGCCCAAACGGTTGCGGAGATATGAGTAATTTAGTAAAGGTCGTTTTTGGTTTTGTAAATTTTAAACGCACACTTTTTCAAAATGACAAGTGACAAATTTTTGCAGCTAGAATGACAGGTGACAGCTAGGAGGCAGTTCTACTTAGGTTAAATAGATTGAATTAGATGAATTTAAACTAAGAGATGTGTTCTGAGTTTTGCTAAGTACTCACAAGAGATTTTGAACAGGAAAGCGACTTGGTCACGGACTTCAGTCTGGTCAGGTCTTTCCGGGTTCTGCTCACAGCGCCTGGCCTCTGGAACTGCTCACAGGGGTCTGGTCTCTGCTAGGCACCGGTTCTTTGGGTCTCTCTGCTCTGGATAGATTGAAGTCTCTAGTTTGGCTTTCTGGAGTTTGATGGAGGTAAGTATGGATTTTTCCGGCAGAGCGTCCCGCTGCAAATGGATTTGGAAAGTCCCTATCTGTCCTGTCTGTCTGCTTTTATGTGTTTAGAATGTGGGTGTGTTCTAGCATCACTGACCCTACCTCTCTCTCAGCTTCTAATTGGTCAAACTTCCATTCCTCCGCTTGATTGGCAAACTGAACTGTGAGTCAGATTGATGTCATTTTACAGCCTGCAGAAAGTCCACTCCTCCTGTCAACTTACACACAAATCTAGATTTGAAACAATACATATTTGCAGAGGTACATATTGTTTTAAAATCATATGCACCCATCATGCATCACAGGAGGTATCCCCTGTTCAAACTCTGCTCTTCCTGGGAGCTTGCATTCAGAACTGGCACATATTTCACTTTTTAACTGCTTTTTCAATTTCCGACATGGACCCAACTTTACATACATGTGTGCAGGGGGTAGGGACATTAACTGATGAAGTTTCAGATTTTTAACATGCACACATTTAGAGTAATATCCACTTTTCCGCTAAAACCTCCCCGAACATACCACCGGTTCCTACCACGTCTTAAACTGTGGGCAGAAAAATCACAAGAATTATGGTATCATTTATAAAATTTTCACATGTCCGCTCTATGAGTTATTCATCTTTTTATAAAACCATATCCTTGCTGCAGGGGTGTGTCTTTTCAGGTCACATGGTACAGAAACCAGTCTTTCCAGTTTCTGCCAAGCCAGCTTGCTTCTCACAGGCAGTGCTCCTCCCAGCTCCTGCCAAGAGGAAGCTACAATTTACGACTGCGGTAATAAAAACCTTTGCCTGAGTGAAGAGGGCTTTGTTCACTCTCTTGCAGAGCACAGATAATTCAATTATCAGATAGATGGCATATCCTTAGCCTGGGCAGCAAAAGGAAGGTTGGCCTGGGAACACAGTGGTGACTCAAGTTTCACTCCTGATGGGTAGTTGCTAGGCAAAATCAAGTTCCTTAAGCCAGACCTTCAGCTAACTTTTTGTTGCTTTTAAAATAACTTGTAATTTTACACATGCAGCTAGAATGCTGATTCTAAGTGCAAAACTATGACATTTCAACAGTTACAAAGGCATGTGACACCAAACATAGGTCACTCATTTAATTTAACATTTTCGATTTTGGTGGTTTTAAATCCAGTTGTAGTTAGGCTTAAGCTGCTGACTCCATAGCATTTTTGTTATAAGCATTGTTTTTGGGCTCTTCATTTCCCAGATTTTGTAGGCACACAAAACTCCATTCTGCCAAATGTCTGCTGGTGTTCAGTGAATATTTTGCACATGTTGCAAGGTTTGAAATAGGCATTTTGCTTGCCTTCAGAAAAACACACAGAGTGGTTTTAAAACGCCGGCTTTTGGATAGTGGTGAGTACTGGTACTGCACTCATTTTTGGGATTTAAGAAATGAATTCCCCACACTTCTAGGTTGCATTTGGCAATCAGCATTGCCATTCCCAATGGTTTCAGACTACTGTGCGGGTAGTCCAATGGTGGTTTTAAAGCGCTTTGAAGCTAACCGGCGCTACTGTTTTTCCTTTGGCAACCCATTTCCCTCATGGCAACCCGGCCTTTCATTCTCGCACTGGTGGGTGGCAAGGGAGGCAACCATTTTGGTGGGCGCACAAACTGCGCAGCTTTCCTGGATTTCGGCGCACATGTGGGTTTTCCGCCATCTTGAATTTCCTAAGCCCACAGCACCAAATGTTGTAGCAGGATAGCTTAAACGTGGGTCAGGACACCCAACAAGTCCCCCCCACGCGACTGCACTTTGAGTTTGGGTCGATGGGGAGTCGCGTGCCCAAGGGTTTTGACCCACGCACCGGTCTGTCCGCATAATCTTCTTCCTCTTCTGTAGATGGCACAGTTCAGCATCTTCTTCTCCATCCGGTCAGATCGATCAGTTCTCCTCGCCGGTCCTGATGGGAAGATTGGGCGGTACCCCGGGCCCGTTGCGTCTCTGCTCCCGGTCTCCGGATCGTCCTCCTTGGCCCGTCTCCAGGTCTTCTTTCTCCTAGGACGACAAAGGAAGAGCGGCAATACCTACTCATAGACGTTTTTCCACCACTGTTGAGATAGTGGGGCGGCATATGCATTTCATCATGACGAAACATTACATTCTTACTTTGATAAAAAAAAACAGTATAACTAAGAGACAGTTTCATGCAAATCACAATATTTTAGAGACTAGATGTGGTATGTTTTATGATTGGAACTGAATTAGTCTGAGACAGTAACCGCTAGGATTCCAGAGGATTCCTCCAGTTGTTGCAGAGTGTGCCTGGGATGGCAACCTTTCAACTGGTTTATGTGGACCCACTTGTCTTCCCCCTCTGCCGAACCACCTTTGGGGATGCGGATCTTGTAGGCCACAGGGGAGATCTTATCGACGATCTCAAAGGGTCCCTTCCATGTAGGCAAAAATTTGCGCTGCTTGGCCTGGTTCCTTTGGAAGTTGTATAGATAGACCCGGTCTCCCACCTGATATTCCTTCCTGGAAGTTTTCAGGTCATAATGGGTCTTCATGCTATCAGTCGATCTTTCTAGATTCCGCTGAGCATAAGCAAAAGCATGTTGGAGGTGTTTCCTTAAATTCTCTACATACTCATGAGTAGTGGAGGCATTTATCAGTGTCTGCTCTTGGGTCCTGTAGAGCAAATGCTGAGGAAGCACCATCTTGCGCCCAGTCATCAACTCAAATGGTGACATTTTGGTTGCAGATGAAGGGGTAGATCTGATGGCCATTAGGACCAGAGGTAATCGGATATCCCAACTTGGCCCAGAATCTGCCACAAACTTCTTTAATATGCTCACAATTGTCCGGTTATATCTCTCTACTGCCCCAGAAGAAGCTGGTCTATAAGCAATATGCAGCTTTCTCTTGACCCCCAGTACCTCCCACATCTTTGTCATTACTTCACTGGTGAAGTGGCTACCTCTGTCTGACTCAATCCTTTGAGGTAGACCAAAACGGGAAAAGATGTGGTTAATCATCAAGGCCGCTGCAGTTTCTGCCTTGCAATTTGGGGCTGGGAGACATTCCACCCACTTGGTAAACAAGCATGTCACGGTCAACATGTACTTATTCCCCCTAGCCGAGCGAATCACAGGGCCTACAAAGTCGATTTGTAAATCTGACCATGGCAGTGTCATTCCCCTCTTTTGTAAAGGCGCCCGGTGTGTGAGGGATGATGGCTGAAATTGTGCACACACAAGGCAACCCTTCAGGTACTGGTTGAGGTCCTGGCCCATGTGTGGCCAGTATGCAACCTCTCTTAAGATTTCCAATGTTGTGTGAAACCCCCTATGACCGGCGGTGGCCGCATCATGGGCGTGACTTAACATCAGGCTTCGGAATGAGGTAGGAACCACCCACTGATCGTGGCCAGCTTTGGATTTCCTTACCAGCAAACCGTCTTGGATTCGGAACATTTTTGGACATTTCATCAACACTCTTAGGTCCTCTTTCCCAATGTAATCGGTATCCGTCAGGGGAAAGTTCTCAGGGTCCTCAAGGTGCTGGTAAAATTTACCAATTATTGGATCCCCCTTCTGAGCAGTAATCAAATCAGCATCAGGGGTCTCCTTACTCCATTGTGCAATTGAAAGGTCGTTGTGAGCATTTGTCTGGGACCTAGTGATAGCAGTGACCTGGATTTCCCCCAACAGGGACTCAATCTCAATTAGATCCCCTTGGATGGCCCCGGTCTTGGCCAACTGATCAGCTAAGTCATTTCCAGTTTTGTCTGGTCCCTCTACTTTGGAATGACCCTTGATCTTTTTCCAATAGATGGTCATCTCATTCGAGGTGACCAGATCATCAATGTTTTGGATCAACTTCCCATGTTTCAAGGGTTTGTTGTTAGCACATAACATGCCTCTGGTTTTCCAATTAACCAGGTGCTCCACGAACCCGTTCCGTACATAATCCGAATCTGTGATTATGACCAGTTCGTGGAGTTGATGCTGGACAGCAGTGAGGATGGCCTGATGCACAGCCATCAATTCTGCCACCTGACTACTTCGGGGGCCAATTTTGTATCCAGCGGAGGGTTCTGGGGACTCATTCACCCATGCATTCCCTACGCCGGCCACCAGTTCTTTCTCCCCGTTGTTGTCAACATGGTAAGAGCATCCATCCACATAGACAGTGGGCATTCCCTCACACTTGTCTTCTTCAAAGACTTTGTGTGGGGAATTAAGGTATGCCTCCATGTTGTCCTTTATTTTTAGACTCTCGTCCTCGAGACAGTTTTCTCTGGCACAATCATGCAAGTCAGCCAGACCTTGCGCAAGGGGACTCTTCTTGTTGTGGCCATATCTGACCTCCACAGGAAAGCCTTGCATTGACAGAATCCAGGAAGTAATTCGGGAATTACTCACATTTCCGGCCCGGATTCTGTCACTTTGGAGATATTGCAGAGGCTGGTGTGGAGTCTCCACTATGATGTGTTCCCCCTGGATGAACGGGCGGTAATTCTTCAATGCCCACACCGTTGCCAGGAGTGCCTTCTCACAATCGTTGAATTTTTCCTCCACAGAGGATAAAGTTTTGCTCGCATAGGAGATTACTTTATTGACCTTGTCATGCTTTTGGTATAATACTGCCGTCAAGCACGTATCAGAGAACCCTGTCTCCAGGAAGAACTCCTTGTTTCTGACAGGGTAAGCTAGGCAAGGCGCTTGTGAGAGGCTTCTCTTGAGTTGTTTTACTGCCTCGGCTTGTTCTGGACCCCATTCCCACTTGACCCCCCCCATCAGGAGATGAATCAGGGGTCTGGTGATCTCTGCGTAGCCCTCAATGAACTTTCTGCTGTAATTAGTCAGTCCAAGGAGGCTCCTTAGTTCCCGCAGAGTTGTGGGGTCTTTCAGTTTCTGAAGTGCTTCCACTTTCTTTTCCTGGGGACAGAGGCCCTGAGGAGTAATCTCATGCCCCAAGAAATTAACACGGGTTCTACACCACTGTGCTTTCTGAAAGGAAAGTTTTGCTCCGGCGGCCCTCAACTGCGTCAGAACATAACGGATCTCCGCTATGTGTTCCTCCACAGATGAACTTTTGATGAGGACATCATCTACATAAGCCAAGTTACCCCTTGCACCCAAGTCAGGCATGGCCTTGTGTAGAAAAATGTTGAATTCATTGCCGGAGTTGAGGTATCCGAAGGGAGTCCGGGTCCAGGTGTACTGCTGGCCCCCAAAGGTAAAAGCCAGCTTGTATTGGTCCTCCCTACTGACAGGCACAGTCCAGTATCCATTGGTCAGGTCTATTGCAGTGAATACCTGTGACCCCTGGATCTGGGCCAGCCCTTGGTCAATGTAGGGCAGAGGCCATCGGGAAGTATGGACCCGTTTGTTGAGCTCCCTGAGGTCGGCACAGAGTCTCCACTGGCCGTTTGGCTTCAATATTCCCAGCACCGGATTATTGAAGGTGCTGTGGACTGGACGGATTATTCCCCGGGACTCAAGGTTCTTAATTATTTCAGTAAGGGACTCCATTGATGCGAGAGGCAAGCGATATTGCTTCACAAAAACTGGAGTCATGCCAGGGTCCGTGGGGATTGTTGTGGTGTGGATGTCGGTGCGACCACAGTCATATGAGTCTACCGCAAAGAGATCTTGGAAATCCAAGAAAACTTGTTTCAACTTTTGCTTTTGTTCCAGAGTCACACAGGCATCAGCTAGGTTGACTCTCTCTTCCACCATCTGCCTGAAGCCTGGAAAGACTTCTGGTTGGGCTATCTCCGCGGCCTCCTCCAGCTGGGTGGAGAAGTCCCTGGTCAGAGTGCTGATTTGGACCGGAGGCTTCAGGTGGGAAAGGCAGCCCTCATGTACCTGGAAGATCACCTCATCCCTCCTGAAGTCACACGTCACATCTTCCTTACCATAGGGGCAGGAAGTGTACACCAGGGAGTTCCCCCCATGCCGGGTGAAAATCCTGTCTGGTGTTGTATTGTCCTCACTGTCACTGTCAACACAGTCCTTGGGGATTGGTCCTAACAGTTCATTTACTAAGTCGATGGAAAAATGTCGGTCATCAACCGCCATTCCAATAATGGTGCCTGCGGCTAGAGTAATACTCTTTAAGTCGCTGTTATCCACCTCTATTGGAATGGTGTCATGTTCTATGTTGACTAATGGTGTTGGGTTTACCCCCAACCCTTGCTGTTGGAGAGAAGCATTTAGATGTATGTAAGCATCAGGGTTTTTCAACTCTTGTCCCCTTTTAACTTTCACTTCCAGGGAGAATTGTCGGGTCCTTTCTGGGATGGTGACTTCCTCTTTAACCTGAATTTCGACTGCATAAGGTAGCAATTGAGCTGACCTAAATGCTTTTTCTGGATCATCAAAGCCCATGGGATTATCCGCTAATCGGGACCAAGCTTTGAAGTTTATTAGGTCCAAACTAATGGCAAAGCGATTGAGAATGTCACTGCCTAAGTAAAAGGCGGCAGGGACGTCTCGCACGACCCAACAATTGTGGACTATGCTCTTGTTGCCAATGGAGATTTTGAGCATACACCTGCTTGGCAGGAGATGTTTGGAATTAGGTGCTTCCAGGTCCATCTCCCATTTGTCTATCAGTTTGAAGGTGGGAATGGCTGGATCTTTTGGGAGTTGGCGGAACATGGCTTCGCTGATGAAGCTCTTACCGTTGTTCACACACACTCGAGCGAGAACAGAGTCCTTCCCATCATTTAACTGAACAGGGATGAACAACTGCTCTCCAATTTGCTGAATATCAGCCAGACTCTGAGCTGATTTCACATCTTTCTGGACTATAGGAGTGGGAGTTTCAGATTGTGGATTGGTATAGAATTTCAGAGTGTTTCCTTCCAGCGTGGAATACCACCTTAAACTGGAAGGAAGGTTGATTTTCAGAAATAGAGAGGACCCCCCATCACCAGTCTGTTGTCCTACTGCTATTACTGTCACGTCTGGAATTTGGCTATTCTGGAAGTGAAATTCTACTTGGTCAGATTTTTGTTCAACCATGTGGCATGTGCCGTTTAAACTAACATGGTTGACACTCTGTTTTAATTTGATTGGTCGGCTAGTCTGGGTCCAGAGGACCTTGTTTACACAATCTATTAGGGGTGACAACCTTCTCAGGAGGTCATTCCCTAGTAAACAAGGGGTGCCCTCTGGGGTCACCACTATGACCGGGTGTTTCAACTTATGTCGCCCGATCTTAATGTCCAAGTCTGCAGTCCCCTCAACGGGAATTTCCTTCCCGTCAAAGTTCTGCAGTTGTCCAGGAAGAGAGGTGAGAGGAATTTGGTAATTCCCTCCCCTTCCTGCATTCAGTTCGTCAAAGGCCCTTCTTGACAGAAGGGTAGCTTGAGATCCAGTGTCCACCAGTGCTGAGATTGTACCCTGCCCCTGTACTTGTACCGGGGCATAATATCTTCCCTCCTTCTCCTCAAGGGGGCACAGATAATGTACATTTTTGGACAACTGGTGGGCTAATTTTCTGGTTTTGGACATCGCTAGCGAGGAGATTTGGGCAGAATTCTGTGGAGAGTCTTGGGAATCTGAAAGAAAAAATTTGCAACTGGAGATCAGAGCCATTGTGGGTTCCCCTGGCTCCGTTTCTGGGCCGCCCCCCCCTTTTTGGAGGCAGTCGCCAGGATGGGTTTGAACCAGGGGATTTTCTTGCTGTTGGTTCTGGGATGAGATGGTGGGCGGCGGTAGCTCAGTCTCCACATCTCCCCAGTCTGGATTTGCATCCCTAGGGACCCATTTTTCTTTGGGAGGAGTTCCCCCCTCTCTGAAGGAGAAGATCCTTTTCCCAGGATCCTCTGAGGATCCCTCTCCCTCAAATTGGAAGATCTGTACCTCCTCCTCAAACTGAGTCTGTTTGGGTCTTTTGTTTCTCCTACCCCCCCTCTGCTCCTTAGGAGGCAGACTTTCAGGGGCAAGAGATTTTGTTTCCGGTTCCTGGGTTTCCAGGGGCTGTTTACAAGTGAGGAAGGAAGCTTCCTCCAAGGCTTTACACCCCCCTTCCCTTTGTGCCTCCTCCCTGGGAACCGGTGATTTATCGGGGTGCTGCCCCCGTCATTGTTCTGGAGCACCAGGTCCAGAGTTGGGTGCGTTCTGCGCCGGCATGCTGATCTGAGGGTTCTGCTGTGCCCTCAGTATATGACCCATATCCCGCGCCATGTTTTGAACCTGGCGCTCTAACTGGGAAACCCGCTCAGGCTGATACGGGGCCCTGTTTTCTCCCCTGGGCTGATCCCGGGAAGGGTAGCTGTCCCTCCTCTGGTAGTACCCCTGGTTGGGAAGATTTTGGTACCCCTCCACCCTTGGCCTCCCCTCTCCCGGATTCAGTAGTCTGGGCTCAGGGAATTGAGGAAAGAAGGATGGATGATTTTGGGGTTGGAAGTCGGGTGGATATCTGGGGAAAAAGTTCTGCCCAGGGTTTGGTAAATTTCTGCCCTCCTGTGGGAAGTTTGGAGGGAAGTTCCCTGGGTTAGGTGCTTGTCTGGATCCCCCCCCTTGGGCTGGAGGAGTCCACACATAACCCAGGATGGGTCGATTACCTTTGTAGCGAGGACTTACATAGTCAGGAGAGCGAGGGACCCCATTTGTGGGGCTGCCTCCCTGGCTCCCTGTCTGCGACTGGCCCGAGGACCTTCTGGGCCTAGCATTATTAGGTGCAGGTAGGTTTTTAGGCCCCCCCATCTCCAAATCCAAAACGGGGGTGACCTTTACCTCTGCCACCTTGGCAGCAGCAGGGGTGCTGTTGGCTTTGGGGTTTTTCTGGGCATTGCTTTTATTTTCTATGGGCTTCTGCACCTCATAGATGCGGGTAGCCTGTTCAATGACCCAGTCTAAAGATCTTTTCTCGTGAAAATCCCTCACGAGCTGGGTCATGATATATTTGGGCAAGGCATGGAAAAACGTGTTTATAAATTCACGGCTATCCGTGCGCACCCTTCTTGTGGTCTGTGCAAAAGCCCGCTTTAACTCCTGCACAAATTCTTGTGGGGCCTGATCCTCCCCACATTGCAAATTGTAGGCTGCCTTGCGAGCCTCTTGAGGATTTCTGTGAACAGAAAAATGTTTCAGGATGGCCGCCTTATAGGTGGACCATCTTAAATGATTTTGGTCCTCCAGCCCCGCAAAGAAACTGGAGTATTCCGGGGAGAAGGTCCACTTTACATATTGAATGCAGCTTTGGCTGTCCTTCAAATGGAAAGTCTCCATCATTTGTTCAAACAACTCTAAGTGCTCCCAAACAGAATACTTAGCGTTCTTATGGTAAGGCGTGATGACGCTCCTGATCGCCTTAATCTGCTTTAAGGGGTCCTTGAGCAAGGCCCTTTTTGCCTTATTGGCCTTTTTGGTTCGGGTAACCCTTGTCCATTCTTCGTCGGACTCAGAGGCACTGCTCCCAGAGGTTCCCGTCTGTTCTTCCAGGTTTTCCCGGATTCTGCGAGCCTGGGAATGGCTGGCAGAATGTGGGGACCTGGTCTCCTGTGTCCTGCGCAGTTCAGAGGAGTCTTCAGATTCCTCCTTGCTGTCAGGATTTGATGGGTACCCCCTCCACTGACCTAACTGGGCAGAGGTTTTCAGGATGCCCTTAATGGGCCTACTCTCCTGGGGTTCCCCACTGAACTGTATTGTACTTGGGTGCCCATACCCGGATGCCCACCCCTCCATTCCTGGATGGTACTGGCCTATGAGCCCCATACTCTTAGCTGGATAGTAATCTGCCATCCCTGTGGCCCTGTGCTCATGTGCGCCAGGGGACATGGGGGTGGTAGAGTCCAGGGACTGGGGGAGATGAAGGCCCCTGGGGTTAGGGCTCCTGCGGTTATGGTCAGGAGTCTCTCTTTCCCAGCGGACCTCATCTCTATCCGCCCCTGCTCCCTGTTGCAATGCAAGAGCCTGCATTTGTGCTTTCAGTTCCTCTGTTAAGGCCTTACTCGACTCTATCAGTTTCTCCTGCATCGCTACCTGTTGCTGGAGCCTATCATTGTGTTGACAGAGGGCCTCATTTTCCCTCTGTGCTTCCTGGTTGGTCCTGGAGAACTGGGCCAGTCTTTGCTGCAGGAGGGTTACCTCCTGAGCTGTGTCCCTATTGGCCTGCTCCTTTCTTGCTAGAGCATCCTCCACCCTTCTGGTGTGCTCTACCAAGTTCTGGTTTTCTTTTTGGAGGTCACCCAGCCCCTGGTGGGCCAGGTGATTTTCTTCCATTTTCCTTTTTAAATGGCAGACTTCCTGGCCTAAGGCGTCTCTTTCCTGACTAAGAGCCTGCATTTGTGCCGCCAGGTCGTCCCTTTGCCGTTGAAGGGCACCAGCTTTTTGGCGCTCCTCATCAAACTCTGCCTGGGTATCCAGGTCTTTCAAGATCAGCTTGTTGCTCTCTACCTTCACTCTATCTAGATGACTTTGCAGGGTGGCTACCTGCTCCGTGCATGCCCTGTTAAAGTCTAATTGTTGCTCCAGCTTTTTCTGGCTCTGCAGTAAGGAGTCCAAACTGTCTTGGTGCTCCTTCTGTAGGGCCAGAAATCTGGTATCCTGTTCTGACTTTTCCTTTTGCAGCACATCCATATCCTCCTTTATTTTAGTGATGTACCGTCTGCTGTCATTTTCTGACTCCTGGCTCCTCTGCAGCCTCTGCTCAGAAGAGTCCAGATCAGATTGGGCCTTCTGTAATGCCATCTGTTGCCTATTTGCCAGATTTTGGCTTTCCGCACTTCTATCCTGCATGTCTCCAACGTATAGGTACAGGTATGCTGCTATCCTGGCAATCTTATTGTGTTCCTCTTTGGCTTTAGGAGCCATATATAGTTCACTCAGGGCCACATGTAAGGGACCCTGATCTCTATATATATCTGACCCTGTTTCAGTGACCTGTTGTGTGATGGCCTGCAACCAGACTGTTTGGTCCTGGTGAGTCCATTCACCTCTCACAAATAGTTTGTGTAAGAAGTGCTCTCTGGCTATTTTCATGTCTACTAAGGTCGTCATTCTAGAGATTGGTCTCTGTCCTGACTTACAGAAGTTAGTATTTTATTTTTGCAGAACAGAACTTTTCTTGGAGTGTCCCTTTTGAGGAATGCTTCACAGCGTAATGCAGCGTGGTGATCCGACTGGATGTATGTATCCCGTCAGTTAGCACACTGTATTAAGCTGCACAAGTGGTATTCTAACCCAGAATCCCGGATACGAGCCCCCACTTTGTAAGAGGATTCAATTCAGCACTACAGCCAAGTTAACGCCTAGTCTAGAATACTGAATGAAAACCCTTATTGATATATCTTTAGGTCCAGTTCATGCGTCCTGGATGACTACCCTTGTATAACACCCCTCTCTTGGAATCCCCCTGACCCCACTGAGCCAAGAAGTAGTTCTGTTTTGCAAGTTAAAAGGGTTTATTTGATAATTTACAATATATATTATATCACGCTTTATAATAAATTAATAATTGAATAGCACACTTAATCTGATATGATAAAGATTGACAACAGAGAATCTGGCACTAGCACACTTCTTTATAATTACTAAGGAGTTGAGATGAAATGGATAAGGTAGCACACTGGTAAATAGGAACAAAAGTATAATGTGGTAGAGGATGCTTTATGTAGCTCAGGTGGATGCAATATTCAATGAATGCAGTACAGAAAATACGCAATATGATTCAACCAGACAATGTAATCACTTTTCTCGGGCTATTCCCTCCCCCCCTCTTTCTGCAATGCAAGGAAATGGAAGGAAAACACACAGTCCTCAGAAATGCAATCAACTGTAATTCAGTTCAATCCCAGCAAGCTTACAGAAAACAGATGGGAGTTTTGAAAACACAGGCAATGCTTGGATATGTGCTGGCAATGAATGAGAAATATGCTAAATTTGCTTTTAATTCCCTTATAGAGGTTCAGGGTGAGTGGTATCTAGTTAATATTAGTCCAGGCTCACACTAGCAATGATGCAGGGATAGTTAGCAGGTTAAACGAATTTCTGGCCAATGGAAAGCAAACAGCAGCAGTTTTTACATGTGAAGAAATTGCAAATCGCGGTAAAATTCGCGGATGCGCCGAGCGCTATTACAAAGGAACCGCAAGGACTATCTCTACCGTTTTGGGGTCCTAGAAAAGCCTGGGATCTCAGCTTCCAAATGAAAGTTATTGCAAGTCTCTAGCCCAAACGGTTGCGGAGATATGAGTAATTTAGTAAAGGTCGTTTTTGGTTTTGTAAATTTTAAACGCACACTTTTTCAAAATGACAAGTGACAAATTTTTGCAGCTAGAATGACAGGTGACAGCTAGGAGGCAGTTCTACTTAGGTTAAATAGATTGAATTAGATGAATTTAAACTAAGAGATGTGTTCTGAGTTTTGCTAAGTACTCACAAGAGATTTTGAACAGGAAAGCGACTTGGTCACGGACTTCAGTCTGGTCAGGTCTTTCCGGGTTCTGCTCACAGCGCCTGGCCTCTGGAACTGCTCACAGGGGTCTGGTCTCTGCTAGGCACCGGTTCTTTGGGTCTCTCTGCTCTGGATAGATTGAAGTCTCTAGTTTGGCTTTCTGGAGTTTGATGGAGGTAAGTATGGATTTTTCCGGCAGAGCGTCCCGCTGCAAATGGATTTGGAAAGTCCCTATCTGTCCTGTCTGTCTGCTTTTATGTGTTTAGAATGTGGGTGTGTTCTAGCATCACTGACCCTACCTCTCTCTCAGCTTCTAATTGGTCAAACTTCCATTCCTCCGCTTGATTGGCAAACTGAACTGTGAGTCAGATTGATGTCATTTTACAGCCTGCAGAAAGTCCACTCCTCCTGTCAACTTACACACAAATCTAGATTTGAAACAATACATATTTGCAGAGGTACATATTGTTTTAAAATCATATGCACCCATCATGCATCACAGGAGGTATCCCCTGTTCAAACTCTGCTCTTCCTGGGAGCTTGCATTCAGAACTGGCACATATTTCACTTTTTAACTGCTTTTTCAATTTCCGACATGGACCCAACTTTACATACATGTGTGCAGGGGGTAGGGACATTAACTGATGAAGTTTCAGATTTTTAACATGCACACATTTAGAGTAATATCCACTTTTCCGCTAAAACCTCCCCGAACATACCACCGGTTCCTACCACGTCTTAAACTGTGGGCAGAAAAATCACAAGAATTATGGTATCATTTATAAAATTTTCACATGTCCGCTCTATGAGTTATTCATCTTTTTATAAAACCATATCCTTGCTGCAGGGGTGTGTCTTTTCAGGTCACATGGTACAGAAACCAGTCTTTCCAGTTTCTGCCAAGCCAGCTTGCTTCTCACAGGCAGTGCTCCTCCCAGCTCCTGCCAAGAGGAAGCTACAATTTACGACTGCGGTAATAAAAACCTTTGCCTGAGTGAAGAGGGCTTTGTTCACTCTCTTGCAGAGCACAGATAATTCAATTATCAGATAGATGGCATATCCTTAGCCTGGGCAGCAAAAGGAAGGTTGGCCTGGGAACACAGTGGTGACTCAAGTTTCACTCCTGATGGGTAGTTGCTAGGCAAAATCAAGTTCCTTAAGCCAGACCTTCAGCTAACTTTTTGTTGCTTTTAAAATAACTTGTAATTTTACACATGCAGCTAGAATGCTGATTCTAAGTGCAAAACTATGACATTTCAACAGTTACAAAGGCATGTGACACCAAACATAGGTCACTCATTTAATTTAACATTTTCGATTTTGGTGGTTTTAAATCCAGTTGTAGTTAGGCTTAAGCTGCTGACTCCATAGCATTTTTGTTATAAGCATTGTTTTTGGGCTCTTCATTTCCCAGATTTTGTAGGCACACAAAACTCCATTCTGCCAAATGTCTGCTGGTGTTCAGTGAATATTTTGCACATGTTGCAAGGTTTGAAATAGGCATTTTGCTTGCCTTCAGAAAAACACACAGAGTGGTTTTAAAACGCCGGCTTTTGGATAGTGGTGAGTACTGGTACTGCACTCATTTTTGGGATTTAAGAAATGAATTCCCCACACTTCTAGGTTGCATTTGGCAATCAGCATTGCCATTCCCAATGGTTTCAGACTACTGTGCGGGTAGTCCAATGGTGGTTTTAAAGCGCTTTGAAGCTAACCGGCGCTACTGTTTTTCCTTTGGCAACCCATTTCCCTCATGGCAACCCGGCCTTTCATTCTCGCACTGGTGGGTGGCAAGGGAGGCAACCATTTTGGTGGGCGCACAAACTGCGCAGCTTTCCTGGATTTCGGCGCACATGTGGGTTTTCCGCCATCTTGAATTTCCTAAGCCCACAGCACCAAATGTTGTAGCAGGATAGCTTAAACGTGGGTCAGGACACCCAACACTACCAAGAGGCTTGCCTTGATAACCACATTGCAGAGGGTTCCCACAAACAATGAAATCAAAGGGGCAAGGTTACAGAGAGGGTGACATCATGAATACGTGTGATGGCCAGAATGTTGGATCGGCTAGGAAGGAATTAATAACGGGCATGCTGCAGAAAAGGCCTTGGGATCTCAGCAGAACAAGTCTCCTGTTAGACTTTTCTAGGAAGGGCACTATATGTAGTGGCAGAATAAGTCACATGTAAGGGTTTCCTCTTTCACGTCCCCACTGATTTCTGATGCTCCACGCAGGATGGCCGGGTGGCTGCACAGATCTTTCTAGGGTCTGAAGTGCTGTGTGGCAAACAGCAGCTTTCACTTCCCTCCTATCCCTGGTTCCCTAGCAGAGTAGGATGGCCTTGCTATATTCCTGGTTACTGATGCAGCTTCCAGTGGCAATCCAGAAATGGGTGAACCATGTGTGAAACCTGCAATGGACCTTTCATACACTCACTCATTGAGCACTATGGGGGGCTCAAATGGGAATGGGGATGGGATTTTTGAATGAGGAATTACCGGGTCCTCCAAGGTAGGTTGGAATGGCCTGGTAATTCCTCAGTCAAGGAACCCGGACCCAGACCCGATTATGGAGGCAGCCATGGCTACCTCCAAACTCGTAATGAGGCCCATTGTCCCTGTGTGGGACCCTGAGCAGAACCAGTGACAGATTTAGCCCCTGACCGGGGAACCTTGGAGGATGAAGTGGAAATAGGTAAAGCTTGAGATCCTAATCAGAAAAACCTCACAGGAGACAGTGAAATGTAAAGTTCTCAGTCCCTGATGAGAGAGCCTAAAAGAGCTGGTGGATTAGTTAACCATTAGATAGGGAACCTCAGATGTAAGTCCAATAGTAGCCCTTTAGTGTGGATACTTAGGGTCAACCTCATTGTCCAGATTAACCTTTTGATGAGGAGCCTCAAGGTTTCCGCTGGTACCTCTAGGACCCCAGGTTTCTCTCTGGGACTAGAGAACACCAGGAAGAGAATGCCAGTCCAGCGTACCCTAAAAATCAAGTCACTTATGTTTCTAAACATTTTTCCTCAATAAACTGCCTAAAGTTGCAAGTAGCAGACCAACCGAAGACCTCCTCTCATCGAAGAAGCCACCGGACAAGTATCCTGACAGTGTACCAATAAAGACATAAGTCCCACTGGTGATTCAGCTCAAGACACTCTAAATAGAGAGCGCGTTGGTCAGAGAACACAAAATGGTGGCCACAAGCTGGTAGCAAACCATTTTAACCACTGCATAGGCAGAGAGAGGTCCACCACCATTCAAGGGTCATGGGAAGAAACAATATAAGAGAATTTAATACATGAATGACAAAAAGGGCAAGAACAAACCCAGCAGTGCCTTATGCATCCATTGGGTCAGGGCTCCGGGAGGCTGAATGAGGCCGTGCAAGTGCCAGGCATCACTAAAATTAAGAGGGACTAAAACTAAATATTTGTTTGGTGCTAAAGATCTGGTCGCACCTTGACCTTGTGGACAGAACGTACCATAGGTCTAGAGTAATTTAAGCACTTCTCATTGGTCTATGCCCAGTTGTAATTTTTAACATGTAACACATGCTCAGCAACATGTATGGGGAGCTCTCACATTCCCAACACAAGGTCTGGCCATTTCTTGCATCCTAGAAACCTCTATGGCTACCTCTCACATGCCCTTTAACAGGCATGGGTAGTTCTCGCAGACAGTAATAGAAAAGACAGGTACCAGCATGCCCAATACGAGGCATAGTCATTATGTGATATAGTCACTAGCATGACCCTTCACTACAATCAGTGCAGCAGATGTGACCATGCGTCAAATCCCCAGCAATGGATATTCACTGTTAACAGATGCCTTCTAACAGGTATGGTATGATATGATATGATATGGCATTTATAACGCGCCTATACACAAGTGTTTCAAGGCGCGACGGGGCAAGAGAGGGGGAACAAAGGGAGGACAGACAACGATCCTACTAGGCCAGATGTCAATCAGATCACACAAGTATGAGGGATGGGACAGTGCAGTACATGGGAATAGATAGTAACAATAAGTAAAAGTAACGGCCAGCCAGTGGCAAATGCAAGGGTAAGTGCAGACATCAGGTGTCAAGTGCTGGTAGGGGGACTGTAGGGATACAGAAACAGTCCCCAAGTGCGGGGGTTGCCGGCAGGCAGTGCAAGCATGTATGCTGGCGGGGGAGGGACCTGGGCCTGAGATCAGAGGGGTTCTAGGTCATTTGGTCGAATCTAAATGGTCGACAGGACAAATGGTCGACACCAAAAGGTCGACAGGTCAAATGGTCGAATTTTTTTTTGTTTTTTCACATTTCTATTTTTTGTTGGGGGGGCCCCCTTAACCCCCTTTTTTTTACTAAAACCCCCTCTTTTTCCCTAAACGAAAACCTAAAAAATATATATATAAATAAATAAAAAAATCGACCATTTGACCTGTCGACCAAATTGTGTCGACCATTTGTCTGTCGACCATTTGACTAGACACCGCCTCACAGGGCGGCCAGGTTACCAGTGCAGATCTGGTTACAGCCAGGAGGTCAGATACCACATTCCCATTTAGTGGCATTGTCCAAATGACATTCCCTTTACCATAGGTTGTCAGCTTCCACATGCCCTACCTTTTTAATACTCCTACCCGTGTGCCTAGCAACCTTTACCAGCCACTGGAAGTGGTAACACAAGGATTGTTGTGCCGTGTTTAGGATTCATCCGCTGTGGGATACGGTTACGTCAGCACCTCTAGTCCAATAGCCACAGCCTGACTGTAAAAAGGGCTGCTTGGGGGCGTTCTCATGTTTGTATGCAAGGTGATAACAGATAGCCATGGTGTAAGGGGTACACAGCATATCGCAAAAAACTGGGAACGCACAAGCACTCCTAAAGAGGGCAATTGCTGATTTGGCCAGGCGGCAATCACAAAGGAGGTGGTTCCTGAGCAGAGCCAGCCTTTCGGCACTGGATTACGGTGAATTGATCGAAAATAAAATACCTACTGCAAAATGGCGGAATTTATTTTGGTCGAATTAATTTTTTTATATTGTGGGGGCGACCATACTTCACTCTACCTTAAACTATATCCGTACCCCAGCTCCATCTATTAGTTACTAAAAATGTGCAAAAAACCCTATCAAATTCGACCAAAAAAAATGCGGTCATTTTGCAGTGGGTATTTTCGAATTCGATCATTTCTGCAGATACCTTCCGCGCTCAGTGTGTAGCAGGTCTAGGGATATCCATGGTATTCAACTTTTCAATACCATTTTCAGATCCCTTTTCATGTGACCAGAAATCCAAATACTTGATCAATCTCCTTGGATGCCTACCTCTATTAGGGCTCTATGGAAAGGGCCTCCATCGAGGAGATGATCCCTCTGAACTGTTTGTATCACTCTCCCTAAATACTTCACAGATTTAGCAATTCATTCACTCTATTGCTGTAAGTGAATATTGATAACATCATGCATGTTATCTCGCTTTACCGACTGCTGTAGTGTTTAAACAAAACACTGCCCCATTATACATGATCACAAAGCTGAAATTGAAAAGCAATATAGGTCAATAGTTTCTCCTGGACAAATCTCTGATATTGCCATGAAATGTGGCCGCTGATTTATGCCATCGGGATGGTTTATGAGTGTAAAACCTTGGCTCTTTCATGTTAATTGCACATTTGCATTAGGTCACATTTGCTTTGTAGGTTGATTTTAGTATAGTAACAGACTAATGTTTACAAAGGTTGTATTGTATGCACAACTTTGAATGTAAAATGTCGTGTGTCTATACAATGCCTGATACATAGCGTGCACACATCTATCTACCTACCTATTGCCCGGATTATCTGCTAAGGTCTGAATGCCGGAGACAAACATCTATATTTGATAATTCATTATTATTTAATAATGGGTGCTCTTATGCAGCACTGTATTGCTCATTGAATCTAGGTCAGCCTGAGCAAACTGTCTCATTAGTGAACATCTCTGAGTGCGATATGAGTGGAAATTCGGGTTCCTGCTGATTTGTCTTCCAACTCCACTATGTCTGAATCACCTTTAAGAGCCATAAACCTTCCTGGATAATTTGAATATCCTGGAGAAATTCATGCCAAGTCTTGGTGAAAACTCAAACACATACAAAATTACTTAAAAGGCTGCAGGAAGGCAGAGAAAGGTTAGGGGAAAGGAAGAGGGGGGTGGAGCTGGATTGGGCATTTAGCAAGAAGAATGGAGTCTGTGAATGTTATTCAAATAGTAGCGTACAATAAACTCTGCAGTAAGATATCTCAGCAGGCTAATGCACCTTCTCCAGAGATCTCGGTGTAACCTGCTTGTCCCAGTTTTGAATCTAGGTGACACTAACTCAAGGTGAGAATAACTCAGACTTTCATCCCTCTGAAGTTGATAAAAATGAGTAAAGTTGTAGTGGCCACTTGTGAGCTTTTCATATTTTACTACCAGTCAATCTCATGTCAGGCCGTATTCAGTCTTCTTGTGATCATTTGGAGGTTGACACATTGAGTATTATTGAGGTTTATAATATTACAGTATGGGGTGTTTACCATAGGCACGGCCCGCTGAAAAGCCTACATGGCTGTGGCAGAACCAGTCCTCATCTTTAGCTGTGCACCAGGTTTCATCCTGCTGAGTTTGCTACCATGAGAACCATGGAGGTAAATATTTGAAAACACGGATGGCCCATGGATGTAGGTCAATAACACCAGAAAGGCCAGTGGGGTTGAGGCAGAGCCCGTCACATGTCACGCATTCATGACGCAGACTTTCATCCTTCTGATGTTGCTTAACTGAACCCATACGTTGGGTAGTATTGGGAAAAATGCATGCCATATTTCTATAAGTGGCGGATGCCCACAACTTGCACCAAAGATGCGCTCTGTCCATAAAGGGCATTTCACTGTATGTATCATAGATCATAGATGCGCACATTCAGATGCCCCCTTTCTCCTCCGCTGCACATGTGTGCAGAGAAGGGGCCACTTATGCACATTTCTATGCACATCTCAAATTCACAAGTGGGATTCGCATTAAGATACATTCCATTGTGTCCATTTGGAATAGACATGTTCTACCCTTGCAGCCTTTAAGTGCATCAGCAATTACATTACTATCCCTCATAGAGCATACAGGTGTGTTTTTCTTTTTTGCACGTTTTACAATGACATGTCCCTTAAGCGAGTATCATAGTGAAATGCACTCTAGGCCCCTATTTGGATGCTAGGATCGTGTCATACGTCGTTGTCGGGATCACTAATGTCTGCAAGCGGGCTAGCCCATAATGTGCGGCTCAGAACAAAGTACTGGAAATGAACTGGTCACCTTTGTGAAAAAGGTGCTTCTGCATTTCTCAAAGTAATGCAAATGTAAAAGCACATTCCTCTGCGCATTTTTTAAATTAACATTATGTTTTCAGAATTTGGCCCTAATTGTTTTTTTTTTAAAGATGTTTTTGTCAACTAAAAAAAAGGAATTCATTAGGATTTCTATGTGACAGGAACATCCAGGTGTGATCCATTAGTCATTTAGATAGTTTGGGCCTCACATAAAATGTGGCAGTCATGGTAAAATGGCTGGTATTTCCTATTCCTCGTGTTTAATTGCTTCACACAATTCAGAGGCAAAGACCTCACAGGAAAAAAGAGACACGAAAAATGATAAATAAAGGGTACATACTGCATCCGGTAAATACCAAATGGGAATAACCAGTAATAATGGTAAATTCCAGACAACTCTGTGTATTGATACTGCCAGAGATAGTTCCAAGCAAACACACACAATGTACCTCCTGGCAAAAACATTCTTAAATGAGTGCCAAGTAAACTGTTATCACACACAAGTGTCCCCAGTCAGCCCACAAAGGATAGGAAAGGCCTCCCAAACACCACACCACTCAAACACCATCATGACGAAAGCAGAGCCCTGTCCCTCTACACATCAGAGAGATGTTAATAATATTTGTTGTTAACAGTTAAAAACAGTTGTTTTGTCAGAAACAGCACTCTGAGTCCCAGAATCTACCTTTGTACCATTAGTGCTTTTCAGCCGCAGGTACGCAAACCTGCACAGTCAAGAACTACAGTTCCCAGAGTGCCTTCACGTCCATTTCAAGAAACGTCAGGCGCTTCAGCGCTGGCGCTTCTGCAACGAAGCCGGTCTAGGCCGGTCCACGGCGTCCAACGGCACATGGCCCAAAACTCTGCTCAAATTCTTCCAGGGAAAGATCTGATCCAGTTAAGCAGGTATGGGCTACCCAGTTCTATGCGACTTATTAGTCAAATCTACCAAACTACAAAACCAAAACCTAGTGCAAACATATGTGAACACTAGATTAGAATCTATTCACACCCAGCTAAGGACCTGTATCAATCACTCTAAAGTCCCACTTAAAAACTCTGACAAGAACGAACTTACCCCAAACGAAACCGCAACTCGTGCCATCAAAATAGCACTCTTGAACACTAGATCCCTAAACAAACATGCACAGGATATTCATGATTATATCCTGGAAGATGACATCGATGTCCTGTGTCTCACTGAGACCTGGCTTCAGGAACCAATGGGGCCCACGATTGACATTGCCGTGCCCAAGAATTACACCATCTATACTAACAATAGAGCGTCAGGGAAGGGAGGTGGAGTGCCATAATCGCCAAACAAGACCTCAACCTCTTCCCTGCTCCCATACAGTGTACAGGTTGTGAGATCTTGCTCCTCAAACTGACACACACTCCAAATGATTGTATCAACCTGATAGTCATTTACAGACCCCCCCTCCCTTGCATCAGACTTCAATGAAGAGTTAACCCAACTATTGAATAATCTGAAAACATCTAATTCAGGGACAATACTGTTAGGAGACTTAAACCATTGGAGGGGTAATCCCAAAGATCCAGATGCTATAAGCCTAGAGGAAGATCTATCGAACTGCTCCTATACCATAATAAACAAAGATCCTACAGCCGTTACAGGTAACCAGCTAGACTGGATAGTTACTAATAACACAGACATGACGATGCTAGGTACACATCCCTGCATATGGTCAGACCATCATAAAATTGAATTCAAGTTAGTGCTCAAACCAAAAGCAGCCAAACCTGACAACTCCCCAAAAATGGTATTAGATAGAAATAAAAAAAAAAATCACGCCAAGCATCCTTTTGGAAGGCACTACGCAAATGATGCTCGATACTAAAGACACAGATTCATGAGAGGACATCATCTCCGCGTATAACAAACACATGAACGACATATTAAACAAACATACTCCCCTTAAAAACAAGCAAGTCCGACCTAATATTAACCACCAGAAATGGTTCAATTCTGAAGCTTTGAACCTCAAAAAGGAAAAACGGAAACTAGAAAGAATATGGCTAAAAGACCCTACAGAAAACAACAAAAAAAACTGGAAAACTGCCGACATAACATACAGGGCTATAATAACTAAATTGAAGAAAAATCACTATAATGAACAAATCAATACCGCATCTAATTCAACTGGGAAACTTTTTCAAATACTTAAAAATATTGAAAAACCTTTAGCACTATCTCCCCCTTTTCAACCCACTCAAAAAGATTGTGAAGCAGTTCAAGCTGCATTTCACAATAAAATTACCAAGGCGAGAGAAACAATCTCTAATTGTAAGGTAACCAATATCACTATTCCAGATAACACAGGGACAGATAAGATTGACTCACAAAGTCCAAAATTCTATTTTAAACCCATATCACTGGAAGGTATGAATAAAACCCTCTCAAGTATCAAATGCACTTCATGCACGGAAAATGTACTGCCCCCAAAACTAATCCTTGACAACGCTACCATTTTTGCACCATTTCTGACAAGAATGGTAAATGCGTCATTTAGAGATGGTAACGTCCCAGCCGCTATCAAAACGGTCACAGTAACACCATTACCTAAAAAACCTGAATTTAACCAACAGGACCCTGCAAATCTAAGGCCAATTACCAACTGCAACTTTTTACTAAAAATACTTGAAAGGATTGCTACAGAACAACTCCAAGAATTTGTGGATGACAACAACTTACTCCATCCACAACAATCAGGCTTTAGGACAGCCCGTAGCACAGAATCAGCGCTTTTAGATCTGCAGACAGAAATGCTAAGCATCCTGGATCAAGGTAAATCTGGTTTACCGATCCTATTGGCCCTCTCAGCAGCCTTCGATCTATTGGATCACCGGAGGCTCGGAGAGGCCCTAGATCAATCGGGAAACTGCTCTGATGAGGCCCTAGACTGGGTGTCATCATTTCTGCAGGATAGGCAATCTAAAATTGTCTGGGGCAAACACTCTTCAAAATCTAAACCAGTAAACTGTGGAGTTCCACAGGGCGCAAGCTTTTCCCCTCTACTATTTAATTTATACATGCGATGCCTATGCTCACTTCTGTCCCATCTCGGTATATTTTTTACCAACTTTGCCGATGACACCCAATTGGTGTTCGAATTTACTGGTAACTACGAACAGGACAGCGAAAAACTCTCGAGAATCTATAACATCATCGAGAGTTGGATGAAAGACAATTGGATGTGCTTAAATGCCTCCAAACGGAACTTATGATCTTCGGTTCTCCTCATGCTAGAAAAAAACTTAGTCCACAATACACCGAATTTAAGATCAAAGAGACACAGATAGTTATAGTAGAAAAAGTTAAAACACTGCGCGTCTATCTTGAGGCATCCTTGGGAGCAGAAGCCCACACTGCCTACCTCAAAAGGAACTGTCGCTATTATCTGAAACTATTGAAAAAAATCAGACCCTTGCTGAGCCCACAAAACAGTACGACAATAGCAAGAGCCACAATTCTCTCCCGGTTGGATTACGGAAACTCTTTACTCCTTGGCACAAGCAATAAATGCTTAAAACAATGCCAAGTGGTGCAAAACAACATAGTCAGAACAATCACCAATACACCCAAGAGAGATCACATCACAAAAGACAGAAAGGACTTACATTGGCTGGCGATCGAGGATCGTATCACATTCAAAGCCATTACCCTAGTACACCGATGCTTATATGGAAAAGCACCAACTTACCTAAAAAAGCAATTCGTGTGGTACGAATCACATTGCAACCTGAGTTCCAATAAATCTGGCCTCCTGCGAGTAATTCCTACCAAAAAAGCTAAAGGATTAGGTAGGGCTTTCACGACCAAGGCAGTCCTCATATGGAATAAACTCCCCCCTGGGCTGAGATTGGAAACTAACCATCTAGTCTTCAAGAAGCAACTCAAGACATTTCTCTTTAAATAAAATCCCTACTCCCGACAGCCAGCTAGCCCATCTCTGTTCCAATGTCTGTTACATGTGATTTTTGACTTGTCCCGTTTCTATACTCCAGTCTGTCTTTTTGTGAAGCGCTCTGATGCCTGCGGGCTGCAGCGCTATATAAATATATAAATAAAAAATAATAATAAAAAGATTTGATGCAAAATAGAAACATAGGGTACCACAGACAGAGGGTGAAGGAGGAGCCCAGCCGCCCCGCCCCATAGTAAGATAAGACCCGAACAATGGGCTCTTACAGTATGCCACATATTGACAGTCTGTCACCGGGACAGGCACACCATCCGGGTCCACAGTCGGGTGGTCATTAAAATGAGTATACATACAACGATAGCCCCTCTACTGAGGTTGTCATCTTTCTTACATTTCACAGTCACTGGCACCTCCCAGCATTCAGTGGGCATGCTGCATGCCATGTCACACCAAGCATTTTCACAGGTGATCACACAGGTGTTACATGCACTCATTTGTCACAACTATATCCACATCACACTACCCACCAGTGGCATGTCCAGCTTTGTTTGACTGGGGTGGCACAAGTGGGGCACTGACTTATGCAGGGGTGGCATAAAGTATGAGTGCACATACACACACGTGTCTGAATAGCATTACTTTACTATTTGTCTCCACTACCCATAGCTACTTTAATTACTGATATTAGTGTCTTACATTCCTGTGTTTAAGGTTTAATGATCATAGTTTAGGCTAATGGGGTGGCACCTTGCGTGACCAATCAGATTCCAGGGATAGCACGTGGCACCTCAGGCCACTCCCTGGACTCAGCACAGCAGTACCGACCACCATGGAAGCCATCTATGCCAGTAAAGGAAGACTCTACATTATTGCCTAATTCCCCAAGGTCCTCAGTGTCTTGGACTGTTCAAATGTCCCATCAGCGCCACCATATGCCAGGGAGCAGGAATGTACAGGAATCACAAAATGCTACACACCCTCAATGTGCAGATTGACTGTGATGTTCACCTAATCATCACTCACTTCTGCACCTGGCTCTCAAGGCAACTCACAATTTGAAGGTAATGCACAAAAGCACCCTGTCAGCCTTCATGACAACCCACAGAGGACAATGGACATGGCCCTTACATATGTGCCCTGGCTCTTCAACTCAGAATGGGACAAAAACGAATGAACAGCACCCATGCCCCCATGAAATTAACACACAACTGAAAAGGACTCGATATTAGGCTGGACCGGAGTGAAGTCCAGGGCAGTAGAGAGGTACGTGAACTGGAATGAGGCCCAGGTGTAGCAGTCCCTATAGAGGGTCAAACCGGAAACATTTCTCCATATATCGAGGTACCTCACATTTAGGCGTGATATACTTTGCTGCAGTGTCTCGGATCTGGGTGTCGCTGCATTTTCTGTTGAGCTCCAAATCTAGGCATTCAATCTCACAAAAAGAGCTAGGGAATAGGCCAAATCAGAGAAGAAGAGCGTCATCTGAATGGGAGGGAGACATAGATGTAGCCTTCCCTACAAAGGATGAAACAGGAAACCAAGGAGAGAGATGGGTCTGACCTAACTGGACCACTGACAAAGAGCCTTTAAATGGGGAGTGCATTTGGCCCCCGTGAGGGACCAGTGGTGTGGTGGTTGTTGAACACTAGGGTGAGCTATGAGGGAAGGGACATGGGCAGCTCTTTGTCTGAACACTGGGGGTGGAAAGGAACTGCCACTAAATAGCCCATTGAGGATTCACTCTTCTGCACACAACATAGTAGTGGTAAGTGGAGCACACAAGAACTTATGACAGGGGAAGGTACAAGGGCCACAGACAATCAAAATCAGTGGGGGTAGGATAGGGTACCACCACTAAGCGACCCTACTAAAAACCTCTCCCTTCTGCATACACCTTCCAAGCTCTGAACTAAACAGAACCAGGCCTCTGCAGCACAACAAATCACACACACTTCACTACACCACCACAACAACGACACAAACCACACATAGCCTTGCACAACAGCACAACATAGAGCACAACACCACCAACCGAAAAACACACCTATGCTCAGCGAATGGTGTAACCTGAACTGAAGCTGCCAACAGCACATCACAGCTCCCTTGCTCTTTCTCCCACTCTGTTACTTCTAGTCGAAATGGACTTCTGAATAAAAAGAAAGTCTCACCTTGGCAGACTGGAAGATCAAGCAACAGCCAATGCAGCTTGTAAGAGTTACCCCGACCGCTGCAGCACCTGCTACCCGGTAATGAAATCCCGAGAGAAAGTGTGCGACTGGCTGGGAAACCCTCTGGGGAAGAAAACCCTGACGGGATCCGGAATCCGGTATCTTGATCACAGAATGAAGGTGACGTCTCCAATGATGATGCGGGAAGGCTTCTTCTGATGGCAATAGACAACAAGGTAAGGTGATTGCGGGAGAGGAGAGCGGTAAGTAATTAAGAAGATAGAAGAACTCCTAACCTTTTAGGTGGCAAATCCTCGAATACCAGAAGCATTCCCTGCGAGCGGGGGTTCGGAGAGTTCGGAGAGAGCTGAAGGACGGGAGATCTAGAAAGTAATCAAGAGGTAAGTGTTTGCACGATGGGATGGGAATAGTAGGATGGGAAAGAGAACCCAGTTCTAAACTGTAGTAAATAATTGCCCGGAAGGAACCCCAAAGAATGGAATAGAGCTGAACGTCTGGACGGAAAGGAGGAAATGGCCCCGGAAATAGAGCAGACCGAAGCGGCTGGGAAGAAAGTCTGAAATAGAATCAAGACAGTATTAGTACAATAGGATGTAGGAAAGCAAAGGTAGAATACAATAAGAACTCCTAGGAACGAACTCATGGAGCGTCTGCCAAAACAGTAGCGACGCAAAGTGCAGTCAAACCTCATGCCGTATATGGAATCACGTGAGTGTCTCGCCACGTTCCCAGCGAATGTGTAGAGACTGCAACGTTGTGTTCAACGCGGACCGTTCTGCGGTCCGCCATCTTGGAAGTAACAAACCGAGTTTCACTGCATAATCGTTTTCGGGACCATAGTGACCAACGTGATGTGTGTGTAACACGCTCAGTCCGACTAACTCACACACCCCCTCACCCTCTTGTCTTACAGATCCACCAGAGTGCCAAGGGACTACGCAGGTGGTGACAGTGCACCTTATAAGAACCTTTAACATAACATTACATGTAATTCCACCAGAACATTTACAGTCAGATGGTTAAAAGGGTGCGTAGATAGTGTGAATAATGGGGGAAATGGAGTTGGATGTTAGTGAACAGAGGGAATAGCGGGAAAATGAATGTGGGTGCTATGCAGCGGGGATACTGGGGAAATGAAGGCAAAGGTAAAATGCACTCCTCATCCCTCTATACCCCATCAACTAGTTACACACAGGACTTGAAAGCTCCCTGCTCATGCCATGAAAGGAGGAGCGCCCAATATGCAATTGCTTGACATTTTTCATCTGGCACCACACGTGGCTCCGGCTACTACCCCCTCCTGCTGTGGCTGCTAACACAATATCAGATTCCCCACAGCCCAGAGCAGGGATATTACATTCACACTAGATACACAAAGACATCATGATTCGTAAACATTTCAAGAAAACTTAATGTTTCAGGATTTCAATTATTTAATTGGTTATAAGCTGCGGGCTTGAACAGCTAAACATTCTGGCTTTTGAACAATCATAATATTGCTTATAGCTAGCCAACAAGTGTTTCACTCCATATGAGAGCTTCCTCAGGGCCTTAGAAGAATTGACTATACATATTCCTCATGCCAGATAATAAAATTGCAAATCGCAAATCCATTGAATATGTCCGATTTTAACACAACATACAAAAAACATATATTCCAGAAAACATTTCATAGTCCATAGAACATTTTTGTTGTACATAATTCCGATTCCCCAAAAACACAATCGAAGTAGGTGTACCACGTTCATAAAAAATAAATAAAATTACATGTTTCCGCAAGCAAAATAATTTGAAAAGGAAGAAGTGAAATAAAAATTAAAAAAGTTAAAAAACAGTTTTAATATAATGAAGCCAGCATCTCAGCAGTAATTTTTAAACTGATTCCTCTACCAGTTACTTGTAATATGCACCAATTTGGGTTATATTTCTAGCAACCATAACATCTGAATGTAACTGAATGATTAAAGGTCTTCGTAGTTGTGTGTTATCTCAATGAACACCCACGTGATTAGCAAAATGTTTATGCCTTACACTGGTATCACAAAGTGCTGACACGCTAGATGCGTGTGTGTGTCACAGATAACAGGTGCTTCCAATGGATTGTGAAGTGGGTTCCCCTCGGCCCCTGTGACACTGCCTGTTTGTGTTGCCTCTGTGGGCACATGCCAGCCACTGTTTTTCAGGACAGTCTCTAAGCATGACTCCCATGTGAGGATGGCATTGGCAGGACATGCGTTCCCATATTAGCCACATTACAGTGTTTCATGCGCCGGCCCAACACCTGGAGGCCAGGCACATGCGCTTCTTACCACTGTGTGTTACATGTAGGTGGAGTTTACTGTGATAGAGTCAGTGCTTTAAATGGAGAAAAAAAAAGAAGTGCAGGTAGTCACCAATCTTGGATTTAGGTGGGCTGGGGATCAGCCTGTGCAGGTCTTGAAATCACTCCTACGCTGGAGCCAGCCAAGGCTCATTGACCCACTACGTGTACTTCTCCAACTGTTTTCCTAGGTCTCCATGTGTCTCATTGTCTATGTGGGTCTCACTCTGTGTGACTCATTCTCTGTTTGTGTCCATTTCTATATGTCTCACCCCCACACTGTCACTTCAGTTATGTTCCCAGGCCCTCTTTTAACCCCCTGTGGAGTCCGGCTTTGGGATCATGCTCTGCCAAAAGATCTGCGTTTTTCAAAGCAAAATGTCAGTATAATCGGTTTACTATTAATTCATTACCATTAAATTTCATTTTGGCAGCCTAAAGCAACCGTGTCTCAAAGACGCAAAAAAAATCACAGACTGATGTTTACTTGTTTTGACACAAGTATTGTTATGTATAAAATATGGCATGCTTTGAGAACTTCCTATTTTTCATAAACTTTGGTTAAGCAGTATACCTGAGATTCTGTCACAAAAACGTCAATTTTTTTTATGCACTGTTTTAAAAAAATGTTAATAGAGAAATGAAGTTATGTGTGGGTTTTCAGTCCAAAAAACCTTCCATCAATCACAACTCCAATTACATAAACATTTACATATTAGAAAAAGGCACTGCTAATAACAAAGAAAAATGATTTTACAAGTAATTGCCAGGCTTTCGAAATCAGTGCTCCATATGCAAACTTTTAAGGGACTCCATGGGTGACAGGTGAATCCCGGTTCTATGTGATTTTACAGAAAACATGCTTCAATTGTTTTTTTTATTGAAAAAAATATCCATTGAAAAAATCACGGATTTTTAAAAATGATCATTTGGGGGAGGTCCCTACCCTACCCCCATTTCCTTATGTGTGTAACCCTTCAAACCCCTCCCTACTCATGTTAACCCCTTAACCCAATATATCTATGTTTTCAAATCAGAGCTTTTGATGGATTTTTTTCAGTTAAAAATCCATCAAAAAATGTGTTTCGGTAAAATCCCTGGATACCTGCCTGGTTCTATCTGATTTTACCGGTGAAAACAATGATGGATTTTTTTAACCGAAAATGGTGGTGACCCGTGCCTTGCATGCTGCCAGCTCTGGAGCTGCAAGTCTGTCTCTTCTTTTGTTCTGCAGGGTGGGCCCAGAAGGAGACATTATGGGCACTGTGGGTGGTGGAGAAAGAAGGAGGGAGAAGGCTCTCCTTCACCAGAAAGAACTGCAGGAATTTAGCCTTTCATTGTCATGAAGTGAAAGGAAATGCTTTGATTTTTACCTCGTCACATAGTTGAGTACTGGTACTCGTGTTTATGCTTTCAGAAGTGCAGGTACTGAAGTGCTAAAAGATAAGGTACTCAGGGCTGGGTAGGAGTGGCCCATTTTAGCACTGGATAGAGTGATAATCACCAGTTGCATACTGAAAACCATATGCTGCTACCACAGGCTTTGCCATCTATAGCTGCCTCCAGCTTGCTGGGGTGCATGAAAGGGACAGATAGAATGCCGCCCCCTTGTAATGGTTGGACAGGATGCTATGCACACCTCTTTTGAGGTTGTCCCATGACTTGTGGCAGTCCTTTGTATCCGCAGATCT
This sequence comes from Ambystoma mexicanum, assembly GCF_040938575.1. Classification (NCBI taxonomy): domain Eukaryota; kingdom Metazoa; phylum Chordata; class Amphibia; order Caudata; family Ambystomatidae; genus Ambystoma; species Ambystoma mexicanum. Next base: position 1,034,153,569 of record NC_090923.1, read on the forward strand.
GATGACACTGCTCTGACATATTCCCAGAGTTCTGCACTCCTGCTACTGCGGCCAGAAATTGTGCTTCCTTTAAACACATCTGCATCTTTGGCACCTGCAGTATCACGTGAGCCCTGTGTGCCACGCATATCGTCTTTCTTGGAAGCTACTTGTTGTGGCATATTGCCACAGATTTTCCAGGCTTTTGCATGCATTGACATTTTTCTGGAATTTCAATTTTGCATATGGTCTTTCCCCTTCTGTAATGGCTTGGCAGTCTGAAGAACGATGGTCTGGAGGGTTGCCCTGAGCAATGCCAGAGGTTAGGATTCACTCCAGATCTTCCAGCCTACCACTCTTTTGTTTTGCATAAGCCACCGCTAGTGGACGGGTATGCCCAGACGTGGGTCTTGAGCCTGCTGGGCCTAGAGACCCAAGCTACTCCTCACTGATGATGCCCAATGAGGTAGAAACATGGCTGAGGATGCTTGTGGTCTCATGCAGAAGGGATGTGGCCTAGCAGTTTGGGCTGGACTGCCGCTTTTGGGGATGGGACCAAGCATGAATTGCATATGGTCTTTCCCCGTCTGTTATGGCTTGGCTGGCTGAAGAAGGATGGTCTGGAGGGTTGCCCAGAGCAATGCCAGAGGTTAGGATTCACTCCAAACCTTTCAGCCATCACCTCCTTTGTTTTTGTGCTATATATGTAGGACTAGTTATGCACATTTCAGAGATAGTACATGAATACAAAGGAAGGTTTACAGCCGATCCATTTGAGAAATTGGCATAACACCTGAATGTAGTAAGATCCATGCATCACAAGGTTTTAGGTCGTGTGGATAAACTGATACACAAGGACCTATCAAAATAATATGTCTGCAGTGAAAAAGCCATGTGAATCTTTTACAGATACAAAGTTATGCTTATGCTTAGAAATAACACACAATAATGACATTTAAAAGTAAACATTATGTGAGGCTGCTTGTGAAAAGTGCTTTTTTTCTCATGCAATGTCTTTCAAAATCTCTAATGATTCCGTTTGCTAATACTCAAGTGCAGGTGAAAGGTGGCTTTTAATAACTAGCTGTCCAGCATGGTTTTGTTTACTTTAAAAGTGTGGAAAACCAGGGATAACCCCCCTGCTGCTGTATCAAATGAACCCTGGGATCTCCCCATAGCTGAAGTTGGCTTTCAATAAGTTTTCAGTTTTGATAAAGACCTAAGTACCTCTTTTAAAGGTTGTTTGCTGTATTGACACCAGTGCAGTAGCCTGAGTACAGTACACTTCCTTTCATTGTTGTACATTAAAAAAAAAAACACAGGGTGGGTGGCTGTCCTGACAGCCCACCATGTAACGAATGGGGGAGAAAGAGGGTCGACAAAGCAAACTTGTGGGCGCGCTGGCCAGACCCTGCTGTAGCTACAACCCTGATCTTAAATCCTGTTAATCTAGTAGCATGAATGTCCCCCTAACCTCACATGGGGACACACCACCAGTACAACAGTACAACATCTTCAGAATGTGTGCTCTTCATCAGGTGCAAATAGCACTTAATGCCTAGTATCCAGAGTGCCATGAACTTCTAAAACCGGACAAGCAAATGGGGCACAGCAATGAAACCCTAGCAGCTGCATTGAAATCACTACAATGTCCTGGCACTACATAGAGGCAGAAACACACGTTTTTAGAATCTGTCTGAGAAGAATGCAATACTGTCCCTATTTTCCAATTAAATACTTTTGAAACCTTCACTTCAGTACGTCTAACGGTCATTTTTAGAAACTGCAGGCACACTTTAAAACTGCCTAGGCCTAACCTAACAGTTACATGTGAAAAGGATTTTGTAAATGAAATGCTAAGCTAGAAACGTGTACTTTTGTAAAATCATTACGTGTCCCCTGCTTCCAGCGGTTTGTATGGTCTTTCAGACACGAAAGCAATTGCAGATTCACATTCCATGCAAACTGTTACTTATGTTACTCGTTTTGAGAATGAACTGTGCTGTGGCTTTCTCTTTACTAATCATTTCACTCTGCACCATCTGATGAAAACGTATGTGGGACTTCAAAAGCTAATGCTTTGTTCCATCCCTGCATAGTATCTTCTGTTAGCTGAATAGAAGGTATCAAAATCTGCATCTTTTGTAACTTGGAGGCATGAGCCAAGAGAAAAGATTATGAGAACTGTGAAAAACAAATACAGGTCTGCTTCTAGGGCCACACACAGAACATGGTAAAGATCAAGGCAAGAAAGAACATATGACAATGCAATGGGTTCTATGAATCTATTGTTTGTGAATGTATTAAAACTGGGTGCAATACACAGTTTAAACGGTCGACCAATTAAATGCCTGAAGCATATGACACAGAAATGTAGTTAATGTAGTGCATGATGTGGTGTGTGGTGTACTTGTGGAATTAAATTGTCATAACACAATGTTTTTGAACTTCATCACAGCTTGTCCCCAACTTGCCAGAGTTCTATAGTGGATCCACTGACACTGTAATTGTGGTCTATCACATAACTACATGTGATTAGATGCCTCTGAACACATATTTTGGAGAGCGCAACAAGAACTTTGTAATGTTCTCCTTCAAGATTAAAATGTGGGGAAAGCAATATTAAATTGAGAGTCAGACTGGTCCCGCTAAATGTGGGTCATTTTGTACATCTTGCTCTTCAGTGTTTCTCTAATTTTACATATAAAGCCACTGGGAGTAAACCCCAAAGTTTCATACTTTAGCCACATTGCTTTCAAATGCACTACTTAGCATTCATTTTAAATGTCCTTAGGGGAGAACAGACAACCAACCTGCAACGATGTCTATTAATCATACCATTATTTTATTTATTCTACAAAATACACTATTTTTCATTAATGTTCTAAAGCTTTCCTTGCATGAGAACCCACATGCCCGCTGAATAGTGTTCAATTTAAACCGGTGCGTTATCTTGGCCCAATGTGCTTTATAGAGGTTTATGGTCTTTTCAACGCAAATAATTTGTATTTATATTTGTATTTTCTTTATTTATATAGCGTGCCTGGCCCAAAGGCATCTGGGCGCATAATGCATCGAAAAGACAATCCATCAAAGGCATCTGGGCGCATAATGTATCGAAAAGACAATCCATCATTTGAAATGCATCGGAAATAAATGCATCAAAATTCTATCTTTTACATTAAAAGTACATATCCATTGAAATGTATCCATCAAATATAGGAATGGGCAATTTTCAATGGATATGTACTTTTCAATGTAAAAAAAAGCATTTCCATGCATTTATTTTTGACGATAAAACATTACATGGTGCTGTCCAGTGCTGACTTTTCAGCACTGGCCAGCCAGCTTCTTTTAACGTTTTACTGTTTATTGTATATGGGGTTGGGGGGCACCATCATGTTTCTCTCAGTCTCTGCCTCTCCTTCCTGTCCCCTCCACTTCAACTAACACAAAGCACTTTGGGTGTGAATCAGAAGGGCAAAGTCAACTTCTTTCAAGAACAGGTCTTGGACACCAAAGCAGGCTAGGTTTCAACCAATCACTCATTGACATTTACCTTTAAAAGAAGGTGTCTCACATCACTTCTTGGAATCATCTTTGAATAATCTTTTGGACTTGAACCCTTGAAGATGATTTTGATAGGCACTGTTGGGAGAGCAGTTCTTCCAGATTTGTTCATAACCATCCTCAGGGACCATTGTGGGTGAACCTGCTGCTAGAACAAAACCTGCCTCACAGCCAGCCACAGCTTTACCAAGGACCTCATGGTGTTGAGGGACCTGTGCAGTTGTGTGCCAATCTCCCCTTCGTTTGGGAGCACAAGAAAATTGCTCATCTTGGATTGGGATTCATAGCACCCTACCTGCCAAGACAGCTCGAATCCTAGTGTTTTTGCCATTTAACTGCTTGGAGCTGTTTTCAAAAACTGCTCAACACATGCAAACCACCAGGACCCCTGATGTTGCCTTTTGCACTATCCCGATCTTCTAATTGCTTGTACAGCACAACAAAGTCTAATTTGGAGCTGCCGGATAACCAAGAATGATAAAAGGTTTTATTGACCTCAAACTACTCCCCTTGGTCCATTTGTGGGCCCTAGAGACTTGTTAAATCATGTTTATCCCTTTTGCACTCAAGAACACATCCTTTTAAAATAACATTGTGGTTATTACTTGCCTTACACCCCTGATTCATTACTCAGAGTGCTGCATCTTGCTATCTTTGCTTATTCGAGGTTCTTTCCTCAGGAGTGGATTTTGTGAAGTGTTTTTCTAATTAGTAACTATATATATTTTATAGAACCTGGCATGGACATTCTATTATTTGGGACTGCTATTCTTCACTGTTTGGGTTGCTACTGAACCCCATGCATACCCCTCTTCAGAGTATAGCCTTGCCTCAACTCATGTTAATACAAAAGGTTAAGGAGGCATGTCTCTTAACTAGCAGTGTGAGCCCAGTGTGCATGTTTACCCCTACTCATCCTTGTACTCCTGCAGAGCAGAATCCAGTTAGTCACACCCTGCTTCCTCCATCATCCTTGATACACAGAGAAAGACATTGCATGGCTGTAGCATTCTCTGTTCACAGACTCATGTTACTCCAAGTCCACCCCCGACACCTTTGTTGCCCTTCCTCAAAAAGACAATACAGAGAAAGAATTGATTCCCACTGTCTTAGCACTGCATCACAACCAATGCATCAAAACCTGGGTCACTGCAAGAAGATCGGGAAACATCCTTATTGTAAGCACACAGGTCTTCCAGACACACCTTTCAGATGCATTCCTTTAAATGGAGGTCCCCTGAAAGGGAACATGCTTAGAGTTGGCATCTGGAATTGGACTGTGGATAATGATCTTCCTTTTCTTTCTCTGAATAGTTGGAAGGTAGGCAGGTTGCTAGGGATGCTGGTGATTATAGTTCTCAGAATATGCTATAAACACACACAAACAGATTTAATTTAGGTAATGATAGTTGCATGCTTTGAAGGTAGACCATTTACATTGATAGGGTAATCCTCTTCAATAGATGAAGGTAGCAACTCATTGATATCAGAAATATCCATGCATTCAAATGAAAGATATTGGCATTTGAAGCATTAATTTTGACTACGTTTTGGATTACAGTGTGTGGGGGAGTCTAGATTGTTTGCAGATTATCTGTTTAGTAGCTGGGTTATATTTATCTATCTGTACATCGGCCAACATGAGGGTGATTCAGAGGATATTACCCATTTGGTTCTGTCAGAATATGGTATTGATACAGAATGGCCTTTGTAAATAAGTAAGTAAATAGGTGTTGTGAAGAATCCTATGGATCCCTCTCTGAAACAATGATTAAAATCTCATCCCAGGTGGCCAAGGGAAGGCAAATGTTTCCTGATCCCAACCCTGGGGATGGTGTACTGAGGGAGGATCACCTGGGGGAGACAGGGCCCAGGGTGGTGAGGAGATTCCGTGGAATGAGACATGGTATGTTTCCTCTGATAGGAAGCTGCTTACCACTGTGCCTAAAGATGTCATGGCTTACTGTCATTTTAATGTCTCTCAACCTCATATTAGATCTAAAATTGTGAACCCTAAGGTTATACAATCAGAGTAAACTATGGAAAGAACAATCCTTTTTTGTTATCACAAACTAAATACCTTCCTCAATCCCAAGGCCACAATGTGAAGGATTATGGAAATGTCTTTACTAAACAATCTTCCTCTGGTCTAAATAATTCTGTTAAAAAGCCTTAAGGGTATTAACTCTATCCTTACAAATTAAGTGTAAAAATGTACCTTTTTTAGAAGATAATACAAGTCCCAGAATCCTAGAGGTACTGAGACGAGGAAGAGGGCTGAAGAGGCATGTATATGTAGCAGTCAGGAAATTAAGACTTGTAGCCATTGCAGTAGTCAGGCAATTAAGGCTAATAGCCCACACCTGAAGACAATCATTAAACCTGTGAAGCACAAAAGGCCACATCAGGAAAGGAGTAGAGGAAGGAGCTGGAACGAGAACTGGAATGCTGGCTGTAGCAGTAGCAGCAGAGGAGAAGCGCAAGGCTGGCAAATCACAAGGAAATGGGAGCACAGAAGGGACGCCGGAAAGTGGAGACAGCATATTTCACCTGCAAGTTCTGAGAGGGTCCTTGTTAGTATTGATATCCTCTTTCCTATTAGGCTGTTTAGTCATCTGCTTTGTATTCCTTATTGAATGTATGCTGAGTGCTTGAAGTATGAGGTCACAAATGGAATGTGTGAGGTGTGGCTGAGTGGAATGCGGTGAGATGAGATTTCACACAGGACAGTTGAGAATGTGGTAGCCTGGGTAGTGGGAGCCAGTGGGCGTCCCTGGATCATGCAACTGACGTATCTAATCTCCTGATATCATCTGATTAAACCTACTTGAAGATCTCTCCTGGCATTCAGTGTATCCTTTGACCTGTTGACCCCTCTTAAGGTCACAACATATTGTGGTGACGAGGATGGGATTGGTGAACCCTGTAGAAGAAGCTGGAGAAGAAGGTGCCTGTGTGTTTGGGCCAGGGAGAGAGAGAGGAGAGAACGGAGACTGCTGCGTGGGGTGCAGCACAGGAATAAGAGAGACTGAGAAAAAGAGGGAGCCCATTGCCCCCCATGATGAGTCCTACCCCCAGGGGCGAGAGAGTGCCTAGTATGGCTTCTAGGAGGAAGCACAGTGACATACTGGGGAGAAGCATAGTGAACAGAGAAGAAACAGAGGCACCCAGTAATGTGAGAGAGAGGGACTGCCGTGTAGGGCATCCCGGCAGAAACAGAGGGAGACTGTCTGCCAGGCATCTGTGGGTGTGGATTTACGCTGGGGAAATAAAAGGACTGTTCCTGTAAGCACTACAGAGATGCAATAGTGCCATAAATCTGCCAGAGACAGTTGTTCTCTGAGACTACAAGAGTGCTCACCACAGGGAAGATTAATGAGGCTCAAACTTGCAGGGAAACTGTGTTAAGCATGTTTAAAAGTGCCAACGGTGAAATTGAATCAGGCGTAGTTAGAGTGTTGAGCGACCTGGCACTTCGTGTCTAAGAGTGGCAAGTGTTGCAGAGACTGGCCAGCAGTTGGCCGACGGTTGGCGAGCGGAGCTCTGAACAGCTCTGCATCCCTCGAAAAATTATGACATCAGCCGTGAGGCTGATGGGTCTGGTGATCAGTTGGAACGTACGGGGTAGTCGAAGGCCCCGAGGAGTGTGTCATGATGTCAGCTGTTTGACGCCGCGCTTTGACTCTTATCGTGAGTCGTTGAAGTGAGAAGAGCAAAGCACCTTGCTGTGCGTGCCAACATCACCAGGAAGGAGTTCTGTCAAACCCAAGGCAATGCAGTGATTGCAAGGGGCATTGAGAGTCTTGGCCTAGCTGGCGTGTCATCTGAAGACATCAGGCGACAAACGTTTCTTCTATGTGGGATTTGGTTTCCTTGGAGCGACGTATAATTGAGGCAGCGTTGTGAAGTCCTTAATGTTTGGTGGCAACATCCAACTGAATTCTTCAAACGTTGTGTGGGCTAAATAAGTTGGTGTGACAATGAGTCAGCGCTGGTGTGACGGAGGCCGAAGCGCTAGGGTTTGAGTTAACCCATCAAGTAAGTGCTGAGCTGTTGGAAAGAAAAAGCAATGGATCCGATGTCAATGGCAGGTGTCAGTTGAATTCATGAACATTGAGACACTGTGCAGTTCAGGACGGGGATGTTTATTTCACTGTTTTGTTACTATACTCTTCTCATTTGGAAAATGTGGGACGCTAACCAGGTGGTCAGAGATGTTATTTTTACATGCCTTACTGCGTCATAGGAAATGCCAAAGTTTGACTGCTTATATCTTGAGTGGATTCGAAGGTTTTGGAGTCCTGTAGATGATTACTGTATATTAGTGTAACTCTTTTGTACTCAGGAGACCCCCGGCCGACCCATATAGCTGAGGTTTGCTCTGAGAGTACTTTAGCTACACCTTGAGATGGATGGGGGTGCAGATGTATTATTCCAACACCAATCAATAAGGACAACTCAGTGGTTTGGCAAAGGGAGTCCATTTAATGACAAGTACAAAAAATGTGGGGTCGTGGCAATCAGCAGTGATGCGATATTCCGTCTCGTTTCAACTCCAACGAACTTCATTAAAAACACATCATTTATACTGACAATTCGTCATAAGTGACGTGTAACATTCAAAAGTTAATAAGCATTTCTACTGGTTCGGAAAAGCTAACTTTAATATAGGTGAATATCTGTATATGGTAATGGAGTGAGGGGATTGGGTAAATACTGTCAGGTGGGCGTCTAAGCCCTTCCTTCAAAATGACTACTGTAGACGTCACTAAAAGTACGACGTCCCACTGCTTCTACTAACTATAGGACCCCAGATTATTTGGTCTATTGTGATTGGGTTGGCACCAACCCCATGTATAAATTTCCACTTTACTTAGCAGCACACAGAATGGTCAGCCAGGTGCAGGGTGCCCCCTCAGCCACCCAGTCTTCCTCCAATTAAGGTTACAATCAATCAACACTGCAAAAACAATGTGTCAATTATATTACTGTGGTTGGGCTCGAAACTGCATCTTCTGTCTGGGAAAGTTCCGATATCTCCTCCTGGGCGGATGCCAAGCATAGGTGTGAACTCAAGCTTCTCCTCGCTCGGATGGTCACGTGATGCATACACCGTGAATTTTTCTAGGTTCTCTCAATTTGTGCATTGAATTTTTATTCGGCTTGCCACCTGCCTACGCTTCCTTATCTTCACCTTTCAGAGACAGGATATTCTGTTCTTAAGTTTCAATTAGTTGTAGCTACTGTTTGTTCCTTCTATTGGTATGACCTTAGCTCTCCTGGCACAAGCTGCATCTGCAGAGTTTTGATTCAGCCGTCTCTTCTCATTTTGCTACAATATGAATCTTGACTTGTTTGGCCTCTAGTAACCTGAGTTTATTCTGCTTTTCGTGTAAATTGGAATCACACTTATAATTATGTGCTTTGTTTTGAGGTAGATTATGTATAGTGGCGCTTGCTGCGCTATTCTTCTACTTAGCATAGCAAGCTGCACTGTTTTCTTAGCTTTCTTGGAGTTTCAAGCATATGTACAGGCGTTAGCTGGTTGAATATCTTCATCCTGCTTACAGCTTAATTTCTGTTATGCTTTGATAGCTTTCTATTACCTTAAGCTCATGCTCTCTTTTCTCATGGCGTTTCGTCTCCTTGTGTAATTCTTGGTTCGTCATTTGTTATATCCGTGAGTCTGTCCGGGCTCTCGTGACATCACCATTCGTCTTCCATTAAGACCTTTTTGGTTTCTTCCGGGACGGTACTTAGGCAATCTTCATTTCGTCTCATTTGTTGGTAGGGTCTTCTCAATGGATACTTTACTGTCCATGGTTGTCTGGGTATTGATACTTCAATAGGTGTTGCTCTTCTGATGGGTACTGGGCAGAGCCCTACTGCAGCTCTCGTCTGGTTTATTTGCTCATCATACATCACATATTTTGGTGTGAACGTTCCTGGTACATCAAAATGGGCGATGGAAGTGCAGGCTTTAAAGCTTTATTTGGGACCTCCTCTACACCCTCCCACCCCCTCTGGGCAATTCATCAACCACTCTCACCTCCTTCTTTGGATGTAATTCACTTGATTCTTCTATGTTTATCTTCACTCCATTGCCTTGGTTCATTCCTTCTTCATCTTATGGATCTATACATGATGGTTTGAAGAAGTGTCTCTTTGGAGTCCATATTTGTATTACTCCTTCATCTTTATTCCATGTCATTAGTTGGCATTGTCCATTTGGGCTACAGTAAACCCATCCTCCCACATTGTCTCTGTGCTTCCTGAGATAGACAAACTTTGTACCTTCTAGCGCATGAATGCTAGATTTCACACAAAGGGCCTCATCATGAGTCTGGCGGTAACCCTAAATGTGGCGGTAGCACTAATACCGCCGCATTTAAGGGTCCGCCAGATCAGGGCTTTGACGAATTTCCTCCGAGCTCTGAGCTGGGGGGAAATCCGCGGCAAATTTGCCAATTTTCAGCACGTTTACCGCCGGCGGGAAATCCGTCGGTGGTAATAGCGGGAACTTTCCCCATTGGGCCCAATGGGGAATGAGGAATTCCCAAATGGGCCCAAGGGGGAATGGGCAATACCGGTTCCGCCAAACCCCTGATCCTGCGCTAATAGCGCCGGGGGGGTTGGCGGTAGGGCTATTAACGCCGGTGCCAATAGCGCCGGCGTTACTGCCCAACTCGTGATCAGGCCCAAAGTCTCTTATTTCTTCATCAGTCAGGTCTTTGGCCTTGCATCCTGGCTTGTCATCAATCATGATCTTCATCCCTATGGCTTTCTTTGCAGTTTTCTGGCATTGCGAGATTATTATCTTGATAACACAAAATCCTAGTAATATGATCACTAGCCGGGCTCCTAGAAACTTGAATATGTCTGCCATCCATTTTGTGACCCAAGAGAAGAGCGCCACGATGTCCCCGGCTGCCTGTGTGCTTTATAAATGCAAATAAATAAATAAATAGTGATCCAAACCAGCTGTCATCATCAACTTCGTCAGTTTCGTCGATCATCTGGTTGTGTAGCTTCATCAGCATACCTATGGCTTCTGTTAAAATTCCATTTTCCTCGTTGTGAGAAGGTATTAATGTGCAACATGATTCTCCTATTTTTGCACAAACTCCTCCATCCATGGCTGTGATCATGCCAAGCACATATCTGTTCTGGAGAGTCATCAGTCGGATAGCTCTTAACTCTTCCTTTATTGCATTGAATCCTTTTATTGTTGTGTTGATGGTCAGCAGTAACTCCCATCTGGTTATCTGTAACCATTTAGTATTTGCTCCAACTTGGAATCTTGGCATGAAAATTGTTCCGGACACTGATGAGGTGAGGCTGAACAGCCTGTGTTCATATGGGATTGCATGAAAGGCTTCTTCTGATTTGGAGGAGAAGTAATTTTCCCTTTTCAATCGAGTCATCGAGACAGATCTCTTCTTCCTCAGGTGAGCATCTGCCTTCGGGAAACTGTCAATATTCAGGTCACTTTTCGGGATCACCAATGCTGGAACGTGGACGTTCACTGTCGTGCATATGCCTCCCCTGTCTCTTGGCAGTCTGATGTATGCTTTGCATCCACACACCCAATAATGATCCATAATCACTGCAGTTCCATGTACCATTACTGGAGCATCAAAAACTCGTCCACAGTTCTGATTCTCTCCCATCTCCCTTGTGCCATTGTTCCTGAAGCAGAATTTTGGGCTTTCTAGTGGCACTATCTGTAATGGTCCTCCTCTGTCTTCGACCCATGTAAGTAGTTTTGAAAGTTTTGGCCATAATGGCTTGCATCCATTTCGCACTATGTTGACGGTTGGCTCGTAGTGACCGAAGACCATCCATGCTCGGCATATCACTACTCCTTTCTCCCTTACGTCTGGTGAATGCACTGTTCCCCAAATTTGCATTTGGCCTCCATTCTTCCATCTCTGAGCTTCTTCTGGAGTTTTTCCTTGGACATTTAGCTCCTGATTTGCTTCTCTTTGGATCTCTGCTCCTTTAATCCAGGCTTCTCATATCTGATCACAATGTGTTTCGTCTTTCCATTGTTTCTTGTCTTTATGTCCCAGACATAATCGTCTTCATTTGGATCAGTTGCTTCAGTTTCCCATTTCGGAGAGGCATCACTACACATGAACAGGCCTCTGGTCTTGCACATTGCTACATATGACATACAGTGTGCTGTCTGGACATCGATTTCTACAGCTATGAAGATCTTAGGCTTCCCCATGCTGTATGGTCGGAGTGCGCAAACAAAGCATTCCCCTTCTGAACTTCATCTTCCAAATTCTTTCATGTGCTGGTACCAAATGTTGTTTCCCAGATGTGCTGTGCTGTCCAGGTAGTCGTTTAGTTCATTGTCATCTCCATGCATGCTTCTCTTGATTCTTAGTGTTTTCCTGTAGTTGGCTATGACTACATCCCTAAATGCATCTGTATGGCTCTTTCTTCCTGGGGGATTCTCAGGTATCCTGGTCCATGGTGCAGGCCTCCTCATCTGCACCATCTGAGTTGACAAGAGCCTGGTAGCTCTTTCCCTCTCCTCATACATCTTTCTCCTGCTGGTTACAAATGCCCATGCCAACCTGCCTTAAATTGGTCCAGTGTATGGTTGTATTGTAGAACTGGTACTTGTCCCTTGCATTAGAGTATATGTGCTTGGTAATACAGTCTCTGCGATTTTTTTCTTCAGTTCTTCTTGCAGATACCTTGCTCTGGCTATGTGCGGAGCCAATGAGTCTACTATCAGTTGTGTCCATGCATCGAGTTTCTCAGTGTTGGCTCTTGTTTTCTTAAGAGTTTCTGATATAACTGCTTCTGTTCGTTTTTGCTTTAATTCTTGTTTTCTCACAACATCTGCTGTGGAGTTTCTTATGGCTGCTGGCAGTCTCTTCTCTGCTGCTTTGGTTTGTGGTTCTGCAGTCATTTACACTAGGCCTGTTTTGTGTGCATTCAGTGTTTGCATGCGTGTTGTTGTCAGTGATGTTACTTCATTCATTCCTTGCCGACCCTGTCTCCGGCTTTTCTTTTCATTCGTTACCACAAGTGTGTATCATTGCTAATCACATCCATTTCAAGTTCATTCACTCCACCGTCAGATCTTCTAGGGACTGGAATGACTATATAAGGTCTGGGTGCTTTTGTGGGTTTTATGCATGCATCATTAGGTGGGTGCACTGAAATTGGAACACTTTGTGCACCAATAAAGAATGCAGTTCTGATTGTTAATGACAGTAACACAATAATGAATATGATGCATAAGTACATTATACCCTTGTCGGTCAGGCGACAGCATTTTCTTCCAGAGAAGTGGGGTTGCCTCTCTTCTTGTGGGAGGACAAGATTGCTGCTCTGGACCCCCATCTCGATCATTCGCCAAATGTCAATGTTATTAGTCCCTTCACCAATATCGTCTTCCGAGTTTTGAGAGTGTCTGATGTTCCACAAGTGTCCCCCCTCTCGCAAGTGACAAATTGTCTCTTATGTCAGGATACAGTTCCTTTGCAAGACCATGGGAAAAAAAATCAGAAATAAAATAACGTTTTGGTGAGTCCCTTTACTGGGCATGTTCAAAATAGGTAAGCTCCCAATCCACTCCTCTGATTTGCTTCAATCCTGAGGACATGGTGTATCGTCAATACGAAGAGTAAGGACAGAAAAATATCAAATGCCTATGAAGTTCTTGACACTGCTTCCTCGATCTGTCCCTCGGTGAAAGCTTTTTTAGAATTTCCTCAGATAGTTCTGTTGATGGTTCGAAAGCTCTATTTGCAGTACAATTCCATGCAAAAGCATGCCCATCTGTGCAACATTATCTGGGTTTCTGATGAAAGTGAGGACGTCAACATTGATAGGTCTCCCCACTAGCTCTGGAACGTCAGTGACTAGACAAAAAAGGACATTATGAGCCAACCTGCTGTCTTCCAGTGACAGGGACATTTGTCCTGTCCTGCAGAGGTTCAAGATTATATGTTTTCTCCTAAATGTGAACAATGTCTGCACTGTCCGGTCGCATGGATTTCAACGAGAATTATGATTTTATTTAATAGATGGCTTAAATGTTCTGTATTTGCTGGGTCTCTGAGGAATGTGAGTGTATCTGTTGTTCTCCCGATAAGAGTTGGACAGTCTTCAATTATGCGAAAGAACAGTGTGTTGATTATGTGTGTTGAGTATTTCCGCCTGTGTTGAGAACATTTGATTCTTTCTCGCTGTACTCAGGGAGTAGGATAAATTGTTCAGCAATGACAGTGAGGAGTTGTCTTATTGTCTTTTCGTTTTCAGGATCTTGTAGAAAGTCAGTCACATTGGTGAGCCCCCCTACCAATGACGGGTATGATCTTAGCACTAGATCGAAATAGATGACCACATCCTTGGCAATGTCGCTATTGATGGACACCATAAGTGATTCCGAACATGGTCTTGGTGTGGAACGAGTCGGGATACTTTGTTTGCTTCCAATGTAAGTGTCCTCGGTCAAAATTTGGCATTTTCTTTTCTCAAAGCTTGAGGGTACCTCAGTCCAAAGTTCAATAGTCAATAGCCTGTGTTGTGGCTTACACGTGCAATTTTCCTCTTCACCCTGCAACTAGGATGCACAGAGTGTCTGTTTTTTATGTCCTTATACCCTTTCTTGCTTAGAGGAAGTGTCCAATTTAAGCCACAATTTGCAAAAAGTTATTTGTCTTTGTCTCGCTTGTCATGCGTCCTTCTTCCGCATCATGGATCTCGTCTGCATATGCTGTGGTTCTTCCCCGTCGCTCGTCGATTCCTCTCGTTGGGGTGCAGGCAGGGGGCCTTCTGCGATGTAGGGTTTTATATCACCGGGAAAAATCCAAGCTCTCCTGCCTTGAAGTTTCACTGTGGACAGAGTGCAGTCCTCCACTGTAAAAGGAACGTTGAACCTTGGCTAGTCCCACTTTTTACTTGTATGATTCTTCACAAGGACGGCGTCTCCAGGGAAGACGGGTGGAACATGTAGACCCTGAACTTGGTCTGTTGTAGTGTCTCCTTCTGTGTGCTGTGCTGCTCTGCACCCTTTTTGCCGTCGCTGCAGCTGGTCTGAAATTAAAGTAAGGCAAGATGTCATGCAGTTCAGATAGTTTTGCATTTCAGACCATAAAACCTCTCCTGTCTACTAGGCATCACATCTAACTCATCTCGGGGTGTCAGAGGAGTTCTCATTCTTCTTCCTGTGGCTATCTCGTGTGGCACAATATGATGGTCGAACCCGGGTTGGTTCCGAAGTGCATACAGTGCCAGTGGAAGGTAGTTCAACCATCCCTTCTTTAGAGTAAGCTTCAACTTGGCTATCCTTTCCTTCAACAAGCTGTTAAGCTTCTCACAGATTCCATTACCTTGTGGATGATACACTGACGAGAACTTGTGCTTTATACCAAGCAGCAAGCTAATCTGCTCAAACACTGCATTGACAAAATGAGGGCCATTACCTGACCTCATGTCCTCGCACACCCCCCACCTGGGGAACAATTCTCTCACATAAAATCTGGCTGCACAGGTAGAGTCTGGGTATGTACATGGACCTGCCTCAATCCATCTAGAGAATGGACACACCACAACAATTAAGTGCGTACCTGTTACATACTTGAATCATGTCGACGTAATTGACATTTAATTGTTGAAAAGGCCATTTGGTCTTGGGATGAGTCCTCTCATTACTTTTAATGTGTGCCCAGCCGTGAAATGCTTGAAGATTATACAGTTCACTATAAAGAATGCAACGAGCTCCACTAAATTCAGTATAAACCAGTCTTCTGCGAGTGTTGCTGCTAGGTTCTCTTTTGTCACGTGTGCAGGGTAACGTAACTGCTCCAGCGCTATTTTGAATAGGGCTACAGGTATTACTTATTTACCAATGCTGTCTTGTCGTCACAAGCTGTCAGAGGGGTTTACCGAACTCCCCTGGGAGTTCCATTAGCTGTATTTGCCACAAATTACTGTAACTTTCAGGTGCAGTTTGTGTAACCATCATTCGCTCGTGGGCATGGATAACTTCCACTTCCATGATTTTTTCACTTTTGGATGCCACACGCTTGGCTTCCGTGTCTGCTGCTTGATTTCCGTGTGAGATAAAATCAGTCCCCTTCGTGTGGGTGGTGCATTTCACGACCGCTATGCCTACTGGGAGCTGTAGTGCCTTGATCTGCCTGTCCAATAAGGCTGCGTGCTGCACTGGCGTGCCGTCTGCTCGGAGGTAGCTCCTCCTTTTCCAGCACACTAAGCCTGCGTGCACTGTTGACGTCACATAGGCGGTGTCACTTTACACCATTACGTCCTGGTCTGCGTGATTCACAATGGTGAGTATTAACGCCAATAATTCTGCAGCCTGTGCTGAATGATGAGATGGTATTCATGCACTAAGAAGCACTCAAAACTCTTCATTCATTGTGTACTTCACTACAGAAAGCCTGTGTATCTTTTTGGTCGATCCTCGAAGACCCGTCAATAAAGACAATCTCTCCTTCAGCCAAGGGATTTTCTTTCACCCTGGGGATTTCATCATAGAATTCTTTATAATTTGCACAGTCCTGTATGGGCTCTCCTTCTGTGGTTGAATCTGCTATGAACATCGCTAGGTTTACTATCTTACATCAGACTACTTTAATCGATGGATTTGATATGATCACTTCATAAGCAGAAGCTCAATTTGATGTCAATGTGCCCTTTGGTTCCTCTAGAATGGCAAATCGTGAGTGCTCGACGTACAACGTAATTGAACATCCCATTACAATGTAAGTAGCCTTCTCTATGGCAAATGCTGTAGCAGCTAAACTTTTTTCGCACAGGAAATTACCCCTCGTAACTGGGTCCAAATTCCCACTGTAGTATGCCAGGGGCTTGTGCCCCAACATGGTTCTCTGTGTGAGTACTGCCGTCATAATGCTGCCATTTGTGTGTGAAAACAGGTAAAATTCCTCTGCATAATTGGAGATCCCTGGAACTGGTGCTGTGCAGATGGCTCTTTTCAGTTCAGCAAATCCTTTCTCCATGGTCTCAGACCATTCAATCTTTTCTTTCGTCACTTGGGCCTTCTTTAGGGCCTGAAGTTAAGGCTTGGTGTAAGAGCTGTAGTCGAAGACCCATGCCCTGACATAGTTGCATAGGCCTAAAAAGCTCTGCAAATGCTTTATCGTGTGTGGTTTAGCCGTGTTAAATATGGCTTCAGCCCTTTCTGGGATCACTTTCTTTCCCTCATGTGAGATCAGCTGGCCTAAGTACAGCACTTCTTGTTGACAATATTGTAACTTTTCTTTGTCAACGTTATATCCTTTCTCAGCCAGTATAGTCAATAGCTGAACAGAATCGTGCCTGCATTGTTCTTCTGTTGTGCTGCAAATTAAGATGTCATCCACGTATTGCAGGGCGACACTGTCTAGTGAGATATTGCTCAAATCCATCTGCAGGACTCTGTTAAAAATAGGAGGAGACTCACAGTACCCCTGTGGCAGCCTTGTGCTTTTCAGACGCATTTGTCTGAACGTTAATGACGTCAGATCTTGTGAGTCACGGTGCATTTTTCAGGTCAATCACCATGAAATATTTTGCCTCAACAGGTATATTACATAGAATTGTAGACGGGTTCGGGACTAGAGGGAACTCGGCCTCAACAATATCATTTATTGGCCTCAGATCTTGAATTAGCCTTCATGAACCCCCTTTACTTTTTTTCACAGGGTACACTGACGTAGTACATGATGACTCTGACGTCACTAAGATGCCTTGCTCTATCATAGCAGAAATTGTCTTAAAAATCCCCTCATCTGCCTCTCTGGACATGGGATATTGTCGGGCTCTTGGTAGAATTGCTCCTGGTTTCAGTTTAATTTTCACTTCTCCAACCCCTTTCAAGAGGCCTATGTCATAGGGGCCTGTAGTCCATACTGAGAAAGGCACCTTGGCTATGTCGTCATCAAAATATTCAGGACGATTTAGTGCCAACATCATTCTCTGAGGTACTTCTCTTTTAATCATCTTTACCCAAAAGGTGAGACTCACTTCCACCATTGTCTCCCCTATATCTGTTTGCTCTTCAAACAAATCGTCATCGGTGACATCAGTCAATCGATATCCTTCTTCAAGGGTGATTACTGTGCACCATGGTTGGCCCTCGTCGTCATAACCATCAAACAAGACCACTCTCCCTTTCACTGCAGTTGTGTGTTTCATCAAAGGGAAATACTTGTCCCTTCTCCTCATGCATCTCATGATTTTGTCTGGAAGGCCTGGCAATCCTGCCATAAGCCCACGCATACCATATGCGAACATTTCTGGCTCTAATGGTATGGCCCTCATGACTATGTGTCCTGAGTATGCTCTACTCATTTCATATACATTTGAGTAGTGCATTCCTAGAGTGGAACATACTATGCCCTTCTCCGTGAACGAGATTGTCATGTTTAACTTTGTCATTAAAGCTCTACCCAAAATGTTTACTGGGGTCTGCCGAGAACATAATAAAGGTACATTCATTTCACATTCTCCTATGGAGACTGGTAGTGCATTTGTGAAGGGAACACGACTGGTAGCTCCTGTAAAACTCTGAGTATCTGCGGCCTCGCCGGACAAGGAAAACTTGCCTTCACGTATGCACGAGCGTGTTTCACCCATGTCAACTAAGAAGGAATATTCTTCATGCCCTATAACGACATCCACCCTAGGTTCCCTGTGAGAGTCTGGTGTCACTGATAGGATAGAACACATCAGGGTTCCCAGTGAGCTGTCCTAGTTTATATACAAATTTGGCCCGCTGTGTGCTGGTGAATTTCCCCCATTCCCATTGTTACCTCCCATTCCAGGGTTTGTGGTCTGCCCTGTGCTCATCATCTGCGATAGTTCAGCGGTGCCTGTTGGGATTGTCCTTGTGGAAAATTCCCCATGCTTTGCAGTTGCACCCCTTGTTGCGCTCCTGGCGCTTGTTGTTGCACCATGTGATTCTGCGCACCACCCTGCTGTAAAACTGCAGGTGGATTTGCCATGCCTGCTCCTGTTCCTTGGCCGTTCTGCATCATGCCTTGATTTCTGCATGTGCACGCCAAATGCCCTGTCATTCCACACAGCCAACATACTGACGGTGGTCAGATCATTTGCCCGGTTGACATATCTTGATTACCATTTTGCATATTTTGAAAACCTCCTTGGTTATTTTGGAAACCTCCCTGAATGCTCTGCCATCCTCTTCCCCTAAATCCTCTTCCCCTGAGCTAAACCCTGTATTACATGACTGCTCTGTTGTTGATTAGTCACCTGCGGCATGCTCAATTCAGCTGCACTAGTTATCATGGCTCCCACAAGAGCATACTTTAACAGTTTCTTTTGTACCAATTTCGCTTCCTCACTCTTTCGAGTGGCTTGCTTTTTGTGATTCTTTTCCTGCAGCATTCTGCAATAATGTGTGATGGTCAACTGTATTTCAGCCCAAGGCTTGGCTTCAATTCCCACCAATTTCTTGAGTTGTTTCTGCACCGGCTCGGGCAGCCCTTGGCACAATATATGGTAAAACACAGGTATAGATTTCCGCCCAGATTCATGAGTCTCAAGAACCCACACGTCTTGAAAATTTTGTATGTAAATTAACAAATCCTCAGACTCCTTCATTTTTCGTGTCATTATAGCTCCCATATCAGAAGTATCTGGGTAAAGCACTCGTAGCGCTTTCCATACTGTGGCTGTACAATTATTAAATGGAGCTCCGTTGTGTGCAGTGTTAATTGTGATTACACCCGGGTAGCCTTCTCGTGCCTACACATCGTCTGCTCTCTCACCAAGTATGGCGATTAGGAGACCCTTAATGTCCCCTATAGCTAACGTGTTTGCTCCTGTCATTTTTTCTAACTCATGTATCCATTTTCTGGCTCCCGATGTCAGCATTGGCAGCTTGTTTTTTTCAAATTTTGTGTGTGGCCATGGAATATATTGCGGTCTTACTCCCCCCTTCTCGAGCAACGGAAATTGGAATGTGTAGCCCTCTCTCTCTTCTCTCATTGTTCTCCTGTCTATTGCAGGGGTAATATTCCCACATCGCCATCTGCCTGGCAATGCCCTTAGTCACTCCACATAGGGCGGCAAAGACACCCCCCTCTGACCGTGAGATACTTCTTCATATCGGTCAGGCTGCGTGGCTGACTCTGATGCCCTTGGTGCAGACTTGCTAGTGTCTGACGATCTTATTCCTTTTTTCCTTGGGAGTCGTCTTTCACTCTGTCTCTCTTCCTCTTTTTCCTCGCGCTCCTCCCTTTCAGAGTCGGACATTGTCCCCAACTAGTGCGACTTCTTGTATCCTCTTTGTTCCTACTTATTTCTAATCTATCCAGGGATAGCTTTCTATTCCCACTACTTCAGGTGACATCCTCAGTGTCATACAGCTGAGTGCTCTCCAGGCGCTCGCCTTCCCTCTCCCCTTGGGGTATT